>NW_027206401.1:24605000-27257500 GCF_024711535.1 Dipodomys merriami
AATGTAGGATTCGTGCTTACCTATAATAGTTACCTCAAACAATTTTTTTATGTGCAAAAAAATATGTCTTAATGCTCCCAAATGTCTATATTAAAGACTTGGTCTCTAGTCTGTTAGTAGCTGGTAAAACCTTTAGGAAGTGAGACCTAGTGAAAGGAAGTTAGTCATGGGCTGAATACTTTAGGGGATATGGAGATTCTGTCTTTTCTGTCTCCTTGCTTTCCTGACTGCCAGTAGTGACCAGTTTCACTCCACCCCTAAAACAGTGTGTCCAACTGACCACTGATGCAAACCTTTAGAACAGCTAAAACAACTAAAACGTTTCCTCATCACCCAGGTGTTCATCACAGCCACATAAATCTAACTAGCAGAGCATGTTTCTCTGTTTTGAGTATCTTTATGATTTTCTCTGTTCAATGTATTTTAATCAGTTACAAGCACAGTCTTTTTTGTTGTTGTTGTTGTTGATGGGGCTTCCTAAAACCCAGGCTGGCCTATCTTTCATAGATAGATAGGTAGATAATGGAAAGAAAAGAAGGAAGAAGGGAAGGAACAAAGGGAGGGAAAGCCGGAGGGGGCAGGGAAAAAGGAAATAGGATAGGTATCTCCCAGGTTAGTCTTAAACTTAGAATCCTCTTGTCTCACCTTCCAAGTACTAAGATTACAAGCATGAGCCATTACTGTATACCTGGCCAGTCATTCTTTTGATGTTCACATTTTCCCAGCTTTGGCCAGTACTCTTCACACAGGTACTTTTTCCTTTTAACCTGATTTATCAAGCCTTGAAAACAAGGAATATGTTTATTAAAGGCAGTAAGATTTCTTTTGGACAATAGCATCAAATCTCAATTAGCCACACCATAATATATATAGCCATACCATATATACTATTTATAGTATGTGTAAACATGAATACATAGAGCAGAGTAAAACTTTGACACTCAGGGTCCTAATTTATCAACAGATAGCAAAAACAGGGTGAAGAATGATTTCTAAAACCTCTTCTCATTTTATGGTTTCTCATTTGTTAGCACTAATAATGTGTTTTTTTTTTTCTATTTAGTTAATACTAGAACAGGATATCTCAGCAGTGTCAGATTTTTGTCTTTACTAACAGCATCTTTATAACTTTTTTCCTATTTAGATTGTCAGCTTCCTAGGCCTCAGATGAAAGAATTGTACATTTTGAAATAGTGGTGTTCCAGCATAGTCCAGAGTTAGAGAATGCATCCCCAAAGGAAATGAAGAGGAGTTTGCATCCTAACCTTTGCCTTTATTCCAGTGTGAAACAGAGCCACACATTCCTCATGGAAGAGGTCAACTTTGCAATGCTGGATTAGTAAGAAGCTGCCATGTTTCCTGCAGAAAGCTTTATTTCCTCTGATTTGAGTAAACAGATAAGCTTGTTTCAAGAGTTGAAATGTATAACTGAATTTATGAAGGAAACTGCACTGTAAAACCTCTGAGAAGTCAGTATCTGGCATTTTCAGACACATGTTGCTTTTGTAAATTGCCTTTTCTTTTCCCAGTAGAGTTTAATGAATGTAGATAACATTCATCCCATAGGCAATTGTTCTTTGCAGTTTTATGTTTTTTTTTTTTTTTCTGAGTAAGTATGACTTCATTTTGTCCTTGTGCTCACAATCTTGCTATCATGACTTTTGTTAAGAATTAAATATGACCTGCCAGTTTTTAAATGCTTGGAACACGTATTGAATTTGGGCAGTAATACAAATAGTACAGCTGCATACCATACGAAGAAAAACAAAATGTGTGCTTTGAAAACTCTTTCTTCTTCAAGAATAGAAAGAAGTAGAATTCAGAATTTATTTTCCAATAAGTTAATTATTAGGATAAATTAAATATTATACTGTATTTCACTTAGAAATAGTCCTTTATATGCAATTTAGGCCTGGTTGGTTTATAAAATCACTGTAAGCTTATTTTTGCAGCTGTATGAAGCTTGTAATTAACTTTTCAAAGAAGCAGCACTTACTATGTGAAACGGCTTGAACTACAGAAACTGTACTGTATTTCTTGTTAATAAAGTTATTTTGTGAATTTTCCAGATGGTGACAGTAATTTGAATAGTTTGATTCATTATTTCATTTGTGATATTAATGAATTGTGAATTAACATCATTTAAATTGTGCTGCATTGTTTCTTATAAGACACCAAAGAGATCTTGTTTTTTTATATGAAAAATGCCTGTGTGTTTTCTGCCTCTCTGTAAAGAAGATTTAAGGCATCTTACAGGTAATATAAATGATAAAATGGCTTATGTAAAAACAAATCAGGGATAAGTAAGATTAAAAATGTAAAGAAAGCATTTAAATGAATACTACACAAGGCGAAGTGGGAAATAGATGTATAGCTGTGGCTGCATAGCAAAACATTTTACTGATGTTGTTTATGTGTACTTTCATGTATATATGTATGTTTTGTCTTCATGTGTTTTTATTCAGGAAGACTTTTGAAGGATATAATACTTGATGAAACCATTGCTCTTCTTAAATATTTGCTGGAAATTGTTGACAATATCCCCTAAATATAATCTTAAAATGTTTTAGCTTTGTAAAATATGGTGAATAACATTTTTGAAAAAAACTGAAATCTTGAGAATTTTAACAGAATTTTCTGTTAAATGAGTTATATGCCCCAGAGCCAGTTCTTTCAAACCCGGATACCTGGGAATGTGACATTTAAGGTACAGCTCACACGTTAGCTTTTCTATGCAGTCTTTTCTAATTCCCACAAACTAGAATTAGTGCCTCAGTGTTCTTTTGTCTTTATAGAAGTTTAATGCCATTTACCAAGGTGGATTAAAAAAATCTTGGTGTCAGTTTCTAGCAACATATATTTTTTCCATGGCAGCAGCCTTATTTTATTGGTGTATTTCCAATACTTGATTCATGGTAAGGCATTCTGTAGATGTTTGTGGGAGGGTTGAAAATTAGTAATACTGAAATTTTAATGAACTAGATAGGACCCAGCTGGAGGAAGTAGGTCACTAATGGGTGTTTTTGAAGATTATACCTGGTCCCCAGGTCCCTTAAAGCTGCCCTGCCATGCCCTCTATCATACTGGACTGAAACCATGTGCCAGACTTTAATTTCCCTTGCTTATATGAGGTGTTTTTGTCACAGTGACAAAGTCTGACTAACAGAAAATCTCAAATACATAAGGAAGGTTTCATATTTTACTTGGATCTTACTCATACAAGGGAAAGGGTACATGATTTGTCAGTAACTTTCTGCTATCTGAGGAAGATACTGCACACCATTTGGTCAAGTCTTAACCATTTAGTCAATTGAGAAATAATTTTAGTAAAACCTGGCAGTACAGTGTTGGCTATTTCTGGATCACCTGCTTCAAGCAGTTCATTTGAAATACTTTAAAACCAACTGTGGGAGAGGCAGTTGTGAAAGCCAGACTTTCAGCAGAAAACAAACAAAAGCCTCTGAGCCCTTCAGGCTGTGAGAAAATGCCCTGCTATGTTTAAGGAATGGGTCAGGCAGGCCCACAGCCTTTGCTTCTTGCTTTTTCTCAGATGGTTGGTGTAAAATTAAAGCACACATTCTCAATAGATAGCAGCTTTTGTTAAAGCAGTTGAAGAACTGTAAAAAGTGATTCTAAATAGCTTCTAGTTTGTGGAACTCTTAAGTATATACATATTTGTGAATGGTTGCAATCCTCTTGTTACCCTCACTGAAGTCTATTTCTTGTGTGGGCTGAGAGTGCTCTATAGGAAAAACAACCAACCAACCAACCAAAAGTGCTTCATTCTTCAAGGACTACATTGTAGGATAAAATGTTCAGAATAATAAAATCTTACTTTAAACTTTTAAGTATTGTGTCACCAACAGCTGTCACCTATTAAAGATCAACTTTTCACTGTTTGGTAGCAGTTAAACATCACTGGAATGTTTAGGCAATTGCTTTGTAATTTGACAGGAATCCCAAGTAAATGCATAAAATCAAAGCCATTCTTTGGCATGTGACTCATATTCAGAATTCCATGGGGGAAAATGAACTTTTAATTAATGGAGTTAATTTTACAGTTTAAAACTAGAGCTGTATGTTTTAAAAACTTATTTCCTTTGATTGAAACTGAAAAATGTAAAGTTAGGCTTTTGGTTTTCTTTTTGTGCTGGTCCAGGGGTTGTCTCTGAACTCTTGCTCAACACTAGCAATCTACCACTTGACTCACAGCTCCACTTTTCTGGCTTCTTCTGGTTAGTTGGAGATGAGAGTCTCATGATTTTTCTGCCCTTGCTGGCTTTGAACTGCAACTCAGATTGCAGCTACCTGAGTAGTTAGGATTATAGGCGTAAGCTACCAGCTTCCTGCTTAAGTTATGATTATTTTTAATAACTAGTTTTTAAGTTTAAGTAGATGAGCAAAGGTGTTTCATTACAACATGTCACTTGGTGAGATAGTGCATCATAGTCACTGTCACATATTCATCATTCTCCCCATTTGTTGCGCCTCACCCTCCTCTCAAGTTACTTGGTTTCACACAAATTTAGTTTTTTGTTTGTTTTTTGTTGGTCATGGGCTTGAACTCAGGGCCTGGGCATTGTCCCTGAGCTTTTTCACTCAGAGCTCGCATTCTACTACAGTACCACTTCTGGTTTTCTGGAGGTTTATTGGAAATAAGGATAGACTTTCCTAGCTGAGCTGGCTTCAAACTGCAATCCTCAGATCTCAGTCTCCTGAGTCAATAGGATTATAGGGGTGAGCCACCAGCACCCTGCTCCTCTATACATTAAATTTAGGTTTTGGAAGGTCAATAATAAATGTACTACTTACCCAAGGATACTCTTTAGAAAAATTTGGTTAGTGGAATTTACTAATCCTTTTCACCAATGCTCAAGTGGAATGACGTGGTACATTATTTTCAGGTTTTTACAATATAAACACTAAATTGTTAATGCTTTTTGGTCCTAAGAAAAACTGAAAAGTCTTATTATACTTGATAGATGTTTGCCTGAATTATAGCCTATTGAAAAATTAAATGGAAGCCTCATACTTACTCACTAGGGTTTTGGAAGTAAAAACAAGCACAATGGGAGGAAAATACTCATGCAAATATGAAATGTTTTAGGGTCCCTCCCCCTATTTAGTATTATGGATGAGTGACATTTTGGAAGACTGGCAGGTTGAAATGTTTGCTATTGATAAATACAACTGATTGCTTAAAGAATTGTGATTGTTTGGAGTACTTCTTTACAGCCATCTCCAGCTGAATTGTGCTATGATTGTGGTGTATTCTCAGTAAAAACTAATCATTCAAATATGCAACAAGGCTTTTAAAGCATATGTGGGGAACTGAGGATGTAGAGAACAAACACAAATCTAGCAAGTTCAGATTATTTTGGAGGAACATTGTTTTGATTAATTGAAGTATTTAAGTCATTTGAATACTTAAATATGATTGGAAGTAAGTAATGAAAAGAAAAATAATATGTATTAATAGCAGGTAATGAGTACTGAAGGACTTCCATGAGCTTGGTTTAGATAATTAGGTTTATGATTTAGATATCATGACTTGTCTTCTTATGATCATGGAGACATAAGAACTTGTGTTTGTGGGCCTCCATTGAAGGATGTAGTGATCAAAGTGCTGAATTGTAGTTACTTCATTATACATTCATAATTATAACTTTCCCCTTTAAAATATTAAGCAAGTTAGAATTGATTAATACATATTTGTGTGCCTTGAGGATCAGACTTTGGTATATTATTATTTATTGCTTTTTCTCTACAGAGCAAATTTATCAAACTGAAGGATGACCCAATCCATTCATGATAAATAGCGTATGAGTAGTTAGTCTCAGAAGGGAGAAATTAGTTCTGGGCACAGAGCAACAAACTGCTTTGTGTCCCTTTAACTTGTTTGGTGTATTTTTTTTTTTTTTTCCTTTTTAGTGGACTTAGCAATTGCTTTGTCCCTTACAGTGACAATATTTGTAGACAGTGTCAGTAATTTTGATGTTAGTCTGTGATTTGCCATTATCTCTTTGGTTATAGAATAAAAGACAAACCTGCTTTGTGAAGCCTTTTATTTACTGTTATCTTTCTTGTTGTTAGATTTTGTGAAATTAAGTAACCTCTAAATAACTGTACTGTATCTTGGTTATGAGAATTTTACATAGGCACATACAAAAGTTAGGATATAGAATTTTTGTTTTCCTTAGAAATATTTTAAATCCTAGCAGCTTTAAATAAATATTTAAAATTGACTGTCAGCAGAAATTTGAAATTGCTTTTGGATATTGTATAGTTCTTGGAGAAGTGAATAATTTTTGCACAGTTTTTTGGGGGGAAGTCACACTCATTCGCTACTAATTAAATCTTGAATCTTTAGGAGCAGTGTACTTTAGATTGTGTGCGTGTGTGTGCACATGTGTTGGTACTAGAGCTTGAATTCAGGGCCTGGGTGCTGAAGCTGTTTTGCTCAATACTAGCATTCTACCACTTGTTTTTATTCTTGTTTTTATTTTTTGTGATAAATTTGTCTCATGGACTTTCCTGCCCAGGCTGGCTTGGAACCCTGATCAGTCTCCTTTTTATATAGCTAGGATTGTAGCAGGTATGAGCCACTGGTACCTAGGTCACAATGCACTTTGTTGAATGATTTCTCAATGAAGCCAAGTTTTACTTAATAAATGCAAATTTTCTCAATTTGGGGGCCAAATTAAGGCATTGTTCATTTTTAGCACATTTTTTAAGGAAATAAACACATACATTCATACATACATGCATACAAGCCCACAAATGCATACAATGCACAGAGTATTTGTAAGACATTATAAAGAAAAATGAAACCAATTGTTTCCTTACATGACACGGAACATTTTGATGCCCTGTAGGGCTTTAAAATAGAATAAGAATTAGGGGTCCTATATATCATCCTTCATTCTACAAAAAATGGTGAACAGGCAGCAGTCCTTGTTTTATGAACCCATTATGAAATAATGGGTTTAAAAACTTACAACCTTAAAAAAAAACTTACAATCATACAGGAATTTTATTTTCTGCTGATGTAATAATGTCCATATAAACGATTCAGTATGATGTCAGTTATATTACTGTGATGGTTTGCCTCATGTGGTCACTATTAATCATTCGCTGCATTCAAGGTTGGCCTTGTATCTTTTTGTCAAACATATGAAGTCTTTGCAGGTTTGTGAGGTATGGTTAATTGTTGGACTTCCTAGGTAACAGCCCACTGGGACCCCGTCTGTTATATTCCAGGTAGAGTTAAGCAGCTAAATTGGGACTCACCCTGAGGAAAGGAAGCTTATTTGCCTTATTGTCAGCTTTTGTTGGAGTAAAATACATGCTTGGATATGTTGATACACAGTTTGGTTCTAAATCATAGTCTTGCTGCTATGGCTAATTGTATTTCATATTTAAAGCAGTCAGTACTAATGGTTCTGTCTTGCACAACAGGAAAAAATAACCAACGAAACACTGCACACCCAATGCTGATATAAATGGAAAATTCAGTGCTTTACTATTTGATCACCATCAAGTAATTTTCTTTCCAATATAGTTTGTCTCCTCAGTTGCATTGTTTGTGTTTGGGATGAGGATACGTAAGTCATATAAATTCTTGGCCCTCAGCTGTTTAGTGAGTTAGACTAATGAGTCTAATAGATTAAAACAATGACAGTAATTTTAAGAGTATGTATTATATGTATTATTATGGTACCTAGAAATTTAAGCAAGTGAACTTGGGAAAACTCAGTGACTTCTTACTGAAAAAGGGAGTAGGCTGGGTACTGTTGGTTCATGCCTGCAATCTTAGCTGCTTAGGGTGCTGAGATTTAAGGATTGAAGCCATCCAGGGCAGAAAAGTTGATGAGACTCTTATCTACAATTAAGCACTAAAAAGCTAGAAGTGACGTTGCGGCTCAAGTGGTAAAGCACTGCTGTTGAGCAAAAAAGCTTAGGAACAGCTCCCAAGACCTGAGTTTAAGGCGCCCCCCCCCAAAAAAAAAACCCACCTAAAACCCCCCACAAAAATAGTAGGTGGGAAGAGAAGATGAAATGAGTGTAGTGTGTGTCAACACTTTTGCATTGTAGCTAGAAGAGTGATTGAGTAGTCAGGGCCCTCACACTAGAAAAATTAAATTTTTGTATCCCAAAGTCAGTAGGGATCCCGTTGTTTCTACTAAGTAGTGACAAAGTGCAAGTAGCATTTTAAGGAAGGAAAAGTAGAGAGTAATATAAGCAGGTCATATCTAGGCTTCCTGAGTAGTTAGGATTACAGGTGTAAGCCACCAGTTCTGGCTTATTTTTAAGATAAATTCTTGCTTCTTGCTAGGGTGTGTGCTAGGGTCTAGATGTGCCTTTTTAGAACTTTGCTATTACTGCTAAGATGACAGGCATATGTACCATTGTTCCCAGTTCTTCCTTGAAAATGGTCTTACCACCTTTTCTGTCTGGCTTTGAACCGAGATCCTCCTGAACTCAACTTCCTAAGTAATCGTTGGATTAGTTGTGAGCCATCAAGGCCAAACTAGGAAAATTCAAGTTAAGACATAGTTTTCCACTTACAATGTGAATGGAAAACACCAATCCTTGGGGAAGATTTATGGTACAATCATGTAGAGTACATGGGCAGCAAAAACATGGGTGCTGAGAGGGAGTTGAGTGGGCAGAGCCAGATTTGCTTTATGTTCAGTTCGTCACCAGCCCATGGAAGCTTAGGTGCATGATAAGGTGTGACCTTGACAGTGATTGGTTCCTCTTCCTCCCCTGCCATGCTACCTGCTCTTTTTTGACTTTAAAAAGGGCTGCTCTCTGTTAATAAACCAGTTTTCTTCCTGCTTGACTTGACTCCCCGCTGTGTCTGATTGTCTCCCTAGCTGAAGGAGGCTGGGGAACGGGCGAGCACCGCACTTACCTTTCCTTTCGTAGGTCTTTCGTGGGACAGACAAGACCCGACACATTGATTTACAAGAGTAAGTTAGTGCAACCATCTTGGAAAATAGTTTAGCAATATCAAGTAAAACTGACCATACCACCCTAGCAAGTACCCCCTACTTAGGAACCTATTCCAGAGATTCCTATACCATACATTGAAGAGTTATAAAAGGTAGTTATTGAGGCATTTATAATAGCAAGATGTTGGCAGGAACCTATTATTCAGGAAAAAATGAATATTTTGAATGGAGTACTATATAGGAATTAAAAAGAATGAATATTGAATTACATAGAGCTGAATATATGAACATAGGGAAAGTCTTTTTTAATTATCTTTAAGTAGTTGTACAAACGAGTTGCCATTTAACAAACCAGTTTATGAATACAGTATATCTGAACAGTGTCACTTGTTTCAACATTCTGACCTATCCCTCCTTTCCTGAAAGACCCAATCTTGAACTAAAACAAGACTGAGTATGGGGGGTCATATTTTCATAAAATATGAAAGCAACATCAAAATCATGTAAAATATGATAACCTGTAGCTGCTGAAAAATGTCTTAACTCTACTGATTGACACATTTTCTAGAATCCTAAAATTTCATTTTTAAGATATTGCCAATGTTAATTCAGTGCCTCTTTATTCCTGACACAGTCTTAATATCCTGGGGATATTAAAGTCATAGAGCCACTCCTAGTCTTGTTAAAATTTCAGTGCACCTTGTATAATACATTCATGTTTGATTTAGTCGTTATATTTACTTTTTAAGATACAGGATTTTTTTGTTATTTAAATTAAACAAGTGGCACTCTTTCTGGTTCTTAGTTTTTTTGGTAACTTTATAGTTTGTTTCACAACTCATAAGCTTTGCTTATGCAGCAGATTTATTTTTCAATAAGTTATAAGAAATTTTTTGAGTAAATGGTATTAGATGTAAATATAATGGCATTCTATTGAAGACATTGAGTCTTCTTATGAATAAATAATAAATGAATAATAGCTTATGGTAGATTGCCATGTTGCATTTTTGGGGTGACTATTGTTCTTCTTAAGCCTTGGTATGCATAAGAACCATGCTGTGAATTAATGTAAAACAGGTTCTCTGGCACTTTTATGTTTTTCTCCATTGAGAAGGAATTTTATTTTATTTTTCTCCTTTCTAAGAGCTGAATAAATACTTGCAAGATGATTTCAGGAGTACTTCACGGAAGAAAAATACCCTAATTAGTTATATATACTCTATATTATCGATAAATAGAGAACACTAGAAAGATTTAATGCTCAAGAGTTGCATATGACTGAAATTTTTTTAAGCATTATTTGTAAGCATGCTTTTAACTAGCAAGATTATTTATAAACATGGTTATAAAATTGCACTGAAGAATTTTACTAGCAAAAGCAAAAAGTACGAGTGAATGAAGAAAAAAGTGATACTATTTTACACAAGTACTACAGCCAAGCCTGGAAGTTATAGTTTTCTTCTCATGGAAGTTATTCTGTAGCCACAGCTACAGTGAATTGTTTACCGATTGGCAGCAATACAGAAAACTGCCCTTCTAACCCTTCCCAGCACACGAATGAAATAGCTAGATCCCATCTTTAAGAAAGCTGGCTTTATTGAAGCCAACTAGCTAGTATTTTTCATTTAAACACATGAAGGCCTGCAGTGCTTTTACTATAAGGTAACCCAGAGATCTTTCACAGAAACATCACAGAAGCATATATAACCCCTTTATCCTACTGTGTATCAGTACAGATGCAAACATAACTCATTTGCTAATAAGTACATCAGTCTTGCTCACTCTTGCTCCTAAGTGTTGTTGTACTTTTTTAATGTAGTAACTGATGATACATTTCAACTAAATGAAGAGTATAGGTGGGGTGTGAACTGACAAGTCAGTGACATGCCGTACATGTTTCACCACCTTTTTGCTGTTTAGGAAAATCGAATTTTGTTTTCAGACGGGTCTTTTTGGTGTGAGAGATTAGAAAGCCTGACAATAGTAGATTCCTCAATTGTACATTTAGCTCAGGCTTAACGTATAGCATTCCCAGGCTGACCATTTCCAACATGGGTCAGAATAACTGTGTATGTATAGTGAATGTGAGTACTTCATCTTATGCTAGACCTTCTGATAACCTTGGATCAGATTTTTTTTTTGTGGTTGTTTACCTACTCCAAAGGAACCTGCACAGAGTTAATTTAAATGTGTTTGTCTTTTTAGGTGATAATCTCACAGGCTTATTTGTGCTGGTCTTGAACAGCACAGAAAACTACTCCAGATCTACCAGAGTAAAGCTCCAGCACAGATTATTTTTTCCTTCTCTTTCCACAGACGCTTTTCTCATGAATATTAACAATTTGTTGATATACTTTGAAGATATTATCAACTGTCAAGTTGGTAAACAATGTTTACTCTCTTTGATATTCTGTTTTGTTTATGAAGATAAAAGATTGTCTTAGTAATATTTAGATAAGACAGTGAGTGGAAGCATGTTTATAATAGCCCTTGTTCCATGTAGTTTATGTGCTTTTAAACTGGAAAAATTACCTGAAATAACAAGGTGCTCCTTTATGTACCTAAATATAGGCATGCCTGGTCTTTTCACCTACTAGATGTATAAGCATTTTCTTTGAAATTTCTTGACTTGCTTTCTAGATTATTTTGTCATCTATAGGACTTACTTTTCTGGAATATTTCAAACTGTACTTTCTAAAAGTTTTGAGTCTAAACACATTTTAAATTAGTGTTTATATTAGACACTGAAAAATATTCTTTTGATTATCTTCTACTAAATCAGTATAACAGGTCTTATGTAATTGAACCAAAGTTCTTTTGCTTATCCTTTTTATGTGGACAGCTCCTGATATTGTACCCATTAGGCAAAGTTACTATCATTATTGGAACTTCTTTGCAGTTACAAGTCATCTTTGGAGACAGAATTGTTGCCTGGAAAATACCGGGCAGATTTGTTTTTTAAGTCTGTGAATTGGAAGCTTGATTCACAGATTGAATTTTGGCATTTGATTCTCAAAAGGACGTGGGAGTACCAGCTTTATTTTGTGAGTGACTGCAGATGCCCTCTTACCATATGAGCTTCTTTGTCCTTTTAATAAATGATCTGTCTGAAATTTTAAGCCACGTAGGATACAAAGGAATTCTTGGTTTCAAAGTTGGCTTTAATTTTGTATTGCAAAGGCAATTTTGTATTGGCTTTATGTTAACAGCTGTTGGGGAGTTTATCATCTCCTACGCTCACCTTCCCGTAAACAATTGAAGGAGAAAAAATGAGGCATTGATTTTTGTGTACCTAAAAATAAAAAGTTGAAGGGACCTCCAACTTCATGCTTGTGACTTACCCAGGTAACTCTATCTGATGGATAAGATGATAGTATGACTGCAGCTTCAATGAATGATGTAGTGTGGGCTGCCTGATTTTAACATTTTTTTCTTAAAGTACACTTATTTTAACTACATGAAAGATGGCAGGTTGAGAATGGTTGGAAGCCAAGGATAATTAAAAGCATCAGGATGGCTTCACATGTTGTCTATTTCATCTTAGACGATGTGGATAAAACAGAAACAGCTGTGATTCCAAATATGATATAAATTTCAAATGTTGGGGTAGTTTATTTTATGAGCTGATTCAATAAGGAACTCTGCACATATGTCTTTGGTGACTTGTTTTCAGTTTTCACAAAAATGCAAACTATTAATGGCTCTTTCATATTGCTAAGATAAAATGGTGTGCTTTTAGCTCCATGAAGCAAATAGCCTTGAGAGATGGGCTTGCCTAGAAATTGACTAAATTTTTTTGTGGGAGAATGGGTGAAAAGGGCAGTTTCCTGTATTGCTGCCAAAAGGTCTGGACAATTTGTAGTAGCTTGTGGCTAGAAAACAACTTCTGTGAGGCACACTTAGCAACTCCAAATTGGATCTGGGTATGCAGGAGAAAGTGCTCATTTTCCCTAGTTATTAGGCTTAATGGAAAATTTAGAAAGTGAATTTTTAATCTCAACCACTTGCAATTATGATTTTTGGATGTCTGGGGAAATGCATTCGAGTTAGCTCAAGTGGAAAATAATGTAGTAATTCAGAAGGTAGTATGTTATTATATAACCTTGCACTTCATGCCTTCAGAGTGAAGGTAAATCTTGCATGTTACGCCTTCCTTTGTTGCTCTCACACTATCCCTTCCCTCCCCCAGCTGTCTGCAATTTTTTCAAAGTTAAATGACTAGAAGTACTCCTCCCCCCAGGTTCATTTACAAAATGTGTTCCCTTTTAGGATTAGATGCATGCTTAAAAAGTATCTGTATACCTACCGTTAGTGGCCACTTATTAGAAATTCCACTTTGCCAGGCACGATGCTAATGTTCTTGCATTGGTATATCATTTACTTCTCTGGATAAGGGAAACAGATTACAAAGGGTGTTATATAATTACAAAGTAGGGAGAGCCAAGATTTGGACTGCATCCATATATTCCTTATTTTAAAGCAGTAACTATCCTGGATGTCCATTTTGTGGAATGAAAGTCTGTTAGAGGTTATTCTTGCAGGATGAACTTAGATATGTGAGTAAAAATATACTTGGTGGGGCTGTAAGTAGAGTGCTTGCCTTGCATGCAAGAGGCCCTGGATTCAATTCCTCAGCACCACATAAACAGAAAAAGCCAGAAGTGGCGCTGTGGCTCAAGTGGTAGAGCACTAGCCTTGAGCTGAAGAGCTCAGGGACAGTTCCCAGGCCCAGAGTTCAGGCCCCACAACTGACCAAAAAAAAAAAATGTATATGTACACACACACACACACACACACACACACACACACACACACACACACACACACACACACACACACACACACACACACACACACACACACACACACACACACACACACACACACACACACACACACACACACACACGGTTTTATTTAATGTTTTTACTAAGCTCTTGGGTACAACATGTATACTGATACACCGTTTATACTGGCAATAAAATATAGTGGCCTGAATTAGTGATTGCCTATAATCGCTTTATTTCTTAAATGCCCCAGATTTTGCTTTACTTAATAGGCCTTATTTTTTATACTTTTTTATTTAAGATTAGCTTTCCATTAAGATGTAGACAGTAGTTGATTAAAATGTGACCTTTTCTTGCTTTTTTCTTCATTGTATTTTTACTAAATAGCGTATGTTCATAATGTAGCACTGTGGTTCTCAACCCTGAGAAGGTGGCTGGATTTTCTAGGAGCAGTGGCTGGGGACTTTTGAATATGGTAATTTGAAGGCATGCCAGTGGTATTTAGTGTGCAGGGCCTAGCTTCCTACAATTCTCTGAACAGCTCATCACAACAAAATGTCAGAATTGTACTGGTAAAATAAAATCAGCTATAACCCCAGGCTACATCAGAGTTAGTCTCAGGCCATGACTATATGAAGTTTCTCATAACAAGAATTTAAAAATGTTCACATTTTTTTCCCCTTCTAGAGTGTTTATTTATACAACTCTAAGCTAAATGATAACATACTGACATTAAAATCTCCCTTTACCTATATCCTACCTTTACTGGCTACTTTTGACTTACAGACAATTACATCTTAAATTACTTACTACTTGTCTTACCTGTGGTTCTTTGACAACTTAAAGAGTGGTGAGTAAACTACTGTGGCATGGGGTGAGGAGAAGCCAAAGAATGAAAGGGATAGTATCTAAAGAGAAGCTTCAGTTAATGACGCTTTGGCTGGGAGGAAAGTCCTGGCATGTCTCGGAACATTGCAGTTGTAATTGATATACATAAGCCTGTAACTATCTGGTAACATGATTACATTATGAGTAAAAAAAAGACTGTATGAATGAGATATTTAGAAACTTCTGGTGTTTTTCTTTTTTTTTTTTGTCGGTCGTGGGGCTTGAACTCTGGGCCTGGGCGCTGTCCCTCAGCTCTTCAGCTCAAGGTGAGCGCTCTACCACTTGAGCTACAGCGCCACTTTAGAAACTTCTGAACCCAATATCTATTGTGTATCTGTCCTGTTTGAGTAGAGACTTTCTTTCATATTTTATTACTTTGTGAGTATTTGGGTCTAACATCTGTGATTTTGCTTAAATGTAAAAAGTTGAAAGGAACAATCTGTAGTGGTCTTTGAGACTTGATGTCTTTGTAAGTACTTGGGGATCTGTACCTTCTTTTCTTGCTCTCTTCCTCCTTCAGTTGTTCCAGTGTTAGCCTCCACCGTCTTCTATTCTTAGGCTTCTTGGTATATATCTTCACATAGTAGGTGGACTGTAATCATGGGCTTATGTTCTGAGTCCCATTCTGGGTTGTCATATCTAAGTTCTGGTACATATTATACTAGCCAGTAATTGAATGGCAGAGCAGAAGCAAATACCTTAATTGTCTTAACACTAAGTACTGGAAAATGATTGAAACTCATTGTGTTGGGGAAAGCCCTAAATAACTGAGGTACAGGAATCGTTAACATTATTAGTGTGACCATATTGGTTTTAGTATGCATATTCTTTTTGATGCTGGAGATCTAGAAGAGTGAGGCCAGCAGGATTATATTTTGGCAAAATCACCAATCCACAAGGTGTTGGTTTTCCACCTGAGCATTTGCCAAGTTAAGGTATCTTTTGAAGGAGCAGCCATTTTCATGTTCTTGAGTATGATCCTGCCTATTTCCTAGTGTATGGATTTAAATCTGTATTTCCCAACTCTCTCTCTCCCTCACTTCCCCACCCGTGTGTGTGTGTGTGTGTGTGTGTGTGTGTGTGTTAGTGTTATCTCTGTGAGGAAGAACTGGCCCCTGTGATTGAATTGCCTACAGTTGAGTTTTTGATGTAATGCCTTGAATTCTGGGTTAGGCTTGTTTCTTTGGGTAGGTATGTTGCCTTAGCCTTCACTTCTACTTACTTTTGAATTCAGATGGAGACAGTACTATTTTACTTCAGAGTTTATTCTCTGGTGTGTGTTATTCTCTTGTGTCATGGGTTAGAATAAATAGCAACTCTGTAATGTGTGTTACAATGTTTTTCTGTTGAATTACATGAAAGCATCTATTAGACACTTGGATTCAGTCTAGATGTAATTGTGAGAAGAATTCTTACAGTGAAAGCCTACTAGCAGGACACTGGTGCTTATCCTTTGTGGCCATGCCTTTGGACTTGACCCTTGCAAATTGAGCATGGCTGAATGCACAGGTGTTTGCATGGTTGAGCAAATTATGCTTAGACAATAAACTATTATGCCTGATTGTGATTAGAGAGGCAGGACATATTTACACATGGACTACTTTAGTCAGAGGGTTAGAATGAATATTGTTAAACATTTTACAAAAGGGGAAAACAAATACTTTTTGAGAGAGACTATTTTGTTTAGTGGTACATGCTCTTAAACTTATTAAAATTAAATTTATTATAATTCAGTCTTAACCTTGGCAGATTTTCTTCTTTTTCTTTTTTCTTCTTTTTCTGAATGACACCATTTTTTTTCTCCCTGCTTTGGGTAACAGAGTTTATTAAACAGAATATTAGATTTTTTTTCTTATTGGAAGACAGCTATACTACAATTATGGCTGAGAAGAAAAGGAACATCAGTTTCCAGTGTCAGATAATAGATCTGATGGGGTCTATAAATTTTTGCTTTATATACATGTGCAGTGTTGATGTCCGGGAGTGGGGAGATGTATGCTGACTAAGAAACATTGTAGGATTTCTGGGGATCATTACCCTCTAGCTATGATCTGAAATTGAGAAAAGTCACTTGAGTTGTTTCGTATGGCTGCTTGAGTGTAAGCTGAAGTAAAGTCAGGAAGATGTAACCATAATGCTGGGTACTGGAGAGGGACAAGTAGTAGAAGTAGTTAAGGTGCAGTGGTGGCTCATGGATCCCAGCTGCTTTAGAGAACAAGGAAGGCTGGGCAGTGGGAGGGTGGGAGGAGCAGTTGGGGCTCAACAGCATTTAACTGCAAGAGAGGAGATATTTAAAGGTTGAGGTATGTGAAATTGAGATAATGGTAAGGTTATAGGTCTAGGGCTGGGTTTTTCAATAAATTCCTTTAAAGGGTCATGGCTAGCATTTAAGAGGGAAACAGAATTAAACATCACGGGAATCAGAGTCAGGGCTTCTTCTAGTCTGTACGGAACTTCTGTGGAGTAAAGAAAGAAGCTTTCTCCTTTGGGAGAGAAGCAAAAAGAATGGCCTTTTCTGGTTGAGGTAGTCTGTTGGCAGTGATTTGTCTGTGGAAGGGGTCAGATTTAGCACCATGACTGCCAAAACTTAGGCTTTAGTCTTGATCAGTGGATCACACATGGTCATTTGGAAACTTTCCATTAAACTAGAGTGTTTACCATGTGATGTAAATATTTTACTCTAGGTCACAGTTAGAAAAATTTGGAAACTTGGAGTGTGACTGTGGGAATGGGAACTGAGATCTTGAGGAAGACAAGATCACTGGAGATTTGTATTTTAAAGTAGAAACACACATAAGTACACACAGTTCTCTAAGCCTTAGAGAAAGGAAGCAAGTTTGTAGGTTGTGAAGAAATGTATTTTGATTTGGAATGTATTACTTATGATGAAAATTTGGAGTTCAGGCTTTAACGGAGGTGGGGAAAGCCTTACTACAGGGTGGTGAAGGAAAATACAGTCCAGATATTGTTTAGGTTTCTGGCACAGAACTGATTGTCTCCAGCTTCACGGACTGAAAGACATCTCAATCCCGTGCATCTGCAGGAGCTCACTGTGAAGGGATACTTGATGTGCTTCAGGTCATAGGGAGAAAACTTGCTCGGACTTAGCTACCAGTTGTACATAAAACACATGATCAGCAATGGAAAGTTGAAAGTGAACTGATGGTTAGAGATTTTTGTGGGTAATTAACCCTGTTGTAAAAGATCAAATAGGCACAGTATTTGGAATTCCTTTGAGCAGATATGTTGCAGCTAGAACTCCTTACTGTGTTTTTCATAGAAGTAGAAGATTTACAGGTAAGTTTTTAGGTACTTTCAGGTACATTCAGATTTTTCCATGGGGGAAAATGAAAATAATAACTAACTAATATTTATTGAGTGTTTTATATGAGAAATCGTCATGGTCTTTGAACTATTCTATCAGTCTGGAGTCCAGGTACTGTATTTTCTTAGTTTCGTCTTACAACAAGGCCTGAGTCTGAAGGCCTGAGCCTCATATCTAGTTTCACTTTGGCTAGCTCCATCCACTCCCCACAGTGCCCCAAGCCTGAACTGCCTGGTGTTGGGAGTATGTATAATGATTTTTTTCCCCCAGGCTTTTGGAATATGACCTATCATGAGGCTCTGGGGGACTTCTTGTAGCTAGGAATGCAGAATTTGTCCTGCTCAGATCTGCCACATAGTAAATAAAGGTTTAGAGCTGTTAATCTCCCAAGGATGGTTCTGACAATATTTAATGCTGAAAAGTTATAAGTATAGGGCTTCCCAAACAGTGCAGCTGAGTGACTGGGAGGTTTGTAGGGTCAAGAGTATTTGTGTACTAAACAGCATTGGGTGGGCTGAAAGATTCAAACTGCAAGCTGCATCCCAGGAACAGTTGAGAGCCATGACCAACAATGACATCACGGTCATAGGTGCCAAATGATTCTCCTCTTTTTCCAATGAAGTCTGTCCATGCTTACAAGAAAGAAAGAAAGAAAAAAGCAATGGTGTTTGAAGCACTGCTATGAATTCTGTTGTGAAAATAAGTGTGAAATCCAATTCTGTGTGTGTGTGTGTGTGTGTGTGTGTGTGTGTGTGTGTGAGAGAGAGAGAGACAGAGAGAGAGAGAGAAAGAGAGAGAGAGAGAGAGAGGTAGGCAGATGATAATACAATGGTTTTTGAAAACCACTTAGTTCCAGAAATTCCAGTTTTAGGTTACTCAAGTTTAATCGCTCCCAAAAGGCTTCTGTGAGGAGGGGTTGGGGCAAGGGTAGGAATTTCAGATTAAATGAGAAAAATAGCTGTGGACAGTTGAAATTTGCCCTTCTCTTTCCTTCTCAACTAAGGTCTGGTTGTTTTTAAGGCAGTTCTTAATTTCTAGGGTAGATCCTAGAGGCTGAAGAATTCTGAATTAACATGTCAACTTTGGATTCAAGACTCTGGTTTAAAATTTACCATTAAATAATAAATTATAATGATAAACTTAATGTTTATTGAATAGAACTTGGAATACAAATAAAAGTTAAAAACAGCCAGATTTTTTTTTTTAAATCAGTCATGGGACTTGAACTCAGGGTCTGGACACTTTCCCTGAGCTTTTTCATACAAGACAAACACTATCACTTTGAGCCCCATTGCCACTTCCAGTTTTCTGGTGGCTAATGGTAGATAAGAGTCTCAGGGACTTTTTTGCCTGGGGTGGCAGTGAACCATAATCCTTAGATCTCAGCCTCCTGAGTAGCTAGGATTGTAGGTATGAGCCACCAGTACCTGACTTAGCTTCATTTGTATCTTCAGCTATATTAATATTACATTTTTATCATGGTACCCTACACTCATAGCTTTTGAATGAATATTAGGTAAGTACATATTTTTGTACACTTCACAGAGTAGGATGTTGACCTGTTTTTTAAAATTCATGTATATTAGCTGTATAAAGGGTTTTCAGTATGACATTTCCATAATGCAGACAGTGTACTTTGGTCACATTTGTCCCTTCTGTTACTCTTTCATATATCTGTTGGTTTTGGTGTCTTTTTTCACTAACATTTTTTTGTACAATTTGCCATGTAAGGGTTTCTTTTAATGGGGGGGGGGAGTTAATGCAAGGTCCAGGGCCTTCTGCTTATTAAGCAGGCTCTCTACCACTTGAGCAACACTCCTATCCTGTTTTGTTTACTTCTTTTTTTAGATAGGTTCTCTTTTGCTGCTTTTGCCTGCTGGCCTCAGACCACTATCCTGATATTTGCTTCCCAAGAATCTAGGATTACAGATGTTGAGCCACTGTGCTTGGCTTTTTTTTTTTTTAATCTATAATTTTAGAGCTAAGAGGAACTTAGTCCAAGTACTTGTTGGTGTTCACATGATTACCATGCTTGTTAAAAATGCCCATGTTTTGTAATTTGCGTTTGGGGCAAATTAAGAGAACATGGTTTCTTGTGAATTTGTAGTCATTCAGACACTGTGTTGTAAGGAGTACCCTGCAGGATCTGCTAGTCTGGTGTGATTTGCTGTTCTTCTGCTCAGCAGGTAGGTAGATATTCTTTGAGAGGCAGTTATCCTATCCAAGGTTCACCTTCACCTGTGTTTGACCTTAGTCTCCATCTAGGAGGAAAGTATTTGTAATGTTGAGGAGACTGTGGTGACATGTGGAAGAATGTCTGACAAATAAGTGGTTTTTTTTTTTCTGGAAAAATTCCTCCACATTGAATCTTTAGAATATTACATTCTGCAGCCTGAAAGGTTTATTACCAATTTTATCCATTTCTTGACTTATGTTATTTTGAGAGAATAATTACAGCAAGAGTGGGAGAAATGGAGAAGTTTGACATTAAAATTTAAGAAGCAGGGAGTATCGTAATTGCTAGGACCTATTTGTTAGTGAGGAAAGTAGGGAAGGAAGAAGGAATGGAAAAAGATTGAAGAACTAGGTGGGCAGTCAGCCAAATATTAGGGTGGAGACTGTATCTGAATGCTGTTTGGCAAAGTTGATTATACTTTTGATTCCTTTCCAGAAAGTTAAAGTGATTGGGTGGGTGGGGAAACTCCACTAGAGATGACAGCTTAAGTGTTGCAGAAATCTAACGGAAATTGGCATGAGTGGCTAGATAAAGTAGGAAGGAACAATTAAAAAGAATTTGTTCTTTCTCTGGCAGCACTCTGTGGTTCTTCTAATGCTAATACTTAAGTTCTCTCATTTTTATTCCATATAATATATGTAAAAAAAAAATCTCCCTTCAAACTGACTGCTGCTCCCTCTTCCTGCACTTCTGTTAGAAGCAAATTGTTCAGCAAGAAGTGTCAAGAGTTAAGATGGGACTGATTCCCGAAAAGCAGCCCAAGCTGCTTGTGTGATGTTTGTGCATTCATATGTGCATAATTATGATATACTTGTGCAAAGAGTTTCTTGTGTTGCTAGAATGTGAGCTCATTTTGAGTAGTCTTTGCCTAGCTTTTGGTATATTTAGGTAATAAAGGGTTTGTATACACTATCTCATTTGGAATCACATTTTTTTCTGGCAGTATAAACTATGAACTCAGGGTTGTATACCTCCTGGGCACTCTGTCACTTAAGCCACATTCCCCTGCTACGCATTTAATTCTGCTCTAGTAGTTTTTCAGATAGAGTCTTTTTTGTGCTTTTGCCCAAGCCAGTCTTGTACTTAAGTCTTTCTGCCTATGCCTCCTAGATAAATGAGATTATAGGTTTGTATCACCATGTATGGCTTTTTCTGTTGAGATGGGGGAAAATATCACTGATTTTTTAATTTTGGCCTGGGCTGGCTTCCAGTTGCAGTTTTTCTGATCTCTACCTTCAGAGTAGCGACCATACCCAGCTATAATTATTTTTCATCTCTTTGCCTTAGGAAAGCGAAGATAATTTGGGAATTAATTTTATTTATTATTTATTTATTTATTTTATTAATTTTATTTCCTAAAGATACTTGTGTTTACCTTTCTGTTCTAGTATCAGTTGAATTATTTCCTGACCCAGAGCTGGGCCACCTCTGACTTAAATACTAGGACTGAATTGTGTCAGCACTGCGACTTAAGGGATTTATCCTAATCCAGGCGTCCTTGGGTTGGGCCACTACCATCTAACAAGGTGGTAGCAGTGATCCCAGACCTGGGCTGAGGGGTGAGTTCTGAGGAGTTCTGTGAATACACAGTGACTCTGTTACTAAGAAATGATATTTTTCTTCGAAAGTTCAGTTTTGGTGGCATGAGGGTAGTGACATTTGTTTTTACAATGCCACTTTGTTGGAACAGATTGAGTATCTCATTCTGTCTCACAGGTGGCATTATTCTGAAAATGTAAAAAGGAGAAGATAGCTCTTTAGGAGCTAGCTATGGTGGTGGTTGATTTACTATGCGAATTTGGCTTGTAGTAGTTAGATTAACTTGTGGCCTAAAAAATACAAGCTGTTTTACTTAACAGTATCTCAAGGTTGTTACTATATTTGCTACTATATATTTCCAGAAGAATAAAATGATAGCAAATGTCTTATGGTTCAGTTGTTAGAGCCACAGGTGCCCTCACTTTTCTTGCTGTTCCTTGTTCCTCTTTTGTGCTCTGATTCAGTACCAACTTCGACAGTAAAAAGGAAGTTCATCCCTCCCCTGCTCTGATAAATATTTCCCATTAGAAATGTATTACCTGTAGTTTAAAAAAGTTCACATTACTGTATTTTTATTCTTTAATTTTTTTTACATTGAATAGTTGTACATGATCATGTTATGAGTATAGTGCCTCTTGATCAGTGTCATCTTTTCCATTGTTCTCCTTCATTGTTCCCTTCCATCTTTACCTTCAAGTTAGGAAGTTCAGTTTTTATATAATGTGTGCTGCATATAATGACTACATTTTCTCACTGTTTCTTCTTCTTTTGTATTTTTTTTTCTTGTTTTCCTGTGTCAGAAATTGGAAGCTGAACAGTGTGAGGGGTACTGGCAAAAAAGGGTACCAGGAAAGATGTGTGTTTGGAAAGAATAAGCTCCATTTGAGAAAACAGTAAGGAAAAATGAATTTAGCACCTAGTTGATTTAAGATGTTAACGCAAATGAAATATGCCTGAAATATGCCTGAAATATGACAGGAGGGGTGTTTCTGCCTTTTCTCGACGCACTTAAAAAAGGCCAATCTCTCAGTTGCTTAGATTCTCTAGTATTATAAAATAAAAGGTTTGCATTGTTACTCCTTTTTCGCCCTCCTAGATCTATAATTGATGATTCAGGATTGTATCCCTCAAAATATACTATTCTAGGACTTACTTTTAGGGCCATTTCTAGTTTCTTCTTACTTTTTTCTTTTTTAGAATTTAATATCTTTTTGAAGATAGGGATGGACTCTTAGGGCCAGTCTTAGCCACGAGAAGCAATCATGCAGGTCCATCCAAGATAGAAAATTGTATGCTTTTATTTTTGTAATGTGAGTCATAAAAGATGACATTTTTCATTACAAATGTGCCCAACATTTTTCCATTAAAGTGCTGTGTAATTTAATATTACGACTTTGTTGAATTGCTAAGGTGATTATCTTAGATAATAAAAAGTAGGATTATGATGCCCAGAGCATTTGAAAACATGAGTGTGTTGAAGTTTCTTTCCTTTTTTTTTTTTTTTTTTAAACTTCATTTCTTTTTATACTCCACCTTTGTTGGTTGCTTCACTGTGAAGGATTCAGACTTGTTTGGTGGGGTAGGTAGGGAGGATGTACAAGGCCTGTCCAGTAGACCGTTGCTGAGATTGGATTAAGATAAAGAGGCTGGTGGGGCTGAGAGGAAGGAAAGACTGGGCAGGATTGCATCCTGGCTACTAGTCTACCTCATGGTGGTAGTGATGAAGAATATTCTCAGCAGGCTGAAGAGAGACTTGTGGAGTAAGCTTGGAGACCAGATGGTTTGCTCTACCTTGAAAGGCAAGAGTCTATGTTGGGCAGGAAAGAAGACAGGAAAGAAGGATCAGGCCACGGCGTTCAGCACTGCCTTTCAGGTGGAAGAATTTTGATTTTTTTCCATCCAAGGGATCAGTGAAGTTTTGCAAACATATCCATGATGTGATCAGAACTAGAGTTTAGGGTTAATTGGGTAATAGTGTTCTAGAAGGATTCAAAGTAGAACCTCACTAATCATTTATGAGAAAGTCACTGAGAGAAAAATTTACCTGTTGGTAACTTACTTATATACTCTTAACTTAGTTGATCAGAGACTACTATTTCTAAATATGACTGAAGTTTTCTACCTCTGTAGTACATAAAGTCATCAGATTGGTTTTTAGGGAATTGCCTATTGAAGATAATTTAGTTCACAAACTTCAGATAAACAAGTAAATAATCAATTTCCTAATCATGATCTTTCTTCATTGAATATAGGTAGATGCTTACTTCATTTCACAATGAACGTCCTCTCTTGGCATTTCTTCTCTTGGTTTTAAGGCATTTTCTGGCTTAATTTTGTTTTTGTTTGATGGTACTGGGGGATGAAACTTGGGGCCTTACTTGCACTTGCTATACCACTGCGCTACTCCACATCACTCAAAGGCATTTCTTAAGCCCTTCTGTTAACAGTGTTTTAAAAATGTTATTTGCTTGATTTAGAGTTGAGTGTATCTTGACTTTTCCTTCACTCCCAATTCATTAAGGTTCTAATTCCAGTTCTGAAAATATACTATTTGATGTCAGTAGTCCTGAAATTCATAGTAAAAATGTCTTGGAAAGAAAAGTCAGTCTCTGGTGGTAAGCTAAAGAGTTGAAATTGAAACTTGGATTTCTCTGATGGTAAGGCAGATTCCTTATCTGTGAAATGAAAGCATTGATAACACATTTTTCATACTGTTTTCTTGGGTATTTCAGTAAAGTAAATGTTGCAGTAGTTTGCCTAGCCTAAGGTTGGCAGGGCTTGTTTACTATCTTTCAGGCAGGGAAAATTATGGAAATAAAGTGTTTATGGATCTTAAAGTTTAGTTCAGTTGAGAGAAATGCTTTAAATTTTTGTGTAAATTTCCTTGCAAATTTAATATTTGTAATTTGATTTTTAAAATAAAATTCAGGTCTTTTCCTTTTTTAAAGTGTCAGTTTCTTTTCCTTTTTTTCTCTACAGTTGCTCTACGGTTTTAGTTATGTTTTGTGTTCATTTTTACTGCTTTTTTTCTCTGAAATGCAATAACGCTGTAGTATTAGTGGAAACATTGTTCTCTTTGTTAGGTCTAAAAGAAGTGCCTTTGTCACTGCTTTGACACATTCTACCAATGCCATTTGCAGTACTGAAAAATATGTCTCTGTTCTTTTTGTACTATGTTAAATTGTGCATATATTGTGCTTGGTATTTTAATGAAGTTGTAGGAAAAACTTGACAGTTATACTTGTCGTATGATAACAAAGTGAAGACAGGCTCTTGATTTTATGTAGATTTATATGTGGTCTGAAAATAGATCCTTCCTGCAATTAGATTTAACCTTATGGTTGATGCTTTTGACTAACTTCATAGGAAAGTTTTAAGAAACAACTTCTGAGCAGGAGCTCTTAAGTGTTTTCTTGATACATACAGCTTTAAAAAAAATCTCATAATTTACATGTTCTTAATAGCATTTATATACTTTAGTAGCAAGTATACACTCTAATTTGCCAAGTGGTTTTAATCCTTATATTAAGAAATGAGGCATAAATCTGTTAGTGCCTTGATAAAATCCAGGAAATGCTTTTCATGCACATTAGCTCATGTTAACAGAATCTAAGGCAGGCAAGAATTTGTGGTCCTCATGTTAAAGGAATAACTAGAGTTACCATTTTGGTTTAGCATTTCTGCTCGTTTATCTGTGGTTAAAAACAGCAGCACAGCCTTTTTTTTTTTTTTAATTTTCCTTTAAAAATTCCATCTCCACTTTGGCAAAATAGGGTAAATGTACCTACACAGATTGTTTAAGAAGTAGAGCATACTTTTGGAAATGCTACTCGGTAGGGCATTTATTCAGTGGATGGTGTCCTTTGAAAATTCAGTCATCCTAAATGTGTACATTTATGGCCTACAGATAGATATAGCCAGATAGCGAAATGGTGGTAATTTTTGATGTTTTCCAGGATCATAAAAGTATAATAAGTGTAACAATAGCTAAGAAGTTTTTTAAATAAAGATTTGGTTATGTAAGCCCTCACTTCACCTGGAGAGCTGGCTCACTGATTTCTAATAAGAACTGATTCTCTTGTGACCCAGTTCTTATCATCTGAGAAGAGGTACGCAGGGGTTACAGTGTTGTTTCTGTCTAGAAATCAGAAGGACTAGTTCGATGATTTCAAGCTCTCTTTCATGGTAATGCCATCTGTTTCTTTTAAAGGTAAATATACAGTTGATTCAGGATAGATCTGGTTGCCATAAACTCGGTGACAAAACTCTTTCTTGATATAGATATTCTTATGTAACTAGGATTCTAAGGAAATACCCCAAGTGGATGAATGGATTCTTTTGCCACTACTCTGGGAGAGAGAAAAAAGTGCCTCAGAATTCCTTGTTTTACCCTGAGCTTCAGTATGAATAATATTTACATTTGATAGTACAAAAATAGAGCAGAAAAAAGTTTCTTATCTAGATTAAAACTATGCAGTGTTTGAAAAATAAATTCATCCAGCATTCATTGAATTGATATGATCTAATATGGTTAAGCTGAGATTTTAAAGGATAATAGAAGGAGAAAGAAAGGAATTACATAGGAGTAATATTAGATGGTTCCAAATTATGACTGAACCCAAACTGCTTGAATAGAGCTACTCAAAATCATTAGGCTAGGGTTGACAGTGGTGGGAAGAAAGGATTAGATAGATTGTTATAAAGGTGAAGCTAGAGCTGGGCGCTGGTGGCTCATGCTTATAATCCTAATTACTCAAGAGGCTGAGATCTAAGGATTCGGTTTAAAGCCAACCCAGGCAGGAAAGTCCATGAGACTCTTATCTCCAGTTAACCACCAAAAAATTGGAAGTAGAACTGTGGATCAGAGGGATAGAGTGCTAGTCTTGCACAAAAACAAGCTCAGAGACAGTGCCCAGGCCATGAGTTCAAAACCCAGGACTGAAAAAATAGGGGGGGGGGTGAAGCTAGAGTAGCATCTAGGTTAATTTGATATTTAGGAGTGCTACATTTCACCCCCTGGTCTAATATATATATATGTATGTACACATAGTTCTTTATGTGTAAGCATAATATGTAAATGTATCCTTGCATTGCATATTGTCATTAGATATCCTTTCCTGTATCTTGTAGTGCAGCGTCCATAGCTAAACCTGCAGACAATCTTTTCCTTACCCAAGGAGACCATGTAACACCTGTTGATCTCCTGCCTTTAATAGGTAGTGTCTTGTCTCATAGGACACAGTCTGCAGGTGAGCACTGTAAAGAAGTACTTTTGGCCGGGCGCTGGTGGCTCACGCCTGTAATCCTAGCTACTCAGGAGGCTGAGATCTGAGGATCGAGGTTCAAAGCCAGCCTGGGCAGGAGAGACCGTGAGACTCCTATCTCCAATAAACCACCAGAAAACCGGAAGTGGCGCTGTAGCTCAAGTGGTAGAGCGCTCGCCTTGAGCTGAAGAGCTGAGGGACAGCGTCCAGGCCCAGAGTTCAAGCCCCACGACCGACAAAAAAAAAAAAAAAAAAAAAAAAAAAGAAGTACTTTTGTTTCCATTTCTATCCAGCCAGAGTTAGTGGTGAACTTCAGGGTTAGGTGTCCCACTAGATTTACTCTGCCCTGTCTTGCCTCATGCTGTTGTATAGTCATATCACAGACCATAGGTCCTGAGTTTTGTGAATGCAGGGGTAGATGATTAGGTAAGGGAGAGTGGTGATTCTCCTGAACTTCAGCATGACTTTTGTCATTCCTGATTAAATCTTCCTTTCATCCATGGTCAGGCCCACTGGATTCTTCACCTATTTGAGTTATCTTAGAAATGGACTACATATCACATAGTTCATGTAATTTTAGTTCACTTTCTTGTCATGTTTATTCTGCTAGTGGATGACTGGGACCCTCTACCAGATTTGTTTTTTCATAGGCTTGTGATTTATTAGTCTGTGTAGCATAAACCCAAACTTGAGTTCCACTTAAGTCAAGCTTCACTCCATGGCTTAAAATTCAGTACCTATTTTTAAGTTTGGTAATATGTGCCTATTCTTAATTTATACCTGAAAGCATGAGTTTGATTTCCTTTCCTGTATAGAAATGGGAAGTGAACAGTCTAGATTTGAAATTGAAAGTTAGCATTAATAGATTTGTGTTGAAGAAACTGAGATGGATGGAATTGAAGGGATTAAAGTGGGAATGAGAAACAGAAGACAGGATAAGCTGGATTGGAGCTGTCCTATAGGAATATGCTAAGGAATTTGGTCCCTGTCCTATAAGCCCTGCAAAAACCATTGGATTAATATTTTGTTTTGTAATGCTGGTGATCAAACACAGGTTCTCACACACGTGGATAGGAATTCTATTGCTAAGCTATACTCCCTAGCCCTATTATTTTTGAAAGAAGAGAGAGAATTAAACTATCTGTATTTTAGAATATATGGTATTTTTAAAGGATTCCTTTGTTTTCTTGGCTCAAGAAAACTTTATCTCATATTTCTTTATGTAGTGGCTAGATGGCATTTCTACCAATCCCCCTACTCTTCTATAGATAACTATTTGTGAATTGCTTCACTTTATCATTGATTACTCTGTTTATTGCCCTCCTCCCTCAACTCTTATCTATTCAGTCACATGTTGTTTTAACTAGCAATATTTCTATAATTGAGCTACTTAATTCCACTGTCATCTTACTTATTCAAAGACTTTATCTTTTGAGCTCTGTAGTGGCCCAGTGTTAAATTCGGTAGCCAGTGAAGCACAAGTCCTGACAAAAACACAGAATTTTAAAATTTACTTTTGATCTCTTGAAAATCAAAAGAAGAGCATTGTAATAGCAACATTAAAAAAAAATCTCTTGAGCACTGCCATTTTTAATTCTTCCTGAGAGATGTATAGAGTGGTTCACATAAACTACTGCCTTTTCCTATAAGTGTTAGCAACTCAGTTTGAATCTCTTCTATGCTCTTTAACAACCCTTCTCTACAAAGACAATTTTATAATCAATTAAGCTTTAAGCTTTCAAAACTGAAATTTAAAAGGTACATTTCTCTTCGGTATATAGAGAGCAGAAGCTGAGCCTACCCATATTTGTAAATCTTTTGCTTTATTTTAAACATGATCCTATAATGGATCAGAGGAAAAAGGCAAGTAGAAAGTTAGTTGGGGAGAGAAGAATCCACACTTGGAATATCTGGCATAGTAAGTTATCACATTGGTGTTCACAATGGTCAGGCATTTAATGGACCTTCAGTAATTATTTGTTGAATGAATAATTGCTGAGTCAGCTGATACTGGTCTTCTCATTCTTCATTCTTAGCATTTATCTTGCCCTGTTGCTAGTTTGTAGTGTTCTTTTAGTGGATTAACCTTGCCCCTGATACCTGTAGGTGATTCTTTATCTGCTTGAGAAGATAGAGTCCATCTACTATGGCTTTTTCTTATAACTCCTGAGCTCTGTTTTTTTGATATGGAAATTTTGTCTAGTTCTAGCTCCTATGGATGCTACTATGCCAATAGTCCCTCTATCCACTTTAAAAGCTTTGGTTTTAATGTAATTTATCCTATTATATGATATTAAAACATTTAGGAATAGCCACTTTTTTGAAATAAGGTATGATAGTAATAGTAACAAAGAAAATATTTGGCCATTTCCACATTTGTGTTAATAGGCTTCTAAAGTATTGTCTCTATCCTTGATTGCCTTGCCAAGAACTTAGATGTTGTTACATCATCACTTCAGACTGAGTGACTAAAAGTTCTAGCATCTTGTAGTCTCTCCTAGTCTCCTAGGATTGAAACCTTGACATTAGTGTTTGAATATTTCTGTTCTGTACTATTTAGATATCAGGTCCTGTGGATTATTTTCTCTGAAATTATTTAAGTTCAGTCCCTGACTTGATGTGATTACAGTTGTGGGAGCCTATTCAGATCACTTTCCATTTGGACTCTTCTTGCACTCCACTGTCTGTTGTCAGTTAAAAGTTCCCAAAATATTTTATAGAGTGTTCAGTGGTCATCCTGCTTGGCCACAGATGCTTAGCCCAAGCATATAGTTGGTAGAAATGTAAAATAGTACAAGTATTTCCTCAAAAATTTAACACAGGCTTGTCATTTGATTTATTGTTTTGTGAGTGTATGTCCAAGGAAATGAAAACATTTTTACATAAAAAGCTGTACATGAATGATAATAGTAGCATCATTCATAATAGTGAAAGGTAAACACAACTCAAACTAATTGATGAGTAGATAAAATATGGTATGACAATATATTATTTGAACATACAAATGAAGGGAATTCTATATAAGTTTTAACATGAATGGACCTTGAAAACAGCCACGGAAAAGAAACCAGTACAGAAGGCCATATTGTCACGATTCCATTTATATAGAAATGTCCAGAATAGGAAAAAAAATCTATTAAGAGAAAGTAGACTTATGTTCAATAGGAATATTATGGGAGTACTAATGAGCATAAGTTTTCTTTTTAATGAGATAATATACATATAACATAAAACTCACTATTTCATCCATTTGTACCTCAGTGCTGTTTATTCAAAATGTTGAGCAGCTGTGATTACCTTTTAATGTGTTACAATATAAAATGTTTCTCAGAAGAAGCATTGTACTCTTAAGCAGTCCCCTGGCTCTGCTTCCCCTCACCCCCGAGCCTGCTGTAGCATTTTATGTGTTCAACAGCAGCGTACTATAATGACTTCTCCATATACTACTGATATTACTACTTTTCCTTTTTTTCTTAAAGTATTTACCCCAAGTGAGTATGAAGAGATATTTTTTTTAAAAATTATTTTTATTGAGATTAAATGATTACATAAATTTCACAAATTTCACCGTATTGTGGGATAGTGATACATAGTTAAAGTCATAAACACAAGGCAAATTGTCATTGTCATTGTCATGGTCTGTAAAGTCTGTGAATTCTATGAGCTTTGACAATACAACTGTTTCTTCCACATCGGGTGATATGTACATTTCTGAAGAGGTATCTTTAATGTAGGTTTTTTAAAAAAATTATTGTTGTTTTCTATTTATTCCAGTCTTGGGGCTTGACCCCCAGGGCCTGGGCACTATCTCTGAACTTTTATAATTTGCTCAAGACTAGAGCTGAACCACTTTGGCACAGCTTTTTGGTGGTTAATTGGAGATAAGAATCTCATAGGCTTTTTACTGCCCAGGCTGGCTTCAAACCGTGACCTTCCAGTCTCAGCTTCTTGAATAGCTAAGACCACAGGCATGAGCCACTAGCAACTCTGACCTTCATTTTCTTTTCTTTAAATTATGTTTAAATAGTTGCCATTCAGCCAAACAGTTTATGAATACCATGTATTTTGACCAATGTCACAGCTTTCATTCTCTTGATTCCCATTTTCTAATGATTGATGTTGAACATTTTTTAATGTCATGACTGGCCATTGGAATATCTTCTTTGAAGGAATGTTTCTTCAGTTCTTTTGCCCAGTTTTTGAGGTTAGTTGCACGATTTTTTAAAAATGTTGTGAATATTAGCCTTTTATCAGAAGATATATAGTTTGCAAGTGTTTTCTGCTATTTTGTTGTCTCTGCACTTTCCCGATAGTGTCCCTTACCTCACAGATACTTGTATACTTCTGCTGAAGTCCACATTGCCTATTATATTTTCTTTTATTATTTGGCTGTTGGTGTCATATTTAAAAATGTGTTGACTAATTTGAAAAAAAATCATGGTGTATTCCTAAATTTCCTTCTAAGAGTTTTATAGGTTATGCACTTGCATTTTGTATGGATTTTGTCTATAATCTAAGAAAGGAGTTCAAATTTATCCTTTTTGCATGTGGATATCTAGTTGTTTTTCAACAAAATTTGTTCCCTGTTGAGTAGATTTAGCATCTTTATTTCTAGACACTCTGTTTGATTCTACTTCTGGTGGGTTTGTTCTTATGATGGTAGTAAGAATGTGTTTTGTTGAAATGAGAATTAGAATTCAGGGCTTCATTGTCACTGGGCTTGCATGCCTCACTGGCTTTCTGCCACTTGAGCTATACCTCCAATCCAGCCTTTTGCTGGTTTAGGTCTCATCTTCTTAAGTAGCCAGAATTATAGGTATGCACTACCAACACCTGACTTTGATCATCTTTCATTATATATGTTTTAAAATTAATTCCGAAGTGTTAGTCTTCAAGCTTTGTTTAAGATTATTTTGGGTTTGGTTGGGGGTGGGCGTCTTTTGCAATTCCATGTGAAATTTAATATTACCTTTGCCATTTCTGCATATAAGCAGCTAGAATTTTGATAGGGATTACATTGAATCTAGGTTAATAAGGTTGGTATTGTCACATAACACTATTGTATCTTTATTTTTTTCTTATTGTGAAAATACTGTACAGAGGGGTTACAATTACATGGGCAAGATAATGAGTACATTTCTTATTAAGCATTGTAGCCTCCTCCTTTGTTTCCCCTTCCCATCCCTTCCGCATCCTCCTCCTGTCCCCCAACTCAATATTCCCCCGCCCAAAGTTGTAAAGTTCGTTTTCTACATAAGGACTTGTACATCTCATTGTTGCAATGGGTCCACCTGTATCCCTATTTAAACGATTTGTTTTTCCCCTTCCCCTCCACAAATTATACCGACATCAAATACAGTGAAAGCTGGGTGTATCTTTGAATCATGAGTATAAGATGTCTTTCTGCTTTCTTAAGTCATCTTTAAGTTTTTCAACAGTTTTTCCTAGTTTTTGTGTATAAACTTTATACTTTTTTTTTTCTCACTTTTTTTTTTTTTTTTTTTTTTTGGTCATGGGGCCTGAACTCAGCCTGGGCACTGTTCCGCTCAAGGCTAGTGCTCTACCACTGGAGCCACAGTGCCACTTCTCGCTTTTTCTGCTTATGTGGTGCTGAGGAATCGAACCCAGGGCCTCATGCATGCAAGGCAAGCACTCTACCACTGAGCTACCTTCCCAGGCCCTATACTTTTTTTTTTTTTTTGGGTCCAGTCGTGGGGCCTGAATTCTGGGCCTGGGCGCTGTCCCTCAGCTCTTCAGCTCAAGGCTTACATTCTACCACTTGAGCCACAGCGCCACTTCTGGCTTTTTTCTTTTTGCTTATGTGGTGCTGAGGAATTGAACCCAGGACCTCTGGCATGCAAGGCAAGCGCTCTACCACTGAGCCACCTCCCAGCCCCAACTTTATACTTTTTTATGTTTCTTTTTTATTGTCAAGGTGATGTACAGAGGGGTTTTAGTTACATAAGTAAGGTAATAAGTACCTTTCTTGTCAAACGTTTATTTTTATGTGTTTTATTCTTTTTGAGGCTATATAGAATTACTTTCAGGTTGTTCATTGTATAGAAATATTACTAGTTTTGCAATTGATCTTGCATCCATCCATTTTGTAAACTTCGTTGAACTAGATACCTTTTAAAAACATGTTAGGGTTTTTTTTTTAAACATAAGGTGATGTTATCTATTAAAAATGTCTTTCCTATTACATTTCTTTTTTTTTTTTTTTTTTTTTTTATCCTTTTTGTAGGTCCTGAGGCTTGAAATCAGGGCCTTTGCTCTGTCCCTTAGCTTTTTTGCTCAATATTAGTGCCTATACCACATGAGCCATAGCTCTACTTCTGGCTTTTTGGTGGTTGAGATAAGAATCTCACAGATTTTTCCTGTCTGGGTTGGCTTTGAACTTCAATCCTTAGATCTGAGTTTCTTGAGTGGCTAGGCTTACAGGGCATGAGCCATTGGCACTCAGCTACCCAACTTTTTGTTGTTGTTGTTTTTTTTTGGGTCGGGTTGTGGGGCCTGGACTCTGGGCCTAGGCGCTGTCCCTCAGCTCTTCAGCTCAAGGCTAGCGCTCTACCACTTGAGCCACAGCGCCACTTCCGACTTTTTTCTTTTTGCTTATGTGGTGCTGAGGAATCGAACCCAGGGCCTCATGCATGCAAGGCAAGTGCTCTACCACTGAGCCACCTTCCCAGCCCCTGCATGCCTTATTTTTTTAGTGTTTTCTTTCTCTAGGGTTGTAGGTAGTATTCCATGTTAGTCATTTGTTGCTAATTAGTTTATCTCCTTCTTTGTTGTTATTCTTAGTAAATTACTGCCAACTAAGTTATAGAATTATATTCCCTGTCATTAACTTCCCTTCTGGAGCAGTATAATATATGACACTTGTCATTACTGCAACTGGTACGTATTAAATTTGTGGAATGAAGTTTTGAAAGGTATATGTGTATGCTGGGACTTGGGCTCAAACTCAGGGTCTTGGCACTGTCCCTTAGTTTATTTTCTCAAGGCTGGGTTTCTACCACTTGAATCACTAGCTCTACTTCTGGCTTTTGGGTGGTAATTGGAGATAAGAACTCTCAGGGACTTACAGGATTAAAGATGTGAGAGCTACCAGCACCCTGGTGAAGATGTATTTTTTTGAGGTAGGGGAGGGAGGCATTTTTGAGAAGTGATAGTTGGTTTTAATCTTGGATTCAGATAAAATATTTGTATGAGTATTTGTGTTGCTATTGAAATGTATTTAAAATTGGAGTCTCAAAAGTATCACAGATAAAGCATTGACTGTTAAAGTTACTTGTAAATAATTTTCAGATGTCTTTGATTGTTTTTTAATGGTTATAAATATTCACATACTATAAGTGTAAATAAAGTTCAAAATGAATCAGCATTGTGATTATGAGTAGTAATCATCACAATTTTCTTTGATCATGACTCCTGACAACTTTGAAAAAATATTCTGCAGCTGTAGAGCAAAATTTCTCACTTTTGATACTGAATTATAACCAAATTTCCTTCTTTCCTTCCTTCCTTCTTTCCTTCCTTCCTTCCTTCCTTCCTTCCTTCCTTCCTTCCTTCCTTCCTTCCTTTCCTCCCTCCCTTCCTTTCCTCCCTCCCTCCCTTCCTCTTTTCCTCCTTTCCTTTCTTCCCTTCTCTCCCTCCCTTCTTTCCTTTCCTCCCCTTCCCCCTCACTATTCTTCTCCTTCTCTCTTCCTCTTCTCATACTGGTCCTGGGTGCTGTCCTCTACTGCTTGAGCTACAGCTCCACTTCCAGCTTTTTGGTGGTTAGTTGGAGAGAAGAGTCTCAAGGACTTTCCTACCAGGGCTGGCTTTGAATTTGATCCACAAATCTCAGCCTCTTGAGTAGTTTGGATTATGGGCATGAGCCTGGTTATATAGTTTATATGAAGTTATGTAGATTATAATTTTTAAAATACATATTTTATAATAGTTTGGGTTTATTTGAGGAAAATTTTCATAATGAGGTTCATGTAGAGGATTTGATTTTTATTATATTTTCAAATTAAAATTTATACACCATTTTAGCTTTTAAATACATTACAGTTTTGTCAGGAGAAAGTGGTTCTACTAAACATTTTGTAGGGGAAAATAACTCTGCCTTTGGCTTTTATAGACTCTCTCTCTAAAAGGAAGAGTTGTTATTGAATCAGTTACAACTTCAGGGGAAGATGTCTTGCAGCTGTGCCTTTTTGGTTTTGTTCCAGAGATAGTATTTGTGTGCACCGTCAGAATGTCTTAAAGGCCAGCTCTGGAAAGGATTCAACTTTATAAAAGGAGTTTTGTTTTATAACCTTTCACATATTCTTATAGGGTGCTGCTGCTGGTGGTGGTGGTCTTCATTGTCTAGTCTTTTAAACTGGTGTTTTATTGAGACATAGGCTTCACAGTTTAAGAATAAGAATTATAGTTGTAGTTTTTGTATCTCATAAAAGAAATTCAGTCAAGCCCTTGGCATGCACTGTGATGAAAACTTAACACCCTTTTTTTCAGTCTTACAGTTTGTGAATTAAGACTGATTTTAATTTCTTTTCTGCTTTTATCCTGACACGTGGATTTGTTCATATTTGATTATATTCTTCTGAGTAAGTAGAAAATGATTTACAAATCAAGTTAATATGTTAGAAGATTGAAGATTATTCAGGGAATCTCAAAGTTGGAAAAATTTAAAACATCAATGACTCCTTATGATGAAAGTTTTGAGCAATGTGTATATATAAATGATAAGAGAACTATTGTTGAATATGTTGTGGGAGATTATATTTTCTCTTAAAAATTTGCCATTTGTAAATGATACTTTTTCCAGCCTTTAAAGACTTCAAGTTATTTAACGTGGGCAACTGCTTCAGATCTACCTGTCTTTCTAGCTTTCTTAAACCCTCCTCTCTTCTAGTCCAAGATTAATTTTCCTTTGTGGTTTTGATCCATCTTCTCCACTTCTGAACTACTTGCCATGCATTTTCCTTTCTTTCGCATTTGTGTTTTGACACTCTTTTCTTTTTGTTTCTTACACCAAAAGCTTGCACTAAACAAAACAACCCAATCTTCTGTACATAAAGGTCTTCTCACCAATCAACTTTTTTTTTTTTTTTTTGTCTGTCTTGGGGGCTGGGTGCTGTCCCTCAGCTCTTCAACTCAAGGCTAGTGCCCTACCATTTGAACCACAGCGCCAACCACAGCATGCGAGGCAAGCGCTGTACCACTGAGCCAACTTCCCAGCCCCCTAATCAATTTTTAAGTAGTATTACTTGCCCTTTTCCTATTGCTTCTTTATTCCTAGACTTTAGTTGTTAAGTATACTTATTATTCTTTACCCTCTTAAATAAGAGCTTCATCTTTAATGTTACCAGCAATCTTTCTGACACTTTTTAAAACTTAACAGTATTGGAAGCAATCTGCCTGTGTCCCTATTGACTATACCTTCTAGCTTGAGTCTTTTCCTTGCCAAATAATTTTTGCTTTTTTTGCTTTTTGTTTTTTAAATGTTGGTTCTGAGGCTTGATCACAGGGCCTAATACTTTTGCTTGGATTCCTTTTTGCTCAAGGCTGTTGTTCTACCACTTGAACTGTGCCTTCTCTTCTGGCTTTTTGCTGGAGGTAATGGTGTCAGATTTGTGTGCCTAGGCTGGCTTCAGATTTTGATCCTTAGATCTTAGTCTCCTGAGAAGGTAGGATTATAGGTATGAGCTGACAGTACCCAGCTTGGGTTTGCTACTTTTATTCTCTCATGCAGATTCTTTTCTATAGCTTCCTTGCTCTATCTGCCTGGGATTTATTATAAGCAGTTTTCTTTGTTTTCCCTTGGGAATTCCATCCACTCCTGACAATATTGATTGACCAATTAATCCCAAATCTTAGTATAGAATTTCTCCCTCTTGTCATTTTGACACACCATCCCCAGGCTGGATGTGGATATCACATAAGTATTTTAGTCCATGTTCATCAAAGTAGAAGTTTCTGTTTCCTTTTTACTAAATTGTACTCCTTTTTAGAAATCCTGCTGTTGGTTAATGGCACTTCTGTATGGACCTTCAGCTTCCAGGAATGTGGGAACTTTGCTCTCCATTACTCCCACAGTTCAGTTCACTATTAAGTCCTGTCTATTTTTCCTATGCATTCTATCTCTTTACCTTATTGTTGCCTTTATTCTCCTAATTATATTGAACATCATCCTATCCAGTTTTCCTTCCTTGTATCTTTTTTTCTCCCCTCACATGGCTGCCGCCAAAGTAATCCTCCAGAAATAAAATAAATTGTTTTCCATTGTCTACAGGATGGCGTAAATACATGTGAGTTTAACCTACTGAATGTGCACTGTTTGGATGTTGCTTCCCTTTTGCCATCTCTTCAGTTTCCATCCTGTGTTCCAGGAAGATGAAATACTTATGTTTCTTCACAACACATTTATCTTTAATGGTTCTATTTGCTCTCCCAAGGTGAAGAGTATACTTCTACTCACTTTTATAATCTGCCCAGTGAGCTCTTATCCTTCAAGGTCAGCCTAAATATCTCCTGTGGAATTACTCTTCCCTCATCTAGTCAGTTACTGTTAAATTGTTTATGCATATATCTCATAATCTCTTTGCAGTTGTAATTTATGCAGATGCTCTTTCTCACACTGCTTGGCTCACATTTTACAGAGGTTATCTTCAGCAGCCATCAGTAGGCAAACAGGAATTACTATGGGGATGAATAGATATTAGTAAAACCTGAAAGTGTAGACTTAAAATCAAGATCTCATAGGTGAAAAGAATGGTGAATATTCTGGCCTGATGTTGGGTGTTGTATTTGTTGTTTTGGTTGGATGGGATTGAGGATTGAGAACATTTTAGCATTAGTGCTTAGGGGTTTTCCCATAATTTAGGTTTGGAGAGTAAAGTATTAGAAGTAAAGTACTACAAAAAGTGAGCAGAACTACAGTTTTAAATTTTGGGAGAACTAATGAAGCTGTGAAAGATGAGAATAGCACACTGGACTCTCAAACTAGGTAGGCCACTTGTGGATTTCATGTACAGATGGAAGGTGATGGTTATATAACTGAAAGGAAGAGGCCCAGGTGGTGGTGTATTTCCCTCCCCTATGGTGCCCTGGATTTGAAGCTGGCTACTGCTTTTTACAGATACCTTAGCATTTCTCCAGTTGCCCTGGTAGAAGAAATGCTCACCTTTATACAGAATGTTTTTTTGTAGTGAATCTTACGTTGATGTTTACATGTTCTTGTTGGAACAGTGATAGCTGTTTTTAAAAGTAAGAGAGAAAAGAATGAAGAAAAATTAGAAGAGGTGTGGGTGAAAGTGAGAAATTTTCTTTACCCCATGTTGAAGAAAAAAATGGACAAACTAATCAATAAGAGATATTTATGTCTTACTTTATATATATATGTCTGACTTATATAATGTCTGACATATGTTAATGTCTGACTTTTAGAAGTTAAATATAGTGATACATTCAGTATTTCAAGAAAAAAACCCTCCATGGAGTTTTTTACTGTTGAAATTCTATGCTTAATTTTGACTTGCATTCATTTAGTGTTTGCAGTTTACCAAGCAACTGTTAGAATAATTATCTGGTCTTTGATTCCTGCTACCATACTATTATTGACAGATTGCTGATATCTTTATTTAAAAGCATAGCTAAATGACAACATGAGAATATTGCTGTGTGAGTATAAATGTAATATTTCTTCACATTAGAAGGAATGAATAATTTTTTTTGACAATGATCCTTTTATTTTTGGAAAGGAGGAAGGTATAGGAGTTTTCTTAGGTTTAGGATGACAGGTTGGAGCAGAATTGGGGGTGTTTTAGTGTGCAGGATTTCCATGTCAGAGCTGTTTGTTTCTTGTCTGTTGGGAAGAAATAAGAGCCTCATTTCATTTTTCTCTTTTCACAGTTGTTTTCCATCTCTTTTCTCATCCAGGCAGGGCATTACTACTCAGAATCTAATCAATCTAGCCTCATCACTGATCACTATATATATAACTTGGCCTCACATTTCCCATCTATCAAAGGCAAAAAATATAAGTACGTCCATTTGGCTCTAACTTTTGATTCTATTAAAAAAAAGCCCAGGGCTGGGAAAGGTGGCTCAGTAGTAGAGCGCTTGCCTTGCATGCCTGAGGCCCTGGGTTTGATTCCTCAGCACCACATAAGCAAAAAGAAAAAACCCGGAAGTGGCGCTGTGGCTCAAGTGGTAGAGCGCTTGCCTTGAGCTGAAGAGCTGAGGGACAGTGCCCAGGCCCAGAGTTCAGGCCCCACGACCAGACCCCCGCCCCCCCCCCCCCAAAAAAAAGCCCATTTTGTTGTCTTCCATGTAAAATATTGTGCAGTTGTTAGCCAGGTCATTGTTTTACTGTGTTTCTAGTAGATTTTGTAATAGGTAGTTAATTTTTATTTCTTTAAATCTTAATACTGGGTGGGTATCATTGCTACCTATCAGAAACAAACTCATGCTCCCTTAGAGTATAAGAAACGGGAGCCTAAACAATGGAAACTTGTAATGCTTTCCTCGGCTTCCCAAGGGAGTTGATCAGTTCTCCATTGCCTTTTCAGTGACTCTCTCTTAGCCCTTATCATGTGTTGGGAGATGATTTGTTTGTGTTGTCTTCCCTGCTGGACTGTGAATTCCCTCCAGGCCATGTAGGGAAGGATTTTCACTAGGTCCTTAACACCTACCAAGAACAGTGTTTAATGCAAAGGAGGAACTCTGAAAATATTTCTTAGACATTTTCATTAGAATTTCTGGGGCACTATTGTCTGGACTACCCTCTTGGAACTAGTTTCCAACAAACCAGACCAAAACCACAAAGAAGCCGTGTAGGTGCCCAGTAATCGAATTGAATTCAGAAGAGGGCCAATTTTCAAAACCAAAACAAACAAAAAAGCCACAGAACCCCACAGTAGCTAATCAGTTTACCTAAACTGGCATACTACAAGAAAGGTGACTTTGAAAGGATCAGTCTATTTTCGTTTTTTTTTTAATTGTGAGAATACTGTACAGAGGTATTTTCGTGTTTTTATTGTTGTTCTGTTTCTACTTCCCTTAGCCCTTGTTTCTTTAAAGCCGACTTATTCTAATTAGCTCATTGGAACATTCATTCTATAGAATGAGGAAAAGCTTGAAATTGAATTTGTGGTAATTTTGTCTTTTGACAACCATAAAATAGAATTAAAATAAGACCCTATTATCTGTGGGATTACTGTATTAGTTTGGTTTTATAATTTAAAAAGTAATGGCTTTTTACTTTTATGGTTAATTTCTTTTAAAATGTCCTAATGACTTTGAGATCTGTTAAAAACTAACTCTGTTTGTATTTTACCCTGTTAGTCTTTTTTTTTTTTTTTTTTCTTTTCCTTAGTTGCTTACACTTTCTCTTGATATTCCTTATAAAATCTATGGTCATACATTATATTTCTTTCCCAGACTCCCATAGATCTGCACTATTTTCTAATACTACATTTACAAAATGTTCTTGTTTTAATGTAGTTGACCATGTCTGGGATAGAAAAAATTTTGGCGATAAATTACTGTGAATTTAGAGCCTGGGAGAAGTTAAACTGTACTGATATGTCGTCAGTAGGGAACTTATATACTGGAACCAAGGCATTAGTGGAAAAAAAAAAAGTTGCCCCCACTCTCTGCTTTCTTCTGACATCAGTTGTATCAATAGCACTGATCCCATGAAATGTAGAAAATTTTACAAGCCTTGTAAAATTCATCTGTTTGAAGATACAAAACATTGTTCAGTGAGTATAGTTTTTGATGATGCCTATAGGTGGGAAGATTGGATTTCCTTTAAATCAGTAGGAAGAAGGAGGAGGAAGAGGAGGAGGAGGAAGAGGAGGGAGGAGGAAGAGGAAAAGGAAGAAGAAGAAGAAGAAGAAAGAAGAGGAGGAAGAGGAAGAAAAAGGAGGAGGAGGAAGAAGAAAGAAGGAAGAAGAAAGAAGGAAGAGGAGGACGAGGAAGAGGAGGAGGAGGAAGGGAAGGAGGAGGAAGACGATGACAACGACGATGACCATGACAACAACATGGTGACAATTACTGAGAATGTTTTACTTGGTCTTAGAATTATGCCAGGAAATTGTGTTGTCTGCTTTCTTTCCTGGCAAGACAAATGATAACTTCTTTGGCAAAAGTTGGTGAGTAGGCATGGGACCACTCAAGGAAACTCTGTGTTATTCATAGTCTCTTCTGCAACACTGATAACTTTATTTTCTGGTCCGTTTGTGTTCCTTATGATTTTGGAGCTATGAGTTGTTGTTTGAAATAACTAGGTCTTCTACATTTTATTCAATTTCACTTTGATCTGTATGACATAGATCTGTATGACATTGATATAAAGCTCTGTATTGGGCCGTAGGTGTAGCTCAAGTGGTGGAACTACTCAAGTGCTGGGCCACTTGCCTACCCGGAGGGAGGCCCTGAGTTCAATCCCACCCCCCCCCCCAATGAAATTATACAAATTGATATACACAAATAAAGGAAAATATTCTGTACAGCTGTTTTTTTTTTATTGTGAAAGTACTGTACACAGAGAGGTTACAATTACATGGGCAAGATATGTACAGCTGATTTTTAAAAAATGATATTTTGAGGATACACTTTCAATTTCCAGTTATAAGATGGTACCAAAACAAAATGTGTGTGTGTGTGTGTGTGTGTGTGTGTGTGTGTGTGTGTGTGTGTGTGTGTGTGTGTCCGTCCATCCGTCCGTCCGTGTGTCCATGTCCCATCCTGGGGCATGAACTCAGGGCTTTGGACAATGTCCCTCAGCTTTTTTTTTTTTTTTTTTTGCTCAGAGCTAGTGCTCTATCACTCAGTCACAGAGCCCCTTGTGGGTTTTGGTAGTTAATTGGAAATATGAGTTTCACAGACTTTCCTAGGTGAGCAGGCTTTGAACTGTGATCCTTAGATCTCAGCCTGCTGAGTAGCTAGGATAACAGGTATGAGCCACTGGTACCAGCAATCAGTTTTCAAATAACACATTTGTATTTCTTCACTTGAATGTGTCTAAAAGGTTCCTAGAAATGTATAATTTAAATGGCAATGGGCCCTAGTTACATGTTTTTCTGCTAATAACTGAGTGAACAAACTTTTTCTAAGTTATTTGATCTCTCTGGGTTCAGTTTACTTATCTGGACAAGAGTGAATTTAAAATAGAGGTAAGTGGGATTTTAAAAAAAGAAAAAAAAGAAACTTCATTGCCTTGAAGCCAAATTGGTCTACCTTTTTGTTCAACTACTTACTAGGTATGTGAATTTAGGAACTCACTTAATTTTTTCAGGTTTGGTTTCTACATCATAGTGCTTTAAAACTCTCTGTATCTTTTCAACTCTGTCTCATGTCATGAGGGCTTTAGTTCCAACATTTGGGTCGATTCTAACAACTGCATGTAAACTTAGTTGCTTCCAAAGCTTGTATCTTGTGTTACATACTGTAAGATTATGTTCATCATAGTTTTAGGGAGGCACATTTCAGTCTTTAGCAGTAGAAGAGTAAGGAAAGAGGTTAGGAGGCAAGGGGTGATAAGAGATGTCTGACATAGAGCTGGGAGATATACTAATGTGCAATTCACTGGAGCTAGTAGTGGCTTTCAGATTTTCAGATTTTCAGACTTTTGGATTCCAGAGTGATGTGCTTCTGAAACATGATCGGAGCCAATAATTTTTTGAGTAAGTATAGTGTAATCAATTTGCAATCAATACTACCAGTGTTTACTAAAAATACATTTTTTTTTGGTTGGTTGTGGGGTTTGAACTCTGGGCTTGGGCACTGTCCCTTAGCTCTTCTGCTCAAGGCTAACACTCTACCACTTGAGCCACAGGTGGTTTATTGGAGATAGTCTCATGGACATTCCTGCTGGGGCTGGACTGCGATCCTCGGAGCTTAGCCTCCTGAGTAGCTAGAATTGTAGGTGTGAGCCACCCACACCCAGCAGAAATACATTTCTAATAAACAAGTGGGAATAACTTATTTTGAATAAATTATATTCCAAATTAAATAAAATTGATGTTACTCAAAAATGGTCCGATTGCCATTTTGTGATCCATTGAACTGTGATGAATGGTCATAGTTACTGTTACTGTATAGAATGACTTTTTAGAAAGTTTTTATTTGTATATTCTAACAGATCCTTTTGGAAGCTGGTACAGGAACTTAATTTCAGTAAGTCATAAGGAAAGATTAACCTTTTCTCTTATCAAGTGACATCTTGTTTACTTAAATATCAAGCTTTTTCATCATGATTGGGAAAGACCCTTCTTCCCTTTTTAAGATTTCTCACTCATTGCCAAGTAGGACCTGCCTAATAAGAGAGGAAATAGTAAAATCAGAGAGGAAAATAGTAAAAGTATACACATTTCAATCTGTCTCAGTTCTGAATTGTTAACATTAAATACTCATACTGGAAAAGAACTTCAGATGTGAATTGTGGAAACTATTGGAAGGTTGAGAAGATGATGTTTTTCTCAGATTGTTTTGTCCCATATTTTAGAATTGGCACATTTTTTTAGTGAGTTATGTATTTCCATGTGTGTGTGTGTGTGTGTGTGTGTGTGTGTGTGGTGTGTGTGTGTGTGTGTGTGTGTGTGTGTGTGTGTGTGTGTGTGTATAATATATTTGTATTCACTTCACCAGTGTAAGACTGTTTTACTTTCAGGCACTTCTCAGTTTAGAATAGACAATTTAGAATGATCAGATATATTATGCATGATATTATGTTAAATCAAGTATCTTTTTATATATGATGTCATTCTCACACAAAGGCATTTTATCACTATAGATTGAATATCTGTCTGCATGGTTTTTCTAGGTCTGAAAATATATTATTGACAGTTGTTAGTAGTTTATTATTAAAGTGAATTGACTGTTGGGTACATACTCTTTTAGCATATATTGTATGTAATCTACTCATAGAATGGATTAGAATGGTAAAAATAATTACAAAGTTTTAGATAGAGAAGCCAAGCCAAGCCAGTACTGTCAAATTTTTAAGTAGTGAAAATTATAAAAATTATAATTACAGTTTAGTCATAAAACTAGTCTTTATGCACAAGGACTCTTCATTTGGCTGTTATAACAGGCAGTAGGAGACTTTCTAGCTGTGGAATGAAGTGACTTGGAACCAAGCTGGGCCTTTCTCTAACAGGGTCTGGCCTGGGTGGGGTCAGTTTTGCTCATTAAGCTTTGGACTGGGTTTCCATGAGCTGTCTGTAGCTTCCAATGACAGGAAGCAGCAGAGGGAAAGCTTGATGTGTTTACAAGCTGTGGATGTATACTCTGGGGGAGACTTCGAACATTTCTGTTCTAGCCTTTGGGATTTGTGGAATATGATTGTTCCTACTCCTGAAGAAAATTTGCTGTTGCATATATGATTAAGTATGTGGGATACTGAAAAGATGTACTAATGTACAGACTAGATGGAATTCGGGTATTTATGTTGGCTAGCAAAGGAAAGAATATGTTTTGTTGTATTTGAACCAAGCCTTGGGAGAAACATTTTTAGGTGCTTAGAGTTTAGTTTTAAACAATTTAATTTGCACTTTTCTAGGCAGAGGTTGAATTTTGGTAGATTATCTTTCATATAATAACCATTTTAGGTTTGATCTTTCAGAATAATGAAGCTAGTTGGCTTATTTTATTTACTTGTCCTACTGTTCACGATTGATTTCTTTTTCATTGTTATGGAGTGATAAACTATATAAAAGGTACCTCCTAAAGCACTATGAATCCTATGTAAAATTAAATGTATAGTTACTTTAACATGGTAAAGGTTGCAAATTTTGCTAATGGTTTTCACTTTAATTTCTTTGATTAAAGGAAGTTGAAATATAGCTATCACATGTTTAAATTTGTAATTCAGTTATCAAGAACGGTACGTTGCTTAGATATTATCATACTCTACATAAATATTGCTAAGGATAAGTATCAACATCTTCTATTGTTGAATACTTAATTTTGTCATATTGAAGAAAATGTGAAAACTCACAATTTAACTAGAGTCTAACATTTACACTTGCAAAAAATTTTCCTTGTACTTTGTCTTTAATCTACCCATCATAGTCTTCCTTTAGGAAAACCCTGTGCCACTGCAAGTGGCAAATGATCTTTTTAATTCCTTCTTTACTGTTGACACTGTAGGGAATGCATTAAAGAACTTCATGGTATTTTGGGAAGAGGGTGGCTTAAATTTTCCATTTGTTGTCGCAACAAACAAGAATTGTCTCCAAATTATTGGCAACCTATATGTAGGACTGAATAAATGATAGCTGTTGATTTCATTCCTGATGATCTGGACAGTCAGTGGTCCCTTTCCTTTATAATATTTCTGTATTGATTATATTATATAGTGATGACCTGTAATTTAGCATGACCACCAAGAAAGTAAAGTTAGGAAAGTAAATTAAATTTTAACATTAGTTTTGTCCGAATTGTAAAGGCCTGGCATACTTTCCAGAAGAATCCTCTGCCAAATCACTTCTGTAGATGTTGAACTTCTAGAATGTTACATTCAAAAATATATTTAACTGAAGTAAAAACATGAAGCCACCACCACCTAACAATAGTTAGTTGAAATTTTTATTAAGGAAAGTAGTTTTGAACTAATCTAGTGTGCTCACAGTAGAAATACTTTTTTATTCTTTTTAAAAAAGGAAGGTTTTAAAGCATTCTAAATGGCATATCTGTCTTTAATTCCATTGTAGTTAACAGTTTTTCCTGCTGGGAGAAAACTGGCTTTGATCACTCCAGGTTTGGAAGGTCCATAATTCTAACATTCTGGTAGTCAGGTTGACCGATGGACTAGTTTTAACATTTGATCTCACTGTAACAAAAAAGATTCAACTTTAATTTAAAAAAATACATACTCTGAATTTATATTAATTACTTTCTGGCCGTGCTATAAATATTTAAAATGGCAAAAGAGCTAATCACCAAAATTTTAATACTTTTTTTTTTTTTTTGGATAAGGTTTAGGTATTTATGTCTGTCTGCTACAGCCTTCCTTTCCAAAGCTTACAGAGAAGAGGATTTAAAAGTATGAGCTCAGAATAGGCTCCAGCTTGGTGGACTTGTCACAATGTGGGGAGTTGATTGACTTTGACAAGCTTTTGTCTTGTGACCTATTAAAATGCAGCGTCTGCAGCCTGTGTGTTTATCCTGTGCAGTTAACCTTGGTGGATTTGTCATTAGCTTATTTGAAAAGAGCTTCCTAAACCTCTGCTATTATTTTGTAACTCACAGATTTAAAGTTTATACAGAAATGGTAGTAAACTGGTTGGAGATTTGATATAAGTAGGTATAATTTTATAATGAGGCCATGTGGTGATCTTTTGCATTGGATAGCTGAGATGATCTCATAAATGATATACTTCTTAGTATCTATTATGTCAAGGGAGATGGTTAGTACTGGCTCTGCTCTGAGCCTTGTCATCACTGGAAGAAAATGCTCATGAGTATGATGTCCTATAGGGCATTACGCGACTGTAGTTCAAATAAATGTGTCCAAAGACAGGGTACATCCCCAAAGCTGTTTATTGACTAGATTTCACTGGAACATACAATTACTCATCATACAAACATTTCATCCTCGTGTGGGGAGCATCATAGCAGATGTGGAGCTGGAAAGAGGTGTGGACAGGAAACGTGCTTATAAGCCCAGAGAGTGTTGTTTTTCTTTTTTCTGCTTTTTCCTATAAATGAAGGGGAAGCCACTGAAAGAGATTGGGAGTGTTGTTTATGTGTGACTACCTTACACACTTGGTAAGAATCTTACTATTTCATTTTGTTCTTTTAAAAAATGTCCTCAACTTGAAGCAGTTTCCAAGTTCCCATTTCTCTAGCAGAAATAGGAAAAACCTGTTTTGGTTTGCCTACATATGCATCAACATTATTCCTATTTTTGTTCAACTTCATACTGAGGTCAGAAGGATAAAATAACAAGATTTTTCAGGATCTTCTCCCTGCCCCCCCCAACCCCCCCCCCCCGCCCATCTCTCTCCTTTCAAACGAACAGCCAATAGTACTTTTTTAAAAATAACTGTTTTAAAAGTTTTAGGCATTGCACTTACATTACACAACAAAGCAATCTTCATGGGACCAGGTTGGTTTGTAAGGTATGTTGAATTGGAATCTATCAGAAATGAGTTCCTTTGAAGATATAGATGTAGATATAGATATCTACATAGATATATAGATGAAGATATAGATATAGATGTATATATAGATATATATAAGGAAAACAATTCTGTTAAAGACTGTCCTGTTTCTGCTGAGCTGGACTAGACTGCAAAGTTTCTGTGCTCATTCTGTTCACTTATGTGGCTAGAGCTATGTGATATGGCATGGTAACACTGATGTGACTTTGCTCATCACTTGAGGTACTTATATTGTCTGTCCATGATGATTTTCACTAATGCATATTGCACATTGTTCTCCTAATAAAGTACTTAAGTACATCTGCATCTCTGTACCTCATCTACCATTACCATGTAACAGTCTCTGTCAGTTTCTTTTTTGTATTTTCCCCGAGTTTCTTTCACATACACAGGAATATATGTGTGAACACATAATTATGCTTTTTACACACTTTCAACTAAAAGCATATCAGATACTCCGTATGATACAAATCATATCTACTTTCTGAATCTGGCTGTATTGACAATACTGTACCTTGAGTTATTTCCATAACTGGAGTTTAAATATTTCTTATTTTTATTTTCATAACTGTTAAAGTGTATTAATGTAGTATAAAGCCTCCTGTTGATAGATGCTGAAACTTTGCTGTAACATAGTGTACATAAAACAAGTACATAAAATAATTATGTGTACTATGTACATAAAGTACACATATACAGATGTGTATCTGTAGGATTCATTACCATGAGTCAAATTTGGCAAAGTGACTAGCAGTTTAGTTTCTAGAAGTGACTGTTCAGGAATGAACCTGCTCTTAGATTCTCATATACTTGCTCAGTAACAGGATTAAACTTGTGAATATTTAGTTGCATTTCTTTTACTTCAGATTCATTGAGTGTCCTTTTATGTTCCTTTCTCCCTTCTGTATCTTTGTCAACTCTGTGTTCACCCTTTAGTTATGTGAACAAATACCGTATACTTGTTTTGAATTTTTGATGTCTAGTCAGTATATAACCAGGCTTTTTATTTAGATTATTTGAATTCACCTAGATAACAATTGGGTTTTTGCCAAATGTAATTTCTTTCCTTCCTTCCTTCCTCCCACCCTCCCTCCTTCCCTTTTTCCCTCCTTCCTTTCGGCAGTACTAGAGTTTGAACTCAGAACTTGATGCTTGTTAAGCAGGTGCTCTTACCCTGAACCATGCCTCCAGTCCTAAATACTAAATATAATTGAGAATGCTTTTTAAAAAGCATGAAACTTTGTGTTTTTTGCGTGTTTAATCGTGTTCAGTAAATGAGTAGTATTGTATCATTTCCAAAAGAGTTGATAATGATAATTTTAAGAAAATAATGACTTATTTTAAAACTTTAGTGGTCATTTCTGAATTTAGATGACTAAAATTAACAAGTTGTCTGACTACATATTAATGCCAGTGTTGCTAGCTGTGACCTGAGAGAAGATTCTGTTGTCTGTATGTTTGTTGCATAATCTATAAAAGTACTCAAGGATTTGTTTTGAAAGAAGAAATAAGGTACTGACCCAACCTACATCCTGATAGTCAGTGAAATCTATAGGGCAAAGAGCGACTTAGAGCTCCCCCAATGTTATAATTATTACCTAGCATCATGCAAGATATTGATTACACAATAGTGAAGCCATTTTGCAGTTGGTTAATAGTATTGCATAAGTTTAGGAACTAGAAAGGATTTAAATCTTGGCTCTCACAGTTATACCTGATTATGTGACTTTATGTACTAATTTTACTTTCTTCATCTGTAACCTGGGAATTACTTTACTTCATACCTCAAAGATTGTGAAGAGTTTTAGAATTACTATGTACAGAGCTTTTAGAGCTCTGTTCAGCAAATAGCTAATATCATTGGTATTTTGATGTAACTATTTTTAATGAACAGCAGAAATATTGCCTTTGTTCATAGAATTCCTATCTGATGACAGTGGCTCATCGTGTATTATCAATTTATTGTGTGCCAGCCCTTTAATAATATAATTTAATCCTTAGAACTATCTATGTTATCTGTTTTTCTTATGAGGAAATTGGAACTTAGCAAGGTTAACTTGTCCATTTTTAACTTTTAAACCATTGTGCTATTTTGTCCAAATGTTAGAAAAATACTAACTTCTCAGAGAAAGAGTATCACTTCAGATCTGGCTATTAGATTTAGGACTGTACCTTAGAAAAGGAATTTGAATAAACGTAGGTCATCAATATTTCTGACCATAAAACTTCTATATAGATCCATGGAGAGCCAGTTGAGTTCTGGATATCTGTAGGATGTTTACCCGTTTGTGCTGTTGACTTACCTGGCAATCTAGTATTAGAAAGGTTATATATATAATGATTGTGAGAACAGTGATATTAAGATCCTTAATGACTGTCTTTGTGCTGTGTTTGCTTATGTAGTTCTTCAAGACTGGCACTCTGCTACCTGAGCCACATCTCCACTTTTGGCTTTTTGCTAGCAATTGGAGCTACAAATCTCATGAACTTTTCTCTCCAGGCTGAGTTTGAATAGTGAGTGATCCTTAGATCTCAGCCCCCTCAATATCTCAGATTACAGATGTGAGCCACCAGTACCCAGCTCGACAGGAATGTTACTCTGACTCTTGTGATTTTTTCTTTTTGCTTGGTTCTTATTAGCATTGTTAAAAAGTTAATGTTTTGTTTCAATATTATCTAAGATATTAAAATCAAGTATGTGGACATATCCTAAAACTTTGAAATTCATGATTTTTAGTTATGAAGGTAATTAAAAAGTAGTGGTGAATAATGATTACCTGAGATCTGTATGTGCTCCTAGTTTTTTAAGGCTTTCTATTAGGGTGCTTTTGGTTTCAAGTAGCTGAAATCTTGAACTCAAATGTTTAATCTAGTGTACTGTATGTCGTCTCATGTGTGGTGTGAATAGGAAGTGGACTTCTCTTCTGTGACTCCTGTCAGGGTGTTCTAGCTGTCTTTCTCAATGGATTCAGGACAGTGGTAGCATTTCTAGTTTTGCATATCAGAAATCAGAGGAAGCCCAGAGGTCTACTACTTCCTGTCTCTTTTGAGCGGGAGAGATCTTTCCCAGAAGTCTACCAGAAGACTTTCTATATATTTTCTTGGCAGTGAGTGGGAGACCCTGATTGCCATACACCACCAGGATCTATCCTTTTAATGTCTCTGGAGCCAGCTTTGGCTACACAACATGTGGAAGGGGGAGGGAAGCTGAATAAAACGTGTGTTCTGTTAAAAAGGAGAATGAGCAAAGGAAATACATGCTCTGAATGAAACCTGATCTTGCCCAGACTTAAACTAGCAAAGAGTTGCAAGTTCATATCTTTTGAATGTATAGGCTTAATTTCATCCAGATGTTAGTTAACATCTTTATAGAAAGTCTGTCTTTCTATTAGGTCCTTTATCTTTCTTTAAAAATAAATAAGTGTAACACATTAAAGTTAAGATGGGTAGCATTATGTTATTTAAAAAGTGATTCTTGTTTATCTCTAGCATATAGATAATACAAACTGACAAATAATTCCTTTTAATGTATTTTTACTTATTTAAATAGAGGTTATAGCATTCTCTAGACCTTCTGATACTTAAGAAAAAATAAACCTACAAGCGAAAGGACTTGAAGTTTGTCTTTTGTTTTCCCTCCTCCCTTTTCCTTCTCTTTTCCCTACTCCTTTTGCTTCCTTCCTGTTTCTCCTTGCCTTTTATCATGTTGAGATTGAAAACAAAAATGCTTAGCATGCTTTTCTGCCACTGAACTACATCCCTAGCTTTTGTAGTCTATTCTGTCTTCCTGTTTTTGTTATTTCATGTCTTTTTCTAGATATTGCCTCTCCCCACTCCTCCTTTAAAAAGTTTGCTAAATTTGAGAAGTATCATTCCATTATTTCCCACGTAGAGTTAAGTTGCTGCTGAATCACTCCTATACTTGGATTCCTCTCTTCATTTTTCTTACGTTTGATGTATTGGTGGAAGATAATGGAGGGATTTTGTTTTTATTTTTTATTTTTTCTTTTCGGGTCCGGTCGTGGGGCCTGAACTCTGGGCCTGGGTGCTGTCCCTCAGCTCTTCAGCTCAAGGCTAGCGCTCTACCACTTGAGCCACAGCGCCACTTCCGGCTTTTTTCTTTTTGCTTATGTGATGCTGAGGAATTGAACCCAGGGCCTCAGGCATGCAAGGCAAGTGCTCTACCACTGAGCCACCTTCCCAGCCCCTTTTTATTATTTCTTAAGGGCTGGTCCTGGTGCTTGAACTTTTAAGGGTCTGTCTTGAGCTGCTTTTGCTCAAGGCTAGTGCTCTACTACAAGAACCACAGCTCTATTTCTGGCTTGTTTTTGGTTGTTGATTAATTGGAGATAAGAGTGTCATGGACTTTCCTGCCCAGGCTGACTTCGAACTTTTATTCTAGATCTCAGCTCCCTCCTAAGTGGTTAAGATTACAGGAGTGAGCCACCAGTGCCCAGCAATATTGGATTTTGAACTTAGGCTGTAGAGTGTGAAAGTGAAGTGACTAGTGTCAGCAAGATGTTCTATATATTCTCTACTTACTCAAGACAATAGCAGATGGGAGATTAATTTTGTCAGGTCTGGAAAATAGCTAAATTAAAAGTGTCCTCACATTGTCAATATTGTTTAAGTTTCTGGTTGTAGTTATTTGTTGCAGAGCTTTGTTAACAAAAAGTTTGAACAAAAAACCTCCCTTTATCCTCTCACCACTGTTGTTAAAGTTTACAAATGCACATACGTCCCTATTTTTGTAAATCTTAGGCCCTTAAATAATGTCTTGAGTTCTGCTAAAATAAATCAAAGGCCTCATATTGCTCCTGAGCTCAGCAGAGGACAGAGGTTGCCTAACTGGCAGTCATGCCATCAACTTTCCCAAGGATTATCTGAACCAGAAGGACTTGCAGAGTAGCCCAAGTTCTTTAAAGAAACATCTGGACCTAATAATTAGGAAGAACTCCTTACTTGAAGCTCTTTGTGAGCATTTGGAGTTGTGTATTTGTCTGTTTTGCTTTGCTTGTTGTAGTATGTTAAGGGTCTGTGCTTCAAGCAATATATTATATGGTAAGTGCTTTAAGCTAACAATATAGACAGCACTGTGGAATTTACACCTCCGTTTTATTTTTTTCTTTAAGTCTAAGAAAATACAGAGTGATATTTTTTTCAGTACTGCAAGTCCTAAGCAGTACTGATCCTCTACTGATGATAGTTTTCTGCTTGGTTGCATGGTAAATGATGCATGCTTTTTCTCATGGAGCTGTCACAATAAGGAACACTTTTATCAACCCAGATGGAGCTTGCCAGCATGATAATTGTGTCAAAGCCACATGCTTGTCTAATGGGCTGGCTGTTCAACAGTGGTGTTCTTTTTTGCTTGATGATAAGTAAGAAGGTCTTTACTTAGTATGTTATATAACTATACTAATAATGGATTTAGGGTAATTGTAATTAAAGATTACTGCCGTGAACATTGTTACAGTTTGGAAACTTTAGTTTGGCTCTGCTTATTTAACTTTGTTAAATTAGGCAAATCTAGCTTCTGAGTCTGTTTCCTTGATAATAAAAGAAAATGAGGATACTGTACTAGATAATGCAATATTACTCATTCAGTAAATAATTACTGACCACCGTGTATGTTCCAATCTAGACAGTAGGAACTTAGTAGTCAATGAAAAAGATCCCAGCCCTCATAGAGGTTTTCTTTTGTTTTGTTTTTTCCCTACTGGTCCTGGGGCTTGAACTCAGGGCTCCTAGGCACTGTCCCTGAGCTGCTTTTACTCAAGGCTAATGCTCTACCACTTGAGCCACGATTCCATTTTTCTGGGTAATTTATTGGAGTTAGTGTTGCAGACTTTCCTGACCAGGTTGGCTTCAAACTGTGATCCTCAGATCTCAGCCTTTTGAGTAGCTAAGATTATAAGCATGAGCCATTGGTGACCAGCTTCACGAGGCTTTTATTTTAGTGGGAATTCTGCTGCACAGCAGTGTCCATTTTCCTGTGTGATAGCGCTTAAGGCATGTGTATAACTCAAATGCTGAGGGTCATATACATGGTAACTGGTACACTATCATTTTCTATATATGGTGGTAATTTGTTGAAGAAACCATTATCAAAAAATAAGGTAGTATTTGTTTTTAAGCTCTGCTTAGCTCTTGAAACTATTTTAAGAACATACCTATATATATATATATATATATATGTATATATATATACTTTTAATGGTTCATATTCACAATCTCAATTAGCTATTTCCATTGTTATCACTCTTGTACCTTTGAATTGAATGAGCAACATGAATCAACTCTGGAGTTCTTAAATACAGTGGAGGCTGAGCACTATTTTGTAAAGCTTCACTGTGGCTTATCAGTGCTCTCTCTGTTTTCACACTTTGTCTTTACCTTTGTCCATCAACCCAGTTTTGATTACATGGCCACATAATTTCACATGTAATTATTCTCTGTGATAGGGCTAATTTAGTAAGTAAGTTTTTTTGTTTGTTTTTTGTTTTTGTCTGTCATGGGGCCTGAACTCAGGGCCTGGACTCTGTCCCTGAGCTCTTTTGCTCAAGGCTAGCACTCTACCACATTGAGCTATGGCGCCACTTCCAGTTTTGTCACGGTTAATTGTAGATAAAAGTCTCATGGACTTTACTGCCTGGACTGGCTTTGAACTGTGATCCTCAGATCTCAGCCTCCTGAGTAGCTAGGATTACAGGTGTGAAATTGGCACCTAGCCATATTTCTTTTCAGAATGATAAAAATACTATACAATTTTTTGAATATACTCAAAACCAATAAAAGTATATTAGCAGGATGAATTTTTTAATATGTGATTTGTATCTCAAGTATGCCTTTAAGCAGTTGTTTTTTAGGTTGTCTTTTTAAGCACACTCATATTTGTGCCACTTTGGAAGACAGCTGTGGCATTACCCATTGGCTAGGATGCCAATACTCAGAAAACTTCTCTTCTTAGGGAAGAGAAACAGCAAGCACTTGAAAAGTCCCTCTTGTGTAAAATATAATTGTGACAGTATAAATCATTAGATGAATTTTCTAACCCTGTAAGCCCTGGGCCTCGTTTGCTTAAGGCTAGCACTCTACCACTTAAGCCACAGCACCGCTTCTGGTTTTTTCTGTTTATGTGGTATGGTACTGAGGAATCAAACTAAGGGCTTCATGCACTCTACCACTAAGCCACATTCCCAGCCCCTATAATACCTTTATGTAGTTTAGTCTTCAAGTCATGTATACAAACAAAAATGTGTTTCAGGTTGGGCCCACTGAAGATTTGGTTTTTGGTTATGGTTTGAATACCTTTTCCTGCATTTGAATAGTGATAATGAATTAGAGGATTTAATGTTGGAAGACAGGGCCTGGCATGGTAACTTATACATCCACTTAGAGGGCTGGGAAGGTAGCTCAGCGGTAGAGTTCATGCCTTGCAAGCATGAGGCCCTGGGTTTGATTCCTCAGCACCATATAAACAGAAAAAGCCGGAAGGGGTGCTGTGGCTCCAGTGGTAGAGCACTAGCCTTGAGCTGAAGAGCTGAGGGACAGAGCCCAGACCCAGAGATCAGGCCCCATGACCGGCAAAAAAACAAAAAACAAAAAACAAAAAATACATCCACTTAGAGATACTTGTGAGGTGGAAATCGGAAATATCACAGTTTAAGACCTGCCTAGGCAAAAAGTCAACTAATAAGCTAGGCGTGGTTTTGTACATTTGTGATCTCAGCTAGGCAAGAGGCATAGATAAGAAGACCCACAGTCTTGAGATTGGGGTCCAGTCTGAAAAGTGACTAACGCAAAAAAGAACTGGATTTGGGTCTGATACTATTAATAATTAGCTGAAGCCAAATAAAAGTAATTACTTCCTTGCTTGTTGGTCCCTTTAAATTCTTGCTGTGGAGAATCTGTTACTGCTATTGTGATGTTTCTTTTGGTTCTATGATTCTTAGAATTCTAAAAGTTAGCAGTCTCCATTTTCTCTTAGGTTTTTGAACCTTCCCTCTTAATGTGTGCCTTGTCTCTTCTGTCTTTGCCATACCTCTTCCCACCCTGCTTTTCCCTTGTCATCAAACTAAAATTGGAGAGTCTGTAAAATATTATTTTGTGATTTTGTTTTGTTACAGTATAAGCTGTAACCATGACTACCGAAGTTGGCTCTGCATCTGAAGTAAGAGACTCTGACCAATTGGGAGCAGATGCAATCAAGGAGAAAGCTAAAGAAGTAGCAGAAAATCAGAGAAATCTGTCATCTGAGCCCGAAGAGGAAAAACCATCTCCTACAGCTGAAAGCCAAAGTAGTCCACGCCGCCGTAAGAGAGAGAAAGATCCATCTGAGAGCAGGGGTATTTCTCGGTTCATTCCCCCGTGGCTTAAGAAACAGAAGTCATATAACTTAGTAGTGGCCAAAGATGGAGGAGATAAAAAAGAATCAACCCAAGCTGTTATGGAAGAACAAATCTTAGATAAAGAGGATTCCCTTCCGTTAGAAGAGAGACGGGCTAAGGGTGATGCTGAAGAAACGGTTCAGAGGAAGCATCAAGAGGTTAAGGTGGAGGTGAAGGAAGAAAAGCCTTCTGTGAGCAGTGCTGAGACACAGGTGTGTGAGAGGCTTGTTATTCAGAACCACATAGGGCAAAGGTCTTAAAAAAATACCATTTCTAGATGTCTTCTGTTGAGATCGTGCTTTAGCTCAATGAGACTGGAATATAGGTCTTGGATTGCTCTACTATAGACTTCCTGTCATTTCTTTAAAAAAACATTTCCAAAATAATAAAGCAAAACATTTACCATATTTATAAATATAAAACTATTAAGAAGTTCTTGTGGCTTCCTGTTCCTGACTCCTGTACGTTCTTTTAAACAGGATACTCTTTGATTTATTTAAGAATTCAGTGGGGTGTAAGTAAATTATATGTGTATATTTTGGTTATCTAATGGAGCCTAGCTTTTGCTATGGTATGAGATTTTATTCACTTCAAATTCTGTTATTTGAATGATACTTAACTTCTTGTTGTGGGATGCAGTTTCTTCTATTCATTTAATTCCCGAATTACCTGCCTGGTAAAAGTGGATAGAGGATAAAGAAAAATATCCTTTGTAGCATAAATTACAATTACTTTAAAACGTTAGGCTTGTAGTGGTTATAATCATAACTTAAAAATATTTTTGTGGTATTGTTTTGAATTTGTACTTGCTAGGCAGGTACAGTACTACTTGAAGTGTATGCCTTAGCCTCTTTTGTTTTAGCTTATTTTTTAGGTGGGAGTATTGTTTTGGCTTGGAATTGGTCTCAGACTATGATCCTCCTGTACCTATACCTTCCACATCCTCCTGTACCTATACCTTCCACATAGTTAGGACTACAAGTGTATACCACCTCCCCTGGTTTGTTTGATGAGATGAATGTCTAACCGTTTTTGTTTGGGTTGTCTTTGAGCCATAATTCTTTTAAGTAGCTGGGATTATAGGCATGAGCTACTGTGTCTGTCCCACAAGGTCCTACTCCCCCCAGGTTAGCTGTTTAATTTGAGTTTGCCTGGAATGTGTTGTGTAACTCAGGCTGGCCTCTTAAACTCATTATCCTCCTGCTGTAACCTCCCAAGCGCTGGGGATCCTAGATTAATGCTACTACTACATCTCGTATTCACAATTTTCCTTTTGGAAAATACCTAGCATGTATAAGGCTCTGGGTTTGATGCCTAGCATAGCAAAAAAACTCCAAAAGAGCTGGGTGCTTGTGACATCCCTATAATCCTAACTATTCTAGAGAATGAGATATGGAAATTGGGGTATCAGCTCTGGTAGAAAAGTCTTACCGTCTAATTAATCAGCAAAAGCTGGAAATAGAGGGGTGGCTTAAGTGGTAGAGCACCAGCCTTGAGTGAAAAAGCCAAGTGTGGAAGTGCATACCCTAAGTTCAAGTGCCAGTGCTGGCATAAAAACAAAAACAGCAAAAGAGATTTTCTTTTTGATTGTTAACTTGTTCAGTTTGGTTAACTTTTTCATGAACTTGATTTTTTTTTTTCCCTCGATAGCCTGCTGAAGAAGTAAAGGAGGAGAAAGAAGAGGAGAAGGTTAAGGAAATACCGATTGACAAATCTGAAGGAGAAGCAGCAAAAAGGGAGACCAAGGAAGTGCAGACCAATGAGCTGAAGGCGGAGAAGGCTTCCCTGAAAGCTACCAAGAAGACCAAAACTGTACAGTGTAAAGTGACTCTCCTAGATGGCAGTGAATACACTTGTGATCTGGAGGTGAGACAGGTTGCTGAATGGAGAGGAGAGCTCTCTGGATGTGTGGCATGAAAGTAATCTCTTCTTCTTTTTGGCACAGTACAGTGAATATAGTTCCTGGATACCAGTCTGTTGTAAATTTGCATTTAAACAGCAGCAATATAGTATCAGTCATTCAGGATAAGCATTGATGGTTTCTGCCAGTGTGTACTCACTGCTCATGTATACTGTGCTATGATTGTTCTGAATGGGCATTAAGCATTCAAATAGTATTTCTAGATATGGGGTCATTTACTTGAGAAATAAAATTCATTTTTTTTAAGCGCCATTGGATTTTAACTCAGGGACTTGTGCTTGCTTGGCTTGCTTCCTTGGCACTTGAACCATATCTCTAGCCAATTTTTTGCTGATTAATTGGAGATATGTACTTGCATACAATCCTATATATGTTTACTTGTACATTTATAAATTAGTTTTAGCTTATATATGAGAGAAATGTGTTCTTTGTCTCTCTGGGCCTTACTTACTTAAATATTTTTCTCCCTCAGGTCCATAGATTTTTTGCAAATGATGTAATATACTTTTTTCTAATGGAGGAGTAAAATTCCATTATGTATATATACCACATTTTCTTGATCCATTTGTCCACTGAGGGGCATCTGGGCTGTTTCTGTTCCTTGGCTGTGGTGAATAGTGTAGCAACGAACATGGTTGTGCACACGACTTTATTGTATTATGATTTGTAATCTTTTGGATAAATGCCCAAGAGTGTGGTATTGCTGGATCATAGGGTATGTTTAGATTTTTGAGGAATCTCCATACTGTTTTCCAGAGTGGTTAAACAAGTTTGCCTTCCTATGAACAGTGTAGTAGTAGGGTTCCTTTACCCCCCACATCCACAATGACATCTGTTGTTTATATTTTTGATGATGGCCATTTTGACCTGGGTGAGATGGAATTTCAATGTTCTTTTTAAATTCACATTTTCTTAATGGCCAAAGATGTTGAGCATTTCTTCATGTCTTTTGGTCCTATTTACTTCTGAGAAGACTATTTAGCTTGTTTACTCATTTGTTAATTGAGTTTTTGATTATTTCAGGGCTTAGTTTCTTCAGCTCTTTGCATATTCTGGATATGAGACCATTGTATGATGTGTAGCTTTTTAGCTTGTATGTATGTCCTTTGCTGTGAAGAAACTTCTTGAAGACTTTTTCATAAATTACTTTTCTCAATTACTTTTAGCTTATGTCTTAAAGTTGTTTCCCTCTTTCCTTCTGGAAAAGCCTGGATAGATTAGGGATTGTCTATTGTAGACTTTGCCTTTAAAAGCTGTCATTGTTTTTGTGAAGAAAAGACTGTGAGGAAAGACTGAGAGTTGGAAGTAGTTTTTTGTTGTTTGAATCATTGATTTGATTTCATTATACTTATCGTCCCCTTTTTTTTCTTGATTAAATTTTAGTCATTCACATTTTTGGTGTAAATAGTTTATTTTATCTAATTTGACAAGTTGATTTGCATGAAGCTTTTCCTAGTATTCTCATCTTAGGTATTCCGTTTTGATTTCTCTTAGTTTCTAGTGCTATTTACCTTTTCTTTTGATAACCAACAACTTGGTTTTGTTATTATTTCTTATATCTTTCCTATTTTGTAACATTATGTTTCCTTTTATTTTTCTTTTCAAGATTACCTGCTCTTGAGTTTAATATTTAAACAATTGTTTTTATGGTTCTAATTTTCCCTTCAAATACATTTTGTTGATTGCATTGATTTGAAATATAGTGCTTTTATTGCCTCTTAGTTCATATTACTTTTTTATTATAGTTTTTGCCCTTGGGAATTTTAGGTGCACAGCGCTTGCTTGTGTGTGTGTGTGTGTGTGTGTGTGTGTGTGTGTGTGTGTGTGTGTGTGTGTGTGTGTGTGTGTGTGTGTGCGTGTGCGTGTGCGTGTGCGTGTGTGCGTGTGTGTGTGTGTGTGTGTGTGTGTGTGTGTGTGCTTTTATTTTCTTTTTGTATTTAGGCTTAAATTCAGGGTCTTGAACTTGCTAGGTAAGTGCTCTACCATGAAAATGGAATTTGGAAACTTTATTTATGCTGCCCATGGCAGATACTTTTCGGCCAGACCCTTACCTGAATTCTAAGTAGGGATTCATATTTGAGCATCAGAAATAATCAGTATCCTTACAGTTGTTATAATAGTGTAAAAGTTCTAAATTGCATTCACTTTTGTGATGAGTGCTCCCTTTGTTTCCTTCCCAGTTTGGTTTTCTACTTGTTTAGTATCATTAGTTTGGATCTGCTACTCATCAGACCTGCTCTATTTCCCCTTCAGCAGTGTGGAGTCCAGAGGATAGCCATCATGTGACTCGGTGCTCTCCTGCTTCCCTGTTCTAGTGCTGGGCTTAGATAGATTGGGTGATGTGCTGAAGCTGCTTATCTGTTTCTGTTGCTCCACTCCGGAAATCAGTGTCTGAGTACTATTTGTGAAACTGTGTTGTGATAAACAGTAGCTATTAGTGAATTTGTGAGCTTTCAAGGAAGGCTAAGTGCGGTCTGAGAAATAAATACTTTGGTTTGGGAGAATAGATTTGTTTCAATTCATTTATTGCCACTAAAGATTTTTTTCTTGTCCCTTTTTATATGAGTGCTGGTACTTTTTTTCCCCAAATAAATAGTGTCTAATTTTTAATCAAAGATTATATGGCATGCTCACTGAAGGAGAACCTAATTATCTTCATTTATGACAATTACAACAATAGAGAAGAAGCCATAAGCAACATAACTTCTGCAGAAAGTTGTTGAAGATAGAATGGCCTGATTTATTATATAACTTTTGGAATAAGGATAGTCTAGAAAACCCCAAATGAAAATTTGAGATTAAAACTAATCTGTACAACAAAAATGGAACTGGAAGTATTGATCCAGAGGCTGTAAAGTTATTGGTATATAAGATCTAGTGAGGCCATGATGCTATTTGTATTCAGAATATGTTAAGTAGCTGTACAACTGTAGTAACTGATCAGGGACTTCTTAATTCACCACATTGGTTAAGCTACACGTGGGTATTTTTATAGACCAGAAAGCTTCAGGTTTATAGCCAGGCATCTGTGTCCTAAAGCCACTGTCTCAAATGAGAAAAGAAGAGGCAAACCACTGTTGTCTCCTAGTCTTATATTTGTTTTTTTTTTTTTTGTTGTTTTTTTTTTTTTGTCGGTCATGGGGTTTGAATTCTGGGTCTGGGCGCTGTCCCTCAGCTCTTCAGCTCAAGGCTAGCGCTCTACCACCTGAGCCACAGCGCCACTTCCGGTTTTCTGAGTAGTTTATTGGAGATATGAGTCTCATGGCCTTTCCTGCCCTTGAACCGAGATCTTCAGATTTCAGCCTCCTTAGTAGCTAGGATTTACAAACGTGAACCACCAGCGCCCAGCCGGATCTCAGACTTTTTTGAGAAACACTTTATTTTGAATGTTATGTATTTATTTTTGGTGCTGAGTTTTGAACTTGGACCTTTCACTTTCTAGGTAAACACTCCACTGCTTTAGCCAGGGCTGTAGTCCTCTTTGCTTTTATTATTTTTCAAATAATGTCCCAACTTTTACGCCTGGGCCAACTTGACCATAATCTTTATACTTGCTTTGTATACTTGTAGCTGGGATGACAGGCATAGAACACTATGCCTAACTTTTGTTGTTGAGATATGGAGTCTTATGAACTTTTTGTTTGGGCTCTCCTGAAACTGTAATCTTAAGATTCCTCCTGAGTAGGATTACAGGTGTGTTACTGCGCTCACCCAGAATTGTTTTATAATGTATAAAAATTTACATTTGTTATTTGACATTTTTTGAGTTATTAAGGATATGTGACAAGCTACATTGTTATCCAATTTTAAATTGTGAAGGATTTTAATTAATCTCCTGAATTCTGTATTCTGACAACCAGGAATTTAGGACTATTGGCAATATAGCTGTTGGAGGAATTTATGTCCTTGATGTATTAAACCAGTGGGACTTGCTTCTCTAAAGTATGGGAAGATTTAGCTGAAGCTAAGGATATAAAGTCAGGACATCTATGTTTACTTTTCTTTTGACTCTTTGTATGTCTTGGGAAAGTCACTTCCTGTCTTTTCTTCTATTCTCAGATTGCAAAGTAAGAATGAAAATATTTGCTTCCTCTATTCTAGGACTTAGCTAGTTTTATTACAACTGATAGGTGTGTATGTTTTAAGTCTGAAAATAAGCCTGAAAACTTCTGAGCTTCTGTAAGCGTAAGTGAATGTACATTGTAAGAGTCAGTCACATTTTTGTTTAGCATCTGAAATCTGTTCCTACATTTTTTTTTTGTCTGAGAATTGAGGGCATTGTTTTTGTCCACATAGGAATGTCAGATGTCAGAACCACCCCCCCTTTTTTTCTTAGTTGAATAAACCCATCATAATATCAGGTTTTCTTCATCAGTGTTCTGATGATTCAAGTATTAAACAGAAAGCAGAATGTATCAATTCTTCTGTTGTGTTCTGGGGTTGGAAATAAAATTTGATAGCTTCACCTTCTAGCGTGTTTTCTGTATTTGCCTGTTTTCTTTAATTTGCTCCCCCAAAATATGCTTTTCAAGCTGACCCACGTTTTCTCGTTAAATAATTTCAACTATATATTTATAGAGGATCTGGAAACTATAACTGTAAAATCTCATAAAACAGTGACAGATTTATATTATGATTTAAGAATTGGGAGTAATTTAACTGGCATATATTATCTGTAATTTAAAATTTAAGTGACAGAGGTACAGTTGGAATGTCTCTGCCACGCTGTCTATCCATCTATCCCTTTGGCTTAAAAAAAATTAAAAATTTAAAGTGGCAGCTCTGTCCAAGGAATTTTTAAATGAGGAAAGGTGCTATGTTTTGAGACTGGTATCTTAGTCTAGCCTGAAGAAAAGACATTCATAACAACAGAATTAGGCTTGGCCTCTCAGTGACATCATATTTTTGATAGGCATTCAGAGTGTTAGGAGTGTTAGGGCTCTCAGGTCTGGTTTAGAATACTGCTGACTTTGTGCATCTTCCTTTGCCAACCATTGGTGGTCTGGCCAAGCACATGCTGAATTGTCTTCCTTTAAAATTTCTGATTATATAATATGTCTTTGCCTTTACCAGTCCACATGATTCCAAAATGTCTCTTAATGTTCAACTCAGGATGCCCCCCCCCCCTCCAACTTGTTTGTGCCATTAGTTTGGTAATTAATCATGTACTGTCCTGTGAAAGAACTCTTGTATTATATTGTAGAATGACTAAGCTCTTGTATTGTTGCCTGGTTTTTCTCATGCTTATATTCTTTCCTCACTTGGATTGCTATTAGTTCCTTGACCCAAAGAACCTAATTCTTATTTCCTCCACAGGGAAAAAGCAATGTGCTTTGCTTAAATGACTTTTCACTGAAAACAATTTTTAGTCTTTCTTTCTCCTTTCTTGTGTATTTGTAAATTTCTTATTCTTCTATCTAAGATATACCACAGCATTTGCTTATTTATAATTTTAATTTTTCTCTCCAGTCAAAAAAATTACTAAATATATAGAGCTACCTTTCCCTTCAGATTACTCCTTCCTCCTATCATTTTCTTTCTTGTTAATGCTTAAAAATAAAGCTGGGCACCGGTGGCTCACACCTATAATCCTAGCTACTCAGGAGGCTGAGATCTGAGGATCGGGGTTCAAAGCCAGCCTGGGCAGGAAAGTCCATGAGACTCACTCTTATCTCCAATAAACCACTAGAAAACCGGAAGTGGTGCTGTGGCTCAAACAGTAGAGCTCTTGCCTTGAGCTGAAGAACGCAGGGACAGTGCCCAAGTCCCACGATGGCCAAAAAAAGAGGCTAACTTCTTTTGAGAAATACTTCAAGGCTGTAAATAAATGAAAATAAAGGGTTACATTTCTATGAAAGGAAGTGAAACCCTAGGTTGGATAGCAGTGTCAAAGCCAGTATGTTGGTCTTGACCCTTGAAGGCTGTCAAGAGGCTAGAGATGATGTGTGGTATAGGTTCCCTGAAGCAGAGTTCTTTTACTTTCTTTTGAGCGGCCCCAACATCCCATTCCATGTTCCTTATAGGGATGTGTTGGGTTGAGGAGAATGTAAGTAGTATCTTAATCCTTGTCCCATTTTCTCTAATAATGTTTACTCTTCTGTTGAGCCAATTGCAGAATGATGGAGTTTTTCATTTCTAAAGCAGTCATTTTTCTTGGTCCTTGAGCTTGACCTCGGCCCTGTCCCTGAGCTCTTTCACTCAAGGTTAGTGTTCCACCACTTTGAGCCCCAGCTACACTTCCGTTTTCTGATGGTTAGTTGGAGATAAAGAGTCTCACTGATTTTCTTACCTGGGCTGGCTTTGAACTGTGATCCTCAGGTCTCAGCCTCCTGAGTAGTTCTGGTTTCAAAATACAGGGGATTACCTTTTTTTTTTTTTAAATTTTTTTTTGTCAATGAATTGGTACTTGAAACAAACCTCACACTTAAAGGTTACTATTCTGATTAGCCATTGTGACATAAGTTTGAAGATAACCATCTCTTATTGGATTTTGTCACACATACTGTCATGTGTGCTAATTGTTTGGTGACTTGCCCCTTAATTAAGTTTTTACTTTAACCAAAGATTGGTAGTAGAATAGGATCAGATCTCTGTTTTGGAATGAAAAACTGCTTCAGGGTTGAAGTATATTAAAACCTGGAGGGAAAGGTTAGTTTCAGAATAAAATGTGTGCTTTAAAATCTTTTTGGGTACATTTTTTTCACCCTCTCAAATATGTTGACATTGTAAAAAATAGTTCCAAATTCTTGTCAAATGAAGGGGTGTGATATATTTAATCTGTCTTCCAACAAAACCAAAATATCTTTTGTTAGTCCACCAAATTCTAAATCTGCCTGTGGTCATTAGTGATTTATTTACTGTCTCCCTCATTATTGCTCTCTTTCTAAACACATTAAAGAAGTTGCTGACAATTTTTTAGCTTTTGTCAAGAAATTCTGCCATTTCTACTATGCTTTAATCCTTCCTCTTTCGGCTCACCTACCCTTGACATGCCAGAGGGCAAAGGACATGAGTATTGGGCCTGTGTGTGATGTTGGGTATATCTCAGAAAAGCTGCAGCAGGGCTGTGATTCTCTTCACTCAGTCTGTTCTCGAGAAGACACATATGGCCAGTGGCCCCAACGTTATCCATAGCATGTAGAGCGCTGAATCTTGTATACCAGCACTTGGAACTTACAGAAATTGAAAGCTCTTTTAGAATCTATTAAAAACATTGGACTAAAGCCAGGTGCCAGTGGCTCATGCCTGTAATCCTAGCTACTCAGGAGGCTGAGGTCTGCAAAGCCAGTCCGGGCAGGTGTGAGACTCTCATCTCCAATTAACCACCAGAAAACCGAAAGTGGCACTGTGGCTCAAGTGGTAGGGCGCTAGTCTTGAACTGAAGAGCTCAGGAACAGCACCCTAACCCAAGTTCAAGTTCAAGCCCTACCACTGACAAAAAAAAAAAAAAAAACAAACCCCATTGGCCCTCCCCCACAGTATAACCCCTGCTTTCACTGTATTTGATGTTGGTATAATTTGTGGAGGGGAAGGGGAAAAACAAGTCGTTTAAATAAGGAAACAGGTGGACCCATTGCAACAATGAGAAGTACAAGTTATCATGTTGAAAACGAACTTTACAACTTTGGTGGGGGGGGGTGGGGGGAGGATTGGGTGGGGGGATGGGGAGAAGGGATTGGAAGGGGAAACAAAGGAGGAGGCTACAATGCTTGATAAGAAATGTACTCATTATCTTGCCCATGTAATTGTAACCCCTCTGTACAGTTTTTTCACAATTAAAAAAAACCCATTAGATTATTAAAAAAAACACAAAACACCTTTTCTTCCTGCAAGGGGGTTACATGAATTAAAGCAGTGATAAATGGTCTATCCAATTGATACTTTACTATCTAATTAACCACATTCTGAAACAGTTATGTAAAAAGATGCCTCTTAATATTCTGAGGACACTAATATCAAGACAAAAATGTCTATTTTATCTTTAAATGATCTGTATTTCATCACAATGTTCCTCTTTCACAAATGTACCATCTCAGCCTGTTTTGAGGATGAGACTTAATTGTACAACCATCTAGTTATTCACACAGGAAGAAGCTTAATCTGTGTTTTAGCATGACCTGCTTGTTATATTCATTGATGTATTATTCTGTGTATCTGTCAGCCAGAATTTGTGAGTCAGATTTAATGTACATCAGATAGAAATGCTATAAAAAGCTGTCCTCTGTAGCACAGAAAGACTGTGTGACTTAAATGTCAAAATTGATTGTAGTAAATAGTTTTGGAATCTGCTAGCTAGCCTTGAAGTTTGTTTACTTACTGTTTGTGAAATAAGATCTAATGGAATGGTGCCTATCAATTTTTGTTTTCATACTAAGTTGAACTTGGGGCTTTGAGCTTGCTAGGCAGGTGTTGTACTACTTGAGTGACATTGCCAATCCTGCCTCCTTTCTTCTTTTGGTTATTTTTCAGACAGGGTCTCACATATTATTTTTGCCCAAGCTGGCCTAGACTGCATCTTCCTACCTAAATCTCCACCACAGCTGGAATTATAGCCATGAATCATCAAATCTGCCTGGTTCGTTGAGAGAGGGGGTTGAGATAGGGTTTTCCAATTTCTTTCTGTCGTCTCTCTTTCTCTCTTTTAATTACTCTCTCGTTTGTCAGTCAAGGGGCTTGAACTCAGAGCCTGTGTGCTGACCCTGATCTTTTTTGCTAAAGACTAGCACTTTACCACTTTGAGCTACAGCTTCACTTCTGTTCTTTTGATGGTTAACTGGAGATGAGTTTCATGGCAGCTGGGTACCAGTGGCTCATGACTATAATCCTAGCTACTGTGGAGGCTGATACCTCAGGATCAGGTTCCAAGCCAGCTCTGCAGGAAAGTCTGTCAGACTCTTATCTCCAGTAAAATCACAGAAAGAACTGGAATGGTGCTGTGGCTCAGGGACAGTGCCCAAGCCCAGTTCAAGCTCCAGGATGGGGGGGGGGAGAGGGGGCAAGATAATAGGGGAGAGGGGTAAGAGGAAAGAGAGAGCGCGAGAGCACAAGAGCACAAGAGTGCAATAACGCGCGCCTCATGGCCTTTCCTGCCAGGGCTGACTTTGAACTGTGATCCTCAGATCTCAGCCTCCTGAGTAGTTGGTATTACAAGCGCGAGCCAGCAGTACCCAGCACGTTCTCCAATTTCTTGAAGCTTTCCAACTTAGGTTTTCTTAGATTTGTGATATCCAATTACTCCTTTGTAATGCCTTAATGCTTCTTGTCTACATTTTTTCCTTTTCAAGTAAAAATTCTTGGTTTTTTAAACCTAGTAGGTAAGCAGCTAAATAATGAGAGTCAGCAATTTGAGTAACTTTCATGTGTGAACAATTACCTGTACTCCCTTCTAAGATATTTGCATTTTAAAAATAGACTTACTGACTTTCATAAGGAGTTTTCATGTCCTAAGCTGAAGAATTTCTCCAAAAATTTCAAGAAAAATGAAAAAAAATTAAGACAGTTGAGAGGAAGTGGATCAGTGGATTCTTACAAGTAAGGTAGCAGTTTGGGGAAGCAGGTCTCAGAAACTGCTTCTGCTCTGGAATCTCCATGTTTCTCTCTGATGTACAACAGTATATTGTGTGTGTGTGTGTGTGTGTGTGTGTGTGTGTGTGTGTGTGTGTGTTAAGAATGTGTGTGTGTGTGTGTGTGTTAAGAAAAACAAGTCCTTAAGGATTCATTCACCAGCTCATATTCCCCCAATGGTGAACAATGACCTCCTTATCATATTCTTTTTTGCTTTACTTTAATTTGTTAATCATCTACTGGGCATGAAAATCTTTTACTGGAAAAAAATGTCAAGCTGAATGGAAGCACTGTTGCCTCAGAGCAGTGTGTAAAAATGGAAATATCTTGAAATGCATTTTTCTAATCAAATTGCCCAGAATTTGCTTATTATTTAATGTGAGAGTCTGAAATTCAGTGGTGAGAGGTACAAGAAATGCGTAGCTGCTAAAAAAAAAAAAAGTTGTATCAAGACCCTTTAGTATCAGATTCTCCCTCCTCTGCTTCATAATCATCATAATTGTTTAAGTGACTTATTTTATTCTGTACTTCAACCTGACTTCCACGTTGGTATTTCTTTCTTTCTTTTTTTTTTGGGTCTGGTCATGAGGCCTGAACTCTGGGCCTGGGCGCTGTCTGTCCCTTGAGCTCTTCAGCTCAAGGCTAGCGCTCTACCACTTGAGCCACAACACCACTTCCAGCTTTTTTCTTTTTTGCTTATGTGGTGCTGAGGAATGGAACCCAGGGCCTTATGCATGCAAGGCAAGTGCTTTACCACTGAGCCACCTTCCTAGCCCAAACTTTGGTCATTTCTTAAAGAAATAGCTTCACCAGGCCTGGTTTGTGATGTTTCACAGTTGGGATTTACAGATGTCTTTCCATTAGATGACTTTTTCTTCCATTCTGTGTCTTTTTTCTTGAAGCAATCTCAAATGCAGTTGTTACTAAAGAGTATCAGATTAATTTTTCCAGGCTCTGTTAGGCACTTCAAAAATAATTCTAAATGTAAAGTTGAGCACTGAATATATTTCCTGATTACCTTGGTTTTGTATGATCTTTGGAAGGAATGGAAGCAAGTTGGAATGGAAGCATTGGATGTTGCTTCACCAGACACAAAAATGAGAGTGATGAATTTGAAAGGTGAGATTAGTCTGGGACAAGGATTCTGTCTGTTAAGCTTGGTATCAGCTGTGCTTCAGAGTCTTGGGGTTTTTTTCCTCTCTCTCTCTGTTATAGGGCTTGAACTCAGAGCCTGGGCGCTGTCCCTGAGCTCTTTTGCTCAAGTCTAGCACTTTACCACTTTGAGCCACAGTGCCACAGTCTTTGAGTGGTTAATGAAGAGTTTCATGGCCTTTCCTGACTGGGCTGGCTTTGAACTGCAATTCTCAGCCTCCTGATCTCAGCCTTCTGAATAGTTAGAACTAGGTATGAGCCATCAGCTTTGAGCCACCAGTGCCCAGCCTGGGTAAACTTTTTAAAGTTAAAGTAAGGGCAATAAGGCCAATCTATTACAGCATCACTGTCCTAGCTACTAGATATTTACCCAAATCCCCAGAATCTAAAACACCAAAAGGGAACTCTAATGTAAACTAGTTTTTCATTATGGGTTCATCTGCTGGCACAGATGTACCGCTTTGTGGTAAATGTTGCTCATGGGGAGGCAATGTATATAGGGCATTGAGTATATGAGAAATTCTATACAATTCTATACAATTTTTCTATGAACTTAAAACTGCTATTTTAAAATAGCCTAATTCACAAACAGACAAACAAAAACAAAACCCCCAAACAATAGGGTGAAAAGGAGTTTCCTTACATAGGAGAATAGGGACTTACCACTGTGGGACCTGGGTTCATTCCCTCAAGAGCTGTTTCTTTTTGTTTGTTTTTTGTTTTTGTTTTTGTTTTTGTTGGTTGTAGGGCCTGAACTCTAGGCCTGGGCGCTGTCCTTCAGCTCTTCAGCTCAAGGCTAGTGCTCTACCACTTGAACCACAGTGTCATTTCCGGCTTTTTCTGCTTATGTGGTGCTGAGGAATCAAACCCAGGGCCTCATTTGTGCAAGGCAAGAGCTCTACCACTGAGCCACCTTCCCAGCCAAGAGCTGTTTCTTTACTCTCACTTGGCAACTAAATAGTCTAGTGGTGATTTGTTTTGAGTAATGCCCATGATGAATGAAGTAAGGACTGGTAAGTATTAAGTAAAATCATTATTATGTGAATGATTTTTAATATTCCTGGAGAATATTTTGTGTGTGTGTGTATGTGTGTGTGTGTGTGTATATATATATATATATACACACACACACACAAACACACACACACATATATATATCTATATATACACATACGTGTGTGAGCCACATTTTTAGTCCTCTATTCCAGCATCTCTATGAAAATGCTCAAGTCTCCTGCTTTAGATAAATTCCTTACTTCCTTACATTTTGTCAGTTGATTTGGAAAGGCTCCAAATGTAAACATATACCACTTACATCTATACAGTTTATAATTTTTCTTAAATTGCATAGGCTCAAAAGTTAAACTTCTGTTAATACTTCCTAAAAGTAGGAACAGAAGTCAGAAGACTAAAAAATAATACACATCTTAAAATTTGAGTAAACCAATCAGAGTCTAAGAACTTAACCCCTATTAATGAGTCTGAATACAGACATTGTCCAAAACCAGTTGGATTACAAAAAAAGTAGAATGAGAGAGATGAGTCAATCTATTCTACTGTTAAACTCCAGAAATAAAAATATAGTCAGTTTTGCATATGGATTGGGTGTTCATTGCATGCTATTTGCTTAGAACAAATGCAGATTGAGGGGGTTCTTATATACTATTATAGTGTATTCCATTAAACTTTTATTACCAAAGTAATTGAAGGAATGTCTGTAAGATCATGTTTTATGAGTGACTGAGCAAGTGACATATTAGAACTAACAGTATTTATCATTTTAAGCAAAAAACTATAGAATTCCTTGTGTAAACTTCATATACAGATATTTATGTTTCATGAGTTAAGAGAAGTGGGAATTGGTTACAGGGATAGTCTCCTGTATATTAATTCTAGTATACTGAAGTTGATTCTATATCCTGAAATTTTTTGAAAGCCTTGGGATTGGAAAAAAGAAAAAGGACAACTACCTTAGAATATCAATATAGTTATAGATGAAAGATTAAAGGATTAAAAAAAAGAATATTAGCATCTATTTTTTAAAAAAAGTTTGTGGGGGCTGGGAAGGTGGCTCAGTGGTAGAGTGCTTGCCTTGCATGCATGATGCCCTGGGTTTGATTCCTCAGCACCATATAAGCAAAAAGAAAAAAGCCGGAAGTGGCACTACAGCTCAAGTGGTAGAGCGCTAGCCTTGAGCTGAAGAGCTGAGGGACAGCACCCAGGCCCAGAGTTCAGGCCCCACAACCAACAAAAACAAAACAAAACAAGTTTGTAGTTGATGGTATTTTGTTAGTAATGTTGTTTAACAGGGTTTTAGGTATATATTTTCAGTATTTTTAAAGAATCCTACACCTTTACATAAATGTCATCTGTCTCTAAACATAATGTGCATAGATGCGTCTAGTTAATGAAAATATACTTTGAAAAGGTTTTCAACAATTCAAAAAAGAAAGATACATCTCCGAATATATGCCTGTTTTATTTTATATGTATTTATATATCTGTGTATATTTGTTTTATATGTAATATATATGTATCTTTTGTTTGATCTGAGTTGGGACCTGAACAGGCACCTTTCCACCTGAGCCATATCTTCAACCCCATATGTATCTTTTTTGAATATGTGAAAATCCTCTTCAAGCTTAATTTTCATTAATGATGAAATTTGCTGTAAGTGATGCATTTATTTCTGGAGTTATTTTGTGAACATACCCAAAGAATCATTGACCCAGGGTTTTGGGTTTTTTGTTGTTTTGTTTTCCCCTATGGTTTGAACTTTGCAAGCAGGAATGTATTGCCAGTTTACTGGGATTGGTAGAAAAGGAATTAATCTGATAAATCATGGCTTTAGACTGACACTATTTTACCACTTACATATGGTTTTATTTGATTTCTTACAGCCTACTATAACAATATATCAGTTGTTGTGTTTGCTCTGTGCATACCTTTCTTCCCTTGGCCTTTTATATTTGCACAGTGTGGTTTAGTGCTGATGCAAAATGCGTAGCTCTCGGGCTGTAATGTATGGATTGCATTGTGTACTTCCCATCACTGGGTAGTTGGCACACAATAACTGCAGTGTGGAAGGAACTACATGGAGACAGTAATGGTGTTTTATACAACGCCAGTGGTGTGTGGCGGTCTTCTGCAATCTGCTGGGTAAGCAGCAGCACAAATTCCTCTAGCTTGAGAGGCCTCCAGAAATGTCATATTTTGGCCTCAGTAATGAATGCCACAAATAACAGCACAGGCATGGGGGACTTTGCTCAATGTCTCGGATTCCAGACTGCATTTCTTCAGCTTGATCTGTTGTAGATTCCTTTGCTTTTTTTTTTTTTCTGTATTAAAAGAAATTCCCCAAAGCTGATCTTCCAGTTCTTGAATAAAGCATTCATTAAATCTATCTAAATTATCTTGCTTTTGTTTCCTTTGTTTCTAATATATTAGCAATTTTCAAAAAAAAATCTGATAGGGCTGGGAAAGTGGCTCAGTGGTAGAGTGCTTGCCTTGCATGCATGAGGCCCTGGGTTCGATTCCTCAGCACCACATAAGCAAAAAGAAAAAAAGCTGGAAGTGGCACTGTGGCTCAAGTGGTAGAGCACTAGCTTTGAGCTGAAGAGCTAAGGGACAGCGCCCAGGCCCAGAGTTCAGGCCCCATGACCGGACCCAAAAAACAACAACAACAACAAAAAAATCTGATAACTGGAAAATGGACCAAAGGACTTTTTTCTTTTTCTCTCTTAAATATTTTTATCCCAAGCTCTTTGATTTCTATGTTGTGTTAGTAGAGTAAGTTGGTAGGGGGAGGAATATGGGAAAAATGTATTTGCAAGGCTCTTTCATTTATTATAGGAAGTAAGATTTCTCTTGGAAGGAAAAAGTTTATGAACAATTGTATGGGTTTTATTGTTAAATGAACAGATATTGACACAGCTTGTACTCTGTTAAGTTTCTAGAGTAGGAACCAGATAGAAAGCAAAGGCATGCTTCTATTATCAAGGAAAAAACAGTAAAACTGACGTCATAGTGGAGGAATGTGTAAAGACTGAAAACCTACTGCTCTTCTTTGACCTGCTCTTAGGATAAAGGACAGATAGGCTTTTTGCTTATGTCATTCCTTGAGTGCCCAAAAACTCTTTGGAAGTTTTCTTATTTGTTAAGGAGTTTGTGTAAAATGTAGAATTCTGAAAATAAAATATAGGTCTGTGGCTTACATCCCAGAATCTGACAGTATGTGTTTGGTTTAGTTCCTGGAATATCTGTGGGTTGGCAGTCACGAACTAGAATCTGGGACAGTGTATATGACTGACTGCTAGCCAGAAGGCTAGAATTCTAGACTCAACTCTGCCAACTTTTGGCTGACATTAATAATGAGTCATTTTGTCCCAACAGGTACCTTTTGGCCTACAGATGAGCTAGTTATTTGGTGAGGTTCTGTTGTAGGAGGCATCGAGATAAGTACAGTTAGTCTAAGAAAGTAATAAATATAAAAAGGAGTAGAGAAGCCAGACACTGGTGTATCTTACCTATAATACTAGCTACTTAGGAGACTGAAATCCAAGGATTTTGGTTCAAAGCCTGCCTGAACAGAAAAGCCTGTGAAACTTACCTCCAGTTAACCGGCAAAAGGCCAGAAGTGGAGGTATAGCTTAAAGTCGTAGAGCACCAGCCTTGAGCGAAAAAGCCAAGTGAGAACTTGAGGCTGTAAGTTGAAGCCCCAGTGTTGGCACTCACAAACGAAAGTGCAGATAAAAGTGAATTCTTGGGATATGAAATAAAATTAAAATGAAATACTAAATAGAATAGATTTTATAGGAAAGGAGAATTTTTGGAACTTGTTCTAAAAGCAGGGTTACAGTTTTGGTGCTTGAAAATAAATCAAGGTAAAGAAAGAGAGTTAGACTGTATCTCAGTAAGTTTGTAGTACTCTTGTTTTGTTTTGCTTTTGGTACCAATCCTGGGGTTTGAACTCAGGAACTGGACACTGTCTCTGAGCTTTTTTGCCCAAGGCTAGTACTCTACCACTTGAGCTACAAATTTACTTCTGGCATTTTGCTGATGAGTCTCACAGATTTGTCTGCATTCCTCAGCTCTCAGCTTTCCTGAGAGCTAGGATTGTAAATGTGAAACACTGGTGCTCAGCTTAGTACTCTTTTATCTGAGGCAATACCCCCAAATTGCTATCAATTAATGAAGCAGCCATGTGTGCTGGTGCAACTTACTTGTTGTAATTTCTAAAGCAAAATGTTCTATTTTACTTGATTAACAAATATATGCATATACATTTATGTATGTATGTGTGTATACATATGTGTGTGTAGTCTTTCAGAATAACCAAATTGAAGTTGTCTATAAGGAAATAAAGTGATGATGGGCTATTGTGGTGCACACTTTTGTAATCTTAGCATTTTGGACGCTGAGGCAGGAGGATCCTGAGGCCAGCCAAGGCTGCTGTACTGAGGCACTGGCTTTAAAGAGAACATAACATAAGAGAAAATTGCTTTTCTGCCAGGAGTAAAGAACACTAACAGATACCATAAAAAAGAATTTAATTCTTTAAACGGAATTTAGAACATCAGACTGGAAAATCAAATCAGTGAAGCTTCTCATTTGTTAAATAAGGAGATTGGATTAGATAACTCGGCAGCTTTTTAATCATGTTTAACACTAGTTATTTTTAGAACAGTTCACAAAGGTCCCATGATTTCAGCAGCCTTTTAATGAATCCATGAAATATGTCAAACATTCATTATAGTTTATTTAACTCCCTCATCACCATTTTAAGGTGGTAGAAGAATAGGCTACTTTTTTCTTCCTCTTTCTTTTCTATCTCTTCCAGTTGAATGTAATTTTCCTCAGATAATGTATGTCTTTATTCATAGTTTGCCCCATGGTCTTAACATAGGAACTGGCATCTATTATTGTCTGAACATCTGGAAGATACTTGGCAGTGTTAGAAAGATGCAGAAGCATCTGAGGCCAGTATACTGTTCATAACTACCAGTCCTATTGTATGGTTTGTTCATATGAATGCCTTCCTCTTTTTGTCTTAGTGTATCCTCCAGTCTCTTTTAATTAGAAATCGACTCTATCAGGCTTTGTAAACATCCAAAATGGAAAGTAATCTCTCTTAAATATCTGTGTTATCCACCTCAAAATAATTTCCTCCTCTAAGAGTTGCTGCAGATGTTATACTCTTAGTTTACCTGTGACTTTTGTTTGACAATGATCACTCATTCCCTTCTTGGTTTCCCATGCCATTTTTTACATACATATTTCACTATGTGCCTCATTGTTGCATTTTTGTTTTTGCTGCTAAGCTCTGAGTTCAGTGAGGATAAGGATGCTGAATGGAAGCTAGAGTGATGGCATCAGCAGTTAGGATCTCATCAGGAGCTCATTGTTCTTTAAAACAGTATTTATTGAAGGAGGAGGAAAAATGGTGAAAGCCTAAATGTCTGGAAGATACATCAGTTGTTAGATGTGCACTAGTGAAAGAACAATTGGAATCAGACTGTAGCTATTACAAATGTAGCACTTTGACAACCCCACACCTTACTGGCTTGGGGTGTTTTCACAGGGAAAGGTGAGGTAATTAAAACTAACTCCATTCTGCAGATAAAGAGACTTAACTGTTTTCCCCCTTTTTCACAATTGTCTTGCACAAAATGCATCTTAGAGGAAATGGATCTGAATCCAGTCCCTGTTCCTGGTGCCTGATGTACTGTCCAGCATATCAACACCAAATTGTGGGAATCAGCTTTTGTGTTTTTATTTTAGTCTTTTAGGTGAATTATGCCAAGGAAATCATAGTTCTGATTTTGAAATGGAAACTGGTAAGAAGATATGATTTAAGAGTAGTTGACTTTGTATACTAGCACTTGGAGCTTATAGAAATTGAATGCTCTTTTAGAATCCATTAAACACATTGGACTAAACCTAGGCACCAGTGGCTCATGGCTACTCAGGAGGCTGAGATCTGAGGATCACGGTTCAAAGCCAGTCTGGGCAGGAAAGTCCGTGAGACTCTTATCTCCAATAAACCACTAGACAACTGGAAGTGGTGCTGTTGCTCAGGCGGTAGAGTGCTCTCCTTGAGCTGCAGAGCACAGGGCAGCACCGATGCCCAGAGTTCAAGCCCCACCACTAACGAAAAAAAAAAAAAGAGTAGTTGACTTTGAGCTAATGTCAGATTGAATGTGTGTTCTGTATACTCCCTTTGAACTAATGTATTTATATTCAGTTAAGAATACCTTTTAAGCCTGGTGCCAGTGGCTCACACCTATAATCCTAGCTACTCAGGAGGCTGAGATCTGAGGATCTGGTTCAAAGCCAGCCCGGTCAGGAAAGTCCTTGAGACTCTTATCTCCAATAAACCACCAGAAAACTGGAAGTGGCGCTGTGGCTCAAGGGGTAGAGTGCTTGCCTTGAGCTGATAAGCAGAGGGACAGAACCCAAGCCCAGAGTTCAAACCTCACGACCGATCAAAAAACAAAGAATACCTTTTAAATACCCCTAATTTCAAATAGCATCAAACCATATGATGAGAACTTATTTGATACTTGCCACACAACTTGTGGTAGATTCTATTATTGCTATTTTATATCTGTTCAAAAAAACCCCCAAACTAAGGCAAACAGAAGTTACATGTCTTGCTGAGATCACATAGCTTTTAAGTAATAGAGATTCATTTAGAACTTTGGTACAAAGAATCCAGTACTCTCCTTGACTACATTCTATTTGTATATACTTTAAATATATAGGGACATACATGCCTATTTGAGAAATTTAACTAAATATTCAATACTGATTGTGAGTCCTTATGATGTGTATAGTGCATTGTTTATATACAGTAATCTGTGTGGCTTTTTCTGTTTTTAAAAGAAATATTATGATAAAAGGATTAATAGGACAAGCACCAGATTCTCCCTTCCTCCTTTTCAAGATACATACATAGTTGTATATCTTACATATATAACAAATACATATTTGTATATGACATATACATATGTGTACACACACGTATATAACATATATAACATATATATGTACACGTGTATATGTTATAAATGTGAGATATATGTAGTATAGTATCACATATAGAATTAATGTTCCATATACATAATGTTTTGTATATATGGAACATTAAGTTTTACATATGATTGAATGCATAAATACTTTGATATAGTGAAGGCTATTCATTTGGAGGATGAAAAAGCCTCACAGCCTTTTCACTATTGTTTTCACAATTAGCCCACTGGTGGCTTCTGTTAGTGCATCTGATTGGAATCATGTTTCTGACCTGACCTAGCAGTTAGGATACTCCATAAGTGTGCATCCTAATTGGAAATGAATCACCACTTTGATTATTTTGAACTGATCAGACATTGAGCTTTATTTCTATGGCTGTCAAAGGTTTTTACATGCGTGATGACAACAACTTTTTAAAAAAGCTATCCAAGACAAAAATAAGTGAAATCCTTAGAAACAGTTGACTGATTTGTCAGCTGCTTTATCTTAACTTAAAAATCTTGATCTTGAAGAGTGAATATACCATATCAGTCTACAGAAAAATTGTAAATAGAAACATAGCTTGTGTAAAGTTCTTTTTACATTTATATAATTTACATAGCTTAGCAATAAAGTGGTAGCCATTTGATCTTGCTTTTGTTTTAGAATTTAGGCTTTGCATGTGTGGGTGGGATGGTGGAGCTACTTTTAAAGTAAAATAGAAAACATTTTCTTATTGTATTACAAAATAAATGCCTTAATGTTAATCTCTAGTAAAATCTTGGAATTATCTCTGCTGCTTGAAAAGTAAAGATCCTTTGCTTTTTTTCCCTCTAGAAACGTGCTAAGGGTCAAATGTTATTTGACAAAGTGTGTGAACACCTCAATCTTCTGGAAAAGGACTACTTTGGACTTTTGTTTCAGGAAAATACTGAACAAAAAGTAAGTGATTGCAACTTTATATTTTTAAAACCAATTTAATCTCAGTATAAAATTTAGCTTTAAATAACACTTGTTCAGATTATACTTATATTCACCATGCAAATTTGGTGAATAAGAATTATCTTGTATGAGGAACCACTTACAACTTAGTGTGTGTGTGTGCACATGTGCACGTACACATACTTTCCATTTATGAACAGACAGAATGGTATGACTTCTGAATTGAGACAGAAAGAACTAATTTAAAAATTATATTAATTTTTTAGCTCTTATTCCTTATGGAGTCATTTTCAGTGATGAATTTGTATGTGTGTGAAGTACTTTAAAAATTCATAAAGGAAAGATTTTATTTTATTTTATTTTTGTTGGTCATGGGGCTTGAACTCTGGGCCTGGGCACTGTCTCTGAGCTCTTCAGCTCAAGGTGAGCACTCTACCATTTGAGCTATAGCACCACTTCCAGTTTTCTGGTGGTTTATTGGAGGTACGAGTCTCATGTACTTTCCTGCCCAGGCTAGATTTGAACCATGATCCTCAGATCTCAACCTCCTGAGTAGCTAGGATTACAGGCATGAGCCACCAGGCCCAGCTAGGAAAAGACTTTTAATTGTGGTGAAATTGATGTTCTGGAATAAAAACAAAAAACTTTAAAAGTGGTATTATATCAATCACATTCTCTCTATTCCTGGCTCTTTGTGCTAAATATAGAAGCTAATCAAGTCAGCTCATTTTGTTAGCATACACATATGCAGCACCTGTATATCAGTTATTGAGCATTCCTGAAAAGTAGAGAGGCATTGGAAGGAATGATAAGTGTAATAATACCTACCTATATTTGTTTAGAGGCTCAGGAGAATTTGTATTGCTGAAGACCAGAAGGGTGCTCTTGCTCTGTTGCTGATGAGAGCCACAGATGCTAGCTTTACTTATATGGTAGATTTTTCCACTAGTCAGATCTGCTTGGCATCAGGACTTTGGTTCAGATTGCAGCCTACAGAGGAAGTCCTTCTAACCCTGTTTGGGGCTGTGGATAGACAGACTCACTGTAATAATTCTGAGGATGCCCAGCACACTTGGTAACAGTGAAAGACATTACTATCCAATATCTAACATTCAATACCATCAGTAGAACAGAACAGTCATTACAGGAACTTAGTGTAAATTTTGTTATTTGCTTATGTGCCACCATTGTTTCTATTTACATGTCCAAGAATGAAAAAAGGAAGGCTAGGGTGATCATTATGTAAATTAATGAAGCTCTAGAGTTGCTCAGTTTTTTATATCTCTGATAATTTTGGTTTAATTATGTGTTTAGATTGAAGACAATTAAATTGCATGCCTGCCTACTGAACAGTGTATATTTTATCAGAACTGTTTAGAATACTCTTTACCAAAGTAGTAGTAACACATTAGATGAAATAAACTAGGTGCTATTTTAAGGCTATAAATTTTAAGTTACTTTTGATATAGTTTTCCATTTGTGCTCCTTCTGTTAGCCCTAAAAGGGTCCTGAGTAGAACAAAAAAGAATGTGGTGGGCATTTGGCTATTATTACCATATCATTATTTTTGAGAGTATATATTGATATATTGATAGAGGTATTTAATCTTTGTAAAATATATAGACAATTTATTATATTGTAAAATAACGTGTTCTAGTAGAAACAGAATAAGACACATTAAGAAATATTATATAGGGGAGGGAAAGTGGGAGAAAAATGAGGATGGGGTAACAGTGTTCAACAAGAAATGTATTCATTGCCTTACTTATGTAACGGTAACTCCTCTGTACATCATTTTTACAATTAAGTTAAATTAAAAAAAGAAATGGTATATCTAGAACATTGATTTCACATAAGAAAGAGTGATATTTAGATAGTAGAACTCTTTTTCTAAATTTAATTTGCAAAATACATGTCTTGTTTATATCTTAAACCTGAGTCTCAGACTCATACATACTTTAACTGTTTATTGGACACTATTGTACCTTCAGTTGCCTAAAAGCCAAGTAGTTATCTTCTCTGTAAACATCTGATTCCTGAAGGTTAGTTCTGAATTCCTTCTTCCTCTTTTCCTTTCTCTTGCTTTTCAGCATCCCTCTTTTCCACCTGCAAGGATTTTACTTTTGTTTAGGCCTTTGATATCTCTTGCTTTGATTATTTGTTAGTCCCTTAATTGGACTTTTATCTTCTGTTAACTGAACTAATTAAGTAAGCCCATATGATTCTATCTGATCTTGTTAAATGTCTTAGAATCATTTAATGGTTACAATCTAGCCTATGTAGTGTGGCTTATAAGACTCTTTATTTATGTGACTTCAGTCAAGTTGGGCTTCTCAGTAATCATTTCCAGTCCATTTTCAACATATTCCAAATTTCTCTTCCAAAAATGAGTCTTGTCAATACACTCTATGTCTGCTTGACATATTCCTTACACTGAGAATATTATTCCCATTGCTTTTCTATTTAAATGTCTACCTTTCCCTAAATATCTTCTGGATTTTTCCTACACTGCCTTCTGTCACTCTTCCTGTCTTCAATTCAGGGGAAGAGAGATGGCAGTTTGTACTTTCATCAACAAAGTTACCCTTTCTTCTCATTACCTATAACTACATCTGAAAATGGAGTTATGAACTGAAAACTGGAGAATTGTATTTTGACAAGACCCAGGTTTGGCAAGGAATACATACAATTGTTGATTTCAAAGAAAGATGAAGGTCATTAAAGACAGTATAAGATAAGAATAGGTTTGGGTAGGTTTGTGGTAATATTTTCATTGACAAAAAGATGCTAATACCAAATTAAGTGCTCACTTTATATTTAGGCTTTCACTCAAGAACATTGAGGTCATAAACAGTGGGGTATCCTTCCTGAGATGTTCACTTTCTAAGAAATGTATATTCCAATATAGTTATCGGTGTATTTCTGTCATTAGTGTGTTTTCATAGTTTTTATTTTATGTAAATTTTAATTCTTCCTATTATGTAGACAAATTCCAGTCCTCAATATTTTGGGGTAAACTAATTCTTTATTAAAACTTGCATGGCATCCTGTTTTGTTTTGATAATTAAAATTTTTGTATTATTCCTTAATCAGTTGTGCTTGGTTTGAAATCTGTACATTTTTAACAGTAGGATAGAGTAATGTAATTTTATTTCTTCATCTTCTTTTTTTGTGCCTGAGGACTGAACCTAGGATTTCGTGTATGTTAAGCATATGCTCTACTTTCCAACTATACCCCTAGTACATTTTTTCATGCCGAATATTATTTCTGTGTTTACAGAAGCTCCAGATACTTATTCCAGCCTCTTAAATAGTACAAGTGAGGCAAAGCCATGAATATTTTCTGTGAAATTTTTTCATAGAGGCAAAAGTCCAACTACTCTATCTCTCATGGTTGACATACTAATTTGGAAGCTTTTCAATTGATTCTGAATATGAAAGTGTGACATTGTTAGTGTTTGAACTTTTTAATGTGTGTTGAGAACACTTATGTAAACTTTGCTATGGAAAATGTTAAAATATGAGAAATCAAATAATGTGTTATATTCTTTTATAAACAGAATACTGTCTCTATGTAGTTCACATATTCATGTCCAAAGGAAACTGTCATTGGGAATTTTGGACTCTCTTTAAATGAAAAAACACTGTCATGATTTTTTATGTTAATAGAGTTTGGCATTTGGCCCACATATTATACTGTCATTTTGCTGTACTTGTTACAAGTGTAGTTAATACTTATGGCTGACTTTATGAAAATTAGTTAGAGCAGCTGTATGATAGCCAGACCGTTTTACTTCAGAAATAATACTAAGAACCCAAATATTATAGTTATGCACATATAAATATTTTAAAATAAAATTCCATAGTTAGTCTAGTTAAGTTTTATAATTCTACATTCTTCTGGCTTATATAGTAGATCTTTCAATGTGATAAAGAAAGCCTGTAACTTGTCTTCTGATACCAGCATTGTAGTAGACTCTGAGATTTAATTACACAAAGGTATATATTAAAGAAGATCTGTTGCAGTGCTATAAATTCCTGTGGGAAAATACAGAGTTAAGACAAAACTACTTTTGTGTTGTCAACATTTGTTAATACAGTGTGAGTTGGGTTGTATTTTTAATTTCTTTCCCTGGCTAAATTGAAGTTTTAACAAAAACGAGGAAGGCATATCTGAGCATTTGAAAAATCTCCTGTGGATTTTGAGTAGGTCTTACCTAAAATGAAATTAGGGGAGAGATAGAGGTTAAGAAAAATATATTCAAACATTTGTTAAAACATCAAGGCAGAATTTGTTCAGGACTCTTTAAAATAGTTATAGGTATCACTGTAATGGAGTTTTGCAGTAGGTTAAAACTTGGGCTCAACTCTGAATACAAAAAGGAAAAAGATACATATAGTTGAGAAGCCTAGGTTGTAGGTCAGGCAGGGCAGGCTCATGCCTGTAATCCTAGCTACTTAGGAGGCTGAGATCTGCAACTATCCAGTTGTATGGTTTGGACACTACTAAGGGCAATTAACTCCACTTTCCAACCGCTGATAGGGTGCTGCTGATTGATTATTGTGGTTATCTTATCTCTGTCACCTGTAATAAGTTAGCAAGTGGAATACAAAGGCTGTGGGTCTACACATTTTTGCTACAGCTGCTTGAATTTGAGTGTTTGAGAATGTGGGACCTGTGCTCTGTCAGAATCTGCAGAAAGCTGTCAGTATGTAGTAAGTTTATTCAGTGAAGTTTGGAGTCTAGCAGGGTAATGGTGGCTAGCTTCCTAGCTACTCAAGGAGGCTGAGATATGAGGATCACAGATCCAAGCCAGTCCAGGCAGGAAAGACAATGAGACTCTTACCTTCAATAAACTACTCATAAAAAGCTTGAAATGGTGCTGTGACTCAATTGGTAGAGCACTAGCCTTAAGAAAAAAGTAGTTCAGGGACAGAGCCCATGCCAAGTTCAAGACCCAAGTACTGATGAGTAAAAATAAAAGTTGGAGTCTACATGACAAACCAGCTAGCTAGAGGATTTAAAAATCACTATCCATTTTACTTTCAGAATATAAAAAGAAATCTAGAGCCACATTATTTTAAATGGCAGCCCAAAGATCAACTCCTTACAAGTAAGGAGTTCAGATCCTATCCCTACACTTGCTCAATTGGAAGCTTTATTTAGACTAAATGTTCAGGTGACTCCCATATGCCTTTAAAATGTGTTGAGATAAAATGATCCAGAGAATAATGTTCTCATGAGGTAGCAGAGAGAATGACAGGAGTTGGAAATCTCACACTGTAGGGAGGCCTACTAACTTTACCTAGAATTAGCCCTTGTCTTTTCTATGTGGAAAATGTGACTGCCTAATTCTGCAGTTCTTTCCAGTACTGGCATTCTGTGAATATAGACATTGCAGTGAACAATCAAGCTTGAAAGTTGTTCTAGAGATTTCTGTTGTTAGAGGATATTTGACTAATGTTTTAAATATTTTTTTTCTATTAAAACTGTTGTAGGGAATTGTCTGAAGAGTAGATGACAAGTCTGTTTATCCTCAAATTTGTTAAAAGGTAAAAAAAATTGGTAGGAGTTTTTCTAATTAACTGATAAGATTTTAGAGTAAAACCACACATGTGTCTATTCACTGGGTTGTTTAAAAAAATTAATAGCCTTGTATGTCTTCTGTGCTATGGATTTCTTTGGCAATCTAGTAAATTTCTGTGGGGCCATTATCATAATAGTGTTTTGTCAGTCGGAGCTGAACTCTGGGCCGGGGCGCTATCCCTCAGCTCTTTAACTCAAGGCTAGTGCCCTAACACTTGAGCCACAGTGTCACTTCTGTCTTTTATTAATTTCTTATTTTACCTGAGATATAGTCAGAAAAGAAATTTCTCTGTCATCTCTTTGATCTTGTACTAGGGCCCTTAAATCTAGAGTCATAGTATATGCGAAGCAAATGTTCTACCACTGGCCCCAAAAGTAATTTAGACTAGGAAGCAGTAAGTAGTTCATGCCTGTAATCCTGACTACTCAGGAGCTGATATTTGAAACCCACCATGAAGTCTGTGAGACTTCAATTAATCACAGAAAAAGCAAGTACTGTGGTTCAAGTGGTAGTGTGCTAACCTTTGAGCAAAAGGAGCTCAGGACAGCAACAAGGCCCAGACTAAAAAATATATATGTGGTAAGGAAAAGGAAAACCAACCTAAGTAGGTGACTGGAAGTCATTGGCTGTTGCTTGGTCATAGCAGGTAAACTTAGTTCACTAGTCTTTTGATAGTGATTTGAAAGAAGGAATAGACGTACCAATTTTCATTATATCTCAGCAGTGTTGTAAAAAGTGGCCTAAGGATGAAAAAAATCAAAATTTTGCATGGCTGACTTTAACCACTTACGAATTTGAGCATCTGTAGAGCTCTACATACTTTGACTATGCTCTGTAGAACTAAGATAATTCACACTAGGACTTGGTGCTTTAAGTGTGAATAGAATGTAACAGATGGCTAGGACATAGTGTTGGAGAAGATGATACTGCTTCCCCCAACCTCAGGAACAGACAGTTCTTTAGTGCTCTCCTGCAGCAGGCATCTGTGTCAACTCATAAAGAAACTAGTTTCTCTCTATTTTCTTCTTTCTATGTGTTAATAGTGTGAGAGATTTTTCTTTCCTTCTTGTCTCTGATTCAGTTTTTCTTGTGTGATTGTTAAACTTCTTGATTGAAAATGCCACACATTAACTCTACTTCACTTCTCACCAGCCTCTGTGCAGTCTGGGCTAGGAGCTGAATGACTTTTACTCAACCTTGTGGCTTCATCATAATTGCCAATTTGTGAACCAGCTGTTGTGTGGGGCAACAGCTGCAAGGCACAGAGACCAAGTGCCAGGCTCTTTTCTGAAGGAAGAAAGGAACTCTTCCTTAACATGGCACTGGAGGTACTACTACAGGCTCCCACTAGTCCTTCATATCAATGGTCTAGACAGCTGTGGGGACACCAGTAATATGAAACTAGGCCATGCTCTGATGGCTCTTTATTGAAAACTTTGCATATGACCAGTGTTAGAACAGAGCTTTGCATACCTTGTGTCCTTGCTGCCCAAAATGCAGGTCATGAATGGTGTAGTAATGCCCAAAGGGTCCATGCAGCTTTACTTTCAAAGCATGCTGTGTTACTATTTTTTAATAGTATAAAGTCATTATTTTTGTTGTCTTTCAATATTTTGTTAAGACAGTTATTGTCTCCTATGCAACAATGTTTTGTTTGCTTTATATCTTTGAACAAAATTCTGTTTAAGCACAAGTGTTCTACTATGTGGGATACTTAATAGAGTGTATCAAACTTCTTTATTGGAAAATCAATTTTGAATCAATTTATTGTATCTCAGAAATTGAATTGTTCTATATTAGTAATGTTAAGAAATTTTAGTATTGATTTGTGGGACTGGAAGAAATAATTGTTTTTAAATGAAATCCATTGTTTATAAGGATGATGTCTTTAGGTACCTTCAACCTAGTAGTTCATATTTGATATTTTTTGTTTGTCTTTTGAACATGTTTTCTTTTGTTTTGTTTTTTTTTTTAAAGAGAAGGAATTAGGGGCAAATGAAAGCTCCATCCAGGCACTGGTGGCTTAAGCCTATAATCATAGGTACTCAGGAGGTTAAGATCTGAGGATCCTGATTCAAAATCAGTCTGGGCAGGAAAGTCTGTGAGACTCTTATCCCCAATTAACCACCAGAAAACCAAAAAGTGGTACTGTGACTCAAAGTGGTAGAGCACTAGGTCTTGATCAAAAGAGCTCAGGGACAACACCCAGGCCCTGAGTTCAAGTCCCATGACACTCTCCACGCCTGAACAAAAAAAGTGAATTGCTTATTTGTGATTTTCAGTTTCAAAGATTTTTTTTTTTTGAGAATGAGTCTTATTATGTAGTCCATGTTGATTGAGAACTCTATGTAGCTCAACCTAGTCCTGAACTTGGAATCTCCTGACTCAGCCTGAGTGCTGGGATTACAGAAGTGCACCATCAAGCCCAGCAAGAAAGATATTTATTAAAGACCAGAAAGGAGCATATTCCCTCTGGCAGTATCTTTTCAGCATAGTGTATTGTAGCTTAGAGGCTAAAAGAGAAGGGAGAGTTGGTTGTAAAATTGAGAAAATTGTACTTGATTTGGCATTTATAATTTTAGTTAATGGTTTCTAGTTTATATTTATCTTTCTTGAATATAAGAACAATTGGTAAAAAAACCCTCATTTCATTGTCCAATGGTGTTTCTTGTCAATTGTTCAAAGATTTTATGTGCATATAGTATATATCATTATTTGGATGTTTGATTTTCATATATAAGAAAATTAGACACAGAGCTCACCTTAAACATACTTATTTAACACTACACAGAAAATGGTAACAGTGAATATTAACAGATGAAAATTGAAAATTGGTTTGAATTCAACTTTGTTAAAGTATATTTACATTTTCTGAGTGTTGGTATAATAATCCTAGCTATTCAGAAGTCTGAGATCTGAGAATCCTGATTCAAAGCTAGCCCACCTATACAGGGAAATAAGACTCTTACCTCCAATTAACCACCAAAAATTCAGAAGTGGATCTGTGGCTCCAGTGGTAGAGCATATCAGCCTTGAGTGAACAACCTAAGGAATAGGGTTCGGGCCCAATGTAAGTCGTAGTACTAGTGTGTGTGTGTGTGTGTGTGTGTGTGTGTGTGTGTGTGTGTGTGTGTGTGTGTGTGTGTGTGTGTGTGTGTGTGTGTGTGTGTGTGTGTGTGTGTGTGTGTGTGTGTGTGTGTGTGTGTGTGTCTGTGTGTGTGTGTGTCTGTGTGTGTCTGTGTGTGTCTGTGTGTCTGTGTCTGTTGTCTGTGTGTCTGTGTCTGTGTCTGTGTCAGAATATATGTAAGAAACTGTATTCTATTTTTATTTCCTTATAATAATTAGCCTTTATCCTCTCTCCTGCAGAACTGGCTAGATCCTGCAAAAGAAATAAAGAGACAACTTCGAAGTGAGTATTTAAATAATTATACTTGAAATTAAATCTTCACATCTGTTTATTTCCATCTTTAATAAAATAGACTAGACTAAAAATAAAGTAATAAAAATCATCAGTTTTGTTTGGCATATACACCATCTCAAGTCAATGATACTCATATATATGTGATCTATATCTATATATAGATCTATAGATCATATACACACACAAACATATGTGATATATTTATAGAAATGTGACTGTTTAGCCAGATGTGACCTATAGTCCCAATACTTAGGAAGCTCTGGGCTGAGGTTTTGAGTTCAAGGCTACAATTTTAAAAATTGTAAATGTTTATTTTGTTACCATTATTTATCACTTTCTCTTTGAGAAGGTTTACTCTAGGTAGACCTAATAAAGTATTTTTGTCTACTTTGTCTTGGAAGTATGGGTTTTAGTTGGTAAGCATATCTTAAGCCTCAGACATGTGATCCATTCTTCATAGTTGTACTAGAGTGGGACTTGAGGGGTGAAAGCAGAATAATCTTTTCAATTCTCTATGTCACCAACTTCTCTGCAGCCCATTTGTTCTTTGTCCAGGTCCACTTTACATGCTCTTTGAGTCTGGATTTTCTTATTAGGTTCTCTTATTCTTTTGTTCTCATTTCCCTATTTCTTCTCATTAAATTCCAACCTTGACATCATGTGCTCCTTTTAACCAGCCCCCGCCACCTTTATAGGATATGTCTTTGTAGATTGCCTTGCTGTGAAAACAGTGCAAAGAAATGTTATCAACTTAGTGAAATCTCTAATTTAGTCAGAGAAATCTCTTACAATAGTAGAGGACTGAAGCAGAGAAGGCAAGTGAGTCATGTGGGATAAAGTGTTTTCACTATAAAACAGAATTGGAAAGATGGTAAATTCCTAAGTAACTCCTTTGAGATTGTGGGCCTGAGAACTGTGCAGGGAGAAGCCATTTCTCTGAGAACTAACCTTCAAAATGCAGGACAGTTTGTAAGTCTGATTGTGTTTCTAATATCAAAACACCGAAACAAATCTATACATGCTTTTTTCATCCTTTTCATCTACATCTCATTTGAGGATCTTTTATTCATTCCTTTTTCTATCTCCAATTATTGATTTTAGTATTACTATCATTTCTTCACTATTTTAGTGTTTTATTTTGATCATACATTTTTCTCCCCTTTTCCTCTCTTACAGATGCATTCCCTACCTTAACCCCCATTTTATTAAATACCTTATTTGCTCAGAATGGAGGAGTTTCTTAGGATATGGCATTTTTAGTGCTAACACTGCAAGTGTCCCATGCAGCCTGGCATGGTTGTGGCATTATTAGCCACCCTATCTTTTACTGTTATTCTTGGCTTTCAAGCATCTGTTTTCTTTCTTTTTCTCTTCTCTTTTTATTAGCTTTACGTTTTATCCATTTATATCCATCATATTAAATCTATATTTATATTGTATATTTGTTTCATGATAAGAGAAGGGGTGGGTATAAGTAAATACAGGTACAACATGATGACATTATGTAAGAAACTGCATCAGAAATCTTTAGAACTTTTTCTTTTGTCCTCTCTGTAGTTGTTACATGCTAATAGTAAAGTGCATGCATTCAGGAAGATGAGGATGCTTGGTTCTAATACTTTCATGGAAACTAGACCTGCCAGGGGAATAATCATAGAACAGGACAATCTCCAAAATCTGATTGTTCCCATTGGTTTGGTTTTGGCTCTTGATTATGTATGTACACTTATTTTAACTCACAGCTCTTTTCTGTTGGATATCATCTTGGGGGTGGGAAGAAGCATTTAAAAAAGTTTAAAGACTTTTAAGAAAGCTACAGAGAAAGCCTTGGGAAAGCTCTTTGAAGGCAAAACTCTTGCTGATTATAAATCAGATTATGTTTTGATTAAAGTTTTTTCAGGACTTTTGCCCTTGTGGTTTGGCCAGAGAAATAACAGTAGCAAATAGAATCTGGCTTTTTAAACTGCTGGAGTTCATCATGAAAGGAGGCACAGGTAGAAAATGTAGTTTTAGTCCTTATGTTGACCCCTTTCTACTTGTGTTAAGATATATGAAAGAACTTTTCTTTCAACTCTTCTATGTTATTTCCTCAGTTTCTATTTATGATTTTTGTTACCCTAAAGCCAAAAGCAATTAGCAAAGATAAATAGTTGGCTTGAAATACTTTTAAAAAAAAACTACGTATACTAGACGGTATGTCTAACATTTGCATATGATTGGTATATAAATAATTCTAGCTAGTTTGTTTATACATAGCTAGGTAAAATTAGGCATAGTATGTAATTGAATTAGAAGTGTAGCTTGAAACTGCAAATTAAGGGTTTTTAGTACAAAAAAGTGAGGTAAATTAACTCAATTTAGCCATTTCACATGTAGTACATATTTCACACATATTACATATCATAAGTACATAAAATTTTGTCAAAATACCATTGGGGTTTAGAAATAATATTCTAAAATGTAAATGTTCTACTAGAAACGTGTTTGTAGCCATATCAAGGCAAGCATATGGTAGTGTTAATACCTAGGAAATAAACAAGAGTCCATTAAGAAACGATAATCCTGTGATGACTTTGCTTGATTATGGATTAGCAGTCACCTCAGAATGCTTGTGCATAGATAGTTAATGAAGTCAGCATGTATTATAGACCAAGAAATACCATATTTCTCCATTTTAGGAAGGTCTTATATCCCATTATTATGTCTTAAAGATAAAAAGCAAAACTGAAATGTGTTTCTAAAGTTGAGCAGGGTTGCCTTTATTAGTATAGCACAAATGTATTGAGCTAGAGTTCTGCTGGAAGTATGTTATGTACATAGTAGCTACCCACTAAGGATCTGTTGATTTTTGAGTGGGAGAAAAGGTAGTGTACCAATGGTGATGGACAGGAGGACACACCAAATGAGAAAATGAGATAGAAGAAATTTTCAGGTGTGTAAACTAATAATCTCATGAGGCCTAACATAAATAGTATAGGCCAACTTAAATGTGAGTATATACACATATGCACACACATACAAGTTTTTAATTAAAAATATTATTAGCAAAATTCTAAATTCAGGCTAGCAGAATTATTTAGGTTCTTTTTAGGAAAATGATCTCTCTCTTTCTTGGACTTTTTTTTCTTCTTTTAAACCAACCAAAATATGATATATGAATAGCTAGTGTATAAATAACAGTATTAGCATAGGTTGCTTGACATATTCAATGTCGCTGGCAAAGTATATGTTGTATTTGTATTCTATAAATAATGGGAAATGATTTTGTTTTCTTTAAATATTTTGAAGTTTTACCAAATACTCCTTTCCTTGGGATCCTTGTAATACCCATTAATCATTTCCTGAATAATTATTGTGATCACTTGGTCATTATTTCCCTTCTTGCAACAATATAGGACTCCTCCAAATTTTATTTTTAATTTATTTTTGTCATGCTGAGAATTAAACCCAGGGCCTTATACATGCTAGGTAAGTACTATATCTACTGTATCACTGAAGTATCCCCAGCTTCTAATTTGTTGAGACAGAATTTTGCTAAATACACTAAATCTTGAACTTGAGATCCTTTTTTTCTTCTCCAAAATGCCGAGATAACAGTCATGCATCACCAGGCCTGACTCTAATTTTTTTTAAATGAGTGAAGAATACTGGAAATTGGGCAAAGCAAATCTTAAATACAAATATTACATGGAAGATATATTAACTTTTTGTGTGTAATACATTATTAAGCAAAACACTCATTGATATATACCACTAAGTATTTTTTTCAAAAGTGATATTATTATTCACTTATTTATTGAGATAGATGTTACTGTGTAGTCCAGGCTAAGATCAAAGTCCTGGGTACAGAGGATATAGGTGTGCACCATCATGCCCCATCTCTTACTATTTAATAGTGGTTACTAATTTTTTGTTTCAATTTTGTTTTATTGTAATAATCATGTCCTCTAAGAAAACTCAAACTGGTTTACAGTGTGATAAGTGGTTGTTAAATCAATATAATTAGTTGTTTGGATAAATAAGCCGTTGTTTTGTAAATAACCATGATGTTTCATAATTATAGATCTTCCCTGGCTGTTCACTTTTAATGTGAAATTTTATCCTCCTGATCCTTCTCAACTTACTGAAGATATCACCAGGTAAGTATCTTAAATTTATATTTTGAAATTAATGTATTTTATTATTCTTTTATTTCTCTGGGTAATGTCGAGATTGAAAATCAAAGCGATTTTTAAATAAGTTTCTTTAGAAATGAGGTTCTCCCCAATAGTATTAAGTATTGCTAATTTCAAAAATTTTACTTTTCTTTAGTTTCTCTTTTTATTTTTGAGTAATAAAAAAAAAAAGATGAAACTGCTGGCAACTTTGCTGTACCTTCAAAAGGCACTGGTATTTTAGTGTTTGAGATTCTAATGCTAAGATGGCTTTTATTATATAACGTGTGTTATATACTGGCCTTGTATATACAATTGATATTTATATTTAACCTCATATTAGGTACATAAGTGAAATGAAATTTAAATGTCTATTACTTAGTAGTATTTTTCCCTTTAATTTACTGTTCTACCTCAAAAAACAATAAAACAATAACTCATAAAACTAACTGGGTAGAGTTTCTCATGGAAATTGAGTAGCTGTTTTATTTTTATTTCCTCTGAGATCATGTGGGCTATAAGATCATGTGTTGAAACTGCAAATAGAGGATTCAGTTTAGGAGCAAGAGAGCTTTTTCTGATCCTGAGTAGCTGTGTCTTTTGAGTGGTAATCAGAGAGCACTGTGAATCATCAAGTTCCTCGATCTTTTAACTCTAGTAGACTGAGGAAGTGATAGGACTTCTTGAAAGCTTTGTTAAAAGTGTAAATGGCACTTCTGTATTTAGAAGTTATTCATATGTCCAAGGAAGACTGTTGAGTATGTACTTTTAGGAAACAAGGGAGTCTCAGTGAAAGACTCTGCTTGTCTCTAGTTCCTGTGCCTTTGGTACTTCGATACACCAAATTATATAGTCAATTTAAGAAGTGTATAATATCCATGTGAGTTAAGACTGAAGGAAATTTCTTTCCAGGGTTGTAAAAATAAGATGCCTGTGTTTTTTCTTCCTTTGCCACTTGTTGCTGAATAGGAATGTGCCATGGTACTTTAAATTAATTGCTACTAATATACTAATTCTGCTCTAATTGAATTAGCTTTAGCTATTACATAGTAAACAGAAGCCTTTGTAACAGCACAGAGAGCTGCTTATAAACTCTCGACAGGTTGGCGTGTGGAAGATACCTTCATTTGAGGGAATGTGTGAACTGTGCATGGAATGGGGATTTGTGGCCCAATGCCCTTTCTGTACTTGCATTCTTCCTGTTAGTTACTTATTGGAGGGGTAATAGGATAGATAATCCTATGGTGACAACTACTATTTTGCATCCATAAATAGGGCTTGAGCAGGCTCTTGCTGTGGTACCAGGAGTTAGAGGTTGTTATGATTACTTAAAGGCCTCAGTGGTATAAGAGACCAGTCATCTGCCTATACTTGGGACTGGCAGCCTTAGTGACTGAGATTTCCACTGTAACTTGAATGAACATTTAGAAGATGGGACTAACTTTTGAAGAGGTCACTGGTTTCTGAAGAATGGAGCTGGGAAATTGAGAATGTGCTTGTCAGTTTTTGTTTGAAGTTTTTTAGGATTTGAGTAAGGGTTTGAAACAGGAAAGGACCAATGTGAGATGTAGAGACAATAATATGAAAACAATATAAAAAGAAACAATAGAAAGAAAGCATTTCAAAGTTTCAAAGTGCCATAAGACTTGGAGAACTAGCATTATTGTTCATCAAGGAATTTGAAGATACCCTGGAATTACAGTTTAAAATTTACTTTTCTAACATAAGTGTAATTGGGTTCACATTGTTCCTAGAGGTCAAGGAAGCAATACAGTGCTTGAGAAATACCCAGATTGTGGTACCAGTGAGAAGATTTTTATTTTCTCAAAAAAAAACCTGAGTTCTTCTCAGTACTGTGTCATGTCCTTTGGTTACTGTGAAACTATGAGATGATAAAAAGAGTCTGCTGATAGACTTAGTAGTAAAATAGAATAGACCTGAATTGAACTATAATGCTTTGGTGGGATTTCTCTGAGTCACAAGCAATGAGGCTCGCACCAGAGGCCACTTGATTCCATTGGTAGTGATCAAGGAAGAACAGGGAGCCCTCAAAATCCAGGCTATGCAAATATTTCCACAGGAAGAAGATGTCCTGTTGCCAGGAGGCATAATAGATTTTATAAAACACCTTAAAAATCAGGATGCTGCCATTTTATTTTAGGGAGGTTGGTGGAGACCTTAGCAAATGGTGATATTTGATATTAGAATCAGATTTTAAAATATCAAAAAAATGATTTGGTGATGGGGCTGAAAAAACAAACTCCCATACAACACAAATCTCATTATTTTGCATGTTAATTTAGTGGGAAGCAACCATTCATTTATGATAGGTATAATAGTACACTTGATCATGGACTGAGAAATAGATATTGTTGTTATAACTATCAGGTATTGATTCCCTGGTACCATACCATGTATTTTATGCTGTAGTATCAGCTGTAGACTTAAATATTGCCAGAATAGCAGTTCAGAATTTCTATTGATTCAGTTGGCGTTCTGGACTTAGTTTCAATTATAAGTAAACCACAAATCCAAGGAGAAAGATGAGCTTTCTTACTAGAGAAGACTGTATGGCTGTAGATACAAAGTATGTCAATAAGGTATATTTGTTTTCAATGGAATGTTAGAATTTAAGGAATTATAAGTGCTAGGATATTAATTGTTCTCATCAACCTTTTTCTTTCTCTGTTTCTCATAGATACTTCTTGTGCCTTCAGCTTCGGCAGGACATTGCCTCTGGCCGCCTGCCTTGTTCCTTTGTGACTCATGCTCTTTTGGGATCCTACACACTGCAGGCTGAACTTGGAGACTATGACTCAGAAGAGCATGGCAGTATTGACCTCAGTGATTTCCAGTTTGCCTCCAATCAGACTAAGGAGTTGGAAGAGAAAGTGGCTGAGCTGCATAAAACCCACAGGTGTGCTGACTTGATTGCTGGAGAGGCCGTCATCGCACAGTTAAATGATTGGAACACTTAATTGATGATGTGGCAGTTTGAGGGATCATGCAGTTTTTCTTTTTAGTGCCTCACTTAGTACTGATCAAGACTCACACAGCCCTTTTTATGTACCCTTTGAATTCTTTTATGTCTGTAATATAAGAAGCTGTATTCTTGAAACCAAATGCCTTCATATTTTGAAAAAAAATTTCTATATGATATGTTCTTATATCCCCAGTACCATCCATAAACACATACACAGTAAACACACACACCTACTTACCTATTTGGAATTTGCTTCATATTTTTTCCATCTTTTGGTTTTATTATTGTATTTGATAAGAAAGCCAGGAAGATGATAAGGCATATAGATTTGAACTGGAAATGTAGGTAGTCATGGATATAGGAATAATAACTGGAATGTTTAAGTGGTTCTATCTATAGAAGCTGAACCTTTGGTTTATGGTTTTTTGTTTTGTTTTGTTTTGTTTTTTGCTGGTCATGGGGCCTGAACTCTGGGTCTGGGCGCTGTCCCTCAGCTCTTCAGCTCAAGGCTAGTGCTCTACCACTGGAGCCACAGCTCCACTTTCTGCTTTTTCTGTTTATGTGGTGCTGAGGAATCAAACCCAGGGCCTCATGCTTGCAAGGCATGCACTCTACCACTGAGCTACCTTCCCAGCCCCAACCTTTGGTTTAATAATGATTACTCAGATTACTTTAGTACTATGTACACTTCCATTATTTTTATATCTACAAAAATTGATGTTTAATACAAGGTTATATAATTAGCCACAAAATTATAGTTTTATATTGCAAAAGTAGTATTCTAAAATATGGCAAATGATTTGAAAGGAACTTTCAGAAATTCAATTGTTAAATGGACCAAATACATTGACTTAAATTAAAAATGGTAATATTTTATTATTATTAATTGTAGTATTTTATTATTATTCATTTAAATTTTACTTTGTACTGTTGCTATATAATTTTAAGTTGAAATGTCAGGTACTGAAATTCCTTGATTAGTGTGATTGAGTAATGGGATATCTTCCTTACATAGATTTTATCTAGAAACTTGAACTCACTTTTTAAATTTTTTCTAGAAGCTTCAATCACTTTTTAAATTCTCAGTTAACTTTCTTCTATGCTGTACTCTACTGGAAATAAGACAAAGCAACATTTTCAGATAAGGATAATGGTTGAGGTCTGCCTCCTTGCAATGGACAGGTTAAGATGAAAAGATCTTGAGTTGGAAAGTTGAATGTTCTTGCTTATTGTCTGCTCTTCTGCAGACTTAACCTTGTTACTGTGTGTATTCCAATGTAAGAGCCCACATGACCCTCCTTCCATTCTGAGTATATTTGCTTTGCATCTACCCATAAGATAATTCTGTTTTTTTTTTTTGTTTATTCATTTTCAGGGGCTTATCTCCAGCACAAGCTGATTCTCAGTTCTTAGAAAATGCAAAGAGGCTTTCCATGTATGGTGTTGACCTACATCATGCCAAGGTATTGTCAGTGTAATGGAAACTAGCATCATTCCAATATATTGAGTGACATTTCAAGAAGGCTCCAGTTTCAGTAGCTTATTTTACCTTGAGAAACAAGCCATTTGCCTTGGCTTGATGATCTCTGTAATATTTCTTCAGTAACAATTATTACTATGATGTTAGATGTAGGGAGGGACCATTTGTTCCTCTTTTTTTTCTTCCTTTCCTAGTCTTTTAAAATTATTACCCTTTTGTAGGTTCTTATAAAACACTCTGTCAATTTATTTTATCCCTTTGTCTTTTGTTATTTCAGAAAAAGGTCTTGTGTTTATTTGGCATGGATCATGATCCTCCTATTTACTTCTCATATTGCTACCATGGCCAGCTTTTTATTGGTCAGGAGATATTGTGGGCCTTTTGCCTAGTCTGGCCTCTGATGGTGATCCTCCCTATTTTAGCCTTCCAAGTAGCTAGGATTACAGATATAGTCACTGTGCCCAGCTCTTGCTTTCCTAGAAAAAAAAAGAGCAACAAAAAACTGAGTCGATGATGATGCCTCTATAAAATAAGGCCATATTACAAGTTATTATTTTTGTTAGATTTCTTTTTAACTTGCAATTTTACTTGCATATTTTTATTCCAAGGTCAGAAACTAGTCTGTATGTAGACACACCAGTGACATCTAACCTAGATTATAATACAACTTTAATCTTTGAAAATACTTTGACATACCATCTTGTTTAACATTTTGAATATGTTTTATAACTACCTAAAACAGTGAAAAGGATAACCTCAATCTGATTAATCCTACTGGAAGGTCCAGTTGATCTTCCTAACCCTTGAGTATTTTTCAGCTCATTTTCTATGATGTAAGCACACAAGGCAAACAGTAAGGATGTAGCCACAAGGCAAACAGTAAGGAGAGCAATAGATCTGTGAACAGAGACTCCACACCCGGCCTGTCTCTGCTTCTTTAAGACCTGTTAATATTGCTGTGTGTAATTTTTTGGGGAGGTAGGAGTACTGAGGATTGGATTTGGGGCCTAAAACTTGCTAAGGATGTAATCTACCACTTGAGTTATACCCCAAGACCTTGTTCTTTCCTCTCTCTACTTTTGTGAGTCATTAGTTAGGAACTAATTTTTAGATGTCAGTACTACAGTTATGTGTTTTTTTAATTAAGTTTTTTTTATTGTGAAAATACTGTACAGAGGGGTTACAGTTACATGAGCAAGGTAATGAATACATTTCTTATCCAGCATTGTTGGCCTCCACTTCCTCAGCTACAGCCCCTCCCACTCCCCTTCCCCCCCCCCCCCCGCCCCTGCCTAAATTGTAAAGTTTGTTTTTTTGTTTGTTTGTTTTTCTCTTTTTTTCTTTTTTTGGGGGGGAGGGGGTTCCAATCGTGGGGCCTGAACTCTGGGCCTGGGTGCTGTCCCTCAGCTCTTCAGCTCAAGGGTAGCGTTCTACCACTTGAGCCACAGCGCCACTTGCGACTTTTTTCTTTTTGCTTATGTGGTGCTGAGGAATCGAACCCAGGGCCTCATGCATGCAAGGCAAGCGCTCTACCACTGAGCCACCTTCCCAGCCCTAAAGTTTGTTTTTTCACATAGCTTCTTGTACATCTCATACTACAAAGTTTTATAGTTCTTTTTTGTTACTGTTTTCTGGTTTACAAGAAAACAAAAAAAAATTGAAGGCTCCATTATAAGATGTCAGTTCTTACTGTGAAGTTACGAGCAGAACATTCTTTCTATTTATCATGTTAAACTCATTCGATAAGAAAGATATTTGTGGCTTATAAAACAGAATATGTATAGCAATTTAAAATAACTTTATGTAGTTTGTTTTATTTTTGTGTCTGTGTGTTTGAATGCTTATTTTTTTCAGATCAATTTTTGCCTTGTAGTCCAGGCTGGCCTTTGATAATTTGATTCTTACTCCTCTGCCTCCCAAATACTGGGATTATAAATATGTACCATCTTGCCCAGCTAGTTTTGTGCTTTCATCAAGAAAACCACTGGGAAGCAGTGGGCGTGTTGGCATCCTTACTGGGCAGCTTCCTTGAAGGATGGTGAAAAAGAAGACTGAGGGAAGGTGCATGAGGTCATTTCCCTGACTATTTGAACTCAGGCAAGATTAAGGGATGCTTTTTTTTTTTCTTTTAAATACCTTTTATCTGTAATTTCTGTTACCACAAATACTGATAACTCTAAGCACTTATGTGGAACAACCAAAAATAAACCAGTTTACTTTATGATTGATTTTTTTTTTTTTGGTCGGTCATAGGGCTTGAACTCTGGGCCTGGGTGCTGTCCCTCAGCTCTTCAGCTCAATGCTAGCGTTCTACCACTTGAGCCACAGCACCACTTCCGGTTTTCTGGTGGTTAATTAGAGATAAGAGTCTCATGGACTTTCCTGAATGGGCTGGCTTTGAATGAACCATGACCCTCAGATCTCAGCCTCCCGAGTAGCTAAGGATTACAGGCGTGAGCCACCAGCGCCCGGCCTGATGTTCATTTTTAAGTCAGGCAAAACAAGTTCCTTGTTCTGTGTAAAGATAGTTTCAGGCGATGGGTGGCTTTGTTCAGTGTTTCAAATGAGGTTTCTGTTCTCACTTGCAGTGAGAACTTGGTGTCTTGGGCCATCTCTTGCCATCCCTTTCTGGCCATGTGCAGAGATGATTTTGGCAAACACATTCTTTCCATTCCATGCCAAGTTTCTTAGGCACCTATGCATGATTCATTCTAGCTTTCCCTGCTGTTCCTAGAGAGATCTGGAGCTGCCAGGACACGAGTACTAAAGTTTGATAGGATATTTCTTCTTTTTTTTTTTAACCTGCTCAAGTTGGTGTAAGGTAATTTTGTGTACTTGTATATGAGTTATTCAAATATTACAGCAAAGAAAGAAATTGCTATCAATTGCCTGGTTTTGTACTGCTGTTTTAAAAAACTAACATAATTTGTATGAAATCATTCTTACTAATAGGTCAGTCAAATTAAGACCCAGTCTATAAAAATTGAATTAGGACTTAGACTAAATATGGTACTTAATCTTTTTCTAAGAAATTGTTTCATGTTGATGAATTCTAAAAATGTGAATACCTCCAAATTTTATTTTTCAATTTCACTTATTATGAAAGAGATCACCTCTTTGCTCAAAGATAAACATTTATTTTTGTATTTTGAATATTGTGTATTTTAAGTCTTCAGCACTATCTGAAATAAGAGGAGATAGTTTTTCATGCTTTTGTGTAAATTTCTTTGGTGTAAAAAAATCTTTCACACTTGTGATTGTTCTAGCTTGTCATATATTTTAAGTTAAGGTTCTGGAGAAAAAACTTAGTAACTTAAAAAAACGGTCTACAATCCTTTGAAATATGCGAGCCAGCAGAATGCTTAGTGAGAACTAGATGTCAGCACTTAAGTGACTGAAAAATTGCTTGAAAGAATTCAGAAATTTTAGCACTATCAGCATAGAAGAGAAATTTTCTGTGATGAATTGGTATGGTATAAAATATAGGGATAATTTTAGTAGCTGTCAGATAACATAATTGATCTTAAGATATATTTCCTTAAGGTAAAATGTCTGAATGTACCTTAGGGAAGGCCAAAAGACTACCTCTGAGTAGTGAAGTAGTCTCCAGAAAAACATTTAATTTTTTATCTCTTCAAGAAATCTAAATCTAATTGCTTTCTTTCTTCTTTGTTGGCTCTCAACAGAGTTTGAAAACCTATGAATCATGCCTTTTTAGGAATAGTTTTTCCTGTAGTCATGTTGCAAAATTTTGGCAAATCCAACTCTATTCTTGAAGACGAATATATTAGGATGTATGTGTCTTCTATTATTGGCATTAACGATATACTGTCACTAAAATTTAAATACAAGCATGTTAACGCACTCTTAACCGTTGTTTGTGGGGCTCTCTAATCTGTGTGACCTTCCCAGTTCTAACTGTGGCCAAATGTGCTTTGCCTGACAGGACTCAGAAGGTGTGGACATCAAGCTGGGCGTTTGTGCTAATGGCCTCCTCATTTACAAAGACAGACTGAGAATCAATCGTTTTGCTTGGCCGAAAATCCTGAAAATTTCCTATAAGCGCAGTAACTTCTACATTAAAGTTAGGCCTGCAGAGGTAAGAAATGTCCTTGGCATACTTAATCAGTTGTCAGTATTCTCCTTTACTGGCAGGAGAGTTTAATGAATTCTTTTTTCACTCTTCACTTTTCACTTTTTCACAACTATTGTGCATTTTATGACATGGAATGTGCAATTCTTGATGATAAGTGATGGTAAACAATAGAAAGGTGATGTAATGCATTTTGGTGGGAAGTGAAGAATAGTCTCTATATAAATAGGTAATACTTTCATATTAAACCTATGGAAAAATTGTTGTTTTTTTTTTTTTTTTTCATGGGGCTTGAACTCTGGGCTTGGGCACTGTCCCTGTGCTCTTCAGCTCAAGGCAAGCACTCCACCGCTTGAGCCACAGCTCCACTTCTGGTTTTCTAATGGTTTATTGGAGATGAGAGTCTCACGGACTTTCCTGCCCGGGCTGGCTTTGAACCAGGATCCTCAGATTTCAGCCTCCTGAGTAGCTAGGATTATAGGTGTGAGCCACTGGCGCCCGGCTGGAAAAATTGGTTTTGTCTGACTAGATTACACTAACACTTACTTTCCTGTGTAATTACTTCTTCCATAAACAAATGAATGCATGTTTATCAATAATCTCTAATCAGTGCTTAAGGATATATGCTGATTATTTTATGATTTATTCCAGCTGGAACAATTTGAGAGCACCATTGGATTCAAACTACCAAACCATCGGGCAGCGAAAAGGCTATGGAAAGTGTGTGTGGAGCATCATACTTTCTACAGGTAACATGGAATCTTGGAATTGCTCTTGGCTCCATCTGTGAATTAAGAGGTGGTAGAGGCCAGTATGGTAGATGCCTTAACCCCTTGCCTTAGGGTTCTTGGTACTCCTTGGTTCCATATCTTAACTGTAACTTGTGGTCCACTCCAAGTGTTCTGTTGTTGAGACTGAGCTATAATCAGTTTCTGCAGTTTCCCTACCTGCTACCATCATTCATCTTAGCTACAACTATTCTTAATTCCTCTTGACTCAGTTTCTTTCTCAAACCAATTTGAGACTTGTGATCTTGTTAGGCAGCTTTATAAAAGTGTTTAAACCTCAAGTCTCTACCCTCTTTGAACACCAACTTTCCCAGTCTTTTGATATTGTATTACTCTTACGTTCTCACCTCAGGCCTTACGTACTTTGCTGTCAAGTGCTACTTTAATCAGTACTCCATAGTGATATTTCTTCTTTATAACAGAAACATAGAACTACTCTGCACATCAGTGAAATTCCAGATAATTTCTAGCATTAGCAAGATCCTTAATGCATGTAGGCAAGCAAGCAGTCTTTTCACTTCCTTTGCCCTCTTTTTGAATCCCCCATCTACTTCCTCTCCTCAAGTGCTCTTCCATCGTGCAACGCATTCTAAAGACGAGCTGCGGGTCAAGAGTAGTCTACTGTTGATGCACCTTCTCTTCCCTTTTCGTGTTTAATTTAGTATCACTTCCCTTGCCATCGTTCTCTTTACTCATTTCCCTGTCTTAAGGAAGGGATACTTTTTTTTTCTTAATTCTTCATTTTGTGCCACTCAAAAGGACCCTGCTTGGCAAATTGTGTATTTTCTAGTAGATGCCTTTGCTTTCTGTGTTTTGCTTTTTTTTTTTTTAAATCAATTGTGGGACTTGAACTCTGGGCCTGGGCACTGTCCCTGAGTTCTTCAGCTCAAGGCAAATGCTCTACCACTTGAGCCACAGTGCCACTTCTGGTTTTCTGGTGGTGAATTGGAAATGAGTCTCATGGATTTTCCTGCCCCCAGTTGGCTTTGAACTGCAATCCTCAGATTGCTCAGATAGCTCAGATTACAGGCATGAGTCACTGGCACCAGGCTGCTTTTTTTTTGTTTGTTTTGTTTTTTTCAATGCCCTGATCATCTCCATTGAGCTCTAAGCTACTCACCCTTTGCTTCTGTCTTTTCTTCTTTCATACTTTTCTTAAAGAGTATATTTTTCAACAATAGTTTGATTATCATCATTTCTTTCATTTTATGTCACTGTAGTTGAAGAACTTTGATATAAAGCTTATTTTTAAGACTTCTGGACTGGTTCTAATGCTATTTTACGACATATTAGCTGTGTAATTATCATTAAGTTACTCACCCTGCTTCTCTGAGGATTTCTTACTTTATACTGTATGGTCTCTTTTGTCTATTATCCCAATGAAGGAAGCTGCTACCTGAAAGTAGGTGCCTGTGAAGGAGAATAACAACCAGGTACTCAAGCAGAGGTCGGAACCTGGCTTGGAACTCATATGCCCATAGGCCATCTGTCTTTTTACGCTTCTAGGCAGTTTCTGAGATGTGCTACATTGGGCCCTACATGCTTTTTACTAATAACCAGAGACTCCAGTTTGCTCCTGTCAACTTTTGTGGTAGTAGTTATCAATTTTTTTGGTAAACTTTATATAACATGTAATGATTCTAAAGCTATATAAAATAGTAGGGAAAGCAAAACCTGTCTCTACAGAATGAAGTTAGATGAGTGGATGCCTTTGTTTCAGTTTTTCACAAAAGGTACAAATGATTTCTTTAGAAAATTTTACCAGGCTTGAAGATTGTACCTATTAAAAAACAAACAGATCTTTGTATTCACTGATAATCAATCATCTAGCTTTATATTAGTGGAACAAGAATGTAATAATGAGGCTATTTCTTTGCTTGGTCATTTGCTGGAGGCTGCCATCATTCAAAGAGAGGTACAGAGATTTCTTTTAATTTTTCTTTATAATATAATTTAATGAGAAGATTGCTATTATCTACACTTTTCATATGGAGAAATAGAAGAATGAAGAAGTTAAGAAACATGGTAGATTGTAACCAATGGAGAATTCAAACCCATGTAATATGACACTCTTAAAACCTTATTCAGAGTGCCTGCAGTGCTGTATTGCCCAGTTATTACTGCAGTGAGTATGTCTTTTCCACCTGCTTTTTTAGGTAGTGAACAAGAGAGAAACATGAGGTTTTTCTAGGTGTATATTAAACTGCGACTTAAACTTGGCCTGATAGAGCCACAGTAATTTTAGGTATTAATGTTATCAGCTGTATCATAGAAAGCTATGGGGAACCTATGCACTAGTTATGATTCACTGTCGCTACCGCCTCAACCAGCAAGGAAGACGCGACACCGGACTCTTCTCTCTGCAGTTTATTCAGGACCTTTGAGTAATCTTCTGACCCCAACCCCGGGGAGAATTCCCCACAGCCTTAAGTACCCGCTGGGTAGCCAACCCTGATATGCCACGTGGGAACCACCAATAGGTTCAGGTGCGCGGAAGCAAGCCAGATTCTTTGCCTTAGCCATATCAGGAGTTGTTTACCACGAGAGCACTCGCCATCGGGAAGGCGGAGGGCGGAAGCCGGCGCCATCTTCCAGGTGCGGCCTCTCGCAGCTCTCTACAGTTCCCCCTTTTTTGTTTAAAGAACACAGATGAGAACAGAGGTCTGATCCCTGTTGTGTAATGCAAGGACTGCATACAAGCCTTCTCCCAGAGGGTACCTTCTCTAGGGATGACTCAGCCTGTCCATTGATTCCTTTTTCACAAGGACGGGAAAAGGCGAATCGAACCCGTGTGCAATCAAACATGCTCTCCTCGAGGGCAAAACTCATGCCTCTCGACTGCAGTACTTTGGCTTTGCAATCTGTGTTCATTGTTTTAGGGTGGCAAGCCACGCTTGGGGGGACTGACCTGCTCCAATGGCTGTAAAGGCTTGGATAATCATGGCTGCACTGCGACGCTGAGAACCTCTAATTTGGCAAATGCACCACAGACATACCAAGGAGGCCAACACCAGAAGGCCTGTCAGGGCTCCTAAACCCGCCCATTCCTTAAGATGATTCATAGCAGCGGAGATCCATGAAGATAACCCCTCCGCCAATCCGGCATCCACTCAGGTCGAGTTCACCATGACGATGGCAAGCCTGAGCTGTTCCATCAGGCTGTCGAACTCCCCAGTTCAATTACCTAAAAGATAACTAGACAACTGTTTAGACAAATTTGTAGCATTTTTTGAATAGGTTTTTTTCCTGGGCCTGAACTCTGGGTCTGGGCGCTGTCCCTCAGCTCTTCAGCTCAAGGCGAGCACTCTACCACTTGAGCTACAGCGCTACTTCTGGCTTTTTTCATTTCTTTTTGCTTATGTGGTGCTGAGGAATCGAACCCAGGGCCTCTAGCATGCAAGGCAAGCGCTCTACCACTGAGCCACCTTCCCAGCCCCTTTCTTCTGGGTTAATTGCACTACAGCAGCAGCTAATCCAGCATTAGTTAGTGGTCCGCCCAGCTCTCTGCAAACTTTCATCCATGCTTCTAGTCCCCTATTCTTATATGGGGTTATGGCTGCTCTGCATTCCTTAGTGCACTGCTCGTAAACAAGCTGTTTAATTAATGGCATGGCTGCGTCTGGGTCACCAAAAATTCTGCCAGCGGCCTCGACCATATGGGCAACAAAGTCCGAAAACGGCTCCATAGAGCCCTGCAGGATTTTGGTGAGATTGCCACTCACCTCGCCTTTATTTGGTAAGGCCTTCCATGCCTTTATGCCAATTTTATTGATTTGTTCATAAACTTGAACCGGGTAGCCTATCTGCTGATTGGCGAATCTCCCCTGTCCAAGCAGCATATCTCTGTCCCAAGCTGGGTTTCCCCCAGCCTGATTGGCCGCAGCCTCTTCACTAGCAAATTCAATCAAAAAGGCCTTCCAATCTAAATACTGACCTGGGCTCAAACAAGCTCATGCGAGCCCACTCCAATCACCGGGTGTCATGCAATGTCTGTTTAGGGCCTCCACCTGGGCTACAGTAAAGGAGGCTGTGATTCCGTATGTCCACACAGACTCAGCTAAAGATTTTATAACCTTAAAATCTAAGGGTTCATGATACCGCTGTCCCTGTGGATCCTGAAATATTGGACAGGCTAGATGTAACTCGGTTCTGACCGCTTTCCACACGCCTGGGCTGAAAGAACAGCCGGGGCTGCCACTTCCGGGGTCCTCCGCATAGAGCGGAGGGGCCGAAGGTGTGGGGCGGTGCACGGAGGGCGTGCATTCGTCTTTATCTGGGTCCTCTCTCTCCTTCCCTTTCCTCCTCTTTCTTATCTTTGTTTTTTCTATTTGTTCTATGAGTGATTGTAGTTCCTCTGAGTCTGTAGACTCAGAGGTCTCTAGTTCGGCAAAATTGGGGTATAACCCCCCCCCTGCTCTCCTCCTTTTCGCTGTCTGCCCTTTCCGATCTTTCTTCCTGCAGCATTTCTATGGCGGCCTGACCATTCTCTACCGCCTCACTGCAACGCTGGTCCTCGAGACAGCCTCTTATCAGTTTCCATATTGGTCTCACTCCGCTCTTAAGCGTTCCTTGTTCAGAGGCAAAATCTAGGTCCCTCCCTAGTTTCTCCCAAGAGGCCACCGTGAGGCTTCCGGAGACAGCGAACCACGGGGCAACGATGTCACATTCATTCAAAAATCTCTCTAAAGTACTCTTTTTTATTTTTAACTTTTTTGAGTGCAGTAGCTCATTGAGAGCCAAAAAAATTGGGTGCGAAGAAGAAGCGCCCATGTTTTAAACATTTAAAGCTGGTAAACAAACTTTTACTTTCACTTTTGGCTACTCTACTGACTAGCCCCGGGTTCTCGCTCTTTCCCTATCTACCGAGAAGAGCAAAAATCCTCCCCCCCCCTCTTGTCGCGGATTCCCCTTTTACCTGGGGACTTACCCCCGCTTTTGTCGCGGATTCCCCTTTTACCTGGGGACTTACCGGTGCACCACCCTGACCGCAGAGAGTTCTGAGTCCTTGTTGGGGTTATGGCTGAGTCCCCGTACGGGCCACCACGGGCTACCTCCTCGACCAGCAAGGAAGACGCGACACCGGACTCTTCTCTCTGCAGTTTATTCAGGACCTTTTTGTAATCTTCTGACCCCAACCCCGGGGAGAATTCCCCACAGCCTTAAGTACCCGCTGGGTAGCCAACCCTGATATGCCACGTGGGAACCACCAATAGGTTCAGGTGCGCGGAAGCAAGCCAGATTCTTTGCCTTAGCCATATCAGGAGTTGTTTACCACGAGAGCACTCGCCATCGGGAAGGCGGAGGGCGGAAGCCGGCGCCATCTTCCAGGTGCGGCCTCTCGCAGCTCTCTACAATTCACTTTAGTAATTTTTTTTTTGCTAGTCCTGGAGCTTGAACTCCGGGCCTGAGCACTGTCCTAGAGCCTCTCTGTGCTCAAGGCTAGCGTTCTACCTCTTGAGCCACAGCACCATTTCTGGCTTTTACTGTTTATGTGGTACTGAGGAATGGAAACCAGGGCTGCATGCATGCTAGGCAAGCACTCTACCACTAAGCCACATTCCCAGCCCCCAATTTAATAATTTATATGTAATTTTTCTCTTAAAATGGTCTTTATTTTCCATAGCCAACAATGATACATAATTTATTATGGTAGGATTGTATAAAATTGAAATGTTAACATAACTACTTAAGCAGCAGTATATGTGAAAGTTAAATTCCTTTTTGATACATCATTACTTAGATTATCTTGCTCAAGGCCTTTAATACCTAAAAAAGTTAGTACTCTTCTCATAGGTTTTGTCTTATCAAAAGTGAAATAATCAACGGCCTTGTAGTGGTTTTGAGTTACTCTTATGACTATAGGGTCTTCATTGCAAGACTGATGTGAAAGTAAAAGTGATTCAATAAGGAAATAATGAAGGGTTCTTGATGAGATAATGTAATATTTTATGGCTTGGCCAGAATTTCCTTAAAACATTTTATTTATATTACTTACGACTTAAATCACAAAAAATTCTTTTAAAGAAAGCTAATGTTTATTCAGTCCTTTTTGATATCTCCTGGTTATTTATTTCTATTTAAGTTGCAGCCTCTGATTGTCATGGAAAATAATCTATAAACTAGTACTTTGTATTTGTGCTCTTAAGTGTCAGTTAGATAAGAGACTATCCCAATTTGAAGTAAATAGAACAAAAATATACTTACTTTATGACTTTCCTTTTTTTTTTTTTGCATGGTCTATATAGTTGGCTTGAAAATATTTTCCTTCAGTTTATATCTCCCATAAACAGCATTTAGTGGGTAATCATTCTTATATGAGCTTAAATGGCTACCAAATTACATAATCATTACCTTCGTCAAAAAAAGCCAAGAAAAGGGGGGAGGGGGAGTATGATGGGTGGGGGGGGGAGGGGGGAGGCTGGGAAGGGAGGTGAAGGGTAAACAAAGGAGGAGGCTGCTATGCTTGGTAAGAAATGTATGCATTATCCTGCCCATGTAATTGTAACCCCTCTGTACAGTATGTTCTCAAATAAAATAAAATATAATTTTTAAAAAAGCCAAGAAATAAATATGGATATATGAATTTTTTCTTACATATTCCAGCTGATATAAATGAGAAATTAACTTCAGAGTTGTGGGGGAAACAACAAAAATCAGCAATTTTATTTTACAAAATGACTACATTATTACTTGCTTCATGCTTTATTAAATTAAAACTAGAAGTTCTTGTGATATGTCAGAAATCATAGGGTTGGCTGGTGGCTCAACTTTTCTCCTCTAAATTGCTGACATAAGAGAGCACAGCACTGAGACTATATGATAGAGGGAAACAAAACACTGAGTATTAGAGTATGTAGTGTGTGATTTTAGTTTTAGCTATTTGGGAGGGTCACTTGAGCATTTATGTACGTGAGACCAGCCTAAGCAATGTAATGAAACCCTTTCTTTTGCTCTGCCCCAAAGAAAATTCTGGAGGAAGGTATGTAGACATGTTTTAGACTCTCCTGATATTTTAGTTCAGGTGTACTCATATAGTTAAAATAACATTAGACAACAAGGTCTTCCTTTTTGTTTATTAACCACACAGTATGCATAGACCCTAGTACAGATCCAAAAGAAATGACATCAAATAAGCCTATAATTAGAAAGTTTGGAAAACAGTAATGGAAGTTTTCTTGATTTTCTTTAAGATTGTTTTCTAAAGCAGGAGAACTCTTTAAAATTCATTTTGTAAAAGGAGAATATTACAGCTTCAGAAAGATATAATCCTTTATATAAATATTGATTAATTATTTTTCATAATTCCAAAAGAACAGACATTCTATTTCTGCTTTTAAATTTTGTTTTGGAATTTTTTTTATTATTAGTTCATGTTTCTCCTCTGAAGTAAACATTTATCTTTTTTCCTCTAGTGATCATTTAACTACAGAGTATACTTCATGAACAGACAGCAAAGATGAATGTGATTTGGCTAACCTGCTTTTCAAAGCAAATAAGTATTCCTCAAATGCTCTATGGATGAGCTTCCGTTTTAATTGCTTCTTTCTTATAAGGCATGCTTAGATGCCTACATTAATAGGCAGGGAAATGGCAGTGTTCACTCCATAAGGAGATAGTGAAAGACAAATACATTTCTCATTCTGCCTATGTTACTCATGACATTTGAGGATCATGAATAGGTTAATTTTTAACCTTTGTGTCTTGTTCCTCAACTGTTAGAGAAAAGAGAGTGTGAAATGTCACTAAGGATCCTGATATGATCTATATAAGGATCCTTATACTATCTGGCATCCTAATTTGGGAGTATGTACCTTTATCCAAGTATAATTGGAGACTATACTTAATTGGCAATACGATCTCTATTTCCTTTAAAAATCTCCTCACAGAAAACAGAAGTTATATGAAATACTTCTGCTTTTTTATTTCAGTTTCTTTTTGTAAATCAGTTTAATTTTAGCATTCTGTTTATCTGGATGAATATGTTTTTAAAATTTAAATAATTGGGGCTGGGAAGGTGGCTCAGTGGTAGAGTGCTTGCCTTGTATGCATGAGGCTCTGGGTTTGATTCCTCAGCACCACATAAGCAAAAAGAAAAAAGCCGGAAGTGGCGCTGTGGCTCAAGTGGTAGAGCGCTAGCCTTGAGCTGAAGAGCTGAGGGACAGCGCCCAGGCCCAGAGTTCAGGCCCCACGACCGGACCCCCCCCAAAAAATTTAAATAATTGTGTAAAAGATTTGCCATACAACAAAACAGTTTATGAATTCAGTGCATCCTGGTTAGTGTTACCCTTTTTGAATACTTTTTGACTCCTGAGTTGGTTGAGGACTGCCTCTCATATTTACTACATGTAGCTTCACCATGACTAGAATCTGCTGTTTGTTGACTAAGCATATTTCTAAAATAGGATCTAGAAATTCTTGATACAACAAATGACTTTAAACATTGTAATTTTGCCGGACTCTGGTGGCTCACTCCTGTAATCCTAGCTACTCAGGAGGCTGAGATCTGAGGATCACGGTACAAAGTTAGCCCAGACAGGAAAGCGCCTGAGACTCTTACCTCCAATAAATCACCAGAAAACAGGAAGTGGTGCTGTGGCTCAAGTGGTAGAGTGCTGGCCTTGAGCTGAAGAGCTGATGGATAGCACCTAGCCCAGCGTTCAAGCCCCATGACGGACAAAAAAAAAAAAAAAAAAAAAAAAAAAAAAAATATATATATATATATATATATATATATATATATATAGTAAAGGTGATATACAGAGGGGTTACAGTTATATAAGTCAGATAATGAGTACATTTCTTTTTTTTGACAGTGTGTCACCTCTTCCCTCATTTTCTCCTAATTTTTTCCCTCCTGACCTTTGTCCCCTACAAATTGTATAGTTCATTTTCAATATAGTGTCTAGTGAGTGTCTCTTCCTTGGAAAATGATAGTAAAATTGTTTGAGTTTTCCACATTCTTGAATTGTCAGTTAAAATTTAACAAATTATTTAGCAACTCAGAGATGATCTTTTTCTGAAGACATTTTATTGATTCTTGATCAAATTATGAAAGCAAGATAGTTTAATCTGTATCCAAAAAGACTGGCTTGTTTAGCACAAACATGTTTTTGTATAAATCTGGAAGAGTTTGACATGAAGGAAGTTTGAATTCATTCATTGTGAACCCAGAGCTTACACAGTAGAATTATGCTGGCAAGAAACTGATTAGTTATCTCTAAAGATCTCCTGCTTAAGTTCTCTTCTTTGTGGGAAAGAATCAGTTGATAGAACAGATTCTTGAGTTAAGGTGTATTTTTTTCCCCCAGCAGAGAGAGGCATAAATATTAAGAATTGCTAACGGTAATGGATTTTTACTTGATTTTTAGCTAGAAGCAAGAATTCAGACATATGTGTTTATATAAATGATTTAAGCCAATACAAATAAATAACCCTGATACACATAGAGAACAGCTGCTCTTTTGCTCCGGTTGAGAAAAACATTCTGGGATGCACAAATACCTATTTGTCACTATCATAAAACTACAGATATAAAATAGTTTATAAATATTCTTTTTTCATTAGAAAAATAAAGTCCTAGTTTTGCTCTCTTTTCTTTTCTCTGCTAGGCTTGTGTCTCCAGAGCAGCCACCAAAGGCTAAGTTCCTGACCTTGGGATCTAAATTCCGCTACAGTGGCCGCACACAAGCACAGACTCGTCAAGCAAGCACCCTCATAGACAGACCTGCACCACACTTTGACCGCACCTCTAGTAAAAGAGTCTCCAGGAGTCTAGATGGAGGTAAATATGTTTACCGTAATTTTGGATTCCATTCATCTTTCTATAGTCAGTTTGGTCAGAAAATGATAATCTATTTAATAAGACTGGGAAATGTCCTGTAGGGCTACCCATTTTTTCTTCCATGTCACAAATCTGTACTCAGAATGAAATAATGTTGTTGTGTTTTGAAGCTGTTACTCTGAACATACATTTCTTTCTGTTGTCAAGACACACAAATATTGTTCAGGAGTTCTTGTTTCTGGCATGTTGAATGTGAACATGCTTTTTATTGATTATAGTTAACTGTGATAGATTTATGTAGTTTAATATCTTAAGCTTGTTCAAGAGCACTTTTGCATATGGGAATATGAGCCTTAAATCCTGTCAGATTTTGAGGTTCGCTTCTGTCTAATACTCACCAAACATTGCATAGTAAGAGAAGTAATTCTCAGCTTCAAGGAATTAATATTGTAATTTAATATCTTAACAAAAACAAAGGAAATATAATGTGTTCATTTGTTAAGAGGAGATATCTGTAAATGTGAACTTTTTCTATTGAAATTCTAATCAGCTGCATATTCGTAGTTTTATCCAAAGTATACATGGACATTAATTGGTGTTGCTTTTCTTCATTTTATCTGATGAATTTAGGATTCATAATAGCCTTCCTATAAAGAAGCTAAGGTGAACTTTCTTTTAGAATGCCTTATGAAAGATTTCATGTTTATTTTTGTATGATGGTTAATTTTCTATGAGAAGAATGCTAGCATTTTTGGCTATATGTAGTAGTGATGTTAAATTTCAAATGTATATGTTACTTCATAAATAAAAACATCTTTTGATTATTATCTGATATATTTCTTAAATATGAACTTGAACAACTTAACATTTTAAATAATTAGGTAAAACAACCAGAAATCTACTAGGAGGTATAAAAGCTCTCTCATTAGTGAAGGGTTGACACCTATTGTCTTGATCTACTTTTGCTAGAAAGAAATTTTGACTTATTTAAATGGACACACAGATATTCTGGATTTGTTGTTGGACATTTTGATATGTATAATGATTAAATCTTGATTAGAGAATTTTTCATGTAGTTTTATGAATCCATACAAACTACAGAAGATAGATCACGATTGTACTTTAAATGTCCACATTTACAGATCTTGTCACTTAAATTTGGTGAATTATTAATGTCCATTTCAGATTTTCCAAATCTGAAAAATGTGCCAACCCATGTGAATATTTCTCAAGCCTTGCTTCTTGGCACAGAGAATTTATACAAGGGCTGAATAAAGGCAGTCACTGTTGTTTAATGCCCTGAAAGAAATCATTGCTCTTTCTGGAATAATGTTTTCAGCCTTTGTTTTAAACTGTGCATTCTATAACTCTTACATTACCAGTTTTAGAGCTTAAAAGAACACAAAACCAGTGCATTTTCCTTGGGGTATATGAACTGCACTCAAGGAAACCTACCATCTTGTTTGAGCAGTTACTACAGAGGGTTTTAGGAGTCTGTATCTGAAAACAATGATTTTTTTTTTAACAAAGAAAAGCAACAAACATGGCACAGTAATCCATTATTTTTCTCTTTGTGTTCTGGACACTGTAATTCATCAGATGGGCAAGTCATCAAAAGGATTATTGTTATTGTAAAAAAATAAGAGGCTTTTCATGCCAAGACATGATTAGACACCAGTGAACTCTGGTTAGGGTTTATATTCTCCTTTTTTTGGGGGGGGGACCCAGTCGTGGGGCCTGAACTCTGGGCCTGGGCACTGTCCCTCAGCTTTTCAGCTCAAGGCAAGCGCTCTACCACTGGAGTGACAGCGCCACTTCTGGCTTTTTTCTTTTTGCTTATGTGATGCTGAGGAATTGAACCCAGGGCCTCAGGTATGCAAGGCAAGTGCTCTACCACTGAGCCAACTTCCCAGCCCCTCTCCTTTTTTTTTTTTTAAAATCCCATAAGTACAGAGTCTGTAACCTGGTACAGAGCTTTATTACTTCATTCTTCATAATTATTCTTTTTCAGTTGTTGTTAACATGTATAATGTTGCCTTTTTTTCTGTTCAGTTTTTATAAGTTAAACTAGAATAATTTGGATATATTTTAAAGTTTGGGAAATTAAATTCATTTGTGATTACAGAAAGAACAAATGAATGTGGTATCTAAAAGACCAAATGTGAAAATTTAAAAGGAGCCTAGAACAGCTATTTAAAACAGTGAGACTCCTCTGAGATTAGAACACCAAGAAGCAAATCAGTCATTTAAAAGATATAACAATCAAAACAGTCTTTGAGAGTGGGGAGGCAGTCATTTTCTGAGAGTCGACAATATAGAGTAGGCACACTGCTTAGAAAGGATCATCTAGCAAGGAAGGCCTACCTGAGGAAAAAGCACAGTTCTGTTGAGAATTGAAGGTGAGATGAGAGAAAAGTGGGATAGTAAGCTATGCAGGATGGGCTGAAGGTTGTAAAGTGAGGGAGAATGTAATAATTTAGGGATAGAAAAAAAGGCAGGTTTGATAAGAGTGTGGGCGAGGTAGGTTGTGAAGAATGGTTTGGGTTGTAGGAAGCTACTGTGCAATATGTGTGTTCACATATGATCATTGTGATTTTTTTGTTGAAAAAATAATTTTAGTGCAAAAGATCAATTAGAAAGTCAGCTGAGAAAGGAAAGCTGGTCAATAGGAATAGTCCAAGTGAGAGTGATGGTTGGTTTACCTCAACTAGCACTGGATCAGTTAGACGTTTTCTTTCACAGTCTGGGCTCATACCTGAGCCTGCAAGCCTCTCAGGGTGCAACCTGAAATTGATGCCCATTTTGTCAACTTCAGTTTGTAACTTATAATTTTGATATACTCATTCACATTTCAACATCATTATATTTGAAGCCAAACCTAGGTCAGCTTTTCTTTTCTTTTTTTTTTTTTTTTTTTTTTTTTCGGTCGTGGGGTCTGCACTCTACCACTTGAGCTACAGCACCACTTCTGGCCTTTTCTGCTTATGTGGTGCTGAGAAATTGAATCAGGGCCGCATAAATGTAAGGCAAGCACTCTACCACTGAGCCACTTTCCCAGCCCCATCAGCTTTTCTTACTGTGCAACAATTCCTATCATTACAGAGTGAGTGCTAAGAAGTCACAAGTTAGAGTTATGCACAGCTATCTATCTTCTATTAGTAAAATCTTTTCAAAAGTTAAACAACCCTAGAAAATAGGCACGTCTATTGTAAGATGTGACTTCATCTTAATGTTTAGTAATTTGGTGTGGGCTTTGAATAGTGTGAGTACTTCTGCGGCTTGTAAACTCTTAAAGGGTGAGGTGGCAGAAATAGAGACGGAAAGAATTCATCATGCTTGTAAATATATCCAAGGATCCTACCAGATTTGCTGGTGTTGAGGGAATGAGAGAAGAGTCCTAGGCGTTCAGGTTTCTGGATTAAGCAAATGGGACAAGTAAGAGGGTAGCATTCCATGGAAAGGCAAGATTGGGCAAAAAAGGACAAGTAGAGGTGTGGATCAAGAAATATCATGTGGGGAAGGGACATACAAAGCAACAAAGAAATCATCTTATAAATATGTTAGAAACAATTGCATGAAAATTGGTATAATTTGTGGAGGGGAAGGGAAAAAGCAAATAGTTTAAATAAGGATACAGGTGGACCCATTGCAACAATGAGATGTAAAGTTTGTTATGTCGAAAAATGAACTTTACAACTTTGGTGGTTGGGATGGTGGTTGGGAGGGGGAGGATCGGGTGAGGGGGTGGGGGTGGGGTATGGGAAGGGATGGGAAGGGGAAACGAAGGAGGAGGCAGCGATGCTTGATAAGAAACGTACTCATTATCTTGCCCATGTAATTGTAACCCCTCTGTGTATGGTATTTTCACAATTTAAAAAACAAAACAAAAAAAAAAGCAAAAGAAAAAAATATCATGTGATCTACCGACTGAAAGTACTTGATGGTTCAAAGACTATGCAGAAGTGTCTGGGAGATTCTGGGCTGGAGATATGGCGCAAGTAGTAGAGTGTCAGCTAAGCAATTACAAGGGTCTGAGTTCAAACTCTGATGCTGGCAAAAAAACAAAAAAGTTAAAGTTTATCAAATAAATCACTTACTAAAGTCTACTGATTTGTTTTGATGTTTAAAGGTTCCTTTAAGGAAGACTTCTTAAAATGTAGTAAAAGTTTTTTAACCATTAGATGATTTTTTTTTTTTTTTTGCATAGGATGATTGGGGGGGGGGGGGGGGAATCCAGAAAGATTAAAGAGGTTCCCAGAAAATTATTGGTTACATTGTAATTTTGACATTTAGCCATTTTAGCTGGTGTTAGAGCTCCTCCTGCTGGCACACTCTATAATCTGCATGTTTTTCAGATGTCTCTTTTGGGTTGTTAAAATTGAGATTGTTTGAGTTTTAAGACTAAATTTAGTTTGCATGTTAATATTTCCAGGCCTCAATCAGAGTTCTTTTTCCTGTTGTTTACATGCCACATATTTGTTTAAAGAGAGATAGGTTGTATAAAAGTGGGTCTTTCACACAGCACTTGTTTTCTTTCTCTCATATGTGGAAGCTAGATGTACAATACCAGGGCATAATAAATTATACAGGTCTCTAGGCATTCACACACAGTGAGACCCAAAGCAGGGTTCTCTTGGGAGAGGAATAGAAAAGCATAATGCCTATGAGCATCTGATCATGAAAATACTACTTACCAAAATGAACTCCAGAAAATGAAAACAAGAGTTTTTTTTCCTTTTTTTCTTTCTTCTATATTTATTTTCTTATTTTTTTGTTCTGTTTATTCATTTATATGTCTTTGGGAATGAAAGTGGAGGAACAGAAATAGAGGGACAAAGGGAGAACAAATGCAGCAGTGGTACTCACTGGATACCATATTGAAACTGAACTATACAACTTATGGATGGGAATGGGAGGGAACAACTGGGAGAGAGCAAGGGGAGGGGTGACTTTGTCCAAAAAGAAATGTATTCTTGACTTATATAACTGTAATCTTCTGTACCTCACTTTTATAATAACAACAAAACTATTAAAAATTAAAAAAACATGGCTTTTTACAAGTTCTGAAGTAATCCCACGTTATCTTTCTTCTAGCTCTGATTGGTTCTGTGGACCAAAGTTTTATGAAGGATTTTCCAGGTCCTGCTGGGGAAATTTCAGCATATGGCTCTGGAGTTGTCAGCACTGCCATGGTGGTACAAGATGGAGACGGCCGGAGGGATGTTCGAAGCGCAAGTAAAGGTTCACACGTGCAACTCATTGAAGGAAAGGTATGGCACACTCGTACTATGCAGGGCTTTCAACATATATTTAGACCAGAGATTACCTGCTGGATTTTCTACTTCAGAAGTTAAATATTTAAAATTTAACCTTTTTTTAAAATGTTGATGTATTTTCCCAATTTGCAAATATGGTTTGAATGGTTTAATGGTTTTAACAGTAATCTCTTACCTCGTTTTGACTGATGTTCAGGCAATATGTTTCAGTATAAAGTTACATTAATGAAAGTAAGTGGCTCATCATTATAATCTTTTTGTCATTGAATCACCGAACTACTACAGTGATGATTTGAAATTTATATTTGGTTTGGTACAAGTAAGTATTAAAGTGTAATGTGTTTATTATTTTAATTATGTTGATCTCTGTGTTTTTTATGAAAAAGTGATTTGTTTGAAAAGAATTTTATTTACTAATCTGTAACTGATGAAGAAATTTGTAAGTGATAAGTAGTTTTGTTAGAAATCAGTAAGAAATTCATGTGCTGTTTTGACTCTGCACCATATGAATAGAGAAGCACCCTACATATGTTCTCAAATTGCTCATCATTTTGTTGGGTAGTAAAGTCACTTTAGCATTGACTTGAAGAGTCTCTGTTTATAGCTACTTTATATCTACTTTCTTTATATCTACATAAAGCAGTTTATGTCATACAATATTGGAAATTAGCTTGTACACAGAGTCATCCTGTTGATTTATATTATTTTCTGAATTTTAACTTTGAAAAATTAAATAACAACAAAATGAAGTTATAAAGGAAGGCCCTGCTAAATGAAGTAGTTGCCTGTGCCTGTTACTAATGACATCTTACACCCAGCATGGAGGTGTGGTTGGACCAAGTTGGTCCAAGGATTATGAAGGTTTTCCTGGTCCTGATGGGGAGGTTTGCTTACTTTACTTACTCCAGAAGGACACATGCTTTCTTCAGGTAACAGCAGATCATTTGCATTCTGTTGTTAAGGAATTTGTGACTACTAGATTATAAATTGTGTCCAGCAAGATGTCAGTCAACTACTGAAAAATTTGTCAAATCTTAAAAAACAGCAATAAAGAAAACTGCTAACAAGGTCACCTGGGTTAGTGGCTGCTTACTTTTGACACAGAAGAGCATTGTATTTCACATACTTTCTGTTCCATTTTCCATATTTAGATGGATGTATGCAGTTATTAAAAACTTTTTTCAAGATAAATGTTTTTGTCTTTTGAATTCCAAAGGAATTCTTGCTTATTTTCAGCAAATGTCTGGTTATGCTGGCTAATGCTTTGAATGTCTTGTCAGCAGCCAGGTTTAAGGGCAAATAGAGCCCGTTGAGTTTTATAAAATTTATTTGCAACTGGTTTGACAATAACTGGTTGATCCTTATACATTTTGATGTAATGAAAGTAGTCCAGTTTTTCTTTCTAAAACTGACCACTTAATTTGTTTTCTGGTGACACTGTGTTAATATGAAATTTCCTTGAGAGTAAAGTTTTCACTAACTACCCATTTGTTCTTTTTTCCTCTTTCCCTCTGCATTTGTCTCTCCCTTGAATATATCTGTTGTGTAATGTCATATTCACTCATGGATTTGCCCTTGAGAATAGACTGTTTGCATGTGCCCACCTTCACCACTCATCCGTTGCACCTCATCTTTTTCCCCAAACCTGTTGCCAGTCCCTGAAGTGGACTTGCTGTCAGATATTTCAGAGGAAGACCCTTTTGGGGAGGCTGACCAGATCACACTAGACAGCTTAGAGCTCATTTCCACAGGTGAAACATCAGAGCAGGGAGACTCTGAGCTTACCACCTTGGACTCTGACTTGGAACCTGTTATAGTTCCTTCTCAGCCTGACTGTCCTTCTCTCATCCATGAGAAAACTCTTAAAGTGACTAGCCACAGGGATTCAGAGTTTGGTTACTTTTCTTTTAGCTTCTACAAATGTTTTCCCTCTGGCTTTCCCTCCTTTCTGGATGAAGATGGGTATCTTGCTTTCCCCAGCCTCCCCAAGCTCTGGGTCTCCTTCCTCCCTCCTGATGTTCAACACTACGTCCCTATCACATCTCCTTCCTTCATTCCTTCCCTTGTTCTCATCTTTGGGTTGCTTCTCTCGGCTTCTCAGTCTGTTCCTTTTTCTCTTACCTTTGCGCTTCCTCTGGCTTTAGCCCTCTGCTATCTGGAGGCTAAAGCCACCTCCTGTAATGTTTTTTGGGAGTATGACTGGAATGACAAAACAGAGGAGGAAGAAGTGATTGCCGGCAGTCCTCCATAAGCTGCATTTTATAAAGTCAGCCCAACTCCATTATATACCCTTCCTAATATACAGAGTGTAAACATGTGCATAATTTTCACTGCTTGCCCTCAATATCAGTTCACACTTTCGTATATGCAACACTTTAGTGCATGAGAGATAAGTATAGGTGCATATCCTGCATTGTTGTCCTTTGACCAGCTCCACACATTCTCAGTTGAGAACAAAATGATAGGATTCTTTTATAAAATCATCCCTTTTTTTATTTTTAAAGATACGCTAGCGGGGCTGGGAAGGTGGCTCAGTGGTAGAGCGCTTGCCTTGCATGCATGAGGCCCTGGGTTTGATTCCTCAGCACCACATAAGCAAAAAAGAAAAAAGCCAGAAGTGGCGCTGTGGCTCAAGTGGTAGAGCACCAACTTTGAGTTGAAGAGCTGAGGGATAGCACCCAGGCCCAGAGTTCAGGCCCCATGACCGGACCCCCCCCCAAAAAACAAAAAAACAAAAAAACAAAAAGATGTTCTAGAGAGGAGCTTATATTGTCTTTAACAATTCATATTGAGTCTGTTTTTCAGAGAAATGTAAGTACGTTCCTTTAAGATGGGAACTATTCCTTTTGGAATTAACTTAGAATTCAGTAGATATAATTGTATATTAGCAATGCTCCTTAGTCTTGTTATTTCTCTTGCTCAAAATCCAAATTTGTTTTTGCGTTCATGAGACTATATCTGTAACCTTTGCTTCTGACATTTGTAAGTCTGATCTCAGAAACTCTATAGTGTTTGGGGACCAGATAGATGAATTTTAACTGGTGTTTTCCCCCTACCCTAAATCATATTGTAAGACTCACTGTCAGGTATTTCATGAGGAGGATACTCTTCTCTTACCTTTAACAACATGTGAAAACGAAATGTGGCTTTTTGAAAGCTTATATTACATATGCTGAGGTCCTCTGAGTGCTCTTTCATTTAAAATTAGATGTCTGGTTTGAAGATTTTTTTTTTTACCCCTATAAAAGAAGGCAATTTTCTTTCTTTCTTTTTCTTAAAGTTTATCTCTGCACTACAAGAAGTAATGGTTCACATTGTTTTAATGTATCTGGTTAAACTAATGAAGTCTGTTTAGTTAGTGTCTCAATACATAGAGTAAATAAATATGCAAAATTCAGAGCAAACCTAAAGAAAAATCCGAAAAAATACAATAAGTATACATTGTAGAAAAAGTCCCCACAATTCTTCAGGTTTACTTGAGAAATACCAAAGATCAATATTTTAGGAGACTTGAGTGTTAACCAAGCAAATTCTTTCATAAATTGATCATATACCACTTTTCAGCTCTGATAAAACAATTGAGCTCCCTGCTTACAAAACTGCTATCGTAGTTAATCAGAAATAGCAAACAAATATGAGCATTTGATCTCTCAGATTCTGCAGTCTCTTCCCAGCAAAGAAAGGAAAGATACTACATATATGCATTAACCTGAGATTATTTTCCTCTCATATCAAAACCAGTACTTTCCTTTCAAAGCCTACTCTGTGTTTATGCTAGTTTTAAGCTTCTAATAATCAGTTTTTATATTATTGAAAATTGAGAAATTTCTAGCTGTGGAAAATTATTCTTGTTTAAAAACAGAATTTTATAAAGAAAAGGCAGCATTTCAAAGCTTATTTTTAGATGCCCATCATTTTAATATGATAGTAGCTAAATAAACTAATTTTACTTCCCCACAAAAAAAATCCTTATTTAAAAACTAGTGGTAGAGCAGTTTATAATAATGCAAAATTTGTAACCAACATAAAGCTATACATCACTATACTTGGTCTCATTACTAGTTGACATAGACTATGCCATATTTGCACTCTCCTATTTTCAATTCTGAGTTTAAAACATTGCGAAGCAAAGCATGATCTAGGGACTGAGAGAGAGAGAGCGAAGCCTCCATTCGCCATCCCACCTTTGCAAAGGATCATTTCCATCATTTGTACAACATTGTAGGTGAAGAAAGACCAAAGTGGCTATATACTCTGCATCGTCAGGGGCCAAACAAGAAAGGTTGGTAATGCTGCTTCATCATTTACGTCTAGTACAGCATCTACACTGATGGTAGAGTTATTGCTAATGCTTCACTTCCTTCCGGTGGTTGCTGGGTGATCTTGCAGGCAGAGATGGAAGAGGAGAAAACACAGCTGGAAGAGGTGGCTGTTTGTCCCCTGAAATCGAATTATCTGGTGGCTGCTGCCTGTCATTATCCTTGTTGAGGGTGGGGATGATAATGGAATATGCTTTTAGGGTTTATTTTGAGTTTTGTTGTTATGGCTTCAAATTTTTAAGATTTTGTGCCTCTTTTAAAGTCTGTCAGATGGGTTGTTTCTAGTGCTTGCTGTTTGATACATTTTTGTTTATTTGCCTTTTTCCCCTGTGTGTGATTTAATTTCACAGAAAAATTCCTTGAGAGTAGAAGGGGATAATATTTATGTCAGACATAGCAATTTAATGTTGGAGGTTTGTATGATCTAAGCAAACAACTCTGTCCTAATGGCTGCCAGGCTGCTGTGGATGGGAGGTCACTCACAGGCTGGCTGGCAATCTTCTTCAAGCACAGTGCATGTAATGCATGGGGAGATTGAACTTGGGGAGTGCATGGTACCAGTCCAACATGGTTCTTCTAAAATTGCATAGATAGGGATATCTATTGGAAGTTCTCAAAGTGACCACTGGGGAAAAATGTTCTTTTTAGTCAGATAAAGTATATCCATTTAGTCAGATAAAGTATATCCATAAGCCTGTTTTCCTATTGGGTTATCTGTAGGGTGAAGAAGCTGAAATAATATCATCCCACCTTTAAGATAGACTAAGGACAACAGATACTGCATTAAATACTTCGTTGATCCGTGTTCATATTTTTTCTAAATCCGTGTGATTAGAAACATGACCCCTTTAAAGTATTTTGTTTGAGAGTATACTGATTAATTGAATTGTTTTGATTAGGAAGAAAATAGAGAGGGGAGAAAGGAGGAGAGGGGAGAGCAGAAAGAAAGAGAGAGAAAGAGAGGAAGAAGAAGAAGAGAGGAGAGAGGGTAAAAAGAGAAAGCCTAGTTACCTAATTAGGAAGTTCAAAATATGTTCCCCATGTCACAAGAGAACAGGTTTTATTCTTCCTGTGCTAAGGTACAGTGTGGCTGTATATTCTGTAGAAAACTGCAACTCTATAATTTGACTAATCTGTTTGGTTGCTTTTGGCAGCTTTGATAACTGTTGAAAATTTGTATTTGCTTAACTTACTAAAATGCCGTAAGGTGTAATAAGTAACATTGCTTTGAACAAATGCAAGAAATGTGCCTGATCTCAAGCCACAAATCATTCCCCCTCATGCCATGCAAAGATTTTTAGGGTTAGAGTCTTTGCAAATGGCTATAGAAGCTCATAGATGAGCTACTATGCTTGTGCATGAATATAAAATTACCTAATTTTATCAGGTGCATGACCGGGGAGTGGGGTGAAAGCTTTAATATATAGGCGGCCCTGTGACTTTGGGAATGTAAGGAAACATTTAAAGGTCAGTTAAAACCGTTTCCTGAGTGCTAATTACTACACATACCATTATAAGAGCCAGTCTACAAAAAAAATCCTAGGACATCAGTTAGCAGAGCTTACTCCATTGAAAATAGACCTGGTAGTTTTTCTTGCATCTTTGTATAAGGACCATTGGCCTGTGAGGTGACTGAGACTCACTTTTGTGCTTGACATTTCATGAGACCAGCATGTGGTTAATTGTTTTGTGGAGAGACCAAACAGAGGCAGCTACTTGTACAGTTATACTTATTCCTTATGGATTGTTAAAAGCCACCACTGGAATTTCCTGACAAAAGTCAGCCTTTGGTTTTTCTTCACCTTTAGCTAATCCTGAATTGGCTTTCCCTTCAGGCCAACTGTGCTTCTGAAACTACTGTTCTGTTTTGTAGTTGATTTTCTGTGTCCACAGAATACAATTTTAGTAGTAACCCTTATCAGCAAGAAAAATTTATGAGAACAGAGTCACAGGCTGCAGTTCAAATTGGAGTGTAGAAAGAAGCATTGTCAGCCCCTTTGAAGATTAGTTCTATGGCTTCCTTCTAATAATATAATAATGATTCTTTAAAAAATTCAAACCAAAGAAACCAGAAACCTTTCAAATATAAATCATAAAATTGCACATTGGCTTTATTTTCAAATTTTGATGAATTTGTTAAGATTATTCTTGGGTGATAAATATGGCTTTTGAGACTTGGCATTTTTCTTGCTTTACTATGTTTTTTTTTTTTAATCATACGTTTACTTTGTCTTATTTTTTGGTTTTATTTTTGTTTTTATCCTACTGGGTTTTTTTTCCTTTTGGATTTCCCCCCTTGTTACGTTACATATTGCTAGGACCTGGATAAGGCCCAGGAAGACATACTGAGACATCAGGCTAGCATTAGTGAACTCAAGCGCAATTTTATGGAATCCACACCTGAGCCGCGCCCCAATGAATGGGAAAAACGACGTATCACACCTCTGTCCCTACAGACACAAGGGGTATGTCATTAGCTATTTGTTGGCTATATGTCTCATTCCCTTCGTTCAGTAAAACTATTTGTTGTGTGTTGATTTTCAGAAGTTACAGAATGTACCCACTTAATGGTGTTTGGAATTGCTAACATTTTTTTAAATACTAAATATTATTAACAATGTAGTACTTATCGGCCTAGTTATTAAAAAAATGGTATGAGTTTCAAAGTACTTCTGAGATATTTTCAGAGTTAAGTTCAGTTCTTTTTTCAGGTAAATTAGTCATAATGAATTATTATACAAGATAATTTAGAAACTAAGTATTGTATTGAATAAGCTTCTTAGATGCTGAGTTCTGAAAAAAGAAGTAAATATAGAATATAGAATGCTTTATAATCATTACTGTGAGGAGAATGAGATAAAATTTACCTTTAAAGAAGTATGAACCCTGTTGAAAGCTTGTAAAATGTTATATCATAATTAATATGGAAATATCCTAAAGCATAGTGGTTTAAAAACATTTTCAGCCATTATATCTTTTCATATTCATTCATTTTCCTTTCTGTGGTTTACTTCTTCCTTCCACTAATGTAAGTCTTTTAGAGTACTCTCTCAAAATATATTTCATTCATTCCTTTCTCTCTCTGGTCCTCTCTGGTGCTTCCAGATCCCTCTCTCCTGTTTCTGACTTAAAACCTTCCATAGGCGGCTCCTCCTTGAGGTGGCAGTGATCACACTATATTTAGTGTGAAGTTGTTAAAGTGCATCAAGAAGTTACATTTCATCTTTCTCCTTTCAGTGTCCAGTGAAATTTGAATGTACCATATTTTAGACATTTTGATGCTCTTTTATTCATCCTTTCTTCCTTAAGAAGCAAAGCTGTTCATAGTATTAAGTTTTTAAATTTGTGTTGAAAATAGTCCTTTAGGAAATAATTTCGGCACTGGGGGGAAAAACATGATAACAAGATTAAAACACCATGCATGGTAGGCCCTTAAAGTCTGATACCACTTTAATTCTTACAGTAAAGTCAATTTCAGCTATCTTCTAGAGTGTTTCTGGAAAAACATTGTGTGATGACATGATAAGCTCTGGCCTTTGTTTATGTGCTGCTTCATCTGGTTTGTTCCACAGACCCACAGGATTGTTTCATGTTTGTGCTGCTATAGGTGTAATGTATGTGTCTTATTTGTTGATTTATGTTGTTTAAAACAATAGAGAAAAGGAGACCATCTTTTCAAGGATATCTTATCCATGAAGGAGAAGTACCTGATGGCCAAAACATGGACTGTTGAAGAAAAAGCTCAGGAGGCAGACAAGGTGTTCACCTTGCATCCTTAGTCCTGCTCTTGCTTTTTTCCCCTTGCCATGTATTTCTGTCCACAGCCATAGAGAATTTTTTCCTATGTCAGTCTACAATATGTATAATCATTTTTGAGTGTCTAAACAGTTAAGCCCCTCTCCATAGCCTCGTAATGTCACTGGGTGAGACACAAGTGTTTGTATAAGTACTCTACTTGATCACTCAAAATGCAGATCCCTAACTTGGTGTAAGTGGCTGACAGTTAGAAAACTAATTCCACATGAAAATTCTCTGTACAACACTAATATGCTGGTAGAAAAACACAATCACATATCACTAATCACTAATCACATATCACCTTTGGAAATGTTATTTTTAAGGTGTGTTTAATGGCAGCCCTTATACCTTTCTTTGTGCCCCTGCGTTATGAAATGTCCAACATTAGTGAGGAAATTTGCTTTCATTGCACTTATATTCTTATTCTTCTACTGATTTTTCTTAGCCAGCTGGTCAGCCAAGGAGAGCTTAGAGTCTAGTGGAGGGGGTAACAAACATGTCCAATTAGATAGTTACAGTTACTGAGAAGTAAGTTCTAATAAGAATGTGAAATATAATACTGTGTTAGAAGGGAGTTGAGGAGCTTCAGGGGAACGTGGAATTGAGACATTAATGATAACAGAGGCAGACATAGGAAGAATAAGTACACAGCCAAAGGCCAAAATTATGTTCAGAAGCAAACTGACTTAGTGAACAAGGAGGAGCGCAAAGGAAGGCAAGGTCCAACAAGTCAGATTCCAGGTCACATGAGAGCATCAAAAATTAGGCTATATTGGGAGTTACAGGAAGGTATTGTAGATGTTTAAGGTGAGTAGTGATGTGAAGTATGTCCGGCAAAAATCCCTCTGGCACTGGGTAAGGAATGGATTATAAAGGAAGTGTGAATGCAAACAGTGACAGACTTTACTAATGAGAATGAAAATGCATGGGAGAGGGGGAGGAGCAGAATACATGGAAATTCCCTCAGAGACTTTGAGGTCTAGTTGAAATGAAATTGTTTCCAAATGAGAATGAGTAACATAATGTCATAGAAACTCAAGCAAATGGTTTATTCACTTTAAAGTTTAACCAGAAATCCAAAAACAGGTTGAATCATATGTATAATGATAATTTTAATATCACATACTTTAAGATATTTGTATATATACATATATTAAAATCTACCTGCTAGAAGCAAGTCATATGAGGTCATTTGATCAAATTTAAAGTGATGTGCTTGGACTTGTTACAATAGGAACTAGAATTTTGATTAAGATAATTAAAAATCAGTGTTTTTCTGGGTCACATGTTTAGAAATGTGCAGTGTAAAATATTTTGTAGAAGTTATAGTAATGTTAAAGGAAGTCAAAACCAGGAAAAGCTCCTAGATTTCTTATCCCCATTTGAAGTTTCTGTTCTTGCCTCTAACACATGCAGGAAAATATACTTGCTAGACATATATATGCATTGTTCTGATTACAACTTTTCATCCATTCACCCAGGAAATGCTTATTGACCCATGCATATATTATATATGTTTGTTATTACTTTATTTTCATATAGATATGTATTATTATATTTTTTCTCTTAAAACATCATGCCACTACTGTTAACTCATATGAGCAGTGGAGTCTATTGGAGTATTTTAAATTGGATAAAATACCTGTTTAGTTTAAAAAATTATAACTTCTTTTAGCTCTTGGATTTTTCAGTATTTCTTGTTTATCTTTGAGTCTTACCTCTGTTGAAGCACAAAATGAAAACTATTGTGTATTTGTCTAATAAAATTTCCAAGTTCCCATGGTATGGGTTTCATAGATTTTAAAAAAGTGTTATTTTATTGCCTAAAAAATAAATAAATCAAACTTTCAACGTAGACTTGACTTGGATGTAAATGATTTTGAGTATAGAACAGAAAATTGGAAACCAAGTTATTTTGCCTTCAATAAATAACTCATGCCTTCTTTTATATATTGTATTATGAAGAGAAGGTATTCTTTTATGAGTCTAATAAGAGATCATGTATACTGTAGTTTTGAGATACTTTTGTAGTTATTTATTGACTAATTGAATGCATAGCACTTACTTAAACTAGGAAGGACTCCCCATTCACCAAGGGAAAGATGTAATGATGGGATAATAACTGAGCCAAATTAGTCTAGAAACTTTTTTCTCCTATTCACTTTCCTCTCATCATCCCTCTTAGAACAACATCTTGCAGTTGCTATGCGTTTATTTTTCTTTAAACTTGTGACATGAGAGGAACCTTGTGGTAGCCCTGGTGGCCTTCCAGGCCCTGGTGGCCTTCCAGGCTTCTGAGGACAGTTCTTGGCTTTCCTTTTGTCCTCACTGACACATTTGGAATCATTGCCAGAAATATGAAAGTTAAAGTTACCACATGTGGTTTTTCAGAGACAAATGATTTTTACATTATTCATTTTACAGTTCTGGATTGGTCATTATTTTTCCTTGTTTCTCTTTGCCAACAAAGCAAATGAAAAATAACCACAACATTATTGCTCTGTGGCATGCTTAAATATCTGAGAGAATCACTTTGGGTTGCTGCTAAGAATATTTGTTATATAAAGTCATGTGCGGAAAGGAAGAGCTCATAAGAGCTGGAGTCGCTATGAAAGGCCTTCCACGGAACATGGACTTGCTAAGTGGGCCCCAGAGAGATGGCACAATATGAAGGGACAGAGTTCAATAAAAGGAGAAAGGCCAGAGTGCACCTGAGAAGAGGTGGGTGACCCAAGATTCAGGACAGGAAGAAGCATTTCAAGTGGAGAGGGCACTGAAGAGGCCATTCTGTACAAAAAGAAAACAAGGAACTACCTCAGGAATATGTGAGAATAGCTAAGTGGTTCTCAGTTTTTGATAAAGCGTCAGTAATAAACCTAGGAGTTTTAGTTGGTTTCTGTAGGTTACAGCTGTCAAAGGTTTTCAAACACAGTGGGAACGCTGGCATTCAGGCTAATAACCTCCACCTAAGTGCTACAAAATCTTCCTAATACTTATCTTCTCTCATTTTATGCTGTTCTGTTATTCATTCTTACATAACCTTCCCTTTCCTTCAATAGGTCATTGTTGTCCTGATGTATTGTTAATTCTTTGCTCTTCCTTTTCCGACCTGTCTAGAGCCTAGAAGAGGAGATAACATCTATTTTGTTTAGTGGAAAGGGCTTTTCTGATAGCATTACAGCCGCCTTCACCTCAGCCACCACTTGGACAGCAGAGGGCGCTGTTGTGAACACTAATGCACCTAAAGAAAAGCTTTGCTCCTCGCCCTTCTCACACTTGCCTAAGGTGCATTTTACTTGTTTCTCTTGTACTAATGACCGCCTAAGAGAGAAAATTTCAGTTTTTAAATATGAGGCCCTCCCTTAGTGTTGCCACTGGCAAAATTAACTGTCCTTCGGAAAAACATTGAAGAAACAATGGATTTGGATGTGAGGAAATGAAATTGGTCCAAAACATGAAAATCTGTCTAAATTCAGAGAACCATTTAGGCTGCTAAGGCCTAGAGTTCTAGCTAGCAAAGCTTTACATAAAATCTAAGTATGATTTGTAGAGGCTAAAGTTTTCCAAACCAAATTTCAGACATTCTCTTTACTTTTAAGAGGGAATGTAGTTTTTTTTTTTTTTTTTTTTTTGGGTCTGGTCGTGGGGCCTGAACTCTGGGCCTGGGCGCTGTCCCTCAGCTCTTCAGCTCAAGGCTAGCGCTCTACCACTTGAGCCACAGCACCACTTCCGGCTTTTTTCTTTTTGCTTATGTGGTGCTGAGGAATCAAACCCAGGGCCTCAAGCATGCAAGGCAAGTGCTCTACCGCTGAGCCACTTTCCCAGCCCCGGGAATGTAGTTTTTGAAAGGCCTTCACGGATTCCTTGAACTTGGCAGAATCTATTCCACAATTTGAGGTTAATAATAAGAAGAATAGTACACTTTTCTGGAATAATCCTAAAATGTCTGTTTTAGAAATATTCTTATCACTAAATTTCATCTTTTTTTAATAAGTAGCTACATGTTACCTGCTTATTAAAATAGACTCATGGTGTTTGGGTTGTTTTTGGTTGTTGCTCAGTTTACTTACTATTTGAAACCTCTTGGGTTTCAATAAAACTGGAAGGATGACTCTTGCTTTTCTGGTAACATGATTTACATGGCATTTTGAGTGACCCAAACATGCGTTTCCAGTACATTTAAGAGTAGCAGAACATCGGGCACTGGTGGCTCACACCTGTAATCCTAGCTACTCAGGAGGCTGAGATCTCAGGATCTCGGTTCAAAGCCAGCCCAGGCAAGAAAGTCCGTGAGACTCTTATCACCAATTAACCATGAGAAAACCGGAAGTGGCTCTGTGGCTCAAGAGGTAGATCACTTGCCTTGAACTGAAGAGCTCAGGGACAGCCCCCAGGCCCAGAGTTCAAACCCCACAACTAACGACAAAAAAAAAAAAAAAAAAAAAAAGAACCAGAGACAGAGACACTATATGTATGTTGATATATGCTACAAAGCAGTGTGTTTTTGAGGCACTTTTATCTCTGGGTGCCTTGAATTGGGGGTAAAATGAAGTGAAACCCTACCATTACAGGAGACAACTCAGTGTAATTAGTATATGTCTCTAAGGTTTCAGGACAGTAATGTCCAGAAACACAGTGCCCTTCTGCATCTAAATTGTGGGATGCAAAACACTCAGATTTTAAAAAGTTGCTATGCAGTACTTGTACCAATGTAGATTTTTTAATGTATCAGGAAATTTGAAGCTTTAAGTTAAACTCCTCTATAAATTGATTTCTACCTTATTTGATAATGCCATAGCATGATAATTTATATTAACAATGTATCCAATTAGCAATACTTACGAATATTTAAATTTTGTATTACTCAAGTAGAGTAAATTAATTTACTTCCAAGAAGTAGATATCTACATGGGGGATGGTAGGAATGAGTATTTTCAATATTAATTAGATGTAGTTCAGATTTCTATTTTGTTATTCAAAAAATGAAATTTAGGAAAATATTCTTTGCTACCATTGACATCTGCCCTAATATATCACATCCCTTCTGTTCTATGATACAAATAAGGAAAATAATAACCATCTGTAAAATAAACATTTTTATGATAATAGCTATCTAAGGCTCGGTACAGTTTTGCCATTCAAATTAATTTTTTAGTCACTTAGCAAAAGAAGAGATACAGTTGTCATCTTCTTAGTATTATATGTATTTAGGAATCAAGACTCCAAGCTAAAACTACTTGTGCGAGTAGGTTTAAAAAGTTTCTAACGTTATCCTTGAAGATGATCAGCAAGCTTTGGTATAATCCCTTTAAAAATTCACATAGGTGAGTGGAGCTTCTAGATAGAGCTGTAATATAAACATGTCTTTGAGAGGATGCGGGCTGTTTTTGTGCTTCTGCCTCTTTATGTATGCTTTTTGGCATTTGTCTCAGTTGTCCTCTATGTGACCTCAAGCAAAGGTTTTCCCAGATGTTGACTCTTGCTCTTGTGTCTTTGCAGTGTCAGATGTCTGTTTCGGTCGTTGTTGAGGTAAAATGTTATTGATTCTGTGTCCTTGGTTGCTTTTTGTTTCACAGACACGTGCTCCCGAGTCAGAAGGGCCTTGCACTGGAGCCAAAGATGCTGTTAAGGTTCTTCCTTCCCCTTCCATGTGAACACCATTGCTTGTCGTCTCTCATACCCCTCACGTTCGCCCCGCTTCCCTTTCAGTCAGCCATCATAATCATCTTTGTTTTCTCCATGACATGAATCTGCTATCAGTTAATTTTAGTTGCCGTTGTTTTGTGTATTCATACATTTTTGTTTTCCTTCATCCATCTTGTTTTTTTGTATAGAGTTCACATGAAACTCTGAATGTAGTGGAGGAGAAGAAGCGGGCAGAGGTTGGGAAAGACGAAAGAGTAATCCCAGAAGAAATGAATGGTAAAGAGATCTCACCTGGGAGTGGTCCTGGGGAGATTCGTAAGGTGGAGCATGTGGCACAAAAAGACTCCACCTCCCTGTCTTCTGAGAGCAGCAGCAGCAGTGAGAGCGAGGAGGAAGATGTGGGAGAGTACCAACCCCACCACCGTGTGACCGAGGGCATCATAAGGGAAGAGCAGGAAGAATATGAAGAAGAGATGGAGGAAGAGGCCGGCCAAGCAGCCCAGGTAGTAGAGAGGGAGGCAGCAGTGCCTGAAGCCAGCCCAGACAGACAAGCAGGTGCCAGTGTAATCACAGTAGAAACAGTGGCCCAGGAAAATGTAGTTGTCCAAAAGATACCTGCAGAGAAGAGTGTTCACGAAGGCACTGTTAAGCAAGACATAAGAGAAGACACAGAGGAAGAACAGCATACAGTTAACGGAGAGGTGTCTCATGTTGACATTGATGTTTTGCCACAAATTATTTGTTGTTCAGAGGTAAATGAGAGTCCCAAGTGGGAGCTGCACTATCGAGCTTGTTCCTCTGGTGGCCAGTGCCTGCCTCTCTCCTCTGCCTATCCTCCGGTTCTCCTCAGCTTTTTCAACAAGAAGTTGAGTTCTCTCTTTCATGGGAAGAAGAGGGAAAGCACGGCTTTGTAGATCTTCTGCCAGCTCCATTCCTGGTTTCTGGGTTCTTTACTTCAGCCAAATCACCTGTAGGGTAAACTTTCCTACAGTCACTACATTATTTTTTTTCTTCCCACTTCTCATTTAAATTTTTCTTTGCATGTTTTGGCTGCTTGCGATCATTTTGTCTTTATTTGCATGGCTTCCTCACACTAAATGCCTTTTTCATGGATTTAATTAGTTAAGTGCATATATACTATTGAAAAATTGGTCAGTGTGAGAATGTATACTCCAGTTGTCATGACTGAGTTTGACTTTTTGGTGCATTCTCCCTTTAATTAAAAATTTGTAGAACTGACAGCAGGCTCTGATTACTGTGATGCTCCAAAGGCGGCAATCTGGTATTGATGAGACATTTTTTCTTGAGTGCCATGTGATTTCTCTTTTTAAGCTTCCAGGGGTCATGTGAGCCTTTGACTTCCTTTCTAGGCAGTCAAAGCTAATGTTCGGTAGAGAGGTACTGTCCTTACATCAGTTTTGGATTATCGGCAGGTTGATTATATGTTTTGTGAGTTACCTACATTGGATAGGAGGAATCTTTTGTTTCTCTCCAAGAAAGAGAAAGTTCCAGACTCCCTTTAGATTAAGTCTTGATGGTTAGGTTCACTGTCTCTTATTTAGGAGTCGGTAGACTGAGGGATGGTTTACTATTCCAGAAATGTCTCTTGAGAGATTCATCCACATTGCTCTCATGGGTAGGGTAGAAAGTCTTGAAGTCATCTTGTTTTGGAATAATTAAATGAAATTTTACTCTTTTGTAATATTACTTCTCTGAATATAACTGAGAAAACGAGTATTTGAACACTTTGAGCTAATAATTTATGAATTTAGTATATAGCTATATATGGTAGTTCTTTTTTATATCTGTTGGAAATTTTCTCAAAGTACTGAATATTTTGGTAGTACTGCAGTCTAGTGTACTAAACATACAGGCTCAGTAAACTACAATGTTAACGAGGCAATTGAACCTTTCACGGTTTAAAACATTAATACAACAGCAATGGAGTAGTTTCAGATAAAACATTGTAGTTCTATAACACAAAAGAAATGCTGAATGTTTTAGATGAATATAATTGAAAACAATCACTGCAAATATTCTTTCTGAAGATGGTATCTTCTTGAAAGAACAACAAATCTTAGCCTACCCAACTCACAAGCTATTTAAAAACCATAAGCCTTCACACAACTATAGTTTGTTTTTTATTAAGTTGCACTAAAAATTAAGACAAGTCACTTTCTGCAGTTCTTTCTGTTTTCACTTCAATTTATGATACACTTGAAGTAAAATTTTTCTCCTATCTTTGTTTAGGTTATTGCTTTTACTCTTCTGTGCTTGAATGCGTGTTTGAATATGGGTTCTTAAAAATTGTTTTGAAGGTTCCTTTAAGCTCTTTTACTTTGTTACCATCACAATTTATTTTTCCCCTCCCTTTTCACCTCAGCCACCAGTGGTAAAAACAGAGATGGTAACAATTTCTGATGCCTCACAAAGGACAGAGATCTCTACCAAGGAAGTCCCCATTGTCCAAACTGAGACCAAAACCATCACATATGAATCTCCACAGGTACAAAAGCTGAAGATTGCAAGTGCTTGAGTTTCTGTTTTGTTTATAGTATGAATGTTTCTGTTCTTACCTTCTCCTTATGTGTTTATGTGTTTTGACATAGTAGTTTTTCACATATTTTTTAGAACTACTCCCACCACACCACTCACTAGCTTTGTTATCTTAGGCTCAGGTAGAGAGCTACAGTCAAATTGGTAGTCCAGTACTGTACATATTATTTAGGACAAACGATATAAATCTTGTTCTTATTTTGTAAGTTGTTTCTGACTTGATACATCAAAAAGTGTTTGTGCGTGGAAACATACCATCTTGCAAAATTTTCTGTGTATCATATGTTCTGTAGATGAGTAAGTAGTTCATAGATTCCTACTGAAACTGCATGAAAATAGATCAGGTCAACTCATAGCTTGCTACACATGCATACTTTTTAATGTTTTTCTTGACATGTAATTGTTCACATGTTTAAAGTCATGTGTGCTTCTGTTGTCATGACTGGATTTGACTTTTGTCTCACTCCCTCACTCTTCAATTAAAGATTTTTAGAATTGACAGCAGACTCTGATTACTGTGATGTTCTGAAGGCAGCATCTGATAGTGATTAGACATTTTTTTGTCTATATATCAGATTTGTATGCTTTAAATCTTGACAGGAAACTTTAAAAGAGCATTGAAACATCTACCTTAAGAGTAACACCAATGGGAAAGTGTTATTCATTTCAAACTGGATGTTAAAAATGTCATAAAATAAATAGTTTCCCCACTGAGAATTTTAATCTTCTGTGATGGGATGATACCATCTAGGAGAATGCATGTTATTTCCCTCTCGATATTTTTTTAAAGATGTAATGTGTGTCACATTTCTCAAAGTGAATTTAGTCATGCAATCCATGTGTGCTTAGATCCCGCATAAGCATATATAGGCGTCTTATGAATAGATATGAGAAGGCATTACTCTTGTGTTTATATTGTGTTATGTGCCTTAAAGAAGTACAGGTACATGACCAAGTCTGAGAGAATTTTCCACTGAACTGAAGCTGGTATCATCCAGTTAGTTCCATGCGTCAGTGTAAGGAATATATTTGGTGATTTGAGCTTGGTTAAATGGCTATTGTTTAATTATTTGTTGTAAACACTAGAATCTTCTGCCTCTTCCAGTGTCAAAGCAAACAAAATAAAAGCTGTCTTAATACATGCAATTTCTATGTGGTATGTAGAGAGTGTATGCATGCATATAATGTAAAATATTTGCACATATATATATATATATATATATATATATATACTCACAAACTATTATAAATAGGAACAATGGTGTTTAAAAAAATCTAGAGATAAGTGAATAACAGATTTCTGCAGATTCAGTGTATCCTAGTCAGGTCTGTTGCTTAGTAATCTGAGAAAATGCTTATCTATTTTTACCCACCTGTGCTTAAAAAAACAGAACAAACTCAGCACTTCTGGTCACTGTGGAAACTTCTCCTCCTGGCTCTCTGGTTTCTTTTTCTAGCTTCCACAAATGTTCCTCAGACAGATCTTCTTGATTTCCATGTAGCTTTCCAACTGTCTTCTACTTCCATTCTTATGCACGAGGTTTGCTTCTCTTTGTTCAGTCAGCTGTTTGCCTCTCTTCTGTTTTAAATGTCATCGACTCTTAGGCTCTTAAATTACTACTACTGACATACAGTACACTGGCAGATAGCAACTACTACCAACTACCTAAGTTTTAGAAGATGCATATTCGGTGGGATAGGGTCTTTTTTGACATGGAAGTTAAATATTACTTTGTATTTTTCCCCCAACTATCCAAAGATTGATGGCGGGGCTGGTGGTGATTCAGGCACGTTACTGACCGCACAAACCATCACATCTGAGTCCGTGTCAACAACGACAACCACACATATCACCAAGGTAAAGCAATCCAGGGGACTCCTAGGGTGAGGATGGTACATTGCAAACATAATCTATTCTGACTTGTTTCTTTGCTCCTGTGCAAACTTCCAAGTAGTACACAGACAGTGCTAGTGGAATAAAAATGCCTTTATTTGAAGTATCCAAGAAATTGGGCTCCATTAACAAATACATTTGTAAGCCAAATTGCAGTTTTGCAAAGTACAGGGGGGTAAAAATATGTTATGAATAGCTACACTTGAGGCAGCTACAAGAGCAGAGATTGAATAATACTGGTTAAAGTTTCCCTCGTTTGTATTTATTTTGGAACATTTTCCCAAACATTTTCTAAATGTTTGATACCACATAACCACATAACCAGTGTAAACCTGGCTGGGCAGCGTCAACCTCACCTAGGATTTGATACATAAACCATAGATTACTCCAGACCTACTTGGGATTGTTTAAAGAAGCTTCCAGGTGCTTTTGTTTCCTTCTGATGTCAACAAATTTCTAATTCCTCTTGTTTTCCAGTATTTTTCTTCCACTTTTTACAGTTGATTAGTGCTTAATAATATTAAATGCATCCTTTATCATCCCGTATTTCAGCAGCAATAACCAAACAAAACCAGAAGCAAACAAAACAAAAAAGACAGTAAGAAACTTTGTGAATTAAAAAAATCCACATAAACCAATGCTGCCATCAAGCTTATTTTAAAACCTAGCCAGTTGCTATAGCTAGTGATAAGCTTTCTTTTTTTTTTTGTATAAAGTGCCATCACTGTGACTTGGTGTATAACCTTATCAGCATTGTGGAGGTTAGATGGGTGTTTTCATTGAATTATGTGGTATCTACTCATTACTGTTTTGAAAGTCACAGGCAGAGGATCCTCCACTATGTTCCTGGTTAGTTTGCCAAAGACCTCCTTCCCCCAAGTGTCTTAACACAGCCTCTATGCCACTGTGTCTCCTGTCAACATGCACAACCCCTTGAGGAAATGGTAGATTGATCAAACATTGAATGAAAATCTCAACTGTCTTCTCTGCCTAAATAAAATGAATGAAATCTCCAAATCAGTTTGCATAGCTAGATTCAAGCAGTCTGTTTCCTAAACCTAGAATATATCTAGATTTTTAGAATTGCTTATAATTCTACAAACAGTGAATAACTATTTTTTTTCTTTTCAAAAATTTACCTACAGGGAGTGAAGAAACGCAGGAAAGTTTCTGATTATCTCAAAAGAACTTGGATTAAGTGGCAGTTGTCCCATATTAATTTCACTTGAATTTTGATACGTTAATTTTAGAGTTACTTTTGGTTGAGAAATACTTAGGGAGATGCTCTTTCTTTAACAATAGGATTTGCTGTTGAACTTAAAAATTCTGCAAAGAGAGTTTCTACAGTCTTCCATATGATGTGAACGGCCTTTCAGTTATGAGAAGTTTATATGGGTTTCATGTTTCTTTTCTTTGGTTGTATACATGCTTTCATGATCTGTTTTTTTTTTTTTTTTCCCCATGGCCATTAGACTGTAAAAGGCGGAATATCTGAAACAAGAATTGAGAAACGCATTGTGATTACAGGAGATGCAGATATTGATCATGACCAGGTAAAAACCTTAGATTCTAGTTGTGAAAATGGTTTTGTTTGCTTGACTTCACATCTCTCATGTGTCAGGTCACATCCCTATGTTAATCCTTCTCCCAATGTGTCCTAGAACTAAGTGTGGGTAATGACACTTCCTAAACTGTGTCTAATTGTAAGCTTTCCTAATTCTTTGTGGACTTGAAACATAGATTGCTATTTATTCCCACTGGCTACACGTGCAAAATATGAATACAATTAGGTATTCACATGAATCTGGTTTGAAGACAAGCCATAAAATATTTAAATATGAATGACAGTTTGACACTCATTTCCAAAAAGGAAGGTTAAAATGGCTATTTTAAAAAAGGAAGAAAAATGGCTATTTGCTGTTACACTTTTTCCCTATTTCTATTATTGGGGTAGAGAAGGAAGAAAGCCATAATCTAAAGCTTCTTTCAAAGTGAAAATTTACATTGACTCTGGTTTTTTTTTAATCATTAGAGCTGTGCTTCAATTTTAATGTTAAGTTTGACAGAATATATAGCTTTGAGTAATGAGTGGAACTGCAAGAGGTTTGTAGAGCAGCCTTAATTTTAGACTTCTGTTGTAAGTTATGATAAGAAGGTTTTGTTTTGTTTCTGAGTGATTTTAAAAAGAGACCGAACTATTTTCCTTCTGCTTGGAGAAATGAAATGTTTAGTGGACCACTTCTGCTGAGGAATAGTAACAAATGATAGGCACACAGCTTTGCATATAATACTGAGCTCAAAAAAGAGAATTTTTGAGAAAAGTTTACTTTGAAATAGTCTTTCTACATATGACCGTAGAAAAATAGAATTTCTTTGTAACTAAAAAGAAAATCAGTTTTCATTTTTTTACCTTTGAAAAGCATGATTTTATTAACATATTTAGTAATGAGTTTTAAAAATTCTTTAAGAGTTCTTAGAAGTTGGAGGTGTTCTAACTCTGAATTTTAACTTAGGTCTGGGGATTCTTTTAAAAAAATTTTTTTATTGTAAAGATGCTATACAGAGGGGTTACAGTTACATGAGTAAGGTATTGAGTACATTTCTTGTTGAGCATTTTTGCCCCCTCCTTTTTTTTTCTTGTACTATCCCTTGGATCTGGGGATTTTAGGAAGTGACTGGTAGGCTTATCTTGGAAAAAGAATTACCTATGTAGAAACAAAGCATTCAACTTCCCACAGAGAAGAATAATTCTGCTTCTGTGTACTAGGACGAGGTTTCTATAGTGTGCTAAACAGGAGCTCTCTTTCACTGGCATGGTGGAAGTACAACTCTCTCCACTGAACCCATGCCCTTTCAGGCTTTAGAATGCTGCTTTTCCAGCAAGATTTTTTTTTTTTTAACAGGTTTTATTGTATATGTTTTATTTGACTTTTTGACAGCTTTTACCTAGAAACTCAAATTTAGGTAGTATTGCCTGGGAAAAGCAAATACAAATAACAATCTGAAAAATAAAGATTAAGCTAATAATATCCCCAACTCATGAAAAAATCCATGATGCTGTTTTGCTGTTATAGAGCCTCACTGTTGATGTAAGGATTCATAATTGCTTTGTGTAATGTCCTTCAGTTCTTGAACAGCTCAGTTCAGGTATTTGCCTAAAGAGAGCACTTTTTCAGATGTAATTGTCAGATGGCTTCCCCTGTATGTGTAACCAGAAGCATAGAATGTAAGCTCAGAGACAGCGCCCAGGCCCCACAAATGATGTCAAGCCCCAAGACCCACAAAACAAAACTGATGTCAATTACGTGGTAACCCTAATGCCATTGACATCTTTTCACCCCCTAGCCTATATCCAAACACATCTTAATAAAACTTTCATCTGAGTGAGACCACAAAAGTGTTTCCACACATCAGAGAGGCTTAATAAATAAAGCCAGCCGGTTGGATGTGTAAGTGTCTTGCCTGCCTATTCCTTAGCTCATGCTGTTTTCTTTTCTGACCCTACTAGGCACTGGCTCAGGCAATCAGGGAGGCCAAAGAACAGCACCCTGACATGTCAGTCACAAGAGTGGTAGTGCACAAAGAAACAGAGTTGGCAGAGGAAGGGGAAGAATAAAGGTAAGAGAGCCTTTGTTACACCTTCCTGTGATCCTGTGACTATTTTCTATAGTGATACTTTTCTACAGTGATTCTTCCAAATGATTATTATCCCAAGGTACATCTGTTCAGGTCTATATAAGTAATTATAAACTCTATGGCCTATTCGGTATGTAATGTCAGTAGCTACACTCTATTTAGAGGCTGCTGATAAGACACTTACTCACTCTTACGCATATTACAGTATATTAATGTTCACAATGATCCTTTGAGGAAGGTACTCTCATGTGAGAGATTTTTTAGTAGCTGTTTTGATTATGTAAAAGCTGAAAACTTAAGGGAAAAAGAGAAAGGATAAAGGATAAAGCTTAATACATCTGGATAGGAATAGATCAGTTAATGTCATGAATATGTATTGAAAACTGAAAATGTATAATTAAGAAAATTTAGAGATTTTAGTTATAAAGGGGTAGAATTGAACAGTTAAAACGTGAAAACTATATAAAAACATAAATAAAACTAGTTTTATTATTACTCAAATCAATACAGAATAAAAATTCATGGACCAGTTTTCACCTGTAAATTTGGCAAAACTTCTATTTTTGATCAATGTTGGGAAAGTTATAGGAAAAAAGTATACTTACATACTGCTGCTATATAAGTTAATATTTCCTAGAAAAGTTTGACAAAACAAGTTTCAAAGCACTTATCTTAAAACATGTCTATATTTAAACTACTTTTAAGAATTTATCTTAGAGATATTCATAAAGATTAACTTACAGGATATTTGTCACATTTTTATAAATACTAGCAAGTTTTTGAAGCAATCTTAACAGTTAATAGTAGGGCATTAGTTAATATAATGCTTCCATGTGATGTCTAAAGAATAATAAAATCAAGAGTTTAAATCTTTATTGTCCCATAGGTTTTGAAAAGCCAGTCTTATCATGAAGGATATATAGTAAAATTACTTTTATAAAAGATTCAATATGGTGATGTGTAAACAAACTACAGTATTATCAGTTTATGGAAAAAGTCAGAGTTTGAAGACTAAGATCACCTCAGAGTCCCAAAGTCATTTTATTATGTCTACCCCTACACTAGCTACAGTCTCTCTTGAAAATTTTCTTTTGCAACCGTTAGAGCTAGGAAGATTATGTCTTATGTCTATGGCTTCCTTGCTAGGATCCCAAAGAGGCATCGGGTAAACCAAGGCAAAAAGCAGAACCAGGACAGTGTCTGAAAGTTAGAAAAGAATAGCTATTTACCATGTATTTGTTACTTTTGTTCTCAGGCAGGTAAAACTGCCCTCCTAACTTGACCTCACTCTTTGGAATAACCCTAAGCTTTTGGTCAAACATTGAAAGTGGAAGTAGAGAGGACAAAGATTGTTAGAGAACAATCTACGGAAGAAGAACCTCCCACATCTGCCTTTCTTAACTTTGAGGCTTGAGCTCTGTTGAAAACACTGTTAAAAAGAAACAAACACTTCACAGAAGCACTTCAGAAGCACTTCACTCAATCTTTGTGGCTTTTAAAAATATTCTTTCAAGACTATTTCCTCCCATCAGTTTATATCAAATACATTTTGATATATGAACATTTTGATATATATATATATATTTGATGTAAATACATTTATATCAAACATACTTGCCCCCATATGAGCACAAAACATTAGCAGCCTTACATTGCTTGCAGTGACGTTTTCACATTGCCCTAATAGGAAGAGTGGTGTACATGCTTTGGTGTGGTGTGTTCTGTGTGGTGTCAGAAAGAATGAGCCACAGCATAGGAGTGTGCTTATAACTCCACTTTAGTTGACATTGTGGGAGATCTAAACTTAGCTGAACTTCAGGTGGCCTCCCAACTTCTGTAGTAACCACTGATGCCCATGTAGAAGATGAACAGTCTACTTTTCATCTAGAACAGAGAGCAGCCAGACGTCAGCAGGATGAATGAAGGAGCAGCTACTTATCCATTCACTTGTCTTATCCATATTTGTTCATTATATAAGTATGCGTGGAATGCTTATTGGGTTCAACTACTGTTTTATCATAGAAATAACAAGGCTTTTTTTAAAAATCAAAAACAGTAAATTGATAGTAGCAGAATAGTTTTAGCTTTTGTACTATGCTCTGAATCTGGAGTGAAAACAAAAAGGAGAGATATATAAATTAGAATAGGATGTCAGAGATGATTTCTCATAGAGAACATTCATGGAAACCTTCATGAAGCTTCAAGATATGTAGGAGATAGTTCTGTTATAGTTCTAGGCAGGGTCAGGAACACTGAATCTAATAGTTTAGGATCAGTTATGGCTAAATCACAGGGCACTCTAGAGAGTAATGGGAATGGAAATAAAGGGAATAAGGAAGAATCACACATCACATCCAGGTTTCTGGCTTAAGCAAAGGAGTTCTTGATTACATCTGTTATTTGAATTATGAAATACAGGGGTTTCTTTTTTTCTGCTTAAGGAACAGTGATTTTTTTTCTATGAACTGTAGGAGGACTAAACTGCCATACAAATTCTGGAGAAAGCTTTTTTATTTTTAAGTGAATCTGTAAGAAATGCTTTGTCCATGTTTCTGTCTGTCTGGTGCGTGCATGCATGCACCGTGCATGCACACACGCACGCACGCGCGCACACACACACACACACACACACACACACACACACACACACACACACACACACACACACACACACACACACACACACACACACACACACACACACACACACACACACACACACACACACCTACCCCTGATTGGAAGTATAATAGCACATGGTTGAGGGAATGCAGCAGCATGAACTTGACTTCCTAGTTACGTGATCTGGGTGGATTATTTTTCTCTGCCTCAGTGTTGTCATCTGCAAGCTAGGGTTAGTAACAGAATTTACAGAAGAATTCATTTACAAGGCAAATTATAAGCTTTCTTCTAAGTTTCAGAGTTACATATAGCCCTTTGGTTGAAGAGTCAAGTCCTGCCTGAAAGTTGTTTGCCATATATTAGGTATCTTTTAAGTGGCAAAGTCCAGCTTCTATGCAGGAGTGAGGGGTCTGCAAGCTATGTGGATCCTACAGTCTGCAGGTGTTACTGGGATTGGCATAGAACTGAAGCCTGGGGAGCCAGAGGTAAGAGGGGAGCAGCAAAGATGATGGGTGAGAAAAGAAGGCCACAAAACCTGTGAGGAAAGACAGCTCCAGGAAATTATTCAAGTGTTTATTAACACCTTGTAGAGAATGAGGAATGAGCCTGATCTTTGGGATTGGTGAAGCAGTCTCCTTCAGGTGGTCAGGACTAAAGTGACTAAAGACAATGAGCTTACAGGCAGTTTTCAAGAATCCCCAAACAGTGAACCAAGCCTTTTGTTTTCTGTCAGTTCTGTGTCCATCTGAGAGTATGGAGAGAAGTAGGTTTTATGGAGCAGATAGAGGTAGTGGCAGTGTTATTAAAAATCTTGTAAACTGTCTACCTTAGTTGTCCCTAGAATCCTAGCCCCCAAACCCTAGTAGAAAACTCTAAATTAGAAACATTACTTTTTGTGTATTGTGCACAGGAACACTACCATTTCTAAACAAAATGGTACTGTGTTCAGACCAATGTTTCAAAGTCAAAGTTGTTCAGGGTTGAGAAATAGGAACTCAGAAGTCAAAAAAGAAATTAGCGTTAACTGTTTAGCCAACTTGATATGGTGGCTGAACTAATGTGCTGGCCCAAACTAATCACAAGCTGTTCATATACACATTGACCCTGGGGGACAGTACTCTTCCTTTATAGAGAAGCACATACCATTTGGTTTTCAAAGGAATCCTGCTTATCAGGAACCCTATGAAAGAGAATTCTCTGAACTTTCATGCAAAGTATTCAACCATTAAATGCCCTTGTATGGCATAGCACTAGACCTTTGATTAGATGCAATTTAGCCACATTGATCTATTCCCACATTGTCCCAAAGAAGACACATGCTAGGAGTAGGACTTTAGTGGCTAGATTGAGTGGCATTGTATAGTCCAGAATATTTTTGTTCATTTAGCCACAATTCTGGTCTATTATGTATAATCCATACTTAACAGTGTGACCTTGTGGAAACTCAAAGGGAGCCTTACAATGTTGTATGTGAAATGATATGTATGTGAAATGTTGTGTTATTGCTTATAATTCCTTCAGTTCATATTGACAAAGATGTCCAGACTTCTATTGTATGGGATAGAATTAAGGAAAAGGAAGGTCTCTTGAAATGTTTCTAGCACTTAACCTGAAAATCAGTGTGTGGTTGGGATATGTGATCAATTAATTGGATCCAAAACCTACCATAAAAAGGCTGCCAAATATTATAGATCCCAAAAAAGGACAGAAAAACTTAAAGCATCTTAATGTTCGTGTGTCAAAGACATGAGTAATCCTTCTATCTTTTTTCCTACCCAGTTTAAGAGCTATATGTTTAGTACTTTAAAACGGGTCTATGTTTTAATGCAAGAAGAATAAAAATACTATGTTATGTATAAATAACAAAACTTAATACAAGGGTGGTGTACACTTATAATCCTAGATACTTAGGAGGCAGAGAGAGAGATTGAATGTTTTGGTTTGTTAATTGAAAGGCAACAGACAAACAAGGTGCAGTAACATATGCTTGTAGTTCCAGCCTCTCAGGAGGTAGAGGTAGTACAATTGTGATCCTACTGGATCCAGAACTAGCCTTAGCAAACTGAAGCAGAAATGGCTGAGAGCAAAAAGGGCTAGAGGCATAGCTCAGTAGTGGATCACTTGCCCAGCAAGTCTAAGTCCCTGAATTAAAACCCCAGTACCACCAAGACAAAACAAAACATACAGCTTCATACAGTAAGTTACTCCTTATTTATCCAGAGCAATAAGAAGTCCACATATTCTGTTCTGATTCTTCACTAATTATGAATACAGCATACAGTTTACTTACTGATTTTTTTTAAATGAGAAACTAATACATTTATCCTTAAAATTAAAGTTATTTATTTGATTCTGAAAACTGCTTAGAATACTAAGGCACATCAAGTTATTATTTGTAATATTGTCAGAAAACAAGCATACTTTCTAGAATTTACTAGAGTTTACAGTGAATAAATGGATGCAATGAAATTTGAGTTTAAATGGGTAAATGTGTCTTTATATTTAGGTCATCAAATTTGAAGGTTTTTCTTTTTAGGTCAAGATCTACCTTTAATTTCTTGTGTGTTCCTTAGTTTCCTATAATAACTTAGAAACAAATAATTTTAGCTTTCCTTTACAAACTTATGACTCATTTCAAAGTTTATTTTTGATGTAAACAGATTTAAAGAAATAAAGTGACAGAGCCTAGAGAAATTGGAGAATAGAATCTTAAACCATGTTCTCTGGGCTTTCAGCTCATGGTCTTTATTTTGCTTTTATCTTAGTCACATATTTAATCTACTGTTTCCAAGCTATTATTTCAGTAGGTCAGGGTTCTATTTTTTTTTAATATAAGAAAGGCAAAATGCCAGGTTTGTTAAATATGTGGTACATATTCACTAAGAGCAAAACTACTAGTTCTTGAAGAACTAGGACCAGTAGCTGACTGAAGGTCTCAGATACTTCCTAATACTATTTGATTGGTGGCTTTGTCCATTTCCTCTCAACCCACCCCCACTCCCCTAAAATTTCTCTTCCTAATTGCTATCCTAAAAAATGGTTTGTTTTCTCTCCATTGATTTCCTTCTGCCTAGGATCAAGCAGAATTACTAATGAGTAATGAAATCGTCTAAGGCAGACAACAGGATTGGAAGCAATGAATCTGATTAATCAGTCTGTCCTGAATAATCACGATGCTGAATTATCTGTGATACATCTAAGTGATGGGGAAGATCTTTCTTCACCCCCTTTAAAAAATATGACCTATTTTATCTAGCCAAAAGACTGTACCCTCAAATTGACTCTGAGATCAATGTCTTTTGGATAGGACATTAATTACCACTCTCCACTGAACTCTGTAATTACTTAAAATTGTCAACTCTCTGAAATTCTTTTCTCTTACAGGAACAGCACACTGTTCTTCTATTTCACTCCTTTTTCTTGTCTATATGCCCTTGATTATGGGCTTCCCTTGATTATGGGCTTCCCTTGAAAGACTCTCTTCGATTTTTTTCTTATACTGTCATGAAATTTAGATTTCATTTTACTTAGATCTCTTTGTGCTCCCTCCAAATCTACACTGCAGTCCTAATGAGCCCATTGTTCTTTTTTTCTGATGTTGTAGAGTCTGAACTTCATTATCATCTCTGATACTCCTTTTTGATCACCATATGACAACTTCTCTACAGCTGTGCCTCTCAGCTGTCTCATATCTGTGGCAGCCACTCAAGCCTCGGTCCTTGAATTTAGTGATAACACCTGACGTTTGCTATTTCTTCATCCAGGCTCCTAACTAGGGTTTCTATCATTTACCACACTGCAGCCACAGCAATGTGTTAAAAATAAGAATCAGGACACAAAAAAAGACATCCTCAGAAGCCAGGGAGAAACGATTGCAATCACCTTTCCTGGGCTGTGCCCTATATGAACTGCCAAACCCATCGCCTAGCTCTGGCTCTTGCATTATAGAATGGATCACTACAGTAGACTGCTACCTATTTTTGTGTAGATGCTCTTTCAATTTAGTCAAAGAATAAATATAATATTTCTTGTATTACCATCTGTTGCTCACTTTACCCATACTTAACTATATAATAATACCTCTTTGATATTTTTTGTACCATTACTGGGGCTTAAACTAAGGGTCTTATTTTCACTTGGCTTAAAAAAAAAAAAATATCACCGGGCACTGGTGGCTCAACACCTGTAATCCAGGAGGCTGAGATCTGAGGATCGCGGTTGACAGCCAGCCCGGGCAGGAAAGTCCGTGAGACTCTTATCTCCAATAAACCACTAGAAAACTGGAAGTGGTGCTGTGGCTCAAGTGGTAGAGTGCTCGCCTTGAGCTGAAGAGTGCAGGAACAGCGCCCAAGCCCCGAGTTCAAGCCCCATTACTGACCAAAAAAAAACCAAAACATGGCTGGCATTCTACTACTTGAGCCAGGCCTCCACTTGGACCTTTTTGCTGGTTAGGTTGGTTTCGAACTTCATCCTCATATTTCATCATCCTGAGTAGCTAGGATTAGAGGTGTGAACCACCAGCACCACCACCAACTTCTTTCTATTTCTGTCTTAAATCCCCCCCCATGTAACATCTTTCCATTCATTTTAGTATCATAATACTGTATGCTTTTTACCTCCATCTCCCCCTTCCCCACAAAACACCCTTTTCTGATCATTGTAGTGAAGTAAAAATGCACTTTGGTTTTTCTCCCTGAGTTTATATTGTTGGTTGTCTTGCTTGCTTGCTTGCTTGCTTGCTTGCTTGCTTGCTTGCTTGCTTGCTTGCTATGCAGGCACTTTCCCTCTTGAGCCACACCCCCAGCCCTTGGCTTAGTTTTCTTATTGTAATCTCTCTTACCCAAGGTGAATATGTTCCAAGACTGAAGGATACTCTAAACTGGATACTACTGATCCTATATATAGTTTCCTCCCATTCATTTTTTATTTAGAAAAGCACTTCATAGCTTCTCTGTGGGATATCTGAATTGCCAGCATCAGAACTCTGTCTTGGGGGATATTACTAGGAAAACAAAGTTTCCTTGAAAGGGAGGTGCTGTACTACTGTGACAACTGACCTGGTAACTTGAGACAGCTTCAAGTGACCCGTGGGAAGACAGCATATGCAGCATGCATACACTGGACAGAGGATGATGCCGGCACTGGGTGGGATCGGGTGTGAGTTCATCATGGTACTCACAGAAGTCAATTTAAAACTTAACAGATGTTTATTTCTGGAATTTCCCATGTAATAGTTTTGGCCTAGGATTGTCTACAAATAACTGAAACTGCAGAAGCCAAAACTAGGTACTAAGGAGCACACATTACTGTATAAATTGTTTTGGATTTGTGTTAATTAAATCTTAGTGTACTTATTTGCTAGTTTCAATGTATTTGTCAATCCTCTGAAGTTTGGAATATTTTTTCTGTTCAATGTATTTGTCAATCCTCTGAAGTTTTTGGAATATCTTTTCTTTCTTGGTTTTTGGTAGTGCATTATTTACTGTAGACCTATGTGCACATAACTGTTGTTTAGTTCGAAACATTAATTTTTTTCAAACCCTTTTCTTCGAAATATTTAAACCTTGTCTCTTTTTTTCCTTTCCTAGAAAATCATTTTATAAACAACATTTAACTTGTTGGACCTGAAGAATTTTGACCATTCCAAGTCTTAATGCCACATCACTACTCGAGCAAATTTGTGCTACAACTGGTAACAATGACCAGGAGCCTGAAGAATTAAAATGCCAACACCAAACCTTACCTTAACAGCTCTGGTCTATACTATTCTTGTGCATTTTTAATATGTTATTTTGTTTTATAACCACTTAATATCCTTGTTTCTTACTTTTTTTTAAATTGAGGGATTTTGTTTTTGTTTCCTCTTTACCTTGTGTACAACCACCTGCTTTTTATGACTCATTTACCCCGATGACAGTGAACAAAGCCAGCCCAGGCTGGTGAGGTGCTGTTCACTTGAACAGGTGCTGTTATGCGGAAAGGAACCTCTGTGACTAATTAAAAGAGTGGTTTTCCTTGTTCCATCTTTTCCCATTGAATTCTTACAGTAAATATTTACAGAGTTTTCAGATTACAGCAAATATACTGTACAAGAAAATATTAATACCAATTAAAAGCATTTCTTACATCTTTAAATTTTTCTAATCTTTGAAAATTTCACTAGGGACATTTTTTATATTGAACCCTTTTGACTTTCCAGTCCTCTTGACTTTTTGCTTTCAGTAGAGAGTCAGAGAATCTTGACTGGAGAATTATGAAGCTTATGACCATGCACTGTGTTCAAGGACTTTATCAGACCACAGTGCCAGTACTCACACTCTCGTTCACAGCATTCCAGAATAGGAGGGAGGAAAGGAGAAACTGCCCTCCCTTCTACTAAAATGTTCCGGCAGCTTAAAACCTTAGTGCTTTCTTTCTTAACACTTCCGAATTTCAGTACTTTCCATTATTTGAACATTGGGTAGAAAACCTGCTTTGTATTAAGCCTTGTCTATATGTAAAACTGACCTCCTGTTACTGAGCAGGTCTATCTCTTTCAGATAGCTTGAAGGATCTACATGGTTTTGAGGATACTGAGGAGAGGAGAGGAATAGGGGGTTATGGTGGGATTTTTGTTAGTCTAAGAAAGTGATGCTGTTTAAAGCTGACACCAGAGACCTGATAGGAACTTACTATTAACTGTATTGAATTATTTTTCCCCTTGCTTTTGACCCTATGTATAGTTACAATGCCAGATTAGATTTATAGCCGCTTCAAGTTGTATTAAATGATATTTTGCTTTCTGTAATACTGTTATAAAATAAAGTTTGTTTATTCTCTAAATGTATCCCTTCTCTTTTTATAAATATAAACCAGTATAATATTTCCTGCGAGAAGTCCTAGAGTTGTAGAATGTTGGAATGTACACTGTAACATATTTAATTCCCTTTTTAGCTCTGTCATACAATTTGATGGTGCTGCCAGCATCACCTATTTAGACAATGAAAGCAGTGCTGAAAGTTTGTAATCTAAAGTTCTGTGTGCAAGGTTCCAAATCGCTGGTTAAATAATACATCCTAGCTTGTACAAGTTCTCCAAGGGATGTTTTAGCTTGTTTTCTTTGCATAGTTGTGTTTGGTTCTTAATGACTATTTTACCTCTCCCATCTGAATCGTGTTCCTCTGCTTCATATCCTGCTTTACTTTGTGTCCATTGTGACTTAAAGCTGAGGGCTGCATCAAGTGGAAAGAGCTGGCTTAATGCAAAGCTTTTACCAAAGCACATCTGATTTGTGCATGGAGTTCTGTTTTCTTTTAAACATTCTACAGCAAATGGCCAACAGGGTATATTTCTTTTGAAATGTTATATATTTCTTCCTGTAGATTTAAAAATGAGTGTAGTGAATATAATTGGCATAACTGTCATTGTTGGGATCTGTTCCCACTAAATTACATCTCAGCTTGTCAGAAGCCTTTCTCACTTTATAATTGTTGCTTCTATCGCAGCAAGCCAAGCCTTAGAGCTATTATGGAACCACTGTGATTCTGTAAATCCACGTCTCATTAGAATGTTTGCATGTGTAACATGCACATTTAGATCATAGCCTGATTTTCTCTGGGCCTTTAGCGAAAACATATTCTTCCATACATCAAATGACATTGATAGTGAAGACAACAGAGTTTCTTTCCAACCCCTTGGAGCTAGGCAATGCATTGTTCAGTTAAGAGTCCATTTTATTAAGCCTCCACAGCTTGATGCCTCAAGAACATCTTTGGGTCATAGTACCCAAAGAGCCATTTTGAACAATGTTGGCAAGTAACCATGGGTGATACAATCAACAAAGCACAAAGGATTTCTCAGGGTGTCATAATCTCACTGAGACATTGAGCTTCCAAATTCCTAATGAACAGGGAAGCAAATGAATGAATGAGATACTAAGATAAAATCTACTAGACAGTATGTGTGCAGATAGATACATTGATCTATATCTACATCTATCTAGTTCTCTGTTCGAAGTTCTAGCTTGAACTACGAGCATCACACTTGCTAGGCAGGCACTCTACTACTTGAGCTGCCCCCAGCCTTTTTTAAACTTGTTATTTCTCTGATGTGTTCTTTTGTTTTGTTTCAGGCTGGCTTTGGACTGAGACCCTCCTACCTGTGGCCTCCCATGTAGCTGGGATTATACACATATTGCCACCATTTTTGACTTATTTTTCTCACTTTACCTCTCTCACTAACTTTTCGCCCAGGCTGGCTTAGAACTGCAGTCCTCCTTATCACCACCTTCAAGTAGCTAGGATTACAGCCCAAAAACTTTTGAGTATATGTTTCCTGCTTTATTTGGTTTGTCATGCAAGGATCTGTGCCATTGCTTAAATTGGATGGGGAACATCTGGCCCATAGGACCTTATAGGCAGGCCTGCGGAATCATTGGAGAAGCAATAGTACAGACCTACTTGCTTATCATCGGCCTGTTCATTTTGTATGGCTTTTAATGATATTGTAAATATCCATATGGCCTTTGGCACTAAAACAGTTTCCCATTCTTGATAGTTTCTGGTAAACTTGGTAGCCATTAATTATAAAAGACAAAGTAAGAATCTCTTGAGCATGCTTTGGAAGTTTTTCCTTCTTAGGAAAAGTCAGAAAAATTGATCCACCAAGTATGCGTTAATTTTATGAATTCTGAAGATTAAGCATAAATTCTGGTTTTTCATATTTACTTTTGCCAAAGAACCTGTAAAAAACAAGGGGCAGGTTGGGGGCTACCGTATGACCCAGGAGCTTAGCCTGACTTTTCTCTGGTGCCTTCAAGCAGATGGCACTGTTCTCAGTGGAAACGAACATGTTAGTGTATTCCTATCTCTCTGAAAACATTCATAAACCTGTTTTGACTGAAGATTCCTTTTTCTCACCTTGCTCAACAGCAGAGGAGAAATAGGTCTTGCTTTAAACTATTTATGTTTATTGTAGAAAACATGGGTATTTATAGCTCATCTGCTACCAAATTGCTGAGTTGATGTACAGGCATCCACTAGGGTCCAATGTGCCTATATCTGGGAGAAAAAATGGAGTAAACTTTGATGAGTGAACCTCAAATTTGCCTAGCAGCTGCCTGAGATGGGAAAATGAGGTGTCCTTTCACACCTTCTGTTAAAGACAGCATTTTTTCCACAAGCTGATCCATCTGGGACTAAAAAGAGATCCCTTTCAGGACTGAAAGAATAGTGTTATTTTTTTCCCACATGGTATATGCACTCTTACAAATTACCTGAATCTGAAAGTCCCCAGCAGACACCATTTTAATTGAATACTATAAAATAGAGAAGCAAATGTCAGTTACTATGCAAGAAGTGCAAACAAACAGGATAGGCATGAGGGAATAAGGATAGGTTGGAGGGAAGAAGCAGCAAATCCTGAACTCGGCACACATTCTGTTGCCTGGCATGGTTATCCATATCACCTTTTTGTGTGACTGTGTCACCAAGCAAAACTCATACATTTCTTGCTAGTTTCTAGATTTCTTGCTTTATAAAATGAATCATCCTAACAGCCTGTTAAACTCGTATAAAGACTGCAATATAGCAGGTTTAGGAAATATAAAGTATGGTTTATTATCAGTAGCTAGAAAAAAATAACAATCATATATTCCAATTAGCACATTAAATGTTGACTTGTTTTTTTCAATTACTTATATTGGCTTTTTCAAAGTTCCATCAAAAGAGAAGAATGTTGCTAGTGAAATGTTGACTCCTTTCCCCTTGGTGTTTGGTTTTTCAGGAATTACATTATAGTTTCTTCCTTTTCCTAGTACCAAATTGTCAGTATATCCAATCAACATTATGTTGAAACTCCATTATTGTGTGCCTTAGTTGTCACATTGATAATTTGTGAAAGCAGTTGGAAAAGGAGAGATGCAGGTCAGAAAATGCAGACATGGGATCCAGAGGAAGCTGGCGGAGGAGAAGCTGGGGGCTAATCAAGCTATTGCATAGAAAGCAGTTTTAGTGTACAAGTGAAAAGTCCTAGGCTAGAGAGTCACACCAAATGTTAGCTATCATAGTACAGAGAGTTTGGACAGAGAGGAAAAATCCAGGCAGCTTGGTTAAGGAGATAGATCTGTGCACTTGCTAATGTCCATGGCAGCGGCTGTTGCTATGGCCACCATATCGACAGAGAAGAGCCCAGAACAAAGGCACCAGTGGCTGTGTGTGAGCAGATTCTACTTGCCACCAGCAAAAACTGACAAAAGAGCAGGAATTTTCACCAGGCTGACTACAGACAGTTGCAGACCATGGATGACCAGGAAACCAAGGGATAGGCGTGAGTAACCCAAGACATCCTCCTTCCTTCTCATGGAACAGCCGTGGTAAGGTAGCCCTTCCACCACCACCAGAACAGAGCTCCATCTTTGATACTGACAAAGACCCAGCCACAGCAGCTAGCACAACTCAGGCCTTGGAAGAAAATGATAGGAGCCATTCAACCTGTCACAGAAACCTGACCTGCCTGGCTCAGCTCCACCCAGGGGAAAGGTGCCCTTCCCAGGTGGAGGAAGCTCCACCCATGGAGGAGTGACTGTCTACACTGGGTTAACAGAGCCAGAGGCTGCCCCTCCCCACTGTGACCTAGGCAGCAGACCCAGCAGCAGGAGGGGTAAAAGGAAAACAGTTGAAACTCAGTAAACATAAAATGTCTCCAGGCTGGGCTCTCTCCAGGCTAGCTCTCTCAGGAGCTAGCACATCAGGGTAAAGCTACTGATTGCTGACAGGCCTCAACCTACCCACAACTTAGCCCCATCACAGCAACTCCAAGCTAGAGGAAACAGCCATCTCCCTCTTTTGTGATACTCAAAGTAGATCTCCCTCCCACTGAATTAGCCTGGGAGGAAGGTCATAAAGTTCCAGGTAAGGCAGAGCTGTATGCTCAAACTGACTTAAAGCAAGCCACAAGAAAACCAAACACCACAAGCAAACCAGAGACTCCACTGAGACCGGTTACAAACACAGGAGAGACACAAGATCCAACCCCCTCCCAAAAAAAATCAAAGAACTCTTTTTTTCTATCTAATTTTTAAAATAAAAAAAAAAAACTTGTTTCATCAGTTTTATTTGTGTGTGTGTGTGTGTGTGTGTGTGTGTGTGTGTGTGTGTGTGAAACTTTTTACTCTTTTCCCTTTTGATCTTTATTGGGTTATTTTTGCATGAATTGCTGTTTTGCTCATCCCCAGATATATACCCATCTTTGATTATTATTAGATTTCATCCTTCATTGTGAGCATACCTGATTTAGAAATTGATTACTCAATTAAAAAACTCTCAGCCTTAACTCCTTTAATAGTAGTATTTCCATATACTTATGAAATTTTAAGTGTTTCATTTTTAAATTTTTTTTTATTTTTCCTTGTTTATCTCCTTCATTCCTTATATCTGTATCCTCTCTCTGAATTTACACCTTGGTTTAATTCCCTCTCTCCTCTTTCTTCCTCACATTCTTCTAATCTTATTTTCTGCCCACAGTTCTCCCTTAACCTGTTAATTTCTGGTCTGCTGACTCCTACTTTGAAGTTTTTAGTCCATTAATCCATAGTTGTTTGTTGTTGAACTAGATTGTATCCATCAAACTAGATTGTATCTGTACTCAGTTTGACTGTGTCAAAAAATCTGTGCAACTACAGGGTTCTGGTTGCCTTAAAATAGTGTTCTACCATGAAATTGGTTTTGCTTTCATACCAAATGGGCAGAACAAGCTGGAGAAACAAGAAAAATGGCAAGTCCAGGTATCTCAACTCCCATTCCTGATAATCAGGCAACAGAGCAGTTAATGTATAATCCAGAGGAAAGTTCCCAAAATGCTCTAAAAACGCTACTGGTAAACATGCTGAATAAAAAGATTGAAAGCCTGGAAAGGATAGGGAAATGCATGAGTGGGATAGGGAAAAGCATGAGCTTGATGAGGCTAACCAAATCTTAATACAGGAATCTCGTGAGTGTGATGAGGTTAACCAAAGATTAATACAAGAATTTTGTGAGCATGATGAGGCTAACCAAAGATTAATGGAGGCATTTATGGAATCTACAAACAGCTGAAGGAATCCAAGGAGGCCACAAAGGGAATGCTGAATGGAGCCCATCAGAAGGAAAGGGAGTCCAATGAACCATAACCAATCAACTAAGGGATTTTAGAATGAGCACTGAAAACATACAAGATCTAAAACAAAGCTTCAACAAAGAATTTGAAGCCATCAAAGCTGACCAATTAGAAGGAAATGAAATAAAGTAAAAAGACTTGACAGTAGGTTAGACCATGCAGACGATTGAATCTCTAGGACTGAGGATTGAAGACAGCCTAGATATTATAAAGAAGGGACAACTATTCAAGACAAATCCAAGAACTATGATAGATCTATTCAACATTTAGAAGACAGCATCAGAAGGCCTAATCTAAGGATAATGGGTGTAGAGGAGCACCTAGAGACAGAAGTTAATGGTCTAGGAAGTTTATTTAACAGGATAATAGCAGAGAACTTCCCAAACATGCACAAAGATAGGCCTATTCAGATACAAAAAGCCTTTAGAACCCCAAATAGACCAGATCATAACAGGACATCCCACCATCACATTGTAATCTGCACAGGATCAATTCAGACCAAGGAAAGGATCTTTAAAGCTGTTAAGGAGAAAAGATCAATCACCTATAAAGGGAAACCAATCAGAGTAACTTCAGATTTCTCAGCAGAGGTAAAACAAGAAAAGCCTGGAATGATGTATGCCACGCCCTAAAGACAACTATCAACCAAGAATACTGTACCCAGCAAAACTCTCCTTCATAACTGAAAGTCAAATAAAAACCTTCCGTAGCAAAGAAAAACTAAAACAATATATCTCCACCAAACCAGCCCTACAGAAATACCTAAAGATGTTCTACACATAGAAAACCAACAAGGCACAATAAAGGCCAAGAAACAGCCCCCAAACAGAGAATACAAGAATCACAGGGAGAACCCAGTTTGTACAGCCCCCAAGAAGGTGGATAACATGGCAGGAACTACCAAACACCTCTCAGTCCTAACTCTCAATATTAATGGAATTAACTCACCAATTAAGTGACATAGACTGTCTAGTTGGATCAAAAAGCAAGATCCTTCTATTTGCTGCCTTCAAGAGACACACCTTGCCCACAAAAACAAACATTCTGAAAGGCTGGAATAAAATCTTCCAATCAAATGGCTCCCATAAACAGGTGGGAGTTGTAATCCTAATATCAGATACAATAGACTTCAAATTAAAATTAGCCAGAACAGATAAAAAAGATCATTACATACTAATTAAGGAATCTCTCCTTCAGGAGGATATTACAATTCTAAATATCTATTCGCCAATCAATGGAGCACCCAAATTTATCCAAGAAACACTACTTTCCCTCAAATCTCACATAGATCCAAAAACATTAATTGTTGGGGACTTTAACACACCACTATCCTCGCTGGATAGCTCAACCCTGCAAAAACTCAACAGAGAAACCTCAGATCTAAACAACTGCATAGATCCACTAGAATTAACATATCTATCTACTAAATATTTTACCCAACAGCATCGGAATACACATTATTCTTAGCAGCACATGGAGCATTCTCCAAAATAGACCAAATTCTAGGTCACAAAGCAAATTTGTCCTTTTAGAAACATTGAAGGGGGCTGGGAAGGTGGCTTAGTGGTAGAGCGCTTGCCTTGCATGCATGAGGCCCTGGGTTCGATTCCTCATCACCACATAAGCAAAAAGAAAAAAGCCATAAGTGGCGCTGTGGCTCAAGTAGTAGAGCACTAGCCTTGAGCTGAAGAGCTGAGGGACAGCGCCCAGGCCCAGAGTTCAGGCCCCATGACTGGACCCCCCCAAAAAAAATTCTTCCCTCCCCCACAGTATAACCTCTGCTTTCACTATATTTGATGTCAGTATAACTTGCGGAGGAGATGGGGAAAAACCAGTTGTTTAAGGATACAGGTGGACCTGTTGCAACAATGAGAAGTACAAGTTGTCATGTCCAAAACAAGCTTTACAACGTCGGTGCGGGGGAGGGGGAAGGGGGAAGGAGAAGGATTGGGATTGGGGGGGAGGGGGGAGGCTGGGAAGGGATGTGAAGGGTAAACCAAAGGAGGAGGCTGCAATGCTTGGTAAGAAATGTATGTATTATCCTGCCCATGTAATTGTAACCCCTCTGTACAGTATGTTCACAAATAAAATAAAATTAAATTAAAAAAAAAGAAACATTGAAATTATGGCCTGCACACTCTCAGACCACAAGGGAATAAAATTAGAAAACACCAAAAGCCACCAAAGAAAGTCGTGTAACACGTGGAGGCTAAACAACTCACTGTTGAACCACCAGTGGGTGATGGAAGAGATTAGAAAGGAAATTCAAGTGCTCATGATATTCAACAAAAATGAAAACACAAATTACCAGCTCCTCTGGGACAACAAAGGCAGTATTCAGAGGCAAATTTATAGCTCTGAATTCCTATATCAACAAATTGGAGAGATCTGAAACCAACAACTTAATGAGACACCTGGAGCTCCTTGAAAAAGAGCAACAAGCTAAACCCCAATACAGTAGATGGAAAGAAATAATTAAAATTAAACCAGGATTAAATGAATTAGAATCCAAAAAATCATAGAGAGAATCAACAAAACAAAGAGTTGGTTCTTTGAAAAAATTCACAAAATTGACAAACCCTTAGCAAATCTTATCAGAAAAAAAAGAGAACACACCCAAATAAACTCAGAGATGAGAATGGAAACATCACCACAGAAACAACCAAGATTCAGAACATTAAAAGGGAATACTTCTCAAACCTTTATGCTAATAAGTTTGGGAATCTGGAAGAAATGGACGATTTCCTAGAAAATATCGACATGCAGAAACTAAACTGAGTTAGTTAAACCAACTTAACAGATCTATATCAAGCATTGAAATAGAAACAGCAATGAGACCTCCCATCTAAGAAAAGCCCAGGACCAGATGGATTTACGGCAGAATTCTACAAGGCCTTCAAAGCAGAGCTCACACCAATACTCCTCCAACCCTTCAATGAAACTGAAAGAGAAAGTTCACTACCAAACTCTTTCTATGAAGCCATCGTAACCCTCATCCCAAAACCAGGCAGGGACTCATCAAAGAAAGAACTAAAGACCCATTTCTTTGATGAACATCGATGGGAAACTTCTGAACAAAATTTTGGCCAATCGACTTCAACAACTCATCAAAAAAATCATACACCACGATGAAACAGGTTTCTTTTCAGGGATGCAAAGCTGGTTCAATATACACAAATCAATTAATATAATTCGTCACATCAACAAGAGCTAGGATAAGAACTGCATGATTATCTCAATAGAGGCAGAAATAGCATTTGACAAGATCCAACACTCCTTTATGATGAAGGTGCTGGAAAAACTAGGAATCCATGGAACATCTTCAATATAATAAAGGCTGTGTATGACAAACCTATAGCCAACATTATAGTGGTGAAAAACTAAAGATATTTTCTCTAAACTCAGGAACAAGACAAGGATGTCCACTCTCTCCACTTTTCTTCAACTTAGTATTAGAATGCCTAGCTACAGCAATAAGAAAAGATGCAAATAGGGAAAGATGAAATAAATTTGCCCAAATAGGGAAAGATGAAATAAAACTCTCTCTCTTTGCAGATAACATGATCGTGTATTTAAAGAATTCCATGGACACCACTCCCAAATTATAGGAGCTGATTCGAAACTTTGGCAAAGTAGCAGGGTATAAAATTAACCCTCAAAAGTCAATGGTTTTTCTGTATACCAACAATGAGAAGAGCACAGCTGAAATAAGGAAAGCAACTCCTTTTGTAATAGCCCCACAAAAAATAAAATACGTAGGCGTTAACTAAAGAAGTGAAGGACCTCTACGATGAAAACTTGCTAAAAAAGCAAATTAAAGCAGAATTTAGGAAGTGGAAAACCCTCCCATGTTCCTGGATTGTGAGGATTAACATCGTGAAAATGGCAATACTGCCAAAGGCTATCTACAAATTCAATGTGATACCTATCAATATTCCAACCTCATTCTTCAATCCAAAAATTCATATGGAACAATAAAAGACCCTGAATAGCAAAAAACAATCCTTAGCAGAAAGGACAGTGCTGGAGGAACATCAATATCAAATTTCAAAGTCTAATACAAAGCCATAGTAATCAAAACAGCTTGGTACTGGCACAAGAACAGACCTCAGGACCAATGGAAATAGAATTGAAGATCCAGAAATGAACCCACAGAACTAAAGCCACCTAATCTTCGATATGGGAGCTAAAAAATAGAATGGAAGAAAGACAGCCTCTTCAGTAAATGATGCTGGAAAATTTGGTTAAACACCTGTAGAAAACTAAAGCTAGATCCTTTTATATCACCCTGTACCAGAATCAATTCCAAATGGCTCAAAGACCTCGAAGTCAAAGCAGACACACTGAAAACATTACAGGAAGGAGTAGGAGAAACTTTAGGGCTCCTTGGCACATGCTGAAATTTTTTTAATAGAGACCCAGAAACACAACAAATCAAAGAAAGGTTGGGTAAATGGGATTGCATAAAACTGTGGAGCTTCTGCATGGCAAAAGACAGCTAGCAAGTTCAATAGAAAGCCCATGGATTGGGAGAAGATCTTCACTAGCTATAAAATGGACAATGGTCTCATATCTAAAATATAGTTAGAACTCAAAAAACTGAATCCTCCAACAACAAATCCTCAAAGAAACAACTGCACAATAAATAAGTGGGCTAAAGATTTAAAGAGTGGCCAATAGACACATGAAGAAATGCTCAACTTCTCTAGCCACAAAAGAAATGCAAATCAGAACAGCATTGAGATTCCACCTCACCCCAGTTAGAATGGCTATAATCAAGAACTCTAATAACAACAGATGCTGGAGGGGATGTGGACAGAAGGGAATCCTATTCCATTGTTGGTGGGAATGTAAAGTTGTTCAGCCACTTTGGAAAGTAGTATGGAGGTACCTCAAAAGTCTCCACATACAGCTCCCCTATTATCTTTGGGTCATTTACCCAAACGATCACACACAAGGTATATTTATACCACGGAATTCTCTGCCTCCAGCAGAAAGAATGACATTGCCCCATTTGTAAGGAAATGGAAAGACTTGGGGAACATCATACTAAGTGAAGTAAGCCATGCCCAAAGAAACATACGTGCCATGGCTTGCCTTATTTGCAATAACTATATAAGTCTAGGACAAGCAGAAAAGGAGTCATAAGCTTTGTACATATGACCATATAAGATTCTGTTAAGTGCAATGAAGCTCAAGATAGGGACACAAGTGGTTTTTTCTTGCTTGCTTTTGTTTTTAACGTATTTAAAATGTACTATGTGATTTTTTTTGTTTCTCTTGTATGTTCTTCCCCTACAGTTTAACCCGTTTTCACTGTATTGGATGTCAGTGCCCTGCATCTTCTATATACATTTTTCTAATTTGGGGAAGGGAAGGGAAATACAAAATGCTGAAATGAGGATATAGATTGACCCATTGTAACAATGAAATGTACAAGATACTATGTTGAAGACGAACTTTACAGCTTGGGGGGGGGGGAGGTGGAGTTGGAGAAGTGGGGCTGGAAGGGATGGTAGGGGAAAAACAAAGGAGGAGGTAAACAATGCTTGATAGGAAATGTACTCATTACTCATGTAACTGTAACCCCTCTGTACAGTATTTTTACAATTAAAAAAACATTTAAAGAAACAAAACAACAAAAAAAAGAAAATGCAGACGTGGTTTCATCGAAGAATTGCCAGCCTGTAGGAGAGCAGGTAGGATGGATCTTGCATATATAGGTTGTCCACACATGCTCTTGCTATTGATTTGCCCTTTCCCAGATTTTGTTCCCCTGTAAAATCAGAATCAGGTGGGTTTCTATAGAATTATAGTGGGCTCTTGACATTGGGTATATATAGTTCCAAGAAAACTTTTTTCCATACTGAGGGTTCTTAGGATACATAGAGTTCAGTGCAGTACTACAGCTGCTTGATTCATTTTCCCCACAACACTGCTGAATTTCCCCTAAAGAAGGGTGATTATCTTTAATAAATCCCAATTTTTTATGTTGCTATTTAAATTGAGCACATTGGGCACTATTTGCTTTCTGGGAGGCCGATTTTCAGGAAATGAAAAGTAGAAAAACATTGGATTCCATGACAATTTGAATACAACTAACTGGTGCTCATGTGGGACTGAGAGCTTTGCATCAATAGAAGAAATGTGCACATGGGAATTAAAACGGTTTTTGGGTTTGTTTGGTTTTGGTTTTGGGTTTTTTTTTTTGCAATTTTCTTGATTATTTTTTGACTGTTCTTGGTCAGAACCCTGTATAATCTGTAAATAAGTCAGGCTTATTGTAGGCAATGATGTCTACAGATTTTTATTTTACAAAATACTTTTTTCAGAGTAAACATGGTAACAGTAAAAGTTAAAAAGTTATAAGATGTCCAGTTCATTGAGAATACCCAAGTAAACCTTTATGTTCTTTGTACTTGCAGAAGCATAGCTGTAGAAGCAGAGTCTCCCTGAGGTCCTCATGGGTCCTCGACATCACTTTTCAGTGTGGTTCTGAGGAGGCATCTTAATCTTTCTTTGCTGTGGTTCTAGTTTAGCAACCAACTTTGTAGCTAAATGGTTAACCATTGCTTAGTGATGAGTAGATATTCATTGTGCTTTAGCCTTTGATGGGTCCCAGCATTTGTGTTTGTTCCTTTCTCTGGTACAGGAAGAGCCATCCTTGTGTTTGTATTGGCAGTCAGCAATCTGCCACAGTTCTTCATTAACTGAAAAGAAAAATATCTATCTATTAGTGATTTGGAGACAATTGAGTGTTACTGATACCTTACAGTGTATAAGTGGCTACTGGCCAGCATTTCCAGCTGCGGTGGCCCTAGTGGTTTAACAGAAACCCAGGTTTTCAGAGCAAGTTCTGTTCTAGATACTCTTACCTCTTCAGCCACATATTGTGGACAAATGAATACTGTTGTAATTGTTACATGCTGAGAACAGCATATTTGGCAGATTGTGTTGATTAAGCCATGAGTGGAAGATATGGACATGAGTAAAATAGCAGCGCTACTGCTCCCTCCCCAAAATGTATTTGAGCACTTACAGTTTTTAGGCAAGCCAAATTAGTCTTACCCCTCTTACCTTTTGGCATCTTTTACTGATGACTAACTGCTTCAACTTTTTGCAAGCTATATATTACTTAATTCCCTATAATATTACCTCAAAGTAAAGCTACTAAAATATTAAAGAGTGTTAATTGACTTTTATTTTTGACCTATTGAAACATTTTCCCAATTCCCTTTCTCTGATTCTATTGTACATTGTCTTCTTGTGAATTCTTCCTATAGCTTCTTTAACTAGTGTCTCTGGCAGTAGCCAAATTTGATTCTCAGCTTTGATACCTGTTCTCAACATGTTTTCTTGACTTTCACCAACACCTATGGTTAGCTGATCATGCTTTTGCTTTCAAAAGTTTTGTTTTCAGAATACAATTAAGTCAGAAACTGAGCTTCTAACCCTCAATAAACACATTCTTAATTGGTTGTGTTTTGAGACATGGTCTCCATATGTAATTCAGACTGGCTCATGATGCTCTTGCCTCAGCCTCCTGAGTGCTGATATCACCCGCATACATCGCCATACCAATTTCAACATATTTATAGAACTTTCTGTCTTTCACATCAAGTCTATGCAATTTATTTCTGGTCTAGTACTTTATAAGACATCCACCCAAGAAACACATACTCTACATATTCTAGGCTTCCACAAATGCCTATCTTACTCAGGAGACAGTCCATATATTTAAGCCTGAAGATTTACTTGCCAGTATCTCTTGTGAACTTGCTGCTACCAGGCATACTGCAGAGCCCTTTCATTCTTGCCATGATGGTCCCAGTTGGACACCATTATTATTCTTTTTTTGGGGAGGGTCTGGTTGTGGGGCCTAAACTCTGGGCCTGGGCGCTGTCCCTCAGCTCTTCAGCTCAAGGCTAGCATACTACCACTTGAGCCACAGTTCCACTTCTGGTTTTTTTCTTTTTGCTTATGTGGTGCTGAGGAATCTAACCCAGGGCCTCAGGCATGCAAGGCAAGTGCCCTACCACTGAGCCACCTTCCCAGCCCACCATTATTATTCTTAACTTATTGATTAGTAGCCTGGGCAGATGGCTATCAAAATGAAGCAGTTTCCCCAACGCCAAAGAAACGCATGGATCCAGCATATGATCCCAGACAGTCTGACTTCAGTAACTGGGTCACATTGTCTTGCCATATAGGTGGTTTGCTATTCGGAAGATACTCCTTTAACATGGCCCCATTCTTAGAGTATAGACCCAGTGAAATAAGAGTGATTTCTTCAATGACACAGCTGATCCTTCAAGTGAGTGACCTGAGTACAAAGAGTAGAGGTGAACGTACGTAACTTGGATAATGAGTGAGTGAGGAAACTGAGTAGAGAACTAGAATAAAAGGAACAGGAAAACCCATCAATTAATAAATCCATCCTATCTAATAGTCAAAACTTCAGGGCTTAAGTCCAGTGTAGTACTTTTGAGGTGAATGGCTCAGGGTGCTTTACTGAATTATTCTGAGACTATTTTAATAACTATCATAATGACACAAATGCTTCCTTCCCGGGATATACAAGACAGAAGGATAATGGCAATTGTTGACATGGGCATTATTAAACACCTGTGTGTGCACCAATGCCATAGCTGTGCTCTACTGTTATTTTACGGGTGAGGAAGCTTCATCTTTATTAAAGAGCTGGAGTTCAAACCATAGATAATTTTACTTCAATGTCTCAGCTCTTAGCAATGACATTCTGCTACATTTCAAGTTATTCTGTTCTGTCCAAAGAATTCCTTTTTCCTTTTTTGATTGCTGATGACTAAAATGCACATATGACTTTCAGTGAAAGATGCCTAGCGACCTGGTGCAATCTCAGCACTCTAGTTGTCTGTTTTAGAGTACAAGTTGCTGAAACTCTGATCTTTTCTTTTCTTTTTTTGGTCGGTTATGGGGCTTGAAGTCTGGGCTTGGGTGCTGTCCCTCTACTATTCAGCTCAAGGTGAGCGCTCTACTGCTTGAGCCACAGTGCCACTTCTGGTTTTCTAGTGGTTTACTGGAGATAAGAGTCTCACGGACTTTCCTGCCCTGGATGGCTTTGAACCTCAATCCTCAGATCTCAGCCTTCTGAGTAGCTAGGATTACAGGTGTGAGCCACTAGTGCCTGGCTTGAAACCTTGATCTTGACTAATTATCTTCCCTTATTTTAGACCTACGGCTGTACAACTTCAAGGTGCTCCATAGAACCATTTTTTTGTTTGTTTTTATTGTTTTGTTTGATCCTAGGGCTTGAACTTGGGGCTTGAGTGCTATTCCCGAGCTCTTTTTTTTCCAAGGCTAGTCCTCTACCACATTGAGCCATTTCACTTCCCCAATTGTTTTTATTAACGATTATCAGTAATATTGTTAGTCCTTCTTTTGTTATTGTTGGTTGTGTGGCTTGAACTCTGGGCCTGGGAACTATCCCTCAGCTCCTCAGCTCAAGGTGAGCACTCTACCACTTGAGCCACAGCACCACTTCTGGTTTTCTGAGTGATTTTTATTGGAGATAAAAGTCTCATTGAATTTCCTTCCCGGGCTGGCTTTGAACCACAATCCTTAACTCTGAGCCTCCTGAGTAGCTAGGATTACAGGCATGAGCCACTGACGCCTGGTGCCATTGTTGCTCCTTTTAAAGAATGATTTGTTCTTGATCGGGGTGATGATAGGTTAGAGGCTAGGTAACACTAGAAATTTTTGAGTGTTGGGACTCACTTCCACTCTAGGAAATGTTAGAAGGAAGGTTTGGCTATGGAAAGTTCAAGAGTCAGACCTGGGCTACTTAGTAACACAAGGGACAGACTGTAGAGTACAGGATGTTAGGCAATTTTCTTTCTTCCTCTGTGAGAAAATGGATGTTCTCTACTTAACTAATTAAATTTACATGTACCATTACCTCCAGAAGCTTGAAGAACAGGGATTAATGTTGAATGATTACAGTACCTCCACTGCTCTCCTCACATCTTAAAATGGCCCCCTAGTCTGAAAGTCTAGCATGCATATAAGACAGGCAAACTAGTTTCTTGTTTTAGATTGGAGGGCTTGAGGTTCTGTGAGCAACCAGTTAATCTGTCAATGTCCTTCTCTTTATGTGAACAAAACAGGAATAGTTACACTTGCTGTAGCCCTGGTTGGAAGATGAAAGACATGACATTTGCCCATCTGTTTACACTTTTTAAGTGGCTGTTGCTAAATGGAGATACAAACTGGTGATATTTTATTTTGGGATTTCATTTGTCCTCACAAATGAGAGAGAGAGAGAATATTACTAATTATCCATGGGAAAATGTCTCCAGAAAGAACTATAATATTTAAACAGTAAGTTTCAGATGAGACTTGCATTGTTTTTAGTGGCTGATGAATAGTCATAACACTATTATGCTGCAGGAAATGGTGCCCACACTTCGTAATTCTTACTTGTAGAATGTAAGTTCCAGGCACAGTTAAGTGAGAGCCAGCCAGACCCAAGTAGATGACAATGGAAAAGGTGGCTCATCCCACTGCAGGGGTACCAGTTAGTAGCTGTTTAAAGGAATCTCTCTCTCTCTCTCTCTCTCTCTCTCTCTCTCTCTCTCTCTCTCTCTCTCTCTCTCTCTCTCTCTCTCTCTTTCTCTCTCTCTCTTTCTCTTTCTTTCTTTCTTCCCCCTCTCTCTTTCTCTCTCTCTCTTTCTCTCTCTCTCTCTCTTGGTTGTGGGGCTTGAACTTGGGGCCTGGGCTCTTTTGCTCAAGGCTAGTCCTCTACCACATTGAACCACAGCGCTAATTCCAGTTTTCTGGTAGTTAATTGTTAAAATCTCTTGTACTTTACTGAGTGGACTGGCTCTGAACTCTGGTCCTCAGATTTCAGCCTCCTGAGTAACTAAGGATTACAGGCATGAGACACAAGTGCCTGGTGAGGATCCTGTCTTCCCTCTGACATTTATTAAAAGACATAGTAGAAAGGACAGGTTTGACTAGACAGTAGTTTTGACTATATGTAGACTAAGACCAACATCAAAAATATTCATATTTCTAACACTAACTGCGGATGATGTTTGTTCAGTACCTTTTGTGGTTTCTGAAAGAGTCAGATGACTTTTTCTCCGTCTTGAAAGTCCATAGTTAAAGTCTGCTCTGGTGTCTAAGGTAATCCTCTGTTATTTGGTAGCTATGGTTTAGTTCTATACTGAAGCTTATGTAGAAACTCACTCCCCTTTGGAGAGGTATTAAGACCTCAGGACATTAAAATCCAGACAGGACCTCTAGGAAGTGATTGGGTCATGAGAACTCTGCTTCATGAGTGAGTGCATGGGTTAATGAGACCAGATCTGTTATAGAAAACAAGTCAGCCCTGCCTCTTAGAGGAGCTCCTCTTACCATGAGGTGCTTGGAAAATGGCATAGTCTTCACCAAAGGTCAGGGCTGACCAATGCTTTCTGTGCATTTTCTCCTGGACCTGCCTTCTAGGACATCAGACCACACTTCCAAATCCAACATGGCTTTTCCAGAGCACTTTGAAGGAATGTGTCTGACATGCTTATAATTTTAGTTATCTAGCTAGAATACTGTAAACTAATTCATGCCTACATATTATAGATGCTTTCCCAGAGATAAGGAAATCTCTACTTTGCAGTCTGTTCCAAATGCCAGCTGCGCCACAGGATTATCAGACCTATAATTACTGATGAGCAGAAGCCAGTAAAGCCTTTGAAAATTCTTGACCTGTTCTTCGCCTCATTTCGTGCTTGATACATTTTTTTGATCTGAAAATTTTGTCTTTCCAAAGAAGCAGCTAGAGATAAAGCCCAGAAACTGCATGAAACATTCAAGTTTCTAACTGTGACAGCCGCATTGTTTTATTTCTCCCTAGGGTACTTGGAGTCAATGGGAGCCTGGGATACATGTAGGTAAGAGTGGCCACTGCAAAAACTGTAAAAGCAAATGTGCTGGGTCTTAAGGTACATGGAAGGCTGAAGGGAAGGTATAGTTAAGATTCCACACCTTTCTCATTCCCTCTCTTTTTTGGGAAGCTTTTTGTAGGGGTTAGTAGGCATGCATGGCTGGATGGCAGCATGTCCAACAGACTGGTCTTGGGCAGTGAAGGATGAATTGAGTTAATTAAGGAAAGAATTTGTCACCTATGTCCTGCAGAGTGAGGCAGATTATAACTTGGATGCATGAAAAGAGAATGGTGGGTGAATATACCCATCTAACTATGTACAGACATGAAAACCAAACTAGCAAATTTGAGACGGGAGGCGATGGGATAAACTGAGGGAGTAATGCATTGCACACATAACTTGATGTTTAACTGAAACCCTTTGTACAAGTATTTGACAAAAGCAAAAAAAATATTAACAGCTAAAAAAATAACCACCCAACACCGAGAGCTGTGCATCAAAAAGAGACACACAAAATAAAAGGCGACGGAGTTTTTGAGTAAGGTATAATGGAGAACTTGTGATTCTGTAATTTATTCTATGTCCCCTAGGATATCTGTATGTTCTAATTCTCATCCTTATTGCTCTGTTGCTAGACTTTAGGTTACATATCATAGTATTAGTGATTGAAGATACCTAGCAATAGACACAAAGGCATCGCATAGACTTGGCTCATTTTTGTGGAAGAGGAGGGGGTTTTCAAGCTTTTAAGTCGTTTTAATATGACCTCTTCAAAATTTAAAAATACATTGATTTTTGTTGATATTGCTAAAATAGTTGTTAACATCTATGACATGGAGTATTTATTTGGTACAAGATTAACAGCTCATTTTTATGTTTTAATTTTACCAGAATAAAAATCTCAATTCCCTTCCCTCTCCTCCTTTCTCTTCCCCTCCTCTCCCTTTCTTTTCCCTCCACTTTAACACTATTCTCTCATCAGGAATCTATACCAAGATCGATCATCTGTCTTTTAGAGCTTTACATTTACCAAACAATGTGTGCAACACGTCCTGGCTAGAAGTCCAATGGCTGGGAAAGAAGTGTGTATGAATACACAACCATGGGTGTGTACACATGGAGAGAAACACATGGGTGCCTGTGCCAGACACGATTCATCTGTCAGAGAGAAGGTAGATCCTGAATATTTTAATGTTTGTGAATCTGTTCCCTTAAAGACAGGCAAGCAACCCCTTGCCCGAACTGCCAATTCACATTTTGTGAGGGACTTAGCAGACATTCACATCCTAGCACACAGTCTATGGAACTAAAAGGAACTTGCCCAGTGTCCCAAGAGAGGACTTAAGTTGTATTCCTCCAGACCTCCCCAGAACACAGCGGGTGCATTGGGTGTTCGTGAAGTGTGCTGTGGGAAAAGATATCTGAGCCTTTCCGTGTGTGGCCTTGCACTTACCCTCGATCAGTTTGATCCTAAAGTAGGCAATGAGAAGGAACAGCAGCAAAGCCACAGGCAGGAAGATCCCCAAGAACAGGAATGTACCAGGAAGCTCTCTCAAAAATTCTGAAAGCGCAGAGCTCATTGCTGGTGGCATAGACTGCTGGCACAGTAGGACTCACACCTGGGACTCAGCAGCCCTGCTCAGAGTCGGCACCTGTTTTCTTCTGGGGCTCTGGCCTCTGCATGTCAGGGGAACTTTCTGTGGACTTTGCTCTGTCTAAATAGCACCATGAATTCAGACAGGACTACCGGCAGGTTACACTGTAACTCAGTTTCAAAATGTAGAGGAATAGAAAGGCAAATCCCCCAAGCCTTTGTGGAGATGAGTATTTATCTAGGAGGAATAGGATGATCCCAGGAAGCTGACATTTCTTTGTATTCATTTACTGAGAAACACTTGACTTCAAGTAAACCTCATTACTGATTTGTCTTCTTCTTGTGTATTCCCAAATAGAAAAAAAAACAACTTCTTTTTTACATTTCCTACATTTGACAGTTAAAAATCACTTAATATTCCTGCTAATACCTCTAGAAAGATGTGAATTTTTACTTACACATTGCTGATCTAACAAGTACCAAAGAGGGATAAACAAGATTCTTTCCAGCTCTAAAAACTCTCTTCCCTGTGTACTATATTTGGAGTACTTTTCTGAATGGAGCATTGATTTATTCTTTCATTCTTTTTGAATTTTTATTCTTTTTTTCTACCCCTCCCCACCCCAGAATTAGGGCTTGAACTTGGAGCCTTGTGTTTTCTCTGGGGTTTCTTGCTCAGGGCTGGAGTTCTATTTAAGCCATGCCTGAAGTCCAGGTGTTTTGTTGATTAATTGGAGATGGAGTCTTGCAGACTTTTCTGCCTGGGCTGGCTTCAAACTGTGGTCTTCAGATTTCAGCCTCCTGAGTAGCTCGGATTACAGTGGATGCGCCACTCGCACCTAGCATGACTTATTCCTTTTTTAATGAACATTTAATTCTACCAGAATCCAACTTGTGGGCTAGATATATACAAAGAAAAGGTAAGTAAAATGGGGTCCCTTACAACAAAGAGAGTACAGCCCCAAGTGGCTTTGGTGGTGTGGATGGTGCCCTTGACACATCCATCTTTGCTTGCGGCCATAGCTCCCACTGTTATATCTGCTCTGTTCACACTTATTTGTGGAAGTGGTGTGAGTTTTGTAGAAAAAGAATAACAGACTGGTGGATGTTAAAAATGGACACTAACTTGTTGACTCTGCTGTTAACTTGGATTACGTGTGTAAAAACAAAAAAAAATTCCAGATATGCTAAGCTAGTAAACTTAATTTTCCACTCCAATGATCTCTTGGAGGTAAGTTTGAGGGCCCTGACACCCTTGCCCTACCTGTGCCCCTCTGGACAGCTGTTGGTGAGTGGCCAGCATAGCCCATCTCGGATGAGCTGTTGTCAGGACCTCCAAAGTTCTTCATTGGAGATGATGTGTAGCCAGGTAGTCAGTGCCTGAGCAAAGCCTGAAACCCCATTTACAAAACTATAAGACTGTAGGACTGACTGGTGGACTGTCTGAGCAGGAAATCATAAGCAGCTTTCCTCTTCGAAGACAGATATCTTCATTTCCAAATGAACACACTTGAGATTAAGTCTGCATTCATTGTACTTTGCTTGCCTTCGACTCCCCACCCCATGAATGATGGTGTTGCTCCCATTGTCCTCATATGCTTGCTGTTGAGATGGTTTTCTGAGGCTTTTTCAGCTTGAACAGAAAGCTAATTGGTAAAGTGTCTATCTTCAAAAAAACACTCCATGAGCAGGTGACATTACCAGGGAGATGTTAGACAGCTGTTAGACTGTTATGTTTTCTTTCCTGTTTCATTCCATTTTGCAAGGCTAAGTTGAATGCTTGCCCTGAAGTAAGTAAGGGAAAAAGGTAAACATGGAACTGACAATACTGCTAACTCCCAGATCAACATAAGAACAAAGTGCAAGAGAAACTCCGAAGAGAGATTAATTCCCTGTCAGGGAACTGGGCTGAGTTCATTAAGAAGATAACATCAGAGCCAAATCTGAGGGTTGGGAAGCAGACACAAGGTAATAGGCAAGCAGGATTAATGGAGGAAAAGGAATACTTGAAAGTAACTGAATCACAAAGGATTCAAGCCAGAATATCTTAAGAGTTGAAGCTGGGAGGGAAAAACTAGGAAAGACTGAGGGAAGGAAGAGGTGACACTATCCAAAAAGAAATGTACGATTTACCTTACCTATGCAACTGTAACCCTTCTGTACATCACCTTTATAATAACAATAAAACAAAAAAAGAAATGTGGTGGCATTTTACAGCTTATAGACTGTGAGATGCCTTGCTAAGAACTATGCTACTGACATGGCTTTGGGAAATGAAGCATTTAGGTACCACTTTCCTGAGTGGATTGAAGAAAGGACATCTAAGTAAGCCATGTGGAAATAATTAATACTGAAAATAAAATCTACATTGGGTAAAATGGGTAGACATTATATGAAAAAAAAAGTGCCCTGTGATTTTTTTGCTCCATTTTATTTCATTTAAAATTTTTTTATTGTGAAAATACCATATGGAGGGGTTACAATTACATGAGCAAGGTAATGAGTACATTTCTTATCGAGCATTGTTGTCTCCTCCTTTCCCCTTCCCATCCCTTCCCATCTCCTACCCCCCTCCCCCAACCCAACCCCCCCGCCTCCCCCTCCCCCCCGCCAAAGTTGTAGTTTGTTTTTTGACATAACGATTTAAGTAGATGAACAAAGAGATTTCAGCACATCAGTGTGTGAGTTCAGTGCAGCTTGCTCAGTGTCACCTCTTCCATTGTTCTCCCACATCTCTCCCAGCGCCACCCATCCCCTCAAATTCCCAAATTCCATTTTCATACATACACATTGAAATTATGATTGTGTCTGCCCCACCTGTTTTCTCTCCATCCTGTTGATTTCTTTAGTCTCTCCCACTGTTGATTTGCAAAAGATGGCATTTAGGAGAAAATTCCTGAGAAGCTATAGTCATACCATCTATTATACTGTATGCTTAGTGACAGCTGGCCCAAAGCCTACCATAGCTAACTGTGACCTACTGAAGCACATGCCAAACCCACCAGGCATCTGCATGTGTTTGATGGAGTCATTAAGAATGACTCATTGCAATGACTTACTGTAGAGCAATGGAAGTTCTGAAGTTCATCAGCAGAAGGTGCCAAAACACTGATATCAGCACTGATATCAGAAACACCTAACTACACACAACACAGAACAACAAAGCTACAATGCTCAAAAATATCAAACCTAGTTTGTTTTAATTATTTTCATAATGTTTTGTTGCAATGGAGCATTGCTGGCAGTGCAAATAGAGCACTGCCTATTAAAGAATGGCTTTTGAGAGGCTGTGTTTCTTTGGCACTTGTGACTTTGGCCCTTTGAACTTTGCCCATTAGCTATGTCAATTAAAGGAGTATCAGTTGGCAATAATCCTACAGCGCACACACCAAAAAACAGGAAATTGGAAGAAAGTATTATGAGTAATAAGATGAGCTTGGAGAACGGGCCCACAGTCCAGATTTATTTATTTATTTATTTGTTTATACATACACACTGGTTAATTGGAGTTGGAAACGATTATACTTTTCTGCTTGTGTTGGCTACCAACCTCAATTCTTGGATCTCAGCTTCCTAGTAGCTAGGATGACTAGCACCAGGCTGAAGAGTTAAATTCTGACCAGACTTGAATGAAGTAAAGAAATCAGCCAATATGTATTTGGAGGGACAGAGTGTTAGTCAGAAGGATCCTCAAGTGCTAACTTCCTGAGGGCTGCTTTGGGGCATGAAGATGAAGAGGGAGGTCAGCTGTGACTGGCACACACTGGTAATGGGGAAATGGTGATATAGAACCTCAACACTAACAAGGCCAAGGAAATGCACTCAAAATTTAGTCTGTGAATCTAATTCCTCCGCATCTTATGAGAGATTTCTTGGGGAAAAAAGTTAAATTACTGCAGAAAGTACTAGGACAAGTAGGTTTTTGATTTCAAGGTCCTTGGAGCCTTTAATTTGGTTAAGGTGCATGATAAATCCCCAAATGGAATATAGTCTGCAGCCTCTGCCAGAGTCACTAGACCACCAGATTGTTCTCAGAAGATTAATCTGCAGAACACTGTTCAGTATAGGACACTGCTACACAAGGAGAATTTTTTTTCTGAATACACAGCTTTAGTAGTCTTAAGAATACCATGCCTGGGTAGGGAGCTCACTTTAGTGAGAAATTATTGCTCTTATTTGTTTTGTTTTACTGGCTTTCATGTTTTTGTTTTGAAAATCTTGCCAGCAAGTCTGTCTCTAGCAATTCAGGAAATATTTACTTTGTCTCTTGAAAAGTTTCTGGTGTTTCCTCAGCCCACTTCAGCAAGCTGCTTTGTTCGTAAGTAGATGATCGTTAGGGCATGTTCATTGCACATAGATCTCTCATGAGCGCATTCTGTCTGCAAAGGGAGACAGAGAAGATGTTTCCAGTCTAACCAGTATGTGGTAACAGGAATGGAGGTTCTCTGAGAATTCTCAAATAAAGTGCAAGGACTACTCTGGTGCCTATGGGAAGATGAGCCACTCTGACACACCAAGAAATTATTTGTCCTTTGAACTGATTTGAAGCTTTCACTTGATTTAGGTTTTTCTCTTTCAACCCAGTAGATGTTACTCAATCAACATTTATGAAATAAGAACTCAGACTAGAGGTTGATTCACTGTGTAGTTAATAAATTTGAAATGTCAGCATCCCTGTTGCCTGGTCCTTTCTAAGACCCAAGAAACATGTGGCACAGAGGGTTGGAGCAGCCATGGACATTTTGTTTTTGGTTTTAGTGGTGGTGGTGGGGGGTTAAACTGAGGTTAAAATGTTTGCTAGGCAGGTGTTTGACCACATGAGCTATACCTCTAATCCAGCCATGAGACAGCATTGGTGGAAAGATGAGTTGGGGACATTTAGTTGAAACTAGTGGAGTATCTGCAGTCATTTTGTAAGATCATTAAGCTTTACTTAGCTGTCTTGGTGTAAAATGGCTTGTAGAAATAACCCTAGAACCCACCATGTTGACTACCCTAGTTGTAACGCAAAGGGATGAAAGGTCCTACTGCAACACGTGCATGTCCTTTGCATCGGACTTCAGAAGCATGAGGGAAATGGAAGAGGAATGAGGTTTGAAATGCATCGAGCCAGAAATTGCTTGGAAACATTACTCTCCAAATATCATATTTATAGAATACTAAATAGATTTGATTCTCATTGATACTCAGTGAAATTGCTGGTTATCCCCCATGGTGGAAGAGATTATAAACACAGTATATTGTTTTTGTATAAATGGCATATAATGTAATCTATCAGAATTCCTGACTCCAAGGGCAAAATCAGTAGCAATAGTACAATAATGTGTCTTTGATGTTATGTAGTGAAAAAATCTTGAACTATTTCACTTTTTAGCCTCTATGATCATTGCAACATCATATACTTTAGCATGTACGATGACACCTTGCTCATTCGTCCTGACAAAGTGTGGTGGTTCTGGAAAGGAAAGCATGAAGAACTTCGCTTGGCAGAATGGGGACTTAAAGAAACTAGTGTTCCAGAACAACCAGTGGCGGCACTTTAAGAGTCATTTAATTATGTGTTTTACAGTTCAACGCAACATATGGCAATTTACAGATAAATTTAATTCTTGTGAATATCTTCCTTTCAGATTAATTTTTTTCAAAATTATTGGTTACATCAACATTCTATGAAGAAAAAGAAATGTCCCAGTGGAATCCAAAAATAAGTACTGAAGGAATGTTTCAGAATAAGTCCGTCTGTCTATTTTATATATATATATATATATATATATATATATATATATGTATATATATATATGAAGATTTGTTAGCTTTTAAAAACACTGATTTGTAAATAACTATAATAGAGTTGTTTATCTTCTCTATCTTATGCACTTTTAGATAGAATTTTGGTTTTGCATTTATGTTTTCTTTAAAAAAATCCTGTTTTGTTTTTATATTTATGTTTTCTTTAAAAAAAAATCCTGCCCAAATACATAAGCTTCAAGTACCCTTAACCTACATGTGCTGCTTAGTAACGGTAAAAATTTTCCAGATGAATAAATCCCGAGAGATATATAAGAGAACCTTGTGGTTCATATTGTTATCAGTAAATCCTCTAATTTGTGCCTCCTGTTGTAATTTGGGAAGATGTGGATCTCCTCTATTTGGTCTCTTTGGCTATATAATAGGAGCCTGCCAGTGGGACACCCAGTAAGAGGACATATTCAAAACTAAAAGTAGTCCACTCATCTGAGGGGCATCAGGGCTGATTCCATATCTTGGCTAGGGTACGTTATACTACAGTGAACATGGTTGTGCTGGTAGCTTTAGTGTGGCCTTATTTGTGGTCTATTGGATAAATGCCCAGGAGTGGCATTGCTGTATGGCTAGCTTTTTGAGGAACCTCCATACTGCTTTCCACAGTGGTTGAAGGATTTTATATTCCTACCAACAATGTAATAGAGTTCATTTTTGGCCACATACCTGCCAGGATTTGATTTCTTGACACTGGCCATTTTCACTGTGATGAGGTGAAATCTCAGTGTTGTTTTGATTTGTATTTCCTTTATGGCAAGAGATGTTGAACATTTCTTCATGTGTTTGTTGCCATTTTTATTTCATCTTCTGAGAAGTCTTTCTTTAAGTCATTAGCCTATTTATTACTGGGGTGTTGTTTCTTTGAGAGAGTTATGCTAAGTTAAGTAAGCCTGACCCAGAGAAACAAAGGTTGCATGATTTCCCCCTTTTGTGGTGTCTGTAAGGTGCCTATAAATCTACAAGTAAATACACTGGGTGTTAAACAAGGGGTTACAAATGAATTAACTAAAGTATAATAGCCTCTAAGGACAATGCAGACAGTATAATTCTTTAAAAAGACTAAGTTACAGTGGAGTAGAGAAGAAGAGAATAATAAATCATTGCTTATTTAAGTTCTAAAAAAAGACAAGTTAAAACCCAACAAAATAAGTACCAGGAAATGGGTACTTCCAAGGGAGCAGGGTCAAGAAGAGAGGGGTAGAAGCATGAAGGGGGAAAGTGGGAAGAAGCAGGCAAAAAATTCATTGTATATACCACAGAGTTGAGAAAACATATGAGAGAAGGCGTGGGTTGAAGAGGGGTGTGTGAAGATGTTGAAGGGATGTCATGGATCAAGATGCATTATATATATCAACTGCTTGTTATAAATTCAATACATAAGCTACAATTAATTTAAGTAAGGGAAGGGGTGATCATTGATCCAGATGTACTATATTCATAAACTGCTTTGGTGAATGCCAATTCCTTTGTATAACTACTTAAAAATAATAAAACAATTAAAAAATAAAAGTGAGACAAAGTAGTGCCAGAGATTCAATGAAGTACACCAGAAAGAGCCACCACTGAAGAGAAATTAAATTTAATTTGGATATCATTAACTGATTCAATGATTTATTTTTTTAATTGAGGGACTTTTTACCAATTGTAATACTCAAAACCCCAAATTGTATTGTTTTGCTCTTTAGGAAAGAGATCCTTGCAACTTCTGCTGTATCTCAGCAGTAAATCCACAGTGCTCATTTAGGCCAGTGTTTGCTGGTGACTGACAGACCTGACTGTTGGTCTGCAAATGTCCTACTTTCTGTCTGAAGACTGAAGTTTAGAGATTGCTTGCTAAAACATAGGCATTTTTCTCTCATTAGCAGAGAAAGTAAAATGTGCATGTCTATGTTCATCTCTGGGAGTAAACTACCAGACCATGGCTAGAATATTTTGCCAGAGTAGTAACAGAGAAATAACAGCTGTTTGTATAAAGAAACCAGGAGCTTATTTGCATGGCTTCTAGAGGCAACTGGGAGATTAATACGTGTTGTCAGTTCTACAAGTTTAATTTGACTTGCACTAAAATAGCATCAATATACATCTCCTCTGCCATTCATTTCCCTTGAATACTGATTAATTTACTCTCATTCCACCCTGAATGATGCCAGGCAGTAATGAGTGGTAGCCATCTGGCAGTCCTATTTTATCTTCCCTGCTCCCCTAAAAAGCAGCAGAGGCAGGGGCATTTTTTTCCACGGGTGTCTCTGCAGCTGCTCAGAGTTCCTGGCCCTCCTCTTGGGGAATGCAGAGCAGATGTCTGCACAGACCATGGATTCCTGAGCTAGAGCAGAGCTTTTGTGGTTTCTCTGTTGTAGCTGATGAACAAACGACACCTCCATTTCACAGTGGAAGGGATGGTAACAGAGCCAGTGACAGGAGGAACACTCAAGTCACGGAAAACAATATTTGCAGAGTCCAACTACTGCTATAAAGTAGTAGTTTATGGACACATGATAATACAAAGTACACAGAGATAAAGCTCTTTATAGACATATAAAGCAATGCTGTTAATGTAGTCTTAAACTTTTTTTTGGCCTTAAAATCTTTACAGACTAGAAAACCCATCTTATTTTGGTCATTGCTGCCACATATTTTTCTTCAGAATAATTATATAATGTTAACTCATAATACAGATAAAATCATAATAAATGAACATCAAGCTGATTTATTTCAAGGTTTTCGAAAAATCAGCTTTACTGAGGTTAAGTATATAACACCAGAAAATATATTAACTTTGCTCTGTTTTTACCTTTGATACATTCATATGTTCATTTAATCACTATCATGATCAAGATATAGATTGCTAGAGATTATCATCCCCCATATTGTCTGAATGTCCAGGAAAAGGATTGGCCTTTCCAGTTAATCTTCCTTACCCAAGTACCAAGAAAACTGCAATATCCTGTCAGTGTGAACAAAATGGATCTATTCTGGAGTTCCATAGAAATGAGATCTTACTGTGTCAGCTTTTCTGTTTGATTTCTGCTTATCATAATCTACCATACTGTTGCATGGTTCAGCGATTAGTCTTTTTTGCTGAGTAGTATTTTGTTCCACATAGATTCTATCTCACTATATTTATCTATTCACTTGTTGATTGACACTTGGTTTCAGGCTACACTGTGGGTTCAGTGGTACATGCCTGTCATCCCAGCAGTGTGAGGAAGCACAAATAGGAACCTAGCAATCCAGGCTGGCCAGGCATAAAATAAGACCCTATCTCGAAAACAACCCAAAAAGGGACTGGTGGAGTAGCTCAAGAGCAAGTAGAGTGCTTGCCTAGAAAACACAGGGCCTCTATATGGAAAATATATTTCACGTAGCATATATATTATATAATATACATATATGTATATTTCATATATATATTAATATGCATACATGAAAAGCATCATTTATATACCTGATCGATCACAATATGAAACATCTTTTCACTGTCATTTACTTCTTTTGTAAAGTGTTCAGATCCCTTGCTAATTTTTTTTTTCCATTTGGTTACCTTCGTATTGAGGTGTTTTGTTTTCCATTTGTTTTGTGCTGGTACTGGGGCTAAACTCAGGGCCTGGGCACTGTCTGTTAGTTTCTTTTGTTTAAGGCTGCCATTCTACCACTTGAACCACAGCTGCACTTGCTGGCTTTTTTTTTTTTTTTTGGATGGTTAATTGAAGACAAGATTCTCAAGGACATTCCTGCACAAGATAATTTGAACCATAACCCTTAGATCTCAGCCTCCTTAGTAGCTAGGATTATAGGCATGAGCCACCACTAGCTGGCCATATTGAGTTTTAACTAATTAAATTCTTATATCAGGATACAAGTCTTTTGTCAGGGATTCATTTTGTAAATACTTTCCTCTGTTTGATAGTCTTTTCTCATTTTTTCTAATAATGCATTTTAAAGAACACAAGTTTTTTAGACATGATTAAATCCTATTTATCTTTTTAATGGTTCATTCTTTTTATTGTTTAACTAAGAAATCTTTGCCTAACCAAAGGGACTGAAGAATTTTCTCCTGTTTTTTTCCCCTAGAAGCTTAATATTTTAAAGATTGCATTTAGATCTATGATGTATTTTGTTATTTTTTTAATTGACTGTGGTAAAGGCTACCATTGATTTTTTTCCCCCAAGGAACATTTGATCAAACATTTTTTCTTTCCCTTAAACTCAAGTGACAGTTGAATTTTATTGTAAATCAACTAATACCACATGTGTGAATTCCTGAATTCTGTATTCTGTTTCAGCCTTTTAATGTCTACTTTTAATTATTATTATCTTTAAGTAGATGTATACAGTAGTTGCCATTTAACAAAGCAGTTTATGAATACAATGCTTCTTGATCAGTGTCACCCCTTTTAACATTCTCACCCATCCTCACACTTCCTTCCCTCTGCTTAATTTTGTAGGATATACATTGGATTCTTGCCTATTTTCCCTATCTTCTCCTCTTCATTCCTCTGCCCTTTTCCCCTGGACCCCACCTCATTCCTTTGAAGTACACTTTTCCTGGTGTTTTATTTTGCTGAACTTTGATTTTGTCTTTCTAAGGCATTTGAGATCTCCCTTGAACCTATTATATTTCAGTTCATACATTTATATATACTTGCATACCACCCATGTATTTACTTATGAGTCTGTAAGCTAAATCTAGCTTCCACATATAAAGGAAAACATGGATCCTTTGTGTCTTGGGGCCTCAGTTACTTCACTTAATTTTATTTTCAAGCCTTTCCATTCTTAACAAATGGTACAATATTTTTTCTGCTGGATGAGTAAAATTTTATTGTGTATATGTGCCACATTTTCTTGATCCATTCACACTGGGCTGATTCCAGACCTTGGCCATGGTGAAGAATACTGCAATAAACATAGTTGTGTTGGTGGCTTTGCTGTATCCTGGTTTGTAATCTTTTGGGTAAACGCTTAGGAGTGGAATTGCTGGATCATATAAGTCTATCATTTTGCCAATGCCTTGTTATCTTTATCACTATAGTTTTGTAGTGAGCATTAAAATCAAATAGTGTAAATCATCCTATTTTGAATTATTTTTTCTTTTTAGAGTAATTTTACAATCTGTGTTTATTTTAAAGCTTCCTAGGATTTTGTCTGTGAGAAACAAATGGCATTTGTGTTCTGTGTTGGGAGAACATTGAGCAGTAGAGACTCCTGTTGTTTCTTTCACCTTCAAGTTCAATTTAAATGCCACAAAGCCTTTCTTTGACTCCTTTGGGGTCATACTTTCCCTTCCTGTCCATCTCTATTGCATGACACATCTACCTCTGAAAAAGTAATACTAGAGTTTCTGCTTAAGATTTTAGTCCCTGGATAACAGAGTTTGGTTTCCTTAGTATCCATTTGTTCTTCCTATTATTGAGTTCTTTTCTTTTTCTTAATCAATATTTCAACTTAATGTTTATTAAATTTAGGTCAGTCATTTTGAACTTAATATTTGAAGTTGTTCTCTATGTAAAAATATTTCTTGTCCTATGGGAAATATATTCCTTTAGAGAAAGGTTTTATATTCTTCATAAATGAAGAGGAGGAATATACATCATATATATGGTACTGGGTTTTGAACTCATGACCTCATGCTTGCCAACAGATGCTTTACCTCTGAGTTATACCTCTAGCCCTTTTAGCATTGGCTAATTTGTGATAGAATCTTACTCCCCTGCCCCCCAATCATTACCTGGATCATAATTCTATGTTATTTCTCCTGGTGTATCTGAGATGGTAGGCATGTACCCCCATGCCCAGCTTTCCAGTGACATAGCATCTCTCATTTGTTTTTCGGCCTGGGGTGGCCCTGAATCACAATCTTCCTGATAAATGCCCCCAAATAGTACAAACCCAATGTCTTGTATTGCATTATTTATACCAATACTTGAAATAATTTCATGTGTTTTAACTTTTCTTCACATATAATTTTGTTCTTTAGAGAAAATAATTTGGTAGTGCCTAACTGTAACATTTATATTTCAGAAATAAAGTTATACTTGATTTTAATGAATTTTATTATGTTATAACATTAAGATCTTAAGTCCAGAGAATTTTATTAGGCTGTCCTATTTTCTCATAAAGTTAAAAATGGATAGAAAATAAATTTTAAAAGGATAATATGGAAGAATATACAAAATTTAATTTATACTATTATTAGCACAACAAATTTAACCACATAACACCAAACTTCATGTTTATTCAATTATTTTTAACATTAATATTAATATTGTTGCATTCAAATGGACTTACTAGACATATATGGGATATGATAGCAATATCATATTCCCATATGCATAAAGAACATTTTCCAGGATAGATTTAGAAAGGTTTGCACAATGAAAGCTACAAATCAGTTATGAAATAAATTGAAAAAGACAGTAAGACAGGAAAGAAGGATATTTGGGAAAGTTAGCCATGGCACTAGAAATACTTTGGCTGCTGATGCCCAGTAATGGCATATGTGGTTGGCTAAGACCCAAGGAAAACAGCACCTTTGCCAAGTGGATGAACTTGTATGTGCTCAGACTCAGCACAAACAAAAAGGCACAGAGGCTGTGGGCTTTGGTGAGAAAGACAAGGACAGTGCCAGAAAGTTCCATAGTAACAACAGAAAGGACCACACAGTGAGTCTCTTTGTGAACTAATTACTCTGAAACATTGAGTTGTTCACTAGCCATGAAATTCAATTTGGGTGAGATAAGTATATTGTTCATCCATTGACCACAGAATGTGATGACTCAAATTATATGCCAGGAAGGAAATGGAACAGTGTTATTTATTGAATAACCTAATTTGCTCTTTGGTGTGTTGTGTGCTATATTATTTCATTTAAAAAGATCACCAAATGCTTTCACTTGGTCTAAAGATGAGGATGTGTAGTGGAGAGAAAGGACAGGTTGATATTTCTGTTACTGATTTTGCTTATGGAAGGAGCAAATTTCACTTAGGTTTGACTAAGATTTTTCAAGTTGCTAATCACAGTGAATGAATATTGTCGATGAATGGCCTCATTCCTGTCCTTTCCACCTACTGGCATTCTTATTATCTTTCCCCTGCTGATGTATTCTTCTGCTTTGACCCTTCTTTTATTTTTGGCAAACGTCATGTGTAGAGGCCTGCTGCTTTCCCTAAGCCCTCAGACTTGACTTAACATATAGAACTCCCCTCCAGTCATGACCACAGCAGACATGCACACTCTGCCCTTTGGAATTGTGATTTAATGGACTACACTCAGGGACATTAAGAGAGATCCATTTTGCAACTTTGCATAGTTCTCAGTCATACTTATTTACAGAAAAATAAGATTCATTGTCTTAAATTATGTCTTGGTGAATTATTCTTATTAAGGCAGAGTGTTGTGGAAAGATTAATTTCAGGGGGGAGTGAGTGAAGAGTATAATGGAATAATAGATTCTTATTGAGATTGATTAAATCTGTATTTTTTATTTTTATTGAAAAGGTGATAATGGGGGGGTGTTAAAGTTACATAAGTAAGATAACGAATGCATTGTTTTTAGTCATTGCTACCCATCCCTCATTATCTCTCACTTACCTCTTCTTATTCCCCTCCCCCACAAGTTGTAATGTTCATATCCAACATAGGGTCAAGTGAGTATCAATGTTGCTTTGGTTCATCTTCAATCTGTATTAGAGATACAGAATAAATACAGGATGCCACCCAGTTTACACACATGGGATGGATAGTTTGGCTTATATACATACCAGTAGTCACTGCAGCTCCAGTGTTTACTGGGTCTTACAGCACAGAAGAGCATTGAACCTCCAATGGCCAAACTACAGCTCATATACAAATGTTTCCAGATGGAGAGTCATCACTTTAAAGATTGTAATATTCAAACCCCAGGGAGATTCAACATTCAGAGGTTATTTACAATCTTTTTTGTCAAGAATAATTTTCTTTCCTTTATTCACTTGCTTACATTTAGATTATTTTCTTTATACCACAAGGTGACAGCTGTACTCTTGAGAAGCACACAACTTAATTGCAAAGTAAGGTACAAGTAGTGAATCGGCAATAGGAAAAAAGATGTTGTGGATTTATTTTTTTCCGTAACTCTTAAGTTTTGATATCTAAGAGCTTTGATGACCCTGCAAAACTGCCCTTCCTAGCACTAGCCACACTTATGCACAGTGAGTGGCCTTCAGACTGTGACTTGCAGGTGCAAATTCACCAATCTAGCACCTAGAGTCTAGCCCCTCTCTATTGGGCTTTTACACTCAGTGCTAGCATTTTCTTGCTCTAGTTATCCTGGGGCTAGTACTAGACAACAAGCTCCCGTCCTTTTACTCCAGAGCTTGTGGACCCTAGTCCTGCTTGTTTTGCTTATTCTGCACTGACCACAGTAAAACTCTGACCCACATTATTGCCCTTGTTCTCTGTAGTACTGAGACATCATGTTACTGTGGGTAAACAGCTTATGTAAGGAAAGATGTATTTTAATCCAGACTCAGATTTCAGTCTCTAGTGTTCTACTCCATTGATTTAGGCTGGTGATGAGGAAGGAGCACGTGGCCCAGATGATATTTCACTCTAACTATGAGTGGAGATGGGGGGGGGAGATACAACCTTCAAGGACCCTCCCCAACCATTCCCTTCCTCCCCCTCCTCACTCCCCCCCAAGAATGTGATCCACTTTCTTCAGCCAGGATCCACATACCCCAGACTCCAGAATGTCTCAAAATAGTGCCACCAGCTGGGGACACGCCCCAAATACATGAGCAGTAATCAATAGCAACCTATTTGTATTCCAGCCCACTCACAGGCTCCCCATGTTCGCTACAGTTTACCTTCTTGTAGAACCTAGTTTCTTGTAACAAACGACCTGGTCCATGACAGCCATTTGAATAGTTAGGCTCACTATACCTAAATAACATAAAAGCTCACATTTTTAAACAATGGGATAGTTCGGCTTGAGTGTTTAGAGAACATGTTCTCTCTCACACCAAATTTAAGGTCTGTAAGGATCTTAAATGAAGTGACTGTGGTGTCACAATGGAGATGTGGAAGAGGGGAGATGAAGGATTCCAGGCAATGGAACTGGAAACTAGGAAAACAAATGTGCAGTGAATACAGGGACCCGTGAATGCACAGAACAGTGTGAGGATTGAAAGAGGTCCAAGATGGCAGATTAAGATGGGTTAGATTCCAAAGGTTTTGCTGGGCCTGCTGTGGAGTTTGAATTTACCTTGTTGGTTTGGGAAGGCAGCAGGCATTTTCATCATGGTAGCTGCATGAATAGGTACTTGTCATGGAAACATCCCTCTGGCATCCACATGCAGGAGGTCTATGGAGCAGAGAAGACTGGAAAAGAGGAGTCTAGGGTAAGGTTATCTTAAGAGTTCAATTGTAACTGCGAAAAACAGGAAAGTTCAAGGTCAGAAATTCCCTTAGGAATAGAATGAGCAATAGCATTTGGAGCTCGGTATTCTTCTATAGTTTGTCTGTTATCAGTGTCTTCCCAGCTTTGGTCAAGGATCCCCTGAAAGGGATAGGTGGGTCAAGGTCTTGAAAGGCTACTGTGCATTGCTTGATACTTCCTGTGTGTTCCTTGGCTGTAGCTGAGTTTGGAGGCCCATGGTAACCACCAAGACAAGTGCAGTGAATCAGAAAAGCCAGGGTATATTATAAATCAAGGAATAAAAATCTTTTTCATTTTCTATTATCTTAACTCTTATGGAAGACATCATTTTCTTCCCTTCTTTTTTCTTTTCTCACTACCCCTTTTGTCTTTCTCCTTCATCCTGAAAATATTGTACTCCATATTTGTTTGCTTTTGGAAGAGTTGTGATCCTTTTGAAGTAGAAACTACCTTATCTGTGAATATTTGATGAGTCTAATAATGCATTCTTTAAAGCTAAAGGCATTTCTCAGGCAACACGAAAGAGTTTTGACTGCCTTGATGACAGATCTTTAGAACAGTCTGCATAATGTACAGTGCCAGGTGACACAATTAGAAGAGGAAAGGCTGAGTGTAATAATCATAGTTTGTTGATAAGAAGGGAGAGTAACAACAGTCAATTTAATTCCTCACAATATCAATTTGTCTCAAGGGCTTATTAAGTGTGTGATAGTGCAGATAAAATGACATACTGGATTATTCACAGCAGAGCTAAAAATTGATTTTATTTCTTCTTCCTAAATTATAGACTAATGAGATCTGACTATTGTTACAACGGTAGCCATTTTCACTTAGCTGTGGAATGATCAGAGGTAGACCGTTGAAAAGGCAGGTGACAGAGTGTGTTCTTTAACATTATACACATTTTATTCTCTGCTCACTTTTGTCTTTACCTAGGTATAGTTTCTTTCTTAAACTGTTGCTCTAACACTGAGGCATGCCTCTAGCCAATTGCATTCTCTTTATCAGCAATATACCAAACAAGTAATGAGGGATTTTTCTCCTTTAGATTTTAAGTGGATTATTTGATGTTGATATACATATGTGGATGTACGAATGTTTTTTCCTTGAAAGATCAGGAAGAGCTAGTAACTTTGTGTTAAACTATGGTAATTTAGCATGCTACAGGCTACGCCTGTATTTTAGTATTGTGTAGTGTCTGTGACTTTTCCCATTCGCATGCAGAAATGTATGCCCCCTGCAGATGGCAGTGGTATAGGCTTTGGGGATGACACTTGGACCCCTTGTTCATTGCACCACACAGTCACCAGATCTCCAGCATGCTGGTTAACCTTAAATTTATGATTTGCATACCCAGTGCAAATGAAATATAGACTAGGTATAGTATCTTGCATGGGACTGATGGATAGTAAGCCCTAAAGAAATATTTGTCAAATGGAAATAAGTTTGAAACATGACACATAAAAATGGGAAAAGATCAACCTTTTGAGTCAGTGAAAAACATATTGAAGTGTCTGTGAATGTATTATTCTTGTAAAGCTTCAGGGAAAAAAAAATGAGACCAAACAGTTCATGTTCAAGTTTACACAGGAAATCAGTACAGCCTCACCCAAGAACAATGACTAAATGTGTATTTGAGAAGCACCACTGAGAACTTCCCCACACACTCGGAGCTGCTTTCTTCCAGAAGGGGCCAAGCCACCGACCACAATGGAGTGGATCCCCCCCTGACCCCCCCAACCCATTTCCTGGAGTCAGGGAGAGCGCAGAACTCCTGTTTGGAACTAAATCGACTTTAACAGAGGAGAAACAAATTAGCGGCAGAATCGGTAGCACTTTCACATTTTTTCAGACTTCAAAATTGACCTCTTTCAAGTACTTAGCAGCTGAAAGGGATTGAGCCATTTCATATGATCAGTTCCTTTAGTAAAATGATGTTTTTGTTTGAGACAAGATCTTCGGTTTAGAAGAGTTTATGTTTATGGGCATTGATGTAATGTTTATGATTCATATTTATAGAAGTTATAAATCAGAGGAACACACAGCACAGTTTCCCTTCCTCCCCCTTTCCCTCCATCCAATATCTAGTGACTTAGCCTTGACAGTGTAGTCATATTTCAAATGTGGACTATGCCAATGTCATATAAACGATTCTTGGTTCGGGATATGCAAGGCTGAGCCTCCGGAGGCTGCTGGCTTTATGTTCTCTTCTAACTGGGGGAGTTTTCTGCCTTGCAATTAAGTCATTATACAGAAGACAGAACTTTATTTTGCGTGAAGAAGGAAACTGCATGAACTGTGTCTGGTTTGTGGTGAGTATTTTGCATAAGAGAGTAGAAATCATTGGGCTGCTTTTGTCCCTCTGTTGTCACCCAACTAGTGACAGCGCCCCCTCTGTGTGAGCGGGCAGCCCTGTGTCTTGGAACTGTCCTGGGAAAAGCTCCATCAAAGCCAGTTGTCTTCCAGGTCACTTTGTTTCCTTGTCAGACAAGCTTTGCTTCGAAGCACTTTTTCAAAGCAAGAAGAAATTCTCCTGTTCTCTTCACATTGCAGCTTAATTTTTTTTTCTCATTGTTCTGTTGAAGTGACAGTTGTTCCCCGAGCCCTGTTTTTCCTTGTACGGATGCCAGGGAGGAAGGTGGAGACAGAACACAAAACTCCCATGTCACCCCACTCCTGTGTGCATTGGAAGGAAGATCATCTTCTCTCCCACTCTTCCCAGAGTGATGGTGGGCTGGGGGGCATGTTTAAATTAGCTTCCTCTGATTTATAAATGTGCTTCAGTTGTTCACCTTTAAGAAATGAACGAATGCCATGTTTCTGTCCGAGTTCTGGCAAGACCTCTGGAAGGGGGTCATAGTATGCTACCCTTCTTGGCACTATGAAAATCATAGGCGTATCACCATCTTCATATAGCCTTCTATTGTATCTGTGTTCTATTTCCTGTCTTCTTAGAGTGAACTGTTTTATCTTAAGATAAAACAGTTAAAACTTCATTCCATCTACAAAAAATGCTTCTTCTCATAAGGTCATAGTTAAAGACTACTGACAAATGTGTATTTTGGAGCTTCACTGTTCAACCACTCTAGGAAGCTTGACTATGTTAATTATTGCTGGACTCATAATGGGTAGAATGGCTTCTAAAAATATAGTGGCTTTCAAAAATATTTGGTGATGTAAGGATAAAAAGAACATAAAAAACAATATATGGAAGTGGTAGAGTGGCTCAAGTGGTAGAGCGCTAGCTTTGGGCTAAAGAGCTGAGGGACAGTACCCAAGCCCAGAGTTCAAGTCCCATGACCAACCTGCCTCCCCCCCCCACAAAAAAAGACAAAATGTATCTACACTTTCTGTCAAATGCCAAATAAAATAGCAGTGTAGTTATTCAAATTCATTAACATGGGGTTGAGCATCCTTTGGAGCATTTCCAAGGTCAAATGTTTTCAAACAAAAGTCAATTCAAAGCCAGGTACTAGTGGCTCACACATGTAATCCTAGCTACTTAGGAGGCTGAGATCTAAGGATCACGGTTCAAAGCCAGCCCAGACAGGAAAGTTCATAAGACTCTTATCTCCAACTACCCACCAGAAAACCAGAAATGGTGCTGTGGCTCAAGGTGGTTCAATGCTAACTTTGAGCTCGGGTGGTAGAGTGCCCATCTAGCAATTGTAAAGCCCTGAGTTCAAACTCCAGTGTCACTACCACCACCACCACCATCACCACACACATGTATATACACACACACACACACACACACACACACACACACACACACACACACACATCCACTTTTAATTAGGTAACACTGTTCAAAAAGAAATGTACTCATTACCTTATAACCCCTCTGTTCATCACCTTTACAATAAAATTGAAGAAAAAAAAAGGGAAAACTCTGGGACAGTGCCCAGGCCCTGACTTCAAGCCAATAACTGCCAAAAATAAAAAATAAAGGCAATTCAGTCTTTGAAATTTGAACCCCTTTAACTCCTGTCTTTCCTTCCTTTACTTCTCTGGTTTGGAGCTGAATGAAAACTGCCGCAGAAATCAAATACTAGTCAGGCGCCAATGATATATTGTTATAAGGATAAAGCTAATACTTGCATAGATTTCATGACATATAAAAGGAGCAAAGGGCAGTACATGAGACACTTGGAACCCTCTCTACAGCTGCCATTAATCTGTGCTTGGCTTTGCATTCAGCACAAGAAGTCATCAACATGTCATGCTGTTTCTCACCCATGTGACCACTTTTTCTTAAGACCAACACAGGCAAAATAACCTTGAATGCTGTTGGTATGCATGTAATTAAGTGCTTGTGTCATGGGACAGTGTCCACATTGCAGAATTTAGGGGAAAGATTGTAGTGGAGTGGTAATAATCAGAGAACTCAGGCTTAGTTGGCCCTGGAAGGATGGTTAAGATTCAGCCAAGGGAAGACTTTCTGCAGGATGGAAGTTGTTGAAGGAAACCACGAGGGGAAGGATGTAAATGCCTAGCTATAGGTCAGGAAGTAGGTCAGTCTAGAGGTAGTAGACATTTGGAGCATGTAATGGAAAATCAGGTTGATATGTGAGGTGAGGAGAAAAGACAGCACATTCATTTTCAAAATTTAGTTTTCTTTCTAGCTAAAGATGGCCACAACTCATTTTTATCTTGGTTTATTCCTTCACCCTGAATACGATGCTTCTGACAGCAAGCAGCTCCGAAAGAAAAGGACTGTCTTCACTTAAGCAGAGGAACTGGAGTATTTTGTCTTTGGCTAATGCCATGACCAAAGACCAATTCTCACCTGTGCACTTTTCCCTCTAAATCATATTGTAGATCACATTGTACTTTTATGAGGTTTTCCATCTCTCTTATGATGTGTTTCCCCCTCTCAATGTCTATTTTATTAAATGCATTCATGCAGCAGTTCCTGTTTCTTGTTGTATTAGATTTAGTTCCTTAAAAGTATTTGGCCACAATTCAATTCTCGTTCTGGAAAATTTTATAGGACTTCAGTGTTCTAGAAAATGGATTTTGCTATATAGCTTGTTGCTTTTCTCAGTAGCATCATATTCCAAGTGAATAAAAACTCTTCATTATATTCCTAGATCTGAAGACTCCATCGATGTGAATTTAATGATAACTTTTCATAGAATGCCTTGGAAGCTAAGTTTTTTTAACTGTCAATTAATTAAGCAGTAAAGTTGAAGAACCATTCAAAGGAATACTCTGAGCAAGTACCACACCTTTGAATTCGTTTGTTATTTTGGCTTCTTTAAAGTTTCAAAAGAGCCTGAGGCTCAAGTGCCATAAGAATTCTTAAACTAAGGGAAAATATAATAGAGAATTAAGAAAATGTCTGGGTGATAATTGTATATTGGATTTAGACTAAAAACAGGTTAAAAATCACATCCAAATGATAAACCAAAACAAAATATGGCAAAATTAAAGTATAAATCTAATGAGATAAAAGGGTAAAGATCATAAAGAGCACTCATTACTCAAGATAAGTGGACTTCTAGCTTAATGTTGACTTATTGTCTAAGTCAAATACCATTGAATGCTTTAAAAGATACATTAATGATTTGATAAAAGATACTAGAAATATGCTGGGGGACTGCTCACACCTATAACCCTAGCTACTCAGGAGGCTGATCTGAGGATCATGGTTTGAAGCCATCTGGGGCAGGAAGGTTCATGAGACTTTTATGTCCAATAAACTACTCAGAAAAGCTAGAAATGGCACTGTAGTTTAAGTGGTAGAGCACTAGCCTTGAGCAAAAGAAGCTCAGAGACAGCACCCAGGCCCAGAGTTCAAGCCCAAGACTGACCAAAAAAAAAGATGCAGAAATATTCTTCATTTGGTCATTTGTTATGTTACTGGTTACAACAAAAACCCACCAGGGACCTGATATTAAATTCTGTGTGGGGTGTTTTTATGTTAAGGGAGAATGGTCTAAAATTTAATGAAAGTTATAATGGATGGTATTAATTATTAATCGAATGCCATTTCTCCATGTTTATAAAATAACCCAATGCAATATGCCCAGTTGAAAAGTGGGATTTTCAGCTAGTTTTGCACATCTTGCACTAAAGTGTGAGTGTATGACTGAGTGCAGATTTATTGGCATGTGAGCAAAAGTTACTTCCCGGAAGATTCCTACAGGGAGAGATGAATCCTTTCTTGCTTGTGCTCAGCAGCGATTCTGCCTTTGAGGTGACGCTGAGAATTAAGGATAGAAGGAAATTGGTCCCAGAAGACTTCTGGAGTTGTGTCAGCCCTAAACTGCTGACTCTGGTCTTATTTCCTTAGGGAAATATACCCATGGGGTTGAGGAATAGTAGCTAAATCCCTTACTAATGGATACTCCCAAGTACTGACAATTGCTGGAATCTAAGCGTTAATTCTAAGTCATCTCAACTCCTCCCTGCATCAGATAGCATTGATTTTGAACATATGAGGACCTTGGAAAACCCACAAGAATACAAAGAAGATTTAGCTTTGGAACCAGAGTCAGGTCAGTATGAATTCAAACTCTCAATTTTTTTTTAATTTATTTTTTTTAATTTTTAATTTAATTTAATTTAATTTGTGAACATACTGTACAGAGGAGTTACAATTACATGGGCAGGATAATGTGTACATTTCTTACCAAGCATTGCAGCCTCCTCCTTTGTTTACCCTTCACATCCCTTCCCAGCCTCCCCCCTCCCCCCCATCCCAATCCTATTCCTTCCCCCCCTCCCCCCCCCCACCGCACCGACGTTGTAAAGCTCGTTTTGGACATGACAACTTGTGCTTCTCATTGTTGCAACAGGTCCACCTGTATCCTTAAACAACTGGTTTTTCCCCATCTCCTCCACTAGTTATACTGACATCAAATATAGTGAAAGCAGGGGTTATACTGTGGGGGAGGGACATACAAAGCAACAAAGAGATAATCTTATAAATGCGTTAGAAACACATGCATGAAAGAAAAAAACATTAAAATACACATCTAAGGGTTCATTTTCCTGACATCACATTATCTGACCTTTTCCGCTTGACTCATACATATACTAGATATTACAAATAAGGGAAACCATGGGACCTATGTTTCTTTGGGCCTGGCTTACTTCACTTAATATAATTTTTTCCAAGTTTTTCCATTTCTTAACAAATGGGGCAATGTCATTCTTTCTGATGGAGGCATAGAATTCCATTGTGTATATATACCACATTTTCTTGATCCATTCATCTACTGAGGGGCATCTGGGTTGGTTCCATATCTTAGCTATGGTAAATAATGCTGCAATAAACATAGTTGTGCTGGTAGCTTTAGTGTGGTCTTGTCAAACTCTCAAATTTTTGACCACATTTGTGATCTCACGTGAGAAGTTTACATGAGGACTGAGGCTAGCTCCCATGTCTCTTTTGTATTGTATTCTTTATTTCATTTTGTTTTGTTTGTATTCTTTATTTCATTTTGAATCTCAGTTGTCAAAGTGTTTGTTTCTATTAGTGCCAACAATAAGTCTGAAAAGAGCATTAACTTGGCTATAGTCAGATGTTAAAGATGGAAGATACAGTCCTTGGGCTCATACGTTGGGGGTGACAATCAAATGAGAACTCTTATGAAATGAGAGAAGGATGATAGCATTGCAAGTTTGCATATAGCACCCTGTTTATGCTTCCCAGCAAGCTGGGAAGACTATTCTGTTTTCCTAAGCAAAGTATTGTTTATACACATCCTTTCTCCTCTCTTCTGAGAGGTGATATGGCTGGGCAGGTTGCTTTATTAAAATGAAATGAAAAAGAATGGGTTATTGCTCAAAAGTTGACCAAAAGAGAACTGCTTTTGAAAGCCTGTGACTCCTAAAGGACTGGATATCAAATACCCTTCCTCTGTAATAACCAGAAGGATCAAAGCCTGCCTGGTGCTGAAGCCATTGCCCCACATGCCAGGCTGCCCCCAGGCTAGGAGCAGTTGGGGAGTGGGCAGTTAGCCATTGAAGTGGGGGCAGGGGCATAGCCTATATATAGGCTGATCTGAAGAGAGAGGTGGTGAAGACAGAAGAGGACACAAGAGAGATGTGGGCAAAGAGAGAAAAGTGGCAAGAGGCCTGAGGGAAGGAGAAAAGCCTTCGGAGATGCCTTTGGAGAGGCCTGCAGGAAGGTGAGAGGTCTGCGGAGAGGCATGAGGCCTTTGCGAAGGTAAGAGGCCTGGAAGGCCTGCACAGAGGGAGGAAGGAGGAAGGAGGAAGGAGGAATAAAGATCAAGTTTGCCCCTTTGGAGGTTTGGCAGTTTGCAGACCAACTAGTAGGAATTACAGACTGACTAATAAGAGGTTTTGCAGACTAATAAAGGTTGAGGTTGCCCTTTGGAGCATTGGACATTTGGAGGTCAAGCCTGCTCTTGGTTCTGGGTAGTTAGCCCAGGACAAGGTAGTCACAGGCCCCTTTCTAATGTAAATAAAATTCTTTTATCACCTTTAACTGTGCCTCCGTGGATTGTCTTGCTCCCAACTCATAATACCTCCGACCCAGCACAGTTCCCCTATGCTTCCCTCAGTGCAACTGTCCCTGTATGCTGGCCTCTAGCTAGGCCATGAGCACAACTGCACTGCAGTGATTGTTTCTAACACAAGTAAGAATCTGTTGCTTCCCTTCCTTACAAAATTTCTGGTAAATTTCTATCACCCACTAGTAAGAGTCCAAACTCCTTGTTTACTCATTTTGGTGGTCCATCATTTTCCAGTTTCTTCTCCAACATGATATGGTTCATCTTCTTATAGGGCTCATGCACCTTCCCATTCTAGAATACTCTTTCACACTCAGCCAATTTCAACTTAACCAATTCTGACAATTCTTTATCAGCACCAGGCTACTTTTGAACTTATATTGTAAGCTCTTTTATAATGTCTGTGTCCCACATCCAGAAAGTCTTACTTTTGCTGTAAAGGTGCCAAAGTCACTTCTATTTTCTCCTTTTCTCCCTTTCATTCTAGGCATTTTAACAGATTGCTATGGCTTATTATGGAGTAAGCTTATTTCTCTTGACATTGGATAATCTTTGCCATATAAGGGTATCACTGAACAACCTTGGGGCACTGCTCCTATTCATTTTTTCCCCAAGCTAAGTTGGCAGTACTTCTCTCATTAGTTTCTAAAGAATTGTGTTTCTGTTTATAGATAACATACATTTTCTTCGTTGTCAGCCTCTCAGCCTCATTTATTGCACCCTTATCAAAGTAAAAGAAGAAGTGAATTCATTAACTCTGTAATCCTAGTAATAAAACAAGCAAAGCCTGCTCTAAATTTAGGCTTTGTTGTGCTGATAAAAAGACATCAATTTTGAGGGCATTCAAGTATCCTGTCATTTGCCCAATGCCCTCTAATCCTGAAGAGCTTAATCTTTCTCTCCCTGTACATCACAGGCCTCTAGGGTCATTGTAAGTATTTGTGTAAAGAGAAGGAGCCCAGAAAACTCATCTTTTATTGCTTCTCTTTTTTTTTCTTTGTGGATACTTTCCAAATCTGTCAGTGATTTCTGTATCAAGCTCCAGATTCTTCTTTCTCTATCTTGGGCATCTTTATCAACATAGTCTTCTGGGACTTAAAATTTAATGTTCAAAAACAAAGTCTCAAGATCTACATCAGTAATAGGTCATTTTCTAGACTGGGGTAGATCTACTGATGGAACAATCTTGGCTGTAAATTACCCAGGCAACGTCAGCAGTCCCTTCCTCACTCAGATAGAATGAAGGCAATGGATATTAAACTCATGAATTTAATATTCAAAGCATTCCACAGGCTGACCTTGAAGACTCCTCAATTTTATGCTCTACTATCCTGCCCCCGACACTGATCTGATCCTTCACTGTAGTGGCATGCATTCATTACTACAGAGGAGATTTCTTTTCCAAATTTGTTTAACCAGTGTCCCTGCATAAATGTCCTCCTTTTTAGTATGCTTAGCCCCACTAGTCCACATAATTGTCCTGGTGCTTCAAACTGTTCCTTTATACTTTATATTTGAGTTTGAACATTATATATATATATATATATATATATATATATATATATATATATATATATATATATATATATATATATATAAACATTTTATATATATATGTGAATGATATGCTTGTGGTGCTCTGATCATGTAAGAGAGTCATATTAGAAAACTGTTGTGTTCTCAGAACTCCAATGATTTTGTGGAATTCTGTTTTCTTTCCTCTTCTGTTCCATTCCTTATTGAGGCCCTTGGCCCAGCCGGCCTGTTCACTCACTGAGAGTTAAAAGTGATTCAGTTAAAAGTGATTTAACACTCATTAAAAACTGACATCAAAATTGACTTTAACACTCATTGGTGACTATTACAGTCTAGAATTCCTAGATGGGGTAGTACTTGTTTTCCCTTAAGCCTTGGCAAATGTTGTTTTTTTGTTTGTTTATTGTCACTATAGAATATCTTACCATTAGAATCCTGGAGCCTAACCATATTGGTTTCTCTCACTTACTCATATGTACTTGTTTCTTCTGTCTTTTCATTCATAGCTCTTTCCAGTGTTGAATATTATTTTATTGTCTGGACCTTTACTCTTCCATTCACTTGCTGAAGGCCATTGTGGCTCCTTCCAAGTTTCTACTAATATGAATTCAGTAACTATAAACATCCCCATGTATATACCTTCTGCACACATATACTTCCAGTATATTTAGGCAAATGCTTAAAGAAGTGGATTTGCTGAACCTAATGATAAGAGTGCTTCATTTTGGAAACCGTGGAACTGTTTTCTAAAGGAGTTGTGCCATTTTGCATTTCTACCAGCAACAAATGAGAGTTTCTTCTGCCCCACATCCTTGCAGGCATTGGGTAGAGTCAGCCCTTGGTATTCTGTCCATTCTAATAGTTATGAAGTGATATCTTATCGATGTTTCAATTCACAGTTCTTTAATAACATGTGATACTGGAAATCTCTCCTTTTTCTTTCTTTCTTTTTTTTTTTTTATGGAGCTGGGGATCTGATGAATACCCTCCTTTAAAAAAATCAGTTGTTCTTTTTACCTTCTTGTGTGAGGTGACTGTTGGTGTTGTTTTTTGCTGTTGTTGTTGACTTTAAGGAGTTGTTTGTATATTTTGCAGTATAGCTCCTGATCAGGCATTACAATTTTTATTTAATATCATTTGCTTTATTGCTAATCTTGTTGCTAATCGGGGCTATAAATTGCGTTAATTGATTATGACTGAGCAATCACAGATCTGTTTTTGTCTGCTATGGTATAAAGGGAGGTAAAGATGGGTTTGCCAAATTTAAAAATGTTTTTTTTCAGAAGAGTGAGTGAGTGGGTGTATAAAATGGGAAAATGAAAAAGTTAGCCTTTTAAAAATGTCATGTTAAAATAGAATCGCCTCTCTAATGAAGCAAAGACACAGATGTTTCTGAGCATAACATTGGAAAACCATGGTTTCCGGTTTTCTGTTACCATTTAGACTGGGATCTTGTCAGTTCTTACTAGGGCATTCTCAAGGTGTTTTAACAAGGGTATCTTTGCTAAGTAAAAATTTGATCAACATGCAAGATTAGATTTGCCTGAGTCTAACTAGGTCATGAATTCTCCTTTCTTTCTCCGCAGAAGCAAACTTTATCCAAAGCTGAGACAGACCAAATGAGAGACATGTAATTTACAAAGGTGGGCTTGAGATGTTAACAAATGAATTTTACAATTCCAAATAGCTTTAAGTTGAAACACAAAAGTGATTTTGCACCTATGCTTCATTCAGATTCCTTTACACTATGATTCGTCCCTCTGCTGAACACCTGAGCTCCATGGAATCTGCAGTAAAAATTTGACAGCTACAATTAACTTATTTATTGGAGTAACATATTTTTGCCTTGTGCTGTTAATTTTCTAAGTTTTCTTATTTTATTTCTTGGACTGAAAAACAAGTTTGTATATTGCAGGGCTCTCCAGAGAAGCAGAACCAATAGGATATAGACACACTGAGACTTATTTCAAAGAGTTGGCTCATTCAGTTGTTGGAACTGGAGAGTTCAAAATCTGTAGGGCAGGCTGGGTGACTGGAAATCAAATTAAGAGTTCATATTACAGTATTGAGTTGAGATCTTCAGGGAAAACTGGTGGGCCGAAGACAAATTTTCTGTGCTGCATTTTTGAGGCAGAATTCCTTCAGCAGAATTCCTCAGCTGACTGTGTGAGGCTCACCCACATTATGAAGGTCCATATTAATGCTAGTCATGAAATACTACACAGCAACATCTAGGCTAGTGTTTGATCAAACAATCAGGCACAGTGACAAGCCCAAGTGACACATAAAGCTATGATCATATCAACTGTTTTTGTGTCCACTACCATGTTTACTGTTAACCGAATATGATGAGCAAGTTTATACTGTCTGAATATTGGAAGTAGACATTACATTTTAGTTTCTTTTGTAAAATTACCTCAATTTATCTCTTTATAAAAGTTCATACATAAGCAAATCAGTGGCATCCAAATATCAAATATCAAATATTTGGTACCAAATACCAAATATCAAAATATTGAGTGTACTCCATAGGCAGTACTGGTATTGATTCTGGAAGAATTAACTTCAAATATGTCTAATGGAAAGAAATAGCATTCTATGAGAAGAAAGCAGCATACACGATGAAAGAATACGAAGGGAGGTTGGTCTGAAGATCAGGGAGGAGGCCCTGCTGTGAGAAGGAGCTTCTGTGGGAGAATTTAAAGTAGAGCTGACTAGGTGGAGCATAGTGGTGTGTTGGAAACCACTGGAAACCAATGAAGGGTGGCTACTGGACAGTAATAGGATTGGGGTAGATTTTTTTAAGAATTTGAAACTGTTGATACTGTTTGGACCAGGGACAATGAAGTGTTATTATGTCTACTCACATGTTTTGAGAAGCAGATGCCAAGACAAGATTAGATATAGGAAAGGATTTTTTCTCTTTTCTCTCTTTTATTATTATATATTAATTGTGCAGAGGTTTTATGGTTATATTTCAATAAAGCATGCAAAGTACTTTGTTCATATTCATCTCTCTATTCCTCTTGCTTATCCTCCCTGCTTCTCCTTTTTAAACAAATTTGTATGGAGGAAATATAGTGGGTTGGAGAATGGATTTTAGCCTGAGGTAGGATAGATGGAAATAAATGTTTTATTTTTTATGGTGACAGTCTGGTTATGCATAGCTTGTAGTGATAAGAGAGCAAATAAATGATTGCCTGTGGACATGTGTAATCAAGAATCATTGATGAGAAGGCTCCAGTGGACTGGTATCACCACCAAAAAAGCAGTATAAAACTATGAAAATCTAAGGATGCCTGCTTCTGATAACACTGAATGGCATAAACAGAAAATAATAACTCCAAATTTGGCTAATTAGGAAGACTCTACAACCATGGGGAAAGAATTCAGTCAGTATCTTGTAAATGTCAGCACAAACTCAAACTTAGATTTTAATTCTGTCCTTGTTTATTTTTTTTGCTTATGTGGTGCTGAGGAATCGAACCCAGGGCCTCAGGCATGCAAGGCAAGCGCTTTACCACTGAGCCACCTTCCCAGCCCTATATTTTAATTCTAACAGGGACCAAATAATAGTAATTGAATAATGTTTTCACTGTGTCATTTCCATAGAACTAATGACACTGATCAGACAAAAGGAGACCCTGGGCAGTAGGATAAAGACTCAGCCATCAGAGTGGAGTTTCTGTTTCCTCAAAGAAACAATTTCCCCTCTCTGATCTGACAAGATAGTTCTTTTCATTCTGGAAGACTTAGCTCTCTTGCCTGAAGAAGTTATCTTGAAAGAAGAAATTTGTTCTCCATTTCCTCAGCTGTCTTATACTAGCTTTGCCTGCACTTAAATGACCAGAATTAAATTCTAACATGACCCAGTGATGTGAATGGGAATGTTTACAGTCATGAGAGTAACAAGGTTCTGTGAAGGGTTTAGGGAAAGAAAAAAAAAATGTCTGTGGAAATGACTTTGTGTTTGACCAGTAGAGAGAAACAAAATCCTTTATCCAGATGATTTTTTTTTAAATTCAGATAGTTTACAAGGTATTTCTCATGCAGAGCAAGCTAAGTGACTGTGTGGCTCTAGCAGTTTGAGTCAAGAATCTGGAGATGGAATAGGTTCATTCATCTCCTTGTGGTAATGGAGGTGGCCTGTGGCTTGGGCTGGTGCTGCTCTATGATCTGGGTTGAAATTGTTACCATCTAGCAGGAACACTTCATTACTTCTTATTTTCTAAACTAGGCCCTCCAGCCTTGCTTTTATTATTGAGCCTCTCAATCTTTCCATTAAATTACTTTTCTCTGCAAGATGGCTAGAGTTAGCAATCTGTGGCTTCAACCAAAACTGCAGTTATTTAAATCTGAACCATAATTTCAGTTCTTACACTTAAAATATCGTGGCTGAAAGTAACTCTCTGCCAAAGTTGGAAATGTCCATTTATTTTCTGCTAAGAGGTCTTCCAGTACTGTGGGGACTTGAGTTAACTGAACCCAGTCGGAATACCGATTTATATTTCTGTGCTTTTGTTCATGTTTCCAAATTCTACTCCCGCCACCACTATCCCAGTATCGTATCTCACTCATTTGAGTAGCAGAAATGCAGAACGTGACATTTCTCTGTTATCACACTGTTGACAAAATTCTTTCCCAGATGTATCAAAAGAGGAGAAGCCAACTATTCACGTTCAGCTCTGGAGGCTGAGTACATGACCTGATGGATTATTTGTCATTAATAACCTCAAGTCTAGTACTCAGCTACTCAGTTCAGATTGCTCCACTCATGATATAGAGAAGCTCATCGTTTACATTCTTATTCCAAATATATCCCTTATAATTAACATTTTAAATTGTAAAAGAATCCATAGTTATGCATATGAACTCAGTCTTCCTCTATTTCAGTGTTTTATACTATTGGACCAAAAATGATTGAGCTATTATTTTTGTAATTCATTTCAGGTGTTGTTTCTTTTTTAAAATCTGGGCTACATTTTCTCCCTTTATTTTAGGAATAACAAAGACTTTCCCCCCCTAAGTCTTATTACAGCATCTCGCCAAGAATAAAGCAATTGGGTTATATGGTATTTGGAAGAATGGTTCAATTTTTTGCTACCTTGCATGTTTTGGGGGCTTGGTCGGAAATCTAGGAACAAATAGTGTGTATTTATTTACTTTCTTTTTAGTATATCTTTTCCCTTCTCTCATTTTGTCTTTTTTTTTAAGTCTTAAAACCTTCTTCCTGTATGTATCAGCTTGAACTGGAGCATAGCTGTTGCACTCTGCCTAATTTCTTTGGTTTCTGGTTTCTCTGCCTCCCAAGTAACTGGGATGGCAGGTGTGAGCCACCAGGATGAGTATGGATGAACATTTTTGACAGATGCAATAGGAAATAGATGTGGCTTTTGGCATTCTGTGTTTAATGTGGAGTGCTTCAGAAAGCTTCAAGCCACCCCTAAAAATCCAGACATAACAAAAACAAAACTAAAACTTAGAATTGTTTTCCTTTGAATCTTTTCCAGCTTTTCAGTTTCTTAGAAGTTTCCAAGAACAAGGTATATGATTTCCATTTAAGCTTTCCACATAGTACTAATAAATTGTTGCATAAATACCTGAAATAATTAATGAATGACTTGATGATACGGGGATAACCTATTTGATTAGGAGCTTTTCAATATCAAGTTCCTGAAAAACCTAAGACAAATGTGACATTATTGGTTATTATGCCTAGAAGGCACAAGGGTGAGGCTGGATGCAGGAACATTCATTATGCTGTTAGCTGCTTGTTAATTGCCTTCATGTTCTCTCTAGCTCCTATACAGTCAGGTGGTGTGGCTGCCGTTACTCTAGACAGCTCTAGGGTTGCCTTCTTAGAACTTTTAATACAAAATATAAAGACTTTCATCACTTTCAGTCTGAACTTCCAGACAAGTCTTGCAGTCTCTTCCTGAGCTGCTATGAGCCACAAGCCCACTAATGCAGCCTGTGTAGGTGGCCATCCTGATAGACAGTCTCTCCACAACCCATCCCACAGAGCCCAGGAGACGCTCAGAGGGAGAGTAGAGGTGTGACTACTGAAGTAAGGAGGGAGGCAGTTCAGGCAGCAATTTGGAAAGAATTATTAATAAGAAAACATTTATAATAATTGCAGTATTACATGCAGGTACCAGGTTAGTCCTTGATTACCAGGTAAGTGCTCATCAACTCAACAGATATTCCAGTGGGCAGGTCTGAAGGACCATGGACAGTAAGTGACTGGACCTCAATCACAATAAATGGTAGATAGAAAGTGAAGAGGTTCATTCTTAATAAAATCCAATGCAAAGGCTTTAGACTTATACATGTCTTCTGACAGCAGATTTGCTTTCTTATTTTTATTTAATTTTTTTCAGAAAAAGGGATGAAGCTCCATGAGTAAAATTTAGGGCTACGTTGTTAACATAAATTTGAACTTGAAGGTTTAGGCCTTCTCTGTGACTCTGACAATCAAACATTCTAGCTTCCCAGGTGACTTACCTCTTTTCATGTTAAGATGAAATGTTTATGATATAAGCAAATAATTTAATTTCACTGCAATTTTTTTTCAGTTTGAATTCAGGGTCTTGCACTTGATAGGCAGACATTCTATCATTTGAGCTACACACCAGCCCTTTTTTGATTTAGTAAATTGTAGAGTAGGTTCTCACTTTTTGGCTGGGACCTTCCTAGGACTGTGATCCTCCTTCCTAAATCCTTCAGTGTGTCCCAGGTAATAGCTATGTACCACTTTGTCTGGCTTATTGATTGTGATAGAGTCTAACTCATTTTTTTGCCTGGGCTATATCCCCCAATCTCTGCACCAGGTAGTTGGGATAATAGGTGTGAGCCACTGTGGCTGGTTAATATTTGTAGTTTTTAAAAAACTATAACCAAATTGATTTTATTTTAGTAAACCTGAACTTAAAAAGTCACTTACCCAGGCACTTTGAGTTTGGTTATCATTAAGAATATGTCTTAAATTTTAAAAACTGTGATGATATAAGCCCAATCCTGGAAAAGTAGTTCATCACCACTCCATTTGTGAGTTTGAATTCAGGCTTTGAATGGTTATTTGCTTAGTAACCATGGGTAGATACTTCGAGCCTTAATTTATACTGAGAGGAGAAGAGTACCTCTCCTACAGGTTTCCTGTGTGAGTTACAATGTTTGAATCTGCTGAAGAGCTTGGTGTCTGGTTTGGTAGATGGGCCCTCTTAATTTGATTATTGTTCTCTTTGGGTTTGTTTAGGGACTTATTGAGGTTTCTTTAAAGTCCTTGTTTTGGTTGTGTGTGTATGTGAGGTGTGTGTGTGTGTTTTAATTTGTTGTATTTGTCTGTTTTAATTTAAATTACGGATCCACCCAGGAGAGGAAATATAGCTCCTGTCTTCTCTACAGTCTTGTTCACCCCTTGAGGCCCAGCTGCCATAGATAACATCGCAATCGTTCTGTGGGCATGGGCTGCTGAGGAACTGGGTGTCCACACAAACAGAAACTGTCAACTCTGTGGTCCATGGTGCCCAGCTCTTCAGCTGGGACTTGAGTTTGGAGAGACAAAGATGCAAAGGTGCCTTATGGCAAGGACACTGCAAGTCTGGGAGCAGGGAGGCCTCAGTGCTTACTGAGGCCAAAAGAAATGAGCAAATTGGCTACTGGTTCTGTTCAATGAAGAACCCAAGCCCAATATAAACTAGAATGGACTAAAAGGCATTCTGAAACCTACTACACATTTCAGAGGTAGGAGAATGAACTTCAACTTTGTATAGTTTGAGGTAAGCATGTGAGAAAATTGATGTCCAAATAATGAAAGCATATTAATCATTTGCATCTGTGTTTGCTTCAGTTACTTACTCAGAAGATAGAGACATTTTTTTCCCCTGCTCTCCTTTTCTATGTTACCTAAGAGTCCAATGGGATCAGAGATGCAAGAGATGAAACAATGGGTGATCCATATTTCTTCCCCTGTGTTGTTGATTTTCCCCTCTCTGTTGATTTTGAATAAAGATAGTCAACTCTATCCAGGTGTGCCTAGAAATCAGAAACCTAGAAACATTTTTGTTCCAACTGGCATTTGGGTATAAAGCTTATTCATCCACTGCTCTTAGGTTTCACAGGGTGATTTTTCTTTTCTTAGGATCCCAAGTCTTTGAAATGGAAATATGACCATCCTTTTGCTGCCTAATTTGAATATCATGTAAATTATGTTTTTATTCAATTTTGAGGAAGATATTTACTATTGGTATACAAAGGGCTACCTATCCATGGACAGAACAGCCAGGAGAAAGATGCATGTACATTTTTGAAAAGAAAAAAAAAGAGAATATCTTTTCCTTTGAATTTTTTGCCCTTGAAATGAATATTCATGTTTGATAAATATCCACTCAAGGCCTTTTTGTTACATGTGGGCTGTGTAAAGATTATGAAAAGACAGGCCCAATTTTTTTAATCTCCTCTATGAATTTCAGGCTTACTAACTAGAAATCTTCAAAGCATCAGCAGATACACCTTCCTTCTTTTCTTTTTTTTCATGCTTGTTTTGTGCTTTTTGACTTAGCCTTTGGCCTGGCCTCTGACACACTGCAGAGTGGCATTGTGGCATTCATTCAGTGTTCTAAAAGTTCCTGGTGCTGAACTCTGGCCTCAATGTGGGCAGAATGAAGAATAGAAAATTTTGGGTGTTTGTGGAGCTTAACTTCTAAAACAAAAAAAAAAGGGTCAGATTTGGAAGAAAGAACGCTGCTTGAAATTTAGTCAAAAGAATTTTTGAAGATTTAAAATTTTGAAGTTTGAAATTTTAAAAATTTATTTATTTATTTGCCGATTCTGGGATTTGAACTCAGGGCCTAGGCACTGTCCCTGAGCCTCTTTGTGCTCAAGGCTCTACCATTGGAGCCACAGCACCACTTCTGGCTTTTTCTGAGTAGTTTTTTTGGAGATAAGAGTCCCATAGAGGTTTCTGCTTGGGCTGGCTTTGAACCACGATCCTCAGATCTCAGTTTCTTGAGTAGCTAGGATTATAGGTGTGAGTCACTGGTGCCCAGCTCATTTATCTTATAATTATATAAAAAATATTTTCTTGTGCTGATCCTGGGGCTTGAATTCAGGGCCTGGGTGCTGTCTTTGAGATTGTCTTTTTCTTTCTTTCCTTCTTCCTTCCTTCTTTCCTTCCTTCCTTCCTTCCTTTCTTTCTTCTTTCTTTCTTTCTTTCTTTCTTTCTTTCTTTCTTTCTTTCTTTCTTTCTTTCTTTCTTTCTTTCTTTCTTTTCTTTCTTTTTCCTTCCTCCCTCCCTCCCTCCCTCCCTCCCTTCCTTCCTTCCTTCTTTCCTTCCTTCTTTCCTTCCTTCTTTCCTTCCTTCCTTCCTTCCTTCCTTCCTTCCTTCCTTCCTTCCTTCCTTCCTTCCTTCCTTCCTCCCTTCCTTCCCTCCCTCCCTTCTTTCTTTACTTTTCTTTTTCTTTGTTCATTTTTGGCTACAGAGTAGTACTCTACTGCTTGAGCTACAGCTCTATTTCCAGGTTTTTTGGTAGTTAATTAAAGAGTCCCAAGGAGTTTCCCACATGTACTGGTTTAGAATAATAATCCTCAGATCTTAACCTCCTGAGTAGCTTCGGTTACAAGCATGAGCCATTGGCACCTGTCATCAGAAAGGTTTTAATGAGAATACTTTAGAGTAAAATGTTGTTAATAAAGACATTGGATGGGGGGGGAGGATTTGGACTGGGGGAGGAGGAGGGAGGCTGGGAAGGGATGTGAAGGATAAACAAAGGAGGAGGCTGCAATGCTTGGTAAGAAATGTACACATTATCCTGCCCATGTAATTGTAACCCCTCTGTACAGTATGTTCACAAATAAAATAAAATAATAATAAAAAAAGACATTGGATCATATTTTATAAGTTTACAGGATTTATGTTTATAGTTGATTTTTTCACAGTACCATTTCACTTAGGGTTCTAATGGGTTAAAGAATATAGTCTAACATTCAGCTCTGAATTCCATTGCATGCTCTTATATGTATAATGCCACATCTGAACATGGGGAATTTGCATTTCTCTCCAAGGACTGCAAAAGAGCCCATTGTCAAGCTGCCCGAGTGGATTAACAAGATTTAAATTTGGCCACAATATCTATCAGAAATTCAAAAGTCTAGTAATTAAATCAGGCTTTGCTCTCTTGTGGCACATGTAGACAGATCAAACAGCTCTATTATGTCAACTCTTCACTTCTGGTTGTTTTCATGTTATCTATTTGAGCACCAGGTGGCTTATTCTGTAGAGTGACTGACAGTCTATTCTTGAATAACAGTACAACACAACCTATATTTTATGGCTTCGTAAGTATATGCACCTTAAAGTTATTCTGTACTCTTGAGTTCCATAAGAGTAATCTTCCCTGTAATTAAATAGTTTGTTGTCATTACAAGAAAATTTAATAACACACAAAAGGGAGAGAGACTTCCCATAATTTATTGTCTTTCAAGAATCATTAACATTCTTGGTATGTTTAGTGAGGTCTAGATATTTTGCTACCTTTCTGAAATAATTGTGATGATATGCCAAGTAAAGTTCCATCGTTTTATTAAAAACCAACCTTCTCTGATTACTGAAGTAATACAGTGACATTTGAAAACTAAGGATATTAAAAATAAAATCTAAAACCTTGTCCAGGGATAACCACTATTGCTATTCTTATCATTTTAAATTATAGCCCTTTTGCATTGCTTATTTTGGTATATTTAAGAAGAGTGAGTACTGTGTTTTGGGCCTAATGGGGGGGGGTAATAGAAAACTTTAGGAGAAGAACCTTTGCAGAGGGGTTTGTGACAGGTACTATTTTTATTGTTCAGACTTTGAGAAAGGCAATGATTCAGGTCATTAAAAATGAATTTTCCAGGTTGCTTGGCAATGACAATGCTTTCCACTTTTTCTCCAGGAAACAAGGATGATGTAGTGAGGGGAGAGGAGAGCGAATTTGGAGAGAAGAAACTTCTGCTTTAGTTGTTTCTCTCAATCCAGCATTATAATTCCATTAAGCTGCCATTAGCATGAGCTGGAACCCAATTTTCTCTAGTAGAAGCTATTTATTCATTTGTTTGTTTATTTATTTATTCTTGTTTTTCTGAAACAGAGCCTGAGTATGTAGCCCACACTGGCCTCTAACTTGAAATCTTTCTGTTTCAACTTCCTGAGTGCTGAGATTGCAGTATATAATCATGTGAAATATTGTGAGGGATTTCAACTGAATCCTGAGATACAGGATGGGACTTGAGAAACATTTCTTGGAATTATATGGAACAAAAAACAGAAGCTGAAAAGAAATGTTTGCCACAGTCTAACTCTATAAAGATTTGTTACTAAGCTTTTGAATACTCCTGATAATATACCCCAAGTAGCAGGATATAAAATTAACATACAAAAACCAGTAGTTTTTCTGTATACCAAAAATGAATATAATGGCACCAAAAATTAAATACCTAGGAATAAACTTACACTGGAAAATGAAAGGCCTCTACAATAAAACTAAAATCCTTGGAGAAATTGAAGGAGATAGCAGAAGAAGATGGAAAGAACTACTGGGTTAATAGATTGAAAGATTTAATGTTGTGAAAATTATTATATCAATAAAAGGAATCTATAGATGTAATATAATTTGCACCATAATCCCAATGCCATTCTTTGTGGAAATAGAAAAATCAGCACTAAAATTCACCTGAAAACATATTAGGACCTGAATAGCAAAAGTAATTCTGAACAAAAAGGGAAATACCAGACTTTCAATCATATTACAGAGTTATAGTAACAATTACAGCTTGCTACTGGAAAAGAAACAGACATGAAGATCAATGGAACAGAATATAAGGTGCAGAAACCATTCCCCATAGCTGCAACTATCTGACTTTTGACAAAATAGCTAGAATAATATGCTCAATAAAAGAACTCTTTAATGAATGATGCTGGGAAAACTGGTTTTCTGCAGAAAACAGAAACTAGACCTTCCTTCTGTCTCTGCCTCTTAAGAAGCTGTAATTATAGGTATACACCACTATGGTTGGCCTTACTTTCCTATACTTAAAAAAAACCCAAACCAGGTAAAACTCAGAATTGGTCTGCATTAAATTAATTAATCAAATTAATTAAATGGTCAGTGTACTTTTAAATTATTTAAATTATTAAAAGTCCTGATATGATTTTTTTCTATCATGAATTCATGACTTTACATTTGTTTACAATCCAGTTGTGCATGTATGTTCAGTTCATTTGGCATGTGCTTATGAACTAGAAGAAATTAGATGGTAATCTCCCTCTGCCCTCACCTCCGCTACCATCAACTCCAGGACATGTTACTCCTGTTACCCACTGGGTTGTAGATTTTCAGAATGGCTCTGGATGGATTCATTACCTCCAGAAGCTGGTTTGACTTACACCAGTAACTGTATGCTTATTCTCCATTCAAGCTGTATTGCAGCTTTTGCCTCCTAGCTATTGTGGTCTGTTTATATCTTTGGATTCCTGACTGTAATAGCTTTGCATATTATTTAAGTGTTGAAAAATTTAAAGATTTTCTTTTCCAGCAAGAATTTCCATTCTTTGAGGCCAGGGACAATATCTTATAAACTCTCTTTTTCCTTTATGTATACTAAGCACTTAGTACACATTTGAATTAGGTAGACCTGAATACATTTTATTTCATGTGAAAAATGTGCCTTTATGTTTGGATAATCAGCATATTCAAATTCATTTTATAGTTTGGCTTAATTAGTATAAGCCAAGAAATTATTTCATTTAAAGCCTCATTAAATTTCTTGATTTAGTAACATATATCTGAAGAGCTCTTAATGAAAGGAGAAAATATGCTTATGATGTCAGTCAGATGGAAGATTTTAACTAGTACAGGGAAAAAGAAACACCTATTGCTGAGAAATTACATGCTTTTACGCTTACATTTCCATTGGCCTTGCTGAACTTTTACTACTTCTAAGCCTCAGAACCTTTTATTGGAATAGGATTGTTTGGCTTAAGTGAATGTTTTCCCCTTCTGACATAGTCAATCTCTCCGCTTACCTTATGTAGAAACAGAAATTAATCTTGAGCTGTGAGCAGCTACCCAGGGCAGAACGAGCAGGGCTATAAGGGTATCACTTATTCAACACACAATTAAAGGATGCCTTTGTCTTCCCACACCAGAGGCAGTAGCTATTAAAACTTGAGAAAAGGAAAGATTACTGACAATTATGGATGATCTTAAATCACTGAGGCATCTAAAGTCTTGCATGGCCCCTGCAACATTCCCATCTTAGACACTTTTAAAACCTGTGTGTTCTTCACTCCATGAAATAATACATTGACTTAATACATTAAGCTAAACCCTCAAGATCCCCCAAAGTCCTCAATCCTTGGCCTAATCAGTGTATAAGTTCCTTGATAGATTCATCAATGGCATTATTGGAGGGTGTAGTTAGGAAGTAGTTAGGAAGAAGGCCTTCATTGGAGGATGTAGGTCCCTGGGAGTGTGCCCTAGAAAAATGAATCTTGTCCTTGGCCCTTCTTTCTCTCTCCACTTCCTGGCGGTCGCAGGGTTTGCAGCCTTCTCTGGTACACATTCCTGTTGTTATGGTGTTCTTTCACCTCAGGCCCAAAGCAATGGATCCAGCCAAACTTGAACTAGCAAAATAAATATTTCCTCTTTTAAAATTGTTTTTTCTCCAAAAAATATTTCTCCCAATGATGAAAAATGTGACTACCACAACTCCCCACCTCCCCATTCCTGCCTGCCAGATTGTGTTGACCTTCTGGTGTTTGAACATAGGTACCAAGGTGTAGGGAGCCGAGGCGAGACTCCGCCCACTCCCTTGCAGCTTTGAGGTAACCACCCCAGACGGTGCTTGGCGGGACGCCTGGGCTGTGCGCGTGCGCGAGCCAGGTAGAGTCCCCAGCCAATCCCATGACACCTGGTGACGGTGAAAGGCAGGCGACCAACAATAGAAAGACCCGTGTTCCTATTCCCTATATAAGTGGCCATGTTTTGGGTGCACGCTCTCTCGCGCCCAAGCTCTCCTACAACTAAAAGGCTCTCCAATAAAGCGTGATCTGAGAAGACTCCTGGTGTGGTGGTCGTTCTTTCTCGCTGGTCGAGTAGACGGTCGCTACAAGTGGTGCCGAGACCCGGGAACGAACCAGGGACGGGACCCGCGCGAGAGGCCGAACCGGAGCCAGAACTCAACACGCGGAGAGGGGACGTCAGTATATATCCCCCTGTATGCTGTTCACTGTTGATTTAGATATTTATTGGTTGCTTGCATTGCTTCTTCCCTTGTGGCTTGTCTTTTTGATGGTGCGCACTTGCCTCGAGGAGGGAGGGTTTGATTTAATCCAGGAAGGATGCAAAGTACTAACACGGCATCAGGATAGTCTATCAGAGTCAGCATCCAGTAAGGGGGAGGAAAATAGGCCTAAAAGAAAAAGGGAAAAAAGACAAAAGGATCCTAAAGAATTAAAGCAAGAGGGACTGCAGCCCTCACAAAAGAAGGGTTTTAGAGAGGAGGGGGTCTCAAGGAGACCCCCATGCCCTTCTTTAAAAGCAAACCGGTTCTCAGCCCTACATGTGGAAGGGCGGGACCAAGAATATAGTAATCTTGTGAGTGACTCAGAGGAAGAAATGTTAGAGGAGGAGGGAGAGCAGCTCGATCCAGCTGATAGTGAAGAGTTAGAAGAGGCTGCGGCGGAGCACGAGGCAGACAGATATGGAGGGTGGCGCCCCCTAGGGGTGGGAGTACCGCAGCAGCCAGGGAGAGGAAACGGAGCTGCCCCTCACCCGTCGGCCCCCCCGCCGTGCCCGCCGGCAGGGAAGAGTCACTTTATAAAAGAAAACACCTGGTCGCGATTAGCAGCCGCTTTCCCAGTCTTTGAGAATCCCATTACTAATGAAAGAATTTTTGAGCGGGTTTCCTACTCCCAGTTAAAAGATTTAGCTGAGGCAGTCAGGACTTATGGGGTGACGGCTAATTATACCACTGCCTTGCTTCGAAGGCTAACTATTAATGCTATGATTCTGTGGGAGCAAAAACTGTTCAATATTTTCCTGAATTAGTGGCTAAGCAGGCAATTTTGGGTATAAAGTATTGTTTGATGCACTTTGCAAAAATTCCAGATAAATTAATTATTCCATACACCCGTGAGCAAGTTGAAATTTTAGCAGCCACAGTGGATATGTGGGCAATTCTTGTTTGCTCATTTCCAAATGTAATTGATAATCATTATCCTAAGCATCCTCTGCTTGCCATAGTTAACAAAAATTTAGTGTATTTTCCTGTTGTCACTTCAAAGGAGCCCTTGGTTGATGCTCTGACCATCTTTACGGATGGATCAAAATCTGGACAAGGTGCCTTTTTTGTTCAAGGACACAAACAGCCGGTAGTCTTTAATTTTTGGCCAATGTCCCACAGGCTGTTGAATGTTTAATTGTGCTTGAAGTTTTTAAAAGATTTGATCAACCTTTTAACTTATTTTCTGATTCATTATATGTTGTAAATGCCGTTGCTTCTCTTGAAGTTGCTGCTTCAGTTAAGCAGGCCAGTACAATTTCTAATGTTTTGTTACAGATTCAATCCCTTATCTTAAACAGAAAACATCCTTTTTATATTGGACATATTCGTGCCCACTCTATGCTGCCGGGCCCGATGGCAAAGTGTAATGATTTGGTGGACCAGGCAACTCGGGCTGTGGCTCTGGTTGCTGCTGATCCTGTAGAATTGGCAAAAGACTTTCATAGATTGTATCATATACCTGCTAATACCCTTAGGAAAAGATATAATTTGTCCAGGCATGTGGCAAGAGATATTGTTAAAGCCTGTAAATCTTGTGTTACCTTTCTTCATCCTCCCCATGTGGGGGTAAACCCCAGGGGGTTGAGACCAAACGCCCTATGGCAAATGGATGTTACTCATCTGACGGAATTTGGTAAGTTGAAATATTTACATGTGTCTGTGGACACCTTTTCTGGTGTCATTCATGCCACACCTCTGGCAGGAGAAAAGGTGTCTCATGTCAGAATACACTGCTTAGAAGCTTGGGCAGCTTGGGGAAAGCCCCTTAGACTTAAGATGGATAATGGCCCTGCTTATACTTCCCATGGTTTTCGCGCCTTTTGCGCACAAATGCAGGTTGCCCACACCACCGGATTGCCCTACAATCCTCAAGGACAAGGTATAGTGGAAAGAGCTAATCGAAGCATAAAAGAAATGCTTCAAAAGCAAAAAGGGGGAATTGCTGAGTCCGCGTCCCCCAGGGAAAGACTTTCTCTTGCGCTCTTTACCCTTAATTTTTAAATTCTAAATGACAACGATCAGTCTGCCGCAGATCGGCATATGACAAGAGACTCCATGGATACTAAAGACATGGTTATGTGGAAGGATGTTATTAATAATAAATGGTATGGACCGGATCCGGTAATAACGAGATCCAGGGGAGCTGTTTGTGTTTTTCCACAGAGTCAAGAAGTACCTCACTGGGTGCCAACGAGACTGACCAGGCCGGTGGAGACGGCAGCAGAACCCCCTCTTGAAGATGCAGCTGATCTTCCTGCTGTTAGCAACAGTGCTAATAGCAATCCCTGTGATAGCTAAACCGATGATGCTGTGGGCTGTTACAATTTACTGACTGGATTGCCTCCGCGGTGTCCTTTTCCAAAGAGCGGGTGAGAGTCGGAATGTTTTTAGCCTGCTGCTTGGGAGGATGCGTGGTCTGCCTATGGTTGGTCTATCGCCTTCGAGCCCAAACCAGAAGGGACAAGGTTGTTATCTTGCAAGCATTAGCCGCTTTGGAGAGTGGATCCTCACCCCAGATTTGGCTGTCGGCCCTAAGAGGCAGTTAAGCCTTACCATCCTGCATAGCCTTAGCACCCCGAGGGATCAGGGGATCCCATTGCACCAGGACAGGTATGCAATTTGCAATTTGGGACAGGGTGCAAGGCAAGAGCACTGCACTTGAGGAGATGGTTCTCATCTCCTCAAGAAGAGCATGCTGGGTTGCAAGTGGGTTGATGCCCAAGATCCCACCTCTGCAAAAAAGGCATCGGACGGGCCTGGTCATCACTGGGGAAGGCGCGCCCCTCAGGCGAAGGCCAGTGCAAGGTCCTAATGTTTTAGACAGAGGCCCAACCTCTACTCTTACCTGTTGCCATAAAACAAAGAAGGGGGAACTGTAGGGAGCCGAGGCGAGACTCCGCCCACTCCCTTGCAGCTTTGAGGTAACCACCCCAGACGGTGCTTGGCGGGACGCCTGGGCTGTGTGCGTGCGCGAGCCAGGTAGAGTCCCCAGCCAATCCCATGACACCTGGTGACGGTGAAAGGCAGGCGACCAACAATAGAAAGACCCGTGTTCCTATTCCCTATATAAGTGGCCATGTTTTGGGTGCACGCTCTCTCGCGCCCAAGCTCTCCTACAACTAAAAGGCTTTCCAATAAAGCGTGATCTGAGAAGACTCCTGGTGTGGTGGTCGTTCTTTCTCGCTGGTCGAGTAGACGGTCGCTACACCAAGGTGGAATGGTGGCATTTATTTTTCACACACGTCACTTACCGCTCTTGTCTACTTCTTATCCCTTTCAGATCTGTAGCCTATCAGGCTTCCCCTGCTGCTCCAGGGCTGTGAAGATCATTTGTGAGGCAAATGATGTCCTACCTTCTAGGTACGTCCCTCGCCACACCTCTCTCTAACATCTGTGACCTAGAATACAGCTTAGCATCATTCAGATTCTCCAGACCATTGCTTTTCTCTTTGCCTCTCTGTATTTTCCCACCAAATCCATTGCTTGTACCCCACAAGGAAGCTGCCATTCTGAATATCCGTGGAAACGCTCTTTATTTCCTGAGGAATTAGCCAGGAGGTCTTAGAGACGTCTAATATTTCCCTTCAGCTTCCTAAATCTGTAAAGGAATGGAGGGCTGGCAAGTTATTTAACTGAAAGGAAAGAAGAAATACAAAAGAAGAATAAAAACAATATTTTTCTTTTACAAAAACATCACAAGAGAAATGCCAATGGATGTTTACATAATTGTATTGGGGTAGTTGGTGCTTCTCCTTTGCAGACGTAGAAGTTGATTTTCCTCCCGGTGAACAGGCAGCATCTGATGAAGGAACATGATGGAAGGGACAAAGTGTCACCAAGGTGAGGTGACATTGTAAAAGCACCATGTGTTCTCTCACTTTTGGGAAGCCGGCTGCCATGTTGTGATCTGAGCTACGTAGAGGCCGACTAAGCTCACCAGGCAGAAGCATAAGGGTGGCAGCCTCTGGCCAAGAACCAACCAGGAACTGAAGGCTCTCCACAACCAAGAGTCTGCAGGTGTTTGCTTCTGCTCCAGTCCACCTGAACTGCTTGCAGCCCAGTTCAATTGCAGTCTCGTGGGAGAGCACCTGGTTACAAAGACTTAATAGAAAGCAAGTTGCACCAGGATGTAGCAAAGTAATACTACAAGTTTTTAAAGGATAAATTAACACTAGAAACTATTTTATTATAAAAATATTAGAATAAATTTCTACCTCACTTATATGGAAGAGGTCTTTTCAATTTGTGGTACTGTAATTTGAGCTCAGGATCTTGGGCTTGTGAGGTAGGCATTAAAGTGTCTTGAGCCACTTGAGCCACATCCCTGTTTTTTGTTTGTTTGTTTTAGTTATCTTTCAGATAGAGTTTTGTGGTTTTTCCCCTCAGGGTTTTTGACCTTTATCATCTCATTTTCCTATGCATGTGGGATAAAAGGTGTGAATCAGTGCAGTAGCTGGGTTGGCAGGCATGAATGGCCATACTGAGCTATTGGTTGAGGTAACTTTTCACTCTGGCTGGCCTTAAATTACTATCCTTCTGATTTCAGCATCCTGAGTAGCTAGGTTATTTTCATGACAACAACTGAAACATCACAGTATGAAAATAAATTTAAGTGAGAGGAAAGAACAATATGCATAGTTTGCCAATAAATGGACCCCAAAATATTTAAATGAGATGCCTCCACTGGACTTGCTCAGAACCAGTAGCAATGTGTGTGTGGTGGGAACTTCCAGGCAGGACCCGCTGAGTGAAGTAACATCTGTCTGCTGGTGGTCTCACAATGTTGCTCTGGGGTTCTGAAATTTGCATTTCTCTTGATGCTGATGTTTATCATGGAAAACATAACTGCTATAACTTTGAAGCAACTTAAACAATTCTTGGTTCAAAAGAATTATCCTCAAAAATGTGACTCGCAAAAAAGCATCCTGGGCTAAGCGGTGATACAATTATCTCTGTTGCCTTAGTAACTTGCAATATGAGTTTAACCCAGGGAATTAAAGCAATCAGAAAATGTTGGCGATATTAGAATACAGAAAGACACATATACCACCACACTGCCATGCAGTAACCTCAAGAGGAAACTCATAATAAGCATTTCAAGAAGCCAAGTGCATACTGTTTTGTTTTGCAAATGTAGCACTGTAGCTTGATTCAAGAATGACTGAGAATTTAGAGTAAGGCCTATCTGTTTTCTGCCTTATCTAGAAGTTAAGAAAGAAGAGCCTCTCAAATGTTATGTTTCATGCCTTCACAGAAGGCACCCCCTCTCGCATCACGATACCAAAGGAGAGAGAATTATAGTGCCATTAAAGACCATGAGAGCTTAACTTTAACAAACAGAATAAAATTCAGAAGTGTTCTGCACTCGTGTTGTCTAAAATACCAATAGAATTTATGCTGTGAGTCTGTGGTTATATATACACATAATCACAAGACTCAGGACCTACAATGAGTCAGTCCTGGAGATGCCTATGCTTTCTCTGGTTCAGGATTTTACTAGCAAAATGCCATTTAGGAGCTCCCTCTAGTATCATGCTCCCAAAGCCTTAAAATAACAACAACAAAAAATATTATCCTCTTAAGACTCTTAGAATCCTTTTCGAGGAAGAGATGAAATATGACAGGGTAAGCCTGGACCAGGCATTTAAGTCTGAAAAGTTTTAATACTCTGTCTGATTTATATTGTTACAACAAAAGAAATTCAGGAAATCCTACTCAGGGTATGCTCCTCTGGCATAAGGATTATTTTGGACTGGAAACACTTAAAATGGTTGTAGAAAAGCTTTCTTGGAGCTTTCCTTATTTGACTAAAAGCAGAAACCCCTGGAAAAACTGCTATGATTTCTCTGTTCTGGGGTATTTTTAAAGCTATGAAGGTAATGAAATTAGCACTGAGGTGGACCTGCACAAACAAAGCTTGCTAGCAAGAAGACCAGGTTCTCTCCATGTGTTTACCTTCCCCTGTTCAGTTCCTACCAAGTCTCAAAACATTGCTCTTTTCCGTATGTCTCCATAATGTATCATTCTTTGTTTAAAATCGCTTATAAACCCCTGGGTCTGTCTGCTTCACTTCTTCACTAGGAAAGCTTCTGTGAAAACACCAAACCAAATTAAAAAAAAAAAAAATATGTCCCGGTAGTCTGTCTTGGATCAATCTAATTCACTAGAGGGCAGGGAGAAAAGAGTTCTTCTCCCTCAGTGATTGGTATTATACCAAAATTTTACTTTCTAGGATATCTGAGAGTGAAGACAGGAATAAAGGTCAGTTGGTATTGTATTTTTAAATCTGGAAGTTGGATTTTGGAGGGGAGATTTTGTGGGCACAACAAGGAAATGATAAGGAAAAAAACTGGGAGAAACAGAGTTCCACTCTTCTTCCTTACGCCTCCCTCTGCCCCTCCCCCCCACTTGCCTCTGGCCTTACCTAGAGGAACATAGAGGAGTCTGGTTCTGAGAGGTATTTCAATTTCTGAAATGCCAAAGAGAAATAGGCAATATCGAAGAGAGAATTCATAGGCAACTCTCTCCTGATGTTGAGTCTGATTCCCTTTCCCCAGGCCCTAGGGGAGGTGGTGCCTGAGGCAAACCTGGAAGGAAGGATTGGTAGGCATTTCCTGGATTCTCCTCTCCTCTTCCTTTCAAGAAAGACCTTAACCACACTGATTTTTTTCCCTCATTTATTTAGAATTCAAGCATAATCTGTCTTTCAGGTCTATCCAGAGCTTTCAGTGTGATCTACTTGTTAAACAAAACAAAACAAAAAAAACCTATGTGAGAGGCTGGGAAGGTGGCTCAGTGGTAGAGTGCTTGCCTTGTATGCATGAGGCCCTGAGTTCCATTCCTCAGCACCACATAAGCAGAAAAAGCCAGAAGTGGCTCGTGGTAGAGTGCTAACTTTGAGCTGAAGAGCTGAGGGACAGCGCCCAGGCCCAGAGTTCAGGCCCCACGACTGCCAAAAAACCAAAACAAAACAAAAGAAAAACTGATGTTAACAGCTTTTAGTGCCATTTACAGAGGACCAGTAGAGTGCCAAGCACCACCCCAGTATTTTCTTTTGCATTCTTATTTTTTGTATCTTTTAAATCTAGCATCCATATATTAGAGAAACTATGTAAGTGACCCTTATCTTTCTGAACCTGGATTACTTCATGTAATATAGTTTCTAGTTCATCCATTTCCCTATAAAGGATGTAATTTCATTCATTCTTATGGTTGAATAATACTCTATTGTTCATATATATGTATATATATATACATATATATGCACACATATGTATATACACACATACATATATATTATCTTTTTTTTGTCGGTCATGGGGCCTGAGCTCTGGGCCTGGGCACTGTCCCTCAGCTCTTCAGCTCAAGGCTAGTGCTGTACCACTTGAGCCATAGCACCACTTCCGGCTTCTTTCTGCTTATGTGGTGCTGAGGAGTCGAACCCAGGGCTTCATGCATGCAAGGTAAGCACTCTACAACTGAGCCACCTTCCCAGACCATATGTTGTCTTTTCCAGCAAGAAAAAGTTTACTTCTGTCACTGTGTTCATATTTTCTTGATCCATTCATCAACTGTAGGACATCTGGACTCTTTCCATAGGTTGGGTATTATGAATAGTGCTGTAATGAATATGGTTGTGCTTGGTGTGTGTCTTCTCAATTAGAGATTATGTATTGATCCAGGCTGTTGTTAGCTGGCACAGACAGAGCCCAGTACCTACATACAAGGCAGAGCAATGCTGTTTTCTCTGCCCCCACCTCTACCCCCCATTGAGCCATAAAAGCATTGCATTTGGAATATTGTAGGCTTCACCATGGGGCTCAGAGAGATGTGTTGTACAGCTGACTATATCCCTCTAGTTCCTACAGTAGAAAATCAATTCATCATAAGACATGCTACTTGGATTTCAGAGTAGACAGAGAGGTAAGAATGGTACAGTTTCTATCAAATTCACTTCCTCAGATCCATTCTTTACCATCAAATCTAAGGGCTCTCCCCCAGGGTTACAGTAACAACAATATGGTGGCTTAAAGGGAATTTGATGAAACACTAAAACTCATTTCTCTAGTGGGAGACAAAAGTGATTTATGAGCATTTCCCCCTTTATTCCTCCTGGCTCTTTATAGCTATAAGTAGAGTAGCCTGAAGGGTAGATGTGAAGCACATTTTTCTTTCCTACCATCTGTTTCTTTCTCCATTTTTCTCATGGCCTCTATACAGTAGGGAACTTAAAATTTTGCCAACTAAAAATCATTTGGTTTGACAGCACATCTGATTGATGGATAACTCTGTATCTTTCCCTAGTTAATTTAGAAATATCGTTTACCCCATCTATGTCATACAACCATTCTATATCTGACATTAATGCAAGAAATACAAGTTGAATGATGTCTCAATTGTAAGCTCACTCAAGAAATGCAAATTAAATGAATGAATGGTGCCAGTTAGTGTAATTAAATTGTTTTTCTTCCATTGTTTAGCTGAGATTCGGAGAATGCAATTTCAGTGTTCAATAGTGACAAATGTAGAAAGACTGGCAATTTGGTATGATGGGTAGGGGGATCTGAGGGCATCTAGGGGAAACATAAACTACAGTGGGTTGTAGGAGATGGTAAGGCTCTACTCTGAAAGAGAGACAAGCAGGGGAAAAGGAAGAGGAAGAAGGAGAAGAGTTGCTTGGCCACCACCCAAGTTGATTGCTGTGCTGCTGTCTTCCCATCTCTTCCAAGCCATGGGTGCGGCAGCATAAGTATGCTTTCAGAACCTGGAAGAGAGAGGGGATATTGGAATAGAGAGATGGAGGGTCCTTCACTGCAAAACATAATCAATGCTTAGGGCAGATGCTTGTCCTAGATATGCAGATGACCTGGGCTCTCGAGTGATACTTGGCTTGATCAGGTGCAACTTCAATCTCTAATAGCATCCAAACAAAACACAAATTAGAGAACAAGCAGGCTTCTTCCTTAGCAAGCAGGCATCACTTGGCAATGGAGGGAATCCTAAGGAAACAATTTTGTTGTTTGGTAGTAGAGAAGACATATTCTCTCATTTTAGATGAGGATGATGTAGTCTTGTCTGCATTTAGGACTGATTGGGCCTTCACACTTAAAAAATATAGAAATAAAAGTTGTAATTGATTTGTACAATGAGGATGCAAATAACAGTAACTTCTTTTTATGTTTCTTGAGCTTTTTCTGACTGGGCAAATACGTAACACTACAGATGTCAGTCTCCCCTTCAAAAACAAAACAAAGCACGTTTTAGCTCTATAAACTTAGGTTATATAGCTGTTTGGCAGTACAACCGTTACTAGAAGCTAAATGGCTGTCTTTCTCACCCCAGCTTCTTTCTTCTGATCTATAGTCCATGGACACAATAAGGAAGAAGACAAATAACACAGCTTTTTAAAAAGTCATCCAACAAGGGATGCCACAGATCAAGATGCACTGTATTCATAAGTTGAATTGAAACCATGTTGTACAATGATGTAAAGATAATACTAATAATAAAAGAATTCATCCAAGTTAAAAAAAATCATCAGAGAAAGACATTATTGTATCCTCAGACTAAGTATAAAGATAGGGTGAAGATAGCAAGAAAAAAAGCAATTATTTAAAGAAACCATGAATTCCAACATTTAACATTATATAAAATTTTTATTTATTTATTTTATTTATTTATTTAGGCCTGAACTCTGGGCCTGGGTGCTATCTCTCAGCTCTTCAGCTAGCGCTCTACCACTTGATCCACAGGGCCACTTCTGGCTTTTTCTGCTATGGTGGTGCTGAGGAATCGAACCCAGGGCCTCATGCATGCAAGGCAAGAACTCTACCACTAACACACCTTCCCAGCCCTATACAAAAAATTTTAAAAGGGTGAAATTCATAAGAAATCTTGACAAGATTACTCACTTTGATATCAGGGCACATTCATAATGAAGGGACTAGAAAAAGACCTTTGAAAAAACCATGGGTATAAAATTTAAAATTTTATTACATCTTGAAATAAAAGATTCCTCATATTCATTTTAAGGAAAATATTGGAGTAGATACTTCTACTAAAAGTATTTATTAAAACAAACAAACAAAAAAAAACAAATAAAAAGAAAGGTCATACCAGGGATTCCCAGTCAGCTTGGTATCTTCTTTTAGTAAGCACTAAAATTATAGTTTGGAATAAAATCCTAAAGGTTAAACATGCATTCACAATTATGAGTCTGCTTTCTGAATTGCTGCTTTAATACAGTGGACTTCTCCTAGAGAAATAATTGGCGATTTTCTTCTGTGCCTCACTAATAAATAATCTACGTATCATATTACCAAGTGTACTGTTCATGTTATATTCATAAAATCCAGCAGTGTAGATACTTGATTACTTTTGCTAAAATAATGGAACAGGAAGAGGTTTAACTGAAGCAGAGGCACCCTCCTGGACTCATATAAACAAACCGAAATCTAAGCTCTCAGAATGGAGTGGCTGGTCTCAAGTGGCCACCTAAGCATCAGATATAACATCAGGGACTTTCCACTCGATTAGTCCAAAAAAAGAGGTAACAGCTCAAACGTTAACCAATCAAATAACGACTTTGTTATTGCATTCACCCTTTAAAATTCATACTTTGAAATTTCTCCTGTGGAGCCCAAGCTAATAATGATTTTGTTGCATGAATCATTATGCACATAAACTTAAGAAGGTTAATGTACCTCCTTTGTCTTTTGATACTTCTCTCATTGGCGAGTTCAGCAGTCATGGACTGAGGACATGAGAGATGACCACATCATTTGCTGGGCTCAGAAAAAAAAAAAAAAGAAAATGTGGGAGGTGTCAGGTTGGACACATCCATTGGAGGATACCTGCATGGAGCAGGCAGTGAAAAGATGAGTTGGGAGAATGAGATGGCGATAGAAAGACGAGCCATCAGCATCCGTGAGTGTGAGGATGAGTCTAGTGAAGCAGTACAGCCTGCGAGGGGAGCCCACAAAGATTCTGGGAGGGAGAAACTGTGAGGTGTGAGTGGTACAGTTTGAGAAGTCAAAGAAGCTAGGAGGAAGTGCCCAACTTTGGCTTCCTGCTAGGAGGGTTAGCCAGGTGATCCTGAGCAAGGGTCCCTTGGATTTGGCAGCACTGACACTGTCATGGATCTTGACAAGTGGGTTTTCAACAAAGCAATGAGGCCTGAAGTTTTTTTGTTTTTTGTTTTTGAGGGTGGTGGTGGTGATGGGGCTTGAACTTGGCCTGGGCGCTGTCCCTCAGCTCTTCAGCTCAAGGCTAGTGCTCTACCACTTGAGCCACAGCCCCACTTCCGGTTTTCTGGTGGTTTATTGGAGATAAGAGTCTCATGGACTTTGCTTCCCAGGCTGGCATTGAACTGTGATTCTCATATCTCTGCCTCCTGAGTTGCTAGGATTACAGGCGTGAGCCACCAGTGCCTGGCTCGTGGGCTGAAGTTTGACTGAGAATGGATGAATTCTGAAAAACTAAGTTTTTCATATTAGTTTTCCATGTGTTGTAAAGTAAATTCAGTCAGCAAGACACAAAGAAGTCACATTTTGAGAGGTTGAATTGAGAGTCTTTATTAGAAAGTCAACAGCTACCTCTAGACTCCTGTCACAAAGACACCTCGAAGGGCTGGGATGTAGCTCAGTGGCAAAGCGCTTGCCTAGCAACTATAACGTCCTGGGTTCGATCCCCAGTGCCAAAAAAGAAAAGACAAAAAAAAATACAGTTAAAAAAAAAAGACACCTCGAATATACTTTTAACACTGTTAGAAAATTGGGTCATAAAAGCCAGAGAGGAAAGAAAGAGCAGAAAAACAATAACAACAAACCAGATCAGCTCCAGTGGAGAGCTGAAGTGGGACGCCATGTTGACTGGAGGAGAGCCAGGGGACAGGAGACAGGACAGGAACATGGAGACACGGGGCATGGCGTAGTGGCGCCTGAGCTGGTTTGGGCTCATATAGTGTCAGGGTCACAGGAAACTCGAGTCAAGTTCAAAGCACAGGACTGATGTGTCCAGTAACCTGTAGTCCAAATCCCTGCCCCTGCCTCTAGGAATTCAGGCCCATCCATCACCTGGGAGGTGGGATTTCCCCTTCCTCCACCATGAAGACAACATGGCGCCAGTTAGACCCAGCATCTGCACTTCACATTGCTGTGCAAAACTGGCTAGGATAAACAACTTATGAAGAAATGTGTGTTTTGGCTCATAGGCTCCAGAGTTTCAGTCCATGGTCTCTTGGCCTCATTATTTCTTAGCATTTAGTTAGGCAGAACATCATGGCAGGAAATGCAGGATGGAACAAAGCTACTCACTTCTCTTTTTGGGAAGCAGAAAAAGGAAGGAGTTGGGAGTAAAATATACCCTTCAAAAGCAGGCTCCCAAACGACCTCCTTCTGCTGAGGAGGTCCATCTCCCAAAGTTGCGACAATCTCCCTCCAGTCCATTAAGGTATTGAAAACCATAAATAGATTAACCAGTTCATAAAGCCAGAACTCTCATCATCCAATCATCTCTCAAAGGTTCCACCTCTGAACACTGCCTTGTTGGAGACCAAGCCTTCAACATAGAAGCTTTCAAGGGACATTTAGAATAGGTACTTAGAAAGCACTTTTGCTAAAAAGATCTGTCTCTTCCTTTGGGCCCACAAGGTAACTAAAAGGTGGATAAAGCTTGCATCTTTCTCTTCATTTTCTATCTGTCTGCTTTATTCTGGGCTAGATTCCTGTTTAACTTTGCACAAAGGTGTGTCATTCATTCAAGCAGTGACTAAGAACTAGTGATATCTAACCTATTTTATCCCCCTCCAGGTGGAAAGCACAAAGATAAGAGATTTTTTTTTTACCATGTCCTCTTTTGAACAATTGTGAATTCACCAGATGTCTGTCATTATTGTTCTAAACCTACAGTCATGATGGACGCTGGTTGGCAGACAGAGATATATCACCTCATGATAACATTATCCACACAGCACCCCCAAGCCACAGCTGTCACCTCATGGGAACCAGTTCATTCCCTCAAGTGACAAAGACTTCCTGAGCCATCCTGAAGAACTAGAATTGAGATAAGGACCACCGCTTGTGCTCACTGCCTAATTATGTATACCTCTCACCTCTGCCCTAATTCTTTCTCTACTTAAAGGTAAAGCTCCCATCTACCATTACCTTTTGCCACTAATCTGGGGGCGGGTAACTAGGCCTGATGTATTGGACTCTCCAGAGCGGAAACTCTGGCCTAAGACTCCAGTTATTATTTTAGATCCAAACTGTAACAGAAAGGTAGGAAAGAGGGTGCAGTTGGGAGGAGCTGAGGGAGCAGGGGAGGAGCCAGGGTCGACAGCAGTGTTACTAAGCAAGGGTCCTGGAGAGCTTTGATAGAAGTCCTCCACAAAATCTGTGGATAGAAGAAGAAAGATGATGGAGACTCTTGTTCTTAACCGGAAATTTGTAGGGCTTTGATTCTCCAACCCAAATCTACCTCTAACGTATAAATCTAACCATGTGACTCCTTCTTACACTCTTTTCACATTTCCTGTCATCCTCCATGTATATTCCCCTCTTTGTCTCTGCTCAGCTCTCCACTTTAGGTGAACAAGATACTCTTGGGTCTCCTCTGTTCTCTGGATTCCTAGTCCTCTTTCAGATCTCAACTTAAGTACCACTTCCTACTGGAGACCTACACTCTTTAACTTTAACCTGTAACTCATTCTACTTTAACTATTTGATTATTTACTTACTGTTTTCCTCTAGACTGTAAGTCCATAGCAGGTAAGTATTTATTTACCTTGGTAGGGTGTACTTCCAGAGTCAAGTGTACACAGCACCTTATAAAATTCTCCCTGCTCCTCTGCTCTCCAGGTTTTTATCTGCATTAGTGTGGTCAGACAGCCTTCTGCTTTCTCTGGGTGTCAGACTAGGGTGTAAATATAGACTCTGGAGCCAGATTTTCTGCCTTCAGTTGCTACCATACATTAAGTCTGTGAGCTTGGGCAATTTAGGCAATGATTCCATGCCATGCTTCCTTTCCCACAGAAGGAAAAATTATACCAGCTCTATCTCATATGGTGGTTATTGGAATTAAATGAGTTTTAAAAGGTATAAAACACTGGACCACCTATTTTCATTATTTTAAAGGCATTTCCCCATCAAAATAATCATTCATAGTGTTTGTTTTGAAAGGAGAAAATAATTTGACAACCTCCACCAATAACCTTCAGAAATGTCTTGTGGATTTATCAAGTTTTAGCGGGATAAGAAATACTTCTATAAGGAAAAAAATATGTGTCTAAAATACAAGGCAAAATTAGCTGTGTCATTATAAGCTTGTTATTCTATTTAAAGAATTGAGTGTTATTAGAAAAGCAATGATAGAGGGGTTACAGTTACATAATCTGGTAAAGAGTACATGTCTTTTTGGACAATGTCATCCCTTCCTCTGCTCTCTCCCAGATTTTCCCTCCCACCCTTACCCTCAAGTTATATGGTTCATTTTCAATGAAGTGTCTTTTGAGTACTACTGCTGCATTTGTGTTATTCTATTATTGATGTAATTACTATGGATTTTGAGTATGAAAAGCATGTTTACACAGAAAATTAGCTGGGAAGGATTTTTAAAATTAATTCTCTTTCATATTCACTCTCTCAAATTATGCCACAGCCCTCAGAGTAATGTTAGCTTGTCTCTTATCACACATTGAATTCATAGCACTTCAGGGGAAATTGGGAAAAGAAAACATTCAGCAATGATGAAAAAAAGTAGACAACCCGGTCACAATTTATTGTTAGCTGAAAAAGACCAATCTTACCAACTGCAACATAAAAATATACTATTCTGATTATTTCCTGGGTTTATATTTAGGATTTAAGTGATCTTTGCTTTTCAATGTCATCTTATCCATCTAAAACCTTCAAATATTTAATAGCATAAGAATCTGTGAATCCCTTTGTAAAAATGAAAATTCTAAGAAATGTAGTGGGTCTTTACAAATGGATGTTTTCCTGCTTAAGAAACTAGAAGTAAATATAGCTGGATTTTAGAAAGCACTTGGCAGAGACCCTGGCTCTTTGTGTTAGCATTACCAAGCCCTGGGTAGACTGAGCTTAGTGCATTTTGTGTCCTTAGTTCCTACCTCCTAATTATGTTGGTAGCTCCATTACTATTTCTTATATTGGGCTAACTCAAAACTTAATAGATGTGATATGATCATGTTGCCTGTTAAGGGAATTGTTTTTGGTAAAATGGAAAAATGGGTTGAAAACTACTTATGTATTAATTAGGAAATTGTCTGTACATGTAAAATTTTTACCTTTTAAGAAGTAAAAAGGAAAGAGAGTAATATGTTATATATGATAAGGTAAATGTTGGCTATCTATGTAATTAGTAACATTGAAATTCATTTATAATAATGACCTAGCATTGTGCTTGCATCTCTTGAATTGACTGGGCTTGGATGATCTTGCCTGGGCTTGCTCATGTGTCTGAGCTGCGTTTGGTTAAAGCCTCTTATTGTGTCTTTTTTTATTTCGTCTGTCTCTTCTACTGGAAGCACAGGAGGCTGTCAGCTATGACGACCTGATTTATAATTTTTCTGACCTTACAGTGATATGAAAGTAATATGTATTCCATAAAACCTACAGTTTTAGGGGCTGGGAAGATGGCTCAGTGGTAGAGCGCTTGCCTTGCATGCCTGAGGCCCTGGGTTCGATTCCTCAGCACCACATAAGCAAAATGAAAAAAGCCAGAAGTGGTGCTGTGGCTCAAGTGGTAGAGCGCTAGCCTTGAGCTGAAGAGCTGAGGGACAGTGCCCAGGCCCAGAGATCAGGCCCATGACCGGACCCCCCCCCCCCAAAAAAACCCTACAGTTTTAGATGTTGATTTCCCCCCCCCCCCAGGCTAGTGACACTCTCAAGATGCTGGGTGGTAGCAGTGAGCTACAGCCTCTAGTCAACCACAGGGTCCCAAGGAGGAGCAATGCAGGGCAACATATTGCTAACCCATAATATTCAAGTGGTCAGGTGTATGAGTTACCTTTTCTACCTTTGGTAGCTTCAATTCACATTGTAAGTGGGAAAGTATATAGCATAGCTCAGGTGTACTCTTTCATGGTGACAGCAACAGCTCTGGAGAAGAAGACATTTGCATAAGTTACTTACTGGCAAGTAAGTGTCTCTATTAAGAAAATTTTGGCCTGTGCCAAGGAGACCTAGGGTTTCTCCTATTCCTTCCTGTAATGTTTTCAGGCTGTTAACTTTGACTTCGAGGTCTTTGATCCATTTGGAGTTGATTCTGGTGCAGGGTGATATAAAAGGATCTAGCTTTAGTTTTCTACAGGTGTTTAACCAATTTTGCCAGCACCAATTACTGAAGAGGCTGTCTTTCTTCCATTCTATTTTTTAACTCCCTTATCGAAGATTAGATGGCTATAGGTCTGCGGGTTCATTTCTGGGTTTTCAGTTCTATTTCCATTGGCCTTCAGGTCTGTTTCTTATGCCAGTACCAAGCTGTTTTGATTACCATGGCTTTGTATTAGAGTTTGAAATTTGGTATTATATTCCTCCAGCACTGTTCTTTCAACTAAGTATTGTTTTTGCTATTCAGGGTCTTTTATTGTTCCATATGAATTTTTGGATTGCTGCTTCTATTTCCTTGAAGAATGACCTTGGGATATTGATAGTATCACATTGAATTTGTAGATAGCCTTTGGAAGTATTGCCATTTTCACAATGTTAATCCTCCCAATCCAGAGCATGAGAGTTTTCCCCACTTCCTTAGTTCTGCTTTAATTTCCTCTTTTAGATTTTTAAAGTTTTCATCATAGAGGTGCTTCACTTCTTTAGTTAACTCCTAGGTATTTTATTTTTTGTGGAGCTATTACAAAAGGAGTTGCTTTCCCGATTTCACCTGCACTCTTCTCATTATTGGCTTACAGAAAAGCCATTTTTTTAGTGCAAATTCTTTTCTTTTTAATTGTGAAAATACCGTATAGAGGGGTTACAATTACATGGGCAAAAATCAATAGAGAGTCTATGGATTGGGAGAAGATCTTCACTAGCCATACAACAGACAAGGGTCTCATATCTAAAATATACTTAGAACTCAAAAAATTAAATCCCCCAACAACAAATCCTCAAAGAAACAACTGCCCAATAAATAAGTGGGCTAAAGACTTAAAGAGAAACTTCTCTGAAGAGGAAAGAAGGATGGCCAATAGACACATGAAGAAATGCTCAACCTCCCTAGCCATAAAAGAAATGCAAATCAAAACAACATTGAGATACCACCTCACCCCAGTTAAAATGGCTATAATCAAGAATTCTAATAACAACAGACACTGGAGGGGATGTGGACAGAAGGGAACTTTACTGCATTGTTGGTGAGAGTGTAAACTTGTTCAACCATTTTGGAAAGTAGTTTGGAGGTTCCTCAAAAGACTCCACATAGAGCTCCCCTATGACCCAGCAATCCCACTTTTGGGCATTTACCCAAATGTTTACAAACAAGACCACACACACTAAAGCTACCAGCATGACTATGTTTATTGCAGCATTATTTACCATAGCTAAGATATGGAACCAACCCAGATGCCCCTCAGTAGATGAATGGATCAAGAAAATGTGATATATATATATATATATATATATATATATATATACATACATACACACACACACACACACACACACACACACACACACACACACACACACAATGGAATTCTATGCCTCCATCAGAAAGAATGACATTGCCCCATTTGTTAGGAAATGGAAAGACTTGGAAAAAATTATATTAAGTGAACTAAGCCAGGCCCGAAGAAACATAGGTCCCATGGTTTCCCTTATTTGCAATATCTAGTATATGTCTGAGTCAAGCAGAAAAGGTCAGATAAAATGAATTTTTTTTTATTGTGAAAATACTGTACAGAGGGGTTACAATTACATGGGCAAGATAATGAGTACATTTCTTATCAAGCATTGTAGCCTCCTCCTTTGTTTCCCCCTCCCATCCCTTCTCATCTCCCCTTTTCCTCCTGTTCCCCCGTTTACCCCCCCCACCTTCCCCCTCTCCTTCCTCCCCGCCAAAGTTGTAAAGTTCGTTTTTTGACATAACGATTTGTACATCTCATTGTTGCAATGGATCCACCTGTATCCCTATTTAAACGATTTTTTTCCCCTTCCCCTCCACAAATTATATCAACATCAAATACAGTGAAAGCAGGGGTTATACCGTGGGGGAGGGACATACAAAGCAACAAAGAAATCATCTTATAAATATGTTAGAAACAATCGCATGAAAGAAAAAACATTTGACTACTTATCTTGATGTTCATTTCACCTAACATCAACTTATCTGTCCTTTTCTGCTTGTCTCAGACATATACTAGTTATTGCAAATAAGGGAAACCATGGGACCTATGTTTCTTTGGGCCTGGCTTACTTCACTTCATATAATTTTTCCAAGTCTTTCCATTTCCTAACAAATGGGGCAATGTCATTCTTTCTGATGGAAGCATAGAATTCCATTGTGTATATATACCACTAGCCATACAATGGACAAGGGTCTCATATCTAAAATACACCTGGAACTCAAAAAATTAAATCCCCCAACAACAAATCCTCAAAGAAACACCTGCCTAATAAATAAGTGGGCTAAAGACTTAAAGAGAAACTTCTCTGAAGAGGAAAGAAGGATGGTCAATGGACACATGAAGAAATGCTCAACCTCCCTAGCCATAAAAGAAATGCAAATCAAAACAACATTGAGATACCACCTCACCCCAGTTAAAATGGCTATAATCAAGAACTCTAATAACAACAGATAATGGAGGGGATGTGGACAGAAGGGAACCTTACTGCATTGTTGGTGGAAGTGTAAACTTGTTCAACCACTTTGGAAAGCAGTATGGAGGTTCCTCAAAAGACTCCACATAGAGCTCCCCTATGACCCAGCAATCCCACTTTTGGGCATTTACCCAAATGATCACAAACAAGACCATACTAAAGCTACCAGCACAACTATGTTTATTGCAGCATTATTTACCATAGCTAAGATATGGAACCAACGCAGATGCCCCTCAGTAGATGAATGGATCAAGAAAATGTGTTATATATATGCCATTGATTTTTTTGAGGGTTAATTTTATACCCTGCTACTTTGCCAAAGTTTTGGATCAGCTTGAGTAACTTGGGAGTGGAGTCCATGAGATTCTTTAAATACAAGATCATGTCATCTGCAAAGAGGGAAAGTTTTACTTCATCATTCCCTATTTGGATCCCCTTTAGGTTTCATCTTGTCTTATCACTCTAGATAGGCATTCTGTTACTAAATTGAAGAGAAGTGGAGAAAGTGGACATCCTTGTCTCTTTCTGAATTTAGAGTAAATGACTTTAGCTTTTCGCCATTAAGTATAATGCTGGCTGTAGATTTGTCATACACAGCCGTTCTTATACTGAGGAATGTTCCATGGATTCCTAGTTTTTTCAGAGCTTTCAACATAAAGGAGTGTTGGATCTTGTCAAATGCTTTTTCTGCATCTATTGAGATAATCATGTAGTTTGTATCCTTGCTCTTGTTGATGTGATGAATTATATGAATTGATTTGTGTATATTGAATCAGCTTTGCATCCCTGAAATGAATCCTGTTTGATTGTGGTGTCTGAGTTTTTGATGAGTTGTTGGAGCTCCTGTTAGGGAGCTAGGTTGTGGGTAAGGCTGTGGCCTGTCAGCAGTCAGTAGCTTTACCCTGATGGGCTAGCTCCTGAGAGACTCAAGCAACCCAGCCTGGAGCCATTCTCAGGATTTATTTTTACTGAGTTCCCAACTGTTTTTCTTTTACCCTCCAGCAGCTGGAGTTGCTGTCAGGTGCTGCAGAGGGGTAGGGCAGCCTCTGGCTCTGTTTACCCACTGAGGATAGCACCCCACCCTTGTGGAGCTGCCTCTGCTGGAGAAGGGCAACTTTCCCTAGGGGTGGAGCTTGAGCCCCTCAGGTCAGGTTCCTTTGACCTGTTGAAAGGCTCCTGTTGTCTTCTTCCAAGGCCTAAGTTATGTGCCAGCTGCTCCTGCCTGGTCTTGGTCAGTATTAAAGATGGTATTCTCAGGTGTATGGTACTCATGTCTTTCCCTTGGTTTTGGTCTGCGACTATCTGTGGTCAGCAGGGTGAAGAGATCCCCTCCTTGTCAGTTCTTGCTGGCAGTGAGTAGAACCCGCTTGCACACCACCTCTGACACCTTTGTCCCGGGCACTCTTGGTTGATATGGTGGCCGTGGCAGCAGCCCCCCGCTGCCACCACAGACACTGGTGAATGCTTGAATCTGTCTCCATAACCAAGCTGCTGGAATTTTCCCTCCCTGGCCAAACTCTCTGTACTATGATGGCACACTTGGTGTGACTCTCTAGCCTTAGATTTTTCCACCGGAACATTAAAACTGGTTTCTATGTGAGAACTTGTTGAGCCCCCAGCTTCTCCTCCACCATCTTCCTCCAGACCCCCTTTTCACTTTTCTAGTAAACAAAGGAAGAAAAGTCGTTCAGAAGTCATCCTTGACATCTGCAGTAGAGATTAGGCTGTCCTTAGTTGTTAAAGTAGTAAATAACACAACAAACTGTTTATTATAAGTGGTGTTTTTTTATAAGCTTATACTGCTTCTCAACATTTACAGATTTCAATGCAGCAGCTAAGATAAAATAAAGATAGGTATCAGGCTTCCACTTGAAAACTAATATCTAACCCAGTGATGAATAGTTGTTTTTAACAGTTCACAGGGGGGAAAAAAGCCACTGATATACATTTGTAAAAAGATGTTTGTAAATGAAAAATTCAAGTCAGTTTGCAAGTATGTGGCATTGTTTTTCAACCAGATTATTTAATGTATAATAATATACAAGTTATCTCTGGGTGCAGCTTGATAGGGCACAGTCTATGGCTTTTGCATATGTCTTTTGAGATGAATGATAAATTTCAAGTAGGTGAGTATACAGAAATGGACATTCTAACTGAGTGAGGTGGAGGATCTTGCAATCAGTGGGGGCATCCTAGAGAATTAAGGGAAGTGTTTGCTCAGGTGATAGCATTCTTTTCCCTGAGCCTCCTTTTTTTATGTGAACTTTTTTCTGTCCTTTCCCATCTCCCACGTTATCATTTCCTTTTCTGCTTGAGTGCCTCATGCCTGCATGCTTGTTCCTTCTTGCTTCTTCTGAAACCAGTAACAATGTGGCTGCTGTGTCGAGCAACCATCTTAGCAACGAGACTTCAATTGTGGCCTTTTTCCATTTTCTGCTGTGTAAATTTTTCCAATGACAGGCAGATTTCAAGCTAGTCATGCGCTAACTTAGAATATAGGATCAGATACACACATATGTGAGCCTCTGAGCCAACTCCATGTTGGAGCCTCACCCACTTAAAATCTGGAAAAAATTAAGTGAAGTAAGTCAGGCTGACAGAGACAAAGGATGCATGTTTTCCCTCATATGTGGGAGTTAGGTCTAAATTAAAAACATATTTGTAAACATAAACAGTGTCAAATGCTCGCGCACACACACATACATACATACACACACACACACACATATTAACTGAAGCATGGTAAATACAGGGGAGGATTCCAGTGGCTTAACTTCTTTGAACAACAAACTTATAATTTTAACAAAATGAACACCAGGAAGCTGGAACATGTGTTGTGGGGGAGGAAGTGTAGAGGTCAAGGGAAAGACAAATAGAGAGAGGATGAGTGAGGCAAATGCAGTCCTAATATTCAGTGTACACATGTGAAAATAACACTAGATAAACTGAGAGGATGGTAGGGTTGAGAGAGATCAGGAAGACTCATGAAAGGGGTGATATCAAGATGCAGCATACTCCTAAACTGACATGATGAAATGAAATGCCTTTGTACCACATTTGAAGTTTAAAAGGTTTTCCTAGTAAAGGATATATGGCTTCCCTAATGAGTTAGTTATAAGGGCCTAACAAAAGACCAACAGACCTGAGTTAGGAGATAACTTGAGAGATGGTGTGCAGGTTGGGCTGTAGTCTGTTTTCTAGTAACCAAAAGTCAAAGCACAAATATACACCTATCCTCTCACCTTTGATGAGTATGTCTAATAAGATAGAGTTGCGATTGTAGCTTCTCTTGAGGGAGATCTGTGAATTAGGCAATTTCACTCTGAATCTCCAGAGTTGCAGTGTTCCCCTTTTTCCTGAAGTGACTCAATGGCATATGAATGATGATTCGCCTTTTTTATGACTCGCATAAAAATTGAAATCAGGTCGATGGAGCAAGGCCAGCCACCACACCGCTTCCCCCCAGCAAGGTGAACCATGAACTCCCAAGATGAATTGCAAATCTGGGGAACAGTGACAGGCTCACAGGGTACCTGAGCTCAGGTGAAGGCTGAAGGACATTCCAAGTCATATTTTAGCAGCTGCAAGGTGACTTTTCTTTAAATGGAAAGCAAAGTAATGCTGAAAATAGTAGGTAAGTCTGTAGCACTAGCACATGTACAATAAATTTATGCCTCTAGTTTCCATGGATTTGAGAAAATATCTCTCTTCTTTTTATCCATTTTTTTTTCTCTTGTGCAGTGCCTTTCACGTTTCCTGACAAGTCACTGCACAGGAAGTAGTCTGCTAATCCAGCTCTGTAATGAGCTGGGGGTGGGAGATGTCCTACTGGCTGTAGTTCTTTCTGCATGGATTTCATCCTTAAGACACCAGAACTTTGATTCACGAGCATTCCTGCCTCATAAAAACAGCGATGACAACATAATTTACTAAATTCCTATCCTGCTAGGCATTGTGTTACATTCTTTGAATGCATCAGCTGGTTTCATCAATCTTAGTAAGAAGAGATAAGTGGAGAAGAAATATGAGTCTTCAAAAGGACATCTAATTTATTTTCAAACAGATTTTTACCTTGGTAAGAGTAAGCTGTGATTTTGACTGGGACACAGAATCCTAGATACAATGAAGACAATTCCCATCAAGCCTATTAATCCAAAGAAGAATCTGCTATTCATTTCCTGTTCATCCCATGCACTTGATCTCTCATGTTCTGCACATGATGTAAAGGGGCTCTGCTTCAGCCCCTGGAGCAAGCTTCTGAGAAGTCACTGAACTATAAAGGCAGGAATTTGAAGATTTAGGGGACAGGGATCTGGAAAGTTTGCTCCGATTCAAAAGGAGCAAATAATAGGGATAGGGCCTCACTTGAGCATTCAGTAGGGTTTAAGACAGGATGTAGCTGAAAGTCAGGTGATATGAATCACTGTCCACAAGCCAGGTTCTACACCAGGCAGCTAGCTGTCTTTTTGTCAGGGCTGGGGCTTGAACTCAGAGTCTTATGCTTTCTAAGTAGGCATTGTGACCCTTGAGCTATTTTCTAGTCCTTTTTACTTTAGTTGTTCTTTAGATGGGGTTTAGGGCTTTTTGTCTAGGATCAACTGTCAGACCCAGAGTCCTTCCACCTAAGCCCCCCATGTAGCTCTAGACTCACAGGTGTGAATCACCATGCCTGACCGAAGCAAGCCTTTGTTGGATGTTTATTTAATACACCTGCATCAGAGATCCATCTCCTTCCCCGCCATCAGAATTCCCTGAGTTCGTTAGGTGAATGGGAAGAATTCTCCTCTCCAGTTCAGCATTATTTCTGCTGATATCCTTATCATCAAGGCCTTTTGTGGTCACCAAATAGTAGCTCTGGGTTTTGACAAACAGGCTTGGGGATCTTTTCTGGGGCTTCCGCCCAGGACTTCGTATTTGTAGATGTACCCTGTAGCATTTTCAAGTGCTTTACACTTTCAGGGGTGGTCTAAGGCTGGGTAGACGTGGGTTTCTGCTGGTTACAGAATCGTCTGTGCTTGACTCCTTCCCCACCCCCCTTTCTCTCGCATTCTTTCTTCTTCCTTCCCCTTTCCTTCCTCTTAGTCTTCCTCTTCTTGTTCTTCTTCCTTCTCTCTCCTCTCCCGTATCATCCTCCATTTCCTCTTCTCCATTTTGCCCTCATGCTTCATTTCACCTTTGCAGCCAGGACTCTTGGGAAGCATACTATTTTTATTACTGAGCTTTAAGAAAGCAGTACTTGCTTTTGCAAGTAATATCTGCTTTGCCTGTGATGTCAACCTGCCTCTTTGCCCTGAAAAGTGTTCCAAAGCAACATACAGTGAGAATGCCATACAATATGGTAAAAAAAACTACCCTGCCATGAACTTTACCAGGCTAGGCTACTAACAATGACTGTGGGCTCAAATCTTACTTTAAAAAAGAGACTTTTTTAGTCATCACAGGGGTCACTGAGCGGCTTCCTTCAGCTGACAGGGCATAGCAGGGCCTCCTGAAGACATAAGCTTCTCATTGGTTAGGAAAGTAGAGAGCTCTTTTCCAGCCATGGAAGCCAGACCTCTAGCAGTTCTCTAGCAGTCCCTCTAGCAGATGGCCATTGCTCATCGAATTATCTCCAAGAATCCTACGATTTGGGGACATTTGCCATTCCCAATCAACCCCAATTCCCAATCAACCCCTATATCTACCTCTTACCATAGCATGGCAGAAGGAAGCATCTAGTGGAAGGGGTGCCAGACACTGGGCTCTCTTCCTCCTTCGAATCTTTTCCCTTGATAGCAGCTAGAACAAGAAGGGAGGAAGGAGAAGGGGTATTGTGTATCACAGCACTGACTCCCACCTTATTTCAGAGACAGTGGTAACAGGAAGGACAGGGAGCAACTGCCATTCCCACCACTCCCCTTCCCTCAACTGGTAGCCAGCTTCCACCATTTGTTCTTCCACCCTGTCCTGCCCCCTGACACCATATTGGTTCCAAATCCAGCCACTCCCCTGGCCCCCATCAGTTTTTCACTTTCTCCTGACTTCTGTTCCACCCTAGCTCCTTGTAGCCTTTTCTGGAACCCTTAACCCCATAGCTGGCCCCTGTTTGCCATCATGTCCAAGCGTAGGTGTCACTGGGAATGATGGATGTGACAAGGTTTTCAAGAGTGAGGCAAGGTGCAAAGTCAAGATATGTCCCTCATCACTCCAGTGGGCAAGTCCTTAGAACACTGTCTTGCCTGGTGGTATTGTGCTGCTGAAGAGCAAACAGAAGTTAGGGAGCCAACCTGACTGTAAATCTTAAAGAAGATGGCATTAAAGTCCAAATCTTCCAGATGGGCTGGGAAAGCAAAAATGTTTTCAAAGTTGAGATTTCTAGGGTAGCTGGCATTTTGTCATTTAGCTATTGCTGTATAACAAGCCACACCAAAGCTCAGTGAATTTGAACAATAAATGTATACTCATGAATATGGTCAGGTTGGCCTAGATTTGGCTGAATTCTGTTATAATCTATTATAGGTCAGCTCAGGGCTGGCTGGCTCAGGAGGATCTAGCTTGTGTATCTGCCAGTTAGGTGATTGCATGGGGAACACTGAGTCACTTGCCTTATTCTCTAGCAAGGCAAGCTAGGATTGTTTATTATGGAAGTGATAGGTTTCCAAGAAATGTTGGAAGGACCACCAAGGACCACCAGAGGACAGACCACCATGTTACTTCAATCACAGTTTTTGGCCAAAACAGAATGAAAGACAACTCAGATCCAAGCAGTGAGGAAACAGACCAAACTTCTGAATTGTAGGAGGTAACAGCCGCATGATGAATGGAATGGATCCAGAGAGACCATTTAAGCTGGGCTATGAATGCTAGCATCTTCCATGAGAATAAAGCCATAATACTTGAAGAGGACAAGACTATGTCCAAGAAAGAAAAATGATTGAAACTAATCTTTGTTATCCTTCATTTTCCCTGTGATCCTCCTATTTTTTAATCTTTCAAGTGAACGACTAATTTATATATTATTCAGGACAGCCTAGCTCTGTAAAATCTGTTAAAATAGCTCCTAAGTTTCTCTTTCCAGGAACTGAGTGTTCCTAAAATCTGTAGTGATTGATTTTTTTAGATAGTCAAGTTACTAATAAGAAAATAAACTTAAAAAGATAGTTATTATTGTTTAGCTAGTGTAGGGTCCTGCGTTCAAACCTCAGTATCACACATATACCCAAAAGTAGCTACTATGGGGGCTGGGAAGGTGGCTCAATGGTGGCTCATGCATGCATGAGGCCCTGTGTTCGATTCCTCACTCCACATAAGCAGCAAAAGCTGAAAGTGGCACTGTGGCTCAAGTGGTAGAGCTCTAGCCTTGAGCTGAAGAGCTGAGGGACAGCGCCTAGGCCAAGAGTTCAGGTCCCATGACCACCACCACCACCAACAAAAAGTAGCTAATATGTTTTACAATTTTCAAATCACATTATCTATTTATGGACACAATGCTATTAGGTGTCATATTGAATTGATTATTATTTTTTAAAATCTCTTAACCACACCCAAAGAGATCCTACTAGGTGTTATACATCATCGGTCTCCTTTTGGTTTATTGTGTTATTACAGCAACAAAAAATAAAACAGGAACTAGCTTACATTGAGAAGAATGGATTTCACCAGAGTCTTTCCTGAAAGTCCAAGGGAGAACTATGACCAAACTTCAGAAGGGGTTGAAAGAGGTATTCTTTGATAATTCTTCCCACATCAGCTTCACTTGTTTTGCTCTGGAGCCATGATATGTGAGGCTGATTTCCAGGAGCTGGAAATCCAATAGTAAGCTAGGCAGACCAAACGCTACACTAGTAATGGAGAGATCACGGAACCAAAAGAATTAAGTCCACAGAGAATGCATTTCCCAGTAGAAAGAATGGCTATAGAGAAAAACAGCATAATTAAATGATGGAGAGTCATGAGAAACTGCATTTTGACAAAATGTGAAAGAATGTGTTAATGATTTTGCATGAGATGGAAGAGTGGGGGAAGAATGTTTTCCTCTCAGTGCTAGCCAAACACCCAAAGAAAGAATGTGGTCTGGCGCAGTTCAGATCTGTGCTCAGGACTGGGAGGAGGTTGTGAGGGAAATAAGGAGCAGAGGCTGGTGGTCTCAACATGGCTGTCCAGAGCCATGGGAGTAGAAACAAAGCCAGTTTACAGCAAAGGGAAGTACGTTGGTTTCCTCTTGCTACTATGACCAATGAAGCACAGCTTGGTGTCTTAAAGCAGAACAAATTTATTCTCACAGTTTGTGAAGCCAGAAGTTTAAAAGTAAGATGTCCACTGGGCCATGTTCCCTCCAAAGGCCTTAGTCCCCTTCCTTGTCTCTACTAGCTTCTGAGGGCGTCTGGTGTCATTACTTCACGGAAGCATGACTCTAATCTCTGCCTGTGTCTTCACATGAGCTGCTTTCCCGTGTCTGTCTTTTCTGTTTCTTGCATGGATATTGACCTTAGTTTTACTGTTTTCCCTAACTCTGTTGGTTGGTTCTCCTCTCTATCCTTACATTAATTGTACCTGTACAGACCCAATTTCAAAAGAAGGTCCTATTTTGAGGTTTAGGAAGCGCATGAATTCAGTCCACTCTAGAAGGGTGTTGGGTCTTCCTCTGTCTTTGGACCGACAGGGTCCGAGGAAAGGTAAGTGCGAAGTGCGAAGTGCAGCCGCTTGCCTGTTCCCCAGCCTCCCTCAGCCTCCCTTAGCCCGGGAGACAATCAGACGCAGCGGGGGAGTCAAGTCAAGCAGGAACTCGTTTATTAACAGGGAACATCCCCTTTTTAAAGCAAAAGACTGCGTGGGAGGAGAGGAAATGGGATCAACCAATCACTGAAAGGCCATACCTTATCATGCACCCAAGCTTCCATGAGTTGTTTACACACTGAACCTAAACAAATCCGGCTCTGCCCACTCAAGTTCCTCTCAGGGGCATCTTTGCTACCTGTTCCCCACAGATTTCCCCACAGAAGGGGATAGTGGCTATTGGTCCCAGGACTTGCAGAATAATTTCGAGAGTGTCTCTAAGTGTAAGCTGTACTGAGGATGAGGATAGAGGTTCCTTCTCTAAGAAGCTCAGAGTCTAGAGGTCAAGCCATGTTAATGACTGCTGTAGAACTCACAGAAGATTATGTATCACACTACAGAGACCTAGAAAAATGTATGATGTAATTCTTTTTATTTTTATTTTTTACCAGTCCTTATGCTTGAACTCAGGGCCAGGGCACTATCCCTGAGCTTCTTTTTGCTTAGGGCTAGCACTCTACCACTTGAGCCACAGCATTACTTCTGGCTTTTTTTTTCTTTCTGTGTATGTGGTACTGAAGAATTGAACCCAGGGCTTTATGCATGGTAAGCAAACACTTTACCACTGAGCCACCTTCCCAGCCCGTATGGTGTAGAGGTGTCAGAGGTCACCAGTGTGGGGGATGCTAAGTTGTCTTAAGCAAAGAGTAGAAGTAGTGGCAGACTCTGCGTTCAGAATTGAAGCCACCTTTAGGTAAAGGAAGCGGGTCTCTGTCTCTTACAAACTTGTTACTCCCATTTTCAAAAGTCTAGCTTCTAGAGTCTCGAATCAGCTTGCATACTGAAATGTATGCATGTAGGATCGGCACAGTCCTGCACATTGTCTGAGTTTAGACTGGTGGTTGTTTTCACGATGGTCCTCTCTTGCCTATTGCACCTTCTCTACTGCTCATTTAGTGCAGCTTCTGTACAGCGGATAGAAAAATGTATGAAGATTCTTATGTGTCATGCTAAGAGGCCTTTAACACTGTACGCATTAGTTATGTCCTTGATAGACCAGCATCGTTATCTCCTGATATAAGGGTAAAGAAGATTTCCTGACAGGTCTGTTTCTCATGGAAGGTGATGAAGTTCAAGAAAAACCAAGCCAGATTATTTTCTGCAGTTTAACAGAGTTTAATCCATTTGCCTGCAACCTGCAAAGGCCTCAGATTTTAAGAGAAATTAGAAACTTTCTGTGCATCTACAGTCCCAAACTGTTTAGTCCAGGGTTTCATTCGCTGTTAGAAGGAACAGGCTGCATAGTCATATTGTCAATAGGAGTGTCTGTGCATAGTATTTTCATTTATTCTTTGTCACAGTCTCTTAATAGGTTTTTCTTCATTCTTCCCTTAGCTTTGCCAACAGTAAACTTTGCCTGGAGAAATCTATTTCTTTGAGATATATGAGTTGATATAACACCACTTCAAAATAAAAGAAGGAAGAAATAATGTTATTTGCTTCAAGGCAATCAGTGAGATTGTCTATCTGAGAAAATAAAGGAAGAATTAGAACAATCACATTTAAGAAAATTGATGTAATTGTAAAGTACTTTCAGTGGGGAATCTAAACACAAACCGTTTATGTACTTGAGGTAAACAAGGTCAATGAGGAAATGAAATTAAAAAATCATTTCTTCTATACTTACTTTTCCCTGTTAGTCATGTTTGTGTAAGGGGTTGTTTTATTCATATCAAAAGCAGACAAACTCATTTTATCTTTGTTGGTTCAAAAAAGTATTCTAGGCCTTTCTGCTGTCCAAATGCACAGCAGGATTCCTGGCATTCTCCATTTTCCAGGCCCAAAGGTTAGATCCAGTTCAACATACCTGCCCACAATGTGCCAAAGAGAAGCCAGTCTGGTACAAGCCACAAGCTGGAACAACGAGAAGAAAATTACAGCATACATCTCAAAGGATTAGGAATATTTTAGCATAGCCCTCCTAATTTTTTCCAACAGCTGGTCAGTGTTAGAAATTAGTTCATTTAATGATGACACCCTGGAGCAGTAACACTCTCAGTAATCACCTGTGATTTAACTCTTAGGCTGATATCAGGGTCAGGGAACACTTTGCAGAATCAGGGAGATGGTTCGGATGTTTTGTGGAAACTCCTAGAAACCTGTGGAGAGGCCCTGTTTATTCCAATAGTATTTGGAGTGCAGGCTTTGGAGAGGCAGACCAGGGTTTAGCCTCTGGCTCTATGACTTCCAAGTTCTCTTCTTCTATACATCATTTCTCCATTCCAAGGGGACAGGCCACCTTGTTTCTCCACGATCACTAAATGCAATGTCAGAGCATCTGGCATGCCGCAGGCTCTGCATAAATGGAATAGCCTCCATTTTTTCCCCACTTTGCTTTAAGTAGCTGCCCACATACTTTTTGCTAAGCTAATTTCATACCTTACTATCACCTAATAGTTTTCTTTGTCTTACTTACTGTACCTTTCACAAGTGAAGATGATAGTTTCATTTTCCCCATCAGTGTGATACAGACACCCTTGTCACCTCCATTACTTTCATTCAGTCTAGCCACCAATGCTACTTTTCTGATCCTGACTCTCTCCTGGATTCTGGCTCTATGTTTGAGCTCTTGCCAGGATTTCCATGTGAGTGCTCGGCCATCTCATCAACACATCGTCTGTTCAGTCTTAAATGGAATTGGCCATCTCATTTTCTCTTCTATCATTGGAGTGTCAGTTCCATCCTTCTGGCTGCCCTGAAGGAAGCTATTAGAATTATCTTCAAACATCTTGAACCTTTTATATTAGACACTAAATGTTTTTCCCTCTCTCTAATGCTTTTTGTACCTGTTGTTTCTTTTTACCTGAATTGTTCATTTACCCACTAGATGCATTTTGTGTGCATCTTTTATATGCTGCTGTAGTATATCTAATTGGAGTCTTACCTAATTTCGCACATATAATAAGCTTGTCATCTTTTTTCCCCCTTTTTGAGACACATTCTCACTAGATAGCTCTGGATACCTTTGACTTCATGATTCTCCAGTCTCCATCTCCTGAGGGTGGTATTATAGGCACATCTCAACGAGTTTGGTTATAATCTTGTGGTTGATGATAGAACTTGATTCTAAAAGCAGCGGGTCTAGAATCAAATCCTAGTTCTAGAAATTTTTATTTGTAAGACTGAGAAAATTTCTTAGCCCATCTTAGCTACAGATTTCTCATGGATTAAGTGGTAGTTATGGTGATAGTTACTTCATGGGTTTTTAGAAGGTGAAGTGAGTTCTAACATTCTCAAAACTGTACCTGGCATATGATAAGCATGGCATAGGTCATAGATTTTAACCAACAATTTTACCTTTTTCTCTACATCCTATTTCTCTAGCGCCTCCTTAAAATCTGGCCTTTTGAATTTTCTTTAAACAAAGCTTTCATCAGATCAGTTTCTAGTTTTCTGAGAGTTCCACCCCAGCAGAAGATCAATTCCTTTGCTTGACATTCAAAAGGCTGCATATCTTTTGCCCTGACTTCACCTCCCACTATTCACAAACAAACCTTCTCCTCCTGATGGATGCTTGTGCTCACCACAAAAGCTGCTCCCCAGTCTGGCTGACTCTTCATCTTCCCTAGATGTGTATTCCTAGGTTTCTTGTCTCCTGTGACAGAGGGAAGGAAGAAGGAAGGAAGGCAGGAAGGATGTAAAGAAGGAAGGAATTCTAGAATGCCCTCTAGAATTCTAACCTTAGTAAGACATATCTCACTGTCATCCATCCATGAAATGGAGAGTGGCCAGTGGTATTGTCAAGTAGAAGCCCCACAGTTTCAACGTTTCTTTGAGCACTTTGTCTTCTAATCAGAACTGAATCAGAAATAATCAGAACTATCTTCAGTCAGAACTTAATTCCAGTCCATATCTCTATCCAAAAATAACTATCCTGCAGTATGGCAGGACTTCCATTAATCTGGACACTATTTCCCAGTACCTGGCCTCAACTTTCTTTTACTTTCTCTTTCTTATTCTTTTCCTCCATCCTATCTTTCTTTCAGTCTTTCTTTATTTTTGGAAATACTAGAGTTTTGAACTCAGGGACTGGTACTTGCTGGTACCACTTGATCCAAGCCACCATACCTTTTTGCATTCAGTATTTTTCAGATAGGGCCAGCTTTCTACTTCTGCCTCCCAGACAGCTGCAATTATAGGAATATACTACCCTTACCTGGCTTGTATGCTGAGAACGGTCTCTTTAGCTCTCAGGTATCTATTTCACATTATATGAAAAGAGGAGATATTGTGTGAGGCTTAAGTCAACTACAGAAAGTAATTCTTACATTTTGTAGTTCAATGAGCTAGATATGAAGCAGATTACATGACAAAAATGGGGGATGTGGTTTTAAGGGAGTCATTTTCTATTTAGGAGATCATAAATGGAGTGGTCACTAATATTTAACAAGAACATTTAGAGAGGAAAAATAATAAATCAGAATGGATTGTGGAAGCTTAGCATGTTTTGAGTATTATGCAAGTTTTCCTGTCCTATTTGTTGAAGTAATAAAGTGTGAAGAAATGGTAAATCTGATTAGCCACGCTTGTCTAGCATTCCTCTACAGTCTAAAAGGAAAGAAAAAAATCTTCACCTTCAATCTCTGGTTAATTATTTAAAAGAGAAATATTCCTCAGCAAATGGTGACATTCAGGCTATTGAAAAATCACCCAGGAACCAATGGGCCAGTGACAAGGCAAATGCATGTCTGGTTATTGTCAGAATCAGTTTTCTTCTCACAATGTAAGTTCAGATGTTTCTTGACTATTTGTGAGCCACCTGATATTCCAGGACCAATGCAGGAATGCAGAAAATGGTTTCCATGGAGATGTGACTTTCCTCCTGGCAACCACCTACTCCCCCACTACCACCTCCCATCTTTTTGCACTATTGGGAGTTTAGGTGGAATTTCTTTGAAGGGCAGGAATGGTGATACAGTAAGATTTGGGGCTTATTTTTCCTAGTGCATTTGCTGTTTGTCTATAAGCAATGGGCCACCTCTGCCCAAAGTGGAGAAGGTCAAATATCCATTAGAATCCAACAAAAATCTTCTCATGTTCAAAATATCCCCATGAATAGCATTTTACTTAAAGTCTCAGAGCATAAACAAATACAATATTATGTCAGGGATTAGCAGTCCAAAGACCAAGTATAGCTTCCTACATATTTGTAAGTGAAGTTTAACTTGAAGGTGGCCTTACTCATTTTTCATGCTTTGTCTACAAATGCTTCTGTGTTCTCATGGCAGAGCTGACTCAATAGTTGATTGGTATAATAGAGACTGTATGTCCTGCAAGATGACTAATCATTTAATACATGTAGAGGCCAACTTTACTAATTTCTTCCTGATGATGTTGAGCCAAAGCTGGGAGGAAGGAAGGAAGGAAGGGAGGGAGGAAGGGAGGTAGGGAGAAGGAAGGAAGGAAGGAGGAAGGAAAGAAGGAAGGAAGGAAGGAAGGAAGGGAGGAAGGAAGGGAGGAAGGGAGGAAGGAAGGAAGGAAAGAAGGAAGGAAGGAGGGCAGGCAGGCCACTAAAGTAGAAGTAGGTGCACTGAGCTATGGTAAATGTGAAGGAAATGAATAACTGTTAAAAAAATTCTAATAGATCACTGGGGACAAGACTGTTTGAGTGATTTCTAGAAAAAGGGCATAGCACCTAATTCTAACTTTGGCGCCTTCTTCCTTCCTTCTACTAATATTGACACATAGTGGGTAATCACAACACACTGGATGACTTGAGACTTCACTCGTCACATTTAAGGAGACCTGTGTTCTGGTTGCATTATGCATCCCTCCTTCCTGTGCACCCTTCTCAGACTTTCAAACTCCTTCAGACACAGACTGACACACATACACACACACACACACACACACACACACACCACACACACACACACACACACACACACACACACACACACACACACACACACCTGTGAGGACGGAGAGAAGCAGAGCTTGGAATGATACAAAGGAAGGGGTTAAGAAGATCCTCTTCAACAGTCTTGAGAAGGTGTTTGACTCCACCATATTGGTTTCAGACTTCCGTTCTCCTGAACTGGAAATAAGTTTCTCTTTAGCTTGAGGTATACTGGAAAACTAAAACAATTTGTATTATTACTTACACAATGCTTTTATGTGTGTGTGTGTGTGTGTGTGTGTGTGTGTGTGTGTGAAATTGATCCTTGTTATACAAAGACACATTCTTTGTAAACTTTGTAACAGTATTATGCATGGAAAAGCAATATCATTTCCCACATATTAAGTAGCTATAGAGAAATATGAAAAATTTGCCCTAAAATCTGTCAGTGAACTTCCTAGTGCTGGCTTCAATACTTCTCTAGATAACTTGTGGTTTAGTAGCCTAGTGACATACTTCTTTTGTTTTGGTCAGCTTTTAAAGTAACTCCTTCCTTTCTTCCTCCCTTCCTTCCCTTCCCTTCCCTTCCCTTCCCTTCCCTTCCCTTCCCTTCCCTTCCCTTCCCTTCCCTTCCCTTCCCTTCCCTTCCCTTCCCTTCCCTTCCCTTCCCTTCCCTTCCCCTCCCCTCCCCTCCCCTCCCTTCCCTTCCCCTTCCTTCCTTCCTTCCTTCCTTCCTTCCTTCCTTCCTTCCTTCCTTCCTTCCTTCCTTCCTTCCTTCCTTCCTTCCTTCCTTCCTTCCTTCTTTTCTTCCTTCCTTCTATGACAGTACTGGGCCTTGAATTCTGTACCTCACACTGTTGTTCAGCATTTTTGGCTCATGCTTGAAATTCTCCAACTTCCGCCAGTTCTCCATTCTAGCTTTTGGTAGGCTGATTGTAGAGACAGTCTTATAGACTTTTCTACCTAGGCTGGCTTTGAACCTTAATTCTCATATCCCAGGCTCTTCTAAGATGAGCCAGTGGCATTCAGCTAAAGTAGGTGCTTTCCATGTAAGCTTGTCTATTTTTAAAATATATCACCATAATAGCCAACCAATATCCTTATTTTTTTCCTAATATTACAGCCTTTATAGACACAGGATCCACATCCCAACACACAATGTATCCAATTAAATGTTTTGTGACTTCATGCACTTCTCAGTTAAGACTCAGTCTACACAATCAACTCTAGGGGGTGCCATTCTCATTGCCATTCACAATGCATGTGTACCACCACGCAGTGAGGCTCACAAGGAACTGAGAGTCTTCCTTGCCTCCGGCTCTCCCTGCCCATAACTGGAAACATTCCATCCCTGGAAACATACTGGTCAAGTTAGGCAGAATCACAATTTACTGAAAGGATATGGTAGAGCTAGCTCATAGACTGGTTGGGAAAATTGGAGTACTAAGTTTGTGACACTATGTTCTTGTCGTTTAAAATATAATTAGTGATAAACTTCCAATGTTTGGTTGATGTTCTATATTTATACTTGTGTTTTAGAGATTTTTCTTCTGTGAAAACTATATTCTGCTTTGGTCATCATCTCCAGTCAAATACTATTGTTGGTAAGTCCTTGATCACTTAGCATACATTGGAAATGTGTGCCATGTTCTCTTCCATCACAGAACAATTCCTGAAAGTCTAAGGCACTTCTTCAAGGTTAGAAACAAGCAAAGAGCCTTTCAGATCCTGGAGGAGAGGCAGAAGGAGTCCCCTGGACAAGCTGGTGTCCTTTTGTCCTTTGTAGTGTTTTCTGCAGAGCCACTTGCTTCCTTGTTCAACTGAAGGTCCAACATGTTAAGTGGGGGAATGTGGAAGGCTATCTCAGACCAATTTTATGCTAATTAAAATTAGAATGCTGCTGGGGAGTGGTGAGGAGGAGAGGCTTGGGGAGAGATGCCTGTGCCACTAAACTTGGCCACTTGGTGGCACCAAAAAGTAAGATGAGTCTTGTACAGAAATCCATCCGAGAGGGGACTCCCGCTTGATGTTACAAAGACAAAGTCAAAGCAAACAGTGACTTTTTGAGGAAAATGGGCATTGAACAAACCTTTTTTCTTCTTTTGTGGAAGTAAGCGTTGCCAGTTGTGTAGAAATTGGGTTAGAGAGAAGGTCTCTCGAATCTCTTTAGTGCCTTTCTGTGCCCTCATTTGCCCTGAATTCCCAGTGCCTGGTTGATTACACTAAAAGCTGACAGACACTTAGAAGGGGCTAACAATAGTAGTAGTCTTCCTTCCTTCCTTCTTTCCTTCCTTCCTTCCTTCCTTCCTTCCTTCCTTCCTTCCTTCCTTCCTTCCTTCCTCCTTTCCTCCCTCCCTCCCTTCTTCCCTCCCTCCCTTTCTTTCTCTCTCTCTCTTTCCTTCTTTCATTCTTTCCTTCCCATTCAACAGCATAATGGTAAGCATCACTATTGTCATTTTACACATTAAGAAACTGGTCATGTAGGGACTGAATGGCTCACTCAAAGCTACTTACTTAGCTAGTGGTAGAAGAGGGATTTGAAACCCTTAAGTCTGCAGAGCCTAGGGCTTCATGGCAACACTGTGTTCTCTGTCTCAAGGTGTCTATGTACAGGAAGGAAGTTCACTTCCTTAATTCTGGCTCTTTAGAGAGGGGAGAGAGTTCAGAAAAATCTTTTAAAATGTATATACCCTCACACACATCTTTAATTATTAATAGCTTAAATTGTTACACAATGGAATTCTATCAGAAAGAATGACATTGCCCATTTGTTAGTAAATGGAAAGACTTGGAAAAAATTATATTAAGTGAAGTAAGCCAGGCCCAAAGAAACATAGGTCCCATGGTTTCCCTTATTTGCAATAACTAGTATCTGTATGAGTCAAGCAGAAAAGGTCAGATAAGTTGATGTTAGGGAAATGAACCCCAAGATAAGTATTTAAATGTTTTTTTTTCTTTCATGCAGTTGTTTCTAACACATTTATAAGATGATTTCTTTGTTCCTTTGTATGTCCCTCCCCCACAGTATAACCCCTGCTTTCACTGTATTTGATGTCAGTATAATTTGTGGAGGGGAAGGGAAAAAAGAAATCGTTTAAATAGGGATACAGGTGGACCCATCACAATAATGACATGTACAAGTCATTATGTCGAAAATGAACTTTACAACTTTGGTGGGGGGGAGGGGGAGAGGAGAATTGGGTGTGGGGGAGGGGGGAGGATAGAGTGGGGGGGCGGGGGGAGGATGGGAAGGGATGGGAAGGGAAACAAAGGAGGAGGCTACAATGCTTGATAAGAAATGTACTCATTATCTTGCCCATGTAATTGTAATCCCTCTGTACAGTATTTTCACAATAAAGAAAGAAATAACAATTACCAATATGTAGTTTCTATTGGAACAAATGATGAAGCTCACTTGCTTACTGTACTGATTTTCACTTTCACACTGAAACACATCTTTAAAGATTCAGAGGCATAAGACTTCTGTCCAGGGACTCTAACTGTGTTATTATAATTTCTTTGGCATCTAACAGTGCCAAATAATTCCTTTTTTAGCCTGTGGTCTCTAGACAGCAATCTCAGGCAATATTCTTTGCTTCATGTTGTGGTTGCATTCTTCCTTTTACTGCTAGACAAGGAAATAAACCTTAAATTTGACCTTCCCTCCTCATGAAAACATGAGGGACTAACAGCTAATTCAGCAAGCTGGTCCTTTACAATGAGTGCTCTAGCTTAACATATCTTTTTCTCAGTCTTCTAATTGCAGATCATCACTTTGAAGCTGATACATTTTCTTCTTTTTATTGCTATCATTTTTCTTGCTTCCAGTCTCTGACAATACCTAGAATCCATTGTTTCTCCGTTTGAACTTCTTACTAAAGTCTTTGTTTTAGAAGCTCAATTTTCACTCACTCTGACTATATCTTTGTGTTTTGGGCTGGATAAAGCCAGTGATGGTCTGAGAATTTCCTAGCTTGACTCTTGGAGTATCTGAGACAGCTGAGAGTCAGGAATAAGGTTGGACAGGATGTAGAGGATCAGAATGGATTTTTGTGTTCTATATTTGCAACCATAATGATTCATATGATTATGAAACTGATTGTCTGGTCCAGGGGTATCTGTGTGTATCTAAGCAGGGCCTCGAAGTGGTGAATAGTGATGTTTCTGTAAGATCTGAAAAGATGTTCACCTGTTCAGACCTCTGTACTGTGGCATTGCCTGTAATGGGGTTGGGCAGAATGCTGCTGACTCTGGTATGTGCTGACCATGAGCAATTTCTCCTGTAAGCTTTGTATAAGGGCCAACCTGTGACCTCTCAGCTCTTATCTCTTGCTGTCATTATTGTCGTGGCTATCCAAGTTTCCCACCTTGAAAGTATGTCTTGAGGACGAGGTCGTTCTATCTAGAGTTGTCTCAGGATGTTTCAGAATGTTTTCTTCCTGGGATGCTGAACTATGTTGTTTCTTCAGGTGGCGAGCTCTGCAGAGATTTTTTGAGGAGATCCAAAATTTATACTGGGCAACAACAACAAAATGTGGGTTAAACTTGGATTTTAGAAAAGTTGAAATGTCAGATCAAGGGAGTCTTTATTTATCACATGCCAAATGAAAAAATAAATCTTTAAACTAAAATGAAGGTACCATCCATCTGATGGAATGTGAGAGAACACAAATGAGTTGTGGCTCAGAGAGGTTGGTAGATGTTGGTAGATGTTGGTTTTTGTCTCCTAGCAGTCATACTGGCATGTGAAAGTCTAAAACTGATGGTATGGGCCAAGGGCCGCCATGTGTGTCTAGGCAGGGCCTAGACATGATAGTGTCATGATGTGTCACTATGATTTGGACTGGGGTTGAGGAGTGTGGGGGCAATGAGATAGGCTCAGATTTGAGATAGATTTGGAAGACTGGCATCTCAACATTAGGCCCCTTTCAGTGATTATTGCATCAGAAACATTTAGTCAGATAGAATTTAACTATTTCCATAATTTTAGCATTTCATTTTTAAACAATGGGATGGCGTGAGTTGAAAAAAACTTCTTGAAGTGAAGAGGGAAGAGAAAGACCTAAAATAGCTCATAGTCTATGTAAGTTCCCATAAATGGATGATCTGTGCTCAGACCAGCACAGCAGCTGTGACTGGGGAGAAGATGGAGAGGCAACACGAAAGAAGGATGATGGTGGATGAATGACTTCCAGATGAGGGCTGGGGAGAAATGATCACCATGTCTTTTCCAGGGACTGGTGATGGTGTTTTAGTGATTCCTTCTCAGTTACCAGCCAAATGACTAAAGCAAATAATTTTTCAGATAATAAGAAGAATATATCTTTGGGAGAATATCTTCTCCAAGAGCAAACAAAATAGAATCAACTCCCTCCTCCCCTCAACCAGCAAAAAATAAGAATACTTTCTTCTTTTTTAAAAAAATATTGTCATTGTAAAGGTGTTGTGCAGAGGGGTTACAGTTACCTAAGTCAGGTAAAGAGTACATTTCTTTTTGAACAGTGTCTTCCTTTCTCTTCCTTTCTCCCAGTTTTTCCCTCTCAACCCCCATCCCCACAAGTTGCATAGTTCAGTTTAAACATAGTATCTAGTGAGTATCACTGCTGTATTTTTTGCTCACCTTTTATCCCATCATTTCTGTGTTCCTCCCTTACCCACCTCAATGCAGATAAACTTACAAACATGTGGTATAAAAAACAAAAAGACCTTCACACAGTAAGACCAGAGGAAGATATTCTTAGGAAAAGATCACAAAGGCTCAATAGCTATGTGCATATGATCATACAAAATGATATTTAATGAAATAACCTCCAAGAAATGGAAACAGGAGGTTTTATTTTTCCTTTGTTGCTGTTTCTTGTTTTCTGTACCTTTTGTCTAGTTTGTAAAAATACTTCTTCTTAATGTAATGACTGGTGTTTAGCTGTTGAAAATACAGATTGCTCAATGTTACCTCAATGTTCATTTTGTTATCTTTGGGTTGTAGGAGATGTATTAGGATGGTTAGGGGGTGATCTGGAAGGCTGTAAATAGCAGGTAGGGTCTGACCTTTTTTAGCTGGTTATTATCAATGAAGAACACATAGGAAGCCCCAGAAGGGACCTAAATCAGCTCAGGAAGTCCAGTGTTGAAGCCACCTAAGAGAGAAGGACGCTAATCCCTTTTCTGGAGAAGTTATAGCAATCCTTTTCTCTTGGCATGGGAATTTACTGCTTTGCCTAATCAGTGCCTATATTGGAACCCTTGATGCAGCAGCAGAATGAATAGCAGGAGAAAATGGTTGGTTGGCAGTCTCGTTAAAGAGTAAAAATAAGTTGACATTGAAGTTATGCAGCTCTGTAATTTGGCTTCTTGCTGGGTTGCTCTGGTCCAGAATTTGTGGCCACGTTTTTCTTGCAGCCTATTGCCAAAAGTAACAGAGAGGTAGAAGCCTCGGTACCTACTGGAATCAGCTTCTGGGCTTACAGGGAAAGACAGTGGTCTTTGCAAATGAGGACATACATCTCCCAGTGTTCATTCCTAAGGTTCTTTTGCATGAAACTGCAGCTTCTGCCCAGTTTGGACATTTTGAATTGGAAATATATGGCTGTTTTATGGGATTTATGCAGCTCTGAGAGGCAGGGGAGGGCAGGAAGGGAATCACAGTTCCCATTGGCAGGGGTACTATCTGTGCACAGGGAGTGAGGACAATTCATAATCACTTTGTCAGTAGTAAAGATTTAGTGGTTTTGGTTTATTAGAGATCGAAGAAAGGTGAAATTTAATTCCTGTGGTATTTCTTACCTCTGCTCATTTTCTCAGGAATACCAAACAAGGGGTCCATGTTATTAGTCCCAGACTTTTCAGCTTATTGCTGAAAAGCCAAGATTCAGGAGATGAGAGTTGGTGGGAAGGAATGCAGGTTGCTTCTAGGGTAAGCACTCAGAAGATAGGAAGGGGGCAATCATCCTGTTCGGGAACTCGGGTGCATGAAAATGCTTTTCTGGGGAAGGAAAGAAGGTGTTGGCAGGCAGATTCTGTGCTGGAGCCTTTCTCACATACAGCATGCATCTGTTTTTACTTTTCCCTCTGGCAAACCTGTCACAATCCACTTTGACTTTCTGGGCTGAATTTCTGGAATACTTTAGACAAACACATTGCACGTTTGCAAGGTAACTATCATGGTAATTTGTATGCTTTGTGTTGGTTTGTGCAGGAGGTCAATGAATAAGAAGAGGAGCTGCATTTTCTCATGTTTTTCTGAAGTGTACCAGATGTTCTGGGTTCTGAAAATTGGAAGAAAGATGATTGATCAGTTAATATGTTACTTAAGTGTGCTTTTTCAGTTTAGAATGATGGGAAAAGGGAGGGGAAGTCAAAGCAATTCTGCTGAGGAGAACTGGCAAAGGGGCAGCCATGGTCATTGTTACAGCGGCTCTCAGTGGAAGTTGAATGTGTGGCTGGTATCATTTACTAAGTGTTTTGTTGTTGTGTGTTTTTCTTTTGTCGGTTGGTCGTAGGGCCTGGGTGCTGTCCCTCAGCTCTTCAACTTAAGGCTAGTACTCTACCACTTGAGCCACAGCACCACTTCCAGCTTTTTCTATTTATGTGGTGCTGAGGAATGGAACCCAGGGCCTCATGCATGCAAGGCAAGCGCTCTACCATGGAGCCACCTTCCCAGCCACCATTTATTAAGTTTTGGCCAGTAGTATTGGGGTGAGTATGAAACTCAGTACCTTGTGGCTTGCTAGGCAGGTTCTCTACTACTTGAGCCATGCCCCCACACCTGTGCTTTTCTTCTCTTTGTTATTGCTTAGAGTCTGTTTTCAACCAGTCTGGCATGGATGGCCATATCTTCCTCTTTGTACTTTCCACATAGCTGGGATGGCAGAAGTGTAGCTGTTTAACTAGCTTTCTTTTTCATTGGTTGAGAGGAGGTCTCACACAGTTTTGTCCTGGACTGGCTTCCTCCTGGTCTCAGCTACCTGAGGATTACAGGTATGAGATGTAGTACCTCACTCCATTTATTATTTTTTTAAATTCAGCAAATATTTATTGTGATCTATGTTTGAAACTCCTTGCTAGGTAAGCCTTAACAACTAGGCAGAGCTTCTGATCCAAAGCCTTTGTTGGGATAAAATTATACTAAAACATGCATTGTAGGTGCCTGTGACTTACTCATGTAATCTTAGTTACTCAGGAAGCTGAGCTCTTGAGGATCACAGTTCAAAGCCTGCCAAGGCAGAAGAGTCTATGAGACTCTTATCTCCAATTAACTACCACAAAGCCAGAAGTGGGGCTGTGGTTCAAGTGGTAGAATACTAGCCTTGAGCATAATGAGTTCAAGGCGAACCTCTGATAGGAAATGATATAGAAATGGCACCATCCTGAATTCTCCCATGGAGAACTTTCCCAAAATGTCGTTGGCAAATATCTTTCGAGAATTAGTTTTATTTCTAAGGTTACATTTAAATAATTTCATTATTTATCTATTGCATTGAAAAGTTCTGACAACTGGAAAATTATCAAAGAAATGGATATGACTGAAACAAAGGAAAACACTGGGGACTGTCATGGGACAAAAATACCCAACAATTCTGTATCTTTAACTAAAATCCTTTCTCACATTTTAGAAAAATGTGAACTATCCCAGCCTACATCCATGTCACCAGGTATGCATTTGCTATTAGTATAATTGCTATTATTCTAATGTTACAGTGTATTCTACTAATATTACAGTATGTAGTATATACTGTGGCTAGTTATTGAGGAAAAGATCCCAGATAGGAAAAAAATAGACAACTCCAAATTAATGTGTTTTGCACATAAATTAGAAAGGAGTGTTAAAAAACTTTTCTAGCTCCAACTTTTCTTAGACACATAGAAAAACAATAACGCTTGCCTCTTGGAATAATTTCAGAGAAGAGCCACCAAAAAAGTAGCGGTTGGAAGTGTAGATCACAGGAAATTCTAAGAGCAAATGGAGCTGTCTGCCTTGGTGGTGCTCCAGGCCTGCACAGGCTGCGGGCTGACCCTCCCCAATGGCTCTGAGCAAGAGGGTCATTGAGACTCAGTAATTACCTTTTCCCCAGCAAAGCTGTGGGAGCAAACAATGTGGCCACCATATGAGAAAGTCAGAAATTTTTCACAAGACCCAAGATAAGAGCTCATCCTCATTTGCAAGGAAATAAGACTTCATGTTCCTATTTCATCGTTTCTATTCTGAAAGAACTTCTCTAAATGATCGCTACAAAACAACTTTTATAGGCTTTAAAGTAGCAGTAATGTCACATTATTGTTTACCTCCTACTCTCCATAATTGACATTGAACCTTGAAATCAGGTGACAGTATTCTCCTATATAGGATTCTTATTATAACCCAGTCATTTTTAAAGTGATAACTTTTCCAGTCCTATTCTAATATTAGAATACAAGTTCATCCCACTTTAAATTTAGACCTTGTCAACAGATAAAACAAAGGAATGGTATTTACATTACAAAGGAGCCTTCTATTTATCAAAAGATACATTGCTGGGAAGATTCTTTTACAGAGCTAGCTCACCTGTTACACTTCCCTTTAGAGCAATGTGATCCACCTGCAGTCCTTCAGTACTTAGAAGAGAGCGTTGATGTGCAGCACCTACCTCATCACAAGGACAGAGCTTTCTCAGCTGTGACCCCTAGATCCAAAAGGGGTAAGGGTGCCAAGAAGGCAAAGGCAAAGAGAAACATGAATGAGCAGAAAAAAACAGGGCATGCTAAGAAGGATAAAATCAGAAAAATTGGTATTTCTCAAAAGTTAGAACAACAATGAGATCGATGAGATAGAGCAATCCTAGGGCCTGTTGTGTGTGTGTGTGTGTGTGTGTGTGTGTGTGTGTGTGTGTGTGTCCCGAGGCTTGAACTCAAAGGCTTCAGCCTCCCAGGTTTGTGCCAGTAGACTGGGGCAGCCTTATTAATTTTTAACGTTTTTGGTATATTATGGATACGGACTCTTAATCAGCATTTTGTAAGTGTTTATATCTGATGGGCCACTTGTTTTTGTTTATGATGTTTTAGGATGTTTGGAGAGAATAGTTTTTATGCAGATAAAATAAAAGGTCATTTTCTTTGTGAGCTTAAAATATTTTGGGCATCCTGTATGAAATATCCAATAATTGTTCAATATTTTTCTACTTCCAAATTTTTCTTTCATTGAGCGCTTAATCTCCTCCCTTCTCAGAGGTGCCTCCAGCGACACTAGATGAGAACGGGTGAGAAGTACAAGAGACTTGCTAGGGTTGAAAAGTTCAGAGGTGGGCTGGGAAGGGGCTCAATGGTAGAGCGCTTGCCTTGCATGCCTGAGGCCCTGGGTTTGATTCCTCAGCACCACATAAGCAGAAAAAAAAAAGCCAGAAGTGGCGCTGTGGCTCAAGTGGTAGAATGCTAGCCTTGAGCTGAAGAGCTGAGGGACAGCGCCCAGGCCAAGAGTTCAGGCCCCACGACCGGACCCCCCCCCCCCAAAAAAAAGAAAAAGCTCAGAGGTGCAGCTTATACTTAAATTAACAAAAAGAATTCAGAACTTTTCAGAGCTTTTACTTTGCTAATAATGTACATTATTTCTTTATAAGGGGTGATTTAATCAGAGTTTTAAAATTTGTTTTAATTTTATTTTTGTCAGTCATGGGGCTTGAACCCTGAGCCTAGGCACTGTCCCTGAGCTCTTCAGATCAAAGCTAGTGCTCTACCACTTGAACCATAGAACCACTTCTGGTTTTCTGGTGGTTAATTGGAGATAAACATCTCATGGACTTTCCTTCCTGGGCTGGCTTTGAACCACAATCTTCAGATCTCAGCCTCCTGAGTTGCTAGGATTACAGGTGTGAGTCACGGGTGCCTGGCTTAATCAGAGTTTTAAAATAAATGTATTTTTTTATTTTCCTGAATTTTTTTTTTGGGGGGGTCCGGTCGAGGGGCCTGAACTCTGGGTCTGGGCACTGTCCCTCAGCTCTTCAGCTCAAGGCTAGCGCTCTACCACTTGAGCTACAGCGCCACTTCCGGCTTTTTTCTTTTTGTTTATGTGGTGCTGAGGAATGGAACACAGGGCCTCATGCACGCAAGGCAAGTGCTCTACCACTGAGCCACCTTCCCAGTCCCTATTTTCCTGAATCTTTAAGATGAGAATTCCTGAGTGCTCACTGTCAGAAAAAATGGCTGATCAGCTGAGATGTATGTGACAAGGTAAGTTTGAATTTTTCTTTCAAATAATAAATCAGCTTTGAACACTGCACTATCATTTATTCAATAATCATTGTTGCCACATTGATTTGTGAAGTTGAACTCTTTTTTTTTTAAGCAAGAGAAAACAATAGTTTTTACAGGTAGGCAGTAGAAAGTGGAAGGAGTATGGGTCAAGGCCAGTTTGGGAAAGTGTGAATAAGGCCCTATCTGAACAAACATGAGAGATGTTATTACATATTCCAACTATTAGGAAGACATTGGTAAGAAGACTATGGTCCAGGCTAGTCCTTGGGCTAAAGAGCATGAGACTCTACCTGAAGAATAACCATAGCAAAAAAGGGCTAGGAGTAAAGCTCAAGGGTTACAGTGTCTGCCTACCCAGTGTGTAGGCCCTGAGTTCAATCCCCATCACCTCAGAAAATTTAATTTAAAAATGGACAGATATTATTATGTGTTATCTACATGAGGGAATGAGCTATTTCCCTTTGTTAAATCTAAGAGGAGATGGATTGAAAAGGATGAAAGAAGGCAATGTAGAGAACAGCAGGCCTGCAGGCCAGCAGGCAGAACCTGAAGGCAATTACGTTTTCCAAGTATTACGTTAATAACACAAACTGTGTTTAATAGTCACACACCGTGGAGCAGCAGAAGGGCTTTAATTAAGGCTGCCATCACTCTTCTAAACAGCCTTCTCTTCACACAAGCATCTGCTTCATGGCACCACCGAAGAATAATGTTTCCATTGGAAACTTCTTGCACACAATGTGAAATTTTACCCCATAGCAGTTCTAAATATGTGGATGTGAAATTTCACCCAATAGCAGTTCTAAAAATGTGGACTATCCCACGTGATTTACAACTCTTGGATGTTATGCTGCCTTTGGTCTGTTTCGGAAGTTCTCAAGTGGTTTATTTGTGTCTAATTCTGATTCGAGTGTATTTTTATCTATAAGTCTCTCTGTTAGGTGTATGTGTAAAGTTCATAAAGGAAGAATATGAAAATTTAGAGAAAAAGATGGTGTGGGTGACTTTGTTTTGGTTTTTGCTGGTAGTTGGATTTGAACGAAGGGCATTGTGCTCACCCTCTTGCTTGATTGGTACTCTACTCCTTGAGCCACATTTCTAGATTAGCATTTGGCTGATTAACTGGAGATGGAGTCTTCTTGGACTTTTTTTTGCCTGGCCTGGCTTTGAATTCTAGTCCTCTGGACTTCAGCCTCTCTCCTGAGTAGCTAGGATTATAGGCATGAGAGCCCAGACTTGAAGGACAAAATGTATCGCGTGGTAAATTCTCAGCGAGGGGCTTCTAGTCCATCTTAACCTTTCTACTAACATCTCTCAAGCAACCACCTTCTTAAACAGCCTTCTGTGGAGATGGAAGTTGAACTTGCTAAGTAATTGAGAAGGCAGATCAGCATAGATTATTGCAAACTTACAAGTTTTACCTGTTGATGAGTTCTCATTGTCTTAATTGCCTAAGAAGGGAGAGGTGGGAGGTTGAGTGACTCTCTCCTTATTACTCTGCAAAGTCACTTTCTTACCTCTTATGCAGGGTGTAATAACTTGCTAGGATGCAGACTACAGAATGCGCTTGCCCTGACAAACATGCCAAAGCATTGTACATCCTAGATATAACCTTGATATCCCTTAGCTATAGCAATACCAAGAAAACAAGTACTCTGCTTGAAAAAATGGGCAGGACCTGCAGAGAGACATTTCTCAAAAGAAGACATACAAATGACCAATATGTGTATGATGAAATGCTCCAAGTCCCTGGCCACTAGGGAAATGCAAACTACACGCATAATGAGATAGCTGTCAGGATAGCTGTTATCAAAAAGAGAAAAGATAACAAGAGTTGGCAAGAATATGGAGAAGATACTTGCAGATTGTTGAAGAACTGTAAATTAGTATACCCATTATGAAGAAGAGTAAGAGAATGCCTCAAAGAACTAAAAATAGAATTTCCATCTGAGTATCTGAGTGAGCAACTCTATATATTCATTGTAGTATTATTCATAGCAGCTCAGATATGGAATCAACTTACGTGTCCATCAATGGCATAGATAAAGAGAATAGGATATATATATGTATATACATATCACATTTATATATCTCACACACACATAAAATTTAGTTTTAGAGGAAATTCTTTCACTTGTGACAGCATAGATGAATTAATCTTCTGTCACTATAATATGATGGCTGAGACGATCACAGTCATCTCACACTTTTGAGGTTTGGTCCAAGATGAGGTGTAGCCATTGTTTTGAGCCTCTTGTGGTTATTTCTTGTGGTGGCAATGTCAGGGAGCAGGTGGTGCAGGAAACTGTTCATCCCATGGCCAGAAAGCAAAAGAGAAAGGAGAGACTGGAGTCCCAGAACCCTCCTCGAAGGCCTTCCCAAGGTGATGTAAGGCTTTCACTTTAGGCACATCTAAAGGTCCCACCAACTCCCAATTTTGTCACTTTGGGGGATCCAGCTTTTGACACATGGACCCTTTAATTTTGCTGGAGGGGGGCATTTAATATGGCAACTACAGCAATGGAGCAACCAGGAAGATTTTATTGGAGGTATTACTGTAAGTGAATTGAGCTCGGCCCACAGTAATGAATATTGCATGCATGATCTCACTTGCAGATGCAGTCTAAAGAGAAAGAGAGAGCAGGAAGAGGTTTCTAAACAGGAAGATGAGAGGGGACAGGGAGATTCTGGTCAAATGGTACAGAGTTTGTTGTGTAAGATTTTTTGAGCTCTGTTGACAGCACCGTGTCTATAGTTAGCAGTGTGGATTTAAAAATTAAGAGTAAATCTGGAATAATCTCATTTCAAATTGACAAGTTGGTAGAGGGCTATGTTTGCTAATTAGCTGCTCTAGCCATTTTACTACATATATTAAAATACCATATCATAATTTGTATATATATCCATATATACACACAAAAAATGTTTTTAAATTAAAAGGCAAGAAAGGAAGAAAAGGAAGACACTGAATCAGGAATGGTAACCACTGGTAAAGACCAAGCATCAGAGCCCATTTCTGGAGTGCTTTCATTGCATGTCAAGATAACCAGAGAGTAATGGGTAGGGACTATACACTGTAGAGTTAGCTCTGCAACTCACCAGCTGTGTGGCCTTGGGGAAATTACTTAACTTCTCTGTCTTCTTCAAAAGAATAATAGAAGTTAGCACATGCATATATGCATATGTGTATATATATATATGTATGTATGCTGACTTAATACGTGTCTTTTAAATTTTTTATTTTATTGTGAAGATTCTGTACAGAGGGGTTACAGTTCTATGAGTAAGGTAATGAGTATATTTCTTGTCAAGCATTGTTACCTCCTCCAGCACATGTGTCTTAAATGGAGATTAGATAAGCTGGATGTAGTTAATTAGCATGAATTTCAGGGTCTGGCATATGATAGATGCCACATAAATATTAATTATTCTTATTATGGGAGATGAAAGCTTCCTGTATGATGAAGTGCTCCCTCCCTCCCCACCCCTGGAGTTGGCACGTATTCAGCCTTCCCTCTGCCTTCTCCTCTGTAGGCACCATCTTCCCTGTTTCAGTGAACCCCTGTCTTTTCTTTTTTTGAAACTGACTTCAACCTAAGTCCCAGTCTGGCTGAAGAAATGAGGTGTGTCTGCAGCAGCAGCAGCAGCAGCAGCAGCATCTCCTGCTTTGGCACTGTGGTTGCTTCGTTCCCAGCGTTGTGTGCATGTAAGGCTCCTGATGGTATGGACAAACAGTTCTTGGTGATGTCAATGAAGAATGACACACACAGATGGAGGGCAGAATCCAGTGGCTAATTCCTCCAAAAACTCACGACAGGTTTCAGTGCTTAGCAGGACAGATAAGCGGCTTGTGTTCTGTGTGCATCCACCAAAGCCTTTGATGTTTTTTTTGCTGATAGATAAAGGAAGACGGTGTGTACCACTCCATCAAAGGCATCCTCGCTGCCTGTTGAAGGCTGTGTTTCAGAGCAGATGCTGGAATCACCAATTAGGGCTTCCCAGGAGAGCCCTAGGCCCAGCCAAGTGACACACAGCAGTGAGAGGAGCCTGCGGGTAGGGGGGAGCCGAGGAGGAAGACTGACCTGGAAATTAGCTGCCAGACTCTGATTCTGACTATAAATTCCCTAATCACTGACTCTCTGTGCAATGGATTCGATATTTATGTCTCCTCAGAGTGTTGGGTTGACATCCTCACCCCCAGGGAGACCATCTTAGGGAGTGCAGCCTTTGGGACATGACTAAGTCCTAAGGACAGATGAATGGGACTAGTGTCTTCATAACAGAAACTCACGTCCTTCTATCATATGAAGACACAGCACAACAGAGCTGTCTATGAACCAGGAATTTGCCCAGCTCTGTACAGAGGCCAAGAAGACCCGTGGCTTTAACTTCTGTCCAAATGTTGTTCAAGCCAATATTTTTTCTTTCCAGCACTGATTTGTGTCTGCACTCAATTCCAAACCCCTGTTTAGCCCTTCAACTTAAGATTTCAATAAAGATGATATGTATAAGACTGGGCTCTTACTATTCTTCCAGACAAAGCTTGCCCTTCTCAAATCTCTCCCATCTTTTTGGAGGCAAGGTCAGTCATTTGTGCTCATGGCTCACAGTGGAAAAGCCACTGAACTTTCTTAACTCCTTTCTTTCACATGTCCCCATCAGCTCCATCAGCAAATCCTGTTGGTTCTTCTTAGAAATATACTCGGTCACCCAATGCTGGCGGTTCATGACTGTAATCCTAACTACAGAGGAGGCTGACATTTGAGGATTGAAGTCAGCCATGATAGGAAAGTCTATGAGACTCTTATCTCCAATAAAACTACTTAGAAAGAGCTGGAAGTAGTGCTATGGCTCAAGTGGTAGAGCATTAGCCTTGAGAAAAAGAATCTCAGGGACAGCACCCAGGCCCTCAGTTCAAGCCCCAGCATGGAAACCCAATATTCAGCATCTGATTGTTTTCTACTATCTCCATGACAATCATTCTAAGTGTTTGGCTTTGATAATGTTAACAGATTTCCAAGAGGTCTCATTGTTTTCCTTCATCTCTCTTCCCAGGGTTGTATGTTTATATGAGAATCCTAACTGATATGGATACATTGCTTTTGGTTATGTAACATTGAATGACTCATTCAGAGGGAGGACCTGTGCAGCCTTTCCAGCTACGATAATATGTTTCCCACTGGTTGCTACTTGGCTTACTTTCTGACTCCTTTAGTTCTTTATCTTTTTTGTTGGTCATGGGGCTTGAACTCAGGGCTTGGGTGCTATCCTTGATCTCTTTTTGCTTACGGCTAGTGCTCTACTACTTTGAGCCATTGCTTCACTTCTAGTTTTTGAGTGGTTAATTGGAGATAAGAGTCTGATGGGAGCTTTCCTGTTTGGGCTGGCTTCGAACTACAATCCTCAGATCTCAGCCTCTTGAGTAGCTAGGATTACAGGTGTGATCCACCAGTGTCTGGCTTCTTTAGTTTTTTTCAAAGATGTCACTTTTCCAGAAAACTGGTTTAAAATCCCTCTTCTCTTCTCCTTACCATTTGCTTTTTGCCCCTTACCATTTACTATTCCCACCATTGTGTATTTACTTAACTTGTTTGTGTGTTCCCTTATTATATGTAAACTCCATAAAGGTTGAGGCTCCTCTTTTCCTTTTATTAGTGGTATATGCCAAGATCCTTGAGTCATAATAAATCCTCAATAAGTACTTACTGAATAGCTGATAAATGGATGAACATTAGACTAGATAATGAATGCCTTGATCTTAGGCCAGTGAACTGAACCAGGATATGTGGGTGCAAAAGGGGAACCTGGAATTCAGAAATGATTTCTAGATGACTCTAATATACAGGTAGCTTAGGATCTACTGATGAAAGTGACATCTCTCTTGCAGCAACTTAATTTTCCCCATTATACTGTGTGCCTGGCACACACAGACACACATCTAGATGTTTTCTCTATTATAGTGACCATTCTATGCAAAATTTCATGATTTAACAAAGGGAGGAGGAACTATGACCAGAGTAAATTAAAGCAAGCCAGAAGCCTGCTTTTGTTTCTCCCTGAAAGCAGTTCTTGCTGTATCAATACCAAGCTGAAGGCATGTTCAGTAACAAATGGAATTAGGTCTGTAATTGCTTTCACCAACCCAAGTCTACCAGTGTCCTGAGGCTACAGGTTTTAATCATATTTTTTTCAGAACACATTTGTACCTTTAGTTGCTGGAGAAAGCCAACACATTGGTTTATTTCAGGCTTGGCTGTCCTATGGACCCTGATAAGTGCAGATAACGCACACACACACACACACACACACACACACACACACACATGAATACAAATGCATGTATATGCACATGCATGCACATACATGCATACAAATGCACACACACACCTGAACACAAATGCACACATACCCAAGTAAAACCTTTTCACTGGGGTTTCCCAACCGTAGGAGATAGTTATAATTTCATGCTAGGTGGCAAAAGGACAATGTGAGCTATGTTTTCTTCTTCACTCTGGTTAGATCTGGGTTTGTTTTATCCTATCTTCTTTCCATTCAATCCTAACAAAGTTACACCCTTGACCATGTAGAAGACTTCAGCCAGCAGCTCACTCTTGTGCTCAGCCCATGTTTGGCGTCCTACTTCTGCCGCTCAGCTTTGAAAGTTATGTTGGATGCTGCTTTTGACAGAAGCCCAGGTGAAGAACCCAATACACACTTTCCCTTCTTCCCCTTCCCTAGGCATGTCTGACACTTAGAAGTTCCCGTCAGGGAAAAGTGGAGCATGAATGTGTCTTTCTGTCTTCCCATGAAGACCCCATGTGGATACTGGGTCTGAGAGAGAAGTTTGCTATAATGCCCACTTCATCAGCTGCTCTTCCCGAAGGGATGTGTAATCATAGGCTCCGCTCCTCAACCCTTCCACCTTTGGCAGTGAGTGTGTCTGTTCTTCACCTGAAAAAGGATGGAGCATGGAAAAGAAGGCACTGAAAAGAGGAGTCAAGAATTCAAGGTACATATCGCCTTAGTAAATAGCTTGATTCAAAGCACACAGGCACTATTCTAGGTTTTAAGCTTCACACTTTCTTCAGCGTATGGGAAGAGAGAAATTCTTTCCCTTTAACCTTGTCCGTGTAGGATGTCTTACAGAACGATGTTTATGCTGGGCTCAAATATTTGGTAAAATGGCCCTTTGGATCACAGACCTATTCACAAAAGGAACTATTCATTGGAAGGAAAGACACTTGTCTTGACACGAGCATCTGGTAAAACCCATTCTTCATAAAGGGATACTGAAAGAAAACAGACTTTCATATCATAGTCACCCAAATCCCATCAACCAACAGGCTTGATATCTCTGTGCCTATATGATAATGTCAACACAGCATAAAACAAGAATGAGTTACTGTACCAGATGTACAGAATGAGGAATAAGAAGAATATAAGTCAAATTCCAGTCCTCGTTCTCACTATAAATACCCCTGATGTTAGAGCACCCAGTGGAATGTCTTATCAGATGAGCCTTTGCCCATTTCTGGGTTTATATTACCCTTTGCTTTGCTTTCTTAATGACATTTTCTTGCCTCTAAAATTCTTTCTTTTTTCTTTTTCTTTTTTGACAACATCATGAACCTGATACTCAAGGCCCAAGTAGAGGTCTCCTCCCTTTTGGAGACCTCCTTAGAGTCTTACCCATTCTTGTAATACACACTTGTAAAGTGGGACTTCTTTATTGTTGTTGTTACTGTTGTTCTACCAAGAGTATCATTCCACAGTCCTCAGGATGTGTCAGAAACTCTGTAGCGCCTGCTCACTTGATGGGTCAGGGCGTGAACATGCTTGTGTGGTGGCAGTTCTGCTCTCCCAGTTCTTTTTTATTTTGTTTTATTGTAAACATGCTGGGCAGAGGGGTTACAGTTACACGAGTAAGGCAATGAGTACATTACTTGTTGATTATTTCTTCCAGCTCTATGAGTGGCTAGTTTATGGGCTTGGGCTGCATTTGAAAATGCCAGTCTTGGTGATTTCAGAATGGAAGAAGGAAGGATTTAGTGGCACAAGATGCTTTGTGTCCTAGGGAAAAAAATTTCATTTGGGAGCTGAGACCTATGTTTATTCCTTCAGCAGCAGTCAATCCTGGGGATGGGAGAAGGGAAGGGAGAAAGAGGGAGGGGAGGGGGAGCAGAGGAAGAGAAGACAAAGAGGAGAGAGGGAGAAGGCGAGGGAGAGGAGAGGAGGAAAAAAAGCAAGAGCACAATAGAAAGGGCATAGACAAACCTGTATCTCTTAATTCATACTCTTAGCACTTCCTACCCTTATCATCTTTCCAGAGCCCACATATCTATCTCCCCTCAGCATCTATTTAGGCTCAAAGTCAGGGCCAATCATTCCTGTAGGACTTTGCTTTGAGATGTTATGGGAGAACAAGGGTATTTGATTTTTTGGCACCTTTGAGGGGCCTTCCTTGATTCAAGCACCTTTCATCTGGTCGATTGGTTCTGTTTCTTACAGAGTAACGTCTCTAACACTTTCTCAAAGGAATAGGGTGGTGAACAATGCATCAGAACTGATTCTTGGGGACATGTGGGAAATTCTAAAGACCAAGATGGTTTCTGATTATTGCTCTGTACAGAGAATAGAAAAGTGAGCCTGCTTGCCTCATTTTCCCCTCTAAATAAGATAGTAGTGATGACAAATTGACTTGTTAACATGAGGATTTGAAATTATAGTGCTTTTCCAGACTTCATGTATCTTCGTTGTCTCCCCAGAAGCAAAGAAGCTAGGATTGACTCTACCTCTCTATTCAAATGATGCTATTATGTTTCTTTCCCAGAGGGGCCTTCTAGTGGTGCACACTTCAGCACTTGCTCAATGTTCTTATGGTAAGTCCGTCAAAATCAAGAAAGGGCTGGGGGGGAAGGAAACTGCAGATTCATGAGAATTCTGTGATGCTACTGCATTCTGCTTAGCTGATGATTCAGAACTGAACGACAGCGGGTGCTCATCTATCAATCATGATATAAATGCTAGATACAAGTATCTAGCATTTGCTTTAGATATTTTATAATACATAGATTTTATATCTATCTATATTATATAAAGTATATAAATAATATATAGAGTATATAGACAATATTAGAATATACAGAAATAATATATATCATATATTATTATAGATGTTATTACATACATTATCTATACATTATCTATACATATTATAACAGCTATTGTATTTATTTTATTTGTATATTTTAATATTTATAAGAATTCAATATTTTATAGTCTATATTTATTTAACTTCACATACTTTGAGAGTTTATAAGGATTCAAAAATTGCTTCATTAGGTTGTCTTATTTCTACTTCCTGCTATACAACCCATTCCTACCATTTTGTCAAATGTATTGAATGAAAATTGACAGAAAAAATGCTGAATTTTCTGTCCAATGAAAGCTTTGGAACCAATGTATTATTTTCATAATCACAAGTGGTTTATGGATGGACAGCATGCAAGATTCTGGAAGTACAATTTAGAACTGGGCATGGTAATACATGCTTCTCATCAAAGTACTTGGGAGGTTGAGGCAGTAGGATTTCAGGTTTAAGCCCATAGCAAGATTCTGTTTGCAAAACAACAGCAACAAAATAACAAGTGAACCAATATATAAGCCCAGTGGTCTTTAGGTGTGGGGTGTACTCACTGGAATTCCAGCCTCTTCCTTTATCTTTTTTCCATGCTAGCCATGGGATGAGCATCTTTGCTCCTTCATGCATTTCTGCTATGATGTACTCCCTTACTGTAGGCCTAAAAGCAATCAGATCAATTAATCATGGGCTAAAAAGTCCAAAATGCACCTTGCAAAATGAACCTTTGCTCTTTCTAAGTTGATAGTCTTGGATATATGTTACAGTAACAGGAGGCTGACTGACACATGTTAGTCTTGTGCTGACAAAAGATACAGTGTACATACAAATGTTTTTCATAAAATATCAGAAACTGTCACCCTTGGTTTAGATCCTCAAGGAGAAAGAAGGGAAATTATTTTGTTGTTTCCCCTGCTATTTAAAATTAAATGTTCACTTTAAAGCTAGGTTAAGGCTGCTGCTCTTCCCCTTGAGTCATACCTCCACTTGTACTGGTTGAGGCTGGCTTTGAACCACAATCCTCAGATCTCAGCCTCTTCATGAGCTAGAATTACAGATGTGGACTCTCAGAACCCAGGTAGGCCTGGGGTACTCTTCGAATAAGAAGAGAATGCTGGGAGAGCAAGACTATGGGTAAACAAAATAACAACACTAATGTAAGCAGCAAAAAATTAAAAATCCCTTGAGCTGGAGGAAGGGATTTGGAGGGACCGTGTAGCAGGAGCCGGCTGGCGGGGCCCAGTCACAAGCTCCTGTTCTTTCATTTCTGCTGTGACCCCATTAGGGTTCTTGGCTGGAGGCCTGGGAAACACCTGTTGTGGCTTGGGAGGCCTAAGGACTTGTTTAAGCTGTGGCTTAAGTTTTCATCCACAAAAATAACTTATCCAGGGCAGTGAAGACTGCTTTAGCTGGCATCTTAAACCACATTCACTTTCCCTCCACAAAACACAACCCCATCCAGGCCTAGATTCCAAGCTAAGCTGCTAATAAGAACTCATGTCCCCTACAGCAATTTAAAAATTAAAGAAAATATACTAAGGGGGATTTTTTTAAACCTTGAATTAAAAAAAAATTATTATTTTCAACAATGTCCTAGCAATACTCTGGCATTTCCTTTTCAAATTCAGCATTTGCAGGTAACTTTAAATGATCCTATTTCTTCCTTGGTATCAATGCATTGCTCACAAAAGAAATGTATCTTTAATTTGGTTATAATTGGAGATTTCTAGTATTGCTGCATGCTTCTCCAAGGAGGTAGAGTGTTAGTGCTCATAATCTAAAATCACATAATTTTTGTATTAAGAGTGTTAAAAAATGAGGAAGAGTATCTGTCTTCTTATAACAGTTTGGAAATTTTTTGTATCTCTTTATTGAGCAATGTGAATGGGTTTCTAGAATATTCTAATTGGTTTATAAAGATATTTTCTCTTCACAGGTTTCTAAAGATTCTATCTTTACAATACACCTAGCACTTTAATAAAAGTCAGGGTATACTGTGATTTCCTGCGGGGTGCTATCTCTGCAACCTCAGAGTTTGTTTATTCAGGGAGGTTGAAGATCTGGAGTTCAAAGCCAGACAGTGCCAAATAATGAGAACCTGCTTCAAAAAATTAAAAACAAACAAACAAACAAATAAAACCTAGCAGGTAAACTCCCTTCCAACTTACCCTTTCAGGAGAGGCCCAGTTTTTTTTTTTTTCAGGAATCATCTAATTATGTCAGGCCTACCCAGAATGATGCCTCATTTGAGTGGTTCAATCAGCTTGTTTTGGGTCAATATCTTTTTAGGGCAATGAAACCGAATCCTAATCCTGGAGTGAATTTCATCGTATTTACACTGAAGGGGATGGCATTATACACACAGAGTGTGCATAGCAGGGGCATGAATGCCCCACCTCCCCATACACTGGGGTTTAAACTGAGGGCCCTCCTTCCCCTTCCTCATCTTGCTTACTTAGCTGGCTCTCTTACTAGGCCTTCAGTCTTGTCTTTGGGGGGTAGAGTCACAAGCTTTCTTACCCAGGCTGGCTTTGAACTGTAGTCCTCTGCATTTCAGCTTCACGACTAGCTAGGATTATAGATGTGAGCCACTGGCACTGAACCAGGGGTGTGAAACTTGAACAAGCCTCTCAAAATTCTATCTGTTATAGAAGGATACAGGAATAGCTTGGGCATTTAAAAAGAGAAGAAATCCAAACCTTTTTGAACACATACTTTCATTCAGAGCTAAGAGTGGGTATGTGGGGGATGGGCATAGGTCAGAAAGGGATGAGGAAAATGGTCCACTTCAAAACTGTGTTGTTGGCTGTGTCCTGAGCTATCTCCTCAGACCTCTCTCTTCAAGACTTCCCTCTGTGTCTGCCTGGCTTTGCTTGGCTTTAGGAATGGCTCTTTAGGAAGAGGTGTGGGGTAATGATTTTTCAAGTTTCATGCAGGAACTTTCTGCAACTGTTTCAGAAGGAGGTCTAAGCTGTCTCTGATGCCCTAATTTGGCAAAGAGAAAGGTCTTCCTGAACTCAGGCACCAAGCAGTGGTGAATTTACCAAGGGATGCCTCCAGATTTAATCGCAAGGCCCCCACTGCCTGCAGCAGCCTGGGCAATTGTGGGGTGCTGCCTCCTGCCCTTCCCTGCTTCCCCTCCTCCCCAACTTCCCACAGCACCACCAAAAGTATCCTCACCCAGACTGTTTTTAATTATGTCACGCTCTTCTCAGAAGTCTGAGAGGACTCCCGAAAGGCCCTCAAATGAAAGGAGAATTTCTAATCAAGGATGTTGAGGCTTTTGATCAGAGGCGCCAGCCCTCCTTCCTTCCCTTTCTAGGCACTGTCTTCTTTATCACAAAACACCACGTGAAACTGGTGTGAAAAAAAGTGTGTGTGTGCAGTAACAGCCTTCTGAACACTTCTGTCGTCTTTCAGATGCTTTTGCCAGAACGTTCAATTCAGTACAGTTATCGGGGGACACTGGAGGGAATGCAGAAGAAGAAGTAGAAGGAATCTAGAGAACAGGCTCTAGGCAAGGTAGAGCAACAAAAATACTTGTTTAAGGAAGAATGCCTTCTTACCTTCGGTTATAAATAGAAAGGGGCCAAATTCCTTCTTTTTGTGTTGAATTAGTTTCTCCCCAACTCCTTAACATTGCCTTCTGTCCCTCCTGCCTCTACTCTTCCCTTCCCTTTCCTCACCCCCTCCCTCTCTCTGTTCTCCCTTCCTCCTTCCCCTTCCTTCTTCCCTTTCCTCTTCCTTTCCTTATCTCCTTCCCTCCTCTCCTCTCTTCTCTCCTTCCCTCCCTCCCTTCTTCCTTTCTTCTTTCCCCTCTCCCTCTCTCTGCCTCCTTCCCTTGCCCTCTCTTTCCAGTCTTTCCTTTCTCCCTATAAGTACCAATATTGATTGTTGCTGGAGGTACAGGGTTGAATATAACAGAAGGATCGTTACCAGAAGGAGAAACATGTACAAAAAATGTAACAATTTAGTGTGATAAAAGAACCAAGTGGCCACTTCCTTCTTGGGGTGCTGTGGTGAGCAAAGTGGAAGATTGAACTATTCAGCTGAGGCTAAGAAGAATATTTTCTGGACAAGTAGTAAAAAGGTTTTCCTGGCAAGCATAGAATATGTAAATACCTTGAAGCTGAAATAGTGACAGATAATTATCCATTCAACTTTAAATTGGCTGTTCCCAGTTACCTGGACAGTCAGGGATGTACCACTAAATTCTGGAAAGGATTTATGGTCCTTTCCAAAACACATAACACCATAATAAGCTGAAGCAAAATGAGGAAAATAAGTAGGTGAGAAAATCAGGACACAGGAAAATTAGGGATAGGAAAAATAAGATGAAGGCAATACCGAATTGAGTGTACAAAACGGGGGGGAGGGGCTGCTCAATTCTATAATAAATAAGGATTTAAGCCCTTTGGCAACATCTTCAGGATCAAATGCCAGTTGTTTGGGAACAGTGTAGCGCTGCCTGGTGTTGAGAACGAGGGAAAATCTCCTCTTCTGTGTGTACCCACAGGAGCATATTGCTTCTGTAGCAATATAGGACTGAGGGCCGTAAGTCAAATTCCTTAGAATGCTTTCAAGGCAGGCTAAGGTACAAGGGAGCAATAGGAGTTCTATATTCATTTCTCAGGGTTAAGCTTTCTGTCAGGTCTTTTTTTTTTTTTTTTTTTTTTTTTTTACTGTGCCTCCCCCCTCACCACCTCCTTCTTTTTAACGCCAAGATAGAGACCGAATTATATGTAAAGCTTTTCTAGGCTAAAATTATTGCAGTGATAACCAGTGCTAGTTGCTGTTGCAGTCTTTTCACTGGGTTCTGACAGTGAATGCTTATAATGATCTTGTCAATTTCTTCCAGGTTGCTTTATGATTATTTGCCTCATTTCCTCCATTAGATACTGGCATCCATGGAGGAAGGCTGGAATCCACATGCTGTGTTGTGCTGGGGTCCACTGCAAGGGGCAACTGGCAGGTGTGCTCCATGGATTACTTTTGGATGATAGAACTGGTCTTTTAGATCTTCCTCTTGTCTCCTGTTAACAAAGTATTTTTTAAATTCCTTTCATCTTCTCTGATCTTGTTGCCCCTGGAAACACTGCCTAATATACTTTTCATCTGATTAGGAACACTCGCAACTTCTATCATATCTCTGCATTCAACACTCAACTGCACCCAAAAACAAAAATAACTAACATTCTGGATTTGTCATGGAGAAAATAACGATAGTTTTGGCCATTTTCAAATGTGGCATATTTAATCAAGTGTAAATCTAAAAGGCTTCAATTGTAAAAATAAAAGGACTATTCATTTCAGTATTAAATTTCAGATTAAAGTCTGCAACTTGAACATCCCATACTAGATTTACATCCTGGTTTATTTCCACTTATACATCTATTACATTTTTTGCAAGTTTGGAATGTGTCAGCCCTAAGTTCATCTATATGTCATACTATTCAGGAGAGAGAGAGAGGAGAGATAGGGAGACAGAGAAATGGAGTATTTTAGAAATGCAATGCATCAAAACAAGAAGTTCTGTCTCAGGGTTTGCTGGGCAGCAATTCCTAAGCTCTAATCTCAGCTGACCAAGGCACCAAAGGATGAACTACTTATAGTATGACAAAATGAGACACAACAAATCTGCTTCTCCATGGCTGTGGGTGGAGGGGAAGGAAGTACTTCTCTTTTGTGATGGTCTCAGCTTTCCAGATAAGGCTCTTCCAAATAGATAATCCTTAATTTAAGACCGACTCTAACCTAGCTGAGGAAATAGTTTAAAAGCCAAACCAACCCGAAATTAAATGATAAAAGCCAAGAATAACAGTTATGTTTCTATTGTAAAAATATATTCTCTGTTTACTTTATAAACGTTATAGTGAGGACTGAGGACTGTGAGGTTGAAATGAATGAAGAACAGCTAAGTGAGAAGAGCAAAGCTGTTCAGAGTTCACTATACCAAAAGAGTCAGCCATTGTCACGTGTGTTTTGGCAAAGCCTCCAAGGCAGATGGAGAAGCGGGCGTTAGCATGGACAGTGGATGTAGTCTGAAGGCTCAGGTTGGTAGGCATATTTTGCCCTCTCTGGTTGGACCCAATGTGGAAACAAAAGCAAAAACTAGGGGGGCTGTTGGTTATTTTAATGTCCTGGCCATTCTAGGTTGTTATGGAAGTTACTTACCTTTTAGGATTGTTATAAGAGATAGCAATTTAGCTGCATTAATCTGTTTTCCATTGATATAAGAAAATAACAGAGGCTGAGTACTTTACAAAATTTATTTCACACATCGTTCTAGAGGCTAAAAATCCAAGCAAGGTGGTCCAGTCAATTCTTGTTAGGATCTCCCTGGCTTTCCATCACGGTGTGATGGAAAGATGTCGCAGTGGTGGGAACACATGTAAAATGCGGAGACCAGAGGCTGGAGAGCAATCCAGGGGGCAGGATTGTTCTCTTACAGCAACTAACTGAGTCACTTGATTAGTTCAGCCTTCCATATGTCCTAATTGCTTTACACTAGATTTCATCTCCTAAAGGTTCTACTAGATCTCAGTGCTACATGAAGGACCCAGCTTCCAACACATGAATCCAGGAGAGGGGAATTCACTCAAACCATACCCTGACTATAGCACCGGCTTGCTGCAAGTCTGACCTGTTGCAGGCAGGCTGCCTGGGCTGTTATAATTCATAAGGACCTGGTTTCCTGAATAAGTTACTTCAAGCTGTGGGTTATTTTAATATATGGTCTGACCATTGTCTATTAGTATATTCAGTCTACCAGAGAGCAAAAAAGCATTCAAGCTTACTGCTGGCTTTCCCAACTTTTAGGATCTGATCTCTAATTTTGCAGAGATTTATGAGATTAAAAAATGGCTTGCACAATTAAGTGAAATCTGATTACACTCATTAATTTACCACATAGTCATCTCTTCTCAGTAGACATACCAGTCTAGGGAATCCAAATCAAAGCAAGAAAACTACCTTACTTTGAAATGGTGCCGGAGGTAGTGGAGGAGGGATGAGTGTCAGACCATTTGAGTTTGTTCTCTCTATTCCTCAGCTAAAGAGTGTTCGGTGTGGTTTAAAGAAAGGCATCACAGATGATTCGTGAATGTGATCTGGGCTTCGGGTCTCGTCCCTCCGCACCCCCATGCTCAGCCTGTCAGGACAGGAGCTCTGTCTGGGTCCAGGCACCCTGGTCCTCAGGGTCTTTGGGACAAATGTTGACCCCCTTGTTTTCCTAAGTGTCAGTGGTTTAACATTTGGAAAAGTTTTGAAGTATCTCAGAGGGATAAAGGAAAGAAAGATTCATTGTTTTAGAATTGGAGCTCAAAAAAGAAAAACAGAATGACATTCACAGTATTAGGAGTTTTTCAGCAAAGCCATAAGCTTGAGAGGTATTGTTGGGTGGGCATTCAAGTTTTGCACATTTCCTTTTGTTATATCCAAACAAACCCTCTGCATTTGTATTTACAACATTCTTTTGAATTTCATCTCCAACTCTGGCTCTCAGGAAGAATGGCAGAGATTCAGGGACAGAGATGAGGTTTTTTTTTTTTTTGTTTGTTTGTTTTTGTTTTTTTTTTTTTTACCCAAGAGAGATTTAAAAAAAATCAAACATGTAGGGCTGTGAAGGTGGCTCAGTGGTAGAGTGCTTGCCTTGCATGCATGAGGCCCTGGCTGATTCCTCAGCACCACATAAGCAGAAAAAGCTGGAAGTGGTGCTATGGCTCAGGTGGTAGAGTGCTAGTTTTGAGCTGAAGAACTGAGGGACAGCGCCCAGGCCCAGAGTTTAGGTCCCACGACCGGACCCCCCACCCCCCCAAAAAAAAATCAAACATGTAGATGGTTCACTGTTTTATCAATTCCATTTTATTTTTTTCTGAACTTTAAAAGGTTGTACAAAAGGGTTACACATTAAGATTTCTAGTGCCCAATGCTTGCTGTGCAGTGTTACCCCTTCCATTATTTTCTCCTAGCTTGTCTGTTTCCTCCCCTGACCCATCGCCCATTCCTACTTCCTTCATTACATGTACACCTTGAGAACTCTTGCTTTGTTTGTCCCCTGTTCCCTATTTTATTTATCCATCCTCATTCCAGTACCCTTCTCCTCCTTATAATTTTATTTCAGCTTCTGTTATTCATTTTGCTTAACTATCCATTAATTGTTTAAAAGGTTTACTCTATAGAGATGTGCTCCTGCATGTACTAAACTTTCATCAGCTGAATTGTGTATAGAAGCATATACTTTGTCTGATTATATGGGGGGAATATTTTGGGTCTAAGATCCACATATGAGAGTGAACATGTATCATTTGTTTTTCTGGGCCTGACATGCTGCTCAGTATATTCTCTATATCTATCCATTTCCCTGCAAAGATATAATTTCACTCATTTTGATGGTTTCATAAAATTCCATTATATGTATACACATATATCTATATATCTATGTGTATATATATATAGCCATATGGATCATTCTACATTATCTATAGATAATAGATACTCTCTATATAATATACATAATTTCATTCATTCTGGTCATTGCATAAAATTCCATTATATGTATAGCTACACAATATATAGCTATATATTTGTATAGCTATACATATATAAGATGTACAATATATAGTTATATATGTAATTATATATTGTACATCTTATATATTGTATATCTATTATATGTATAGCTATATTTGTATATATGTATATAATAATTATATACATATATTGTATATAACACATATGTACATAATAATGTATATATATAGTATATAATATATACAATACTACATATGTGTATATAATATATTATATACTATATATGTATACATTATTATATACATATACATTATTTTATATAATATAATTATTATATATACATTATTATATATAATATTATGTATAATATTATACATAATATAATTATTATATGTATATAATAATCATATACATAGATATTGTATAAACATATACGTATATACATGTATATATATACATATATATTGTATATAACATATATGTATATAATAATGTATATATATAATAATTATATACATATATATTGTATATCTATTATATGCATAGCTATACAAATATACAATATACAATATAGATATACAAAGATATACAACATATAGCTATGCATTTGTATATCTATACATATAATAGATATAGCTATACATATAATAGTATATATCTACATATAATATGTAGATATAGATTTAAATAGATTTAGATCTGTATTTCTCTCTATATGTAAATGTGAGAGATATACATCTCAATTTCTTTTGGTCCTTCAATCCGTTGAGGGGCATCTGAGCTGTTTCTGTAACTTGGCTATTGTAAATTGTGCTGCAATGAACACAGACGTGCAGGTGCCATTGTTGTCTCATGACACTTGAGCTTTCAGATAAATGTCTAAGAATGGTATCTCTGGATCATAGAGCAGCTCTACGTTTAGTTTTTTGATGAATCTCCATACTGATTTCTGTAGGGGTTGCACTAGTTTACATTCCCATCAACAGTTTATTAAGGTGTCTTTTCCCCTGAAAGCTCACTAGCATTTGTTGCTGTTTGTAATCTGAATGATGGCCTTACTGTAGGGAGATGAAATGTCAGTGTTGTTTTAATTTGTATTTCCTTTGTGGCCAGGGTTGTCGAGTGTTTCTTCATGTTTTTATTGGGAAGTTCTTCATGTTTCCTTTGAGAAGTGTCTGTTTAGCTCCTTTGCCCATTTATTAATCAAGTTAATCATTGTTGTTTTAGTTTTTGAGCTCCTTGTATATTATGGTTAGTAGGCCTTTGCCAGATAGCTAGTAAAAGACTTTCTCCCCTTCTGTAGGCTCTTTTTAGCTTACATATTTATTGACATGGGCAGAAATTCCTGAATAGAATTCCAGAGGCACAACAAATAGGACAGATAATTAACAAATGGAATCATAACTTTATGGTAAATAGCATATTTGGTAGTAAGTACAAGCATACACTGACACAAATGCATACATACAACTGAAATATATTTCACCAAGTAATGCTGACTTTTATGAATTTTCTGCTTTATTATATTCTTCACTCTTCTAAGCAAATGATGGTGATAATCCACTAAATCAAGGGTCATAACCAACTCAGAGGTCTTGTTCCTGAGTTTGAAAATACTAATTTAAATTTTGGCTTGCTCAAAGCTATAATTCACATTTGACCTTTAAATACATTTTCCTGCTAAGTACCACATGGGAGTGGAGAGCAATTCCTAAACCAGCATAGGAGAAAAGAACAAGGAAAAAGAATAGATAATTATAACTCACTCAAGTGTTAAGGCCACTTTTATAACCCCATATTGTTAGTAGATCCATGCTTCTTCTCCCCCACTAGGACTCATTCATTCATTCATTCATTCACTCATTTACTCACTCATTCATCATAGAAAAATTTGAGCTACTATTACATATTAGGTACTGCTCTGGACCTTGAGGATATGGTAGTGAAACAATGCTCAACAAGAAATGTATTCATTGCCTTACTCATGTATCTGTAACCCCTCTGTACAGCATCTTTACAATAAAATAAAATTTAAAAAAGAAACAAAGAGCAGCCTGTCATGTAGCTCATTCTCTCTATGAAGCTAATGTTGGCTCCAGTTGTGATAGTCTCAGGAAAGAAATAAATCTAGTATTTCAAATATGGTTTTGCAAGATTATGATTTTAATTGTTCCTGCAGAATTGCAAAGGGCATGGTTTGGGGTAGGTAAAATTCTGCAACCAAGTCAGAAGTCACTATTACCTTGGTTAGTGAATGCAGTGTGATTTTCTGGGGAGGAGCAATAGCAAAGAACACTGTGTTCAATAAATATAGATGGTGATTTATTGAGCATCTTCTGTGTGCACTGCTTGTGGAATTTTACAGTGGCTCTATGAAATAAGTGTGTTATTATTTAGGCTCTAACTTGCCAACACCACATTATTGGTAAATGGCAGAATTGGGATCGAACCCATTTCTATATCCAATTCACATCTATCCATGTACTTTCAACTGTCAGGCTGCTTAATGGACTGGATTATTGGATGAGGCTCAGGTTAGCCAAATATTTAGATCCCACTGTAGACAGGGATTTATCTATCTGATTATCTACCTGACCTGTGTCAATGGTTATAAATAGATATATATGTAAATTACATATATTTAAATATGATAGTAAGCAATTGCTTATTACAGTTACCACTATGGCCTATTAACTAGTAGAGATTTTAGTGTTTTGATAATGTTGCTGCTGTATGGATTTGTACCAGCTGACATCTGCTTTGGCATTTCTGCTTTCAAGACCCGAATTACCTTGTTCAGTTTACTTTCTGGACCATTTATTAAAATATAACCCAAACCCAGCACTTTATTCTATCTTTGAATACCTCACTCAGGCTCAGTTTTCTACCTGTGGCCTCTGCTCATGGCTTTCTCTCCACTTAAAATATCTGTCTTCCACAGTCTTCATAGGATGAATTATTTTCCCTTCCTTTGCAGTCTGAATTAAATGTTATGTTATTCTCATTTACCAACCAACCTACTCACCCACCCTCCAGTCTCTTATCTTCTTGTTTTGCAGTGGTGATATTTGGATTCAGAGCTTCAGGTTTGCTAGTCAGGTCCTTGACTACTTGAGCCACACACCCAACCTGTTTTGCTTTAGTTATGTCTTGAATGGGATCCTGTTATTGTGCCAGGCCGTCTTCAGACTGTGATCCTCTTTCCATGCCTCATAGCTAGGATCAAGGTGTATACCACCAGGTCCAGCTTACTAGTTGCAGTGAGGGTCTTGTTAACTTTTTGCCTACTTTATCTAGAACCATGATCCTCTCAAATCTCTGCCTCCAGAGAAAATGGGATTACAGTTATGAGCTTTGGTGCCTGTACTTTGATCTTATTTTGAATACTAGATTCTTTTAAAGACAAAGGGCTTTCCCTGTCAATTGTGATTCTCTTTCTGAAAACCTACCTCAGTCCATTCTAACCAAGTTCTCCTTATGTGAACTTTATACATTTTATGTTATATTATGCCTCATTTTCAAGTTAGTGATCTTGGCCCTAAGCTATTGCAAGCAGAGGTACTTTGTATCTGTTTTTAATTTTTTGTACTACTGGGTATATTATCCTACACAAAATGGTCTGTTAAAGACCATCTGTCATGATCTTAATTAGAATGAATTTGAGTTTTGCCAACATTATTTTCTTTGAACACTGATTCTTAAGTGTTCTTATATCTTCCTTCTTGTTCATATCAGGAAGCTCTCTTCCATTTTTCTTCTGGTAGCACTAGTGTTTCCATATCTCAGAGCTTTTTACTTGCTAGTCAAGTGTGTTACCACCTGAACCCATAGTCCTATCCACTTTGTTCTTTAGCTTTCAGATAAGGTCTATTACTATTTTTCTGGAGTTAGGCTGGGACTGTGATCCTTCTACCTCTGCTTCCCATGTAGGGCAAATTATGTGTGAACCATCATGCACTGGTTATTTGTTGAAATGGGATCCATCTAATGTTTGCATGAGTTGGTCTCAAATTATGAGCCTCCTGATCTATGCCTCCTATGTTGTTGGGGTGAAGAAGAGGTTCACTAGTCTTGGCTTCAAATAACTTTTTAAAAAAAATATTCACTTGTATGTGTGTTTTACTTTATTTCTTTCTTTTTCAGTCATAGGGCTTGAACTTTGGGCCTGGGCAGTGTTGCTGAGCTCTTCAGCTCAAGGTGAGCACTCTACCACTTGAGTTACAGCACTATTTCTGGTTTTCTAGTGGTTAATTGGAAATAAGAATCTCACAGACTTTCCTGCCCAAGCAGGCTTTGAACTGCAAACCTCAGATCTCGCCTCTTGAGTAGGTAGGATTACAGGACCCAGCTATATATGTGTTTTATATGCACATAATGGTATAGAATCAATTCAGACTCTATCTACTTTGTACTTGTCAGTTCTGGTCACATTTTTTGTTGTTACCTCAGCAGCTCCTGTGCAATAGCTCAGTTCTTCTGCTTCTCTCTCTCGGGGTGCTGGGGAAGGACTCAGATTTTTTATTATAAAAGTTAGATTTGGAACACCAGCCTCTGATATAGGCTTTGAAATTATCCATACACAGAAGATTGCAAAACATAATAAGTTGTTGAAGAAATAATTCTTTTTGAAGAGACTCAAATATCAGTGATGCATTTTACAAAAAGCATTGAAGCGGAGATTGAGTAAGATGGTTGAGGCTATGTATATGTAGGTACTATCATATAAAAAAGGTTTGATGAAAGAAAAGCAATCAGAGTCTAGGTTCAGCCAGTTACAATTTTTGAGGGAAAAAAAAACACATAAAATAAAACCAACAGAACTAGACAACCAAAACAAAGGCCTTTCCCAGAAGCCAGGCTGAACCCTGGTAAATAGTAGAATTGTAGAGTGATCACGAAGGTGAGGCTTGTCAGAGCAAGAAAAACATCTTGGTCAAGGGGCCGGTAAGGAGGTGAGCAAAGTCAAAAAAGGTAATGGGAGGTAAGATGATGGATTTGATACAGAAGATGCTATTGAGTAGAGGGAGCAAGAGAGGGAGATGACCATCATGATGTCAGGTTGCATGGAAAATGGGAATGTAGCGGAGGAGAGCATACTGCAAATAGCCCACTGCAGGTATAGGACTTGAGGTGGAAATGAGGGATGAGGTAGAATCTCAAATCAGCTACATGTAGTGTATAAAAGTATAGGAGAAAAAAATTGAAATTCTAGATCATTTCCGATTCCTCAACTTTTGTGGTTGAGATTAAAAATTGGTAAGCAGTTGTCAGTCTTGTACTGGAATTTTCCTATGTATTTTCCTAACCACACATATACATGCACACACATCTATTAACTGCAATATTTTTTAGGGGCAAAGCAAGCAAATAATCATATGCTTAGGTTTTATATTGCAAGCATAAGTGGGCTTACAAAGGACTTTCTAAGGTGGGGAGACAAACTCATAAATATTGCGAGGAAGTTTTGTGATGTAATGGATATATTTATGGCCAATGATTTTTCACCTGGTAGTGATATGTTCATGGGTATGTACTATTTCCACACTCATCAAGCTCTACGCACCAAATATCTGTTTTGTGTCTCAGTCAGATCCCCACAAATTGGTTTTAGAAGAGAATGAGTATTTTAATTTGTTTTCTAACCCAGAGTTCAACTCAGATCCTCTGTTTGTCAAGAACTAACTGAGGTCAGTTCAGTCTCTCTTCCATTCTGTTCCCAGTGGTCTGCTCACCCCTTTCACAGTTACTTGACTCTCTGAGCTTAAGCTTCTGCTGAAATAGCATAGTTTATTTGCTGTCCTGTCACACAACTCAGAACAGCTCACGTGCTCAGACTTTTCACAATTGCTACAAGAAAACAAAATATATCCTTTGCTATTCCCAAAAGCTTTTAGTGAGTAACAGATTTGTCTAATGATTACAAGAACATAAAGAGAGTATTTGCAACACTACAGTGTCAATGACTTCATGTTGAGCTTGAAACAACTTCTCCTGAGCAGTCCCTTAACTCTACCCAGTGAACATTTATCCAACTTCCCCAAATAGTTCCTGAAAATAAAGAAAAAGCCTTGGCAAATATCACAGGCAGGAGCTGAAAAACTGTTACCGCATGCTTTCTACCAGCAATCTTAACATGAGATCAATTTTGATGATTGCTTTGAACAGAACTTATTTTCAAAAGTTCTGCACCCACCATTATTAGATATTTAGCAGAAGCCAATACGTTATGGAATGCAATTGAATTACCAAATGGTTATTTTTTTCTCCTAGAATACAGAGAGAATATATGCACTCAAATTATAGATGGGTAGAAATAAAAGTGCATAGAATCTCATATTATTTTATAAATTGAAAACAAATTGAAAACATAAGAAGAAAATGATTAGAATATAATGACAGAAGCTGTTATACTGCCAGATTGTAGAAGTCATAAGAAAGAGTTGGTTGTCAGTTTCTCTTCTTTGTAAGAATGTGTCTCAATGTCTCCTACTTAGGCAATTCCCAAACCCCCAAGTTGCTGGATGTGGCAGAGTTAAATATTTATTTCATAATAATGTTTCAGAGATGATCAGATATTGTACCTGCTAATCTTTTGCAATAATTCTTAAAGCTGGGGGCCTGTGGTCACACCTGTAATCCTAGCTACTGAAGAGACTGAGATCTGAGGATGGAGTTTGAAGCCAGTTTAGGCAGGAAAGTTGATGAGACTCTGATCTCTGATTAACCACGAGAAAACTGGAAACGGTTCTGTAGCTCAAAGTGGTAGAGTGCTAGCCTTGAGCAAAATAGCTCAGGGACAGTGCCCAGGCTCTGAGTTCAAGCCTCATGACTAATAAACACAAACAAAACTTGTTTTCAAACATCAGGCCTATTATTTTGAGAATTTGTTTGAAGCAAGATATTGAAATTTCCTTAAAAATTTTCACGAGTTTCAAAATGCAGTCTGAAATAGCAACACAGAAGTGTTCTGGAACTTCTAGAGAGGAGAAAGATACCTTCTATTTCATGAAGAGTTTCTCACAATAAACTCCTCTAAATAAGCCCTGTGTTTTGGATGTTGAACATGTAAACATTTGAGAACCTTGAATTTTCTAAGTACATAAGCATCAGTGGCTTTAAATAACTTCTGTGCCCCATGACTTATGTTGAGGATGTCAAATCTGATCTTAAGAAAACAAACTACTTGGGGCCCTTTCTTCTAAGTGATTTGTAACTTAAGGATTTTATTGGATATATTTTCTCTTGCTCCTAAGGGACCATTGGGCACTATGGCTGGGGTGAGGAGAAACTTTGACTGCCGTCCAGTCTGATTCTTTTATTTTATGGATGTTCAAGAAGGTATCCATTCAAATTCAAATGGGTCTTCAGTGACAGGGTGAGTACTGAGTTCATTCTGAGTTCATTACTTCTCTTCTTCATCACCCTGAACACTCTATTGCTCTCCTGCTCTCCTCTTACCTTAACATCTGCATTTTTTTTTTTTTTTTTGGCTAGTTGTGGGGCTTGAACTCTGGGCTTGGGCACTGTCCCTCAGCTCTTCAGCTCCAGGTGAGTGCTCTACCACTTGAGCTACAGTGCCACTTCCAGTTTTCTGGTGGTTTATTGGAGATAGGAGTTTCACGGCCTTTCCTGCCCAGGCTGGTTTTGAACCTTGATCCTCAGATCTCAGCCTCCTGAGTAGCTAGGATTACAGGTGTGAGCCACCGGTGCCCGGCTGGGAATTATTTCTTGATTCTTTCATTTTCCATTCTGTTTCACATCTTCTCATTGGGTGCTTTAATTACCACAATTTCCCTGTAATTAATTTCCTTTGATACAATTCATCTTATACTCTACCATTATCAGGCTGATTTACCAAACATAGCACATGGTTCATTCCATGATAGGACTTCTTTCCACCATCTTTTGTGGAAGCCTTTCAAAGTTTTCAGCCCCCTGTGCTGTCTGATTCTCTTTCTGTCTCCATTTGTAATTCTAGATGTCCCCCACCCAATACCTGTCACATGCCAGCGGAGGTGGTCTCCTCAGTAATTTCATGCTCTTTCTCATTTTAGCACTCCCATATTTGCCTGTGTTCTTATCGTTTGAACTATCCTTTCTCTTATTCTACCTGAAACCAACGAACATGTTAGCTCATCACATCCACTGTAGCTGTCTTTCACCTCTTTCTAATAACTACAACTTGTAAAGAATTATTTCTTTCCAAAATCTGTTTCCCAAGAGTTACATCAGGTTTGGGCACTGATTTGTGAGTCATCAGTGAATGGCACCCTAAGATGAGATGGTATCCCTAAAGGACAGTGTGGGTAGAGAGACTATGAGCAGATAGAATAGAATCAGGCAAAGGAAGGAAAGAGGAACAGACACATGGGAGAAACGATAAAGGAGTGATTAGAGGTAGGAGGGTCAACAAAAATGGAAGAAGTAAGATTCTAAAGAAGGAACTATTGTTGATCCCCTAGATCAGATTTGGATTTAAATTTGATTCCTCAGAAATCAGCTTGCATATAAGAATACATGTATATGTCTATGTCTATGACTATAACTATGTATGTCTATACCTATAGCTATATATTTAGTCAGATATAGGACTATATCTGTATATGTCTATATCCATATTTTTACATTGCATATGTAGCTCTCTCTATATCTGCATCTATATTTTTAGATTGCATATATATGTAAAATTCTTAATATACTTTTGAAGATACAACATTGATGTTTCAAATCTATAACAAAAGGACAGAATTTGCAAAGCTAAAAATAAGCATAAGAGAAAAGAAAAAAAACTTTAAAAAAGAGATAATTTAGATAGTGAGACTGAAGGATAACAGTGAGGGTGTTTATTATAACAACCCAGCAGGTTGTTGCCCAATTACTTCTCCTACCATAGAATAATTTGGTCTGGCCAGACTATTCCTTCAGGGAGACAGGCTGCTAATTGCATACACCCTGGCAGTGACCTTAAAAAAATGCTGTGGCATTAAGAACAACCAAATTAGTTGTGTTTGATTTATTATGGCTGCTAATTAGTTGAGCCGTTGACTCTGATATTCTGGTTTAATTGAGTAAATGAACTGCCTGCAGAAATCAACCAAGTCACCTGTCATTATAGGTGCACAAAGAACCTAAAGGTGCTCTTTGGAAAACCAGATCAAGTAGCACACAATCAGTACCAGGAAAGATCATAATTATAACGGAGCTGAGCCTGGGTGCCCTGAATGTATTCCATTGCGCATTTTAGGTGGTGCAGTTTTTATTCTCTGTACAGCCAGTGACTTCATTTGGAGAACATCAGACAACCATTAGAGCTTCCTATTTAACACATGATTTTGCTAGAGTGAACCATTATGACATGTATATTTACACACAAAACTATTTTCCATCTCTTTTTTTTAAGGTACTATGGCATAGCCTATTTTATGTTTTCCTCTTTTGAAATTGAAGCATACTTTTATATTCTGTTTCCCAATATAAAATTTAGATCAGAACTCCTTTTTATTGTCTGTGGCAAGTTACTGTGGTAGCTACTATTTATGCTTGCAATTGATTATCCCTTGAAACTCTGGAGATGTATGTCTACCTAGCATCTCAGAATGTAACCTTATTTAGTAACAATGTCTTTGCAGAAAAAAATTAGTAGTATAAGGCTGTCCTGGATTCCGATGTATCAGAAGTTCAGTAACTAGTGGCTTCATGGGTAGAGAAGAAACACAGAGAGTCCAAAGATCAGAGACCATGCTCTGACTTTGTTCATAGCTTATTTTTTCAGAGTTTCTAGGAAGTCCATTCACTGAAATGTCATCTCAGCATGGCCCCTGTCCACGGACTGCCCCTGTGTGTGCTCAGCAGACATCTCCTTTGAGCATCGCTGAGTGCGTTCAACTGCCCAGGGACTGGGCTTTCTTTCCCTTGGTCCTTAAAGGCCACACAACAGCCTCACATGGCTTACTAGAGATACTGCACAATGAGGCCCACAAGCCACTGTGGATTTTCCTTAGAAAGAAGGTCTTTTATTGCTTTTGGAGGTGGTTGTGTTTGTCAAAGCCTGACCTGTGAGCTTATTTCCCCACTCTTCTTTCAGGGGGTCTTAATTTTTGTCCCCTACTTAAGATCTTTGGATGGCAGTTAAGTGTCCATATTTGAAAGAGTTCCTTTTCTCCCTGTGACTCTGTGGACAGCTCTCTGCGTCAGAGGGCCTGTGTTAGGCTTGCTGGTTTGAAGTCCACCCTTCAGCATGTTCCCAATACATAGGATTTCATATTAGCAATCATGTACCTTCTATCTCAGATTGATATACTTATTGTTAAGGCAGGTGAGTGGTACTTGGGTCCTAGCTCGTTCATTTCAGAGAGCTACATTGAAGCCAGCGAGGTGATGCTTTGTTGGGAGAAGGGTGAGACTGTAGTCTCTAAATTTTCAGGAAATACTACTGACCTTGATTGATCATATAACAAGTATCTTGTTACCACTTCTGATTGTGATGAGTACATTGAAAGCACAGATGAGCTGTTAAAAATTTATTTATAATAAATAAAACAAAGATATCTATTTCATGCTCTTGGCTTAGTTTTAGTTTGAGTGTGTCTCCCAAATGGTTCATGTACCAGAGGCTTGGTTTGCAGGGTGGCAATTGTAACAGGTGGTAGAATATCTGAGTTTTGGTGGGTTACTATGGGGCCTAGAAAATTGGGGGTACTTTCCTCAAAGGTACCAATGAGTTTCTGTGAGGATCCTAGGCAGTTTCCAGTGAATTATGTAATGACCAAGTCTAGATCCTGACTCTCTCCAGCTTCTGTTTCACCCTGTGGTTTATTCTGCATGTGGTCCTGCCATTGTGATTCCATTTACCATGTGGTAGAGCCAAGAAAATGGATCAACTGATCTTGAACTCAGCCTCCAAATATGTGAGCTCAATAGACTTCTTTTTAAAAACAAAGCATCCAGTGCCAGGTTCCATATTACAATGATAAAATAGACTAACATACCATCTTACAAATAGAAGTATGAAGAGAATTAGGGGTAAAGCTCAATGGTAGAGGGCTTGCTTAGCATGCATGAGGCATTGGATTCAATCCTAAGCACTGCAAAAATTATATACATCTATATTAAATATATATATTTAAATATTATATAATGGGTGTATGGTATAGGTCATAAAAACACAGCATGTGGTCTAAAGAAGGATGAAGTTATAAAAGGGGCCATGATACTTATTTGTTGCATGAGTACTTATTCAATTGTTCATTTCCCTTATCTTCTCTTTCATCCAATGAAAATATTTATCCCAGGTATGGTGCTAGGCCTGTGAAATTCAAGGGTGATTGACACTGTTGTAAAGTAAAACGCAATTGTACTCAATTACTCTTAAAATTTACACTTATTACACTTATTTTTTGACTCTGGTGTTGAGTAGCAGATTAATAGAAAGATTTTCACTGAAAGACAGTGTTCAAAGAAAGGTAACATTCTATAGATCTAATTGTGCATTGACTTATCCATCAGATAAGATTAAACAATTAACAGTGTTGATGTTAAAGGTAAGAGGTCAATCCTTTCTAACATAGAATATAAAATACCTTTTATAAGTGCTGATAGAATGTTTAGCACAAAATTACATGCAAAAATTTAGTACTATTTGCTATATAATCAATAATATTTAAATAGTTACACATGTGTATTTTGTATCTATAAGAAACATATAATATCAGCAGACTCTTCCATATATTTAGTAGTAGAGCTTAAATTTACAATATATCTTGGCTGTATAATTTCAATTCCTAGACCCAATTGATGGCAAATGCTTTTTCTGAGTTTGTCAGTCCAGAATTTCAGTCTTATCTTTTTAAAATATAGATATATGTATATTTTATTGTTATTGTAAAGGTGATGCTTACCATAGCCAAGATATGGAATCAACCTAGATGCCCTTCTGTGGATGAATGGATCAAGAAAATGAGGTATATATACACAATGGAATTCTATTCCTCCATCAGAAAGAATGACATTGTACCATTCATAAGGAAATGGAAAGACTTAGAAAAAAATTATATTAAGTGAATCAGAGAAATATAGGCTGCATTGTCTCCTTCATCTGTTATAACTAGAATGTGCTATAAGTAAACAAACAGACTGGATGGTAAAAGACAAAAAAATAGACTGAGACATGATAAATTATACAGGTCTCTAAACATCCACAGTGAGACCAAAGGAGGGTATTCCTAGGACAACGCAATCTTTTTTCAGCTGATCTTTGCCTTAGCTGAAAATGAAGTGAATTCCTATAGGTGCATCATACTATTAAAAAATATAGTTTTTGAATCAATCAGATAAACTGATTGAAAATTATATTTTGACTTCTAGAAATAAAAAAGCCTAGAAATGTGAAGATAATAAAATGTAAAAAGAATTGCAATTTGCAAAGGTGTACACCTAATGGCTATTAAAAACCACCTAATCAATCACATCAGAACCCAGAGCTAGTTGTATGACAGGAAATCGAACATACCCAAAGTCCTCCCCTGGATTCGTTGTCAAGATGAAAGCTGAATGAAAGATAAATAATACAGAATGAACGAAATAAACGGAGCCTATGTTTTTATAAGGTCAAGCAGGAGAAATTCAAACAAAGCAAGATTATTTCCAACCTGTACATTTCCTTTTGATATTAACTCTGTGTATTCCTAGCTCTACATCTTGACGGAAAACAGGGCAAATCACTTGTAGTCTTCTATTCTTCTGTGGGCTAATCTTACTCCAATTATTATCTACCTGAGTGAGTACAAAGTGAACACTTTATATTCCATGCTAGTTTTACCCTGTATTCAATGTCTTCTAATTCATAACCACTTCTATCCTCATCTGTGGGCATATGGTGTTGATCATATGGCACACAGTAAGTCAGATACAAGGTTTCCAAATGCTATGAAGTGTTTCAGAGGCCTGAATTTTACGAAATAAAGAAGTCACAGTAGAGGCCCTGTTGCTAGGCAAGTCAAACCCAGCTGTGCTTGGAGTCTGACAACATGACACTTCATTCACTGCCCAGCAGTGAACAGTGCCATCACTGAGTAGGAGTGGAGCCTATTACCCAAAATACCATGATGACAAGTCTCTCAACAGATGCTCTAGAAGCAGGCACAGAGATATGTGGGGATGGACACTCACTCTCTTCACTCCTGCTTTAAGCCGAAGCTTTCCCACTCCCTTCTCACAAGAAATTGTAGCATGGATGAGACTACTAACAGCTGAAGACACAATTCTGCCTTAGCATTTTCCTTGATTGAGAAAGGAGGGTAAACTAGAAATTATCAAATGAGCACTTTTGTAACTTGGGCATGGTGGTACATACTTGTCATCCTCATTTCTCTGTAGATGGAGGCAGGTAGATCAAGAGTCTGAGGAAAATCAGGAAGAAGTTAGCAAGACCATATTTTGGGAATAAAATGTGTAACAGAAGGATTGAGATGTAGCTTGAGAGTTACAGCAATTGCTTAGCATGCATGATGCATGAGGCCCTGGCTTCATTCCCCAGTGTAGGTACACACACACACACACACACACACACACACACACACACACACACACACACACACACACACACACACACACACACACACACACACACACACACACACACACACACACACGATAAAATACTCATTAAAATAAACATAGAAAGTATTCACTGGTAGCTAGGAAAGTCATCCACTGAAGATTGTATAATGCGCAGACTCCCACTTGACTATGAGAAGTGGAGTCCTTTGGTCCAATTTGAGCTCTGCTCCTCATTGTGTGGCTATGGACAAATCACCTCACCTTTGTAGATCTTTTCCCAGCCCTCAAATGAAAGAGGTGTCCTTTAATTTCTAGGGTTTTCAGTGACTATATCACTTAAAACATTATTGTGGAAGGGTATTGATTCTATGCACAGCAAGTCAATTGTTTTATCTTTTATATGAAAAATAAAATGAGCATTTATTAAAAATGATAGGAATTTTTAAAATTTTATTTTATTTTATTGTGAAGGTGATGTACAGAGGGGTTACAGTTACATAATTAAGGTAATGAGTACATTTCTTATAGAACATTGGGATGGTCTCCCTCGTTTTTCCCCCCACTTTCCCCCCTCCTTGACGCCCTTGCCACCAAGTTGTAAAGTTCATTTCCAGCATATTGTCTTGCAAGTATCGCTGCTGCACTGGTTCACCTTTGTCCTTTGTCTCTCTATTTTCCCCTTCCGTTCCCCAAATCAGATAAATGAATATATATACCAAAATAAAAACAGTGGCAATAAGGGATAAGCCAAAATGAAAAAGAAATAACTTCACACATTTCATTAAAAAAAAAACCCACAAAAACCCTCATTTCCATAATGATAGGAAAATTGAAAGAAAAAAATTGAAAAACTCTAAAAAGTATTTCACACATACATTTATTCCTAAAGATTGAAGATGTCTATAGATGACATATAAATGTTAAGGCTATGCTAACCACTATGGTAAGTGCTCATCTTGATCATGATCTCTATATAGCTGTATTCGCATAGCTTCTGCACAGCAAGCCTGCTCCATGTCTGTAGTACGCAGCCTTCTTGTGTCCTTCTTCCCTCAATGACTTCATTTGATTTAATATCTGTGATATCCGTGAAATATTTATTAGACGTGTAAACACACACACATATACATATCTATACATATAAGCGTGCAAGTATGTATATTTTGGCAGAGTTTGCAACAGGGTTTTGCAGATGTAGTTAGTTATATGGCGTCATATGAGATTTGGTTGGGCCCTAAATTCAGTATGACTGGTGTCTATACAACAAGAAGGAAATTTGGTTTCAGAGACTCAGACACACAGGTAGAATATCCTGTAATGACAGAGGCAGAAATTGGAGTGCATAAATGGAAGCCAGGAAACACCAGGCTGCCAGACACCACCAGAAGCTACAGAAAAGAAGGCTTTTCCCCTGGAACCCTCAGAGAGAGCCTGGCCCTGCATCCAGAATCAGAAGGATATCATTCTATGTTGTAAAAAAAATCTTACTATGTCTCTCAGGGTGGCTTTGAGCTCATGATCTTCCTGCCTCAGTTTTTAAAATGAGAGGACTTACAGGCATATGCCACTATGCTCAGCCTCATTATTATTATTATTATTATTATTATTATTATTATTATTATTATTATTATTATTATTATTATTATTATTTTGCTTTGGCATTTCACTGATTAATTCTCACCACGGCTATAGAAAGCGACAATGCTGAGGGTTGCTAGTCGATATCACCAATGTGTTTCCCGATGGAATAAAATGTCAAGTTCCATACCAAGCAAAACGCATGTGGTGCTGTGGTACAAGGCAGTCCCAGCTCAGGGCAGGCATCCAAAGAATATCACAGCTGAAAAAATAAAACAAACCTTACCACTAGTTTTGCAGAAGCAATTTTGCACAGTTTGAGTTTATGCTCTTTATTACCTCTATGCTGTACTTGGAGGACTCACTTTGAGGGCATGGATGGGCTTCTCTTCCTCCTTTGCTGCTCACCCTAAGACCCCTCTCCCCTACCCCAGTTCATGGAGTGGCAATGTTACTAGCTCAATGCATGGCGCCTCCCTCACTGAGCTGTGTGGATCTCACTACCAAAGTGACATTCATCCCAGTGGAAAGTAATTCATATTTATAAGTAAATTGCACTTATTGCTTCTATAGCTCAACTAAAGATCAAATAAGCCAGCTAATGCACTCCAAGAAAAAGTAGTGTAGAGTGTTTATAATTTATTTTGATTTTTTTCAACTTCATTTCCAAAGCTAATTCTTTTTTCCTTTTAAAAGGGATAAGTTCTGGTTCAGTTTGGCCATCTGCACATGAGGAATTACTCAGCCTCTATTACTATTATAATAGCAATATTTGTGAAGCCCTAGAGTCTCCTTTGTTCATTTCTTCATGCTGCATGTATTTCCTTCCCTCGCTGGCATTTTGAAGTAGTTCATTGATTGCTTCCAATTTTGCTTATCTCCTGATGTGAAGAGCACATTATCAAATTCTTTGTAAGGAGATAATTGGAAAAAAATTAAAATTTCCTTTTTGCAAACCTCAGAATTGCATTCTTGGAAATGTAACAAATGTCATTACTTAATGATTGAAACTCTTTTTTTGGGGGGGGGTCTGGTCGTGGGCCTGAACTCTGGACCTGGGTGCTGTCCCTCAGCTCTTCAGCTCAAGGCTAGCGCTCTACCACTTTAGCCACAGCCCCACTTCCGGCTTTTTTTTCTTTTTGCTTATGTGGTGCTGAGGAATTGAACCCAGGGCCTCATGCATGCAAGGCAAGTGCTCTACCACTGAGCCAACTTCCCAGCCCTGATTGAAACTCTTATACATAAAAATTGAAAAGCGTCTACAACCAAAGAATGCTTAAAAAGTGTTTACTAGTTAAATTGTTTGTTATGACCATGCAAGTAAAACAAGTCTACAGACTTGTATATCCTTGTTATACACTTATGTATAATGTATTTCATTGTAAATTTTTGTTATAATACACGTAGTTACATCATTAAATATATTTATACATGTTTACACATGTAATGTATGTTCCAGAGACATCACTGTTTTAGTGTATAACCTTGAAAACTCTTTGCTATGATATACATATTTATATGCTTACATATATTTATATATGTGTTTATGCATGCAACATATATTCCACAGGTATCACTGTTTTCATGTAGGTTCTTACAAACTCTTTGATGTAACGCATGTACTTATAGTCTTACATATATACATATGTTTACAAATGTAATGCATCTATGCCTACTAGTATGCCTATATTCACTTATATTACTGTATTGATTGAAGGGATACTAGTCTATTTCCTAACAAATGACAGTTATTAATTATTTAAATACTGTCTGAACATAAAATTATTTCAGGCATTCAAGGCATCAAATGATAAATAGTAAGTGAAAGCAGAAAGAGTAGTTTTTATTGGCTGACCGCTCTCTACCCTAGGGCAGCCATCACAGAGGGACAGCTGCATCTCTGAGTTAGTCATCTCCTTCAAAGAACTTAGTCCTATTTTATGGGTTTTAGAGCACCACAACACTTATTCTTATTTTGTGGCTAAAATAAGAAAGCCACCATTGAAACCGTTACTGACATAGAATAAATGGAAAGTAGGGAGAAAATGATTCTAAGCATGAAAGAGAAGAAGTTGTGGGAAATACAAGTGTGGGGCATTTTCTTTGATTAGTCAGTGAAGATCATTTGATGTGTGTTTACTTTTTTGAGACAATGTCTCACTACTTCCACACTCTGGAGCTCAGCCAGTCCTACCTCAGCCTACCTTGTAGCTGGGACTACAAGGATGCCACTGGCTGAGAAGATGATTTTAAAGCTGCTGTGAAAACGTAGGCACAGCACCCCGTATTGGGTTATGATGCCTTTCATTTGCATAACACTTTTTGTTATTATTTAGGCTTGGAGTCAAGGTCTCACTATGTAGTCCAGGCTGTCCACTGGAACTCGTTATGTAGCTCACATTAGCCTCAAACTCCTGATCCTCCTGCTTCAGCCTCCTCAGGGCTGGTATATGTCACCACCAGGGCTACATAATGTCTGATAGTCATCTTTGAAAAAACTTGGATGTTATGCCACATGGTGCCATACGTAGCAATGGAACTATTTAGTGGGAGCAATGATTTTCTTTTACATGCATGCAATATATGGCGGGTCCTTCTTTTTCTGCTTTGAAGTATTGCTGCTGCTTTCTGAGTGAAAGATATCTATAAGCCTAGCATTACCATTACATGATTATTGCTGCTGTAGGTTCAGGAGTCACTCTGCAGATACCAACAGCCACTATTGATTTATAGGATACTCCTGGCCAGAAAACTTATTGCTGTACTATGAGAAACCAAAACAAAGCCCCAATGGATATTTTCACCAGATCTCATAGGCAGGCATGTGTGTTATGTAATGAAATAATTTACTGAGCAAAGGATTTTGAGGAGAAGGGAGAAGAGGAAAGAACTAAAAAGAGAAAGATCCCTAAATGCAAACTTATGAGTCAGGAGGATTTTCATTGTGTTTACCTCAAATAAAAAAGTTGTATTTCATTAGATTCATCCTGAGTTTGGTTGTTTTTGATTAGTACCAGCAATTAAGGACAAAGAGACCTGTGATTTTTTTTTCATATTTCTTCTCTCCACAGGGAGGAAAATGTTGTGTGGAAAAGTTTGTGTTGATTTTTTTAAAGCGTAGATATTTGGAAGTTACTTTGATGTTAGCAAAGTAGAGATCAACCAACGCTAAACATGTTATGTACAGCCCTTACTCTCATGGGACACATTATGGCTTCAAATGAATATTTCTTCCTTCTTAGACAAGTGACCTTTAGTAGTGGGAGAATGGTCCAAGGTGAATGCAGAACATGTGTGATGTTAGGACCTGGTATGGCTCCCAAGCGGCTGCTTGCCTCTCCGTGTCCTCCCCACATCCTTGCAGACAAGGCAAGTGTAAGTACATCTGTTGCATAGGTGCAGAGTCAAATTTAAAATAAAGAAACATTGCGTTTTTGTGTTGGTGATTTTTCTCAGAGAAGAACCTATTTTTCAAAGTCTATCTTTACTGGAGGTCATACCTGATTTTGATCTCCTGTAACCCAGTTATAAATAATGATTTGTTATTTTCTGTAATGTTGCCCCACCCCTCCCCCTGCCCCATTCCTTCATTCCTCTAGAAAAGGCTTCTCTTCCTCCACTATTGACTTGCACCCTCACGTGTCTGTGATTGAGAGCAGGGTGACGCGCCCAGGACTTGTTCTGTGACTGTCTCATAGAAGAAGCTGCTCACCTGCTGGAAACTTGCTGTCTGTTTTTGGATTACTTTAATTGTCAGTGTGATTTATTTTGGCTATATTTTTTTATTTTGGATTATTCTTTGGTTCTACAAATTGGTCAGGGGAAGGCACTTTTCCCTAGATTTTAATTTAGTTTATGGTTTAACTTAATTAACAATTTCATTTTTAAATAATATTTTATTACTTTCTAGAAAAGCTAAAAAGTTTATGAAGCACAAATGTAAATTTTAACAACTTTACCTCAAATCCTCTTAATCAGAGATAGCTAGAAGTTTCTATTTGTATGAGCATTAAATAGGCTTGTATCATTGTTTTAAAACCATGACTTGGTACCTAGCTTCTATTCATAGACATGCTTTGTGCATGTAAATAAAATGACATACAATTTTTAAGTGTGTATTGGAGTTCAAAGTGCATATAAAAGCCTGAAACATACTGATGTATGGTTTCCTTTCCCAGGTATTTTTATTATTTTCTGTAGTACTTGTGAATTGTTTTGCTAATTTCCTTTTCACTCTGTTCATTATTAGTATACAGAAAAGCTAATAAGTGATTTTTGTAGAAAAATTTATATGGGAAGTCTTCCTAATAGTTCCTGAGTCTTGTATATACGGTACTTAAAAGGCTTCCTCTCATTTCAAAAGGAGGAGCATGTTTGCAACTACCGATCTGAGTACCTAGTAGCCTACTTCTTTGCCTTCTTTCTTCCCTCCTTACCTTTTTCCTTCTTTTACTTTCTTTTTTTTAATTTTAATTTTAATTTTTTGTGAACATACTGTACAGAGGGGTTACAATTACATGGGCAAGATAATGGGTACAATTCTTATCAAGCATTGCAGCCTCCTCCTTTGTTTACCCTTCACATCCCTTCCCATTCTTTTACTTTCTTTTAACACTTAAACATTTGTCACTGCAAGATTGTATTTTGGCTTAAGGAATAAAGGGTTCATGATATTCCTTAAATGACTAACCAGTTGTTTTGTGCAAATTGTTGAGTTATCAAGTTTTCCCTTTTCATGTTCAATGATATATCAAATATTAAGATAAATATTTAAAATGGATTTCTGCCTTATCCCTATCTACCATAACAAAATACTACCATCAATTAGGAAATTATTTCCTGTACTTTCAGAAGCTGAGAGTCTGAGGCCAGGGAGGCAGCAAACAGTGAGGGTGACTTCAGTTGAGACCTCTTCTTGGCAAGTAGATAGATGACCTTCTCTGTGTCATCAGCGGGTGGAGAGAGACAGCTGATATACCTCATGACACAACCTTTGTCTCCATAACCTTATCTAAGGCTAATTTCCTCCAAAGACAGCCTCTCTAAACTCCTTTCATTGACAGCGGGAATTTCTACATATGAATTTGGGGGAAACAGTCCATCCATCACAGTTTTCAAGAAACACTGAATACAACTATCAGGTTATAACCAAGCAGAATAAAAGGCTTCATATGTTTAGCACAGACTCTGTTTTCATCAGGATGCACTGAAGATGAATGACAAGTAGCTCCTTATCGTGGCAGCAGGTTGCAGGGCAGTTCTGTTGCATAATGTGCTAACAACTATAACAGAGCTGTACCATCATCAACCATCAACTTGACAAAGGGGCCTTGGTTCTGTGGTGTCAGGAAATCACTCCACTGCGCCTCCCCACACCCACCCCAAATACTGGGCCCTGGGGGCTTTTCTGGGATACTGCACCTCTATTGTAATGTCTTGCAGAGATTAAGGTCAACTTGCTTTCACTCTGATTTAATTCTCAGTATCAAAGAATTGTCACATCTATACAATTCAGGAAAAGGAAGAAACATTACTAAATCCAATCATTTGTAGGTGTTCACCTGTGATTCTGTGGGAAACATTTCTAGTACATGTGAATTAAAAATAAAACATGAAGGACTTTTGAGTTTCCTATAAAGAATCTATTGTCTCTTCTTTTCAAAGGTTTTCCTTGTTAAAATTTTTGAAAAAGTATTTCAAGGAAGAGTGATGAATAAGTAAGAAATAACAAATTTCTGTTCGGTAGAACAATTATGTTTGAGACACTGGTCAGCCACATAAATATTTCATCTGGGTCAAGAAAGTGGCTGTTCAAAAATATCTATGCTATTTGCTATTTACTCTGATTGCCTTGGAAAATAGTCACTAGGCAACAACATGTTGGCTGCATTGGGCCCGGTTGGCCACTAGTTAAGTCATTATATAACATGCTGAGGCCTGCTCTCCACTACTGACACCAGCTATAAAGAGCAGTGTTAGAAGAAGCACAGAATTGAGTGACAGCAGAACTTGCATGTGAAAACACTTTGCATTCCCCAGTGACTTACCCAGGTGTATTAGTAATGAGACACATTTACTTCTAGTGAAATAAGCTATGAAAGATAAAGGATAATAACTTATCTACTATTAACTCCAAATGTGTATCTCAATTACATCTGCAAAAGTCTGGGGAATGTTTTCCAACACTATATATCCTGCCAATGTCCTAGAAACTATGTATCACTATATATCTTGTATGAAGCTGGTATACAGAAAAATCTTGGCAAGGCACAAGTGGGTTTTTTGTCTTTTAAAGTTCTTTACTGAAAATAAGCTTTAAAAGTTCAACAATCACAAGTATGCAATTTAGCAAATTTCATAAACTGAATGCATCTTTATAACTGGAGCCTAGATCCCAAAATCAAAAATGTCCCTGGAAGAGGACACTTTCAAGTGCACGATAGATTTGGAAGTTGGCAGATATAGTGAGGCACAGGAAGCAAGAGGGGTGAAATGAGCGGTTGGATCTGTCAGAGAAGAGGCCTTACTATATTCTTTTTTATTTTGTTTTATTTTATTTTTTATTGTGAAAATACTGTACAGAGGGGTTACAATTACATGGGCAAGATAGTAAGTACATTTCTTATCAATCATTGTAGCCTCCTCCTTTGTTTCCCCTTCCCATCCCTTCCCAGCCTCCCCGCCCCTTCCCCCCCTCTGCCCCCCCAATCCTCCCCGCCCCCCCCCTCCACCAAAGTTGTAAAGTTCGTTTTCGACATGACAACTTGTACTTCTCATTGTTGCAACGGGTCCACCTATATCCTTATTTAAACAACTTGTTTTTCCCCTTCCCCTCCACAAATTATAACAACATCAAATACAGTGAAAGCAGGGGTTATACTGTGGGGGAGGGACATACAAAGCAACAAAGAAATAATCTTACAATTGCATTAAAAACAAATGCATGAAAGAAAAAAACATTTAAATACATATCTCAGGGTTCATTTTCCCAACATCACCTTATCTGACCTTTTCTGCTTGACTCATACATATACTACATATTGCAAATAAGGGAAACCATGGGACCTATGTTTCTTTGGGCTTGGCTTACTTCACTTAATATAATTTTTTCCAAGTCTTTCCATTTCCTAACAAATGGGGCAATGTCATTCTTTCTGATGGAGGCATAGAATTCCATTGTGTATATATACCACATTTTCTTGATCCATTCATCTACTGAGGGGCATCTGGGTTGGTTCCATATCTTAGCTATGGTAAATAATGCTGCAATAAACATAGTTGTGCTGGTAGCTTTAGTGTGGTCTTGTTTGAATGGAGATTGGGAATAGAGAATGGGAATGGAGATTGGGAATGGCAAATAGGAATGGAGATTGGGAATGGAGAATAGGAATGGGGATTGGGAATGGAGATAGATCACTAGGAGCCTTTACAGTGGGCGCTGCTCAGCCAGCCTCCAATGGGGGACTGGGATTAAAACCATCTTTCAGTATTTTGAAGCACACTGAAAACATGTCCCAATGTGCCAGTCATTGACAACTCAAGACTTAGTGGGAACTCAAGTAAGTCCCTGGATTGCAGAGGTGGAGGATAACACCACAGATGGGAATCAGAAGAGACTCAAGGGGCCCAGAAGGGAGAGACTGCGAGTTCATAAAGCAGAGCAAAGCAGAAGCACGCTGCTACCTTTCTCTTATGCACAGCAGTTTGTCTATACATCACAATGTGGTTATGCTTGTATTTATGGACACTGGTGATGTTTTGTTTTATTCTAAAAGAGTTTTTTTTTTGTTTCTTTGCTGTTATTTGGATTTTTGTTTGTTTCTTTTGGGGTTTTTTTGGTGGATTTTTTTTCCCAAAAGATGACTTTTGTGTTACTTTTGAAGGTTAGTAGTTAAAAACTATTTTTACCAGAATTTGGAAGTGATATTTGGTCCAGGCAAGCTTAGACCTGATGTAAAGAACATTTAAGTATCCCATGGTTTCCCTTATTTACAATATCTAGTATAGGTATGAGTCAAGCGGAAAAGGTCAGATAATGTGATGTTAGGAAAACGAACCCTTAAATATGTATTTTAATGTTTTCGTTTCTTTCATGCATGTGTTTCTAACGCATTTATAAGATTATTTCTTCGTTGCTTTGTATGTCCCTCCCCCACAGTGTAACCCCCGCTTTCACTATATTTGATGTCAGTATAACATGTGGAGGAGATGGGGACAAACAAGTTGTTTAAGGATTCAGGTGGACCTGTTGCAACAATGAGAAGTACAAAATGTCATGTCAAAACCAGCTTTACAATGTCGGTGTGGGGGGGGGAGGGGGGTATAATTGGGTGGGGGGAGGGGGGTAAAATTGGGTGGGGGGAGGGGGAAGACGGGGAAGGGAAGTGAAGGGTAAACAAAGGAGGAGGCTGCAATGCTTGGTAAGAAATGTATGCATTATCCTGCCCATGTAATTGTAGCCCCTCTGTACAGTATGTTCTCAAATAAAATAAAATACAATTTAAAAAAAAAAAAGAACATTTAAGTAGGATAGAGATAGTGGTTCATACCTGTAATCACAACAATGCACAAGTCATAGGTAAAAGGATCACAGTCTGAAGCTAGCCTGGGTAGACACATAAGGCACTACTCAATAAACAAGCAAAAAAGAGCTACCTGTGTGAGTCACATCTGGAGTATCTGGCTAGCAAGCATTGAGTTCAAATTTCAGTACTGAAAAAAAATCAGAATATTGAAGGAAAATGTGAATGAATAAAATGAACTGCATTTAGTATGCAAATAATCTTTTCTTGTTTGAGCACATGATTTGTAGCATAATAAAGTTTCATAGCATCTCTATTACATGAGATCTAATTTGTTTAGTCAGTATGAAAAAATAAACATCAGGTTTAAAAATTATGCTGATAGAATAAAACCTCTGCATCAGAAAGGTGCAGATCAAGCAAACACTTGATGCCTAAAAGGCAATGTGGTCTTTGTATATTTAATTCTTTTACTCTTATAAAGCAAAAAGTACATTTATTATTATTTTAACTAAGGCAATGTGAAGTGAAGGGTGCTACTCTGTGGTTAAAAATGCTATTAGCTATTCAAAGCAATCTTTGGTATGGTTCTCAGTGTTCGGTTATATTAAGAATTTAGCACTATAATTTGAGCATAATTATGCTCAAATTATTTACTATTTACTATAGGTTGATGTCAAAACCATAATTATCTATACCAAGAAGACATAATAAAATTATATATTTAAACTATAATTAAAGTATTAAGAAATCTAGTACTCAATGTTCTTCAGAATTCTAATTCATGATGTTAGTTAAAACAAAAATTTAAGACATTTCTGTAAATAAGATACCCTTGAATAAGTAGGAATCTTGTAGTAAATTGATTGGATCAAAGAGTAAATGTAGACTGCAATATTAATAGTCTTTATTTGTAAATCAAGTACAATTTACAAAATACTTTTTCAAATTGTAGAAGAAAGCTCAAATCTTTATCAATTTGAATGGCTAATAGAATTATCAGGGAGAACAAATGCCTAAAATAAGTCTGATTAAAAAAAACTGGTTTAGTAAAAATTATATTAAGTGAAGTAAGCCAGGCCCAAAGAAACATAGGTCCCATGGTTTCCCTTATTTACAATAACTAGTATATGTCTGAGTCAAGCAGAAAAGGTCAGATAAGTTGATGTTAGGGAAATGAACCCTAAGATATGTATTCAAATGTTTTTTCTTTCTTGTGATTGTTTCTAACATATTTATAAGATGATTTCTTTGTTGCTTTGTATGTCCCTCCCCCACGGTATAACCCCTGCTTTCACTGTATTTGATGTTGTTATAATTTGTGGAGGGGAAGGGGAAAAACACATCGTTGAAATAGGGATACAGGTGGACCCATTGCAACAATGAGATGTACAAGTCGTTATGTCGAAAACGAACTTTACAACTTTGGTGGGGGGGGGGGGAGGGGGAGGAGGATTGGGTGGGGGGAAGGGGAGAGGCTGGGAAGGGATGGGAAGGGGAAACAAAGGAGGAGGCTACAATGCTTGATAAGAAATGTACTCATTATCTTGCCCATGTAATTGTAACCCCTCTGTACAGTATTTTCACAATAAAAAATTAAAAAAACTGGTTTAGCTGAATGCTTGATGTCCTTCTCTGCTCAGCTATCCTCCATTCTTTCCTCTCTCCCTCCTGCTCCCTTCCTCTTCCTTCTATTCTCTCCAGTCTTCTCTCTTTCTTTTCCCCTTTCCCTTTTTCATTCTTCATTTTTTAAAAAAATCTGTTCACTATTTTCAGCATCCTGTGGTTCCAGGAAAGATCATCATTTATTTTTAGGATCTCAGTCTTACTGACCAAAAGATATTTTGTGTTCATGTAGAAATAAATACTTATTTGAACAAGACTATTCTACTAAGGGCTTTATTAGATTAAAAGAGTCTTCAAGGCTGGGAAGGTGGCTTAGTGGTAGAGTGTTTGCCTAGTATGCATGAGTCCCTGGGTTCAATTCCTTGATACTACATAAACAAGAAAATTATAATAAAATTATTTTTAAAAAGAGACTTCAAAACTAAGGATACCAAGTCCTAGTTTGCAATACATAAGCTGAGGAATTTTTAGCTATCATGATCTTTAAAAAAAATACAAAATTTCCCAGTAAACCAGCCTTATTTGATTCCTATCAATTGTTCTTTCTTTTTAAAATATTTTTTATTGTAAAAATACTTTATAGCGGGGTTACAGTTACATAAGTAAGGTAATGAGTACATTCCTATTGAGTATTGCTACCCCCTCCTTTGGTTTTCCCCTACCCTTCCTGCCCTCCCCACCTCCCCAATTCCTCCCTCCCCCTCCCCGAAGTTGTAAAGTTCATTTTCAACTTAGTGTCTTGTACATCTCATTGTTACAATGGATCAACCTGTATCCTTGTTTCAGCATTTTGTTATTTCCCTTCCCCTCCCCAAATTAGAAAAATGTATATACAAGATGCAGGACACCGAAATCAAATACAGTGACAACAGGGGTTATACCATGGGGGAAAGAACATACAAAAGAAACAAAAAATTCACATAGTACATTAAAAACAACAGCAAAAAAACCCCTCTTGTGTTTCTATCTTGGGGTTCATTTCACTTAGCATCATCATCTTATATAGTCATATGTACATAGCTTTGACCTTTTCTGCTTGTTTGGTAAGATTATCCTGGACATATATCTTTTCTTTTAACCTTAAGTCTAAATAAAGAATTATGTGATGAAGTCTCAGGTAACCACATGGAGAAAAGTCCATATGATAGAAAGTGTTTCTATGTATCAGGTATCTTAAAAATATGACAGAGTCTGGGTGTGGTGCTATATACCATATACCTATAATCCCAGCCCTCTGGACTACAAAGCAAGACTGTCTCAAAAAAATGAAAGAAAGAGAGAGGGGGAAAGAGAGAGAGAAAGAGAGAGAGAGAGAGAGAGAGAGAGAGAGAGAGAGAGAGAGAGAGAGAGAGAGAAAGAGAGAGAGAGAGAGAGAGAGAGGTGGGGGGGAGAAGAAAGGAAAGAGGAATGTTCTTAAACCATTCTTTTAAAACAAGCTAATCAGAGACCACAATCAAGTAAGGCTTTGAAGTTAAACCTGATTCATTGTGTGCTAAATTAAAAATTAATATTCTCTCCAGAATCTTATCCAACCCATCAGAATCTATCCATCCTTTCTACTCTCAAGTTCTCCAAATGAATGCATTCCCTTTCAGCATTGTAGCTTTCTGCCTTAAGCCAACAGATTATTTCATTCATTTCTGAAACACTTCTCCCCACCCCCCCCCCATCTGAGTGGGCATGAGAGGCAGAATTGTGGGCAGGAGTATAATTGGCCAGGGTGGCTGGAGGAGGTGAGACCCCCCTCATGCTGGCTGCCAATTCCAGGTGAAAGGTCAACCCACTGGGCCCTAAGCTAAGAAACCCAGGAAGTTTCAAATTGGAGACCAGTTTTCAGGACCCACTTGACTTCTATTTATGCCCCTTCTCAGGAGTACTGTTGATTTAGAGTAGTGCACTCTATAGTTTCTTGTGTAAATATTGCCTCATTAATACTTTTGGTCATTCGTCCAGTAAGACTAAGACATAGGCACAGTCAGCCTTGTTAAGAAGTGTGAGGCAGCTGCTCTCATGTGAGAATGAATCTGTTGTTTTTAAAGCAAGATCACAGCAGACATTGTATACTTTATTGACCAACAGTAGGATGTCAATATGGTTTTTGATTGATTCCTGAAGAAAGAGAGGTTCTGAGAAAAAAAAAGTTGATAATGATTAACTCCTTCCTATCTTGTCCAGGATGATATCTTGGAATCTTTAAATTACATGTAGTCATGAAGATAAAAGAAAAATGGGTTCTGTGCTTTGCATTTGTTAACCTGCCACAGGTGCACTTTTCAGCGGTGGCTCTCAGTCTTCACCAGGTCTGGAAATGCACATGAATTCACACATTGCATACTTGATGAGTAATGCACTTACATTCAGGCATTATTGCTGTCCTCTGTTTGCCACATAAGATGAATATGCATTGTTCAAACAGTTTTTAAACTAAGCTACAGTTTTCCAAAGTATATAATTATTTTCTGCCACTACTTTTGCAAATATCAGACAAGTATGATTATGTATTTTGTTATCTAGACTAAGGTTTGAACTCAGAGCCTTGAGCTCTTGCTTGGCATTTTTGATCATGGCTGTTGCTCTGCCACTTGAGCCACACATCCAACTCTGTATTTTGGTGAATTTATTGGAAATAAAAGGCCTACAAATTTGTTGGCCCAAACTGGCTTCAAACTGGGTTCCCTGGCTCGATGTACATTTAACAGAAAGTTCAATTTTCCCCATATATCTTTCATAAGGGGTTAAAAATGACAAAATGTACAAAGGAGAAACTCAACCTAAATGAACTGCTGAGTAAATCACCACTTGTGTGTAGGTATATTTTCAATATTTTTCTATGCATACTTTTCCCACATTTGAAATCATATTTGTTATAAAAATTATGTGCTTCATAATATACCATAAATATTTTATGTACGAAAAGGTCCTTTGTAAACACCTGTCAAATTCATACATAATTCATACTTGTGCATTATTTTGTTTAATAATACATTCAAATATTCCTCTTTTATCAAACTTCTAGGTAGTTATTTTACTTACAAGTAACAAGCAATGAATATCTTCTTAAAGATGTTCTGGTCTAAAGTGTGTGCATATTTTAAAAATATTTTAGTGAAAAATACCAAGGAATTTTATAATCAAGTTCATTTTATTTATTTGCTAGTTTTTTTATTATTTTAAGTAGTTATGCAAAACAGTTCTGAATACAACATATCTTGATCAAAGTCTTTCTTTTGAACATTTTTACTCATTCCTCCCTCTTCCCTCATCTTCTTAATTTTGTAGGATATACATTGGATTCTTGACTGTGTTCTCCCTCTCTTCTCTTCATTTGGCTACCCTTTTATCTTTAACTCCACCCTACCTCTTTCGAATACCTGTTTTCTGATGTCTTATTTTGCTGAACTTTGATTTTTGCCTAAGGAATTAAACCATTTGAGTTCTCCCTTCAATCTACTTTATTTCAGTTTATACATTGGTATACACTTGCATATCACTTAATGCATTTACTTAGTAAGTTTATAAGCTAAATCTAGCTTCCACACATAGAGAAAAACATCTTAGTAATTCAAATATTGAAAACATGATGCTAATAACAATATTAATGTTGAGGATGAAATATTTATCAAAAATTTTTAATTTGTTGGAAAGAGTTGGAAAAAATTATCTTAAGGCAAGTAAGCCAGGCCCAAAGAAACATAGGTCCCATGGTTTCCCTTATTTGCAATAACTAGTGTATGTCTAGGACAAGCATAAAGGTCAAAAGCTATGTACATATGACCATATAAGATGATGCTAAGTGTAATGAACCCCAAGACAGGTACACAAGTGGTTTTTCCTTCCTTTCTATTGTTTTTAATGTACTTATAATGTACTATGTGATTTTTTGGTTTCTTTTGTATGTTCTTCTTCCATGGTATAACCCCTGTTTTCACTGTACTTGATTCTGGTGCCCTGCATCTTGTATATACACTTTTCTAATTTGGGGAGGGGAAAAAATAAAATGCTGAAATAAGGATACAGGTTGACTCATTGTAACAAACAAGATGTACAAGAAACTATGTTGAAAAATGAACTTTACAACTTGTAAAGTTGTATTTTTATAATAAAAAACTTATTTAAATTTTTAAAATTTGTTCAGTTAAAGATTTTTAATGTGATTTGAATGAACACTTTTTCTTTAAGTGATTGTTTCAATTTCCTCATCTCTGAATTGTTCATCTCTATCTTAAAAAATAATAGTTGGGTGATTATTGATTCAGAATGCAACTCTTTGCAAAAGTTGTAAATATTTACCCAGTTTTTCTTTCTTAACTTTATATGATTCTTTATATATGTATATATTTGTATATCTATATAAAATATCTCAATAAAATATATTTACTGACATTTTTCTTGGTGAACTTTTCTGGTGCTTTCAAGTTTAGGGTCCTCTCAATTTATATATCAATATAAATCTCTTAATACTAAATTATAATTTTATAGATAATTATTGGAATTCTCTGTGATTTAATTTGGGATGTGTTACTAAATCAAATGTGGAAACTAGAATAAGGTCTTTGATCTGAAGTGAAAATTGATATGCAAGGTTAAATTTCAGATGGTGCTTGATAATCCAAACAAATGTCCAGTTTACAGTAGCTGAATTGATATGGTCTATCTGGGACTGTATCAAAGTGTATATACGAGATGCAAAGCACCAGAATTTGGACATAATTACATCCAAATTCTCCAGATTTTTAGAAGTTTCACCACTGCTGGGTGTTTAAAGGAGCTTTGAATCCCATTTTTTCGGGGAATCTGAGCCTGTTTCTTGGCTCATGTTATAGTCATTGCCCTTGGTTATAGAGTAAAGCTATCTGACTTGTGTTGAGCAAGCTGAACTGAGTTAGAGGTGAGTCAGTGGTCCTTGTGCTTGCTGAAGCTCACTTTTCTGAAGAAGTCACTGTGAGACATGCAAGATGGCATCCTAGTGACATTTTCTTCTTCAAAGTCAGTGCTGGTCCTGAGTTCTAAAATGTAATCTGAGGGCCGCTGGGAAGTTCTACAACAGGAATTGAGAGGAATGAGTCACCCAGGGTACCAACAACTATGTCAAGAACCAATTGATGCATTATGGTCTAAAGAGGACTTGGCTTTTGAATAATTAGTGTCCTATTACCCTAAGAATTTGAGAATATTTGCCTTTTTAAAAAAATCTGTCATGGGGCTTGAACTCTGGGCTTGGACACTGTCCCTCAGCTCGTCAGCTCAAGGCTAGTGCTCTACCACTTGAGCCACAGTGCCACTTCTGGTTTTCTGAGTGGTTTATTGGAGATTAAGAGTCTCACAGCCTTTCCTGCCTGGGCTGGCTTTGAACCGTGATTCTAAAATCTCAGCATCCTGAGTAGCTAGGATTACAAGTGTGAGCCACTGGTGCCTGGCTTTATTTGCCCTTTTTTTTTTTTTTAATACAATTGAGTGTATGGTGGTGAAATTCTCTAAATTAGTTTTAATTTGTAGACAGGACATAAATTATTTGTATTTTGAATCATTTTTGTTCCTAAAAATTGAAATTCATTTAACAAGAATTGGTTCATTCAAAAGACTGCTGAGGACCACAAATAATGAATTCTCTATATAACCTTAGTATTTCCCTATCATTTGGTCTATTTTATATGACTTAAATATATGGTAAAAACATTCCTAAGATCCAGATTATAGAAAAAAATGTTATTAAAGTTCCAAAATAGCCAAGTATGAGTAACTCATGGCTGTAATCATAGGTATCAGAAGGCTGAGATCTGAGGGTTGTGATTTGAAGCCAGTCAAGGTAGGAAAATCAGTGAAACTTCTATCTCCAATTAACTATGCAAAAGCCATAAATAGAACTATGGCTCAAATGGTAGAGCACCAGCCTTAAGTGCAAAAGCTAAGGGGCTAGGAAGGTGGCTCAGTGGTAGAGCGCTTGCCTTGCATGCATGAGGCTCTGGGTACGATTCCTTAGCACCACATAAGCAAAAAGAAAAAAGACAGAAGTGGTGCTGTGGCTCAAGTGGTAGAGCACTAGCCTTGAGCTGAAGAGCTGAGGGACACCACCCAGGCCCAGAGTTCAGGCCCCATGACCGGACCCCCCCCCCCAAAAAAAAAAGTGCAAAAGCTAAGGGACAGTGCGCAGGACCCGAATTTAATTCTCAGAATTGCCACCACTCCCCCTTAAGTCTCCAAAATAATGAGCAACTTTGCTATTTCCTTTCAATTACTTTATAATTTTCTTTATTAATTACTAATAAAACGTGTGAATTAGTCTTAGCAATGGGCATGAATACCAGCAGCTGAAAACCAATAAAGCATCAGGACCTAGATGTCCCTCATTTCCTGGAGTGTCATTTAGAGTCACTAAAGCTTTTAAGGGCCTTCCAGAGAAGCTTCCATTATTCTTTTGGCCATTAGGAAAGGCTCCCAGCTGAGTACTAGCTTATTTCACCATCAGGAAGAAGTTTTTCCTTCTTATTATTTTAGCAAGTGACTCATCAATCTTTCTACAGCAACTTGTTGAGCATGAAAAATTGATTGAGTGTAAGTAGTCTGTTGCTTCTGGTATATTTATTACCTTAAAAGCAGCAGCAGCAACAATAACAATAGCAATAGCAACAGAAACTAGAGAATTCAGTTCTGTGTCCTACCAGGATAAAGCTAAACGTAAGAATCTAATTCTTTTTTTAAAAGCCTGTCCTGGGGCTTGAACTCAGAGCCTAGGTACTGCCTTTGAGTTTCTTTCCTTAGGGCTAATGCTCTACCATTTGAGCCATAGCTCCACTTCTGGCTTTATTTTAATAGTTAATTGGAAACAAGAGCCTTATAGATTTTCCTGCCTGAGCCAGCTTTGACCACAATACTCATATATTAGCCTCCTGAGTAGCCAAGATGACAGGCTGATTTTTTTGGGAGGGAGGAGAGGGGTTAATTTTCAGTTGAGAGAAATATAGGAGTTGAAGTAGATTAATTTTTCTACACTTAGGACTTTAATTGACTTGGAAAGTAAAAAATAAAGTAATTCTTTTCAGATTTGTACAAATATGTTGTCTCTTTTAAAGATAATTGAACAATGACTTTGGGAGTAAATATTAATGGGTTTTCTGTGGTCAATGGTAATGTCTATCACCCAAGCATTTCTGGGTAAGGAAGTAATCTACAAATAAATAATTTCATTTGCAAAAGTTATGAAATGAATAAAATATGAAATGACCCTAGCCAACCTAGCAGATACTAAAAACTGTAAAGCACTAATGAAAAAAGTTATAGCAGACAAATGGAGAGATAGTCCATATTCCTGGACTAAAAGAATTAATATTGCTAAAACATCCATGTTACCCAAAGTAATTTACAGTATCAGCATGATCTCTGTCAAAATCACAATGGCATTTTTCACAGATATAAGAAAAATAATCTTAAAATTCACTTGCAAATATTAATGACTACTAATAGCCATGTAAATTGTGAACCAGAACAAAAAAGCTAGAGCATTATACTTCTTGGTTAAAAAATATTACAAAGTAACAGTAACAAAACAGTGTGGGACTGTGATGTAAAACAGACACAGACTAATGGAACAAAACAGAGGGTCCAGAAAGGAACTCAGGCTATTCAGTTAAGTGTTTTAAATGAGCATACCAAGAACATATAGTGGGAAAAGAAAAGTCTCAATACCAACTGAGGTCCTAAAGTCTGAATGTTCATCTGCAGAAGACTAGAGTTATATGCTTCTGTTACAATGTATACAAAACTCAAATGAGATAGAAGACTAAAATGTAAGACCTGAAACTAAAACTACTAGGAGAAAACATTATGAGAAAGCTCCATGCCTCTGGTCTTGGCAATGATTTCTGGGATATTATAACAAAAATGTAGGCCACAAAAGCTACTACACAAGTGAGGTCATACTCTAAAATAAATAAACCAAATGAAAAGGTAACTAAAAGAATGGAAGAAAATGTTATATATTAGATAGAGAATTGATATGAAAAAATAAGGAAGTCAAACAACTCAATAGCAAACAAAACACAAAGCAAAATAAAATGAAGAATCAGAAAACTCTTCAATTCAGAAATAAGAAAAGGGCATGAATAGTATTTCTCTAGAGACAATATACAAATAGCCAAAGGCAATAGGAAAAAGATGTTCAATGTCACTGATCATCTAGGATATGCAAGTCAAAACCACAATGACATATCATCTCAGGCTTGTTAGATAGCATTGACAAGACATGGTGAAAATTGAACCCTTGTACACTCTTGGAAGGAATTGCATTTTGGTGCAGCTATTAAAGAAAGCAATATGGACATTTCTTTAAAAATAAAAAAGAAAACCACCATATCATCCAGCAATATCTCTTCTGGTTATATGTTCAAGGAAATTGAAATCAGGATCTCAAAAGTGTATCTACATTCCATTGTTCATTTCTGCATTTTTCACAATAGCCAAGAAATAGAATCAATTTTTATGTCTATCAATAGGTGAATGGATAACAAAAATACAAAGGAACATGCATTAATATACACACAATGGAGTATTATCCAGTTAAAAAAATAAGGCTACAGGTTGCCATTTGTAGTAACGTATATGAACCTAGAGGACATTGTACAAAATGAAAGAAAAGAGACACAAAATGGCCAATACTGTGTAATATTACTTCTATAAAGAATCAAAAAAGTCAAACTCATAAAAGCAGAGATAGAAGCTGGTATGAAAAAAATGGGGAGAGTTAGTCCAAGGATACAAAGTTTCAGTTCTACAAGATGAATTAACTGTAGAGATCTAGTGTACAGAATAATGCACAGTTTAAAAATACTTTAAAGCATACCTGAAATTTACTAAGAAACTAGATTCTATGTTAAATGTCCTTAAAAATGAATACCTGTATATGTATATAACAATGGTACGAGGGAACTATTGGAGTTAATAGATATTTTCATGGACTAGATGTTGGCGAAGTTGCAAAGGCATGTTTATCAATTTATCAAGCTATAACTAGTGACAACAGCTGTTCTTATGTCAACCATAGTTCAGCTGGGTAGCAATGGCTCATACCCAGGTGGCTGAGATCTGAGGATCAAGTTTGAAGCCAGCCTGGACAGGAAAGTCTTTGAATTTCTTATCTTCAATTAATTACCAAAAAGCTGGAAGTGGAGCTGTGGCTCAAGTGGTAGAGTGCTAGCCTTGTGCAAAAAAGCTCAGGGACAGCACCCAGGTCCTGAGTTCAAGCCTCAGGACTGGCACACACACACACACACACACACACACACACACACACACACACACACACACACACATGAAATCATACTTCTCACGGTTATTTGTAGCAAAGAAAATTAGCTAAATGGTGTTACTATAAGACAGTCAATGGAAACGTCATCATAATCATCTCAGCAACCAGATTTCCATGGTCCTATAAGCATGACTCTTGGAGCAGATAGATTTCAGATATTAGGTATTTTTCAAAAGGCCCAGCTGGGAACTTCTTTAGCACTATCCCATCTCAAATACTTGGCCACACTGCAGCATAGCACCATAGGAACATTCCTGCTAACTGCAACACATAAAGGTTCTAAATAAGAAAGCCAAAGACAGGAAATGAAAGGACAGGAATATCTCAGAGCTTTCAGATGTTTGAAAATCTTAACATAGTATTCGAAACTGTACAAGACAAAAAATAGGCAGAGCTTGTCTGATGACAAATGTACTAACAGTATCGACAATGACAAACATTGCATGCCAGCAAGTGAAAATTCTATCAGCTCTGTCTTCTTGTGTGTTTCCAACTTTCTATTAGGTCTTTCTCACACAATCTACCAAAACTGCAGAGCTGTCCTGAACAGTTGAAGTAAGTAATCTCATTTTGTAGATAAGGAAACTGAGGATCAGAGGAGTTAACTGATTTTTCTCAGAGCCACAGAGGTCAGAGATTCAAAGACAAGATTTTTTTTTCTTTCAGATTTCTAAAAGCCTGTGTCCTTTTTTTGTAATAGCAAAAAAATCATGTGAATAAGAGAAAGCATGGTCCTGAATCAGTTGAAAAAAATAAGACCTGAAAGTAGATCTTCAGATTTTGGCTACCAGGTTAGATATTTTCCTACCTCGTTAATCATGTGATAAACTATTAGGGATAAGCTTTGTAGTGAACACGAATATCTCAAGAGCATAGACAATAAAATGAAATAATGTAGCTCTGACGCAGTTATGAGCAAAGTAATGAGTACATTTCTTGTCAAACATTGTTGCCTCCTCCTTTGTTTTTCTCCTACCCAAGTAGTAAGTTCTATGTCAATATGACTAATAAAATTATAATGCAAATATCTATATCTTGGTGTCTCCTTCAACTCTGTCACAGGATTCATGGTACCACTCTCATAGTTTGACACTTAATTTCAAGTTGTGTCTGCTGTTTTTCACAGAGGTGAAAATCATTTTCTTGATTTGATTGCCATCTTCAAAGGGCAGGAATTGTACCACATGTTTCCATTATTCCTAAGCATAATGGCTCACATTTAACACTTGAAAAATGAAACCTAATCTGGCCATTTTGGTAAGCTGGATTCAACGGGTTTTTTTTTTAAATTTTATTTTAACAAATATGTCTCTAATGAAACAAGATCTCAATTTCACATCATTTGTTGTTGTTGTTTTTAACCTTGTCATAAATATCAAAGAGTCCTGGCTGTTTGGTGTTACGTTAAAACTGAATTTGATAATATGGATAACTTATAAAGCTTTTTTTCTTATGACCTTTTTGAAAAGCATTGTAGTCATAATTTGAATTCATTTTGATCCTTGGTTACTGATGTAGATTTCTTTTCTAGAATGTTTCATCTTAAAATAATAATAGGAAAACCTCAATTTTCACCAGTGATCAAAGTTGTTTTTTCTTTTATGTTTTTTGTACAGTGCTAGGTTACAGAACAGAAGTACTGCTAATGCTTAAACAAATCTTATGAGTGTAAGGATTTTCCTTTAGCCTGTTTCAAATGGGAAAGGGAAGTTTGATTAATCTTTCTCTTGAAAGGTTGTTCTGAGCTGACAAGGTGAATCTTGGTTGGGAAACAAAGTGCAAATCAAATGATGTTATAGGTTTCTTGAATTATTTAGTGTTTTCTTATACAATATTCCTTTTTTTTTTGCATTTTTCTCAATCCTCTGCCAGTAGTATCTTCCTCCTTGTATTTGAAAATGTTCTTTGGAAAGAGCTGAATGATTCTATCTGGGTGTTGGGGACCATGAAAATGAAACTTGTTCAGATAGATTAGTGTACCTCAGTAGCACCCAACCTGCTGACTCTTTACTGTGTCCCAGCTCTCCATGTCTTTATGATTACCTCCTTTGATCATCTCCATATCCCTTTAAAGGCATTTACCTCATTTTCCAGATTATTCACCAAAGACCTATCTGTTCATCAACAGAATCCAGACTTTAAAAGATGTATGTATGTTCTTAGGGAAAAGACAACTTGAATTCTAACATGATAACTATAAGCTAATATGCAAAAAAATGTTTTGTAGGATTAAAAAACTTGTTTAAAGATTAGTAAGTTAATCTTAGTATATATCATATGAAACTTCAAATTTTATAAAAACTGATCATTTAAAAATACTTTTTCTACTTTTTTGAGGAAAGTGTTTCCAGTTTAATAAATGCTTACTTGACTTGCTTGCTCTGGTTGATGCTCTACCGTTCAGCCACATCTTTAGTCTGGCTTTTTGCTGATTAATTGGAAATGGAGTCTTGAAGACTTTTCTTCCCAGATGGGCTTTGAACTCTAATCCTCCAGTTGTCAGTCTCCTCAATAGCTAAAATAATGGCATGAGCCACCAGCAACCAGAATGAATAGCTTTTAGTAACTGCTTTCTCATAAAAATTTGAAATGCTGCTGTAATATTGATTTTAGTCCAGTTTCTGATACAAAAATAGCCTTAATATTTGTTGAATTAAAAAATCCCCTCTAATTCCAGCTTCCATCAATCCATTCTTCTCTCCAAAAGTGACTACTATAAATACTTTAAAATTAATTAGTCTATTCACACAATTTCCTGCTCAACATTTGTACAAGCACACATAAAATAAGATATGGTTTTATATAACTGAGTTACACTGAATGAATATTTTTGTAGAGATTTTTAAATTTGAGAATGTCTTAAATCCACTTTCCTTTGAGATTAAATGCATCCATTTTCTTATTATTTTACTTGTTACAATATGAACAAGTGTAGATTAATTACAGTTGATTTGGCCACTTCTCAATTAATGGACATTGCTGTGCTTTGACAAAATTTTGACAGTTATTACGGTTTTGACAGCTGAAATTTATCAAATATTATGTTTTGACACCATGGAAATTATTGAAAGTTTGGCACTTATTGAAAGTTTGACAGTTGAAATTTAATCCTGACTGTTGTGAGGCTTTGGGGAAAACCATTAAAGCCATGAAGGTTCATGAATAGATTCGGGCCTCTGAAAAGGCTCTTTGGAACGGGTGACAGCTTTCTGCCAGCCATAGGGTGAAGCTGAAGCATTCTTTCCCTCCAGAGAGTGCAGCTACGAGACTACTAGGAAGCAGAAAGCAACTCTGATGACACTCCCAACACAGCTGTGCCTCCCTCTATCTCGGACTTCCCGATGTCCAGAAACTATAACCGATACATTTAGATGATTTATAAATTGCTCAGTCATTGGTGTTTTGTTATATCTGCTCACATGGACTGAAACAGGCATTTATCTAATTGCTTTAAATTCAGAGAGCTGAAATGAACCTTCCTCTTGCATACCTTGGTGCATAGATTGCTACAGGATAATCAATAGTTGGTGATCTTTCACTATGTTTTTGAAAATGAGCCAAATAATTGTCAAAGAAAGATATGGAACACAGGACGACCCATTGCAATTATGATACCCACAAGACACTATATTGAAAATGAACTTTACAACTTTGAAGCTGGGAGGGAAGAGATAGTGGGAGAAGACAAAGAGGGGGTAAGAATGCTTGACAAGAAATGTACTCATTGCCTTACTCATGTAACTGTAACCCCTCTGTACAGCATCTTTACAATAAAATAAAAATTATACAAAAGATCTGACAGTATTCATAGGGTACCTTTAGAGGCCCCAAACTGGTATTACCTGGTGAGCCTGGAGAATTAGGAAAACATTCATGGAAGAAATGACATGAGAGCTGTTTCTGGAAAGTAAGTACGAGTTAGGCACAGCAAAGAAAAAAATGAAAATTGATTGATTTAAGTAGTTGTACAAAGAGATTTCAAATCCAGAAGTCACTCCTTCCATTTTTCTCCTTCATCCCCCCATCCCTACCTTCAAGTTGCATAGCTCAAGTTTTACATAATGTACATTAACTGTAATGATTGCATTGATTCCATCTTCCTCTTCCTCCCTCCATTAGCACACACCCCCTGCCATTGAGATATTATGTTATAGACAGATAATTGAACACTATTTCAAGCATACAAGCTGAGAAAGATTTTCTGGGTGGACTTGAGTGGCAGGAATCCCTAAAGAACACAGGTCCAAAGTAGCATAGAATGAGAACGGTTACCATTGGAATGCCCTGAACAGAAGCAAAGGTGCTGGACAAGTGCAGGTAGACTGAATAATGTGATCTGGCTACAGAAAAAGGGTTAGGTAAAGATGTAGGAAGATCCAAAGGAAAAAAGTAGATGAAGATCAGATCAGGAAGGCCTTGAACCTTTATCTAAAATAGGGTATGGGGAGCATTGTGGGAAATTTTTGGCATTCATATGATCAAAAAATAAGGTAGAACTCTGGGGAGCAGAAATGCTTTATAATTGCATGTCATTTCTCAGATTATTTGAGAAAATACTTTGTCATCAAAAGTGGCTCTTACATTTTAGGTGTATGCACTATAGCTAATATCCTGTAACCGATTTATTCCCTGATGATTTTCTAAGAATTTTTCTAAAACTTCTCTCAGTATAGGTATGGTATCTTCCCATTTGCATCTTAAAAGAAGTTGTCTGGTGGTCACGTGAAAATCAGAGCAGAAAGACAGTGGTGCAACAGGAAGACAAAGTAGAGATTCTTGCGAGGGAGTGTGGTGGCTTTTGGAAGGACAGAAGGTTGTGGCATAGGTGCTGTTGGTAGAAAGTAACGTGAAGTCTAAGTCCAATAGCTTGGGACTGAGGACACAGAAAAGTGAGGGATGGAGGTGGACAGCGCCACAATGTAAGGAGAATTTGTGCTGACTTTGTTAATAATTGCCTACTAAGAATATTAGTTATGTCACCTTTATGACTATTCTAAAAATGATAGTTTAAATATTTTATATCATTTTTAAAATTATTATTGGAAAATAGGAGATTCTTATTAAACAGGAGTTTTCCTGCCCACCCAAAGTTCAGGGCTTAAAGACAGTTTGACTTCTTCCTCAGGTATCTCTCTAAAATGAACACTCCAGGTTTAGAGAGCTGTATCCCCCATAGATAGAGGAACTCGAGTTACTTCATGTTAAGCCTCTCCCCTCTTCCCAGACTTCTTCATTGATTACCTGTTCAGAGTGGGCCACAATAATATTTGTGTTACTGCCAGCAGCAAGGCAGGCAAGAACCTGGCTACATATTCCTACTCTCTGGTGTAGCGGCCATATCATTTCTGCTCATATTTTATCCATGAGAACTCAGTTACCTGGTCATAATTGCAAGAGAATGTAGAAAAGTATTTTAGCCATGTGTCTGGGTGTAATTCTTTTACTGTTGGAAGACTGAAGGAGAATATTTTGGTGGATATCTGTAGTTTTCTTTTTAGATAAACACATTATTTGCTTATATATTAAAGTTCTATTTCATGTCAATATCTTGCCATATTCCTGGGAATTTTGGAGAATAATTGTTCAATGTGATAGTGAAGTAAGGAGGCCAGGTTTGGCCAGTGACATATTGGCCACATGGTGGTGGTAGGGTTGGGCATCTTGTCTTCATGCTGGGGGGAAGGAAATGACCCTGCCCATTGCCTGCCTCCGTGGTGATGGGTGGGCCCGGATCCCTGGAGACTGTGGTGGGCACTTGGCTGATAGGTTACTGAGTCTGTCAGTCCAGTGCCTGGGACTGGGCATTTCCTGTGGATCTGACCCCCTGTGCCAACTCTATTTAGGCCCAGACCAGACCAGCCGCCAGGACACCGTGCCACATGTGTCTCGGTGACCGTGTCCTATATCCTGTCTCCTGGCTCATTTCCAGTCAGCAGTTTAGCTCTCCATTAGAGCTGAATTGGCTTGTTGGTATTGTTTTTGTTATTTCTTTCCTTTTTAGCATGTTATCTAGCTGTGTTATGTGTATTTGTGTGCTGTAGGCTTTTGTAACGATTGGTAGCCTGTAGCCTGTTAACAGTATAATAAAGACTCCAATATTCTATATTTAAAAATGTGGCTTCTGGGATAATTCTTCTTACAACAATGTTACCGATTTAAAATTTTGAAAACCGATACCATGAAACCATCAATAGCTTTTCTCCTATCCCTTAATTTAAGCCCATGACCTATCTAGGAAAGGGTACAGTGTAGAGAAGAATATCAGCATTTAATCCATGTTACTGTGGAGTAACATGCTGACATCCTGGTTTACAAACCAGCCTCAGTGGATTCTTCCATTGGGGAAGTTGGTTGGATCCTGCCATGGGCCAGACCCTGTGTGACCACAGGCAGCTTGCTGCATGCTTGTCTGTTTACCTCCGGATTCTCCCTCCCTCTTTCCTAGTCACTCCCAATAGATAGAACAGTCTTTTATTTGTGAGATTTGTCCCTAAGCTAAAGTCAATTATGTCATTCCACAGATAAGCCTCAGTTGTCTTGACATCATAGACTACAGGAATCACTTATCATGGTTGTACAACAAGTCTGTTCATCAGTTAATGTCCCTGTGACCTTCCCTTCCCTTTCTTCTCTTTACTCTTTCCAAACTCACAAAGTTTACTTGGAAACACACAGTTAGCAAGCAGCACCTCTGTTAAGCTCTGAGCAATAGACAAGAGCAGATCAGGCAGGCTCTGTTGGGTGCAGCTGGCAAGTGATATGTTTCATGATGATAGGTTGCACCTAAATACAGTGTTTAAATATGCAATGTGTGAGGTACTTATTTCTTTTGCTGCTGTCTTTATGCTCTTCTCTCTTTATGAAGGCTACAAGGGCATCTAATTTGCTTCTGTCCTATTATTCTCCTATTATCTTTATGCAAATGCCAAAGCATAATTACTGTTCAGGCAACTGTTTTCTGAAGTCACACTGCAGCTCCCCAGGTGTCTCAGAGGGAGGTACAGGAAGATTTTGTTTCTCTCCCAAAAAACCCTTGTTCAAATGCCCACCTTCTATGATGTCTTCTGTTGTTACAAGTATCTTCAGGAGAATCTCGCCTTTTTTCACGCTTATTCTTAAAAAGACCAAATTTGAATGCCAAAAGAAAGAAAATGCGGGTACCTGAACCCATCAAGTAAACTGTTTCTTAACTCACAAAGCAAGTTTACAGTGTAGGATGGTGAGTCTCAAATTTGGACCCCCAAAAGGAGACAATTTTAGAAGCTGAGAAGCCGAATCCGTCCTCAACACCGTTTCCAGAGAGATTCACTTAAAGAGAAAGAACTGAGAATTCCTTAAATCTCTTAACAAGGCATACATGTCTATGTGGTTAACTCCATCTGTCCCTCTGCCTCACTACTTTGGCATTCCTGTATTCATGCCTCTCCTTATCCCCTCTCCCATGTTCAGTTCCTCCCAGATCTTTGGTACACATAGATCGCAGTCAGCAAGTATTTGTTAAGTGAAGGGAATTAATTAATATTGTTTATCGTTGTTCCTTTCCTCATCCTATCACATCTCTCTTCTTTTCCTCTCCATTGGTTGACTCTTAATCATGAGACTTTTACTTAGCATCATTTACACTCCCTGGTAGGGACAGGGCTCTAGGGCCATCTTCAATTGTTCATTTCAGATGTGCATTTGTCATACTACCTGTGACTTTATTTCATCATGCTTTGAGACCCTCAGGGGCAAAGACAGGACTGGATTGTCTAGTATTTAGAGATAATGCCTGATACATGGTCAAACAAACGTACTTACTAAGTTATTATAAGACAGAACAGAATATTCTTCTTGGTAGTTGGTAAGCTCATGCTTTTTCCAGAAACCAAATTTGTTTGGGAAATGTAAAGACTACCAAAAAGAAAAAGAAAAACAACAACAACAACCACAACAAACACCTTCTGGGAGAGATATGAATTAGGCCCAGGGAGCTGCGTAGTCTTCGTAGACAATTGTATTAAATGTGGTGAGTCACCCTTCTCTTTCTATAACAACATATGGAACCGGCCAAGTAGAAGTAGTTCTTGACACTCAGCGCACCTCTTCCCTGAGGAGTGGTAGACACACACTGCTGGGTTCTTAACTCCCCCAGCAATGGACATTGGCTATGTTAATGCTCCAGTGTTTATCTTTGGGGAATTTGCCTTACCTACTAAAAGGTTTTTTTTTTTAAGTTGCAAATAATTCTAATCTTAAATTTTCCAACAGCTTGGGACACACTTTTGGTTGTACTAAAATCAGACGATAACCACAGAGGCGGATGGAGAGGCGGCCCCCGGCTGGAAGCCCATAGATACCTTCATAAAGTTACTTTCTGTGTAAACTAGGCGGAAAGGACTTCAGTGTGGGCAACCAGCATTCCATTGTGATTCTCATAATGTTACTATCCTTTCAACGGCCAGTTTCAGGAAGTATTTTCTTTTTTCTTTCCTTTTTTAAATTGGCATTAATTGGTTAAATAATGGGCTTTCATTGTGACATTTCCACACATGAACTCAACCCTTCCATTATATGGTCATGGCTCTCCTTCTTCCTCCCTCCCTTGTCAGTGTTTTCTGGGGTACATTAAGCTGTGTTCACATGCACGATTCTATAGAAAAAGTTTTCTTTATAACTCCAAATTTCAAAGTTTTAAAGGCAACTGCACACTGATATTATCATTCTTGTTTCATTTTAGCATGGATGTTGCTCCCTAGGAGGGCAAGATGACATAGATTTACTTTTAAATTTCAATTTAAAATAAAACCCAGAATTACTTAGGCCATGTAATTTCCATCAGGTTCATCAAGCACCTAGTAAAGTCTTAATTAGACATATCTAATATTAACTAACATTAGGTGGTAGAACCCATATAATTCCGCTTGTTCAAGGAAGTAGCTACAAATGAGGGTCCCCAAGGGGAGGTGTTCTCTCCTGGTATATTCCTTTTTTTAATTTCTAAATATTAGCTTCTGTTTCTATGGAAACTGCATATCTTGCTTTGCTATTTGCCTAAGAGACTTTTAGATAGGTTAAAATAAACTCACATAGTTAACAATAACAGTAACATTCTGCTCCGTTCTTAAAATCACACACATTTTCACAGATGAGTTAATAAATCAAACTTTATGATAGGAAATGGGGCTAATATCAATTGCAACCAGAGACTATGTTTTTGAATTCAAGGCCAAATATTTGAAAAAGGCTGCTATTCCTATATAGCTCTTACTTTAAAAAAATCTACTGAGAGTTGTTAATGGACTTCAGTAAAAGACTACCGGGAATACAGTTATCGTTTAACAAAATGGGGTATAATGACTCATTGCAATAAGGCAGAACTCACACCATGGAGAACTGTGGGTGATTCCGTGAAAGGCCATTAGAATGGGATGTGGGCCTGAGTTCGACGATTTGGGGGCAAGGTTCATGAAAGTGGAGTTTTGGACTGGATGCTATCAGGACTCAGTGACAGTTCTGTGATTCGATATGTTTAATAATCTCATGTGGCTAGCAGAGGAAAGAAGAAAGACTAAATTTGTAAGTGGTAAGGAAACAGCTCTTAGATGAGCCAGAATAAGGGAGGGTTAGTTATTTTAGTGGTTTGGACACTGTTCTTGTTTTTTGTCTGTGTTCAGCTATTATGTGGGAGTCTTGATTTCATCTAGATCCTTCAAAGTGACAGATAGGACTTTGGACTGCTGTGGTTCCACAGTGAAGTTGTTGATGTTCACCAGGAAACAGCTCTCCAAGCTCTGAGTGTCAAGCCAGTGAGCAGCAACGCTGAGGTGCTCATGATAGTGCCACGCCCATTCCTGGCTCTTGTTGTGCCAGGCCGCAGACCCCCCCCCCCAAAGACCACCAAGAGCCGAATCCGATGCAAGAACACGAGAGCCATTTATTGCAAGCTCGAGCCTGGACTTACAATTGTCACCGATGCAGCGGATCAGAGGTGTGAGTCCCCACCACGTGTTCAGCAGGGTTTTTATAGGGTTTCCAGCAAGAGGAGGGGGTTTCTATCCTAGCAGTTACATGATTGTCTTAAGGTTCGCGGGCTGCTACATAATTGGTCAGCATTTCACGGGCAAGTTTCAGGGTAGGCTCATTGGTTAGGGGCATAATCATTTCCAGTAAGGGTAGGGGCTTTCCAACTTAGTGATTACAAGACTGGTTAAATCATACATAGCAAGCAGATCATTGGTTGGGATACATAAGACTAACCATAGGACTGCAGGCAACAATATATTTTTTAACTGTTTATGACCCTACAGCTGCTTTATCCATGAACTTGACCAACCTGTCCATTTCCCAGTAACTGGGGTTGTGTTTCTCAACCCTTTGTCTAACTGGCAGCTGCTAGGGGTATAATTGCAGTTTTGATTGTGGGTTTTCTGAGAACTTTTCCAAAAACTGGTTTTTCAACAACTGTTTGTCCCTTAAGTGGCTAACTTGTGTTCTTCCTCAACACTCTCAGAATTGATTTCTCTTTTCTTTTTTTGTCAGAACCAATAACTGGATTTAAGAATCATTCAGGTCAGAGCATGAGTGACAGCTAGAGCCAAGGGCCTTGACCCTCTTAGTCCTGTACTCAGCAAGCACAAATTGGCTGTTGTGGATTTTTTTTCCTCTCTGACCATCTTTGATCTTTAGGGTATTTTTAAAAATTGTCATTTTTTTAATTATAAAAAGGGGAAGCTTAAAAACCATAAATCTAATTTTAAATCTACTTGGAGAGCCATTATACATTATCCAAATATGTTTCCTCAGTTCCAAATTTATTACTTTTCAGTTTAGTTTTCTCAATTAGCATATTGTATCAGACTAAAAATAAACTTTAGAACAAAAGCATCTGAAAATAGAAGCAAACAGAGAGCTTTTTCTACTCATTTTAGAAACCAATCCCCCACCATTTCACTACAACATCTTGAAGAGAGCATAATGAAATACAGGTGTTGACTTAAATCCTAAACTGTTTTTGTATTGTTGTCCATTAACCCTTTGCGGTTGTGAAGCACTGCGGAGGTATACATTTCTCCCTTGTTCTTGTTTCAGCCTCAGCATTCATACAAGATTAGCATTTGAGGGATTAAAGTTACAACCCCCAAGGTGACCTTAATCAAAACAGTGATCACAGCTTATTACACGGCTCACATTGATCTCACATTGAAGGGGATCAGCAAACACTGGGTACCTCTGTTATGGGAAAGAGAGGATGCTGAGGGGAGAGGCCATTCATTCACTAAACAACTAATCAATCAACTCGAAATGGGAGCCAGATTTGGTACGAGATGCTGAAATGCTGATGTGAGCGGAGCACAGAGCTCTTGCTCTCACAGTTTGCTATGGAGCAGGTGATCTGGACATGAGTCAGGCTCACAAATAAATGCCTGTGTGGTTGCAAGTGGAAGACCTCTGGATGATGGGGGGTCACTTCCATGAAAGAATGGAGCAGTGGCACCTGACATTCTTGAGGAAATAAAGTGTTAAGAGTGACATTTATGGGAAGAAGGAGAAGAAGATTGCTGAAGAATGTTATTAACAGAGGCAAGAGCAGAAACAGAGGCTTTAGGGAGGCTGTGAAGAGGTTTTGACCTTGTTAGGTGGTTTCCCTCCAAACAGATCCAGAAGTTTATCTGGTTTTGCCACATGCTTATTGATGTTGCATTCAAGAATGGCACCTGTGAGCTGATGAGGGCGACTGGAGCTGTGGGACCCTTTTTAAACCGCCTCCAGCTGAGGCTTCTCTGTATCCTTGAACACAGAGACAAGTCTTCTGACTTGAGAGGAGGTAGGCATAACTTTGGGCCAGCCAGCTGAGGGCAATTGCCTGATGAGTAGTACGCTTCAGCCATAGCCTTAATCTGCCCACCTTCAAATTGGCTCAGGGATCTGCACTCACTACTCTCTAGGATACGTGTCTCTCCCCATCCCCCAGAATTTCCAGCACAGAAGCCAGAGAGAATGAAGAATATCTATGTCTGTGGACTAGAAAATGCTTTATCAAAGCTCTATGTAAGATACTCTTTTCCTTGGTAGTTCTCTAGTGTTGTATACCATATCCAAACTCCTCTTTCTTAATAACACAAAGAATGTTTGTGGGTAAGGCTGTAGTAATTGGCATCAATTGCCCACGTCTAATTAGCTTTTGTTTCTTGTGTCAAAAATCTCACTGATGGACATTTATCGTACCAGAATACTCCAGTTGATTTAGCACAACCATATACTATCCTTGGTAATCAGGAATGTACACTTTGTACTTTGATGCTCAGTCTGATCTTTGCTGTTATTGTTGCGAGTTATTCTCCTTGCTCTAATGCTCTCCTGTGTGAGCCTTCAGGAGCTCCTGCGAAGCAGCGGAAATGATTCTTGCTCAGATCTTTACCCTGGAAAGATGAATCATGGTAATTCATAAAAGCCATGCAGAGTTCCGGCTTGACAGTTTAATAGCTTTCCTTTTAGTCAGTTGGTGTAAGAATCTAATTTTGAGCCTGTTCATTTGTGCAAAAAGGTCAATGTAATTTCATGATAGCTTCTATGTTTTTCCCCACAGAACCCATCATCTTCCAAACAGAACAGTGATGCGGGTACCATGTCATGTAAAGTAAATGCGACTAACAGGTCCAGATTCACACGTACAAAATCTTCACCTGGACAACATATAAGACCTTTACTTTTCTCCTCCACAATCATTCATCATAATCAGCTATTTCTGCCTCTTAAGCAACTATCCTTTCTCCATTCTGTCTACTATCAGAGGACAATTCTATCAGTATCATCCCTTTACATGACTCGTTCATGCTATACAATGTCAGGTAGCCTGCAATTGGTTATATTAGAGGCAATTGGCCCAGACAAAAAACTGATCAAGGACTGGTCTTGAGGAAACCCATTAGGGGCAATCTTCAGTCTGGTTAACATATTTATAAGCCAGGTCTTGTGTGCTCTCACCACTTTATCTCTATACACACCTTTAGGCTCCAGGTTTTGTAAGATAATCTATAAGGGCTGAGAAGTTGGCTCAGTGGTAGAGTGCTTGCCTCACATGCATGAGGCCCTGGGTTCGATTCCTCAGCATACATAAGCAGAAAAAGCCAGAAGTGGTGCCCTGTCTCAAGTGGTAGAGTGCTAGCCTTAAGCTGAGCAGCTGAGGGATAGGGCCCAGGCCCAGAGTTCAGTCCCCACAACTGACAAAAAAAAAGCTATAACATGTCCCTGGAAATGACAGAGGATAGTTCCATTTGGCAATGTGTGGATTATGCAGAAGTAATGATGACAGCACTCTTGAAATGAAAGCTGAAATCCACCTGTCCTTAGAAAAAGTTTTCCAAATGAAAGTATAGCCTGTAGAAGGGAAGGGCTTTTTTTCCCCAACTTGGAAGCGTCTTAGGAAGTGTTACTCTTTAGAGAGATAATTGTGGTTAATTCTTAACTCAGATACTTTCCCTTTATATTGTTAATACTAGTGAATCACCTCTTGTTATCAAAAGGCCTGTTGAAATTATACATTTTAATTTTGACCTTGAAGAGCTAAATACAGACACTAAACACCTTTACTCTGGAGAAATTAAAATCTAGGGGCTCAAAACAACTAACTACAACTTCAACAAATCTTAGAAGAGAAAAATCTGTTCTGGATGGATAAACAGCATTTGTTCTGGGTCTTGGAGTAGAAAGAAAGTATATTCTGGATAAATGGAATACATCAAAAATGCTCTGTTGTGATCAGAGACTAAGAGGAATGAGGCAAACATTAGCAGGGGACAGAGGATAAGCGAGGAAGAGTTGGAGTGAGAAATAACTAGGAAAGAAGTGTACACAGGGCATGGGGTACTTTAATGTCTTGTTAAAAAGTGTTCACTTTCTTCTTAACAGAAATTCAGATTTTTTTGAGGGGATGTAACATTTTTTTAATGTTATTTAGCTGTAAAAGAAAATAGCCAAGAGGTTAGAGAGTGGAGACAGGATGGTAAAAGGCTGGGAGGGAAGCGTTAGACTATAAAGAAGAGGAAGACCTGGGAACTCTGAATGCCTAGTAGACAACTGCTGGCCGTGGCAGCAGTTGAGAGAGTTGGAAATATCCTGGGCACAGTGGGCAGCTTCCAAGATGGCCTCAAGGCCCCTCATCTGCTGGTAGTTCCATCCCACATTGTATCTGGGTTGTTCTCTGTGGCCAATGGAACATGTCAGAAGTGATGGCACATGACATTCAATATTAGTTTACGAATAGCTTTTGTCTTGGCTGCTCACTTCTGTGTATTTGCTTAAGAGGAAACAGCTGCTCCTGAGTGAGAAGCCCTATGGGAATGGATGCTTTTTGACTACAGACATGTGAGTCAGCTTAGAAATCAATTCTGCAGCTCAAAGTAGTCTTTATATGACTCTGGCCCTAACTGACATCTTAACCATAACCTCTTCAGATCCTGAGCTTGAATCACTCAGCTGTGCTGCTTCTCATATCTTGTTTTAAGATGTTAAATCTGGGTGATTTGTTATGCAATGGTAGACAATAAATACCCTGAATTATTGGGCAGACTGATGAAGACAGGAAATACAGGGAAGGTAAACTAGTTTTAGCAAGGAAATGACAAATTTACTTTTCTACATGTTGAGTTGTGCTAATTCTGTCTATTCTTCAGACATTTGGGGACAGATACAGAGTTAGAAACCATCCGTGTGATATAGAAAGGTGGTTTTCAAGCCCAGGAATCCATTAGAATTATCTGGCAAGATTATTAGACAGGTTTTGTGGTCCTTTCCTCAAAGATTCTGGTTCTGTAAATTTGAGACTGGGCCCTAAAATCTGTACTTTGAACAAGTTCCCCAGTGATACTGACGTTTTTGGTCCAGAGATCACATTTTGAGAAATCAGTGGTGGAGAGAAATTCAGAAAACACAAAAGAATAATATTTATTGTAACTAATAATTCTCCTCTCTCTGTAATGTTATTCTTTTATAGAGCTGAAGTTAACCATCAAAAATGATGAAAGGATTTAAAAACACTTAACTGCTTTCCTTTGGATGTTGAATGTCTCTAATTTTCCTGGGTTAGAAGATTTTGCCAGGGGTGGGGGGTGATACTGGAAGGTGAGGGAACTTTTAAAGGGTAGGGCATAATGGAAAGTCCTGAGGTCATTGGTGAGTTGTGTCCTTGAAGGAGATTCTGGCCCATCCTCCCTCTCTCACTGGCTATGAAGTGCACAGTTTTCTTTTCCATACAGTCCCTGCCAGTTATTATTTGGCACAGCTACCAGAGGCCCGAAGCAATGGGCCCACCCAATACTGAACTGGAACCTCCCAAACCATGAGCCAAGATAAATACTTCTCTTTGTAAGCTAGCTTTTTAGGTATTTTATTAGAGTGACTAACACAGTGACCCAATTTAGAACTGGGGAAATTTGTGAACAGTTAAAAACCATGTGAAAAAAATTGAGTCTCCTTACTCGATTAGGACCATATATAATCAATAATTGTATGTATTCACAGGGAACAGCTTTTCTGCTACTGTCTTTTGGTTTTAGTGTTGTATTTATAACTTGACATGTATTTCAGTTGATTATTAGCAAGCACATAGGGAGAGATTCCAGGAGAAACCTTAAAATATTCAATTATGTGCTATAGCATTTTCATATTTCTTCTTAGATTATTAGAGTAAATCTCTAGAGATTTTGTTTTGACATCCAGGGGAACCAATTATATATTTCCCTTAGCAAACCTGTGAGGTATTGGTTGCTGCTTCTAGGGAGATGAGGTACAACCACCTGTTAACTAGAGGCCACTTTCATAATGAACAGCTGCTGCTTCAGAATAAAGGGTTGTATTTCTTTACTCTTTTGCTTTCCCACAAAGTTCACACATGTAGAAATTAAAATATTTGATTCATATAATTAGCTGACCATAGAAAGACAAATTAATTGAATTTTCCCCCAATGATTGCATGTGTGTGTGTATGTGTGCCCTAAAAGATTGATTTTTTTGTATCTGTAGATTTCATTTATCATCTTTAGCCATCTACATTAAAATGAGGATAGACACATAATCTCTGATGTAGAGAAGGCTGGTTCTTGGATTTAGTACCCCAGTTTCCTAGTAACCTATCACTTGCCTTACCATTTGATATGCAGTCCCAACCTTGTTGCCTAGAGACTGTCCTCATCTGACAATGAATGCAGAATGCTTTGTGCCTGCATTCCAGTACCTACCTTCCAATACCATCATTTATTGCTTCTTGTTTCAGAATGCATACATTTCATACACTGCCATACATTATGCTCCCCTTGTCCCTTAAACATTTTCCTTAGATGCAGCCTTCTGATTCTGGACCTATCAATGAACTCATGTCCTGTCTACCTTTCCTCTTACAGAGCCATTGTCAACTGCTATCTGTCCTGTCTGACCAGTGGTGTCTCATTTAGTTTCAGCTACAATTTTTCTAGTTCATCCTATTGCCAGATAAGCTAGAATATGTCCCTGAGAAAGACAGAAAAAAAGCTCCATTTGGCAATACACAGATTATACAGAATTAATGATGACAGCAGTCTTGAAATGAAGGTGTTTCACCCTAAAAGCTAAACTCCAAAGTTATGCTGGATGACCATTTTTACATTGTCATATTTATTTGTTCATATAGAGAGAGACCTATTTGCAGTTATCAGCTAAGCTCGCTGAGTCAATTAAGATGTTTTAGCAGATGTTTTAAATTAATCACTTGCCATTCAACCACTTATTATTTTTTGGGGGGGGGTCTGGTCGTGGGATCTGAACTCTGGGCCTAGGTGCTGTCCCTCAGCTCTTCAGCTCAAGGCTAGCGCTCTACCACTTGAGCCACAGTGCCACTTCCGGCTTTTTTCTGCTTATGTGGTGCTGAGGAATCGAACCCAGGGCCTCATGCATGCAAGGCAAGCACTCTACCACTGAGCCAATTTCCCAGCCCTTATTTTTTTATTATTAGTTTTTACTAAGTAGCTGTACAAAGGCATTTCAATTCTACAAGTCAGGTTATAAGTACAATGCATCTTGATCAATGTCACCCCTTTTTTTTTTCTTCCCCATCTTTTCCACATCCCATCCCTACCCTCAAGTAGTGTAGTTCATTTTTTGCATAATATACACTGAATGTACTCTACTATGTTAGTGTGTAATATAGTCAACAACTTCTTGAGAATTGGATGAGACTCATGATAAAAGGGTTTTGTTAAGGCGGGCTGCTAAAGGAAACAATGCCTTTCCAAAACTCCCTTCAGGAGACACTCAGAACAGCTCAAACCTCTACAGTTGATTCTTTTCCTCTAATGAATGTTAAAGACACAGACTGTGTCATCCTGAATCTTCTTGGTATATGAGGCAGGTTATAATCAACTCCCATAGGCAGGAAGAGGAGGACCGCCATTCTGCAGCCTCTTGTTAGAGTAATATATGGACATGCAAAATCCCTTTCCAAACCCAGAAGTGTTAGCAAACAAACACCTCACAGCATTCAGATTCAGTGAGTATGTTCAGCAGGTATGTGGGCTCAGATATAATGAGAATTTAATATTATCAGCTGAAACTAATGTGTGAAAATAGTTCTTGTTTTACTCAACTATGCATGAAGGGATGAAGGATTGACACCACCTCCAATTGGGCGTAAAAGTCTCAGCCAATAATTCTTTGTTGAAATATTTCCAACTTATTAAGTTTAGGACTATGAGGAGCCTGCTGGAATTAGTACAGATGAACATAATTGCCTAAGTATGGCATGGAATAAGTGTGTGTGTGTGTGTGTGTGTGTGTGTGTGTGTGTGTGTATTTCACATCCCACTTTGTCACACAGTGCTGAGATCTTCATCGTCTCTGTCTTCCAAAGGTTTTTAAAGGTCCTTTGATGTTTAATTCTTTAAACAATTTTTGAAAATTTTATTGTAAAGATGATGTATAGAGGGGATACAGTTAACATAAGTCTGGTAATACATTTTCTCTTGAACAGTGTCACCCACTCCCTCATTCTTTCCCAGTTTTTCCCCTCCCAACTCTCCCAACTAGTTGTATAGTTCATTTCTAACAGTGTCTAGTGAGCATCATGCTGAATTGGTTTACCCTTTGTTCTACCCTTTCTGTGTTTCTTTTTCCCCTCCCCAAATTAGATAAAGTTATATACAAGAAAAAGTCTAGAGAAATAAAAACAGTGACAAAAAGGGAATAAACTAAAGAAAAAAAGGAAAGAAGAAAAAAAGAACTGCCAACAATACAATTAAAAAACACTTGCTTCCAATCTTGGAGTTCATTTCAAAAAGCACATTTTATATGATCATACGTACATAGCTGTTGAGCTCTTGAACTTCCCTATGACCCAGCAATCCCACTCCTGGGCATCTATCCAAATGATCACAAACCAGGCTGCACTTAAGCCACCAGCACAACCATGTTCATTTCAGTATTGTTTACTATGTCATCAATCCAGACGCCCCCAAGTTGACAAATGGATTAAGAAAATGTAGTATATATACACAATGGAATTATATTCTTCCATTAGAATGAATGGCATTGCCCTATTCATAAGGAAATGGAGTGACTTGGAAAAAATTATAGTAAGTGAAGTAAGACTAAAAGAAACATAGGCTGCATCACTTCCTTCATTTGTAATAATTAGAATGTGCCTATAAACCTACGAGTAAACCCAATAGATAGTAAAAGACAAATAATTACACTTGGATATGATTCATTAAACAGCACTCTAAACTTTCACACAGTGATGTTTAATTCTAACAAACCTGGGCAAGGTGGCTGCTTAGGTCTGAGGTAAATACAATGATGTAATTTATAGAGATGTCTTGTCCAAATTGCTGTAAATTTAGCCATCAGGAGCAAATAAAAGTTTATTGATGCTTCTAGGTAGAATTTAAAATGGGTATTAAGAGTGAACCTTAGTCACCCAGCTCTGATAGACATTCGGAAGAGTTCAGTTAGGCTTACTCTAATGAACACAACCATTGAGATCAGAAGTATACGGACAATTCAAATTCTGAGACAAGAGTAAATAGAGCTCATGGAATTCGGGGGGGGGGGAATGGTGGGGCAGGGATATTTGGCCTATGTTGCTTTGTGTCAGGAGTATAGTGAACTCTTCCTCCCAAATGATTTCCTAACTCTGAGTCATTTGCCTGTTTCCTTTAGAGAATGATTTTGAATCCCCCATTCCTATAAATACACTACTTTTATTTTAAGAAAATTGAAAGGAAGAAATAGAATGATAAAATGATGTAGAATAATATTCTAAAGGTTAAGGTAGTGGTGAAGATTTGATTTTGTGTAAAGCAGTGGTGATTTTAACATGGGTCTAGTATGTTAGATTGAATTTTAGAAAGTTGCCAACACCCTGCCATTTGTGATGAACAGACCTGATGTTTGGGTATCATTCAATCCACAAAACAGAAGAATGGAAAGTTCATAATACTTAGGATTAGGCAGATCATACTTGAATTGCTATTCCTGATAGTTAACTATTTTCCTAAATTGTTTAACGTCTTCAAATGACAGTGTCCTCATCTGTGAAATTGGGATAGTCATACTTCCCCCTTTGAGAGTTTTAAAAAATATTAGATGAAATAATGGAAGGCCACCCATTCAGTAACTAACACATGGGAAACACAATGAATATTACTTTCTAACAGGAGCAGCCACATACTTGTGGGGCTCAGTGAGATACAGGAATGGTCCTGCTCCTTTGTGTTGTCCATGGTAGTGATAGCCATCTCCTACATGAGTCGTAGCTCCCTGCAGACATCTAATGTTACCCAAGATCATAAAAAAAGATCATGAAGTTCATCTGGTACTAATTATACTAACGTTAATTATAACTGGTAGAAATCCAGAGATATTGACAACAGTGTGTAGAGGGGATTTAAGGGCCAGATCTCGATGCCCAACATTGCTTTTGGAGCAACAAGTAAACAGCATATGGAGTCCAGTGGCTTCTGAAAGTTCTTGGCTCACAGAATCAATGATTTGAAAGTGCTGCTGGTGTGCATCAGAACTTACTGTGCTAAGACTGCTCCCAATGTTTCCTCTAAGAACTGCAAAACTACCATGGAAAGAACAACCCAGCTGGCCAGTAGAGTCACAGTTGTAATGCCAGCTGCACAGTAAGGAAAATGAACAGGGGACTCGTATGTACATTCTGTGGTGTGCTTAAATAAAACCACATACACTCCCCCTCACACACAAAAAACTGGAGTCCTCACTAAAATGTGAATTTCCAAATGGTGAGAACAAATCATTAAAACAGAATATGGTCCCTCTAGGAAGTGGTTGTCTAGGACACCAACCTGGGATAGTAAGCCAGATGGGTAGTTACACTAGAGCTTGATTTGATGATCTTGAAGACAGATGTGGGAATAATTATATAGATTTTTTTCTTTACCAGAGTACATCTTTTCAACAAACCTTTCTTAAGACAAAGCCTTCTATTCCTCTCTGAAAGGTTAGCATTGGGCTTTAAAAATAGAATGGTGCTTTTAGGTGACAGTAGAGGTGGGAAATGGACTCTTAGATTTGACTGCTTCCCAATTATTTAAAGATCTTCTATAGTCTTAACTCAGAAGAGACTCATAACAAAGGATTTCATACTATTTGTCCAAATAACCTTAAATAAAATCAACTGCTCCAGTTTCTAGCAGATGAAAAAAATATTGATAAAGAGTTCTCATCATTCTGGGTTTATTTGTGTGCCAAGGAATCCATCTTTCAACACCTACATTATGTATCTACTAATTTATAGATATGTCTTACATTTGCATAGATCCAACCAAGAAATCTCAGAGGTCTGTGCACTCTACAAGAAAAATAAGGTTTTAAAACACCTCTTGTACCTTCAGGTAAATGGCTCTTAGGTTTTTTTTTTCTGGACCCAAATGAAAACAAAAAGAAAACAATGTACTCGTCCTTCAGATTTCAGCTTAATGCCATTTTTCTGACTCTTCAAACTAAATTCAGCATCATCCTGCCCCAGTTTTACTTTTCAGAATGCCCTGTTTCCATCCATAACACAATTTAGCCAGCTCCAAAATACAGTGTTGTGTGTGTGTGTTTACTTGGGCACTGTCCTTTTCTTCAGAGTGTACAACCTGAAAATCAGGAATCTTGTGGGGTGGGTTGACTGCCACAAACCAACACAATGCTTGGCATGTGGAGGCTCTCATTAAATGTTTGTTGAGTGAAGAAAACAATGAAAAATCCGGTGGCTTATGCCTGTAATCCTAGCTATTCAGAAGGCTGAGATCTGAGAATCATGGTTCAAAGCCAGCCCGGGCAGGAAAATCTGTGAGACTCATCTCCAATTAACAATCAGAAAACTGGAAGTGGCGCTGTGGCTCAAATGGTAGAGCACTCACCTTGAGCTGAAGAGCTGAGGGACAGTGCCCAAGCCTAGAGTTCAAGCCCCACAGATGATAGGTTTTAGGACATAGGCCTACTAAGGATTTAAGTGGCAATGTGATTTTCCTAAAAAAAACATGATGACATGTGACAGGGGCATATCTCTAGGAAATGTTGTAGAAACTTAGATATTTTTCCTAGAACTCATACATTCCATCATTTTGATTTTTTGTTGTTTTCTTCACTCAACAAGATGTACTTCCTATGTGTTATTCTTCATTGACAATTTTGGTGATCCCTTGTACACAAAGGCTGTGGGCTTGAATGCAAAGAGTATTTTATTGTGTTTCTTTGGAGGCAAGATTTGAGTGACCTAACATGATGTCAGTGTGATGGGGTGGGTAGGGAGGAATGGGAGAGTGTTGAAATGGGTGACCTAGATCAAGATATGTTGTACTCAAAAACTGCTTTGTTAAATGACAACTCCTATGTACAACTACTTAAATAAAAAAATCTAAGCCAGTTTGGCTACTGAGTTGATGAAAAGACAATAACCAGGCAACAATGTCTCCTGCATTAGGTCACCTGTGTGTTGCTTTGAGTTGGTGAACTGAATGTCATACTTTTACAGGACAAGAGGCAATATGTAGCTTTCTTATATAAGTGTTTATTTGGCCACAAGCCCATGCTGTGCGGACATGAATCCTGATCATAGGTGATGGCAGCTATGTTGCATTCAACATGGATAAAATGACAATTGGGAAGTCATTTTTAATTGTGTAGTTGGAGGTACTCCTCTTTAAAATGGAAATGTGTGGATTAGAATTCCCCTAGAGCTGAGCATGCTGTGTAGTGAGGAGAGTCAAGGTTGGCCAAGAACTGAACGCATACCATTATTACACTTACAAATGGTACCAGCGGGTAGAACTCAGCTTCAGTGCCTTCATATAATACCCTGGCATATTTGTGTTGCTTTAAGAAGGTACTTTCCAAATGACAGATCTGCCCAGCAATGCAGAGAGCAAAGTAGTCATAGATGTATCTTAGTAGAGTCTGAAGACGCTCTTCAGAGAACTTAATGAGAAGAATGCTGATAGTGGACAGGAATTTAACTTAAGATTACCTCCAATCCTATGATTATTCTAAGTTCGTAAAGCCCAAATTAATAGATTCTTTGTAGGTGTATTAGAAAGATGGCTCTGATTATTGTTACCTTGAACATTTTACATCTTACTAAAAAAAGAGCAAAATTTCTTTTTATTCGCCTTCATAGTTAAACCCCTTGAAATCATTTGTAGGAACTGACACACTTGCTGCTGCCTCCCACATTTCACCTTTCCTCCATACCATGACTCATTCTGCTCAAGTCTGGCTTTGGTCTCCACTGATCTATTTGAATGTCTTGTTAAGTTCATGGATCACCCCCTTGTTGATAGACGCACTGGAAACTTCTGAGTCATTATGGCACTACCTGGAGCATTAAAATACCACTAATGACTTCTATCTTTACAAAAACAATCCTGTCTCTGGCTCTGCACTACTTTACCTTTCTGATTTTCCTCCTCTGTCATTTTCATTTCCTCTTGGAAATGGTTCATTTCCTCTATCTACCTTTGCAATGTGGTACTCTTACCACTTCTACCTTGTATCCTCCAGTTACCCCATAGAACTCAGTGATCATATGTCAGCTGATGGCATATGATCCCTGACTCAGATGTCTCTGCAGAAAGACATCTGGATTTGGATACAATTCGATTCTGATGGCCAATTGCCTCAGTAGCTCCTCTGGGGAGGGTCTTCTACTCACCTTCCCTTAGCCCATACCTTTTCCTTGAGATCTGCTCCACTTCCCAGATTTCAGAAATTGACCCCTCAGTTGCTCAAGCTAGAAACCTAGGTCTCTATTCTTTACCTATATTCACCTGAGTGTCAACTCCTTTCCTTTACATCTTTTTTGTGTCTATGCAATTTTCATATGTGATTAGCCTGGCAGGGGTCCTCAAGCCAAAACACCAACAGTTCTTGCCTGGTGTAGGATCGTACAAAGTATCTCTGGTTTCAATTTTCTTTCTGCCATTACTTTACACCAAACACTGATTTTTCTAAATATTCTTATCTCCTTCTGATGAACACCCCTCATCCACCTTACCCTCTACAGATCCTAATACACTCATGACTCTTTAGAATGACTTTCAGGACTTGTTACAGTCTGATGCCTTACTTTATGACTCTTTCAGACCCACAGTTCTGTAAGACAATGTATATTTTGTTTTTCCAGCCCAAATTCTCTCTGTTCTTTCTCTATGCCTCCAATCTGTATCCTATGTCATTGTATCACTACTATGCAAACCAATTTTTTTTCTGTTCCTGTGTCTTGAACTCAGAACCTGGGCACTGTTCCTGACCTCTTTTGCTCAAGGCTAGCACTATATCACTTGAGCCACTGCTCCACTTCTGGCTTTTTATGGTTAATTGAAGACTTATCTTTCCTGGGCTGACTTTGAACTGTGATCCTCAAATCTCAGTCTCCTGAATAGCTACAATTACAGGTGTGAGTCACTGGTCCCTGGCTTTCAATTAATTTTTTAAATTTTATTGTTCTGGAAAGCTGTGTTCTCCTTTTCAGAACTTCTTCAGCCCCTCTCCATGGTAGCAAGGTATTCATAATGTATTAGAAAGTTTGCTTTTCTTTGATCCCTTAGAATAGTCCATGAATACAGATGGTGTCTGAGGAACTTCTCATACAGTCCTTGGCAGATCAGTTATTTTCAACAAAAAGCAGAAACTCACCAGATTTTAAGGTGTAGTGTTTCATAGGTTAATTTCACTTCAATTGAATGTAATTTCCCATGGCTTGATATGTGTGTAGGAGTAACAGTAGAGGCTTAGTATGGACATACATATATACTTGTATGCAGATATAAGGTTCATATATACCCAAGTATGTAAGAACATATTCTATACATTCCATGTGACTGTTGTAATGATCACAACCAGGGAGACTAAACAGAAAATTATTCTCTCATGGTTCTGTAGGTCAGAAGTCTGTTATTTGGCTGTTGTTGGGGCTATGCTTCTCACAGGTACTCTTGGAAATTCTTTCTCTTGGCTCTTCCAGCTTCTGGTGGCTGTCAGCTTTACTTGGCTTATGGCTCCATCACTACAGTCTTTACCTCCAGTTTCACATGGGATGCTCTTCTGTGTGTCTCTCTCTTTTTTTTCTTGAATTTGGTGGTAGAGGTATTTGACCTCAGTACGTCACTGAGTCATGCCTCCAATTCTGTATGTCTCTTATGAGGACACACATGGCAAAACTGAGAGCTCACTTAGATAATTCAGGATCTCCTCATCCTAAGATATTGATTTGATTGTACATGCAAAGACTTTTTTGTCAAGTAAAGTCATAGGAATTAGGCCATAGATCTATCTTCTTTTTTTCTTCTTTTTTTGAGACACCATTTAATTCACTACAAATATATTTTCCATTATAAGTAAAAACATAAGTTATTACAAGTTTTCATCTCTGGGGAAACCTAAATCCTTTGTGATCCTGGGCTGATCCTGACCAAAGAAGTGTATGCATGTGTGTGTGTGTGTGTGTGTGTGTGTGTGTGTGTGTGTGTGTGTGTGTGTGTGTGTGTGTGTGTGTGTGTGTGTGTGTGTGTGTGTGTGTGTGTATTTCCTTAGTTAAGAAGAAAAAAGTACAAAACAGACAATTACAAGCCCTGTTTCTGTTCTTCTTAAATGAATCTATCTAAACACCATTGTTTTATGGTTATTAAGTAGAAGAAAATTCCTGCCAGGTGCTGATGGCTTATGTCTGCAATCCTACTACTCAGGAGGCTGAGATCTGAGGATCATGGTTTAAAGCCAGCCCAGGAAATTAATTTCATGAGACTCTTATCTCCAGTTGACCACCCAGAAGCTGGTGGAAGTGAAATTGTAGCTCAAACAGTACAATGCTAGCCCTGAGCAAAATTATCTCGGCATAGAACCCAGGTCTTGAGTTTAAGCCCTGGGACTGTCACCAAAACAGTTTTAAAAAATCCCACTCTCCCCCATTAGATTAAAATAATAATTTATGCTTAAAATTTCATGTTTGGTAGATAGAAGTCTAAAATTATAGAAGTCCATAAATTATAGATTTCTTCATATATATATATATATATATATATATTCTGTTATCTATTGAAAATGTTATCTAGTGCATTAGCTAGTAGTATAGCTGGTTGACAGCCCAGGTATTTGTGACTAAGGAGGATTGTTTTTGCATCTGTATCTGCATTGCACAGTTCCTTCACATTCCTAAATGTGTTCATGCTTTTCTATCACTCAAATGTGGCCAAACACATTTTTACATATAAACTTATTCCTATACAAGAAGCTAAGAAGAAATGTTCCCAAACAGATTTATGTAATTATATGTTTTACTTTTAATATGAAATTAAGAAATACCAATATAAATTAAAAATAGCTCAGGATTTATATTGGGGAATAATTTCAAGATACTTTTAAGATTTTACTTCTAAAACCAAATGTTACTTATGATATCTATACCCTGCAATACACAAAATCATGAGTTGGTACCTATATTTTCAGTGATGGTGAGTTTTACAATTCAGAACAGTCCTTTAGTTTATTGATTTGTGTTCCCAAACTAATTTGGGTAAGGAATAAATGAGGGATTTTTAAATGAGGGATTTTTACACACTTAAAATCTATTTTCTCTTAAAGACTTTTTCTAAGCAAAAATAAAATTGATCTTTTTTTTTAAAAGAAGAGGGTAACTGAAGTAGAGAGGAATGAACCAAAGTGATGGATGGAATCTTAGGACTTAGGTCATATACAATCGTTATCTTTTTCATTTTGCTTGGGAAGGTTCAAAGTCATAGTACATTTTTTGGGGGAGAGGGGGTCTGGTCATGGGGCCTGAACTCTGGACCTGGGTGCTGTCCCTCAGGTCTTCAGCTCAAGGCAAGTGCTCTACCACTGAGCCACCTTCCCAGCACCGTAGTACATTTTTTTTAAAAGAAAGGCTTTACTGCTTCTTTTAAAAGTTTTCATTTGTCTGAAGTTTTTATTAAAGCTACTCAGACATGCACAAACATTTAATGTTTATGCATTTGTGGTAATGTGCACTAATAGTTGCTGCTTCATGTCTAGTACAGAACATTATCACATACGTTTATTTATTTGAAACTGTTTGGCGTTATGTGTTGTGAGTTAATACTCAAGAGTAGGTCTCCAGTGGTCTCATGTCATCTTTTAGTTTGCTATCACCTGATTTTTTTACCTTTACGGAATTATTACATCCAGCATTAAGAACTTTTGACCTGGGGCTGGGAAGGTGGCTCAGTGGTATAGTGCTTGCCTTGTATGTGTGAGGCCCTGGGTTCAATTCCTCAGCACCACATAAGCAGAAAAACAAATACCCCCCCCCCAAAAAAAAGAAAGAACTTTTGACCAATGAACCAATAGACCTGAGGCAGAAGTATGAACTTTAGAAAGAATTCCGTCATGAGTAAAAGAGGAGCATGGGAATAAGTATCAAAGAGTGATAGCCATTAGGCTACATAGACTTTTTTTCTAGTAACAATGACTATGCTTCATAGAACACATAAATGCACAGGTATGGTCGGCTTTTTTGTGTTTTTCATGTTGAGGATAGGAGTTAGGGCCTTGTACATACTAGGTAAGGACTCTACCATTAAGCTACATCCCCTGCCCCAGGCTAATTCTTAAAACCTAATTAAATGAAAAAAATGTTAGTTCATTATAAAATAAAATAAACTTCACTAAGATACTCAAATATTAAGAAAATATTCACTGCTTTGTTTAAAATAAGCATTAAAAATTTAGTTAAGGTTATATAACTAGTTTGTTTTACTATGAAGTTAAAAATATCCTTAGGGAAAGTTTACATATAAATAAAATAACTTGGTGGTTTTATATCATTTTAAATACAGTTTTAATTTTCTTGAGGTATGTTTAATAATACAGTAATATAAGCATAATAAAATGCTTTCTTAACTGCTGGATCTGTGTGTGTGTGTGTGTGTGTGTGTGTGTGTGTGTGTGTGTGTGTGTGTGTGTGTGTGTGTGTGTGTGTGTGTGTGTGTGTGCATATGTATGTTTGCAAACCCTGGGCCTTGAACTCAGGGCCTACTCATTGTATCTGAGCATTTTTGTTCAAAGAGAACCCTTTACCAGTTGAGCCAAAGCTCCCCTTCTAGTGTTTTTGTTTTGGTAGTGACTTGGAAATAAGAGTCTCCTGGACTCCCTATCCAAACTGTATTCAAACTGCAGTCCTCAGATCTCAGTCTCCTGAGTAGCTAGAATTACAAGCATGAGCCACCAGCACCCAGCTGAATCTTAGATCTTTATTTTAATGTAGTTTTACTAAGCCTGCAGTATAAAACAATCTGCTCACTTTGTGGATCTAAAAGATAAGTACAATATTAAACTATTTTCATAAAATGTAGACCAAATTTCCTGTAATGAGCATATTCCACTTTTATTCTTTACTACCAAAACATTGTAGAAAATAGGTGATGCTGTGCATGTGAAATTCCAACTCACTGTTCATGGACTTATCTTTGATTTTTGCTCACGAAGTAGCAAGCCAATGTGGATAGGTATTGTAGAGAAATCACTGATGAGCTGACAGACTGTGGGCATGAGTAATTTGTTTATTAAGCAAGGCATATTTTTAAAATGACCTTTGATTTCTGATCATAAGAGAAAAAAAAATCTCTAACCATGAATCACAGAGTATTTTCAGTGTAAGTCATCTTTTGCTTTGGTTAGGATGTAAGACATGTCCACATTAAGGATCTCTCTAATAGATCATATTTATACAGTACTATGGCTGGCAGTAGATGTTCAAGAAATATTTTTTTCAGTCCTGCTGTCGCCCAACTCTCTGCCCCTACCCCCTGTCCAAATTGCTTTATTATAGTCTCTTGGGGAGCACTTTCCAAATTTCAGACATATACCTTACATGTGCTATTTAATTCATGCCAGAAACTAATTAGGTTTGATTACTCTCCACTTCACTGGTATACAAATGAGGGCTTGGGGAACTGAATGGATTTATGTAAGGTCATATCTGTCTTTGTCTCCAACCTACCCTTCTCACAGCTGTTCTGTAAATCTTTCTGAATCTAAGTTTGGACATGTCACACACAGAGTCAGTCTTTTGGTAGCTCTTGCAAGCTTTGGAATAAAATTCAAAAATCTTTAACATGGAAGAGGCTTTCTTGTTATTTCTTATCTGTCACCCTTTCTTACAAGCCATATCCATGTCTTTGTGTATGTATTCACATATATGTACACATATGTATTGATTGTATATGTACACATACATGTATTTAAAATATATGTGTATATACTTACATGTGTATATGTATATATGTGTATATATGTCACCATCCAATCTTTTTGTAGCTTCTTATTAGTGTTATAAATCCTTTTAAACTCTGCTTTTATGTGTTTCTTTTTCCTGCTGAAATTTCCTTCTCTCCTTCTACCCTTGGCCAATGCCTATTCAGAAATACATTTATCAGAATTATACACAAATTTCCCAAATGATAATGATACTATTTTAAAAGTGAAAATTATCCTGAATTTGTTTCACTCTTGAATGTCTTCCTTAGAAATTAATTAAAGGTCAAATACAGTGAAAGCAGGGGTTATATTGCGGGGTAGGGACATACAAAGCAACAAAGAAATCATCTTATAAATATGTTAGAAACAATCACATGAAAGAAAAAACATTTGAATACTTATCTTGGGGTTCATTTCACCTAACATCAACTTATCTGACCTAATTTGTGGAGGGGAAGGGAAAAAACAAATAGTTTAAATAGGGATACAGGTGGGCCCATTGCAACAACGAGATGTACAAGTCGTCATGTTGAAAACAAACTTTACAACTTTGGGGGGGAGGGTGGGAAGAGGGGAAGAAACAGGGGGTTGGTGGGGGGGAGATTGGAAGGGATAGGAAGGAGAAACAAAGGAGGAGGCAACAATGCTTGATAAGAAATGTACTTATTATCTTGCCCGTGTAATTGTAACTGCTCTGTACAGTATTTTCATAATAAAAAAAAGAAATTAATTAAAGGTAAATCTGTGCTAAAAAGAAGTAGCTGTTAAAGATGTCCTTGTTCCAAAAATTATGCACTTTGCCCAGTTAAGATACAGCAGTTGATGTAGTAATTAAGCTATTCTTCTTTAAGCAGGTCATAGGAGTAAATAACTAATGTAAGGTAAGCCTCTCGAGTTTTGTAGAATATGGGTCACAGGGTGGAAGGGCCTACATCTCATAACCTGGGTTCAGGATTGGGGCACTCAGTGTAGCTTTCAGTGGACAGGCTTACTGGAAGAAGAACTCAGGACTAGATTGGCCCTTCCATATTCAGGAAGCTTGACTATAAATTATAGTCCAGAATCAAAAACACTTGTATCAGGACACTCCTTTTCAGGTCCTTTTATTTGTATATTTTAAGATATATGAATGAGTTAGTCAATTATTTTTTTGAAATCTGTCTGGTCAAATCTAATTTGACCTGTTAGGTGTTTTTTCAGTTACTTTCAGTCTAGTGATGATTAAGCATCTTTACTGTTAGGTTCAGTACTAGCCATTGAACTTGTTAGCATATGACTGTAGGCTTTCTCTTTATTAGATCAAGAGTATTGTAACAAAAGAAATGTCTATATGTTTAATGATGTGGAAGGAAGAGGAAAAGCACATTGTATCTTGAAGGACTACACAGAGGCTCTTAGGATAAATGAGTTAATCAACTTGAGAATACCCTTGAAATATTAATACATATGGTCTCCACACAAATTATTTCTGGATAGAAAATGTCCAGGCCACTTATATGTGCTAATATATGAAAAGGTGGGGAATTCACTCATATATATTTGATAATATTTGAAACAAACTGTAGAGACATTTCTTTCTGAGAGACAGGACTAATGGGACATTTGAATCAATCTCCAGAAGGTGTGCGTGATCTGAAGAATGCAGCAGGGGCCAGTGAAGGACCAGGATGCCTAGCCCAACGCACGGAGTGCTTAAGTCATAGTGTGTTTTGCTTAAATGTTTTAAGACCAGATATGTTCCTGGAATTTGTGGCAGGGCTTTTGGACAGTCACTTCGAGTTCATGAGACCAAAGAAGTATTGAAATAAGGAAAGTACCTCAACTTGATATCTGGAGCCAAGTTCTATAGTGCTACCAATTTTTCTCAAAGGTTTGATTTTCTAGCCCATGTTCATAACTTCTTGTGTTATTCTGAAATCCTTCAGTCATCTCCTACACGATGTTGTGGCCAGAACTGGTTGTAATAGATGCTCGTTACATGTGAAGGAAGAAGTAACAATTCAAAGCCTGTGTTCCAGAGAAGCTTCAATTTCCCTATTATCTCTAACCAGCCATGGCACATCACTGAAGATGCAGAACTAAAATGCATTCGCTACATAGTCTAACTAAGCTGAAATGAATAGGCCCCCCCTTACTCAACTTCTTTTTTAAAATACGTATTTTATTATTATTAAGGTGTAATACAGCGGGGTTACCATTTCATAAGTCAGGTAAGGAGAACATTTTCTTTTTGGACAGTGTCACCCCTTCTTTCACCTTCCCCCAGTTCCCCTCTCCCATCCCTGCCCAGAAGTTGCATGGTTTTACATAGTTCATTTTCCACATAGTGTCTACTGAGTACCATGATTGCATTTGTTCACCCTCCCTACTCAAATTCTTAAGTGTTATCTGTAGAAAATAAAGATTTTTTCCTGCTATTTGCTTCTGTTAGTCTTATTTCTCACTAGGCCTTTATTTATGGCACAATTACTGAGTGTGTTAGAATAATTTTTTTGCAGTTTTCTTAGGCTTAGAACTCCATCATTTTAACTGTTAGAGTCCCATATTGTTTTGCACTCTGGGCCTTGAAAGTGATCACAGATCACAATTTAATGTTGAGATGCCTATCATCAAACGACATAAATTCAGTACATGAAAAGCATATAATGCTAGGCATGGTAAGGAGATCCTAATCCTCAGAAAGCTGCATTGTTTCCTATTGACCTTTTGCATTATGAATTCCAGTTTCTGTTATCTTCATAAGACTTGTTATGGGGAGAGAGAGTTTCTACTTCTAGAGACTATTCAACTGATTTCTCTGATTTCATTACCAAACTCTTATAAGGAAATACAAGAATTGACCATACAAGCTTTTAGGTACAATTTAGTGTGAATCTTATATTTGAGGATTTGTATTTCAAAGATCTGTACAACATCAAGATCAGAGATCTACTGACTCCTTCAGATAAAGAATACCTGTCCTGTTTTATTCTAGGGACTAAAAAGACAGGCTTGAAGAACCTGTGGAAAGAGAAGAGAACTTGCTTCAAACTTTCAGCTTCCTTAGGTCTGAGGATAGGATGTGGACATTGGAGAACAGCACAGGGATTGGAGGGCAATCTGAGATCAGAGCAGAGCAGAGAAGATTTACTGGACAATTATCTTGCTACTTTCATTTCCCACCTTTAAAGTCCTAAGATTTTGCTCCCTTCTCTCCTCTACCTACTCCATGAAAATTGTTCTTGCTATGAGCTGTTTTCTTGTCCTCAGTCTGAATGTTCTTCATAGTTTGAACCTAAGTTTTCATCTCTTCTCTTATTATTTTACTTTCCTTAGAGATCTCATTCACTAGCATGCGGGGAGGACAAAGTGGTAGTATTAAATAAATGATTGACACAAACTGAATCTACTTTAATTGCTCTTAGTCAATGAGAATGAGAGATGAGACCACAAATGTTAGAGCCAACAGAAGGCACAGGTTCTCAGCTAGGAGTGTGTCTCAGAATTATTTGGGTAGCTTTCTAAATACATATATCATCCCATGCCCACATTACCCAGAGAGTGGGTCTCAACATGTATATTTGATGTAACTTCCAAAAACATTGTGAAGCATGCCTATGGTTAGAACCATAGTGGAGAAGTGAAGCCTATAATGTACTCACTATTCTTGTGTGTGTGTGTGTGTTTGTGTGTGTGTGCACGAGCATGTATGCATTCGCACATATGCCAGTCTTGTGTCTTGAACTCAGAGCCTGGTCACTGTCTTACAGATTTTTTTGCTCAAAGCTAGTGCTCTACCACTTGAGTCACAGAGCTATCTCTCTGCTTCTTTTGGTGGCTAATGGAAGATGAAAGTCTCACAGACTTTCCTGCCCAGTGGCTTTAAACTGTGATTGAACTTTGGCTCTCAGCCTCCTGAGTTGCTAGGATTACAGGTATGAGCCACTGGTGCCTAGAAGAGTGGTATGTTTTTAAGGGTCAATAACTGATATAAGCATTGCAACTTGTAGTGTCAGATGTTGTTTATGAATTTTAGGCTGATTAGACTGCCTATATTTTAGGCCCTGGTTCAACTAACTCATCTCAGAACTCACCTGTATTGACCTTCCTCAAAAACTAAATCTCCCCTATATGTGAATATAATTACAAAGTGACTAGAAGACTGTATGTTATCTCCAAATACTTGCTGTATGAATAATAAACAGGAGAGTACCAACCCTACAGAAATATGATGCATATGTGAATGTCACAGCAAGATTTCTGATTCAGTGTAGCTAGCAGTTGTTGCTGTCTGCACATACAATGAGCTCATACCCAGCTTTGCAGTTGCTTCATGCCAAGGACAGCAAAGCTGAGGCTGCATGGAGACCTGCAGAGATGTGTGAGAGAGGCACCAGTTGGTCTCCAAGCGTTATAGCGAGGGCTGTGACTATGAGTCAGAAGAGGGGAGGAAGAGGGGATATGGCTTCTCTAAGCATTTTCTTTGCAGAATAGAGCTTCAGAGACCCTGAGGTGCCTTTGGCTCTTCTATTAGGGCTATCCCCTAGAGTAGAACACATCTCTACTTCTGACCTCTAATCTTACAACTCCAAGAACCCATGACTCATAATTGATTTTATCATTTTTTATTTTTTTGTTGGTCATGGGGGCTTAAACTCTGGGCCTGGGCATTATCCTTGAGCTCTTCAGCTCAAGGTGAGTATTCTATCACTTGAGCCACAGCGCCACTTCCAGTTTTCTCATGGTTAATTGGAGCTAAGAGTCTCACAGACTTTCCTGACCGGGCTGGCTTTGAACTGCAATCCCCAGATCTCAGCTTTCTCAGTTGCTAGCATTACAAATGTGAACCACCAGCACCTGACTATGACTCCTAAAATTTTAAAGTAATGTTACAAATTCTGATCTGTGTCTTCATGCTCTCTCACCAACTGCGCAAGACCCTATTTTCCCACTGTTCATCTATCTAAGAAACAAGCTTGCCACTCAGAGGACTGTCATATATCTATGATTACTACTTTGATTTTAGTCACCAATATAATAGCACAAGTGTGCTATTGGCTCCCCACAAGTGTGCTAATGGGTTGGACTGAAAAGCCTTTGTCAATACCAGAAAAGATTATTTCTTTGAGACAGCACCACACTGTGTAGTACAGGTTGGCTGTACATGATCCTCATGTCTCTGCCTCCTGAGTCCTGGGATTAGAGGCCTAGTGATGAAAGATTCTTTTCCTTTCAATCCTCAGAGGAAGAGATTAACCCTGATTAGTTCAGCAACAAATTACAGTTAGCAAAGACTTTTCCTTGTCATGCAAATCCTGGATCTCTGTGGGGTTTGAAAATTAACTTTGGAGTCTGTGGGGTGGATGTTTTTCTGGTACAGGTTGATCTCTGTAATTAGATACGCTTTCCATGATTCAGGTACAGAGGAAATATCTGTATGTGCATGGTGTTTTCCCACTGACTTTTATAGCAGTATCTCTCCGCAAGATATAAAAGGATAGGCTATGGTTTTGGAACAGTTTGGGTATGTCCCCCGAGGATTTGTGTGTTGCTTGGCCCTCACCATGATAGTGCTGAGGTGGTAAAATCCTTAAGGTTTCTGGCCTACTAGGATGGGAGGTCTTTAGGTTATTAAGGAAATGCCCCTGGAAGGGATTGAGGTGATTGTCATCAGTTCTCATCAGGAGGCTGTTTATAAAAAGAGGGGAGCCCACTTCTTGCCTCACCATGGGACCTTCTTCTCTTGCACACGCTCCTGCCATGGTGTCATGTTATGTTGGGACACAGACTCGTTAGAGGCCAAACCAATGGAGCTGTCCAATCTTGGACCTTTACCCTCCCCAGATAAACAAACTCTAAATAACCTAAACTCAATAAAGCCCCCAAATTAACTCTATTCTTTACCTAACCCCAGGGTGTTTTGTTATGGCAATAGGAGATGGACTAATATATTCCAATGTACATACTCCAAAATATCAATACTCTCAGTACTCCTTTGTTGACAATGCTCATTTCATTTAGTTTGAACAGAGCCTGAACTCACTGTTAGTAAAAGAACAATGAAATATTATACAAAAACAGATCTCTGCTTAGCTTCTTTTCTTACTGCATGACTTTAATTAACTTCTCAGCTTCTTCTTCTTAAACACAAAGATAGTAACATCCACTCAGTTGTGTTACTGTGAGGATTAAACATGATAAAAAATGTAAATCCCTTACAATGGCTCTGGTACTTGAGAAATATTAGCTCCTTTCCTTTGTTCCTCTTTTACTGAATGGTCTACTTTATAACATCATTATTTTAGGAACTGAAGTCTACAGAGAAATCCCATGACTTGATTTTCAGATGACTTGATATAACTTCAATATATGATCAACAAGGATCATAGATTCTTCCAGATAGGCTGTATCTCACTGCAGATACTACTGCTGGGTAGCAGTTTAAGAATTTCTGAACTGATTAACGCAAAGAAACTACCAATATTTGTGTTGCTTCCCAGCTTACATCGGTTTTCCGTGGATACTCACACGACAGTGTGTTCCACACTAGATTCATCACAAAATATCAGATAAGAAAACTCTTTGTTCGTATAATTTGGGGAGGGGAAGGGAAAAAACAAATTGTTTAAATAGGGATACAGATTGACCCATTGCAACAATGAGATGTACAAGGCGCTATGTCGAAAAATGAACTTTACAATTTAGGTGGGGGGTTCAGAGGGTGGAGTGGGGTTGGGGGGATGTAGCTGAGGAGGTTGGAGGGAGGGGATGGTAGGGGGAAAACAAAGGAGGAGGCAACAATGCTGGATAAGAAATGTACTCATTACCTTGCTCATGTAACTGTAACCCCTCTGTATGGTATTTTCACAATAAAAAACAATTAAAAAAAGAAAACCCTTTATCACAAAATACCAGATATATAAACCCTGTTACAACGTTAATCTCAGATGAAGATGGAACGGGTGGAAGGGAACAGATTTAACATGCAGTCCCTTATTTAGAATAAGCTTGGTTCTTCCTATATATACCCCCTCTTCCTGGACTTCTTTGCTACAAAATGGTTTTATTTATTTAGTTAGTTAGTTAGGTATTTAGTCAGTTAGTTTTATACAAGTACTGGGGCTTGAATTTAGGCCTGGCATTGTCTCTTAGCTTTTTAACTCAAGTCTGACACTTTTGTAGAGCGAAGACCTCTAAAACTTGAGCCACAGCTGAACTTCTTCTTTTTTCTTGGTTAATTGGAGATAAGAGTCTCACAAATTTTCCTGCCCCACTGGCTTCAAATCTTGATTCTTAGATCTCAGCCTCCTAAGTACATAGGATTACATGTGTGAGTCACCAGTGCTTGGCGTCACTTCATTCATTTTTAAATTTACCTTAATAATATCGCACAATTTGTAAGTGTTACTGATACCAAACAGTTAAATAATCCTAGAAGTCTTATTAATAACCTGGCAACCCTTCAATTCTAGCTCTCATGTCTTGCTTCTTAGAGACAGATTTCTTCAGATAGTTTAAATTGGTTAGACATTTGCCTCCAAATCTCCGCACTAAAAACTATGATTAAAATTGCTTTAGTCAATAAGCTATTTTTTGGGAAGATGCTTTTATAGAAGTGATACATCTGTTGAGCTGGTTATACTAAGAGTCAATGTTTAGAGTATGGTCAACTTGTAGATGATATTGTTGGCTGAGCTGTACCATATACATGATTGCTAACCCTTACTGGCAGACATTTTGTTTTCCTGGTTTTTTTCTCATTCTTCTTCCTCTTTAGTTTGTGTAGTTCCTTAAAACTATTTTCCCTCTATTTCAACTACTATTTTTCACATTTTAGGCTATCCTCCAAACCTGCTATAGTGCAGAAACCATGTAGGGTTTCGATAGAAGGGATTTGTTTGGGATACACTTTGAGAAACTTGAATGGCTGTATCCTTAATTCTTTCTTTTTATTTTTTATTTTTTTTTAAATTGTGAAAATACTGTACAGAGGGGTTACAATTACATGGGCAAGATAATGAGTACATTTCTTATCAATCATTGTAGCCTCCTCCTTTGTTTCCCCTTCCTGTCCCTTCCCATCCTCCCCCCGCCCTCCCACCCAACCCTCCCCACCCTCCCACCCTCCCCCCCACCAAAGTTGTGAAGTTTGTTTTCGACATAACGACTTGTACATCTTATGAGTCAGATTACTCAGAGAATTTTCCCCTAGTCCCCAGATGAAAGTCTCAGCATTCTTCTCTACATAATCTTCCCTTAACCTTCTTGTTTCCCTATGGTAGGTAGTACCTCTTCAACTGAGCTGGTGTTCCAGTCCATAGTATCTCCAGAGAGGAAATACTCACACTTTGTGGTATAGGAAATGAAATTAGCCTGGTAAAGTAATTTAGGTTGCAGAACACCAGGATGTTAAAATGTTTATTTTACTCAAATCATCTTTTCAACATTGTGTGTGTGTGTGTGTGTGTGTGTGTGTGTGTGTGTGTGTGTGTGTGTGTGTGTGTGTGTGTGTTGTTGTTGTTGTTTCTGTAGGAGGAGATATTGAACTCAGGTCCTCATTAGGCAGGTGCTCTACTATGGAGCCACACATCCAAGCAATTTTGCTCTGGTTATTTCTGAGATAACTAGGTTTTTCTGATTTTTTTTTCTCTAGCCATCCTGGACAGTGATCTTCATATTTATGATCTTGTAGTAGTTGAAATGACAGCTATTCAACAAATAGGCTCTATCTATTGGTTGAGTTTTCTGAGTAGCTAAGATTATAGGCATGAGGGACTTGACAACTGGCCCATTATTTTTCTTTATCTGTATTTCCTGTAATCCTATTAGATAAACAAAAAAACTAAAATTTTCTGTTATATATTTATATTAACCTTTGGGTAAAATATGGGAGGGGAGATATATGTACAGATGTTGTATGAGATATGTGGTTTTCTGGGCATATTAGTCATTTATCCACTCAATTAAATATTGATTGACCACCAACACCTATTTTAAACAAATAATAAATGGGAAAAATACATAGTAGTCTAGTTCTCATGTGCATTACTCTATGATGGAAGAGAGACAATAGATAAAAACATAATAAATAAAGTATATTAGAAAGGGATAAACTGTAAGGTAGGAGAAAGTAAAACATGAGATGGGTTTGAAAATTTAAATGTGTTGAGTTTGACTGGTCAGCGTCAGTCTCATTGCCAGAAGTCAAGGCTGTGACAGAGGTAAAAGCTGTTAGCAATAGCAATAACACGTCTGGGAAGGCACTTGGAAGAATGGAAAATTGAGATGTGCCACTTTGATCCGTACTATACTTTTATATATTTTTTAAAATGTATTATATAGTTAATTTTTACGGTTACACAGGCATGGACCTATACAAATTGCTCAAAATAATGAAAATTATGCTAATGTGTATAATCCTTTCTCTAGTACAATGTTCCAAGCTTACATAAACACAGGACTGACTGCAGGATCCTAATTCTTAGGCACACTCATTCAGTCCCAATGGAAGGGGTAATCACGTACTTTAGCCACTGTTCCATTGGTGGTTGTTTCATTCTTGAAATTGAACTATTTAAATCCAATTCATTTTTTTCTGATGAGTTCTAAGGCCAAATCTATTTCATGATCATATCACACAGGTTATTTGATGGTTTTTACTGAGAACACACAAAAAAGATTTTGCAGAGCAAACATAACAAAATTGAAATTCAACTCTTGCTGTCAAGAAGGTTTATGTAGAAATACATGTTTTATGTAGAAATACATGTTGATTACTTTGATTGTAAAATTTTGCTTTAGATGCTAGATTTTAGTGATAAATCTGTTCTCTGTTTCGAGAATGAATATCATTGGCCCATTACTTTGCTTCTCTTTAGAGAATCAGTACCCTTGGAAGGGTAGTCTGTGCAGAGCATTTGGGGGGGGTATAATATTAGTCTCTTTAACCTTAAAACATTTAGTGTACAGGAAGTCTAAATCTAACCATCCATCTAGTCAGAGAAGGGCTTGGGAACCATAAACCCAAGGATTCACTAATTTGAAAAGAGACAAAATACTCTAGTTACCCACAGAGGAAAAGAAATAAAGCTCAAATGTAATATATATTTTTTAATGAGGAGAAAAAAATGAGGAGCAGATGAAGAAAACATTCTCTAGGGGAGAATGCACCATTGTGCAAACTAAAATTTCAGATGTGGTTTAGCTAAAGAGAAGAGGTTCACTAAAAGAAAGCAGCAAACATTTGTCACAGGCTCTAATATGGTCATGAAATGAGTTCAAGTCTGGTACCTGGCCTGTCTGAGCAAAGCTTTCCTTTTGGGCAAGTCCAGCAGTGGGTGAAATCTGACAGGATTTTGGCTCAGATGACTGTGTGCTGTACTTGTCCAGCATCATGAAATGTGCATGCTGAGGGTCAAGGTCAAGAAGATAATGGGCTTGGGACATACATATAATGCTCCTAAAAAGGCATTAGGGTACAAATTATAGTATTTTTATACTTGTTATTCAGCTAATAAAGAAATAAACCATTTAATATTTTTGAGGACCTAAACTGAAGCTTGAGACTAGACTTAACTTCATTTGAAAGTGTTGTGCAGTTTCGAAAGGCAGCACATGGATTATACATAAATGCCACTTCCTGTGTGACTGGAGCTACCCCCATCTGATCACAGCATTCTGAATAATGCATGTTAACAGCACGGAACAAAACACGCAGTGCCCGCACTTGTTGGCAACGAAAAATAGAAAAATTTCTTCCCAAAAATTGTTAAAACATTGCTTAGGAGGAGGGAAAAAAAAGACCAATATGTTATTTCAGAAGCAGACTAACACAGAGATATGTGGAGGAGAGATGGCATAAGAAATGTTTGTTCCACATCTTTCCATTTTCATATTAAAAAGAAAAAGTGAACTGTTGGTCTGTGATAGGAACATCAAAGTAAATGCAATCAGTTACTGAAACTGGACTCTCGGCCAAATGGTTAGGGTCAAAGACAACTTTGTCATCCAGAATGAAAACCTGAACCTACTATTGCAAAAATAATCTGCACTTCATCTATGGCATTGCTGAGTTTCAGATGAATCTGTTGAGTATGGTAGCTATTAAATAGATTGAGAATTTGAGTCATAGTAGAAACAATTATTTCTAAACTTGTTTATGTAATGAATACTTTTCCACTTTTTTTACTTCTAAAATAAGTTGGACAACTACAGTGAGATTAGAAACATTTATTAATTTGGATCTTTGAAGTGATCACTCCTTCTTATTTTGCTTCAAAAATTTTTGTTTTCCAAGAGTGGGACTTAAACTAGGTAACTGATGATCTCACTCATTGGCTGGCACTCTACCACCTGAGCCATGCTTCCAACTCCTCCCACTCCCTTTTATAGAAGTATAAAATGAACCTAAAGTACAGGGTAGCCACATTTCTCTTATCATTTAAGCCAGGTGCCTTTATGAATAGGACCAGGCTTTCTGCCCATCCAGTTTATGACAAATAGAATTTATTATAAATATGCACTGGAGGAAGTGTTTGTGAGACCTGAGTAAATGGGAACATGCAGGGTATTACTGTTGTTGTTTCTTAAGCTTTGTGGTGAGTGATGAGGTTTATAGAAACACCAGGTGGTCTAAAATTCTGGAGGGCCGAAGATACCTCAGTAAAAACAAGAAACAACCCTCATCTCTGTGGAAGGACTGTCTCTTGCAGAGAAGATAAATGAGTTTGGAAAATGGAGAGATGGGGAGACAAAGACAGAGAAAAATGCTAATTTGCTCATTGGACCATCCACTCTTCATGGGCAAATAGCAACCTGCTGTTTTCAATTCATTTCTGCCTGCTGCCACAGGTCAATTCATAAGCCATATGTGCATGAATTCAATGTTGTACACCACCAAACCCTGTTGAGATAAGCCACAAGGGAAATATTTAACCAGTTAAATGTTTAACTGTTGCCACAGCAAGAAACGTTACAACATCTACAACTGCAGCAGTTTCTAAATGAAGGGATGAAGCTCCCAGAATTCCCCTAAAGCATTAAGACAGGAAGGTCTTTCAACTGTATCAGTTCAGCATTCAACAGAAAAGTCAATGTCTGAAAAGGAACTTAATGCTGTTTGCATATGAAAAAGTGACCAGCTAGGCAAGTACCATCAAGGATTTAGACTCTTTCAACCACCCTTAGCATATATCCATAAATTTCAAGACTGTTGCCTCATGGTGGCAAAGTGCCTGCTTTACCCTCAGCATTGTGCTTCATCTCAGGCAGAAGAAGAAGGCAAAGAATTAATGATGCAGCTACGCAAGTCCCATTTCTCTAAGGAGATTTTCCTGGAGTTCTGCTTACATCTCATATAAGAAAACACCATAGCTATAAAGCAGTCTTTCAAACTTTTAACATGCTGTTACCATGAGCAAAATTGAAGTTCTGCTTGTAATTTAAAAATGGGGGGGTGGGGGTGGGGGAAACAGGTATTTGATAGCTAGCATACATCACCAGTGTAGATAAGTCATTATTACAAATCATTCTAACTTATTTGTTGGTACATTTTCTATCTGTAATTCCTAATTCTGAACTGATTGAAATTCTGAAAGTATTCATTTCTATTTATTGTTTGTAAGTCAGGCAGAAGGGACTCAGGCTGACATTGCAAAACTGGTTTTGAGTGTTCATGTCTTTCCAATGTGTTCTAAGCAGTACCAAACATGTCAAGATTATCTTGCACAGAAACAAACTGCAAACGTATTGGAGGATTTTTAACTCTCCTGACAGCTGCCGGAAACCTTATCTTGTTTGGCAAATGTCTGAACATCTGATAACCATTGAATGTCTAACAAGATAAAGAAAACAACTGTTTGAACTGATATTGTAACTTAATTCTGGCCAGTAAGGAGTCATTAGACAAGTGGTAGAGGGGGAATAAATGAGGCTTTATAATTAGATGGACCAGGTTTTATATTACTGGCTTTACTGCTTATGTGCTATTTGACTTGGGGCTAGGTGATAGCTAATGGAGGACTCTGACTTGACTGGATTAAGGCATGCCTGGAGAATGGGTAAAGCAGTGCTTCCGGTGTGTCTGTTAGGGCGTTTCTGAGGTTTGTGTTTCACTGAATGGAGGGGAAGAACCAGCTCAATGTGGGAGGGTATCATTTAATCATCCTTGAGCTCAGATAGGACCGGAGGGCAGAAAAGACACTGATCTCTTTGGCTTGTCCTTCCTGAGTGGGGTGTGTTTTTCCTGCTGCAGCACTTAGTCCTTTGAATGCACCTCCACCCTGAAGAAGTTGTTGGTCCTTTGGTCTTGAAAGGGGGCTGTATTTTTGGCTTCTTTGGTCTGAGATTTTTTGTTTCTTAGACCAAGTCATGCATCCAGCTTTTCTGGCTGTACTTCTTGCAAATGAACACTGTGGAACTATTATATTCTTATTTTTTTCCTTCTCCTTTTCAAACTTTTCTTTTTTTGGGGGGGCAATATGGGAATTTGAGTTAGGGACCCAGGCTTGCTAGACAGGTGCTCTACATCTGAGCCCTTTCTAGCCCACCATTTAATTTTTTCAACTTCCGTGACCACCTTTTTAATAAATCACTACTTCTCTCTTTTCCCAACACATTTGCTTTGTTTTCCTAGAAAATCCAAACTGACTCGGATTTTGGTACCAAGAAGTAGTTCTAGAGGAATAAAATTTCAGGAATAAAGTTTGTTAATTATTTTGGAGGTTTCTGAGTTGGTCCTCTAATCTGATTAAACCTAAACATGCTAAGGACAGTACTTCTAATAGCACAGAATGAACCCATAGTCCATGGTTGCTCATAGACAATTGCTCACAGACAGAGATATACAAAACAAATGTGATAGTTAAACTTGTCAACTTGATTGGATTAAGAAACACCTTAAAGGTTGGTAAAGCACACCTCTGAGCTAGCAGGTGAGGGCATTTCCAGAGAGGATAGGATTAGGAAGGCTCTGATTCAATGAATGGCTTAATCTTGTCCTGGATTCAAATCTGAGTAAATTATTGGAAGGAGATGAAACCATGAAGGTGGAGTCTAGTTTGAAGCTGGTGAGTTGCTGGAAGCATGGCTTTAAAGAACACATTTAGTCCTGGTCCCTCCCTGCTAACCTCTCTGCTTCCTGGCTGCCATGTGAAGAACAATTCTGGTCCTCCATGCCATTTCTTGCTGATGTTCCATATTATCATCTCACTAGGAACAGTGGAGCCAGTCACCTATGGAATATAACCTATGAAATAATTCTTTTCTTCTTCAAGTTATTATTTTTTTCATGCATCTGGTCACAGAGACAAAAAAGTTGACTAGCACAAAATTCATTTTACACCCTTTACCTACCACCAAGATGGCCAGAAATTTAGTGACTGTGCACAAGATACTTTCAAAAGTTTGTGGAAAATAAAGCAATCTAATGAGTACTGGTTGATGGCTCCTCATGTTGCTGGATAAAGTGATGAAAGCAAAGAATGAGCTCAGGGATTCAAATTCCCAGTTCCAGATGTGCACAAATAGCCTAAAAGCTTCTAAGCATGCCCTGAAGGAGAATATTAACTTCTATAGCCAAAGGGCTGAGGTTGCTGAATAGCAACACAAACAATCGGCTAAACTACAAGGAAAGTTTAACTCTAGGACTCCCAGAGTATCAACTTTTACTGTAAGGGTGCTGACAGCGAGAGAATAGAATTTTGGAAGTTGGGATGAAGATGTGTGGGAGGACTGGTAACACTGGGAACATTGAATCTAAATTTTGATGAGTTTTTTTTTTCTCCCAAGAATAGTGGCCTCCTTATCCCCATCCTAGTATTGATCTGTTTACCTCTTTCTGAGGGGGTTAATCCTTCTGATGCCTGAGAAAACCTACACCAACAGATCAGTAAAGAACTTCTGATTGACATGTTGTCATCAAAACCTGTAGTACAGAAGATAAAGAGAGTATACTTAGAGCTGCTAGAGAGAAAAGACAGGTTACTTAATTACAAGGGAAAAAATCTATCAGAATAACATAAGATTTATCACCAGAAACCTTAAGAGCCAAGGATGGCTTGCTATGATGTATTTTAAGCACTGAAAGCAAGCAGCTTCCAGCAAAGATTACTATATTCAGCCAGCCAAGTTTCCATTCATAACATTCCATGAGAAGCAAAAACTAAAACAATTTATCACCACTAAGCCAGCACTACAGAGGATACTTAAAGATATTCTTAACAGAAGTTCAGCATGAACATGAAAGAGGTAGAGAAAACAGACCTTACCAGACAAGCAGATAAACAGAAGAACAGAAGAGACACAACATAAAAATTGAGGGTAACATGACAAGTTATACCACACACCTCTCAATTCTAACAATGTGAGTGGAATCAATCTCTAATCAAAAGACATGGATTGTCTAATTTGTGGAATACAAATAAATACATAAATCACTTTGCCACATGCTATGACATAAATGGAATAAAAAATGTAATAGGAATTTTTTGTTGTTGTATGGTGGTATTAGTTTTAAACTCAGAGCCTTGTGTGTGGTAAGCAGGAACTCCAGTTCACTATTTTAAAAAAATTTTGCTCTGGATATGTTTGAGATAGGGTTTTGCTTTTTGCCTGGGCCATACTTGAACTATGATCTACATATTTTACGTGTCCCATAGTGTCTAATATGACAGGAATGAATCATAATATCTAACTTGTCTTGGGAACTCATGGACTTTGTGGCCTGGGATGGCCTAGAACTATGATTTTTCTAATCTCACCAACCTATATAACTAGATGTATGATGTATACCTGCTCTTGACTGAGAAGGGGTCTGTCTTCATTCCCTAGACTTATATCAAGCCATAATCCCTGGATTTCATTCTCTCAAGTAGCTAATAATATAGATGTGTGAGCCTCCTGTGCCAAGTTTATGTGTCTTTTGAATTAACATTTTTATTGTACAACTTATAGATTCACATGCTTCTGTAAGAATAAAGAGACCCTGAGACTGTTGCTCAGTTTCACCCAATGCAAATATTATAGTATTATATCTTAATTGAAGTTTTGATAATGATATAGTTTAAATGTGTTATTCAAATTTCCTCAGGCTTCTTTTTTCTTACTTATGTGTAATTATATATTCTAAAGCATTTAATCAACTGTGTGGACCCAGATACCGAACAGTTCCAATATTGCTTTGACTGTTGTCCTTTTACAAACACAGCCATCTGCTACCCACTTACTCTTCTGTTTATTGATTGATTATTGAGACTGTGAATTTAAAGTAATGATAGTTCAGCATTCTAGACAGTTACTTTGTGAAGTTTTTTGTTAGTTTGTTTCTTCTGGTTTTTGTTTCTTCATCCCTCTTTATTTTTGCCTCTCACAGATTGCCTAAATATTCTTTTTTTAAAATTCAGTTGGATTAAAAGTGATTTTAAATTAATAATTTTAGAATAGTGGCTTTGATTTGTATAGTTTTTATAGTGATTTCTCTGGGTATCAGCAATACAAACATTGACTTATGATAGTTGCTAGAATCAACATTTATTACACTGAAGTGTAGTAACCCATTTAGGTTTCTTTTTCTCATCACCTCAGGTTTTAATATCCTAGTCCAAATGGTGTTATAATTTTTGTTTGAATAATCAAAATAGGAATTATGAAACTCCTAAGGAAAGGATAGCTTATTGCATATATCAATAATTCTTCCCTCTTTGTGTTCTTTCTTCCTTTCTCATGCACAAAGAATCTTCCTTTCGTTGTTTGTTTAAAGAACTTTCTGAGGTGAACTCTTAAGGATATATCTACAAAAAACAAATCCTTTTAGTTTGCCTTCATATGTCCATATTTCCTGTAGGATTTTACTAGATATAAGAATCCACAATAGGTAATTCTTTTCTTTCAGTACTTTATAAATATTATGCTACTTCCTTCTACTCTGTTATTATTCCAATTCGTATTTCTCTATTGGCAATATCTCTTGATATTTTTGTTGTTCACTTTCATTTTCAACTATCCTATGGTTTAGTATGAACTTCTTTACATTTATCTTACTTGGGTTTTACTCAAGTTCGTGTATGTGTAAGTGTGATTTTTTGCCAAATTTGGGGGTTTTCAGCCATTATTTATTCAAATATTCTTTTTACCTTATTCTCTTTTCAGAACTCTGACGAAATGACTGTGGAACTCACAGGAACTTTAAGCTCTGTTTTTTAAAAATTATTGTTTATTGTTGTTTTGAATCTACTTTCTGTTTTTCAGGTTGAGCTAATTTACTTGTTCTAGCTTCACATTATTGGTTCTAACTTGTGTTATCTCCACTCTGCTATTGTGTCCATCACACGTTTTCTGTTGCTTTTTTAGAAAGGTGTATTATTGTGGTTTTTTCCAGTTCTATAATTTCTTTTGGTTCATTTATAGTGTATTCCTTTGCTGAGATTTGTCTCATAGTTATTTTGAGAGAATTTGTGATCACTGAAGCAGTTTTATAATCTTACTTTAAAATCTTTGATAGTGAACTTCAATACCTGATTCATTCAGGACTGAGCATTAGTTGACTGCTTTTTTCCACTGAAGTTCAGATTTTCTGGATTCTCAGTATTATAGGTTACTTTCCCCCCTTGGATTCTAGCATTTTATCTATTATGTTGTAGAACTTGGGTCCTTTGTCCCTTATTCTAGAAGTAGTTACTCTGTTTAAGTTTCATACATATGTCCAAGTCTTTTGTTGAGAGCCATTCTAGCAGAATTCACTTTGCAGAACCTCTTTTGTGTTCTTTTGGACTGTTTGGTGTATCAGGTCTGACGTGTTTCTCAATGGTCCCCACTAGTGCTCATTAAAGGGGCAAAGGCATTTTCGCAGGCCAAGCCTTAAAGGTTTTCTCAGGGGAATGGGCAAGGTGAAGTGCTCTCTCACTATCCTGATGTTTGTTAAGGTTAGAATGTCAGGGGACAGGCTGGGAAGGTGGCTCAGTGGTAGAGCTCTTGCCTTGCATGCATGAGGCCCTGGGTTCTATTCCTCAGCTCCACATAAGCAAAAAGAAAAAAAAGCCAGAAGTGGCACTGTGGCTCAAGTAGAGAGCTAGCCTTGAGCTGAAGAGCTGAGGGACAGCACCCAGACCCAGAATTCAGGCCCCACGACCGGACCCCCCCCACCAAAAAAAAGAATGTCAGGGGACAATTAAGACATTAAAAAAGAGAGAAATGCCCTGGAGTAGACTGCCAGACTATTGCCTTTGCTAGGTGCCTTTCATCTCCTTAGCCTGGTGCCTTTGGTTGGGGAAGGCAAGTCTCAGGCCCACATGAGCAAAAGGCTTCCTTCCCATCTTCAGCTGCCTGCTACTAAGTCTTTTTATCTGCTTCCACCACCTTCTGCAAGTAAATTTTATTTAAAGTTTGCCTTTGATGGTGATGTTTAAGAAAAGATGGTTTCGTTGTGCTGAGGACTATTTGTACAGCTGTATTTGTATGGGTGATTATTTAGTTTGGTTTCCTAGTAACTAAACCCTATAGGGTTTTATGTGACTTCATTTAATATTCTATTCAGGATGCTTGCTGTCTTGTGTCTTGAAATAATAGTGACTGAAGAGAACTGTTTGTTTGGAGGGTCAATGGGCTCTATTTCAGTCATTGGTTTCACCATAGATTAAGATACAATAGACAATTGGATCCTACCAGATTTGAGTTCAACACACAACTCAGGAGTATTGCTAATTCAATGAAAAACTGAAATAAGAATCACAGTCAGGCATAACAATGTGCAAGAACTGGCAATTTAATAAGAGGAGATAGGAATTTTGTACCAAAGAGATGACCGATTTGTTAATGAACGTAATTGAACTTTGAAATATCATCCTCTCTCCCATTTTGTTTTTGTCTCACAATATGCTTACTTTGTTTTCAAACCAAAGTGGTTTAATTCCACACTGAATTCTTGGTCTGTAGCACATGTCCAGAGTTTCTACTAGTGTTCTTTAAAGTTTACTGGCAGTGGAGCATGGTGGCTAACAGCTTGAACTTTGGAGTCAGACCTCTTGGGTTTAAATCCTTGGCCATATGAATTACCAGACAATATGACATTAGTAAACCATAAAATTCTCCATGACTTCTATTGTCTATGCTATAAAATGGGATTAATGAAATGTACTTTTAGGTTGCTTATGAGTAATGTGTTAGAAAATATATGTGACATACCTAACGTAGGCCCTGACACTTGGAAATAGCTGTTAATGTGATTAAGATATAGTTGAAAGATCACAGGATTCTAAAGCCTGGCCTGTTATATGTGTAACGTTGCTGAGATTTCCTTATTTGTAAAATGCAAATAACAATGAATGATGGCTTCTTAATATTATTACCAAGACTACTGAGAAAATTGCAGAAGTACAATGTAAAGGATACATGCTGGCCATTGTATATCTCTTGGTGTGTTTCATTGTCAGCATGATTGTAGTTGTCAGTCATAATCAGTTAACATTCAGACATACAGTTTTTCTCCTCATGCCAATTTCTGGGACTCTTCAAGACATTTTATGGTTCATGCTTCCATGTTTCTAACCTTTGTAACATGTTTAAATAATATTTATTGAACACTGTATAGAAATACTGGTTGAACATTGCATTGGGTAATCCTCACATCTGTTTTATGAGGTATCTTATTTTCATTTTATATATAAGCCTGCAAGTTGCAGAAGTAAATAGCCTCAAATCAAATATTTTGGGAAAAAAAAAGTATCAGACATGAATTTTGAACCCAATCTGACTTCCAAACCAAATACTTTGTATATCTTTGTCTATGAAGCCAGATAATGAAGACTCATCTTAGATTATTTACTGAATTGCCTGCTTTATCATGTCATCTTTTTCTAGTCACTCACAGAACCTGGTCCATTAGCTGCTAATTGTCTATATGGAGTCCTTAGCTTCTCTCCTTTCTGCCACTACTGCTCATTCTATTTCCTCTGCCTTACAATAGTCAGTGAATGAGACTCCTTGTGCTAGACCCTTTCTAGTCTTTTGTCTACAGTGTCATCAAAGAAGTCTTTCTAAAATGATAGCTCTCTTCTAGTAGTTCCCTTTATTCTTGCTTTTCAACCCAGCAGATGAGGCGTGTTCTTAGGTAGCTTGGGCTTTCATCATTGTCTCTTTCTACCTACTCCATCTTATTTTACTTTTCAACAGTATCATTCTACTTCTGTTGAAAAAATGTGTTATGTCATTTACTGTCTTATGTCTACTCCAGATGTAAAAGTTGCTTATATTTTTCAAAACCACTGCAGACATCACATCTCATATTAAATTTAAGATATCTATTAAATTTTATCCTTGGCTTTAATAAGATCCTGTCATTAAATTACTCTTTTTTTTTAAGTCACGTTTCCCTCTCCTAAAGTCTTATTTGTCAAAAGTCATTGGATAACATAATTAGAAAGGGTAAACTTTACTGGATGTAAATTTTAACTTAAAAATCATGATTTTAAAACTTGAGGCTTAAGAAAATCATTAACAAAAGGAAATCTGTGGCCCTGAATTTGATATGTGGTCCTCTCTAACTCATTCCTAACAAGTGACCTTTCTTCTTACTTCCTGGATCTCTCTCCTCTTTCCAAATAATTTTTTTTTGCCAGTCATGGGGCTTGAACTCAGGCTTGAACTCAGGGCTCGGGCACTGTCCTTGAGCCTCTTTCTGCTCAAGGCTAGCACTCTAGCACTTGAACCACAGCACTACCTCCAGCTTTTTCCTGAGTAGTTTGCTGGAGATAAGAGTCTTACCAACTTTCTTGCTTGGGTTGGCTTCAAACAGCGATCCTCAGATCTCAGCCTCCTGAGTAGCTTGGAGGACAGGGTCTAGTGTTCAGCTTGCAAATAAGTTTTAAAACAGACAGACAAATATGCTATGATACATTAATAATGCAGTAGGATGTGCATTGCTCAAAGCTACAAAGAAATGAGCTAAGCCGTCACAGCTTGTATTCTATTGTATTCTATCCCACTTCACTGGATTTGCACATGTTCCACTCAGTCTAGACACTTCCAGTACTTCACAATTCCTCTCTCTACTTGCCTAAGCCTTATGATCAAGTTCTCACCGCACACTCAACTCACCCTGCTGAGGGCTCCATTGTTAGAGAATATTTGTTTACTTGACCATCGGCCCCACCTAATGGCTGAGGGCTCCTTGAAGGCAGAGTTCATGCATCTTATTTCTGTATCTCTAGGGTCTTCCTTTTTTGTCATAGAATAGATGCTTTACACGTATTTGCTAAATGAATATATTGGGAATATTTCTATTGCTAACCTGTATATAATAGAGCATGTGTGTGGCATATAGTACTTCCTGGGACTCTAAGACTTGAAATACATTTTATTCATGGTCTCTACTTTTTCTTTTTTCAGGTCCTGGGGCTTGAAACAGGGCCTGGGCATTGTCTTTGAGCTGCTTCTGATGAAGGTTAGTGCTCTTCCACTTGAGCCACAGCACTCCTTCTGGCCTTTTCTGAGTACTTTTCTGAGTAGATAGTCTTATGGCTTCTCCTGCCTGGAGTTGGCTTTGAACTGCGATCCTTAGATCTCAACCTCCTGAGTAGCTAGGATTACAAGCATGAGCAACCAGTGCCTGGCCCGTGACCTCCATTTTTTTAAAAAAAGAATCTCCATCCATTGGTTCGTGCAGACAATAACTACATTTTCAAATTCTATTCAAACTATTCATATATATTTGTCATGGAGTTCTACATAAAATAAAATATCAGGGATTTCTAAGGGTTCACCACATAATCTGGCATGGTTTCTTTGCACTTGCTCAGATAGCCCTAATTTTCCAAACTCCATTGTTCAGAAACAATGGAGCCATTTTTTTTCTGATTTGAGGCATCAAAAAACTCACTTTGAGATTTCTTGCAATTCTTCTGCATGTAGTTTCAAAATATTCTATATTGCATACTTCTAAGTAGACTTGACAAATATTCCCAGTACTAAGCCTATGTACAGAAGAGAAATTTCTGGAAGGGGATTTAGACAAAAATACTAATACTGCAATTAAAATGTTTTGGGTGAGTATTTTTTCTCATTACACTTTACTGAAAAATACAAAAACTTTTCAAAATTTGACCTAGAACTCTGGCTCTCTCACCTGAAAAAAATTGGAAGTATCTCTGTTGGTTTTAATCACTAGTACATTGGAGTTGAGATGTACCAGGGCCTCCTGCTGCCAAAAATTAATTTGCACATGCATCAGGCCATGCACTCAGTGCATGGCCTGGATTCGGAGGAATTGTGCCCGTGGTTATTTTGTGAGCTAATATGAGCTTCTGCATCAGCACAGGGTCTGCCATTGGCTAGAAAATGGGGCTATGACTCAGAAAGGCCATTTCTATTTTTGCCTTTTCACTGACTTAATGTGCAACCCCACTCTTTTAACCCCTGTCTGCCTCAGTGTCTTCACCTGTGCTATAGCTTTACCTTTACAGAGAAAGAAAAAAAAGTAGAGAAATGTTGCTTAGTGGACAACTAAGTTTTCATTGCTGCAGGAAGATTATGCATCTGTTCCACAGCTATCTCCTTATTAAAAATGAGATGCCACTAAGGAATACGAGAAGATCTGTTAAAATAACCCTTCCAGGCACTGTGATAATTAACCCCCACATTACTGTTACTCATAATGCTGAACTCATGGGGCTGAAGTACAGAAATGCCACAGTCCAAGTTTTTGTCCAATTAGATATGCCATTCACAGAACAATATAATGGAAAGAAAGGAATTAGGTATAAATTCCTTCTCTACTGCAAAGAAAGGAAAGAAAGCTCACTGCAATGTGTTTGAGACGGCAGTACATGAGATGAGGACAGTCTTTGTGGCGAAGAATGAAAAGTGGTTGTTTGCCCATAAGTAATAAGCAAGCACTCTACTAATGAGTTTACTGACAGCAACACAAAGTCTGAGTCACTCAGCAATCAGCTGCTATTTTCTCATGGACATATATGAATAGAGTAGATTTCCTCCTTCATTTTCTTAGTTTAAAAGTTGTCTCTGTCTATCCTGATCCAGGCTCTATTCTAGGGAATGTATAAACAACACAAATAAGCCTTTCTTTAAAATATAACCACAATCTATGGACCATAGAATTTTAAGCTTGGATTTTGACTAGTATATCTAACACAAAAATTAATTGGCATTTCTTCATTCACATTCTCTTTTCTAGTTGTCACTTATAAGAAATGAGATTTTTCAGCCATGGTATACCATACAAACATGCTCTCTACATTCTTGTGTGTATGTGTGTGTGTGTGTGTGTGTGTGTGTGTGTGTGTGTGTGTGTGTTTGTGTGTGTATGTGTGTGTGTGTTTGTGTGTGTGTGTTTGTGTGTGTGTATGTGTGTGTGTTTGTGTGTGTGTGTGTGTGTGTGTGTGTGTGTGTGTTAGTCCTGGGGCTTGAACTTGAGGCATGGGAGCTGCCCCTGATGCTCTTTCTACTGAAGGCCAGTGTTCTACCACTTGAGCTACAGAGCCACTTCTGGCTTTTTCTGAGTAGTTCCTTTTCTTCCTCTTCTTCTTCTTCTTCTTCTTTCTTTTTTTTTTTTTTTTTTTTTGAGATGAGAGTCTCACCAACTTTCCTGCCCAGGCTGGCTTTGAACCATGATCCCCAGCTCTCAGCCTCCTGTGTAGCTAGAATTATAGGCATGAGCCACGGGCTCCTGGCTGCTCTACACATTCTTTTTTGACAAATACCATACTCTCATTCGGGCTCAAGATCTGTTGGAAATGGCATGTATATAGTTTGAAAATAGAGAATGCTGAAGCCCAAAGGACTCAACACCCTGATATTGTTCTTGCGGAACACAGAGGTGAATAGAACCTGTGCATCTTCACTCTTAATTCAAAATTCACTGATTAGCTTCTTGTGTAAATTCATGAAGTGAACCTCTTATTTCCAAAGACAGGTGGAAAAATGCAAAATAACCATAACTTGGTGGCAAAGAATATAGGAAAATTATTGACAAAATTCTGTTTCCCATAGTTAGATAAAATAATATTAATTAATACTTAAGATTTATTATGCAGCTAAAAATAGCCAATATAAACTGGTGGCTCACACCTGTAATCTAAGCTACTCAAGAGACTGAGATCTGAGGATCCTGGTTCCAAGCCAGCCTGAGCAGGAAAGTCTGTGGGGCTCTTATCTTCAATTAACTATCAAAAAGACAAAGTGGAGCTGACTCAACTGGTAGAGCACCAGCCTTAAGCATAAAAGCTCAGGGACAGTGCCTAGGCCTTGAGTCAAACCCAGGACTGGCGCAAACAATTAATACTGTCTCCATCACTACAGCAAAAAAAAAAAAAAAAGGAGTTTTCCTCCTTTGGTCATTTTGTACAAACCCAGTTAGTCACAGAGACACCCTGTGTGTTCATACACGTTCTTAAAGCTTGAGCTCTAGAAGTCATTTTAAAAATAAAATTCAGAGTTGGAATGCCTATGAGAAATGTGTGCAGAGTTCCTTGAATGTTTGTTTATTTAAACATACAGTTGATTCTTGGAGTCAAGCCCAGAGCAAATTCGCAATGACATGTAAAGGCATACAATGACTCTAAATTTGGAAGAGGAAAGGATAATGGTGAAGGAAGACAAGCATTTAGTGGAAATTCCACTTATTATTTTTCCTTCTTACAATCGCTAGGGGCTAAACTCATCACCCAAAGTCTTACACTTTGTCCTGTAATCTGCCTTGCTGCCCTTCAGACACAAATGTGATGAGACACAAGAGTCTAGCCTTTCTGCAGAACAAATAAAAACCAGTGGCAGGTTTTGCATCTCTCCAGCATGGTCCCTTGTCTGGGTTTAGCAGATGAATTATTTGTCATCTGAGCCAGTTTGAGATTAAAGAATGCAAACTTCAAGGTACTCTGGGAAAAGAATTTGTCTACAGGGCCCTCACCCCTGTGATACGTTTTTGTTTCCTCTTCAGACTGAAGTGATTCAGTGTCTCTTGGCCTTACTATGAGTTGTACAGACTCAGGTCAAAATTGCAGTGTACACCATTAACTTCATGCCATAGTTTTTTCTTGTTGTCACCTTTAGTCATTTTCACCTTTAGTACTCCAAAACTTGGACATGAGTTTTCAATACATATGATGAGCACAAACAACCAAAGGAAACTCATAAATCATTTTTGTCAGTGATTCCTCTCTCCATATGCATAAATACATACATACACACACACACACACACACACACACACACACACACACACACACACACACACACACACAAACAGCTCCCTATAAAATTTCCTCCATTGTAAACCTTCTAAATTTTTTTTTTGGTTGGTCATGGGGCTTGAACTCTGGGCTTGGGTGTTGTCCCTGTGCTCTTCAGCTCAAAGTGAGTGCTTACTGCTGGAGCCACAGTGCCACTTCTGGTTTTCTAGTAAACCTTCTAAATTATAAGTATTGTTAGGTATCATTAAAAAAAATTCATTTTGTTTCTCCTTTGGAGAACAAAACAAAAATCACTGTTGCTTTTTTTTTTTTTTTTTGGAAGGCAGCACTTTGTATGAATTGGTAGATCCTTTATTTGAGAAATTTCAAAATAATAAAAAATACCAAAAAGCAGTTGGATGGTTGCTTCTCTGTAATAACTACCTTCAAAAATAAACTTAGAAGCAAATGTACATAGCCCAACGAATGGTGGATAAGAAGTAAACCAACATACAGCCACTCAAAATAAATTTTTTGCCTTTGTGTATCAAAGGCTAGGAGAATGCTAAGTATGACATTTATTTGATGGCAATCTTCATTGAAGACATAAAGCATTGAACAGAGTTTGGTTTGGGGTTATTTAATGGTGAGCGTAGAAAGAGTCATTTCCTTGGTGTGGGAATGGAGGCTGATGTAATACATGCCACATCACCATGCTTACACGTAATCTGAGACAGAAAAAATGATGCTTTAAGTAAAATCTAAGAGCCAGAGGAAACAGGGTGGACAACTGTCCAGGAGTGGTGGTAGTAGTTATAGTAGGAACAAATACAGAAGAGCCTTGAAACTGCAGTGAGAGACAGGGGACATCTCCTGGTATATAAGCTACAGAATTCTCACCAAAAGCCTAGCCTGGCTGTTTTACTTTGTGCCTTAGTACAATTCTGTTGCCCAGGAAAGATAACACTTTGCCTCAAGAACACAAGCTTTCTGAGGAAGGTTCACCTGTATCTTTGTATTTCAATACAGCCCAGTGCTAGCTAAAAATAAATGTGTAGTTAATAACAGAATGAAAGAATACAGGTTCAATAAGGTACATATAACTATGAGAGGAAGTAGGATATAGAAGTATAGAGATAGATTCCCTACCAAATCAGTTTCTGGAAATAAAAATGTCTTCAGATCCTGTGTCCTAAGGATATAATTACAGCACCACAGCCCTGAGGACTAAAGCTAAAGAAGCATCACTCTCTAACTGATATTTGTTCAGTGATTGCAACCTTTTCTGGTAATGGCCAGTAATATGTTTTTAGAATTGCTCCAAAAAAGCTCATAATGAAGTAAATATGAGGCAATTTTAACAGTCATTTACAAAGTGGTTTCACATCCATTTTTCAATTTTGACAAGAATCCTAGTGAAAGCACTTCGAAGAAGTAACAGTTGACAGCTTCGGAGATGACTTTCCTTCAGTGAGGTCACAGTGAATAGTATGACCTGTACAAATTCCATGTGCTTGTAGCTATTATTTGGTCTACTTCAGCTTCTGGTGAGAAATAGAAGCCTTTAGGCTTCCAATCAAACTAAAGGGCCATTTATCATTATATCTTTTTTTAATGCTTACGTCTTCTTTTCCTCAGACAAAATTTACTTTACTGTGTTTAATCAGTCCATTTATACCAATGTTGCATTTAGACAACATTTTTTTATTGTGAAAATACTGTACAGAGTGGTTACAATTACATGGGCAAGATAATGAGTACATTTCTTGTGAAACATTGTTGCCTCCTCCTTTGTTTCTCCTTCCAATCCCTTCCCATATCTCCCCCACCCATCCCTGCCCCCCTCCCCCCAGCCAAAGTTGTCAACTTCGTTTTTCGACATAACGACTTGTACATCTCATTGTTGCAATGGGTCCACCTGTATCCCTAGTTAAACGATTTGTTTTTCCCCTTCCCCTCCACAAATTATACCAACATCAAATACAGTAAAAGCAAGGGTTATACCATGGGGGAGGGACATACAAAGCAACAAAGAAATCATCTTATAAATATGTTAGAAACAATCGCATGAAAGAAAAAAAAAATTTGAATACTTATCTTGGGGTTCATTTTACCTAACATCAACTTATCTGACCTTTTCTCCTTGTCTCAGACAATTATGTTTATTGCAGCATTATTTACCATAGCTAAGATATAGAACCAACCCAGATGCCCCTCAGTAGATGAATGGATCAAGAAAATGTGGTATATATACACAATGGAATTCTATGCCTCCATCAGAAAGAATGACATTGCCCCATTTGTTAGGAAATGGAAAGACTTGGAAAAAATTATATTTAGTGAAGCAAGCCAAGCCCAAAGAAACATAGGTCCCATGGTTTTCCTTATTTGCAATAACTAGTATATGTCATTATATCTTTATTCCAATTAATGGACTCTAATTATCTAGGGTGCTTGGTGGTAAATAATATGTGCTTGCTTTTTCTTTGAATGACAGTTCCGATGACCAGAGTCAGAACATCATGAGGTTGGCAATAGCTACACTCAGTAAGTTCAGGAGCTACTTTATGCTCTAGGTTTCTGTTAGGACTATTTCCATTCAATGACCTTCAATGGATGGGCTAGTAAGGAGTATTCATGAGAGGATTACTTGCTGTATAAAGAACACACCAAAACACAATGCCTTCTAATCCATTTGCAGAAGAGCAGTGAAAATGACTGAAAAATAAGTAGGGCTTTCTAAAATTAAATTAGTTCATATATTCAAAATTTCTCAGTACTGTCATCTTCTAATTTTGTTATCTGTAAATCTAAGGAGTACCAAAGAGCCATCTTGTCAACACAACAACTTTTTATTGCTAAGTGCTGTCACTGTGGGGAGGTCTGATGTCCTGTTGTGTGAGATGGAGGGTAATTCTGCATAAATTGTAGATTTTTTTCAGAGAAATAAAGTCCAAATAAAAAATACAATTAAAGCAAAACATAATAAACAAACAAATGTATCCCCACAATGTTAGCAATTAGTGATGTGTCTGAGGTCTCATTCTAGAAAAACCTTCATGGTTGATTAAGGTGATGTTGCCAATAGAAACTCAATATAGACAGGCCTATGATGTTAACAGGGGCTAGTAAATACTAGCACCAAGCAACTGAAAAAGGAATTGGTATAACAGAGCAGGATGCCAGAATACATCTTTCTTTTTCCTTCCTTCCTTCCTTATTTCCTTCTTTCCTTCCTTCCTTCCTTCCTTCCTTCCTTCCTTCCTTCCTTCCTTCCTTCCTTCCTTCCTTCCTTCCTTCTGTCTTTCCTTCCTTTCTTCCACCCTCCCTCCTTTCCTTTTTTCTCTCTTTCTTTCTTTTTGCTCTGATTAAATCCTAGGCAAGTCTGGATAGACAGATGTAGAAATACACTAGCAATTTAGCCAGTCCAAATAACAGATTTAATGAAAGACTGATGTGCCGAACAGTAAGAAGCAAGATATTTCAATAATCTTCTCTGAGGCCTTGAACAGTTGTACCATTTTCCCAGTACAGGATTTTAATGAGACATAGGGGTACTCTCTTAATCCTTCAGGTCAGCTGATGTTATTGCAGGAAAAACAGCATCAAGAAATCCACATGCTACACATAACTGCCAAGAAGATCTGATTGTCTCAAGAAAGGATTTATGAGATAAGCAAGTGGGGGATTAGCGCCCACAACTGCCTGAGTATAAAATTCACTCTAAAAACAAAGCATCTACATTCTCTCAGTCGACATGATTTGTATATACAAAATAATATACTGCTAGCTTTCTGCGAAAGTAGGCAATTATATTCTTATGTAAGTTGGTGTAATGGTTTTAATAAGTAGCTTTTTTAAAAAAAGGTCCATGCATTAAAGTCATGAGTGCACTAGCACTAGAGTGCTATTGGGAGGTGGTGGAACTTGTAGGGAAAGATTTAGGACATTAGTGAATGCCTTTGGAGTGAACCATGGTGCTCCCACAGGTTTATGTTCTTTTTTGCTTGGCTGATGAGATGAAGGGGTTTTCTCTGCTATGTACTTCTGAATGGAGTCAGCACAACAATTTGCAATTTTTAAAGTGGTCAACTCCAACCTCTATCCTTAGATGCAGAAGCTATTCTGAGATCAACTCACATTTTTTCAAAAAAAAATTTGTTGTTGCACCCTAAACAATTGAGGACTTGAATAATCAAGATTTCAAGCTCAAATTTTAGAAAAAGTCTCTAGTGGACAAATACTTCTCATTTAAAGAGAAGTTTTCTTCGAAAAACAAGTCGTTTAAATAAGGATACAGGTGGCCCCGTTGCAACAATGAGAAGTTCAAGTCATTATGTCGAAAACAAACTTTACAACTTTGGTGGGGGGGGCAGGGAGGATTGGGTGGGGGAAACGGGGGGGGGGGGAGGATGGGAAGGGATGGGAAGGGTAAACAAAGGAGGAGGCTACAATGCTTGATAAGAAATGTACTCATTATCTTGCCCATGCAATTGTAACCCCTCTGTACAGTATTTTCACAATAAAAATAAATAAAAATTAAAAAAAAACAAAATATCAGGGAGAGCACATTGAAGCCTGACATGTTACAAGAAAGTCTAGAAATTTGTTTGAATCTGCCTATTTTTGTATCTCTATCCTGAGAAAAAGGATTTTTTCTCCCAAAACAATGATGAAGCCTTGAATTACTGAGAACCAATGAGATCATTTTTAAAAGTGATAACAATATGCACATAATCCGAAGAGTGATACCACAAAAAGTGAAAATTGGTGGGCACTGATGGCTCATACCTGTAATCCTCACTACTTAAGAGGCCATGATCTGAGGATTGCCATTCAAAGCCAGTCTGGGAAGGAAAGTCTTTGAGACTCTTGTCTCCAATTAATCACCAGGAAATCAGATGACACTGTGGCTCAATGTGGTAGAGCACTAGCCTTGGGCAAAAGAACTCAGTAACAGTGCCCAGGCCCTGAGTTCAAGCCTTGGGATAGGCACAGAGAATAAAAAATATAAGTGAGAACAGTACCAGTTGTTGTATTATAAGCTAACAAGTGGTAGAAACCAAAAACAAAAGGGCAAGGGACAATCCAGAAGGATACTTCAATGAGCCAATGAAACAACCTATTTTGCTGGTGAAGTCTTTAAGAGCATATCCTCCCTCCCACCCTCCTTCCCTCTCCCTCTCTCCTCTCTCTCTCTCCTCTCTCTCTCTCTCTCTCTCTCTCTCTCTCTCTCTCTCTCTCTCTCTCTCTCTCTCTCTCTCTCTCTCTCTCTCCCTCTGCCTCCCTTGCTCCTTCCCTTTCTTCTCTCCCTCCTATTCTTTTTCTGTTTCTGTCCTCTCTCTCTCCTCTCTCTTCTCTCTCTCTCTCTCTCTCTCTCTCTCTCTCTCTCTCTCTCTCTCTCTCTCTCTCTCTCTCTCTCTCTCTCTCTTTGTCTGTCTTAGCTTCCCTCCCTTGCTCCCTCCCTCCCTACTTTCTTTCCTCCCATGGCGCTCTCTCTCTCTCTCTCTCTCTCTCTCTCTCTCTCTCTCTCTCTCTCTCTCTCTCTGTCTTTCTCTTCTTCTCTGTTTTACTCTCTGTCTCTCTTTTCCTCTCTTACACAATTTTAATTCAAGCAAGTTTTGCAGAAGTATCTATATCCAAGAGAAGTAATTATTGGGACAGAGTGCCAAGTCCTTGGTGGCAGGAGGAAGAACAAGAGCTATTAACTCTGGAAGACAGGTGCCAAGACATCCCACTAGAAGCATCTGTCTTCTTCCCCTTAAACTCATATAAAGCCTGCAGAGCCCTATTCACCTGCTTTTCCTCTAGGGAGGCTTCATATACCTAGAACAGCTGTCCATCTTGTTAATCTCATCAGAGATTTATTCAAAGAGACAAATTCAAAGTCAAGAATGAAAACCACCCAGTGAAAATTATATAGAACACAGAGCATAGTCAGAATAAAAAGATCCAATAAAACAAAACTAAGGTTTATAGAGTGAATCTATACTATCGTTGGAAAGATTAGGGAAAGTAATTACATCCAGAAAACTAATTACAAGTAATTAGAGAAAAATTAATTAGAAATTAAAATTCAGTACTTACACATGATTAAAATATTGTACATACAGAAATATTTAGCAAATAATGCACTTACAGATAAAATATTTGAAACAGAGTAAGTTTAATTAGGACTAAAAACAGAATATCACTACTGCAAGGCAGAACTGAGAAGCAAAAAATCAAAAAAAGCAAAAAAAGCAAGATATGAAAACTCTGTTTGTTTGTAGATGATGTGACTTTTTACCTGTCAAGCACTTGGGGACAATGGCGGCAAGCCATTAGAAGTACATACAGAAATCTGGAGTTGATCTGACATGGAATTAATATGCAAAATCAATGGCTTCTGTACTTTTAAATAGTCGCCATTCAGGGAATACTACTTACCATAGCAACAAAGACAATAGAGTAACAATAAATAGATTGGGTGAGAAAAATAACTATGTGTATAGAGAGGAAAATGTCACTGAATGGCAAAAGCTTAGACCTCAATAAATAGTGAGCTCTTGTGGTCAAGAAAGAGATGGTGTCATAAGATCTTGACTCCTTCTTCAATAAATACATAAAGTAAATGCTGTCCAGTCAATAATCCTAGTAGAATTTTTATTGAAAATGAGAATTTTTCAAGGAATACTGATGATATAAGAATCATTAAAAACAATCCTGAAAAAGAACTCCATTAGACCGGATTTGCCTTATCAGATATTAAAGCATGACTCTTAGATGAAGAAAATGACACCTGCCTCATTAAAAGTGTTCTCAGATCAGAATGTTGCAGCCTGGAAAAAGTTGAGGTTGGCAAATAAGACTTTCCTTCATGCCCAAGTAGATTACCTGTTGTGTGATGCTCAGCCTAGAGATTGATGAATGGAACTTGGCCTGCATGTGGCAGACTCTGGAATATGTCCTAGTGAGGCTGTGTGTGAAAATATTCCAGGCTGACGTTGTAGAGCTGGACCTGGAGAGAGTGAGTTCCTCTTACAGAAAATGATTCGTTCAAACGAATCATTTCATCTGTAATGAATGTCTGCATCTGTGATGTGGAAAATTCTAAAGACAGGTATTGAGGGCAGGTATAGGGGATGCATCTGAAATAACCTAGTGCTCTTTGCACAGGAGGTGCCATTTTGTAGAGTTCTAGTCTAGTTCTACACTAGAACTAGAACTAGAGTTCAGTGTCTGTCTGAACAGTTGTCTGTGGAGAGGGCCAGTACCCAACCAGGAAGGTCTTGATGGGGTGCCCTGAATATAGTGGCTCCTTGGTGGGCACTGCTAAGTGAGTACAGCTTGATGGGTCTTAGTGGTGAATAGTCTGGTCTTTTCATCACCTGTGCCATTGCTTGATGTGGGCCAATCAGTGGCCATGCACGCATTATTCTGAGTATTAACTTTTGGTAAATTCTCTGCTTATTCATTGTGAAAGTACATTTGTGAAGTCCCCTTCTCATATTTCCGAAGTAACTATTTGGTTATCTGTCAAACAAGGACAATCTTTCAGTATCGTATCATGAAAATCTTTTCAGAACAAATTTGACATATACTCAATAATGTATTAATATGATGCCATCATTTTTATAACCTCTACTTTTACTCAATCCAAATGCTTTTATGTAAGTTCTTTCAGAATCATACAAATCAAATTCTATAAATCACATGATTAGCTCAAATGAAAAAAATACCTATCAAATACTTATGTTGAGGGAGGGGTTGTGGAAAGATGTCATTTTGATCCCTGAGTAAATAGCAAGCTTTTACTTTGTTTAGATAGAGTTCCATTATGTAGAAAGCATTTTCTCTCTTGGTTGGCAAGTTATTTCTTAGATGTCTTAGACAAATCATTGCTAAACAGTGTTCTAGTTCTGTGAAGTGATATATAAATGATAGAAAACAGGCGCTTAGCATGTAAGTGTGCAGTCATCATAGCAAACCAGATCTGACTTGAAAGTCAGGAAATGCCTGACATTCCAGAAATTGTCTTTGGGAAAGTGATTTCAGCTCCATTAATTTTTCCTTTCTATAGTGGGTCAGAGACACTCAAAAAGTTTGCCTTTTCAAAATGTTAATAAAATAAACCCGGCAGATGTTGAATAGCTTCAACAAGAACAAAGTGATTGCTTTTGTTGGAGGATACCTTCATCACAGATGACACGTGGCTTCTCTTAGATCAAGTGAGTTCTGTGAAGATGGCTGTGGGATGTGCCTAGAAGCCATGAATGAGATCACAAAAATGGCAGCACCACTGATGCCCTTTGAGGGTGATATGTAGAACACACACACTGCTTACTAAAGTGTTTACATGAGCATATCCTCTGATAATTACATAATTCAGAGATCACCACAATTGGTCTCACACTTGGAATCCTTGCAGATATGATTTCTATAGAGCTTTTAAGAATTTCATATCCGGAAGTGGCGCTGTAGCTCAAGTGGTAGAGCGCTCGCCTTGAGCTGAAGAGCTGAGGGACAGCGCCCAGGCCCAGAGTTCAAGCCCCACGACCGACAAAAAAAAAAAAAAAAAAAAAAAAAAAAAGAATTTCATATCCATAATAATCCTATCTACTCAGGAGACTGAGATCTGAGGATCGCAGTTCAAAGCCAGCCAGGGCAGGAAAGACCATGAGACTCTTATCTCCAATAAACCACCAGAAAACCAGAATTGGCACCGTGGCTCAAGTGGTAGAGTGATCGCCTTGAGCAGAAGAGCTCAGGGACAGCATCCAGACCCAGAGTTCAAGCCCCATGAATGACAAAAAAAATAGAATTTTCTCAGTGTCTTGGAATAATGGACAACTGACTGAATGCAGGAACCACGTATGAACAGCTATTAAAGAGCTCAGAAAATGACAAATCTCTAAAGACCTTTCCACAGCTGTAACAGTAAGGGCTTAATTGACTGCTCTAGAAATGAGTACAGACAGGGCTTGTTCCCTATGCTCTTTGCTCTCATTTCCTGGGTAAATTTTGATGCCAGCTGAAATGATCTGAGGATACTCACTTGGTCTAACCAGATGCTGAAACCCTTCATGCTTCAACTAAATTATGAAGCAGTATGCTGCAATTAAGACATTCGTGGCTTCCTTAGATAACTCCTAAGCAAAGGAAACCATCATTTGCTGTAGATTTTGCCTTGACTCCCAATGAATACAGAAGCTATAGGAATCCAGACTCATAAGAATGAATAATGAATAGCAAAACTTTTTATAATATAGCTATGAGACTATATAGATGTTCATATCTCTTATTTCATTTAACCTTAATGTCCTCTATAATAAGTAAAATAAAAGGTTATTTTTCACAGTTCCAAGGAACTGTACAGATTGAAGCCCAGCCATGTAGCTTGAGGGCTGGGTGGGGATAGAATACCTTTCTATTTACCTACCAAGTTCCATTGCTGGGTATTTCTGACTTCAAAAATTGGTATTTATGCTGTGTCTTGTTGGATATTTTGGCCAACATTTAAGTTTTCAAACTTACCTTTTAAATCATCTCTCGTGAACAGATCATATTTTATTATCATAAGAATAAAAATAAAAAGGTACTTTTCCTACTCTGAGTTTTAAATATTGCTTAAATTGGAAAGCAAAACACACAATAATTGGGCTTTCTTAGCTGAGCTAAAGTCAAAGAGAGAATTTGTTTTCAATTTCATTTCTGTAATTCTATCAACTATGGAATATCCTAAATTTCCCCAAATCATTTTTTACTTTCCATTGAGTTTAGTTGTTTTAAAATATAAAGTTGTGCCAGGTGCCGGTGGCTCACACCTGTAATCCTAGCAACTCAGGAGGCTGAGTTCTGAGGATCACGGTTCAAAGTCAGCCCAGGCAGGAAAGTCCATGAGACTCTTATCTCCAATAAACCATTCACTAAACTGGAAGTGGCGCTGTGGCTCAAGTGGTAGAGGACTCGCCTTGAGCTGAAGAGCTGAGGGACAGCGCCCAGGCCCAGAGTTCAAGCCTCATAATTGGAAAAAAAATATAATATAATATAATATAAAATAAAATAAAGTATAAAGTTGTGAAGCAAAGAGATAATCTTATAGAAAGATCAGTAGCTACTCCATGTCAAGTACCACCATAGACTCAAAACCACAATAGAAAATTACATATTCCATGGGTAATCCTCACAAGAATCCCACAAAGATTCATTTTATTGAGCTCATTTTATGAATTATAAAACTACATTCTGAAAGTTAGAAGGGGGAAAAGATTTCTCTGTGTGCTGCAATGAGTATGAATGAAACACAAAAAGGTCATGATATGCACCAACAAATGCTAAATACCAAAATGTGCTTGTAACTATCACTGGATTATTTGCTTAGACTGAAAGCCGGGGAAGACATGACTATTGGCCAACAGGAAGAGAGCCCTATTTCTCATGCCATCCTTTTTCTTTTCTTTTCTATAATGGAATAGTGAGTGGCCACTTCCCATTTTGATGATAGGAAAATGGGGAAACAGTATTGAAAAACTGTGACTGAAGCCTGATTCAGCAGGATGTTGTGTACATTTTGCTTCTCAGATACAATCTGACTCACTTAATGTCTATATAAACAGGTGGAAGAGCCAACAGTGGCCAACCACAAAAATTACTTCCATTCCATTCTATCACATGAAAGCTATAGAAACAAGACAAAGGACATCTAATATGAACCTACTTGGTGCTTTCAAACACAGAAAGCAACAGTCAAAAATATAATTCAAGAAGATTTTTCTGAAGACTGAAATGTATACAATGAAATGGTAAACGGTCTCAGAGTTGGCCCAGTTCAGTCAACACAAAGAAATAGCCTGTTAAAATATTTGGACTTTACAATAACAATGAAAATGAAGCCTGTGGTCAGCCAACAAGAAAAGGGCCAAGTCTTTCTTTTATGAGTAAGAGAAAAATCAGTTGATTGCAGGCATATCTGATTACACCTACTGCCAGAGGACAATGGAACCATTTCAACCAAGTGTTCACGAAGAATTTTATCTTTAGGCAAGCTGTCCTTCAAACATAAAGGCTACAGAAAAGTTGCTTTCTAGTGCAAGTGCTTAGAAATATTGTTTGCAATACTCTTTCCAACGTAAGGAGTCTAAGTAGATTAAAGAGGAACCTTTAACAAGACGAGAGTGACAGTATTCATGGTAACATATGTATGTATGTATATAAATATGTGCTCCCGGAAAGCCAGGGCAATAGGACTGGCAGTGAGCACTGAAAATATTGAACTATAAGACAAAAGATGAGACTCTGAGAATGTCCTGTAGAAAGTCAGTAGTAAATATTATTTTTAATGAGGAATATGACAGAGGAGAAAAGGAAAAGCAAGGATATGAATGACCTTTATTGATGGCCTTATCTATAGCAGAGATCCAAAAGGTAGCATCAAAAATTTATTATTTGGTTGTGGAGGTGGGAGGTAAGGTAGAGGAAAAATAAAGGAGGAGGCAACAATGCTCAATAGAAAATGTACTCATTACCTTGTTCATGTAACTGTAACCCCTCTGTACAGCAGAATATGTACAAAAAGTTATTTGGGAATAATTTCAAATTTATACAAGGTTACAAAATCAAAAATATCTTCTTAATAGATTTACACATTTTCAACACTTTACCCAGTTTGTTTTACCATTAATTTTTCAGTAGTACATATATGTATAAATATGTATATACAGGCATGCACTCACATATATAGACATGTATGTATATACACATAAATGTATCAAATGTATGCACAGACATACAGTTGTATGTACATGTATGTACACATGCATGTATAAACATGTATACATAGATACATTTCTGTATTACATTTATGAGCCACCTGAAGCAATGTTACACATGGAACTTACCTTTAAATAAGTCAAAGTATATTTCCTAATAAGGATAGTATGTCCTATAACTGCAGTACAATTGTCAACCTCATAAATGTACATTGACATAACACTCCTGATATCTAATTCTTTACCTACATTCAAGCTTTGTCAGGAGATCTAACTATAACATTTACAGTATTTATTGCATATTCTGCAATTATAGGTCAAGGATCAGGTATTGTACTAAATTATGTTCTTCAATTTTCTTAATCTAGAACATTTTCTCAGTGAAATAATATGCCAAAAGACTACGAGTTACCTACAAACACTTCATTTTCATTTTTAGAAAAAAAAGTCCTTATTTCTATTTATTGATGTTCTCTTGTGATTGATTGGATCTAGGTTTTTCGTTCCTAGATTGAAGGTTGCATCTTACACATTGTTTTATCCAAACTCTGGATCATGTGACGCTCATCTGGCCATCACATGCAAGGTTAATGTTCGTCTTCCTGTCCAGATATGGTCCTCTTTTTTTACTCTATTACCATTGTTTAGCTTATTTCCTCTTGAAGCTAATAAACACTGTGTAAGGGAGACACTTTAAGGGTGTTTTGTTGTTGTTTTGTTTCCGATTTTTCATTTGCCTTGCTGGAAATAACAAGGTTTCATACTGGGTCTCACATTACCCCCTTCCATATACTCAATAAGCTGCTTATGTGGATAACCAGTTTTACACATGGTATATTTTGTAAAGTAGTCAAGTAATATGTGTATGAAAAAGTTCTCTTAGTAGGAAACTAACAAAAACTATAAAATGTAAAAAAGCCCACAAATAACATAAAATTGTAAATGGAACAATTAAGAGAAAATATAAGCCTTTCTTTGTATTAGAACTACATTTTATGAATAAAATGTAAGATAAGCAAATAGACTACAGTGAGAAAGATTTATAAAAATACATAAACAAAAAGTTGTTATGTAGTTGTCACATACATATGTAAAATGTCCTGCATTTTACTTACTAGAAGGAATAGATTTTCATAGTGAACCATAAAACAATATATAACTCTTTGTACCACACAAGAAAAATGAAAAGGTTTTAAGTGGAAAAATACATGGCAAGAAAATGCAGACCAAGTCTCAACAAAGAATAGAAGTTAACAGGTATTTAATAGTGCAAAGATAAATGCTAAGTAAGATAATATAAGTTCCTAAGACCAAGAGAGGAAAAGACTAGAGAAAGAAGAAATACGAAGTCATAGTCCTAATATCAGACAATATGGAATTTAGGTCAAGGAGCATTCAGCAATTCAGTGCTAAAAAGTGCAATTCACAGTAAAGATATAAATAACACAGCAGTAATGTCCACAAGGCAGAATTTGCAAATACCCAGGAAGACCTGAGTAGCAATGTACTAGGGTCAGGAAACTTCACCTCACATAGTCTATCACAAGTCAAGTAAGTAAAACAAGGTACAGGAGGAAAATACTAATACATCTAACAATTGTCTATTAACCACTAATGTTTAGTAATTAACAATCAAATGATAAAGTTACTAGGTAGAGTTGGTGGCTATATTAAAAATGTGTATGTGCCCTGTTTCTCAAGGACCCTTCATAGGGATTTAGAAATTAAGATATTCTAAAAGTAAAAATGTCATTTTTCTAGCACAATACAATAAAGTAAAATTAACAATAAATTGGGTTTATATGACCCTCCTGAGTTTAGAAGTTAAAAATACCTTTAAAATGTAATAGTTAAAGCACTATATGTATGCATGCATTTATTAATTTAAGCAGCATTTTGCTATGTTGTCCAAGCTAGCCTTGAACACTTGATCTTTCTGTCTCTGACTCCTGAATCCTGAAAAGACAAGTATGTACTCAGTTAAGAATATTTTCAGTGATCAAAGAAAAATACATGCCATTCTTACATATCTTCTTATAAGTGACAAAGAGAAAAAAAGAAAAGCAATTGGAGGGTAAATAAGTTAAAAAAGTAAAAATATATGAGTTAATAGGAAGAGTAGTATCAACAAATGAATCCAAGGAGGAAAAAAATAAAGTGGAAAACAAAGGAGAAGGTACAACCTACAGATAAATGTTGAGGAAAATCACTGGTGAAGGTATTGCCTGGTATGTATGAGGGAGCAATCTATTACTTTTTGAAAAATCAGTTTGGATTTTTCTAAATTTTCTGTAGATAGTTTTGATAATCTATTTCTAGATTGTCCACTATATTAATGTTTTCCAATATGTTTGCATCAGTTTGAGCAAAATAGTCTTGTAAAATTTCTATTGTATATAATACAATGTTGAATGGAATGGCAAATATAGTTGATTTTTGGGCTGGGAAGGTGACTCAGTGGTAGAGTGCTTGCCTTGCATGCATGAGGCCCTGGGTTTGATTCCTCAGCAACATATAAGCAGAAAAAGCCGGAAGTGGCGCTGTGGCTCAAGTGGTAGAGGGCTATCCTTGACCTGAAGAGCTGAGGGACAGCGCCCAGGCCCAGAGTTCAGTCCTCATGACCGACCCTCCCCCCACCAAAAATATATATAATTGATTTTCAAGCTCTAAAAATGAAAACAGTAAGTAATGATGTGATGAGAGGCTGTACATACCCCCTAAACCAGCAGCCAAAACCAGATCTGTCATTAGTAGCCCAGTCCTTAAACAGAAATCTGGAAATGTGTCCAGTTAGAGATTGGAGTCATTAGTTCAGAAGGAGGAATGCAACTGCCTTCTCCTGAAGAGGTAAGCCTCCATCTTCCACCCCTAATCCACTTGAAGGTGGTGTGGAAGACAATCACTCAAGAGTCTGAGCATCATCTGAGAGCCAGAATTCACTCTATGCAAATATATCATCAGTGCTTTTGAGATCAGGAGAAAAAATTCCAGAGTGGGACATGGAAGGATGCAAGAATGAATCAAGTAGATACAGGCTGAGCATCCCTTATCTCAAATGCTGAAATGAGGTCTCCAGTGACACTTACAAAATGATTAACACTGTGGACTAAAGTTATCTTCAGCCTATGTGTATAGATGTATTAGAAACAATTTCATTCTGAGACTTGGGTCTCATCCTCAGGGTATCTCATGATATATTTGTAAATATTCCAAAATCTGAGAAACTGTCCTCCATCCATAACAATCCGAAATCGAAAACATTCCTGATCTCCAGCCTTTTGGATAAAGGATACCCAGCCTACACTTAGAAACTAATAGGACCTATGCCAAACTGCGAATAGTTCATGCAAGGTCTCAGACTGCCAGGTGAAGAGCTATAGTAGTAAGAATCATAGATATGAGCCCCAGGACAGAGAAGGGTAGAGCAGAACTCCCAGGGCAGACAGCTATACGGTTGTGGGGGTGAGGGCTATCTACAACTAAGTCTGGAGTTAAATCCCCTTCTCTCTCTTTCTCTATCTAACCCTAGTGGAGAAACTGACCTGTCTTTCCTACTCCAGTAGTAGAGGTCAGCCTGGCCTCTCTGGGAGGAGAAGCTAAGCTTGTTAAGATAGACTGAGCCAGAGTGGAGTTTTTATATCTAAACAAACAAGCAGGGAAACTATGGCTCTTGCACCATACTCTTTAATGGGCAAGAAAAGGGGACCATTCTATAGCTCCTTTGGGGGCAGTGATGGAAGAAAATAGATAAAGCAATTTCTTGCCATAGTTTCCTCAGTTCAGGCTATTTGATAACTTGTCTATAAATGAAGTAAAATCTAGAAGCAGACTACAGTGAACTTAAGGTATCTCGGATCAAAGCTTTTAGAAGCTGTTAGATTCAACTGGGTAGCTCACTGCTCACCAAAAACTGTTCTGTCTTACAACATTTGCAGGAAAATTAAATACAAATGAGAAGCAGATTGACCTCAAACATACTTAAGATCTTTTTTTTCTTCTTCTTGGAAATATATACAATTCACAACCATCTAGTTTTAATTTGACTTATTAACAGTTGCTGGATATCACTATTTTGTAATGTATTTGAGACTCTGCTGTTGAATATGAAGATCTTATTTCTTCCTTATGGATTGGTTTACATTTATATTTTCCAAATGGAAAAAAATGCAACAAAGATCTTAAAAAGAAGTCGGGTTGCTTGGTACTAAAGCAATAACTATACACATTAGGTGAATTGCACGGATGGTTTTAACAGTGAGGGAGTTGTGGTGTTGGACACCTGGGCAGGGCCAAGAAACTTATAACTAAAAACCAGAGCCCCTGGCCTAGTCTGGGTGGCCTCTGCTTTTCTACCTGAAATCACTGCTTCTTTATTGAACAGGAGCTTCTGGTCTCAACAGAACCTCATCAGATATGGAACCACTACCCCTTCTTTCCTCCCCTCTCTGATTGAGAGAGCAGACACTTACTTGGGCTAAGTATAACACATTTGTAAGTTGACTTACTCCTTCAATAGGAAGGTAAAATAAAATCCCATTTCCAGATAGTGATATTACATAGGTGAGGACAGGCAGGTATGAAGATAGGCAGGTGTGGAGGAGCATTTCCCCTCGTACTGCATAGAAATATACATTCTCTAATACAATACATTTGAGTGGTAACAGCACAGTCTTTGGTGAAAAATGTCACCTTTGCCATTTACGAGCTGAGCTGTTGTATCAGACGTACAGGCTGTTTTCTCTGCCCCACCCCTTCTGTGAGATAGGAAATGCTAGGATAATTCTAACAAGGAAAACAGAACATTTCCAACTATTTGCAAAGGAAGGAATTTAGCAAGGTGACTGGGTTGAACAGGTGCACCCACATGGCATGGGGGCCTTTTGGAGACTCAGGATAGCTACAGACAGGCATGCGTCACCTCAGGATGAAGAGGAGGGATGTCAAGCATGAAGAAGGCCAATTATGTAGACTATTGTCCAGTTTAGCACTGGACGTTCTCAATCTCCCCCCACAGAAAAAAAAAACCTTTTTTCACACAAATATACATGGTTTGTATAAAAATCACAAATGTCAATTGTTCATATTTTATTGAATACATATTGAACATGCCAACCTTCTAGATAATTACTCTAGTAATTAAAATGGAGTCAGAGTATGATATCTGCTTAATTCTCTCCTTTACTGGAAAAAATAGTTTCAAAAAGAAATTTATTTGTTTATTGCAAACAAAGATGTGAGGGGGAAATGTCATGGATTCTCCTTTACCTGCACCCTCGAATCTCCCTTTTGAGCTCCTATTGGTCTAGCTAGCTGGCAATCAAGCTGATGTGGGAATCTTCTGGTACACTTCAGGTATTTGACAGATGGTAGAGATATGGAAAAATATTTCTAAAATAATAACCATTGCTTTTTGTTCTGCTTTTTTGTTTGTTTTGCCTCCTCCTTTTATTATATATATATATATATATATATATATATATATATATATATATATAATTGTGAAAATACCATACAGCGGGGTTACAATTACATGAGCAATTAATGAGTACATTTCTTATCAAGCCTCCTCCTTTGTTTCCCATTCCCATTCCTTCCCATATGCCGCCTCCCCCATCCCCCGCCAAAGTTGTAAAGTTCGTTTTTCGACATAATGTCTTGTACATCTCATTGTTGCAATGGGTCCACCTGTATCCCTATTTAAACAATTTGTTTTTTCCCTCTCCCTTCCCCAAATTATACCAACATCAAATACAGTGTTTGTGAGTTTTTTTGTCAGTCTTGGGGCTTGAACCCTGGGCCTGGGCAGCGTCCTAGAGCTCTTCAGCTCAGGACAGTGCTCTACTACTTGAGCCACTGTGCCACTTCCGGTTTTCTGGTGGTTTATTGGAGATAAGTCTCACAGATTTTCCTGTTCAGGCTGGCTTTGAACTGCGATCCTCAGATCTCAGCTACCTGAGTAGCTAGGATTACAGGCATGAGCCATCATCACCAGGCTAACCATTGTTTTCATGTGCTGATTTCTTTTATCTCTTTTGCTCTCCAAACATCAGGTAAGTGATGACAGGGGAAATGATCTCAAATCTCTTTCTGGCTTTTGCTTCCTAAAACTTCTGGCCTTTGGGGTATGTAAAGACAAGGCAAAATGTCTGAGAGTTGGGAGTTTTGAAGAAGATAGGGATTTCTTCTCAGTGCCTCAAACCCTTAACCCTTCATATTTGATAAGAATTCCTCAGGAAAAGATTAGGAGAAGAGATTGAAGGAGAAGCAATTCCCTTGGCTTTGGTGGATTAAAGAACCAGCAACCGTTTGATCAGAGCCCAGAAGAGAATTCAAAGCCCAAATAAAACACTGGGCTCTGGAAGGGAAGGAAACCTGTGTTCTGCTCCCAGAGGAGAGCCCTAGAGAGGGAAGAAGTTTCTGTATGGTAAATGACAAATGCCTCCCAAATGTTCCCCAGCCAGCAGGAAGGCCTCTTGTGCAGCAGAGGAAATGTAGACCTTGAGAAGCCATTTGGTGGAACAGGAGACTCAGTAGCAACACAGATAAAAAGCATATTCTCCATAGGTTCTAGGGAAAAGCTTTTGAACTATAGATTGTATGAAGAAAGCACTGTGAAGGGCTCTTAAACACACCAGTGTACTCACAAGTAACATGTTATTTATAGGGAAGAAGGCTAGGTTAGAGTTTATTTTGCAGTGGGCAACTGTTATTTTTGCCTCTCGGACTCTCGATCCATGCTAAGCTGTCAATATTTTATAACACATATATAATTACGCTAGTAGTAGAGCCATAGTCTCTGAGGAAAAACTTTTGCTTTATAATTACTGGGAAGTAGATTACTTTCTAACTAAAAACATGTTCTATATGGAGACAGAGAATAGAATCAACACAAGTAAAGTAGGGACCAAGACAATCAGTTTCTAGTGCCATTATTTTGGACCCTTTGCATCAAGCTGTTAGTGAAACAGATACTATTCCTTGACTTTGTAGTGATTTGAGCAATACATTTCTTTTATATTTAAATCTGTTAGTGTTAAATTTTCTGCCACTTATACCCAAGAGCACTAAGTTATACATTGTTCAAATAATCGACTCACTATTCCACGTAACACTAAGTAAATGACTTTCAGCACCTGAGCTGGTATCCCTGGGGGGATTGAGATGATATGTGTAGTACCCTTACTTTCAGGATATTCAATCAATGCTAACTACTCTGTGCAGTACTGCATACTGTTTGAAGGCTTTAGGTGTTAGAGCAGCTTCCCCATTTCTCATTTGAATCCTGTCATTTACTATCTGTGTGGCCTTAGACAAGTTGCTTATTCCTCTGTGGGCCTTAGTTATTTCCTATGTAAAATGGAAGTAGAGTTAGTACCCACTTTTGTTCTATGGAATAAAGAGTTAATTTTGTTAGGTATTTAATATGTTGTACAACATATTAGCTACAACTACATACAATAAGATGGACTCTTGACATAGTAAAGGCTTGATTATTTAATCATTATTTAATCATCATGCTAATGCAGATGTTTAGGAGGGCTAGTGATATACTGGCTAAGGTACTGAATTTGAAGTCAGAAGAACTTGGCTCATGTCACTTCATTGCCTAACCTTTGGAGAATCATTTAGCAGTCTGGATCCCAGAGACATAGGGTAATAGTGAATGGAAAATACGAATAGTCTTCTTTGAAAGACTCAAGATATGTCTCTTGGTGTAGCTCTTAAGTTCTTTTCACTTGCTGTATTGGAATTTGAACTTTGAGTCTATTAAAGTGCTACCTCTTGAGTCACCAGGACTAGCCCCTCAGCCCTTCCTGCTTTTGTTACTTTTCAGATAAGATCTGCAACTCTTTCCCCAGGTTGCACTTGGACAGAAACCCTCCTCCCTGTGCCTCTTGTGTAGGCAGGATTATAGGAGGCCTGCACTGCTATGGCCAGTGGGATCTTGAGTTCTTGAAAGAGTGTTGGCTGTGGGATAAAGTGATTTAGAAGCATTGTTAGAACAGTGGGGCCAACCTGGCAGATGTCACAAATGAATCTCAGTTCCCTTTGCTGAGTAGGCTGAAGGAGAGATTCTGGGAATCTGTGGATTTTAGTAATTACTTGGGTGATAACCACTTAGAACCAAGAGTCATTGCATGAATAAATTTGACTGTTGAGTTTGCATTCACCAACAACTTCTTAAAGGTAAAAGATATTAATTTAAAGGTGGTAAATATCTCTTTGGAGTAAGACAGATTATCCAGTTTGGTTCATTCATTCACAAAGCACTTATTTCTCACATTTCTTGATGTGTCTGGATTGTGGGGATTTTCTTAAGGCTCTCTTTTAACCTTTGTAAAGTCTAACTGAAATTAAAAGAGGAGTCTTGACTTTCCCTTTTCTCTACTATGATCTCAACGCAGCCACTGCTTGATTGCTCCAAGATTTATACCTGGAGTTTGTTTTTACCATGTAAGGCAATGTGGTCATCACTAGGACAGCTGCCCGAAGTGCTATGACTTCCAGTTTCTGAGAGACGGTGGCCATGCTCCTGCCATGCCACAGAGGGTCACTAGTCCATGAGGAGACAGCGGAGAGCATGAGAAGAACTATTCATTGTTGCTTACACAGAACGACAAGGCAGGGCCTGGTAAACATGATAGGCCTGACTAGTTCACTTGATTTTGATGAGCTCTGGACCCATGAGTTGGTCTCTAGTTGTCTAATACCTGGGCTTGGGATGACTCAGTGCTGGCAAATATTGGCTTGGTATGTAAGATAGATAGAGCTATGCTGGAGGAATCTGGGCTGGTTTTTATGTGTGGTCCTGAGGTATTCTTTTGCTATCTCCCCCAGTAGAGCAGGGTCTCCAGATTAGTATAACAATCCAAGATGTCAAAGCATTGCAGAGTTCAGCAAGTAAACAGCATGCCAAACACAATGAAGCATGCTTTGCTTCAAGAAATAGAAGATACTGTTCCTTCTAGTTTCCGCAAAGATGGCAGAGAGGGATATATTTCCTCCTTGTCTTCTTGAATTGTTTTTGAAATTCACAGATAAATTGATAGCCATAGAAAGGAAGGAGGCTAAGATTTATTGACTGCTGATTCTGTAATCTAATTTGTCACTACTGGGGGTTCTAGGGGCTGTAGGATATTAACACTGCCAGGATGATCCTATTAGGACACATTTTGTATGGCATATTAGGGGGCCTGTGGATGTTGATTTCTGCCATTTCTGCTAACAGGCTGAAGAAATGTCCATCTGCCAAGTGATTCTCACACATATTTCACCCTTTGGGGGAATGGAGATGGATTACTAATCTTTTTAATGTGGTAAACAAATCTCTGAGCTTTGCTCATATTAATGTAAAAAAAGAAGTTGCTTTAGGAATAATAATTATATTTATTTTAAAATAACTTCATAAAGTACTTTTATAATTTAATATGTAGTGTTTTAATTGTTGCACTATATTCTTACTCATCAATAACAAAACTGTTAATGGGCCCATAGCAAAGAGTCATCACAAACAATTATTACTGAAAGGCTGCTATTACATCATACAACAATGTGTCTGAAAAGTGATTTCATTTACATATGCTTTTTTTTCTAAATCTTCACACTAGGTTTTTGTTGTAATTATTAAAGTTCCTATCTTGTTATTTTTGTTTCTGTAATGAAGAAACCTGTTTATACTAGACTGGTAAAATTTTTTGGAAAATGTGTTTTATAGTAGTTAACAACTTCTGCAGGAAATATTAATCAGCATAACACATACATGAATCTGAATAAACTCTTTTAATAACTTTCAAGGATAATTTAGTTTTATGAAAGGAAGCTGAGAATATTATAGGCCCACAGGGTGCTTTTATCTTGCCCAAATAACAAAGTATTAAATGTAATGCTTTTAACACAATTTCTTTTTTCTACAATACTTTTCTTGAGACAATTACAAAAGAGAAAATGAGAGTCAAAAACCCTTAGCTAATGTTTTGTAACCAGCTGAGCTGTCTTAAGCAGATTAAGCTCTTTGGAACTCAGTTTCCTCATTTAATAAAGGGAGAATAAGCATATCTCAATCCAATGTGAGGATTAAGTGGCATAAAGTGCCCTATAAAACCTTGACAGACCTTCAGGATGAGAATCACTCTGGGAAGTTTCATCAGGCATTTGACTTACCGGAAGATAAGAGGTTCCTTATCTTTCTGTAGTAATCATTGGTTTTTTCATAATGTCCCTTTCTTTTGTGCTCTTATGCAAACCCAAATTAGTTCCAATATATTATTCATTTTTCTGCTCATTTTGTCTCCTTATTTTGTACAAGAAGAGATCAAGAGAAGATTTCAGCAAAGTAACAATTTTGCCATCTCAATTTTTATGATCTAAGAATTGAGGATTGGGGTCTTACCTTTCACCTCTCGATGCCTTTTTCATTTCTCAAGTTCTCCTGATTGGAACTGCTAGCTGGTCTTTGCTAACATTCCCTTCCAAATGGCTTCCTAAGGGCAGGAATAAGACAAAGTGAAAGCTGGAGAAGCGATTGTCTGCCTTTTGGGTATAAGAAAATGCCTGTTCTGGGACATAGGGTAGCTAGATGCAGAAAGATAGGTACTTCTCAGCTGAGGCTGTGCTTTATTCCCTGGTGAGTTGTAGGCATGTCTCTGTGGCCGGACCTACATACTGTATGGAGCAACTGTGTGGGTTCTTCCAAATGCAACAGCACACTTCCATTTGATGAGACTCTCTTGGTGCCTTGATTGCCACTCGTTGCAATACACACTTCTTAACTACCTTGAGGTGGGTCTGGAAGCTGAGAAGACACGAGTCTCTGCTCTCTATGCTCAGTCAAAGGTCAAAGATGGTTGAGTTTCACCTTAGGTTTGGAGTCATCAGAGATGAGGCTTCAAAGTTATAAAAGACAGGGAGGTAAGGACAATGTCTCTACGGTGATTGTAGCCTGACTACAAGCCAGTACTAAATCTAGAGTGAGAGCGAGCAAGCATTTCAGAGAGTACGGTTTTATAAATCCCAAGTGTGGGAGGAGACCATCCAGGTAAGCTAGAAGAGACACTAAAGAGATGGAGATAGAGTATCTTAGTACCATTAGCAGTGTGAGGCATAGAGGAGGTGTTGGTAATTAAATCACAAGAATTGAAATCAGGCAAAGGAAGATGCATCATCCACTGCTTCACTTTACCAGAACCTAACTACCAGTGAATTTTCCTCATGGCTCCTCTGAAAAAGTCACTGCTGGTCATGTCTTTTGATTCAATGGACCACCGGAAGATAGCCATCTTACCTGTAAGCACCTCCAAGAAGGCCTCTCCAGCAGGACAGGCAAAATGTCTGGATTCTCCCATTCTTGACTGAGTCATGGTGCTTGCTTCAGATGAACTTAATATGTCACAAATACCAACATAGAATTTCTATGGAGTATTTTTTCTTATTCTCTCCTAAGTCCACAAATGTGCCAGCTCATTTGTCTGATTTTGGCTTGCAAAGGGATGCTGGCTTAACAAATTGCCTCATTAGTGATGCTATAACGGAAGCATTACCACTGCTGCCTGTCTCATCCAGGTGCTAAGACAACATTGGTTGTCCCAGCACTGATGTGAGTCACATATTAACAATGGTACCCTTTGTTTTTATGGGAGATGAAACTGAAATCCTATATTCATGTGGTGTCGCTAGGTAACAGAATATAGCTGGAATCCTTCACTGTATATGCTAATCCTGTCATCCTCCACTCAGTTATAGATGCTAAGGAGAGCCCTGGGTGCAGATTCTGGGCACAAGGGGACCTATGTCTACCAACTTTACTTATTACTACCTCAGTTACATTATAATTAATGTGGTGAATTGTAAGAGAGTTTCAAGTAGGGCTGCTCTTCTGAATGATTATTCATGTCTACTAGGTCTCTGGAATAGTATTAATTCCTGGAAGTGCAATGATGAGTAAATGGCAGTTGTTACTTTCAAAATGTCCTCTATGTAGTAGCAAACTAGGCAAATAAGCTCACCACTGCATGGTAGGAGAGTAAGTGGAATGGAATAAGCGATGATGGAATAAAGCTCAGAGGAACTATAGTAACTGAAATTTAGGCATAAAATATTGAGGTTGTATCCGGGTATAGTGACTTGTGCTCAGCTATAATTTTAGTTCTCAAGAAACTAAAACAGAGGATCTTGAGCTCTGAGTCAGTCCAAACCTTGGTATTAAAAAACTAAATGGAACTGCTTTCATACTATGTGAGAATATTGACTGACAACGTGAGTTAGACTGCCTGGCTAGATTTTCTATTCTAATACTTCTCACATCAGTCATGAAGTGCCATGAAAATGAACAAGTGTGGTAGATATATTGGAAGAAATAAGAGGCAAACCATAACAATAATCTTGAATGAAAAGACAGTTTAAGATTTTTTTTTTCTTGTCTGGGGATTGAACTCGGCCTGGTTACTGTCCTTGAACTTCTCTTACTCCAGGCTAGCACTCTACTGCTTGAGCCAAAGCACCACTTGTGGCTTTTTCTGTGTATGTGGTATTGAGGAATAAAACGCAGGTCTTCCTGCAAGTGAGGCAAACATTCTATCACTAAGCCACATTCTCAGCCCTGAGAAGACAGTTTATAAAATATGTATGGGCATGATAAAATTTCTAGAATTTAAAGCATGGAAAAATAACCCAATATGTTTTTGGCATGCATTCTTATAATCATGAAGAAATCATACAATTATAAAGAAATCTACTGAAATATTAAATATCCAAATAGATTCATTTGGTAGGAAATGGATGGGATTTTCAAGTATGACAAGTGGTTCTTAACAATGTGTGTAGTACTTTAGTTCTTAAATGGAAATAGGAATATGTCTGGAATAAAAATATTTTAAAATAGAGAGCTGGTCCTTTGCAACATCAGGTACATAAAAAATAAAATGAAACAAAACCAAGAGAAAGTGAAATATTCATATCAGGTCAAGTAGAATTGAAAAGTATAGATCTTAAATGAGTGATAGGTATATTTTATCACAGTGAAACACAATGCACAGAAACTAAAGCAAATATGAAACTTAAACTCCCAGCTCAAAAAGCTGTAAAACCATGTAAAGTAAAAACTCTCAGAAATCTAAGATTCTGATAAAACTCAAGATAATGGTCTAGAACCTAGTAATGTCTTGCAGACCTATTGTAAAAACAAATGAATGTGGGAGTTTAAATATACTAACATACACTCAATGTATGTTAGCATCATATTGTAGAAACAAATGAATGCAAGAGTTTAAATAGTCTAACATATACTCAATGTAAAGATATTTATGACATTTCTCATCTTATAAAGAAATGTACCTGTGCTTTTCTTACCCATGAGGCATTTTCAAAAACCAATTAAACACTGACCCAGAAAAAAAAGGTTTTAATTTTAAAGTAGCGGTGTCACAAGAAGATTCTCTGATACAATATAAGAAACAACATAAGCCCAGAAATTAAGAAGTATATATTTTATAATTAAATTCTGGAAGTGAAAAAGAAGGAATAAAGATAGAAAAAAATGAATAACTAAAAGGACAAATGTCTTATTAAAACAATCAGTATTAAGAGAGTGAAAACTCAAAACTCCTTCAAAGACTAAGCAGAGAGGGAGGAGTTGTGAAATGTGCTGTTATAAGTCAAAAGAGATTAAGAACACAGTGACTGGGTACATGCCAAGCCCAGGTGGCCAAAACTTCAAAAGGAAAAATACAATAATAAGTAATGAGAGAGGAAAAGGGAGAGGAAGGGAAATGGAGGGGGAATGAAGAATAAAACAAGCCAAATGGAAATAAGATGATATATTCCATAAATATTATTAGAACAATTGAAAGAAAAAATCAAGCCAGATCCTGACCACACAAAAATATAAAGGAATTTCCAAGTGAATTTAAAATTAAATGTAGAATAAATCTGTACAAGCACTTGAAAAAATATACAGCAGCTCAGAAGGGGGCTGCTTTCGTCAGCAATAGAGAATCTCAGTGATCAAATTGGAAATAAACATAGATTTTTTTACATTGAAATGTACACATTACCTAGAAATTTCTGTATGATAAAACCTTATTAAAAATTAAATTCAAAAGAGATGACATTGATTAGATGTGATGTAGTCATAAATTGATATTAAACCCCTTTGTACAACCACTTAAGTATAATTTTTAAAAATGAAATTCAGATAGACTGTGAAAAGGCATCTTTTTTTCAATTCATAAGACTTAAAGAGCTTTTAGAAATCAGTAAAAAATATAGTAAAATATAAAACTAGGTAAAGAATAGTAACAAAATAATTCACAGAAAAGGAATTACAAGTGAAAATAATTATATTTAAAAAGATGTTGGTCACACTACAATAAGGAGAAACACATTATTAAGTGCAATGTAATTTTTAATACACCAGATTAATTAATGGTTGCTTTCATAAACTCTTAGAGAAATTGTTAATTTATACATACCCTCTTTAAAGAAAATATCTCTTGACAGATTTACTAAAATTGAAATTTGAATAACTTCTAGCACACTTCTAGAAATAGTTTGATGGAAATAAAAACATGTATGTGTGATAATATACATATAGGCATGCCTACTGCTTCATTGCTTGCAGTAGCCAAGAGTAGAAGCAAATCAAATACCCACAATAGATCATATACAATTTGATTACAATGTATCCATAGTCTCTAATACTCTGCTGCAATTTGAAAAATAAAATAAATTTAAATATACATAAATTCTGAAAAACATATGTTTGTCTAAGTTACTTTGTGTGGACAGAATTGGAATAAAGAGAAAATACCAGTTTTTAACACCTTTGTATTGTTGAACTGTTATAACAAGCATGAAACTGTATTACTTTTGGGTTTGGGGAGTTAATTTAAAATTCTTTTATTTATTTATTTTTTAAATAAATAAGTTTTTTTATTGTGAAAATACCGTACAGAGGGATTACAATTACATGAGCAAGGTAATGAGTACATTTATCAAGCATTGTTGCCTCCTCCTTTGTTTCTCCTTACCATCCCTTCCCTCCAATCTCCCAATTTAAAATTCTTATTTGTACCTTATGGATATTCATATTACATCTTCAGGAGTAATTTCAACCTGTATTAGCTTGCTGAAGCTGCATTATATTGCACAGCTCCTCTTTTAGATATCAGTGGGAAAGCTTGCAACATTAAGATCCAGCCTACCTGGCCATATACAAAGTGAAGACGCTTTGTGACAGGGCAAGAAAAACATAGGATCTGTCAGATTCCTTCACTGCTGTTCAAACTCCATAAAGAAGGTCTGCAAAAAGTGCTGAATGGCTTGGAAGAAACAGAAGGGAGAAAAGAGCATTCTTTACTATGGCAACCACAAAGCAGGGAATGGCTTCTCCCATCAAGGGAAGACAGAGCTGGTGAGTGCCTGAGTAGCAGAGGTGAACCTACGACTTGCAGAGAAGCAAGCAGGTGCAGCCTAAAAACATCTGCTGGGACCCGAAGTTCTAGCATCTTAGTTACCAGCCTACCATAGATGCCTTCATGGTTTCCTTAGCACAGTTGCCACAGATAGGGGGCCATCAGCCAGGACAAACACCTACAAGGACCTTATTCTCTCTGTCTCTGTCTGTCTGTCTGTCTCTCTGTTTCTCTGTCTGTCTCTGTCTCTCTGTCTGTTTCTCTGTCTGTCTCTACCTGTCTGTCTGTCTGTCTGTCTGTCTGTCTGTCTGTCTGTCTGTCTGTCTGTCTCTCTCTCTCTGTCTCTGTTTCTGTCTGTCTGTCCGTCTGTCCGTCTGACTGTCTGTCTGTCTGTCTGTCTGTCTGTCTGTCTGTCTGTCTGTCTGTCTGTCTCTCTCTCTCTCTCTCTCTCTCTCTCTCTCTCTCTCTCTCTCTCTCTCTCTCTCTCTCTCTCTCTCATACACACACACCACTATGCATTAAGGGAGAAGTGAAAATGGAAACTACAAAAATACCTCATAGAAAAATAGCTGCATCCTGCCAGCCTAAACTCTGAGGTTGCAGAGTCACTGGAAGTTGATTGACACAAAATGGAGACAGTGAAGTAATAATTCTTCCATACCATGCCTCAGATTTATCACTGCTATGGTTATGTGTCCTCTAAAGGTAGCAGGGAGTGCTGAAGAATATGTCCCCCCCCCTTTTTTCTTGATAGAGAAAAGCATCTCCTCTTCCCTTGACAGATAAAGCCATGGGACTGGATGTAAAATTCAGCCCTGGAGTGTCTTTTTGTCTCACTTGTCCCTGGCAAAAGAATTAAGAGTTCTTAGTCTGGTTCTAAGAAAATCTTCCTTTAATGGAAAAATTCAAAGAGAAGGAAAGGCACTTGGCTCTGAAGTTAACAGTGATTTTTGCAGTGTGAAGCCACAGATAATAAATGAGTTCTCTATTCCAGTTTTTAAATAGTTTTTAAAGCGATTTCAAAGATAGAAGGAACTACAGAGGGAAAGTAATCATATTTTCCACCCTAAGAGAAATTCATCTACTCAGCCTCCCTGTCAGGTGATCAAAGAACAAGTCCTTATTTAGGGAACCTCGTTCCTCCCCAGGAATCTGGGGTTAATTGAGAATGTGAGCAATGCTAAGCTAGGTCTCCCTTGCTCAGCCTTTCTGGGCATGTCTTTTTGTACTTAGCAAGTCTGATCTATTACTCTGCTGGATTCTATAGAGTTAATTTCAATTTGATCGAGCCTCAATACATGCATTTTGATAGTTAAGTTGTTTTAACAAAGTTGTCTAGTGCAGTGGGTAGGAGACTGGGAAATAATAATAACTACATAATTAAATAGTTGTTATCAGGGTAAAGTAGAATTCATTGAAGGCACCAAGGTTGCTGGAATGTAGTAAATGTGAAATATATATTAGTTGCTGTTTTTATTATTTGTGTTTTACTGGTCTGTTCTTTTCTGATTATAGACAACATTACCATTTTAAAAATATAAAAATTGCTATGTACCGGTGGTTCACAACTGTTATCCTAGAATTCAAAGCCAGCCTGGGCAGGAAAGTCTGTGAGACTCTTATGTTCAATAAACCACCAGAAAACCAGAAGTGGTGCTGTGGCTCAAGTGGTAGAGTGCTCACCTGAAGGGCTGAGGGACAGCACCCAGGCCCAGAGTTCAAGCCCCTTGACCGGCAAATAAAAAAAGTAAAAAAAAAATAAAAATATACATATAAAAATATACATATAAAGAAAATATCACTCTATAATCATACTCTATTTTATAGACAGGACCTCATCCTAATTACCTTCCCTAGCCTCACCTGAATATTCTATCACTCTGGGGATTAGGACTTCATGAATTTGGGTGATACAGGTTGTACAATATTTTTGCCTAGTTTATTATCTTAAATATATAATAAGCACATTCATATATTAAAATATTATAGCACATAATGATGTTCATGTACTATAATCTCTAGTTATTCTCCTAGTGATATGGTTTTGGGGTTTTTCACTTTTTCATCATTTCTTTTTTAAAAAGAGGAAACGTGTGTTGTTTGGACCTGTTTCCTAAGGAAAAACTCCTGTAAGTGGAATTACTGGGCCAAAGATGATCATAGTTTCAACATGATGTAATTCTTTTTAGAAAATTTCTATCACTGTCTACTTTCTGTCCAAATTTTATGAAGAATTTATGTTCTCATGAATACTTTGAAGTACCCCAACGTTACCAGAATTGACTTTATTTTCATAGTTTACTTTCTTATGAGAATGAAACATTATGCTTGCTCTGTTTGCATATTTCTTTTTAGAGAGAGAATGATTTTTTTTCTTCATCATTTCTACACCCTTGGCTGGTTTTCTACTTAGGATATTGTTTATCTTTGAATTCTTTTGTTATCCGTGGCCCTGTTCCACCAGCATCCACACTTGTTTAGGCTTTGTTTTTTGCCTATTAGGTATTAGAATGATTTGACATCAGGTTTTTAACTTCTAAGTTGAAAATTTTATTTGTAAGTTAAAAAATTACATTGTTTTTATTTTCTATTTTACTTATTGTATTTTGTTCAAGATTTTTTTGTGTGTTGATGTGTCACAGGACCTCTTTCTGGCTTTTCTGAGTTCTGCTTCATAGACAACAGTAACCAACCATGACCTCTGTCATATCCAAGTGAAACTTGTAAGGGAGCAAAGCTATGTAGCACATTAAAACTCTCTTCTCAATTTGCCATATATTTATTGATCAATACTTTTTAAATAAGGTCCCTTAAGCATCTAAAAATTCCTTTGCCTTGTGCACTTCTCTGATTTTAACAAAGCTTCACTTGAACACACATTGCTGCTCAAGTGTTTACTGATACTTGATACTGTTCAAATATTTATTGATACTTGAAGTATCATTTCTATCTTAAATATCAATTTATTGACACTTGAACAGTAATGTGTGTGTCAAAATAAAAGTAATCATAAGTAATGAGTTCTCGTTACTATAACTTCACGGTGGTTTGTCCCCTAGTGTTGATGTGTTGGAAGCATGGTCTCCAGTGTGTCAAGGGTAAGGGTGGAGACAGCTTTAAGTGGTAGAGCCTACAGAGAGGTCATTACTGGCCCCTCTCCTTATTCCTGCTTCCTGTCTTATCATAGGATTCTCCCTTATTCATGGAGTCTCACCACAGGCCCTCAGCCCTGAGGCCTTCTCCAGAGATGAGCACAGTTACCAAGCTGTTCAGATTTTCAACCTCCAAACCAATGAGATAAGTAAGGCCCTCTTCTTTATCAGTAAGTATATGGCTTTGGGATTTTTTTCTTATAGTACCAAAAGAGACTTAATTACCCTCTAATCCCCTCAAAATAAACATACCAAATTTTTTTAATATAATTGTTAAATATTTACATGACATATACAAAAAAGTCTCCCCCTTTAAAGTGGATATTTTCTGATTATAAAATGCATATTAATTGTTAATATTTGTTAGTTTACATATGATAATATACTATCTGTTTATATATGAAGCATATAGAGAAATGTGAAAGAGTAAAAGCCATAATCTTTACTCACAGAGGGTGAAAAAACCCTACTGGTAATATTTTTATTTATATTTAGGCTTTTATACATATGGTATATATGGTTAAAAGTAATATTTGCTTGTCTCTGATTATGAGAGTGTTCCTTAAAGTGTACTTTGAAATATGAAAAGTCATTACTACGTTTCTCAATATAAATAATTGTATTCTTACATTTATTGATTAATTTGACATTCTAGCCATTGTGTTCAAGTATTTTTCCACTAAAGAAAAGTGAATATGCCTCACACTGACATGCACTGTATTTTATTTAATAAAGCCTTTATTGTTATGCATTTAACATCTTCCAAAATATGCTTTTAAGCCACATGTAATGAATCTTTAACATAAAGCATTTTTCTTAGCTTTTCAAGTCATATTTATGTTCCTTTTCCTCCTCTAGACCATCATTTCTTTTCTTGTTTAATTATGTTTAAGAAGTGTACAAAGAAGTTGCCATTCAACAAAGCAGCTTATGAACACAAGGCATCCTGATCAGTGCCACCCCTTTCAACATTCGTACCCGTCCCTCCCACCCATTTATCCCATCCCTCGGTTTTCTTAATATTGTAGGATATACATTGAATTTTGTTACTGCGTTCCCCCCACCTCTTCTCTACATTTGTCTATCCCTCACCCCCTGACCTCACCCCACACGGTTCAAGTATCTATTTTCTGGTGCTTATTTTGTTCACACTGTTTGCTTTAATATAGATCCCTTGATGTGGATTGCTGACATTATACCAGTGAAGCACATCTGTTACCAAATTGCTCTCTAGAAAGATACCATTTTATTTTCCCCAACTTTCCTCTCTGTAGACTCCTAAAATACCACTAACCTACTTTTTTTTTGGAGTTAGATTTCTTGTAAATAGGGATAGCTCCCCATCTCTGGACTTCTTTGCTGTGTTCTCAAAAGAGTTGATCATACTTAAAGAATTCATAGTTACATTTTCTTTCATTTCATCAAAGTCAAAAGACCTAAATAGTTTAGTCCAGTGCTTCTGAAAGTATAGTCACTAAGGGATCTTGTTAAACTGTATCTCCTAACTCAGAACATTTAACATAACCAGATAATCTATCCCAATAAAGCTGCAAGAGATACGACGATGCTGGGTTCCTGCTGGAAAAATCACAAGAAGGTCCTGTTACTTTCTTATAAAGACCTGGGCTTCACTTCCTCACTTCCTCCTCCTGTTTACCTTAGCTTTTGCAGTCTGAAACTATTATTTTAAATGAGGAGGAGGAGGAGGCCTGACCCAGGTTTGAACTCAAAGCCTTGCACTTGTTAGGCAGGTGCCACTCAGCAATCCTAGTTTTAGGAATAGATTCTCTAAGATAGGTTTTAGTACTGTGAAATTATCAGATTAAGTTATACATAGATTTAAGGACAGAATGGATGTTATATATTGCTTTCCAGACAGTTGCCCATCTGTTAAAGAGTAAATTTATAATGTCTTAACGATATATACTTGTTGGAAAGAAGTTACCATCGTCGATTAATGTTACAAATTGAAAATACTCTAATTTAGCAGATGCAAACAAAAAGGGGCATCTGTATTAACTTATATGTTTGTCAGTAGTCCAGTTGTATATTTTTCAAACTTAGTTTATTAATTTTATTTTTTTATTTTCAATTCACCCTTTGCTCTTTCTCTGACTTGTCTTTTTTAATTACAGGAAAATAATTTTTAAAAAATATTTATTATTAATTTAATAAAATAAATATTTAATAATATATAATAACCATCTATGTATTCATTAGAATCATTCCCGGTCTCTAACTTCATGCTCATTCATATCAACACATGTAAACATGATGTGGATATCTTTTTCATATACTATGTGACACATTTACTCCTTTAGCAGATCTGCTTCCCTAGTGAGTGTTTCTCTTGTCATATTTGTGATGTGACACTCTTCCATGGGTCTGCATTTCTTTGTACTTACATTTAGTTCTTCCTATTAGTGCTATTAGTTCATTTGGTTACTATATGCATACTTGCAAACTGTGATCCACAGTCAGTGCTAATGACTGTACGTGTAGACTATTCCTATGCACATCAGAAAATTACTTCAAAGCACAGGCAGGAGTTGTAGGGCCAATCTATGTATATTGATGTGCAAATCATAGTAAATTAAGGAACATATCAGAACTTTTGAAATGAAGCACTACCTCCCCTCCGAATTATATACACAAGAGCAGCTCTCCAATTTATGTGAAAGCCAAAGCAATCAACTTGCTTTTTGAAATGAAGTCAATTTCTATTAAGGGGTCAAGAAAAACATTGCATGCTTGAATTATTCATTTCAGATCCAAAACATCTGTATCATGTTTGATCTGCAGAGAATTAACATAGAGTTCTATATGAATCACTTGTTCATTCAATCACATTGAGGTTTTATGTATATCAAATGGCTCTTGAACTGTAAATGTCTTAACTAAAATAGTTGTATGATTCATATAGCACATCTCAAATATAGGATTGATGAAGCTATAATTATTAAGGAGATGTAGATGGAAATTTAAAAGCGAGTTAGGGATCTTAACAGGTAGAAGCATGAGTTTTGGAATCTTTGCTTAGTGTTAGACTCTCCCTCTTTGTTTCTGGACAAAGTATAGCTTTTGCCTTACTATATGAGGGGACATGGAGGGTAAGGCTACAAAGCAGGTCATAGCAGCTGGTTAATGTCTTAGATGATTAATTCATAACATCATCTGTGGATAGAATAAAGTGTTACAAAGCCTGGATCTCATAGACAAATGCTTTAGATCCTGATAAAACAGTAAGTGGAAGGTGAAAGGCACACCAATATCCTGAGAGAAAAACCAAATTCGAGTAATGGTTCCCAGTAGTGGATGACCAGTCCCTTCCACCAGAGTACATCTGGTAATGTATAGAAGCAGTTTTGATTGTCCTAACTTGGGGGCAGGAGTTTTATTAGCATCTAGTAGGCTGACACCATAGATACTGCTGAACAGCTTACAATGTCCTCACAATAAACAATAATCTGTCCTGAAATATCAGTATACTGAGATGAAGAAACCCTTCTTTTATTATTTTTGTCTTAGCATACATTAGTTTTAGAAGGGGATTTATTGTGAGAATCCTACAGTGTCCAGTATACCAGTATACTTTGAACACGTTTACTCCTTTTGCTATACTCCTTTTGCTATACTCCTTTAATATCTCTCTCTCTCTCTCTCTCTCTCTCTGTCTCTCTCTCTCTCTCTCTGTCTCTCTCTCTCTCTGTCTGTCTGTCTCTCTCTCTCTCTATTGGTCATGGAGCTTGAATGCAGAGTCTGGGCACTGTCCCTGAGCTCTTTTGCTCAAGACTAGGGTTGTACCACTTTGAGTCACAAGACCACTTCTGGTTTTCTAGTAGTTAATTGGAGATAAGAGTCTCATGGATTTTCCTGCCTGCTTGCCTGATTCTCAGACTCAACCTTCTGAGAAGCCAGGTGTAATCCACCAGCACCTGTGTCTTTCTTCCTTTTTAAAACTAAAATAAAATTGGGTGGGTTTCATTGTGTTGTCTTCACACACACATACACATACATTATATTTGAGGAAAAGTATTTGTTATTGTGAAAATGCTGTACATGGGCAAGGTAACGAGTACATTTCTTATCAAGCATTGTTTACTCCTCCTTTGTTTCCCCTTCCCATCCCTTCCCATCTCCCCCCACCCTGTCTCCCCACACCTTGGCCAAAGTTGTAAAGTTTGTTTTTCGACATAACATCTTGTACATCTCATTGTTGCAATGGGGCAACCTGTATCCCTATTTAAACAATTTCTTTTTTCCTTTCTCCTCCACAAATTTGACCAAACATCAAATACAGTGAAAACAGGGGTTATACTGTGGGGGAGGGACATACATAAATATGTTAGAAACAATAGCAAGAAAGAAAAAATACTTGAGTCCTTATCTTGGGGTTCATTTCACCTAACATCAACTTATCTGACCTTTTCTGCTTGTCTCAGACATATACTACATATTGCAAATAAGGGAAACCATGGGACCTCTGTTTCTTTGGGCCTGGCTTACTTCACTTAATATAATTTTTCCAAGTCTTTCCATTTCCTAACAAATGGGGCAATGTCATTCTTTCTGCTGGAGGCATAGAATTCCATTGTGTATATATCACATTTTCTTGATCCATTCATCTACTGAGGGGCATCTGGGTTGGTTCCATATCTTAGCTATGGTAAATAATGCTGCAATAAACATGGTTGTGCTGGTAGCTTTAGTATGGTCTTGTTTGTGATCATTCAAGTAAGTGCCCAAAAGTGGGATTGCTGGGTCATAGGGGAGCTCTATGTGAAGTGTTTTGAGGAACCTCCATACTACTGAGGAAAAGTATTTTTGAAAATTGAGAAAATGTACAACTTGTTTTAATTCTCTCTTTAAAATTGATTTATTGATGGGAATAAAGCCAATAGAAAAATGTGATTGCTGCTTATCATCAAAACAATGTAATTGTTTTCCTTCTTACTAATCCCTAGGAAGTAGAGCCCATCTATGATAGAAAAAAATACATTGTGTCTGGCAGTGCCAGTTCTTTACATGAATGATGCTTCCTTGTGGGGTAGCTGACAAACTAATCAGGCAAAAAGAAATTACAAACAACCTTGTAAGAGAACATTAGGATTGTCTCCATCCTACATAGGACAAAATAACATTTTGACCATTATGTAGTTAATGTGATTAATACAGATAATAAGCAGGGGCTGCTGCAGAACATTTTTCCAGCATGATCTAGGTTGACTGCTCACTCTTACTACGGGAACTAAAATAGAACCAAAGCTCTACATGCAAGACAACACAGACATGAGCAAGATGGAGCAGGGTACCAAGGTGTCTGTTCAAGAGAGGTAGTTAACTAAGGATGTTACTGTTCCTAGCTAAGAATGTAACCTCAAATAAGGATATGGAAAGGAATATGGAAAAAGAAATGTGGAGAGTATTTCATTTTTCACCTGTATGTGCTCTTAGGTGATACCCTACAAAATGGGTAGCTAATTTCCTCCTGAAATTACAGCACAATTCCTTTTAAAATATGGAACAGGGGAGAAATTCATGTGGAGCTAGGGGTACGATATCCCTTGCCTCTGAGGCCTTATTTCCATGGTCAAAACTGAGCTTCTTTTCACTGCTGCCTTTAGGGTTTCTCTATTTATCACCATAACTTCATAATAAGTTATGAATTCACTGGAGACAGGGGAAATGTGATATTTTGTAGAATGTCAAATTTTTGTGAGTTTGATAATATACATGAATCATACAAATATTTAGTAACTTACAACATATTTAACATGTCAAAAAATGAGGGTCTTGGGCTGGGAAGGTGGCTCAGTGGTAGGGCGCTTGCCGTGAATGCATGAGGTCCTGGGTTCGATTCCTCAGCACCACATAAGCAAAAAGAAAAAAGCCGGAAGTGGTGCTGTGGCTCAAGTGGTAGAGCACTAACCTTGAGCTGAAGAGCTGAGGGACAGCGCCCAGGCCCAGAGTTCAGGCCCCATGACCTGACCCAAAAAACAAACAAACAAAAAAAAATGAGGGTCTTACTCTTAGGCATCTACCCAAAACATTACAAGTCAGTACATGCTAAAGACCCTTGTAAATTCATGTTTATTGCTGTACTATTCACAATCCACTATTCACAATAGCAAAGTTGTGGAAACAGCTCACATGCTCCACAATAGATGAGTGGATCCAAAGAAAGGTGACACTTATACATAATGGAATTTTCCTCATCCACTAGACAGGATAAGATTATGTCATTTGCTGTGAAATGGATAGATGTAGAACAAATCATGTTAAGGAGGGTAACCCAAACTTAGAGAGACCAGCAATACATTTTTTCTCCCACATGTGGAAGCTAGACCTAAAATACACTGGAGAGCCAGGCATTGGTAGCTCATGCCTCTAATCCTAACTATTCAGAAGGATCTGAGGATCACCATTCAACGCTAGCCTGGGCACAAAAGTCTGTGAGAGTCTTATCTCCAATTAGTCACCATAAAACTGGAAGTGGTGCTATGGCTCAAAGTGGTAGAGCCCTATCCTTGAGCTGAAGAGCTCAGGGACAGTGTTCAGGCCTAGAGTTCAAGCCCCAAAACTACCCCCTGACCCCCAACAACTGGACATGACAACTTATACAGCACTCTAGACATTCACACCCAGTCAGTCAGTCTAAAGTAGGATATCTTTAGGAGAGGAACCCAAAGGTGTAATTCCTTGGAACATTTAAAATAGTATTTATCAAATGAATTCCTGAAAATAAAAACATGGGACTTTTGCTGTTTTGTTGTTGTTGGTGGTGGTCATGATTTATGAGTTGGGTCTTTTCTTTTTTGGGAGATGATGGTAAAATGAATACAGAAAGGAAGGGAGGAACAGTGAACAAACACAATCATGCTATTCAGTATATACTATGTGCAAAATGAACTATGTAACTTGAGAGCAGGGATAGGAGTGGGAAGCTGAGGGAAGGAATGACATTGTTCAAAAAAGAAATGTACTCATTACCTGACTTATGAACTATTAATACCTCTGTATAATACCTTAATCATAACAACAGAATTATATATTTTAAAAATAAGGGTCTCTAGAAAATACCTATAGGTATAGAAAACCCATCGCACAGAAAGTTTTATAACAATTTCTAAAATTAATTTAAAAGCATATTATATTTATGAATATTAAAATTAAAAATTTAAAAATTGATGTAGTATCTTTAGTAAGTAAGACTGTGATAAGAATTATCCCCTCTTTTATTTGGTAGCTCTGTTCTTCCATCTATAAGATCCATTCACTAATTCATGTTAAGTTTAACACAGACAAACAGTAAATCCATACAGTTGTGCTTTAATTCAAGACAACAGTTTTTATGAAGTTAATTTGTTTCAAATGGATACAAATGGAAGGTTAAAAGGAAAAATTGAGCACTAAGATGTACATCCAGACTCAAAAGAAGCAGCTGAATATCTTCATGAGCTAGAAACTACACAAAAATGAATGTGTTAAATGGGGACTTGGATCTGATTCCAGAAACAGGCAGTGGTGGCAAGGAGTCCCACCTCTGCCAAGGAAAAGGAGCCAGAGTATTTATGAATGTGGAAAATAAATTTGTATTTGCATAGATATTTAACTATAAGTACAAATGATTATTATATATATGGATGAGGGACTGGAAAGAAGCTGAGAATGGGCTTTACCTGTGGGCTCACGTGTTTCTATCTAACAAACACTTTAACTTCAAGAAATAGTAAATAAATCCCTTGGGAAGAAAGAAAATGGTCCAATTGGAACTTCAGATTTTATTGATCATTGAAGACATAACAGGTAACAGTTTGTTATGTGATTATAACATATACATTAAATGACACAGAGGGTAGAGAATCAGTACATATGAATTGTACAATAAGTCAGCTGTGATAAATTGAAGATATGCATGTTATATCTTCCTATGCTTTCTTTCATCGTCATTCTTTTATAACATTATAAAAATATAAAAAGTATTTTTAGGTCATAAGCCAGGTATAAAGAGATGAATTTACTTCATTGTTTATAGTGTCATGATCCCTGGTCTAAACTTTCACCTAAAAAGCTGGAGGAGACAAAAGATATTACAGCGAGAGAAGTAGAGGAAATAGTATATGTGAAGTAGATATTTATGCAATAGAAAACACATGAGGTAAATTAAGGGGATATGTGGGGTTGGGAGAGATGGGAAAGACATTAATCAAGATGCATTGTACTCACCAACTGACATGTTGCATTGAAGCCCTTTTACACAACTATTTAAGGATAATATAAAAAATAAATGAAAATAATAAAACGGACAAATTGTTATATTAGATTAAATATAAGACACAAATCACCATGTTAGGAATGAAAAGACCATATTCATCCTAAAAACATTAACATGATAGTTGGGAATATTATAAAGAAATTTGTAATAATATTTTCAAAAACTGAAATAAGTTGGACAAATTACGTAAAAGATTCAAGTCTTCAGTACAGATTCAAGAAGAAACAGAAAATGGAATTCATAAGTTAGAAACTTTCCACAAAGAAAACTTCAAGACCAGATGGTTTCCATGGTGAGTTCTACCAGACATTTAAGGGGGAAAAAAAAACCACGAAGGCTACACATATGTTTTTAGGCAATAAATGATACAAACAGTTTATGCTAATATTAAAATAAGATAAAGACATTACAATGAAATAAAACTACAGACCACAAATGCTTAACATTGTTTAAAAGTCCAAATGAAATAAAATTTATACAAACAAGAGCATACACACACACACACACACACACACACACACACACACACATACACACACACACACACACACACACACACACATACAGAAGTTTTATACACAATAGCTCCAAACTCTAAGCAGTCTACATGTCTATCCTACAGGATAACTGGGCAAATTAGAGTGGTATGTCTGTAGAGTAGAAAACTAGTCAGTGGCTAGAAAGGCATGACTCCTGCTATCTGAAACCACATGAACAAGTGCCCAGAACATTATGCAGAATGCAGAAAGCACCAAAAGGTACACATTTAATTTCATTTGAATCAAAATCTAGAAAAGACAAACCTAGTTTGGAGTAATGAAAAACAAATAAATGGTTACTTCAAGCCTAAAAGGTGAAGAATGGGTGGTCTTTTTTTGCAAGTTTCACGACACTCTATTCTTAAAATAGGAGCATTATATTGAATATAAACTATATCTCATTAACGTTTTTTAATTTAGGAGGTTCATGTTTGTGTGTTTGCTTTTTGTTTTTTGTTTTGCAAATATCAGAGTTTGAACTCAAGGTCTTGTACTTGTTTGGATGCTTGCTTGTCTGCTATTCTGTCACCTGAACTATGCCTTCCACATGGCTCTGGCTGCTTCTTTGAGAGGTAGAAAGTAGTGAACTTTTCTGCTCAGGTTGGCTTTAAATTAAAATATTCTAGATCTCAGCATCTTAACTAGCTAGGATTACAGGTGTGAACAACTAACACTGCTGAATTTCAGTCTTTTTTTGTTTTTTGGGTTTTTGGGGGGGTCGGTTGTGGGGCTTGAACTCGGCATGGGCACCGTCCCTCAGCTCTTCAGCTCAAGGCAAGTGCTCTACCACTTGAGCTACAGTGCCACTTCCGGTGTTCTGGTGGTTTATTGGAGATAAGAGTTTCAAAGACTTTCCTACCCGGGCTGGTTTTGAACCATGATCCTCAGATCTCAGCCTCCTGAGTAGCTAGGATTACAGGCGTGAGCCACCGACGCCTGGCTTAAATTTCAGTCTTGATCATTGTTAGAATGCCCAATGAATTGGTTTTCTAAGTGGTTCAGATTCTTTAAAGGCCCCACATTTAAATTGTGTTTTGATTTATATTTGGTATCTATGTATATAGATATAAATATGGACATATAATATAAATCATATTTGACTAGAACCAGTTTATCCTTCCTGTTCATATTTGTTTGGTATGGCTTTTAATATATATTCATATTAGTAGTATATGTTTGGGGTATAATAGAGTAGAAAAAGTATATTCAGTTATGTTAATATTGGTATAATAGTGACCAAAAATTGTTTCAGTCTAGAATTGTGATCAATAATGTATTCTTATTTCCAGAATAGCTGAATCATATAAATTAGATTATTTTAACTTTGAATTTGAATTTAAAGATTCTAATGTCCTAACTCCTTTAAAATTTTATCATTGGACAAATATTCAACGATATATCTTAAGATTTTTAAAGTTAGTAGTGTGTCACTGTATACAAACCATCTGTTTTTCTCCTATATGAATACATCTGAAAAAGATACTATATCTTGTAAAAAATGACTTTTTAGTTACTAGATATATCTAAAAGCAAAGTGAAATATATCTGTTCCCATAGTAATAAAGTTCTCATGGCACTAACTTAATGGTGGCCTGGGATCTTAAGTCAAGAAGTGGTGGGCGATGGTTGGGAATGGGTAGTAGGTGCTCCCAGAGGTGGCCTTCACCAGAGTGGTAAATTTGGAGGTGGTAGATTGGCATGCATGCAGCATCCTGAAATCCACAGTGGGCTTTGGACATGGTCTATTCCCAGATCCACCTGCTGGTAGAAGCAGAACTGGCTGGCAGAAGCTAGACTGTAGGTCAAGGTAGGACTCTTCAACTTCTGAGTGAGATCAGGCAGAACTGACACCTGAAATTGTACACACTTTGCTATGACACCTGGGACATTCTGATTTAAAAGACACACATAATAGCAGTGTCAACTGGGACACTTGCAGGCTTTTCTGATAGCATACTGGCGGGACACATCATTTTTGAGTGAGCAAGTACTAGCATGCCTCTTTGTTGCCCTTTGCTGAAAAAATGTACTGCATTTACTCTGAGTTACTTAGAGGCCCCTTACTTGGGATATCCCAACTTTTTCCAATGTATTATACATATTTTCATCATAAAAAACATGAAACTGACTCAGAAAAAATGTAACCTCTTTAAGCTCATACATTCAGTCATTAGCGTTAAGAATTCAGCTCAGTGTTCTTTCTATATCTTTCCAAGGCCAGAAGGTCATTTTTGCTAGCACATCAAAAATTAAGAAGACCTTTACAGACAGATTACAAATACTGAGCTTGCAAATTATTTTCTTGGACTTTGAAGAAAGACAAGTAGGAGAAAGAGAAAAAGATCATTCCCAAAATAAGAAATAAAATCAGTTAACAGTATGGTGTTGGTGACTCATGATTATACTTTTAGGTACTCAGGAAGCTGAGATCTGAAGTTTGTGTTTCAAAGCCAGCCTGGGCAGGAAAAGTCCGTGAGACCTACCACCAATTAACTGCTAAAAGCCAGAAATGGAGCTTTGGCTCTGGTGGTAGAGCCTTGAGCAAAAAAGCTAAAGGATAGCACTCAGGTCCTGAGTTCAAGCCCAATACCAGCAATACACACACACACACACACACACACACACACACACACACACACACACACGCAAAGCCAGTGGTGTTCACACACACACACACACACACACGCAAAGCCAGTGTTATTCACATACACACACACACACAAAGCCAGTGGTGTTCACACACACACACACACACACACACACACACACACACACACACACACACACAGAGCCAGTGGTGTTCAGATAGGTTATCTGGTAACATTCTTACAGATGTTCTTCACAAAGAAGCCACTGAATTCTTTAATGGTTGAATTTCTGAAGAAGCCTTACAAACAAGAGAAAATCTGCATGTATGATACTCATAAACAAATGTCATCTACTTATGCTGTTAGCTGCCCCAAGAGAGCCTAAATTGGCTTCTCTACTAACATTTGTAATTAGGCATTTCTGATTCACTGATCCCACTGAGGTTAATGTGAGTGACCATGTGCCCATCCCATGGAATTATTTCAGAAGCAATTCCATGAGTTCAGACCAGGTGACTGAAGATTTTTATGTGACTCTGTACCCCTGATGCTGTCTTGTTTATTTTTTATTCAGAGACTTTTTCTTGGATAAAATACAAATGAGTTGATGGCTTACAATGAAAAGTCTTCAGATTATCTAAGAATTTTGATCCAAATGCCACTTATGTAAGAATTCATCCTAGGCCTGGAGATATAGCTCAATGGTAAAACACTTGCCTAGTATATGCAAGTGTTTGATCCCCAGAATCATGAGAAAAAAATTTATCTTAAGTATGAAAGCAGACCCAGACAAAATAAAAATTTTAAAGCATCTTTATTGTAATAGACTTTCCCTTCTTCCAATGATTAAGTAGACTTCACATAGACTAGACTGAAATAGAATAAATAGAGTAGTTTCTGCCTTAAAGCAGTTTTCATTCTGGGCTGATAGACATGTCATTTATACACATATTAACCGATGATTCAGATGTTATGGGATTGTGGGCCACATCTGAACTCTTCCATTAACCCTCTAAGTGAATCCCACTAGAAGAAACCTGGAAGTAGAGGGGGAAAAGGGGCTGTCTAGAGATAGGTGGCAACTTCGACCTGACCTGAGTGATCTCAAGTAGGCACTTAACCTCTGTACTTTTGGTATAAAGTGGAGGGTAAAGAACATACATATGCCACTATTATGAGGGTTAAGCAATTGTGTGTAAAATCCCAGAACAATGCCTGACAAAGAATATATGCTGGGTATTAACTTGTTCCAAAGTTGAAGCATGCTGGCTCTTGGGCTCTTACTCTTCTTCTAACTTCCTTCTCCCTCAATCTTGCTCCTCCAAGATTTTGCCCTCTTATCAAGTCACAAAAAATGCACTACTGCCTGAAGTTTGCCTTCCGGATGTTGGACGGGATGATTTCAGATTCCTTAACACTTAAAAAGCGTCAGAAACCTAGTTTCATGTTTCCACATTAACAATGATAGGTGCTTGACCTTGGGCTGTCACCTAAACTCCTCAAACATTGTCTTTCATCTTAATAAACGTGAATAAAATGTGTTGGCTTCTGTGAGAAATGGCTTTCTTCACAAAATGCTTGTGAGGAAAGCCTGGGATAGGTATGTGAAAGCAATGCATTTCAGCACATGTTGGGAGACAGTCCTTATCTCTTCTGCCTCGCTTTTGAATAATTAGGGTCTTCTCTCCTCCCCACAGTGGTGGGGATGGTAGGGTACCTCTTCTGGCCTGTTATTCTCTCTCCTTATAAGAAGTAGTAGGCCTGAATTTTTGGTGGGTAGATCACATGCTTCCTGCAGGAGAGGCCCCTTAGCCCTTATGAATCTCCATGAAATTAGACAAGTTGCACACTTACTCATCTACTCGTTGCTTCTCTTAACATCCTGCTATCTTGTTCCCATAAGCTTTGTTCTCATCTACATGTGTAGGCCTGTTTCTGTCTCTTCTTCTCCTACCTGTGACTGAGGCCAGCCCGCTTATCTTGCCTTAGTCCTACAAATTCAGCTGTATTTTCTCCACCAGACCCTAAGAATCAAGGAGAAGATCCCATTGGTCAGAGCTTACCATAATTTACAGAAGTTTCGAAGTCTCAATGAAGTTAACAGAATATGAGCTTATTCTCTCTTCCATTGAAATCTGCAAAGGAATAGCATTGTTTCCTTATGACTCACGCTCCTCAACTTCTAGCAGTAGGTGCATCATGGGGACTGATAATGTCCTCAAACAATCATCAGTTTTCTCTCTTTATTAATGATAAAGTTTTAAAGTACAAATAGGTTATGGGAAGGCAAATTTATGACCACATTCCATTTGACAACACAATGTACAGAAAAGTCTGTTTGGGGAGCCATTTGCTAAAACATTTAATGAGAAACAGATCCTATCTTCATTGCACTACATATTCATGGAAAGCCATCTGGCCGTAGTCCAGATTTACCTCCATGCTCTGTTCAGAATAGAGCGTACTGTATCTGTCTCAGATGACATACATGAAACAATAGGCTTTGGGTTAGTTAATATGAATTTTAAGTGCTAGAAACAAAATTTCTAAAAGTAAATCATGATGACTAGAATACTTCGCTGACAGAAAAAAAAACACTTAAAAATACAACAGAAGTGACTGAAACTAGCTTTATTCTTGCTATTTTAAACTAATAGGAGAGAGCTGTCTCATTAATGAGGCCCATTTAAGTTTGGAAAGCTGGATTTGTCTCATTCCAATTTAGCTAAGATGAAACATTATTCCCCCAGTCCTCCTCTTCAAATAGCTATATGTGAGTGTGGGCCGTCAGATACTATGCATGAGATTTGGAAAGTAGAAGTAAAGAAAATACCACATTCTTTAAAGGCAGAAGTGGTGGCCCTGACATCCCTGCAGCTCTCAATATCATCACTTCTTTGCTAGCTCACCTTACAGGTATGCACCACAGCACACCTGACATACTGCTACTACTCCAGCTCCTGCTAGCCGTTCCTTCAGCCTCTCTGACTCCTACATCAGGTATGTGTTGATCTTTGTCATAAATGAATATATCATCGACTATATATGAATTATTATTGAGGCTTCAAGGCAGTGAGTAAGAAAATTGAGTTCCAGTATATCCTGGATTATAATGTGTGTTTCTGGGTTTCAGTTGGACTTCTCTCTCTTCTTCATCTTACAGATTGTTTGCCCTTTCCCAGCTGCTTGCTCCACTGACATTAAGCCCAACCCAGTTGAGAAACCAAAAGTTTAATGTCGCTTATTCAACTAGCTCTGATATAGTGCAAAGCAAATATATGCACACACATATATACACGACACTCAGCAAGTAATAGTTATTCAGTGCACACATAGTAAAATCAGACAAAAGTTAAATGGCATTGAAAACATAGTCTTTGTGAATGGACTTAACATTTATTATCCCACAGTTCTCTAGGTCAGAATTGTGATGGCGCACCTACTGCTAGAAGTTGAGGAGCCTGGGGCACAAAGAATTTATGCTATTCCTTTGCAGATTCCAACAAATGTGCATTCCACCAGATTGACATGAAGGTACCAGGCAAGTTGAGTTCTTGTCTGGAGCCTTTGGGGAGAAGCTTACGTTCAGTACCCTTTTGTCTTGGCAAAATTTTCAGCTCTGGTTTTGATCCCTCTTTCCTCCTTGGTTATTGATAGGGGCTAGTGTCCAGCCTGTATGTCCTTGGTCCATTGTCCCTCATATCCTCAAGCCAGCAACCATAGGTGAAATCTTTCTCATACTTCAAATCTCTCAGGCTCAACTGGAAAAAAAATTCTGTGTGCTTTTAGGGACTTGTGTAATTCAGGCTACCCAATCATCAGGTCAGTTGATAAGTAACCTTAATTATATCCTCAGAATACCTTCAGGGCAGTGCATAGTTTAGTATTCCTATTTAGTCCTAATTCTAGAATTTAAAGCACAAAACAAGGACTGCAGATAGAAAGATGGTTGTGGGCATACATAGGTCATTCTATAGCGAAGAGTCTTTCATCTACATACAACCATACAGACTTTAGCCAGATGTTCAAGCATTTAAGTTGGATTTCTGGCTTTAAAGAAATCAAACTATGCTATGAGCATGGTTAGCAAGTCACAAAATGTGGTGTACTTTAGAAATTGCTAGACCAGGGGCTGGGAAGGTGGCTCAGTGGTAGAGCACTTGCCTTGCATGCTCAAGGTCCTGGGTTCGATTCCTCAGCACCACATAAGAAAAAAGCCGGAAGTGGCGCTGTGGCTCAAGTGGTAGAGTGCTAGCCTTGAGCTGAAGAGCTGAGGGACAGCACCCAGGCCCAGAGTTCAGGCCCCACGACTGGACCCCCCCCCAAAAAAAACAAAAAAAAACAAAAAACAAACAAACAAACAAACAAAAGAAATTGTTAGACCATAAGACAACTAGGACTTGGATGCAGGGTCAGGGAGAATGAACTGGAATGCTCTAGAATAAATTCTGCTTCCCATGGAAGACAGAAGCTAAGAGCATGCTCGTGGCCCTTGAAGTGCCAATAGAAAAGAACAAAAGGCCTAATTATGGACAAATACACTTGAGTTTTATGAGGAATGTGTGTGTGCATGTATGTGTGTGTGTGGGGGTGGGTGTATGTGTGTGTGAGTGAGTGAGACAGAGAGAGGTTAGAATTTTTATTATCTTTAAATAGTTGTACAAAGGAGTTGCTATTTAACAAAGCAGTTTGTGAATACAATGCATCTTGATCAATGTCACCCCTTTCCACATTCTCACCCCCCCTTCAACCTACCCTTTCCCTTACTTTCCCCGTATTTTGTGTACCCAATGAATTCTTGATTACATTCTCCCCACCTTTCTCTCTTCTATCCCTCCCCCTTTGGCCACACCTCTCTCTTGCAAGTACCCATTTCCCCAAGCTTATTTTGTTGGGCTTTGACTTTGTCTTTCTAAGGAATTAACATTATTTGAATTCTTCCATCTTTCAGTTAATATATTTGTAACCACTTGCATACCACCCAACGTGTTTACTTATAGATTTATAGGCAAATTTTAGTTAATTTGTCTTTTACGTTGTGGTGGAGTAATTGGGAAAAGGCTCATCATCCCCTTTATTTAGGGGAATAAAACCTAAGACTGATTTCTAGATCATCATATACCCATTTTAACTTTATTAGAAATAGCTCTGTAGCTTTTAATAATTTTGAAAGTGATTCTTATATCTCAAAATGTAATGATTCATTTTAGTATTTACACTTTTTTTCTTTTTCTTTTTCTTTTTGTCAGTCGTGGGGCTTAACTCTGGGCCTGGATGCTGTCCCTTAGCAATTTCAGCTCAAGACCAGTACTCTACCACTTGAGCTACAGCGCCACTTCTGGTTTTCTGGTGGTTTACTGGAGATATGAGTTTCATGGACTTTCCTGCCCAGGCTGGCTTTGAACCACAATCCTCAGATCTCAGCCTCCTAAGTAACTTCTGTTATTCTGGCTTAGTGATCATGTATGGTAGTCTTTTACATGTAAAACAAAGAGAACAATTTGCCAGACATTTGTTCCCCCACATGGTTCAAAGTAATTGATGTCAATAGCAAAAACGACCCCCCAACTTTTGTATATTTGTTATTTAGCTTTGGTATATAGATATGGAACTGAGGACTTGGATCACTTAAATTTGTATAATATAAAATGAGATTCTTAGTCATTTTATTGAAGATCTAGTAAGAACATTAAAATTTTTAAGCAAATGTTTAGTGACACTATTTATAAAGCATTTTAGAAGTAACAATGTTTTCTATTTTAATCTACCCATGAGCCATTGAAGTAGATCTTAATTATTATTCTCCAGTTACACCTTAGATTCCTGAGGTTCATTTGCTTAGTATATAGCCGGGCAGGTGATATCCATGGCTTTAGTTCAGTCCATGATTGTCTTCAAAGAATGTATGTGTGTAGTCTTTGTTTCTTAACCCTCCATTTTCTTTTCTTTTTTAAAGAATCTTATTGTAAAGGTGATGCATGGAGGGGTTAGAGTTACGTAAGTCACATGAGTACATTTCCTTTTGAACAGTGTCACTCTCTCCCTCTCCATTTTCTTTTATTCTCATTTCTTATATTTTTTATATCTCATTTTTATTTGTCTTTTGACTCTGTACAAGTAATTTAAGACTTTAGACCTTATTCCTAAGGGTTTTGTGTATATATAGATGGATGTGTATTGGTGGTGTTTATAGCCTTGAGATAAAATATCTTGGTTTTATTTATTAAAAACAAGATTTCCTGAGAATGGAGGCAGTACAATGATGAAATTTTAGGGCTTTCTTAATGGAGAAATTAATTGAGTGCACAAATGGCCATCTTAATTATAGTTTCTATTTTATATTAAAAAATAACTAATCGGTCTTTACTTAGTGTTTTTTCTAATGTAGTTAGTAGATGCAAGAGTCTTGAAGACAAAGCAAGTGAAATTTAATTGGAGCAATTCTTCCCAGCATTTGCAACAAATGGTCCAGAAGATGATTTTACATATTAATTATTCATACACATATGATTATAGTTACACATTATGGATTATTTGTTACAGAGATGAGATGATGATCCAATTAAATTTCACATTATGTGACATCAGGAAACTTGCCTTGAAATTAAGGCCTTGTCTTTTTATGCCATGAGCCAGAAGGGAGCGGGACTCTGCCCCAAGACCTGAACAGCTGTCCTTGCAAGACACTGGAGACTAACCCAGTAGTAGTGGCAAATTGAGTTGTTAGGATTGATGGATGAAGTTCAAGTTTGGTATCAGTGTAAGTTGAACAAAATAAAGCACAGAGGGCTTAGCTGGGCTTTGGCTATACTTGGATTCTGTCAGCTGATCAACTTTCCTTTGATGGAAAAAGATACAAGGTTCAGTTCTAAAGTAATGTTAAAAGGGTAGAGTCTGAAGATATTTTGCTTTGCTTTGCATTTTATCCTAGAGCACTCACTTGCTACCATAGAATCTGTAAAAAGTTACTTATTCTTTGAGGATTCAGTATTATCTGACTAAAACTCATGGGATTGTTATGAAGATTAACATCTGTAGATAAGCATGTGAAGTGCTTGAGCAGTGTGCACAAGAAGGTGAGCACCCAGCATTGTTGTCATTGTTTCTATATGTAATGAGGAAAACACTTGACAAAAACTGTACAATCACAAAGAAGTATATACCTGAAGGAAAACAGTTTCTAAGCAGGTTTTGAATGTCTTGATAATTTACAGGACAATATAGACATCCAATTTTCTTCCTAGAGTTAACTTTAGGGAACAAAGAAATTGACAATGTTTTAATGTCTAGGATGAATCTTAAGTGCTTTTGAACCACTTTAAGGGAAGTACAGTGGTTGTACTGGTGTAGGGACCTGGGCCTTATATTTCTTGGGCTGGCCTACTTCTGTGAAAAATACCAGATACCTGCCGGTTGAGTAAAGTGGGGCAAGATAAAGTTAGTAGGACCAGCTGGGGGAGCCTGGAGGAAACAAGAGAGGGTGAGAGGAACAGAACTGGGGGAGGGGGCTTTTAATTCTTTTCCCCCAATACTAATTATAACAAGTACTCACAGGAAAAAAATGCATGAGTAAAATCTGAAGTGGTTTACTCTATAGTAGGAACAGAACAGCGTCTTAGATGATGCATAATATTTGTGGGATGACTAAACCAAGTAAAGAAGGAAGGAAAATGTGATCAAAAGCTTCAAACTGGTATGAGAAGACATATTTTTGAATCAGTGAGGATCTTGGCCTGATTAATATGGAATCAGAATATCAAAGACTACCAGTAGGAGAGACTGGATTAGGAAGCATTTTATGAAGTACAGAGGGAGAAGCTATGATGGAGAACTTAAAGAAAGTAATTAATGGTTCTAAGTAGAGGAATGGTGTTATGTCTGTCATTTGTGCTGCTCTATAAGAGTAGCACAGATTAGGTCAATCATTAAGAACAGAAAGCCTTCAGTTCCAAGATGGTTCCTTGAGTGGTTACACCCTTGGAAGGAAAGGAACACTTTCACACAGAAGAGCAAAAGAGAAGACAAATGCACTCATGAAAACAATGAAGTTTAACAACACAAATTCATTCACAAGGTCAGAATCCTCAACCCTAAGCACCTTCTACAGGGCTCGATTACCTGATACTGTTGCCTTGGGGACTACATTTCAGCATGAATTTCAGAAGTAGAGAGAATAATTCAAACCATGACAGGCATAACACAAACATACACAGCACACACACACACACACACACACACACACACACACACACACACACACACACATACACAGAGTAGGAATGACACATAACACAGAGCAGTGTTCAAAGAAAATTAGTTTAAGAGAATGAAAATGCCATTTATGTTTTGGATATTTGCCAAGTACCAATACAATATTTTGTAGTGCAATTTGTTATCATGACTTTTTTGCTTAGATTTTCTTTTTTTCTTTTTTTTTATTGTAAAAATACAATACAGAGGGGTTACAATGACATGGGCAAGGTAATGAGTACATTTCTTATCAAGCATTGTTGTCTCCTCCTTTGTTTCCCCTTCCCACCCCTTCCCATCCTCCCCTCTCCCTCCATGCCAAAGTTGTAGAGTTCGTTTTCGTCATAACATCTTGTACATCTCATTGTTGCAGTGGTTCTACCTGTATCCCTATTTAAACAATTTCTTTTTTCCCTTTCCCTCCACAAATTATACCAGCATCAAATACAGTGATAACAGGGGTTATACCGTGGGGGAGGGACATACAAAACAACAAAGAAATATCTTATAAATATGTTGCTTAGATTTTCATGTGACTATTTTCAGATAAAAGAAACGAAGGCCTAGAAAGGTAAAGCAATATGTTCAAGGTTAGTTATAGGAGATGGAGACAGATTTCAGCACCAAGTAAACCTGTCTTTCCTTGTAACACACTGTGGTTCAAAGTAGTGTAAAAGGGTAAGGAGAAGTTAATGTGGTCCAGACAATCAGGAACACAAATCTAGATAAAAGATTTACCAGGAGTCAAACAACCTTCTCAATAAAAGGTAGCTTTCCTTCTTTTATTCTGCATAGCTTGTATCTTTCTTGCTGCTAGTTCTATTCCTCTTCTATTCTGGGTGTCCTTTGGTCTACTGAACCTTTACTATCCTACCTTTTGCTGTGCTTTTCACGTTTGCATTCTTGCTTTTCATTCCAGAAAGTACTTTAATACAAATCATCACATCACACTTCTTACATGGGCCTCAATGGAAAGCAAGCAGACAACCTGGTTCTTGGGTTTTTTTTTTTTTTTTTTTTTTTTGTCAGTCGTGGGGCTTGAACTCTGGGCCTGGGCGCTGTCCCTGCGCTCTTCAGCTCAAGGCCCACACTCTACCACTTGAGTCACAGCGCCACTTTCGGTTTTCTAGTGGTTTATTGGAGATAAGAATCTCACAGACTTTCCTGCCCAGGCTGGCTTGAACCGTGATCCTCAGATCTCAGCCTCCTGAGTAGCTAGGATTACAGGCAAGAGCCACTGGCACCCAGCTCAACCTGGTTTTGTATCACAGATTCATCATTTACCAATTCTGTAATTTTTATAAAGGCTTTGGTCAAAATTGTTTTACAATCTTGTTTTCATCAATAATCTAGAAAATGTATGAAGGAACCATATCATCTATACTATGAGAGGGAAAGAGCCTGGCTATTGTCCTGGAAATAAAAGTTTAGCTCCTCTTTTCCATTCCTTTGCAATATTCTGTTGAATTGAATTATTAAACATTCCAGAGAGTGTTCTTCTATTGGATTTATTATTTATCACCATCCTTTTACTTTTCACCCAACCTGATGGCCCACCAACATTTCTCCATTTATTTATTAATTTAATTTTGTTGTAAAGGTGATGTACAGAAGGATTACAGTTACCTAAGTAATGAGTACATTTCTTATCAAACATTGTTACCCCCTCCCTCACTTATTCCCAATTTCCTTCCCTCCCCACCCACTCAGGTTGTAGAGTTCATTTCCAACTTGCATTTTGTGAGTATCATTGTTTCATTAGTTCACCCTTTTGTCCTTTGTTTCACCCCAAATCAGATAAACGTATATGCAAGACACAGGGTACCAGAATCAAACACAGTGACTACAGGGGTAAACCAAAGGGAAAAAGAAAAAAAAAAAAAACTTCATACAGGACATTAAAAAACAACAACACCCTCTCTCTGTTCTTTTCTAGCTCTCTCTGCTCTCTCACTGCTCTATTCTAGCTCTCTCTGCTCTCTCTCTGCTCTTTTCTAGCTCTTTCCTCTCTCTTTCCTCTCTTTCCCAGCTCTCTCTCATTCCCAGGCCTTTCCCAGCCACTTGGAGTGCCAACCTTGCCTGGTCCCAGCAGGTCTACTGAATAAACCTACCCCTTACCTGAAAAAAAAAAAAAAAAAAACGCCAACAAAAACAACATAAAAAACCCTCTTCTTTCCATATCTTGGAGTTCATTTTGATATGAACATAGCTATTGGGCTATTGTGATCCTCTGCTAGGACTCTCCTACATATGTACTAATTGTTACAAATGAGGGAAATCACGGAGCCTATGTTTCTTTGGGTCTGGTTTACTTTACATAATATGAATGGGGCGATGTTATTCTTTTTGATGGAAGCATAAAATTTCATTATATACATATAGATAGATAGACATAGATACCACATTTTCTTGATCCATTTGTCAACTGGATTGGTTCCCTATCTTAGCTATGGTAAATAATGCTTCAGTGAACATAGTTGTGCTGGCAGATTTAGCATTGCTTTGTTTGTACAGTACATTAGATACACAGAATATATACATATGTCATTAAAGTTTACAGGCCAATAGATACATATATGTCAACATATATGTATAGATGTGTATCTACACATGTATGTATACATATATTGAAAATATTAACAATATACATACATATATCGACAATATATTGACAATGTATATATACATATATTGTATATTATATACACACAAATTATATATGACACATGTGACACATATAAAATATATAACATACATAGCATATATCATATGTCACACATCATATATGTCACACATGTCACATGCAATGTGTGTCACATATTGCACATACATTTCATGTGTGCCACATATATGGCACATGCCATACATGTCATATGTCATGTACACATTATATGTGTCAGCTGTGTCATGCACATCATATGTCACATGGGCCACACATGCATGTGATGTCATTTTGTCACACACATCAGTGTTCCACATGTCATATGTGTCACACATGTAACATGTGATATGTATCATGAGTGTCACATGTCACCCATCATATGTCACATGTATCATATCTGGTATCTATGTCATGTGTCACAATGCTACATATTATGCATGTTGCATTGTGGTACCTGTCACATACATTTACGCATGTCACATATATAGCACATGTGACATTTAAGACATGTATGGCAATATATGACATGTATATGAGATTGTGACACACATGACATCTGTGACATATATGATATATGGGATGTGTATGTCATGCATGACATTTTGTTAGCCTGCTTCTTTCTCCCTCACACTTCCAGATTAATGCATGTGGAGCAATAGCCTGTAGCCAAATGATTTGGGGACTTGGAAATGGCCCTAGGGTGGAGTTATCTTTGGCAAGTTTGGAATCCAGAAGTGGAGCACTCTGCCCAGCTGTAGGCCACAATGGCTTAAAGTAGAAAGATTCAGTGGCCTCACTAAGACCAATTTCTACTCTTCAGGGTAGTGGAGCTCTGTAGATGTAATGTGACTTTTAAAATAAAAACATGTACATTTACGTTCACTTTAATGTCTATGAGAAAATTATTAACTATGGTTTATAATTGCTAAAATATAATGGGGCCTTGGAGAAACTATTGAACAGTGTCCTACCTGGTCTTAATTTTTAAATAGAGCTCTTTATATTGTTTTGTTTTAAATAGGTAAGGACATAGATAAAACACACCAAGATGGAAACTTCTCTAAAAATCAATTCAGGAGAAAAAAGAGAATGAAAACTTCCTCCTTCAAGAATGGAAATGTAGCTACTTGCCAAGTGTCTTGAAGATGTCTAAGTTTAAAACCAAAGTGATATCTGTGATGTTGAATTTAAAAAAATTCTCATATAAGAGCTATAGGGATAACTAGTATATGTCTAGGACAAGCAGAAAAGGTCAAAAGCTATGTATATATGACCATATAAGATGATGCTAAGTGAAATGAACCCCAAGATAGGGACACAACAGGTTTTCTTTCTTGCTGTTGTTTTTAATGTACTTACAATGTACTATGTGATTTTTTTTGTTTCTTTTGTATGGTCTTCCCCCATGGTATAACCCTGTTTTCACTGTATTTGATTCTGGTGCCCTGCATCTTGTAGATACACTTTTCTAATTTGGGGAGGGGAAGGGAAAAAACAAAATGATGAAATAAGGATACAGGTTGACCCATTGTAACAATGAGATGTACAAGACACTATATTTAAAATGAACTTTACAACTTCGGGGAGGAGGAGGGAGGAGTTGGGGAAGTGGAGAGGGAAGGGATAATAGGGGAAAAGCAAAGGAGGGGGTAACAATGCTCGATAGGAAGTGTACTCATTACCTTACTCATATAACTGTAACCCCTCTGCACAGTATCTTTACAATAAAAATATATATTTAATTTTAAAAAGAACAAAAAGAGCTATGGGGAAAATATGAACTTGGAAATTTTTCATGTACATTTGCAAATTGATTACTGTTGGAAAAGTTCAGTCACGCATACATTATCCTGCTGTGTGCTTTCATTTCTAAGTCATATAGGGAGCAAAGTCCCAGAGAATACAAATCCAGATTCTTACAGCATCCATTTCTTCCTAGTATAAAATAGTTTACTTCACTTAATATAATTTTTCCAAGTCTTTCCATTTCCTTACAAATGGTGTAATATCATTCCTTATTATGGAAGCATATACTTCCATTGTGAATATCTACCACATTTTCTTGATCTGTTTGTCCACTGAGGAGCATCTGGGTTGATTCCAGTATCTTGGCTATGGTAAATAATGCTGCAATGAACCTGGAAAAAATTATATTAAGCAGAGCAAGCCAGACCCAAAGAAACATAGGTAGCATGGTTTCTCTCATTTGTGGCAATTAGAATGTGTCTACAAATCTGCAAGTAAACACAATGGATGGTAAAAGACAAAAATGACACTTGGCCCTGATCAATTAAACAGGAGTCTAGCCATTCACACAGTGAGACCAAAGAAAGATAGTATTAGGAAATGATTAAAAAAAAAAAAAAAGCTCAGTAGCTATGTACATAGCGTCATATAGAGTGATGTTTATTGAAATGAATTAAAAGAAAGAAATGGAGATTTTTGTGTGTTATTTTGCTTTTGTGTATTATTTTCTCTTTTGTTGTTATTTTTTATTTCTGTACATTTTGTCTTGTAAGTTTATCTGTTTGGGGGAGGGTAAGAGGGATAAAGGATGAAAAATGCAGCAGTGATACTCATTGGAAACTATATTGAAAATTAACTATACAACTTGTGGGGGAGCGGCCAGAAGGGAAAAAACTGGGAGAAAATGAGGGAAGAAGTGACACTATTCAAAAAGAAATGTACTCAATACCTGACTTATGTAACCATAACCTCTCTGTAGATCATCTGTATATTAAAAATTAAAATTAAAAATTTTAGAAGAGAAGCCCATTTTTATGCCTAGTTTGGTGATCAATGAACATCATGTAGAAATGGAATTAGCTAGAATGATGTGGTGTTAATTTAGTAGAATGAGGGGATTACTAAACAAGGCCTGTGTGTTCAGATTTTCTAGGCTTCACTGTGTAGCATTTCTTCATTCTGGGTATAATCTAGCATTTTTTAGGAATGATGGCTTCAGGGGACAAGGGAAAAGGGATTAAGTGACCGTCTAGGATTCAGAACTTCTTTGAAGAAGAGAAGGTCTGATTTTTATGATTTGCCTTGGGGAAGAGGAATTCTGCTTCTTGTGACGTGCTTTGGGAGAGAAAAAAGGGGAGAAGACAGGAAGAAAGATGATTTGAGAGATCATGCCTCTGTGGGCTTCCAATGTCCTTAGTCCAAAGTACTTACCATTCCAAGGGGCCATAATTTGAGGATATTGTGTACTGAGCCCTAATATGTAGGATTATAAATGAAGCAGAGCAGAAACAAAATCGATGTGCAGACCACATTCTTCACAGCAGATAAGAAGCAAAGACCGCTTTTAAATTTCTCTCCACATAGTTCCAGACCTTGATGTTGCTGTTCTCCATACATCTAAAAGGCAGAATACGTTTTTCAAGGTCATAGAATTACTAAATCTGGATAATCTTTGACTTTTAGGAAGTGAAAGCACTTCCCACAGTTCTTGAACTGACGTAAGGTATCCAATCATATTTAATTGTTTTTTATTTGTTTGTTTTGTTGGTCATGGGGCTTGAACTCAGGGCTTGGGTACTTTTTGCTGAAGGCTAGTGCTCCATCATTTTGAGCCACACTACTCCTGCTGGTTAGAAGTGGTTAATTAGAGATAAAAATCTCACACTTTCCTGTCTGAGCCCCCTTTGAACTGTTATCCTCAGATCTTAGACCACTGAGTAGCTAGGATTACAGGTGTGAGCCACCAGAATCCAGCTCCAATATCATTTATTCACTTATCTTCAGGACAGCCAAGATATGCATTGTTGAAATTTTACTTCATCAAGAGGAAAATCTAGCCAAGTTTGAACCTTGCCCACCATAAACCTAATACTTGCACAAATTTAGACTTTATCTTCAAGGTCCAATTCCCTCTTCTCTTTTCTGGTAGGGTTCATAGTAACTTTGATTCAATTAGTTGGGAGATTTACTCTGATAGGTGTTAGTGAAGTGTGATGGCCAAAGCATGTACTTTTTTCCATGTCCTACTGGCTCTTCCTTTTTATCTTAGATAAGTAATATTTGTGCTCTGTGTTAAATGGATGACAAAAGCAACTCTGGATATAGAGTTAAAGCAAATGTGTTTTTTTTTTCCAAGCAAGAATATAATTTTCAGGTGGAAACAATGAGCAAAAGAATGCGATAAAATAAAAGAATTAAAGATGGTCATTTTTCTCAGGGAAATTTTAATTTTAAACAGTAAAGACGGTGGAGACAAACATGAAACATTCTTGGTATTGGAAGGCAAAGACAGAGCACATAAAGGAAGTCTATGGGATTTCTTGGAGACGATTTTGTGTTGGAATGAAATCTATATGCATGCATTTTCTTGTGTGCGCTGATCTTCCTTCCGGGAAGGAGCTGCGAAGTTGTTCTCATCTCAAAAGTGGCAAGAAGAGCCTGTGGAGCGGTTCACCCGCCGGCCCCCCCCCCCCCCCCCCCCCGTAACAGAGAATGGAATCCCCTGAGGGCAGACTGGGTTGGACTTGAGGACAAAAACAGAGCCAAATTCTTTTTCTGTGATTTTTGTCTCTGCACTTTTCCACTTGAAGAGTGACAATTTTATGTCTCCAGTTATTGAATCTCCATATTGGAGGGTTTCTACATACTCTTCAAAGGTTGTAGGACACTTTCTCACAGGAAAATGAACCTTATGCAGAAAAGAAAAATGGACCAAAATGGATCCACCCTGGGTGTGCAGGGCTGTAGCTCTTGGGCATGCTCACTCCAACTCACAACCACTTCCATATGGACCGCCTTGAAAAGCCCTTGACTGCAAGTATGAGCAGAATGCCCAGGATTGCACGGTTGATCTCCCATGCTCAAAGCCACTCACAAGTAACATAACATGGCAGGCCACTGGCTTCCAAACATCCCTGGGGGGGTTCAGACCTCCTCAAGAAGAAGTGAGGAGGGCTTAGGGTGGCCTTGTGAGGATTGTCTGATGGTTTTCACACTGGTTGCACTATGCGGGGCTTCCAAAAAACGCCTCCCAGGGCGTTTTACGGCAGTGAAAGACCTACAGAGTAACTTTCAATTTTTTTTTCCATTTTGAAATAGCCACCTATCTATAGTTCTTATGATATTGCTTTTGTATGGTGACATTTGTAATCATAAACCCATTACAGAGAAAGGGCAACATATAAAAGGGGAAAAATGGCCAACAGATAGGTGCTATGTTGTATCAAGAGCTCTTGAGTGACTTCGTAAAATCTTAATGTGTGGAAAATAATTAAGCTATCATTTTACTGCTAACATTGAAGATTACATTTTAATAAAATAAAGCTTCTACTAAATGAGAGAGAAATGTGTGGAAAACTAAAATAACTGTAGGAGGCTAGAAAGGTGCATACGATGCTGCCTCCAGATAAAATATGTTCCTGCTTTGCCAGATAAGAATTCCAATTTTTTAAACAAAATCACTTCTTAAATAAAAAAAATCACATTTTATATTTGTGTATGCTGTTTTTTTGTCATGTGAATATTTTCTGTCCATGTTTTAGCTATCATTAATTTATATTTGAATATAGTGATGAATAGTGATATTTCAAAAACACTGAAAGGATTTTCTTCATTTTAGGTCAAGTCAACTGGTATCAAAGGTAATTCTGGCAAGGTATAGGACACAGAGAGATAGTGGTTTGCTTTCTAATTAAAAGTATAATTTATCTGATTTGTTAGCAGGTGCTCAGGGACCAACCAGAAAGCCAGACAGTTTGCTGTTTACAGTATTCTTTCTTATTTCAAGTTTGTGAGTCTAAAACCTCTCCTGCTAACACATAAAACAAGAAAATACATTTCCAACCACAACAGCAGTCATACATGAATAAGAATATGACTGACATTCAGGTGTGATCTGTTTTAGTCCTAACTGTAACACAATCTCAGCGAATCAGAGAATTGGGAGAGGCCAGTAGGCCCACTTGGGGAATGCCCAGTGATGATGGTCAGCACACACTTGGAGACTGGTAAACAGCTGGCCTGGACAGCCATGGGCGCCCACAGTGAGTGGCCCCGGCTGCAGCACTCAGGCAGAAGTGGTTTCTTCCAAAAGCAAACAACCTTCGACCTATGGTCTTCATCTGGCCCATCAGGTCAACTGTTGTTTTACAGAACATCAACGATTGTCTTTCTCCTTGTGTCAGAAGCCTCTTGAAACATTATATGAGGATAATTAAGTGGCGATTAAAGGTCAATGTGGACAAAAAATCAAACTGATCGTTTGAACACAGACTGATTGAGCAAAACCAAGGAATTCAGCCATGTCTGTTACTGTGGAGCTGGATGAAAAACTAGAGCTACTTGGAAATAACAGATAAAAATATAACTCTTCCTAGAGTTAATTTAGATCAATCCATACAGATTTCTGGCTGGCCCTTAATGACAGAACATTTTTAATCATTTGGTATGTTTTAGAGATTTTTGGAGCCTATTTTCATCTAGTTACAATGTTAAACTCTGTTCAGATGTGCTTATAGCCTTCTCAGCTCATGAAGCATGATTTAATAACCTGGGTAATGGGGATTAAAGAGAAAGAGAAAGGAGAAGAAATGGAAATTTGTCAGTATATAGAAAAATGGGGCCATTCCTCCAATTCTCCTTCCCATACTTTACCTGCACCAGCTATAATACTCATATTCTTCTCTTGTGGAATCTAGGATAAAAACTTATACAGAGAAACAGAAACCAGACAGTAAGATTTACAAACAAGCTAAGATTGAGAAACACAGCATAAGCTACTCAAGAAAAGTTAGAAAACCAAAAAGCAATCAATAAATCTTGCTACCTTGACCCACTGTCCGTTTCTTCTGAGGTTAAGGAATTACTGGCTGTGGTCAAATCCAACCTTTCTCAAACCAGAAGGTTAATGCATTTTGAGGAATTAGACTAGAAAATGAGGGTATCTTAATTAAAAATACAATTTAAATATGAATTAATCCTGTCCTAGGTACCAGACGTTCCTGCTACTACAAGCCTGGTCAGAAACTTCAATTTCCTTCCATTGTGCATTTTGATAATTCAGAGTCAATTTTAATATTGCAACAAAGGGGCAATCTTATTAGAATTGTCTCCTCTTAAATATGTTTTTGCTCAGCAAGTTAAATATAGTACAATGCTTGGTTATATATGCCACACACAGTCACATGCATACACTGTACAAAAGGCTTTGTGTCCACAACAGCCATTGAAATTTGGACCTCACACACTTGATCCATTCTCTTAATCCTCAGCAAAATCAATTAGCAGTTTCTTTGTGTTCTTTCAAAGTTACATCCTTTTTTTTGTTGTTGTTAGCATTGCTCTTGGAAAATAAATTTTCCATTGCTTCCATTAAAACTAAGCAAGGGAAAGCTTTCCTCTGAACACGGCAAGGGATCTGTTGAATTAAACATAAAATCATGGGGTTTTTTCACAGCTTGTGAGAACATTCCATGTCGTTTACCCATTCATTGAAGGGCAGACGATGTGCTGCTGAGATCAAGGTGTTTACCATATGCAGTTTATTCTAAGCCAGCTTCCCATTATCACTATCCCCACTAGTCCTGGCCCTGTTATCTCTCCCTGGCCATCCTAATAGCCTTTTTAACCAGTTTCCTCCCAATCAGTCTGTTTCAGAACCTGTGTCTTCCAAACATCTCTCTACAGGATTGTTTTCCTTAAGGGCTATGGCGATCCTGCCACCTCTTTGCTCGGAAGATTTAACGCACCCACACTGCTTATCAAAGTAGGCCTATCCAGACATCACTGCTGTGGATTCCCTCTGGTGTCACCCTGCAGAGTTCTACTTCCCTACCATCACCAGACTCACTCTTTAGCTGCTCACTGAACACTCTCATTCCTTTCTTGCTTCTACAATGCCTCTCTATCCTTCATTGTCCTCATTGACTTGTGCTGATGTATTCTGTCAGAAAAATGCCAACAGCCATGCAAAGTTTCCACTAAGATTTTCTCATTTTATATGTGTGTGTGTATGTGTGTGTGTGTGTACATATATATAATCTTCCTGGTCACCACTCTCCCCTTCTTGAGTCAGCTGAGACTTGTCTTGGTGTCATTGTGGGTTAATCTTATTCTGCGGCATTATAGCTACTTCTATATTCACATTTTTCCTTTCAGAATAGTGTTTCTTATCTCAGTTTCTTTAATACATACTTATTTGAGGGGGGAATCTAACCTCGATTTTAAAAGAAATCAATTTTTAGAATGAATAAATGAAAATAATAGCAATATTTATGTGCCTGTAGTGGCCCTACTGAAAATGTTCCCATCCATTGATAATTATTTCCCTAGTTGATTACACTGAAAATAATATATAAAACACTTAGCACAGTAGCTAAGTTGTTCAGGAGATGCTTAAACAAATGTTACTATTTTTATGATTACTTTTATGATAATAGGCTCTTGAGAGCAGAACTGTCAATGGCTGGTGACTATAGTCACAATTGGTTGATATATTAAGTAACAATTTTTGCTTTGTGAAGTTTAAGCTCATGTCTCCCCAAAAAGGATAGTCAATAATAATAATAAGGTATTTCACCTTTTTATAATGACTTGGTTTATGGGCTTGCAGAGTAAATAGACCAGTGGCTGAGGGGGACCAATGTCAGCTATTTAGAGGATATTTTCCCCTCATCTTCTAAAGGTTCTGTCAAATGAACTGACAAGAGACAGAGGAACATGAGAAAAGCTAGACAAATTTATTTGTGTGCACTGGGGCATCCCAGAAAAGTGAGACCACAATAACCCTGTAAGATCCAGGATGCTTTGATAATCTTCATAGAGGAGAGGCAGAAAAATGGAAAGATAATAGGCAATCTTGAGGGGTAATAGTGATTTTTAGAGGCATTAGATAATTCCAATGGACAAACAATAGTTTCTGAGTAGTAACTAAATGGATAGAACAGACAAATAGGTTGTGAAGACATTGTGGGAAAGTAAGAGTCAGGGCTGCCCTGTATATAATAAATAATTTCTTGTGTGTTCAAGTGGAAGAAGGTAGTAACCTAGTTTCTTCTCCTGTCTGATGGTGAATCTTTCCTAGTAATTTACAGAAATTCTCAGGAGTATGATCAGGAGACTTGGGACAATTGCCTTCTGTTGCTTTGATGAATTGTGTCTGACCTCAGAGCCTAGCACATGCCAGGCAAATGCTGTACCACTGAGATATGTACTCCTACTCTATGTTGATTAGCTAAGTAAATTCCAGAGCGCTTACCCTGTACTAGGAAGCGAAGAGGAATAGGAAAAGGTCAGTAATGTCTTAGTTCTGAAGCAGTTTCTAAAACTCTCAATTACTTTTAATACAAAGATATTCAGTCACCCAACAATCAATTGCTTCCTGATCAGAACTGATCCTGGGCATTTCTAAGATGTATAGTGAGTGCCAAATTAGGTTGTTTTCTCATGAAAGAGAGATACAAGATTCTTTTAATTATTGTTCAACAAATCAGACAGTCATTTCAGAACTTTAAGTTGGTTAACTATAATCACCCATGTGTCACTAGGACTTACAAAAATAAAATGTCATACGATTCCAACAGCTTGTTAATTCATACAAGAAAGGATAATTTAGTGATTCTAAGGCAATGAGCTTAAGTAGGAGTTCTGTAACAACAAAAGGACAAATTAATGATGTCAAACACCCACTTTGACTTAGTGAAAATCATCTGTGGTAAATGTTTTATGATATTAAAATCAGCAAAAATAGGACTTCATAGTCATTGTTCATTAAGAAGGCTCAGAGATTGAGCCATTATTAGACAATAAAGTTGGAGAGCAAGCTGAATCATCTCACTTTTTTGAAAAAGCTGTGATTGTTGTCTTATCTGATGGCGTGGAAGGATACAGTCCAGAGAAGCATGGTCATATCAGACTGCATCAGGAAATACTGACCAAATACTACTATATATTCTAGAAAGTATTACAATGATCCTTAGCATTAATTTGATTATTGTTGTTAAAAAAGGTTCTCATGTTAAGCAAAATGAACCCCAAGATAAGGACAAGATAGTGATTTTTTCTTTCTTGCTAGTTTTTAATGTACTTATAATGCACTATGTGAGTCTTTTATTTCTTTTGTATGTTCTTCCCCATGGTATAACCCCTGTTTTCACTGTATCTGATTCTGGTGTCCTGCATCTTGTATATACATTTTTATAATTTGGGGAGAGGAAGGGCTATAACAAAATGCTTAAATAAGGATACAGGTTGACCCATTGTAACAGTGAGATGTACAAGACACTATGTTGAAAACGAACTTTACAATTTCAGGGCAGGGAGAAGGAGGAGTTGGGGAGGTGAGGAGAGAAGGGATGGTAGGGGAAAATCAAAGGAGGAAGTAACAATGCTCCATAGGAAATGTACTCATTACTCATGTAACTATAACCCCTCTGTACAGTATTTTTACAATAAAAAAATATATATGGAAAGGGAAAAAAGGCTCTCAAATTCTACTTTCTATATGAAATAAGGAAACTGTCCGTGAGTAAAATTTAAATTATGCTGACTTTGTATGTGTAGGAGCCAGGTAAAGAAATAGAAGCTTTATTATGTTATAAATTAATTTTGTGTTGAATGTTATAAAAGAAAGAAATTTGGTACTCTCTGTTGTTTTTCCTCTTTTATAACAATGTGAACAACACATACTTTTCATTAAGACAAATGCCCAAAGAGGCTTTGGGATATCTAACAATATGGGGTTTCTTTTATTTATTTGTTTTTTGCTGGCCTGGGTTTGAACTCTGACTCTGGGCCTGGGACTCTCCCTGAGCTACTTTTGCTTAAGGCTAGCACTCTACCACTTGAGCCACAGAACCACTTTTGGCTTTTTCTGTGATTAACTGGAGATCAGAGTCTCACAAACTTTCCTGGCCTGGCTGGCTTTGAACCACAGTCCTCAGATCTCAGTCTCCTGAGTAGTTAGGGTTACAAGTGTGAGCTACCAGCACTCAGCTGCAATATGGGTTTTATACATAGAATTGTCTCACATAGCCTCCAGGGGTGGATAGTGCCTTTGTGGTAACGGGCTAAGTGGGTAAGGAGCTTCTGTAGTGGATTTTGTTAGCAGAGGAGACACTTGGTGATCATAGCTAGGAAAACCTGGCCATGCAGTGGAGTCAAGGAAGGCTTTAGCAGGAAGGACTGTGTATAGGCTGAGAACTGTGGGAGGAGGAGGCAGGGAGGAAAGTTCCCAGGAAGGAGAGGGCAGAAAGAATGGACGGTGGAGACAAAACTAGGACAAAGCCAGGGTTTTTGACCACAGTTTAGTCAGACTGCTCTAAGCCCTCTTCCTGACTGGGCCCCCACATTGGCCCCATCTCTCCTGGGCTTGGCTAATCCAGTTTCAGGAAGAAATCAGCTATGTCTCTTTTGAAAGAATACTTCACACATGATAACTGATCACCTTGGTCAGACTAGAGCAAGAATCTCCCTGTCCTAGTGGTTTCTCACCCACTTGGTGAGAAACTTATTGACTCTGGATTTCCAATTTTTCCTTATAGTCAGGATTGGGTTCTAAGCCTCTTCCTTACTGTGCTAGTCTTGGCTCTAGTGAGAGAGTCCTGAAATCAGTCTTTACATTTTTAACAAGAGCAAAGAGTAGAGAGTAAGAGGACAGGGGAGAACCAGGGAGGAGGAAGCAAAAGGAAAAGGGGTGGAGGAAGCAGATGAGGCCCAGATCAGGCCGGGATTCCTAGGCCACATCAAAGATTTTGGCCTCTGTTGAAAGAGACTGAAAAAGCATTAAAGAGTTTTAAGCCACGCAGTGACACAATCAGATTTGCATTTTTGAAAGATCATCCTGGCTTTTTAACAAAGAGCAGAAATACCTCAAAAAATTCTTTACAATTTGTAAAGGGACATGAAAGAAAGTTGAGCTCACTTTCCACATGCAAATCTGCACTCCAAGAGACTGAGGATCTGAGCAGAGATTTCAAATCCTGGTCAGCCCACAGATTAGAGAGCTCCTCCCATCCACTTTCCCCAACCTCAGCCACCAGCAGCCATGGGACATTACCAGAGATTGGCTGTGACCATCTGAACTGCGGGATCTTCTTGCACATTGTGGTTCCTGGGCACTGTTGTGGTCATTCTGGCACCCTCACCTGTGACCAGGAGAGGCTCACGAGGGACAGTGCTTTCCCCCAGACTCTGTTCTAAGAGAGGATGATGTAAAGATAGTGTGAAAACTCCTTTTCAGCTTCATAACGGTGACCAAGAGGGGCTGGAGCTTGAGTGTTCCAACACAGTGAAGGCATTAGATACCATAAATGCTTTAGACAAAATGGATTATTGAGACTAGCAGTATAAGAACATTTGTTGAGAGAAATAAAACAGAATTTAGATCTTGGGTATAGAAAGGTCTAAGTGTTATATATTGTGAAGCCATGAGCAGTTCAGGGATGGGAAGAGAGGCAGGTCATGGAGGTGAAAGCTAGTTAGCCATGACAATAGGTTCCAGATGGGAAAGAGTCCCAAAAGATTTTGATGAGAAGGGCAGCTTTCAGCCTGTCCACTGGCTGTGAATTGCTGTGTTGGCACATAACCAATGTGACTGACCATAGCAGCGGCTGTAGTGACTAATGGTAGCCTCTAGAATACATTTTTCATGTCAGCATCCTGCTTCTTTGTGCTTGGCAAAGATATATATGTTTAACCTTCTCCGCTTTCCCTCTGTTTTTCAGAAGAGCACCTTCCAATCCTTTCTCTTCTAATATTTGGGACTTGCCTTAAACCACAATAGGTCTTCTCATTGCTAACGTTGTCACACTAATAATTTTATCTTCCTCTGATTAAAATAAAAAAACAGCTCTTTACGTTACGCTACGTAAGACTTTTTTATTGTCTCTTGGGTCAGGGGATGTTGCTTTTTCTGTTCAAGAGTAAATGAGTAATGAGTAAAGCGGCTAAAATATCTAACATAAAAATTAGATATGAAATAGGAGTCCTTATTTTGCCTCATGAATTGGCTGCTGGTTCCTTTCAGATCTTATATTTTTATTTCTCTGATTTAGTTTATGGTATACTATCTGGTTCCCTAAGTGTTTGAAAATGGGACTGGATCTCTAATGCATAGTAGCAACATGAATCGTGTTTGACAATGCTTTCCGAATGACTAGTAGGGGCATTTTAAGGAACTGAGCTGGATGCATTTCTACTTCCGTGTTCTTGTGACTAACCATGATGATGTCAACAAAAAAAGAGACTCGCTGTCCTGCAGGTACAAGCCAATATTGCATTATAACACTTAAAAAGCAACCTTTTTTTTTCTTTTTGTAATCCATTATATAAAAACAGGCTTCAATCAAGGCCTCCTGTGTAGTCATCACCAGATGCAGGCATTTAAAAAAGCTGCGCACCAGGCAAGAGTAACTAGCATCACAAGGATTTTTGTCCCTCCCACCACTTTTTCCGTGGGTGGCAATCAGCAGTGGATATGATGTGGCAATTGACCTTTATATAAATGAATGAACATTAAGAGTTGAGCACTGATTGGTAAGAATTTTGCTTTCATTAAGCAGTAGGAATTGTGGCTTGCTATTTGGGTCAGAAAAGCTTCATGCCATTAGAGTTTTAATTAGAAACATCCAATCCTTCATTACCTATTTGTCCCTCCTGTTTGATGTCAATGGAAGTGGTTCTACTTTGGCTTTTTAGTTCCTAGCTCCTGCTAACCCACTATGGTCAATTAAATTGGTTGGACTAAATCTGAATTTAATAAGAGACAAACACCTTGACAGGGGAAAGACTGTCATACACGTAAGAACAGAGTTAATTTTACCATGGACTATAGAAGTGTATTCCTTTCATGGGAGGTCGTTACTGAAGACCATCTGAGATGTGCTTTCATGGTCTCATGATAAGTGGACAATGAAGCTGACTTGCATAAAACAGCCAGGTTCCTTCCTACCATCCAGTCCCCAAAGGTCATGTCCTCCAACAGCCTCACAGAAGCCCAGAATCATTCCTCATATATTCCTGCAAATGTCCAGTCCTACCCAGGGCATATGATGGTCTGTCTGGGCAGATTGACCCTCTAGGAAGAAGCCCAGAGGGCCTTCGACATAATGAAATCCTAGAGGGAAGAAACCACTATATATTTACCATAGATGTATGTGTACTCTGCCTCAGAGCTTACTGAATCACTGAACATATGGAAGATGCCTAGTACATAGGTATAGATCAACTGACAAATATGATGGTACAAGGGAAGGCTTTGTGGACCCTGGGTCTCCTAAACGCACTTGAATGAAGTAACACCACATCATTATTAATATTTACTGAAAGTTACTGTATGTCTATGCTTAAAAGTTGCAAATATTCAAATCTCAGTCCCTTCTGTATAAAATGTTTGCTGTTGCATTGATTTCTCAAGGGAGAAAATGAATTACTTTGCCTGAGTTAATTTGCATAGGACCACAAGGATAGTAAGTAGCTGAATCCTAGCAGTTCAATTCCAAAGCTTAGTGTTTTTCCCTCCCTTCCCTTTTCTCCTTCCTTCTCTCTTTCCCTATCTTGTGGCCTTGACCTTATAGCAGGAGGACTTCTGGACCTGTCAACCTCAAGTTCATGTATAAAGTCGAACGAATGCAGGTGAGCCAGAAGGCAAAGGAGACAGCAGCTTGCCTGTATTTTCTATAACTCATTCCTAAAGTGCTTCTCAGTGACACTGCCTGGACTTCTTTGGCTAGGATGGAGCCTGTTGTTGCTCTGGGAACAAGAAAACCTGGGGAAGGAGGCTTTGCATTTTCATAGAGAAAGACGAGGGGCAAATAATTTGCAAAGGACTTGGTGTAGCCAAGCCACTGTGAGCTGACCTCTCAGTGTGAAATGCTGTGGAAGGTAAATCATGCTGGCAATGTAGGTGCCCCTCAAAGTTCATTCCTGATCCTATCACCTCAGATTTCTAAAAACTAGGATTGAAGACATTTTTATACCATGATGCTACAAATAAAGGGACTTTATAAATAACAAGGTTGCTGGGTACCTATGGCTCATGCTTATAATCCTAGCTACTCAGAAGACTGAGATCTAGAGGACTGAGGTTTAAAGACAGCTCTAGCAGAAAAATCTGTGAGGTACCATATCCAATATAGCTAGCAAAAAGCTGAGCTTAGAGATGTGGCTCAAGTGGTAGAGTACCAGTCTAGCAAGAAAACTGAAGAGAGAATAAGGCACTGAGTACAGTTTAAAAGAACAGAAAGCTATTTCAGAGACACCAAGACTGATGCTTTATTTTGCAGAAAAGGATCCAAAGAGAGCACTGGTGACATAATTTACTTAGGATCACAATAAGCGACACAGAGAATTTGATATTCATAACACTTTTCCCTATTCTGAGGCACCTGAGAGCCAGACCTCAGACTGCATCAGGCCTGCCAGGGTCTATATTTTACCATAGGGCCCTGCCCAGGAGCAATATAAACAGAATTCTGCACAATCTCCATCTTTCTTTTCTTTCATACTCAGAAAATAAGTTCATGCATTCACTGCTGTTTTGACCAACACATGTTCTATTTATAATTTTATAAATGCAAATTTTATTTTAAGGGGGAAGATTTCTAAGCTGAAAGTGAGGAAATTCCAGTGTTTGTGTGTCTGTCTTTATGACAGCTAAAATATACACCATAATCTACATAGTCACTTGGTTAAAATATAAATAGGAACATCTCAAGAATAATGTTTATTTTTAAACGCTGAGCATGTTAAAATCTTCAGTGAAACACAGTATAATAAAATTTTGGTAGTAATGTTGCCATAGTAACTTCAGATTCAACTTTAAGGTACTTTATTTTTTTCATTCTAATCACTTTTAATGATTGATTTTTTTTACAGGAAATCAAAACCTGTTTGATTACTTATCTCCCTTTCTGTCAGATAGTTAACAAAGCATTCACAACAGTTCTCTGTCTTCTAAAATAAGTTCCAAGCAGTGTCAAAGAACTAACTATTGCTTTGACATTTTTAATTAAGTAAGCCAATTTAAAATTTGGTAATAGCTGTAGTCATGGTTAAGTTTGTTTGTTTGTTTTATAAATAAAAGCATACATGTCAGTAAGCTTGCCATTGTAGCCGTGTGATCTTGGAGTGAACATTCACAGCTCTGACATTCACTTATCATCTCTAAAATGATGAGGCTAGAGCAGATTATCTCTGTGGTGTTCATAGTCCTTCAAAGAAAAGGTCTGATTTGCATTATTTTTGTTGATCCTGAACACTGTTATCAATTGTAGCATTCCAGAAATCTCCACCACCAGGAAATGGGATTCCACGGGTTCATTACAGGAATTTGACCTTTCGTCATCGTAAGGAGGAGGAGGGCCCTGATTGATGGGTAGTGCTGGAGGATGAAGGGAGAAGCTAAATGCATCTAGACAGAGTGGGCTGCAAAGCAGGAGTGATGGCGTCATCTTCAGAGAAGTCTGTGTCCCATGGCCAGGGGTCTGGAATGGAGCTTGGGGTGAGTGTTGATCAGCAGGCTTAGAAATCAGGTGGAGAAGCAAAGGAGAGAGAGTCAAAGCTGGACCTACTGGTACCTCTGGGTATGCAGCCTTCAGAGAAGGAGGCTGCTGCTTAATTCTGCCTCCCAACACTTGCACAAGGTTCTCTTTTGCCTACTTCTTCACTGAAAGTCCCTCAAAGCAAGGATTCTAGGAAGCAAAGTTCAGTTCAATTAAGTTGATTAATAGGACAATTTAATAAACCAGACCCAAGGGAGTGATAGTATCTTTGCTCTGATTCCTTTGCCGTTCTGTTCTTTGTAAATACCATGGAATCTGTGGTGTAGTCAGGTCATATGTGTGTTTGAAGCACTGTGATTATGAAAACATCTGAGGATTTAGGGACCATGTGGACAGTCTTGAAGTGATACTGTAGTCTAAATTAACCTGGTTGCCTGTTCACACCAGCCCCACCCTCCTCACAGATGCCCAGGCTGTAGGAGGGAACAGTAGGAGGTTTTGCAGAAATGGGACACTGAGCCAGAAGGGAAGGGGAGGCTGTGGGAGGAAGTGGCAGGTGGAGAGTTGAGAGAAAGAGAGCAAGAGAATGAGAGAGAGAGAGAGAGAGAGAGAGAGAGACAGAGACAGAGACAGAGACAGAGACAGAGACAGAGACAGAGAGACAGAGAGACAGAGAGACAGAAACAGAGAGACAGAAACAGAGAGACAGAAACAGAGAGACAGAGACACACAGAGAGACACACAGAGACTCTATGCATATAATCTGGCTGAGCATAAAAATTACCTGGGGAAATTTTTCCATTGAATTACAATTAAATATTTTCTATAAGCCAGGGAATATGTGGAATTTCACTGAGAAAAATTTCTTCCTCAATAAATCTTCACAGAGTTTCTGTATACTTTGCTGGTAGCCAGGTGTCTTCATGCTGCTCAGGCCATTTGAGTGGTCACTGATGTACTCAGGTGATCTGCAGGGCCGGCTGGCAGGAGTTTGCCATTCTTACTCTGATTCTACTATGGGCTACTTTGGTGTTGTTTTTGTCTATTTTTGTTGTTGTTGTTTGGTTGGGGCTTTTTGCATTTTCAGTAGCCAAGTCCTTTGGTTATTACAATTAAACAGAATGATCTCATCTGCCAATGAACACATGCTAGAAACTAGAGTCATTCATTGAGCCATTCTTATAGGTAGAATTTAAAAACCCCACAGCATATCATTTTGTACATGGTAAGATACCAGATCTTTCCTACAAAGAGATAGACTGTTCTTGCCATTTCTGGGGCTTCTAGTTTGGTCTCTTTGGGTTCTTTAGTCCTACAGGTCCTATGCAGCCAACAGAAGTAAGTTATAACAAAAGTCATATTATGACAGAGCATACACCGCACAGAGTAAAGACAGCTGTGACTCTTTGATGAAAAGCCTATCTTGTCCCACTTTGAATCCTCTACACCTCTCACTTTGCCTGGCACAGAACTCTTTGTTGAACTGCTAAGCTGAAATCAAAACAGACATCATTGGTCAGCAAAGCTCCACAGCTTTTTAGTTTTACAATGTGTTTCTATCATCGTTACCTCTAGGTCCTCTGCTTCAAGAGTGCAAGCAGAACGCAAACCCACAGACATAGCTGCCTAGCCTCAATATGTCTTCCAGACACAGTTACTCAGGCCTGGCCTCCTAGCAGCCTGGGCTCTGCCTTCATCCAAGGACTTATGGGGTAATGGGCATGTTTCAGCCTAAGTCTTTAAACCAAGGTTGTCAGGATAAACTGTGGTAAGTCCTGGGTCTAAGCCAATAAGAGTTAGGTAACTAGCTACAGGCTTAACTGGTAGAAAAATGACCAATCAACCAAGAAAACCAATCAGTATGATCTGACTAGGTCATTGTGGCCACAAAGCAAGTTTTCTCAACTTTGGATCAGATTTGCTGTGAAAGATTGTCTTGTGTATCGCAGTGTAGTTAGCAGGATTCTTAGCAACTCTACTAAATTCAAGTAACAATACCCTACCCAAACTTATGACAGCCAAAAGTATCTCTGGACCCTGCCAAATATTCTTTCATGGAAGAATTGCTCTTAATTCTGAATCACTTCTATAGAGACTTAGTCTCCAGTAGTTTTTCCTCAAAACATATTCTTAAACCTCCCGTGAAAAGCAGTAAATAGCTCATTAAATTTCAGAGTTATATGGCTATTCAAGAATCAGTGGGATTCTACCATTTGTATTTTAATGAGAATTTTTAGAAAGTTTCTGTGTGTGTTTGTTGCTTGGAATTGAATCCACGGCCTCACATACATCTGCCATTAGGCTAGACCCGTAGCTCCTAAGAAATGTTTATATGCATGAAGTTTGCAATGAATGGTCTTTCCTAGGATTTGGAATAAGAAATTTTGGTTTTGATAGTGCAGTGATATGTCATACCCTGTTTATAAGTATGAAACTCAAACTATTATTATTATTACTGTTATTATTATCATTATCATTGCTCATTATTATTATTATTAACTAGTCCTGAGGCTTGAACTCAGGGCCTTGGTGCTGTCCCTGAGCTTTTTTTGTTCATGCTTAGTGTTCTACCACTTGAGCCACAGCACCATTTCTGATGTTTTTATCAGCAGTTTACTGGAGATAAACTTCTCAGTAGTTTATTGGAATCTCATGGACTTCTCTGCCTGGGCTGGCTTTGAACTGCATCCTCAGATTTCAGCCTGCTGAGTAGTTAGGATTACAGGTATGAGTTAACAGTGCTCAAAAATAAATTTATTTTGAATGCAGATTTTGTTTAAGAAAACCATTTCCATCCCAAAGAATGGGCTTGCTAATATCATGATGAACTACTACACAAAGATTTAACGTGGCATTTTCCAATACTAAGTGTGGCATCTACCTAGTGCAGCTATTTCTTTCTGCACTGCTCAAGGTCTGTTCTCCCCCAGGTGTCTAGCATAGGTTGCCAGTCCTGCTACTGGTCATTCATTTAGGTTTGGTCAAATAAACCTATTATAATAAAAAATAATAATTCTCTTACTTTGGACAACCATTTACAATAACTTAGTACTTCTTAACTTTAAGGTTAGCCTAGTGCATGAAAGACATTTGAATTTAGATGAAGAATGAGATGTTTAAGACTGAAGTCTTAACTTTCTTGACTTACGGGTGCTATGTATTTGGAGAGTTTGGGGGAATGGATTTAGATGTTATCAGAGGGCCGGGGATGGGCATGGATGTGTAACAAGTACTTAAACTGCTTTTGCTGCCAGCAATTGAATGATCCCTTACTTGGGTTCAGGTTTTAAGTAAAGCAAAAGAAAAGCCATGCCTTCACCTTGTAGCCATCTAAGAAGGGATGGAGAAAGCTTCCTCCAAAGAAGGGAAGAAGAAAGCCACCCTAGGACAGGGTACTTGCCAGGCAACAATGACTTATCTGAGCAGACCGCTTCCTTCCAGTCAGAGTGACGCTAGCTTCTTGGGAACCCCTCCATAATGATCAGTCAGGCTGCACATTCACAAGAACTGTGGAATTATTATGAATACCTTTTGCTCCTGTCCCTAATCTTTTGCTATTTAAACCACAGGCTCCTGACTTTACTTTCAAAGTGGACTGAAGTTTTTTTTCTTCCTGTGGTGTACCTGTGCTGTATGAGAAATCTTTCACCATTACCTGTCTCTTTCTTCAGTACATTGGAGCAAGTGATCAGACCTACATAGAACCATAAGCATTTGGGCCTGGGGCCTAAATCTTTTGTTTTAGCCATGGTGAGCTGAGGTAGGAGAAAATACAACCTATGAGTTAGCCACTCACAGCTAGTTGACTTTGGTCAGAGAGGATGGAACTGGTTCCATGAAACTGCTAGAATTACTTTTATTCCAAGGACCTTTTGTTATTTTCCCAATTTGGCCAGCAACAACTGCGTTTCATTACCATTATTTGGTAAGACAAACATGCACATTTGGAGTCTAGAGGCCCTAGTATGACCCTCAGTAATTTCTCTCTAATCCATCTACCTCAGGCCTCCTCTTTTCTTTCCCTAGTTGAATGGAAGCTCTTTGAGGCCCTTTTGGGTTCCTTTGAACTGTGAGTGTTTTCCATTTACTGGATGAAAAAGTTTGGAGGCTCTTCCAAGCAGTTGGGTCCATCTGAACCAAGTAAGTCAGTCCTCTGCAGGGAAATTTGGGTTTTATGGTGGCAATTAGCAGGGGAGGGATGTACGATACCCAGAGAGGGTAGGGTGGTGATATGGGTGAGCTCTTTTGTGGTTTGCTTAAGAAGGAAAAGTGCTAAACCAATCTTTTCCCCTGGGGAAAATTCTGGCTAACTGTTCTAAGTTTTTTTTTAAAAGAATAAAAGCAATTGGAGAAAAAAGTTAAAGGAAAAAGAAAATGGTTTTGAATTAAGGCAGAATTATGTGAATTAAGGCAGAATTATGTAAATTAAATTTTGTCCTAAAAGATTGTTCCAAAATGGAAAATGAAGAATAGGACAAAAACCAGAAAGCTAAGAAAAAGTTGTAAAGTGTGTAGGGAGGTCTTAAATGTACACAAAAGAAATAGCATATGAAAAGCTGTGTGTGGTTAAGTGAGTTGTAATTTTAGAATTATCTAAAGAATACTAAAGGGTCAAGATTTAATGCATTCACATTTTGTTCTCTATAAATTAAGAATACTTGTCTAATAGTAGTGACGCTTGAAAAAAAGAATTGGCTTAAAGGAAAGATTTTGTGTTTTGTAAAGATAACTACTTGGGTTTTGGTTGGTTTTGATTACTTAGGAAGCTAAATCTTAACTGAATTAGAGTTCAATTAAAGATCTGTTTGTGCTTAAAATCTTCTAAATGACCATCTTATAGCTGTAGTGTAAGAATTATTATTTTAAGTAATTCTAATATGTCTGTAAATAAAAGAACACAGAGCTGTAGGCCTGAACTTTATCTCTATGTGGTGCAAACATTTACAGAGTTAAAAATGTGTAGTAAAAATGGCCAGCTAATGCTTTCTTTTCATCAGAATGCATTGTATCTAAAACTTCAATATACAGAAAATAGTGAAGAAAATGTGTGGCATTTCTATTGTGTGTAATTAGTACCATTCAAATGGACAAATTAACCTCTTTGGCAGTCTTATTACTTAAAATGTAGCCTACATCTATTTGTTTTAACTAAATAAACACAAGCACACATACATACATGCACACACACACACACACACACACACACACACACACACACACACACACATATACATGAGAACATGAGATGCAAAGATAAAAACTAAAGCTAAAGTCAAAGCCAGGTACCAGTAGCTCATCCTAGCTACTCAGGAGGCTAAGGTCTGAGGATTATGGCTTGAAGCCAACCCTGGCAGGAAAGTCTGTGAGACTCTTCTCTCCGATAATTTCTCAGCAAACGCCAGAAGTGTCTCTGTGGACTGGGTGGTGGAGAGCCAGCCTTGAGCAAAAGAAGCTCAGGGGCAACACCCAAGCCTTGAGTTCTGTAATCCATCTCTGCATCACCTTTATAATAACAATAAAAATCATGAAAAATATCATCAAAAGTATTTTGATAAGTTAAATTTATGGAGCTCTTTTAATATTCTAGTTATTAATTCTTTATCTGATTAGCAGCTAGACAATATTTTCTTCTTTTGATTCTGGAAATTGTTTCCTTTGCTCTGCAGAAAGTTTTTAATTGGATGTAATTCTTATTGCTCTTTCTTTCTTTCTTTCTTTCTTTCTTTCTTTCTTTCTTTCTTTCTTTCTTTCTTTCTTTCCTTGTCTCCTTCATTTCTTTTTTCTTTCTCTCTCTTTCTTTTTCCTTCCTTCCTTTCTCCCTCTCTCTTTCTTTCTTCCTTTCTTCTTTTTTTGACTTATTTTTCTCCATCTTTGTGTTTTTTAATTAATTAATTAATTAATCTATTTATTTATTTATTGTCAGTCGAGGGAGCTGAACTCTGGGTCTGGGTGCTGTCTCTCAGCTCTTCAGCTTAAGGCTAGTGGTCTACCACTTAAGCCACAACACCACTTCCGCCTTTTTTCTGTTTATGTGGTGCTAAGGAATCGAACCCAGAGCCTCATGCATGCGAGGCAAGCACTCTACCAGTGAGCCACCTTCCCAGCCCCTCCTTTCTTCCTTTCTTCCTTCCTTTCTTTCTTCCTTCCTTTCTTTTGTTTACCTGTATCAGGATTTGAACTCAGGACCTTGCCTGCTCAGGGTTTTTTTGCCTGGAGTGTCTTCGCCACTTGAGCCATGTCTCCAGCATGGTGGATTGCTGGTAATTTTGGCAATGGAGTCTCAGAGACTTTTCTACCTGATCTGTCTTCAAATCATAATCCACGGTCTCCCTCTAGAGTACCTAGGATTACAGACCTGAGCCGCTGGCACCTGGCCTATTCATCAATTCTTGTTCTGATTTTCTAAGCAATTTGGGTTCAATTCAGAAAAGTGTTACCTCTTCCTAGATCTTCAGAGGTTTTCCCTTTATTTTCCTCTAGCAGTTTCAAGATTGTTACAGGCTTCTTTAAATACCAAATGTGTTTGTTTCACAAATATATGGCATTCTAACAAGCAGAGCTTAGAGAAGTGTTTTAAAGAGTTAGTATCCTCTAAATTAAAATGGTTAGTGACGCTAGCTTTGTGCAGGCTTGTGTCCATGTGTGTCTAATTGCAACAAGGAAAACTTAATGATGTTGGTATAGTGTTGTCAGTCATGATTATTATCCTGGAATGCTGCATGCAATAAAAACTACTAAACTGTTCTGTCATTTGCTAAGCTGCTTTTCCAGATCTTAACCATGGCTATTTTACATGTTGCTGTTTATCATCTATAGTTTGGTCTTTTATCTGGAGCATTTGCAGTCAGACTAATAAGTACTTAGTTTTCAAACAAGTTTGCTTTTAAAATACTTGCTATTGTTGATTTTCTTTTTTTTCTTTGTCATGCTGATTTTATTTTAATAAGATTTTTATTGTGAAAATACTGTACTGAGGGGTTACAGTTACACGAGCAAGGTAATGAATACACTTCTTTTCAAGCATTGTTGTCTCCTCTTTTGTTTTTCCCCTACCATCCCTTCCCTCCCACCTCCTCAACTACACCCCCCCCACCTAAATTGTAAAGTTCGTTTTTCGACATAGTACATCTCATTGTTGTACATCTTGTACATCTCATTGTTGCAATGGGTCAACCTGTATCCCTATTTAAACCATTTGTTTTTTTCCCTTCCCCTCCCCAAATTATACCAACATCAAATACAATAAAAACAGGGGTTATACCATGGGAAAGGGATATACAAAGAAACAAAAAAATCACATGGTACCTTATAAATATGTTAGAAACAATATCAAGAAAGAAAAAAACACTTGTGTCCGTATCTTGGGGTTCATTTCGCTTAGTATCATCTTATCTGACCTTTTCTGCTTGTCCCAGACATATACTAATTATTACAAATAAGGGAAACCATGGGACCTATGTTTCTTTGGGCCTGGCTTACTTCACTTAAAATAATTTTTTCCAAGTCTTTCCATTTCCTAACAAATGGGGCAATGTCATTCTTTCTGATGGAGGCATAGAATTCCATTGTACATATATAGCACATTTTCTTGATCCATTCATCTACTGAGGGGCATCGGGGTTGGTTCCATATCTTAGCTATGGTTAATAATGCTGCGATAAACATAATTGTGCTGGTAGCTTTAGTATGGCCTTGTTTGTGAACATTTGGGTAAATGCCCAAAAGTGGGATTGCTGGGTTATAGGGGAGCTCAATATGGAGTCTTTTGAGGACCGTTGGAACTGTTGTGTCATTCTGCAGAAGTATGACTTGTAACAATTGCAACCTGAGCAGTATTTTTGAGATGCTAGGACATCACCTCTAAAACAGAGTTAAATTTACAAATTAATTCTAAATAAGCCTAGCTGAACATCTCCTAAAATCTGTTAATTACTCAAGTTTGGCTAAAAGGAACTTTTTGGCATAGACTTATCTGTTATTTCTTCTCTACCATAGCATTGGATCATACCGCCTGAGAAAAAGTTCATCCAAGCAATGGGGACCATTAAAGCCAAACCACAGAGTAACTAGTTGATGAATATTTTCAGAAAAAAACAGACCCGAGGGCAGGTCTGTGTTCTTACCCACAACATAATAAGATGCCTGGATTTTAGAAAATTCTAGGCTCAAAAGGCTTTTATAAATGTAGCGGTCACTGTGTTTAGTGAGAGTGGGTCTGGTTCCAAACTATAGGCATCTAATATATCATCAGCATCCTATCTTCCTGCTGTGGTCTTTGTGGGATAGACTATAGTATGAGGGAGCAGCATGGTTCCAAGTGAAATAAGGACTGGGGGCAGTGTGATGACTAGCTACCAGGAAGAGACCAGCAGAAAACCTGGCACCTAGGGTCCCGGGAGGAGGAACTGGTTCGCCTGGTATAGACATCTAGGTTCTAGAGTGTCTTTAAGTGATCCACAACCATGTTTATTTCTTTCTTGCACTGCCTTTGGCTACATTCACCTTTCTACCTCTTTTTATTTCCCTAGGACATGTAGGGAAATAAACCAGCTTTAATGTAATCAATCTGAGTTAATAAATTTTTAATATGAATTAATTTCACCCTTTAATCTGAATTAATTCAGTTAAAAATGAAAGGGAGAGCTAAGGTCATGTGGTAAGTGAATAGTAGCTGCCTAACAAGCCGGAGACCCCAAGTTCAAACCCCAGGACTGCCACCATAAATAGATGATTGGTAGGTAGGTAGGTAGAGATAGATAGTGAGGCAGACCATTCGAAGTGCTACTTTATAACCTCATGGAGATTGAAGAAATCCCAGGGAAACCTGCCAACCAGTATCAGAAGAGAATATCAGGAACCAGCAGAGCTGAAGGTCTGAGCAGGCTGCAGCAAGCCTGATTTACTTAAAGCTAATGAGGATGGAAAGGAAAAGGGAGGGAGGAAGTCAGAGAGACAGAGAGAAAGAACAAGTGGTATTCTGATTGAATCATGCAATTTCAATTTCTAATCAAGCATATTAAATTAGAATTTACTTGTGCTTCTAAGATCTTGTCCTCTTGGACATTTTTCCTTTCTTTGTTTTTACTTTCCCTTTTCACCTGGTCTTGGAAATATCTTGGCCCCCAGACATAGTACCTTATTCTATAACAAAGTGACTCTTAAGATTTCCAGCACGCTGGTATGAGATATCTTGCTTGTAAGTTCAAGATCTCCAAGTGACATTGAAAATGTCTATCAGATAGAAAATCAAATTATAGTTAAGTCTTTAAAAGATATCATGTCTCTTTAGCAGGACATTTTCCCCAAAAGTGCTATGCACAGGACTCTCAGAAGACAATTGTTGAGACTGCTGGCTCTTTTATTTTGTCTGTACATGGTCATCCTATAAAGTGCTGCAAACACAAATGCCATGGTCCAGAATTTTTCCCATGCTGAAGAATCTCCTGCTTTTTTTTACACAGAGAGGAAGGAAGGAAGGAAGGAAAGAAGGAAGGAAGGAAGGGAGGAAGGAAGGAAGGAAGGAAGGAAGGACCGAAAGGAAGAAAACCCAGATTTCCATTCACCCACAGAGTAACTACTGCTGGAAACCCAGACTCTTGTATCCAGCTGTCATGAAATAATCTGATCTTTAAGAATCCCATTAGTCTTGTCTATTTAAAGGGCTTTCCGAGAGGTGTTCTTTGGGAAAGGACTGCTTAGTCCACTTTCTGAACAGCCACCACTAAGATAAAGGGCCTGCTTTCAGAGAATGGAGCTAATTATATTCTACCTTTGTCAAATGATTCCTTTTTTCATGATAACAAACTTTGAACTCTTTCTGAGATCCTATGAGAGTTTTCACAGATAGAGGCATAAGAACATTGCAGTTCACTAATTTCCATGCCCACCACTTCCCTCCTTTTATAATAGAAGCATGAATACATAAATTAACAGAATTACTTTATTGTAGATGTTGGAAGTTTGTAGGAAGTATCAGGGACTTAGCCTGGAGATACCCACTGCCTCTAAAATGAATATAGTAGAAAAATTCCAAAGTGTGGATATTTGCAATCTAAGATATTTTTCTTTCAACTTGTGCCCCTGGGCTGGAAACAAGGTAACATCTTGCTTATTGTTTTCCTCCCATGGTCTTCCAGTGTATTCTCTGAGAACAGGTAGATAAAGACTCTTCTGTTTGCTCACATTCTCTAAACTTCTTATCCTTTGCAAGTACCTGGACACCAGATGTTACTACTTAAAAACTCAGCAGGACACAACTATCATCAAAATAATAGCAGAAGTCCTACAGCTGTGAGACCTTGTAAGGTGGCCAGTCTAGGGTTGGTATCTCCATCAAGCTGTTCTTAACTTTTCTCTCCCTCTTGTCCCTGCTTATACACTTCCCTGGCTCCTTCCCCAGAAATTCTAAGAGTGACACATACCATTCTGGGGTATATTCCAGTCCTTAGCAATAGAAAAGGCAGAGGGCAATTTGTGTGATAATAATGAAAGATGCTTACTCAACATGATTTTATTTTTTTCTGACTCTGTGACTTAATTCTGTATTTGGGGATTTACTCTGTTAAATAAACAATAGAGTTTGTATATTGATCTGAATAATAATGAAAATGATTATTAAAATGTCTGTGCTGTTTATTTTCATCTGCTTGAAGTGTGAAAATATGCAACAGACTGAGAATTATTATGCATAGTTATAGCATTCTGTCATTAAATAGGAGATAAATGCCTGGGATCCAGATAGTGCATTGCTATTTTCAACCTATAGAATTATACTAAAGTATCAAGGGAAGCATGCATTGGAATATGAAATCTAGGCTTGAACCAAGAATCTTTGGATTTGTAGTTCTTTGATCTTTATTTTATTGTAAAGGTGATGTACAGAGGAGTTACATAAGTCAGATAATGAATATATTTCTTTTTGAACAATGTCACCTCTTCCCTCATTTTCTCCTAGTTTTTCCTTTTTGACCCATCTCCCCCACAAGTTGTATAGTTCATTTTCAACATAAAGTCTAGTAGGTGTTACTGCTGCATTTGTTCACAGTAAAAAATTTTTAAAAGTCTAGTGCTGTTATTTAAAAGTTTGCCAGTCCAATCTGTTAATCAGGTATTTTAAAGTGCATGTAAGAGGCAAAGATCATGGAGAATCATGACCAGGATAGAAAGAGTGTTAACTCAAGGAAACAAACATTTAGAGATTTTCCCAGCCCAGTTTTTCAAAAATGAGTTACTCCCCATTTATGTCCACCTTCGAGTAAGACAGCCTGCTCTCTTCCATTGTTCTGAAGACTTTCTAGGAATGTCTTGATATCTGCTATAATATTTATTACTTCTGATGAAGACAGGAAAGAGCAGAGACTTTTCCCTATTTGCAATTTAGACTTGGGTTTATTAATTTTAATAAGATTCAAAAATTTAACAATATCATTTGAGCTTGATTGATATATTTGATTTGAAGAATGTAAAGTTGTATTTAATGTTTCCTTTTTCTCCTGGAAGAGTTATACCTAGACATCCTTGGTTTATTTCCATAAAACTTTGATAGGGATGCATTATGTATGTTCCAAGTAATTATGAACATTTGTGTGCAAACACCAAGAGTTTCTTCTGTCAAATAAAGTCTTTCAGAACTTAAAATCCAGTAACCTGGAATCAGAGGCCAGGACTGGTTGAGTACAAATTTGTACATAATCTAATTGTCTGAACAAAATTTAGTAATAGGGCTTTCAACTATTTGAAATAGGATTATAAGCTCTATGATACAAGAAATGTATGGATTCAACTAAATATTTCAGAATTACTCTGCTATCTCTACCATTAGAGACCAGCCAGGGCTGTAGTACAAAAATAAATATTACAGTTGCCATGGAAACTGAAATCACCTTGGAGATGATTAATACTGGTAGTGCTAACAGTGGAAGTTCCAATCAGATAGTTTCTGGCCAAATCAATCATGACCAAACAAAGAGCAGCAAATATTTTTTATAAAGGTATGAGAACCAAAGTATTCTTTTCTAGACTATTTAGAATAATTATTAAGGTCTCCCTCTGTGAGTATGGAATTCTCCTAGTAAATAATTCCATTCTTAATTATTGCACATTAGAGGTCCTGAATATCTCTTCTTGAGTGTGATAGGAAAGCTTGGAAATGAAAGTCCACTTTACAAATTTACATCTGCTTTTTCTCTTATTTTTTATTATGTCTTCATCCTTTGAGGATATTGTGACTGCAAATTATCATAATCTTTCACATTTTAAATAATTGTGGCTTTTGCAGAATTTGTCATACTTGACAGAGCTTTGCCAAACCATCAAATACATGATATTGTTATCAAAAAAGTCTATTATTGGATAAGAAGAAATTGTTAGTGCTCCAACAAAAGAGTTCTTAGTGGAATGTAGATACAATAAAATAATCTTGTTACATGGTATGGCTGGGAAAAGATTAAGCTGTCCTGGTTTTAAAAGACAATAAAACCATTATCAACAAAGATAATGTTCCAATCATAGACTTCCCTAAAAAATCAGAGGGAGAAATAATAGTAGAAATAGTTATGCCTTTCAGGTAAAAAGGATTAGGTTATAAAAATGCTATTAAAAATTGCATAATTTCAGGCTAGGGGCATAGTTCAATTAGGAGAACACTGGCCTACCATGATGTGAGGCCCTGGGTTCCAGTACTGGAAAAGAATGAGGATGAATAATGTCAGAGTATTCTGATGCCTATAATTCACTCTGCAATACTTCCTCCTGGCCAAAGTGACGTTCGTATAGGTGGACTGATAATGAGTAATTTTACTGCTGTCACAGAAAGTCCTAGAAATCTTTAACATTTAATTAAATAAAGTGTCCTTTTCAATTGCAACACAATCTATTTTGACATTCCACTCATCAGTCTTAACATCTCAGCAAGAGACTATGGTTACCATGTACCCCTTAAGGAGATCCAGTGTGGAGAATGTAATACCATCTATAAAATACTCTTGGCAAACAATCTAACTGATCAGATAATCCACATGCCCAATACAGGTAGCAGAGAAATTTGTCAATAAATAAATAAACAGCAGAGAATTGCAATCATAAACCTAGAATGTAGAAATAATACAGAACCAGTTCTTCAACAAAGAAATGTGAAGGCAAAAAAACAAACAAACAAAAGAACAACAACAACAAAAATGCCAAAGGAGGAATTTCTAAGCAATTTAGAAGACATGTTAACCTCCTGTCAACTTTAACATGTGGATCTTATCTGGACTCTGATATGGAGAAACCAACAGAAAACAGTCAAGAGTTGTGAAAGAACTGGGGAACTGATAACAATAAGAAATTAATGTCAAATCTTTTGTTAGACTAATGGTATTATGATTAAATTTAAATGCAAGGGGATTTCTTTGTGGACAACATGTTTAAATAAGTACATGTACTGTTGTTATATTTTGGATTAGCTTCAAAATAATTCAATGTTCATTAGTTGTAGAGGTGAGGACCTATACTTTTTATAAACACCGCTTATCAACAATGGAGACATTACTAATTAGTAGTACTGTTAGAAATGGATTCTCCATTGTTAAAATTAACACATAGAGCTCCCCTACAACCCAGCAATCCCAATTTTGGACATTTACCCAAACAATCACAAACAAGGCTATACTAAAGCTACCAGCAAGACTATGCTTATTACAGCATTATTTACAATAGCTAAGATACGGAACCAACCCAGATGCCCCTCAGTAGATGAATGGATCCAGAAAATGTGGCATATATATATATATATATATATGTGTGTGTGTGTGTGTGTGTATATATATATATACACACACATATATATATATATATATATATATATATATATATATACATATATTAGAATTCTATGCCTCCATCAGAACGAATGACATTTCCCCATTTGTTAAGAAATAAAAAGACTTGGAAATAAATACATTAAGTAAAGAAAGCCAGGCTCAAAGAAACATAGGTCCCATGGTTTCCCTTATTTGCAATAACTAGTATAAGTCTAGGACAAGCATAAAAGGTCAAAAGCGATGTACATATGACCATATAAGATGATAAGTGAAATGAACCCCAAGATAGGGACACAACTTTTTTTTCTTTCTTGCTATTGTTTTTAATGTATTTAAAATGCACTATGTGATATTTTTTTGTTTCTCTTGTATGTTCTTCCCCCACGGTATAAACCCTGTTTTCACTGTACTTGACAACAGTGCCCTGCATTTTGTATATACATTTTTCTAATTTGGGGTAGGGAAGGGAAATAACAAAATGGTTAAATAGGAATACAGGTTGACCCATTGTAACAATGTGATGTACAAGACAGTATGTAGAAAATGTACTTTATAACTTGGGGGGAGGGGGAATTGGGGAGTAGGAAGGGAAGCGATTGTAGGGGAAAAACAAAGGAGGAGGTAACCATGCTCAATAGGGAATGTACTCATTATCTTTCTCATGTAACTGTAACCTCTCTGTACACAATTTTTACAATAAAAAAAACATAAAAAATTTAAAGACTCAATACTAGCACACACACACAAAATTAACACTTTCTAAACACAAACCAGACCTAAGCGACAGCTTTCCACTGCTTAAAAGATACAGCATTTAAGACCAACAGCGTGACAAAAATCTTTTCTCATTTTCCTTTCACTTGCGTGGACAGGCTTAAAGTCCTAGTATCCTTTTATCCTCTTGATTTTTATTCTTCATCTATTACTCTGGGGGAAGATGCTTAATCTATCTTCCTTTTCTTTTTTCTCTTCTTTTTCTTTCCTGTCTCTTTCCCTTCCTTCCTTCCTTCCTTCCTTCCTTCCTTCCTTCCTTCCTTCCTTCCTTCCTTCCTTCCTTCCTTCCTTCCTTCCTTCTTTCCTTCCTTCCTTCCTTCTTTCTTTCTTTTCTTCTTCTTTTCTTTTTGTTCAGTAGGTTTGCTTATTTAGCTGGCATTCTATCACTTGAACCATGATTCCAGTCCTATATTTGCTGATTTTCTTGCAGATATAGTCTCAGATTCTTCTGTCCAGGCTGGCTTCCAACAGAGAATCGTTGGATCTCACCTTCTCCTGAGTAGCTAGGATTTCATGTGTGAACTACCAGCACTCAGCTCATTCTTAAATTGTTTTATATCTAGATATTGGTCCAGAGGATTCTGGTTGCCCCTGCTCATTTTTGAATAACTGAAATCTGACTACACTGATTCTCTAAATATAGTTTAGAGGCTTCCAGGAGTGGGGGTGGGGGGCTTCAAGACATGACAGGATTCACTGAGGTCAAGTTTATTTTCCTAGTAATTTTCAGATTGTGTTTGCTTTCCCCCTTCATTCTCTCATAATGCACTGGGAAGTTTTGTAGAGATGTGTGACATGGGACAATGTCACTCTTCTGGCAGCCAGTGGAATGAATGTTTATGTTCTTAAAAGTTCTCAGGTCAATTTCCAAATTGGAGAAATATCCACAGATATAAAACACATAATTACAATCTCCTTTTAGAGTCTCCAATAAAATTCAAGAGTGTAAGGACTTCCTGAGGCCAAAAGTTTGTCAATTACAAGCCTGCCTGACACTGTTGAGAAAGATTTATTAAGACCATATAAACTTTAGATGATATTTTACCAAGCATTCAGAATATACTTTTTCTCCTACTTCTTAATAGATTTTCTATATTGCAAATAAAATATCTACATTCTCACAAACCTGATAATATCTTTGTCCTCATTATACATAACAAAAAATAAAATATAACAAATTCAGTTAAATGATCTAATTGGCTTTTGATCCATGAATCAGAGAAGCATCAGAACTGCTTCTTTTTTTTTTTCTTTTTCTTTTTGTAGGTCATGGGACTTGAACTCTGGGCGCTGTCCAGCTCAAGGCTAGTGCTCTACCACTAGAGCCACAGTGCCACTTCTGGTTTTCTGGTGTTTTTTATTAGAGATGTGAATCTCATGGACTTTCCTGTCTGAGCTGACTTTGAACAGCAATCCTCAGATCTCAGCCTCCTGATTAGGTAGGATTGCTGGCATGAGCCACCAGCACCAGGTTTGCTTCTTTTTATAAACTGAGCAAGGTTGGTTTCATAGGTAGAAAGAAGCTGACAGTACTTTCTTTACATAGTTAAATCAGAGGAGACCTCTTTATAAACTTATATTGTGTGGGTTAAAACTGTCCTGCTTGGGGACTTGATTCTGTCTCTTGACTTCTCAGAAGAGCAGATAATGTAGTTTCAGGGTTATGGAAAGTCAGCATGAGTAATTGCATTCTGGTTTAGTTTATTGGGACCCAGTGCATGAGCTCAGTCAACTGAATGGCCTTCTATACGATAAGTAAAACATAGAACATAACAGAGAGGCCAGGTAAGAAACTAATGGTACCCATCTTGTAATTATTAGTGAGTTTTATAATTAGCCAAAAATAACTTAATGGCTGAGATGAAATTGGCTTAGGTCAGTTTCTGCCACTAATGAAAACCATAAAGCATATGCTTAGGTGATTTGGAACAGAGGGTTAGAAAGCTGGAGGATCAAGGCTAAGGGAACAGAAAAAAAGAATACAATCCTAGTTCAGGCACAGAAGGGAGGGGGAGGGGTTGGGCGATGGCCTAGAACATAGAGAATGGACAGAATCTGGAGATGTGGGACTCCTCCATTTCCAGCAGTTCCTGAAAATAGTTCTCTGGCTGCGGTCCAGGCTAGTGCTGACTCTCCTTTCTGGATAAAGTAGTATAATGATGTGGAGTAGAGTCTGTGGAGTAGAGTATAATTCCCCTATCACTGCTTGCAAAGCCTGTGATGATTTATTGGGGAACAAAGACATTCATTTTTCAGTGGTAAAAAACCTAAAACTAAAATATAATCCATTAACATGCATGAATGGTCATCTTAGATCATTTTACTCTTTGAGTCTGAGAGGATAGAGGATGTTGCTTAAAGATCTAGTACAGAGATGTCAAGAAGTAGAGAAAACAGACATCCATTTAAAATTTAAATTTCTTAGTGCCTCCCCTGAGCTAAGTCAAGTCCACCTCCTTGCCTGATTTCTTTTATGTAGCAGAGAATATATGCTACACTATTTAGGAATTCTCTCTCTCTCTCTCTCTCTCTCTCTCTCTCTCTCTCTCTCTCTCTCTCTCTCTCTCTCTCTCTCTCTCTCTCTCTGTCTCTCTCTGTCTCTCTGTGTCTCTGTCTCTGTCTCTGTCTCTGTGTGTGTGTGTGTGTGTGTGTGTGTGTGTGTGTGTGTGTGTGTGTGCGCGCGCGCTGGCCTGAGTGCTGGCCTTGTGCTTTTTTGTTCATGATGTACCACTTAAGCCACAGCTCCACTTATGGCTTTTTGGTGGTGGATTAGGAGATAAGAGTCTCACAAACTTTCCAGGTGGCTCTGAACTTGATCTTCATATCTCAGTCACCTGAGTAGCTAAGATTATAGACATAAGCCACTGATGTCTGATTTTTTTATTCTTTTAAAATTATTTTCCTTCTCATACTTTTCTCTGAAAAGGTAAAAAAAGAACACCTTAGAATACACTCAGATCCATTCATTTACAAGTGACATGATAATAAAATTTGAGTTTCTGGATCATCTCACAAAGAATCCTTTCATAACTATTTGCCTTTAGTCTTCCTGCGGTTAGCCTGATCTGATCTCTCCATATGGAACCCTATTTTCACCTTCACGTTCTTCGCAGTCAGAAGGGGTTTGCTGCTCCCAGGAGACTGGAACAGGCTATGCAAAGCCACACAAAGCCACAGTGGCCTTAGCGTGGAGTAGAGGAGGATTTGGTTAGGACCTTCCTAGAAGGATAGCACAAGCTCTTGTTTTGTTTTGTTTTGTTTTTGCAACACATTATACAATTCCTGGTACATAAAGAGATTGTATCACTGGTGATAGGAGGGAGGACTGCACTGAGCATTTTACTACCAAAGATATGGAATTGTGTTTCATTTTAATGGAATGTTAATGGAGCTTGAACTCAGGGCCTTGCACTTTGCCCTAGCTTTTTCACTCAACACTGGTGTTCTACCACTTGAGTTACACCTCCACTTTGGCTTTTTACTGGTTAACTGGAGATAATAGTCTCTTGGATTAGTCTGCCCAGATTAGTGTTTAGTGTATTTTTATACAGTGATCACATATACATATTACTATTTCCATAACCAATAAAATCATGCAAACGTATGTTGTTATGTTTGTGTGTTGAGAAAGTATCTTGCTATGGAGCCTAGGATGGCTGTGACTCGCCTTCTCACATGCTTCAGTCTCCTCAGTGCTGGGATCATGTGTATGCCACCATAACTGTCTATAATTTCAATGTATTTATTTTAATTAAAGAAAGCTTGAAAGCAGTGGTGAGATAAAAATCTTGGGGTGTCAAAAGGGAAAACCTAGATATGGATGAGTATGCTACTGGAAAGACTGAACGTGGGGTGAGAAATAGCATTTGAGTTAATTACAATGGAAAGGGATGGAGTGGTCATCATTGAGAAAAAAAGATGACTAAAAAGTGGACCAAGTATATATAGAGAGAACTGGATTTCAGTCCTCTTGGATGTAAAATTTTATTTGTCAGGCATCCAAGTGGAAAAGAGCAAGAGTCTTGAATAGAATTCTTGGAGTCTTGGGCAGGAGATAAAATGATTTAAAGTCAAGTAAGAACAAACTTAGAAGAGAAACAAGGATTATATTCTATACTATATAATATTCATTATATTCTAGCAAAGAAAGGGAAAAAACGGGCACACATTTAGGGAAGAAAAGACAGATGAAGTAGACAAAAACACTCAGGAAGGTGTGCCATCCTGAAAACCAAGAATGAAGGAAAGAAAGACAAAAATAGGGGGTAACGTAAAATGAAGACAGAATCTCAACACATTCCCATTTTCCTTGCTAGTATTTGATCTGACTCAACTACATTTCATTGTTCTTTCTCTCTCTTCTTTTCCTCCTCCTTTCCTCTCTCCCTCTCTCTCTCTTTCTTTCTTTCTTTCTTCCTTTTTTCCTTTTTTGCTCCCATTGGTGGTGTAGATCATTATCAATTTTAAATACCTAGTACTCCTCTCTTGTTATATTTTTCTTATGCTTAGTAAATCTTACCACTACCACAGCATTGAATTGTATTAGAACTGACCCTTACTGATTATTAATCTGTTCTAAGTACCTTTCCCATCACATGTTCTGTGCTTCTACAATTCAAAGTCAACACTGTCCAGAAAGGGCTTTATCCCTTCCCAACTGTGGGTTTTGATCTTTGCGGCTCTTTCCCTGTATAAGATTGTCTTTGAAATATTTTCTTGGTTCATATAAATCCTGCAATGTCTACTTCAAGTTCTCAAGTTGTTTTACCCAGAGAACATCACGTCTTTTTAATATTCCTTTCGGATGTCAAAGGTAAGGCAAGTCCCATGGTTGGTTTCCATTGTCATAAACAGAAGTTGTGTGAGCTTGCAGAAGTACCTGGAGTTTTTTTTAAAAATCAATTTCTTGCTTAACTAAAATTAATAATGCCAGGATTTTTTCTAGTGCATTAGTTTTGCATTTAAAAATGTCCATTTTTCCACTCTTTTGGAATCTACTATGGATTCAAATGTGTAATTTTTTTTGTCAGTTTTGGGGCCTGAACTCTGGGCCTGGGTGCTGTCCCTCAGCTCTTCAGCTAAAGGCTAGTGCTCTACCACTTGAGCCACAGCTCCACTACTGGCTTTTTCTGCTTATGTGGTGCGGAGGAATCAAACCCAGGGCCTCATGCATGCAAGGCAAGCACTCTCCCACCTTCCCAGCCCTCAAATGTGTAAATTTTCATTAAAATCAGGTTTCTATTTCAGGTTTACATCTAGGAAATGGAGGTAATTTGCATGTACAAGTAATATTGGAATTCCTGGGAGACTATAAAATCAGGAAAATATGTTGTACCAACCATAGGACCTTTGCAAATGACATGTGATTAGCAACTCTCAATTGAAGATAATTATTTTGACTTTTAAAGACAGGAAATGGATATATTATGTCCCCCAGGTAATTTTTCATTGCTGTCAAAGAGGGCTTGGAGACCCTAAGGTTCAAGTCAAATACATCGGACATAAAGGTAATACAAAGTTGATGTTTCAAAAGGCTCTTCGCATACTCTTCAAGTATTGAATTCCTTTTACATTTCAAAAATAGATTTTGTAGTTTTTTTTTCTTTTGAGAAGGTATGGACAACTTCTGAAACTACATTCTCATTCATTCTATGGTCAAATTAGCAGAACACTAATATATTAATTTCTCCTCTAACTCCCTGAAGTTGGTTTATAGCTCAACCATTGGCTTATACCTCCATAGAACTTAAAGCTTTAGGATTAGTACTATATGTCCTCTATTTTTTATATCAGAGATTCTTTGAAAATGGAACCATAAGTATTGATAATGAAATTTCACCTGTATCTTATACTAGGAACAAAAAAGCAAATTAATTCCCTCATCATTCTTAGAACCTTAGTAAGTACTAGTATAGTAGAAAACTCTGATAGGTTAAAAAAAGTCTCAGAACTTTCTGGATTTGCTAGTATATAGTAATTAAGACACTTATCTCTTATGATATCTTTAACACACACAGATGATAATCTTGAACACATTCCTCAGCTCATCTCTGCTTCTTAAACGCTCTCTGCTCTCCGTTTCTTTTCAGTGCCCTCAGTCCTCAGTTTCATCTCACCTTTAACTGATCATTCAGGGAAAACCATTCAATTGAGCTGACAAAAGTGACTAAGAAACTGAAAGAAAAAAAATCCAGAATGGCCTAGAGATTAAATACTGAGTATTTAAATGTTTGAGAGCGGGTTATACTTTTAGGACTAGGTCATTTGGGCAGAGCTTTGTCAACAACAATTTTTCATCCCAGCTCCTTAGTGTTTGATATTTGTAGAAATCTAGAGTAAGAAAGAATGGTCCATTTATTCATTGAATTTTTTTGAGGATGGGTAAGAATGTTGAAAGGGATGACATTGATGGAGACTATGTTCATGAACTGCTTTGTTAAATGGTGCTCCCTTTATAACTACTTCAAGATAATATCTACAACATTACTAACAAAAGAAGAAATCATGTATAAAAAAGAAAGAATGGCTAATAAGGTATTAAACATCTTGCTAATCAATATAAAACACAATGCTGTATTCATATATCAAAGAGAATATGTTTCATTTATATTACTTTATGAAAACTTTGTCATATTTTAAGTGGAAATGGGCATGCTTTTAAATAAGAGGAAATGGATTATATTGTGTATTAAATATAATCCTGTTTCTAAATGTCCTTTGTACTTTTTGCTCATGAATGTTTTATTTGGCCCTCCTAATATCCTCAAATAGCAATAGTCTATGATGGCAAACTCACAAAATGGAAGTCTTTGAAAGATTTTTCTTTAACTCTTCAACTAATTAACTGACACATTCTCAGGTTATTAGCATTATACATGACTTTAGCCTCCAATGATGTAAAGGTAACACATTAGGAATCTGGAAATACATTGGGAAAAACATACCTAATGAACATATGCACACACACTCATACACCTACACACACACACACACACACATATGCATACACACTCTGAGTACAGGAGTCCGTTTTTAAAGAAATAATTTTCCCTGACTAGTTTTTAGCTATTGATGACTCATTAGCTGACAACTTCACATTAATGATTAATTCAGCAGCCCTTAGGGTACTGTCTCAAATGAGCTGGATAATAAACATTGTCAATGCCTACTAAAATGAACTTTAAAATCAACTAAGAATATTTTCTCACACCTCAGCAATCAAAAATTATGAACTTGATTTTCTTCCAAAATAAAGCATAAATGGAATGCCTTTTGCTGTGCACAGGTTTTCAATAAGTAGAGAAAACATATGGCATTCTCTCCTCTTCTCTTATCTCCCAAATCCCACTCTCCTCTCTCGTCTCCGTGCCTTCCTCTTATACATGTGGTTTATTGAATATGGATGGAAATGTCTCATTTTAGCCTTCTATTCTTGTTGAAAATGTGGTGGTATGGGAGGGCTCAATGGCATAATTTCCATGGCAGTATAGCTATAGATTAAAACATAGGATACTGAAGTATAAAACTGTCTTTGCTAAGCTATGCACATTCTTTAGGATTTTAGCCCTACCATTCCATTTTAAGCCTTCAGTATATCTAAAATTCATTAGAAATATAAAAGTATCCTTTCTGTCCCTGTGATTGGTACTGTCTTTATTGCTCTTAAGAAACCCCAAACCAAATCACTACCATATATTGGGGGTACATTTTAAAATAGAGTGAATCTTAAGATCAAGGGCTGTGTGTAGAGATGTATGCTCCATTGATGATATGCTTGCTTAGTAGCAATGTGTGAGATCCTGGGTTCAGTCCCAGCTCTGTAACAAACAATTTTCAAGTATGAAGAATCAATAATCTTCACTGAATATATGTATAATGGCTATAGTGTATTATAATGCTGTAATCCCAGTATTCAAGAGGTAAAGGCCAGAGAACCTTTCATTTTAGGACAGCCTGGGCTACAAAGTAAGACTTTGTCTCAAAACAAAAACAAAAGTTAAAATAAAATCTGTCTGAATCGTTTAAATAGGGATAAAGGTGGACCCATTGCAACAATGAGATGTACAAGTCGTTATGTCAACAAACGAACTTTACAGCTTTGGCATGGGGGAGAGGTGTGGGGTGGGAGATGGGAAGGGATGGGAAGGCGAAACAAAGGAGGAAGCAACAATGCTTGATAAGAAATGTACTCATTACCTTGCTCATGTAATTGTAACCCCTCTGTGCGGTAGTTTCACAATTTTAAAAAAAGATTGTCAAAAAAATAAAAATAAAAAAATAAAATCTGTCTTGGATTCAGGTTCTGGTTCTTGCTAAGAACTTGTATGTTCCAGTTACTGTCAGCTCAGGCATCCGCTTGTTTCTGAATTCCAGATGCTTATATTTTCTATTAGTATATGATCTTATCTTTTATATGACAAATACTATGGCACTGTCTACAGCACTGCCAATAAAATTTTCATATTTAATTTGTGGAATACAGTTCAACCTAAGGATACTACATTTGGTGATTAGAAAGTAGAAGAAAATAATAAAAATTTTAAAAGCTTTAAATCATGAGTTCATGAAGGAGACAAGAAATGAGTAGATTTCTGTAATAATACAACTAATGAACTAGTCAGAAATAAAAGGGTAAAATAAGAAGAGAAAATCCACACTGAAGATTTCATATTCTGTCCAGTTGGCTAAAAACCACCTTTACGTTGGAAGAATGATAAGATGTACATATAGAGGTTTTATATATCCTTTTATTACTTATTTTATCTCCTTAGATACTGACAGTGTGTTTGTATATATTCAAATTAGCTTACCCAAAATTTATTTCAGAAAGAGGAATCAACCTGCCATTTAAAAGTTGATCAACCTCATTCTGTCACTTAATGAGTGCTGTTCTTTGGGAGACCTGCTTGTAGAGTGAATTGTATCTCCACCTCCAACCCAGATATTGAAACCCCAATTCCTACAAGGCCAGAATGTGTTTGAATTTAGAAATATGGACATTAACAAAGTGATTAATTTAAAATGAGTCTGTTAAAGTAGGCCTCACAGCAAACCCAACTGGTGACTTTAGCAGAAAAAAAAAATGTTTGACTATATACACATCAAGTGTGTGCAAGACCACGTTAGGACACAGTGAGAAAAAGGTCATTTGCCAATAAGACAAGTGTCAGGAGAAACCAGTGTGACCCACAGGATGATCTTGTACCTTCCTCCTATATAATTGTGAGAAATAATCCTGTTGAGCCACCCAGTTCTGGTCTTTTGCTACAAAATGCCTAGCAAACTTATACACTATCTTAAGACCACTTCAACTATTAAGTAAAAGCCTCTTCAATCAACCCAGATGCCCTTCAGTAGATGAATGGATCAAGAATATGTAATATATATATATGATATATATATGATATATATATATATATCATATATATATATATATATATATATATATATATATATATATATATATATATATATAATGGAATTGTTAGGAAGTGGAAAGACTTGGAAAAAAATCTTAAGTGAAGTAAGCCAGACCCAAAGAAATATAGGCCATGATTTCCCCTCATTTGCAACAATTAGTATACATCTAGGATAATCTTATCAGATGAGCAGAAAAAGTTCAAAAGCTATGTATATATGACCACATAAGATGATGATAAGTGAAATAAACCCCAAGATATGGACGCAAGAGGTCTTTCTTGGTTGCTGTTGTTTTTAGTGTACTATGTGATTTTTTTTGTTTCTTTTGTGTGTTCTTCCCCCTATGCTATATCCCCTGTTGTTACTGTACTTGATTTTGGTACCCTGCATCTTGTATATACATTTATCTGATTTGGGGAGAGGAAGGGGAATAACAAGATGCTGAAACAAGGACACAGGATAACCCATTGCAATGATGATACTCACAAGACACAATGTTGGGAATGAACTTTACAACTTCCACAAGGGATGGGAGGGGAGGGGGGAGGTGGGGGAGGGAAGGGGTAGTGGGGGATCAACAAAAGAGGTAACAATGTTTGACAATAAAGGTACTCATTACCTTACTCATGTAACTGTAACCCCTCTGTACAGCATTTTTACAATAAAAATTTTTTAAATAAATTTTTCATCTAGTGGCATGTTGGGCGACACAATATTATATAGACAGAAATTGATGAGTTACTTCACACTGAATCCAGATCGTAAAGAACTTCATCAAATGGGAGAATGAAGACAAATATTGAATATTGAACTTCTTGAGTAACCAATATCCAAGTGACATTATAACAATACCTGGATATAAAGTGTTAAACAGGATTCTATGTAGAGACAGGGAAGGATAGGATGGGGCAAGGGTAATTCACTGAAAACAAGAGGCTGATGGCTTGGATACTGCTCTAGAGAAGAAGTGGTTGAGATCTTGGAGCAACCTGAATATCACTGTGTGTAGATATATATCACTGGGCAGGCCAGGACTCTAATATTTTAAATGCTACTGCTAGATATATTATTTACCTTTTTTTTTAAAAACAAAAACATGCTTTCTTTCTCTTAATTATCTATGGTATATTTCTGTGGTGAATTTAAAAGGATTAAATTTGAGCTGGTAAAATGAGAAACTAAAGATTTATCTTTATTCAAATCTTAATGTTAGTTTTATATCCACTTTGCTAAAAACATGCGAAAGTGCATTTCTTTTTAGTTAAATTACCATTTCTCTCCTAAGATTGTAGACATGGAAATGTATACTTGAGCTTGTAAGCTTGTACGATTGTTGTTGTTTAATAGACAACAAGGCTTTATAGGTTTTATTTTCCCTCCAAATCATTTTCTGCTTTAAAGAAGTTGCAACTTAAAAAAATGATACCTGCATAAAGATTATCAATGGTGGAAAGTGAGAGACTGCCAGGAAAAAAGTAAATTTAAGGTTTATCTTGGAGCTATTTGTCCTGGCTGGTGGCATTATAGATGATGCCTTTGATCCATTCTAGGTTACTAACTATGGGTTCGATATTTTCAAGAAGCCATGTATTAGTTTCCAATCGCTGCCTTAACAATCACCCAACATTACTGGATTGTTTCTTCTCCTATTCGTGTAGAAGCTCAAAAGTCCAAGTTATTCAGGAAGCTGGATCTTCGGGAGCATGGGGGTGAGTGGGGAAGTGTATGTTCAGTTTGTTGATCTTACCTTTCTCTGTCCATCTTCAAAATCAGGGCTTTAGTAGCTCCATTTCTGCTTTGGTCCTACCACCACCTTTGTTGTCATTTCCCTTGGCTTCCCTCTTTTAAGGACCATTGTGATTGCACAAGCTCTTGTGATTAACATTGGACTCAACTGATTAACCCATGATAGTTTCATCTCAAAGCTCTTAATGTGACAGCTGCAAGTCTGTTTTGTCATAGAAAGTAATATTCACAGATCGTAGGGATCAGGACATAGACACATTTTAGCAGATCGTTATTAATTCTACTACAGGATGGATAAAATTCTAGGGGTGAGGTGAGGATGGTGTGAGGATAGAAAAGCTGTAGCTATCACTTGCATATTCATCTCATGATGTGCCTAACTGGCACCATCCTGACCCTCTATAACATCTATAGAATCTGGGAGTAGGGCTGTGTTGGTTGGCAGAGATTGATGTTTGCATGGAAGTTAAGAAATACACTGTCATTGAGAGAGTGAAGTCTTCCTCAAGGCCATCAGACTGGGGTGTCAGAGCCATGGAGGTCTGATTGTGATTTTTCTCACTCATCTTTAGCTAAGATTAGTCATGCAGTTCTCCACACTCATGTTATGAGCTGAACCATGTCTCCTAGAATTCATGTGTTAAAAGCCCCAACCCCTTGCACCTCAGAAGGTAGCCATACCTTTGGAGGTAATTAAGGTTAAATGAGGTCTAAAGAATGGGCTCTAATCCAGAATGTCTGGTGTCCTAGAAAAGGAGACAACAAGGATGTTCACACAGAGAAAAATAAAACATTAGTACACAGTGACAAGGCCAGCCATCTGCTGGCCAAGAAGAGAGTTCCCAAGGGAAACCAATCTCAGTGATACCCAGGTCTTGCACTCCTGCAAAAAAAATAATAATAATTTATATAGTTTAAGCCACCTAGTCTGTGGTATTTTATTACTGTAACCCTAAGAAATAAATAAATGGTAGGGTACAGGCTTTAGAAATGTTGGGCTAGAGGTCTCCAGCCTTAGGCTCTGAGTCCTGGAGTTCTTCCCATGGGAAGAAATTAAGTTTCTAAATTATTTTCAATATTCACAAAAGACTAAGGGAAGTATACAAAATATGATCCAATTCAAATGCCTGGTTTAGAGGCTTTACTGTAGAATTACACTGAAATTAGTATATTGCATATTCTACTTTACATTCCTCTGAAACTTTACATTCCTCTGAAACATTAAGCCACACAGGTTCGATTAATTAAAAATGAAAAAACTATTCATCAGTTTATAAAATCAATTTGGTAAATAAAATCTCAGTTTTTTGGATGAAGAAGAGGTTATGCAAGAACCACTGCTTTAACCTACCCTTCCCCAATCCCTTTATTTGGATCCTCAAAGATCCCTGCTGCTTAATCCTGTTCAAATTGCTAGAGCTCTTTCAGGAGGAGAGCTCAGCAAATTATAGAACCTTAGTCATCTGTCACATCAAGGTTGTCCAGAGCTATTGCTTTCAAATCCGACAGTGGTGCTGACATTCACTGAATGCTGTATTTGACTATTTTCCTGAAAGCCAATGAAGTTTTATGGAAAAATGTTCTCAAGATAACAAATGTGAGAAGAAAAGAAAAGAAACTAATAAAACATGTGGCTAGACCACACCGTTTAACCTAACAGAAGCAAAATGAAAAGGCCAAAGCAAGTGGGTAATTGTGGGACCACTGGAGAGGTTTGGCAGGGAGTTGGGGCATGTTACAAGGTGAGCAAGAATGAAGATAAGCAAACTGAAACACTGAAAGTTGAATAATAGGGATAGTGGGGATGGGGAAAGTGAGAGAGTATCAATCTGATGAAAATACTTCCTATGCATATATGAAATTCCACAGTGAAACTCTTTTGAACCCTTAAACATACAGTAAGAGTATCAAAGAAGCATAGGAATGTAAAACAGGTCCTAACTATGATAGGGGTCTTGGGGGTCGGGATAGGAAAATGGAGAGAATATAAAAAATACAATCAAAATACTTTATATACATGGGTGAAAATGGAACACTGGAGGTTGTTGGCATGGTTTTGTGAAAGGTTGGGAGGGATGAGAGGGGTGGTAGAAGGGCGACTGATCAAGGTACAGTGTATATATTTTGGGATACCTCAAAATGGAATCCCCTCACACAATTAATTGACACTAATAAAATGTAAAAAAACCTATTACACAATATAAATAAAAAATGAAAGGAGGGGCATTTTGTTGCTTTAGCAAAAAGGTATAAGTAACAATACAAAACCAAAGCCCTTAGGTGCCAAGGTATCCACACACACTCATTAGAATACATCTGAAAGCTTAAAAACCAAGCGTTTTAGGCAGGGATGTACATTTTGTCTAAAAAATAATAGAAGATATACGAAGACCACAAACTTCTATGAAGAACAGGTATTTATTAAGTGCTTTATAGTAAAATATTGAGGCTACTCTATGACAATACACAGGCTCCATGTTCTCCTAAGAAGTGCAGGGCCTTGACTGACGGAAGCTCGAGGTACAAACATAGATGGAGTTGTGGGTACTACACAAACAAATGGGTCTTCTTGCTGCTCTTTCCCCAAACTGCAATATTTATGTGCAGAAGTATTTAGACTTTGGGCAAAATCGGTACATTTCCTGAGTATTTCACCAAACAGTTAAGAATATTATATTTCCTTAATAGAAAACATGACAAATTTCTGATGGACACATACCTTTTAGTACTTAACACCTTCAACAATTGAGAAGAATAATCCTCCCAATTTGGTATACCACAAGAAAGTCTTTGGAGTTAGCATAAGGCTTTCCAGCACAAAGTAAATTTCAAGGCAATTTATCAGGGACTAAATATTCATGAACCACCACGCTGTTGGTATGGGAAGATGAATGTCAAGGTTAGCCATTTTTTTCCAAATTGCCAGGATCTAAACAATATCAGAGGAAAATAAAGGTATGGGAGTGAGTGGTTTTTGGCTGGTAACCAATAGCTAGAAAACAATACTAAGATTTGGTAGCATTAACTAGCAAATGATGTATCTTCATTCATCTGTCAATATTTTCTTCATGTGTACAATTATTTCAAGATAGCATTTCTACAAGTGACATAGGTTCATTTGTGCAAACAAATTTTGATTCTGAATAGTTAGCATTAGTTCTAATAGTTATTTGGGATTTGTCTCATGTATGCCTGGAATTTTTAGCCCTGGCTCTTGAATATATCATTTCTTGATATCATTACAACTGAAATTTTTTTTAAAAAAATGCTGCCTACCTTAAAAGCTTAGAGTAAGAATCACAACCAACTTAACTCATATTACACAGACCACATATAAACTAGATCCTTCTTCTTTTAAATAATTTCTCCAGTTCTTTATAAAAACCAGTCATTCAGAAAATCACAACCTGAGACCCTATTTACAAACTTAGATTGAGAGTTGGGCCTGACTGTTTGGTACCCTAAGTTTTCCTTCTAAATATTTCCTTCTATGAATATGACAATGAAAGAACTTAAAAGTAAAGAAAAACTTTTAATTGGGATGCAAGTGCTTTTGTATTCATATCAATAAAGGAGATCATGCTTTTTAAAGGAATGGGAAAAAAATCATGTGTGATCATCTAGAGTACTGCAGTCCTCACTGACTGGAACATACAACCATGTCCAGCACAGAATTAAGCCACCGGTTCTAATACATTACAAACCATTTGATTAAAAAAAACGCTCCCAGCCAGTCCTCTCAGAAGGAAGTCATGGTGAAAATACTTTTCAACCATATACCCTTAGAAAATGTTCTACTTGGCAACATTAAAACCTTGTTTCAGAAGTTCCTCGCTTTAGATTGTTACTTAAAAACTCATCGTGTTCAAAACTTAAGTTGTTATGAGATCTTGAAATCATAAGAAGCTTCTCCTTATTGGTGAAGTCTTTTTTGATGGCGGCTGGGGGCACCAGCAAGCTATCCATGGGGTCCTCTTTGTTCTCTAGTTTCATATATCCTTTGCTGTTGCTCCGATCCAGCCGTGGCCAACTTGGATGTTTCCTTTGCTCTGCCTGAACCGTGAGGGTGGATCGACCTCGGTCTAAGTCTAAAGATTTTGAATGAGAAGAAAGGAAATGCAAGGATGTGTTGGATCCAAACTGTCTTCTAGCAGCCCCGGGTGATAAGAGCTGCCCAGTCCCGGGACCAAGCGCCACAGATGACTTGTACTGAATGGATAACGCCTCCCCAATGGAATTATTCCTCGGGAGCATGGTACTGATGGGCTGGAAGGATTCACCAGCACTGGGCAGAGGGACCACAAGGGAATCCATTGACAAATTCTTGGATCTACTTTTGAGGTGGTCAGCATCCTCAGTGATGTTATCGATACTGGGTTCATCAATAACACAGTTATTAAGTTTGATCACAGGAAGTGTAAAAGCATTAATAGAAGACGACACAATTGACTTGGTTTCACATTTCTTAGAGCTGCTAGTCTTTTCCTCGGCTGCCTTGGAAGGAGGTGGGTAGAGGCCAAAGACAGACACAGAACTCTCAGAGAGCAAAGGGGGCATCAGTTGCCCCAAACTCTTACTTTCGTTGAGCATCAGTTCATCCTCCTCCACCGAGCTGTCCATTCGAAAACTGCTCCTCAACCCCGAGAAAGAGGAGACTGTATTTGCTGCCAATCGAGAGGCACAGGTTCGCCCATTCTGCTTCACTTCAGCCTCGCCCCCCACACCGGAGTAGGTGCCATTCATCTGCTTTTGCTCCTTGATTCTCAGGGTGTGGATGTCAATGACGGTGGAGTAGATGTCCCGCATGTGAATGATTTTCGTCTCTTTGTCCCGGTTTTCATGAAGAATGGCGTTCGCGCATATGAAAATGAAAATACCAATTCCCATGGTGAAGGGGCCAAGCATTTTCATTTTATCTGAGTGCAAATGCTGCTCAAAGAAGCGCACCACCACACCACCGTGGTTCCGAAGGACCTGAGTCTCATTCGTTGACAACGTTGTTCCCGCGTCGATGAAATGTTCTTTCTGAGGCCAGTATCCCAGGACAGCCATGACAATTCCGATGATGGAAATGAGCACTCCTAAAATGAGGAAGAAGCCAGATGGGGAATAAAGGCGGATTTTGCCCCGGACAACCACAACATCAGCCCGTGGCCTTCGCCTGACCGGTTTCTTTTCCTGGGTGGTGGGAGTCGGGCTGAGGTTGATGTGGTGCTGGGATCTGGCCGAGTCTTGTCTCTTGAGGGCGGCCAAGCCCGTGATCACACCTCCGGTGGCTATCATCGCTAGGCCTTTTGTTCTGCAAAGAAAGGAGAGAGACAATGATCTCAATAGGTTCCCGGGGTAGGCTCATCAATTCAGCTCCAACACTGCTTATGCAGTGCTTTGGTTGTATTATTGTCTCACAGGGCTAAATGAGGCAGAAGAATATCTTTTTAATTGTCACAGTTCAGGTTTTGTTGGCAGACTGATGTGAGATTTCTAGAGATTTTTCACTCTCTCTTTAATTGGATGAGTGTTTTCTAGTATTGATGAAATGTGAGTTCAAAGTAATTTTTAATTTAATTAAAATAATGTTATTGCTTATTGTATAATGCAGTTCCCTGGTCCCAAGACTGTCTCACACACTGCGTGTGGGTGCACACATAGACAAACACATACCTTATCATTGATTGTGGTATTTTTGCAATGGAAAAAGGAAAGATACTTAGTAAGCTAAATATAAATGCCAGACACAAAGACAATACATTCCAGAAATGGATGGTTTTAAGACCACTCTTATGAAAGTCATCAGTATATTCTTACTTGCCACATAATCCTCCTCCTTCTCTATTGGTATTCATCTTCCTTAACCTCTCCATTTCCATGGCTATTTGAATGTTCTGGTATGAGTGCTTGAACCCAGGGCCTTTGCCCTAAGCTCTGTTTTTTTCTACGCTAGGCCAGCACTGTACCTCTTGAGTCATGCCTCCAGTCTGGCATTTTTCTGGTTAACTAGAAATCAAGTCTTGAGGAGTTTTTTGTCCAGGTTGGCTTTGGACTGAGATCTTCAGATCTCAGCCTCCTGAGCAGTTAGGATTATAGACGTGAGATACTCTCTCCTGGTTTTCCATGGATATGAAACTTTTCTTGAAGCCTCTCTTCTCTGGTCTTTTATTGTACATCCTTGGTTCTACCCTGACCTTGCTAGCTATCTCAACTTTAGCTCTTCTTCTCTGACTAAAAAGTAGACCACTATGCCCCTAGAGGCCTGTTCTTGGCCATCTTCTTCCTTCTAATCTCCCTTGGCATTCATATCCACTCATACAACTTCCATTATTGCCTTTATGATGATGAGTCCCCAGTCTACATTCAGGTCATATCCTGTGTTTTAATTTCATATTTTCAATGGTCCCCTACAGAGCATATGTACATCTATGCAGCGCTAGCAAAGCTAACGCCACATTCCACCACACCAGAGCCATCCCACTGACTCCTCTGATTTTTTAATGTTGGTGGTGGGGTCACTTTGGTCTTTATAATTATGCTTTATTCCTCCCTTTCTTCTTCCTCTCCTCTATCACGTTCTAAATTCTAGACGTTTTCACTATATAGTTTCCTCAAAACCACTCCTCAGTTCCAATTCTCTTCTCGGTCCAGTTCTGCGCTTCTAACCCCTATGAGACCATTAGAATAACCTCCTGACTGTCTTGCCAAACTCATTAACTTCCTTGACAATCAATCAAGCTCACATGAAGATGGAAGATTATTTATCCTAAGACACACAGTTGATGTTTAAAGGGTAGGATAATGGAGAAAATTATTTCCTACCACCCACCAAAGTTTAATCTGAGATTTCAGAGTTTCATCTCTGTTCACTTTAATTTGCATGCAACTAAAGCTCATGAGTTTCTTGCTTCTCACTCATGTTCTATGCTGTACTGTTTCTGAGACTATGAGGAATGTCTCAGCTTCCTGTTTGAGCCTCTTCTCTGCCCCTCAGTTCCACTTTTCCCATATGGACATTGGCGAGTCATCGCAGCTCATACATCAAAGCTTTACAAAGCTTTTCCTGGCTGACTCATTTCCCAGACCCCATGCAAGATCTGATTGCTCAGAGCATTTTAGCAAGTTTTCTATGGCATTTGACATACATTATATGTCTTAATTCTTCTGGTACTTAAGGTTAACTGTCACATTTAATTAATATTTTTCTTATCTGAATCACTCACTATAGCTCCTTTCATACAGCTAAGTGTTCAAGAAATATTTACAAGGGCTGGGAAGGTGGCTCAGTGGTAGAGCACTTGCCTTGCATTCCTGAGGCCCTGGGTTTGATTCCTCAGCACCACATAAGCAAAAAGAAAAAAGCTGGAAGTGGTGCTGTGGCTCAAGTGGTAGAGTGCTAGCCTTGAGCTGAAGAGCTGAGGGACAGCACCCAGGCCCAGAGTTCAGGCCCCACAACCGGACCCCCCCCAAAAAGAAATATTTACAAAATTGCCAAATAAGAGAGTAATTCTTTTCCTAGGATTAGCTGGGATGACTATCGTATTTATTATACTCTCCTAGTTAAAATACGAACAAATAAGATTCATACCCAAACAAAAAGTAACATTATATGAGTTGGTAAAATCTCTGCCTCATATAATAAATAGTTCTCAAGCTTCCAAATTTGGTTGGTAGGGAAGCAAAGGATGTTTTAAGACTGACAGGGTCTTTGGCAAATTACTGCAAGGGCATGAATTTCATCTTACAGAATTGAGTTCTCTGAATTTCTATTTATGATTTTTGAACAGTGTTTAAATAACAGGGTTGTGGAGAGCATGTGCAATTTTAGCAAGCTAGTGAGTAAATCTAGCCCTCTGTGGAATTATAAGTAGGATTAAAATAGTTTCATGTTGGGAGAACACACTTAGCTTCTCTAGTCTATGAGATTTATCAAAATGTATATACCAAAGCTTAGAACCACTTCCAAATCTGGGCTACAATGAAGCTTAGTGCCAACCTATGTTTTCTGAAGCCCCAAACAGTTTTAAATGCTTAAGACTAGACAGCGGCCATCTAACCCAGTTATTTCCATATGGCAGGCTGAGGATTTGATTTGCACTCTTTTAAAATATAGATTTCTGAAAGAAATCAAAGTGAGGGTGAAAACCACAGTGAATTGCATTCCATACAGATTTCCAGGCTTCCAGCACTTGTGAAAATATTTCTTACTAGCATTGCCATTTTCCACTCCTGAGGCAGGTAGAGGAAAGGGGGGGTTGGAATGGAAGAAAATATTTTAAGAAGGAAAGATGAATATAGCAAGATCATAGTTTGAAGCCAGCCCAAACAGAAAAGTCCCCGTGAGACTCATATCTCCAATTAACCATTAAAAACTCTATGTGATGCTGTGTCTTGCATTACCCTTCAGCACGAAGAGGCTCAAGAACAGCACCCAGGCCCTGAGTTCAAGCCCCACAACTGATAAAAAAAAATAAAGAAAAATAGAGAAGGCAGAGAAAGGCTTTTGTAGGAACAAATAAAATGATCCGAGTGGTCCAGACAGGAAGCTGCAGCAGGGGTCAGTTGAGACTGAAAATTTACGGAAAACAAAAGAAAAAGACTGAGAGACAGGGGTTCACAATTCCTTCAGCCAGTCTACTCTGGTCAGCCTCTATAAATGAGCAGAAGGATGTCTGAGACCTATGTCCTTCTTTCACTTGGTTCAAGACAATTCAATACTGCAGGAGCCTCTGCTATGAGTGGTGGCTCCAAACTAGATGGTGATGCAAAAGCAAAGGTGAGCAAATGCAAAGCACTGCTTCCAGGACCTTGAGACAGAATGGAGGAACTTAATTTATCCACACAATCAGTACTGAGGGAGCTCCCAACATGAAGACTACATGTAGGAAACAGTGCCTTCATGCTAGCCGTGACGAGGCAATCAGGTGAGCATCATTTCTGAAGATGTTAAGGGAAAGAACGCAGGCTGGAGGAAAGGACTATGGCCTGCCTTTGGTTCATAGCTCAGTGCTACCTGAGGCAACTAGGCAAATCAGGCCAGGGAAACAGGGCCAGGGCCTTGGAAGATGCAAAATGACATTGCTAATTGCTTTGATTTCACATTGACCTGTAAAGAAGATCCAAGTAGTGTGGTCAGTCTTATTCCATAGATGAAAGCAATGCCGAGGGACCAATAGAGGAAAACCACATACAGATGTTAGAGACATACAGAACACATTCTTGCCTGGTCTTCTACCCCTCTCCTATTGACACTGTCCCTGCCTCTTGCAAAAAACCCATTTCCTTGTACTCATTTTGTTAGGTTTTGACTAATTTTTTCTAGTGAATTTATACTACTTGCATTCTCCATAGCTTCATTCATCTACCTCCGTTCATTCATTTATAACCACTTGGGTGCCACTAAGTGTGCTTACTTCTGGATTTAGAGGTACATTCTAGTTTCCACTAATGAGAGAAACTCTGCAACCTGTGTTTCTCTGGGTCTGGCTTACTTTACTTAGCATAATCCTCTCCACGTCTGTCCCTTTCCTTATGAATCATTCAATGTCATGCTTTCCGATAGGTGAGCAGAATTCCACTGAGAGAAATAAGGGAAGGGGGTGGGTAAAAGTGGGGTGAAGATGTTGAAGGGATGACACAGATCAAGATGCATTGTAGAGAGAAAATGCTTTGTTAAATGGCAAAAATGCCAATACATAACCTAAAAATTACAAAAAGTGAAGAAAGAGGTGGGCGTGGGAGGATTGGGTGAGATTAAGTGGTAACATTGATCAAGAGGCACTGTATTCATATACTGCTCTGTTGAATGGCAACTTCCTTTTACAACTATCTAAAGAAAATAAAAACACAATTTTTAAAATGTTAGGGATAGCTACACTGTTAATAAGAAGCCTAAAGCCACTGTAAAACCCAGATAAGGGAATCCATAGGCATTTGAACCTCTAAACTAATGCAATTGGTCCAAAGTGCTCAACATATGCAAAATTAGCCTAGATCTAAACTGCAAGGTCCTATTTGATTCACCCTACACTTTCACCCCTGTTATTTCTTTCTCTCTGGGGGGATGCTGTATTTTGTTTTGTTGTGAAGATGTTGGGGATGTAAAGATGCTGTTAACTAACTTCTTATTGGTATAAATCATAATATTATTCTATTCTATACTACTCTTGGTCAGGCATTGTTCTAAGTACTTCATGTAGAAACCATATATTCTCAAAATTCCCGAGGTGGATGTAATACTTATGGGGTCTATTTTGCAGAGAGTTTAGGTACCTTGCCTAGGGTCACACACTGTGGTGTTGGAGTGCTCCAGTCTGTGTTCTTACACAAGCTGAAATGGGGATAGATCTCCAAATTTCTTCCACCTGAGATTTTCTTTCTTCCCTTTCTTCTTGTTCTGATTCCTGTTTCTACACTAACACTAAGAAATGCTCTTAATACTACGATGACAGACTACATCTGTCTTCATTCCTCAAATTACAATGACCACTTGAGAAAAGTCATTGGGGATGCATAGGTTTATGATATAGCTTCGCAGGAACATCCAGCGTCTCCAGCTGTCTAGAGTACCTGCTAGCAGGATAGATGTTTAAATAGGATTGAAACATGAGAAATAGAAGGATGGAAAGGAGTTAGAAGAATGGTGTAAAAAGCTCTTCCATTCTATCAGCCATGGTTTCCAAGAAGTGGAGACTGCTCAGGAAGTTTGGCACATCAGCGTGAGTTTGCTATGCAAACAGATCCAATTCATCTCTCTTCCTGAGTGTCTCACAAGGCCCCTTATCAGAGGATATTTCATCAACATTTCTCTGGTGCCTGTTATTTTAAATGAAATTGGCATTGTTTCATTTATATCTTTTAGTTTTTTTAAATCTGGATGCAGATCCTTCAAAAAATCAGAATACAAGACTATCTGCCCAAAGGAAGTAAAAATTAATTATGCCTTTAAGACCAAACAAAAACATTACATAAAACTCCATGTGGTCCCCACATATGTGACAGACGGAAATATTTTCTGTTCAAGCTACAATAGTTTTAATATTTCCTTCCCAGTAGAGACATTTTAAGCTTTTAGAATGAGGTTTTTAATCTATATCTTTAGCTGAGTTGAAAGAGGAAATTCTTATAATAGCTCAATCATATAAATTCAGTTGAAGAAATAAGAATACATGGAAATCATCAGTTTTTTCCCCCCCTGTCGGTTATGGGGCTTGAACTCTGGGCCTAGGTGCTGTCCTTCAGCTTTTCAGATCAAGGCAAGCACTCTACTATTTGAGCCACAGTGCCACTTTCTGCTTTCTAGTGGTTAGGTGGAAATAAGAGTCTCACAGGCTTGAACCATGATCCTTGGACCTGAGCTCCAGAGTACCTAGGATTGCAGGTGTGAGCCACATGTGCCTGGCTGGAAATTATCTTTTAATATATGGGATAATGGTTTTGCATATGGACACAGAAACAGAAAAAGAGGTCTTCTTGGTTCATAACTAGACATAACTTGAGCAAGTTATTTTAAACTTATCTCAGTCTGTTCATCCATAAAATGACAAAAGACTTCTTTAATACCCTTTATCTAGACAAGCATTTACATAGTACATTCTATGTACCTATACACATGTATATAATATATATTAAAGTCTCATGTAAGATGTGGCCAACAAATAATACCTATTATTAATTAAACTATCTTCATTGCTGATATTATTAGTTCTTTTCATTGCTCAGCTAGACAAATTAAAAATATATTTAGCTGTGGGTATAGCTAAGTGTAAGAGGACTTGCCTAGCATCTTTGAGGCCATAGGATTTATCTCCAGCATTGAATTAAAAAATATGTGTATATATATTTATACATACATATGTAAATATAGACATGCTTATTAAGTTAAATAATTAATGGTGGCTCACAGACTTGGAGAAGTAGTTACCACTGCAAAATTGTATAGGAACTTGGAGTAAAAAAATTAATGGCAAATGTGCATTTTAGTGACAGAAGCATTAGTATTGGGTAGTTTCAAAAAAAAGAGTTGAGTTTATATTAGAGATGCTTGGAAGATATAAAAAAGGAATAGAGCTTGCCTTCCTTATTCATTCTGTTTCTTCAGATTTTGAGGATCATCCGAAAAACATTCAAGTCATAAAAACAAAGGAGGAAAATCCAAAGCTATTCATCTGATGCTTTTACTTATCTTAACACTACAGTTGGGTCAAATGCAGGAGTAATCTGTCCAATTCTGCAAGCATGTTCTGTTGCCACAGGGATACATGGGCATAAACAGACCACAAAGGAAGAAGAATAGGAGACCTGAGGTGTTGGGCCCTACGGTCAGTACCCTAAAGGTGGTACATTATGATAACTTGCAGAATATCAATTCTGTGGCAAGGAGCATAGCAAGATTACATTTTGAAGAACTTTGTTGGTCTTCCTTGAAGAATAGTATAGCTCTACCATGTTAGAAATGATGGAACTAAAAGCAAATAACAAAATTCTTAATTATCAGAATGACAGGACATTACAAATAAAATATGGCTTTTGGGTCAAACATATACTGAGCACTCAGACGAGGTGAGGAGGAATATGAAAAGCATTTGGAAATACATGTGTGTTCTTTGTTAGACATGCTTTCAAAACCTGCCAGTCTGACAAACTATAAAATATGGGCCCAAACCAATTATGAGTAGGGTAACAGTGACATGGAACAACTGCTCTCGAAGGACGAAAAGCCATGAAGCCCTGAACACAAAGCCTCTGGGAGACCGAGCAATAGTTCCATAATGAGCTTCAAAAAACACCCTGCTGGGTCTCGGTGGGAGACATGTTCTGCAGGAACAGAAGAAATTAGAAGCTTATTTTCCCCAAAGTAGAAATGTGCTTCCTGCCCCACATCCCATTTCCTCAAATCTGGACAGCATTTTAACAATATCTGTCACATCCTCTACTCAGCGCATCTCCTGATAGGAAGGTGACTTGAGACTTGTGTAAAGAAGGTACAGCTAAAAAAATCACCAATTTACTAACAAGCAGGAAATTGGCTGAGATGGGACTGGACACAGCGTTAAAAACATACATCTGACTTGTGCGGCAGTTTCTCTTTGGCTGGAGGACCTATCTAGTAACTTCACTTAGAGATATGGTCACCACTATGGTTTTGGATTGTAGTCATGGAAATTGAGATTCGAAATAAGTATTAAGATCGCTTGCAAAGATTAATTCCTGGAAAATCCAGAACACACTGTGGATATTCCCTTATGACCACAGAAAAGCTGGAGGGCATTAGTAATTTCAACTCTCATTTTTCCTCTCTTATCAAACATCCTGTCTAACTGCCAGATTTGCAAGTAACATAGTTGTGTCAGTACTGTGAGAGCAACAGAAGGGCTTATGTTGTTCTTATTTTAAATTTTATGTAGTTATGCAAAGGAGTTAATTCAACAGGTCTGATTGTGAGTACAGCACATCTTGATCAATGGAATTCATCTTTTATAAGAAGCATCTTTTGGGCTGGGAAGGTGGCTCAGTGGTAGAAGTGCTTGCCTTGCATGCCTGAGGCCCTGGGTTCGATTCCTCAGCACCACATAAGCAAAAGGAAAAAAGCCGGAAGTGGTGCTGTGGCTCAAGTGGTAGAGCGCTAGCCTTGAGCTGAAGAGCTGAGGGACAGCGTCCAGGCCCAGAGTTCAGGCCCCATGACCGGACCCAAAAAAAAAAAAAAAAAAAAGCATCTTTTGACAGAGCAAATCCACCATTTGAGTCAGCCTTGTATTTTGCTATCTTTTAACCTAGTAACATACTATATATTAAATTTCCATAATCATTTCCAGATTATGGTGGTTCATTTAAGTAGTAAAACATTTTTAAAAAGAACTATAAAAATTGTATGTACACATAATATATTCTTCTTAATTCAGTCATAATGAAGAATGAAATCTTATCATCTTCAGGAAAATGGATGGAAGTGGAGGTCATCATGTTAAGAAAAATTAGCCAGACACAAAAAATTCTTTCATGTTTTCTATGTGGAAGCAAAAACAAAAAAGAAGATTGGAAACTGGATGACAGACTATTAAGGGATGGGACAGAGATGGGGAGAAAGGAGAGAAAAGGGAGGACCACAGAGACTAGACGAGAAAGTGGATAAAATCAAAACACCATGTATATTTATATGGAAATGTTGCAGTATTAAAGTGTTACAGTTAACTTGTATAATTAATATGTGTTAATACTTATAATTTAACATGGACATTCACATGTGTACACAAAAGAATGTTTGAGGATATTAACTGAAGTGCTATAGAAAGGATAACAAATTAAGGCGAGGTAAAGGACCTTCAGCAAAAGTCTGGTTGAATCAATCATGCTATATTTGTATATGGAATATTAGACAAGTAAAGGGATTGATGAATGCTAATGAGGAAAAATGCCCTCATCATAATTGATATTTTAGGACAGACATGAAAAGTAAGACCAAATGATTATGAAATACATGGAGTTTCTTAAGATGCTCACTGGAATAATAGAAAAGATAGAATTAAGCTACTGACAAGGCTTACATTTAAGTAGCAAGATTGTTGGTGATTTGTTACAGAACATATACTTCAAAGTATGTATTTGTACTAATGAGCTATTTGCAAAGAATACACACAGATTTTATTTCATTTCCACTGGGAGCTCTAATTTAATAGAGGGCAAAAAGAGACATTGAAGTCTAGAAAATAAGAAAAGGCAGATCAATTTGGTGCATATTGGCAAATTAAGTGTGCTTACTAATTTAAGAACAGGTGTAATAAGGCCCTAGAAGCAAAAATTCAAGGCTAGAAAAAATAGAAAATGGAAGCACTGACCAGAAAATAAAGAGATATGAAATAACATAATACAAAAAGACAGAAAACAATGATGCCTACTTAGGTAACACTCACATTTAGTGGGTGAGGATGAATGAAGTACTAAGGCTAGCACTATGTAATGTAAAGCAATGAGAAATACTAAGCCTTTGGCAGGTTGACTGGCTTTCTGTGCACTGAGTCACCTTGACGTATGTCCCAGCTTTCCTCCAGTCAATTATTGTTAAATCTATCTTCATCCCAGCCCACCAAGATCTTCAGTTGCTCCACCCTTGCGATATGGGTTTATAGAGAGGAGCAGGCTTCTTTTTGAGAGCATCTTGCAGTATTAAACTAATCATTCTCATATGCATGCAGCCAGATTCGTCCTGAGAGGAATGTGAGCCGAGGCTCTGAACAGAGTTCTTCCACTTAATGTGATTTGTATTCATCGCCTCATGGAGATGATAGAGCAAGACTGAATTTCATTTAATTTTCACGCTTCAAAATGAAATTGGTTCCACCCCCTCCATTTGTCCTGTTTCCTCCTTGCATGCTGCGTGGCCTTGCTTCTGCAGAGACCCACAAGCCATCCAGGGGTGAGGGTCTAGGTAGCAGGGTCTGAAGGCCAAAGTGGGATGGAGTGCTGACACTCAATGGCTCCCTCACCTCAGGCTCCATCTCAACCGGAAGAGCGATTGGTTATGTCTGACCTTGTTTGAAGGCAAAAGCTGCATGGTATTTTTCAAAAAAAATGAGCTCATGTCAAGGGACCTGAAGTCTCTTATCTCATCAATTCAAATTCCCTTGACCTGAGGTGTTTTTTTTTATGTCTTCAATCTCAATTTGTTTTTTAATTAAAACCAAGTATTAATAGGCTGATAATGATGGGATTGTTTGATATGTGAATGGCACTGTTTACATTTTCCATCTTCCTTTGATATCAGTGGCTTCAAATAATGCTCTAAGTATTTTTTTTAGAGTTGTTGGAGTTACATGCTAAAGCCACAGACTTTATTTGTAGATATTTGGAGATCCATCAAACTTTTGTTGGCTTACTCGTATAATGGCTCATTAAACCCTTACAACCACCATGAAAAGGAATCATTAATACACTTTTATACAAATGGGATAAGGGGGAAGGGGAGTGAAATCTGTATGTGAGTAACTGCTCAATCAAGTCTTACAACTTCCAAAGCCACTATATTACTTCCTAACCAGCTGAGTCTTTAAGATGAAAATAAGATACAGAAGGAAGGTGATCAGCCTACTTTTATTTGCAATTAAACTACACACACACACACACACACACACACACACACACACACACACACACACACACACACACACAGGCTTCTTATTTTTTGAGTGGTGAAGATGAGTCTCTTCTTTCCCCTTCAATTTACATAAGGAAATGAAATCAGCTAATAAAGTAAATTAAATAACCATCCTCATTCTTTCAGAACAATGCTCATAATGGATCCAGATACTTTGATTAGAAAGCAGGGACTCCCACTCATCTACCTGTTGCTCTGCTTGGATTGCTTCTCATCTATATCAGCAATTAGAACAATTTTTACCTTCTTTACCTTGAACTGAGGAAGGCATGGGTTTTATCTTAAATTCCTGTAATGTTGTTCACACATTAACATCTAGATGCTTGCCAACCCCCAAGCCTTCGCCAGTGCTGTGTGACTGAACGCAACGGCCCCTGCTTCCATCTGGGATGGCACCCGAAAGTAGAGAGAAAACCAGAACCAAAAGGAGTTGTAGGTACAGTGCAGGCTAGAAGGCAGCAATAAGCTATGGGAGCATGAAAAGTCAGGAAATGAGCAAAAGAGGTTTCGTAAAGAAGGTGAGCCTTTGCTGGCTGCTGGTGGCTCACACCTATAATCCTAGCTACTTGAGCTCTGAGGATGACTGTTTTGAATCCAGCTATGACAGACATATGAGAGACTCTTATCTTTAATTAATCAGCAAAAAAATCAGAAGTGGAGATGTAATTCAAGGAGCAGAATGACCTCGTTGAGAAAAAAAAGCCAAGTGGAAGTGTGAGATTCTGAGTTCAAGATTCAGTTCAAATACACACAGAAAAGAAGGAAGGAAGGAAGGAGTGAAGGGAGGAAGGAAGAAAAGAGGGGGAAGGGAGGGAGGGAGGGAAAAAGGAAAAAGGTGTACTTCAGTTCATTTCAAAACAGAGAAGAAGAAAAGTACAGAGGAAGAGACAGTCCTTCCCCTAATGTGGAAAACAGAGAGGAGCTAGAGATGACCTCCCTGGATTCAGACTGGTTGCGGTTTAGACTTTAGAAGCACAGTGTTCTTCCAGCAATCCCCAAGCAGAAGATGGGAGTCCAGTGGTAAATGCTGTAGGTTTTGCTTGAAGGGCATGCCAGGCATCATTAGAGCCCCACAACCCACCCCTGCGTGCTTAGTCTATGATATCAAGACAGTCATTTCTTTCCATCAAATGAGTCTTCTTCAGAAAAGTGGGGGAGGAAAAAATACCTATCCCATTAAAGCTTAGAGACAGTAATTTCCTCAGTGTCACACACAAAGAATTGGAGCAGGGTTTCATAACACATCGTTTAGCCGAAAGAGCTCGTGATTTCTCCTCCACTGCATTGTACATTAATGGGAATAGAATTGGGAGAAGGAAGCATAGTTGAAAATGTTGAGAGAAAACAGAAAGGAGGAGAAGGAAGTTTATGATTGTGACTTTAGAACTCAGTGGGGGGAAATATGCTATTTAAAGAAAGAAATCCAAAGTGTTATTCAAAGAAAGACATCATAAGCATCTCTAACCTGCGTGGCTCTGTGCCAGACTCTCCATAACTTGCAACAGTTGTTGGGGACAAATGAGTTCACATTCTCACCTTTGCAAACACCCACTTATCTCAAAACTGTATGTAAGACTTTCTCCAAAGCCTTCAAACAAAATCAAACATACATACCACCCAATGTACAAAGGTCAGATACTGCAGAAAGCCAATAATAGAAGCAACACATAATCTATTTAATTTCTTGTGTATCTTTTCTTAATTGGAGGCATAATTTCTGCTGCTTTATCTCTCTTTTTTTGCAATAGATTAGAACATCTATTTCCAAAGCTAAGAGGATATTAAAAATAACCTTTGTCACCCAGAACTCATTAATAATATTTTCAAACCCATTCCATTTAAAAATTTCATGTTTCTCCTAGGTTCATATAAGTAGTATATCAAAAGGAAGTATAACTAACAAAAAGATTTTCACCTGTTAGTCATGCTTAAAAGATTTTTCTCTTTACGGTAATTTGGCAACACATTCTTATTTTTAACCCTTCAATTATTTTTGCACAATAATTTGCCAACTGAATTTGGGTATGCTCAAATAAAAGAGTATGATATAATCAATTTTTAAATGGAGAAACTCATTTGATGACAGGAAGAAATGTTCAGTAACTATTTCAGTTGCATAAGAAAACATGAAACAGTAAGCCATGTTATATATTTAAGGTTTACACATGCACACACAGGCATCAATGAAGAAGGCTGAAGAATAGATACCAAAATGTATGCATATATATGTACACACATACGCACATACAGTCATACATGGACACACATACACACACACACACACATACATGACTGGAGAGTAGACAGCACAAGGTTCACAGCTTTCTGTATACAACAACACAAATGCCCTTATTGTAACCACAGGTGTGCAGAGAAAAGATCTTAATCAAGAATGTGGGCAGTATGAGGATGTGAGCTTTTGGAAGATTTTAAAGTGATAAGGCCTCACCTAAATGAGTCGGATTTATGTCTCTGTGAAAGGTGTTTCATGTAGCATTTGTCCCTTCTACCTTCTGCCATGTGAGGATACAATGACATGACAGCAGCTTGAAAGCTGAGAGCAGTCCTTTCCAGACACCAAATCTGCCAGCATGTCTCATTCTTGGCTATCTCTACCTCCAGAGCTGTGAGAAATAAATTTCTGTTGGTTATAAATCACTCCAGCTGTAATATTTTGTTCTACCACTCGGTAAATGTCTTTTGGTTGAACGTTGAATCATCTGGCTAATGAAGCCAAAAGAAATTTAAATAGCTGACCCTACCAAAATCCCCTTTTGTGATAGTTCCTACTTATTACACTGATACACAATGATATCACATGACTTATAGGTGGATTGTTCTAACCTGAAGGGATTGTCCACTGTGACTCAGTATCTGTCCAGAAAAGGGGACAATCCCAAAGCTTTCTAGCGCTGTAAAGCCTGTCATTTTACTTCATATTTCATTTGTTCATGGCTAAATGCACCTTGAACTGACTAAAGTTTCGTGTTAACTCTATCCTTAATCTCTGTAACCTTCAGGTAATTAATTTATGACTTCAGGTTTTTATTTAGAAAGTAAGAGACATTTACCTTTCTTTCCTCATAGGTTGCTATGAGTTCGATTGAATTTAAAGATTTTACAAATGCCACATTAGTAGAATTAAAATTAGCAAATAGTAAAAACTTCAGCTTTGGGATACTTTCTGTTTTATGATGTCTCTAGAGAACAAAGGGTACAATAAAATTTATATTCACCTCTCAGAATAAGTCTTTTTGACTTTCCTTATTATAGATGGAAATATGTCTAAACTATAATACTTATAATGGAATAGTTCATTCCAGACTCCTCAAGCAGTATTAAATGTTAATCTAATTTTTCTCTTCATGACTCAGAGCTGTTTTGCTTTGCTCTGAAAATACATATCAACAATGACATGGTTTTGTGTAATACTCTGATGGCTGTATGCAAAGGAAAAATATTACTGAAGAAGCTTCTGATCAAGTACAGGAAATTGGGTGGAATTTAATGGTAGACCACATGATTAACATGGTGAAGCACTGAGTTTAATCTTTCTAGCACAGGCTCATGCACGTGTGTGTGCGCGCACATACACACACATGCACAAATACACACAGAGAGAAATATATGTATATACACACACGTGCACACAGAATAGGAAATAACTTTAAAAAGCATAATCATACCACCAAACCAATATGGTCAGAGTGTTTATATAAGCAAAGTTCTACAAAAGTCCAGAGAGTTCAATAGGCCAATACCACCATCAGAACTGCAACTGATATTCTCTGTCCAGCTCTTGTTTGAGGATTCTAATTTTCTGGGAGCCTAGAAATAATATAAAGAGTAGGTTTGTTGAAACCATGTGCAAATTAAGAGCAAACAAAACTGGACTGAAGACTGTGGGAATATACTTATCTAACCCTTGTTTTGTTTTTTTAGTGTAACTATTTCCTGTTAGTTGTCTGTCTGGGGTGAGAAAAAGTCTGCAAATTGCTGTTGAATATAGTTATGATGCTGGATTAGCCTCTAAGCAATGAAAGGGCTTAAATATATGTGGGTATATACATATGTTGTAGTAAGAGTATAATATAAAGATTCTAAATTTTACATTCCACATTTTGCCATAAAGAATCCTTTCCTTTCCTTCAGGGCTTACTGATATTTTTAATTTCTTCCCTTAAAAGATATTTTCACTGTACACTCTTTCATACAACCCCAACAAACCTTCTCCAAATGAGTATGCTAGGTCTCTGTCTTTCTGTCCTTTATAGTCCAAGGGGTGGGTTTAGAAATTTAGTATGTTAAAGGCCTCAGAAACAGTATGGGGCATGGAAATATTCCTCCAACCACATACATATATTTGTTGTGTATGTGTTTCTTCTGTGTCTCCTTGATTAGATTACAAAATCTATTGAAGTATTTCTGTTCATAAATCCCTAGCATAGTGTTTAAAACAGTATGCTGTCAGATAATATTTAGTGAAAGAAGTTAGAATCCCAAGAAATGACCTTGGCTAAATGATGTAGCAAAGATCATTGATTTCTCAGGAATTTGGGCTCTCGGGAAGTTAATGGTATGTACACACTATTGTACAGCATTATGTACCTTTGAGGGATTATTGTAGTGTTATTTGTAAGTATCAATAATGGAAATCTATCACCTTTACTACAATCAGTTGAAATTTAAAGTAATAATAATTGGTAATAATAACAATAATAACACTCTGAATTACTTTTTGTCCTGGGTTTTAAAATATTTCATATGACAAATATTTTCCAGATAATGTGATTGTTTTTCTTTTTATATTTCCATGTCATAATTATATTGATTCTACTGAAACTTTTATATAGCAAGTAGCATTTTACTTGTTTCTTAGTAGTAAATTAAGTCCAATACTTTTTTCTATACTTATTGTCACTGTGATCGCTCTGCAAATATAAAGTAAGTAATACTGTAGGAAAACAGCAAGCCATCTTCATCAGCTAGCTGAGTGGAAATGCAGTGTGATTTTCAGTTCCTACTTGGAAGAGGGAAGTTGACAGTCTACACAGAAGATGTTCAAAAGCTTAAAGGCAGCAAAAGAAAAGTCCCGTCTCTTCTAGAAATACAAAGAGTTCAGTGTTGCTGGATGAAACTGGAGAGGTGGGCAAGGGGCTGCTCAGGTAGTTCACATAAAAACTGTGTGATTTGTTAACCGTATTTGAGCAATGCTAACAACTGAACTGAAACTCAATGGCAGCATTGAGAAAAATGGAGCACAAAGTTGAAGAATGGAATGGAGATGAAGACTTAGTGGTGATGGGGGCTTGAACTAGGGTTTTGTCAGGAGGCAATAGAAGAAACAGGATGCAGTGAAATAATTCTATAGAAAGGATAAGGGAGGAGGAGGAGGCAGGATACTTCCAGATCTTTGGTAGAGGGATGGTCGTGACATTCACTGGGATAGGGAAGAGTGAAAGAAAGAAGATGTGCTGAGAAAGGCCACAAAACAATGGAGTGCAGCAGTAGAAAAGAGTTCAGGTGTGGGCTGGCCACATGTGAGATGCCTATCAATGGAGAAGTAATGAAGCCACTGGCTCTAGTGCATGAAGCAAGGGTTGCCTACTTGATGCCTTCACTTTGATATCTCATGAGCATCTCAACGGCAAATATTAGCAGACAAAAGAGAGCTATGAAATATACACAATTTTTTGAAGGCAGTTCCAGGGCCAAGATCTATACTGGAATACAAATTTCAGGGACATCAGTGGACATTCCATATATAAAATGGTAATTACCTAAACTCTTTGGTCTGACTCTAAGAAAAAAAAAATCACAGATGTGATGGAATGTAAATGAAGTACTGTTGGTATTTGATTTTGAAATTTCCTGCATGGATCATTCTGCAAACTAAATCCTCTGATGACAACCCCTCCCAAGTAATTTACATGCATGTATATTTTAGAGAGGAAAAGTTATAAATATGTGTTCATTTCTCACTTACTGCAGAATTAATCAAATATAAAAGTTTTACATTATTAAGATGTGTATCTTCCCATTAAAAATAGAGCACTTAAAATCATTTTTCCCTATATATTACAGAATCTTAATGGAAAAAAATATGCCTCCAGATCTTTTGAGAGTGGCAAATTATTAGGTAATTTCTAAACCAATATTCAGTAATGAAGCTTACTCTCTTACATGAACAATTCATTCCTAAAGGTATTTTGTGGGGGTGAGCGAGGTAGGAATCTGCTGTATAATAAGAGAGTCCTGGGGATGGAGAAATAGGGTTTCAGAGCCTGGCTGGCATGAGGAGAGGGTTAACAAATACATGGTGCCAACCACATTGTCAAAGTCTGAGCAGGTTAAAGAGGGAATTTGCATATGGAGGGAGTCAGGCATCTGTTTTCTGAGGACTGGCTGAACAAGGAACACTGTCACAAGGGGCTGTGGGCCAGTACAACATGTTAGAACCTGCAGTAAGGTGAGACTCCCTGAGGGGACAAGGTAATCTTAAGTGGATGTGAAGAAAGGTTGGCAGGCTGAGGAGAAGGGAGTGGTCCTGCACAGTGGCCCAGCAGGAGGACTGATAATGAGGACAGAGAGAAGAGGTGAGATGAGAACTGCAGAGAAGAAGCATGGTTCCCAGGTTAGGAATGCCTACGAGGAGTAACACCACCCAGATAGCAATGAGCACATCAGTCATTCAGATTTTGATTGTAAAAGACCATTCTTCACTAATAGGAGTCAGGCTTCTGGGAGAAACAGCTCTCGTCAGAGCTGGAATAGGGAAAGAACAGGAAAGAACAACTGTGTAAAAGAGGCTAGGAGATGCTTTGAGGGATGAGTTCCATCCAAAGGACACTGAATCCAGCATCTCATGTAGCCAGATGGTATAAATGAATATCAAATAAATACTGATGGTATAAAATTATTACCCATTAAACCATGAGAACATAATAATACAAAGTAACAAATATATAAATTAAAAGTTTAATAAGGAATGAGATATCTGGGTCAATTCAAAGTACTTCCTCTTGAAACAGTGATTTGTTAAAAGTGAGGAAAAATGTGAACCTTGTCAATAGCTGTCACTCTAAATCAAATGATCAAAGTGACCACTATTATTCTAAAATCATCCACTTGCCAACTGAAAGAAAACACAGAGCTACTTCTGTGAAAGTCCTGTCCATTGTACCCCCTCTGTACAGTATGTTCACAAAAATAAAATAAAATTAAATAAAAAAAAGTCCTGTCCAAACTGAATCTAACAAGGAAGCATCAGACAAACCCTCATGAAGAGACGTTCGAAATTTCAAATGACCTTTCAATGTCATGAAGTCAAGATACGACTGGGGAACTACTTTAGATTTAATGACTTAAGAAGAAATAATTATTAAATATGACTCTGGATCGCAATGTTTTTCTGCAAATATTATTGGGGACAATTAGCAAAACTTGAATAGAAGTCTTAAGGTTGAATAATAGTTAATATCCAATATCAGTATTTGGAATGTAAAGGATTTTTTTCTTTTTCTCTTTTTGGTCGGTTGTGGGGTTTGAACTCTGGGCTTGGGCACTGTCCCTGTGCTCTTCAGCTCAAGGCAAGCGCTCTACTGTTTGAACCACAGCGCCACTTCCAGTTTTCTAGTGGTTTTTATTGGAGATAAGAGTCTCATGGACTTCCCTGCCCAGGCTGGCTTTGAACCTCGATCCTCAGATCTCAGCCTCCTGAGTAGCTAGGATTACAGGCGTGAGCCACTGGCGCCTGGCTGAACGATTTCTTTATAAGAAATACATGTACACGAAAGTCTTTGGCAGTAAGGGCAAGTTTGAACTTCTTTGAAAATAGTTATTTGTATTACATGTGCAAAATTTCTGTAAGCATGACATTGAAATAAACCAAGAAACATTTTTTAAAGTGGCATTGAGCCAAGCACTGGTGTCTCATGCCTGTAATCCTAGCTATTCAGGCCGAGAGCTGTGAATCACAGTTTGAAGCCAGCTGGGCCAGGAAAACCCATGAGACTCTTATCTCCAGTTAACCACCAAAAAAGCCAGAAGTGGGGCTGTGGCTCAAATAGTAGAGTGCTAGCCCTGAACAAAATAGCTTAGGGACAGTGCTCAGGTCCTGAGTTCAAGCCCACAGCACACATGCACACACCATAATGGCACTGAGTTGTATGTCAGCACACATCCTACTCAAATGACTGTGATCACTTACTAGTTGAACCAACCTCAATGTCTGTGTGAGATGCTATTATTAGTTTTCTAAAACTTCCACTTAAGGCAGAGGAGCTTTGTATAATAGCTATATTTACAATTCTCTGTGGCTTCTCTGGAACAACAAGGTTGCTAATAACTTATTCCTAATTCAATAAGAAGGTCATGACCCCCAAATTCAATCTTACTGCAATTAAGACATAAGTTCATTAACATTTCACTAGAGCTTTGGAAGTAATCATTTTTGCCTGATTATCATGTAGCTTTGTTTAAACAAGAGACCTGACAAGTGCACAGAAGCAATGTTTCATTTGTGCATGGATTCTAAATACTGTAAGATGATGATACCATATGAAATCCTCCCACTAAGAGACTTACTAAGATGATTGTTAGACATTTTCCCCCAAACTTGAGGTTTCTCTTTGCATGGTTCTTTCTACATTTAAGCAATTGTTATGCATTTCCTTTAAATGAAAATGTTCTAGAAAATGCTCATGATTACCATGAGCTCATTTGGATCGAAATGGTATCTTCTTAAATGGAAAGTTAATGTCATATCGTGCTACAGATTTGCTAAAAATCCATTTGAATTTTTGTCAGCCTTTTAGTTGTCTCTTACTGGATAGTGAGATGAGAGTAAAGCCAAAACTATGAGGTTGGTCTTCAAACCCTCTCCGTACCATCTGGACCACACAGGGAATTTCTGCTCACAGAGAACTCATAAAGGGACTCTGATTACAGGAACACCCAAAAGTCTGTCCAGGAGATAAGATAAAGCTTGATTTCACAACTTCACTCAAGCACATTTATTTTAGTTTCAAAATAAATGGTATTCAACCCAACACGTTATTTTAAGTAACTGTAATATATAGTTTTTCTGTTACAGCCATATTATATAAACTGTAATAAATATGATAAAACTTCCAGAAACTAAAATTTAACTTTGCTACATCTTTGATATTTGAATATCACAATCTACTTCCAGAAGGGTATCTACTGTGTCTGCTTGCATAATGAATTAAAGTGGGAGAAAGAGAGAGAGAGGAAGGAGGAGGAAGAGGAGGAGGAGGAATGGGGACAGAGAGAACTTTTTACATATAAGGAATGATTCCATACAGAAAAGTTGCATCACTACATGGTAGTTTTCTATAATTAATGCTGGCCTCCCAAATGCTAGGTCACCAGCTTTAGGGATGAATTATTCCCCTTTAACCACTCATGAGATACTAAAATATTTTATATTATATGAGTAACAATCAAGGGCATAAAAACCCTGTCTGAAGCATTTGCTGTCCATCAATTCTTTGGCCTTGAGCCAATTCTGCCATGGATAGAATGTGGAGATACAAGACTAAGTAGAACTCAGCAAGGGCGGTGCCTTGGACTGTCCCCCCAAAAGCCTGGCAGATCCCAGTTAGCTGTCTAGTGTGATAAACTTGTATAAAGGCATTTGGAAGGCTCAGGAGTCCAATCTGTCTTGGGGTCATTTATTTAAACTATTTCTGACTTCCCAAAATTGTTTATTTCATGTGCAGGAAGGTATGCTAGTTTGGAGGGTGAAATATAAATAACCACTTAAATAGTAAAATTTAAAAATAGACTTTAAGGCATCATGTGTCAGTTCAGGCCTTATGGGAAGCAGATGTCAAGACAGAATTAGACATAGGGGATGTTTGGAGGAAATTCCAGGGATAGATGAAGATGAGCGGGTGGAAGGATAAGCAGAGGAAAGCCCTACTTTCAAGGCTTGATATCTATGCAACAGAGAATAAGAGGAGGAGGAGAAACATCCGATATACAGGGCTCTGAGAAAGTAGCAAACAAGAACCCTATTGCATTGTTGGTGGGAGTGTAAACTTGAACAACCATTCTTGAAAGCAGTATGGAGGTTCCTCAAAAGATTACACATAGAGCTCCCCTATGACCTAGCAATCCCTCTTCTGGGCATTTATCCATATGATCACAAACATGACCACACTAAAGCTACCAGCACCACTATGTTTATCGCAGCATTATTTACCATAGCTAAGAGATGGAACCAACCCAGATGCCCCTCAGTAGATGAATGGATCAAGAAAATGTGACACACACACGAGCATGTGCGTGTGTGCATGCACACACACGTGTGCGTGCGCGCACACACATACACACACACACAATGGGATTGTATGCTTCCATCAGGAAGAATGACACCGCCCCATTTGTTTGTTTGTTAGGAAATGGACAGACTTGGAAAAAATTATATTAAGTGAGCTAAGCCAGACCCAAAGACATATAGGTCACATGGTTTCCCTTATTTGCAATAATTAGTATATGTCTAGAATAATCTTATCAAATGAGCAGAAAAGCTCAAAAGCTATGTACATATGACCCTATAAGATGATGCTAAGCGAAATGAACCCCAAGATATGGGGACAAAAGGTTTCTCTTTGTTGTTGTTTTTAATGTACTATGTGGGGTTTTTTGTTTCTTTTGTTTGTTCTTCTCCCTATTGTCCTATATTTGATTTTGGTACCCTGCATCTTGTATGTACATTTATCTAATTTGGGGAGGGGAAGGAGTATAACAAAATGCTGAAACAAGAACACAGGATGACCCATTGCAACAATGATACCCACAAGACACTACATTGGAAATGAACTTTACAACTTCCAGGGGTGGGGAGGAATAAGGGAGATGGGGGAGGGAAGGGATAGTAGGAGAAAAACAAAAGAAGGGGTAACAATGATCAACAAGCAATGTACTCTTATGTTACTCATATAACTGTAACCCCTCTGTACAATAAAATAGAATTTAAAAACAAAAAATACCTAGGCCATTGGATTAGAAAGAATAATAATATGTCATCTACAGGAAATGGATGGACTTCGTGTTAAGTGAGGTAAGTCTAGCTCAGAGAGACAAATGGTGCATTTTTTCTCTCATATGCATAAGTTAGATGTAATATACACTGGAATATTATAAATTGTGCAGGATTATAGACACACACAGTGAGACCAAAGAGGCTACTCTTAAGGGAGAATCACAAAGGTGCATGCCTTATATAAATATATATATATATATATATGCATATATATCGAAATGAACTTGAAGATATGGAAGCAAGGGATCTTTGTTGTTTCTGTTTTCTTCTCTTTCTGTGTGGTTTGTGTGTCTATCTTTGGGAAGTGAGGGGACATAGAACTCAGGGGATAAAGTGTGAAAATGTGCAGCAGTGGAACTCACTGGACACCTATGAAAGTGAACTATACAACTCATGGGTAGAGATGAGAAGGAGGGACTGGGAAGGAATAAGAGAAAGGAAGATACTCATTACCTGACTTACATAACTGTAATCCCTCTGTACATCACCTTTACAGTAACAATGAAGCAAATTGGGAAAATGGGCTAATGGAGCAATCATGAGTTCCAATGGGCCTGGTCTTAGTACCTCAACATGCTCCGTCACTGGGCAGGAGCAGTCCAGGGATGGTGTAGCCTGTGGGAATGTGCGAGTGGATAGGATAACATGAGACAGGAAGAAAGTGAGAGCAAGGACCAGAGAGTGAGACAGTGATGGGAGAAAGATCTGGGAACAAGAACTCTTCAAAGACAAGCTCCAGGGATGTACTTCCTTCAACTGCCCCCCCCCATCTCCTTATAAGCTGTTCAGATGTCAGTTCAGCAGTCTTCTAATCCATGAACGTGAACCATGAAGGTCATGAACCCATTCTCTTTCCTAAATTTTGTAAATGCAATTTACAATTTAACAATTCTGCTATAGCAAGATCCTTCCCAAAATGCAAAGCAATTATTAATCCCACTGCTGAACATGTGTGATATTTCACAATCTTGTTCCTGCACCACATTCAAAAATGAACTGTATCTCTGGATGAAAGAAAATATTAGGTTAGATTTCTTCCAATTAATTTTGCTTCTATCACTGTATTTCAGAAGGTGCTTAGAATACATTTGAGCATTTTCAGCTGCCAGGTCAAGTTTCTCTGCTTTTCCCACCCCCTCATCCACACAGGCTTATTACAGCACCATGAGACTTTCAGAATACAATTATAATTTCAAGAGCCTTTATGTTATGTAATGGAGTCTTCGTTCTATATGAAAAGAAAAGGAATGTTACATTAAAATCAGATACAGTGTCCTCAAAACCAAAAATACTAGATTATAAATTCTTTCAGGCTTACATTTAACATTTAATAGAGGGGAAATAAAGAGCCTGTCATGAGGTTTTTAAAGGAAATTTTTGCTACAAAAGACAGTTTTAAAACACATAGATCAGCCATCAAGTTATCAAATGAGGCTTAAGGGGTACTAAGGTATCTTAAGTCAGTATGATCCATTCTATAAGCCTTAAAGGAAACAAGACCATTAATTGAGATGGACAATTAAGGATTGGTTATTTGTTGGAGACAAAAAAAAATTTTGACAATAAAGCCAACAAAGTAAAACTGAAAACTCAAAGACCTAAGAGATTTTCCCGTTGTTGTTTGGAATTTAATACATATATACAAAGTCTGTATCCATATGCCTAGAAAAAATAGAAAATAACCTGTGAGAAACAACCAAAGCACAAAACTACTACAGAAGTGTGATTTAAGTAATCATAATTCTAAATATTTCTAAAGTGAAACATAGAATGGTCCGTGCTTTTCTTCTGTAAAAATACATTATCAAAGATTCTTACCATTTTAATCCAAATTCTGTAATTTTAAGCATATAATTCTTTTTCTAATAATCAACTCTGTAAATGAAGAATTTAAGGTTAAAACAGACCTAACTTTGTGATCCTTCATATACTTTTTCTGTTTCTTAAATATTCTTTGACATCTGATTTGCAATATAAATGATCTACTTTTTCTCTATTGATCAGAATTAATAATGAAGAACCCATTAATTAATACACTATCTAGAATTTACTTGGAATGAATGTGTTATCTTCTCTGGTCATACATTCTTTTTTCTTCTTCTTCTTCTTCTTTTTGCCAGTCCTGGGGCTTGAATTCAGCACCTAAGCACTGTTCCCGAGCTTCTTTTTGCTCAAGGTTCACACTGCCACTTGAGCCACAGTGCCACTTCTGGCTTTTTCTATTATGTGATACTGAAGAATTGAACCCAGGGCTTCATGCATACTAGGCAAGCACTCTACCACTAGGCCACATTCCCAGCTTTGGTCACACATTCTTTTCTGAACATCTGATAAATAGATCTATAATCTACTGTCATTAAATGGCTTCTTCTGAATGCCTTGTTACATTTATCAGTAGAGCTTAATTTAGCAGCTTGTTGTCCTTAATGCAGTTGCATGTCAGAAGGGACTGTGATCATCGATCCATTTCCCAAGTGGTTATTACCTGGTATTGCTGCTCTTAGAAATACACAGAGATACAGGACTGTCAGTATGGAAATAACACTAGATTAAGCCACTACAGACTCAGAGACCAGAGTGAAGTAACTAGGAGAAACATATAAAATTTATGTGAAAAAGACCTTGGCAATAGGGGAAAAAGATGAAGACTCTTGTATGTGTGCGTATGCATGTATGTGTATGCATTTATAATAGCAAGATGTGTAAATAATATTTTACTTTATCAAATAGTATATACTTTATTGGGTTTTTCTTTGTGACAAAGGTTCACTAATATGAGGCCAAGTTAGCCTCATATTCATGGATCCTTATGCCTCAGCCTCCAGAGTGATAGGATTAAAAGCATGTACACTCAACCAGTTCTAACATAGTTACTTTTAATAAACTCTGTATAGCAACTTACAGTAAAGTTATCTGCTTAAGAATAAATCCCTATAAATATGTAAAGTGATAAATTAATTGTAGTTTTGTACTCTTTTCATTTACATCTACGGAATGTCTAGCTTTTTTTCACTTTCTACTTAACAGACTCCCATTTTCCATGCACAGTGTGAGTTTTTTATTAGATATAGAGTATTTCAATTTTTATTACTTGAAAATTGTGTTTATTTTAATGTTGTAATCATTTTAATTATTTTAAGCATTTAAGCTTTCCCTTATTTATCCTGGAAAATATTATTTTTGTCTAATGCCTTATTTGCTTATTATATGAATTCCTCTGATGGCAAATTAGAATTTTCCCATTAAAGCAGTTCAGAAATTATTACTTTTGAGGTTTTTATTCATAGTGATAAACCAAAAAATCATTCATTATCTTTGTAAAAACAAAATAGCTCTCAATATGCAAAGCTTAAAACTCCTATGAAGAAAAACTATTATAGTCAAATTTGAAACACAATGGCAGAGACAATAACAATTTATGTGACAGGCAATGCCATATTATTCAAAATGTTCTTTAACGTCAATGGTTGCTGGATGCTGGTGGCTAACTCCTGTTATGTTAGCTGCTCAAGAGGCTGATATCTGAGGACTGTTGCTCAAAGCCATCCCTGGAAGGAGTATTTGTGAGACTCTTATCTCCAATTAACCAGAAAAAAAAAAGCCAGAAATAGAGCTGTGGTTCAAATAGTAGAGGACTAGTCTTGAGCAAAAAAGTTCAGTGAAAGCACATCCCTAAGTTCAAGCCCTAGGACCAGCACAAAGAAGTAAATTAACAAATGAAGTGAAAGAAGTGAATTAACAAATGGTTAGGGAAAAAAAAGGAAAAATAAGCTAGGAACAGGTAATTTAGAATGAAGAAAAAACTGAGAAAGTTCATAACCACATATGTACAAAATATCATATTAATACAGAAATTCTAAGTCAAGCAGTGAGTTATCAATTTCTTGACTATCAAATTTACACACTTAAAAATTGTTAAGACTGGAATGGAAATGTATGGAATAAGTGTGAAGCTGGCAGGATGATGGGAGCAAACTCAGAAAAGCTTTGAGGTGCTTGAGCCTTGCAAATTCATGAACCCTCAGACCTCATGAGTGTTTCTAGGCATTTAGTATAAAAATGTATTTAGACAGGTGCATGAAAATATATGTGCCAGAATATCTGATTGGGAAACTAATTTAGTAAGAAAAATAGAAACAATGGAAACTATCCATAGTGGAAATCAATTAAATGACTTATGGATCAGCAGAACAATACAGTACTGTGAGGTTGATAAAAATAGTAATTTTGTTGACACAAAAAGATGCCAGATAAGTGGATGAAAAAGCAAGATTTTGAACACATGGCTATGGGAGGTGGCATTCTGATATCCTTGCTAGAAATATACAGAAATGCTGAATAATGTATAACAATAGTGACAGCAAAAAGGTTGAACTGCAACAAAAGAAGATGTCCCTATTCCTGCGTATTTACAGAAATGAATAAGAACTTAGAGGAAAAAAGAAAACTTTCAACTGGTGTTAAAGCTCAAGGAAATTTCAGACCTGGTACGGGTCCCATCCATTGATGACTAGTTTTGTTTATTCATTTATGTTGTCTGGGATTTGGGTTTTTGGTGGGGTTTTTTGTTTTGTTTTGTTTTTTGCTTCTATAACATCAGTATGGGTCAGGTGGTGAGAGGAAGACCACACAAGGTCAACTAATGGATTTGGTATCCTAGCATAAAATTTAGGAACTAAAAGAGCAGTCAGGCTGAGAGGTGTCAGAAAAATTTTAATCATTGGTTCAGCAAAGGGACAAGGAAGCCTACCTCTGCCTGGAGCTCCAACTCTATGACTAGACAGAGTCCAATTTTTTTCATGAGATATATAAATCTTAAGAAACTGTACTAGTAAAACTGATCTGGGATTAGTGAAATCCTTACAGAAGGAAAAATAAAATATGTTCTTGGAACAGCCATGACTCGGGCTCAAAGAAGGAACGAGTTCTAGTTAAAGATGAACTGATTAGAAAAAAACAAAACCAAAAATGAATTTAAAAAATGAAACAAGTATAGCTACTACATTCATCCTGAATTTAGTTAGTCTCTAAACAGTATGCTTAGTAACCCCAAGAACTAGAGATCAGCACAAATCTTTAATGAAAAAAGTACTTGATGCTATGCTTCAGTTATAGGAAACTAAACGATAAAAGAAAAAATGAGATAGGAAAAGCAGAAAGGACCTGAGAACATGCAAATGATTAAATAGCAAAACGAATTTTCTATACAATATAGTAATGCCATTAGATGATGAATTCAGGACAATAGAAGCAAGGAGACGGAAAATAGTAGGCAACAAAAATGAAAAGGCTGGGAAGAAATAATCAGAATTAAATTGCTGCAAAGTCTCTGTATTAGTTTGAAGGAAAGTGGTAACGTGGAATGACTTGAACTGTAGACTGCTCAGCCAAGGACACATATTTAGAGATATCCATGAAAGTAAAAATAGAACAGTATTTTTGCCTATATAGTTATAAAATACAAAACTTTTAAAAGTAGCAAAAGGAAAAACATTGAAAACATATGAATAGGCAACCAGTGCAATAAAGCAACATATAAATAACCCCTAAACCATGAAATCAGAAGACAGGGATGAAGCCAAATGTGTCAGTGATCATAATAAAGTCAAACAGATGCAGTAAAAACCAGTGATTTGAAGATTGAGTTTGAAAAGAAGCACATATTTTGGAACAGAAATGACACAGTATAAAAGAAAGCTAATATAGCAATATTAGCGTCCTACATTATAAAGGGTAACCAAGGGCTATTATCCAATGGCAAAAGTGACAATTCAATATAATACAATAATGTAATAATTATTAAACTGTATTCACCCAATAGCTTGAAAAAGAAAGTATATATTGCGCAAAATTGATTCCTGCAAAATGTAAATTCCACATTTGTAATTACTGGTCAATTTGAACTAACTCATTCTTTAGTTGTTACTAAGGCATTACACAGAAGGTTACAAGTCAGGTAATGAGTACAATTCTACTTCCAAGTATAAATCCCAGTGAAATATGGGTAAGCAACATCTCTGGAGCAAAAGATTGTTGCTGATTTTTATTTACCTATTTATCCTTTTCTAAATTCTCCAGTTTGGATTTATACAGGTATTATTCTCATAAACCATCTCCTTCCAAAAACAACAACAACAACAACAACAACATGGTAACAACAAACAAACTTGCTTTCTTGTCTCAGCAAGTTTTATTCTTTATAACCTTTCTCTCACCAATTTGGAAATAGAATTAGTCAAATCCAAAAGAAATCTGAAGAATTTCTCAAAGCTCCAATAAAAAAATATGAGTGAAAAAAGTACATAAACTGTTGCCAAAGATTTTCCTTACCAGGAACTCTTGTAAAATAGCTATTACAGACAAGAAATGGCTAACCTTGGGTCCCATAAAGGTAGAAAATATTAATAAAATAAATTAAAAAGACTGAAAAAAGTAGAAGGGAAATGTAAAGGTTTGCTATTTTAAAACAACAATAAAAAATCAAAGTGTTGATTCTGCGGACAGGTTCATAACTAAAGTATATCTGATGATGCTTTTGAAAATGATTTCAACATCAAATGTCCCTTTCCTCATTTTCATAGTTATTCCAGAAAGGAAACTGGAAATGCAGACAGTGGTGAGTCTTTAAAGTGACCAGGGCAAGCTGGATCTCTATGCCCTAGTTTGCACTGCCAGCACAAAGAGATTGTGTTTTAAACTGTAACTAATGGTTTAAGTATAGTGTCTGTCTTCAATTCACTCAGGCTTCCTTCCAGCTTGAATTACCTTCTTGTGCATAAAACAGTCTAGTCAGGGGAGTGTGAACTGAGCCTCTTCTATCAGCATGGGAAAACCTCCATCTGACCAGTGAATCAAAAAGCAATCGCTACCCATAGGAATTCTGTTCTCTCACATTTAATTTATTTTTTAAAAAACACTTCTTAGTACCAAGAGCTTTTTAAAAATTACTTGAGTACTTAAAGGTTTTCCATCAGGACTATAATTATTTTTCAGGCTACTTTTACAGAAATTAGTTGTTTACACATGCGTTCCCTTTGGAGACAGTTTGTGATGTCTGTTCTTCCTGAGTGTGCCTTTGCAAATCTGCTATTAAGGTTTCACATTGTATAAGAGAACAGACTGTCCGCACTGGTGATTAGAACTATTTTTCCACAGCCTCTGAAATTACACATTGATTTTGATATGTTTCAGCTGGCTGGTGTTTCAACCTGTACACTTGGGACAGACAAGGGAAAACTACTAAAGTGACCCCCTTTTCCAGGCAACTCAATCAAGAATTAAGACCAGTCCAACCAGCATGGCTATGTAGCTTGTCAGAAGTGTTTTGGAGATGAAAACGGAAAAGGTATATTTTTCTTCCTATTCTATATTCTTTTCAGAAAGGGAACACAAAAATAGATAAGACATAGAGAAAGCATGCTCATATCACCATAAGATACCAAGAAGGGATATGAATAAAGGATCATATATAAGTATTATAAGAACCTAGGGATCCTAAATGCAAACTACTTTCATGATGTTTCAAAGTTGGGAAAGTAATACAGCACAAGGCATGTGGACTTGGATCCTGGCTTTGCTGTAGCATTGTTCTGCTGTGTGGCATTAAAAAGTCATTTAGGTATCCCTGGACTCAGTTTCCTCAGCTGAGAAATAAAGGCAACAGATCACACCAACTTTTAAACCCTTACTTGTTTATGAGTTCAGGATTCTGTGATTCTCTTGGCCTTCAGACTTTGGAAAGAAGGCAAGTAATCCATGTCCACTCTCCTCTCTTTACCCCATGTTGTACTCGCTATTCAAAAAAAAAAAAAAAAAAGAGCTTCTAACATTTCCTGCCTTCTGGAAGCTCCAAAATGTAAATTTAATTTTCACTTTAATACTTTGCATATACCTTTTGACATCTTCACAGATGCATAAGGCATGCCAAGAAAAAATAAATAAATTAGCAAGTGTGCTCTCAGCCAGACATGGAGAGGAGAATCCCTGCCAAAAATTGTCCTCCCACATATAAAGAAACTGGTAATTGGAAGTAAGAGGAATCCCCCACCTCTCAGAGCAGACTGTGCAGAGGCGGGCACCCCTGCCAGAGCCCAGGCCCCTAGTAGAGCAGAAGCAGCGTGGGGAGAGAAGAAATCACTCCCATCCCTGCTACTGGGAGTATTTACAAGGATGCTTTCCAGTTCCCGGCAGGAACTCTCTAGTTGAAGTACACTTCCCTTCTGTGGGAGTGGAAGGGAACTGCAGTAAGACAGTTGTAAAACAACAACAACAACAAAAGCAGATCAATCCTTGATCAAGACTCATCTCTGCACATCAGCATTTCCCTTTAAGTAGTCTCTAGCTTACAGACTCTAGACCAAGTTCAGGGAGGAAGCTCTTTTGATACCAAAGATCTAAGATTTAAATCTTTAGGGAGTTGGTAAAAAAAAAAGTTTTGCAGAAATGGGCAAATATTAATTTCAAGCCCTAATGAAAGAATCACAAGTATACTTTATTGGATCACTAAACACACACAGCGTTGTGCTTCTTTGCTCTATTACTTCATTAGCAAGTACTGTACAAACAAATGGGAATGGAAACTCATTCATTCTTCTAATCTAACGCAGAGCCCTGGGTCATACTGAGTCATCCTTACTCCCAAGGTAGAATCAGGGTCCAACACATACATCATGGTTAGAGATGTTTTCGATGTAATTTTTGAAGCATAGTATTTCGACAGCGTAGACTATGTACTCTGAACCAAAGAGAACTGCATGGTTCCTTTCAAGAAATCTTGGCTTTTTAATGATTAGTAATGTTAGCAGATGATGCTTGGGACAACTTCTTTGAGCTGAGAAATCTGTATGCTCTTTCCCTACTCACCATCACAAGCCTAGGGAGAAAAAAAATCTTCCTGAATAAAGAACTCTTGACATAACTGCATTTAACAGCAGACTAGTCTAAACATTACACTTACATAGGAAGATGACAAAATACTGAATTCTTTTGTAGGAGAGGCAATGTGAGCTCAAAACAGTCTGGTCTGCTGCCTGGGTTCTTATTGAAGGTACATTGACACTGGAGGCCTCTAGATGCCCAGAGCACCTTCACCTCTGAATTCTGCTCTGGTCATTTCTAGCCCTGAAACAGTGGAATCATTCCATCTGTTGAGAAATTATTTGATCCCATTTACAATAACTCTAGACATATACTTAAAAATAACACTCTATTATTAGAATCATTTATTAGTGTTTCTCCCTCAAGAGATCATTTCTTACAGTCTGTGACAATAAAAGGAGACAGCATAACTTTAGTACCAGGCCCCGGTTCTGCTCTTTTTGTCTCTATTAGCTAGTGTAGACTATCTTACCAAGATGCCAGCCCTAGCTTCTGTTTGTGAATCTACTGAATTCTTGGTTCTGTCCAATATAGAGTTCACATGGTTTCTTCATTGGAAATGTTGTTGGTTATTTCTATTAACTTTCTCTGCTTCAGTTTTGTCCCTATAGTATTGTAGGTCTATATTGTCTGATTCCATTTTAACAGAATCTTTTATTTAGTCACCTGTGAATATGAACAGCAACTAGGTATCAAAACGTGCTATTCACTATAAAAATGAAACTTGAATGCGATGTTAAAAACCCAGTTTAGTGAGAAACCAAACTTGAATGAGAATTAAAACCTCAATTTAATGAGGGCCACAATCAAGAAACTTAACTTATACATGGTGTCAGAAAATATATATGCATGAAGCACGAGCATGTTGGTAGGGGACTGGTGATCTCAAGGGTGATCTAAGATGAAGAGACAATGGGGCTCTGTTAGAAATAATAAGTGTTAGCACAATAACGAACAGAGAGGAGAGAAGAAAGGTGAAAAGTTGCTGCAAAGGCATGGAAGGAAGCATGAGCCGGCCCAGAACGCTATGATTTGAGTTGCGCATGCGCACTGATCCTGGTGTTAAACTCAGGGCCTGGATACTGTCCCTGTGCTTTTATACTCAAGGCTAGCACTCTACCGTAGTTTCATTTCCTGTTACTGATTACTTTTTTCCCCTTTCTGTGTACGCCCTCCCCCCTCCCCCCCCTTTCTGTTTTGAAGCAGGGACCCATGTACAGATTGTCCGCAAACTTATGATCCTCCTGTTTCTACCTCCCAAATGTTAGGACTACAGTAGTGGATTCTCATACCTGGTTTCCTCTTTTCGTATTTATTGTCATGCCCCAGTCCTGGGTGCTATGGTTGCTGCCCTGTGGGCTGGCAGTGTGGTGGGAAGGGACTGAGGATTATATCACAAAGTAGCTTCTTTATAGATTGTTCCTGGAGAAGCTTGTCCCCAGAGGAAGCGAGGCAATGTCAGGAAACATTGTTTTTTCATCATTATGATTTTGCTGGCACAATACTGGAATCTAGAAGGTAGAGGTCATAAGCAGAGCTAAACTCTTTACAGTGTGTAGGACAGTCCCCTGTCAGAAGAATTATCCAGGCAGGACTACTAGTAGTATGGAGGTTGGGGAGCCCTTCCATAATGAAGATAATCTGACAAGGACCACAGCAGGGAACCAAACTCTCAAGGCTCCCTTGGAGGATCAGAACATCTCATAAATGAAGCTGATCCCAGAAAAAGCAAGTTGCTAGGCTAACAAGTCAATTTCTGATCTAGGTGGATATTTGCTTCTTCCTGGGTTGTACTGCTTTATAGTCTGGACGCATGATCAGTATTTATTGAGCAATAAATACTATTCTATGCAACACATTCCACTCTATGATATGGAAGAGAAATATTTGTGAAAAAGCAAGGTGTGCACCTTCAAGTATAGAAAGAATGCGAATGCTTGTCAAGCTTTCTCACCTATTTCATTATTTAAACCTCAGCAGTCCTGTGAAGAATGCAGTGCTGATCTTGCTTTGGAAATTCAAAGGCAGTTCAAGGAGATTAAATTATGTACTTCAGACCACACATTGCTGCACAGAGCCCAAGGCCTCTCACATTCCTGCTGTGCTCTGTGTGTCAGCATCATACATAATGCATGTCATAGTCCCACGATGAGAGTAAAAACCTAGGGTCATCTCCGCAAAATCACATGTTCAAATTTGCCATTGCTACAGTGGCAGGACTCCAGAATGGGCGGACCTAATGGCAGAGAGCCACCATGAGATGACTTTTCCCCAGGATGCAAACTTACAAGATTAAAAAAATATATATATATGTAGAGTCCTACCTATCAGACCCTGAGATTTGTAAATCAAGGTAAGGCTATGCTACTTTCAAAAACAGGAGCTATGAAACATTTCCTTTCTATATCTTCGTGAACACTGATAAAGAAGTGCAGCAATTCTAATTAACCAGAACATCGAAGGAAACAGAGACATTCATTTCTGGCCATTCTTGACCATATAAACATGTAAGAAAAATAACAATTAATAGTTTTAGATGTCAATATGAGCAATTTTTCACAAGACTAAACCTTCTTAAGTATATTAACGAAGAGTTGGAAGGGCATTCTACTACTCTTTTGTAATAACAGATAGCATGTAATGAAATGAGACCATGGAATATTTGAGTCTCTTACTTGAACAGATCTGACCTGGAAATTTTACTGAAATGTTTCATTTTTTTGTTTTTTTTTTTATTGTGAAAATACTGTACAGAGGGGTTACAATTACATGAGCAAGATAATGAGTACATTTCTTATCAAGCATTGTAGCCTCCTCTTTTGTTTCCCCTTCCCATCTTCCCTCCTTTCCTCCCACCCAATCCTCCTCCCTCCCTCCCCCCACCAAAGTTGTAAAGTTCGTTTTTGACATAATGACTTGTACATCTCATTGTTATTTTTTCCAAGAAAGTCCAAAATTCAGTAAATCATTGAACACTGAGACAGTCTGAAATTTGTCGAACCTTTTAGAATCAACAATGTTAAAATCTGGCCTACTATCTTCTGTCTCCAAAATTAACCATTTCTTAAAATTTTAAAGAGCTTCATCATTGCTTGTGTCTTTTCCAAAAAAAAATTAATAGAAGGCCTTGGTATCCTGCTTAACTTTATAAATCACTTCACCCTCTCTCTGTTTCTTATAGTATGATATAAGAAGTACAGGAAAAGAGCAAGAGCTCTAATGAAAGACACCTTACCTGGGAAGAATCCAAGACAAGTTCCTTCAGCATTCTAGAATATGCTGATATTCTAGAATATCCACATATTGTCACCTAACACATTGCAGTGATGATGGCATGAAAAGGCATGTACAAAAGCTTAGCAAGGTATGCAGACCACCAATAAGAAGTGTTGTTTTCCTTTACTGAAAGATGCAACTGAAGTTCTGAACTAATGGTGACCTGAGTCTATGCAGGTTGACTAGAGCACTTTTTACAGTGATCAACCATGTGCAGCAGAGTTGACCTGGTGAACAATAGCTCCTACCTTTGCTCTACACTCAGTATTAATCCCACCAAATGCTCTTACTGCCTTCTCAAGCCCCGTATTAGGGATTCTGGTCAGCATATTACAGTAGAACATGTCTTGAGCTGAAATTCAGGAGTTCCACCATCTGTTCTGCTTCTACTTACATTCTGCTCCGGCAGGACTGTTCCAAGAAAATATACCTAAAAGTATAGAAATGATGTCAAGACCAGTCTAGAACTTCTACCAGATTTGAAGCCTGTGGCTTCAACCAAAACATGCCAACACTTGGGAGGTCAGTTGGGTGACCATTAGTAAAATGACCAAAAAGCAACTGAAAAGGTTCTCTGTATGTTGAGGAACTCCATCCAAATACAAATATTAATTCTGCTACCAAGGAATTATGCCATTTTTTACAGAAGCCTTGACCATGATTTTTCCTATAATCAAAGGAGTGCTGGGAGATGGGTACAGGCAGAAAACCCTTCCATTTTTTTTCTCTTTAAGGATCTCAGTGTGTTGTGCTACCACTTTCCTGTAAAAAAGATTTATCATCACTAAATGATAAGATTTGGAAGGGATCCTAGAGTCAAGTCTTTCGTTTAACATTGATAATTACAGAAAAGGCCCTCTTCTACCTTCTCATTCTGATTATTTGTGACTGAGTTATGTGGCTGCCCCTACCAAACAAGGTTTTAAACTGTTCTTTCTAAAAAGGACTCTGCAATATTGTGGGAAGCCCAGAAATTAACCTGGCTTTAACACAGTACATTAAAAAAGAAAGGAACACTAATTTTGAGTCATTTAAAAATAATTCATTTTAGGCGGGTGCTGGTGGCTCACACCTGTAATCCTAGCTACTCGGGAGGCTGAGATCTAAGAATTGTGGTTCAAAGGCAGCCGAGGCAGGAAAGTCTGTGAGATTCTTATCTCCAATTAGTCACCAGAAACCCAGAAATGGCACTGTGGTTCCAAGTGGTAGAGTACTATCCTTGAGCAAAGAGCTCAGAGACAGCCCAGGCCCTGAGTTCAAGTCCCACAACTGACAGAAAGAAAAAAGAAAAAAAATTATAATGTTTTAATGAAAACTGGTTTTACTCAAAAAGTATTGATGTGACATTCAGCTTGCTTGTCAGGTTTGTGAGTATTTTGTTCTTCTTTTTCTATTAAAAAATAAAGTTCAGCATATTTTATTATATTTACATAGCACCATAACATAAAACAAATATATACATTATGCAAAATCACATATTTGGCCTAGATTTACTACAAATTCATTTGAATGGTGTAGACAAACTTTACAAAGACATTCTGATTTCTGTTCATACATGGGAAAAACATTCTAAAATCCAATATAATTTAAAAGGAATTAAACAAGTGTTAAATGAGAATGATTAAGCAAAAAACCAAAACAGAACAGTTATTGTAAGAGTATTTTGTTCTTGATGAGAAAAAGAAAAAACAAAAATTAATGCTAGTGACCTATAAGAATATTGAAAGACTGTAGTTTCCTTCCTGAAGTCTGGAAGGTGTTGGTGTCTGGAATGCGGAAGGACTAGGCCAATCTTTTACTCATAGGGGGGAAAAACAGTGTAAGAAGAAACAGTTAGAAGGCTTCCTGAACCACTTCCTGGATATTCACTTCCAGTCTAAAAAAGACCATACTTCCTGTGTGCCAGTCTTTATGGCTAGCAATAACATAATTACCTTTAGTGACTCTGGCACTAGCTGATAAAAGGTGCACCATTAGAGCCATCATCCCTTGCAATGACAAGCAGCAGCCTGGTCCACAGCAGTTTTCAGCCCTGCCCCAAGGAAACTCTGTAGCAATTCCTTTCATCACAGAGGACTTCAGAGTACCCAGGCACTGCTGCCGGAGAGCGGTGGCACTTTGTCCCCTTCCCCTTTCCCTGTAGTCAACAGACAGGGTTGGTTCCTGTCGAAGTAGCTGGTTTTACTCTATTAGAGTTTTGGCTCTCTTTTAGTTTGGGGGCTAGGGTTACTGCTCAGAATAAAACCCAAAAGACTCTTTCAATATTATGGACAATTTTTCTTCTCATTAAATGTTAATTGCTTTCTAACACCTAATGCATACCTAGTTCCATATACTCAAGTGAAATAAAGAAAAGAAAAAAAACAGGTCATTCAAATCTGAGTCTTCTTCTCAAATACAAAAAGAATTATTTTTAGAATATCAACATGATTTCAGAAAAAATGTAACGTTCTTCCCCAATGGAAGGGAAAATTTTTTCAATGATTTCACACTTCAAAGCATGGCCAAATGACCAAATGTAGCTCTTAAATTCTTCTGAAAATTTTTCCTGTAATTTGTTTATAATAATATGAGAGATAACATAACACTCAAGTTAGTTGATATTCAGACTTCAGAAATTTTCAAAGGAAAAAGAAGGGTGTGAAAGATCTCAATTTTTCATCCAAAAGAAAAAAATGAAATTTTAAAATTACAAAAGACCATAGAAAATTAATTTTATCTTTAAACAATGAGATTCTATTTGCCTTTCCTTTGGGGAAATCTATCTGCAGAAGAAAGAGCTGGTGGAATAGCGAAGAATCTTGCTAAGATGATGCTAAGCGAAATGAACCTCAAGATAGGGACACGAGTGATTTTTTTTTCTTTCTTGCTATTGTTTCTAACGTATTTATAATGTACCATGCAATTTTTTCACTGGATTTGATGTGGGTCTAATTTGGGGAGGGAAAGGGAAAAAGCAAAATGTTTAATAGGGATACAGGTTGACCCACTGTAACAATGAGACATACAAGAAGACACTATGTTGAAAAATGAACTTTACAATTTATGTGTGTGTGGGGGGAGTGTAGCTGTGGAGGTGGGAGGGAAGGGATGGGAGGGGAAAAACAAAGGAGGAGGCAACAAGGCTTGATAGGAAATGTACTCATTACCTTGCTCATGTAACTGTAACCCCTCTGTACGGTATTTTTACAATTTAAAAAAACACTAAAAAATAAAAAAAAAAATAAAATGGCTATTCTACAAAATAATCTATGGAGCTGTTTTTACCAGGAGGGATTTTTTTTCTTTCTTTCTTTTTTGTTGGTTGTGGGGCTTGAGCTCAGGACCAGATCACTGTCCTTGAGCCTCTTTGTGTTCAAGGCTAGCACTCTACCACTTGAGCCACAGTGCCTCTTCCCATTTTTGAGTAGATAATTGGAGATTAATTGGAGTCTCAAGGGGACTTTCTGTCTCAGCTGGCTTCAAATCATGATCCTCAGATTTCAGCATCCTGAGTAGCCAGGATTACAACCATGAGCCACTGGCACTGGTCTACAGGGATTTATTTTTTTAAGCCAGGGTAGGTGACTTATTGCTACTTCAAGTTAAAAATAAATATCACAAGGAATGACCTGAATTATCCCCAATAATTCTAATTAGAGTCTACATGAACTGTGATAGACTGCTGGATGAATAACAAAAATGGTCATCAACAGCCACCATTTGGGTGGCATTCGGTCTGGTAGGCCCTGGTGAGTGGCTGTCATTCACTCTCCTCAAGGGTGGGACATCCTAGTAGGAATGTTTACCACAGGATTTTCATAACTGATAATCCCTCAAATGCACATGCATGAAGCATAAAGTTAACATGGTGAATCCTCTTATTAGACAGAGATTGCTTTTCTTTACTACTTTCTTCCATATTTAGAACTAAAAGACTGGATTAAAAATGACTGGGTGATCATTACTTGTGTTTCTACAACTGGATGAGAGACAGTGACAACAGACAACTCCTTCCACAAAAAAGAGAATTAACAGCCAGGCACCAATGACTCAAGCCTGCAATCCTAGCTGCTCAGGAAGCTAAGATCTGAGGATTCTAGTTTGAAGCCAGTCCAAGCTGGAAAGTCTGTGATTATCTTATAATATTTTATCTCCAATTAAACACGAAAAAGTGGGCATTAGGACTATCACTCAAGTGGTAGGAACACTACTGCTAAGTGAAATAACTAATGAAATAACTGAATTCAAGCCCTAGGACCAGCATGCATGTACACACATGCACATATGTGTGTACGCACACACAGATAATCAACAGATGTGTTCTAAACAGATGTGTTCTAAACATAAAATTTTGAAATTGTGGAGGAAAATAAAAAACAATCTCAAATTAATACTGCAAAACTTTGAAAGAAAGGAAAAAACTTATCACCAAGTTTTACAGGACAGTCCACTGCCAACCTCATTGATTGTAATCATCAACGTTAAGTTTGATTAAAAAAACACCACCAAGTATCTAATGCTACATGTGAGAAACATAATTAAGGAAATTATAAAGAAGTTTATCATTATACTAAAATCAATATTTCTTTTTGATTAAACAAACTCATAGATAAAATAGAACAACATCTGCTTGAAAATTTTCCATACTATGACAAATGCTTGTAACTTATTAAAGTTATTTGTAAAGAATAAATTTTTTTCATTTTTGGCAATACTGGGGTTTGAACTCAGGTGCTTGATCTTGCTAGACAGGTGTTCTTATGGCTGAGACATACCTCCAGCCTTGATTTTTGCTCGTTATTTTGGAGCTACTGTCTAGCTTCCTGCCTGGCATGCACCTGGGCATGATCCACCTATCTTAGGCTTCCTAAGTGATTTGTGCATGGCATTCAGCTTTTTGTTGAGAAGGGGGTCTCATGAACTTTTCTGCCTTGCTGAGCTTGAATCTTGAGAGTCTCAGCCTCCCAAGTAGCTAGGATTATAGGTACAAGCCACTGTCATCCAGCTGTAAATTTATTTCTTATAAAATGCTGGGTAAAGCCAGTTTATAGTGTTGAGAAAGTTGTTACAAAGTGCCTTTTCCTTCTCTCAAATTATCTGAATGAATTATTCTTATGAGCTTTTTAAATAGTTGTTAGAATAATTTCAGGAAATTAAAAAGGGTTAAATACTCTTGTGTATTCATAATGAAGACAATATTTACCACTTCTTGATATTCATTCGTATCTCTATGCCAACCAAGTGTGATTTACTGAAATTCTAAAAATTAAAAGAAGACTGAAAATACTGGGTTAGATGCATGATGGCTCAGAATTTATTGACCGGTATTTTCAGAGACCTTGAAAGCAATATCTGGACACATGGATGAATTATAATGGCTGTGGTACTAGATTATTTGCTGCTCCCATACCTTCAAATACTCAATCTTCAATTTTATAAAGATAGATTCAATGTGGCTTCAAAACATCAAACCGAATAAGGTCAAGAAAAGGTCTGGTTTATCATTGAGTGTTTTAGTGCTCCCCGGCTGGCTGTGGTTCAAAATACCAGCATGCCCAGACTTGCCTCACCAGGCTTCATTTTCTTCAGGATGGCACTGCTCACTTCTGCTAAGAGGAGGCAATTCTTTTCCAGCCTTGAGTGGCTGTTCTTCTGAACTAGTTAATGTTTTGGTTGACATGATTTGCTGTTCCGTCGAGGTGACACTGTCTTATAGTATGTATGCTGCAGGCACCTAATGAATCTCTCAGAGATACCGTTCTAATTCAATTCAACCCAACAGATTCAATAACTACCGAGGAAGTGTATGAGGGCCATTCAGCTGGGTCAGAAAAACAACAATATCAGATCTGGCTATGAGGAGCTGGGCACCTCCTCCGGTGAGATGCCTGGCGCTTCCAGGAGGAGAACCACTTGGAGGCCAAGCGGAAGCTTGACCACAGCAGAATGACTGAACAATATGCCACTGCTCCTGCTTCCTGCAGCTACCTTGCCCCTTCACCAGGAAGATGGGGAGAAAGTTCCTGGAGGCAGAGGTGGGAGGTACTACCTGAGAGGCCACAATTCTTCTGGTCCCTACACCGGATCTGTATTAACAGACCTGATGTGGGATTTGCTAGTGTTATGCTAGTGGTAGCATCCCTGAACCAAAATCATTCATTTCCACTTTCCATTTCTTTCTGTTTGTTGTCCTGAGGGACATACTAAGTCCATTTTTTGTTCCTTATGCTCCAGGGTGGGGGGACAAGGACAAAAAGCAGACAAGACCTAGTCATTGTATACAGGCTTACATACTGATATAATCATGACTCCTAAAAAATTCAACCAAGTACCCCCACAACCCTCAAAGAGCTAAAAGACTCCATAGAAGAGAGGCTGGAACTCTCTTCACTTCCCCCAGCAAAGATTGCCCATCTAGGCACTGCTTACAGCTGCTATACATAGAACATGTGTGCAGAGCCAGTCACTCACATGGGGGTGAGTGGAGAAAAGCCAGGCAGCTGGAAGGAAAGGATGCTATACTGGCTACCGTCCACTTCGTGCCACACTCTGTGCCAGATGCTTTACTTACATGATCCCACCTCATCCACCAACACTGCTAAGCAGGTCATGTGGTTTCACTAAATTAGTACTCAGCCTGGTAAAGTTATGTGTCCATTCACTCATAACTCTTAGGTAGTAGGCCTCAAATTCTCTGCTGATTTCCACAGTGCCACTTCTGGCTTTTTTTTTCGTTTTGCTTATGTGGTGCTGAGGAATCGAACTCAGGGCCACAGGCATGCAAGGCAAACTCTCTACCACTGAGCCACCTTCCCAGCCCCTTCTCTGCTGATTTCCAAATTATCCCTGGCAATGAATTCTTTTCTCAAACAAAATTCTCACATATTTCTAAAGCCATCTCTGATGGATAGCCATTTCAACAAGGCAGACAGAGGTGGTAGACACTAGAAATGGAAGAAGCAAGTGAGAGAAGGTCCAGGCAGCTGAACAACCGACTTTTGAAGATTAACCTGCAGTTGGCAATTCCCCAGTTCTCACTAGACCAGATGTCAAATTCAAGGGTAAAAGCCAAAGTACCCTTTCAGGCCCCTGCACTTAAGATGTTAAATGACACACCAGTGGCCAATCTTATGTACACATCATCAGAAGAGGATTAAAGATTGTTCCCATTCCAGGTATGATATGGTGCTGTCACATGTGTGGTGAAGAACAAGACAGCTTTGAGACTGGCCCTCGACTTCCTGCAGTTGCTTCAGGAAGACAGCTGACATTCTCAAAGCTCTGTATTTGGAGGAAAGTTAGTGGATTCTCATAGTTGTTCTTTACCTAATTTCAATAAGAGACATATGTGTCCAAAGAGAAGTCAACTTCCACAAACACACAGTCCCTCTCTGATCAGGAAAACAGCTCTAACTCCCCTCCTCCCAGGTTGCCCAATGGTTCAGTCAAAGGCACAAGTTCTGCAGAAAAGAAGTCTGGGTGGTGGATGAAGCAGTCAAAAGAGCAAGTGGCATCTGGCAGGGCTTCTTACAACACATCTCTGGTGAGGGTCTTTCATAAATGGTTGATACTTTAGCCAGGATAGACAAGACCATTGGCCAATTTCCCTTCCATGTATTCACATAACAGAAAGAGGCCGAAGGATCCACTGAACAAGAGACTCCAAGCAGAACAGGAAGTACCAACTCTCACAGGCCTCAAAGTTCCAAAGAGTGCTTACTTACTTTATACTTTAAATCGTAACTTAAAAAAGATTTCCATGATCATAATGAGCCCTATGAAGTGCTTTGATAGTTTCATTTTATCAATGAAGCAATTTCTGAAACTCAATCCTTTAATATCATGAAAAATATTTTTAAAAATGAAAATATTCTCTTCGAAGATTAGAGTAAATGCAGTTAATCAACTCTAATTTGACAGTGCTCACACACAAGGTTGCTTTTCAATTCTTGCACATTAGGTTGCACATACTACCTGGGACATTCCACTGAGTCTTTTCCTGAAGGAAAAAAAGACAAGAATGTGATGAGCCCTCAGGGTCTGCTAGTACATGCAGAAGGGCCTAAGAGAGACTAATAAACCCCACCTCCAATAACAAACAGGTTGTTTTTCAATTTTAATGAGCTCAAATGCATTGGTAATAAAAGCCAGGGTAATCCTCAGAGTCTTCTCGCTGTTCAAACCCTTCTCTTTTAAATTATATACTTTCCTTACGGTGTCCCAGAAAATAAATTCTCTACTTAGGAAGGCTTACACTTCTATTTGTGGTTTTTAAAAACACCTATCACAAAAATAATATATGAGCCAGTAAATGTTTGGAAAGTACAAAGAGCTACTAAATTAGAAGGCAGCAGAGTTGATGAGATATACTAGATTAGCAATCAGCTTGACAGTGAAATGGGCCAAGTGTGCTATTCTATGATTATTTTATTGTGAAGATGTGGCTTGTGCACTGCTTTCAAAGACAGGAATGATGGCATGAACTGCCCCACATGATTTCTCTAGTCCCATCTTATCCAAAAGTTTAAAGGCTATGCTATATCTGGGTGGTACCAATAGGTTAAATGGGAGAAAGAAATTGAGCCCACTGTTTAGAAAGGACTCAGAAGGACCAAGTGGGCTCAAAGCTTGTCGGTTCATATAAATGAATCACTATCAATCCTGACAAAACTGGCTGTCTCCTACCTCAGCTTTTCATGTTTCCACAACCACCCTGAGCTGTGGAAACCCCCACAGCATATCCCAACAACATCTTCTTTGCTTAGTCTCTCTTCTCTCTGTGGCTTTATTGCCACCTACAAACTGAATCATATTTATGCCTCCATTCCAAATTTCTCATTTGATCTCTAGACCCATCTGTTCAAACTTCTACTTGCTCTTTCCTCAGAAATGTCTCACAGACATTTCAAATTGAGTGTGTCCCAAACTGAACCCATGAACTGAATTCAGGAAAAGGCTTCCTCATCAACGCAAATGGTGCTTCCACACATCTATTTTCTCCTATCAAAATCATTTAGTCCCTGTGATCCCAATGCCCTAGATGCTACCAGCTATCCATTCCTACTAACACTGCTCTCAAAGCTTACATTTATTCTGTCCACTTCTTTAGAACATTCCAGACCCTCCCCAGTCTAAGTTCATGCTATCTCTTCTTTCATGCATTCTTGCCTCCCACAATTCTGGTGCCACAAAACCTCTATCACTGTATGCCACTCTTCCTTTATACTTTGAATCATGAATCAAATCTTGCCACTGTCCTTGAGGTACTAGATGATGGATTCTTCCTCCTACACTGTTATTCTGTTCAGTAGAATCTAGAAACAGAGCTTTCTTCCCCATCCCTCAGAAATATTAAGCTCCTTCTTTGCTTACCCTTTAATGCATGGGTCCCCCCTGCCCCTGGTTCTTATCTCCTCCTAACACACTGCCCTGGTCTCTGGTTACATTTTAGGAGATATTTCTTAGGATGGCATCCCTAGCTATCTCTGTAGTTTAAATCATACTTAAAATCACAGCACTGCTTATAGTGTGTATTTTTTCTTCTACCCCATTACACTATTCACACTATTCACAGCTTTTTGCTAGCATCGCACACAACCAGTGCCTAAAAGACAGGGGGACACCATGGATATCTCCTGGCTAAATGTGACCTGAAAGATGTTTTCCGGGCATTCTCCAAGTCTTCCATCCTTCCTTTCTTTAATACATCCACATTATGCAAGGGCCATGATTTTGAGGAGAACGTCCTAGATTGCTGTTCTATTATCTGAATCTCATTTAGTAAACAGACTTTGGACAAGTGAAATCTGTCCTTAGACTTTGAGTTTTTTCACTGTTGAAGAATTCTCCTTTATGGCTCTCATACTCTGATTCTGAGAATGTGTACCATTTTCACCTACAACAAAATTATCACCACCAAATTAAAGCATCTCCCATTTGGCTTTGGAATTCTCTGGTCAATTTTTGCCTCAAGGTTTTTATCAACATCACTTTCATTTGACCGCATTTTTTTTTTAGACACCTTGAATTAGACTTCTAGTCCACCTGGAAGAGCCTCCAGAAGCTAACTGTGGACCTCTATCCACTCTAGATTTCTTTCTTTTTTTTCTTCTTTTTTTTCTTTGGAGGGTCGTGAATCTTGAACTCTGGGCCTGGGCACTGTGTCTCAGTTCTTCAGCTCAAGGCTAGTGTTCTACCACTTGAGCCACAGTGCCACTTTTGTTTTCGGTGGTTAATTGGAAGTAAGGGGCTTTCTTTCTTTCTTTCTTTCTTTTTCTTTCTTTCCTGTTCGGGCTGGCTTTGAACCACAATCCTCAGATCTCAGCCTCCTGAGTAGCTAGGATTACAGGCATGAGCCACCAGTGCCCGGCTCCTACTGTGGATTTCTTTCTCAGATTTGTCATGCTGTGAAGATTGGGCCCAGCAAAGCCCCCACTGTAGATTAGCATTCTGGCAGCGGCTTTCTGTGATCCTGAGTAGTGTCCTTAGTTCTGTCATGGGTCCATAGCTCACCGCCCAGTCCCCACAGTCTAATCACACTGGGATCCATCCACTCAAACATTCCAAGCCATCCTTCTCCTCACCCTTCCTTCCAGCCTTTACACTTTCTGCCCCCTTTGCCTGACTCATTCTTCTGCACAACATTCCAATGACCTCTCCCTCACTCAGATCTCCACTCCATGTCAGACATTTCCAGAGAGCTCCTTGGTGCCCGTGTTTATACTATCTTCCTCCCAATGGTCTTCTGTCCCTGGAGCCTGCTTTTTCTTCCTTTGTCACCAACAAAGTACATGTGCCTTACTTGCCTCCTCCAGAAAAATAAAACGGTCATAAAGAAAGGAACTTTATTTTGTTCCCAATTACATTTCCAGGGCCCAAAGTAGTCATCATAGGTGCTCAGGAAGTATTTACCCCATGAATAAATAAAAGAATAGATGAGTGACCATCTAGTTGAAACCAAGAAGCCACCTAGATGGGGACTTCCAACTCAAAACCGCAGAGGACCAGGAAAAGGGGAAGCTAATGAGGATGTGCAGGAGCAGCTGGGGTCACTAAAGCCCAGGGTGGGGGAGTAAAGCTGCAGCCCTGCATGCAGGAGTTGAAGAAGGGCGGGTGGGGTGAGGGGGGCAGTAGGTAGAGATGAGTCCCTGGGGCCCACCCAGGATCTCCTGCCAAATGAGCAGTGGCATCTCTGGCAGCTGGAGCAGAGCAGGGACTCCCAAGTGCAGAATCTGTGGAAATGAGAACCAGGACACAGGTGGCCTCATTACCTGGAGATGGATGGGATGTGCTGCCATTTTCATCTCTCTTCTTTTAGTATAAATGTGCCTTTTGCATTTGCTTAACCAAATTCAAAATTCTAAAGTCACTGTCTCCTACTCCTCTTGTCCAAACTCTGGGTGTCCCGTGCTGCATCTTATCTTAAAACTCTTCACTGTAAGTACTTAAGAGTCTTACTGAGTGGTTCTCTAGCCTTTGAGTTGCTTGAGCAATTCCTCTTATGCTCCTTGAACTGAACACATGGTAAACACTAAGTGTGCTCTCAATAAGTACCTGATGACTGAATAAGTATATTTTAAAAATAGATTCCTAAAAGACACTGAATTAACTGGGTACTCATTGTTCACAGCTATAATCTAGCTACTCCCAGGGGAGGTGGACGCAGAAATCAGAGGACTAAAAGCCAAAGCCAGACAGAGCAAAACAGTCCAAGAGTCTCATATCTCCAGTATAAAGTAAAAGCCAGTATAAAGTAAAGGAGAAGTCATAACATCAGATAGTTTGGCTTTCCCAATACAACTTTCTATTACCAGCAACTGCTTTGCCTATGTGTGTGCTTACTGTCTGTTTCCTCTACTGTGCAAGTATTACCTTTGCTTTTATCTCTAATTGACTCCCAATTACCAACATAAGTATTTATTGAATCACTTATTAATGATTAATAAATTTCCTTTCAACTCTTTTATGTGTGCCATCAAAACTTTACATATCTTTTCAATAAGTTAATAATAATTTCTATAAGACATGCCTTCCTGCACATTTTTCTACATTATTAGTGGATAATATGTAGCTCATCTTTAATGAACTTTAGTTGCTAAACAAATGAATATAAATAAATTGGTCCAAAATTATTGACTCAGATCTATATAAGAACATAGAGTTACAATATTTTCCTTCAAGTTAGAAAAGAAAGCCAAATAATGTTCTTATTTCAGTTTCAAATTCCTTTTGAAGAAACATAGTATTTGTAGAAAAGTTGAAATTGGCACACTCAAAAACTACCTAAGTGACTGCCACAGTGGGTTTCATCATTCCCTCTGGTCTCAAGCAGTGTTTGGAGATAACAGAAGTTTCTATGGAGATTTAAGTATGGCCAAATTCCTCCTCTGTATGGAGTAAATCAAAGTTCATCTCTATGAAAACTCAGTACTCTCTGTGGGTGGCTCCTCTTTGAAAAAAAGAAAAATAACCTCAGAAGGTTGGAAATTCTTTAGTTTGTTTTAGGGGAATCAGTCATTAAGAGCCAAGAGATTCTCTGGGTGGGAGAGGGAGGGTGAGTAAAGTATTTTTACATCCAGAGCCTTGCCTGGGTCACCTGCTAGAGATTCAGCTGGGAAGAAGACACTCAAAGACGGACCTGCCCACACTGGGGTAGAGCTCCATGGGACAGTGCAGGGAACACAGCACATGCTACAGTCAGAGCTTACCACCACCCCAGACTTGTCTACCACGTGGTTGTCAAAGAAGGAGTTCTGAAAAACAAGCCTTGTCCTCCACTCCCTCATTCAAAGATTGTTAAGGGAAGAATTCTTTCACAGCAGGTGATTATTACTGGCTTTCAAAGAAATCATTTATGGGCTGGAGGCATGGTTCAACAGTTTGAAACAAGATTACCAAAGCTCTCTGTCATATGGCCATTATCTGCATTTCAGAAATACTTCTAAATAATTTATTTAAGATGGAGCGAGTGCTTCATCAGGATATTTTATCAGCCTACATTCTGAAGGAGAGTTGTTGTTAGCATGCTCTCCAACTCAGATCTCCAGCTGCTTCCGCTTCAGTTCCTGGAGCACCTGAACTCTGCCCTGACTCTCCTGGGGCTCCTGCTAGTTTCTCCCAGATAGGTCAGCATTCCTACTCTCTGCCCAGACCTAGCTGCGCATGCAGAGTACCTCTTACCTCTAGCCCCAGATATTCCCTGAACAGGGACAGGCGCCATTTTGCTCCTCTCCCATAAGGCCTTGTCAGCCCCTCTGATAAACGTCCTTATAAACCTCCTTCTTCTGTACATGACTGTGTCTTCTGTGATGAGTGCATTCAGTTGCTGGTAACAGAAAAATTAAATTCTAACTCGGGAATTAGCACAAACTAGTCTTCATTTGGAAACGGTAGCTTTTCTTATTTCAAAACAACAAATAAAACCCAACCTGAGAGAATGGTAAGGGTTATTTCAATCACAACTTCACTTTTCCTAACCATCAGTTTGGCATTAAATATCAACAGTCTTAAACAGTTAGTTATATCCTTTGGCCAAAAAATATTTAGCCTTCCATTCACCTTAATAAACAAATGATTTATTAAAATGTGTAAAATAAATATACAAAAGTATACAAACAAAATGTACAAAAATGTACAAATAAATCTGGAATCTTTGTCTAGAAACAGAAGGTAACTAAAATTTCAACAATCATTTTATCAAATGCTTTTCGTAATGCCAATATTTGGAAATAGCTGAGAGGTTCAATTTTAAGGGAATAATAAATTACATATCCATTTAATTCAATATTATACAAACAATACAGTTGCCTAGAATTTGGAAAGTATTTAAAACATAAGGTTAAGCAAGATGAGAAGGTTGTAATATTAACTATGGCAAAATTTATTAAAAGTAGAAAAGACAAAAATGCCAAAATATAAAGGTGACTTTGGGTCGATTCTGGGCAATTGCTCTATGAGTTTTTAATAGGTTTCAAAGTTTTTATTGAGAGCATATACTGATTTTACAATTAGAAATAATAACACTTGCTCAGAAACACTAAGTATTATACTACAAACACTTGTATGTATGTATGTATGTATGTATGTATGTATATATGTACGTGTCTGTCTGTCTGTCTGTTTCTCTGTTGATCTTATTCATGTTCCCAAGGGAGCCAAAATGTGTCTCTCCTATGCCATTATCAGTTCAGGGAGAATGCTGAGTTTCTTTGCATTTGCTCCACATTTCAACTCAAAGATGCCGATTCTCAAAAAACAAAACAAACAAAAACTTGCTTTTCAGCACCTCTGTGATTAGCTTTCATTATTTGTAAAAGAGCTTGCATGGTTTTTGTTTCATAAGACTCCAATATTCTTGTATATTTCTATCAATGTTAGTCCTATGTTGCAATTATTCATTAATATCTGGCTCTCCTATTAGATTATGAGACTCAGTCCTTTCCCCAGGGCTCTTATAATCAATAGGAACAAAAACATGAGCATTGCCCCTGGAATGGTCAAACATCCCTTGAATCTGACTAATGTGAGTGATTATTGTTGCTTTCTTGATTATAGCATTAGCTTCTCTTCTCTTGCAGTCTTGTAGATAAGCTATATTAAGACTCAGAATGACAGGATTATCCCTCTTGCAATACAGAGCAAAGCAGTCCCAGGAATCACTACACTGAGACCTAAATCCTTTCAGGGATTTTCAACTGTCTTACTGAGACCCTCATCTTCCCCTATAGTGTACAATCTCTGCCACTGTAATGAGCAGCAAATATAACAGGTTTATTATGAGTTGCTCTCTGGCTGGAGGGCACTGAATATCTTCTTTTCTCAATTCTTATTCACCAAACTTAATAGCAGCAGCAGTTAAGCATAAACATTTCCGTGACTCAAAGGTGTAGAGCCATCTAAAATGTAAGACAATCACAAGAGCCTACCAGCAAAACATGAGCTATGATGACTACACAGGAACAGGGAGAATTGTTATGAACACACACATACACACTCACACATCTGAGGAGCTACAAACTTCCCTTTGCATTTGTTGCTGGATAAATATGTCATTCATTTTTCATTAACAAATCCTTTCACTTAAAGCATCTTCAAATGTAGACCTTTATGTTCAATGCACCTACCACATTTAGCATGTACTAGGTCACTCTCCCCCATACCTCTCTTTCCTTCTATGGATTTGTTTCTTATTTCTCATCTATCAAAGTATCTGTGTGTAAAGAGGTGACTTTAGGCTGTGAAAGTTGGCTGAGGTTGCTTTATATTCAACTGAAATCATTTGCAAAGTTTAGCTTTCCAAACATCTGACTTGCCGATGTATCTGTCCTATAAAATGATGAAGAGTGACACCAAGAGTGACAACCCCTACTAGATTATTAAATTTCCTACTGAAGTTCTATATAATCCTGGTGCACAGCTCTCTTCAGATGGTCTACTCTGACCTCACACTCAGAGGTCTTAAAAACCCTGTCAACCGTCTTCCTTCATAACCACACACTCCTACTGACTTCTCCATTTTTAGCTCTCAAGCTGGACATTGACCTTGCCCTGCTAGGATCAGGATAACTCCCCTGAAGATTTAGATTAATTCTGAATTCAGACAGATCTCAGATTTTGTGCCAGGTCTTTTATATTCCAGTCTGGCTCCAGGAGTTCAGGCAAGCAATTTACCCTCTGTGCCTTCATTTCCTGCCTCAAAAAAAAAAAAAGGTCTATTTTCCCTTAAGGGACTATAATGAAGATTTTGTGAGATTATATATGTTATGTACATGGCAGATGCTCTACAAAGTGAATCCTTCGCTCCCTCCCAGAGCCTAACAACTAATAGAATCCTGTCTTCCCCTGAGGACCTGCCCATTCCATATTCTTATTGACTTGCCCCAGGAAGGGCATTTAAAGCCAGGGCAGATGGCAGAATTACTAGCCCTCAGATCAACAATCAAATCTTATTGTTCTATCCATCTGCCCACCTGTTCTAGTCCCCTTTCCTTGTTTTATATTCTAAGCCCCAGGCCAAGAATCTATGAATGCAATATCTACTCCTAGTTTCACCTTGGTACTCTGTTCCCATATGTCTCTGAGAATAGACATTCTTCATCCTTACTTAATAGTTTGTATTTGATGCTCTCTGTCTTAGACTTCTGGCACTCTGGTTTCCTATTTAGAAGGCTATTGATCAGTTTAAGCTAATTCCTTAGATTCTGAACTTGAGTGTGTAAGATGGTATTACGTAGTGGCTAAAAGAACAAACTGTGGTGGTGATCTGTGGGTTTGACTCTAACTTTGCCACTTAATAATTGCACAACCGTAAGGAAGTCATTTACCTCCCCTAAATGTTCAGTTTTGGGGTACTCTCATGAGGTTTCAATAACATAATGAATTTAAAGCAAGTTACATGGGACCTCCCATACTAGACTGGTCCTCAAAGAAAGTCTTGTCCCTAGGATGGATATATGGTGACCACAGGCCTTCTTTATACACAATCCAGTTGTTCTCATGTTATCTGTTCCCACATGCAACTGTTTCACCTACTGGCTGAGGCAGTCTTCCTGGTGTAGTAGTTTCTTCCGGTCCTATTCATCCCACAAATTAACTTTAATGTTTTTGAATATCCTAAAATGTTAATTAAGGAACATCGAATCTCCTTCATCTTGACATACAACTTCCCCAGACTTTACCAGTGTCGCCCACACATTCCTTCTGCTAATACTCTAATTTGGCATATATCATTTTATGCCTCCTAGTGCCAGCTGCACCCCTTTGCTCATCTTTAACAAACCACATGATGTTGCAGACATAATAATCCTGTGCTCATCACGGTACTTCTTTGTTGAACCTCACCAGCTATACCATGACCAAAGTAAATGATTTTAATCTCATGACCAGCCTACTGGCAGGACTCAATGCAAATGAAATCCATGTCAGGAATTAAGGCATAAGGAGTAAGAGCACATGCCTATAAATGAATTTTGGGCTCCTCATTCAACAATATTCTAGAAATCATACTCCTTTTAGCAAAGTCTAGACAGGATGGTATCATTTCACCCCTGGGCTCAACCTTGGTTGGAGAAAGAAATCCTAGAAATCCTAGAAGTCCTAGTACATAGAGACAAATCTTTAAGTACACACATCTTATCATCTTATAGGAGAAAGCAATGGTACCCAGAAGCAGATGTATTTTTTAATTGGCAGCATCATTTGCTTGACGGATCCCTATCTCTATTTGATCTTGATAGACCTATTTACCTTGGCCAGTCTCCTCTTCCCCCTCTAGCCATAACCAAGATCACATATAACAATGCATTGGGCATATTATCACTGTGAGGCTCTAATAGTAGTGTTCTCTGTTGGATAGGGAGACTGAGTTAGTGACTAATAAACCAGGCCACTCAGAACATGTCCAAGAAATGTATATAGATGGAATTTGGAAGAGAGAGGACTGGGCTTTGTTATGGATTCCTACTCAAGACTGTAGGTTTAGAATTACCAATAGTGATCTTCCTCCGGACACAGAAAGAGGGCCTCAAATTAGAGTTAGCACAGAGAGAAATGGATCTGAGAAACAAGCTGAGGATAACAACCCTGATAAAGTCATGTGAGTCTCTAGTTCCAAATGCCACTGAGCCTTTAAACTTTCCACTCACATCAGCTCATAAAAGACCTAATGTGTCTTCTTTTTGCATAGACACAAATGAATCCTAAAACTCACCCTCTTCCACAAGAACACAGGTGGAGTAGTCCAAGGAGGTATTTGGTGTAATTAACATTCAGAGCAGACAGAGTAACAAGGATACTATACTATAGATGGAATGCACAGATCCACATTTTCACACCTATATTCTTTGTGTAAATTCACCTCTGGAAATTATCACCGTTTCCAAGGCACAGCTGCATCCACTTAATAGTAGAATGGCCTAAGAATCCTCACCTTTATGTAACTTGTTCATGTTTTCTTTCTTTTCATTAGCATTCAAACCAGTCTTATCAAGGATTTCAGAAATCCCTAGAATTCCAGCTGGGGAAAGGGAAGGATGTAAGTGGGAAGGAGGCACAATACAGGAGCAATCAGACTAAACATCAATAATCAGAATACAAAGCAACTCAGGATGTCTCAATTTCATAAACTGGAGACTTGTCCTCCAGAATGGAAACTAAATTGTCCTCAGAAATTCAACCTCCACTTAAATCTGATGTCAAGTCTATCTCTTTATTCAAGTTTCTCTCCTCTCTCTCTTTCCCTCCTTCCCTCCTTCTCCCCCCACCCCCTCAATTCTGCAGAAACCCAGGGGAGCTAATGTGCTTTGCAGTGCTTGTCTTGGTTTTACCACCTTTACGCTCTAATTACCTCTGAGAGTTGTTAGTAAAATCAATTGCTATTATTTGTGAAAACTCATTTGTAAAAAAACCATCATGTGCTAAGGGAAAAGTTGGCTTTTATTATTTTCTTTTGTAATGTCAACTTGGATAATCAATAAAGAGCCAGCTGCCCCAACCCAGCACTCTTTTATTTCCTAGCCATTCCTCTTTCCCTATGTTAACACATCTGACAAACCATACTCTCTTCTCCACTGATTTCATCCTCTCTTTAATTATGTTGGAACTTATTCTTATCATTGCATTTTAAGAGAAGGCTAAGCTAGCCAGTCCAGCATCCTTGTCCTGTAGATGAGCTCACCAAGGACCAGAAAAGTAAATGAACTTATCCATGGCAGTGTCCTCTGTGGCTCAGTGAAAATGGCAACTTCCTACCTTTTGCAATCCACCACACTGCTGGTTCCCGCCGCCTGTACCATTCCTCTGGTATTTGAGATTTTTTTTCCTTGGCACTGGATGATCTGTTTCCAGACCCTTCTCCACCAGCCTAGACTCTTCCTTAGGGGTGTCTCCTGGCATCTCAACAAGTGCTCATCCACATTCCCTCAGATATGGGCACATATCAGATTTCAGTGGACAAAGACTTTCGCAAGTCCAGAGCAAGCAGATACACTTGATAACACCGGAACTCACAAATGCCTCAAAAAACAAATGAAGTATCATTACAGATTTATTTTTCTGTCCCTACACAAGATCTTTCTCCAGGTATGTTTTGCTGGACAAAGATTCTCCATGCAGTCTCCTATTTAGGGAGAATAACACTATGTAAAATTGATTTTTAAACTGCCTCCTCTTTTAAATTGTACACTCTGTTCAATAAGTAATGTAAGCATGTAATACCTATTTTTTTCTCTTCTCATTTTGCTTGAGGAATGTAAAAAGTGACATTTCCTTCTGCCTTTATTATTTTTATTTATATAAGCTAAATATGAATTTCCTTCTCTTTATTGCCAAGTCCTCAGAGAAGGAGACTTTGACTACTTGGTTCAGATTTATTCTCTCTGTATGCTACTAATTATGTTTTTTGGTGTCCAATGAGTTATTGGTGTCCAATAACTCATTCTAAAACTGCACAAGTCTAAATACAGCAATCTAACCCTCTGCCCATCCAAAAGTGTCACTAGAAATTCTTCCATGTTAAAATGACAGGTGCAGCCATCCCTCTTTCTATTAGTGGTTGCCGATCCTTCTGATCTTTCTGCTTACGGATGCTTTTTGGACACTCCACATTTACCTAGACCTGCCTCAGAAGCAACAGGTGACATCTCTGTGCCAACTGCTTGGAAATTGCATAGACTTCCTACGCACAAGGAAAGCTTTCCCAGACTAGATACAAAGATAATTATAGCCAGGGTTACAAATTATAGCTAAATTACTCATAATTATGAGCTATCTATTAGAACTTTGTTAGGGGAAAAAAACATTTTAACACCTTCATACACCTTTTGAAGAGTAAAAATGAAAACTGATCACATTTAATTGTGGAGCATTCAACTATAGCTTCCACGTAATGGAAGTCGATTTTCTGTTCAGCAGAACTCCTCGCTCTCTCTAGAACTGTTTCAAAGGCAGCAAAGTACACCATTGTACAATCAGATGCTTCACAGGAGTGAAGAATCTTGGGAAAGTACGGTAGGGTTTAAAAGTTTCCAGATCAAGCCTACTTGCCACAAAATGTTCATATGATCTGGTACCAGTAGCCAAATAATACAACGAAGGTCACTTTTATGTTTGTCTATCATGCAAGAAATGACAAACCATTCAAAGAAGCAGCCTTTAACAGGCAGTGGGCATAACTGTGTAAGCACTTCCTCAAGTAAACCTTTGAACTTTGGTTTGGCTGCAAAGTAAGAAGAGTCCTAACACACCAACAAAAATGTTTATTGAAGCTTGAAACGCTTGTCCCCAACTTGTAAGTGTCTTCAGAAGAAAAGACAGGGAAAGCTCCGCGTGTGTACTCTTGAAATACACTCTACCGAGGTGTACAGGGACTGATTTCCAAGAATCAGTTTTATGTACATTGTGAAGCGCCTGCCTTTGTGTCCAACAATCCCAACGTCGAGCAGGGAACAATGAACTGTCTTTATTACACATATACACAGCACACTCCGCTCAGTCGGAGCGCGGTAGATACACCATGCCTACCTACGCAGGGAGAAGGTTGGCTTGCAGGATTCATGATCACCGAATGACTGATGAAGCAAACCTTACATGTCCTTTCTCCTCGGGACGGCTACCTCCCGGGGAGGAGAAGAATGGTGCTGAATGTGACAAATCATGACTCCGCCCATCCTGGCAGCCTTCGCGGGTACCACCGCACCCCATCACCGCTTCCCGCACCCTCATGCACCCCCCCCCCCAGTAAAGCTGGGGACCTCTCTGCAGACAAGGATGAGTTGGCACCGACACGAAGACAAAGGAGGGTGTAGCTCGGGAAACCTAGCCCGGTTTGGCGAAAACCCGGGGTTCTCAGCCACCCATGGCCCACAAGTCCCCAAGTCCAGGACTCAGGGAGGGCTCGCTTCAGTTTCCCAAACTTCGGGAGTCCCTGTTTACCCTGACTCTGGAGGCTGAAGCCGAAGGGAGGGGAAAGCGCCCCGTGACCGCCACAGGGCTGCGCCCCCCCCCGCACTCCCCCCCCCACGCCCCGCATCCCCCTTCCCTTCCCCTCACCTGCCCGGGAGCGCGGGGCCTCGGGAGTCGGGTGGGCGGCGTGGATCCTGGCTGCCGGGAGCGCCCGTGTGCGGTCGGTGCCTCCGGAGAGCGGCGGCGGAGGCGGCAGGGTCGCGGGCGTCAGCGGGAACCTGGGCATCCGCCGGCAGCTGCGGTCTCTCTCCCCATCCTGGCGGGGGCTCGGGCGGCGGACGCGGTGCGGTCACCGTGGGCGGATGAGTCAGGCGGGGGGCGGGGGGGGCGCCCCTCTACCCCAGTACCCGGGGATCGCGCCGCTGCTGGTGCCCGCCCGGGGCTGGGGGGCTGCGGGCCGCCTGCATAGGGCGCGTGGGGTCCGAGCGCGCGCGGGTCTCCACCGAGGGCTCGCGGCGCGGGGAGCGAGGCTGGGCCACGCGATCGCAGCTCGGGCGCCGCCGCAGCTTCCAAGAAAGACAAAAGGGGACCCGAAGGCTGACGGGGGAAAGTTTTCTGCTGGGCTCTAGACGGATCCCCGCCCCGAAAATCCTGCCTGACACCCCAAAAGAGGAGGCCGGGGAGGGCGAGGCGCGGGCTGCCGGGGAGCGTCAGCCGCGGCGCGCTCTGGACGCGGGATGGGGCTCACCCCGGCCCACCGTGCCACCGCCGCCCCACGCCCGGTGGCGGGACCTCCGCGGGCCCTGCCGGCCGCCCTGCTCCAGGAGCACGCGGGAGCGCTCCGCTCCTCCCCTTCCGGGACCCCCCTCAATCGTCGGGTGCACGCGCCCGGCCACAAAGTTGCACTCGGAGAGCGGGGATCACCCACGGGCAAAACCCACGGCTGGGAACAAAGTAAGCCGGGGTCGGGGCTGGGGGGTGGGGTGGGGCTCGGCTGCAGACGAGGCCGGCGTGGCGTGGAAGTGGACACACCCACTCGCGCCCCGCAGCCCGCGCGCGGCGCCGCGGCTGCTCCTGCGGGCGATGTCCGCCCCGCCGGCAGTGAGGGGCGCCCACCACCCCCCGACACACACACCACCCCCACCCCCACGGGCGATCGGGGTTTTCTCGGATCCTGGGCCCGCGGCTGCTTTCTTCTCTGCTGCCGCCGGCGAGGGTCGGGGTCCCCCTGGCGGCCGCGCGGGGGCTGCGCGGACAGAGCCAAGCCTGGCCCCGAGGGGAACCTTGCTGAAGCCCGGTCCCTCCCTTCGGATCTGCGGGGGGGGAGAGGGGGTAAGGGATTTCGCTGCTTCACCATCCTGGGAAGGGTCTAGCGGCCGCCTCCCCACCCCCAGGAGATGTCTGACAGGCCGGGGGTCCTGGGCGCCGAGGGTGGGGTAGGGGGCAAACTGTATGCTAAGAGCTCAAATGAGCAATGCTGGGGTTCAACGAGTCCTCCTTGCCACCCCACCCCGACCCCAATACCAGTGGATGGAGACTGTGCCCTATTCATAGAGTATAATAATTCTGGCCGTTAACCCAACCTGAAATTCCGTAGGCAGTGGTCAGGACAATATAGGAAGGTCAGCTCCCGGGGCCGAGTGGCGGGTGTAACTCTAGCTAGATCACTTCTTGACACGTGCAGCGCACCCAGAGACCGCTGCGGTGATTAACGTGATGGACAAGAAAGGCACACACAGAATTCTGGGGGCAGGGTACTTGTTTCAGTGTATGATCTGTTGACCTTGCTTCCAAGAAAAGTATGTTTCGGGGGAAGGGCAGGAAATGTATGGGGTGAGAGAAATTTCATGGGGAAAAAGAAATCTCCACATTAGAAGACAATGTTGGAAATCAGATAGAGCAGTGAGGAGAGGTTGTAAACTATGCTCACTGTGGTTGAATGCTGTTTTGCCTCGAGCAGTTTGGACGCTGAGTACTTTTATTACAGATTTCACAAGCCAAAAAGATAAATTAAGGAAGAGAACTAAAGTCTAAAGGAGGGAAAATGAGTCACCACTGCAAACCATCCGTAGTTTTATGTCTACCTCACCTGCATCTCAGTCTTTATCCCACAGCTACATGCTCAGTTTTCTTAGGTGTTCTTATGCATTTTGTCAAATAACCCAGTGAAAGTAGCATGAGTCCCCTGGACTTTCTTCCCAGTTGCTGCTTCTACATTTTATAAAGCAATATTCCCCCCAGCCCACCCCAGACACATTTATCTATAAAGCCCCTGAAAGTAGACACTGTTTGTAACCCTCACTAGCTTTTCAAGGAATGAATATTAGGTTTCTGGTGTCCAGAGAGATTTATTTAACATGACACTAAATCCTGCAGGGAAACGTATTAAAGGGTCTTCTAGTCATTTTACCATAGAGTAGCTTAACATCCCTCAGTAACAGACAGATGAAAACCATGAAAGAGATAAGCACATTCTTATTTCCCTACCTCTTGTACAAAGTAATGGGGTTTATTATATTTCACACATTTATTCTTATACTTTTATTCTTATTATTACAGAGGTGGTGTACCAAAAGGTTACAGTTACGTAAGTCATGAGTACATTTTTTTGGACAATATCACCCGTTATCTCACTCCCAGTTTTCTTTCATTTCTTTCAGCCTCTGAGGGCAAACAGACGATATTTCTCTTTCTGAGATTGGCTTTAAAATAAGCACATTCTTGTAATTGCAGATAATAATCACTCATTTCTGGACTTAGGTATCAGTAATTTGACAAAAAGAAAAGAAGATACATAGGCTAGGTGAGATTGCCAAGGTAAGATTATTTAAATTTCTTTTAAAAATAATTACTATTTGGTGGTGGCTCATGTTGTAATCATAGCTACTGAGGAGGCTGAGGTATGAGGATTGCGGTTCAAAAACAGCATGGGCAGAAAAGTCCATGAATCTCTGATCCCCAATTAACCAGCAGAAAGCTAGAAATACAAATCTGATTTGATTGGTAGAACACCACCCCTGAGTGAAAAACCTGAAGGACAGAACCCTGAATTCATGCTCAGTACACACAACAGAACCCTGAATTCATGCTCAGTACACACACACACACACACACACACACACACACACACACACACACACACACACACACACACAGACTAATTACTGTTGGTCTCGGGGAAGACTGTATCCATAAATAGAGGCGTATCTGCACTTCAGTAGTCCAAGCAACTCCCAAGATACCAGTTACAAAGCATTGAATGCTCAAGTTCAGGTAAATTATTTAATCTTTGCTAATGGCCAATATTTTCCATCTGAGAAGAGCCTAGTGAATACACCATGTCAGAAATGGATTTTGAATTTATCTTCATTTCCACTTTTAAAATGATGGATGAGAATCAATGATTTCCTTCTTTTCATCAAAAAAGCCACTGTGCAGTTCACTTCACACCTAATATTCTCTGATGTGTTTTTCTGAGGTATAAGTTTCCACTAAAACTTAAGCCTATCTAAACAGAGTATGCCACAGTGAGTAATCCTTCTGTAATCCAAGTTTAACCACATATATGAATAGAATGACTTTGAATTCTTTTATTTCCTTCATAGAAAGAATGTATCTAGTGGTTTTAAGAACTTGATTAAAAGTGTGTGTGTGTGTGTGTGTGTGTGTGTGTGTGTGTGTGTGTGTGTGTGTGTGTGGAGAGAGAGAGAGAGAGATTTATCTTACTTGCAATGCCTTTAGTTGAAAACACACATCAAACTTGTTTTAATGATATAATTTACTAAAAAGAAAAAGAAAGTTCTTCTTTTGGAATCATGAATTAACTTGATCAATTCTTGATTAATCAACAATAATTAATCTAAAAATGTCCAAACTAGGATGATCAACATCTTCCTTTTTTGTACCCTATAAATGTAAGCCTAATTCATGGCAACAAATCTTTAATGAATTATGGATGCATGCATTGGAATGAAAAATGGTAAATATTCTAAAGTAACAAAGCTAAGAGAAAGACTATTATAAAGTCCAAGTGTAGCCATCTTTTTGCTACACATATAAACTATAGTATCATCAGACCTGAGAAGGGATCTTCAACCAGAAAATAAAAATGCCATCAATAGAAAACAAATGAAAGTTTTTGCTAGACTCTTCTCTGAATCATTTCATTCCAGCTGTGAAACAGAATGATAGCCTGAAAGCCTTGGAACTACCTCTGCTGGCAGACACTGTTGCTGTCTCAGTGTTCAGGGAATGAAGAACACCGTCAAACGAGAAAAGCGAGCTTTCTGAATTTATCTTTAAAATAACAAGTAGAAGAAATACAGAAGGAAAAAGATGGTAGAAAAATATATGTTCATTATACATTATGGAAAGTTCAGTGCAGTTGTTAAATTTAAATATCAAGTATAAGTATGCAGCATTTATTTGAGAAGGACCAGTATTCTGGTATAATGTTGAGGCTGAACTGCTTTTTAAATATTTTATAAATTCCATATTAACTTCCTTATTAGATAATAAAGCTGATTAGCTTCCTTTGGACTGATGAGTATAGGCAGCATATCATTTTAAAATGCTAGAAGTGGCATGGCAGGCTCTCTTCTTTCTAAAGCCCCAATTCTCTCCCCAAACAGATTTGTGTAAATGAAAGGGTCCCAAGAAGTGCTTTCCTAAAACACTCTGACAATGTGTTTTGAAAGTCTACTCATAGAAAACAAGAGCCTGAAATGCCTGCTAAGATGGTCGCCCCACCTGTTCTACTGTCCATGGTACTGAACCAGGCTTGTCCATTCGTATTCCAATGTGAGCCAAGGATGGGCACCGTCAGCACCATGGGAGAGCTGTTAGGATAGCAAGATCTCAAGCACTGGCCCCCAACTCTCCTATTCTGCAATTCTACTTCTCGGGGAATGATTCATTTGTATATCAAAATTTGAGAAGCACTATACTAGGGCAGTTTATGTTGCACGGTCACATACTTCCTGTTTATATTACCTTTCACTTCAGTCCCCTCCAGAAGTGCAGCCAAATGGCAAATGGCAGCCAAATGCTGGCATTTCAGCTACTTCTACATTTCATTTGGCAATGGCAGTGAGCTGTTATATTGACAGCAGAACCTTCAAATCCAACAGCTAGGTAAAAATCCCAACTTGTATCAGCTGTTCTGAGCTGTATTGTGCTTATCCAAAAAGTGTCAGTAATTATCATATGTTTTTATAATGAGCTTTTACATATTTAGGCGTAGTTAAATACCCCTAGTCTTGCACATAATAGATGTTCAGGAAATCTTTCAACCTTTGTGTAAGTACAACGTTCTTAACCAAGGAGTGGTGTGCCCTCGGAATGGAACACTCTCAAGCAATGTGAAATTAATTGTATTGTTAAACAATCTAGTTCTCAATTTCTGCTCAAAACAGCAGTACAGTTTCAATTAGTAAAACATAAATAAAACCCACAATTTTCAGACCCATCAAATCTTTCTGTTGGGATTTTTTTCCTACCTATCATTATGAACCAGAGTAAAGAAATATAAGGTCTTTTAAAATCATTACACTAGATCGGTTTTTTTAAAATAACATCATAACAGAATGAGTTGGAAGTTTAAGCTCTACAATGTTTAAAAGTAACTGAATATCTTAATTCTGAAACCAACAGAGATCTTTAGACATACACTGCTGACTTTGTAAACAGTAATAATTTATACTTTTGTATAGACCCTAATTAAGCCATGATGTTGGTAAAGTAGAAAGCATTTGCAATTATGCTACTTAGGGGACCTAAGAATATCCTTTTACATGTTTATTTTGGAACACAAGGAACTGTTGACAAACAAACTTCCAAACAAACTTCAGAATTTAGAGTCTATTCAAATGTAAGCCATTCAATGACTTTTGACACTAGAGCTCAATGCTAATTACACAACCACTGATCTGGAAACATCTGTTCCTTTCAGAGAAAGAGCTACAGGTCTTCTTTTAGGCACTTAAAAATAAACTCAATATTACTGGAGTATACCTTACATAATTTTTTTTTCTGTGTCCTCATTATTTAAGAACACAAGTTATGTGCCTGGCTCAGGATACACACACGGAGAAGAGTAGAGCATAAGTAGAATCCAGTTCATCTGATCTGATATCCATCTATTTAACATTCTTAAAATATGAATCATTTAGGTGATTGTTTTAAAAACTCCAGATGATAGAAGATGTTAGCATAGCCCTGGAGGCAGGCACATTTCCCCACACCTCCATGAGAAAGGAGACAGCTTTGTGGTAAACTCTGTGCTGAGAGTTTTCAGTTGTTCATGTATTAATTCAGAGACCATCCACATGATATAGATGATATTGTATTCATTCATTTCATATAGAAGTGAACAAATCAGAACTTTTTCCCCTTATAAGTACTCTAACATACTGTGATGGAAACATCCATAAACACACAATTAAAATAGGAAGAGTAGTCTACCAATTGTACAAAATGGTGATACAGGGCATCAGAAAGTGTTTGGGAGACTATAGTTCAAAGATTTCATAGACTCAGGAGGATACAAGACACTGGTTTTGGAATAAGAGAAGGCTTCACAACATGGACAGAAAAGTAGCTGAACTTAAAGAGGAGAAATGTGTATGCATTGTCCTGAGGAGATAACAGTGAAGCACACTCCCAGAAGTGAAGATGAATACAGTATGGCTGGAGTGTGGGGGTTCAAGTAAGAACTATGAAAAGGAGCTGGGAGAGGAAGGCAGAGCTAGCTTCCAGAGGGCCTAGCATTCTAGTTAAGCCTAGGCATTTCTCTAGAGGAACTAGGGAATAATTGCTATATCCCTCTGGAAGCACTGCTAGGAAGAAGTGGGGGACACAGGAACAGACAGGCAAAAATGTTACAAGGGTTTTACCATAGCCCAAAGGAACAAACGTGAGGAAGTGACAAAGAACACTGGAAGTCGGGTGAGGAGGAGGAGAAGTTCATACAAGAAATCTTTTCGTATTTGGCAATTTTCAGGAGTGTTGACATCGGGAAGTATGAGGAAAAAGATTTTTTCTTCCTTATGTCAGCAAACTTCTACAAAGTAAGTGGAATCAAGTTATGCATTTCTTGCATAGTTCCATGGACAGTGTATTCTAATGATCATTTTTATGTTTATAGATATATATTATGTATAATTGGTGGTTTAAAACTTCTAGGTGAAAAGTCCTGGGTTGATTCCATTTTCCTCTGCTCATTACAACCTCCTCATTGACCCTTTTTCAAGACGTACCAGCCCTGACTCCAAAGAACTATTGTTGGTTCACAATGTGTCTAGGTCTCTGTCATACTCAGCTGTGATTTCTAGTTTTCCTCTGTTGGAGGCAATCCTGTGTCTTCCACTTCCTGCCTGGGGGTGGGTCCATTTATAGTCTTCACTCTGTGCATACACCTTATTGTATACCTGGGTTATCTGATGTACTAATTGCTCATAGGTGACAAATACCTGAAGCATGCTACTCTAATCAACTGTTAACACAGCAGTTTGTGCACATAAATCTAAATATAGAAAAGGAGAGTAAAATATAATACAAAACACAAAACTATAGCCTTTTGGAACCAACATTGTGTCTGGTATCTGTGGATGTGACACTTTACCGACACCACACCTGTGCTATGCTACATAATTTTAATAGATTATTCCTGTAAGAATAAATTAATATTAGGTTACTATTACTACCTTAAAATTGAGCCACACCCACTGCAATTTTTTGCCTTAGGTATTTTGTTTTTTCAGATTAGGTCTTCTGTTTTGGCGCAGTGTGTAGACTGCAGTTTTTTATTTATACCTCCCATGTAGCTGGAAATATAGTTGTACACCACCACACCCAAGTACATTTTCTTTCTTTATATCTTCATTGTATAAGTATCACTTTGGGTTTTTTTTTAAGTTTTACATCATTTTACTTTTAAACTTTCTGGTTACAATCAAGGACACAAACACTCATTAGCCTGGGACACACTGGGTTAAAATGAACCCATATCACAGTTTTCTACCCTCATTTCTCATCCCACTGAAGGATGTTCAAGGGCAGTAACTGCATGGAGCTGTCAAGTCCTATGATAGCAAGTTCTTCTCTGGGTCTCTGCTGAGGACCTGCCGCAGGGAACTGGCATTCCTTACAGAAATATGTCCATCACAGTTTGCTTGCTTTATTTCTTTTTTTATTATCATTGTAGATACTCTGGCAAGCAGAAACTGCAGTATGAATAGAAACCTTTCAGTGTTGGGAATCCGTCTGTGTTCACTTAAAGAGCTTCTTATTGGAGTCTGTTAAGTTTCTGCTAAACCTTTTGCTGGAAATTTTCTTGGGGCTCTCCTATTTCTTCTCCTGAACTTGCGTTGCCTCTTGCTATTTCTCAGTCATGCAGTCAATGGGCAAGGAGTTTTTTAGCTCCACTGTAGTCTTCCAGAACCTCCTTCACATCTGCTGTGTGTGGCTCACTGAAACATTGCTGCAATGTATGACCGCTGTATTTACATCTCTAGCACTGGTACTCAGTGGACAGAGGACTGTACTCCCTACCTAGGCATTCCACTTCTGCAAGAAAGACTGAGCTGGGATTGAGCTCAGTGATGGAGTACTTGTCTAATGTGATTGAAACCGTAGGGTTATCTTCCTCACTGAAAATAAAAAGAAAGAAGGAAAGGAAAAGATAGAAAAGATAAGGGAAGGGAAGAGAGAACAGAAGTAAAAAGAAGAGAATAAAAGTGCATTGGCCATTTTCACCTGGTAGTCTTATTCACAGTATTTTCAAAAATATCTGACCCATTCAAAAGTGAAAATTAAAATTATATAGATTGCCCTGTTGACTGTAGTAGCAAAATGTCAGGTGCAACCTTTATATAGTGTTTACTATGAAGTAAGAACTAGTCTAAGAAGTTCGTATATTTATTAAAATCTCCTTAACAGTCATCTATAATCAAGTATGATTTGTTTCTCATTTGGGAAATAAGGAAGATTAACTTACACAGCTGTACAAGTGGAGAAACTGGGCTGAGGAGCCAATGTGTTACTATAATATTGTGTCTGAAACTAAGGAATTTAGAATGAATTGAAATGTATTGGTTCATCATTTTGGAGCCTGGGAAATCCAAGATGAAGTCATTGGCATCTGTTTCTGGCCTTAATGCATCATCATATGGGGGAAGAAAAACAGAGCAGCCCTTTGTAATGGCTTTCCTCTATTCACAAAAACAGAAACCCTGTGACCCAAACACCTCCCTTTAAGCCCCACACCCCAGGCTGCTGCATCGGGGATTAAGTTTCAATATGAATTTTTGGAGGAGACAAAAACATTCAAAGAACAGTATAAATCATACCCAAGTTTTAAAAATATGTTATGGAAAATTGCTAAAATAATTTTAATGAGCCTTTACTCATAATGCCTTAATATCTGTATCCATTAATATTCATTAATATTATTAATCCATTAACATCTGTATCCATTAATATACCCCTTGACTCACAATGAGCCCCCTTTCTTACAGAAATTAGCTGTATTAAATTTTCTTTCCTAGAGAACAATTAACTTTATTTGAGAGTAGACAGGACCGAGGGGTGATTTGCTTCCTAGGCAGGCTGAAGAACAGTGCAAAGAACACCATATTAAATTTTAATTAAGTCATTTTCTGGCTTGAAAACTTGTGAGGCTTCATATTGCAATGAGATAAAATGCAAAATATTCAGCTTCTCATAACAACTTAGAACTTTTCTTTTACCTTTCTGGCTTAATCCACAATCCCTTTGATGACTCTGATAGAATGTCCTAATAGGTAATTTTAGGAACAAGGCACAACCAAAAATTTGGGACACAACCTGACAATTTCCTAGTCTTCATTCATGAGCGTCTGATTTCCTTTTCCTTTTCAGCTCCTTGTGTTCATATGTGAAATCCAGGAGCCAGATTTCTTTGGTACAACTTGGGAACAGCTGATAAATTTTCATCTCCCTGCTGTAAGAGGTGGTTTATAAACTCTGGGTTTTCCTATTCAGTAAATAAGTGCCACGGGCCTGTCAGGTGCCAGGTCCTGACTCAAAGGCGTTCCAAATCCTGCTCTCTCTCTGGGGGTGCTTCAAGAATCTTGGATGCTGTCACTATCCTACATTCCCCAAGCCAACCTTGTTGATAATTTTGTCTGGGGTTTGTCTTAATCTGGGGAATTCCTATTCCCCAACACAAATCCAGTTCTACCCAGATGAGCACAGCCCCTCCCACTGTACCCTCATCAAAATTCCTCTAGTCCGAGGAACACTCTCACAGGCAGAAGAGATGAAGAGGGGATGGCAGCTGTCTGACGGGAGGTAACTCAGTAGATGGCTTCTGCATGCTTTTGCTTGATTGAAGAAAAGGACAAGTGGGATTTTCACATTTTGCCTTTTTTTCATCCTTGAGTTCCTTTTTCTGACATTTCTTTCCCCTGAGAGAGATTACCTTAGCAGGTGCTAATGCCCTCTGGTTCCATAGGAAAGACACAGGCAGTGAAAAATAACATGTGCATGGTTTGGATGCACTATGGTTTGAAAGTCTGTGTCCTCGACAAGGTTCATGTTGACACTTATCCTTCAGTGGAACAAAGGGGAGGTAACTGGACCTTCATGGATAGAATTAACCCTTATAAAATGGCTAGAAGGATGAGCTTGCCCTTTTGCCCCCTAGACTGTTTCACCATGTGTTATCAGAGTTTTTCTTCTCTAGAGGAGATAACCAGAAGAAGGCATTTTGGAAGCAGAGGGAAGCCCTAACCAGCTACCCAACCTGCCAATAGCTTGAAACTAGGATTTCCAGTATCTAGGATTGTGAAAAAAAAAATGCAAACTAACTAGACAAAAATAGCATCAGGAATGTCCTAAGACAGGGGAGAATTAGGGGAGAATTGTTTATATGATGTAATTTTTTCCACAACTAGTAATCACTGTGTAAAAATCAAGAGTTAATAAGATAAAGAAAAAATAAATAGAAAAGCCTTCATCCTTGAGGGCTGCCTGCTGCCCCAAGGGGTCCAGTGATCCTACTTAGAGTAAAAGACATATTTGTGTCCCTCTGTCAGTGATTCCTTCTGGGGCTGGGATGTTTGCTTGCTGCTTCATGACACTTCTCAGAGTTCCCAGTCCTTCACATGACCTATCCAGATGTGGTTATTTGACCTTTACCCTTGGCAAGAGGTTCTTCTCCCAGTAAATCAGCACTGATCATACAGCTCCTAGGGGAGCAATATATAAACAATGGAGAATTTGGGCACAGGTATTTTTTGTAACAATGTAACACAAACATACCTCTTATTTAAATATTTCTATACCTATGCTTTTGTACTGCCCATGAAGTCTTGGTCACAGTCTTGTACACCTAGAAACTATCCTTTATATTGACTTGGTCATAATCTGTGACATCAGCAGCTCCTTTAAAATTCTGAGTCTGGAGTTTGGGATTGACGTATGAGACCACAAGAAGGAAATTTCAGTAAAACAAACTCTTTTTAAGTTAAAAAGTTTACATATCTGAAAAAGATTTAAAGTAACAATGCTTGATAGGAAGTGTACTCATTACCTTGCTCATGTAACTGTAACCCCTCTGTACAGTATTTTTTACAATAAAAATGTATAAAACAGTTAAATTGCAAAAAAAGATTTAAAATACTATTGATAATAAAAATTTAAAACTGGGAAGATGGGAAGGGATGGTAAGGGGAAACAAAGGAGGAGGCAACAATGCTTGCTAAGAAAATGTACTCATTACCTTGCCCATGTAATTGTAACCCCTCTGTATTTTCACAATAAAAAAAATTTAAAACTGCCTTCTATACCAGATTTAATATAAAAATTACCCAATAGTACACAAAATAGAAAATACACAATAGGGCACAAAAATCAATAGCAATATTTATTGGAGTGGTTGAATCCCCTTTTCATTTCCAAAATTCTTCTTTAGGAAGTTTTCTAAAATGATTGACCTCATTTTTTAAAAGTCAAGTTTTGTTCCTGATACCCCTGAATTAAGGCCCAACAGTATCAAGGTTCAATATCTTACATTGTTTACCAAATCATGACCAGTATTTTCTTTCACATTTTATAAATAATTTAACAATTCGATAACATTTGAATATTTTTTATTGTTACCAATGAAGAAAGCTATTTAGTATTATTAAAGATCAAGAAAACAAAATGAATAAGATGTTGGGTCACATGTGAAATTTCGTATGTAACTGATATTGAGCTAGAGAATTTCTTTTTTCTTTGAATAATAGACTCTTGCTTTTTTTTGGCAATCTTTAAGAAACAAAGGTGTTTATTTACAATATTACAGAAGCTTGTCTAGATGGTATCATATTTCTACAAGAAGAGAAACTCTAGAAGGAAACCTAAAAATATACTATATTTTATAGCACCACTAATGTAAGTTTCAGAGATTAGCTTTAGTTATAAATGTGATTTGCAATATTAAAATTGGTAGCTAAATTCTCAGTAAAAAGCTTAACTGAAACTAATGCTTACTGGACAGGTTGCTTAGCAATTATACTTCCTTGTTTTTATATTAATTTCCCAGAAAGCTGCTTCTCAGATTAATGCATGATGGATTAAAAAAAAGCTCATTATGGTTCCAAAACAGTTTTTATTTCTGAGGTTTGTAAGCATCATCTTATTATAAAAAAGGGGAGTCCTAAATCTCTCATCCTGATCTATTCTCTCCGCTCCTTATGTATTTATTAGGCACAATGTCCTTTTACTATTTGGTCAAAATTATGGAAACTCATCCCAAAAAAAGGCAGGTTCAAAAACATACAGTTTCTTCCTAGTCTTACAGAAGGCTCACTGATGGCCGTATATTCTTCCTTGGATCACTCGTTTATCTGTAAACTTGTGGCTTACAATGCCTGGTCCAAAATATGCATCAATAATGTAAATTAAGTTGGGCACTGGTAGCCTGTAATCTTCACTACTTAGGAGACAGATCTGAGGACTGTGTTTCAAAATCAGCCCAGGAAGAAAACTCCATGAGACTCTTATTTCCAACTAACCACCAGAAGACTGGAAGTGAAGCTGTGACTCAAAGTGGCAGAGCATTAGCCTTGAGAAAAAGTGCTTAGAGACAGCACACCCAGACCCGGAGTTTAAGCCCCATGACAGACAAAAAATTTAAAAAATAATAATGTAAGTTAAGATTTTTTAACTGTTTCCTTGCCAAGTTTAATACTTAGATGGGATAATAAGGATACTTTACAAATATTTGAAATTAATCGAGCTGAATGTATAAAGGTGCTTGGGTGTAAAAGCACACATTTCAATGTTTGCATATTTTTATCCAGTTAGCAGATGAGAGAAAGGAGAGAAGACATGGTATTGTGTCCATATATTAGCCATTTATTTTCTCAAAGACTCCCAAATAGTTACCTCATAATCTAATACTGTAGGGGAAAAAAGCTTCCCATTTACAAGTTCTACCATCAACACCACTTCCAAGATCTGCTGCAGGTCCTTGTACAGCAACAAACCGAAGCTGCTCCTCACTGATAATCGTCAGACCACAAATAAACCCCCACATCTGTGCCCTGGACTTCCCAAGACCACACTATGCTGGTTAACTTAGGTGTAATGAAAACATTGCTGACTGCAAGCAAAGCAGGCTTCAACCAACTAGAATAGATTTCATTTACTTTTGAGACAACTAAAGCCTTATTTTATTTCATTTCTTATTCAGTCTGCTCAGGAGGATCTTCAGTGAGAGAAATTAGAGAGCTCAACTAAAACTTGAATTAAAAATTTAAAAAAAAACAAGGACAAGACATTGCTATGCATCTTTATTCTAACTCATTGAGACTTTTAAAATCATGTTTTAAAATACTCATTTAATATAATAGAAAATACCTTGATGTGAGTTAATATAATTACAATTAGTCTGAAGGCTTTTCTCTAATGATCTGAAGCACTCATTAACATTTAATATGAATGCCAATTCTTTTTTTTTCAATTTCCATTCATTTCCCACACACAGTTTTCAAACGCTGTTTAGTTGGCTTATTTTTGCTATGTACTTTGATCCTCTCACACCACTGATTTCTTCTTTTTTCTCTGCCTCACTCTCACAAATACCCCATGCAGGTAGTCACATTTAATATTCACGCATCATTATTATTATCATCAGCCTCATCTTCATTTTAAGTCTTCATTTTGCTCACATATGAGCAAAAAATGTGATCTTTGGCTTTCTGAGCTTGGCCTAGCTTGCTCAACATGATGATCTGTTTTCCTGAAAAATTACATAATTTAATTTGCATGTGCCTATGTGTTTGTGCGTCCATGTGCCATTCTTATTTTATCCATGTATCTGTTGTTTGGCATGAATGCCAGAGTTAGATGCCCAGTGCAAGTACTAGTCAATGCTGTAGAGATTGGAAGTCCATATGCCCCCCACTAGTGATTTGCAACATGTTGGTATTATAGCATTGGCTGGTGGGGTTAGGCCTAGCGTGGTAGGGTTAGGTATTGAGGGTCTAGTTAAGGTTTGGTTGGCATTTACTTTATAGCTAAGTCATAAATGTTCATGTAACCTGATATAAGGCCTACTTCATGTGTAGGGATTATGTAAAATAAAACCAATCTAATGTAAGATCCTCACCTGATTGGCTCATTAATGACAAATTCTCCATCTCTTATAGAGGGGACAAAATTTGGAAAAAAAAAAAAAAGAGTGCTTTACATGTTTAAATCCTGACATGTATACAAAGAAGCCAGAAACTTGTCCCTTAATAGCTCACAACTGTGGCAACAAAACAATCTTACCCTCTGGTGTCAAGATGGAAACATGACCAAACAGCTTCGATGTGGCTTTGAGGCAGGGGGAGAGAAATGGCAGATGCTCCCCCACTTCTAATGGTATCCTCTGATTTTTGACAATTACCAGCATCTTGGATATAAAGAGGCTGTCTGCCTAAGGTCCAATTCATTTTCATTTCAGATCTTTGTTGGATCACCACCTCCTGAAGCAAGATTGATGACTACATTTTCAGAGGGCAAATGGTTATGCTGTAATAGTCTCTGTGGATTTGTAGTATCCAGAGAAGTTTTGAATAGGAATCACTATGAGGTGCTCATTTCACCATGGGAAATGCATAAATACCCAAACAGTTATCAAAGATGTTACTGCCCCTCAACCAGTAAATCCTTTACAGCTCCAATTAGATTCTTTTTATTTTGAAGGAAAATGTCCCAGAGAAATTGCCCCATGCACTGGATTGGAATCCTTAGAGGTAATATTGTGCTGGGAGCTAGTGGCTCACCCCTATAGTACTAGCTACTCTGGAGGCTGAGGATTTTGGATCAAAGCCAACCAAGAAAGTTCCTGAGACTCTTATCTCCAATTAAGCTCCAGAAAACCGGAAGTGGCACTGTGGCTCAAAGTGGAAGAGCACTAACCCAGAGGGGGAAAAAAAAATCTCAGGAACAGCATCCAGTCCCTGAGATCAAGCTGTGTGAGAGACCAAAAAATATGTGTGTGTGTGTGTGTGTGTGTGTGTGTGTGTGTGTGTGTGTGTGTGTGTGTGTGTGTGTGTGTGTGTGTGTGTGTGTGTGTGTATTGTAAATTTAGTCCTGGATTGTGCCTAAACACAGACAAAGCTAGATTCAAATGTTAACTTTGCCACTGTGTCACTCTATTAATCTGAGGCTCATTTGTTTTTTTTGTTTTGCTTTTTGGTCATCTGCAAAGCAGGGATACTAGACAATATCCCAAAAGTGTTTTTCATAATTAAAGAGATAATCCATATAAAGTGCTTAGTGCAAGGATTAATATATGTTAGCTCTCATTTAATAGCTGGAGCATAGTAATCTGCTGACATTGAGTATATTTTTTGATAATGTTTATTTACAATCTCTACATTTGATCATGGTGCCTGAGTGAATAACGGAACAAGTGTGCATCCGGTTTTTCTGACGTGTCATATATACACTATCTTTCACTCAGCAGGATCAGGTGGGCTTCCCTCAGGAAGGGTCTCACTGAAATTGTCTTTTTGGTGATAACAAGATTGGGTGCCTCCATCACATGTTTGTAGGTGACAGGTCATGTGCAGTGGATAGACAGCTGGCTGGTTAGCATCAGATCTGCCATTGGCCATCACTGTATATTATTTCCTGCTTTGGAAGTGAAGTTCCTCATAAGGGAAGAGAACCCATAACCTTGGCCTTGTTTCTATTCTCTCTGGCGCATGGAAAAGCTGCTAAATGACAGCCTGTCAACCAGTTGGCTCATCTTTGGCACTAGGAAAGACAACTTGAGAAAAAGAGCAGCTGGGAGCTGACCTTGTACTACTGCCAGGGCCTTAGCCCAACCCCTGCAGCTCAGACACAAAGACCAATGTTGTTGCCAAGTGGTTTTGCAAATGTTATAAATCTTTCCAATGAAAAGAATGATCAATACATGACACATTATCCCTTTCACCCTGAGCATACATGCTGCTTGTCTCCTGGTAACAGATTGGTCTACAGTAAATACAGCTTGTCTTCCATGTTTCATTGCCTTTCTCAGATGACCACACTGATGGTGCACACTGCCTTCCTCCGGAAGGAGGGAGCTGGGCTTTGGTTCTGGAGCAACTAGTCATCTCATACATAGTTTTGAGCTAGGAGGAAATAACTTGTGTTGTTAAATGTCTTCTCTGCACAAATATTTGTGTAGGACTCCATATTCATGTGACCCCTTGATATACCCCAAATGACCCTGAAGAGCAAGTATAATAAGCCCCATTTTACTGAAATGGGGTCTGACACTGAACTGTGTAATGTGCCCAAGATCACAGAACCAATAAGTCATCTAGTTGAGAAGCTAAGTTAGTTCTGCTAATTCCAGGGCCTTTGTTGTTTCTGTTGGACCATGATGGCCCTGAACATGTTGTCCTCATCTGCAAAATGAAAATGAAATAGATGAACAACATGCAGGAATCTGATCAGAGGTCTGATGCAAGATCCCAAGGAAGTAGCAGCATGCATGAGTCTACTTGTCTTCTAGATCCTGAACAGACACTGCAGCCTTATAAATGACTCGTTGGAGCCAGTTACTGGGCTCACACCTGGAATCCTAGCTACTCAGGGGGCTGAGACCTGAGGATCATGGTTCAAAGTCAGCCAGGGCAGAAAAGTCTCCAGGAGACTCTTATCCCCAATTAACCACCAGAAAACTAGAAGTGGCGCTGTGGCTCAAAGTGGTAGAGTGCTAGATGCAAGGCACTGGAATCAAATACAGTGAAAACAGGGGTTATACCATGAGGGAAGAACATACGAAGAAACAAAAAAATCACATGGTGCATTATAAATACATTAAAAACAACAACAAGAAAGATAAAACCACTTATGGTCCTATCTTGGGGTTCATCTTGCTTAGCATAATTTTATATGGTCACATGTACATAGCTTTTGATCTTTTCTGCTTGTTCTAGACATATACTAATTATTGCAAATAAGGGAAACCATGGGACCTGTGTTTCTTTGGGCCTGGCTTACTTCACTTAATATAATTTTTTTTCCAAGTCTTTCCATTTCCTAACAAATGGGGCAGTGTCATTCTTTCTCATTTGGAGAGGGGAAGGGAAATAAGCAAAAGCTGAAATAAGAATACAAGATGAGGGGCTGGGAAGGTGGCTCAGTGGTAGAGCTCTTGCCTTGCATGCACGAGGCTCTGGGTTCTATTCCTTAGCACCACATAAGCAAAAAGAAAAAAGCTGGAAGTGGTGCTGTGGCTCAAATGGTAGAGTGCTATCCTAGAGCTGAAGGACAGCTCCCAGGCCCAGAGTTCAAGCCCCACGACCAGACCCCCCCCCAAAAAAAAGAAATGTACTCATTACTTTACTAATGTACAGTATTTTACAATTTTATATATATATATATATATGTATATAATATGGTAGAGTGCTAACCTTGAGCAAAAGAGCTCAGAACAGCACCCAGGGTCTGAGTTCAAGCCCCATGACTGGTCAAAAAAAAAAAAAGACTCCTGGGCTTTGGTTTGGCAAGGGCATGTGTGAGGTAGATGAAGAAAAACCCTAGAAAAGCCGATGAACCACCAATGAAATGCTCTGCCTTGCATGTGTCAGTACTGCGAACACTTCCTTGATGTGTATGCCACCTTAATGACTAAGATTGAGTTTCTCACTTGTCTCCAGTGTAACAGCCTACAGCAGGTTTTATATTGATTTAAAATAATAAATAAAGGTGCTATTTCCTGCCAGCAGAGTTTGCAGACTGAATCACACCTGCTGTATAATACTGGATATGACTCATGCCGGTTCCTGCTACGTATGGAAGCTTTATTGTAAGCTAGCTTCCGTCTGTTTATAATCACTCATAGACTTCCTTTTCACAAGGTATAATTTTAAAGGAATTAAATATGAGTTATTCAAAACTTGATATTAAATTAGGCTCAGCTTCCTGTGGAACTGCTAATTGCTCCAAGTCTATTTAACAGTATGATTTCTAGTAGTCACTCATGAAAGCATCATGCAGAAAGGGTTAAGATATATACTAAAACATTACTTTGTACTTAGATTACCGTATAGTTAAGAGTCTTGCTTGACTCAGACAGATACTAGTTATTGCAAATAAGGGAAACCATGGGACCTATGTTTCTTTGGGCCTGGCTTACTTCACTTAATATAATTTTTTCCAAGTCTTTCTATTTCCTAACAAATGGGGCAATGTCATTCTTTCTGATGGAGGCATAGAATTCCATTGTGTATATATACCACATTTTCTTGATCCATTCATCTACTGAGGGGCATCTGGTTGGTTCCATATCTTAGCTATGGTAAATAAGGCTGCAATAAACATAGTTGTGCTGGTAGCTTTATGGTCTTGTTTGTGATCATTTGGGTAAATGCCCAAAAGTGGGATTGCTGGGTCATAGGGGAGCTCTATGTGGAGTATTTTGAGGAACCTCCATACTATTCACTGTAGGTATAATTTGTGGAGGGGACCGAAAAAACAAATTGTTTAAATAGGGATACAGGTGGACCCATGGACCCATTGCAACAATGAGATGTACAAGGCATTACTTTGGTGAGGGGGGAAGGAGGATTGGTTGGGGGGTGGGGGGTGGATAGGAAGGGATGGGAAGGGGAAACAAAGGAGGAGGCTACAATGCTTGATAAGAAATGTACTCATTATCTTGCCCATGTAATTGTAACCCCTATGTACAGTATTTTCACAATAAAAATAAAAATAAAGAGTCTTGCTAATTTGGAGGGGGGAATGGGACAGCAATGGCTCAGGCGAAGTTTTAAAGTCTAGATCTCAGGAGTGAGGAGGGCATCAGTCTTCCTTTGATTATATAAGACTCCATAGCAAGTACATAACAAGTACACTTTAGCATGTGTCAAATTTTATGTAAAATGTTTTTAAGTTGTCTTTAAGTAGTTGTGCAAAGGAGTTTCCATTTGACAAAGCAGTTTATGAAAAGAGTGGACCTTGACCAGTGTCACCCTTTTCAACTTCTTACCCTTTCCTCCCCTGCCTACCCCTTCCCTCTCTCTTCTTAATTTTGTCTGGTAAACACTGGATGCTTGTTTGCATGTTCCCCCTCTTCTTCATTCATTTACTCCTTTCCCCTTGACCCTACCCTACCCCTTTCAAATACTCGCTTCCTATTGTTTTATTTTGCTGAACTTTGATGTTGGCTTTCTAAAGAATTACAGTATTTGAGGTCTCTTTGAATCTATCGTATTTCAATTAATACAATTGTGTACACTTGCATACCACTTGGGAGTTTGTAAGCTAAATCTAGTTTCCATATATAGGAGAAAACATAGATCCTTTGTGTCTCAGGCCCAGAGAGATAAAACATGTAAACATGTTTTAATGCAAGAACATCTAGTAAGACTCAGGTTCCAATCCTACACCAATTTACACATACCTCCACACATTGGCTCTCCTGCTTTACCAAAAAGTTGGGTCACATCTTCTTAACACCTATTCTTCACATCTAACCCCACCTCTCTCTCTCTCTCTCTCTCTCTCTCTCTCTCTCTCTCTCTCTCTCTCTCTCTCTCTCTCTCTCTCTCTCTCTCTCTCTCTCTCTCACACACACACACACACACACACACACACACACACACGCCATGCCTTTAACTTTACTGAAGAAACAAGCAAAACCAACACCATGATTATGTTATAATTGCTAAGTCTACCAAAATGCTTTACCTACTTCCTTCTTTTGCAACAGTGGAGAAAATTGTAACATTTATTGCCTGGGTTTGTCACCCTCAGGCACATCAAGATGCTGTAGTATCCTTCTCCAACTTAAACAGCCACAAACTGACTCCTGGGACCTCAGGCTCCCTCCAGCTAAAATTTTCTTTCTGAGAACCGGTCTATCTTACATTGTCTCATCTCCCAGCTTCTCTTCAGCCCCGTTGACTGTTTTAACATAAGCCAGTGTCGTCACTAACAATGTCCTTGTGTTGTTACATCAAGTAGTCACTTCTTTGTGCTCTAGTTTCTCGATTCCTTGCCATTTACCCAATGGGCTTGAGTATCTATTGCAGCTCCCTCTTTCGTGGGTTTCCAGTCACCTCAACTGATGTCTGCATTAGCATCTTTCTCCAGCACCTTTATTGATTAGTGCTAAAGATTGTACAGCCTAGACTCTTCCTCCAATTCTACCTCTGACCTCTCCCTTTTGCTCCAGACTCAGACAGATGCCTTCTTGACATTCTCATTTGAATATATAGTAGTGCATTTACCTCAAATTTGACGTGTCTAAAACATTCCTGCTCTCTTCATTCTTACCCATCTTTCCTTCTCAGTGAGTGACCACCTTCTAAATAAACTTTGTCACTAAAACAAAGAAGAAAAACCTAGAAAGAATACTTAACTTCTCTCTTTCCATTTACGTCCAAATTCTGAAGCTAACACTCTAAAGCTACCAGTACAACTATGTTTATTGCAGCATTATTTACCATAGCTAAGATATGGAACCAACCTAGATGCCCCTCAGTAGATAACTGGATCAAGAAAATGTGGTATATATAAGCAATGGAATTCTATGCTTCCATCAGAAAGAATAACAACATTCCATTTGTAAGGAAATGGAAAGACTTGGAAAAAATCATATTAAGTGAAGTAAGCCAGACCCAAAGACACATAGGTCCCATGGTTTCCCTCATTTTTAATAATTAGTATATGTCTAGGATAATCCTACCAGATGAGCAGAATAGCTCAATAGCAATGTAATATGACTATATAAGGTGATGCTAAGCAAAATGAACTGCAAGACATGGACACAAAAAAGTTTTTCTTTGTTGTTGTTTTATGTACTATGTGATTTCTTTTTTCTTTTGTTTTTTTCCCTATGATTAACCCATGTTGTCACTATATTTGATTTTGGTATCCTGTGTCTTGCATGCAGATTTTTCTGAATTAGGGAAGGGACGGGGAAGAACAAAATGGTGAGACAAAGGACAAAGGGGGAACCAATGCAACAGTGATACTCACAAGACAATATGTTGGAAATGATCTGTGCAACTTGTGGAGGGAGGAAGTAGGAGAGAATGAGGGAGGGATAACAAGTTCAACAAGAAAGGTGCTCACTACTTTACTATAACCCCTCTGTACATCACCTTGACAATAAAATTGTGTGTGTGTGTGTGTGTGTGTGTGTGTGTGTGTGTGTGTGTGTGTGTGTGTGTGTGTGTGTGTGTGTAACATTACCACTGCCTTCCTAATTCAATAGTCACCATGTTTAGTTCTGGTTACTGCTGTGGCCTTCTAATTCATCCCTTGTTTCCACTTCTAATCCTCACAAATCAGCTTCCAAATAACAGCTGGACACTTTTAATTATAAATCAGCCCATATCACTCCCATTTACAGCAAGGCCCCCTGCCTCTGACCAGAAGAGAAACTTCATCAACTGAAGTTCAAATTCACAGCTTCAGAGAAGCATCTTATACTTAAGCCATGCCCTAACCCTTCACTTTAGTTTTCTTCTTTTAATAGTGTCTCCTGCTTTTCCCCAGGCTGTTCTTGGATTGTGATACTCTTAACTCCACCTCCCTCGTAGCTGGGATTACAGGTGCATGCTACCATACTCAGGCTGTTTTTCACATAGGTCCTGCTTATGTTAATGTTTTTGCAGAGGCTAGCCTTGAACTTTCATCCTTTTGTCTCCACTGGCCAACTTGGGATTCTAGATGTGCACAGCCTAGCCCAGGTTACTGAGCATGTCTTATCTATAGGTCTATACCCTTACTGTTTTCTCTGCTTGGCATGATGAGTTTCTAATTGTAGAACTTCCTTCACCTTGGTGTCTAAGTATTAAATGTCACCTAAGAGAGGACATAGCTCATACATACCTATACAAACAACTGTAATTTTTATTATTTTAAAAAACTCCTTAGTATACTGTTTGTATATCGAAAATTTGTTTACATTATTTAAGTTTATTTTGTATGAGATCACTGACATAAATTCTGTCATAAAGTCTAAGAGAAACACATTTATACTATCTCAGTGAAAGATTTTTAATCATTAAATACATCCACATTGACTTAGTCTCAGAACTCTTTCCAGTACTCCCAATGAGACTTTTGTCTTAATTTTGTGCTTTCCATATCCTACATGTCTTCTTGTATCTACCGCAAACCTAAATAGCATTTTTCTCCTATTTCCGGGAGTTTCTAACATATAGACAACTATTCCACTTCATCACACAACGAATTGTCTTGTAATCACTCATCTTACAAGTTATAATTGCACTACTCTTACAGTCACAGAACCATTTTTGTTTGTGTTTCATTCGACTGCTTTTCAAGACTTCATTTCCAGTGCCCTTTATCTGAAAGTGGATACTAAAGATGTCAGACAGATGACACTAGTCCCCAAAATGAAAGTAGTTTCAATAATAGAAGCATTCTAATCAGCAATGGCCAACTCTACCAGGCCATTTTCTTTTTCTTTTTGATGATATTCATCTCTATATTTATCTTCTGCAAACAAAGCACAGATAATGAAAGCAGCTATCATATCAAAGATAACTAGCAAAAATGCATTCTGAAAAATTTAAACAGAAAACACAAGAAGATTAATATATTATATAAAATATAGTATATATAATATAAAAGATAGTATGTATAATATAAAAATAGAATAAATAAGCATATAGATAGTGGAAAACCATCTAGATTCTCTTCCTCTCCTGCTTCTGCTCACCAGAAATACCTGGGCAATAAGTCTAACCCTGATATTTTATTTAATTTTCATCTTTATTATAAAGGTCATACACAGAGGGGTTACAGTTACACACGTCAGGTAGCGTATATTTCTTTTTGGACAATGTCACCCCTTTTCTTGCTCTCTTCCAGTTTTTGCCTCTGCCACCACTCACAAGCTGTGTATTTCATTTTCAACATTGTGTCTACTGAGTACCATGGCTGCATCTGTTCCTTCTTTGTCCCTCCATTCCAGTGCCTCCTCCCTTTCTCCTCCAAAGACAGATAAATGAGCAAACAAGATAAAAATAAAAGAAAACAAAACCATCAACAAAGAACAAAACCTCTTGTTTCTATTTCCTGGAGTTCATTTCAATAAATATTTTAGATGAGCAGAGACATGTAAGTATCAATCCTTTGTATTTCTCTCCTAAGAGTAGTCCTGATTTTCTTTTAGTACTTAAGGTGAACTATGATTTAAATGTAGTGTTCTTAACAGATGAAAACTTCTATCATTGTAATCTGTCTGGGTCTGGCTGGACCGCACCTGTAATCAGGTGACTTGGTAAGGGAGGGGGCATACATTCTTGTTACAATCTACTGACAAGGGATCTGTACCACTCCCTAAAATTGCAGGGCACCATGGACACAGACAGCACTCCTCTGTGGTCCTCCACATGGCAGGGGGCACATTAACTTATAATTGGTACTAATACTAAACTTCGATGCCATCCAAATATCTGTTCATCCCACAAAAGGGAAAAAGATTATACCCAGCCTTCTGTGTAGCTTCAGAATTACTACAGTGGCCAAAAAAAGAATCCCAACTCAAAAGAGCCTAGAGGAAACACAAGATAAGTAGCAAAAATAGAAGATGATCCTCACAAGTAAGTCAGGGAAATGCACAGGGTGTGATGGGAGATAAGAAATGGAACATTTAATCCAACTTGGGACTCCAGAAAATAATTACTGGAAAAATGTGGCACGTTGGCTAAGCCATAGGATGGGCAGGAATTTACAAATTAAGACAAATGAGTCAATATTTCTAGAGAAGGAAATACCATGGGTAAAGTCAGCATGGTAAGAAATATTAGGATGTTTGCCAAGAGATACAGTCAACTCAACATCATTTAAACAGGCAAAATTAGGGAGAGTATAAAGAAAAATCAGGCTAGATTTAAGACTGGTGGAGAAAATCCAAATGGCAAGCAATTGCAGTCCAGGTGAGAGGTATCAAATGGCTAAACTAGGGCTGGGCTGACAGGTGGAGAGGAGGGGATAGATGTAGGAAATATGCATCACTCCTTCTTTGCTCAGGTGTTTGCTGAACTTTGGGTAGTATGTTAGCCTGAGTTTATAAACGAAGTAGCTTCTCAATCTGGCAGATCACACACACACACAGCAGGCAGATCTGAGGACTAGCTCAGACTACATTGACAGATGTGGTAAGCAAGGAAGTGATAGTATGGGTCAGCTTCCACACTTCTGGATGCACTGCTGGATAGATAGGTCTCACTCCCTGAAATCAGCTTGACTGGAGCCGGACACCAGTGGCTCACATCTGTAATCCTAGCTACTCAGAAGCTGAGATCGGAGGATCATTGTTTGAAGCCAGCTCAGGCAGATAAATCTGAAAAAATCTCCAATTAACCATCAAAAACCTGGACGTGGAGGCATAGCTCAAGTGGTAGAGCATCATCTAGGAGTGAATACAGTGAGCAAGAGTATAAGATTCTGAATTCAAGCCCTAGTGCCCACCAATTAAAAAAAAATTCTAACTGGGGAAAGAAAATAAGGTAGTAGGATTATAAAATGATAGGATTATACACTTTAGACTTGAAAGACTTACATAACAAAGAATAATTTTTTTCAGCACTGAATTGTGCCAAAGCATGAAGAAATATGTAAATAGTGCATAATCTGATGTGCAATTTTAGATATCCACTTGACTGGATTAACGATGTTGCCAAAGTAGCTGGTAAAATACCATTTCTGAGTGTGTCTGTGTAGTTATTTCCAGAAGAGACCAACATTTGAATCAGTAGACTATACAGATTGTCTTCATCAACATCCACTCAGTTGAGGATGAACCAGACCAAGGCAGAAGGGCTCATCCTCTCCTTTTAGGGTTCCATGTTCTCCTGACTATGTAGGTTGGCTCAAACTGTGAGAAGACTAGGCAAAGTCTGTGAATGTAGTAACATTTTTTATCTACTGTGAATTTTTTTTCTCATGATTGATTTTCTTATTGTAGTCCCAGATCTTTTTGAAGATGGTATTGAGATCTTTTAAACCTGGGAATGTAATAGATTATTGACCTTCCTGAGTCTAATTTTCCGTTTTAACCAACTTCCTTCAAGAAAAGAGAAATAATTTCAAAGGGAAAGGAAACACACAATCAGTTGGTACAAACAGCCCAGAGAATGCTTTCTAATTTGTAAAAAGATCAAATAACATTTTATATTAGGATGATAAAGAGATTAATTTCATAAGTAGCTATGCTCTAATATTATATGAATTGATACAACCATACAAAAAATAGAAAATGCCAAAAGGTTTCCTAAAATCATTTTAAATTCAAGATTATTTTTAAACTATCCATATTTATAGGGTACAATGTGATCATTTGATACAAGTATATAATGTGTAATGATTAATTCAGGATAATTAACATTTTTGCTTCCTTACACATTTATGATGTCTTCATATTGAGAACCTTTTAACTACTCTTCTCTAATTATTTTGTTGTAAGGTAAATCAGATACAAATCCAGTCATGAGAAAACAGAGAAGCCACATTTTGAAAGATTGAATTAGGAGTCTTTATTAGGAAGCCAGTGAGTGAATGGTGGACTCCTATCTCAAAGACCAGTAGCCCAGAACAGAGCTTACACCAAGCTCTTAAAGATAAAAACCACATGTTGTGGTGGAGATGAAGCCCAAATATAAACAGAGGCACCCACCAGGAGCCGGATTTCTCTGGGGCTAAGCAACATGATACATTTACATATCCTCTGTGAATCTAAATAACATGGCATTCAAGGATGGCTTGTCTCACCTCTAGCCTTGGAAGCTGAGTGAACAGCCCCTATCACCAGGTTAGGCACCAGGATAGCTGTGAAAACAAAACTTACTTAGACCTAGTCTGTCTCTTACATCAATTTATAACAAATGTAATATGTTGCAAGCCATCGTAATCGTATAGTACTGCAGAATACCAGTCCTTACAGCTCCTGTTAAGAACCTTGCTCCGGACCTCCTCATCCTTCCCTGTTTTTCTGGCCCTAGTGACTACTAGTCCACACTTTATTCAAGTCAACTGTTTTAGATTCTCTTTATGACCTCATATGTAGGAATTAATACTACCACACACAAAAATTTAAAATACCATGAGCTTAGCATTTCAATCATCATTAACCACAATAACAAAACCAGCCTCCATAAACAAAATCATCAGCTCATGTCTTTTGCCAAATTAAGGCAAAAAGAAAAGCAAGGCTGGGTGCCAGTGGTTCACGCCTGTAATCCTAGCTACTCAGGAGACTGAGATCTGAAGATTGTGCTTCAAAGCCAGGCTGGGCAGGAAAGTCTGTGAGACTCTTATCTCCAATTAACCACTAGAAAACAGGAAGTGGTGCTGTGGCTCAAGTGGTAGAGCATTTGCCTTGAGCTGAAGAGCTGAGAAATAGTGCCCAGGCCCAGGGTTCCAGCCCCATGACAGAAAGCAAGCAAGCAAGCAAGCAAGAAAGAAAGGCAAGTACTGAGTTTAAAAGTTTGATTTTTTTCTAGCCAAAGATAAGATTATTAATCTAATTACCTCCAAGGTAAAAAACCTACTGTTCGAAATCAGCATTTTGAGATGCAACCAATCATTCTGAACTCTTATCCTAATAACATTTGCCATGTTTTAAATGTTGACAGATTTTTGAAGGTTTACTTATAACTTGTAATGATCTGCTTTTTTAATCAAGCAAAATTAATATGTTCATAATAACATTCCAAAATATTAAATGCCTGAAGGCATTTATTGATTCATCCCTTGTGTATCTAATGTGTGCCATCAGTTTTCAGCCATTCATTTATGCGTGCATTGATTTAACTTTATGGAGCAGAGGCTGCATCTCCAACATGTAAAGGTGCCAATGAAAGGAAACTAGAACATACATTTTCTTCCCTTCCCTCCTACAATCTGATTGGAAAGCTAACTCTTAACACAGTGATTGCCACATACAGCAACTGACTAAGAACTCTTCCTCCATTGACTCCTGAACTCCAGCAATAGACCAAGAGTTTAGATTGCTGCTATCTCATTGTACAGATAGAAGAAATAAAGGAATTATAAAGGGAATAAGAAATCTGTCTAAGGTTACACAGCTGTTAAGCATCACCCCAAAAACAAAGAAAGAGGGAATTTTTCAATGCAAAATATTAGGTGTATTTGTAAGGAAATTCTGGAAAATACAAATAGGAGAGGGAGATCATTGGCTGAGATGATTGTTAGGGGTCAGTTTTAAATAGCATCTAAAAATAACCAAATGAACCCCAGCATCTGTTAGCAGATGTTAGATTATTACTAAGCAAGGAGTGGGGATCTGGACTGGAAGAGGGTTCTCAGGGTGCCTGGCTTTTGTAAAATCTGGGAAAGAGATAACCAATGTCTTAATCTCTCCCCTGCTCATATTTTATGTTTATCGTGAACAGCAGACTTTATTTGATGTTTTATAAACGCTCCATTGTTGTGCTTGTAAAAACAGGTTTACTTATGTCAATACTTGTTCTCATGATTGTCATTGTTTGACTTCCCATCTATTGTTCCAGGAACATTTTCTATTGTAAACGTCTAAATGTCAGGGGGAGAAAAAAAACTCAGTAGTTTGAGATGGACTCATTTCACTTTCTGTTTACCAGCAAATCATTACCATATTGCCACCTAGTGGTCATTCACAGAAGTAGCCTCTACAGGGGACAGAACTTGGATCTCAAGGTTTAAGATTATTTAAAATATCTGGTTATGTCATAATTACTTAGAACACACAGCTCCTTTTGCCAAAGGAAAGACATTCTGAGTGATTGTAAGGTTTAAGCATGTTCACAAAATCATTTATTCATCCCACTTATTCATCCACACTTGCCATTTGTGTTAACCATTTTCAGTTAGTTTCACGGAGTCTCTCAAATCACCTCACTGTGTTCCTTCTATTCCTACCATTCCCACAGCCTAGAGAAAACACCTGACCCCAGCCTTCCTCTCCAGCTATGTTGTCTCAACCTGTATTCAGTTCCTGAAACGGGACTTCACTGGGGTCAGCCTCTTCCTTAGCCTGCTGCTGGTTTCCTGATGCTGGGACTCCACAAAGAAGCGATACCAGGCTCTGAGCCACCTCTGGGCTACATTTCCTGTGCGTCTCCCTGCACCTCTCTGAACTTGAGATCTTGAGCTGCAGTGAACTCTCTCTGAGGAGTTCTGTTAGTGACTCCTACCAGTGACTCGTCATGTCCTGGCTACCCAGGACCAGGGAGGTAATTTCTTTCCTGCTTATTGCCCTTCCGCAGATACTTTTATGAATGCATAAGGAACCAACACTGAAGCTACCTGTTCATAGTTGGAAAAAAAGAAGCTTACTAGTACCTCTCCTTCTGGCTCCTCTCTGCTTGACTGGGGATTTGTATCTAAAGGTCCTGGGTTTTGGCACCATATGTTGAGAAAATGGAGGCAAATGGAAAAGGAATAGTCTGGCTCCATCGTCACCAGGAAGGACTGTTTTTTGAGGAACAGCGAGGGACACAGACCTTTCCCCGGGTTTGGAGGTTGTGCAAGGGAGAGAATTTGGGATCAGGCTTGTATGAGCAAGGAGGCAGGCATTAATGAAGAAGCCATTAGGTCTAGGGCTTTGGGGCCTTTCAATTGGGCTCACAATAGAATGTTTACAGCTTGGCTTAGCGACTACCCTACTCATCAAGCAAGTTCCCACATACCTGAGATTTTGCCTGGAGTGGGCATGCACCTGGGACATAGGGCGGGGAGTCAACTACTGTAGTCAAGAAGGCCTCGCCGTATGACCTGAAGCTTTTTATGCCCCGGATATTATGTAAGGATTAGCCAGGTATTAAATTCCATTCTGGAAATAAAATCCTATTCCTATTAATTAATTTTTTTAACTGGGGAAGGGAGATGACAAGCAAATACTTTACTAATATAAAAACTTGGAAGTGAAAAGTATCATAAATAAAACAATATATACAATAGACACAAATATGTGCACACACGTGGCTAGGCACTTCTTCAGTGAGTTCAGAGAACATCAAAGAGGCCAGCTTATCTGCAGCCCAGGAAAGCCAGAGGGAGATGCACAAATCAAAGATACTTGGAGAATAGATGCTCAAGTGCCTCCTATCAAGTTAGAATTCTACCCTTAATATAGACGATAATCAGCATAGTTATTTCATGATTCCCCTATGCTATTGAGCATACCAAAAATTCACTCTTGTGCTGGGCACCAGTGGCTCACACCTGTAATCCTACTCAGGAGGCTGAGATCTGAGGATCTTGGATCAAAGCTAGTCCAAGCAGATAAGTCCCTGAGGTTCTTATCTCTGTCATTACCAAAAATAATGCCAGACGTAGAGCTGTGGCTCAAGTGGTAGAACAGTGCCTCGGCTCTGAATTCAAGTCCCTGGACCACACACACACACACACACACACACACACACACACACACACACACACACACACACACACACACACACACACACACACACACACACACACACACACACACACACACACACACACACACACACATCATTCCTCTTTATTTTTGTTGTACCACAGCCTGTTCAGCCGTTCAGGCTGATGGGCCTGTGGATAGTGTCTAGTTCTTGGCGATTGATTATAAGTAACAGCTTTTGGCTGTTACAAGCATTCGTGTACAAATATTTGTGTGGACACGCTCTCATTTACCTTGGATGGCTGCACAGGAATGAAATAGCGGGTATGTTGCTCTATTTAGAATCTGAAAAACTGGTTTACACAGTGACAGGACCACATTAAATTTTTACTGTTAACGTGTGGGAGTTTCCGTTGCTCCACATTCTCTCCTAACCTTTGGTATGCTCATTCTTTTTAATTTTAGCCAGTTTAATAGGGATATGGATGTGATTTTGTAGTTTTCCTTTGCATGTCCTTATTAACTGGTGCTGTTCAGTGTGTGGCATGTGTTTATTTCTCATCTATATATCTACTTTGGGATAATTTCCATTGAGGTTTTTCCTCATATCCCTTTGAAGAAAAGAAAGTTATTTCCCTCATTTACAGTAATTAGTATACTTCTAGGATAATTTTATCAGATGTGCAGAAAAGCTCAAAAGCTATGTGCATATGACCATATAAGATGACGCTAAATGAAAGGAATCCCAAGATATGAACACAAGAAGTCTTTCTTCGTTGTTGTTTTAAATGTACTATGTGATTTTTTTGTTTCCTTTGTATGTTCTTCCCCCTGTGGTTATATCTGCTGTTGTCACTGTACTTGATTTTGGTACCCTGCATCTTGTATATACGTTTGTCTAATTTGGGGAGGGGAAGGGGAATAACAAAATGCTGAAACAAGGACACAGGATGACCCATTGCAATAACTTGGGGGGAAGGGGGGAGTGAGGGAGGTGAGGAAGGAAGGGATAGTGGAAGAACAACAAGAAATGTACTCATTGTCTTACTCATGTAACTGTAACCCCTCTGTACAGCATCTTCACAATAAAATAAAATTTAAAAAAGAAAGTCGTTCTGTTTGAGAGAACTCTGTGCATTCTAGATGTAAGTTATCAGACTCATGTCCTGATACTTGTTTCCATATTTCCCATTTTTTCTTTATTACTTTTTCTCATTTACTTTCTTCTTTTGGATTGGTTTGTGACATTTTGGTACTGCACCTCAGTTTGTAAATACATGGTGTGTGTGTGTGTGTGTGTGTGTGTGTGTGTGTGTGTGTGTGTGTGTGTGTGTGTGTGTGTGTGTGTCTAATCACATGTTTGTGAATGCCTAGACTTAAATGCTGGTACATATGTGGTTTCTTTTTCTCTTTGCATTTCAGTTTGGGAGTTTCTTTAAATCTAAGTCAAGTTCACTGATTATTTCCTAGTCACTTAATGTGTACAAATGCTTCTGTCTTCCCTCCTGGAGCTTTGGTTTATTTACCTATTTTTTGTCATATGTTTTATTTCTCTATGTTATAATCCCACAATGTTTTGTTAATTTTGCTTTAAGCTGTTGATTGTAGTTTAAAGGAAAAAAATCTCCACACTTACCTCCAGAGTTCTTATTGATGTTCACATGTTATTGATGTTCACTTTGTGTAGAGGCATATTTCCCTTGGATATCACAGATCTTCTGCTTAACACACTTCCTTTAACATTTCTTATAGTGAAGGTGTTTAATGCTGATGTAGAACATATGTCTGTTTTACAAGATATCTTTTTCTGGGTAAAGAATTCAAGGTTGAAAGTTTTGGTTTTCGATTTTAGTACTTTCAAGAATTTGCTCCAGTTTCTTCTTGTTTGTATTGTTAACATCAAGAATGCTACGGTCATTCTTGTCTTTGTTTTGTATGTAATCATCTTTTACTCTGACTGTCTCTTAAATTTTCCCTTGTTCACTGATTCTAAGCAATTTAACTATGATGCATTAAGGCATATTTTATTTATCTTTCATGTATTTAGGGTCTTTTAAGATTCTCAGAGTTCATCAGATTCGGAAACGTTTCAGTGACATCCTTTAAATACCTTTTTGATCATTTTCCTCTACTTTGGGCACTCCAAATTCTCCTGTGTTAGGGTAGTTGAAGTTACCCACCACCCACTGATTTCAAGATTTTTATCTTTCGAACAGTTTCATTCTGGGTTGTGTGGATTACCATTTAATTGAGCTCATTCATTTATCTGTAATGTCTAAACTTCTATGACTCCTTTCTTGTCTTTTTATCCCATACATTCTAGTTCTCGCTTCCAAAAATTAGACTCAGGTATTTACAATTTGTTTATTTATTAATTTATCCAGTGCCTGTACTGGGGCTTGAACTCAGTACCTATGCACTATCTTTTTTGCTTTTTCTACTCAACGTTGGTGCTCTACCACTTGAGCCACGTCTCTACTTCCTAGATTTTTGCTGGCTAATTGGAGATAAAAGTCTCTCAAATTATGTCTGCTTGCATTGGCTTTGAATGATGATCCTCATATCTCACTCTCCTGAGAAGTTAGGATTATAAGTGTGAACCACCAGCACCCAACTCAGGTCTTTTATATATTCTACATCTGTAACCAACTTTTCAACTTTTCCTCTAATGCTTAGATATATGGATTGTACGTACTTTGTTCCGATGCCAGTATTGACAAACCATATTAATAATTTTCAATGTCCTTCATTACTAATATTTTTTATTTCTGGGCTAATTTCAAATGTTTGGGTTTTTACCTCTAATGGCTTATATTTCCTGTGCCTTTCCATGTGTTGCAATTTTGATTAGATGCCAAAAATTTTTAAATTTACCTTTGAGGGCAGTGCATATTTTTTTAGTTTCTATGAATTTTTTTATTTCTTAAACTCTGTTGTAGGAGATGGATAATGGAAACCATATGATCCTTTTGAGTCTCACTGTTATGCTTTGTTAGGTGGAACAAAACAATGATTAGGTCTAATTTTGGTCCTAATTTCAGTGAGGCAAAATTGAGTACTTTATAAAAGTGCCTCATGAATTATGCATCTGGTGGAAATACATTCAATTGTGGCTCTGTCTGAGCACTAAGGATTTTCCTCTAATCCTGTGAGAGTCTCCCCACCACCCCATCCTTGGGTAGTTGCCTGTGCTGTTCAAGTCTCAGCTGAATATTCAAACAATACTTTCATTATAGTATTTATTACATTATATTCCAATGTCTTTCATATTTCATCACATCACCAGTGCCTGGAAAAGCACCTAACATGTGATAGAAATTCAGGAAATGCTTCATGGAAGTTCAGTGAGCTTTTCCTGATTCGTTATAGGGAGATACTCATGGACTGACTCCCCTCTGATCCACCTAAGCCTCAAGTGCCATCCCCTCATTGGCATTTCAGGCTTCTATGAAAGTGTCAGATCCTGATGCGATTTACCCCTCCCACTTGTTTGCCACATGGTTGTTAGGGAAAGTGATAATACATAGCAACCATAAGGCAGATAGATAGCTGGTGGTATCCATGAAGTAGAACCATATGGTGTCTCGTAGGGTTTCACCTTAGTCTATCTATACTGAATTCTGAAAATATCACAGTCCAGGAGTCAGAAAACCCGGCTTACAGTCTGTTCTGCCACCTGCTGGCTGTGTAAGCTTTCTGTTAACTCACCTCCTGAAACTATTTTTTTCTCATTTATAAAATGGCAGTGTTAATACAGGCTTACAATTTCTTATCTGAAATTCCAATATTCTAAAAGGAAAACCAAATGCTCTTTCATAACCCGTTTGACATCAAATCTGACCTGTGTGGAATGAACTAACATGAAGTCTTTAAAAACTTTTATTGATCCCATTATGGTTGCTCAGACTCCTGAGTTTATCATATAAAAGATTAAGTAAACTCATAAAATAAACTTACCTTTGTAAAATCTGAGAGATTGTGAATTCCCAAAGTTGACCGCACAGCACACAACTTAATGTAGCATGCTCTTAGGTCAAGCATTTCCTATGGACCTTTTCCTGAACTCATGAGGTTGTAGTGTGAGGAATCACAAATGAAAGAAACTATTATGGTGCTTAGGCTCATTAAATCTGAAGGGAATATAAGTAATTCATGTTTTAATTATGGATCCTTTTATCCTGAAATAAGGACATTTCCTTAAGTCTTCTGGAAGAGCACAATCTGTAACCTACTTTTCACAGCAACATGCTTATGTGTTACCATTTCCTCTTGCACATTATCTTATCATTGCTGCTTCTTCTCCTGATAGCCCATTCTTTCAGTGCCTTTGAGAATGTGATGAGAACATTCGGATTTTCTCCCAAGAAAATCGCTTGTTGGCTCCTGTAGAAACACTGTTACATGCACTCTAGGGAAGTCACGTAGTCCCCAAGCCCCCCAGGGGATCCTTCTTTGGGAGCTCATCTTTATGGGATTAAACAATGTCATGTGTCTCAGAAAGTTATCATTTCATAAGGTATTACTGATGATTAATACATTAAAATTATTTTGTATTTTTAAAACGATGGCCAGGGGTCAGTGGCTCTCACCTGTAATCCCAGCTACTCAGGAGGCTGATAGCTGAGGATCACAGTTTGAAGACAGGCTGGACAAAAAAGTTCATGAGAGTTTTAGCTCCAATTAACCACCAAAAAAGCCTGAATTAGAGTTGTGGCTCAAGTGGTAGAGTGCCATCTTTGAACAAAAAGAGCTCAGGGACAGCACTAAGGCCCTGAAAAAAAATCACTATTTTTTTTTCTTTTAACATCCAGTGTGTTTACTTGCAGATTTATAGGCACATTCTAGTTGCACAAATGAGGGAAACCATGCAGTCTACATTTCTTTGGGTCTAGCTTACTTTTCTTAATATAATTTTTCTTTCAATTTCATTATGAATGGTACAAAATCATTCTTTCTGGTAGACGAGTCAAATTTCATTGGGTATATATACCATAGTTTCTTGATTTAGTCATCCACTCAGGGGTATCTGGGTTAATTCCATATCTTGACCATGGTAAACAATGCTGCACTGAGCATAGCCATAGTAGTAGACTTAGTGTGGCCAGTTTGTAGTATATTGGATAAATGCCCAGGAGTGGGATTGCTGGGTCATAGGGGAGCTCTATATGGAGTCTTTTGAGGAATCTCCATACTTCTTTCCAGAGTGGTTGAATAAATTTACATCCCACGAACAGCGTTATAGTGCAAAAATGTTAAATGTTTCTATAATATTGAAAGCTATCAAAATGAATAAAAATTGACATCAGTTACTCTCCTGAATGGCAAGTGAATGGATAAAAAAATATAGCCATTACCAGTTCTATTTATTTTTTCTGTCATAGGGTTTGAACTCTGGGCCTGGGTGCTGTCCCTCAGCTCTTCAGCTCCAGACAAGTGCTGTACCACTTGAACCACAGCACCACTTCCAGTTTTCTGGTGGTTAATTGGAAATAAGAGTCTCATGGACTTTTCTGTCCAGGCTGGCTTTGAACTGAGATCCTCAAATCTCAGTCTCCTGAGTAGCTAGGATTACAGGCCTGAGCCACCAGCGTCCAGCATCCAGTTCTATTTTATATCATTCTGTTCTTATAACTAACAAATCCATACTGCATATACAGCTTATGAAGTATTTACAAATATAAGTCCTCACAAGCCTCTTCTCAAGCTAGAAAAAACATATTATCTTTCCTGTACAGATTAAAAAATGCAGTTTTAGACAGGTCCAATGACTCTTATCTAAGGTCACCTAACTTGGTCTCCAAATGTCTAATTTAGTGACTTTGCCAACATATTTCACTGGTTCTGGAGAAAATTACTCTGCACATTCCTCCTACATTCCAAGTTTTTAGTCACTATGTTGACCTTGGGCTTTTTATATATGTATTTTATATATAAGCTCATTTTATATTGTTCTCACACTATAAGATGATAGCTGCAACTTCTACTTTCATCTTGCACATTTCCTATTGATTTTCTATCTTCATCATTTTGGGTGACATGACACATTTGCGTGATTCAATACTTATTACTGAGAAAGCCTCGAAGACTAAATGCAGTCTTTTTTTTTTTTTTTTTTTTTTTGCCAGTCCTGGGCTTGAACTCTATGTCTGGGCGCTGTCCCTCGGCTCTTCAGCACAAGGCAAGCACTCTACCACTTGAGCCACAGCACCACTTCTGGCTTTTTCTGCTTATGTGGTGCTGAGGAATTGAACCCAGGGCCTCATGCATGCAAGGAAAGCACTCTACCACTGAGCCACCTTCCCAGCCCCCTAAATGCAGTCTTATAAGTACAAGAATATCATATTATTCTCAAGGCTGAAAGCAGAATATACCAGAGACCCTGTGGTCACTCCATGTACTGGAATTCAAATAAGTCATACTATAATGGAAACATTAACTTAATAAAGAGATAATAACCAATGACGTTTAATGTGCTCATATTTTTTTAAAGCCCTGGTTATTATTAGAAGTAGCTGGAGGATGTTTTTAAAAAAATTACAAATAACTGTACTTGTAGAAAGTTCAAAAGAAGTCAAAGGCCCCTTCAAGGTTTCATTCATATAACACTTGGCTCATTTCAGCTGTGATATGTTTCTAAGTCCCCACGAACCCCATTGAGGGAGTTTTCCCCCTAGAGATGTGATGATTTTCCCCGAGCCAGGTATTTCTCTGAAAAGAACATTGACTTGTCATTTTGCTAATTATAGAATTCAAATTCATTATCCTTTCTGGTTCCTTGTTGTGGCTAAATCCCACCTGATCCCCTAAAGTCACGAGTTGGGACTCTCTTGGCAATAACAGAAGTTACATAAGCTCAAGTATGACTAATACCTAAACAACACTTTCAGATGGCATCTAAGGGAAAATTATCTATATTCAGGAAAAGCAGTCAAGTGATTCCACTGACTGGGAACTTATTAACAACAATAAAGAATACCTCCAAATTCCTCTAGGGGTCTTAGACTTACTTTTAAACTACTTGGGTTAATGCCAGTGTTGCTTTCCAAGTAGAGAAGAAATCCAACTGCAAGACTATCTGCCTTTGATTTTGTAGGTAATGTTAAAACCTATAATCTTTTTGCTTTTAAGTGAGGAATCATAACCCAACATAGGTATATATTTGAAAGGGTTTTAAGACTGCCTTGTTCAAGGACACCTGACGTAGAGACTCCTTTACTTCAGCAACTCTTATGGGCTTTATTTTCAGTTCCAAATGTTGCTTTTATTGAACAGTGGATAACTGTAGAACAATCAGGGCTTTCAGAAAAAAGAAACATAAAACGAATGTATGTTGTTCTTTTATTTGTTCGTTCATCATCGTAACCAAGACCATTACAAACTTTCCAGCTAATACTGTTTTATGCACTTTATGTCTTCCTACTTACCAAAGCCCAATGCCAAAGAAGAATGTGGGAATTCTGACTATTGACAGCACATTAAACATACATGTTTATTGTTTCTCATTTGTGATACTCCAAAATGAAAATAGATGCATGAAAAAGCACAAATCTATCAGAATATGACATCAGGTAACAGCAGATGAGAGATGCCAACAAGACTTTGGACTTAGGAAAGCAGATAGATGACTAATAATAGATTTAGCAAGTTAGGTAACACAGAACTGTAAGATGCTGGAGAGAAAACTGCTTAGCCCCGCTGAACCTCAGAAAGAGGCAAACCTTAGAGATCAGAGGTATAGCTAAAAGCAGGACTTACAAGCAGGGCTGCAAACTGGAGGATGGGTTGAAAGTGGACGAAATGGTCTCGTCTGTTAGACTCACAGATTTCCCCCAGGAACCTGGCCTTTCTGCCACCATGGGAGAGATTTACCAGTGAAAATGAGATGGTATTATTGGTGAAAGGCAGTATAAAAATAAAAGAAAGTGAAAGGTCAGGCCCTCATATCCCCTTCCCGCCCAGATTGCTTGCAGTGAGATATTTACTGTCAGTAGGAATCTGTTCAGTGCAGAGGTATTTGTCAGCTGTGACTTTTCTTCACCGCCTTACTCCATTCTCCTATTTTTGCTAACTGAGGTTTAGCTGTGAAAGTTTGGGAAGTGGAGAGGAGAGAGGAAGAAGGATGCGCTCTGGGTTTGATGCGCACTTCGAGCAAGCTCAGGGCAGCCCTGTGCTCATCACAGACCCCTCTCTGATGAGTTCAATCCATTCTTATCGTTGCCAATTTTCCAGGGCCTGCTAGTTCTCTGGCTGTCCAACCAAATAGAAACCTCAGGCTTTGGAAGTCCCTCTAGGATAGAACTTGAAACGCTCACTTTGACTCTTCCTCCTCTTCTAACATGGCTGTCATCTAGCCACAGAAACCTTTTTACAACCTTTTCTTCATAAACTTTGAGCCCATAGTATAGTCACATCTGTTCTGCTACATAGGACAATTAACTTTCTCAGTCTTATCTCAGACATTCAGCCCAGCTTTCCAATTGTTCCTGTCCATCACTATTGATGGTTTCAGGAGTCCTCTCATTTTAGAGAGGGATGAGAAACACAGTATATGTACTCTCTCAAATCTTTTTTTTTCTATAAACATCCTTCCTGCTCTTGGTCCTGTGACATTATAAGTTGTCAAAGAATTTCAAAGATGGACCCGGTTCTTAAAGTCTACCAAGCAGTGCCCTAAACACGGTGCTAACTCTCACTTTTCCTCCTTACTTCCCAAAGGGAAAGTATTAGTTATGATATTAGTTCTTTGCTTTTGCAGTCTAAACCTTCCAAATCTAACCTATTTCTTTTGGTTATTGAATGCCTCACACTAGAGAACCCAACTAGTCAATGCAGTGGAATAAAAGTAGCAGCTAGGTTAATAAATATGCATTTGCAATCAGTCTTCAGCTCATTATTTTTTTCAATATAATTCAGGTCCCTAAACCTCTGAGATATGCAATCTACAATCATAGGGCATAGGAATTTACAGGTGTGAAATTATCTGCATAGAGCACAGTTACTGTAATTTTGGATTCAATAGAAGTACATTACATATTGCCAGGAAAAAATTAGAGCACTGAAATAGAATATAAAAATGACAACGTTCAAGGAAATTGTGCTCCCCAGCTTATAACCAGAGTTGTGTCTTTGCACAATGCACTGAGATGTTGTTATAATGTAGAATATTTTGCCTTGCTATTTTTAAACAACAGAAAGTTAAATATTTTCATTAACCAGAAACATAGAAACACTTAACCTTGGGAAGGCAATCATTCCTTTGGTTAATGATATCAAATATGTGAAGGATTTTTATCAACAAAAATTTTTATTCATGGAAGAGGTTGAAAACTCACTATAAATGAAGTGAAATCTTCTCTAAAGGTAATTTGGTTTTTCTAAGATTCCATTTGCATTACACATGTCACAATGTTCATCAGCTTTGAAGGAAATTAATGTGATGATGTTTTCCAGTTTTCTGAAACAATTGGAACTAGTTCTTTGACCCAAAATGGATAAGCATACTAGAAAATTCTAAAAGAATATTATCCCTAATGCATGAATAGAGAAATCATGACTGCTTTTAGGCATCTGTAGCCATTTAGGGTTTGATTTTAGGATGGAAGGTTTTGTTCAGAAACAGGTATTACCTTAATTGAAAACAGAATTACCTGCAATTTGGTAAATTGGACAGTTTTCTGTCTTTCATATGACGTTATTATGTGATGGCTTTCTTTCAGAAGGAGCAAAGTAGTAAGGCTGAAGTATTCAATTAAAAGGATGTCAGAGATGGAGCTTCTTTGTCTCCCCCTGGCCCCTCCATCCTCCAGCTCAGGAACTTAGCAAAGGACAGTTAAGGACAAATGTAATGACAGTGAAAATAAATTGCAACTCCCCAAATCCCTCTAGACTCTTGCATCCCTTGGGAAGAGCAGAAGTTCATACTTCCTGAAGACTTTCAGGCTCCTTGTTGCTCTTCAGCTCTGCTGATGAGTGATCTTGAGAGCCATGGCTTAGGTTTTTTCATAACATCATACTTGTGCCTGTTGGTCTGGTTTGTTAACTATATAGCTTTAGTGCCAGTGATTTTGGGAGATATATTTTAAAGTACTAAATCATTGCAAAAATTAAGTCAAATCCTTGGAATTATAAATGTTAATGTGTGATGTGAATGATTATATCTTCTTCAGTTAAATGTAAAACCAGAGTAGAATGGAATAACTTTTTCTTCTTAGTTCTTAATCACAAATTCTCCTTCCAGGAGAGTCTGAGAAGCTTTGCAAACAGATAATTATTAATAACTGGAAGCTGAGTTGAATCCTTTAAAAAATATACATGTTCTCTGCTATTTAGGAATAAGTTCCCTTAGATGGGAACTTAAGTTTGGTGAAGTCAAACATATTTAAAACTCTCTGACATGATTGTCACATTTGGAGTAGAATTCTTTTTTTTTATTGTAAAGATGCTGTACAGAGGGGTTACAATTACATGAATAAGGTAATGAGTACATTTTCTATGGAGCATTGTTACCCCCTCCTTTGTTTTACCCCTACCATCCCTTCCCTTCCCTGGAGTAAAATTCTTTCTTTCTTTCTTTTTTTTTTTTTCCTGTCAGTCTGGGCCTGGGCTCTGTCCCCAAGCTCTTCAGCTCAAAGCCCACACTTTACCACTTGAGCCATAGCGCCACCTCCAGCTTTTTCTGTTTATGTGGTGCTGAGGACTCAAACCCAGGGCCTCATGCATGTGAAGCAAGCACTCTACCACTGAGCCACCTTCCCAGCCCTGGAGTAGAATTCTTTTTGTTTTTTAAATTGTGAAAATACCGTACAGAGGAGTTACCATTACATGGGCAAGGTAATGAGTACATTTCTTAACAAGCATTGTTGCCTCCTGCTTTGTTTCCCCTTCCCATCCCTTCCCATCTCCCTCCTCCTCCCTGCCAAAGTTGTAAAGTTTGTTTTTAGACATAATGTCTTGTACATCTCATTGTTGCAATCGGTCCACCTGTATCTCTATTTAAACAATTTTTCCCCTTCCCCCCCCACAAAGTATACCAACCTCAAATACAGTGAAAACAGGGGTTATACCGTGGGGAAGGGACATACAAAGCAACAAAGAAATCATCTTATAAATACATTAGAAACAATCGCAAGAAAGAAAAAACATTTGAATCCTTATCTTGGGATTCATTTTGCCTAACATCAACTTATCTGACCATTTCTGCTTGTCTCAGACATATACTAGTTATTGTGGAGTAGAATTCTTAAAGCCCTTGGGAGTCTTAATACACACATAGCATATCACCAAGACATCATCCCAACTAAGCAGTTCCTTTAAAATATGAGGCTGTGGTTAAAAATTAATAGTTTACTTTTGTTTACTAGCTCTTTAAATGCTCTTTCTCAGTGTTTCCTGACACAGGCAAGTATGCAAATGAAATCTGTATTTATAGATATTATTTTGCATTCATGGATTTTAATGAAGGTAACCCAAGAGTTTATCTATTCTCTTCTGGTCAGTCTTTTTTTTTTTGGCAGAAAAGATTTTATTAGGAAGAGAGCAAACTGTGGGCCCACCCCACAGCGGGGTTCACAGAAAAAGTGCTGACACTTGGCAGGATTGGAATTAAGTAGGAAAGGGGGTGGGGAAGGTGTGGCCACTGAGAATGCAGATGTGACCTCAAAGTCTAGGAACCTCCCACAGTCCAAGGGAGGTGTGACCAGTGTGGTCCAGGATGTGACCTTGGAGAAAGGGGAGGTAACTGGCCCAGGTGTGCCAATCATCTAGTAATGCAAGTGCTGGGTGAAGACTTCCTGCATGAAAAGCCGTGGGGAGGAGGAAATCTACATGCAGATTCACACAAAGACTCTGGCAGACCTAACATTTCAGGGATTTTTTTATACTTATGAAAAGGACACATACTCTCTATGACTATTTCCTGCTGGCAAGGGGCATCGACATTAGGGGTAAGAGACAGAGGTGTCTGGTTCAGTCTGGGAGAAGGCAGCAGTGACTGTTCCCTTGGTGGTGAGCTTGGGTGTGTGTGTCTGTGTGTGTGTGTCTCTGTGTATGTGTGTGTGTGTCTGTGTGTGTATGTCTGTGTCTGTGTCTTTGGATGAAATATAAAAGAAATCTTACAAGGCAGGGACTGAGCAATAAAAAAAAAATACTAGAGAGCACATAAATGGCAAAAAGAAGGGTTCAAGGCAGAAAATTAAAAATTGCCTGACTTGGTTAGTTTGGCTAGTTCCTATCTCCTGCATTCCAGCCAGTCCTGGAGTTGGTGGAAAATGTCCCTAGCTCCTTCTGACAGATGACAACTAGGTAGGGGAGACCAAGTTAGACTATTTAAGAATAAGCAGTCAGAAGCTGAGAAGGAATTGGAGTGGTTAAGGGACTGACAGGAGGCCTTGGTAGATGTCTGGATTATAGAGTATGCATAGGAGCCCAAGAAATCTGCCAAGACTAACTGTCCTGAGTGAGTCGCTTTAAGTTCCTGTTCAGTTAGAAGTCAGGTATGAACATTAGGCATGCTCATTACCTATTTCTCTTGATCTCCTGGCTCTGGTTGATTTGAAAGGGTGAGTATAAGTGACTCCATTTGGAATATGACATCATCTCCTCTTACTCCTCTCCATGATTTTTTGTTGTCAGAACTGTCCTGCTCCTGGGGGGGGCGGGGGTCTAGGTGCTTTGCTGAGATTGCTTTGTCCCAATTGACATTTTTGCTCATTGGCCTGGGCACTGTTGCTGAGCTCTTATGCTCAATGCTAGAGCTCTATCTACGCTAGAGACACAGTGCCACTTCCAGCATTTGGCTAGTTAATTATAGAGTCTCTTGAGCCATGCTACCAGCCTGGCCCTTTGTTGATTAGCTGGGAAATGCAGTCTCCGAGTGATTTTTCTACCTGGGCTGGTCTTGAACTGCAATCCTCAGATAAATGAGTCTTTGCCACAAACCCCTTTTATTTCTAATTAATGCAACAAGGAGACAAATAAGTACAGCTACCTGTACCTTGTCAAAAATTGACCCACAAATATTTGCCAGTTATTTTTCTCTGGGTCAAACTAAATACTGCAGAGGGTAAAATCTTTACTCTGTAACGACAGAACTCAGTAGATATGATGAGAAGATTAAAACCATTGTCAGCTCTGGAAACACATATTAACACATTAAACACATATTAAAAACTTGCACAATGATTACTTTCATTGATTGACATAAAGAATGAGATGCTGATTTGCAATGACAAAACTCAGACATGATGAGAGTTTTCAAACAGGAACTGATTAACTGAATGTGATACTGTAGGATACTGCTTAAGATTGAAACCATTGTCAGCTCTACATCCAAGGTGGCTCACATACCTGGAAAACACATATTAAAAACTTGACAAAGTTAACAGTACACAGTTACTGTCATAGATAGACATAAAGAACAAGATGATGATTTATATCAAAATCACAGTTAACTTAGTTACATAATTACTTTCATAGATGGACATAAAAGACTCAGATGCTGATTCTACATTAGTGTATTAATCTTGACCTTATTTAAATCACAGGTGACTTAGTTTCATACAAACTTTACTCATATTTTATAGAAAACTTTTGAACTTAAATGACATGTAATAACCCTTAGCCATATTTCTTGTAAGTCAGTATTTCCCATTCGGTTTTAAAATAGGGAGAATGGGAGAATTACATGCAGACTTATCACTGCACTAGGGATCCAAACTCGAGGACTCTGAGACCATTGTTTGCTCTTTACAAAATGCACCTAATTGCAAGGTAGTCTTGAAATTTAAAGTTCCATGTTAGGCTATGGTACACATAGTAACTTCCATTGAGACCCAATTGCATTACAGCAAGAAATTAACTTTTTTTTCTGATGATGGAAAGAAACTTTTATGAGTCGGGAGTATGGAAATTAAAAAAAAAAACTAAGTCCTCAAGAAACTTATATTTTGCTAAGCCAAACTTGATTACAGTGCCAGATTACCTTGAGCAAGTTTATACAGACATAGATGTAGGTGTGTGTGCACACGCGTGCAAACACACACACACACACAAACACATACACAACCACTTGTGCACATAGGTTTTAAAGCATGCAAAAATGAATATTGGCCAAAGACTCTTGGAATTCCAGCATCAAAAGGACATTATTTTGCCCAATATGATAGAACCACGTGGTCAGTACTAGATAAACTAGGCAACACCAAACAAAATACAAGGCAAAACTCAAAGCCCCAAATGTTTTACAACAGAGTATGTTTAGACATCTTTGCTAACAAAGCACATTCCGATGGTTGGGCCTCAGTTTCTAGGGCCTATGAAGAGAGGCAGCAACTTTGTTAGCAAGGCACATTAGAATAAAAGCTTGATGGAAGTGTGAGGGTCAGATGAGGCCAAACTCTTAACCCACTGTGTGGCCAACATGGCAGAAGACAAGTCGAGATGGTAGAATTGTATAAAGTAAGAAAACAAGCAAAGAGAGAAGAGAGTGAGAGTGTGTGCAAGGGAGAGAAAATGGGAAGGAGGGAGAGACAGGGAGAGAGAGGAAGAGCTCTGAGCTCCTAATAAGGTGGGAAAGTTCCCTTTCCAGGAGATGGCTAGGAGGCCATGAGCAGAGCTCAGTGATTTGAAAAATCACCCTGGGCTTCTCCATTGTGATGTACTTTCACTGGGTCTCTGGGTGATCTCCAGGCTCTCTGGTGACTTATGGATGGGCTGCCTACCTGCCAGGGGGGCAGTTATACAGGACTGGCAAGGGGAGAATTCTGCAGAATGTAGAAGGGCATGGTCTTATATGACATAGAGAGGTGTGGTCCTACACAATGTAGAAAAAGAGGAGTCTCCTAAGATGTAGAAGGGAGATGCCACACACTCACCCACTTACCCACAGGGCATTTTCTAGAGTGAGGCTCAGATTCCCTGATTTAGGTGTCAACAAAATTGGAAATGACCAGACAAGGAGGCATAGGAACCCTCTGGCATGGTGTATGTCTAGACAGACAGAAAGCAGAGGGCTGGTAGAAGTCACAAACCAGAGGTAGAGGGGAGGAAAGTCACTCAGCAGATGTAAAGGAGATGGTATGGTGGATGCATGGCCAGCAATGGTAAAGCCGAGTCACTCACCAAATGTAGAGAGATGATGGTGTGGTAGATGTGTAGCCAGTAATGATAAAGACAAGAAGTTCAAAGTGGGGTTCTTCCCAAGGAGGGGCAGTCAAGGAGACAGACTAAGCCTTAGAAAGAGAAGAGGAGGGAATCCAACAGCTCCTGACTCTGTCCCCTCCTGGGTTCTGGGTACTAGATGTAAGGTTTACAGGAAAGGAAACCACCACATGGTCCAGGCAGAAAGGACTTTATTAGGCCCACCCCACAGTGAGGTCCATGGAAAAAGGCCAGTCGGTCTTTAAGGCCATCAGGTTCTGTCCTCTGCTAAGTCCTGTGACAATAAAGCTGTAGCTGTGAGAACTGGCGTGCGTCACAGCCGGGTCTGCCTTGCCAAGTATTTGATTCTGGAACATCAAAAGTCAAGTGAAGAGACTTCAGATACCAAGGGAAGCCTTTGGTCGTGTGGGACACTAAAATCAAGTCTTCAGCACGAAGTGTCATGCAGTGTCCCAATACTTGAAGGTGAAGTGAACTCATTATAGCAACAAAAGCCAATCCTTATGAAATTAATAACTCATGGATATCATAAATTAATCCTTCAGCATTAGGGAATTATTTTAAAAACATCACAATTCTGGAAATATTGGATGAAAACTAAGGAATGTTATATCCTATCTAACAATATTGTCATCTTCTGGAAAAGTAAGGCCTTTAAAAAATGGCTCTTGCTGGATGCTGGTGGCTCACATCTGTAATCTTAGCTACTTCGGAGGCTGAGATCTGAGGGTCATGGTTCAAAGACAGACAGAAAAGTCCATGACACTCTTATCTCCAATGAAACCACCAGAAAAGACACTGTGGCTCTAGTGGTAGAGCACTAGCCTTGAGCTGAAGAGCTCAGGGAGAGCGCTCAGACCCAGAGTTCAAGCCCCACAACCAACCAAATAATTAATTCATTGGATAATAAGATACCCATCAATATTCCAACCTTGTTCTCCAATGCTATAGAAGAAGCAATCCAAAAACTCATATGGAACAATAAAAGACCCCGAATAACAAAAATAATCCTTAGCAGAAAGAACAGCGCTGGAGGAATATCAATACCAAGCTTCAAACTCTACTACAAAGCCATAGTAATCAAAACAGCTTGGTACTGGCACAAGAACAGACCCCAGGACCAATGGAATAGACTTGAAAACCCAGAAATGAACACACAGACCTATAGGCACTTAATCTTCTATAGAGAGCGAAAAAAAATTGAATGGAAGAAAGACAGCCTCTTCAGTAAATGTGCTGGCAAAATTGGTTAAACACCTGTAGAAAACTAAAATTAGATCCTTATATATCACCCTGTACCAGAATCAACTCCAAAAGGATCAAAGACCTCAAAGTCAAAGCAGACCCCCTGAAAACATCACAGGAAGGAATAGAAGAAACCCTAGGGGTTTTGGGGGGGGGTCTGGTCGTGGGACCTGAACTCTGGGCATGGGCGCTGTCCCTCAGCTCTTCAGCTCAAGGCTAGCACTCTATCACTTGAGTCACAGTGCTACTTCCGGCTTTGTTTCTTTTTTGCTTATGTGGTGCTGGAGAATTGAACCCAGAGCCTTCATGCATGCAAGACAAGCACTCTACCACTGCGCCACGTTCCCAGCCCCCAGGCCAAAATTTCTAAATAAAGACCCAGAAACACAATGAATCAAAGAAAGATTGGACAAATGGAATTGCATGAAATTGCAGAGCTTCTGCATGGCAAAGGATATAGCTAGCAAGATCAATAGAAAGCCCATGGACTGGGAGAAGATCTTCACTAGTCATACAACAGACAAGGGTCTCATATCTAAAATATACTTAGAATTCAAAAATTAAATCCTCCAAAAACAAATTCTCAAAGAAGCTACTGCTCCATTAACAAGTGGTCTAAAGACTTAACAAGCAACTTCTCTGAAGAAGATATAAGAATGGCCACATAAAGATATGCTCAACTTCTCTGGCCATAAAAATGCAAATTAAAACAACATTGAGATTCCACCTCACTCCAGTTAGAATGGCTATAATAAGAAATCTAATAATAACAGATGTTGGAGGGGATGTGGCCAAAAGGGAGCACTACTGCATTGTTGGTGGGAGTGTAAACTTGTTCAACCACTCTGGAAAGAAGAAGTATGGCGGTTCCTCAAAAGACTCCACATAGAGCTCCCCTATGACCCAGCAATCCCACTTTTGGGCATTTACCCAAACCATCACAAACAAGGCCATACTAAAGCTACCAGCACAACTATGTTTATCACAACATTATTCACCATAGCTAAGATATGGAACCAGCCCAGATTCCCCTCCGTAGATGAATGGATCAAGAAAATGTGGTATATAATACAATGGAATTCTATGCTTCCATCAGGAAGAATGACACCATCCCATTTGTTAGGAAATGGAAAGACTTGGAAAAAAATCATATTAAGTGAAGTGAGCCAGACCCAAAGAAATATAAGTCCCATGGTTTCCCTTATTTGCAATAATTAGTATACTTCTAGGATAATTTTATCAGATGAGCAGCAAAGCTCAAAACTTCCCTATAAGATGACCCAAGATATGGACACAAGAGGCCTTTGTTGTTTTTTAATGTACTATGTGACTTTTTTGTTTCCTTTGTATGTTCTTCTTCCCTGTTATCACTGTACTTGATTTTGGTGTCCTGCATCTTGTATATACATTTGTCTAATCTGGAGAGGGGAAGTGGAATAACAAAATGCTGAAACAAGGACACGGATGACACATTGCAACAAAGATACCCACAAGACGCTATATTGGAATTGAACTACAACTTCGAGAAGGGGAAGGAGTGAGGGGGGGTGGGTGAGGCAAGGGACAGTGGGAGAATAACAAAGGAGGGGTACAACGCTCGACAAGCAATGGACCCATTACCTTATTTGTGTAACTGTGACCCCTCTCTACAGCATCTCTACAATAAAATAAAAATATTTAAAGATTTTTTTTAGTTGCTGTACAAGGGAATGGAGCAATTTATTTAAGACAGTTGTATTCTAGGGGTCAGTGATATTAAAAGACTTTGTCAATATTATAGTATGGGTCAGCAATAGACCTGATCCAAGATTTCAGAATCACTAAGCAATCTTGAGCAGAAGTAAGATAGTGTCATTTAATTGCAGCATTCTTTTTCACTGGAAAAATGACTCAGATGTCATCCCAAAATACTCTTCAACCCAGCATCCCAAGCCAAGAGTTGGCTCATAACATTAAACCGAGTTTCTTCTCTAGCATAGAAGTAACTATCTAGTTTCCTTTATCTGAGTGCCAACTCAGTAAGTATAATTTTAAATACTAATTGAAATTTTCTGAGACGTTGACAGGCAGACGAGGTAAAACCTTGAGTTAATCTTCAGATAGAAACAGTCTCGAGAACAAAGGAATACATTCTACATTCTTTTCTGAAATATCTGAAAAACTTAATTGTCTCAGGACCTGATGAAAATTAAGTTTATTAATGTAAGAACCCAGGGCTCTGGCTGGGAATGTGGTTAGTGGTAGAGTGCTTGCCTAGCATGCATAAAGCCCTGGGTTTGATTCCTCAGTTCCACATAAACAGAAAAAGCCAGAAATGGTGGTGTGGCTCAAGTGGGAGAGTGCTAACCTTGAGCAAAAGAAACTTAGAGGTAGTGTAAAGGCACTTAGTTCAAGCCCAGGACTGGGAAAAAAAGAAAAGAAGAAAGAAAGAGAGAAAGAAAGAAAGAGAGAGAGAGGGAAGGAGAGAAGAAGGAAGGAAGGAAGGAAGGAAGGAAGGAAGGAAGGAAGGAAGGAAGGAAGGAAAGAAAGAGAGAAAGAAAGAGAAAGAAATGAAAAAGATGCCATGACACACTGACTTGTCTGAGCCTGCTAGCTTCCTGCCAACTAAGGGAGTTTCCTCAGTAGCCAGTTTATCTCATTTCCACCCTTGCAACAAAAATCAACTTCTTACTCATTCATCATTTGATAAATCTGTGTTAACATTTTGTCTCAAAAATAAGTGACATGGGGCTGGGAAGGTGGCTCAGTGGTAGAGTGCTTGCCTTGCATGCATGAGGCCCTGGGTTTGATTCTCAGCACCACATAAGCAGAAAAAGCTGGAAGTGTGCTGTGGCTTAAGTGGTAAAACGCTAGCCTTGAGCTGAAGAGCTGAGGGACAGAGCCCAGGCCCAGAGTTCAGGCCCCATGACCGGCAAGAAAAAAAAGTCAAAAAAAATTATGAGACATTACAATAGCTTTAATAATAGAGGTCATCTAACTAACCTATACAATTTAAATTCCTGATTTCTTTTCCTAAACTGAATTGACAGTTTGTAGCTAAAGAGACTTAGTATGGAGAGACATTAAAAACCCACAGATCTACCCACATGCAGTTACTTTAATGAAATTGAGAAATTATTAAATAAGTAATTATGTGCCCAAAGGAAAATTCACAGTTAATCAAGAAATCCTGGAAAATACAAACAGTAAGAGTTTGAAATGACAGTCCCATGACTATTAACAAAGAAGATCATATATCAACATCAACTGATACTGAAGTATTTAGATGCTGAGAAATAAATGGGATTATGGCAAAAAAAACCCTTAATGAATAACTTCCCATCTCCAAAATAGTGCCTGCTAGTAGCATATCTTCTCAGCTGACATATGGTTAACTAATTTGCTGGTCTGCTATCAAACTACAGTGTAAACAATGAGGCTTAATAGGAAACCTTAACAACTGTCTTGAAAAGGTCCACAGTCTTCAGTGTTTATAACATTGTCTTTTGTGAACCAAACATCAGAATGAAAGTTCCCACAAACAGAATGTACCAATAGGAACACTGGGGCAGAATATTAGATTGTGAATTTACCAGCAAGCCCAGGATGATTCATCACTACCTCTGCAGCCAAACAATGAGGATCAGGAAAACAGAGAAACTAACAGATTTTTTTTGGTATTGCTCTATTCTATTTAATAATCGACAACAGTCATATTAAAATTAGACAATATTTGTTCATCTTATCAATAGCCATGACATCTATTCTTTGCTACTATTCTGCACACACTATATGTATCATCTCATTTTGCAACCAATTTGACAGATGAGAAGGCAGAGTGACAGAAAGGGTATGTTAATTGTTCAAGAGTTCTTCAGAATCCTAGCAGTCTAACTCAAGCACTCAAGTATTAAGCATAACATGCTACATTGTAGAAGCTCATTTTTTTGTTGTTATTGACTAGACGAGTCTACCTAGGATATACTAGTTATTTGGTCAAATACTACTCTAGATGCCTCAGTGAATGTACTTTTTAAGGTATGATTACCATTTAAATCAATAGATTTCTAACAGAGCAGACTAATAACCCCTGTTCTATATTGTGGGTAGGCCTAATCCAATCAACAAGCAAAGACTAAGGTTTCCCCAAGAGGAAGTAATTCTGCCTTAAAACTAAGCAGAGAAATTGTGACAAAATTTCCAGTCTGTGGATAGGAGACTCAATGCCAACTCTTCTTTGAATCTTTGTCTCATAGATTTCAGACATGTCAATCCCCATAATCACACGTCAATTTTTTTTAAAAATAAACGTGTGTGTGTGTGTGTGTGTGTGTGTGTGTGTGTGTGTGTCCTGTTAGTTTTGTTTCTATGGAGAATCTTGTTGAGTACATGTATTTTTGTATCATCTCAGTGTTCTGTTTTATAACGCTATTTTATTTAATCCTCATTATAATTTTATGCCCTAGGTAAAACAACTACTATGAAAGTTTTAAAGGTAAATAAAGCCAGCAAAGATGGGTTATTTATCCAGATCCTAGAGCTAGTGAATAACAAAACCTGAACAACAACGTAAGTCCAAGATACAAGATGTGCCAACACACGAGCTGTGCTTGGCTCCAATAGACATGTTCTATTTCTGTAGGAATTTGAGTTGGCTACCATCTACCTAGGTCTTATGACTCCATGGTTTAGTTTTTTTTTCTTTACCTCTTATTACTTCTCAAATAAACAAGTACCACTTGCCAGCTAATTCAAATGAAGGAAGAGAACAACACTGAATTGAAAGCTGTAGATAAATTCTACTCCCTGGCCAGTTCCTGTGGCTAAGATATCATGAAAATAAACACAGATGTCAAAAGAACCAAAAAGACCAGCATTTTCATTTGTTTGCTCAAGTTTATGTGGAAATTCTATTGCATAGTCTGTAAGCTTGCTCTTTGAAAGGTAGCAAAGGAGTGTATGATCACTAGGTCACAGAGCAGTGGGCCATGCTAAAGGCCTACAAAGGTCTTTCAGCATTCAAATGAGATCCTTCTCTGAAAGTTGATTTGCCATCTCATCTGGGCCACACTGGGAAACTTTTATCTTTTCCTGCACGTATGAGCTTATAACAACAGGGTCTCCCTAAAGCACACCACAGTTAACAGTCCTGGATACAAGATTGTAGGAGAGTGTACAATTAACTAGAGAGTAGTATTTGCTGGCACACACTTGTAAAGATTCTTAAATAAAGTGAAGCAGCTGCATCATGAGCATTTATTAATGAGATTGTACACTCCTAATATCATAATAATCAGCCTTCCGTTCTGCTCAGCAATAGGATTATTTCACTTGACAACTCGTTCTCCGGCTCACCTCAGACAATTCTCCCACAGTATCTGTATCATTCAAGCTCCAGTCCTCTCCTCTCACCTACTCATGGAAGAAATAGAACACAGCAGTAGAACTCCCTGACCACCCATGCTCACTCACTCTGAAAGAACTGACCTTCCTCCTCTCCAAAACCAAACATTCTCCCAGTTCTTGGCTTCCAACCAAATGGTGATTCATTTTGTGTTGACTAGGCTAGGCAATGGTATCCAGTTGTTTGTCAAATGCCAAGTTTTATGTTTCAGTGAATATTTTAGATGCAATTAACATTTGAATCAGTAGGCTCAAACACATAATAAGATCTCATCTAATCACTTGAAAACTATACGAGAAAAGAAGGAAGGCCCTAGATAAGTAAGGATTTATTGACAGATTCTCTTTTGATGGAAAGACTGACTCCTGGGGACATTTCCAGTCTGCCAGTATCCTGTCCTTTAAAATTCAGACTTGTCAGCCTCTGTAATCATATAAACTAACTTCTAAAATTGACTCTCCATAGAGATAGGTCTAAAAATAGATAATACATAGATGACTGATCTAGAGATGGATAAATAAATCTGTAGATAGGTTGATGATAGTGATGATCATAGATGATAGGGAGATAGACAGACAGACAGACAGATAGAGAGAGAGAGAGAGAGAGAGAGAGAGAGAGAGATCACTTGGTAGATCCTACTAGTTCTGTTTCTCTGGAAAACTCTAATACACAGCCTATCTACCTCCTTGGGAGCTTCACGCTAAGACTTCGTAATATTTTTCACAAAATAGACTACAGTCTATTTTTTGGATATGAGCACAGTGACACATATGTGTAATACCAGCTGTTTGGGAACCAAAAGCAGGAGGATCACCAGTTGGTACCCAATCTGGGCACTCTATGGAGAATTTACCTCAAAAACAAGAAAACAAAGTAAGAAACATCAATATTTATACAATACAGGGGCTGCTCATGGTTAGAAGTTGTTGCTACCTAGAATGAGAAATAGGGGTTTCGGCTCATCTGCCGTATGTATCTCCACCATATTCCAGTAAGATCCACCTATTTCTTCTCTTTTTTTTCTTTATTTCTTTTTCTCTTTTTGGCAGCACTAAGGTTTGAGCTCCAATAGGTGTTCTACCACTTGAGCCAAGTCTCCAATCCTGTTTTCCTTTAGTCATAATTTGGGTCCGGTCTCACTTTTTATTTTTGCACCAGGCTGCCCTCAGACTATGACTCTCCTACCTCTGCCTCCTGTGTGTCTTGGGTGACAGGCATGTGTGGCCTGTGTTGTTGAGATGGGGTATCAGAAATTTTTTTTCTTGGGTTTACCTCAAGCCTCCATCCTTTTGCTCTCTACCTCTGAATAGTCGGATTACAGGTAGAAGCCACGTACTTGCACCCCTTGCTGACTTCCTTCCCTTGTATGTTTCATAGCTTCTTGAATGTGCTTCCCATTCACATATTTGTTGAGTGAGTAAAAGAATGAATAAATTGAGTCTGCCAGATGCAAGAATCCCAGGAAATAATGTGGGAATTTTCAAGGGAACTGAAAATCACTCTTTTAAAAAGAGAACTAAAAAAGGATTGGGTGTAGCTCAAGGCCAGCCAGGGCAAAAAACTTAAGATTTACCTCAAAGAACAAGCTATCAGGTAGTTCATATGTTTAATCTCTTCTACATGGGAGGTAAATATAGGAGAATATCAGACCCTAGGGCAGAGACCTTATCTGAAAAATAACTAAAGCAAAAGGATGGCGGGGGGAGTTATGGCTCAGGTGGTAAGAGTGTTTCCCTAGCAAGTGTGAGGTCCTAAGTTTGAACCCCAGGTCTACAAGAAAATACAAATACAGCAGGCATCTGTTGGTACAAAGAAATGGCATTCCATACTATATGAGAGCGAGAAGGAGAAGAGGGAGGGCATCCAAGAATAGAGATTGTCGCAAAGATCTCTCAGAGGAGATAAAGTTTAAAGATTAGTAAAGATCCTTAAAGAGAGAAAGAAAACCATAAGTAAGAAGGTAGGTGTGAAGTGAGGCATCCAAAGATAATTCCAAAAGTAGACAAATGGTTGAAGGAAAGAAAAATCATTATGTCTCCCTGAATGTTTGCCATCTTCCTACACTACTTCCCTGCTGCCTTTATTGGTCTCCTAGACAACGATTGCTCCTGCCTCCAGTTCTTCCTGTGTTGGCTCAATGGATATAAGGGTGAAGGCAGTAGATGCACAGAAGAGACCTCCTGGCAGTAAGAGCCTGGCCTTTAGAATCAAACAACCTGGAGTCTTATTACTGTCTGCCCTTGGGCAATTAAAACTCCATGAATGATGATTATTCACCTAGAAAGTATGGTCAGTATCTTCCTTATTAATTTATTATAAGGTTCAAATGAAATCGAATCTGTTATATTGACAGACATAGGCAACCATCTACAAGTACCTACCACTTCTTATGGCTTTAAATGTACATTTCTTTCCTAAACTATGAGCTCTCAGGCAGGGCCTTTACGCTTTCATTCTTTTAAACTGTTTTAAAGCAATGCCAATGAGCAGTTTAATACACTTCTTCAATGCAAACTTTCTCTTCTAGAAAACAGATGAACTTGTTAAAGTGTCATTAGGACAGATGAAGTTATTTTTTGCTTCAAATGATAGAAAATATATCTAGCAATGGCTTTAGGAAAACATTGCTTATATTATGTAACAAAACTGTAGAAGTAGTGAGTTCGCAGCCAACATGAGTCAAGTAAGTGATCCAATAATATCAAGTTTTCTCCTTACAACATACTATCTTCCACATGGTGGCTTTTCATTCTCAGACTTGCTCCCTCATCATTCCAAATGATGGCTGTAGCTTTGGACATTCTATGACCTCCCAAAACTATTCAAAGCAGGAAGTACCAAAGATAGGACCCTCAGAGCATTTTCCTCCCTCCTCCTTCCCACCCTCCCTTTCCCCGCCCCCTCTCTCCTCACATTCCCATTTAAAATGTTTTATCTTACCATGTCCTTTAAGATTTCCCAAGGTACCTTTATTCCATTTTATCCTCCAGTTATTTAGATATTGTACAATCTATATTATTTAAGTGATTTTGATGAAGTGATTTAATAATCTACATATATTTTATTAGATAGGAATCATAATTAGTCAATAATTCTAACCTTGTTAAACATATATTACCTGTTCTCCTTGTTCAGTGCTACAGATGTTTATTATATCTATTTTTAATTACCCAAATAAATAACAATTATTGTTTTTGTTCTAGGTAGGAAATTATCTGGACTGCCATCCATATTTAGTAGTTTCTTTGTTCACTATCACAACTCAATGTCTATTCTTGCTGACTATTTCCTGAGCTTCATCCTTTAGAAGATTTTATTCGTCCTGGATCTGAGTGGGAACTCTCAATTTTATCTTAAAATGTATTTTGTAGCCCTCCTTCACAAATGATAGTTTAGGTAATTTATTCATGGTTAGCAGTTACTTTATTTTTCTTCTTTTTTTTGGGGGGTGGGGGTGGGGTATGATCGTGGGGCCTGAACTCTGGGCCTGGGTGCTATCCCTCAGCTCTTCAGCTCAAGGCTAGCGCTCTATCACCTGAGCCACAGCGCCACTTCTGGCTTTTTTCTTTTTGCTTATGTGGTGCTGAGGAATCGAACCCAGGGCCTCAGGCATGCAAGGCAAGCACTCTACCACTGAGCCACCCTCCCAGCCCCAACAATTACTTTCTTTTTTTGGGGGGGGGGTCCGGTCGTGGGGCCTGAACTCTGGGCCTGGGCACTATCCCTCAGCTCTTCAGCTCAAGGCTAGCGCTCAACCACCACAGCGCCACTTCCGGCTTTTTTTCTTTTTGCTTATGTGGTGCTGAGGAATCAAACCCAGGGCCTCAGGCATGCAAGGCAAGTGCTCTACCACTGAGCCAGCTTCCCAGCCCCCAACAGTTACTTTCTATATGTATACTAATTATTACAAATCAGGGGAACCATGGGACCTAAATTTCTTTGGGACTGGGTAACTTCACTTAATATGATTTTTCCCCCCAAATCTTTCCATTTCCTAACAAATGGGGCGGTGTCTTTCTTTCTTATGGAAGAATAGAATTCCATTGTATATATGTATCACATTTTCTTGATCCACTCATCTACTGAGGAGCATCTGGGCTGGTTCCATATCTTAGCTATGGTGAATAATGCTGTGATAAACATAGTTGTGCTGGTACCTTTAGTATGGCTTTGTTTGTGATCCTTTGGGTAAATGCCCAGAAGTAGGATTGCTGGGTCATAGGGGAGCTTTATGTGTAGTCTTTCTAGAGTGATTGAACAAGTTTACACTCTCACCAACAATGCAGTAGGGTTCCCTTTTGGCCACATCCTCTCCAACATCTGTCATTATTAGATTTTTTTGATCATAGCCATTCTAACTGGAATGAGGTGGAATCTCAATGTTGTTTTTTGATACCCTGCATCTTGTATATACATATGTCTAATCTGGGGAGGGGAAGGGGAATAACAAAATGCTGAAACAAGGACACAGAATGAACCATTGCAACAAAAATACCCAGAGGACAGTAAATTGGAAACGTACTTTACAACTTCTGGCGGGGAGGAGTGTGGGAGGCGGGGGAAGGAAGGGATAGTGGGACAACAACAAAGAAGGGAAGGGGTAACAATGATTGACAAGTCATGTACTCATTGCTTTACCCATGTAACTGGATTCCCTCTGTACAGCATCTTAATAGTAACGTTTAAAAAACCAGTTACTTTCTCTTAGTACTTTGAAGAGAGATAATAAAATTATCATTATCTTTTAGCATCTATTCTTGCTTTTGAAAGTATGTGTCAGTGTAACTTTTATTTTAAGGTGATCCATCATCTCTCTCTGATTTCCTTCAGTCTTCTCTTTCTTCCTGAAATTCTATAGTCAAAATCCCTTGAAGGATTTCCAGCAGATAAAAAACCTAGCACACTTAGACTCTCTCTTTAGAATGTCAGTGTGGAGAACAAATGCAGGAAGGTAAGGCCATTGCTCTAAAGGGTCCTGTAGTGTGGATGATGTCAGAACAGGATAAAGTACTGAGGCAGACACATGGTTTTAGGAGATCTGACACTAAGGGCATAAAAAGCAAAAACAAATAAAAGAATCAAGTAGAGAGTTGGCAGACAGAGAAGTTCAAAAGACCCAGAAGACCATTTATGACCATTTTTGGCTAGTGTTCAAGTCTGCTATATTGATGCAAAAAATCTGAGAAGCAAAACTATCTAAATAAGTGAAAAACTGGAGTCTGGGGAGTTTGGTGCTGTCCATTATGGTGTGATGTATCAAGAAATAGTAAAGATTTAGATATGTCTATTTTTATTTATGCAGACGTGGCTACTGTTTATAGTTTTTTCTCAATTTATCAATTTACTTTATTGTTATTATAGAGGTGATATACAGAGAAATTACAAGTTCATGAGTTGAATAATAAGTAGTACATTTATTTTCATAGTGTCTTCTGTTCGTTAACTCTCTCCCAGTCCCTTCCTCTGATCCGATCTATTGGATCCATTAGAATTACTGGAAATCCATTCCTGAATACAAGCAACAATAAAGAAGATAAATTCACATAGTGTAGTGTAAATAATGGATCCCAGTGCTTTGACACTATAGAAATAACTCTGTAACGAAGCCACATTGGTGTCTGTACTGGTACAGAGATAGGCCTATTGCCTGAGTCAAAGCTACAGTTTTCCTTCCAGAAGAAGCAATCTGGGCTGTCTTGATTCCCCACATTCTTTGTGAGGGGAATCTGGCAAACCCCTAGTTGCCCAGCAGGTGTTTATCACTCTATCTGTACTCCAAAGGGAGGGGGAAAATATAGCATGATGATGTGTGTTCCAAGTTTAAAATAAAACCTACTTCCTAGCAGATGCTGAGGTGTACCGGGTGATGTTCTGGGAAAGGGACTGCTGCTTTTGAGTTTTCATGTTCTTTGGGGTATGCCAGCCGTGCCTTTCCCCTCTCAGCAGCAGTGTTGCTCTGACCCTAATTAAATACCTATAGTGGTATTTAAATAATTTAAATAATGAGAAACATAACTTAATGCTGTTAAGTTATTAAGTCAATATTAAGTTATTAAATCAATAAACAAGACTTTTCTCTCCCCCCAGTTTGAGCTTTGGTGACTCCTACTGGACTCATTTATACCACATTGCTCATGTGAACAGGTATTTGATGTGTATATATTGTCCATATTATAATTATCAAATAGATGCACTTGAGGTCTGTTGTGATCAATGATTACTGAATTTTAATACAAAAATGAATCAAACCAGGAGGAGGAAAGATAGACTCTCCACCTACTTTCTGAAAGAGATTGCAAATGTAATATAATGTCCTAGATAACTACATTACAAGGCATTGCATTTGTGTGCCAAATAGGCACAGAATCCAATTTAGAAGGCACTAAACTTGAAATGCAGGAACAAAAATTCGTGTGAAAATTTGATTAGGCAATTGGGAAGCTGGAACCGAATTCAGAGAGGTTGTGGTCAAAGGCTGTGCTTGAAATTGCCCTAGGACTGGTGATATTTTTGAGCTTTGGTAGTGAAAGTGAGTGCCATGGGCAGCATGGGAACACAGAGGAGGGTAGAGAAGGAACAGGTATAGAAGACCCTCCTGGGGGGAACTGGACTAAAAGCCAAATGGCAAAATGAGGTTGGCGAAGGAAAAGAGAAAGAGGCGTGGGATTTTGTATCATCATCAAGACAAAAGAAAGATCTGCAATTCAAAGTGCTGATGAGATTTACTAACTTAATCGTGATGAAGCTGAAAAGGCTTTAGTAAACAGGAAAAGTGAAGGAAGATCTTGCTGGGCTGATCAATGAAGGTGAATTTACCAAGTAGACAAACACAATATAATACAAAAGCTAGAGATATTTGATGATAAGAAAGAGGAAATGGAAAAATAGGTATTATTGCCCAGTTTATGTAGGTGAAGCAGCTACTGAGAGGAGACTTACACTGGAGATAGGGAGGCCAGGGGTGCATGGCCCGGGACAGACCTTACAATTATGATCTGGATTTTTGTTTGGTCCCAAATGGTCCCTTGTGCCCAGTGTGGCAATATTGAGGTAGTGGAATTCTTAGGAGTTAAGGCCTCACAGAAAGTGAGGACTCCATTCTTTTGAACAGATTAATGCTATTTTTCAGGAATCACTCAGGCTGTTAGATGTGCATTTGTTCTTTTAAAAAATGCTATTATGAAAAGCAAAGTCTTGTCCCACCCCTATTTAGTGCTTAATGCTTATTCTCATGTCCCTTTTCCATGTGCCCAGTTCTATTTGCTCATCTGCTATATTGTGATAAAACCATAGGACCACTTCTAGGACATCAGTACCATGCCCTTTGTACCTTCTAGCCACCAGAATTTTAAACCAAATAAATAACTGGGTTTTTTTATTATAACCTACTCAGTATCAGGTATTTGTTTTGTTTTGCTTCACTTTGCTTTTGTTTCTTGTCACAGAAACATAAAATAGGACAGTGGATTTGAGGCAGTGTCTTGTCGGCAGACTTATATTTTAACTTGCAGAAGGTGAGTGAATGGAAGAATGATCACATTTTAAGAAAAGGGAAAATGAGATAAGGTCCCTGAGAAATGATAGTCCAAACTCAGATAATAATAAAGGTTAATGTTTATTTAGTGCTTGCTATGTCACAGGTCGAGTGCCAGGGATATTACATATGTTAAACGATGTAATATGTTAAATGATGTAATCTTTACTATGACATTATCAGGTATATTAGATTGTATGCTCATTTTAGGATTTAACAAAACACATGGAATGCTGAAGTTATTTGCCAAGGTCATTGAGCAAGCTAGTGGTAGAGCTGGGACTTAAGCTGATACTCTAACTTTCGTATAAGGTTGTTCTCAGCATGGTAAATATTCAATGGAGTTACACAGATTGTGTGGCCATACCTATGTTCTCCCACTTTGTATCCAACTATAGTACAACATAGTAATGGACACAATCATGCTAAGCTCAGAATGCACACAGGCATTACTAAAGCATTCATCAATATCCAGAACCCCTATTCCTTCCACGTGGAAGATTATACCTTTCACACTCTTGTTGCTTATGTTCTGTGAACAGTTCAAGCAGGTGAAATATGAGCAAAAGTAATGTGCCATTTCTGGACTTAAGCAGGAGTATGTAATTCTCCAATGTCACCTTTCCTCCACTCTGCCAGTTGTGGAGGAAGCCATGCATTCACATGGAAGCACAAAAGACTGGAGCAGACTAGATAGTTAAGACACTCTGTGGAGGAAACCAGTTCTGAAGAGCAGAGGACTTGCAGTGGATTTTATGTGAGCAAGGGGAACTCTTGTGTTAAGTTATTAATATTGGGGGATTGCTTGTTACATAAACTGAGCCTGTATCTAGCAGAACAAAATTGAGAAGAAATACCTAGTCTATCCTTGACCATTCAGAATAAGATTGCTGAAAAATGACAAATATGTTTTTTCCTAAGAAGGAAGAAACTAAATAAACAAACAACAATAAAGGGGGAAAACACTAGCATTCAGAGATTGGATGATTTAATATTGTTAAAATAATATTTAAGCTGAGCACCAGTAGCTCACACCTGTAATCCTAACCACTCAAGAGGCTGAGATCTGCAGATCAAGGTTCAAAGACAGCCCAGGCAGAAAAGTCCATGAGACTCTTATCTCCAATTAATCACAGATAAAGCCAGAAGTGGGACTGGGGCTCAAGTGGTAGAGTGCTAACCTTAAGCAAAAAGAGCTCAGGGACAATGTCTAGGCCCAGAGGTCAAACCTGAAAAATACTAATAATATTTAAAAATAGTAAATGTCTCCATTAAAATTCTAATAACTATTTTTAAATGAGAAAATAATCCTAAAATTTATACTGAAATACAAATGATCCTGAGTAGCAATGTGATTTTGAGAAATAACCCTAGGACTGGAAATGTCAAAATTCCTGATTTCAAAATATAATGAAACACTATAATACTGTCATAAAAACAGAGAAAAATGTGTATATAAGATGTAGGGCACTGGAATCAAATGCAGTGAAAATGGGGAAGAATATACAAAAGAAACAAAAAAATCACATGATACATGAAAAACAACAGCAACAAAGATAAAACTTCTTATGTCCTTATCTTGGGGTTCATTTCACTTAGCATCAGCTTATATGGTCATATGTACATAGCTTTTGACCTTTTCTGCTTGTCTGGTAAGATTGTCCTAGACATATACTAGTTATTGCAAATAAGGGAAACCATGGGACCTATGTTTCTTTGGGTGTGGATTACTTCACTTAATATAATTTTTCCCAAGTCTTTCTAGTTCCTAACAAATGGAGCCCTGTCATTCTTAATTTGGAGAAGGGAAGGGAAATAACAAAATGCTGAAACAAGGATACAGGTTGACTTATTGTAACAATGAGACAGTACAAGACACTATGTTGAAAACTAACTTTGTACCTTTGGAGTGGGAACTTCCCGGAGGGGAGAGAGGGGAGTTGGGGAGGTGGGCAGGGAAAGAATAGTAGGGGAAAAACAAAAGAGGGGATAACAGTCCTACATAGGAAATGTACTCATTACCTTACTCATGTAACTGTAACCCCTCTGTACAGTATCTTTACAATAAAAATATTTTTTAAAAAACAGAGCCAATAAAACAAAATGAACAGTCCAGAAATAAGTCTGTGCATGTATAAGAAACTTTTGATCCTCAAAAAAGATACCAAATAAGTCTGTGCATGTATAAGAAACTTTTTATCCTCAAAAAAGATACCAACAGGGCTGGGAAGATGGCTCAGTGGTAAAATGCTTATCTCACATGCATGAAGTCCTGGGTTTGATTCCTCAGAACCACATAAACAGAAAAAGCCGGAAGTGGCGCTGTGGCTCGAATGGTAGGGCGCTAGCTTTGAGCTGAAGAGCTGAGGGACAGTGCCCAGGCCCAGAGTTCAGGCCCCATGACCGACCAAAATAAAAAGAAAAAAAGATATCAACAATAAACAAAGATAAATAATAGACTTTTTAACAAATATCCACCAGCAAAAAGAATGAAAGAAATTAAACCATTGAACCCTGATCTTATTCCAAACACAAAAATCACCTCAAAATGGATTAAAGTCTTAAACACTGGAGAGTCTTCTTAACACTATTTTGGATGCTGATTTCTTGGATATGAAGCCAAAAACACTGCAACAAAAGCAAAATTAGATAAGTGGAATTCATCCTAAGAGGCTTCTGCATAGCAAAAAGAACAGCCCACTGAATTAAATCCAGCCCACAGAGTTGAGTAAATGTAAAGCACACGTCTGTTAAGGGGTTAATTTCCAAACTCTATAAAGAATTCTTATAACTCAAACAAATAGCTTGATTTAATTTAATAGCCTGTTTTTAAATCCAGTTATTTCCCAGAAGAAACTTTGGAAGTATTCAATTATCCAAATTGTGGTAATGATATCATGTGTATATGCATATGTCTAAACTCATCAAATTGTACACGTTAGGACTCGGGATGTAGCTCTGTGATTGAGTGTGTACTTAGCATGTGTGAAGCCCTGTATACTATTCCCAGCACCACATAAAAAATGTAATATATGTGGTGCTTTGTATACAGATTATACCTTGATAAGACAAATGAAAAAAGGAAATGTGATGAGCAATGTTTATCTGGATTCTGATTTTATACAAATTATTTATGTAAATGAAAATCTTTTCCTAGCAAGGTGTCACAGAGGCATCAAAGCACATCAAAGCCTCATTTTGAAAACCTCTAAATATGGTACCCTGTGGAATAAAGTTTCTGGGAAATCTGAGAAACTACCAATGAAGGTTCAACTTCTAAAGGCAGTGACCTTGAGGAAGAAGATAAAGATCTGAGCTGTTCAGGGGAAGATTTTTTTTTTCTAAGAATAGGGTCTGGTGGTTGATAAGCATGGGAAGAAAAGGCCTTTTGCAGGAATAATTGAAGAATTTGGAAGTGAAATATAAAATATGTTTGAATGTTTTGAGGCCGACATTAATAAGGCTCTTGCCAAAAGAATAAAAGACTAGAAATGAATACAAGGCTTTTTTTTGTTCCCAAAACTAGCATCAGAAAATGAAACAAATTTGGAAAACAGCCAAGAGAGAAGCTTAAACCAGCAACTTCTGATTATTTCAGAAGTGGAATTTAGAGACAAAGAAAGCTGAGGAACAATAAGAAATACAAGATGGGGGCTGGGAAGTTGGCTCAGTGGTAGAGCGCTTGCCTTGCATGCCTGAGGCCCTGGGTTCTATTCCTCAGCACCACATAAACAAAAAGAAAAAAGCAGGAAGTGGTATTGTGGCTCAAATGGTAGAGCGCTAACCTTGAGCTGAAGAGCTGAGGGATAGCGCCCAGGCCCAGAGTTCAGGCCCCATGACCAGACCCCCCCCCAAAAAAAAAGAAATACAAGATGGTAGGTTTTGACAACAACTAGCTAGAGTGGCTCAGAACCAGACTGAAAAAAACTTGGACAGTTATCTGATCAGCGTGTGAAGAGTTTGGAGAACTTGGAGAGAAATGAGGACCAGCTCCTTGCTGACACTCAAAAGTGAACTGAGGAAGGAAACGGTGATGTTGCAAAAAATGATAATGAGAATTGTAACTCGTGTGTTTTATTTCAAATTGAGAAGATGAGAGTTACTATAAACATTGTTTTATTTGCTGAAATATTTGTGGTACTTAGGGAAAAATTCAACAAATGTTGAATGTCTCCTCTGAAGACAGCAGCAAGAGATGGTAAGTGTTTGAGTATCTCTGTGGCTTATATTATTCTGAGGAACTTAAACACAGTAATATGTTGGAATGATAACATTAGCTATGATATAATGATGACATTGGCTAAGAGACATGTGTCATTAGGGATGAAATGATAACAACTTGGATTATTAGCTTGTTTAAATGCAGAACCTTTTTTCCCTGTAACTTCCAAACAAAATCCAAGCAGTTATATGAGTAGCATCAACTCCTAAATTATATAGATCAAGCTTTTTAGCTCATTAGTTGTAATAGTGAATTTCTTTCTCTGAGAAATGACTAACTTTTGCTAACAAAGATGCTTTAAATTAGACAGATGATTGGATACTTCCATTTTACATTGGACTTTACATAATACAAAGGAAGTTGTCCTTGGTGCTAGAGTGCACAATGGCTTATGGTATGTGAGATAAATGCATGCTGTCGTACACATGACAAAGCATGTCAGTAAAAATAAGAAAAAAATGGAATAAGAATATTGAGAATTGTTCAATTTGAGTGATATATAAATGAGAGTCTTCCATTTTTCTTTCTATCATTACATAAAAATAATTAAAATAATCTTTTGAAGAAATTCCAAGTATGTATGGCACCTGAAGATGAGTATACACATGTCTGTCTTTAAATTTTCTTATGAATTCTGCCCATTCTGCTTCTTTGGGTCAACTATAACTGAGTGGGTCATAATTAAAATTTTAGGGTAATTTTGTAAACCAACTGAAGAAATAAAAACTAATTTTAGCCTATATTTTCACAAAGCATAATAACATTTAATTATCTGTTGGAGATTTATTTAAGTGGCCCAAAATATTGACATTTAGTCCCACATTATCTGTATAGTTCTGTCTCATAAAACTCATCACTAGCCAATTACTTTCCTGGTAACTTAAGGGAATGAATTTCTAGTTAGCTAGTTATTTCTTTATTGTTTACATGATTGAGAAGTATTAGACTTGTTTGTGGGGAGATTGCAGTTTAGGACATGATAAAGCCAAAATTTAGATGTGAAACAATTTTTTTAATTGATTTTTTTTGTTGGTCGTGGGGCTTGAACTCGTGGGCTTGAACTCTGGACCTGGGCGCTGTCCCTCAGCTCTTCAGCTCAGAGCTAGTGCGCTACCACTTGAACCACAGCGCCACTTCTGGTTAAGTGAGTGGTTTATTGGAGGTAAGAGTCTCCTGGGCCAGGCGCCAGTGGCTCATGCCTGTAATCCTTGCTACTCAGGAGGCTGATATCTGAGGATCATGGTTCAAAGCTAGCCCGGGCAGGAAAGTCTGTGAGACTCTTATCTCCAATAAACCACTAGAAAATTGGAAGTGGCACTGTGGTTCAAGCGGTAGAGCGCTCACCTTGGGCTGAAGAGCTGAGGGACAGCGCCCAGGCCCAGAGTTCAAGCCCCACAACCGACAAAAAAAAAAAAAAGAGTCTCATGGATTTTCCTGCTGGGGCTGGCCTTGAACCAAGAGCCTCAGATCTCAGCCTCCTGAGTAGCTAGGATTACAGTTGTGAGCCACTGGCACCGGGCACAATTTTTAATAATAAATAAATAAATTACTTTAGAGAGTAGTTTCCTGGTCTGTTCACTCATTGTAAGAGAACCTCAAGAAAATAATTGATTTTTTTCTATGCCCAATTTCAATCTATTAAGTGAAGATCAATAAACTTTTATATTTTGATTTTGATATTGAACATATTTTGATATTGAACATATGATAAAGATGACCTTTCCAAACAAAGATTGGTATCTAACAACTGGAGATGTGATGAGGGCTAGCAATTTGAAAAGTAAATATAACTGGCCTTTCCTCAACTGTTTCATAAAAACAAATTACAAGACATCAAAACATTACACATAACAGCACAAGAGATTTATCATCTTGGAAATGATTTTAAAAAAAACATTTAAGGCCAAACATGAAACTCAATAATCCATGAAGAAAAGGATAAATAAATTTGTCTATATAAAAATTTAAAATTCTAGCCAGGTACTGGTGGCTTACACCTGTAATCCTAGCTATTCAGGAGGCTGAGATCTGAGGATCAAAGTTCGAAGCCAGCCTGGCCAGGAAAGTCTGTGAGACTCTTATCTCCAATAAATTACTCAGAAAAAGCAGGAAGTAGTGCTATGGCTCAAGTGATAGAGCACAGAGAAGCTCAGGGACAGAGACCAGACTCTGAGTTCAAGACCCAGGACAGACATAAATTACTGAATAAGTAAAATTAAAATTGTGCTGAGTGGCTGATAACCATCAAAAAATGTCAATTCAAATTCCAAAACCTGTGAAATGGAATATTTGCAGCACATAAAGACAGACTAAAGATGATTTTCTAGATGTGTGGAAAGCATTTAAAAATAAAGTCATAGGAAAAAAAAAAAGAACCCCAGAAAATCAGCAAAGGATGTAGATGTTAAAAAATTTGAAAACGGGGGGTGTGGGGGGGGAGAGAAGGAGGGCGGGCGTGGAGATGGGAAGGGGAAACAAAGGAGGAAGCAACAATGCTTGATAAGAAATGTACTCATTACCTTGCCCATGTAACTGTGACCCCTCTGCACGGTATGTTCACAACAAAAAAATTGAAAACAAGGGAAATTGATAATTCATGGACATAAAACAATGCAGTGAGAAAGCCAATTAAAGTTGTTAGCACCAAAGAGTTTGAGTACCCATAATTTTATAAGTATTACATTGTTTGATAGCACATATTATTGGAGAGATTTAGGCACGAGAGAAAGCTTTATAGAACATGAGGTGGTTACAAAGTCTTGATTTGAATATACAGGGCAGCCCAGGATCTCATGATGGTTTCTGGGACTTCATTGGCCTGAATCAGTCTTTTTTTCTCTTGTACTAGACTTTCACCTTCCTTAGACTTTAGGCAAGGACATTAAGAAGCAAGAATTTGTTTCTGCTAGTAAAACTTAACATAGCTGTGGTCATTCACACATATTGCCGATGCGTGGTTTAAAAATCAAATTTTCAGAATTTCTCTCCAAAATGTCATGGGGCCCTCATCTGATTTGTTAATATATCAATGCATAGAGCTATCTTATTCATTTTAACAGCCATCAAATGTATCATAGAATGAATAACATTTAGCCAATCTTTTATTAATGAACATTAAGATTGTTACTTTAAATAATACTCCAGAAAGATTCATGTGTGTATTTCTTGAAGTATCTGTATGAATATAACGGGTGAAAATCTGTAAGTGTAGTATTTGGGTGTCAAAGTTTATGAATAGTTAAGATACTGGCAGAGCCAGGTGCCAGTGGCTCACAATAGTCTTGAGCAAAAAAGCTCAGAGATAGCACCCAGATCCTAAGTTCAAGCCACAGGACGGGCACAAAAAGAAGAAGAAAGAAGAGATGAGAAGGAAGAGTTGGAGGAGGAGGAGAAGGGGAAGGGAAGAAGAAAATGGAGAAGAACCTGTCATTCATCTCTGGTGACACACACAGGAGAGAATAAAGGTAAGAGAAAAAAATGTTTCAAATTGAAACACGACAAATGAAAGAAATACATGAAAAAATGCTAGCTTTTTGAAAAAAATATCAATAAAGTCAACAAACTTCTTTTATCAAGATTGACAAAAATAGGACATGAACTACCAATATCAGGATGGAAAGCAGGGGTGTTACTATGCATCCTGTAGTCATTGAGAGGATAGTAAGGAAAATTAAAATAACTTTAAACCAATTTTACAACATAGGAAAATGTTCCAAGTTCTCAAAACTCACAAAACTACTAAAATATAGCTAAAATGAAATAGACAATCTACATAGTACTATAACCAAGAAAGAAATTGAAACCATATCTGAAAGCTCTAAAAAATAAAATACCCCACCAAAGACAAACTTCTCGTGAAATGTCTACCAAATAACAAATTTAGAAGTGTACCCACACACCTGTTCAGCTGATTTTTGACAAGATGCAACCCTTATTCAGTGGAGGAAGGAAGGCTTTGAAAACTAATGGTGCAGGAACAATTGAACATACACACATATGCAACAGAATAAACTTCAGCATATACTCTAGTGCAATGATTAATTCAGAGCAGGTCATTGATAATATATAATACAAAGCTATTAAAAATCTAAGGAAACAAAATCTTCAGGACACTGTCAGTGAGCTCAGTTATTACAACAAAACACCTGAAATAAACAATTTAAAAGGAAGGAAAGGTTTATATTGGAACACAGGTCCAGAAGTTGCAATCCTTGGACATTTGGTCGATTTGTGCCTGTACCTTCCTGCCCAGTATCTCATGATAGAAAAGTGTGGCAGAGGATACTTGTTGCTGAAGAGCCAAGAGTCAGAGTGAGGGGCTGGACCCGAATATCTTCTTCAAGGGAATGCCTTCATTAAGACCTAACTTTCCAATAATACCATAGGTAAGCAACAAGCCTTTACCATATGACTCTTTCCTTGGGGGAACATCTCATATCCAAACCAAAGAAGGAATCTAGGGCTAAGCAAAGAAATCCAATGATGATAACAGCATAAGAAGAAAAACAAATAATGACGTGAACTTCATAAAAATGTGAACCTTTAGCTCTGTGAAATGCTTTCTTTATGAAATAATAACAGACAACCTCCAGCACGGTAAATAGTTGCAAACCACATGCCAGACAAAGATGAGTTATGTAGGTGGTAGGAAGCATCTGGTCTGTGGCCATAAAAGGCCCTGGAAATCATGTGGTCTGACTTTGGCTAAGGCTACCACAGGTGGGACTCAAAATTCAATAAATCTCGGAGCTTTTTTGAAAGCAAAATTCAATAAATCTAAGCCCACAAATGATCTTATAAATATCCAAATGGCCTTTGGCAGAAAAAAATGATCCCTTGCGTTTGAAAAGACTCAAAACTTAACAATTAAAAAAATAGAGTGAGCTTAGAAAATGGACAAAAAGCAGACATTTCAACAAAGAGCATATACATCTGATGGCAGATACAAAAAGATCTAGTTCTATAGTGAAAATGATATACAGAATGAAGACCTATCTCTATATTCCTATCATAATGATTAAAATTTAAAATGATGACATCAAAAGCTAGTGAGCATTTTACAAGGAAATGGATAGACCTAGAACGAATGTTGTGTGGTAAACCAAACTCAGAGACACAAAAGGGACATATTTTTTCTCATATGCCCAAGCTATATCTAAAATACACTAGGACATGATAAATTACACAGAACTCTAGGCCAATCACATGCAGTGAGACCAAAGGAGGATACTCTTAGGAGAACAAAAAGGCACGATACCCATCTGATCATAGAAAATAGTATTTATCAAAATGAACTCTAGGAAATGGAAACAAGAGATTTTTTTTTCCCGTGTTGTTGTTCTGTTTTCTTTCTTTTCCTTTTTGTCTTGTTTGTTCAGTTATCTGTCTTTGGAATAGAAGGGGGACAGAAGTGGGGGACAAATGGTGAACAAATGTAGCAGTGGTACTCACTAGACACTATGGTGAAAATGAACTATACAACCTGTAGGTGGGGATGGGAGGTAAAAACTCCTAGACAGTGAGGAAAGGGATGACATTGTCCAAAAAGACATGTACCCTTTACCTGACTTACACAATGTTTTTTAAGTTAGTGAGGCTCAAAGTTGTGGCTCAATGATATAGTACCTGCCTAGCAATCATGAGGGTGTGAGTTCAAGTCCCAGGATTGTCAAAAAGGAATGTTTTAGGCTGGAAGTATGGCTTAAATGGTAAAGTACTTACGCATGCATTCTTACTTAATTTACTCAAAATCTTATAAAAATTTATGAAATTTTTGAGGAATTTTAAATTCATTTACATATTCATTTATTAGTGACTGGCTTTGAACAGAGTTCTCCTTCCTCCCAAGTCTTTGTATTACAGTATTTTATCACTTTGCTCACTTATGTTATAATATTACATTACAGTTACAAGCAAGGAAATATTTCTGTACTTTTAAGTATATGCATTGGTTAATTTTAACATAAATATATGAATCAGAAAACTGGCATTCACATGAAGATGTAGCTACTACCTATGTGATTCCTTTGAGTTTCTCCCTCTGGATAACCCTGAAGTAACTGCTGTTTTGTCTTTATTATCATATATATTAGTCTTGCGTCTTCTTGTACATCATATAAATGCAATTATTTAGTTCATTCATTCATATCTATGACACTAATCTACATGATTGCTTGTTATTGTTTATCCATGTTACTATACATTGTATTTTAGTATTTGTTCTTATTTAGCCTTTCTTTCTTCTGAGCATTCTACTGACTGAATTAATAACAATTTGTTCTTTCACTTTACTATTAATTGTATGTCTTATGTATTAGGACTAAAACTGCTTTGATCATTTTTATGTCTACCACATCTGGAATTAATCCAGTTACATACTAGCCTTCTTATGGCTTCCACGGTGTATTCTCTCCCATCTTTTCACTTTTCACCTATCTCTCCTTGAATAATTAAATTTGGTTTCTTGTAGAAAACAGATGGTGACTCGTGATTTTTATTTATTTTTTTAACCCAGTCTGATAATCTCTAGTATTTTTGTTGTGTGTCTAGTTTATATACACTGTGTAATTATTGTATAATTTAATTCTGACTTTGGTTTTCTACCTGTTCCTTTGGATTTTGTTTATGCCTTGGTTCTTTTGAATAAATTAGATAGCTAAATGTAACTTGATGAAAGATTACAGCAGATGTTTGTGAAACAGAGACTCAAAAAACATTACAAAAGAATCAATGAAACAGAGTTGCTTCTTTGACAGATCAACAAGATCATCAAGCTCTTATCCAAATTAGCTATCAGAAAGAATAAAAAGACACAAATTAATAAAATCAGAGATAATAAAAGTAAATAACAATTAAATTGTTATTTACTTTAAAAGTAAATAATTTAAATAAATTTAATAAATAATTTAAATAAATGTAAAAGTAAAATTAAAAATTAATTCATGAATTCAAAAAATAAAAATAAATGCTACTAATTTGTACAGTTAAAAGGTAAAGATTGTCTAGTGTGTTGGGTGCATATACTTATGTTAAGATTGATCAACACATACATCCAAACTGTGGAAAATTTTTTCTGTATATAACTTCAAGAAAAAAAATGAAGTGTCTAGGGGCATGTATAATCCCAGCAGCTGAGAAGTAGAGACAGGAAGATTGTGTATTCAGAGCCAGTCTCTGACTCAATACTTCAATAAACAAGTAAGTAAATAAAATTTAAAAATGAGACTGCACAAAAATTCAGTGAATTCTGTAATGTTTATAGTAAGTTGGATAAGAATGATTACCATAGATTTTGATTCAACAAGAGAGAAGAGTTATCACTGAAACAGTGGAAACAATTGTTGAGAGGCAGGGAATTAGTAGTTTTAAGATATTATGTTTCTTAATCTTTCATAATTAAATTATTCTACTAATTTATTTTAAAATAAGTGAATGACAACTAATGATATAAATCCAATTTCTCCACTCTTCCCATTGTATTTTAAGTCAGGTTACAGGAATAACCCTGACTAGACTTACACACATGAATTAATCTTCTTGTGATATCAACAAAACACCACAGGCTGAGTGGCTTTAAAAACAGAAAAGAGCTGGGCAGTGGTGGCTCACACCTGTAATGCTAGCTACTCAGGAAGCTGAGATCTGAGGATTACAGTTCAAAGCCAACCAAGGCAGGAAACTCTGTGAGACTCTTATCTCCAATTAACTACCAAAAGACTGAAAGTAGAGCTGTGGTTCAAAGTGCTAGAGCACTAGCCTTGAGCACAAAAGCTCAGTGACAGCACTCAGGCCCTGAGTTCAAGCCAATGACTGACAATGGAGGAGGAGGAGGAGGAGGAGGAGGAGGAGGAGGAGGAGGAGGAGGAGGAGGAGGAGGAGGAGGAGGAGGAGGAGGAGGAGGAGGAGGAGGAGGAGGAGGAGGAGGAGGAGGAGGAGGAGGAGGAGGAGGGAAGGGGAAGGAGGGAAGGAGGGAAGGAGGGAAGGAGGGAAGGAGGGAAGGAGGGAAGGAAGGAAGGGAAATTCATTTTCTTCCAGTTCTATTTGGAAAGTGCCCCTGAGAAGAGCTTCCTGGTATGAGATGGCTGTTTTCTCTGTATGTCTTTACTGTGCCCTTAGGTGGTAGAGAATGGGAGATCTTTCTGTTCTTTTAAAGTTACTATCCTATCAGGTTAGGGTCACACACATTCTTAGGATCTCATTTAACTTTATCTCTTAAAGATCCTAGCTCCAGATAGAGTCATGTTGTGGACACAGTCAGTCCCTGGGGAGGACAAGGACCAAGATTTTAAAATACTTATTTGAAGAGCAATTATTTCCAAATATTTGCTGGGTAGTGATTTTTTGAGTACTTGTAAAGTACTTTTCTCTTATCCTATCCCATAAGCTGAGATAAATATTTTACATTTGTAAAGAATTGAGCTCATTCATTTAATGACATCTGGATCAGCTGGAACATCTGGCTTTGCTGTTTAAAATAATTTGAAAGCAGAAAATGTTTTGTTTTCACTTCAATCCTGTTTCATTTATCTCATTGGAGGAAGAGCTTAGGCAACAGCATCTGTTTCCATGAAGTGCCCAGACACAAAACTCTATTGTAAACAGACATGTCAGGGATAAAGACTTTCTAGCTTGACGCAGCAGTATAAACTAGAGATCTCTGAGCAAGAAAATTTGTTTCCAAGAAGAGATTCTACAAAGAACAATAATGACTCAGAGTTTTAAACAAAAACAGGCAGGAAAAAAAATCCAGAAAACATTTTCCATTTCTACGTAACAGCAAATAGTCAAGACCATGCAATCATCACTTGGAAACACTCTGGCATACAATTTTAAATGGTTGTCTTCAATTCCAACATATAAAGTAAATACATTACTTAGAAAGCAAATTCTTCCACGTTATAATATTACAATATTTAGCTACAGAAGAGAGAGCTGGGAGTATCTCATTGCTCAATTGTGCTGAAGCACAAGAAGCCCAGAGTTCTACAGTTAACTAATTCATTAAAGACATCAGAGATCTATATTTTCTTGACTTTCCAACATGCCATCTGCAGCTCATCTGCTTGGTGCTTTCCCTCATGATTGCTATAGTCCCAAAGTTGTAGGCACACATTTGGCTGAGAAAAGAGTAGAGCAACCTACCCACATCATTTCATTAAAAAGGAAAGAAATTCTTCCCTATATACTTCCCAATGGATTCTCCTCAGTCCTGTTGATTAGAGGTAGGTCACATGGCTATGGAGAGTGGGCAAGGATGTGCCTGACCTTGTCAGTCATCCTATATAGGAGGAGAGCTTGTTATCAGGGACCAGAGTGAAAAACTGAAAGCAAGTGGTAGATGTGTGATAGTGATGATTACTGTGCACTCACTGTGAAATTGAGAAGTCCGAGAAAGAAGAGCAACAGTGCTAGCAGAGATATAGTATTCACAGAATGAGTGAAACCCTGGCTCTGCACCAAGGATTATGCATGTGAATGGAGATTAGTCATTCTGCTCCTTAGCTTACCTTTCTATTAAAAGCATAAATAGGGGAGTGATAGCTAGACTTTTGAGGAGCCTCCATACTGCTTTTCAGAGTGGTTGAACCAGTTTACATTCCCACAGTGTAGTATCATTCCCTTTTGGCCACATCCTTGCCAGCATCTGTTATTATTAGTTGATAATAGCCTTTCTAACTGGGGTGAGATGAAATCTCAATGTGGTTTTGATTTGTATTTCTTTTATTGCCAGAGATTTTGAACATTTCTTCATTTGTTGATTGGCTATTCTTATTTTCTCTGCAGAGAAGTTTCTAATTAATCAATTTATGACCGGGTAGATTTGTTATTGGGGGGCTTAATTTTTTTAGCTCTAGATATATTTTTGATATGAGGCTCTTGTCTGTTGTATAGTTAGTGAAGATCTTCTCCCAAGCTCTGGGCTTTCTATTTATTTTGCTAGCTATGTCCTTTGCCATGCAGAAGCTCTAAAGTTTAATGTGATCCTATTTATTCAGGCTTTCTTTGCTTTGTTCTGTTTCTGGATCTTTATTTAGGAAGTTTCAACCTGTGCCAAGGAGCCCTACTGTATCCCCTATCCCTTCCTATAATATTTTCAGAGTATCTGATCTTACCTTAAGGTCTTTGATCCATTTAGAGTTGATTCTAGTGGAAGGTGATATTTAAGGATCTAACTTCAGTTTTCTAGTATATAGTCAATACTTCCAGTACCATTTGTTGAAGAGGCTATCTTCCTTCCGTTTTATGATTTTAGCTCCTTTATCGAATATTAGGTGGCTATAGGTTTGTGGGATCCTTTCTGGGTCTTCAATTCTATTCCATTGGTCTACAGGCCTGTTAATGTGCAGTACCAAGCTGTTGTGTTTTGTTTTTGTTTTTGTTTGAAGTTTGGTATTTATATTTCTCCAGCACTGTTTTTCCTGCTAAGAATTGTTTTTGCTATTCAGGCTTTTCTATTATTCCATATGAATTTTTGGATTGCTTGTTCTATTTCATTAAAGAATATTGTTGGGATATTGATGGATATTGCACTGAATTTGTAGATACCTTTTGGTGTATTACCATTTTTTACAAAGTTTACCTTCCCAGGAGCATGTGAGGTTTTTCCACTTTCTTAAATCTGCTTTAGTTTCCTTTTTTAGGTTTTTTTTTAAGTTTTCATCATAATCACCTCTTTAAGTTGATTCCTAGATTTTCTGATTTTTGTTTTTGTTTGGTTGGTTTTTTGTTTTGTTTTGGTTTTGTTTTGTCTGAGGATTTTACAAAAGGAGTTGCTGCTTTTTTTTTCTGGGCCTGGGCACTGTCCCTCAGCTCTTCAGCTCAAGGCTAGTGCTCTACCACTTGAGCCACAGTGCCACTTCTAGTTTTCTAGTGGTTTATTGGAGATTAGAGTTTCACAGACTTTTTCTTCCCGGGATAGCTTTGAAACATAATCCTTAGATCTCAGCCTCCTGAGTAGCTAGGATTACAGGTGTGAACCATAAACTCCCAGCTAGGAGTTGCTTTTATAATCCTACTCCTGGCCATTTATCCAAATGATCATAAACAAGGCCACTCTAAAGCTACCAACACATCTATGTTCACTCCAACATTATTTACCATAGCTAAGATATAGAACCAAACCAAATGCCCCTCAATAGATGAACGGATCGAGAACATGTGGTATATATACACAATGGAATTCTACACTTCCATCAAAAAGAATGGCATCACTCCATTCACATGGAAATTGAAAGACTTGGAAAAAATCATATTAAATGAAGTAAGCCAGATGCAAAGAAACATAGGCTCCATCATTTGTAATAATTTGTATATGTCTAGGATAGTCCTAGCAGAGAATTACAATAGCTCAATAGCTATGTATGAGTAACCATGTAAAATGATGCTAATTGAAATGAATTCCAAGATATGGAAGCAAGAGGGGTTTTTTTAATGTATTTTGTGAATGTACTTTTGTTTTACTCCCCCCCCCACTTTGGTTTATCTTTTGTTGACATTGTTTTTTATTTTTGTACCCTGTCTTGTATATACATTTATCTGATTTGGGGAAGGGAGGGGAATAACAAAATGATGAGACAAAGGACAAAGAATGAACCAATGCAGCAGCTATAACCACAAGACACTATGTTGGAAATGAACTTTACAGCTTGGGCAGAAGGCCAAGGGGGAGGGAAAGTGGGAGAAAATGAGGGAGGGGTAACACTGTGTGACAAGAAATGTGCTCATTATCTTCTTATGTAACTGTAATATCTCTGTTTAACACCTTCACAATAAAATAAAATATTAATTTTTTAAAAAGAATAAATAGCCAGGTGCTAGTGTCTCATAACTGTAATCTTAGCTGCTCTGGAGGCTGAGATCAGAGAATCACAGTTTGAAGCAAGCTCGGGCAAGAAATTCCATGAGACTTTAATCTTCAATTAATCCATCCACAAAAAGCCAGAGGTGGTGCTGTGGCTCAAGTGGTAGAGTGATAGCTTTGAGAAAAATAGAAAATCTCAGTGATGATGCCCATGACCTGAGTTCAAGCCCCAGTTTCAGCACACACACACACACACACACACACACACACACACACACACACACACACACACACACACACACACACACACACACAGAATAAATACTTCTCATTAAAGTTCCTATAAAACAGATAAAGGTACTACAAGACTTCTGTACTACATAATTGATAGAACACATTTAATTATTAGTACCTATTCTTACATTGTAATGTTCTATTTGAATATAATAACAAGGTTATACACTCAATGTTTTCTCCTTCAGAGCAGGTTCATTGTCACATACTTTTGTTTCCTTATTGACAGGGTTGATGTTTTTTGCACATTGATATAATAAAAAATTAAATTCTTTCAGTTTCTTGTATCTGAGATTATAAAAGGTAGTAATAGCAAAGGTGGATGTGTGAATGAAAAGAGGAACAGGAGACAAATACAGCCAGAGTACTAATGCTCATGTATGACACAGGAAGTGAGAAATCGGGGAAGGAGTGGATGGGATTAGGAAGAAGAATGGAAGGGGTGACTGTCAGCCGCAAGCACTGGATATTTAAGTGGTCTCATTGAATTGTAACCCCATTGTGCAACATTTTAAATTCAGAAAATAATTAAAATATTAAATTGTTTAAAGTAGAGATAAATATTTTTAAGTAACATAAGCATATATGCCAAATCACATTAAAAGATTAGAGCCAGTAAGTCAAAACCTCATGGTCAGAAGAGAAGAGCAAATGTGCAGATGTTTAATAATCCTAATAAATGAAGAAAGTCCAATGAAGCAAAGTAGCTACCTGTGGCTAGGAGCTGAAGACTGCAGTTCAAGCAGAATTATAACTTCAAACGAAGTACTTAAATTGGGAAATGTTACTCGTTTAATTCTAAGACATATGCTGTGGCATTCATTTTTAAAAATTATTTTTGGATGGCTAGAAGAAAAGACATAATCCCAAGTGTTGGTAAGGACATTGAGAAAATGGAACTGTATCAAATGCTTCTGGGGGTATAAAATGTTGCAGTTGCTTTAGAAAACTAATACTTCCTCAATAGTTAAACATGTACATACTCCAAAGGAGAAAAAAATCATAGGTCTACATAAAAACTTGTACATGAATGTTTACAAAAGTATTGTTCACAATGTCTCCAAAAGTAGAAGCAACTCAAATAACTATCAAGAGATAAATACATACAAACAAATGTGATATGTTAATACAGTGGATTATTTTGGCCATGGAAAGGAACAAAGTATTGATTTGTGCTATAATATGGGTAACCCTTGAACACAATATGAGAAAGAAGCCAGACACAAAAGACCATATATTTTATTCCCTGCAAATGAAATGTCCACGATTGGCAAATCCAAAGAGGAAGATGGTAGAAAAGTGGATGCTCAGGGAAGTTAGAAAATAATGGAGAGAGAAAAATGGGGTGTGACTTAACATATGAGCAATTTCTTTTGGGAATGATATAAATGTTCTAAGCTTAAATTGTGGTGATGTTTATAAACTCTCTGAATAGACTTAGATCCACCACAGTATTTGCTTAAATTGGTAAATTTAATGTTATATGAAATTCAGCTCAACTAAGATGTAAGGGGGGGGAGATTTTATTCAGGGGCATAACCCTCTACAGTCCTTGTTCATGCCCTTTCTTTCTAGTTCTTCTGGACTTCACCAAGAGTAAAGGTTTGCTGGATTGAGAGCATGTCATTGAAAGGTTTGGAAAGTATGGAATGTATCAACATTGCCATGCCTACAAGGGTTCTGACTGCCTTTGAGAATATATCTAATGTATTTTAACTGGGCCTTTTTTTTCTTTTGGTTTCTAATCTTTGAGAAAGAGATTTCACTGTCTTGGTAATTCCAATTTATATCCACGTTTGTAGGCTCACATCATAGAGGAGCTTATATGTATCTTTGGCTCTTCCTATTACTTTATTCCTGTGGTGGTCAGTTTTCCATTACTGTTACAGAACACCCAAGGTAAAGAATGGAACAGGAGACATTTATCTCATTGTTTCAGAGATCTCTGCCCATGGTCATTTGGTCCTGATGCCTTTGGGCTGGTGGCAAGGCAGAAAAGAATGGTGGAAGCATTCTTGGAGGAAACTTGCCCACCTCATGCAGCTGGGAGGCAAGAAGCAAGGACTAGGTCTTAGTAAAGGCCCCCAATAACCTAACCTTCCACTAAGTCTGTTTCCTATGGTTCCCATTACCTACCAACCTTGCTACAAGCTGGTGACAAGCCTTCAACCTGCAGACAGTTCAGATCCAACTGCAGTGCCACATTGACCAGAGTTAGATGCATAAGTGAGAAGCCTAATTTTAGACTATCACAGAGTTTTAGCTGACTTCCTCTCAGAGATTACTGTTTCAGAGAGACAATTTTAGAACCTAAAATAGCATTTAGTCTCTTTTGTGGTTGTTGTTTCCCCCTGGATAACCTTCAGCTTATGTCAAGTTCTAGTCAGAAGTGTAACTTCTCTGGCAGTGCTTCTTTACTAAAGAGTTTTTGTTGATACAGGTCCAACTGTTCACCTTCAGATGAATGGTTCTCTATGTCCCCAAACTGATTCTCACGAGGCTGGTCTAGTCTGATAACTTTTAGAAACTAGTACAGATTGCCAAATATCTTTATTTCTGTTTTTTTTTCTTTTTTTAAAAAAATATTGTAAAGATGCTGTACAGAGAGACTACAGTTACATGAGTAAGGTAATGAATATATTTCTTGTCGAGCATTGCTACCCCCTCCTTTGTTTTTCTCCTACTATCCCTTCTCTCCCCTACCACCCCCACTCTTACCTGCCCCCTCCGCCCGCCCCTGCCCCGGCTCCCAAAGTTGTAAAGTTTATTTCCAACATAGTTTCTTGTGAGTCTCGTTGTTGCAATGGGTCAATCCTATGTCCTTGTTTCAGCCTTGGAAGGGGAATAACAAAATGTCAAATATCTTTTGAGCTTATCATATTACTGTGCTGAGTTAGGAAAACTTTTTCACTAGTTTCTTAATTTTTGTTTCTTTAAGTTTATGTAATAGGATTCAAATGCACAAGGATACAAGTGTGTCTGTTGATAAATGCATGAATCTGAGTCACTATAGACACTGTGAGTCTCTAAACTTCAGCTCATGTTCAGGACATTCATAGCTGTGGAATAATAATTTTAAAAAAACAAGTTAACAGAAAGCTGCTCATACTAGGGTAAGATTATAGCTATCTTAGTGTTATAAAAGAGGTACACTAGACAATTAGAGTAATATTAGAATCACGAGGACAAAGAAGAGCTAAATTCAGGACAATTAGCATTGTTTGGACTCCACCTTTTTCTTTCCTTCCTTAGGAATGCTGGATAGCTAGCAGCATGCAGGCCAATTGCTATGAGTCAGAACACTAGACCTTACCATAGATGTTAATACTAAACTGTCCAAGGAAGAGATTCTGCAAGGGTAGACTTCTAAGCAGTTAGCTTAGAGACAAGTTTCTTTGTCTTTTCAGAAGTCCCCAGTCACACCCTGATTTAAAACCTGGTATTGAGCCTCCTAAAACATACTCTGTGGGCCATACACAGATGGTATCCCTTGCCTTTGAGGGCTGATTTTAACTATTTGCATCTAATAGCTATCTAATATTCATTTTAAACTTCCTGACAACCCCAAAATAGTCATTATTAAATTTCTTGGAGGCATCTTAGCCAAGCTCCTTACAAATGGAGCTGAGATCATTCCTCAGCAGCCTTCTCTCTCTTCTCTCCCTGTCCTCAAGAAAAGTCTGACTTATTGCTATAGCATCTTGCAGCTGATTGTGTCTGCAGCAGTCTCCTTGTGCCAGACACTGCCATGCTTGGACTATTTCCTTCACCTTTCTCTTTATGCTAAGGTCTCTCAGGTTGAAGATGGAAGAGACAGGTATAATGGGGGGATGAGAATCCCCTGGGTGGTAACAGGCCATGCACTTCCTGTGTGTTCTCAACACTGAATGTTTCTCCTTGTTCACAAGCAAGGTCCTTAACTCCTCTAAAGTGATCTTGTTTCTACACATTTTGAAATGCTCAGGGGTGCTGGCAAAATAAGAGAAAAGGAGAGGCTGCGATATTGCAGGGGCAAAACTGGAGAGAACAATGTTCTCCACAGTAGGGCTTTGATGTAAGCATTGAGTCATCATTAATGGGAACCATTGGTTACAGTTGCTAGGTTTAACTATTTTTTTAATACTATGAGTGAATTTTGCTGATAAAGGCAAAAGAACAAGCAAAGTTAACTTTTCAGATTGATCTCAGCAAACACTTCAGACAAAATGACCCGCAGTGGTTTCAGAACAAAATAATCAAAAATATGAGATGGCTGCTATCAAAAAGGAAGTAGATATATGAATCCTAACATCAACAAAGTCGAAATCTTGCCCAAAATATCAAATGACACTGTGAAGGTAATTGAAATGCCGTGGGATATACTTTGCACTAAATGTATTATAAATACCCTTGAAGCAATAGATGTAACAACGAAGAAATAGAAAATATAAGCAGAGACATTCATACACTAGAAAGAGACAGTCATAGTGCGCCTCACTCATATTAGTAAGAGGGAGGCAATGGTCAAAAGTGGGAATCTAGGACTGAGAAGGTGGCTCAGTGGTAGAGTGCTTGTCTTGCATACATGAGGCCCTAGGTCCGACTCCTCAGCACCACATAATCAGAAAAAGCCAGAAGTGGTGTTGTAGCTCAAGTGATAGAGTGCTAGCCTTGAGCTGAAGAGCTGAGGGACAGTTCCCAGGTCCAGAGTTCAGGCCCCATGACTGACAAAAAAAAAGTGGGGACCTAGAAATGCTAAGATTAAATAGGATTGTCATTTGCCATACACAGATACCTTGTTACTAAAAGTTTCACCCCAGGTAGTGGTATTGAGAGGTGATGGAAACTTTTGGGGGTGGATCCTAGGGAGAGGTTCTTAGGTCTTTGAAGTTTGCTCTCAGAATGTAGGTCTAGTAGGACCTAAATGTAGTTCTCCTGAAGGGATTATTACAAAACCTAAGCATTTTTTACTCCGCTTTCTGTTTGTGCTACCCAGCTTTTCTGTGTGTGCTCATTGTTTGCTCATGCATATGTAGCCACAATCCCTATTTTTGTCATCTTGTGATATCAGAAAACTGCACCAATCTGGGCCTTCAAAACCATGAGACAAGATGATTATGTGACTTTGTTGTTGTGTTGTTTATCTCTTACTAGTTTTCAAAATTGTGATTGTCCACTGAATACCTTCCAGTGGCTCTCAGGTCAAATTTTGCATTATTATGAATTCATAGTTTTAACTGAAATTACTACGCAATCAACATTATAGGACTTTTTATATTGATATAAAATTCTCCCATAATTGTCCACTGTCAGCATTTTCAAATTGATTCTTGCGTGCGTTTGACATGACAATTGGTCATAACTGCTTCACTATCTGATATTGTTCACTATTTGATATTGTTCACTATCTCAGGATCATTTTATTCACATTTTGCTCTGAGGCTAAGCATCAATCATTCTCCAAAGAGAACTGGTTCTGTTGGAATTAGTGTTTAGAAATACTAATCTGGGTTCTAGAAGTTCTGGATGTTTTTAGACCTTTCAGTAGTAAAAATAAAATATATATATTTAAAGCAAATCATAGATTCATAACATTTCTATTAAAACTTATACGTAGAGAAATTTTACTTACCTTTTCAACCTCACATTTTTGTCTATTCTTTTAGCAACTCAAACCTCACTTGATTACATCAGAATAATTACCCACTTAGTGCACAATAGTCTCAAAACATTCTAACACTACCACCAAAGACATAATTACTGGAAATGGGTTATTCTCTTTCTTTCTTTCTTTCTTTCTTTTTTTGTCGGAAGTGGGGCTTGAACTCTGGGCCTGGGCGCTGTCCCTCAGCTCTTCAGCTCAAGGCAAGTGCTCTACTGCTTGAATCACAGTGCCACTTCCGGTTTTCTAGTGGTTTTATTGGAGATAAGAGCCTCACGGACTTTCCTGCCGTGGCTGGCTTTGAACTGGGTTCCTCAGATATCAGCCTCCTGAGTAGCTAGGATTACAGGTGTGAGCCACCGGCGCCCAGCTAGGTTACTCTCTTTCTTTCTCTCTCATACCCTCTGCTCTGCCATTTCTTTTCCTTCTCCCTCTCCTCTCTATCTTTGGAAATAATTCAACTTTCATATGTTTTTGCCACCAACTTGATATACTGTTGTCATGTCTCTGTTTCCAGTCTTTTAGAAATAGCTTTTAAAATTTTTTTGCTGTATAATTTTGTAAAAATTCCATGTGTTTGTTTCATGATTTCTAATGTATTTTTTGGAGATTTAGACTTGATCTTGGTTCTGTGAGTTTCTGAATTTCTTTATAATAAAACCTTTTGCTGCTGCCTCTACTAAAATTGGCTTCTGGTTCTTGTCCTTAAAAACTTTGGAAAAATGGCTGGGGAATGAGTAGATCTCTTACAGATCCATCTGAACTTCCTGGATCTAGTGCTGCTAAACAAAATCTCAATAACAAGTCTGAGTGTTACTGAAGCTTCTATACCAGCTCTGTCACCCTTCTCTGTTCTATTTTCATATAGCTAAAAAAACCCAAATGAATGATTTTGATTTGGGACATTTGCTCTTTGCCACTAGATATGGGAGAGGCTGAATAGCTAATAAGTGTTGCCTTGTGGATATTTGTACAATTTCTGCCTTTCCTGGAATGTACAGTTTAGCACACATTCCATAAGGCTCATTATACACCCTGAGGCCTATTTATGGTTTTATTCCAAAAGATGGTTGTAAAGCTTTTCATTCAAAGCCTCATGGGTAAGTGGCTTTGACAGCAATGTGCTCAGAGAGAGTACTGCCTTATATGAGGTTACCTTATTAGGTGGCCTTTCTCCTGAAAGGTGACAGGGACCTTGGATCTAAGTGAAATACCAATTCCTCTCTTCAAGCCCATTGTTAAGTCTGAATTGAGAATGCCATCATAGAGAAATTGTGAAATAATACAGTTTCTTTTATTCCTACTTAGTAGCAATACATAGTAACCTGGAATAAAAAAAGGAGGATCTGAACAATGTGATCTAGTGACAAAACATAGAAATTACCCATCAAAATGGCTTTACTTTCTGCTCTTTCATGATGGAAAATTTGTTGTCACCTGCAATCATGATGTATTTTTTAACTTTAGCAGCAAAACCACCATTCAGGTTGATGAAGCCCTTTCTACACAGCTTTAATTCTTGTAGAAGATGGAGATGACATAGTGTGGATTTTCCAATGCTTTGTTCTATTTTTTTCCAGAAACAATTGTAAGTAAACAAAACTTTCTAAATTCCAAAAAAATTGGGATCTGCTATTGAGAGTTCATCCAGCATAGAAATACACATGACTGAATTCTGCTAAGCTGTCAGAACATTTAAGTCATAGCACTTATTTCCAGGCAAGCTCTAGAACATGTCTTTGGAATGAAAATTAGCTAACATTCTTACTAGGTACCTAGCATCGCTCTAGAACTTGCTTCTCCATGGTACTATCGCATCATCTTACCACTGCGATGACTCTACACGAATTTGTGAAATGTATGCTATTTTATGGGCAGAAAAACTAAACACAGAAAAAGTATTACAGAGCTAGCAAATGAAAGAGTTAAGAATTATAACAAGGCAATGTAGCTTTTGTACCCATTCTCAGATAGTACAATTGGTTCCTTGTTGGTAGGAAACATTGCCTTAGTAAGTATCTCACATATTCTTTTATAACACATCAGACAAGGTTAGTGAGGCTATAAATTACCTTTGAATAGAAGTTTTAATCACCTTTGTCAAAGGCATGAAATAACTTCCTCTAAATCAAGTCATCCCATAAAACTAAATTATATAGAGCAATTAAAATGAACTTCTAACTTACTAGGAACAAAGCTAACACTCTTATTTATATAGGAAAAGGACCATTATTTAATATCTATCTCCTGTTTTCCATTTGCAAACTGATTAAAATTTTGTTATTTATCTAATGAGAAGTTAGTGTTTGCCTATACTTTTTAATATGTTTTTTATTGTAAAAATACGGTTACAGTTACATGACTAAGGTATATTTCTTATCAAGCATTGTTGACTCATCCTTTGTTTTTCCCCTACCATCCCTTCCCTCTCACCTCCACGACTACACTCCCCCCTCCTCCCACCCCCACCCCCACCTAAATTGTAAAGTTCATTTTTCAACATAGTGTCTTGTACATCTAATTGTTACCATGGTCAATCTGTATCCCTATTTAAGCATTTTGTTTTTTCCCTTCCCCTCCCCAAATTAGAGGTGTATATACAAGATGCAGGGCACCGACAACAAATACAGTGAAAACAGCGGTTATATTGTGGGGGAGGAATATACAGAGAAATAAAAAAATTACATGGTACATTACACATACATTAGAAACAATAGCAAGAAAGAAAAAAATAAACACTTGTGTCCCTAGCTTGGTTTCATTTCGCTTAACATCATCTTATCTAGTCATAGGTACATAGCTTTTAACATTTTCTGCTTGGCCAGACATATACTAGTTATTGCAAATAAAGGAAACAATGGGACCTATGTTTCTTTGGGCCTGGTTTCCTTCACTTAATATAATTTTTCCCAAGTCTTTCCATCTCCTAACAAATGGGGCAATGTCATTCTTTCTGATGTAGGCACAGAATTCCATTGTGAATATATATATATATATATATATATATATATATATATACATATATATATATATATATCACATTTTCTTGATCTATTTATCTACTGAGGGGCATCTGGGTTGGTTCCATATCTTAGCTATGGCAAATAATGCTGCAATAAACATAGTTGTGCTGGTAGCTTTAGTATGGTCTTGTTTGTGATCATTTGGGTAAATGCCCAAAAGTGGGATTCCTGGGTCATAAGGGAGCTCTATGTGGAGTCTTTTGAGGAACCTCCATACTACTTTACATAGTGGTTGACCAAGTTTACACTCCCACCAACAGTGCAGTAGGGTTCCTTTCTGGCCACATCCCCTCCAGCATCTGTTGTTATTAGAGTTCTTGATTATAGCCATTCTAACTGGAGTGAGATGGAATCTTGATGTTGTTTTGATTTGCATTTCTTTTATGGCTAGAGAGGTTGAGCATTTCTTCATATGTCTAGTGGCCATTCTTATTTCCTCTCCAGAGAAGTATCTCTGTAAGTCTTTAGCCCACTTATTTATGGGGCGATGGTTCTTTGAGGATTTGTTGTTGGGGGATTTAATTTTTTTGAATTCTAAGTGTATTTTAGATATGAGACCCTTATCCAGTGTGTGGCTAGTGAAGATCATTTCCCAGTCCCTGGGCTTTCTCTTGATCTTGCTAGCTATGTCCTTTGCCATGCAGAAGCTCTGCACCTTCATGCATTCCCATCTGTCTAACCTTTCTTTGATTTGTTGTGTTTCTGGGTCTTTATTAAGAAATTTCAGCCTGTGCCAAGGAGACCTAGAGTTTCTCCTATTCCTTCCTGTAATGTTTTCAGGGGGTCTGCTTTGACATCGAGGTATTTGATCCATTTGGAGTTGATTCTGGTACAGGGTGATATATAAGGATCTAGCTTTAGATTTCTACAAGTGATTAACCAATTTTTCCAGCACCATTTACCGAAGAGGCTGTCTTTCTTCCATTCTATTTTTTCATCTCCCTTATCCAAGATTAAGTGGCTATAGGTCTGTGGGTTTATTTCTGGGTCTTCCTATTCCATTGGTCCTGAGGTCTCTTCTTGTGCCAATACCAAGCTGTTTTGATTACTATGGCTTTGTATTGGAGTTTGAAATTTGGTACTGATATTCCTCCAGCACTATTCTTTCTGTTAAGGATCGTTTTTGCTATTCAGGGTCTTTTATTATTCCATATGAACTTTTGGATTGCTTCTTGTATTTCATTGAAGAATGAGGTTGGAATATTGATAGGTATCACATTGAATTTGTAGATAGCCTTAGGAAGTATTGCCATTTTCAGGATGTTGATCCTTCCAATCCAGGAGCATGAGAGGTTTTTCCATTTACTAAGTTCTGCTTTGATTTCCTTTTTCAGGTTTTTAAAGTTTTCATCGTAGAGGTCCTTCACTTCTTTAGTTAAGTTAATTCCTAGGTATTTTATTTTTTATGGGACTCTTACAAAAGGAGTTGCTTTCCTGATTTCAGCCGTGCCCTTCTCATCGTTGGCATACAGAAAAGCCATTGATTTCTGAGGGTTAATTTTATACCCTGCTACTTTGCCAAAGCTTTGAATCAGCTCAAGTAATTTGGGAGTGGAGTCTATGGGATTCTTTAAATACAAGATCATGTCATCTGCAAAGTGAGAGAGTTTTAGTTCATCTTTCCCTTTTTGGATCCCCTTTATGTTTGCATCTTGTCTTATTGCTGTAGCATTCTAATACTAGATTGAAGAGAAGTGGAGAAAGTGGACATCTTTATGTCATTCTTGACTTTAGAGGAAATGGCTTTAGTTTTTCGCCATTAAGTATAATGCGGGCTGTAGTTTTGTCATATACAGCCTTTATTGTATTGAGGAATGTTCCATGGATTCTTAGTTTTTCCAGAGCCTTTATCATAAAGAAGTGTTGGATCTTGTCAAATGATTTTTCTGCCTCTGAGATAATCATGTGATTCTTATCCTTGCTCTTGTTGATGTGATGAATTATATTAATTAATTTGCATATGTTGAACCAGCTTTAGATCCCTGAAATGAATCCTGTTTGATCGTGGTATATGATTTTTTTTTATAAATTGTTGAAGTTGATTGGCCAAAATTTGTTGAGAAGTTCTGCATTGATGTTCATCAAAGAAATGGGTCTATAGTTCTCTTTCTTTGATGAGTCCCTGCCTGGTTTGGGGATGAGGGTTATGATGGCTTCACAGAAAGAGTTCGGTAGTGAACATTCTCTTTCAATGTCATTGAAGAGTTGGAGGAGTATTGGTGTGAGTTCTGCTTTGAAGGCCTTGTAGAATTCAGCTTTTCTTAGATGGGAAGTCTCTTATTGCTGTTTCTATTTCGATGCTTGATATGGGTCTGTTAAGTTGGATCAACTCATCTTGGTTTAGTTTTGGAATGTCGGTATTTGCTAGAAAAAGGTCCATTTCTACCAGGTTCTCAAACTTATTAGCATAAAGGTTTGAGAAGTATTCCCTTATAACGTTCTGAATCTTGGTTGTTTCTGTGGTGATGTTTCCATTCTCATCTCTGAGTTTGTTTATTTGGGTGTGTTCTTTTTCTGATAAGATTTGCTAAGGGTCTGTCAATTCTGTAATTTTTTCAAAGAAACAACTCTTTGTTTTGTTGATTCTATGTTTTTTTGGATTCTAATTCATTCAATTCTGGTTAAATTTTAATTATTTGTTTCTGTCTACTGGATTTGGGTTTATCTTGCTGCTCTCTTTTAAGGAACTTCAGGTGTCTCATTAAATTGTTGATTTCAGATCTCTCTAATTTGTTGATGTAGGAACTCAGAGCTATGAAATTGCCTCTGAGTACTACCTTTGCTATGTCCCAGAGGAGCTAGTAATTTGTGAGTTCATTTTTGTTGAATATCATGAACATTTGAATTCTGATCTCTTCCATGAACAACAGTGTGTTGTTCACTCACCATGTGTTTCAGGACTTTCTTTGGTGGCTTTTGTTGTTGAGTTCTATTTTTATTTCCTTGTGGTCCGAGAGAATGCAGGGTATAATTTCAATGTTTTTGAATTTGGACAGTACCATGTGCTGCTGAGAAGAACGTGTATTCTAATGCTGCTGGGTAAAATATTCAGTAGATGTCTGTTAAGTCTAGTTAATCTGTGCAAGTGTTTAGATCTGTGGTATCTCTGTTGAGTTTTTGCTGCGTTGATCTATCTAGTGGGGATAGTGGTTTGTTAAAGTCCCCAACAATTAATGTCTTTGGATCTATGTGAAATTTGAGGGAAAATAGTGTTTCTTGGATAAATTTGGGTGCTCTGTTGTTTGGAGAATAGATATTTAGAATTGTAATATCCTCCTGAAGGAGAGATCCCTTAATTAGTATGTAGCAACCTTCTTTACTCTTCTTACTAAATTTAATTTGATGTCTATTTTATCTGATATTAGGATTGAAACTCCCACCTGTTTATAAACAGATTTGCATGGTAGATTTTATTCCAGCCATTCACTTTCAGAATATATTTGTTTTTATGGGCAAGGTGTGACTCTTGAAGGCAGCAGATAGAAGGATCTTGCTTTTTAATCCAACTAGACAGTCTATGTTGCTTAATTGGAGAGTTAAGTCCATTAATATTGAGAGTTGGGACTGAGAGGTGTTTGGTAGTTCCTGCCATGTTATCCACCTTCTTGGGGGCTATGACAACTGGGTTCTTCCTATGGTTCTTGGAGTCTCAGTTTGGGTGTGGTTTCTTGGTCTTTATTTTGCTGTTGTTAGTTTTCTATGCGAAAGATATCTTTAAGTATCTTTTGTAGGGCTGGTTTGGTGAAGATATATTGTTTCAGTTTTTCTTTGCAATGGAAGGTTTTTATTTGACCTTCCATTATGAAGGAGAGTTTAGCTGGATAAGTATTCTTGGTTGATAGTTGTTTGTCTGTAGGGCATGGCATACATCATTCCAGGCTCTTCTTGCTTTGTCTCTGCTGAGAAATCTGAGGTGATTCTAATTGGTTTCCCTTTAGATTGATCTTTTCTCCTTGACAGCTTTAAGGATACTTTCTTTGATCTGAATTGATGCTGTGTGGATTATAATGTGATGGTGGGATGTCCTGTTTTGGGCTGGTCTATTTGGGGTTCTAAAAAGCTTTCTGTATCTGAATAGGCCTATCTTTTTGCATGTTTGGGAAGTTCTCTGCTAAGATCCTGTTAAACAAATTTCCTAGACCATTAACTTCTTTCTCTAGTTTCTCCTCTCCACCCATTATACTCAGATTAAGCCTTTGGATGGTGTCTTCTAAATATTGAATAGATCTATCATATTTCTTGAATTTGTCTTAGATAGTTGTGAGCTCTTTCTCTATAATATCTAGGCTGTCTTCAATCCCAGATTTGATCTTCTGCATGGTCTAACCTAATGTCAAGATTTTTACTTTTTTAAAATTTCCTTTCCTTCTAATTGGTTGGCTTTGATGGCTTCAAATTCTTTGTGGGAGCTTTGTTTTAGGTCTTGTATGGACTTCTTTACTTCCTTAATTTGGTGCTCATTGTTTATTCTCAAATTCCTTCGTTGATTGGTTATGATTTCATTGGACTCCCTTTCCTTCAGACGGGCTTCATTCAGCATTCCCTTTGTGGTATCCCTGGATTCCCTTATCTGACTGTTTATGAATTCCATGAATACCTCTATTGATCTTTGTCTATTCTCATCCAACTCATGCAATTCCTGTATTATTCTTTGATTAGCTTCCTCATGCCTATGTAATTCCTGTATTAATTTTTGGCTAGCCTTATCATGCTCGCGAAGTTCCTGTATTTATCTTTGGTAAACTTCTTCTTGCTCCCTATCATGCTCACACTGACTCCTTTGCAGTTTTTCAATCTTTTCATTCACCATGTTTACCAGTAGTGTTTGTAGAGCTTTTTGGGAACTCTCCTCTGGATTATTCATTAACTGTTCTGTCACCTGATTATCATGAGTGGGAGTTGAGATACCTGGACTTGCCATTTTTCTTATGTTCTGCCCATTTGGTATGAAAGTAACACCAGTTTTAAGGCAAGCATCAACCAGAGTCCTATGGTTGCACAGTCAAAATGGCTGCAGATACAATCTAGTTCAACAGATACAATCTATTCAACATCAAACAACTCTTGATTAATGGGCTAAGAACATCAAAAAGGGATTCAGCAGATCAGAAATTAATAGGTTTAGGGAGAATTGTGGGGAAGAATAGGATTACAGGGATGGGAAGAGGTAAAAGGAAAGAGTGGATTTAACCAAATCCTAATCTCAGAGAGGAAATGGATAGAACAGAATGAAAGGAGAGAGACAAAGAAACAAGAAAAATGAAAAAACAAAAATTTAAATTTAAAAAATGAAACACTTAAAAATTATGTAAGTATAAAGAAATAATACTGATAGAAGAAAAGGATAGGATGAGAGGAGAGAGATAAAAAAGAAAAAGAAAAAAAAATTTAAAAAATTAAAAATGGAATACTTAATGATTATATAGGTATAAAGAAATAATACTACTGTTAAAGAAGTTAAGAATTACTGTTAAAGAGGTTGAGAATTGAGTAATCAATTTCTGAATTAAGTATGTACACAATAAGGATAAGGTCTAATAATAGATGACAAGTTTATATCTGGGGATGAGCAGAACAGCAATTAAGTCATGCAACCAGTCTCTTGGTGGAGTCTCTGGTTTGCTTGTGGTGTTTGGTTTTCCTGTGGCTTGATTGGTTTCTTAAGTCAGTTTGTTTGAGCAGGCAGAAAAATGCCCTGCCTTACCTAGGACTTTGTAATCCTCCTCCCAGGCTAGTTCAATGGGAGGGAGATCTGCTTTGAGTATCATAAAAGAAGGACATGGCTGTTTCCTCTAGCTTGGAGTTGCTGTGATTAGGCTAGGTTCTGGGTAGGGTTGAGGCCTATCTGCAATCTGTAGCCTTTCTCTGAGGGGCTAGCTCCTGAGACTCTCACAGAGCCGTCTGGAGCCATTCTCAGGATTTATGTTTACTGAGTTTTAATTGTTTGTCTTTTACCCCTCCTGCTGTCCAGGCTGCAGTGGGGAGGGGCAGCCTCTGGCTCTGTTTACCCAGTGAAGAAAGTCACTCCTCTGGGGGCAGAGCATTCTCTACCTGGGAAAGGTGACTTTCCCCTGGGTGGACCTGAGCCCAGCAGGTTAGGACAGGTTCTTAGTGAATGGCTCCTATTGTTTTCTTCCAAGGCCTGAGTTGGAGCTAGCTACTCTGCTGGACCTTTGTCAGTGTCAACGATGGAGTTCTTCTCTGGTGGTGGGAGAGAGGCTACCTTTCCACCGCTGCTCCATGAGGAGTGAGGATGTATTGGGTCTACTCATGCCAGCCTCTTGGTTTCTGGGCTGTCCCTGGTCTGCGATCAACAGGATGAAGATTTCTGCTCCTTGTCAGTTCTTGCTGGTGGTGAATAGAATCCGCTTGCACACTGAGTCTGGTGCCTTTGGCCCGGGCTCTCTGTTGATATGGCATCGGCAGCAGCTGTCACAACCACCACCTTGGACATCAGCAAGTGCTCAGATCTGTCTCCTTGACCAAGCTGCCTGGATTTTTTCTCTCTGGCCAAACATCCTGTACTGTGATGGCACACTTGGTGTGATTCTCTAGCCTAGGACTGTTCACTGGAATACTAAAACTGCTTTCTATGTGAGAGCTTGTTTAGCCTCCAGCTTCTCTGCCATCTTCCTCTGGACTCAGCTACCTATACTTTTTATCTAATATCATAAACAAGAAATCCAAAATCAAGTTTCAGACAATATACACTTCTGAGGCTACACAAGAACAGAGCAACATACAAGCAGCCATGGATAAATTTTTAATTTTTATTCTATAATTAATGACAGGTTTGTCATATGTGGTATACAGTGTGTCACTGTATATGTGTGTGTGTGTGTGTGTGTGTGTGTGTGTGTGTGTGTGTGTAATACAGATTAGACATCTTGTTTTAGCTGTCTAATGGGAAGTTACTAAGATTCATTGAACCCTATGGTTTCTAAATGAATTCAACGGTATCAGTCTGCTTTTCCATAACCGAAGGGCTTACATTTAGCAAGAACACAGTTCAAATCCCTGATTCCTATAAATCTCATCAATGTCTATACATTAATATAGATTAATTAATTAATATAGAACTAAAAAATGCTTCCCGTTGAATAAAGTTGATTTTAAATTGTATAATATTTATTTATCTATTTATTTATATTTATTTTTTCTTTGCCTGTTATGGGGCTTGGACTCAGGGCCTGGGTACTGTCTCTGAGCTTCGTTTGGCTCAAGGCTGGTACTCTACCACTTAACTCACAGGGCCACTTCAGGCTTTTTTTTCTATTTATGTGGTATTGAGTAATCGAACCTAAGGCTCAATGCATGCTAGGCAAGCACTCTACCACTGAGCCACATCTCCAGTCCTATAATATTTATTTTTAAAGTATCATCTCAAGACTGTTTACATAGCTCAAGTAGTAAAGCAACTGATTAGTAAGCACAACGTTCTAAGTTCGATCACTAGCACCACGATAAATAAATAGATAAATCATATTGTTTCAGATTTTTATTTTCTATTATTTGATTGTACAAATGCAATAAGAGTAATAAAATGTGGTAAGAATGTGATAAAAAAAACAGCTAAGTTTTCTGTTAGTGAATATTTGTGTTCATATCAGTTAAATGCAAAGAAAAAGTGTCTCAGAATAATAAGCATAGTATAAGGAAAAATCACAAAATGCAATGAAAATTAGGTAGGAGTTAATAGGTTAAAATGATGAATTGTGCAAATGACACAATATAAGAATCTTTATCTAATGATAGAGAAGTAACCAGAGCAATCATCACTCACACCTATAATCCTACCTACTTGGGAGGCTAAAGTGGGAGGATCTGAGTTTGAAACCAGCTCCAGGCAGAAAAGTTCAAATAATTCTATCTCAAAAATAATCTACAGTATAACACACTCATAACACACACACACACACACACACACACACACACACACACACACAGAAAGAGAGGGACACAGAGAGAACATGATTTGATTCTGACTAGGGGATGGTTTAGGACAATAAAAGGAAGGTGAAATGCAAAATAAAGGATGGAAGGTGAGTGATTTTGCAGTTCATCGCACCTGTATATGAATATGACATAGCGAATCTTAATGAGAGCTGTTGATTCACTGTGGGGTGGAGGTGCAGACAAATAGAAATAAGCTTTGTTGGGGGGGGGCGGGTATCAACATGGTAGGTTTGGGCCAATAAGGACGGTAAATGAGATTGAATGGCTTCTTTGCATTGAAGAATAGAACAATGATGTCATGGAAATTGTGTAGGGAATGGGGGAGGGGTAAAAGAAAGTGAAAATTATGGAGAAGGGTAGGTTGATTAAGATAGATTGTGTACACACAGAGAAGTGTCAAAATAAAACTTCTAATGCAATTAATACATACTAATAGCAAAAATGAAAAATGGAAAATTAAAGAAAAAACAATTTACAGGGCTAGAGGCATGGCTCAAGAGCATCAGCCTAGTGAGTGCCAAGATGTGAGTTAAAATATCAGTACCACAAAAAAGGCTAAGAAAAAGAAAGGATATATTTTGTATTGTAAACTAGACATAACTTTGGTCATTTAAACAAAATAATCCTGGTTATTTTTTTTCTTAGTTTTATTTGTTTAGAGTAGGGAAAAAAAAAACCTTTAGTCTTAACTTTTCATGCTAGTTCAGACTAGTATACAAAAATAACATAGACTAGTCTGCAAAGATGAACATGACTGTGTAATCCAGAATTTCAAGTTGAAAGTTTTACAGCATGCCTTTAAAAACTAAATCATTGAAAGTGTTTGGCTATTAAGTAGAATTTACAAATAATTTACATTAAATGATTTGGAGAAATAAAATCTGTGCATTCATTCAAAAGTCTCTTCTAGATATTATCTCATTGTGAATTTTGAATATTTTTAGGTTATAACTAAAATCAAATAAATTAATAATCATTTAGGCAATGGGTTTTGGAGAGTTTACCCCTGAATTGAGACACGGAAATTACTGGCTATTGGGTAGCTTCACTGCATCTCAACTATAAGATGAATGTAATTGTACTACTACACAGACGATTGCATACTATGATATCTGTTAGGATTTTGCACAGTACTTCTCAGGAAGTGTTGTTCATGATACTAAAATCATTATTCTTAAATATAACTGAAAAATAGTCTGTAGTACATAATTAGAAAATATAGCCATATGTATATCATCATTTTTAAATACTGAGAGAAAACTATGTTAACCCTCTGAGGAGGCAACTGATAATTGATGAATATAGAGGAGCTAGCTCATTTGCATCTGTAAAAAAAAGAACAACAAGGTCAAGGGAAGTATGCTGGGTATGAGAAAGGGGGCAAAGAGCAATGTTGGAAGGGAATGATTGATTGGATAGATATACTGTATACAAGGATTCTATTCATTGTATACACAGTATCACATATTTAGTTATATTCGAGTCAAGTGTCTTTTTACCTCATAACACTCAGAAAGCATGCAGTTTTAGCTGAATGTTTTACAACCTTAAGCTATGGTCAATGACAAAATTCACTCCTAATTATTTTTGAGGGCTGATATTTTGTGTTCAATCTAACAGTGGACTCATACTTAAGATTTAGATTTCAAATCAATGAAAAACATATTTATGGGAAAAATCACATCATTTTAAAAAACTGTACTAAATTCAAAACTCATCACAATGTTCAAGTGTAGTATAAAATCAAATTATTACTTTCAAACTCAGCATAGAACCTTGGAATTGGTTTATAAAAATAATTTTTAAAAATAATGCCCTACATTGGAGTTAAGTGGAGAGACTATAATGCACAATAAGATTTAGCTATGCTGGAAGATAACACAATTACACAGAGGCAAGTAATATAGTTTGTATAAAATGTATTTTACAGCATCATATACAATGCCACTAGGCATATTACATTATGTATTTAGATACATGTATGTTTATAGATGTATCATACATATGTATATGCACATGCATGTAGATAAATTGCATACATACATATTTTTCTATCATTAACTTAGTAAACTTACCAAACAAAAGTTAACATGTTTTCATATTCTTGGGATATAGCTAAAATAGGCATTTGATTTGTCACTTTAAAGAACTATACTTTTTTCTAGTTCCTCTTACAATTCTTTGCAATTTCAAAGACTTTAGCAAAATGCATACAGATTGCAGTTCAAAGAAAACTTATCTTTAATCTCTGACATGACCATAGGTGAGTATTGAGGCCTGGACCAACCATTCCCCATCAGTAGGGCAGAAAAGCCGAGTGAGATGTAGGATAGACCTTCTGAGCAGGGTTCGTATAGGAATTCAGCAGTCTTCTTACATCCTGGGCTAGATTTACTATGCAAATTTGATAGTAATTCAAGACATGCAACTTTGGAAGAGATACATTAATGATTTTATGGAGATACAAATATACACAGTTAGATTTCCATAGATTTCATTGCTGTGTATATCAAAATTCATCATGTTGTACTTTTTGTTGTTGCTTGAACTCAAAGCCTGGGCACTGTCCTTGAATTCTTCTGCACAAGGCTCATCTCTACCACTTTGAGCCACAGTTTCACTTCTGGTGTTTGAGTCATTAATTGGAGTTAAGAGTCTCATGGCAACTTTTCTGCTTGGGCTGGCTTCAAACTGTGATCCTCAGATCACAGCCTCCTGAATAGCTGCAGGTATGAGCCAACAGCCTCCAGCTATAGTGTACATTTTTAAAAGGTGTACCTTTTTGTAGATCAATTAACTTTCATGAAGTTGCTCTTTAAAAAACCTCTTTGAACCTGACTTATGAAACCCCTCTGTAGAACACACTAATAATAATAATCAAATTATATATATTTAAAATACCATCATAAAAACCCTCTTTGAGGGGAAAATGCAGTCAAAAGCTCAATGAATATTCTACAAAATTAATAAAAACTGAGGGAATTTGGGGGTTGGGAGGCATGGGTGAAAAATGTTGAAAAGGGGGTCGTTGATCAAGATGCATTGTATTTGTAAACTGCTTTTTCAAAAGCAACTACTTTATGCAACTATTTAAAGATAGTAAAAGAGAAAAACCTCTTTGATACTGGAAATAGTCAAACAATTAGAGATGCAAATTTAAATTTTATATAAGAATAAATGTAAATGGACCTTTACCAAATGTCACTTTAAAGTACAATACTTTTTTTAGTTCCTCTTAAAATTCTAACCACAAGTCAAACAGAAAAATTAAACCTTAGCTAACCACAGGAGTGGTGAAAATCACCTGGATTGCCAGCTCCCATGACAAAGACGGGAGCGGATGAGAGGACACTTCCTCACATTTCTAATGGTCATGGAAAACATGATTAAAAGCCCATACATTAAAATCTGGCATATGCTATCAAAATTTCTACCAAAACAACAATGTGTTTAGTTTTGATCCAGCAATTCTTCTCTGAAGATTGTATTCTCCAGATTCTCTTCTAAGGATAAATGGTGCATAACCACAGACAGCACCACAGTCGGAATGAGTTGGAAAGCAGTGCTTCATGAAGTGGTGGGAAGTCTGCCCCGGGTGCTGCAGAGCTGCAGGCAGGAGGTGTGCACTGTGCTAGGATGAGGAAGTATTTCTGAAACTTGTTTTTAATAAAACTAGACAACAGTGTACTACTAACAAAACGAGAACGTGTGATTTCATCATATTTGTTCATAGCAAAATGAGAGGAGAGTAGGTTAAAATAACACGTTACTTCTAACAAGGGAAGAGTTGGTAGTTGGAAGCAGGAATGGAAATATGATGTTTATGTTTCTTATAAAATTATTTTGATTTTTAACTAGAATGTTTTTAATTTTAAAATATGGAAATATTTATATATCTATTAAAACAGAAACAAAGACTAACGATATTGTCATGTTTGTTAAGTGGGTTTGTTAGTGTTACACCTGATCTTTTTTTTTTCTTTCTTGTTTGTTTGGTTGTATACTTATTTCTTTATTTGAATGGTCCTGGGGCTTGAACTCAGCACCTTGGACTTGTTGGGCAGAAAGTCTTGCACTGAACCATGCCTCCAAACCTATAGATGTTGGGTAGCTCGTGTGTTAAAGGCTTGATCCCCAGAATGGCACTATTATGAAACGATGGAACTTTGAAAAATGAGACCCAATGGGAAGTCTTGGGTCATTGGGGCGTTTCCTTGAAAGGAATGGACTCTTAGTTTTTGAGGCTAGGATGTCAGAGGCACATACCTCTGCTGGCTTCTGGTGAGAGCCCAGCGCTGTTTCACCCCATGTCAGGAAGCAGACAGGCAGCCGAGCGTGTACAGAAGAGACAAAGAGGAAAGGTAGCCTAATTTCTAAAATTATCTTTTCTCCCAGAAATGAAAGCAGACTCTCCAGATCCAGAGTTCACTCTCACTAGAAAACATTTGTACAGACAAGAGCCTGGGTTCCATCCCCAAACTTCCCAGAAAGAAAGAGAGGAGAGAAAAAAAGAAGCCTGGAATAGGGGAAGAGAAAAGCGAGCAAGGGAATGTGGCTTAGTGGTAGTGTGTTCACCTAGCATGCATGAAGCCCTGGGTTCGATTCCTTAGTACCACAGAAACAGAAAAAGACAGAAGCAGTGCAGTGGCTCAAATGGTAAATTCTAGCCTTCAGCAAAAGAAGCTCAGGGACAGTGCCCACACTCTGAGTTCAAGCCCAATGACCAACAAAAAGAAGAAGGAGGAGGAGGAGGAAGAAGAAGAAGAAAGAAGAGCAAGAGAGTGTGTGAGAGATTGTTCTTTCTTAATGATAGATTTATCTCATAACTATATTACCACACTGCTAATTATATTTCAAAATAAATTTTGGTGATGATAATTTGCATACAAATCATAGCTAAAAACATACCATATTTGAATCTAAACGTAATTGGGCAAGAAAATTCAATCCCCAAATAAGCATGAAATGATAATGGAATGGCCTTATAAATGCATGGGGTTGTGCTCATGTTGTAAGAGCATATAGAAAAGTGTCTATAAACCACATTTTCACCCATTAATAAATTAATGTTTCCTGGTGCTGAGGATGAAACTCAGACCTCATATGTGTTAGGTAGCACTCTACCACTGAGCTATATCAGCATCTTCAGCCCTGGTTTTTAAAAAGTAAGCAATGTGATCTTCACTGAAAAAGCTATTGCCCTGTATTACAGAGTAATGTTCCATAAAGTTAATTTAAAAAATAAAGTCAGTGTCTTCATTTCAAATACTAGATTAGCCTTATGCGGGGGAAATCAATTTCGGTGGTGATAGAAATCAAGCAGCTCTACTTCTGGATTAAAATTAAAATTAAATCAATAGAAAATAAGCCAAACGGCCTATCACAAAGGTCAAATGTCATCTTTCAGCAAATCTTGTGATTTTTTTTTCCTAAAAAGTCAGCATTTAATAGAAATCAACAGCTTCTTGACATTTATTCTTCCATGCAAGTCAGGATCTTTCATGACCGCATACATTTTGCATTCACCTTGCTAGGTTGCTGGAGGACAATGTGGCACATTAGTTAATCCAAAACTGAAAACCAAATCCTTTCCATTTTTAGATTGAAATTTAAATCCCGTGATGGTTAGCAATCAAAGCATAAAGTTAGGATTATCTAATTCTCAAGGACTTTATGCCAAAATGACAAATCCATTTGTGGACAATTTCTTGGCAGCTTTCCAGGGCAAAACAAGACTTCTAACCAGCCTACATGATCTCCATCCTGGGCAAAAACTGGATACTTTTTTTTTTTGGTGCTGCCACACATTTCTAATTTGTGCCACAATAGGAAATGTGAATCCTGCCTGCCAACGGAAGGAAAACTACCTCAGTAACTTAGGGTGGGCCCGAGTTGGAATTTAGAGGTGAACACACACAGATTTTGTTCACAGACATTTGCTTCTTTCAAAGAAGTCAGGGGAAAGTAAAGGTTGTAATATTGCTCTCTGCCCCTTCTTTGTTCTTCCCAGGGATTTGCATAAGTTCAAGTGTACATTATCTTGGGGAAGTGAAAGAAGGTTCTTCCATCCCCCTGTATATGTCTGTATTTGGTTAACTCAGCCATATGTACTATGTATTGTTAGAGGTGTTTTTTTATTTGTTGTCAGTCATGGGCTTGAACTCTGGGCCTGGGCACTGTCTTTGAGCTCTTCAGCTCAAAGCGAGTGCTCTACCACTTGAGCCACAGCACCCCTTCCGGTTTTCTGGTGGTTAATTGGAGATAAGAGTCTACAGGACTTTCCTGCCTGCGACCAGCAATCCTCAGATCTCAGCTTCCTCATGAGCCACAGGCACCCCACAGAGGGCTTATTTTTTTTCTTCTTCAATGTTTTTATTGTCAAAGTGATGTACAGAGGGGTTGCAGTTACTTAATAACGTAATAAGTACATTTCTTGTCAAACTTACCCCTTCCCTCATTTTCCTCCTACTTTCCCTCCCCTCCATTCTCCCCACCCCCAAGTTGTACAGATCATTTCCAAAATATTGTCTTGTGTATATCACTGTTGCATTGGTTCTTTGTCTCACCATTCTGTTGTTCCCCGTCCCTTCCCTCATTCAAATAAACGTATATACAATACCAGGATATCAAAATCAAATACAGTGACATCAGGGAATATACCATAGGGGGAAGAACATACAAAAGAAACAAAAGAAAAGCACATACTACATTAAACACAACAACAACAAAGAAAAACCTCTTGTGTCCAAAGAATGACACCGCCTCATTTGAAAGGAAATGGAAAGACTTGGAAAAAATGATATTAAGTGCAGTAGGCCAGACCCAAAGAAACACAGGTCCCATCGTTTCCCTTATTTGTAAATAATATATGTTTAGGATATGCAGATTAGTATATGTCTAGGATAATCTTAGCAGATGAGCAGAATAGCTCAATAACTATGTACATATGGTCATATAAGATGATGCTAAGGGAGAGGGTTTGTTTTTTAAGTCCAATATTTGTGACCTGTCATGACTGCAATACAGGCTTTATAGTTACTTTTCTTTTTTCCTTCCTTCCTTCCTTCCTTCCTTCCTTCCTTCCTTCCTTCCTTCCTTCCTTCCTTCCTTCCTTCCTTACTTCCTTCCTTCCTTCCTTCTTTCCATCTTTCTTTCTTTTGCCAGTTCTGGGACTTGAATTCAAGGCCTCAGCACTGTCCCTGAGCCTCTTTTGCTCAAGGCTAGCTCTACCACTTGAGCCACAGCACCACTTCTGACTTTTTCTGTTTATATGGTGCTAAGGAATTGAACCCAGGGCTTCATGCTTGCTAAGTGAGCACTCTACCACTAAGCCACAGCCCTATAGTACTTTTCCTTTAGGGATCAAAACCCCAAAACTTAGGGAGAATAAGGACCCCGGGTCCAAACAGGATGCTCTATCATCTGGGTGGTTAATGGTCTCATGGTCTTACTATGCTTCAGACAATTATCTGGATTATAAATTGTCTGGCTAGTCTTTATTCCTGGAAGAGAATGTCTAAGTACTTGGCACTTCCAAGTGATGGGAATATCTTTGTTGTGATTTAATCCAGAATGCCTACCTAATGAGTCTTCACACACACACTGGATGCTGAATCTTGGGTGATTCAATGCCCTTTGACTATTGTCAAACTTCAAAATAAGGAGACTTTTGTCTGGAGAATAATGAAAGCGTTGCATTTAGATATTCCCCAGACTGCCCTCCATGTCTTTTCTTTAGATGATTTTAATTTGCACCCCCTTTCCACAATAAAACTTTAATCATAAGTAAAGCATTTGCAGTTAGTCTTCTATCATGGGACTCTAGGGGGTATTGAGAGGGTATCCCCAATTTGTAGCCAGCAGTAACAGTAGCTGTCAAGATTGCTGAACTTGCAGCTGGTGTTGGAGCTGAGTGTGGTGTGGTGGGCAGCCCTGCCCTCTGTATAGTTTAGGGAACTCATTTTACTGCCTTAAACCTCGCAGGCAGGCTTGCCTCTGCCAGTCAGAGGCCTGGCATGACACACACCACTTGTGCCAATCATGTAGCAAATAATAAGCCGAAGCTTATGTCACATCTATGGAATGTTCTCTGTACTTTCTAATCAAGCAATTCTTTCAAAAATTGGAAGGCATACTACTCTTCCACTTGAAAAGGTAGGCCCAATTAGTAATAGTCTCAGATGCACTTTTCCTCCACAGCATTGCTAAAATTAACAATAAAATAAGACATAATCAGGTGTCAGTGGCTTATGCCTATAATCCTAGCTATGCAGAAGGCTGAGATCGGAGGATTGCAGTTCAGATTCTTTTCTTTTTGCTTATGTTGTGCCGAGGAACCAAACCCAGGGCCTCATGCAAGCAAGGCAAGCACTCTACCACTGAGCCACCTTCCCAGCCTGCAGTTCAGATTCTTATCTCTAATTAACCACCAAAAAGCTGGAGGAACTGTGGCTCAAGAGGTAGAGCTTTAGCCTTGAGAAAAACAAGCTCAGGAACAGCACTCAGGCCCTGAGTTCAAGCCCCTGGACTGGCACATGCACGCACACACACACACACACACACACACACACACACACACACACACACACACACACACACACACACACACACACACCACATCACATAATAAATTCTAAGTACAATGACCAGTAACGTTTTTTGCAATTTATGAGGCTGGTACAATTATCATTTTTGTTTTATAGAAAATGACACTGAGGGGGGCTGGGAAGGTGGCTCAGTGGTAGAGCGCTTGCCTTGCATGCATGAGGCCCTGGGTTCGATTCCTCAGCACCACATAAGCAAAAAAAAAGAAAAAGAAAAAGAAAAAAGCTGGAAGTGGCGCTGTGGCTCAAGTGGTAGAGTGCTAGCCTTGAGCTGAAGAGCTGAGGGACAGCACCCAGGCCCAGAGTTCAGGCCCCACGGCCGGACCCCCCCCCAAAAAAAAAGAAAAGAAAATGACACTGAGGCTTAGGTTATAGAACTTGTTCAAAGTCATACATTCATACCGAGAAAGAGACAAGATAGGAAGCTCTTGTCTAGTCCATTCATTGAACTTTTAAACTGTATATATTCAGAACTTACTATTCCTATTTGTACCACTAGCTTGGTGTGGTTTGGAGAGGACAGCACTCTTAGTTTTGGTTTCCTAAGATCCTTAGAAAACTATGATTCGAGGGCTGGGAAGGTGGCTCAGTGGTAGAGCGCTTGCCTTGCATGCATGAGGCCCTGGGTTTGATTCCTCAGTACTACATGAGCAAAAAGAAAAAAAGCCGGAAGTGGCGCTGTGGCTCAAGTGGTAGAGCGCTAGCCTTGAGCTGAAGAACTGAGGGACAGCGCCCAGGCCCAGAGTTCAGGCCCCACGACCAGACCCACCCACCCCCCCAAAAAAAAGAAAAAAAAAGAAAACTATGGTTCGAAAAAATACTAGAAGAGGAGTGGAAATACAGATCAGGAATAAAGGGTAGGAAGGTTAACTGATTAATTTGAACTTGATCCTGCTCAGGAACCCTTGCAGTCCGAGAGAATCTGTGTCGCTGTGGAATCTACAATGGTCTTTTCCAAATAATTTAGGGATGTTTACAAACCCAAGTCTATTAGTCCATTAGTCCATCTTCTTTTTCAGCCATTCCTGTGTGGGCCCAGTCTGCTGACCATTTGCACTATAAACCTCTTTGAGTTGTAGTTTAAATATTCTAAATGCAGAGTTTCAACATAATGCCATTCTTCTAAAAGGCTTGATGTAATTGTTGCAGTGTTCAGGGTCTCTTCACAGGGATTCTATGGAATAAATCTGGATTCTTTTCATTAGGAATTTAATCACCAGCAGTGTTCTGCACCACAACTTACACTGTGTAAGATGGGACAGCACACATCACAATTTATTACGAGATAATATTTGTAGAAAGAAGTAATTGTCTTATGAGTTCTGACCAGAGGAAAAGAATTCCTCCAGCTGTAAAGCTTGCCTGTGTTTCAGGATCTGCAGTGTCAACATGGTGAGATTTGCTTACTCTTTTCTGCTTTGAGCTTCCTACACCAGCTCCTCTCTATGCAGTTCCTTAGCTTGTTATCCAGTCAATGGCTTCCTCTGTGCCAGTCATGGTGCTAAGTACTGAAACTATGCACAATGTTGGGTAAGAAACAGTCCTTCCCTCAGAGCTAGCCCCAAACTCCATCTAATGAAGAAACCAATTGTAATTCCATGATGAACAATAGAAGCATAATATGATACTGTGCTACTCTATGACTTGGTTGTTTCTTTTTAAAGTATCAGCATTTGGTTATCAAGGTTATCAATCTCAGTCCACTGAAAGCAGGAGATATACATCTTTCATAGTCATTTAATATCAAGTCATTTAATATCTGAGTCCTGGTTTGGTCATAGTAAAGAGAAAGAAAAACAGCTTTAGTTCTTGATGGGGATCTCCTGCTGGACTCCTTGGAGCTCTGTTAAGAATTCCACAGCATGGACATCGCTAGGGTCTCGGCAGCAGAGGCTGTGGAGCAAGGCCTTTCATCATTGGACACACATGTCAACCAGTTCTCACATTGAGACCCTTCCTCATTACTGTATCCCCATGTGTTTAGGCATTCTTCTAAGACCCACAGAGATCTCAGCATGAAGACTCAGGCTCAGCAATGTTGCTGCAGTGTCAAGGCTTCCTTGCAGATCTGCCTCTTCCTCCAGTTTGTCAAGTTCTCCTCTCTTCCTGTTTCAACAGTCTCTAAAACCGGGGAGTATCTAAACTCTCCCTAGGGCTTGGGTTTTGTTTAAAACTAAAAAGTAGAAAACACTACCTCCTGGCTTCTTCAGCTTCTTTCTTCATATAGTTTTCGTTGTACAGGTACTTTACCACCTTGGCTAACTTTTTCTTAGATATATTTAGTGACTATTACGAATGTAATTGTTCTGCTAATTTCTCTCTTCATCTTTTTTTTTTTTTTGGTCCAGTCGTGGGGCCTGAACTCTGGGCCTAGGCGCTGTCCCTCAGCTCTTCAGCTCAAGGCTAGTGCTCTACCACTTGAGCCACAGCGCCACTTCTGGCTTTTTTCTTATGTGGTGCTGAGGAATCGAACCCAGGGCCTCAGGCATGCAAGGCAAGCGCTCTACCACTGAGCCACCTTCCCAGCCCTCTTCATCTTTTTAATTGATACAGAAAACCTATGGATTTTATAATCTGCTACTTTGTCAAAGGTACCTATCAGGTCAAAGAGTTTGGGGTAGAATCTTTAAGGTCCTTGAGATATAGGATCATATCATCTGCGAATAGGACAGTTTGACTTCTTCCTTCATGGTTTGGATTCCTTTTATATCTTTCCTTATTGATCTGGTTAGAAACTCTAGTATTACATCACAAAAGAGTAGAAGAAATGAGTATTCTTGTCTTGATCTTTTAGAAGAAATGGTTTTATTCTTTCATCATGATGTTGGCTATAAAGACTTTATTATATTAAATATGTTTCTTTTTCCTTTTATTCCTAAGCTTTTCCAGAGCTTTAATCATAATAGGGTGTTTAATTTTGTCAAAGGCTTTTCCCCCACCTACTGAGATGATCATGCTGTTCGTGACCTTGCTTCTGTTTATGTGCTGTATAGAATTTATTGATTTACATGTGCTGAGCCAGGCTTGCATACCTGAGATGAAGCCAACTTGGTCATGATGTATGAATTTTTTAGTAGCTGTTGAATTTGATGAGTAAGCATTTTATTTAGGACATTTACATCTATATTCAGCAAATCATTGTTCTCTTGTGTATGTGTGGAGGTGGTGGTTCTGAGGCTTGAAACTCAGGGCCAGGGCACTGTCTTGGAACTTCTTTTCCCAAGCCTAGAACTCTTGTACTTGAGCCACAGCTCCACTTATGGCTTTTTTTGTGTGTGTGCTGAACTGGAGACAAGCATCTCATGGATTTTCCTTCCTGGGCTGGCTTAAAACCACAAGCCTCAGATATCAGCCATCTGAATTGCTAGGTGACACCCAGCTCTTTTCTTTTTTCTTTTCTTTGTTTTTTGATATGACTCTTGAGCATTTGCCAAAAAGATTTCAAGTCAGGATACAATAAAGATACCTGCACACTTACTTTCATTGCTGTGGTATTCCCGGCCTGGTCTGCTCATTTCTCAACCTGCAGATCCCATTCTGTTGATTGCAGGAGAAAAAAATTGTAATGCATGCTGGGCTGAATAAGTGAGGCTGCTTAAAGTCTCTGAGTATGGGGGAAGGCTATCACTGCAGCTTCAAGGTCGAGCTGGTTCTTAATACTGTCCACCAATTGGAGGCACCCAGGAGTCTTTCTGTTTATACTACATTAATAGAATTGCCTTCAAAGCATATTCACACAGTAATTGTAAATGCATCTGTGCTTGCAATTTTAACTCGGTAATCTCTGAAGGCCTGCTAGTACTGTAGAACACAGCACGCAGATTCCAAAAAGACACAGTTGTCATCCTAGATGATGGTTTCTGGTTTACATTAGACTGAAATTTAATTGCCATTGAAACAATTGCTACAGCATGCAGACTTACATTCATTTTTATGTCCTTAGGTATTAGGAATATTATTAGAAGGTTGATGGGTAAAAACATTCAGAAAGTTTGGACATGGACATTATTTGTCGAAATGAGCTCCAGAAAATGGAAACAAGAGGTGTTTTCTTTGGTTTTCTCTTTTCTTTTCTTTGTGTCTTGTTTGTTCAGTTATCTGTCCTTGGGAGGGTAAGGGGGTCACATACATGGAGGGACAAAGATTGAACATATGTAGCAGTGGGACTCACTAGACACTATGCATCCCCGTTGTCTGGGGATGAGAGGGAAAAACTGGTAGGCAACGAGGGAAGGAGTGATATTGTCTAAAAAGAAATGTATTTGTTACATGACATGCAATTGTAACCCCTTTGTACATCACCTTTATAATCATAATATTTTCAGCTGGTTAGATTGGAATTCAGATTGATTTTGGGCATGAGCTATGGAATATTAGATAACTTATCTCTGGAAAGTTCAAGATCTTCAGCTATAAATAACATAGATAGAAATGACATGACAGAAAAGCTATATCGAGTTATATTCCCCTTAGCAATGTATGAGAGAACACATCACCTTTTTCTTTGGCTAACCTTATTTTCAAGCATTCTGTCACTCTAGTGTGTTGTTCCTTGGTGGTAAGTTTTCTAGCTTCTTTAGTGTCTCATCATTTATCTAACTCTGGGCTATCTGGACAGTAAATGTCTTTTTTGGAGAAAGGATAGAGGAATTGGGATTGAATTTAGGGTTTTCCACTTGCAAGGCAGGAGCTCTACCACTTGAGCCATGCCTCCAGCCCCTTTTGTGTTGGTTATTTTTGAAGTAGAATATCAAATAAATACTTGAGGCTGGCCTGGACTTTACTCTCTTACTGGCGCTTCTTTGTGTCACTGGGGATGACAAGCATGCACCATTGTGTCCTGCCATTGAGTTTGCCTCAGAGCTGAGATCAGGGATATATCACAGATATATGACACCATGACTTCCACCCCCCTATTGCTTAAAAAGGAGTCTCACGAACTTTCTGCCCTAGCTGCCCTCCCATTGCAATATCCTGTTCTTTGCCTCCCATGTATCCAGGATTAGAAATGTGAGGCAGCTGGACTGGAGGGCAATAAGCTTGAAGGAAGTGCATTATTTCAGTCCTCTTGGTCTGGTGATGGTTAGGATGATCATCAGCCCCAGGCGGATGAGATGTTCACTCTACTGGATTACCATCAACAATTTGCCTGTATCCTAGCAAAACTACTCCCTAATGAAGTTGCCCAGAAACTATACCTTTCTTAATTTGGTAATTCTGTTTACCTTCTTTTTTTGCCTACAGATTTGAGCCTAAGGGTTTGTCCTTTCAAATTCAGCCATGATGGGACCTGCTTTATCCCAGGACAAAAACAGATGTAGACCTAGGACCGGCCATGTCCTTTTGTCTTTTGGTTGTCTTAGTTTATGAGCTTCAGAAAAAAAAAAATTGAATGTAAAAATGAAGAAATCTGACAAAATGTTCTTATATATTCTTTCAAAATACTGCTATGTGATTGTGTTACATTGTCCCTTAAGATCCCAAGATTCGCAGCAGGGTGTTCTATTATCTTTCATTGGAGTGTTAGCACATTTATTAAATTAATGAGCTCATATTAGGGTGCTTTACCTAAAGTCTTACTTATTGGCTTCAGCTTGATGAGTCCCTTTAATATTTAATATACATTTCTTTTATTGAACTATAACTTAATCATATGAGACTGTCCTCACTGGAACAGTTACACATAATGTTATTATTAATTCTCTTTATTCTTATTATTGAGTCTTAAAATATTTAGGGATAAATAGTTGTTCTCCTATTTTGTATTCTTTTCAAAATATTTCCGCATCTCAAATATTCCAGATATTTTCTCATTTAATATAACCTTTGTTCATATGGTATAGAAGTTCAAAATATGTATCTTTCATTCATATTAGAAGCTGCAATGTTGCTACCTAAAGATGTAGCATTGCCTTAGGCAGTGATATTATTTTACTTAATATTCAGAGAAACTATAAACCTACTATTTTTATTTTTTGTTTGTATGAGGTTATCATCTAACAAGTGTTTTTTTTCTTTCCAGAAGTAGTATTGAAATTAAAAGCTGCAAAATAAAAATATGTAAATGGTTTCAAGTGCAAGTATTGGTTTTATTGTTAAATTTCCCTTATCCCTCAAATCAGTATCTTTTAATCTTGGATTTTTGTGAATTGTTTTCTTCCTTTTTATTTTACTTCTTTATTTTTCCCTACATCCTACTCTTCACAAGAAAGCCAAAAGTGTGACAGGAAGGTGTGATTTTTAATTTACACCAGAGTCTCGCAAATAATGACTTTTCACACCCTGCTCTTGCTGCTCTGCCTAGGGGAAGAGTTCTGTGGCTACTGTTTGTCATAGCAAATTAAACTCACTGCTGTAATGCAAAAGACGTTCTTCTATATTTAACCCTTGTTTTCAAATTTTCAACGTCAGGGTTTGTGAATACTCATGGCTATGTTCTTATTGATTTGAAGTGTACTTGTTTTCTAGGAAATCATTTTTGGAGGCAGTTTTTATTATATTGTCAATGATGGAAGTAACATCTTTTCCCTTTCTACCATGAGGTAGGTTATTGTAACTTTCTTGGATATATACAAATAAGAAATGGCAGAATAGTTATTCTTAGAACTTCTAACAATATATATATATAATCTAATAAACATATTTTTCTTTGCTTATGATTCCATTTCACCAATAGCAGCTTTTTCCTCTGTCTTTACAGAATCATCAGTATCATAGGATCCAAATTAATCAGTCGCTTAGATTGAAAATCAAAATTGAAAACTGCTAAATGGTTAAGATGTTCGTTTCCAGTTTCTAATGTAACAAATCAATGGATTAGACTAGTCAATCTATTAGTAAACTTTTGGTCTAAATTTAAAAATGGGAATAAGGTGCCTCAGGCAAACAGGAAAATGATTTAAATTGGGGTCAAAGTTGATATATTTGGTGTTTGCAGGATGGAAATATGCAAAACAATGTTAAGACTCTGTCTTGAAAACTGAATATACTTCTTTCACATATATAATTGCCAGTTTTTAATCCCCCTGGGGTAAAAATGCAATTAATATACAAGATATATTAATATACTAGATATCTTTGTTATCTTCCCAATCACAAAATCAAACAAAGTTCTAGAACTTAGGAAAAGTGAAAGTAATATTGGAAGGAAAGATAGACCCATTCAGAGTCTCCTGCAAAACTTGGCTCCTCTTCTTGCAAACCAGAGCTGTGAGAAGTTGTTTCAGCTTTTATTCCTATCTGGGAGCCACAAAGGGTTAACCCATCTTGGATCTTGGTTTACTGAGTATCTGTCAGCCTTTTATCTGATCCTTCCTCCCCATCTCCCTTGCCCACCCCTTTTGTAAATGTCAACCACTTCCTGATGATTTCACACCTTTCTTTTCTTTGTGAAGAAACCTGGGTGTTAATGGTACAGGATTGGGTACCATTGTATGCTCTGTCTCTCTGTTAGTAAAGCCCAGGGATGCCTGTGGGAAAAAAGTAGGAGAAGGTAAAGAGATTTAAGAAATGAGACTAGACAGTAGTTAAAATTATCTTTTTTTTAAAAAATGACTATTTTATTAGCAACTTTTCAATGTGTATGGTAAAAATATTAACTTTTAGGAAGCTAAGTTTTGACAGTCTAAAGGAGTTTAGCAGAGGAAAGATTTCTTTAATCAAAGAAGAATAATTAAAAAAAAATTAGTGATTCTTTTCTGTTAATTCTACAGCAATGGAAACTTGGTCAGTTGAGCAGGTCTGCAGTTGGTTAGTGGAGAAAAACTTAGGAGAGCTAATTCCTAGGTTTCAAGGTGAGTTGTTTTTACTTTTTTAAAAAAAATTGTCTGACCATCCCAGATATTATGAGTGTCTTCTGCTGTGAAAATTAATTTTGTTGTCTAATGTCTGCATATGTGAGTGGGGATATAGGGTTATTGGAGCAGAGATATTTTCACTTCTCTATTGACTGACAGTTTCTATTTTGCATATTTCAAGAACTCAGTCTAAGAGTTAACTCAAAATACATAACAATTTATGTTTTTTTCCATATATATATGGATATATTTATACTGTATATCATTTTTTGTTGGCACATTGTCTTATACCAACTTTCTGTTGCTTTTGTCACATATAATCTAGTATGTATTTTGAGCAATGTTTGATTTACAAGCATTAGATATTGGCTGGGAGATAAGAATAATTTCCCAAGATTTTCTTTTTTTTCCCTTTGGCCTCATAAAGATAATACCTGCTTTAATAGGAATGGGGGTGGATATTAATGGGCAAATAAAGTTTTGATTGTGCCTCCTTGTTCTAGTATTTTGTTAGAAGCAGAAGTTAATTTAGAATTTGCAGTATCAGAGTTCTATCTTTGTCAAAAATAGAGATGAGTTTCTTACAGCAGAAGGCAAGTTTAGATAGCCCTTTGAGCCCCAGAAATGCTTTTGCAGTGCCTGTATTTTTACTGGGAATTCCTATAGACTGAATCATTTTTCTTTTTCCCAGAGGAAGAAGTAAGTGGAGCTGCTCTTCTAGCACTTAATGATAGGATGGTTCAACAACTGGTGAAGAAAATCGGACACCAAGCTGTTCTGATGGATTTAATCAAAAAGTACAAGCAAAGCAGTAAAAACCTAGAGTCTTCTGGAAGCCTGGGAGAGTCAGCCTTGGTAACCTCAACTGATGCAGCCCCAGAGTAAGTATGCTCCTAAATGGCTGCTTGTTTTGATACTGTGTAGCCTCCAGAGAGGTTAGAACGTCACATTTGGAGTTCAAAGATCTTTGTACACTGAGGCTTTACCACAAGACTGTGTGTCCAGCCTTTCTAGTATTTTGAATAAAAGGTAATAAAAGTAATCATTGACTCCAATGATTAGGGAAGTCCTTCTGTAAGGAACTTTGAGTTCCCACACAAAATGCTAGGGATCAAGCAGGGAAGATGTAAGGTATGGGTAGGAACTTCTGTAGCTCAGGTTTTTTGTTTTTAAGATAGTATTTGCAAAGGCATCTGTGTCTGCTGCTCCTTTTGCTGTGTCCAAAACGACCTACTTATTTATATATTTGTGTATTTATTTGTTTAGAAGTCTATAGTAATTCATTTCTCCTTCCCGCTCCAAGTCCTCACAATATAATTTACTAATCACCTTTGCCACCATGAAGTTTTTAATTCTTTAAGAGTCATCCTTTTAAAAAAAGAATGTGCCCTCAAAGAAATATGCAGAAAATTTTTGGTATGAGATGAATGCTCTGAGATTTTAGAGTGGATTTTTTCCTTCGGTCTTTTTATTTTTATTTTTTTTTACATTACTAAGTAATACAAAAGAATGATAGTAGAATGTATTTGTAAAAATTTCATTTACAAATCTATGCCCAGGAATCCTTTCAAATATTCTGATTTGCTGTTTCCATATTTAAAAGACTTAAGATGAAATATTTCTTGCAGATAAATTATTCTTTAATGAAAAAATAAGAGTGATGTTTTATAGTATTCCTTCTACTTTATACTATTTTGAAATTAGAGCTGGAATCGTATGTGTATTTCTCTCTGATAAGGAATGTAATGTTTGATTTGCCTAAAGTAATTTGATTCCTAGAATTAAATATTCAGGACATGTATCCTTGAAGGTCTGGTTTATAGTTAGACTGGAAAATTTCCCAAGGGACATATTTGAAAATGTATCCTGAACATTGTTCTGGCATAGTCTTGAACTTGTGACTCATGGTGAAGTTCCCACAACAAACATTTACTCCTTTTTAGCAAAAGGGAGGCTACAAACTTCAAAGACAGTTCAGAGTAATTTGTGGACATTTTGGATGATGAGCACTCTTAAGCTGGAAGTCCCTCTTAGCTGACTGGAATCTTGATATTGCCTTGGGCACAGTTCAGAAGGAAACAGGAGGCCTGTTTCCACGACAAATCACTTTATGATGTTCTCTAGTAAACAAGAACTGACTCAGCTGCCAGGAAATCTGGGCTTCATTCCTGGTTCTACCACTGCCTTGGACTGATTAAATTAAATGATGGCATTTCTGTTTCTTCTTCTGTACATTGTATAAGTAATATAGTACCTAGCACCTTGTTAATTCACACCAACGTTAGGGAGTAGCATAATCTTTCAGCAAATCTCTCCTCCTGATACCAGTCCTAAACAGTCCTTGTTAATTAGGAAGTTTTGTTACTATGGTCTACTAGTTTCAGTTGTAGGCAAGGCAGAATCGCTGCTTGTACAGGGCTTATGAGTGAAGGCTTGCTACTTTACTCAGTAAGCAGGTGACCCTCTGTAAGACAACTGTGTTGTCTTATATTTAGGTTAAATTATTCTGGCACACAAAAATTCACAATTGCATGTGAGAAGATAGTGCTTGTTAGCTATATTTGCTTATTGACAAATCTATTGCCATTACTGTCAAGTGCAAATTAAAGTAGGAAGGTATAGAAATACACTATTTGGTTAAACCTTTGTAGAAAATGCTTCTCGGAAGCAAGAAACTAGGTATAAGAAAGATCTCTAAAACCAAGTATCAAAACACCTGATTTCAAACCTGTCCTACGTCTTCTATTCATCTAACCTTAGCCATTTGTTTCATCTTTTTCAAAGTGTTAGCTCCTTTGACTGTAAAATAAAGTGGGTCAAATAAATGATTCTTTTTTTGGCTCTTCTGAATGACAATCTTGATCAGAGATAACAGAAAATTTTACACTTAAGAAAAATTCCATCCAAGAGCTGGTAGCTTCCTGGTATGTTAATTTGTAAAGGATTTGTGACCTATATCTGGACACAATGTTTGACAATCCATTCAGAACTTGGCAAATGACAGGACAATACTTTCTCGGTATGTCAACTTATAAAAGATCTGTGGCCCATGTCTGGACAGATATTTGACAATCTATTCACAATGAGGCCAATGATAGGAATATGAAATTGATGAAAGCATTTGCAGTTGCCTTGTGACTCAAAAAATCACAAATCTGGTAGAATATCACTGGACTAGAAATTGAAAAAAATAATGAGTAAGAATTCTGGAATTATCACCAAGTTAGTAAAAAGTGACTTTCCCTTCTGAGCTTCAGTTGCACCCCTTGGAAAATAAAAGGAGTGTAGTTGTAAGATGGAAGATTTTTATGGACAATAAAGGACCCCTCAAAACAGCAATGAGTTGAAGAGGGGTCTACCACCATTAACCATTTTATTTTGTAATGTTCACTAAGAGAATCATCGTCATTTTATAAAAGTAAGGAGTTCCTTAATACTATTTAAAAATACCCCAGCCTGGTGAAAACAGCATGGTAAGTTGCAACCATCTCCTTCCTAAAAAGTAGGAACCACTGAGAGAATCCAGAGGGGCTTCCTCTCAGTTCTGAGTCATGTCACGTGAATTTGGACATCGATGATGATCACGTTATTGACTATGTGTACCAGCAGTGGCATTGTGAGATAACAGTGATAGCTCCCATTGAATGACTTCTGACCCAACTTTTCTTTTGGTTCCAGGAATGAACAATCTTACAGTCCTGCCAGCCATAGGGAGATGGTACCATCTCCCTACCCAGCCAAAAGCCTTGATAATGGACTAATTGACCAAAGAGTATTAAAACAGAGGTGAGGTACCAATTTTAAAGTATTTTAAAGACAAATCATAATCTTTCTTTCTTTTTATTTTTCATGCTTTTAGTACATTTCTCATTGGAAACTTTTTGTTTTCTAGAAAAGAATATATTTTTATATCAAGTGGTAATGATATTTGTAAGATTTAAGGATCAAATTTTCTGTTCTTTGTACTGATCAAGTACAGTTTTAAAATGATACTATACATACATACATACATACATACATACATACATACATACATACATACATACATACATATATTCTTAAGGAAATAAAAAAGTTTAGCATCTTAAACTTCCCAGGACAATTCATATTAGCCTGAAAAGGATGAAACTTATTATGTGAGCAATGCTGTACAGATTATGCCTCTGTCGAGTCACAGGGGTTTTTGTGGGTTTTTTTTTTTGAGTTTTGATGTTATTGCTTTAACTTGACCACACCAGGCAGAGGTGCTTTTCTGTTTGTGCTTCTACACTGGGTTTTACATAGTGTAATGCTTCCCGGGTCTGGATTTCATTGGAGCACAATAAAGGCAAAACAAAACTGTGTACTTAGAGAACTCCACGTAGGAATGTGGTACTAACTCAAAATTGGAGAGGGACTGCAGGTAAGAGAAGCCTTGGTTGGCAGCTCCTGACAGCTTATGTGGCCACAAGGTCTGGGCGGTCTGTCCTTTTGAAACTCACAGTACCTATCATAGCATCATTTCACAGCAAATGCATTTCATCAGTTTACTGTTATGCAGAGGTGAGACTGTCCACATGCACAGCAGAAATAATCTACAATGACCAAGCAAACAGTGATTGGTCATTTATCCTTTACCTTATCATCCTACTTAGTCCTTATGGAAGTCCTGCAAAGAAGGCATTTTCCCCTGTCTTTTTTTCTTGGTAAGTAAGTATATCGGAGATTTAGGAATCCCCTTTATGAGCAGTATATCCCAGTGTTAGAACCCTGATTTCTTCATGTTGTAACTTCTGTTTGGGATAGTGAGCAAAAAAAAAGTGCAGGGAGGAATCTTAGGCAAGAAATCAGCTCTATTGTCCTTCCTAGATTGAATGGTGTTTCAGAAAACACAACTTTATTTTTAAGGTGGCTTCATTCCCTTCTTTCTGCCCACAGGTGATTGTTGATTGATTGCTAGAACTTTCCCATTGAAGGGGCTCCAAGTAGGAGAAGTAAAACCATGAGTTCTCAGCTACTCCCTCCAACAGGAAGCTGCTGAATGCAGCAGTCCCTTCTGTCACAGAAGTGTGATTAGGGAGAAGTACGATTAGCACCACTGTCTCAAGAGGGAGATAATAATCCTTTCTCATGCTACTCTTGTTAGCACTGAAGTGCCAGACAGAATGGAAGCACCTGGAAGGCACTGTCACAGCTATTTCTCCAGCCTTGTTTTCCATAATGTCCCTGCTTTCATTAGGATGTCCTCTTTTAACTCCCTACCTGCAGCATTGAAAGATGGTTGATACCTTCTAAATGCATAGGCCTTTTCTTTTTCCCATGTATCTATCAGATCTTCATAACTGTGTTTCAGGTATAGTGATGACACAGAATTGCATTTCCATCTTTTCATGGATTCTATTTAAAGGAATTGCCTGTGCTTCATGATATATCTCATTCTTCACAGCATCTGGCAAAAAGAAGGGGTAAAATGGGAGACAAGCTTAAAATTGGAGAAAATAGGAAGGTGTGGAAGCCAAGACTGATTGCTCCATATGTGTATTGACACCACCTAATGCCCCTGTCTCCACACAAGACCCTCAGAGTTACATCTAAACATTTTTTATTCCTACTTTCTTTCTTTTTTTTTTTTTTTGTCGGTCATGGGGCTTGAACTCTGGGTCTGGGCGCTGTCCCTCAGCTCTTCAGCTCAAGGCGAGCGCTCTACCACTTGAGCTACAGCGCCACTTCCGGTTTTCTGGTGGTTTATTGGAGATAGGAGTCTCATGGTCTCTCCTGCCCGGGCTGGCTTTGAACCGCGATCCTCAGATCTCAGCCTCCTGAGTAGCTAGGATTACAGGCGTGAGCCACCAGCGCCCGGCTTATTCCTACTTTCATAGCCAATCGTTTGCATGTAAAAAGCAAAAATCCCTTGAAATGGCAAACATTTACTGTAAGAATATCATTTCACAGAGTCCAACACCCAACACCTAAGTGCTAGAAGGTAGTTGGTTAAGGTCTCCCTTCTTTTATACATAATAATATAGAATGTATGGGGCTATTCATTTTCCATTTGGCTTCCTTCCTTTGCTTCTTGCTTTGGTATGGATTTATACGACTAATCATGGCTGCTGTGTTCTCATCAGGCTGGCTGGTGCACAAACGCCTTGCCACACACCAGCTGCAAAGGGAAATCTTTTTCTGAAAATAGCTTAGTCCTCTCTGCCAACTGACCCAGACTTTCAGTCTTCCTGTACTGAAGTATCTGGCGAAGGAAAACAAACAGGTCTCATGTAGGTCTGGTGTCTCCTACTGAGAAACTGGATATTCAATAAGGGATGGGTAAGGTCAGAGAGACCTACTTTAAATATTAGCCCTCTAGCCCTGACCTTTGCCAAGGGCTGTGGAATGGGAAGACAGCATCCATCCTCTACCCTTTTCCTTCCATGTCATGTCTCAGACAGTGGCTCTGCCATACAACCATGTGTTCCAAAAGTCTTGCCACTACCCTGGATCTTTTCCTTCTGCCCCTCTTCTCAGGGCACTATGCTTAATAGTTGTGTATTAAAGGCCCCTTGCATGCTTTTTATGGTGGGCTGTGTTGTTCCCCCTCTTACATACCTAAGACCTGCTCATCCTTTAAAATGGTGCCCAATATCCCTCTCTGAGTAGTCTCCAGTGGCATCCAGGCTAAACAAGGAGCCTCCTTCTCTATAGAGAATCCTTTTCCATGTGTTTTCAGAAAGTGCCTAATGACACTGAGTAAAGAAGCATGATGAAGATGAGGACCGTGCCTGTTCACAGCTATAAGCCTAGCATCTAATTCAACCCCTAGAGGCTCAAGCAGATATTTAACAATGAACTGAAGGTTTGTGAGTCAAAGATGGAATGTACTTTCATGGAAGAGGACAAGTATGTGAATATCTCCAATTTCTTTTTAGACCTTGCAAGACACTGCCTACTAAATGCTAGGCTAAAGTTCAGAGGTTTATAAACCATTCAGAGACTTACAGAGGCTTACAAGGCTTTCATGAAGCCACTGCTTTGAAGAAGTAAGAAGAGAAGGTGGAATAAGTGTTGAGTTTGGAATTCAGTTCCTGGATCCTCATTTGCTCAGCGAGTACATTCTGTGCCCACCTGGGATGAAACCATCCACCTTGATGGGAAATGTCCAAGGTCCAAATGGGAGAACACAGCCAAACACCTGGCAGGTGCCACCACAACACACCATACAAACATTGTTCTTGTGATTTTTTTCTTTTACTCTAATTCCCTAGAAGTAATACATACCTTCCATCCAGATGATTTGCAAACAAAAAAAAGTGTCTACAGACTAGAAACACACCTGACTTTGGCTTTCAAAAAGTCTTTGGTAGTAATGAAAGTGAGGTAGGTGTGTGTGTGTGTGTGTGTGTGTGTGTGTGTGTGTGTGTGTGTGTGTGTGTGTGTGTGTGTGCATGCACGTGTGTGCGCGTCTCCCAGGAGAGGAATTGGAGGTCCTCAGGGAACTCTAGGGTGCTACAGCATGATGCAGTTTTCTTCAGTAATAGGAGATTGCTCTTTACTGAGTGGCTTTAAAAGCTTTCTGGATCATTTGGTCCCATCAGCATCCTGTATTGATGATGCTTTAGAAATACTTCTTTGCTAGAGCAGTATTTTCTTATTGTTAATCTCCTTAGTAACTATTCCTTTCTTCTCTTTTAGTACTTAATAAGGCATGAAATCAGATAAACAGGTGAAGGTTGCTTTAGAGACACTTCACTTGAACTCTATGTGTACAGATGTTTAAATTTTGCTTTGGGGGATAATTATAAATCAATCATGGTCTATGCATATTTAAAGATCATTTTAATGATGATTTTTCTCCATTTGGTCTGATTATTGCTATAAATTAGCATTAGTGCTATAGAATAAGTTTAGCTTTCTGCCTTGGTTCAGTAAGTAAAGCAGTATCAATAGGATCCAACACCTTTGATACATTAGTTCCAGTCACTTCTACATAAGCAGCTCAGACAAAGGGAAACACATCCTACCCTAATGCATCCTACTCTAGTATGAAATAAAGGAATGTTCAGTCATATGTGCAAGCCTAGTTACAGGTATATTTATATGAGTTCCAATCAGATTTGTGATTAATCTTCTCAGCAATTGTTTTCTTTTTTTGTGCAGTGCTAGTCATCAAACCCAGGACTAAGTAAAACACTCTATCATGTATGCCACATCCCACCCCTGGGATTAGATTCCACAATTCATACATATCTATGTCCTCTAATGTCCCAGAGCTGTGGGAATTGAGACTGTCAGGGACAAGAGTTTTGCAGTGCCTGACATGATCAACAAATGTTCTCTACATGAAAGGAACATTAAGCCTTTTCTTTAGTCTCATCTTAACTGAATCCAATCTGCACCACCATAATAGAGATCAAAAGAGCCTTGTAGAATGACATCAGATTGAGATGTGGCATTTTGAGATTCATCAACATAGATGGTGGTTCACTCATAGTCCTATGACACAGATGTGCTAAAAAAGGCAGGAGTGAGGGGAAGTGTAGTTCAAGAACAGTCAGGTAAGTGTGATGGGACCAGATAAGTTTTGAATCCTAGCTCTGCTGTGTGCCAGCTGAATAGGCAAGTTCTCTAATCCCCATGACCCTCATTTCCCACCTGTAAAATGAACAGAATAATGAGAAGTCTTGAAGGCCTAACACATAGGAAGAGTTCGTAAATTATAGCTATTATCTTTGTTCGCTGGCCAAGTATCAAACACAGGATCCAATAAAACTCAAAACAATTTTGTTCTCAATTCTAACAAGTGGTCCCAGAGTAGAAGAGCAGGATTTGTGCCAGGAAGAATGGGCAGCCAGCAAGGTCTGGAAGCCTTCCCCGGATTCAGGCTCCAGGCCAGAGGAGGACAGCTTCAGTCTTTCCAGAAGGCCTGGGACATCTGTTGATAGTTGTGATAGAAAACAACATTTTTTTAAAAAAAAGTTCTGTGAATGCTGTGCAATGAGAGGAGGAGTGGGGCTTTTAAGAACCTTATAACGAAACCTGGTCACAACCAAGGGGCATGAGAGAGCACACAGGGGGTGTTTTGTCACATTTGGACACTGAATCTCAAGTGGACCTCTGAAGGAAGTGTAAGACCAACTATTTCCTACCAGATGGGCTCATAGATGACCTCATACCTACAGGTCTGTGTTTGGGATGCATTGCATACTAACTCTGCTTCATTATTAAACATTTCAAGTGTACAGAAATGTAGTAAAGGCTACAAGGAATCCTACAGTAAGAAAGCTGTTTAGCTATTTAACCCTGTCCTTTCTCTGGGTTGCATCTATTAACATCACAGAAAATGCCTCAGAAAATACTGTTTTAAAGATTTCTGATCTAAGTCAGGATTCAGACATTCATTTGTTCAATGGATAAATATTTATTGAATGTTTTATGTACGAGGCATTGCTGTAGGCCTAGGGCTACAGCAACTAGCAGAGCAGATCCAGCCTCCCACCACACAGAATTTGCATGCTAAAGAAGAAGAAAAGTAACAAATATATATTACATTATGTAGTTGTTGAAATGCTATCAAGAACAAGAATATAAAGTAGGGGGGAGGGGATAGAGAGTAAGCAAGGTGTGTGTGTGTGTGTGTGTGTGTGTGTGTGTGTGTGTGAGTGTGTGTGTGTGTGTACAGTGAACAGGTTCTAGTTCAGAGAAGGTTTTGGAGAAGGCCTTCAACTTTAATTAGATGACACCAGAACAGAGACTCAGATGAAGTCAGGACTACTGACTCCCTGAGGAAGAATCGATCTTTTCTCCAGTAGAGTCCATCTGTGGAGCACAGAGGAAGAGCAGAATCAGCCAAATGGAAGTGAAGAATGTTGAAATACAAATCCTGCTTTAAAAGGTCAGGTGTGTGACCTGAGATTCTGCATTTTTAAATCCAGGTGTTGTTTGGGGATTTATGTTTTGGCAGCTAGGCACTAAACCAACAAAAATTAGAAGTGGGGCCAGGATATTCACTTATTTTATTTCCACAATTCTAATATGCAATGAGAGTTGAGCATCAGGCTATAAGCTAGAAGATAATGAAAAAAATCAGTAAATGGGATGATTTGAATATGTATAGCTTTTAAAAATAATTTTCTGGGTGGCTAGTGAATTGATTGGAATAAATGAGGCGAGTACAAAGAAACACCAAAACACTAGGTGAAAAGTCTAAGCAAGAGACAATAAAAGTATGAACTAAGATGGTAATAATGGATTTAAATACAAAATCAACACAACTTGATGGTTCTGCTAATAGAAGGAAGAGGTGACTTGTTAGATAGCAATTTTTTCCTGTATATTTCTGACTTGTGTAACAAGATGGTTGCTTTGCCATTATCCAAAATGAGAAAACAACAGAAGATGAGCATGGTGGAATGTACTTTTAATTCCAGCACTCAGAAGGCAGAGGCAGGATGATTGAGGCCAGCTTGAGCTACAGAATAAGACTGTTTCAGAGAGAGAATGGGAGGGGGGCAGACAAACAAATAAACAGAGAACAAGAATAGGATAGCATTGTGAAAGATAGGTTTAATCCCTTATTCAATAAGATTCAGTGGAGTTAGAAAAACAAATATTCTGATAAAGCCAGGCCTTCTTCTCCCTAGTTTATATATTAGCTTTGTAAAAAGGCAAACAATCGATGGAACTAAGCCTGACCAACAGTTTAATAATGGTAAGAACAACTCACCATTTTTTTTGAAAACCCAGCTTTCTACATTCCTCAGCATTTATTGAGAACTCCTGCCTTTTGTAGCTGTTGCAAACAAATCAGATTATTTGAATTCTTATAAACAAAAGATTCTAATTTGAGGGAAGCTATTTGCTTCAGAGGTTCTGGCAAACCAGTCTACACAGCACAGGGCTAGGACCAAGTCATTGAAGAAGTTACCATATGAGGCATATAAAACCAGAAGTCTGGACAAGAGTTGAAGAGTAGTATTTCCATTTCTATCCTCCCTACCATCCTTTCCCCCACCAAAACAAAAACTAAAGCCAAGAAACAAAATTATCCAAGGACATTTGCTGTTCTCTATAGATTAGCGCAGAAGCCTAGCAATGTGAAGGTGGGTAAATACAAAGTTGCCCTAGATCAATCCAATCAAGTGTGAACTAACAGATTCCTATACTTCCTAACAGAAAAAAGAATACTACTGAGCCATTTTACAATAATAAGTAGGTCATATCTCATTACCTTTTCTAATATGCGAATGAGAAAGGAAAAAAATAAAAGAAGGACTTGGACATGATACCTCTGTGAACTCTGCTTAGGTGAGTGTCATGGTAGTCAGTGGAAACCTTGAAGACAAAGACCAGATTTCTAGAAATTTGTATTTCTGTCAAATATCAGGAGAAATTGGGGAGTGACAGGATATAAAGTATTTATGTATTGTTTCTTTTCTTGCTTACTTCTGAGTCCTTAAATATGACACTGAGAGCCAAGAACAGAAGGATCGCAAGGCATCTGTCTACATCGCCTCTGATCTTATTCAGCTCTCTCATTTCTTTGTGTTTGATTATGTGTGTTTCTACATGCATTTTAGAAGCTAATTTTCATATGTGAATGCCTAGACTATGAAAACATATCTACTACATTATATATAAATTATAAATTATAAAGTATACTATAAATACTATATATACTATATACTATACTATATAGCTTATAGTTATATAGTATATATACATATATACTATATGTTAAATACTTGATATGTTATATATAGTATATAACATACAGTATAACAATATATATCAAAACATAAACCTATATATAACATATAACATATAAGTATATAAATTATATATTATATAAAATTGTATACATATACATATATATATATATATAATAAGTAAACATCAGAGTCCTAAGAATTGAGGCAAACAATGTCTGAACTAGTGATTGATGTCATCAGTTGCAATAACACAATAGAGTTTCCTTCTTGGTCTCCACATGCCATAGAGTGCCAGTGTTTGACATTGTTATTCCTTACTTGCTGACAAGTTTGTATGGGTGTGCCTTTGCATCTCTCTTTTTTAAAATTCTTTGCTGGGAATTAAACCCAGAGACTTGGGACCTCATTTGTGTTAGACAAATGTTCTGTTGCTCATCTTCTTCCCCAGGTCAGCATACATCCCTTTATTGTGTCTCTGTTGCCCCCTGCCATAAGACCTGGCTGTAGGTCTGAGCAAGCCACATTAAGAGAAAATAACATATACAGAAAGAAGTGAGGAAATGAATTTATTTATAGCTTTGGCTACAACTTGAGAGAGAGACAGAGACAGAGACAGAGACAGAAGACAGACAGACAGATAGACAGATGACACAGACATAGACAGAGAGACAGACAGAGAGAGAGACAGACAGAGACACACAGAGAGAGAGAGACAGAGAAAGAGAGTCAGAAAGAGAGAATTCTGTGTCCACCCTGTTCATATTAGTGTCACAATGTACCAAAAGACAAAGAAGTAGAGTGGAAGGCTCACACAGGAAGGTTTCCAGTTTGAGAACACATAGTTAGTTCTAAGCCAATCTGGGCAACATACAAAAAAAACTGAAACAAATTTCTTTAAAAAAGAAATAATAAAAACAAAGCCAGAAGATAGCCTTCCTAGACTCAGATTAATAAAAGTTCTTACTTTCTTTGTTTTCATAAGAGAAGAAACTCTTGGTAAGGTTACTGGCATTATTAACACAGCAGCTACATTTCTGCTTAAACTTGTAGTCTGATAAAATGTGTTCATTACTGTGAAGATGTGTTTCAAAACATCCTTCTTTATTCCAGGATAAGATGACAGCAGATTCCTTAAACAGATGTCTAGCATTTCCTAGCTTTCACTTCTTAATTTATGTTCCCATAACATTTAAGTTTTTAGATGTTTCTAGCATCACATGCCATTTAGTATTAGAGTTGATGGTACCCTATCAATCTATACTGCAGTGTGGAATACAATGAAATGGATGATTTCAATTCAGCCCTTGGAACTTTGGTATTTCTAGCTGCCTCCATCTCTCTCTGCCAGTGCTGGAAATCCTGCTTTGGGTTATAGGTCAAATGTGAAGGCTTAACAATTTAGGGCCTAATGATTTGATGTATCTTTTCACCTTGGTCCCTTGTTATTTAATTGCTATCAGTGAGCTGTTTTATTAGAAGAGAACCTTCTTTTTTGAAAGATGTTATATACACAATCAGTCAAAGGTTTACAGAACCCAAAAATAGATTTTTCTGTTGTAGGATTTTATAAAATCTAATCATGTATTTCCTAAAATCTTTCTATGATATTTTTTATTATAAACCATTCTACACAAAAAGACAAAGTGTGAACAGAGCCCTTTGCCATTATAGCCTGGCTCTGGGTCTATTCCCTTGCCTTCATGAGTTAGAAAATATCATAAAATATACAAAATGGAAAAATGCTTTTATTTACAGTTTCTGCAAACTGCAGATGAGAATCATTTTATGTCTTCCTTTGCCTTCCCTATAGCAGTTTCACAGTTTATAGAAAATGAACAAACGCTGTGGGTCCTAGTGAGTTGAACTGGGAGATAAGTTACAAAAGTGCAATACCATTTTTTGTAGTTCTTACTGTACCTTCTTGGTTCTAGAAGCAGGGGAGTGAGGATTCTCGAGAGCTGTCTCTATTTTATTTCCTGTGGGACTAGAGCTGAAAAAGATAGTTTTTTGAAGTACTAATTTTGAGGGAGTCCTATTATAATTCCTCTTTTTTCATGCCCTGAAAACTTGTCATATTTTTATTTTCCCACTCTTTAATTGACCAGGGTTTTCTTATCCTTTAAAAATGCATCCAGGGCTGGGAAGGTGGCTCAGTGGTAGAGCACTTGCCTTGCATGCCTGAGGCCCTGGGTTTGATTCCTCAGCACCACATAAGCAAAAAGAAAAAAAGCCGGAAGTGGCGCTGTGGTGGTTGAGCACTAGCCTTGAGCTGAAGAGCTGAGGGACAGTGCCCATGCCCAGAGTTCAGGCCCCACGACCGGACCCCCCCCCACCAAAAAAAAAATGCATCCAACCTTGAATCCTGTGAAATATTGGCAATAGGTTACCTTTATCCAATTACAAAATGTTAAATGACATAAGTCCCCAGTTAAATTGATGCTGGTTGCAGATATATTCCCTAGGTGACTAATATCCAATCCTTTCAATTATCAGAAGTGGCCATGCTTGGACTTCCACAGCATTTAGGCACATCCAATTATCTTCAATAATGATAGTTATAAAACAATGAGCAACACACACATAAGCCTGAAAAAGCCTATCATGCCAACAATTTTAGTTTGGAGGACATCAACTTGGTAAAGTGTTCTAAGGTTTAGGCTTTTCATAGGCTTAGGAAATAATGCTAATGACAAAATATCATTGCTTATGTACAAATGCATCCCATAAATACAATGACAGTTATTTAATTAAGACAAACATAAATCAGATTTGAAATGACAGCATTGCCTCATATGATACAAGGTTTTTTGTTTTTTGTTTTTTTGATTTTGTCAGTTGTGGGGCTTGAACTCAAGGTTTTTTGTTTTTTGATTTTGTCAGTTGTGGGGCTTCAACTCAGTGCCTAAGCACCATCCCTGAGGTCTTTTGATTATGGCTAGTACTCTATCACTTTGAGCCACAGCTCCACTTTCAGTCTTTAAGTGATTACTCAGAGATAAGAGTCTCACAGACTTTCTTGCCCATGAACTGTGATCCTCGAATTTCAGACTCCTTAATAGCTAGGATTACTAGCATAAGACTCCATCATCTGATGATACAAGATTTTATTGTTGTTTTCCTTGCTTAGTTTTGTGTTTTTAATATTGATAACTTATGTAAATTTAATAGATCCAAATATATTATCTTTTTGTAGATTGTTAAGAAGGACTATATTTAGCATCATTTTAATTTATTTATATATAACTCATATGTCTTAGCTCTATCATGAAGTTTGTTTTTCCTCAATTTGGTTTTTAATAGGTATTTTTAGATTTTCTATGAAATTTAGGATCCCAGACAAAAACTTTTCTTTACCAAAGAAAACCCTTCATAAACAGACATAGAAAGTTAAAATATCCTTATTGGCTAGTATATAAATTAGCAGTTCTAAGGACACCATTTTTTTATATTGTCAATACATTTAAATTAACTCATTTTTCAGAGAGCTAGGTATGCTAAAATTTTTGTCATAAGACAAAGCAGCATAGTAATACTAATTTTCTATGGTTATGAATTGAGAGCTAAATTCTAATTATATTAATGACAAACTGAAACAGGTAGAGGCCATCTTGTTATGTGATTGAATAAGATTTTCAAGCCTTATCTGCTCTTAAGCAAACGTTGTGTAACAGTAGGTTTTCTAAAAAGCCTTCAGACTTCTTTTTCTGTTCTCTCAAACAATCTGAAACTTATTTTTTGATGTATACATTTCTACTGAATAACAATCCTCTAAGGAATTTCGAGGAATAATGTTATTTTAGTATAAAAGAATAATCAGAGAGAGCCAAAACCTCTTATCAAACAAAACTAAGCAAAACAAAACAAAGACATACTAATTTCAGTACACAGAACTAATATGTGAATTTATCAGAAAAGCAAAAACAAAACAAATGAAAATGCTCATGAGCTCAAAAATGCAAAAGGTGGCCAGAGATACTCCAGTCAGTTAGTTCGAGTCCTTCATCTCAAAGTACTCATTCTGTACACATGACATAAATATACATCATAATAAAATCATAAATCACAATCAAATCTTCTCTAGAGGACTCCAAACTAGTTAGCACTTTCCATTCTATGCAACTAGCATCTCCAAATATACATAGTTCCCTATGTCTCTTAACATCTCTGCAAATTTCCTCTAAAAATATAATCCACAGCACAGAAAACCCAAGTCAGACAGACAGTTTAAGAAAAGTTAAGCCCAAATTGGCTCATGAGAAAGCCACATATGACAAGAAAAAACAGGAAGAAGCTGGACACAACATTACAAAGTCACCAGGGGAACAAACATTGGGCCCATAGTTTCCAAGACATTCATTTTTCCATTTTATCTCAAGTGGCAAAGGGCCATTGATCTTGTTCAAAGAGTCCTGAAACAAAATGAGGTTTCACAGCTATATGAACTATCTCCATTCTCCCTTTGCAGCCACAACTCAACAGTCTGGGAACATGTTCCTAGATGACATTATCGGAGATAACAATCCCTTCATGGCTGTCAAATTCTGTTACCTGTTACCCTGACTATGAGGACCTGGTTCTGAGTCCAACAACCAGCCCAGTTATAGAGAAAAATAGCATGAAATAAAGGCAAAAATGAATGGATTTACAGTTTTAGCTGAAACTAGGGTAAGGGAGGAGCAGTGGCTTTCTTCACCCTCCCATAGCAATATCACAACCTATAGAAACAATTTAACAAAAATATGTGTAAGTACCTATGTAGATTTAGATGTAGTCCCAGTGAGTTAAACTGGGAGATATATAACAGTTGAAGTTCTGGCTTTTGGGGTTCTTGTTGTATCCCAGGGACTAGGGATTTTGTGGGGATTGTCTCTCTTCCCTTCAGCATATTCCCTGTGAAATTGGAACTATAAAGACAATTTGTATATTTTTAAGTCCTAGTTATGAGACAGCTCCAATATAACAGGAAAATCAAGGTAGGCAGTAGAGAATAGATGAATGTCCAACAGAGCCATGTAGAGTATTCAGACAGGGAAAAACACCTTAGGACCAAGAGAGCAGGGTGCAGGATCCACCCGAGGTGACAGCATAAGATAAGCCCGAGACAGCACTTGTGGGACAACTGCTGGCTGCTGGGGAGTAATTTTTGGAGATTTAGTGAAGCGTGCTTCTTGTCAGATCTGAAATTTTACATTGTGTAGTGGCTCATAATTAGATAGTATAATGTTCTTATTATTGTACCATATTATGAGTTATTCTAATCATTAAGCATGTAAAATTAAATTCTGAGATGTTAAGTAGGTTATATACTACTGAATTTTCTTTTTTTCTGAGAACATACCTGAAAAAATCCCATTGCTGCTTTATTTGTAGAGCTGAGTTTTTAAAAATAACAAAGTTCCTTGAACGTGAGAATCAACTAAATTGAAAGCCACAGTTTCAACCAGCCAGAAAACTATAGTTCAACTAGCACATTATTTTTTTTTTTTTATCAGTTCTGGGGCTTGAACTCTGGGCCTAGGCACTGTCCCTCAGCTCTTCGGCTCAAGGCTAGCGCTGTGCCACCGTGAGCCACAGTGACACTTCCAGTTTAACACACTATTTTTAAAGAAGCAGGGAAGTAAAATTCTCTAAATACTTTAGCTTTCTAGTGAAGAAGTTTAAGAATTTACTTTGTCCCCAAAGTAATATCATCCACTTTCACAAGGGAAAAAAAAAATTATTGCAAACATGCAATAACTGCAAATGGAGTTTAACTGTGAAGAACAAATCCAGGTTTTCTTTCCAAATGTGAAATTTTATATCCAAATGCGTTTCTAAATCATGGTTACTCTCTTCTGAAGAATCATCAGGAACTTAAAAGAATGATCAATACAACAGGGACCTGGCTCAGAGTTGCCCTCCTGACCAGGAAACAGACACCTTCAGGGATACTGGATAGAAATGGGATTCTGAAGGTGCTACTAGTTATTTACATAGTAACCTGGATCCCTGCTTACCATGTCCACTGTACCATGTATCACTGCTAGTGATAGAAGAATCCTTACTCAATGTCATTTAATATATGGATGACATTGCCAGAAATCAGGGAGATTATCATGTCTATAACAATTGCAATATTCTTATGGACAACATAAATAATGACACATCCAATATTGTTTTGTTCTTTCCTTCCTTCCTTCTTTATTTTTTCTTTTGATATTTTATATAGCTTTAGATTGTAAATGTTTCTATGTGAAGACTGTTCACTCTGAGTGTTGTTTTAGCGAGCAGGAAAATTGTTTGGCCTTAAACATAAATGAGAAAAATTTGTCTTTTAGACATTAGCTTAAATTTATTTGGTTATTTTTCTTTTAATTGGACTATGAATATCCCAAAGATTGGAACAGTTTGTGTATGGAATTTGGTGCTGCTCTTCATGTGCACATTCTTTTCTGGGATGTTCCTCTCCTTGTCCACAGACTAGTTCTGTAGGCTACAAACACTCCAGATTTTCTGTTAAAGTTTTAGCCCTACAACTTGTTTTTTGTACTCAGACCCAGTACATTTTGACCAAGCATTTCGTTCATCATTCTCTCCCACTACCATCTCCATCCCTACTGAGCTCCTCAAGTTTCCTAGTTTCATTTTCACATATGTACATTGAGAATTATGACTGCATTTGTCTACCATTCCTTCCTACATTTCTTGATCCCCCTAACCTCCCCTTAAGCCCTTTGGTTTGTAAGTAGGATACCATAGACCTTTGAGAAAGTAATCACAATGAAGCAATGAGCAAGAGAATATGTATGATAAAGGAGTCAAGAAAAAGCAGAGGTCATGTTTGGAGTTTAAGTAGGAAGTAGGGAGCCACAGAATTGTTTCAAACTGCCATAGCTCCTTTCTTCAAGTACTGGGCTGCAGCTACACTAAGCATTGCTATATATACTATAGTAAGAAATAGTTCCTGCCATGTATAGTTTTTGTCTCTCCTCTGCTCCCTTCCAACAATCAGCTTCTCTTCTGTGTGTTCAGATGTTTTCCTTAGGGTACTCAATTGAACCTGTCTTAACAGGATGATCTTCCTTATTGTATGTAAATTCCATACAAATATGATGTCTGCTTTTTGAGGGCAGAAAAAAATGAATGATTTTCTACTCTCACTACAGTTACACAAAGTTGGAGAGCTAATGAGATTTTTATGATGCTTATGATCATAAAAACTGCATAGTCAAAGAATATACTATTTCAGTTAAAAGGAAGGAAAAAACAATAATGTTAGCTAGCCTGATTCAGTAATTCCACCTTCACTATATACCATTGTATCATAAATAATAGGACCTTGTGTCCTATGAATACATAAAATTAGCATGTCTCTATTCAACAAAAAATTTTAAGTGTAATAATAATGCCACCAATTGTCAAACTTTTGGCTTAACTTTATTGTAAGTTGTATTTTAATGCTTATATGAGCTGAGTGCTTAGTAAAGAGTAGATTTTGGTTCACTTAAACAGAGATCAGGGTTAGCATTTATATGATTTTAAAGCTTTCTGGTTAATTTTCTATGGATCTAGGTTTGAGATCCACTAAATTAGAGAGCAACTATTTTTAAATTTTTTTGAGAGCTGTTATGTTGTGGTGGTGATTTTATAAATAAATAAATAAATAAATAGCTGTGAAGTATGAACAGAATTAGTAGCATCCTTTGCAATGGAGAGTTCTTTGTGCCCGGCACTTATTTTACAGTGGCTTTTTTTGGTGCTCTGCCCAATTCTAGCTCAGCAAATTATTATGAATAATTTTAACATAATGATAAATATTTAGTTTAATGCAAAAGTAATTTTACCAGTAGGAAATGGTTATTCTAGCAGTTACTTGTTTCTAAATTAGATTGAACTACTTTCTGATGGGACTGCCTTACATAATACTCATTTTGATTTGTATTAGCTAAGATAGTTTGGATCACTTCCAAGTACATGTATTTTAGTTTCAATATAAATAAAAAGAATATTTGATGCCTCTGATTTTGCCTGATAACTCTTTAATAGATCTTTAATAGATCCTGTATGTGTCTATTTATATTCTGTGTTTAATAGAAATAAGCCTATGCATACACAACACATATACGCAAACATACACAAATATATATACAACAAAATGGCAAAAATAAAAAAGGAAAGGTATGCTAGAATGTACTGATACCAGGTTAGTCACTTGCCTTCTTAAAATCCCGGAGAGCCACAAAGCACAGTCAACCAAACTAACCCCTGGTCTCTGTAGATAAGGGAGAGATAATTTGGCTATAGGAGGCAAAGGCCAGACAATGAATTGTAGAAGGAAATGGGAAATGTACAAAAATACCAGGTATATATTAGATTCCCAATGCATATTATTTGAATGAATTAGCAATATGAGAGAAAAATGTATTGAAAAATATTTTGGGCTGGTGCAGAAATTTCTTTTTCTTTTTTAATTGTGAAAATACTGTAGAGAGGGGTTACATGGGCAAGATAATGAATGCATTTCTTATCAAGCATTGTTGCCTCCTCCTTTGTTTCCCTTCCCATCCCTTCCCATCCCCCTATCCCCCCCCATGCCAAAGTTGTAAAGTTCGTTTTTGACATAACATCTTATACATCTCATTGTTGCAATGGGTCCACCTGTATCCCTATTTAAACAATTTGTTTTTTCTCTTCCCCTCAACAAATTATATTAATATCAAATACAGTAAAATTTCTGAGAATTGCCAGTTGCTGTGTTGTAGTATTGAACTGTAGGTGTGTGTATTATAGCCAGCAGATTTTTCCCACCATTGAAGAAGTGTGAGAGCTTATCAGAGAAAGAGATGAGAGTACTTTCTCCAGCTTTCTAATTCTATCTTTTGATAGAACTACTCTTTTCTTTTAAAAGATGACCTATGATACTGAAAGAAGTTTAGCCCTTGAAAACTCATCAGAATTTTATTTGAGTTACCAAGAAATCCATTGTCTTCAGAAAATTTACCTAGCTTGGTTAGTTTCGAAAATTCTTTGTTTACAAAGGAGGAGGCAACAGTACTCAATAGGAAATGTACTCATTACCTTGCTCATGTAACTGTAACTCCTCTGTACAGTATTTTCACAATAAAAAACATACAAAAAATAAAAAATAAAAAAGAAACTAGAAATTTCTTTGTTGTCTACTATTCCTTCACTTGCATCTCAGTCAATCCCATTGGTGAAATAGATTGAGAGTTACCTGGTGCCTTTGGTTAACTGATGCTTGTAAACTTTACTATTAGAGTCTTCTTTTTATACACCCAAGAGTCAGCCACTAATGTGAAGGTTTTAAAGTATTCCTGAGACTTAATTTTACTTATTGATGACATAAAATTCACCTTTTGAAGTAAAAAGTCAGTTAATTATAGTAAGTTTATGTTTAGTAATTTTTGTGCAACCACTCTAACTATGCATTTTTGGCTACTTTCAGACTTTAGGCAACCATGAATTAGTTTTTAGAAGTTATAATTTTCTATCATCTGTTGAAGAAACTTCCAGTGAATGAAAGCAGAATATCAGATATTTGTTTTTAATTTATTAACTCAATGTTTCTTTTATTAACTCAATATTTCTTATTGAAATAACAAACAACTAAATCAGGTATACTCTATATTTCAGAAGCAGAATAGAGTAGAAAAAAATTCTTAATCAGTAACTAAGACTAATTTATTGCAGGCCTCATTTGATTTTACATAATTGCAATTTTCCGAGAACTTTTGCAGTTTTGAGCTGTGTATTACAAGTCACCTCTTCAAGACACATGAGTTAGTATTCTTTTCAACTGCAGGCCTTATTCTAAAAATCTATATTAGAATGGCCCTTTTAAAAAAGAATTGTAAGTATTGGTGCATGTGCAAAGGGGAAAAAATACCCAGAGACATCAGATAAACCTTCAAATGTGTATGAGCACATGAATGAATGGGAAATGGATCCATGATTTTATATATTTAGGTCGCAGGAAAGTGGTTTGCGTCACATGTTCTCCAAGCATAGAGAAGTAGTAAGTTGTCCCAAGATTTGAAATAGGACTTCACTGCTCTTGTGTTTTTATTTCGCAGAAGAAACGTGAAACATATTCTAGCAAGGAACAAAGCATTACAATGGACCAAGTCCTACATTTTACCTGAGTTTCCTTATGATGTCAAGTGCATGTTAACGGAGCAGCAGTGTCCAGATCACAGCATGAGGATACGCATCATTGAGTTTCTCCAGGCCGACATGACTAAATACCTGGATGGCTCGCTGTAAGTAGTAACAGGGAAGACTTTCAGTTTGGGGAGAGGATCTGCTTTCTGAGCAGAGTAGAAGTTCATTTAGAATCAAATTTTCAGCTCTTGGATGACACAGGATAGAAGTCCCACATGCACAATATTCCAATGTCTATTTTGTTTTATGGGAAAATGTCTCAAAAGTGACTATAATATAGACTCCTCTTGAATGTAGGCTCTTTGAAGTGAAATGACTCTTTCTTGTGGTTAACAGGTATCCCACCACCCAGCAGTACAATGATGTGGTCAATGCCTTACTGCAGGCCCATCCATTCCTGGATGAGGACGGCTGTGGCTTTGTAAGTGACCTGTGGTCCAGTCATCCTATTTTTCTCAGTCCACCTTGAAATAATAGCTCATTTGACTTTCCTCAAAAACCATTGCAGCTGACAAGACTGAGTCTATTTTTCCATTGATGATCAGATCACCTGCTAATAGTTCCTTCGGTAATATGTACTAGAGCTGGTCTAGATGTGGGACTTCCCGACTGAGATTGTGATACTCCCTGAAGGGCAAGAAATAATCTTATGGAGACTTTTGTTGTAAAACAAAAAAATAGTTACTTCCTTCTTGCCAAAACCTTGCCTAACATTATTTTAGTAGCATTCCTATTGTGTTTTTCTGATTCAATTTCCTCAATTTAGGATTATAATTTGTATAATAATGTTCCAAAGTTATTGTAAGGATAAATCAAAGGATAGATCCATTACTTCTATTACGATTTCAAGCCCAAAGATGATAAACAAATAAAGAATTTAACACTTAGTGTTTTTTCTAATCTCCTGTAAAAAAATATAACTAACCTGTTTAATTTTACACAGTTTTTATGGAAACGAGCCCTCAAAGATCGTTTTAAATATGTTCGAAGGCCTATAGAAGATGATGAACAAGTAATGAGAAATAAGTACAAATTTGGACACCGAAGAGGCCAGACGAGGAAATCCCTTGCTGATACAAGATTTGATGAAGTTAAAATTGTACAGATAAAAGTAAGATTGCATCATTCAATGTTCAGACTTTAAATGAGACACCTTTAAAGAATTATAGGTGTAGTCAGGATCCAATTAAATGAATAGCTTGCATACCAAACCATGTGAGTCATGTCTCCAAAAGCAGTTTGAGGCAAGAATGTTACTATCTCGTGGTCATTTTTTTCTTTAAATAACCTGGGAAAACTTGAAGTTCTGGGCCTTTGAATTATTTCTCTTTCTCTCATTCTCTTATATATTTTATGTTTATGAGCTTTTTTTCTTTTTCTTTTTCTTCTCTTTAGATGATAGGTGGTTTATTTTTTAATTATATTTTTTATTATCTTTAAGTAGTTGTACAAGGGAATTTCCATTCAACTAATCAATTTATAAGTACAATGCATCTTGGTCTTGTCCCCACTTTCATTATTATCCCTCATTTCTTACAATCCAACTCTTCCCCTCAATTTCATAGGATATACATGTAATATTATGACTATAGTCTCCTCTTTCTTCTTATTTCTCTCTTCTGGTACTGGGGCTTCAGCACTGGGTTTTGTGCTTGCTATGCAGTTCTCTTTTGGTTGGGCCAGCAAGGACTGTGATTCTCCTATTTATGCTTTCTTTCCTCTATAGTTATGGTGATGAGTGCACCCCATTCTTTTAGTATGGGCTTTGGAAACATTTTTTTTTCCTGAGTTAGTACCAGCCAGTCTTAAGTACTTAGGGAGACACTGGCTCTCCCAACCCCCAGCAAAAACAACCAAAAAAGTCATAATAAGTTTACATTCCCACCAACAATGCAGTAGGGTTCCCTTTTGGCTACATCCCCTCCAGCATCTTAGAGTTCTTGATGATAGCCATTCTAACTGGAGTGAGGTGGAATCTCAATGTTGTCATGATTGTCATGATTTGCATTTCTTTTATAGCTAGAGATGAGCATTTCTTCGTGTGTCAGTGGCCATTCTTTTTTTTTTTTTAATTGTGAAAATACTGTACAGAGGGTTACAATTACACAGGCAAGGTAATGAATATGTTTCTTATCAAGTGTTGTTGCCTCCTCCTTTGTTTCCCCTTTCCATCCCCTCCCATCTCCCCCCGCAAGTTGTAAAGTTCGTTTTTCGACATAACGTTTTGCACATCTCATTGCTGCAGTGGGTCCACCTGTATCTCTATTTAAGCAATTTGTTTTTTCCCTTCCCCTCCACAAAGTATACCAACATCAAATACAGGCTATTCTTATTTCTTCTTCAGAGAACACTCTCTTTAAGTCTTTAGCCCACTTATCAATCGGGCAGTTGTTTCTCTGAGGATTTCTTGTTGGGGGGTTTAATTTTTTGAGTTCTAAGTATATTTTAGATATGAGACCCTTGTCGGTTGTATTGCTAGTGAAGATCTTCTCCCAGTCCCTGGGCTATGTCCTTTGCCATGCAGAATCTCTGTAGTTTCATGCAACCATTTATACAACCTTTGTTGTGTTTCTGGGTCTGTACTAAGAAAATGTGGCCTCTGCCAAGGAGCCCTAGTGTTTCTCCTATTCCTTCCTGTAATGTTTTCAGGGTGTCTGCTTTGACTTTGAGGTCTTTGATCCATTTGGAGTTGATTCTGGTGCAGGGTGATATATAATGATCTAATTTTAGTTTTCTACATGTGTTTAACCAATTTTGCCAGCTGTCTTTCTTCCATTTATTTTTTTGGCTCCCTTATTGAAGCTATTGGTGGCTATAGGTCTGCAGGTTCATTTCTGGGTCTTCAGTTCTATTCCATTGGTCCTCAGGTCTGTTCTTGTGCCAGTACCAAGCTGTTTTGATTACCATGGCTTTGTAGTAGTTTGAAATTTGAAATTCCTCCAGCGCTGTTCTTTCTGCTAAGAATTTTTTGTTTGTTTTTGCTATTTGGGATCTTTTCTTGTACCATATGAATTTTTGGATTGCTTCTTCTATTTCATTGAGGAATGAGGTTGGTATTGATAGGTATCACATTGAATTTGTATATAGCTTTGGCAGTATTGCCATTTTCATGATGCTAATCCTCCCAATCCAGGAGCCTGGGAAGTTTTTCCACTTCCTTAGCACTGTTTTAATTTCCTTTTTCAGGTTTTTAAAGTTTTTGTCATAGAGGTCCTTCACCACTTTAAGTTAACTCCTAGGTATTTTGTTTTTTGTGGGGCTATTACAAAAGGAATTGCTTTCCTAATTTCAGCTGCGCTCTTCTCGTTATTGGCATAAGGGAAAGATGTTGATTTCTGAGGGTTAATTTTATGCCCTGCTACTTTGCCAAAGTTTTGAATCAGCTCAAGTAACTTGTGAGTGGAGTCCATGGGGTTCTTTAAATACAAGATCATGTCATCTGCAAAGAGGGAGAGTTTTAGTTCACCTTTCCCAATTTGAATCCCCATTTATGTTTGCATCTTGTGTTATTGCCCTAGCTAGGCACTCTAATACTAAGTTGAAGAGGAGTGGAGAGAGCAGATATCTTTGTCTCGTTCCTGAATTTAGAGGAAATGGCTTTAACTTTTCACTATTTAGTATAATGCTGGCTGTAGGTTTGTCATAAACAGCCTTTATTATAGTGAGGAATGTTCCATGGATTCCTAGTTTTTCCGGAGCTTTCAGCATAAAGGTATGTTGGATCTTGTCAAATGCTTTTTCTCTATTGAGATAATCATGTGGTTCTTATCCTTGCTCTTGTTGATGTGATGAATTATATTATTTGATTTGCATATATTGAACCAGCTTTGCATCCCTGAAATGAATCCTGTTTGATCATAGTGTAAGATTTTTTTGATGAGTTGTTGAAGTCTATTGGCCAAAATTTTATTGAGAAGTTTTGCATTGATGTTCATAAAAAATATGGGTCTATAGTTCTCTTTCTTTGATGAATCCCTGCATGGTTTTGGGATGAGGGTTATGATGGCATCATAGAAAGAGTTTGGTTTTTTCCCTTCCCCTCCACAAATTATAACAACATCAAATACAGTGAAAGCAGGGGTTATACTGTGGGGGAGGGACATACAAAGCAACAAAGAAATAATCTTATAAATGTGTTAGAAACAATCGCATGAAAGAAAAAAAATTTGAATACATATCTTAGGGTTCATTTCCCTAACATCAACTTATCTGACCTTACAACTTTGGTGGGGGAGGAGGAGGGTTGGGTGGGGGTGAGTTGGAGGAGTATTGGTGTGAGCTCTGCTTTGAAGGCCTTGTAGAATTCTGCTGTAAATCCATCCGGTCCTGGGTTTTTCTTAGATGGGAGGTTTCTTATTGGTGTTTCTATTTTGATGCTTGAAATGGGTCTGTTAAGTTGGTTTAAATCATCTTGGTTTAGTTTGGGCATGTCAATATCTTTCAGGTTCTCAAACTTATTAGCCTAAAGGTTTGAGAAATATCCCCTTATTATATTCTGAATCTTGGTTGTTTCTATAGTGATGTTTCCTTTCTCAACTCTGAGTTTGGTGGGTGTGTTCTCTTTTTTTCTGATAAGATTTGCTAAGGGTCTGTCATTTTATTAATTTTTTCAAAGAACCAACTCTTTGTTTTGTTTTGGTTTAGGGAGGATTTTTTTGGATTCTATTTCACTTAATTCTGATTTAATTTTAATTATTTGTTTCTGTCTACTGGATCATTTTTGTTTTTCTATGGTGATGAAGCAAAGGATATAAATACTGGGAAATAAGGGTCGGAAGAACCTCCCAAACACTGAATTTATGTCACAGAATTGTAAGCTTCAGATTGATTGTCTAAATTACTTTTAATCTCCATTTTGACCTAATAGAGGTTTTTCCATTTCCTTAAGATTTGAAAAAATCTTAGAAACATTTGAAATAAGACACCTTTAGGTAATTTTCACATCTTTCAAAATTTTTTGACTGAGTAAAATGCTTTCATATAAAAAAAAAAAAAAACCATTACTGCCGAGTGCTGGTAGCTCATGCCTGTAATTCTAGCTACTCAGGAGGCAAGATCTGAGGATCGCGGTTCAAAGCCAGCCCACGCAGGAAAGCCGTGAGACTCTTATCTCCAATAAACTACCAGAAATCCAGAAGTGGTGCTGTGGCTTAAGTAGTAGAGCAATAGTAGTAGAGCTTAAGTAGTAGAGCAATAGCCTTGAGGGGAAGAGCTGAGGGACAGTGCCCAGGCCCAGAGTTCAAGCCCAACGACTGACAACAAAACAAAACAAAAACGTTACTTTGTCTGCTATAGAGATGGAACCAAAGAGTAGGAAGGTAAGAATGGCTCACTTGGAAGACCTTGAAAGAGTCTTTGGAAGGGGAGAAGGTTTGGTTTTTTTGCTTTGTCTCCATGGTTACTTTTTCCTTTGGTGGTAAGATGCAAGAATTGAAGGCAGATAGTTCAAAGGTGGAAAGAAGGCGTGTGGATTTCTTAATCTTGTTGTATGAATTCCCACAGGTAACCCAAGATGCTGTGTGCCACTTGTGTGGTTTTAAGTAGAGACTGAGATCTTTTGTCTCTAAAGCTCCGCCTACCACAATCTGTTTCCAAGTTAGCTCTGCGTAAATAAACTATATTTTCTTGGCTATAATAACACCCAAGACATTGATCAAGCTGAAGTACCACCTGTGAGTCAGCATGCCTGGGTTCCCCTTGTTCTATTGCTAAAAGATTTGCGCAATATTATTTTATATATAGCTATACTAGTCTAAATCCTAGGTTTTGTCTTCAATCCAATTCTGCAAAAGGCAAGCTATTTTGAAAAGTTTAGAAATACTTTTGCCCCCTCAAGACCCCTTGTTGCTGCTTATATGCATTCAATTATATGCAGCAGTGTGCCAGCCTTTCTTAAGCACTTGACTTTCAGTGATAAAGAAGAAGTAAATGAGATAAAGAAAAAAGTCTAGCCTATAGCAACGATAATTACTCATGGCTGAGTCAATAGGCTCAAATAAATCCAAATAGCTCCTGAATTAATGTTTTGTTTTTCAATGGTCTTTTACTATATACTTCATTATGTATTTGTAAGAAAAGATATAATTAGATCCTCATACTACCTTGTTTAAATGATGAAAACACTGGTTTTAAAAGTTCACAGGATCTGTGAGGAACCACAGAGTAATATCATCAATATGGTCATAAATGTGCAAAAATCTCAAGTGTGAAAATTAAGTGAATAAAACTCATCACTTCCTGTCTATTATGGTTGCTTTTCTCTTAGTATTTGTTGTATTTTTATTCCCATTTCTATTTGCTTTTTTTCTCCACTTGTGCTGGTGAGAGAAAACAGTTTTGTATGCTTACAAGTATTCCAAAACATATTCTTTCAATGGAGGTTGAGTATATTTGATGTAAACAGAATTCATCATGTGTGTTTTCTTTTTCTTTCTTTCTTCCCTTCATTTTTTCTCTTTCTTTTCTTCTTTCTTTCTTTCCTTTCTTTCTTTCTTTCTTTCTTTCTTTCTTTCTTTCTTTCTTTCTTTCTTTCTTTCTTTCCTTTTCTTCTTTCCTTCCTTCCTTCTCTTCTTCCTTCCTTCCTTCCTTTCTTCCTTCCTTCCTTCCTTCCTCCTTCCCTCCCTCCCTCCCTTCCTTTCTTTTCTTCCTTTCTTTCTGTCTTTCTCTCTCTCTCTCTCTCTCTCTCTCTTTTGTCTCTTGTGGGGCTTGAACTTTGGACCTGGGCTCTGTCCCTGAGCTCTTCAGCTCAAAGTGAGCGCTTTACCACTTGGGCCACAGTGCCACTTCTGGTTTTCTGGTGGTTTATTGGAGATAAGAGTCTCATGGACTTTCCTTGCCAGGCTGGCTTTGAATTGTGATCCTAAGCCTTCTGAGTAGCTAGGGTTACAGGTATGAGCCACCAGTGCCAGCCTGTTTCCTTCTTTTCTTCCTTTCTTTTCTTTTCTTTCTTTTACTTTTTCCTTACTTCCTCTCTTCCTTCCTCTCTTCCTTTCCCTCTTTCTTTCTTTCTCTCTTTCCTTTATTCTTTCCTTCCTTCCTTCCTTCCTCTCTTCCTTTCCCTCTTTCTTCCTTCTTTCTTTCCTTCTTTCTTTCTTTCTTCCTTTCTTTCTTTCTCTCTTTCTCTTTCCCCTCCCTCCCTCCCTCCCTTCCTTCCTTCCTTCCTTCCTTCCTTCTTCTCTTCCTTTCCCTCTTTCTTCCTTCTTTCTTTCTTTCCTTCCTTTCTTTCTTTCTCTCTCTTTCTCTTTCCCCTCCCTCCCTCCCTCCCTCCCTCCCTTCCTTCCTTCCTTCCTACCTTCCTTCCTTCTCCTTTACTGATACCCTTTCAAATCTATTCATGTTTCTATTTGAATCTTAGGTGCATTGATTTCAACCATTTTTTAATACTCCGTGCATCAAGTTCCATTCTTCCTAATACAAATTGCAGTGCAGAGAACACCCTTATCCAGATCTGGTTCTGGAGCTGTGAGTTTGGCTTTACTAGTATTATATTTTTGCCTTTAAGTAGTTAACGAAAGGGTTGTCTTTTCCACGGCTGTTTTTTCTCATGGCTCAAAGCTGCACAGGACAGCAAAAATCAGAGAAACATGTTGACAGTTAATTGGATTCTGGATAGCATGCAATTACTGCCATTAGCAGGTGGCAAGTTTACTAATACTTTAAAGTTTTCCAAGTCAGCTGCACATTGGGAAGCATGGGGAAAATATTGCGTGGAGCAAACTTTGCCTGCTGATTGACAGAAACACATGCCTGCATATTAAGCAAAGAGACCGTGCAAGTTCCCCAGGGGATGCATCCCTCCCGAAGTCCTCTTGATGACAAAAAGGTTGAAAGAGGAGATGACTGGAATTTAGTAGGAGGAAACCCTTAGCATCCAACACAGTATTGTTCAATAGAAATGTCATAGAAGACACAAACATGCAATTTTTAATTTTCTTGTAGCCACACTACAAAAAGTAAAAAGAAACAAACATTTAGTAGTGTGTTCTATGTAACTCGACATATCCATAATATTATCATTTCAGTACATACTCATTACACAAATTATTAATAAGATATTTTACATTCTTTTTCTGTATATTAAATCTTTAAAATTCAGCATTTCCAGTACACATTTTTACATTCGTCTAGCCACGTTTAAATTGACAGGATTACATAGGTGGTTAGTGGCTACCATACTGGATAGCTCAATATGCACAACCTTGGAAGAACTAGAAACTAAGTGAGGTGACGCTGTAGTGAACAGGGAGCATGCCCAATCATTTTCCAATCGTATTTGTATTTAGAAACTAGTCTCCCAGTCTTTATGTTGTTCCTTTACACAGAGGATCTTGCCTGTTGTTGTTTTTTATTTTTAGCTTGTTTGCTTGTTTTGAGTCAGAACCTCGCCAGGTAATTAGGCTGTTCTGGAACTCATGATCTGCCTGCCTCTTCCACCTGAGATTATAGGCAGAAGCTACCAATCACACCTGGCTGGCACAGATCCATTAAAGCAGAGTTTTGATAATATATAGCTATAGAAGAATTATTAAATTTTCATAATGAGGTATGTTCTTTGTAAATTTATTCAGATAGCAGAATGTAGGTTAAAATTATGTTAATAAAAGTCAACTGAGTTTATTTCTGGGAGAAATAAAAGGGTATAACTACATTTTTAATCATCCTGCAGTAGCTTACTACTTCAAAAGCAGTCCCCATCTTCTGTCAAAAATTGAATTTAGAAATATTTGTCATATTTCTGTTCCAGCTGCCAAGTTAGACTCAAACTTGGCTAAAGCTGAACTCCATGATTCCAACCAATTCTCTAGAAGCTGTATGGCTCTCTATGGCTTGTGTTTACTTGGTATGATAGAGGAAGGTCCAGAGTGTCAGAGTTCATGTTCTGGTTAAGTTATGTGGATGCCTTTAAAGTCACAAACCCCCCCAGAGGAGTCCTCCACTTCTCTTCCATGTGTTCCTCCATCAGGAATAATCTTGCTTCTACCTCATCTCTTTACACTGTGTTTCTTTCCTGGCTTATCCTGAGTCCTTTAGTGACAACACCTTGGAATTGATGCTATTACAGCTGCATGCAGTTCTGTAAGATTCAGCCATTTCTCATTCATTGCTTCCCTCCTCTCACAGTGCATCAAAGAAACTAGCTTTCACAACTAGGCCATCTTTCTTCTTAGAGAAGTGGGGCTATATCAACCAGGATCCCCACCCGTCCTGGGAAGTCACCTCCCGCTTTGTTCTCATTGGTATAAGGGGTATATGGACCCAGTTCTTTCCAGCCCTGAAAGCATTTAAGTCATAAATAATAGAATCTAACAATATATAAATGATTAAAAGCAAGAGATTTGGGAATTTTCAAATCTAATTCAGGCTTTTAATCTGGACTAGAATCCCTAGTCAAGTCAGGTAGAAGCTTCCTAAAAATGATTGTGTAGGACTTTTGGGAGAAGCAATACATCATGTATATGGTGGTCCATAAATGTCACTATCAGTACTTAGAGAATTTCCATGATACGGCAGTAGTAGAAAGCTGTTTATATAATTAACATTTATATTTTCTTTTACTTTTCTACATGTATTTAACAATTATCATTCTACTCATTTGAGACTTTTTTAAATGTATAATATATGGGTTATATATGTTATTCACAGAACACTTGAGATATCAACACCCAGCTTTAGAATTACATCATGGCCGATCCAGTCATGTTGACCTGGATCCCTCTCTTCTACTCTCTCTCTCTCTCTTTTTGGGTCAGGCATAGGGCTTGAACTCATGGGCCTGGGAGATGTCCCTGAGCTCTTTAGCTCAAAGTGAACACATTACGACTTTAGCCACAGCGCCACTTCCAGTTTTTTGGTGGTTTTTTGGAGATAAGAGTCTCATGGACTTTCCTGGCTGGGCTGGCTTTGAACTGTGACCCTCAGATCTGAGCCTTCTGAATAGCTAGGATTATAGGCATGAGACACTGGTGCCCATTCCTCTCTTCCTTTACCCACATTTGCAACATCCAGAAGTACTCAGAGCTGTGAATTTTAGGCTGATCGCATCTCTGACTTTTTTTTTTTTTTTTTTTTTGGTCATGGGGCTTGAACTCTGGGCATGAGTGCTCTCCCTCAGTCCTTCAGCTCAAGGCTAGCACTCTACTGCTTGAGCCACAGACCAATTTCTGGTTTTCTGGTGGTTTATTAAAGATAAGAGTTTCACTGACTTTTTCTTAGTTGCTTTTTATGTCCCTCCCCCACAGTATAACCCCTGCTTTCACTGTATTTGATATCGGTATAATTTGTGGAGGGGAAGGGGAAAAACAAATAGTTTAAATAGGGATACAGGTGGACCCATTGCAACAATGAGATGTACAAGTCGTTATGTCGAAAACGAACTTTACAACTTTGGTGGGGGGGGGGGAGCAGGAGGATTGGGTGGCGAGGTGGCGGGGAGGATGGGAAGGCATGGGAAGGGGAAACAAAGGAGGAGGCTACAATGCTTGATAAGAAATGTACTCATTATCTTGCCCATGTAATTGTAACCCCTCTGTACAGTATTTTCACAATTAAAAAAAAAATCTGGTACATGAAAAAAAAAAGAGTTTCACTGACTTTCCTGCCTGGGCTGGCTTTGAACCGCAATCCTCAGATCTCAGCCTCCTGAGTAGCTAGGATTACAGGCATGAGCCACCACCGCCCGGATATATCTCTGATTTCTTAAATAAGTACACTTACATAAATGATTTGGGTATCTATGCAGTGGGTTCCTGAGGAACCTGTTCTGTGTACCTTTTTAATCTTTGAGGCTACAAATGAATACGAGTCGTATATGTTGTCTTTGATGATTCCCTTTTTTGTCACTCCATGTGATTCATCCAGGCTGTTAAATTCATCTGTGTAGTTTATTCATTTTCCCGTTGGCTTAATAATCTATTTTGACAGAGAAGCACAGTTTATCTGGCTATTCTCCTGTCAACTTATATTTGATTTGTCTCCAGTTTTGGCTGTTCTGAGCCACGCTGCTTTGATCATTCTTGGATGTGTGCCTTGGGGCATATGCACAAGCATTTTACAAGGCTTCAAGCTTAGTAGTGGCGTTGCTGGCTCCTGGAGTATGTATGCAAATACTCATCTTTGTAGGACAGAAATAGTTTACTTAAGATGATCGTAGTCATTTATTACCAGATTTCCCTGTCCTAACCTATTGAGAATAAATTGATATCTTATTTGGACCTTATTTTAATTATAATTATTTATGAATCGATCAGATTTTCATATGGTTATGAAATGTTTGTGTTTTCTCCTCTGTAAAAGGCTTGCCTGCTCATGTCTTTTATTTGTCTAACAGCCTTTTACTTATGTGCAAGAATCTTTAATATATTTTGTATTCTAACCTCCCAATTATTTTTACTGTAAATATCTTCTCCCACTTGATGCTTTATTTTATAAATTTCTTTCTGGTGCCTTTTGATAAAGATAAGTTTGTCATTTTAATATAGACTTGACAATCATTTCCCCTATAATTAGTATTCTATATAATCACTGCCTTTAAGTGATAAGAAATTCCCTTTAATTTTTTTTTTAGTTTGCCTTTAATACTGAATTTCATAAGCCTCATAGGATTCTCCTTCAGCCCCCATGATGGGTAGACCAATTTTTTGAACCTTTTATAAAACAAGCCTTCTCTTCCCTGGGAATCTTGCTGGTGCCATCTGTTACTTCCATGATTCTTGTCTAGAAGATCTGTTTTTTTCTATCAGGAAAGTTCTCTCTTCCTATAGGAAGACCACTTTTCCTTACTGCATAGCTACAAAATGTCTTCATTCATTCTCATCACTACACTCGTATAAGTGTCTTGGTTATAAAACTTTCACATAAGGATGACATTGATCAAGATGCATTGTACTCATAAACTGACATGCTGAATCAAAATGCCTTTGTACAACTGCTTAAAGATCATAATAAAAGAAAAACACATTTTATTAAAACAATAGAGATTTTTGCTATAAACATTGGATCTATATTTATAAGGGGGACTTCCTTGTACTAATTGAATCTTTCAGTGAGCATGGAAAAATTTATCTATTTATGAGATCTCAGCAATATTTTCCAGTGATTTTTGGAATTTTCTTTACGTCTATCACAAACTATCACATAGTTTGCTAATTTTCTATCTAGATACATTAAAGGTGTTTTGCCAATTGTAAAGAACAAACAAAATACCTTTTCTAGCTGGAACTAATGAGCCTGTGGCCTTCACAGCAGCAACTGTAGAGGCTGAGACAGAAAGATCATGATTTCAAGTCCAGCCTGAGCTACGTAGTGACGACGTCTCTAAATAAATAAAAATATAAATCTTTCTCTTCATTGGTCAGTATATGTTTGTATGTTGATTTTGTATTTAGTGGCTTTGGAAAAACTCTCATTTATGAATAATAATTTTGATTCTTTTCTTCCAATTTTTATACCTTATTTTCTCTATTTTACTACTCTGGCTAAATCTACAGCTGATACCTTTTCTTGTCTTAGAATTTAAAGATAATTCTTTAAAATTTTCAAAATTAAAAAAAAATACTGTTAGCCAAAATTTTGACTGGACAGCTTTATAGGTTTCTAAGGTTTCTCATTTCAGCTTGATCAAGATTTTTTTTCTTTAATCCTAAAGCATAAAGGGAGGTTGAATTATACATTTTTCTTGCATTATCTGAAAAAAATCTTATTTTATCATCAGTTTTATTACTGATGTAAAATATTTACAGGTATTTAGATAACAAGTAAATCATAAAGATGTTAATACCCTTCATTTCTTATATAACTATGTTTTTCCTGCTCCAAGCTTTCCTATAACAGTTGCTCCAGATCAGTTTGCTATATGACAGTACATGAAGTATAATAGGTAAATCAATCATATTTCTCTTTACTTTAGCTTAGCCTCTTTACTATTATCAAACAAACATTGAACTGTACATACACACACACACATGCAAACAATGTTATTGTTTTGTTTAGTGGTCCCATTAGCACTTTTTGCTCCCTCTCTGTCAGGTTTCCATGGTGGGAGTGACCTGTACTTCTTTATCCTACACAGGCTCCTCCAGGAGTGAGGGTCAACATCACAGAGTATCACAGAACAAGTTGGTGTTGCTTTCTCTTCTGCAAATACTTTTACCTTGCAGTTAAGTTTCTGTAAGGCTGTAGGAAATTTCACTTTAATCCATTTTGGTAAAGTATATTTTCCTAGGAATGTATTCACTTCATCTGTGTCCTGCTAGTCGTTCAGATTTCATAGGAAGTGGGTGTACCTGACACTTTCTCAATGTGATTCTAAAGTTTTTGATGTAGACTCCATGTCATCTTCTTCACCATTTATAGGTAATATCTGTTCACAATCAGATCAGTTAGGTAAGTTGACTTTCATTCAAGTGCAGTTCTCCTGAAATCCTCTCAATTGTCCTAGAAAAATCATTTGCCTGTTTCCTCGAAGCTATTTGCCCTAGATTTTCAACAAGAGTCTCTAATATCTTTTCAGCTTCTCCTACCCCAGCTAGTGTTCCCGAATCTGGTGAAAATAATAGCATTATGGTTTAGCATCTCAGGCACACACACACACACACACACACACACACACACACACACACACACACACACACATACTTACACAACACAATTAATGTTATTATTTTGAGTTTGGTTTATATGTCTGATTCTTCAGGCATTTATAATGAAAAAAGGACAATACCAATAGTAAGAACCTGACTATAAATTTTTCATCTATTCTTGACATTTTGTCTTCTAAAATTTTCATATATAAAAATAAACAACATTCCTGTTAGGTGTGAACTTTCTAGGTAATCTAAGTTTCCTTATAAATGGGTAAGTAGGAATTACGTTAATTTTTTAAGTCTGTCAAGAGCATAGCTTATAATTCCATGGTAAGTAATCGCCTAATTAGATTTCATTAAAGACCATTCCTTGGTTAACTGTGTCCAAGGCCAAGTGTAATTAGGCATGGTGATGCTCCCCTTAGGAGTGCATTATTAAGACTGCAGTAACAGGCTGCAACTCAAGTGTTCATGTAGTACCAAACTGCCACTTGAAACATGAAACTCACTGATGTTTTGAAAATATTTGGCAGGAAGAGTCTGTTTGTTTAGATTCTGAGGTAGATGAACACATTAACTGGTTCCAGCAAGAATATGTGAAAACAGAAAAGAACTGGAGAGAAATTGACAAGAGGATGAGCCAGACTTTGGAAATCAGAAGGAAGATGATTGACAAGAGGACACCTTTGAAGGATATTCTTAAAATGTTTCCTTTCTTGAAATGCCCTTACCAGGTATGTTGATTCACCTATATCACTCTGATTACTGAATCAAGCTGTAGTCTTCAGAATTCTAGTTGCCTCTCATTAGATTATTGTAGAAGCTTGGAAATCATTATTTCAAGTTATTTTGACAGTATAAATTATTTCTCCTTTGTATGTGTTTAGATCATCAAGACTACATATCAAGAAATATCCAACATTATTTTATTTTAGAACCCCAAACTATAAAGTGATATGTATGTATATATGTATGTGTATATATGCGTATATTTATACATATATACACATATGAATATACATACATATAGTTTAATGGATAAACAAAATACCTGTCTTTTGAGTTTTTTTATGACGGCCATCCAGGAGTTATATCACCAGTTTAGTGTGATTTTAAGAAGAGATTTTTCATAGTTTTGTCTGAGAACACATTTCATGGAAGAATTTTAGGAGCTCAATCACATACATGAAAAATAAAACATTTGACATACTTTTTCATTTTCTACAAAAACGTTCAAGAAGCATTTGCCTGCATGTATTAATTTAATAATATCAATAGTAAACATGTGAGTGCTTACAGCTGGTGTATTTCGGGGTTTTATGTGGGTTAATTAATTTAACCTGCAGCAACTTTACTTTGATTTTTGTTTGCTTATTTCTTAATCTCTGGGTTGCTAGGACAGATCACAGGCAATAGCCCCTAGCTGCTATTAGATGTGAAAGCAGTGCCAGACAGATGTACCGGCAAATAATTTTAAAGTAAAATCTGCCAGTCTGATAGGGGGTAAACTCTTTTGATACAAGAAACAAGGTTTAAATATCAGTCATTCTCAAGGTCCCTAGTTAAGCAGTGTGCATGGCAGAAAAGCACATTGTATTTTTGGACATAGAATAAATCAGCGGATGTTAGTAATGATGCTGTAGTCACTGATGTTAGGAGTTTTCACTGGAGTGCAGCCCTCAGTAGTTTAGTGATAGAATAGGTGAATTACAGTTAGGGATTCTTTCAAAGAATCATAGATGGCATTAGGTCTGACCTGAATGAGGAAGCCAAGAAGTTATTGGAGATATTTAGATTTTTCAGACATCTCAAACTATCCCATGCATGACCTACCCCAGCTGCTCCCATATTCCCTTAGACTTTTCACTTTCTATGTCTAAAATGTGCACCAAAGAAGGACAAAGACCAAGATTGCTTTTTGCACTGACTATGTGTATTAGATGAAATTGTCTATTGACTGTATTTTTTCACAAAATAATAAAATATTTTTGGTTGCTCCAGGACATAACTTTCTATGATTTCGACCCATGTAGCTGCGATGTACAATTGCCAAAACTCTTGTACTTCTTAAAATTAAAGCAAACTTGACCATAGCTACAGGTATTTGTACAAACAACTTGGAGAGCAGAATGGTCATGCTTGTGTCAAGGCTTACTGCTACTGCTATTGTGAAATCCCTTCAGTGTTGATGGAGCTGTGTTGCAGCTGCTGAGGAACAGAAGCAGCGGGCAGGGGAAAAGGCCCTGGACCTTGGTCCCTCTTTTCCTCCTCTCCTCATTAACCTCCTCCACTCAAAAACATTTTCAACTGAAATTTCCCATTTTAAAAATTAAAAAATTCACTTAGTAGTAAGTGCTGGACTGGTCTTGCCCACGCACATGTCTAAAACTAGAGAAACCAGAAACGAGGCAACTGTTTGCTGACATTAGTTACTGGCGGCCCAGGTGCCTGCTTAAAAGAAGCATAGAAGATGTGCCTCAGATTTCTGCCATAGGTGAGCTTCCAGACCACTATACAGAAAGGCTGTGCCCAAACAGGCTGGAGGTGGGGAATGAGGAAGCAGGTTGTAGGACAGGGTTTTTGAGGGGAAGGAAGTGAAGGAGAAGCCCACACAAAGCCTCCCAGTGTGTTTGGCTGAGGACTGGCCTTCATAGGATGGGACTGCACAAAGCCAGAGGGGAATGTGGAGAGAGAGGGAGGAAGTGGGGAGTGGGAGAGTGAAGGAGAGAGGGAAGGAGGGGAGGGAGGAGAAGGAGAAAGAGAGATAGATAGGGGGCTCCAACATGACAGAGAGAGCTGCTGTCAGAAGACCCTCCACACTCAACAGTAAGCATTCTGACCAGAGTAGACAAGCATTGCCGAGCACCTCAGGCATAGACTCATCGCTCCAGGAAGTCCATGCCTTATGAGAGAGAATTATGCCCTGGGCTTCATTTTACCTGTAACTAAGAGGAAACTTCAAAATAAACCTGCCCAAACAAATGATAACATCAATTCTGACAAGACCAGAAAAACAACCAGCAACTTAACTGCCTGCCAGACTCAAACCAAGCACTCATTAAAGGAACACAATTTAAACCCTCTGCTAGTGGATCGCTGGGCAATCATCAGTGATGTTGCTCGGTTGCCCTTTGATTCACCTGTAAGTCTGACCATAGAAAAGTCTGTATAGTAATATCAAAATGCTAATGTATAGTGTAGACAGCCCTGGGGAATTTTGTCCAAGATCTCCAGGTATTGACATTTTAGCTGGTGCTGTACCCAAGTCTTCACCAGGTGACTCCATCATTTTTATCAAGCTAGTTATTTTGGGTGATAAGAACATGGCAAGACCAATGAATTCCATGCATTTTATCTGTGGGGGGGACTCAGTAGAGAAATGGAATATGAATATTTCAATTTAGCAATTTAGACCTGAAAAGAATATTTAACTGAAATGCAAACATTCCTGGGTAACCTTACTAACATGGAGGAAAATCAAGAATCTGAATTTAAAAATAGACCACTAGAAGTTACTAATCTGGATAACAAAGAAAAAGATAACAGTTAATTTCTGGGACCAAATTAGATATGATGGGAAAGGCGGTTTTCACAGCTAGAGTTTGGCTATATGGCTGAGTGGAGATTTATGACAATAAGTAAATACATTGATGATAATGAGAACCAGGCTTCTCACTACTGCAAACTTGGAAGTAGGCAAAGAGGAAGTTTAGAGAAAACCCTACAATGTTAGAGTGAAACTTACAGTTTTTATTATATATACAGATATATTAATAACTATATATATGTCTATATATATACATGTATATGCTTATATACTATATAGATATACATATAGTCAACCTAAATAATAAACAGAAAGAGATTCTGAAGAGATAATAAATTTGACACTGCAATGGGAATGAGTAATCAAGGAGGAAAGGTATATGAAGATTTTAAAGGGAAAATTGAGCAGGATTACCCAAGTTGCTTTAACAATATCCTTGACTCAAGGTCACCATTAAAGGTGACATCAATCCAAGGTGAGATAGGTAGTGGTTGGACAGGTGATCCTATACAAAGCCCTCTCTGTGTTGGGTTGCAGTGGTCTCTGGGAAAAGTCTGGTTCTGATAGAGGGTTTGGCATTAGTTGTTACCAGGCATCCATGCAGGAAATTTTCTATTTTTGAAACTTCTGGCTTTATTTTTTGTTAGAGTTTGACACCAGTGACTCCATTTTGATTCCGACACTGTCACAATATATAAAAATAAATGTCTTAGCTTGTTCTTTGAGAAAGCCTGGAGCAATAACACTTCGATATGGGATGAAGCTTTAGTTTCTAAATGCTTCTTTTCAACAAAAGGAGAAAAAGAGCCCTTGGAGAAATGACTGACTCCAGATACAAAATTATCTGAAGTACTGTGTTCTAATGCCAGAAATTAAGGAAGTACTCACAGTCTAATAGAGTATGTCCAGAAGACAGAGAAATAGACTTAAAGCAGCTCCCACTGGGTGAATCTGGAAAACCTGAGCAGATTATAAAAATACAAAGATAATTGAAGGATCAGATTTGAGTGGAATAAGGATATATTAGTCTGTAGTGATATAATAAATGCAAAGGTAAATGAATGTAGAAGAAGAGAAAATTCTACCCTATTATAGGAAGCCAAAAGAAGAATGGGCTAAGAAAGTTGCTGTTGGCAATGATTGTAGGGATACTTGAGACAAAGGTCATGAGCAGATGCTAAATCTGGTAGATGAAATTTACATGAGAAACAAGTTATTTCCAAAAACTCTAGGTATCAATACAACAGCTATGAATTAACTGCACAGTGAAAAACCTGGCAGATTCCAATTTAGCCAGATGATAAAAATTAGTATGTGCAACATAGGTACTAATTAACATCTTGTGCTTCCTGGTGCAGGGAGCCATCCAAGTATCCTTGTCCTGAATGTGTAAATCATGAAGGAACAGCATTAAACCAACCTAGATCGAAGGATTTTCTATGTCCCAAATGGTCACTTTTCAAAAATATCAAAGACTTCAAGAAGTTTTTACTGAATGCAGACTGAATTTGAAACATGTTTTTTAAATCCATGTGATTCTGGATTCGATGTCTGACCTATGAAGAACGTGATTGGAACAACTTGTAAATCTGAATGAAACCGGTGGATTAGATTCCCTGATTTTGAATTTTATGGTAAAGAAATACAAACAAAGAGTTAAGGAGTAATGGGGCATTGTGTCTACAGCTTATGTTCAAGCAGACCAGAGATCAGGGCCATTTGAATGAAGGGTATTTTTGTTATATGGGAATTTGATCAGCAAGATACAGAGAAGCCACACCTTTAAGAGGTCCAATTGGGAGTCTTTATTAAAATATGGGTGTCTACAAACTTGCAGCCCCAAATGTAGCTAGCACAAAGCTCCTAAAGGCAAAAACCACATGCAGTGTGAGGAACTGAACCTAGCAAGTGTTTTACATAAGTAAAACAAACCAGGTGAGGAACAATTAGAGGATTATGGCAAGAATTCCTGGGAGCAAGACTTTTCTGAAGCTAAACATGACACATCTGCAGATCAAAGAAAGACCTATTTCATCTCTAGCGCATTCCCAGAAAGTCCCCATCTTTCCCAAGATGGCAGTGAGGACAAAATGGTCTCACGTAGACACTCAGTATCCATATTTCATTGAGAGCTCTATTATTTCTATAACATCAATGTAAACTTAAAAGTATTTCAGAATAAATAGTTTTAAAAATTCTTAGGCTATGGGCCCAGGGAAATAGTGTATTCTACCTTTTTAAAATTTATTTCTTGTCAGCCTAATAAGAGAACAATTTTCTAAGGTTATTTATCCAGAGAGCTGCCTAATATCAAAACCATTACATCTTTAGGAGAATTTATGAGGATCCCAGTTTTCTGAAAACTTACCTTTCAGAATTATGTTTGTTCAAGTTATGATCTACCAAAATATTCAATGAACAATGAGGGCCCAGTTAGACAGTATGTAACTGTTATTTACAGTTTTGGGAAAATAAATATATGTAGCCATAACATTCCCTTAAAAAATGAACAATGATTTGATAAAGCCACTTTGTCAATCAAATGGGAGTGGAGACAGAATTATCAGAGTGGGAATTAGGAGCCGGAAGGAAGGAAAAGACTTATGATTTCAGTCTATCATGATGTAAAGACATGGCAGCATGGAGTAATTCGCATTGCAAAGCAAAAGAACACCAGAAGTGGTCCAGGTAGATTTAATCCCTAAGGAAACACTCTCATTAACCTACTTCTTCCAACTAGGGTCCACCTGCTACTTTTTAACCATCTCACAATAATGCCTTGAGCCTGGGAATCTATCAAGGATTATTCTATTCATTAGGTCACAGCCCTCTTCTATTCCTCTCAGGAAAAGCTGTCACAGACAAGTTGATAATTATGCGTAGGCATCACAATGGTCAACTTTTCTGCATTTCTATTGTTTTTCCTTGTTTTTCAAATGTTATCATCTCAAGAACACTGCAGCTTTTTCAACTTAGGATGCTATCATAAGGTATTGCTGAAGGGTTGTTTTCTGAAATCTAGTAGTTTCCTTGCTTTTGCCTCTTGTTAGACACTGTCAAATCAAAACCAGAGTTTACTTGAAGAGATAGAAGATCCTAGAATCCTATAATACCCAACCCAAATAGCAGACTTCTGTATAATTTGTTTTCCTCATTTAGTTGAATCTGCATCTGGGATTGAATTCAGTTTTACATTTCTTTTGTTTTTTATTCTTGTGTTTTTAACTCAGGCATCTGTTTGCTAGGCAAGGTGCTCTACTGCTTGACCCATATCTCCAGCTTTTTGCTCTGGTTATTTTTGAAGTTGAGTCTCACTTTTTGCCTTCACCACCCTGGCACTCAATCTCTTATTTATACTTCCCACCATAGGCAGACGACAGGCACATGCTACCAGGCCCAATTTATTCTGCTGAGAATAAACTTTTTTGCCCAAACTGGCCTTGAACCATGATTCTTCCAACCTCTGCCTCCAAGTAGGATTACAGGCATGAGCTACTGATACTGGCTAATGTTTTCATTCCTTTTTTGTTGTTTTTGTTGGTTGTGGGGCTTGAACTCTGGGCCTGGGTGCTGTCCCTGAACTCTTCAGCTCAAGGCTAGCTCTCTACCACTTGTGCCACAGCACCACTTCCAGTTTTCTGGTGGTTAATTGGAGATGAGTCTCATGGACTTTCCTTGCTCAGGCTGTCTTTGAACTGTGATCCTCAGATCTCAGCCTCCTGAGCAGTTAGGATTACAGGCATGACTACTGGCGTCTGGCTACGTTTTAATTCTTAATTGGCTTGACCTTCAATTTTGGAATTAGAAGATTCTTTATTCCATTGAATACAGTGTTTCCCTTTTTTTGTGTGTGTGGTCATGGGGCTTGAACTCTGGGCCTGGGCACTGTATCCTCAGCTCTTTAGCTCAAGGCTAGCGTTCTACCAATTGAGCCATAGTGGCACTTTTGGTTTTCTGAGTGGCTTATTGGAGATAAGAGTCTCACGAACATTCTTGCCCAGGCTGGCTTTGAACCGTGATCCTCAGATCCTCAGCCTCCTGAGCAGCTCAGATTATAGGCATGAGGCACCGACACCCCGCTTCCAATTTTTTAGTTCTATAGATCTAGAATTTTGCCATGTTCATTATTTATCATTTCTCATTCACTTTAGCCTTTTATTATTTTCTCTTCCCTCTTCCTAAGTCTTCACTTCTCCACTAAAGCTAACAAAGTATCTATTTTAAACCAATTCCAAACTTAATATAATTCCAAAGTTATTTACTTACATGGATATCTATCTATCTATCTATCTATCTATCTATCTATCTATCTATCTATCTATCTATCTATCTATCTATTTACCTATCTATATTAGATTTTCTGGTGACCTGATATATCTACTGATTTCTCCTTTTATCAGATGTTCAGAGAATTCCAGCTTCTTACAAGAACGGATATTTGTAAGAAAACACGGCATATTTTGGAATCCTATTCAGAAAATGTACTGACTGCCTTTTCAGTGGCAGACAATCCAATCAACATTGCATTACAAGAAAAACTGAAGCAGTATACAGATGAAGACATGCTGAAATGTTAGTAAACCTGGGCACAGGTTAGCTGGGCTCAGCTGTCTGTACAATTCAGGATAATTAAGAATGCTCCACTTTGGTAATAAGTAAAGTTCGAGAAAATAATTGGCAATTAGGAAAATAATTCAAATTGTGCATGTTTTCATTTTAAAAGTATACTATTATAAATTTCTATTTGGGCAGCAGTATACTATTAGCTGTGTGTGTGTGTGTGTGTGTGTGTGTGTGTGTGTGTGCGTGCGTGCGTGCGTGTGTGTGTGTGTGTGTGTGTGTGTGTGTCCTGGATTCTGGTCCAGGGCTGTGTGTGTGTGTGTGTGTGTGTGTGTGTGTGTGTGTGTGTGTGTGTGTGTGTGTCCTGGATTCTGGTCCAGGGCACTATCCCTGAACTCTTTTGCTCCAGGCTAGTACTCTGCTACTTGAGCCTTATTTCCATTTTTACCTTTTTGGTGGTTAATTGGAGATAAGAGTCTCATGGACTTTCCTGTTAGAGCTGGCTTCAAACGGTGATCCTCAGATCTCAGACTGCTGTGTAGCTAGGACTACTGGGGTGAGCCAATGGCACCCAGCTAGTATGCTGTTAGTTTTCATAATGCAAGTCATGAGGTAACACTGAGCAAAATCATCCTGGCAGAAGGATAGAGTGAAGATCTCTTGTTTCTTGAGGGAGTGATCTGGAGAACATGTATGACATTTTGAGCACTTTGGTAGATGTTGGCTTTAAAAGATTTTGGAACACTCATCTAAGATGGCTAGTTCTCTGTAAGAAGTAATTAAAAAAAAAAAAAAAACACCATCCTGATGTTTTAACACTACTTTTGCTTACAGTTACTGAAAATCTATTTTTACTCAGCCTGTGAACATGCTTGCTTTGACAGATATGAAGATGACAGCCACGTGTTTACTCCTCCCGGATGTTTTTGGAGATGATTCCAGTCTTTTTGTTGTTGTGAATGAGAAGGTATGCAGTGTGTTAAGCCATTGGTTTTCCACGTCACATTTGCATCTGATTACAAGCAAGAGAGTTGTATATTTTGAAGTATAGTTTATGATAGTTACAATTATGCTAACGTGCAACAAGCTCACCGATTGCAATATTAGTGTTCAGTGCAGGCATGTTTTATGATTTAAATATATAAGCTATTGTGGACTAATGACTTCCCTTTATTCCCTCCCCCCAGGTACAAGTGTCTACACCTGTGTTGAAAGTTAAAAACCCTTTCAACATCGATGTTTGTGAGTTTTCTTTATATTTGGACAAAGAGAAGCTCACCAAAGTGGATGACTGTGTCACAGCCTTGGCTGCGCTGGTGGCGGCCTTTCATGTGTTTGGGATTGAATGTCCAAGAAGACTATCGCAAACCCTCAACTTCCTGGAGACCTTGATCTTTGATATGCATAGTCCCCATTTTCCTTCCTCCAAAGAAAAGGAGAAGGAAATAGGATCTCAACCCTCAATCACTTAATAGAAGCCAAATAGTGTATCAGAATGTAATCTCTGGCCAAATGACGCCTTATAAAAATTGTTTTGATTGAGGGTGTGGTAGAAGTAGATGTTAGGAAATCATCTTGTATCAAATGTGAGAATAAATCTCAATGCCTTCTGTGCATTCTTTGCGCAATTCTGTAATAAAATACTACTTAAGAGCTGTTAATGTGATCTGAGTTCTTAGAAATTCCATTGTCCAAGTTATACTTTGAAGAATGTGTTAGTTTTTAAAAGACATTATAGCTAAGGTAAACAAATCCTGTGGATTCAGATATAACCTTGAACAATAGATGCCCACTTCTGGAAATTCAGCAGCTGCATGTGTGTGACCTATGGCCTGCCTCTCTGTTCTGAACATTTCTTAGAAACATTCTGAAATGGCATGTTTTAAGAAGGGACATAGCAATCCAATTCTTCTTACCTTAGATGACCTGCTGCCCTGAGGTGCTTATGTTCTCTTTAATAATGTATGCTGCAAACCTGAGGCCTCCTCCTTGCAGGCCAACATTGATGGCACAGGGCTCTGCTACCTGTGTCCTGTCTTCACTCCCACTGCTTTCCTTCCAAGAGATCCATGCACACCCACCAGCTACTGCCTATCAACCAATGCTTGAGCTCTGTTTCTCACCGTAGGGCACAAGTACTTTTGAAGTCTAACTAGCCTCTGTTCACTTTGACTCTTTTGCACAGGAAAAACTACAAAACTAGTTTTAAGCTGCACTTTGATGTTACCATCAAAATATGAGTGTTTCTAATTAATTTTGAAAAAGCTTTGGGGGAGACTAGAGAAAGATTTCATCTTGTTAATGTCTGTACCAGGTTAACAAATGAACTCTTAAGATTTGTATAGTTTTATTTTTTCTCCCTCTCACTGCAATGCACCTTTGTTACCAGCTTTCCTTTATTTCTTCCAATTATCTCCTATTTAAAAAGAAATAGTCTACAACCTAGCTTACTCATTTTCTCCCAAGTGAACTTGCAAAGTTCCTAAAGATTTCCTTCCTTACAAATCAAGTGCACTGTCTATAGTTGAACCTGAATGGCAACTGCTCTTTGATGGAGTAGGGGGGCAGGGTACAATGATGATAGTTGATAATGAAGCAGCAGCAATGACAAAGACAAGCTCCACAGGACAAAGACAAGCACTGACCTTCAGGGAAGGCTGAAGTCCACGTTACTGTCTTTTCCATTGGTGTATCCATCCTAGTACCCAGCTTGGTACTGTCACTTGGTAAATCTTCAATAATGCTTGACTAATAATACTCTATTTTCTTTAGGGCCTGAGTCTACTGAACCTATGCATTGTGCATTGTAGCCTGTAACAAATATCAACCTCAAGACAGGTTTTACTTGGTTTGCACAGTATTTTGTTTTTTTAAAAAAATACCTTTTATTCAGGGTGCCTGTGGCTCACACATGTAATCCTAGCTACTCAGAAGGCTGAGACCTGAGGATTGCAGTATGAAACCAGCCTTGGCAGAAAAGTCTGTGAGATTCTTATCTACCAAAAAAACCGGAAGTAGAATTGTGGCTTAAGTGGTAGAGCACTAGCTACGAGCACAAAAGAAAAAAAAATGTTCAGGGACAGTGCCCAGGCTAAGTTCAAACTCCAGGACAGTTGTGCACATTAGCGCACGTGCATGCACGCACGCGTGCATACACACACACAAACACAAATGCCTTTGCCTTTTAGATGGAGAGATCATTTCCTACTCTTCTCTTGTTTTACCATAAATCTGCCTCCCTTCTCCACATATTAAGTATAAAGTTCAGTGGTATTAAATTCATCATATTACTATTAGCATGTCCATCTTCACATCTACTTTGATCTTTAAGTTTTATTAGCATGTATTAAATGTATAATTCTGACATTTTCATTCATATGATGGACTTTGATTATGTCACATCTTATTATTACCTCTATCTATGAGAGAAAACTTGAAATATTTGTCCTTTTGGTCTGGTTTTATTAATGTGATGATTTACAGTTCCATCCATTTTCCTGAAGATGACATTTCATCCTCTACATAAGCCTGCTTCTCTTATCTCAGAGATTCCCATCAGGTCTTCCTATTTCTTCCTTTAAAACTTAATATGATGACTGGGTGCCAGTGGCTCACATCTGTAATCCTAGCTACTAGGGAGGCTGAGAACTTGGGATTGCAGTTCAAAGTCATATCAATATATGCTGTTTAGGAGTAATTATTTTTTTTCTGATAGTACAGGGACTGGATTCAGGGACTTGCATGTGGCAATAAGCAATCTTATCACTTGAGCTACATCCTCAGCCCTTTTGCATGCTGTGTGTGTGTGTGTGTGTGTGTGTGTGTGTGTGTGTGTGTGTGTGTGTGCCTGCACGTGTGCCAGATCTGGGCCTTAAACTCAGGCCCTAGGCACTGTCCCTGAGCTGTTTTGCTTGAGGTGAGAGCTCCACTTCTGGCTTTTGGTGCTTAATTTGAGATAAGAGTCTCAGGAACTTTCCTGTCTGGGCTGCCTTCAAACCTGATCCTCAGATCTTAGCCTCCGAGTAGCTTGAATTACAGGTATGAGACACTGGTTTGTGGCTTCGTGTATCTTAAGACAGGATCTCACTGCTATCTTTGCCTGGATGGGCATCAATCCTGCATTCCTCTTGCCTTACTTCTTCTGTAGCTTGGATTAAATGTACACCATCACACTGAGCTAGGAATGGGTATTTCAAATAAGATTTAAAACTTTCCTTCATTGCAACATATAGTTTACACTAGGAAGGAACACTTCCTACATTGATGAATCCTACTTAACAATATAATTTTGGAGTTTTTTTAAACCACTCATAATCTGGGAAGTAGACTGACTAATAGATTGCCCTTACTTTCCTTCTTTTTTGGGAAGGGACAAGAATGGTGATATGAGGGATCAAACCCAAGGCCTTACAAATCCAATGTGAGGAAACCACCCCATCCACCACTGAGCCTTATCCCCAGCCCTATATAGCTGTCTCAATCAATAATGTCCTTACACTTGATGCTGGTCCTGTTCTTGTTCATATTTGACAAGCTTCCTTATAAATCATAAATATAAAACAGAATCTACAATCAAGATTTTATTTTTATTTACAATAGATGTAACAGTACAATTTGAATGTACAAATTATGAACAGAAGGTTAAAAAGGGGGGGAACCCAACAACAAAAAACTTACTTAGTCATGCAAAGAAATGAATGGAACCCTGTACATGTCACTCACTGACCATATTTTACCTATTTATCATGATAATCACAAAGGACTGATAAAAGCCTCCTAACAGGGAACATCAAAGGAATGAGAGCAACTAAGGAAAGGGTGGGACTTTCCTCTGAATTCAGACAGCATGCTACAAAACCTACTTCCTACTTTAAAAACAGTCCTTAGCTGTACGTCTAATCCTGGAATTAGAAAGTACATCACCAGACTGACAAAACAATTTACCTTTTCCCTTAGAAATGCATTCTTCACAAAGAAACACTGCCAGCTATCATTTTATAGATAATCAAAAGTTTTCATTTAAAGTGCATCCAAACACTCATATATTGAAGCAAAGTATTTTCTAGAAGAAAAAAAAAAAAGACTCCTTCCAGACGAGGGTGCTCTAATAACTGCTTTGGGACTCATGTCCTGACCAGTGAGCACTGAGAACTTGGTGTCTGCTGGTGTTGCTCTCACACACCTCGCCAGTTTGGTAAAATCCATACACTGGTTCTTCAGCCCACCCTGAAGAAAACCTTTGGGTTTGGAGGACAATGCAGTATCTGAGACAGAGCTCTTTAAGGATTCGTGTTTCCATCCACAGAATAAGCCCTTCATCTCTGTAAAGCACCACAGTTAATTCAACGACAATCAGAGAGGAGCTGCAGATCTTATAAACCTCCCTTGGAGTGTAACCTCATATTCTTCTGATGCTACCTGGCTCCTCTACTTACCCAGGGCACCACAACTCTTGAGACTGATGCCACTCAAATATACTACCTAATTTATTTATCTTTATACATTTTATTTTTCAATTCCAGTCTTTTATATACATGTTTTTGGTAATAAGAGTAAAGATGCTGGTGAAAGTAATTCGTGTAACATTTCCTAATGCGTGCAAAAGTAAAAACACTGATTCAAAAAGAAAAAAAAAGTACTTTCTACAGACTATACAGCCACAACAAACGATGACAAGCAGTTAGGCAATATCATGACTTGCAAAGTTATACTTAGCATAATGTTGCAATTCAAAATATGGCACAAAATGAACGATACAGATAACAGTCCCACTGGCTGAATGTAGCCAAGTTTTTGACTAATTTGGTTTAAGTTGAAATTGAATTATATAAAAAGGTCTCTCAAAGTATTGAAAAAGAAACAGTGTACATGAAAGAGAATTCAACAATGTTTACAAAATGCCAAAAGTTCTTACTTTGCCCTCCCCTTATCCATAAATAATGAAGTTCCCTTCACCCCCCTCCCCCACCCACCCCTTAGCCTCAAAAAGATTTACAAAGATAAATTTAGCTCAGTGAACAGAACCAAAGGATGACTGTTGTTAGACAGTACCTAGTTAAAAGCTCAAGCACTTTCATAAGAATTCATATCTATTGTCTTTCAAGGAATATAAATAATCCAATAGTGTTGCTCTTTTGCATTTTGGAGACTTCTCACTTAGGAGGTCATAAAGGTCCTTGTGCTTTGAGAAAACATGAGCTTTAAAGCAGAAAGCTGATTGGACTCAGGATTCACCACCTTCAAAGTTCATTGTGAGAATTCTTCTCTGCAGCTTTGAACATCAGGATGGAGTTGAAAATTTTGAGAGCAGGACCCAGCTTAATGCTCATGATTTTAACAATGTCTGTCTGAGTCATAAGTAAAAATGCTTCTCCATCAATTTGCTAAAACAAGACAAAGAAACAAAAGAATGTGGATTCATCAAGTGTACTATCATGGGAAATATCAGCTGACATTATCCGCCGACTTCCACACAACATCCCAAAGAAGGCACTAGAAATCCATGTGCACATTTCCTGACATGGACCTTTACCTGACACAACACATCCAAACATGGACTAAGAACTAAGTAAAACTCACTCACCCCAAAACTCAACCCACAGGAAATGGAAGCTAGCCATGCCTCCCTGTACACACTCTGAATTAATGCCCAGTCCAGAATACAGAAACAATGAGGGTGCCCACATGCATGTCATAATAGGTTTGTTGTTTTTTTTTAACAGTACTCGGGGCCTTGTACCTCTTAGCAGGCTGGTGTGGGACTGTAAGAGGCAGCCTACTGAAGTTGCCAGGTGGGGAGAGCCTTAAAGAGTGTTAGACAGTCAGGACTCCAGCTTTAGCACGGTCACCCTGGCCTTGCTGAGTACAGACTACAGAGAAGCAAACACAGAAGCAGAGAGACCTGCTAAAAGGTTGCTTCATGAAGCCAGGTGGAGGATGATGGAAAGTAGTTGTGGAGGGAGACAGGGTGTGTTGGGCATATTTTTAAAATCGGGTTCTCAACAGATATGAAGACAGAAGTAAAGGATGGCTTCAAATACAAGTCTATCCTCCACCCCTGTTGCCTTTTGTGGGTAACTTACAAAGCTTTAGTTCAATTTGTGATGGCTTACTTCTGGCATTCAAAACCAATACCCACCGACTTGGTGAGATACTTTAGAACAAGGGCTGCATTTTCTTTTGACACATTCTTTTCACCAAACCATTTCATAGATGAAAACACACAAGGAAGAAATCTAACCAGATGTATGAATAAAGGAGTTAATAAACATATGGATGAGAGATACATTCAGACAGAGTATGTGTCCATGTATGTCTTGTGTCTCCTAAGAATAATAAATGAAAGCTAAATACTAGGCAAATCTGATTGGTTTGAGTGTGAACTTAAATTGTCCTTTAAACTAAATACGAGTGCAAATCTGTATGGACTGTTTCTTAGTAGAACCAAAAATAGCACTGATGAAATAAATGTCCCACAAATCTATTTTCAGAATGTTAATCATTTTCAAAATCAGTGACCACACATGATTCTTTCAAAGAAAGCCCAGCAGCTCCTGTATGGACCTAAATCTACCCAGGGATGGAAAATTGATGGAAGATGGTCTCCACTGATATTCAGGTTTCAGCTCTTAGGGAAAGAAACCCAAAAGCAGAATAATGAACAACCCAACTAAAAGTCAGTTAGAAAAAAAGGTAAGACATTTCTGCAGTAAGAGCATGAGCCAGGAAAGGATGCTGAAAGTCAGATCATCATCTTAACAGGCATCCATCTGAAGAATTATCAGTAAAATGCAGCTGACAGCTACTGTTACTAGATTCTGAGTTTCCCTATGCTCCTGTACTAGTAATGATTGAAACTGTGCTATTCATAATAGTTGAGTTTATATGTAGGGAAAACAAGGTTTATACACCTGCACCAACTACAGTTAGTAGAGGCTGGGTAAAGTCTTCTGAGATTACGTAATCTATTTACTGCCTCTTGGCAATGTTATACAGAGGGGTACTGGAATGCTCTGAGTGTAGGAGAGATGGCAAGTATCTTATTTTCACAGATTTTTAATGAAAACTTCCTGCTGCATTCTGACTGATTCACTTCTAATCCACTAATGCAAAGTATAGGGGATGGCACTGTTAGTCATCCTTATATTGAAGTTCTGAAAAGTCATTAGAACAACCAATAAGATAATCTTCCCAAAGATGTCTATGCTAAGTTAACTGTCATTATGTGTGTATATGTATGTATATATACATATAAAATGGAGAAATGCCTAAGATTAAAGAGATTGTTTCTAAAAGAGTAGTAATATTACTTATTATAAGCATCAAATGAATCAGTATTATTAGAGATATTGGAAAATAATGGGAACTAATTTAGTTTATTAACAACTGTTGCTTTTTTCTGTGCTATAGACTGTTAAGTGCATACTATTAAGTTTTTGAGGATTTTTATCCCCAGGGGAGATTTTTATTGAGTCTAGTGCTACTACTATGTATGGAATCATCAAATGGTACTTGTTCATTTGAATCTCACTTCTACCATGACATTTTTATACAAGGCAACTAAGCATTAATTTGTAAAATTCCCCAAGAGCCATGTCTTCCTGACCACCAGGTCCCACACACTTCCTCTTTTTTTACATCTGCAACTTAGTGCTTTATCTCATTTAGTAACTCACTACAACATAGCAGATCACTTACTTCATCTTTAAATACTTTTCCATGTTCTTCACACCCAGGTAGGCTCTGTATGAATTCTGATACCTGCCAAAATAGAGTAAAAATTCTAGATATAAAAAAGAAATGTAAGTATCACCTGATGTGGAAGAAATAATTGTATTGTCAAAGCTCATATAATCCACAAACTTTATAGACCATGATAATGACAATTTGCCTTGTGAAGGTTCAAATGTGTTTGTGACTTTAAGTATCACTATTTCACAATACTGTAAAATATATGAAATTTATGTAATCACCTAATCTCAATTTAAAAATAAGAAGAAAAGAAAAGTGAGAGAAGGGGCGGGTTAGGAGGGGTGGGTGACAATGTTATCAGACACTGTATTCATATACTGTTTTGTAGAATGGGAACTTCTTTGTACAACCACTTAAAGATAATAAAAAAAATTTTAAGGCAAAAGGAGGGTAAATATGGTCCGGGTAATATATAGACATATATGGAAATAGAACAGTGAAAGAAACCTGTTGCAATTGTTTAAGAAAGAAAGAGGGAAAATGAGAGCAAGATGGAGGGGGTAAGTTTGATGGGGATACACTGTACGCATGCATAAAAATGTCAACTAATATATGGTTATAAAACAAAAAAAGTCAATCTAATGTTGCAAGTTCAAAATATTTGGTCTAGGTGTTTTAAGTATTTCTCTCAGCATAATTTCCTTCCTCTGACAGGCTCCTCGTGTTAGGTTTCTTAGCTAGTCCATACACTGACACTATACAGTCACTACTGAACTTTGGTTGGGCTGAACTGATTCTCTTGTGAGACAGTGCTGGTTTGTTTAGCTTATCAGTTGTATGTCCAATTACACAAACCAGTAGTTAAGGGTACAAACAATACACTTGGACGATTAAATTGTTCATCAACAGACTCAAAATACAATCATTGTAAGTATCTTGGGAATATGTAGAGTGTAACTATAGTTACTTTATGACTCTGATTTTTTTTTTTTTTTTGGTCAGTTGTGGGGCCTGAACTCTAGGCCTGGGCACTGTCCCTCAGCTCTTCAGCTCAAGGCTAGTGCTCTACCACTTGAGCCACAGCACCACTTCCAGTTTTTTCTGCTTCTGTGGTGCTGAGGAATTGAACCCAGGGCCTCAGGCATGCAAGGCAAGCACTCTACCATTGAGCCACCTTTCCAGCCCTGCTTCTGATTTTTTTTTTTTTTTTTGGTCAGTTGTGGGGCTTGAACTCTGGGCCTGGACGCTGTCCCTGTGCTCTTCAGCTCAAGGCAAGTGCTCTACCTCTTGAGCCACAGCGCCACTTCTGGTTTTCTAGTGGTTTATTGGAGATAAGAGTTTTATGGACTTTCCTGCCTGGGCTGGCTTTGAACCACGATCCTCAGATCTCAGCCTCCTGAGTAGCTAGGATTACAGGCATAAGCCACCAGCACCAGGCTCTGATATTTTTAAAAAATAAAGTTGGATCTTCCATGTTATAGTCACAACATTCAAACAACTGTATTTAAAAGTGGAAAAGTATTAAACTATTATAGACAAAAGAAAAGAAGGGGATAAAAAGACAGACAGACACATACACACACACACACACAATCCAACACTCTGTAATCCAATACTCCTGTTTTTTGAGCCTCACAGACAAGAAAAACAAAACCTACCTCATCTGTGCTCCATTTGGAAACTCTACTAGCAGGGATTCCGGCGACAGTTGGAAGAAGTTTGCTTTGCTGCTCCCAGCGCAAGGGCAGACATGGAATTGGGGATTTAAAAGACAGAAAGACAGCTGATCGACGTTGGGCCTGCTGTACAGTAGGTTCTTCTCGGGCACCTGGTCAAATGAAACAAGTGGGAAATCACTGTCTAAAAGCAGAAAGAGAATAGAAAAGTCCCAAATTCCGTATATCTCCTTTAGGCAACGAGATGGTATGAGGAGTAGAGGTAGTAAAAATCAAAGTGTTGGTCTCCTCCTTTTTGTTTTTCCTAAAGGTCGCCATAACAACCAGGATAGTCAACCTACATGCTTGCTACATGCAGCTAAAGACACGCTTCATGATGTTGCTCCATGTGTCTCCTTTGTGTTTCAGGTAAGCAATGTGCCTTGGCTTCAGTGACAAGGAAAGAAACTTTGATCTTAGGAAACGGGATGCTGGAAAGGTAAAAGCTGCCCATTTGCAGGCTCAACCAACTATGTTTATACCTCATCGTTATATCTCTTATCTCAGGCCTTGGTTTGCACTTCAAATTTACTAATCATATTGGCTATCTGACTAGCCAGTTGAACATTCTTTGAGTAAGATATTTAGAAATGATGTGGTAAGAATAAAACAGAAAAGGGCAAAATGCTTTTTTGTTACTTGGTTTATGCTGATCAAAATTAAAACTGAAGACTGTTGTGTTTATGTGCAATATTGCTGCTGCTCCCCGCCAAACATAAACCCTCTAAAAATGACATTTGCCCTTGAACTCTTGACTTAGCTTGTCAAAGATTATCTCTTTGTGGTCCTTTAGCATAGAAACCTTTCCTGATTACTTGAAGTCAGGAAGAGAGGTACTTTTTCCACACTGATGCTCCTTCTATAAACAGCTTAGCCATAAGGATACTTCAAGTCAATCATGAGTCCTTGCCAAATAAATGGCTATCTAGTTTAGGGTTTTGTATCTAAGAATATATTTAAGTAAGCTTTTTGTGTTCCTCTCCTGGAGACTAATATTGATAAAAAGGTGTACAAGTCATAAGCATATAGCTCATGTTTCTTTCTTTTCTTTTTTTAAACAAAGGGAATACACCTCTGGAGTCAAATGCTGAATCATACAGAAAATGATGACACATCCTTCTAATCACACCCACTTCCCATATCTTGGGTGGAGACTTACTTCCCTGTCTACAAGCAGCATCCACTCATTTACTCTGCTAATTTAGAATTATCTTCAGAAGACTTTTGAACATGTCAAAAAAGCGTGCACTGTGAATATAACATGCCTTTTGGAGAACGTGTGCAATGTTTCTGAACACAAACATTCCTTCCAAAGCACAACACAATGAGGTCAGAGGCCCCAGGAAATCCTCCCAGTTTTCCATGAAGACACACTGTCACCAAGCCTGGGTTCCCTTGGCATATCCTCACCAGCACTCCCATCTCCAGTTTCACTGTAGCCATTACACGCTGGTTTCAAGGGCATTTGCTGATTCCCAATGCTGATAGGTTTTTACCTGTGCCTGTGGAGCCTGTTTTGTGGTGCACATTCATGCTTTGTTCCTTTTAACCACTGAATGGTCTTGCCTTTTCCTAACCTATTTACAGATATTATCTAAATGTACTCTGGGCAAGAGGTTTTTGTGGTTTTTGTTACATTTTGGAAAAAAATGGTATCTTCTTCTAATTTAAATTTAAATTTAATTGTCAAGGTGGTGTACATAGGGGTTATATTTACATAACTAAGGTAGTGAGTATTTCTTGTCAAACCAGTCCTAGGGTTTGAACTCAGGTCCTGGGCACTGTCCCTAAGCTTCTTTTTGCTCAAGGCTAGCACTCTAACACTTGAGCCACAGCACCCCTTCTGGCTCTTTCTGTTTATGTTGTACTGAGGAATAGGGGTTCATGCATGCTAGGCAAGTACTCTACACCACTAAGCCACCTTCCCAGCCCTGGGAAGGTCTTTTGTTAGAAATATGTAAGTATCTCCCTCACTCAGTCTTCCTTTGCACTTTCTTAACAGGATCTTTTGAAAAAAACTGCAACTATTCAAATGTAATAAATTTCAATTTATTCATTTTTCCCTTTACTGTATTTTTATATGTCCACCGAAGAAATATCTGCTTACCTCAAGGTCATGAGGAGAATATATTCTGTCTTCCTCTAAATTTTTTACACCCTACCTTTCACATTTAGACCTAAATCTATCTGAAACTTACTTTTTGGGTGTTTATGACATAAGAACGATAATAGCATTTTTTCCATATAGATTTCTAACTGCTTATTGAAAAAAACTAAAATTCCTAACTATAATAAATTGTTTAACATTAAACACCAATGTATGTTTCTAGGTTATCTATTTTTATCCCCTTGCCTCTATGCCCCAATGAATCATTATCATCAGTGTCCTGATGTTTGTGGTGCAAGTCTTCTTCAATATTACCTTGATGATACTGCCTCTTGCAGTATGCTAACTTTAAAGTGAGCTGTAAAATACATGCTAAGATTTCAATCAGATTTCCTCTAATTACAGATATATTTGTTAAGAACTGACCTTCTGCAACCTTGAGTGTGCTGACTGAGAACTTTAAATGTACTATTTATTTATTTTTTTTAAATGTACTATTTATTTATTTATGACAGTACTGGGCATTGAACTCAGGGCCTCATGATTGCGAGGCAAGTACTCTTTACCACTTGAGCCATGCGTCCCAAGCCTTTTGCTTTGGTTCTTTCTCACTTTATGCCCATTCTCTGCTCCTCCTATTTCTGCTTCCTGTGTCACCTGGGATGACAAGCACACATCACTGTGCCCAGCCACTGTGCTTCCCTCAACAGCTGGGATTAACAGGTATGGATCACCACAACAACCATAGGATGTGAGAGACTCTCGCATACTTGTTTGCCTGAGCTAGCCTTGAACAACAATCCTCCAATCTCTGCTATTAAGGTGCCACGATTAGGCATGGATCACCATCTAATAGCATTTTGTTTAAGTTGTATGAACAATAAATGTTTAGGTACAATCAGCATATTCAAAGCATTGAAGAATATGATGCAATTAACTTCTTTTTTTTTTTTGGGGGGGGTCTGGTTGTGGGGCCTGAACTCTGGGCCTGGGCACTGTCCCACAGCTCTTCAGCTCAAGGCTAGCGCTCTACCACTTGAGCCACAGCGCCACTTCCGGCTTTTTTCTTTTTGCTTATGTGGTGCTGAGGAATCGAACCCAGGGCCTCATGCATGCAAGGCAAGCGCTCTACCACTGAGCCGCCTTCCCAGCCCAGTGCAATTAACTTCTGAGAGACTTAAAAATTCAGGCATGAAAAATATGTGGAGATCATTTCACAGTTAATGATCAAAATCACAAAGCAACTGCTACAAAGTATGCCAGAAAAAAAAAAAGCCTTATTTTTTTCAACTGAGAGTGTGGCACAGTACAGAATACCATCCTATTGTTTTTATATATGAACCACTCATAAACAGAGAGAATGCTTACAGGAGAAAAAGCAAACTGTAACTTCCCCAGGAATATGAAAATTAAGTTTGAAGCCCAATTTATAGAATCCTTTGTGAATGAACCTTCTCACAATGGTGGGGATAAGCTTTTTATCCTTTCAGGTAGAAGGGATAAGGATAAAAATTTTTGTTCAGTAAAAGCCTCTGAAGGTGAAACTTAGTAAATGAATGGAACCAAGACAAAGACCTCACAATTACATCTACTGTACTGAATTAACTGCATACTTTTATTAGGCTTTTATTAGGGAGATTTTTCTTTTATTTCCCCCTTTTGTTGATGAGCTTCTCAGTAATCATCTAAAAAGAAAACATTCTAGAGAAACATCATTAAAAACACAGCTTTGATAACGCCCTGTCACCACTATCATAAAGCAGGCATAGGGAATTCTGCATTCACAGAGGTGTGATACAGTACAGTCCTACATCTGTAATGCTAGATAGTATAATGAAAAGGCACTGTTTGTGACTTGCTCACAGGATGGTATGACACAGCTCTATAAAAAATTTCTTTTTTTCTTTCTTTCTTTCTTTCTGTCTGTCTGTCTGTGCTGGTCCTTGGGCCTGAACTCAGGGTCTGGGTGCTGTCTCTGAGCTTTCTTTTTGCTCAAGACTAGAGCTATACCACTTCAGCCATATCCCTTCTTCCAGCTACACTGGTGTTAACTGTTGCAAATTAGTCTTATGGACTTTTCTTCCTGTTCCTCAGTTCTTCAGCTCAAGGCTAGTGCTCTACCAATTGAGCCACAGCACCATTTCTGGTTTTCTGGTGGTTTATTGGAGATAAGAGTCTCATAGACTTTCCTTTCTGAGCTGGCTTTGAACCTTAATCCTCAGATCTCAACTTCTTCAGTAGCTAGGATTACAGCTGTGAGCCACTGGTACCCGGCAGAACTGTACTTTCTTAAATAGGATTTCTTTCATTAGTGTTACAGATCTAACTTCTACTAGGCATGAACATTAGCTTAAAAAAAAAAAAGAGACAGTTTTAAAATACCAGGAAAACAGTCCCCCAAAAAACAAGAACAAACAAGCAAACACATATCACAACCACTGTATGCATACAATGATAACCGAATGAAGTAAGTAAGACTCATCCTAAAAGCATTTTACCCAAGCCATCAGGGTTGAATAGTGAGAGCTCCATAGGAGATTACTAAAACTTTGAAATACAGTCAAACATAGCATTGTAAAAAGTAAGGCTTCTCCACCAGCAGCACTGGTATCTTCCACTTTCCAAGTACACAAATACCACAATCTTATCTAAAGAATAAAAGGAAGGAGATAATCCACATCTTGTATATTAGCTGAAACTATCACAGTGTTCAGGCTAAGCTATTCTGTGGGAGGAAAAATAAATCAATTGTTTCAAGAGCTTAAACAAGATGGTCACTCATGGTCTCATTGAGTCTTACATCTCATTCACACTGAAAAGAAATTGAGAGTAACTGCTTCTCAAGCTTTGTTATGGTGTCCCCAATGGCAGCTCACCAAGCTAGCCTTGGAAGGGCTGCTCTGCCCCAGGAATGGGATTGTGAACAAACACTACAGAGCACTTAAAAAGCCCAGGAGTATGAGCCCAGAATGGAGCATATCCACCTGACCTTCAGCGTCCTGTCTAAAAAAAATTCAAGTCAGGACCCAAATAGGAGCAATAAACATTAAGTGTTCTTCACAAAAGACAGAGAACTTTGCTTGACTCAAAAATAACCAAACATAAATAATCACCACAGGGCCTCTGATTGAGAAAAATGAAAGTTCTATAAAACATCAGAAGAAGCACATTGATTTATGGACAGGAGTTGTTTTATGATTTCAGTATGCCATGGGGGACAGAAACTCTGCACAATAAAAAGCAAAACAGGATATGAAAAGGAACAAACCAATGTAGAAAATTAGACAAAAATAAAACACAATGCTTCTAAACTCTATGTTAAAGGCAGCAATAAGAAGTAATTGGAGAAACATGTATAGAACATGAAAAATGAATTAGATGTAAAAATACTAGAAATATTTCCATACTGGTCGAGAAGAGTTACTTCCCCATCTACAGCTGCAGCTGGCCCCTTCTGGGGCTTCCTTAAGATCTAGCCTCTCAGGAAAAGTCCTGGCACAGCGGCCTGTCTGTAGGCCCTGTACCAGTGCAACACCACTGTTTGCTTAACCATTCCATGCAATGTGAGCTCTCAAACGAAGCTGTCAACCCTTGGCTCCACTCCAAGAAAAACATATTTCCAGTCAAGAAAGAGGCAAATGGGGCAGAAATAATAAGCCTAACTATAACTGAAGGAAGTTAGGTCTTGTTTTTTTTTTTAAGATCTAAAACAGACATGAGTTAAAAAAAAAAAAATCAAGCCTGCTCATTAAACCCCAGGCCAAAAAAAAAAAAAAAAAGGAAGAAAGAAAAAGAAAAAGAAGACTGAATTTAAGAGTCAGGTCCATTTTTTCAAAACCTTAAAGACTGAACTTGACTTAGGCTGGCCTAACAATCCCACAAGCATGAAATGATATTTTGGTTAGTCTCTTTCCTATTTGATTTTTCTTCAAGGAAAAAAAGCAAAAGTTCTTGCAGGGTAGAGTGGATGCTGTGACAGGGACTCAGGTCACTCTTCAGAACTGAGGCGTTCGTTCTGCCTGTTGAGTGCCAATGACGCAAGGCAGTATCCCTCCGCAGGAAGGCCTTGCTCACCGAGGACGCTTCCCCTTCCCAGCCGGCACCTGAGGATCAGTCAGCTCTAAGACATAAAGATGTCGTTTTCTCGCTCAAATCTGGGATAGTCCCAAAGCACAGCACTGGCTTTATAAGGCCTCTGGTGTAACTTTATCACAACTCAGCTTCTCACCATCCAGTCTAGGTCCTGCCACTTTTCTACTACTCACCAACCAGTGCTCCTCCCACAGCTCAACAGGCTCCGCCTGAGCCTCCAGATATCCCAATCTATGACTTCAGGTTGTGGCTCAAGAACTGATAAGCTAGGAGCCAACCACTGCCTAGGACCTGGGACATCTCTGATGTCCAGGTTGGAGAAGGAAGGTCCCTGGCTTCAGGGTAAGATGGCCAATAAACTACTGAATGGGAAGATGAGAAAGTAAAAGATACATCTCTCCTGTTCCAAATGATTCTGGGAGAAGAAACAATTATTGAAAAGAGATGATCAAAGTCTAAATCAAAGAAAGATGTTAAGTAAAAACCAGCTTTAAGAAATAACAAGATTTCTATAAATCTATTATTATATAAATGGAAAAATAAATGAGATAATAAAAAAAAAGAAAAAAGAAATAACAAGATTTCATTACAGATAAATTTAATTCTTTGGGATAGCTTTATTCAAATTGTTTCAAAAATATGAAAAAGAAGTAATGTTACCAAACTCACTTAGGAAGCTAAAGGTGGAGTGATAGGAAAGGAGAAAATTAAACGACAATCTGATATAAGAACAACTGAGTTAAATTCACAAAACAACGTATCATGTCCAATATAAGACTCCTTTCCATCAATAAAGGGTAAGAAACTATACTTATTAAATAACCATAGGTTTTACTTTGAAAACTTAACTGAAAACTGTGTATGCATTCCACCTCTTTCATTGCACACAAAACAAAATAAATAAGAAAAATAAGAAAAAAATAAAAACTACCAAAAAAGGGAGCGTACTGTGACTATCAAATATTAAAAAACTTAAATTCTCATTAAATGGATCATGTTCAGAAAAATGATCAAAATTAGTTCTGCAAATAAAAACTTAAGTAGACCACCAAATTAACAATTAATACTACTTAAAAAGTTTTGAGATGGGTAAAACATCAGGAGGAGGAAGTGAGGACAGACAGACGGTGAATGAGAATGAATATGGTTGATGTAGGTTTTTGTATGCATGAAAAACGAACATCAAACCTGTAGAAATTGTTTGAAAAGGGGGAAGTATGGGGAGTTAATAAAGGTGGTGAGGGTGATCCTACTATACTGCATACACATGGCAGATGTCACAATATAACTGTCCTAATACAACTAATATATGCTAAAAAGAAAAGTTCAGAGCCTAGAAAATCCTATTTTGAATCTACATAAGCCTTCTATCACCTATTCCACAATACTATCACAGTAATCAATGACAAGGAATTGTAAGTATAATCACTGATACAGTCAGCCCTAAAGAGCAAACTGAGGCACAGCCACACAATTAGACTGTGGTGATATATTAAATACCAGAAACATGCTGATGGCAGCATAGAACACAGCTTTCAATTTAATCGTTAACTGCTGCTTTATGACAATCAGATATGGAAACCAAACCAGCACTTATGGAATAAATCCTAGCAGGCAAACAGTCATTAGGTGCCATTCTTGAATCTTATAATCTAGAGGATAAAATGCACATGACTAAGTGTCCAAGAACAATCATTAACCAGGCTGGCATTTTCTTATAGAAATAAATAATAATTATACAGTTATATATGAGCTACAAGTATAACCTATACTATAACTAATAGCCATTATGACTTCACTGCTTAATTAAATCATTAACCAGACTGTTAAGACAAATTACTTTCTCTGGTACATCTTAAAACCTTTGTTCAAGTGATTTTCTTTTCGTTTTGTGGTCTTTCCCTAAGACCATATTCTATTTGGATTTCAGAATACATTCTGAACTGAGTTTTAAGGATATGAAGTAAACATCATCAATAACACAAAAGTAGAAGTATCACAAGACCCAAAGAGAATGCCTTCCTGAATTTCATACTCAATGCTGTACCGATATGTGAAGGTCACAGGTGAAGCTATGGCATTATGAATTCCATGCTATATTTAACCTGAACAATAAACTTCTATTGCCTACAAGTAAAAATAAAGCAACCAAATGAAGTGTGGTTGAGGTTTATCTGCAACATGTAGCTGCTATATTTACTCATTTACCTATTTTGTGCTGTCTGGTACCAACAAGCTACCTCCCAGCCTGTAATTAAGTTCTGATTACTGAATACTAACAGTTATAACCATCAATATAGGAGATTACTATAGATACCTTTGGCTTCATGTGATGGCCTCACTTCACTTTCTTTTCTTTCTTCGGAGTTTTCTTTGCCTTCATCAGCATGCTGATCTCTAAGGAAAACAGGTGTTTCAGTATTTTGTAAGAGAAGAATTTTTCCAAATGGCTCAGAAGTGCATCTTAACTTTTACTTAACAAACGGTGCTATAAAAATGTTAGGGAGGATATGGAGATCTACCACAGAGCAAGTAATACTAAAAACACTAAACATGCAGGAGGCTCTGGAAGGAAATGCATTAGTTAAAACTGTTACGCCAAAACTTTCCCCCTTTAAGTCAGGGGCACAAAATACATTTAAAATAGTGAGGACTGGGAGCTGGGAGCTCATTCCTGCAATCCTACTCCTCAGAAGGCTTAGAGCTGAGGGTTGTGGTTTGAAGCTAGCTTAGGCAGAAAAGTCTGTAAGACTCTTATCTTCAAAATTAACCACCAAAAAGCCAGAAGTAGAGCTGTGGCTCAAGTGGTAAAGTGCCAGCCTTGAGTAAAAAAGCCAAATGAGAGCATGAGACCCTAAGTTCAAGCACAAGTACTAGCACCAAAAATCAATATACAATAAAATAAGGAGTTAGGTACACACTGAGTTTTAATCTAAATTTTAAGGATGGGTTACAGAATTTCAACCTAATACATCCCATTCAAAGTAAATACATCTCAGGTTCAAAGTAAACGCCACTTTGCAATTTCCTTGACTCTCCAGGATATGGCTATCTTACCTTATCTGGTGATACACTTTACTGCTTTACAATACTTTGACCCAAACCATAAATTTAGTATCACATTTGAAGATCAGGGTAAATACATTTAAAATAAAATAGCCCAACAAAATGTAAAAGTGGGGATTCTATAGTTTTAGCTAGAAACTAATTTATTCTCTATCTAAGATTATGATAATGGAACACAATGTTACTAACACAGTAAACATGTGACACATATTCACTATTTTACAGGAAGATTATTTCCAAGAGTAAATGTAAAACTTCATTTGAACCTGAGTTCTCTGGCTTAATTACCAAACTAAAAATAACTTGTCACAGAGGCTGAAAACTACTCATGCTAATTGGAGAGCAGGGAAGACTTACTATGACTATGCAACAAAAAAATATTTTTCTAAGAAAAAGCTCTGAACTAAGATTTTAATGACTCCATTCCATTTAGACTCTCCCTAGCATGTTTAATTTAACATCAGGTCAAGTCAATGGATGGTGGTGCTCACTACATTGGAAGAAGAGAATGAAGTTACTAAGAATATCACTGATAATTGGACAAAAGATATTATCTGAGGTATTGATAGAAAATTTGTTCTTTGTAAAAACAATGCTGAAGTAATACTTAGTAATGGCAAAAAAAAAAAAAAACGTACTTCGTACTAAAATTAACTCATAAACTTCTAACCTTGTTTATATTAGCCTGGAAATAACATTGAGTCCACAATTACATTTCAGTAAGCAGTGTGGCCAAAAAAAAGTTAGTTGAGAGTGGCTATCTTAGTATTTGTCAGACAGAAGCATTTATTATAGTGGTTGAATTTTAAACTGGCATTTCCCATAGTCAGAGAGAGCAAATTCCCTAGAATTTGCTTTTCCTAGAAACTTTGATGGATGATCAAAAGCAAGACTAAAAACTAAAATCAGGTTTTCAACTTTTCATGATCAGGAATAACATACTGATAGTCAACAACTATCCTCCTATGGTTTTAGTAAAGAAATTTGGATCAAATAAAGATACAAAAATTTAACATGAGAAAAGTTCCTTCATATTCTTCCATGCAAACATAACACAAATTACTTCTTTCTTGAAAATAAGACAAGACATTTCTCAGGAATAAACAAAGATAGAAAAGAAAAAGTCATCTTCAACACCAAAAGCTTCTTTATGCTTAGATCTGCCAAAATCCACGCTAAAAGAAAAGTAAAATGGAAGCTATGTGCTCTTCTATTATTCACCTCTTCTTTACAAAAGCATGATCGGCTTTTACTTCCCCGGTTTTAAATCAGGATATTTCATTTAACTGGACCCGGGTAAACCTGGGAATATTACAAGCATGAATATTTATCTTTTCCAAACACAATTCAAACGAAAGACTCCACAGGACATGTTTATGGCCTGTTTTATTTCTGAGTAATTGATTCATAGAATTCTTTAAAATTAACTAAGTGACAAGATGTCCTGTGTTCCACACGCTGTTTCCTTTAACTAGAATGAGGCGGCAGAATGGGGTCAATCTGCAGTCTATTAAAACCAGCACTGTGAAACAGATGGGCCACCAGGCACACTGAAGCAAGCAGAATCCTAATCGAGCACATCCAGACGTGTGTGGAAGTGGCCAATCACAGGAAGAAAAGTCAGCATTCTTAGGCACATACCGCAAGCCAAAGGCTGGCTGAGTTCAGAATTACACAGCACTCCGTGGAGCACGGTTCTGCTATTATAACCACTCACACATAAAAAAGTCAAGATTCAGAAGGCAAATATAACTAACTAGGTCTTCCCAACACCCAAATGCATAATTAGATTCAATTACTCTTCAGTGTTTACACTTGTGTTTTTCCAAAGTGTATTATGTCTCTTTGTTTTATGAAGTGAAAGAGAACATGCCCTTGGGGCCAAAATCTTCTTTTCAAATTGTCCTTTGTCAATAAGGTCAGGAACAAAGAATCTGACTCCATATTCTAGCAGGTTAGAAATTTCATTACCCTAATTCTGGCTGAAGGAGTATTAGGAGAATTTCTCTATGCAAAAAACTGAAATCCTTGTTTCTGGATTTCAACTTCCTTGGCAAATTTACTTTAGCTAATCTTCCAGTTACACACAAAATATGATTATACTATGGAATATTATTATTATATGCTTTGGAGCTTAGGACAATATACACTCCTACGCCATTTTTTCCTAAAACTAGACAAGATTTATGCTATATTTTATTTTATTTATTTAGCCAGTCATTGGACTTGAACTCAGGGCCTAGCCACTGTTCCTGAGCTGCTTTTGCTCAAGGCAAGGGCTCTACCACTTGAGCTACAGCTCCCACTTCCTGCTTTTTCTACTGATGTAGCACTGAGGAATTGAACCCTGGGACTTCATGCATGCTAGAGAAGCACTCTACCACTGAGCCACATTCCCAGCCCTCTGCTGTATTTAAAATGTTACTATACTGTGTGACAGAAGCACTCTGACCTGCTCTCTAGGATGGACAGCTCTCTTTGTCATCACTTTCCCTGAGGTAGGGACAAGGACTGCTTGAGCCTGAATGTGAGACTTTCCATGGACAAAGCAGCCACAGTAGCCAGGTAATAGTGGTTTGTATGTGGTCCTTGGTGGCAGCAGACTTGGTTCAAATTTCAGCTTGCCACTTACAGTTTTACATGACCTTTAGCAGCATGACCTAACTTCCCTAGTTCTCCTCTAAAAATTGAGTGTAATCAAGACTCCCACAGCACTGTGAGAGTTGCATAAAATAACGCACAGGTGTTGAGCATGAATCTAGGAGTGTAGGCAGGAACAGGACACGTGGCAGTTATTACTATTTACTAGGTGCCTACAGCTACCTGTTTACCTATTTCCCATCCCTTCTCTCCCTTATCTTAAATTAAAAAAAAAAATTGTTTTTCCTTTTGACGGTACTGGCAGTTAAATTTAAGGCCTTTTTGTTTCTAGGCAAGCTTCCTACCACATAAATGACTCTCCCAGCCTTTTCCGTGTTAGTTAGATCTCAGACAAGTTTTCATGCCTTTTGCAATGGCAGGCCCTTGGACAACAGTCCACCTTCCTACACACATACAACATAGCTGGAGTCACAAATGTATACCACTAAGCCCGGTTTGTTGTTTTGAGATAGAGTCTTTTTCTCTGGCTGACCCTGAACCATGATTGTCCTATTTCCAGCTGTTTTATTTAAGTAAGCTATTTCCTTTCAAGTAATAGCACAACTTTTAGGTTAATAGTTCCTATAGTTACACTTTCCACGTTATGGCTAATTGTGCAATTTGTAACCATGAGAAGTTTGTACATGTAAAAAGTCGGCATAACAGAGCTCCTGTACCATCTAAATAAGGTGCCATGAGGGCTAAATGAGCAAAGGAAGGGAAAAGCACCCAGAAAAGTGCCCTGAACCTGGCAGTGTCTTTGGGGATTTTAGTGTTTCCAAGAACCAGTTTGACATTTTTTAACCTTAAACTGAAATATAATCATAGCAAAATCTTAAGTCAAGGAAATTCCTTTGGCTTCTAAGTAAGCCATGGAATCTACTCAGATGGAGAAGCACATGCAGCACAGGATAGAATGCTCTTTTTCTCTGTAATTACATGTCAGAGTGTAGATAGATGTCTTACTATCCTTTTCTAATTATGCCTCAGGTAAACAACAGAAAAACAAACAAGAGAAGAGCCAATGTCTAGAAACAAGACAGTGTGTGAATGCCCACACCTGCATTTCCTCAAGTTTGTTCATTTTTTTTATTTGAAAGCAATCCTTTACCAATTATGTCTCAACCAGGCCCAGGCTACTAAAAGTTATATATATATATATCCATCCTACAAAATTAAAAAAAAGTGAGGGGAGGGAGGGATGGGTGAGAATGTCGAATGGGGTGACACTGACCCAGATGCATTATATTCATAAACTGCTTTGGTAAATGGCAACTCCTTTGTACAACTACTTAAAGATAGTAAAATATATTGAAAATGTATTGAAAAATCCATTATTCTGCCTCAATTTCAGGATGCATTAATTCCAGACATGTGTCTAAATCAGATGAAAGGGACAGCTGACTATGAAGTGTAAGTGAAGCAGCTCAGCACCTAGAGTCACTGCGGGCTGGTGTCAGACACTGATGGTCCACAGCTCACACAGAAAAGCCCTATTCTGTGGCTTGGCTAGAATGTTTACATTCCAAATGTCCCCAAGAATACCCAAGAGTTAAAGGCTTGGTTGCTAGCCTGAGGTGCTCCTGGGGCCTGGTGGAAGCTTTAGGAAGTGGAGCTGGTCAAAGGAGTTAGCGTGTTTCCTTACTGGGGGCAGTAGGATACCAACCCATTCCTCCTTTTGTCTGTTGTCTGTTCACTCCTGCCAGGATGAACACACTGTGCTCAGAAGCAATGGGGCCAAGTGACTGAAGGCTTCATCCCTTTAAGTCTCTCAGGGACTTCTCAGGAGAATAAGATGCTAACTCCAGCCTCATCCTTCTCTTTCCAGGTGGACTACCCCCGTCACATGAAGGGCTGTCAAGGCTGAGGAGGACTTGCCCTCACTAACAAGTAGGGGACAATAATATTCAACATATAGATGTGAAAATGGATAACTAAGGGGTTAAGAAGGGAAGAATTATGAAAGGGGTGATATTGACCAAGATTCATTGTACTAGTAAATTAACATGTTGAACTGACATGTTGAACTAACATGTTGTACAAAGGGGTTCTAGTTACGTGAGTCAGGGAATGAGTACAATTCCTTCTGAACAGCATCATCTACTCCCTTGTTCTCTCCCGGTTTCCCTCTCCTGTCTCCCACCCCTGCAAGTTGTATAGTTCACTTCCAACAAGGTGTCTAGTGAGTATCACTGCTGAAATGATTCACCCTTTATCCCTCCGTGGAACACCTGTGATCAACTAAAGATAATACATTTTTAAAAGTAGGCTTTCCTGTTTTGAATGTCAAAAGGGTTATGTCTCTGCACACCCTCAATTTTATTTTTTTTAATTCCAGTGCAGAACACACTCATTAGGAAAACAGATCGGAGATGGAGACTCCCAGGAGGATCCAAGAGATACTAGCTGCCCCTAAAATGCCTATTACATATGAAATGCCTCAGAACCTGGAAGGTACCACCGTCAGGGAAATTCAGAAAAGAACTCTAAAGTAAAGAGTCTTGAAAGCTAAACTCTTTTTGAGGTTACACCATAGCAAGAGCTTTACTTATTAAGGATCTTTTCACAAACAGGATCCAGAAGAGACTCTTTGGTGATTTAAGAGGAAGACATTTTGATCAATAAACCTCTTAAAATATAACTGCAAGGAGAACATCAGCTAGTAAAGGGAAAAAAGGAATATAACGAGTAAATACAGTGGGTATCATCATGATACCGAGGGAAAAACTCTCCAGAAAAGCTCATTCAGCAACTAATTAAGCACTCTTCCTATGAGGAAGGTGAACTCTGGGAGAGAAAGATGGCGCTGCACAGGAAAGATGGAGCTGCACAGGAAAGATGGAGGCTGCGGTGCTTTCTGTTGTACAAAAGAGAACCGATGTTACCGTAAGTGGGAGAGTCCTCCTGCGCAGGAATTAGTGATACTCAAGGAGATAAAGTAAGACCCTGTTACAACACTATTCAACAACTTCCCAGGCATCTCACAACACTCATCTCTTTCCTGACACCTTCAATGGTTGCCTTGGTGTCACAGCAGTTGGCAGCCGAACTGTGAGTGCTTTAACTAAAAACTGAGTTTCTTTCTGGTGCACACAAACAGCTACACAGATTAGACTCAGATTTCCAAGAGTTGGAGTATTTCAAAACTCCCACAGCTCCTAATTTATACCTGGCAGCCCTTGGACACAAGAGAAGGAGCCTCTGCAAAGCCAGGGAAAGCCTAGCCTATGAAATAACTTTCTCCAGTCTTCTACTCCAACCCCTCAGGCCTGGAAAGCCTCCAGAGGCAAAGCCAGGTTCCCCAAGACAACTAATTAAGTCTTGCAATCTTTTAGAACTGTGGCTCTAAATTAATTTTGTTCTGCTTGGTGCAATACTTTGGCCAAGTAAAAAAAAAATATATATATATATTTTTTTATTTATTTACATATATATACATATATATGTGTATATATTTATATGGTAGTTCCGTATTTTATTTTAGCTCACTTTCCCATCTGTTTAATAGGGTACAGATGGGTTCTTGGTGTGACTGGCAAAATTGGATTTGCATGAAAAACATAAATCAGATTGATGGGAGCAATGAGATCTCCACATCTCTCAGTAGTGGGAACACTGAGAAGCCATTTTGATGGCTTACAACAAACTGCACTTCATTCGATTAGTTTATCAAAAAGCCTTACAAGGTAATACAATTACTTAGCAAGTATTTTAAAGATGCTTTATTGTATTTCTGTGGTTAGTTTAAGCAGAATTAAACAACATGGGAGCTTAAAACACTAAGTGATTTTTTTCTTTTCTTTTATTCTTTTTTCTTTTTTTGTCGGTAGTGGGGCTTGAACTCTGGGCCTGGGTGCTGTCCCTCAACTCTTCAGCTCAAGGCGAGCACTCTACCACTTGAGTCACAGCACCATTTCTGGTTTTCTGAGTGGAGATAAGAGTCTCTTGGCCTTTCCTGCTGGGGCTGACTTTGAATCATGATCCTAGGATCTCAGCCTCCTGAGTAGCTAGGATTACAGATGTGAGCCACTGGTGCCTGGCCTTTTTTTATCTTAGGTAGTAACAGGGTTTGAACTTGGGGCTTAGCACTTACTAAGCAGGAACTCTACTGCTGAATTGTGTCTCTAGTGCTTTTTTGCATTGGTTATGTTCTGAGACAGCCTTGCTTCCTGACCAGTTACACACTAGACTGAAATCCACTTATACTAGGCTTCCCAACCCACCCATGCTAGTACACTCTGTTTCTTCTACCCTGGAATCTCAGGGATTTTTTTTCTGCCCAAGGTGGCCTGGAACCACAATCTCCTCAATTGCAGACTTCATGTAGCTAAGATTTTGACAAGCATGCACCATCATGCCCGACTATTAGTTGAAAAGAGTTTCCAGAGCTTTTTCTTCCTTGGGTTAGCCTCAACTTCTGATCCTCCTGATCTCTGCCTCCCAAGTAGCTATGAACAAAAGGTGTGAATCGCTGCTGCTTCCAGGCATGTTAGGTGAGTTTTAATAGAGATAGCACCTAAATCAGAACACAAGTACAGCAGTTGTAGAACAGACTTCAGGAGAAGACGACTCCATAGACTGTGTAAGAGAGATGCCTGATGCTTCCACTCACATGGGTGTTTACAACCAAGAATCATTCCCAAAGCCCCAACACAGAGCTCACATGCATGCCACTTCCTCACTGGTATCTCTGGCAATGATGTCCCAAAGCCATGTTTCAAACAAGCATCACAAATATTTAGAATGCAACTCTAAGTTTGAAATGCACAGTTTTATAAAGACACACAGAAATACACATGTTCTTGTTATGGAGAAGCACAGTGGTTTGCTCTTACCCACTCAACAAGTAGCTAGAAAAACAGGTCTAAGTTTTTTCAGCACTTTAGAAAATTCCTGAAGGGGGAGCCGTGCAGATGTGGACCACAGCTTGTCAGTGAGAACACCCTGAATCCCAAGTACCAGAGTTCTAGGACACTGATCCTTGTGGCTCTCCACTTCTCTTTGGTCAGTGAGAGGCAGATATATGCCATAACTATGTTACTACTTTGGTAGTATCTTTATCTATGGAGGCCAGGACGGTAAACAACAGGTTAAGGAAACATCACCCAACTTTATAAAAGAGTGCAAATGTGTATTTGGATATTTTATCTCATGGCGTAGCAATCACTCCTTTGTAGGGTGACTTTTCAAAGGAAAATGTAAGAAGAGTTTTAAATGAAGAAGATTTGTGTTGCCTGTACAATCATCATGACTCCTTGGAAGACTGATGGCACCCTTGGTGCCTGTTGTGTGCCATGCTGAGGGGAAGCCAGAGGATTAGACAGGCCATGCCTCTGAAGCCATTAGCTTCACGAGGCCGATAACCAAGCAGAGAGCACTGACCGAGGAAGTATTTGCACAGCTTCAATAGCACAACTTCAGTATGTGCTATGAAACAAGTGATGGAGGACTCAATCTATAGTGTGGAGGCTCTCTAAGCTTTCTGAGGGAAGGGCAGTAAGTCTGCAACCTGAAAGATGAAAATCCAGCAGAGGTTCTATGAAGAGGGAAAGCGAGGTTTCAGCATCAGGCTGACTGAATCATATGGATATGAAAAGAGCCTAGTAGGCCTAAAGCTGGAGGGTTAAGCAGGAGCCAGACATTGAAGGATTTCTTTCTGTTAGTCACGGTAAGAAACTATGTTGAACATGAACTTTACAACAAAGGAGGGGCAACAATGCTCGATAGGAAATGTACTCATTACTTTACTTATGTAACTGTAACCCTTCAATACAGCATTTTTACAATAAAAAATATATATTTATAAAAAGTCTTAGTCCTCATCAAGGGAAGTTACCGGAAGTTTAAGCAGAGAGATACACTGGCAAATGAATTTTTAAAATGTGAACTCCAAGCTCTAGCCTAGAAGATTCTGGTGGTCTGAGACAGATTCCTAAGTCTGAGTTTTAAAGAGATTGTAAAGAATGGGATGTAAAACCAAGTTTGGGAATTATTACTACAGGATACAGGACATTACTTGTACACCTGTCTTGATTAGGTGTTTCTTAAAATGATGCTATGGTATGAGAAGGATATACATGTAGCTTGCCTTGTTTGTTTTTTGTATTTTTATTTTTTTCTTGGCTACATTCTATCAGATCCTGAATCAATAGCCACACCAGCATATCACTCCTTTAGGAGACCGTCTGGCATTTGAAACAGGTAAATGAATGATGGGATGGTACAGTTACCACTATCAATATTCTATCCATATTGCCAGTCACTGTTACCACTTCAGTCTACCTAATGCCCCCCCCGTCCTATGTGTACTGCCTTCCTGCAGGGTTTGAAGAAAACTGGTATGTGAATAGCTCAGCTTCTCATGCCCATGCTGGGCAGCTCTGAGATGTGTGGCTTACATAGAATCCCAGAGTGTCCCCAGTGGTTTTCTACATCTGATGTACAGAAGGTAACTGGTGTGACAACTAAGCTTCTTCTAGCTCCCGCCCTGCCTTTCATCTTTCCTCCCTCACTCCCTCACTTTAGCTTCCAAGCAAACCACCTTCAATCAAACCCTTGGTTCAGGGGTTGCTTCCTGCAGTGCAAAATGCATGGGGAACAGCACTCAAATTTTAACCCATTATTAAGGAAAATGAAAATAAAATTTCTAAGAACCTGAGTGAAAAAATTTCATTCAAACAACCAAATTATTATGAGAAAAGAAGAGCAACACAATGGCTCACTGTAAGAATCATGATACTTGAGTAATCCATTCAAAGTTTAACCTGGGAATTTTAATGAAATTGGCCAACCATTCCTTTGCTCTCAAGAAACAAAAGAAATACAGGTTGGGTATCTCTAAATGAAAAAAATTATAATGCAAACATGTTCCAAAGAGCAGAAACAGAGTGATGATTAGCATTTCTGATTAGAAATGGCTTGCTAATACCCACTCCCCACCACCAGCCACAAAAGATAAAACAAAAACTTAAGAAAAACCCAAGTCTGAATCACTTTTGCTTCCAAGCACTGTGGACAGATAACACTGAGCTTGTACTATGAAACAAGTAATAAATCTATATTACTTTGAATAATACGAATAAAAATATTATCATGTTAATTTATTATTTATGTACTATCCACTATTCTAAGAGCTCTCATTTACAATATTCATCTCATAAAGCCTCATAAACTGAGATACAAAGGAAAACATTGATTAATTCATCATAGGTCCATACTCAGAGAATGTGACACAAGGCGAAGTGTTAAAGTTGTCTAGGATAAAAATAAATAAACAAACAAACACCTAAGGAGTTTCAGTTAATCACAGACTTCTACCTCCAACATTTTAGCAGTTCTCATCAGTTCATCTGTAAGATTGTGAGAAAGCACTACTAACAGAAAAAGGATGCCTCCAACAATATTTTCCCAGGAAAATAATACTTCAGAAAAAGATGTGTATGAGAAACAAGAATTATCCTTGTATAAAACCTAGTTATAGCACCAGAAGCTGCTTAATAATGAATTTTCATATATCAGTGTTAATTTATTTTTAGAAAAGTTTTACTTTCCTGCCAGGAATAACTGAAGCTTTTAATAATATGAGGATTACTTACTACCCTCAGGTTTTAACGGACTAAACTTCTTTTAATTAAGCAGAAAGTTCATAAGCCTCCAAGTCATTTTTATTCTAACCTCTGGGCATAATGACTGTCCACTGATGGAACTGGAAATGAGAAGCAGAATTCTACATAACCAGCTGTTAAAATCTACCTGGCGACTCTTTCACATATTGAAATCATAGCTTTGTCACAGGTGAGGCAGAAAAGTGAGAGTTGAAAAGATGTAGTTAAAGCAAAAGTTTACAGTGTTCGGGGGCTGGGAAGGTGGCTCAGTGGTAGAGCGCTTGCCTTGCATGCATCGAGGCCCTGGTTCCAATTCCTCAGCACCACATAAGCAAAAAGAAAAAAGCCGGAAGTGGTGCTGTGGCTCAAGTGGTAGAGCGCTATCCTTGAGCTGAAGAGCTGAGGGACAGTGCCCAGGCCCAGAGTTCAGGGCCCACTACCGGACCCACCCCCCCCCAAAAAAAAAAGTTTACAGTGTTCAGTGTTAAATAGCAAGGCAAATTCCTAAGATGCTCTGCAGAGAAAACCTAGTCTTCTCCATACTATGACAAGTAGACTTCCTCCAAAGAGCCTCCAAGGACAGAGGCAGAGCACGTGACTCAGTCAGTGTCTTCACGAGTTAGATATGGACATCCCTAACCACTTTTGCCATAAATAAGACACAGTGATATTAAAATGCACATATTTAATAAACAAGGAAATACCAAGCCAGGCAGGTGATGGTGGCTCATGCCTGTAATCCTAGCTACTCAGGAGACTGAGATCTGAGGATTATGCTTCAAAGCCAGCCCAGGCAGGAAAGTTTGTGAGACTCCAAGTAACCCCCAGAAAACCAGAAGTAAAGCTGTGGTTCAAAGTGGTAGAGCATCAGCCTTGAGCAAAAAGAACTCAAGGACGGTGCCAAGGTCCTGAGTTCAAGCCCTATGACTGCCCCCCCCCCCAAAAAAAAAACAAGAAAAAAGAAAAAAAGAAAAGAAAAGAAACAAAAAAACAAAGATTACCAGTTACCATTACTACTAGTAACAGGTACAGGATTTTCCTGAGAAGGAAATGCATTGGGAAACAAGTGGAAGACCATTTCTTAACCTACTTAAGACAATGTTTCCAGCCTTGGGTTACACTTAAGTTTCAGTGAAATGGGATCTTACTGAACCAAACTCCTAGCCTCAAACAATCCCAAGCAGCTGGAATTACGTACGAAGTGTCCACTGCCCTTCCACGTGAAGCTTTGTAAGAAAACCACCAATATGATAAAAAAAAAAAAAAAAAAGACTCCAGTTTTTCAGGAAAAGATGAGGCAGGATAGAAGATGTGGAGCTTTCAAATTCTAATTGCTACCATCATCATCTCACTTCACATTCATTCAAGTGCATTTTCAGCAATCCGCAAGCAAACATCTCAGCGAGACGGACAGCCTCTTCAATCAGAGTGCTGCCAAACAATGCAAATATCATCGTTTTAATTACCTGATTTCAGGAGATGAGGAGCTTTCATTTGTGTCTGCTCTTTTAGTTCTTGGAAATGTTGGACCAGCTGGAGGTATCTGACCACTTAAGCGGTCTGGAAAAATGTGGTCTTTATTCAAGTTGATTTCTGAATAGGGACAGTTGGCAGCACTAACAGATTAAGAGAGAGAGAGAGAAAAGAGAACACTTCCATTAAACCATATTTACTTCTTGCAATTAAAATGACAGACTACAGAATATATAACTCCAAAATTGAACTGAACCCATTCTGATATGTTTATATATGTGTGTGTGTATGTATGATTAAACATCAAATATGAAATGTATGTTTAAAACATAATTTAAGTCTATTCTGATAGAAAATATGTGTTTGCACTAGATTTTAAAAAGTAACCTCCTATGATAATGGGAACTGATGATTATCTTTGAATTGTCCATGGATGGGTAGGACTTGTAGCAATCACTGGGAATAATCAGCCCAGGCCAGAAATGCTAAAACATAACAGGAAGGTTGGTGATAGAAATAGTAAAGAGAGAATGCTCTGATCAACAGAGCAGATCTGCTTCCTAAGATGACCATTCACCTTCTACTGCACATGCAGGTCAGTCATAGGCTATTTAACTTCCTTTTTAACAGCTACTGCCTTCCAATGAAAGAAAGGCCATCCACAGAATACTCCTGTCTCCAGAACTGCACCTATAGCTGATATCCAAGGAAAATATACATGGGATATAGTTCAACCTGCCCCTATGTGGAAAGGGACAGGGGCCAACTTGAATAATCCATGTAACTCATTTCCTTTCATCTGTGCTTACAGGACTGTAATTCAGATGATGAGACCTTTCTCTAAGAGGAAATTGAGAGTACTCGGTGTTAAGTTGGCAGTAGTAGCACATGTCTGGGTCTGAGCTTCAACATTCCAACTGGGCCACTGTGTCTAAGTCGTCTCATACTCAATATTTCTCAACATACTGTCTTGTCCTCTTAAACCTGGAAATGCTGTGGACCTTAGGTAAAGTATATTTGTTTCTTATGTGTTCCTTTGATTAGTGATACAATGTTGACAATCACCAAGGGAAAATTTTTGTTGTTGTTTTTTGTTGTTGTTGGTCATGGGACTTGAACTCTGGGCCTGGGCATTGTCCCTCAGTTCTTCAGCTCAAGACAAGTGCTCTACAACTTGAGCCACAGTGCCACTGCTGGTTAGTTGGAGGTAAGAGTCTCACAGACTTTCCTGCCTGGGCTGGCTTTAAGCCACAATCCTCAGATCTCAGCATCCTGAGTAGTTAGGATTACAGGCATGAGCCACCGGCACCAGGCTTATCAGATATCTTCTAAGCAAAAAATGTAACATTTATCTTCTTTTAAACTACATGTTACCATATATTTTTGTGTTTTAAGTAAGAGAAAAAGTAAGTAACATCTGATTATATGTTGCCATCAATATACATAATGTTGGTTAAACAATATCAAACAACCACTAAAAATTATGGAGCATTTGCTATACATTAAGCAGTGGGCTCACTGTTTGACACGTAATATTTCAGTCTTCCCAACTTCCATAAAGGCATTTTATGTGACAAACTACAGGTTAAAAGGGGAGATGGGCACTGTATAACCATATGCATAAGGAATCATGTAACTTCAAAATGTGATCAATGTCATGAACAAAGTAGGACAGTGAGAAGGACAGGATGCTTTGATGATGGGAAGGAAGGGCCTCCCTGGAGAAGGATTTGGGTAGAGTCCTGAAAATAAGGAAGATGGTGCTAAGCCCATCCTCATTCACATTTAGAAAATGAGAGGAAAGGCCTGGTATGAGATAGAAACAGCTTGGCTATGTGTGGGAACAAGATGAGCTCAGAAACTGGGGTAGGAAAAGTATCATGTAGGGCACAGTCAGGAGTTCTTATTTTTCACTTCAGCATCTATGTGAAGCCATCAGAAAGCTTGCATGTTAAAAGAATGAGAAGGTCTGTCTCCCAATGTAAACAGCCCACCCAGAATCAGCCCAACATGGTATAGTATAGGCCTGTCATCTCAGTACTCAAAAGGCTGACATATGACAATTGTGAATTCAAGGCCAGCATGGGCTATATATTGAGACCATCTCAAAAAAGGAGAAAGAGAGGTACAGACTAAAATATATGAAAAAGAATAAAAAGAAAAAAAATGAAGGCAATCATTGAGGATGCTTTGTGGAAAGATTTCTAAGGGATAGAATTGGTGCCTGGTAAGTATTTAATAGCGGAAGTAATGATGGTGACTTGGATGTGTTTGTTGAGAATGTGAATGAAAAATGTTTCTCTAGATCACCATGTATAAACTTGGTAGCTTAGAGAGAGGCAAAAAGCTGGCCAGAGGGGATTTATGGTATAAATATCATCTCCGTTTATGATAGCCCAACCAGAGAAGGATTTCAAATTCTCAACTTAAAATAGGGAAACCACTGCAACCCTAAAGAGTAAGTAAAAATACATTCCAAGGGAGAATGTAGTTTTATACTGTCTGCTCTGTCTGTCTGAATCCTGAGAAAAGCTATTCAGGTTTGCATGCCTCACAACCTCACACCTACAAAGGGTAGAAACAACAGCCAGCTAGCTCCTGAAGGGACTAGTGAGAAAAGGAGATACACAGTCCCCCAAAGTGTGCAGACCCCTGCAGCCTTGCTCTGTACTCAGCATTAGGCAAGCACAATGTCTGACATGGTTTTTTTTCACTTGCAAAATGAGGGTGAAAACAGCAGAAGTGATCGCATAATGAGCCTATTACCCAGGCTAAATGCTTTCCTTGCTTTGCCATATCGTAATTCTTGCAAATGGTGAAGTTCATTCTACAGATGGAGAAACTGAGGTATTAAGGGTGATTTGTAGAGTCACACAATTAGTCCTTGGCAAAATTTGTTTTTACTGCTACACAATCTGGGAAAACAGTAGCTTACAATATCAAAAAATTCCTTATTCAGCTGGGCATCAGTGGCTCACACCTGTATTTGGAGCTATTCAGGAGTCTGAGATCTGAGGGCCATGGTTTGAAGCCAGTCTGGGCAGGAAAGTGCGACTTTTATCTCCAATTAATCACCAAAAAGCTGGGAAGTGGAGTTGTGGTTCAAGTGGTAGAGCACTAGCCTTAAGCAAAAATGTTCAGGGACAGTGCCCAGGCCTGGAGTTCAAACCCAGTTATGGGCACAAAAAACAAACAAACAAACAAACAAACAAAAAAGGAAATTTCCTTATTCATAATCCAAGGCAATGGAAATGATCTGGATATCAACTACTAGAAAAGAGCTGAGAGCTGTTTCCTGTACCACACACGGTTTATGTGGGTTGTACATTATATTACGTGCCAAAAGCAGCTAGATGACTTAACCTCTTCATCCCATTCTTTCTATAATCAAAACTGACTATCACCAATTTTCCAGTGCAGGGAAGTGAATCTTGGTAGATCTTTGTAAAACAATGCTTACCAGATGCCTTTAAAGCAAGCCAACCTACAGGTACAGGGCAAGTGGTCACTATCTCATCCCTCTCCACGAAATACCCTTTAAGATAAGTAAAATCTACAAGAAATTCATTTTGGAGGTGTTAGGATGCCTCCAGTATCCATCATTACTTAAAAGAGCAGAGGAGATGTGGCTTGTATCACATTGGAAATGCTGATTATTTTGTTCAATACTTCTTCTAGTATGGAAGGTTATTAACATTTAAAACTGGATATGAATCATTTAAAAAAATGTTGCTGATGAAACATCTATGCAAAGGAGTGGGTTTTCATGTGCTAAGTTTCCAAGAAAGGCTTGATTTTTCACAGTATGTGTATATTCTATGATGTGTGTATACACACACACTTTTGCAATTCTTCAGAGAGCAGAGGGTTAGCTATAGATAGGACTACATTTTCTTTTATCAGGTTGTACCCTGTTCCATTAACAAATTCTTCAATATTAGCCATTTAGAGTATCACTTGCCTCATTATTCCCTCTCAGGAGGCTGTTTTATCTAGGAAACACTGGTTAAAATCATGAGATGATAAAAGGACAATTTTATCCATGGCTCTCTACTGCCACTTAAAAAAAAAAACCTTCTGACTGTAAATATATTTTCTTATGCAATCAGGGAACACCTCCAGTTTTGTTGTTCACGTAGCCAATCTCATGCTCAGTCTTGACAAAAACAAAAGACAGGCTCTATCAGGCAACCTTGTTCTGTAGAAGAGTTTCCACAGCTACCGGGCCATTCAGAGCTCGGCCGCATCCTGCCTCTGCCAATGTAAGATCCCGGGCACTGACTCAGCCATCCAGACCTCTCTTCATCTGCAAACTGTGCTCAATTCTCAGACTGCTGAGAGGATTCAATGAGTCACACATGTGAGTCACACGTGTGAGTCACATCTGAGTGCCTCCAAAATAGGAAGTCATTAATCCATCCTACACATTACTATGGCTTCAAAAAGTGAAGAGTGACATTTAACCCCTACTGTGTAAAGAATACTAGCAAAATATCAACAAACAAAAAACAGCGTTAAAAATTCCACCACACGCCTTATTTGTAGAGACAACAAACACTTCCAAGGAGAAACCTTTTCTGAGGATCACTCAATATATATCCCTATTTTGACTCTATTACACCAGAGGGGCCTCCTTAAAAGTAAGGCCCACCTAACCCAGAAAGGGGAACAAAACAGGCACTCCAACTGTGTGGGTTGGAAAATTGGATGTTCAATTAATACCTGCTCACAGCTTGCAGGTGTACACGTACCCAGAGCTAGACATTTTTATAAGACATTCCATAGACCTCAGAAATACTTTTTGGAGGTTGCTGGAAATGCTCTGATTTGTTGCATTTTCTTTTCTATGTCGCCAAGATAAATTTTATTTCTGAAGACCCTGGGTTGAGTACGCACTTCTAAATATACCATGTTCTTTGTCCTCTCAAAAGGCCCAATGAGTGGGAAGTGACAAAGAGAAACAATACAACCACATGGCTTCTCATGCCAGTTGATTAGTATGCCAGCCACTGAATATCCATCCATAGCAATGAGAAGAGCATATCCACATCCCGCTTTCTCACAGATCATCCGTATCACATTTTACAAGGTCACATTCCCAGACTTCAGTTTGGAGGTATACGTGAAGTTTCTATCACTTCTTAGATCAAATTTGATTTGTAATCTTCAGGGGCAGTAATAACAAATGCTCATCAAAACACAGTCTTTTGCTTATGTGAAAATAAAACTGACTGTTCTTGCCAAAATAGCAACTTTCCTTGTTATCTAAGCAAAGAATGCATGTTTTGATGTATGCAGTTTCCCAGTAAATTAATCCAAAGAGAATTTTCTCATTATGTTTTCCTAAACACAGCATTCTTTGCAAGGACAGAAATAAGTCCAGTGAAATGAACCTTTCAGAAAATATCCATGATGCAGCAAGCAATTCCACAAGTCTGCTAATGAAATGGAAAACAGGCTCGGCCTGCTGAGGATTAATGTCCTGCCAGAAAGGGAGTGTTGAGGGCTGTAAAGAGGACAGGCTGGCCACAGAGTCTAAGAAAATGGCTGAGAAGGGCAGACAGCAGTTGGACAGAAAGTAGAACCTGCCACTAGCTCTGTGAATGGTATTCCTTTATTCAGAGACCCTGGTCCACAAACTGCCCAAGTCACAGACTGTACTAGCTATGCCCTATAAGGAACAATGAATACTACTTCTTCATCGGGGTTCCCCCTCCAGCCATAAATATATGAATTAATTTCCTTCAAGAAATGAGGAATTCCCTAGTATGTCTCCAATTACTCTAGAAGAACTTCTTTGCCACGTTCCCCACAAACTCTTTCCTGAATCACTCACAGTTTTCTCCATTTCCTGAACAACACTGAATCTAATGGAGAAATGCCCCAAAGACAACCTTTGAAACTGAAAAAGAAGTGGCCCAGCTGAAGACCTTTGAGGTTTCACCTGAACATGCGGGGGGGTGAAGGGGGGAGGCAGGCCTGAAGAGTGGTGGGGACACTGGGAGGGGACATGGCTATCACCAAAGACGTCGCTATCACAGGCAAACTACCATTCAGAGACGCTAAGCATATCACTCCCAACTGGATTCATTTTCCACAGAATACCAAGTCAAATTGTTAAATACTCAATTACATCCCAGTAACATTGTCACCATTCATCTAGGGTTTTTTAATTCTTTTTCATCACAATTTGAGCAAATCATCTCCAGTCTAATCAACATGATAGTATTGTATAGGAGAAAAGATCCATGTGCAAAGCTTTAGTTTTAGTTACTGTTTTCTATCTTCTATTTTAGCTAAATTATGTATTCTATAAGTAAGTACATGAGTCTGAAATTTGAGGCTGTGACTAACTCATAGAGCAAAGTACAGAGAGGCAGAGGGAGAGGTCAAGAACAAAACTATGGAATCAGCCTCTGTGTCTACCAACTGATGAAAGGATACAGAAAACATGGTACATATACTATATATATATACATATACACACACACACACACATATACACAGATTGTAAATATAGTTGGATATGTATATATATACATATATATATATATATATAAAATGGAATATTATATTCAGCCAAAAAAAGGATGAAATAGTCTTTTGCAATACAATTGAACTGTAAATCATACTAAGTGAAAAAAACCAGACTGAGAAATATCGCATGCTCACTGTCATATGTGGAATCTGTACCTAAAAATAAAAAGAGCGACTCAGTGTAAAACTGAGGGCAGAGGAAAGGAGAATTGGGGGGGGGGGGGGGGGAATCAGTGGGAGAAGGAAGAGTGAGAGAAAAGGGTGAAGGATTGATATGACCAAACTATTTTATACATATGTATGAAAATAGAATAATGAAATGCATTCTAAGTGTTAAAAAAGGAGTAAGAAAGAGCAATAGAGGAGATAATTTTGATCAAAGTATGTATGGAAATATTATAATGAAACCCCTCTGTACAATTAATATTCTAATCTAAAAAATAGAGGAGAAAAAAGAAAACAAAAAGGAAAGATCAGATGCTCAGCTATACCAGGCTCCCCACACCTCTCCAGTATTTCTGTGGCCTCATCAAAGCTTGTAAGAAGTAATAATTCTTGCATCATAGGCTTGCTCTGAAAGCTTTTCAGCACATGGAAAGCAATTAGAATAATCCCTAACTCAGAGTAAATAAATGCTCAATGTTACCTGACTTGTGGAAAAAGCTGCTCTTCAAAAATATTTATTGAACAGGGGAATATTTTCCATGGTTTCTGAACATGCCATGGAAACTTAACAGACTCATGATGTATTTCTTACACTTAGACTTACTGATCTAAAAGGAACCCAGTTGCCTGACTAGCCAATATTTAGCAATGTCAAAGAGGCAATATTTTGAACTCAGTTTTAATGAGTCCTGTTAACTTTCCATTTGCAATAAAAAGGATTTTTAAGTGCAATCACCATATGTCTTTTTATTCTGGAATCTACTGAATCTCATAACAACGAGGGAAGAACACTGCTAAAGGAAGATAAGCAGGACTGAGGCTGAAGAAATGAAAACGACAACTACCTCCAGAGAAAGTAATTACACCAATTTGCAGTTCCTATTCATTTTTAGAGCAACAGGGGATGAAATTTCAGAATTTTTAAAGATCTAAATTCCCATCCTATAAAGCTGGATGACTGAGAAGTCATTCTTTTTCTTAGTGGGCAATCCAATTACCATGTTTACACTTGCACTGACAAATTACTGTTTTCATACATAACCAAATGGTATGCTTCTGTTCCTTAAAAATCTCCAGCTAAATTACAGTATTTATTGTAATTTCATTAGTATTTTTAAAATGTCTACAAAGATCTCTTTTGCTACCTTTTCAAGTGACTGAAGAGCACGAGAAAAAAATATGAAGGGAATTCTTTCTGACCATTACATGTTTATGGCTAAGTATAAGCATTGTTTAAATATCCCCACTATTAACTGACAATTATCTCATCCATTACTATTCAAAACATATTCAGTCATTCGATCACATAGTACTCTTGCCAGTAATTTTTAATTTCTTTTCACTATTAATGGACAACTCAAACTAATCATTTCAGAAGCCACATATCTGTAAAACTAGTCAGGGTTGCCAAGAAAGGCAGAGCTAGAGTAAATCTATTTTAAACCTTGAATACATTTTCTTCTAGGAAGATTTAACTTTAGATAAAAACCTTCATTTTAAATGTTCTCCGTGGTAACCATATTTCTTCTGAATCTGAATGTAAAATCAGCTCCCATCTGTTTACATACAAGAAAATCGTGTTCTAGACATAAGGGACAAAGGCTCCCGCCATCACCATGTATGAAATCCTTCTGTGAGAGGTAGCGAGCACATACCTGTTAGGGCCCAGGTGCCTTGCTCTCTTAAAATGGCCAATCCCTTTACACCCTAGAGTTGAGCATCCTCCACTTTCTGAAGGCTCCATTAATTCTGCAGAGCCTATGGAAAAGCAAAAAGAGAAAGAAAGGGCCAGAAGTTAAGCAAATGGTTGTACAAGTTAAATATCTGGAGTCAGATTAAAGAAGAAAAAGAATCTCTAAATATTTAATTTTGGAATCAATACGTATAAACAGAAACATTTTTAAAAAAGAAAATAAACAGAAAAATTAGTTGGGCCTGTAAAAATCAAAACAATCTTAAATGTTCTATTTTTATAGAATCTCACTAACTCTGTTCACACAATTTACCTTTTTCCTATAGTGAAATAGTAAACTTCGATATAATCTTCTTTCAAAACATAAATTGGGGGCTAGGAATGTACCTTAGTGATAGGGTGCTTGCTTAGCATGCATGAAGCCCTGGTTTTGATTCCTCAGAACCACATCAACAGAAAAAGCCAGATAGTGCCCAAGCCCTGAGTTCAAGCCCCAGGACTGACAAAACAAAACAAAACACACACACATAAATTAGAAGCCCATAATCCTAGCTACTCAAAAGGCTGAGATCTGAGGACTGTGGTTTGGAGACAGTTCAGGCAGGAAAGTCTATGAGATTCCTATCACCAGTAACCACCCAAAAAAAGGCAGTAAGTGGTTCTGTGGTACAAGTGGTAGAGCACCATTCTAGAGTACCCTCCCATGCCCTCAGGAACAGTGCCCAGGCTCTGAGTTCAATCCTAGACACACACACACACACACACACACACACACACACACACACACACACACACACACACACACACACACACACACACACACACACACACACACACACACACACACACACACACACACACACACACACACACACACACACACACACACACACACACACACCAAAGAATCCACACAAATTAGAGAAGCCAAATTTGAATTAATAAGAAAGATGTAAAGAAGTTTCGTCAAGTGACACAAACTGCATATGAATACCCAAGTACTGTGAAAACATGGACCAAGCGCATGCAGGCTCTTCCTTCCAGCCCTTACCTCCCTCTTCCTGACCGTGCACGTGCAGATGCCCTCGGAAGTGGCACTAAGCAGTCAGCTACACATATATATTTATGTTTACACATATATTAAGCTTTGGTTTAAAATTTTTTTGCCAAACATAAAAATGAACATGGATGTTGTGTTTGAAACAGTCTCCCTTGGTTTTTTACCTCCTCTTAGATATTATCTATTGCAATTTCAATATGTTTTATGACTGTTGCATGTGTATGTTTTATGGGATGCTTTGTACTTGCCTACAATTGATTTCAAGGGTTTTGGGGTTGTTGTTTTGTTTCCTGGATGTGCTGCACTAGCTGCCATGTGCATGTGTCATTGTGCCAAACCCAGTGTGCACATAACATACAGAAATGAGGCCACTAGACAGGGAAGAACACTAAATTGTTCAAACTTAAGGACAGATTGTTGCATTTACTATACTTCTTGCTATAAAATCAATATTCCCTCAAATTGAGAACATGGTAGATCTCTGTACATCTATTTTAAAATTAAATTTAAAGTTTTTATTGATATAGGTTCACATACAGGTATTAGCAATAATAAATAAACAAGCTTTCTTTTCAGTTTCTATTGTGCAAAGCTACAATAGAAAGTTACTATAAGGGTTGTGAAATTAATACATTAAACTTTTAATAGTCTCACTAATTATCTTCCAAAAAATCAAGTACTTACTTATGAACACAGTGTTTACTTCTAAATAAAAGTGATCAAATGGCTACACATGCTTTACTTTTCCATGTGGCAATTTTTCTATTTTTGTGACTATAAAAGTATTATGACTATAAACATAGAGTAAGAAGTTTAACAGGAAAAAAACATACAGTAGAAGGAAAAGAAAGAAGATATAAAAAAACTAGGAAGGAGATGGGGCTAATGAGGGTAATTGAAGATGAATATATTTGAAGTAGTTTGTTGTTCTATATGAAAATAGGACAATAAACTACACTGAAATTGTTTTAAGATGGAGGAGAGAGGACAAGAGATGATGTCAGAAGGGCTGAGGCTGATCAGAATACCTTGCATATCTAAGGGGAAATGTCACAATAAAACCCAACCTTCCCCGTGTACAACTAATGTATGCTAATGGAAAAACTTGTTAAAAGAAGAAAACAGGAAGTGATGGTATGTGGCCCATGAACTCCTGACACATTTGTTAATTAAAGCTTTATATCCATCTCTCAAAAAAGAAAGAACAGGAAAATTAACACAAACTACACAAGAGAATGAAAGCATTTGTCAAGTTATCCTTGTGTCTCTCTTACTCAAAGGTGCCTGAAGAGGATGTCCAGTTTTGGAACACCAGCCCACAGGGTGAATATCAGGAGAATCTGCATCTATCCAGTAGTCATAGCAAGCATTCCAGCCATCAAAGTGAACCTGGATACCAGAGGAACAACAACAATCATAAAAATTCCTACAGTAACATTGGCCTCACAGTATTATCTTTTGTATTCTCTTCTAACTTATCACAGAAAATTTAATATTCTGTAAACAATTTCAATTATTTAAAATATTTTGCTCACAGCACAAAATAAAAGGCACTTCTGAATCCCAACAATAAATTAACCATCAATAACTGCCTTACAGAAGCACTGCTGGGTCAGTATCTTTCAACACTGAGCAACTTGAGAAGAAGAACTGAGTTATAACATCTTCAAACAATCAACGCCACACACCCAATAAATACTGCTAAGGTAATAAAAAAAAACCAGGGGAGGGAGGAGGAGAGATTACAGGGAGGAGTGGACAAGAAGTGCTTTCAAGTAAATACAAAGCAAAGCTTTAAAAAACAAAAATCCAATACCCTATTAGAAACATTCAATTTGTAAAATATTCTTGTAATTATACCATCTCTCAAAGACAGGTTTTAAGATGGTCACTATTAATATTTTAATGGACATCATGTAAAGAGGCAGTTGCTCTATTAGTCAATATTATCAGGCACCAGCTACCTGATATTAGGTATTACATACATACATTTTTTCACTTTCTCTAATAAAATGATCTACTGAAATGCTTTATATATTTTGCTTTTAAATCATGTTGGCCAATTAGTTTTTAGAAGTCTGTGATTCTTATTACACACAAGGCAATAGATGCCAAATAGATAAAATTCAAACATTGAAAGCTAAACAATAAACAACCTAGAAGAATGCATGGGTGAACTTACTTATAACCATGTCAAGAGATCAAATTTTAACTCATAAAAGACAAGACTGACTGATTTGATTAAATAAACACGTAAAGCTTCAATGATAAATATCACCAAAGCAAGATGGAAAACCCACAAGAAACTTGAAAATAAACACAGTTACCATAAGTGACAAGACATTCCTTAACTTATTAAACTTATTAAACTTAACTTATTAAACCCCATGGATGAAAACCCAACAGAATGATGGCAAATACATATAAATGGCTCATTATCAAGATATCAGTATGAGCTTAGTGTACAAGTATACACCTATAATCCCCAACACTTGGGAAGCTGAATCTAGGAGACCATGAATTCTATGGCAGCCTGGACTTTATTAAAGCTAGACCATTTCTCAAAAAAAACCCAAAACAAACAAACAAAAACCCAAAGATAAGAAGAAATATAAATGACCAATAAACATATGAAGAAATCATTTATTTTTTAAGTAAAAAAAACAAAAAAATTAAAAACCACAAAATGCAATTATTCTCCTATCAGCCAGCAAAAAAAATGCCCACATTTCAGTGATCCTTAGAGTTGGTAAAAGAGAATAAATGAGCACTCCCACAGATTATTGATTGGAGGATTAGGAATTGATGAGATAATTCTAAAGAGCTATTTGACAATAATAATCAACACTTAAAATATACTTTATTATGACACTTAAAATAATTCATAGTAATAGAAAATAACAAGAAGTAACCAGACTGCAGACTTTCAGGAGTTATGCTACATTAACACGATAAATTGTATGCAGCTATTGAAGGTACATATAATAAGATACATTGAATATACTCTCTCAAGCTTAGAAATCCATTTGCTTGGAGTCAAAGCCCCATAGGATTTTAACCTATCATGAATATAATCTTAAAAAGGAGAGGAGACAATGAGTAATTGGCCAGCTTACATATAGCTAGTTAGAGAAGTAACCAGGCCTAAAATCCAAGAATTGGAAATAAAATCACTTGTCATTCACATACATTGAATATAAAACATCACTTCAGAAAGCTGGCTTAGCCAGGCACTGATGGCTCATGCTTATAATCCTAGCTACTCAGGAGGCTGAGATCTGAGAATCATGATTCAAAGACAGCCTGGGCAGGAAAGTCTCCACCAGAAAACTGGACGTGGTGCTGTGGCTCAAAAGGTAGAGTGCTAGCCTTCAACTGAGGGACAGTGCCCAGGCCCAGAATTCAAGCCCCACAACTGACAAAAAAAAAAAAAAAAAAGTTGGCTTAAGTAGTAGCTCTTTCTTTTTCTATGATTAAAAGAGATACTGAGAGTGATGTTCACAATAATTTTCTGAAAATATGAGTTTGTGACATCAATGCTACCAATAACAATGAATCATAATTTTTGGCATTAAAGTCAGTTTAGATGATTCTAATTATCAACTAATCACAGTAAAGCACAATTCTTTCACTTGAAGTATAAAAATCTACATTTTCTTACTTTCTAATTCTTGATTCAACTTCTGTACTCAATGTTCATATAACTCATGCTCCCGTTATTGGAGATAACCAACTAAATCTTACAAAACTGAACTATAATAAGCAAACAATCCTCACAAGGTATAGGACTGCATACCTATGCAATTCCAGCACTAGAGAGGCTAAGTTAGGTGGACTGTGAGTTTTAGGCTATCTTGGACTAAACAGTGAGAAAGAGAGAGCAAAAACATGAGGCTGGCAGGGAGTAATCACAGGCATACCAAAAAAATGTGATAGAAGGATTGGAAACTAAAACAGGTATCCCTAAGCAAATAGGACTTAGGGAAAAAAAGTGAGAGAAGCACAAGAAAAGAAAAGTAAGAGGATTAGCTCAACAGACAACAGCAGAGTAGCAGGACTTCCAAAAAGCAAGGAAAAAGAAGATGAAATTATCAAAGCCTCAATGACAGAACATTTTCTGAAACTGAATACGAGGCTTCTGAGTGAAAAGAACTGAACCTGACAAATTAAAGGCCAACACACAGACATACCATCATAAAACAGGGCTAGAACCAGTTGCCAGAGAGATTCTAGAGACCAGAGGCCCACAGCCCAGATAAAAGGAATCAGAATGGCAAAACAATGCCAGAGGTGAGAAGGCAGAGGTATGATGCTGACATTATCTGAGAGAAATGTTCTCTACCTAGAATGTATGACCTAGGTACAATATGAAGTGAATGTAAAGCCAGTCTGCTGACATCTCCAAACAAGGAGTCAAAAAATATGTTTCTCCAACACCTGTTCTTAGGAAGACACAAAAAGAGATGTTTCAGCAAAGTAAAAGTATACCAGGCCAAAGAAAGTATATGATTATACTTGGTGCTTTTGAGGAAAATGTTATATACACGAATATATCAGCAAAAAGAAATCTCAGGATGGAAGCTTTGTAAAGGCATGGTCTGTCCTCTCAGGTGAATACAAGTACTTGCCTGAACTGGAGGAAGAGAGTTAAAGAACAGAAGAAACTAAGACTAACTGCTAAGAACTACAATTAGTATACTGTAGTTTCTGACTCAAAACACATCAAGTCAATTGGAGACCTTGTAAATTTTAATAAGAAAACAAAAATATAAAAGAAAAAAAACTATAAAGTAATTACTGACTACAGGAAATACAAAAGTCAATAAGGGAAAAATAACTTGGAAAGACTGTTCAGCAGTGAACAGATTTGCTTATTCATAATGATAACCTGGAAGAAAAGCAAACCAACATTCCTTTACTGGAAGGCTATTAGGCAAAACAATGGCAAGATCTAAATCCTGACCTGCCATAAAATAATATTTAATAAATTTTAAATAGATAAGCTGAAGATAAATAGGAACATAGGCAATATTTTACAAAATAGGACACAAAATATAAGTAATGACTAGAAGACATAAAGGTTCTTGCCACTGGGGAGCCAGACCAGGGGGAGGAGGACTGAGGCGGAATGGGGTAGACTGTACTCTTTCGTTGTAAAAACCTGCAAGATTCTGGCAAACATATTCTGGTCATTTTTCTTCAACAACATGTGGTACAATCTATAAAAAGTTAAAACTTTTTATTGTACTAGTTCAAGATGTGAAATATTATACATTATGTAACTTAAAAGCTGGTTTTCATTCAGCTTAAGAGTTGAGTTTATTCCTGAGAAACTTGAAATATAAAGCGAAAACTACATGAATTATTTCTCTCTTTCTCTTATATGGCTGGAAGCATCTTCTATTCTCAAAAGCTTCTGGTAAAGCTGGAACTGAGTTGCTGTCCTTGTTTACTGACCTTATTTAAAGGACATCATAAATACCAACGTATTTGCACAGCAGTTGTGAGACATTACAATAGTTGCACTAAGATGTCCACTGCAAGGCCTATGGCCAGCTCCAGTTTGAATGTCAAGGATTGGCCAGGATGTTGTTTTAGAAAGAGTTCAGCTGTAAGTAAAGAGCTCACTGAACTGCCTATCACAATATTTGACCTCTCTGTGTCAAAATCCCACATGTCAAATCTGAGAGTTAATTAATTTTTTTATTACAAAGTTAATATATGCTCCAGAAACCAAACTATTAACAAGAAAAAAACCTGAGTTTAGTTTTGATGTTCTTCTTACATATTTTTATATCTCTTTACAAAATTGCTTATGCATCTGTTCTTCTGAGAAAAAATAAAGAACAAAATATTATACCCTGATATTTCACTTGCCAGTATTAAATATTCTTGTAAATATTTAATTCTAATATGATGCAGATATACTGTAGATACAGTAGAAGCTACTGTGGTATTCTCAGTGTCAACTACTATAATCAGGGCTCTACATTTTTCCATTGAGAATTTATCTTTGCATATTCCTTAAGATGTTAAATTTTTTAAAAAAAGAGCATAGTATTAGAGAGTGAAGTATTTTATTTTGAACTGAATATAATAAGACATTCTATCTCCACTTTCTCCAAATACACATTCAAAACACTAAATTGTCACTCATAATTAAAAAGAAATTATCAAGTGATAAATGGCTACATTCTATTTATTCTCTGGCCCCTAGTGTCTAACCTAAAGGGCTCAAAATATGTGTACTAAATAAAGCCATGCTGATGATCAGAACACACACACACACACACATACACACACACACACACACACACACACACACAGAGAGAGAGAGAGAGAGAGAGAGAGAGAGAGAGAGAGAGAGAGAGAGAGAGAGAGAGAGAGAGAGAGAAATTATCTTCCAAGGAAAACCTTGGAAGAATGCTTACTTCAAACTATGCACAGCCACTTTGCATACTCCTATGGCTTGACTAATTTAATTGTAGGGCTAAAATGTCTTGAAAGAAAAGCCAAAACCAAAAAAAAAAATAAAAAAAAGAAAAGAAAAGAAAAGAAAAGCCAAAACCAAACCACAACAGTTTTCATTTCTTTTTTCTTTCTTTTTTTTTTTTTTTTTTTTTTTTTTGTTGGTCATGGGGCTTTAACTCTGGGCCTGGGCGCTATCCCTCAGCTCTTCAGCTCAAGGCTAGCACTCTACCACTTGAGCTACAGCGCCACTTCCCCAAACCACAACAGAAAACACTTACCTTTATCCGGTGATCATCCGTGTCTGCAACAGTGGCTACTCTAATAAACATGGGGTTTCTCTTGTCCACAACCTCAAGCTTCATTTTCTTCTGGAATCCATGTGGAGGTTTCTGCCACAACAGAAAAATTTTAGAGAGATTTTAGGCGAAGAGCAGGTGGACTCCATGGCACTAAGAATAATAAACAGATGAGCTATTTAGGGCACCAACCTTTCCAACTACTCTCGAGTTACGGATTGGCTCTGGATGGCACCTTCCCAATCAAAAAGCACAATCCCTACACACATGCAAGAGAATGCCATGAGAACCTCACCAAGGAATCAACAGAAACACTGATGCAAAGATATGACAGTCATTTGATTAGGGAAGGTAGGAAATTATTTGCACTGACTGGAGGTGATATGGCAAAAGCCAATAAAAGCATCAAATTCAGTTTTAAAAAGAGAAGAAAAGGGCTGGGAAGGTGGCTCAGTGGTAGAGTGCTTGCCTTGCATGCATGAGGCCCTGGGTTCAATTCCTCAACACTACATAAGCAGAAAAAGCCAGAAGTGGTACTGTGGCTCAAATGGTAGAGCCTGGGTGCTGTCCTTCAGCTCAAGGCTCAGAGTTCAAACCATAACCACAAAATATAGAGAGAGGAGAGAGAGAGAGAGAGAGAGAGAGAGAGAGAGAGAGAGAGAGAGAAGAAAAATGCTGAAGATGCTGAAACAAGATACCAAGGTTAGAAGCGATGATGGATGCAAAAAAGTAGAAGACAGTTTAGAAAAAGAAAATGAGCTATCAAAATAAACAAGACAGATCTTAGGGATAAGATAGCTGAATAGTCAACAGAACTATAAACCTGTGAATAAGTGACAGGCTGCAGAAGGCAAGGTGATTGTTTGGTTTTCTGTAAAGAGTGCAATATAATAAAAATGTTGCTGTACAAGTTAATTGAAAGAACTATCAATGCAAGCCACCTGAAAAGGAGCACTAGAGACATCTTCATGGTTCCCTCTGAGATGACACTAGACACAGAGGCTGATCCTGCCACAATTTCATCCCATTTAAAGCCACATGTAATGCAGCTATGCACTGCAAAGCTTACTATCAGGGTAGGACATGCAAACATTCTAAGTTTCTCTTCATGTAGCATGGTATTTTGCTTTTCATATTCTTGATGCTCTTTTCATCTACACTTGAACCCAAATCTATGAATTTTATCACTAAAAATTATATACACATAAAAGTATCATTTGAAGAAAATTACTGTTTATGATAGATGTGGCTATATTTTTAATATTTTTACCCTATCCTTTCTATCCATTCTATTTTTTTATCCTATTCAAATCTATTCTTCTTTTCTTTGAGACAAGGTCTTACCACCTATATATCCTAGACAGGTCTAGAATTCATCATCCTCCTGTCTTATCTTCTAGATTTGTGAGATTAAAGGTGGGCACCACCCCATTTAGCTTGTTTGTTTTCCTTTAAATTCATGAGAAAATATAAATGATAAAGATATATTTTTTTCTTTAAACTGATAACACTTGGTGGTTTTTAATGATAGAATTAAGTATGGATGTAGATATGGATGAAACCGAAATCAAGACTGTAAAGAGCAAAAACCATGCTGCATGAAGAGAAACTCTATTTAAGAATTCGATACTCATTTAAGGTAATATACATATAACATATATATATATTTTTTTTTATTTCCTACTCTTCCCTTGAATAGGAAAAAAGTATACTCTGAATCCTACTATGTTTGACTCAAAAAGTAATGACTCTGGATTAGATACTATCGTACTAAACACAAATGGCCTTGCAACTTAGGAATTAAATGTGCCGATTTGTGGCAATAAAACCAAAGACAGCATCTCCACTTGCCATAAACAAATCTGAAGAAATTACAAATATAATTTCGCTTGCAAGTATTTTCCTGATTGTTCTTGGCCTTTCAGAATAGTTAGCATATAAAAAAGAGGTTAGCTGTAAGATTTCAACTACTCAAGTCTCAAGCAGCATTATTTTTCAAGAAAACTTTAAAGTCCAAATGAAAGTATTTTTAAAATGTCAACAGCAAAAATTCCGGTAACAATTCTGAAAATTCTGACTTTAAAAACTGTAAAACTCAGCCAGGTGCTGGTGGCTCACACTTGTAAACCTAGCTACTCAGGAGGCTGAGATCTGAGGATTGCAGTTCAAAGCCAGCCTGGGCAGAAAAGTCTGTGAGAATCTTATCTACAAATAACCACCAGAAAACTGAAAGTGTCAATGTGGCTCAAGTGGAAGAGCACTTGCCTTGAGCTGAAGAGCTCAGGGACAGTGCCCAGGCCTAGAATTCAAGCCCTACAATTGACAAAAAAAAAAAAAAATGAAAAATAAAAAAAAAAGGAAAACTCAAGCTGGGCACTGATGGTGCAACGGTATAATTCTGGCTATTCAGGAGGCTGAGATCTGAGAATTACTGTTCAAAGCCAGCCCAGGCTGGAAAGTCTTTGAGACTCTTATCTCCAGTGAACCACCAGAACACTAGAAGGGGAGCTATGGCTCAAAGAGGTAGGGAGCTAGCCTTGAGTAAAAAAGTTCAGGCACAGTGCCCAGGACCTGAGGTAAAACAACTGGAAAAAAGAAAAAACCTTGTGAAACTCTAAGAATGTCTTAGTTGGTTTCTCTTTTCATTCCTGTTCAGGTTTGCCAGTATCATCTTTTTCTGTTCTTAAATTTTATGAACAAATAGTATCATCAACACAAACTAGAATAGTACAAAATGCATTGTCTTACCACTTTGAAAGCTCTTGCAGGAGCAGGTAAAGAATTGGTTTCTTCTAAGTATTTATCCCAAGAAAAATGTTTCACATTAGGATGACCTAAGAAACAAAGAAAAATATAAATCCTATAAAACTTAACCCAAATGACTATGAGAACAAGAAGCTATTCTAAAAAATTATGAGGTATAGTTATAGCTATAATCTAGGAATTAACATTCATACACATATAACTTGAAACTTGCTCAATGTTCAGAACTATTTACAATAATGACTTTTTCATCTTGATTTCTTCTTTTTTTCAGTCTGGGGGCTTGAACTCAGGGTCTGGGCACTGTCCCTGGGCGGCTTTTGCTCAAGGCTAGCACTCTGTCACTTGAGCCACAGCACCACTTCTGACCTTTTCTGATTATGTGGTACTGAGGAAATCGAACCTAGGGCTTCATGCATGCTAGGCAAGCACTCTACCACTAAGCCACCTCCCCAGCCCCATGATTTCTTTGTAGATAAAAATCAGTACAAAATAGAAATCATTTATTAAAAGGAATATAGAACCATTATAGATACTAATACATGAAAAATCTCAATTATCTTCTGTATGGTTAGGCTGAAATATAGAAATATACCAAAATTATAGATTATATGTAAAAATAGCTATTATTTGCTCCATTCCACTGCCTTTCAAAGTTCAAAGTCTATTAGTAGGCATGAGCAGGAATTAATGGGGGTCCAGAAGAGTAGGAATTTGCTACAGAAGAGGAATAAACAAATCTGCAAATATATTGGTAACAACGGAAATCAGGTTTCTCCTTGACAGAGAATATGCCTGTAGGAAAACTAGGATGGTATCAATGATGTTAGATATGAAGCAGAACAAACAGCTTTCGATCCATCGGTAGAGAGAGAAGTAAATTTTTGTGCATTAGGGACTAATTGATTTACATATAGGTCTTTTAAGAAGGCATATGCAAATATGCAAATAGGTATATTTACATGTATATAAACATACAAGTAGGTATATTTACATATACCTACTTACATATCTATATATTAAATATATACCTATATTTTATACATATACCTATATATATACATATATGGGGGGAGGACTGGAAGCAGACAGATCCTAGTAGAACAAGTATAAGTAGTTACAAGATCTTAGTTTGTAAGTATCACCCTCTTTAGAAAAGAACATGGATTCTCAGGGAAATGGACAACTGTAGGGTGGGTAAGGTAAGCATATGGCAAACCTAAATCTGGTAGGAACAGTTGTCCTCAAAAAATGAAAGAACATGTCCAAAAGACATAGAAATCAGCTTAAATCTTCTGAAAATCCAATACAAAATAAATGAGGTTACAATGTTTATTTGAACCATTTTTACATATACAGTTCAATAGCATTAAGAACATTCAAAAACTATTATATATTTGGCTATTTTTGAATTATTTATTTATTTTTATTTCTATTTTTTGCTGGTCCTGGAGCTGGAACTCAGGGCCTGGGCACTGTCTTTGAACCTCTCTGTGCTCAAGGCTAGTGCTCTACCACTCAAGCCACAGTGCCACTTCTGGCTTTTTCTGTCTACGTGGTACTGAGGAATTGAACCCAGGGCTTCATGCATGCTAGGCAACCACTCTACCACTAAGCGACATTCCCAGCCCCAATTTTGAATTTTTTTAAATCTTGCCAGAAGTTGTATTTTTTTCTTCTATTAAAACCAATGAAAGCTAAGTGCTGGTGGCTCACACCTGTAATCATAGATACTCAGAAGGCTAAGATCTGAAGAATGAAGTTTGAAGCCACCTTGGGTAGGAAAAGTACATGAGATTCTTATTTCCAATTAACCACAAAATGCCAGAGTTCAAGTGATTGAGCACTAGCATTGGACAGGAAAAGCTCAGGAATAGGACCTAAAAGGAGACAGGGATCATTCTGTCTCATCCAGGAAGTCAGATGTCATGCTACCACCCCTATGCAGCAGTATCAGCAGGAACCACTACAGAATGTCAATGTTTATTCACCAGGTCTCTCATCATTACCAAAAGCTGGTAACAGGAAGAAAGAAAAATCCAAGAATCCTCACAGTAGTTTCAATGAAACCAAATGAGGGAGTCAACTATGTACTCCCAGCTTTGAGTGTTGTATAAGCCACCAGATGTGGAAGAAGTGGACACATGAAATCTTTTGGATAGAACTACATTTGGGCCACCAAGTCATTATTAATAACTTGTCTTAGTATTGGATGACTTTTGTCTCTTTTATGTTTAAAACAGATCTATATGTTAGTCAGGCCACCAGTTTCCCCTTACTCTTTTTAGCATACAAGAAAATTTAGGAAGTGGAAGGTACTAGATTTGCATATCACAGGAATGGTCAGTCCTTGAATGAATAAACTATCATACACCCTGAATGAGGCATTGTGTCAAGGAACAGGGACAAGCCATACAATGAAGCCATCTGTTACAGTAGAATGAAGACTAGTATCTGAAGCTCTTCAAGGAGTCTCTGCTCTTACAAGCTGTGGAGCTCCATCTACAAAACAGCTGGCAGTAAAGTAAGGACTCATTCTTTCCTGTGATTTGAGAAACCTGTTTTACTTGTGTGCCTGTCCACAGAACAATCCTCCTAACCAACGAGACTTCATGTAAGCCGTTGACCCTGCCTATCTATTCCGATCAGCAGAGATCATAACACCTTCCATCGTGACATGCTCAACTATTCACAGTCTTAGGATGCTGCTACAGAAGATGCCCTGAGCATATGAGAATAACTCAAAATGATATACCACAAGGACACTGTTCATCAGCAGTGACACTGCTTCCTGTCAGAAGAAAAACTGAGAAGGCTGCATGGCCACAGGCACACAGCTAAAGCACCCAGAAACTTCAGACAACAGAGACAGCACTAACATGAGCTGCAAAATCTATTTGGAACCAAAAAGCACAACAGAAAGAAGAAAAAAACAGGACAGCAAACAGGAAAGCTCTAAAGTAAGTAAAAGATCGAAAGTCTCAAGGTTCTCAGTTGAAGGTGAGCTTCTTGCTTCTGTCAGAATCACCACGACATATGTTGTTCATGCTATACCTACAGTGCCAGGTCCCCTGTAGTCACTTGTCTGAACTTGTCCAAGCTTAACAATGCAGGTGCACATTCCATCCTTAACTGTACACTAATAAAATCAAGTCTAGAAATGAACCTCAAACTGAAGCATAAAAGATTTCTTTTAAACAGAATTTGCTTTTCCAACAAAGACAATGCTTCAGACTCTCGTGGAAAGTTAAGACAATGACTGAAGGAACAATGAGGGTCAGAAGACCACAGGTAGCCACAGTATAATAAAGTGTTACTGTAACACAACCACATTTTGCTATGTGCACTGTCTATGGCTACTTTTTCATTACAACTAGGTGAGTGGTCGTGACAGACTTTGGCACACAAACTTAAAAGCAGCCAGATGCCGATGGCTCACGCCTATAATCCTGGCTAGTCAGGAGGCTGAGATCTGTGGATCATGGTTCAAAGCCAGCCCCCGCAGGAAACTCTATGAGACTCATCTCCAATTAACCATCTAAAAACATGAAGTGGCGTTGTGGCTCAAAGTGGTAGAGTGCTAGCCTTGAATGCAAAAGCTCAGGGCCAGTGCCTAGGACCTGAGTTGAAGTTCCATACCAACTCACACAAAATAAATACAAAACAACAACAGCAACAACAACAACAAACACTTGAAAGTACTTATTACCTAGCTCTTGGGCTGGGAAGGTGGCTCAGTGGTAGAACGCTTGCCTTGCATGCCTGAGGCCCTGGGTTTGATTCCTTAGCACCACATAAGCAAAAAGAAAAAAGCCGGAAGTGGCGCTGTCGCTTAAGTGGTAGAGCGCTAGCCTTGAGCTGAAGAGCTGAGGGACAGCGCCCAGGTCCACAGTTCAGGCCCCATGACCAGACCAAAAAAAACAAACAAACAAACAAAAAGAACAACCTAGCTCTTTACAGAAAAACTTTGCCAACTCCTAAAATACAGTAGGCCTGCTTTATTCTCAAATATTATTACATTTGATTTTGAGCAAGCAGTCAAAATGAATGAATGAAAGAACCTATCAATGAGTGAATAAAGAATCAAAGGAAATTTCAGAAGCTAAGGCTTATGTGCACATTACTCAGCTTATCTGATGAGAACCCCTTGATTTTGTGTTATCACAGTTATGTTTAAATTGTGTGATCCACTGAGTGTTTCCTTGCCCTTAATTTTGTAAAAAATATTCCTCCCCAGAAGCAAATGGTGACCCCCCAAAATGGGAAACGTTATGAGCTTATGGGGTGAAGGGAAAGTTTTAGATCTGTTGAAAGGTGGCACGTTTTGTGCAGAAGTGGGGTATAACTATGGGAAAAATGACCTGAGCATGTGCAATGAAACCCATGTATCCTGAGCACTTTGTTTTCCTTTACAACAGTCTCCTTGGAACCAAAGCCCTGAGGGCACCAAGCACCTATGTATATGAACAGTGTCAGGCACCAACCTGGTGGAGTAATAAGGGTTCTTCTGTGTTCTTTACACCATCCAACGGGATGAATGTGTGGACTAGATGCTTCACACCTGGAGGATATATAAATTAAAAAGTTGCAATTATCAGAAAAACTCACAAATGAAAGTAAATGTTTTAACAAGGCTGGACACCATGAACACATTACAGAGTTCTGACTGGAAAACAAAATTGCTAAGCCAAAGGATGTTGCAATGTCGCCATATATACCAGCTAGATTTTTTACTCTAGAATAGCACATGGATCTGACACCCAGCAGTTTTCTTTTGCTATATTTGAAGTTTATATCCTGAAATTTCACATATAGCCCAAGTACAAAGATAGCATCATTAAAATTCAGAATTTCCATTCATAAACATCATGTGGGAAAATAGACTGTGTGCATACGCAGGCTAAAATTATATTGGCCTCTCTAAGGGCATGTTCAAAGACAGGAAGCTCAATCTTTCCCGGAAAGTCACATGCTGTTTTATTACCCATTGGGATGGTAGAGAATGTATTAAAACAAGGTGCCTCTTTTTCTCTTCCCTCTCTGCTCTGTCATCTTTACTTTAGTCAAGCATACATTTTTCCAGAGCCTTTTTATCAACATGCAAACTGATTGCATATGATTCCTTGCCCCTAAGCATATTTGCTCTATATGTTCCTAACCATAAAACACTTCATCCATTCCTTTGCTAACTCATTCAAAATGATTCCCCCAGACACTGTGATAGACCCTGAGGAAGATGAAGCCAATAAGAAAGATAGAGTCCTGCTTTTGTGACACTTAGTACAGCAGGGAGAGACAGGAAATGAATAAAATGTAATGGACCCACCCCCTCTATGTCTATGGAGCACTGGTCCACAATCCCTTCAGTCACCAAAGGCAGAGAATGTGCACATCCTTTATGTAAAATAGAGTAGCAGTGGCCTACAATCTCAATGGACATCCTCCTGTACACTGTAAACTATTTCTGGATTATCTATAATACCTAGATCATGGTTTCTAAGTATAACATAATGCAAATATATAAAATAGTTGTTATACTGTTATTCTGTTAAACTGTTTAGGAAGATAATAAACTCCTGAAAACACTGTGCATATTCTGTACAGGTGCAACCATTACTGGACTAACTGCATTTTTGATCTATGTTTGTGATCTGCTAATGTGGAGCCCATGAGTACTGAAAAAAACTGTGTATGTACTTTGGTGGCATAATGCTATGCAGACAAAGGAAATAACTGAGGACTGAGTGAGTGCAAAACTCTATTTCTTCATACAGCCTAGTCAAGACAACCTCTTACCAGGTGTGGTGGCACAAGCCTATAATCCTAGCACTGTGAAGGCTAAGGGAGAAGAATCATGACTTCTAGCTGGCCTGGGCTACGTAACTAGACTCTACTTTTTTTTTTTAAAGACAACCTCAGGTGGGCGTGGTGGTGCACAGCTATAATCCGAGCTACTTGGAAGGTTGAGTAGGAGGATTGTGGTCCACAGCCAGCTGGGAAAATTGTTAAGATTCTATCAAAAAACCAACAACAGTAAGGCAGCCTTGAGTTCACTACCCAGTGCCATAAACAAAACAACAAAATAAGATGATTAAGCTACCTCTTCAATAAGGCAACATTTGAGCCCAGCCTGGAAAGAAAGACATGAACAACTCAAATATATAAAGAAAATCAATTCTGGGAAGAGGACACAGCAAGCGTAAAGGTTAAGGAAAGTAACCTAGCAAGACTGTCTCAGAAATATAAAGGCATGAGAGCCAGCCACCAGGGGACTCGGGCCTGTAACCCTAGCTATTTGGAAAAGCGGAGAACAGGGTTATACTTTGAAGCCAGATCAGGTACAAAAGTTCCAGAGATTTCTGCTCAATCCATAGCTAAATATCATCCTTAGTCTGCCATCCCAAATTACAGGTGAGGCTGAGACTGGGAGGGTTGTGATTCCAGACCATCTGGGCAGCCATGGCCATCCATTTTCACGGATGAAAGCTAGATGTGGTGAGCCCAGTTACAATGGGAAGTCTAAAGTAGGCAGATCAACAGATGAAGTGCATGACAGGACAGGAAGGAAGACTCTATCTCAAAATAACCAACATAGTAAAGGGATGGAGGCATCGCGAAGCGGTAGAGCCACCAGCCTGGCAAGCACAAGGCATTGAGTTCTAACCTCAGTCCTGGCTAAACGTAAGTAAAAGCCTACAGAAGGAAGCAGGAAAATGAGAGAAGAGAAAGGTCCATGATGGCCATAAGGCTTGGGCTTTTTCTGAGTGAATTAGAACATCATCATGGGGATGGGAGGGGGGGAGTGTTTAGGCAGAAAAGTCACTTAATCTGATTTATATTTTAAAGTAATTGCTCAGCACATAGAAAGCAAAAAAGAGGGTATTTAGAAGGCTGCTGCAAGTAGATCCTGGTGGCCTGGACCACAGGGGTAGTGGTGAGGATAATGGGAAATGACAGGGAAAGAAAGAGAAAGCAACAGAGCGAGTTAATCTGATTAAGATGTAATACATGCATGTGTGAGATACCATGGTGAAACCCCTTTATACAATTAATGTACACTTAACAATGTACGACAAGAAGGAAAATGGGTTCTGTTGGGGAATAGGGGTCAGTGTGGGGGGAATGGAGCTGGTAAAGGACAGTGAATGTGACTAAAGCTATATATACATGTGGAAAAACACAACAATGGAACCTGTTGAAATTGTCTTAAGCAGGGAGATGGGGATGAGGGAGAGCAAGAAAGGAAATGAGGTACCCCATATGTATGGAAATAACAAAATGAGACCTCCCGAGTAACTAATATATGCTAATGGAAATGAGTTTTATAAAAGAATCTCTAATATAGATTAAAAGAGCTCTTCCACTACATACAAAATACAAACTAGTCACAACAAGTTTAAAAAAAAGTGAAAGAAGTTATAGAGACAGTTCTATGAAACCATGGAGCTTTATAGGACACAAAGGAGGTTTTATTGTTGAATCTGGGGAGTTGCAGGAGGCAAGGTAAGGTATACAGGAGAATTATCTGTTTTTCAGAAATAATAAAACTATTTTAGTTTTAACCAGATGAGAAATATTCCCTTGGTTAAGTCAAGAAATACATGCTAAGCAAATCCTTTGATCAGAGGTTCTCAGATGCTCAAGACACAGCAGGTTTAAGACAAGTAAGAATTCTCCCCTTTATGCACTAGCAACGTAGCCTACTGATTCAGGCAGAGGCAAAGAACCGGTACCTGGAGAAGTGCTCCCCTACCTCCCCCCTGCAGGCCCTGAAGAGCCCATCACCCAGTCAGTTACTGGGTAGAGACAGGAAGGAGGGCAACACAGGTACAGACGCAGGGAAGTCCCTTCTGACCAAAACAGGAAAGAAGACAACTGAGAGGAAGGCCAGGAAGAGGGCAGAAGCCTGGGAACCAGGTGAATAAAGTTCAATAGTCTGAAAGAACAGGTCCATTGGAGTTTAGCAGCCACAAATGGGAATTCAAACCAGTCAGCATGACATGTGACTATTTCCATTTCCATTCAACTACTCAGGGACAGGCACATGGTAGACAGAATGTTGGATTCAATCAGGCTGAAATTTTGCCAGGCAAATGTAGTATAAGTAAATGGAGACGAAACTCACAGGAAAATATAGTAGTTAATATAAATACATAGGCACTTAAAGACATATCAGATTACCATCTTAAAAAAACGGGTTAGAACGTTTCCCCATATGTATTCTCAAACATAATAGGTACTCTGAACTTTTTAAAAATACATAAATACAAGAATGTACCAGGGCTAAACTACTCATTAGGCACAGTCAAAATATTTCAGAACAAAATAGGATATAGGAGAGAGTTCCAGTGTATGCATGAACATATTCAAGACTGTGAAGAAACAAGTTCTGAGTTGTGTAACTTTTGCTGAAAGTCGTTTAATCATAAAACACCATGTATTCAGCAAATTAACATTACACTGAACACTAGTGTTCTACAGAACACAGTTTGGGAAATGTTAGTCCAAAAGACTTGGCAAGGAGAAGGGTCTTGCTCTAGAACAATGAAGGATCTGGAAACTTCAGCAGAATCCTCCAGGTGGGCAAATAGAAGGTAAAAGGCCCGGATGAAACAATGGCTGCTGTTTCTAGTAAATAAAAAAGTCTCATAGATACTTAGAAACAACTCTCTAGACAACAAAAATTTAGACGAATAAGATCAGCCCACTCACAGATTCCACTCTGTCCTTCTCATGAAAACAGCCCTGTACAGGAAACCATAGGAACTCAACATTTTCTACTTTAGAAGAAAATACCATCAGCTGTTCAGTTAAAATCTTCTTCCTTCATTGACTTGTTATCTCAAACCCTTCTTTCCCCAAATTACTTTTATCTGTTAAGGTTACAGGGTGATGTCACTATTTGGGGAGTATGAAAGGAAAACAAGCACAAATCTACCAGTGCTAAGTTCATGTGGCAATCACTACAGTTCTTCCAATATATATCTTCATGGTTTAATGCGCTATTCCTTAAAATGCATCATTTTAAAATGGCTATACATTAACTATGAAGCTTTATTCTTTGCTTTAATAATTTTTTTAGACAATCATTTATATCATGGCTTGTTACTAACTATATATTATTATGTATTATGTATTTTAGGAAAGGATTGCATATGCCTTCAGTAAGAATGTAAAAACAGCTGGGCATGGTAATATTCCTGTAGTCTCAGTATTTGGGTAGCAGAAGCAAAAGGGTACATAATGAGCTCTAGGCCAATCTGAGCTGCCCAATGAAATCCTTTCTCAAACAATGAAGCAAAAAACAACAAAAAAACAAAACAGAATAATATATATATATATATACACACAAATATATATTCATACTTCTTTAATTTCTTTCCTCCTTAGTCTACTACAACTGTAGAGTAATATTTTATAATTATCTGCCAGACTCATGATGATTATTTTAAAACAGTAACAATATTTTTTTGTCAGGTGTGGGGCCTGAACTCTGGGCCTGGGTTGCTGTCCCTCAGCTCTACAGGTCAAGGCTAATGCTCTAGCACTTGAGCCATAGAGCCACTTCTGGCTTTCTTTTTTTCTTGCTTACGTGGTGCTGAGGAATCGAACCCAGGGCTTCATGCATGTGAGGCAAGCACTCTACCACTGAGCCACCTTCCCAGCCCCAATAATAAATATTCTTTATACTCTTGATCGTACTAGATTCCTTTACAAATTGCAATTAAGAAACATACTTTGGCATATTATTGTTACTAAAGATAAATACATATTGATCAAAGTCTCTATTTAAAATAAGCCGATAGGAAAAATAAAAATAGTACTACTGTTATTTATTTTCCTGTTCCCAATATTTCATTCAAAAGTTGGAAGACTGTGAACTCTACTCAGACACTAAGAAGTCATCTCTTAGTCCCACCTAGTGTTCAAAGGCAGAAATGTAACTACAAAGAAACAGAACTTGAATCATATTCATCCTCATTCACCCTCTTCATTAGTCCTCCCTCTTCCACTGACATAACCCTGAACCACAGAACTTGCTTTACTTTATTGTCACTTATTTTTTTAGTGGTGTGTTTTAAGTTTCAAGTTGTTTCACCACGGTATTTCAATTGTGAATCTATTTTAATCAGAATTTAACCCTCTCTATTCCTTTCTCTTTCCCTGCCCTCCAACCCCTTGTTGTTTTTATTTTTTTTTCAAAGGGGTTTCACTTCCACAGCTAATGCACACATACAGGGCTCCACAGACCTGCATCATAATGGCTGAGTTTCTTTGGAGAACCTTATGCCACTTGGCCTCTTCCACACCCTACAACATGACTGCCAGATTTCTATCCAGTGCCCACTTCTTGTGATTCCCCATAGTAGAGAAATTCATGCTTTACCACTAACCCACAAATACCACACTTCATTGTGGTGAGCTCCCTACTTCTCCTTGCCATCCCTTCTTCACACACAATCCCTTCCCCCTCGTAGCAGCACATTAACTAACTTGCTCGAAGCTCTACCCCTTACTGACTTGAAAAAGACAAAAGTGATAGATACCATCTTAAATTCCCTGGTGTCAACAGTGTTGAACTTTCCTTTCTTCCTTTTTCTCTGGGATAACCCATAGTCTCAGATACTTCCACTCTCCCCCCCTCCACGTGCTGAGACCTTCTTCTGCCCCCAAATAGCTTGCCCCACAAGCCAGGCTCTAGGACCAGGGAGCTCTCCGTGGCAGCAGATGTCTCATCAGGCAACAGTCATCCTCTTTTGCTTCCAGCATCAAACTTTTCTGCTTGATTTCTCTTTATCATTTGTTTCTGCACCTAAAAGTTACTTTATTTCTGATGCCAGGTGATGATATAGATCTTATTGTTCGTACCTGTTGGAAAGGAAGCAACTGAAGCCTACAAGAGTGAAGCAAATACTGGAAACAACAAAACAAAACCACAGCTTGCTGCCAGTCCATACATATCCTACTCGTGGGTCACAATACAAGCTAAGGCTTTCTTTGGCCTGGAACAGTTCATTCCCTATCTCTGTATCAATTCCTTTCTTCTTTCACAGAATACCTCACTCCCATGTCCTTCCAGAAGCCTTCCCCATGAATGTTCCAGCGAGGGTGAGCCAATCCTTCATTCCATGCATCTTTGTAAGCCACAAGTGGTTGCCTCTAATAATTAGGCACTAACTAGCCAGCAACTACACCCAGCCAAAGCAGAGCTAATTGTATTTCTCTACTACCCCACATTATAAGGCTTCTGTGTTAAGCTGAAAGCTTCCTGGGTTCCCTTCGCTCTGGAACCCTCACATCAACACCCAGAGCTTCTCTCCCTAACAAAAAGGATCCCTCTATGAAAACAGCTGGCAGTACATGTAGAGTCAATCAGAGGTTTATTCTAAACCACTAACTCGAAGCTGCTCTTCTTCACGGGCACACATTTCACTGATGGGCACCCTTACTCATTAAGATACTATCATGAAACAGATCTAGCGCTGGAGGAAGCTGCAATCTCATTCATTTAGGTTTTGGTACTAAACATCCAGCCAGTCCTGTTGCTTTGCCTTCTTGGATGCTCAAGGACAAGGCCACATGAAAGAAGTATTTCTTTAAATAAAGTCTGCTTTAAAGGAGAAAGGGGGGGACTGATCTCTTTATGTGTTCTGCCCCTGACTCCAACTCTCCAGTCAAGGGAAGGAAGAAGGGAAAAGAGGTTGTGTGCACAAGCTGGGGGATATAAGGCTCTCCCTTCATTCCTCCCTTTCTTTCCTGGATTCAAAGTTCTTTCTAGTTCCAATATTTTGTAACATATAAGATCACTCCTAAGTCCAATGGCTATCCAAGGAACTTAATCAACCAGCTCAGAAGAAACACAGAGGGGAAACAAAGGTTTCTAACTGTAATCTCTAGCTACTAAGGAGGATGAGAACTGAGTCTGTCAGACTCATACCTGAAATTAACCAAAAAACCTGAAGTATAGGTTTGGCTTATGTTGTTGAGCACCAACTAGGCTTAAGAAAGCCAAGAAAGAGAGCCCTGGTCCTGAGTTCAAGCCCCAGTACCAGCACACACACACACACACACACACACACACACACACACACACACACACGCACGCACGCACGCACGCACGCACGCACGCACACACGCACGCACAAAACAAATTTTTTCAATCCTACATACTGTTCATCATGTTCCTTTGTAGAAGGTACACATTTCATTACAACGAAACACGTAGAACACAGATACATGTTCTCCAATCCCCAGTGCATATAAAAAGCGATGTAAGATCGCTGTTCAATTCAAATCGAAAAAAACAATCTCATTTCAAAGCTACTTTAAACAGAGTAAGGCTAGCCAATATGTAACCTCAATTACACACCTAAGCAATTGATGTAGATAAAAACCACTTCAAATATCAAAGAATATAACATTTAATAAAACTAGAGAAGTTCCAGTATATGTAAACAATTTTCAAGGTGCCTTTATTTCATATGAAGGAAAATACACTGTACTTGATTTCTGACAATTAACAAAATATGACTTTGTGTCAATAGTTAGAAGTGTAAATAATCCTCAAAGCCACACCATCCTAAAAAATAATAGCATCAGTTTGTGCTCATAAAAGTGCACAGAGTTTTAAGTTCTTTCTCAGAAAGAACCTTGGACCCTTCCTATTTTTCTCCTGAGGCATTCAAAATCAAAGAAAACTAGATGTGCCAAATCCTCTCACAATTTCTCATTTTCCCCAGGACAATATTTTAAAAGGCAATATATGTTATTTTAAAACAGCAATGTATGCCTTTAAAACACAGTAATACATATAAAATCATACAAATACACTAATATCTGCTCATTTTGTAAAAATCACATAAAAGCTTTAAAAAAATTCTCCCCAAATAATTTAGACTGTAATTTTAAAAAATAATTCACATGTTTAGTGATTAGTCACATACAAAATGTTATATGCAGTTGACTGCCAAAGTATCTTAGGGTTGGGATTTTGAGAATAGAAATACAGAGGAAACAATACTGCCTGTAAATTAATCATTGTTAGTACTGAGTAAGGTCTCAAGGGGACAACTTTGTTGTTGATTTTGTACATGCCTATGTTCAATAAAAGGGTTTTTTTCTTTTTATTACAGCCAGGCATGGTGGCTCATGACTGTAATTCCAGTTACATAGTAGGTGGTAAGAAGGAGGATCACAAATTGAAGCCAGCTCAAGCAAAAAGTTATGAAGATCTCATTGCAACCAACAAGCCTGGTGTGGTGGGATATGCCTATCATCCCAGCTACAATGGAGGCACAGACAGGAAGATTACTGTGCAGGCCAGAGCTGGACAAAAAGTTTGGGATCAAATAACTAAAGCAAAAAAGGGCTAGGAACATGATTCAAGTGGTAGAGTATCTGCCTAGCAGAAGGCTATGAGTTCAAATGCCACTACTGATAAAAAGAAAAAAAAATGTTCCAAACTGAATACAAACACATTTTATGAGAAAAAATTATGCTTTTCAGAAAGATATGGAAATTATTAAATATTCTGAAGAACTTGATCTTTTGTAATATAATCAAAAAATGACTTGTCCACAAGTCTTAACACATTACAATAAATGTAACAAATCAAATAAATCATAGAAACAAATAGTAGAAAACATTTAAAAATCTAAATAGTAAATGGCTTTGAACTGTAAAACAATCCAATTAAAACTGATGAGTGTCAAAGAATTGACTTCAATGAGTAATGGGAGTTATTGAAGAGTCTGCTGAATATTTAAACATATGAATGCAAAATAGTAGAGGATCTAGCAGAGGATCACAATAGCTCAATAGCTATGCTATGTACATGACCTTATAAAATGATGCTAATCAAAATGAACCGCAAGATATGAAAACAAGAGATTTTTTTCTTTAGTGTATTGTATGTTGTTATTTCACTTTTCTTTCTTTTTTTTTATTTTTCCTTTGGTTTACCCTGTTGTCACTGTTTTTTATTTCCGTACCCTTTGTATTGTATATAAGTTTATCTGATTTGGGGATGGGAAGGGGAATCACAGAAATGGTGAGACAAAAGACAAAGGGTGAACCAATCCAATAGCACCACTCACAAGACACTATGGTGGAAATGAACTTTACATTTTGGCAGGAAGGAGAGCTGGGTGGAGGGAATAAAAAACTATGAAAAACTGGATTGTTTTTGCATACACAGGATATTTTGCTGAGCTCTAGCAATCCAAACGACCTTTTAACTCTTTGTAAATAAAGACATCAATGACTTCATTGAAAACAAACAAACAAAAGAAGCTAGGGATGTAGTTCAGTGGTAGCATACTCCAGAGGAATGCCCTGAGTTTCACCTTCCAGCAAACAAACTTGACAGCTTTATTACAACGACGTTTTTTTCTTTTTGGTCAGTTGTGGGGCTTGAACTCTGGCCTGGGCGCTGTCTCTCAGCTCTTCAGCCCAAGGCAAGCGCTCTACCACTTGAGCCACAAGGCCACTTCCGGTTTTCTGAGTGGTTTACTGGAGAGGAGTCTCACGGGCTTTCCTGCCTAGACTGGCTTCGAACCACAGTCCTCAGATCCTGAGTAGCTAGGATTATAGGCCTGAGCCACCAGTGCCCAGCTACAACCATTTTTATAATTATATAATTTTATCCTATGTTGCTCTTACTAATTATATAATATTATATAATATATTATCATACTATATTATATATGTTATATAATTATATAACAATTATATATTAAATAATATATTGTTATATTATACATTACATATATTATATAATATATTATATATATAATAGTAAGCATTAAGAACAATATTCCTCAATTCATGTAATTGTACTCAGCTAGCAAGAATGGGTAAATTGGCTACTAGATTTAAAACTAAAACCGGAGATAAAAAATAAGTGCCTAAGCTGAGTGCTTGTGGCTCACACCTGTAATCCTAGCAACCCAGGAGGCTGACATCTGAAGATTATGTTTCAAAACCACCTTGGGGGCTGGGAAGGTGGCTCAGAGGTTAAGCGCTTGCCTTGCATGCCTGAGGCCCTGGGTTCGATTCCTCAGCACCACATAAGCAAAGGGTTCGATTCCTCAGCACCACATAAGCAAAAAGAAAAAAAAAGCCGGAAGTGGCACTGTGGCTCAAGTGGTAGAGCGCTAGCCTTGAGCTGAAGAGCTGAGGGACAGCGCCCAGGCCCTGAGTTCAGGCCCCATGACCAAACCAAAAAAAAAAAAAACAAAACAAAACCACCTTGGGCAGAAAAGTCTCCAATTAACCATCAAAAAGCTCAAAGTGAAGTTGTGGTTCAAGTGATAGATCACTAGCCTTGAGCAAAAATGCTCAGAGATAGTTCCCAGGCCCTGAGTTCAATCCCCCAGACCAGCAAACACATACACACACACACACACACAGTTCCTAAAAGCTGATGGAAGACACACTCAAAATGAATGTTTTTGTGTACATGTGAGTGCATGTTGGGAATGGTAGATGTGTACATTTTAATACCACGGGAGAAAGTCATGTAAAAATACAAATCATGAAGTAGCATTGAAGGGTATTATTTAGAAATATATGCAATATGGAACAATAAGGAAAAAAAAATTTGAGATAGGGCCAATCACTGTAATTTTTTGTTATGAGCTTTGCATTGTCACTAATTTAAAAACGTGTACCTAAATTTACCCAGACAGACGTTAACTTCTAAAAAAGCGTGCATAAATGGAAACTGTCTTACCAATAGTCATAGCTCTCATCCCAGTTGTCAAAATGGACCAGGAAACGATTGTCCACCATATCTGTTACCGTAGCAACACAGATGAATGAAGGATTCTTTTTGTCTACAGCCTCAAGCTTCATTCCAACTCGAAAGCCTGATGGGATCACTGTCTACAGAAACATGCAGATTTAATTAGAGATAAGAGCACACCAAACCCAGCACACTCTGCACCCCCTGCTCCAAGGCCCCGCATCTACTCCTCTACTCACATAATTTAAAAATCCTGTGCCAGTTTCACAGCAGGGTTTCTTTCCAACAAGCAGCAATAAAATATATTTTTTTTAAAAAAGGCTTTATGGCTACACTCAACAACCTGAGCCTCAAAACTAAAACATCCACACCCTGGCAGGGCTTAAGAAAATTTGAATGCATTTTGCTAGCTTGGTTAGAAGGCTACATTAGGTAGGCAAGCTATATTCACCAGGCAGTTTACATTCTGGCCTTCTTTTCCTTGATTACAGACTTAGCGATGAGAATTATTTCCCACAGAATATGCACTTAATCAAGTTCAAAATGTGCCTGAGTCAGTACAAAAGCACTCCCACTTCTGAGTGGCTCTCTCCAGAGTACTGCCGAAAGTAGGTCATCATGTATGAAGGGCTGCAAATTATTACAACTCTTACTTATCACTAGATATTTTGAATCCACTGCAGAGGATATAATATACATTGTTAATATACATTGTCACTCAAGAGAGTTTGCATTTAAAGAAAGTCTAAAGATGATCAGCTATTTGGGACTTGAAACAAATGCAAGGAAAATTCACTGAAGAGTAAGTGCTGGAACGGCAGTAATATTGAAACACCTTTGACTACAGTATTTTGTGAGGAAAAATGCCCTAGTCTCAGAGCAAGGCACTCAAGATAGCAATTATGTCAATTACAATACACTAAGTCATCTTCTCTCCTCTTCTAAAATACTTTTACATTCAGACTGAAGCACACAGATATTCCGTGTTAGGAAAAAAACCAAATGTTATTCACTTTACTATAATTATATAGTTATCACTATAGACAGTCATGTATCTGAAAAATGTTAGAAGTCCTATATAAAATGAAGGAGCAAGCATAAATAATACAGAAAAATTCACCATACATTTCAATTCTGAAATTATCAATTATAACAATAAATTTTTGACTATTCTGAGGGAGACAATCTAGAAACAATAACAACAACAACCAAGAAACAGAAAAAATGCTTCTTTGATACCAAAACACATGGTAAGGTAAGTTGTATGCTGGCCATGAAGAGTTGAAAGCAGTTAAATCAAAGCCCAGACAGTAGTCATCATCAGAGAATTTGATAGGGATTAGGAAACATGGAGCAATGTGGGTGGAGCAGACAAAGAGTGTTGGGATTCCACCTAAAAGGCCTTCCTTCCGGGCACATTTTATAAGAGAATACCTTCAGACAAGTCAGTCTTTATATTTTAGCAATTAAGCTATCCTCCTAATTATGATACATATTAGAAAGTAATAAGCTGGCTCTTAGATCTATTAGGCATATTCTCTCTCTCTCTCTCTCTCTCTCTCTCTCTCTCTCTCCCCCAGACACACTCACTTCTTCAGTTTTTTTAGTCAAGCTGGTTTATATTCAATGTAATGAGAGAATATTTCATCTATGAGATGTATGCCCTCAAACCAACTGCTTAGCATCATTTGCCAAGTGGCAGGGTTTTTTTTCCTCCCACTCCTGATATTTATTTTCATTTGGAGGGGCCCCTGGCAGGTGACATCACCAACTCTCACCTTTTACTTGCAGTGAAGCTGACAAGTGAATCTGGAAAGGAGGAACTGGGTTAGAGGCAGTGTGCAAGCTAGGATACAGGATGCATGGTTCGTACTCTGCTGCTGAGGGAGTAGCACTCCCTGGTCCTGGGACTGATGGCAATAAATCCCTTTGATTGTAAGGTCCCGAATCCAAAGATCATTTGTCTACTTGATCTCCAACCTTGTCCTTATCAGTTTGGTTTTCCACCATTCTTTTAGTCAGATCAGAACTTGGAAGAGGCATATAGTATAAAATAGTACCGGGCCCTCTCAGACATGCCAATGCAAGTCAAGAAGTTAGAGAAAAAGGCACATACATGCAGCCTTTGCCTCCACTGCATGGCAAACAAGGCTACAAGCTGGAGAGAGGGCACATAGTCACCCGCTATCTCCTGCCTATATGCTCCAATGGGACTACACTCATCTCACTGGGTGAATCCCATGTGAACAGCACTCCTAATTAAATGATGACAACAATAAAATATCCCAGGCAATTTATTTTTTATGTATCTTAATTGCAAATCACACCTAGCTTTTGTACTGTGTTGTCTTCTACCATCCTATAACAAGACAACCATGACTGGAGATATTTACTCATAAAGATTTTAAGCTAATTTTAAAGTTTAATTAAGATAAGAGAAGTCTATTTACCAAGGTAATAAAATTTATCACAGTGCCTTGTTATCATTTGTAATTCATCCTGTGAGACACTCAAAACTCGCTTCCTTTGAAGAGAGAAGTATTTTGAAGGTACTTACTATATTCTGATTTTCAAATAATGACTTAGGCGCAGCTTGGGCTTTGCATGTCTTCAAATATGTCTGCCAATTAAATTCTTCTTCTTTATATCCTAGAATACAACCAGATTTGAACAGGCGTAGTAAAATATCAAAGGACTTCACACTGAGTTTATCACCCATGTCTACTTTTATCTGTAATTCAAGCATGACAAAATCAAGCAATCTCATGATTTCTTTGGTAAATAAAATTTAACCCATAACTATACCTGTAGTTTAGGCACAGGTATATTTTTCTGTCAACAAAGTTTATTATTACTTTTCCAATTCTAAATAAACAGTAATGAGCCGAGCACTGGTGACTCACCCCTATAATCCTAGCTACTAAGGAGGTTGAGATCTGAGGATCACAGGTATGAGATCTATGAGACTCTTCTCTCCATTAAACTATCAAAAAAAACCTGGAAATGGAGTTGTGGCTCAAGTGGTAGAGCAGTAGGCTTTGAGCAAAAGAAGCTCAGGGACAGCCAGGCACTGGTGACTCATGTCTGTAATCCTAACTCTTCAGGAGGCTAAGATTCGAGGATCACAGTTCAAAACCAGCCTGGGCACAAAAGTCCATCAGACTCTTATCTCCAATTAACTACTAGGAAGCCTGAAGTGATGCTGTGGCTCAAAGTGGGAGAGCACTAGCCTTGGGGGAAAGAACTCATAGGGACAGTGCCCAGGCTTAGAGTTCAAGCCCCACAACCAACAAAACTGAAACAAAACCACCACCACCACAAAACAACAACAAAAAAACAATAGTGTTCAGGCCCTGAGTTCAAGCTCAAGGACCAGAACCAAAATAAATAAATAAGTAGTAATGTTTACAAAGAAAAGAAGTGAGAAACACAAATATATTTTATACCAGTGTACTTCTAATCATCAGAATCCTTTCATCAGTCTGTTGGTACAACTCCTGGGCAGTGTGGACAGTTAAGGGCAGTAGTCAAATTATTTTCCCTCACCTGTTCTAATTAGGGGGCTAACTAATGGAATCAGGTGGGAAGTTGGAACAATAGTAATAAAGCAGGTAAATCTCTTCAGCTGGTCACTACAAAAATGGTCATCAGCAAATTGCAGTCAGAGAAATATTCCTGCTCTAATTTTCACAATTTCATACAAGTCAACATTTTCTTAGAAGTAGAAATTGAACATTTTACTTTATCTGCTAATGAGCCCTCTCTTAGATCATCATTAAAGTCCAAAAGGCAATAAGAAGAGCTAATAATTCACCAGATATATAAGAGGTTAATTTAGAAAAAGACTTGCATTCTTCCTTTTTTACTTTGTTTCTAGGTCCTTCAGCTATCTGGAAATACAAACCACCACTAAGTTTATTTTTTTTTAAATTTAAAATCAAAGGATTTCTCTCACTCTAATAAATTTGTATTTTTCATTATGGAAAAAAAGGCATGGATTTGAGGCTACTTGAATTATCTTAAAACCTGAATTCTTACAATTTTCCAACTAATATCCAGGAAACTAAGTTTTTACTGAACATAAAACATGAAACAAAAGCAGCAGTACCTTTGGGAGGATGGAGCTTATGACCAGTTTTCTCACACCACCCGACTGGGTGAAGATCCAGAGCATCTGCATTTACCCAGAAGTCGTAGCAATCTGAATAGCCATCAAAGTGAAGCTTTATCCGGTATCCACAAACCTGAAATACGTAAGCAGGTTGAGCATAATGCTGCCTATGTCCATCAAACCAAACTCAACAGCAACAAAAAGAAGTTAACAAATCACAATATCTAAAAGCAGTACTGCAAAGAACTTAAGCTCAGGTGTCCAGCACCCTCTCTAGCTATTCAGGCTGGCTAGACAGGATCCCTGGAATGCTAGTAAGAACTCACTCTTTGTAACACATGCTATACCTGAGAAATTGTGTGTTTATGGGACCGAAGTTGGGTCACAAGTGCAATTTCTCAGTGATCTTCCTTCTTAGCAGGAGCAGACAAATTCCAAATGACCTGCTCACACAGACCTCTACCCACTTCAGGAGTGCCCGTTCTGCAGAAGCCCACACAAGGAGTTCGACACAGAATGCAGAGCCAGTGAGATTAATCCCAAAATAACAAGGGAGCTGAATAGTAACTATCAAGAAAACACCTCTAAAACACACTGTTAAAATGCAAGTGGCAGAACAGATTATTCGGGATGAGTCAGTTTATGGGAAAATGATATTTATGGAAGTTCATGTGTATAGTTATATACTTGTCTATATACATATCAAAAGTATACACATTCAGCAAAGGTGCTGCTGGCTCATGCCTGTAATCCTAGTTTATCTGATGATCACAGTTCCAAGCCAGCTCAGGAAGAAAAGTACTTGAGATACTATCTCCAATTAATCAGCAAAATGCGAGATTGGAGGCATGGCTCAAGTAGTAGAGAGCTAGCACTGACTGAAACAAAAGCCCAATTGAGAAAGCAAGACCCTGAGTCCAAGCCCTAATACCTGCATACACATAACACAAGATATAGACATTTTATACAGATACGTTTATATATACTTACACATATTCATTCATACAAGCAGCATTGGAGACTGGGCTACCTGAATGATAGGAGACTGGGCTCCATTTCAAAACTCTGTTGCATTCAGAGGTAATATGCTCTAAGAGATGGGAGGCACTTGGTAGGCATTGTGACCATTATTCCCTGTGATTACCAGCACCCAGAGGTACATGCTATGTGATCTGTAGGACTCGTGCTTCTTACAAATTCACTCAATCACTATAATAACTAAAACGAGTGTCCAGGGCCTTCTTAACCATTTTGGAGGAATTTTTAAAAGATGTGTTACCCTGGTTCAAGGGAAGGAGCAGGGAAGTCAGCATAGGAGGAAGAAGTATTTTAAAAAGTGCTCTCAGTACTATAGTGGACTTGTAATATATATGAAAGTATCTGTATGTGACCTCATCACCTTAGCCTGAAATTTTCAGAGATATCCTGAATACTAAAAAAAAACCTATCTGCTACTCCATTCCTTACATTAGGGACCATGGCATGATCTGTAGTTAGAGAGACTGGGGTTCAAGCCTATCCTGCAACTCTGTGGCCTGGTATACATCACTTCACTCCTCTGAGTCATAGTTCTCTCCTCCTTAGATCAGGGATTTAAAAACAAACAACAACCCAAAAAAAAACCCATGGCCTGAACAAGTCAGACTTCTGCACAAGGTGGAAGATCAGGTTGATAACGTATCTGTAACACTAAGCACTATGGCATGAAGTAAGTACTCCACCAACGGTAGTTTTTCTCACTATAATACCCCCCATCATCACTTCTATCTTAAAAATAAAATGAAGCACCACTTACCTCAGCCACAGTGAGGACACAGTACACGGACTGATGCTCAGGATCCACACCTTCTAACTTCATGCCAACTTTGAATCCATTTTTGTTATATGGAAAAGACTGGTGCTATAATACAAGATGACCGCAGCTTAAGTATGGACACAAAGGGCCAAACTACCCCTAAACCCTAAAAGATCAACCCAATAAAAACAGACATGTCTATAAAGAAGTCATAGAAAGAAAAGTTCATGACTTGGAGCCTTTATCTTTTATATATTTTAAAAGATAGTCAACATTACGATCAGAGTCACACAAAAGTAAGATGTATTTCACCTGTCAGACTGGTAAGCCTCAAACCGTCTGAGGACTCTGATAAACTGAAATGGAATAACCTTCAGACTTTTCATGTTAAAAAAAAATGAAGTCCAAAAAGTATAAGGCACGTGGTTAAAATGCCAACTGGTTAAAGAAAGAGAGGATTTACGAACGAAGGCTGTTTATATGTACATATAATTGTAGCTACTTGAGGAGAAGCAAACTTGATACTTTGGATGATATGGGTAGGAGGAACATCCATTTTACTCTTTGACATATGATCTGAATCAGATGAATTACATTATGGCCTGAGTCATCTGAATGCATCCAGACTCATATAATCAGCTGTACTTTAACGTCTTAAAAAATACTAACAAGTTTATTCTGTCAAGAACCAAGGAGATAATGATACCTATATCTATATCTATACACACACACAACCAGTATCTATATCTATCTCTCTATATACACATACACACACAAGCATACACACATGTGCAACTAAATTATCTAGAACAAGAACAGATGTAGTTACTATTACGTTTATATTAAATATTATTTACTTGGATGTAACCATTCTAACATTTATTGTTCATTACTTTGAAAAGTTTTTCCTTACATTCATTCACAGAAGAAAAGACATCCATGGAAGGTTTACAACGGATTATGACTTAAAATAATTTAATAACAAATAAAGATTTGGGTCAGCAAACCACAATATATGGGTCAAATCTGGCCCACCATCATTCTGGAATAAAGCTGAGAAAAACTGGAATAAAGCTCTCGGCCACAGAAAATGTTTAAGTCATGTTATACAAATAAGCTACATTGTTGCAAAAGACACCTACAACACTATCTCACCTTTTATGAAAAAAGTTTACTGAGCCTTGTTTTAATCCTGGGACAGCAATTCCTACTTCAAATTATTCTTGGTATCTACATCTGTAACTGATTTTAAATTACTTAGATGAAGTATTTTTCTTTTCACTAATATCATAAAGTAACTCATTTGAAGTTACCAATAGGATGCAAATACCAGTAATTCATTCATCTTTATTCTCTCAAGACCATGATAATTTAAATTTCATGCCAGTTATTTTTTAATGTATTGATATCTCAATAACAGTATTAGTATTCCTGTTCAAAATTAAGAGTGAAAAGCCCAGTAAATGTTGAGAGAAATCTGTGTGTATGTATGTGTTTCTGTGTTTATATGACTGTTTATGACCTGGGGAAGGTGTACATGCATTATCCTGTCTGTGGAAGTGCTCCTCCACATGACCCACACGCAAAAAGTAGAATAAGAAATTATCCCAAGTCACATTTCCTAAGCAGATAGTAGAAATAGCAATGCTTATTGAGACCCGTATTCCTTGTCTTTTGCCCTCATAGACAATCTCTCTGGAAGATGCCATACCTCCTTGAACAGCTTTGTGGGCACTGCCACAGCTTTCTCTTCCTCCAGGTAGGATGCCCAGCACCACGATTTCTTGCCTTTTGGTGGCAAACCTGAAAGACAAGTGAAACTAAATGTAAGAAATCGATGGTTGTGAGTTTACACTTCCCCAACTACTGCTATGCCTGGCCCTTTTGCTTCCATGGCTGGTGTGTCTCTTGTCCTGGTCCCTCCTCCAGGAAAATAAGAAATGAACTGTGGTATATAACCACAGTAGGAGGTCCCAAGAAAGAAGTGTCAGAACTTTGAATAAATGAAGATGAGCAGGAAGCCAACTTAGAACAGCATCATGGAAGCAACAGATTCCAGAAACAGGATGCTCAAAACATTTTCCTAAGACATTAAGATGCTTAGAAAAGACTAGTACACTGAATCTTTAAAAAATGATTGCTACTGCTGGCAAAGAAAAAAATAAATAAATCAATGTAGTAAAGGTCAGATTTTTTCTTTTTTTTTTCTTTCTTTTTTTTTTAAATTGTGTAAATACCATACAGAGGAATTACAATTACATGGGCAAGGTAATTAGTACATTTCTTATCAAGCATTTTTGCCTTCTTCTTTGTTTTCCCATTCCCATCGCTTCCCATCTCGCACCCCTCCCCCAAAGTTGTAAAGTTCATTTTTCAACATAATGACTTGTACATCTCATTGTTACAATGGGTCCACCTGTAGCCCTAGTTAAACAATTTCTTTTTTCCCTTCCCCTCCACAAATTATACCAACATCAAATGCAGTGAAAACAGGGGTTATATTGTGGAGGAGGGACATACAAACCACAAAGAAATATATTATAAATATGTTAGACACAATAGCAAGAATGAAAAAACATTTGAGTCCTTAACTTGTGGTTCATTTCGCTTAACATCAACTTATCTGACCATTTCTGCTTGTCTCAGACATATACTAGTTGTTGCAAATAAGGGAAACCATGGTACATATGTTTCTTTGGGCCTGGCTTACTTCACTTAATATAATTTTTTCCAAGTCTTTCCATTTCCTAACAAATGGGGCAATGTCATTCTTTCTGATGGAGGCACAGAATTCCATTGTGTATATATACCACATTTTCTTGTCAGATTTTTTAAATGTAAAAAGAATAAGTAATAAAAACAGAGAAGAAAGCAAGTCATGGTGATATACACCTATAATCCAAGCACTTGAGAACTAAGTAAGGGAAGCAGATGGTGGATTCAAGTCTAGCCTACCTACAAAGAGGCCTTGTCTACCAAAATAAATGAAAACAAAAAGGAGAGGAAGCAGTTAGTTAACACTTTTGTTTGGGATTAATTTGGCAATATTAGAAATGAAAGGAGCACAAGAGCTTCAGCAGTAGCAAAGGTGGTTAAAGTACTTGGGGAATGTGCAGGACAAGTAAAAGTAGAATATTTTAAGGGGAAAATGACTAAAGGAACTTCTAAAAGATTCAGGGTCTGAAATTTCATCTAGAATAGACTTTGAAGGGAAAAAATCGCGACACAAAAGAGACATTCTGATACAGAGTAACTAGGAATATAACTGACTCCCTCTGATCTCAGATGGAAAGTAAATTTCCGTAAGAAATCACACAAGTTTCCACTGTATGCTTGAGGCAGGTGGAAGGATTTATCGACCACTTTCTGAGGGATTAGTGCTAGCTGGGCAAAGCAGAGTGACCTAGAACCAAGGCCAACCAGGACAGACACAGCAGGTCCTGGGGATAAAGCCAAGGGGAGGATGCTGAGGCTGCTGGGAAAAGGCCCCAAAGTCTACCAATCCAAGTATGAAAGTGAGGGTGGGCTTCCTCCTGAGAACAAAATGCTGCCTGCGGAACAAAGCAAGAAGAGAAGGTACCAAGTCAGGAGCTGTACTTCCTGTGAGAAGAAACTTACAAAAGGCCTAAAACTTTGGGAAAGGAACAAGAACAGATGTTTTGGTAAAGGTTTAAATGCAGGCACTACCTACTTAATGAATAAACAAAGAGGGTCCCACACTTACCCTGAAGGCATTTAGAAGTTACTAATCCCAAGTCTTTCTCCAAAACCTACATTAGTATTGACAAAATGGAATGAAAGAGGAGATGGAAGCAACACTGTTGTGCTGACAAGGTGCAGGACGATGAAAACTAAAACTTCTACTTGAATCAACTATTTTCAACTTCACCCTTGCTTTCATCAGCTCACCTTGTTTTAAGACAGCTGGATCCCCCCGTCTTTTCCTCCGGGCTCTCTGAGAGCCCCGCAGTATTCTTCCATCTTGTTTGTTCTCCTGCAGTAAGAAAGAAAAATACTGACTTTGAAAGTTCATGAAATTGGCACCAATAGAAATCAGAGGGCTGTCAGAAGGCTTTTTGTTTTTTGTTCTTCCATTTCACTTCATAACTTTTATGGAAAGTAAGGATATAGGCCATTTGAGTTCTGTCTTCATTTGAGAACTGTGTTGCTTTTGGCCTGAGGTCACTAGCAAAAAAGACTGAATGTTTCCAAGAGCTACACTCTGCAAGAACAAGGATGATGTGCTCCCCACCCCCACATCTGGCTTTACCACCACTCTTCTCCCTCAGATCTCACTAGCCCCTTTCTTAGGCCACTCTGCTGACAACTGCCAATCTAACAATTTGTTTGTCTGGTCCTTAAGTTGTCAAAGTCATTCCTGTGCTGAAGAGTCCCAACCTCCAACCCCAGCTCTTGGTTCCTGTCTCCAAATGCCTGCATTCAATGCTTATTTGGGATATTCAGTTGGACTCAACATGATGATTAGCAATGCAAAAATTATTTTTTAAAATCATTCTCCAAGCTGAGTGCTGGTGGCTCATGCCTATAACACTCCTAGCTATTTAGGAGGCCGAGATCTAAGGATCATGGTTTGAAGCCAGCCTGGGCAGAAAAATCTATGAGACTCTTATCTCCAATTAATCACCAGAAAACTGGAAGTGAACCTGAGTGAAACCCTGAGTGAAAAAGCTCGGGTACAGTGCCCAGGCCCTGAGTTCAAACCCCAAGATTGACATTTAAAAAAAAAAAAAAAACCTTTCTCCAAAGGAATAATGTTTAACAATTAGGAGAAATCCCTAAGCACTAGAAAGTCATAGAAAAGAAACAACCACTGTTATTTATGTGTCCAAGAAGAAAGCAAAAATTACCTAATATGATAATGTCAAAGGGTAGCCGGTGACCGTGTTAAACTCATCATGCCTAAAAGAGGACACTGCCGCTACTCCACCTCTCCCTTCCAATTCCAGACTTGTTCAATCCTAAAATCTAAGACTTAGCATCGCCGATTCTTCTCTTGCCCTCCTACACACTGACATCCCTACCTCTAAAATTGAATTTGTAGCTGACATGTCTCTTACGTAATCTATTTTAAGAACCATCTAACTGGTTTCCGTGATTCTACTTCTGCTCACAAGCCCCTAGCTCCTGTAAAAACATAAACTACATCAAAGCATTCCCTTGCCTTCAACTTTCTATATTTCCAACAACTAAACCTGCTACACCTTTGGGACCCTTCTCTAGAAGTTCTGTTGTCCAGAGGGCTCCTCACTAACTGCACAAAGGAGGCTCCTCCTTCCTGTTCAGACTACAGCGGTCAGGTGACCTTCTTTGGGAAGTCTCCCTGAAAACTCAATGCAGAGTCATCCAATCCTAGAGCCCTATTTTTAGTCTCAACATAGCACTTAAGATGAGCTGACATTTCTCCTGTTCATTTTGTTTGCTTATTATACACCCCCTTTCCCAGAACAACATGTCTCTGGGAGAAGACCCTGTCCCTTACTTGCTTTACTCATGTCTACATTCCCAGCTCACAGAGCAGTGACTAGCAAATAACAACTGCTATATATTGATCGTAAGTGAAATGCTTCAAGATGTCCAAGTTCTCTGTTCACAGAGAACCAGGAATACTACTTTTCAAGATCTTTATTTTTTAAACCGCACATTTTAAATAAATCTTCCTCAAATATACTTGCTATTTACATATCATTTCCCACCCACTCACATAGTTTTATGAGATCTGTCTGTAATTTAACCAATTGGGTTTGGCATTTTGCAGGTAATAGGAATTTAAGCTTCATCTATGAAATGTGTTATGGCCTCCTAGCCCATCAGTAAATTCCAGTACACTCACAACTTCCTCACCCGAGATATGTATAATTATGATTCCCATTTTGATATGGGGATAAAGGCCAGGAAAGGTTAGGTAATTTCCCCATTATACCTGTCCCCAAACCCACATTTGAACTCAAGCAACTCATCTCAGTTATAGAGCAGAGTTGGGAATTGCCACCCGCCATGAACCCCTGTGCTCCTGGGTGGGCAGACAAGAAGTACTAACCATTTCATCATCTTTCTCTTCTCCATCTTCCTTGGAGTCTGCTTTCAGGGATAATTTTGGTTTTTTCTTCCGACTACATTTAGGGTCCTCTTCCTCATTGTCTTCTCCTACGTCCCTTTCTTCCTTCTGATCTCTGTTGTGTTTATAACCCCAAAACAGTGAGAGGAAACAATACCTATCAAACATCTACATGTTGATTGTCAATGCCAAAATTATTTTTAAAAATCACTCTCTAAAGGAAAAAAAATTTAATCACCAGGAGAAATCCACGGGTATTAGATCTACTGTATATAGGGATACTTAAAAATCACTGTTACACAGAAAGTTTGTCAAGGCAAAAATTGGAAATTTTACATGTTAATTTTACAAGGAACAAGCAATCTATGTGAAATAAGTTCTACCACGTTTATAACTACTCTCTGCCATCTACACTAATAAAATAATCAATTACTTAACATAATTGTCTTTGGAGCAATTCTGAAGGTAAAGGATCTAGCAATTATTAAAAAATGGCAAATCCAGTGGAAGAGGCCAACTACAACTTTGTTAAAGCATCAACAGGCCAAAAACAATTTCTAAGGCTATACTGGTTGAAATATCTGAAGTGGAAAGCTTAAGTTATTTATCGTAGTAATTAAATTCAAGAAACGTATCTTTTTGCTGGTAAACTGAACTCTGGCAGACAGTCCCCAAGTGTGAAGGCCACAGAACACTGCCAGCCACAGGTGACCTCCTTTATCGGCACTCTGAGATCATTCTAGTACCAATCATTAAATTAACCACCACAGTCATTTGTGTTCAGTTAAGTGCCCATCACCTAAAGTGAGGGAGCTTTGTTCTATATGTGGAGTTTTAAACAAGTTACCAAGAAGTCCCAAAATATAAGCAAAAGTGGGTTGCCCTAAATATCAGTATCATGAAAATACATGCAGAGCCCAGAAACATCTAAACACTCTTTTGGGGGAAGTCATCAAATTAATGTGAATACAAGGCTGTAGACAGAGGCAGAAGCTGACTCTGGGGAAGAACTTTAGCAGTGTAACTCAGATCTGGCGTGACACAAGTTCTAGGTCCATAGGTCTCCAGAGGGACAGCTCTGGAGAACCAAGAGGGTTACAGATGTCAGTGAGTGCATTTACCCTCTGCAGCCTCAGATATTATTATGCCTTTCTATTCTAAAACTCATTTTATAGATGAAACAAGGCAAGAACCTACTTGTCTTTCACATGCCGAGCACAATTCTGGCTGCAATAGTTTCCTCCAGAAAGACACTCATCTACAGTGCCATACTGGCAACAGTTCTCACAGAATTGAAGCCCTTCTTTCATTGGGTCCTTCAACCTGAAGGGTACCCCAGTCTTCTCTGAAAAGACTAGAAAGTGAAAAAGAATTAAAAGCATGTCAGAAGGTATTCCACTATATGCATCAACTTTCTTTTCTAATAATTTTTGTTAGCCACACATAAAGAGTAATGTTTGCTGAATGAATGAAATATTGAACTATCAATAAAAAAATTACTTAAACCACTTCTGTAACAACAACAAAAACCTGCAGAAAGGTTAAAGAAAAGCAGGCATCAGGCTTTTTGTGCAGAATTCCATGTAAAGGAAAAAAAATCTGTAAATTCAAATACAACTATCAGTCCACGGTATTTGAATCTTTAGGTGGATATTGGATAAAATTGAAAATGGCAAACAGCTGAGTATGATGGCTCAAGCCTGTACTCCCAGCACCTGGGAGGCTGAGACAGGGGAATCACAAGTATAAGACCAGCACAAGATACACAGCAAAACCCTATGTCAAAAAAGTAGGTGGTGAAGATTTATATTATTTAATGTTTAAGCCTATTAATGAGTACTTCTGATTTAACTGAATCAATCAACATTTCTATTTTAATGTAGTAGATGTCCTGAATCATAATAATTCAATGTCTTAGGAACTCACATTTCCTTTTGTCTGAATTGCCAGACTAATCATTCATTCAGCATACATTGATTAAGCACCAATTTATACTAGACATTGATACTGATAGTACAGACCTTTGCCCAAGACAGCTCACATTCTAGAAGAGAAGACAGGCAAGAAAACTAATATTTATAATAAAATGTGATGCATGCAATAATAGAAAGATGGACACATTCCAGAAGTTGTGCAGAAGAAATGCTTCCTTCTACCAAGAATGAGGTCAGAGGATTTTCTGCTACAAAGCTTCAACAGGGTTTTGAAGGCCACAGAGAAATGGACAAAGAGAAAAGTAGCTTTTGAGCCAGGAGGGGAAAAAAAGAACACAGCATAAGAAAAGACAAGAAAGCATGAAATCATACAATGAGAAAATGACATGTAATTACATGTTGCTGGCACAGCTGCAACATATACACAAAGAAGGGAACCGAAGGTGAGGAGACAAAGCAAGCAGGTGGGTGGGTACACAACCTTTGAGTGTTTTGCAACAGAGAATCAGCAAAGTGTCAGATAAGCAGTCTACATAAGTTACTCTGACTTTGGAGGGCAGGATAAGTTGGAAGGGGGTGAAATTAGAAGCTAAGTGATTTTTATTTAAAGAGACTTCTGAGATAGTTCAGGGAGGAGTTAATATAGGCCTAAATTAAGGCAGTAGTAATAAGTACAGGAAAGGCCAGATCTGAGACATTATTTAGGAAATAAAAACCAAGAGCTTTAAGGAAAGGATACGGGATGGGGAGAACAAACTCAGGATGACTCCTCTATTTCTTGTTTGTCCACTGGGTAGATGGTGCTACCATCAACTGAAGTGTGAGTTACAGAAGAAAGAACAGGTTTCCGGGGTGGGGAGGGAGGAAGAAATAGAAAATGAACTGAATTTCAGACATGTGGAATTTGAGGTACCTGTGGGACATCCAGGTGGAGATGTCCAGTAGGCAGGTGGAAATACGGGCCTGGAGCTCGGGGGAGAGGTCGGGGCTGGAGATATAGATTTAGGAGTCATCAGCATATAGGTGTTAGTTAACAACCATCGGAGTAGATAAGAAAAAATAGTGGCAGGCTTTTGGCTAAATCACCTGAGCAGGTGATGACAACTTGGATTTAACTTGATCACTTCCAACTAACCTTATGCTATTACAGATCTGGCTTTAGGAAAGAAGACAGTTTATGGTTATTTTAAAATCTAACACTTGGCCCCAGTTAGGCTCATTACAGAAATTTACCTAAGAACATGAAATACAAAAAGCATCCAGGACTCTCAATGTGCCAGCCTATCATAAAAACCTTAGATATTCTTATCTCTAATCTTTTCACAAGAAATCCCATGTGGCTGACTCTTTCTTACCTTCTTGAGCGGTTGGTACCATCCATGTGGTCGTAGCCGTTGCTTTTTTAACACTTTCCATCTCACTCTCATCCGTAATCACCTCCAGAGCTCCAAACTCATTCACCCGAAACTAAGCAACAGAGAAGGGAAGAGCAGGCCTTACAAAAAGGTCAGGACAGTATTTACTTCATAACTGATAGAGGCAATCTCTAAAAGCAAATTAACCATGTGTTGAAAGTTAAACAATTCCATCTTGGATGAAGCTGCCAAGGGTGAAACTGCTGGATGTTACTGGTTTTGGGGATCGAGGAAGGAGAATGGAACAAAACAGCAACCACCATTGAACCTGTGCTCTCAGACCATGTTGCCACAGACTTGAGTTTTGCTTATATTGTCATTCAAACACACTCTTTTTTTTTTTTTTTTTTTGGATCCGGTCGTGGGGACTGAATTCTGGGCCTGAGCACTGTCCCTCAGCTCTTCAAGCTAGCTCAAGGCTAGCGCTCTACCACCTGAGCCACAGTGCCACTTCCGGATTTTTTCTTTTTGCTTATGTGGTGCTGAGGAATTGAACCCAGGGCCTCAGGCATGCAAGGCAAGCGCTCTACCACTGAGCCACCTTCCCAACCCCTCAAACACACTCTTTACTCAGACTTTTTTTTCTTTCTCTCATATTATTGCTAATTTAATAATAAAAGCTAGCAGCAGGAGAACAAGTTTTTGTTTTGCTTTTTCAGGAATCAGCTTTTTTTCTCCTGAAATCATCTAGTTCAAAGACAAAGAACCAACAGCCTGCCCACCCTTCTTGTGTTCCAAGCTGAACCAGGTGATGTCCCCATCTATCTTTGCTACCTAATTTCTGGTTGCTTTCACTGGACTTTTACAATTCTAATATTCAAAATTTCCTCCCAGCTCATGGCAAGTATGTTTTTGTAACAACCTTCTATACGTGTGTGTGTGTGTGTGTGTGTGTGTGTGTGTGTGTGTGTGTGTGTGTGTGTGTGTGTGTGTGTGTGTGTGTGTGTGTGTGTGTTGAAGGCTTAACCATTACTTATGTACAGATTTCCTGTTCTCTAGAACACATAGGCTTACTCTCTTATTTAGAAATTTGTGAATGCAAAGGTTTTCTGTATTTCTTCTGGGTTCCAATAAATGGATGGCATGAGGGGTCCACCAATTTTAACCAATAATGGACAGATGGCTCAAGATGTTAAAGGTCAATAAAACTTTTCAGATCTGTCTAAAGGTCTTACAAGTACATAAACATCTAGTCTCTAAGCAAGGCCTACTTGGTCAGCATGCCAACAGAACTATTTATTCTACCACATTAAATCAAGGCTCCAAGTAAGAAAAATCATAAAATACATAACAATTATTCTTTGCATCAGATAAAGATTAAGTGCCTTAAACAATTTTCTGCAGATATACTCTACAAGTATTAAATGCTTTCTAGACTTTCAGAAATGTGACAATGTTTTCTCTCTACTATATCTTCTGCATAGCATGATGTGTCTGACTAGGATACAGTCTACATTATATGGAAAAGAACTAAAGATAATTTCACTCTTGGGGGAAAAAAGAAACCTCAAGCTAAAAATAAAATAAAAATTCTTCTTAAGAATCAACTCTGAAACCAAAATATTTCAAAATAAGGCTGACAGTACCATCTACTGGGCAAGAGTAGAAAAAACAAGCCATCAAGATTATTAATTAACGATATTAAAGAACGTAATAGAAAACTTCGATTTTTAAAAGAAATAGACGCAAGTGTGGTAATTCACTTCAGGTGAGCAAATTTCCCTTGATGATATTATAGTGATTCTAATGAATGCTTATTTGACAATTACAAAGTGTGAGAAGCAGTTTCCAGTATCTCCATGAAACAGCAAACATCCTGTGACTTACAGGTCCAAACTGTCTCCTCACTACAAAATCCCATCTAGCAGACTCCAAGAGAAAGAAAACCACTGAGCAGAATCACCAAGTAAAAATGCACAATTATGACACCTGGAAGTATTTGGTTCAATCCTTTTCAAAGTTAAAGGCAATATCTGCACAGTACAATATTTATTATCAATCATGTTTTCCTTCTTCTAAAATTAATTGTCTAAGTACAAAGGTGGCAGATGGTATCACATTGGGACACAGTGAAAAACTCTAAACCAGAGATCCATGGAAAGACTTCCAGGATTGGTGCATAAAACATAAGCAAAATCCGGGGACGTACATAGACATATTGGGGGATGGGTGGCGGGGGCGGGGGGGAGAGACTCATACATTTTATCATAAACCCTATAACCCTGAACAAGTGAAGCACATCTGCTCTTTCCAAAGTTACTTATTTCAAAAATTAATAACCTCAACCTATTTCCAAAGTTCAAGGACTTCTCAATTTGGATTTAATTTACTGTGTTTTACACAATACCACTATGAAGAAAACATTACACAGAATATGTTTTTAAGTACCGTTAATGTCATTGAAGCCCCAGGGATGAAATTTCAGATAGACATATATATTTTCCAACCTTCTTTTCCCCAATTAAAACAGTGTGGGTGGTTCTGAAACTGCTAATGTTCTTTTATGAATGGCTTTGGGATAATGTAAACTTCATCTGTATATTTTAATTATCAAGTCTTTCAACCCAGACATCTAAAAACAGTGTAAACGTGTCAACTGTTACATTCCACAATCAGAAATAACCAAATTATTAACTTCACAAAAGGGATTTATGAAGCAAAACAAACACATCGGCTGACATGTCCAACTTCTTCTGTAGATATATCCAGTCAATGAGAAAACAATTATGTCTGAAATATACAATGGTGAAAAGGTTTGGTTTGTTTGGGTTGACTTGAATTACCTTTAACAGATTTAATTCCCTTGTTTATTTTTGCTTGTAAAAGCAAATGCTCTTTTGCAATGTCTGTCTTTACTGAAATGATCATTAAAAGATACTACTGAGATCATTTTTTTTTTACTATGTTCAATCTTGAAATCTGATTTCTACTTCCCAATGTGTTTAAATGGCAGAGAGGATTGATAACTAAACTATTTTAAATACTAATGAAGATAAGGCAGCTGGGTGTGGTTGGCTCACACCTATAATCCTAGCTACTCAGGAGGCTGAGATCTGAGGATCTTGGTTTCATGCTAGCCCAGAGAGACTTACAAGAGTGTGGTAATTTTACATCTGGGCTTCAGCCTTGCTGTTGCTGGTATTGCTCTCAGTTAAATGCAGTATTTTTTACTAGATAAGAGGATACCACTCTCTGGAGGGTATCTGCATTTTACTGAAGCATTTGGGAAGACTAAATCCTTATTACTCAGAGGAATAATTCTTGTCTGAATAAGTTTCAGGCACAGAAACTACCAGGCACCTTTCCACTACCACTCAGTCACCTGTGCCTGCCTGTCCTTAGAGCCATGCTTGAGTCATTTAATCAACAAACACTTGCATTTTAAAATAATGAATTAAACAATAGCAAAGTTTTAAAAGCTTCTTCAGGAAGAAATGTCTTGTTAATGATCATTTTCAAGACTGCTTGCTCTTCTGAAAGCTCTTTTCTCATCCTGTCCCATGGCTGTGGGCCCCCCCCCCAAGTTTTCATAGAAACGCCTACGTATTTACAAGGCCTGCAGATCCAATTGGTATCTGCTCTTCCAGATCCCTCTAGCTGAAACGAGGTTTTTGCCTCTCCCACATCTGTAGCAATTTCCTTCATTCCTCTTTTGAAAACATCTTGTCTTTAGTGTACTGTGGTTAAGTCAAATTCTATACCAGAGAAACCCAGGCTGAGGGCCCAGTTCTGTCTGTTAATTGTTAGATTTGAGCAAATCAGTCAGCCATTCTAGAACACTGTTTCCCCATCTAGAACCCTACAAGAAAGATAAGACACTACTAAACCGGGTGCTGGAGGCTCACGCCTGTAATCCTAGCTACTCAGGAGGCTGAGATCTGAGGATCACGGTTCAAAGCCAGCCTGGGCAGGAAAGTCGTGAGACTCTTGTCTCCAATAAAAAAAAAAAAAAAACCCACTAGAAAACCGGAAGTGGGCGCTGTGGCTCCGAGCTCACCTTGAGCTGAAGAGTGCAGGGACAGCGCTGAGGATCACAGTTCAAAGCCAGCCCGGGCAAGAAAGTCGTGAGACTCTTATCTCCAATAAAAAACTATTAGAAAACCGGAAGTGGTGCTGTGGCTCAAGCGCCTTGAGCTGAAGAGCGCAAGGGCAGCACCCAAGCCTAGAGTTCAAGCCCCACAACCAACCAAAAAAAAAAAAAAAAGGTAAGATTCTACTACCTCAACAGGACCAAACTAAAGGATAAATAAGACACTACAAGCAAAGAGTCCAGCAGAACGTAAGTAAGTTCATTATTCCTCACACTTTGCACTCTGAGAAGAGTTGTGCTTTGTTTTGTATACATAGGATGTTAATCCAGTTTGGAGAATGGAAGTGTGTTCCAGGAACAAGACACAGTGAAAAGGGTGCAAGTCATGAAATCTTTAATTGTTGGAGGTGAGTAGAAAAGATAGAGTGATGTGTACGGAGAAGTGAGAGCCAGAGTAAACACAGAAATAGACACACACATAGACAGACAGACAGACAGACAGACAGACAGACAGACAGACAGACAGATACACCCACATACACACACACTTCAGAGGCCTGAATTTGGTTGTGAAAGATGCTGGCAACCACTCAAGGAGTTTAGGCAGAAGACGTAACATAACATGCCTGGTCAGCAATGGTAAGGTCTTCACAGAGGAAAGTTCTAAGTGACAAAATCTAAAGCATATGAAGCCAGCTCGTGTGGTGGGAGGCGGACCTCTACACATCAGCCGACATCATCAAGTTCATGAACTTGAGCTGGTTGCTTACCCACTGCTTTGAACCCCACATGCCTATACCCATTAGAATTCAGAGGCCTGGGTAGTGTACAATAGGTAAAAAATACAAGGCAATAAATTTCACGATTTATTCAAGGTTCCATTATTTTGTTTTGTGAAAAATCAATTTCTCAATCTCTTAAACAACAAAGATTTCAATATAAGGAGCAGGTGAATTAGAAATTCTAAGCATCAGGATCAACATGGTAGTCTCTGAAACTCCGATTTTAAAAAAAAAGGGTTATAAAGGTGAAAATAATTTTATATTATTTTCTAAACCATCTACAAGACATGAAGTAGACTTGACATCTGACAATTAGCTCACACTCAATTAAATGAGCCTAAAATTCATATCAAGTAACCCAGATTATTATACTCATCAAATGACTTAATTACCAGATTACCTTTAAAAAAAAGTAATAGGCTAATTCCTAAATTCAATTACTCAGAATACCTTAAAGCAACCCAAATTTCTTAGGGATGGAAACTTCACTCTACTATCAGAGTTAGTTAGTTCAGTTAAATGAACCATAACAATTATAATTTTCATCATCCACCTGTTATTTTAAAGCCATTGAGGAAAAGAAAGGATAAAAATGTAGAAGAAAATAAGGGAATGAAACTATTAAAAAAACAATTTATATAATTTGTTGCAAAGCCAAAACATACACAGTTTGTTAAGTGTTCCTATGAATTCTTTTTTTAAACTCATAATCACTATACAATTAGGAATCTTACAGACTAGAATAGCCCATTTTACAAATAAGACTTCCAAAATTCTGAGACTTCAAGTAACGCAACAAAGCCAAGGTAACTAAGCTGTGGTTGACATCATCAGAGGTGGAGAAACTGTTTTCCTTTCTCATTTTCAGTCCTTTATCTCTCTTGTGTCTTAACCACACAGACATTTGGAGGATTCTCAGGGCAGACAAAAATCCCCAGGATTCATTCTGTTCCTTATTTTACTGCAGAGGAAACTTGACCCAAAGGGATCAACTGATTTGTTCAAAGTCACAGAAACTAAAAATTCAATTTAAAAAAACAATGAGTTAAATGGACACACAATAATTGTGAACACTTTTGGAGTATGTTAATTGTGTGTATATGTGTATATATATATATATATATACATACACACATACACACACATATATATATATATACACATGTTATATAATACTCAGATCAAGATATTAACATTCCCATCTCCTGACATAATTTCTGTGTTGGAAACCTTTGGGATCCTCTCCTTTAGTTATATTAAAATATATCCTACACTGCTCTAGGCTACAGAATACTAGAACTAAATACGCCTAACTGTATTCTGATACTCATTAAATCTCCAGATGTCACAAAGCCTTACTGCAGCATTTATTACACTAAATATAAGAGGTATTTGCACACTGCACTTGATTAAATTGAGCCCAACTAGAAATCTCACAGTGTTTCAACAGGAAGATTGTCCCAGTCATACCACTGAAGATGAGACAGAGCAGGATTAGCCAAGATACTTGCCAAACAAACACCAAAAAGGATTAGTCTCCAAGACTATGTGAGGGGACAGACTTTTTCTATTTGAGATATCCCAGGACATCAAGCCTTGGAGAGACAAGCCAAGTGACAGCCTGTTAGGGAGATTGGAAGTTCCAATACCTGAATGACTGAATACAAACACAAAGTCTAAAAGGCCACAGTTCAGTTCAAGGTCTCAGAGATAGGAGCAGAGCAAAAGCAAATTAGAAATGAGAAGTGGGGGCAGCTGGCTCCCCAGATGGGTGTTTTCGCAACCATGTTTCAAGAGGCAGCAGAAATAAGTGGGATTTGGTTGGGGGGCGGGGGCGGGGGACAGGACTTGAATGACAACAGGGGCAAGACCAGCTCATATATAAGAGGCAGCTCCTATAGAGTTCTCATCCATACCAAAATAGTCACTTCCGGAAGGACCTGCTTTTGAACAACTGATGACACAAAAATCCCTAACCATTTCCTCTTAGAAGCTATAGACGGATTTCTGCAAAATAAGCACATGCTTATTACTCCTTTGACTTCTTACCCAGGTGACAAAAGCATCTGCCAACCCATCTGCATTTCAAACTGTCCAATGAGTTTATTGTAGAGGTCTGAGTATTATATAAAGCCCAAAGGAGTGGGATTAATGCTTTTAATTCTTATTTCATGTAGGCATTCACTTAAAAACAAAGATGCATACAACACACAATTCTATTTGATAAAGACAGCTTACCTTTAAGTCGCTTCCTGGTAATGTACCCACTCCATCTTTCCAGTCCATAACACTGAACACATCGAACTCCTGCCCACTTGTGCTAGATGCGGATTCAGTCATGATTACTTTTTTAATCTGGAAAGGGAAAAAGAGAAATACCACTAAATATTACACATGCAAACAGTGTTCCATTTAGTGATAACTACTTCATTTCTCTTAATTTTCTTGGTTGTAATATCCCATATCCATAAACAATAACTGCTTCAGAAACATCCATTAATAGGGCTGGGATATACACCTCAGTGGTAGAGTGTACTTGGCCCAGCATGGCTAAGGCCCTGGGGGGAAAAAAAAATCAAACATTTCACTCTTTCTCTCTTTTTCTTCTCCCCTCTTTTCCTCCTTTTCTTCTTTCCTTCCTCCTTCCCTTCATCTCTCTCACTATATATATATACATGTGTGTATGTATGTATGTATGCACACACACTCACACATATATACATACATATACATACTATGGAGTCTTGCATTATGTATATAAAATTTTTTCTCATATATATATATATAAAAATTCTTATATATATCATATAACATCTCTCATATATAACTCATATTTGTACCACATAATATATATATATATATATGATTGCCTGGTCATATATCATGTCATGTATGTCATATATCACATGTGTATGGAAAAATATACATATATACATGCATATATACATATACATATAACCATATGCATGCACACACTATGGAATATTACACAACCCTACAGAGAAATAAAATGATATCATTTACAAGAGAATGGATGCAATTGGAAGATATATGTTACACAACTCAAGACATGCTAAAAAACCAAAATAGGTAGACCTAAAAGGTCTCACGGACATGTACAGCACTTATATCCATAATTATATACAAATACTGAATATTAATCTAACTAAAAGACTACTTAGAACAAGGGAATGGAAATAGGAAAAACAAAAATAGAGTGGGAATAATTTTAACTACTTTGTAACTATCTATAACAACATATAATGAACCTCAGTAAAGCTATTGATCAATAGAGGATGAAAGGATGGGAAAGAGAAACAGATGGTCAGGGGATGGGTACTAACAAGAGAGGTTTTCGGTAACAAGAAAGATCAAAGAGACTGAGTATGGTCAAAACAGATTATTCACTGCAAACAATGAAACCTGACAAAACTGTTTTGGGAAGGGAGTAAGAGGCAGGGAAAGTCACAGAAGGGGTGAGTCTGACTTGAATGTACATTGTAAATGAGTGTGCATATGTAACAGTAAAAGTCCCCCGGGGAAAACTAAAGAAAGCTAACAAAAAATTATATTTTCCAACCTTATATACACATAAACCAGATTTTCTTCACATATTTCAACCAAAACACTGCAACAGACAATACCGAAACAGTTAAATCCAGCTATTTCCAGCTATTTCCTATTAAGCTAGAGATTTGCAAAAATGTAAAACAAGGTTTTTTTCTCATGTTTTTATTTTTGAACTATGATTACCTTTCAAAGCTTTATGCTTATATATACTATTGTGCACCACATTTGTTTTTAAATAAATCATTCAAATAATCAGTTCTAAGAGTAAATGTCAAGACATGTATATATACCATATATATACCATATTCAATATATGTGTGCATATATAGATACGCATATATGTGTCTATATATACCATAATATAAATACATATCCCATAATACAGTATCTCTCTGGACTTTCCATTATTTTTAAGCATGAACAAAATTTGAGACCAAAAATATCTAAAAGTCACTCTGTACAACATAAAACTTGCTTCCTCCATTAAAAAAAAAAAAAAGTAAGAAACGTAAGAGGAAATGTGAAACTTAGAGTAAAGGAGTTTAAGAAGCATGTGGCCAATCACAATACCACAATTTACAGATGGCCTGGATTCGAATTTAAACTATTAAAAATAAAGATTATTTATTTAAATTATTTACACTGCTTTTGGGGGGGGGAGAAGGGGAGAGGGAGAGGAGAACACTATGTACTCATTTGTTTTTGAGGCTGGGTCTGACTACGTAGCCCAGGCTGGCGTTGAAATTCCTCCCCACTCATCCTGGGTTTCTTATAGCTATGTACCACCATACTAGGTCAGGATTTTTTGAAGTGCAGTTTCCTTACACATAAAATATGCAATTATTTAAAAATCATCAATAGGAAAAAGGTATCTATTTCTTTGAATGAGAATTGTCTTCTGTTGAAAATTTCTAGATGCTTCAGTTTTCTTCCTTTCTCTTCCCAAAAAAGCAGCAAGACATTTCAAATATATCGTTTGAATTTGAAGAATTCAAATTTCACCCTCAAAAAGATTTAATCCCAGGCTGGGAAGGTGGCTCAGGGGTAGAGCGCTTGCCTTGCATGCCTGAGGCCCTGGATTCGATTCCTCAGCACCACATAAGCAAAAAAGAAAAAAGCCGGAAGTGGCGCTGTGGCTCAAGTGGTAGAACGCTAGCCTTGAGCTGAAGAGCTGAGGGACAGCACCTAGGCCCAGAGTTCAGGCCCCAGACCAGGACCCTCCCCCCCAAAAAAAAAAGATTCAACCCCCCAAACAGGAATTTAGACATTAAGGTTTAAGACAGAATTAACTGTGAAAGTATGAGACAAATTAAAGCTTGAACTAAATGAGCCAAGATAAGCCATGAAACTACCTCCCTCTTAACCTACATGGGAGTAGCAACTTTTCCCCAAACCATGACAGAGTAACTTCCCCTACTGAATAAACTTGATGAAACCTGAATGATTCATGTTTTCCTATGTAAAAACCATACTGGTAGTAAAATCCTGTCCATCTAAGATGAGAAATCTAAAAGTTACCACTACACAATATCTGCAGTAAATGTTACATCCTTTAGGAAATAGCAAAATATGCTTTGGGTACACAAAATAATAAACGTTTCAAAGTCTACTCTGCCTGGAAAACCATACCTAAAATTAGAAAAAACAAAATTAGTTAACTATTTTTCACTCTAAGGTAAGGTGGATACTTTGTATAAAATACTGGCACAAAGCCACACACTATAATTCTAGCTACTTGGGAGGCGATGATCAGGATAATCATAGTTTGAGGCTAGCCTGAGAAGAAGTGGTCGTGACCTCATCTCAAAAAATGGCTGGGCATAGTAGAACACACGTTGCCCTAACTGTGTAGGAAGCGGAAATCAAGAGGATCATGGTTCCAGGATAATTCAGACCATCTCAACAGAAAAACCCAGGCATAATGGCATGCAGTATCATCCCAGTTATGGAGGAAAGTGAAAAATAGGAGAAACACAGTCTAGGTATGCAACCAGACAGGAAGCAGAACCCTACCTCAAAAGCTACAAGAAAAGAATCGGAGTCATGGTTCATCAGTACGGTGCCTGCTTAGGATGCATGTGAGGGCTTGAGCTCAAACCCCAGTATTGATCAAAAAATGTATCAATATATTATATAGGTATCACAGAAAACATTTGCTGCATTGTCTTTCCCACCATACAATTTTTAAGCCACTGGCAAAACTCATTTTCACAAGAAGTCTGAATGACTAAAACAAATTAAATATTTTTCCACTAGCTATTAATCGTGTAGAACAGCCAACAACCAATATTATTTTAACAAGAGCTGTTGCTTATATGAAGGATAAGAATCCCATAGTCCAAGGCCTCCTCCCTCTTCATCCTCTACAAGTGTGTACACCAGCATACAAACCTGTAGGCAAAATCCTTTTACCTCAACAAATCAGGGGCCATCACTGTTGGCATCAGCACAGATATACCCAAGCATTTTCTGTGCAATAGTTCCCCTCAGCTTTTACTTACTTGGATTACAATGATCTTGGCCTAAGCATTCTCCAGCAGGACTAGAGAGCAAGCTAAATGACAAAGGACACCATGCTCCAAATTGTCTATCCAAAATGTCTCTCCAGCATGAATTCCTTTTCTCCAAACCGAACATGGGTAACTTTACACTTCCTTGAGATACTCTACTGAATGATATCGTGTAAATAAGTCTTTGGTAGCTGCCGTCTAACATTTCTCTCTTCCATTAGGTATTAATAAAATGAGTCACTTTTTTTCCAGGGCTAGGGCCTAAACTTAGGGTTTGTACATGCAAGGCAAAATGCTCTTCCCCTGGGCCAGACCTCTAGGTTCAGTAATCAATATCATCTATTCAAACATCCTATTTTATCACCACTCCGTGTAGAATTGGTAATCAGACTGCACAAGGCCCTGGGTTTGACTCCTAATGGGGCAACAACCATTGTAGAGGTCAATACTCAAGAATGTATACTCCAATTTATCAATTCTACTTCTACAGAATTAGCTTGTAGATACTTGAACATATATATAAAAGACTATTACATATTCAGATGTCAATCAATGGAGGACAACTGTAGTAGATCAACACAAAGCTACATGAAGCTACATAAAAGAAAAGGAAATTCTCACATTCTGAAATAGAAACAGCTGCAAAGTACTGTACTAGCACTACTAACTTTATGAAACAGGAAAATACAATTTGTCTGGAAAAAGGGGGATATATATATTTATGTAATATAAATATATATATATATATATATATGTTTATACAAGTCTGGATTGCTTGTGCATGCATAAATCTCAGTAAAGATTTGTCAGAAATTGGTAGTTCTATGTTCAAGAATGGGAAATAACTTGCTAAAAGACAACCCTGTGAGAAAGGGAGTCTTCTGTCTATACATTCTTATGTACTTGTTGAGTGTTCAAATAACATGTGTATATATATATATATATATATATATATATATATATATATACATATATATATACATACATACACATACATATATGTGCATATAACTGGGTGTTATGCCCCCAGCCCTCAAATAACATAGTTTAAAAAAATAAAAATAAGAAATTTCTGAATCTATTTCAGGCTTATTTAAAAGTTGATTACAGAGCTGGGCATGGTGGTCCACTCCTATAATCCTAGCATCAGGAAGCTGAGATAGAAAGATGATCAATATAGTCAGCCTGGCTATAGAGTGAGATTCTGTCTCAAGAAAACAAAGTATAGGGCTGGGAAGGTGGCTCAGTGGTAGAGCGCTTGCCTTGCATGCATGAGGCCCTGGGTTCGATTCCTCAGCACCACATAAGCCGAAAAAAAAAGCCGGAAGTGGCACTGTGGCTCAAGCGGTAGAGCATTAGCCTTGAGCTGAAGAGCTGAGGGACAGCGCCCAGGCCCAGAGTTCAGGCCCTCTACCGGACCCAAAAAAAAGAAAAAAGAAAAAGAAAAAAAAGTATAATTTGTCCCTCTGTCAACCACTGAAACTCTAGCCTAGAAGTCACAGAGGCAAGTCAACTTACGCAAACCTCTCGGTAAGTTAACTAGACGGTGTTAACTATAAGCGCACATGTCTCCACGCAACATAAGGAGGAGAGGAAGAAGTGCAGGGTTTGCTACTTGACAAAAGGTATGCATTCCCAGAGTGATATTTATGGTTTCTCCAATTCCTGAGTGACACCTGAAGTTCTCATGACATTTAGTAATTTGTCCTTTTGCAGACATAATTCTGAATCACACATGCCTTAAAGCTGAGGAGCAGGGACACATCGTCAGGCCTGGCCAAAGTCCAGGGAGTCTCTTAGTCATAGTACTTACTTAGTGCTGTGAACACTGTAAATAAAGTGATAAAACTCTTTCTTTTTAAAACGTGAAACAGATAAAATTAACTCCAAGTTGAGTCTAGTGTTGATGTCAGAATGCGGGGTATATGGAAATGTTTATCGAAGTTATAAGCCCTAGCCACAAAACAGAAGTTTCAGATAAATTAAAGACTGAAATGTCAAACGCAACTATGAGTCAGACACTGTGTGAACAAAATGCTCAGAAAGGAAGTAAGTAGATGAGATATGTGAATCTGATTCAGGACGTGCTCCAGACAGTACAAAAATCACTTGTCAACTAAGCTAAGTAATAAGGGGTCTACAGAGAACACTGAAACAGTCCAACTAACTTTAGTAATTTCAATTGACTTGGGACATACTCCTCAAAAATGTCAAGCATCTAACTTTTGAATAGGGATGAAACATTCTGGGCCTCCTTCAAAATCCTTCTTTAACACCACTTCTTTGCCCTCCCTGCCTTTGCTGAGAAAATTCCTACTTCCAGCAATACAAGGTCACCTGGGGGTAATCAAAAGCAGCCAATGAACCTAACATACATTAAAGGTGTACTTCTTGGAAGTGGAGTTGTGGTTGTACAAGTAGAATGACAACTTTGAGTGAAAAAGCTAAGGGCCAGTGCCTGAGCCCTGAGATCAAGTCATAGTACTGACATAAAAAAAAGGGGGGTTCTTCAGTGCTTTTCGATTTTAAAAGATCCCATCAATACCAGCTGTTTGACCTTCACAACTCTTTTTCTAAGAGTAAAACAGACTATTATTGTCACTTCATGGATAAAAGAAAATAACTGAGCATCAGGTGCTAGTAGCTCATGCCTGTAATCCTATCTACTAAGGATGCTGAGATCTGAGGATCAGGTGTTAAAACCAATCCTGGCAGGTAGAGTCTGTAAGACTCTTATCTCATCAAATGACCACCAAAAAGCCAGAGGTGGAGCAGTGGCTCAAATGGGAGAGCACTAGCCTTGAACAAAAAGTTCAGGGACAAAGGGGAAGGTGGCTCAGTGGTAGAGTGCTTGCCTTGCATTCATGAGGCCCTTGGTTTGATTCCTCAGCACCACATAAGCAGAAAAAGTTGAAAGTGGCACTGTGGCTCAAATGGTAGAGCACTAGCCTTGAGCTGAAGAGCTCAGGGATAACACCAGGCCAAGAGTCCATGCCCCATGACTGACAAAAAAAGAAAAACAAGGAAATTTAAAAAAAAAAGAAAAAAAAGTTCAGGGACAGCACCCAGGCCCTGAGTTCAAGTCCCAAGACCAGCTCACAAAAATAAAATAATAATATTAATAATAGAGATCACCTAGACAAAGAAACAAGACTTATACTTCACAAGACAGTGCTCAGCATCTTGTATGTTAGTCAACAGCAAAGAGAGCAAACTGTAATCGTGAGAAGCAAAGGCTCTGAAGCCTGGGCAACTAGAGTTAAATCTCAGTCTCACAATTTACAAGCTGTGCAATTACCTTAGCTGTACAATTGTCTGTCTTGAGCCTTAGCTCCTTCAGCTAGGAAACTGATAGGAATATCTACTTCCAAGAAACTTAAGAACTTTAAAAAAAATATGCACGTTGGAGTGCTCTGCACAGTGGACACTCAGTTCATAAGAGCTACAGTCACTGGAAGCAAAGAAAACAAGCTGTTCTTCACGTCCACACCCTTGCAAGCATCAGGCTGCCAGGTATCTGAAGCAGCTAGTGCAGGAGCAGGGTGAGAACTGTGTAAAGACCAGACATGGACATCACAATGCCCAACGTGAATTCTTCAGGAGTCCAGAAAAGGGGATAGAAATGGTAGTTAACCGACAATGGTAAGACTCTGAGATTTATTTCATGGACAAGTGGATTGTGAAATAGATTGGGGAGAATTTGTAAGCTCTCCCACATGTAACTGTTCACACTGCCAAGTCTCTCCGAAGAGGGAAAGAAAAAAAGTTTTAACAACAAAAATAAATAAATAAATAGGACACCATTTCTGAAAAACTATCCTAAACTAGGCTACTGGCAACCTTACGATGCCATTTGTGCTGAAGAAATATAAAACTTTCCTCACATACCAACGCTGGTTCCAGGACCTGCTTTCAAGAGGGCTGTTACAGAGGTGAACAGAAAGTGCTGCCCAGACTGCGGCGAGAAGCCAATGGGAAGGAGAGATAAAAGCTAGGAGACCTCCCAAAGGGGTTCCAGAGTCTCTCTGTGTGAGCTCTGGAATATGTATGTGAACATAAAACGCCAGAAGACAGCCTGGGAAGATATCACTAATGTACTCTGATTAAAACACCTACTATACTGTGTCAAGATCATCGACTTAAAAGAGTTCTTTCAAAAGAAGGTATTTTACATAGTTTTTTTATTTTTTTAAATTATCTTTATGTAGTTGGGTCAAAGGGTTTCAACTCAACATGTCAATTTGTGAGCACAATACACCTTGATTATTGTGACCGATTCCATCATTCTACCCCATCTCTCCGAACCCCATCTATCCTCTCAAGTAATTTGGTTCCATTTTCACATATGTACTTTGACTATTATGACAATATTCTTCCTCTCTTTAAAGGAGATGTTCATTTAGTCATTGTTTTCTCCCTTATGAAGAGTCATAGAAGGTATCAATAAACTTTACAAATTGAAGGGGGAAGGGCTGAGAATGTACATCCGTAGTAGGAGTATTTCCCTAGTATATGGCCAGGCTATGGGTCTGATCCCCAACACTGTAAAACCAAAAGCAGAAGGGTAAAAATGAGACTAGTGGAAGAGAGACAGACAGAAAGAGAAAGAGAGAGAAATATCAGAGAAAGAAATTCATTTATCCACCTATCTCATATTTTCAGCAAAAATTCCCCAGCTAACAACTAATCTGCTAAGTATTTATTTACTTCTTTGGCAGAAGTATAACATTACCACTCCAAGAAACCCTCCTCACATAAGCATCACTGAAGAGTACATCAAAAGAAGTTAAATTCAAACCTCTTAAACAGGACTTATTCAATAAGGATGAGAAAAAAAACCCAAACTCGTACTTGAGCACCTCTCAACAAACACATATTGCTACAAAGAAAAAAAATTTCCTTTCAAATCAAGCATGACAGATACCAGCTTTGATATTCTACTCACCCAACCTGATAAGAACTCTGAATTGCACACATATTAGAATTGAGATCTGTGGTTCAGAGACGTAAAGTCTTGCCCCCAGGGCCCAAGTTCATAGATTTCAGGCAAGAAAAATTCTAGATTAGTTCAATGTGACAAGTGAAACCTCAGTATAACCAAGAACAAATCCTTGAAAATCTGAGCCTTCTGTTCTCAATTGTCCTTGAACAGCAGACATCTGAGTGTCAAGTAATCCATCAGCCCTTTATACAGGAAATCAGTTACTAGAGTGGTTCCATCTTACTGGTATTTTTTCACCATTCCCGCTCTCCCTACCATGGTATTTTAGTGAGAACAACTCTACTTATAATCTAGTAATGCTTTATCTGATTTGCCCTCTGTTCTGCCACAGAGCAAAGAAGCCACAGAAGGTAACCTTTGCAAAAATCTCAACTTCCTGCCTCTCATTTGTTACTGTAAGGATGAAAAATTTGAGATTCTGTGGCCTAACCTACTTACTTCCTCTAGAAGAGGAACAGAAAATAAAAAACATCTTTCAAGAACAAAAAAAAACATGTACAGAGAGTAAAATCATGTTAACTGATATTAATGAGCCAATGGCCTATTTAATACACTCCCATCAAATGCTTTTATTTGAAGTTCATGTTCAACATGCAGAATATAAGATATTTCAATAGGAGGCAGACATGTCCTTAAAAGTGTTATCATCTCCATCACATACTATACTAGAACAGCAATAATAGAAATTTTACACCCATTAGAGAGATTTGAAGGCCATAAAAAGAACCTGTCTGACACAGATTTCTGCACATTTACTACATATGCATGAGCCTAAATTTAAAAAGAATTAAAAATAAGTGTCTTATTTTTTATTTCACTTTGTAATTTTCTAAAAATGCTAAAAGTAGTATCTTTTTCTGCTTCACATTTTTATAGACCATAAAGATAAAATTAAAAGATTTACACTCAATTTCTCTTTTACTTGTAATAAATTAGATTTAACCAGATTTCCTTCCTCTACCACAAAGTCATGCCTCCAGGCTTATCTAGATAAAATTTGTAGCCAATCTTCTTATCAATAGATTGAACAGCTAAGTCTTAAGTCCATCAAATAAAACCACAAACCCACAAGGTGAATTATTTAGATTATTTAGTAACCTGATCAGATTGACCACGAAGGCCTTTCAGTTCATACCTAAGGTTCAACAGTGTAAGAGATGGGATAAAAATACTCATCTGATCTTTGTGACTATACAATCCTGTTCAAAATGTTGTAGAAACTGACAATATAATTCCTTAAAATAAAAGATAACATGAAGTTATAGATCTACCTAAGAAAGACCTGGTCTGTTGTAGGTTCTCAAGAAAAAAAAGGAAGAGTTGCCATCAATGTGGGGGCCTTATGATGACATCCTTCTAACTCATAGTAAAGATTCAGTTAACAAGTCATCTAGACAAGACCTGTAATACTATACCAGAAACCCACACAACACTCTTCTCTTCATGCAAATACAGGCGATGGCCTTCTAGTCAGGACAAAGCACCAGTAATTAAAGTACTGTTATTGAAAATCATTTTAGCTATGCTCCATTTTGATTTTGATTTTGAATTGAGGTCATTATGCTTCCAGTTTCTCTAACCTATTATCTTTATCACTTATTTTAATTTTATCCTTTCTTTTCATAATCCTGGCATTTGAATAAATTACATCATTTTTAAGTCTATTTTGGCAGATTTGAATTCCATTCTTTTTTTTTAATGTTGAGGATAAAACCAATGGTCTTCTATGTATTAGGAAAATGCTCTACCAATGAACTACCTCTACCATTCTTTGCTATTAACTGCATTATTCACAGTAAAAAGTGAGGTCTTTTTTTTTTAGCATAATAAAATAATTGGTCTTTTCTCAATTCTTGGTTTAGGGAGTAAAAACACTACAGTAAAAAGACCTTTTGTCCCATCCATGTTTCCTATATATGTGCATTGCTGCTCCTTATAGTACAAAGCAAAGTTATAAGAGCAAACACATTACTTGTCTTCTTTGAAGTATGCTAAGAAATATTGTTTTGAAAATCAGAAACCCAAAGATAGAACTGTATCATTTTCCTTGGTCCTAGCCTTTTCAAACTGCATAAGATGAATTGAGACAAGTTACTAAGTAGCTCTGAGCACAGGTTGACACTGTGGCACACACTTGTAATTCCAGCTCTTGGAAGGCTAAGGCAGGAAGATCAAAAGTTCATAGCCAACCTAGGCTACACAATCACTTGGAGGCCAGCCTGGGATACAGTCCTTCAATCAACCATTCAGAAATAATACACCAACTATTCAAGGCTAATGAAAGCAGTAGAAATAAGACTCAGCACACAGACTAATACCTTGGTACCTAGAAGAAATGAAGAATTTTTTGGATAAATAAATTTTTAAAAAACACAAAACAAGCTCAATGTTTTTCATTCAGAAGGCACTCCAGTGCATCTCAATTTAACAGCGTAACTGTTTTTCTTGCCAGGGGCTCCCTGTCTGCCCCACCCTACCACAGGAGCAAGTTTAACACCCACATGAAACCAATGGCTTTATCTCTACCATTTGCTCACACTGAACTATGGCTTTGTTTGTAAATTACCATTATATGGTTGGTTTACTTACCCAACCAGACTACAAGAACACTAGGCCAAGGACTGATGTTTTATCCCTTTGTAGACAGAGTACACGGGTTCATTCTAACACCGTTCTAAGCATTCTATAATACTGACTTACATGCAACAGAGCTTTAATAAGTATGAGCTGACTGATCACAAAGTGAGAAAGTATAACACAGAATATACTTAACTATGTAACATATAACATATAACATGTATATGTTACAATCACAATCCTGGTCCTTAATCCTAAATCTACTTCAGAAGAAGAAACGTGGATTCATCAGAAAAAGTCTCTTGCCCAAGACTCCCAAAACTCACTAAAGTTCCTTTCAAATGTTTCTGTTCTTTCCTCCAACTTTTCTCACTCCTAAATAGGGATTTCCTAGACCTTATAAATCAAGTTTAGTTATATATCAAGGGTACACAGAAATATTCCTGGTGTTTTCCTTTCATCTGCTTGCTGTATAATAGCCACAATCAATATAAATCGGTTCGGTTCATGATCTTTCACTATTGACTCATATCTATATATGTCAAAGAAATAACATAACACAATAAACAGAAATCCTGAGAATATTCTTACTAGATAATGAAACCCTTTTCAGAATGTATCTTGTACAGATTTCTTGAACTTGAAGACAGCAAATACAAAAATATACACATACAATCACATAAGTAGTTCTCTCTATAGTATCTGCATCTATACCATAATAACCCCAAAATCTATGTGAGGGATGAATCCCTGGACAGCATCAAGTAGGGACAGTGGTATTGCAGATCTTTACCAGAAAGTCATCTCCATGTGAACACATGGGTCAAAGAGAAGGTCAGTCCGAACCCCAAAGGGCTAAAAAGCTACTTATTTCTGAAAGCTAGGCATTAAAATGGAATGCCTATGTTTACCATTATAGAACCATCATTTCTTGGCCCACTAGATTCCATGACTACTAAGCCCTTAATCTTTTCTACTGACAAAATGCACAATAGTTTTAGTATTATTTGCAGAGCTCAGAATTGAGTCCGCTCCTGAGGTAAGGATCTAGGAACTCCACAAGGGCACTGAAGTTAGCACTACAACAGCTAGGTGGGGCACACCTGTTACATCAGTACTCATAAGGCTGAGGAAGGAGGATCAGGAGTTAGAGGCTATAAAGGGAGACCCTGAAAACCCCAGTTAAATAATCAGAAACACTGCTAGAGTGATCACTCAGATACTCATCTTAGAACTCTTTTTAAAAGGTATCCTTTTCCCACACCTCATGAAGTAACTATAATATTACTATAACCAGCATTAGTTCAAATAGAACATAGATCTTAAAAGTAACAAGCCAGTCAAAATTGTCCAAGAACCAACTCTAAATCCTCCAGGAGTAATTGAATAGGACACGTTTCTTTTTTTAGAACATGGATTGGACAAACTACAAAAGAGAGAGATGAAATAAAACCAAAACATATCCAGTCACCAGGGACTCATGCCTATAATCCTAACTACTCAGGAAGCAGAGATCTAAGGATTATGGTTTGAAGCCACCTTTGGTAGAAAAAAATCCATGAGACTCTAATCTCCAATTAACCACCAAAAAGGTGGAAGTGGAGGTATGGCTCAAGTGGTAGAGTGCCAGCCTTGAGCAAAAAAGTCAAATGGGGCCCCACTGTACACTGGCAAAAAAAAAGTGTCAAGTTCAATATCATCATGACAAATAGTACTTGTGATTTGTTTTTTACCTAGAGTTTAAGAGTGTTGGCTATAATATATAGCATATGCATGTATGTAAATAAGTTTATATTTATATACAGAATATAGCAGAAAAAGACTTAAAAATGCAGCTGGAGAAAGTCTTATGTGGATCTTTCCCTAAATTCAGCCATTCACCAGAATCATTTCCTTGGTCTCCCACTAGTTTAAATCACCACTATCCCATTTACCTATTTTATTATCCTCTACTCCCAGCAGACTCAGGAAACCAAAGTTTTAATTACAGCACATGAATTCCCCTCGCAACAACTCTTCTCCTTCCACCACCTGACCATTTCCATAAGTAGGCCTCATGTTAAAGTATTTCTTTCATTTACCTCTTCTACTTATTAAATGATTGATTTGAGATGAATTGTGGGCTTTGTACCCAGCACCACGTTAGAACACAGTCCCTCCCTTAGGAACCACTACTGTCAAAGATAAATTACTTTTTCTCAAGAAAGAAAAATACTGCTAGAAATGTTTTGACAAGAGTATATAATACACATGCCCAAAACCAATCTAAACATCTTAGCCAGGAATTAAAGCACCATGTTCTGCCCTAGAAAATCTAGCTCCTGCCTTTCACAAAGCATAACTAAGGTGAAATGATAATACGACAGCCATAAATGAGTAATTTTTTATAGAGCTCAAGATCTTACTTTGTTTGATCCTTTAAAACAATAATAACTATTTTTAAAAGAAATCTTTAAAAAGCGTGGCAAGTATTGTGGTTCCCATTTTCCAGATGGAGAAATAACAAGCTTACTGGGAGCATGGCTCAAGTGGTCAAACTGCCTGCCTAGAAAACTACTCCATGTGACTTCTCAGTCATACCTGAGTCAACAGGATTATTAGTCCTGCTCATAAAAGGAAGGCTAATTTTCATTACTTTTCATTTTTGCCAAATAAAAATTACCAGCCCCTTTAATGCTCATGACAGAGAAGGTAGGAAAACAAGCAGAAGAGATGGGAAGAAGAGACACAAAGGTACTTAGAGATTTATATACGTCTGTGAATGGGTTCTGGATTATTGGGGATAAACCAACACACTCTAAAATTACCAATAAGATCTTACTGGACAACAGCTATCTTCCCTGTGGAGACTGGTTCAAAAGTTAACAAATCTATGCTGATTCATTCTACCCTTATGACACAACATGGTATCTGGCACTTCCTGGGTGCCAGGAATCGCATACAAACTCTCACTGCAAATTTTAGCTATTAAGTCTCACCATGGACTCCAAAGACATTTAAAATTCCAGAATCTTCCCAATCACTGTATATCTCTGAAAGTTACTTTCAGCTACAATTTATTTTGTTCCAGTTCCCCCACTTCTTCAATTCCAAAAACTAATACTGAATTCCAGTTTGTTTTCAGTAGAAAACAGGTGCTGAAATGCTAATGAAGAATCTAGTAAGAAGTCCCTCTAAAGATTTATCCAGGGCAATCTCCTTTTTCCTAATGGTTTTTTCAAGCCTTAATCAGACTGGGTGTCAATAGGTTCACGTAATTCCCAAGCAGCCCCCACAAACTTGGGTTTTCTGCTGACTCTGTCCCATACTCCTTCCTAATTTCCAAATGAGGTCTTTAAAATTTAAGGCAAGTCAAGTGATTCACATCAACAAGTCGATCTTACCTTGTAGTTGTAATGAAAGTCAGAACAGTCGGATGGACTTCACAACTGGTGAACACCCCCCAAGACTTCTCTGAAGGATCTAACATTCATTTAAAAAAGGGGGGGAGTTAAAAAAAAAAAGAATTGTCATCAAAAAGTTCTATCCACAATCCAAAATTAATAAATTTACATTCTCAAATATTGACTTGATCACTTTGTATATTAAAATGAACTAGCTCTGGGTGAGGTGATATTTTCATCATTTATATCATTCCCATATCCTAAATTTACTCAATAAAATCCCTTATTGTAGATGAGAGCTGCCAATATCAGCACTCTGGAGGCTGAAGCCGGAGGATCAGAAGTTCAAGGCCAGCCTGGCTTCATAAGGAGGGCTTGTCTCAAACAAAAACAAAACAAAACACCATTATGTGAATTGAATGACAAGTAGGTGAAACTAGTTATGGGGACCATTTGACACAACTTCTCTTTCTCTTGCTGTTTTTAATCTTTAATTAGATGCCTTACTTTTTGAAAAGATTTGTTTAAAAAACAGCGAGGGGGGTGTTATGTAGGTTATGTAAGCAGTTTTTTAACCCACATAATGAAGTGTTTTAAATTACAGATGACATCAAGTACTCAGTATTCAGAACTAATCTTTACCCAATGAAACAAAATTACACACAACTAAAAGGGCCTACTTATGTTTGATCATATATACATATATATGTACATATATGTCATACAGCTAAGAAACAAAAGGTTAGCCTTAAATACCCCAGAATAAAGTGACCAGCTCACATCAAAAGCCAATCTCCAAAGTGTATCGCATTTTTTTTTCAGTTTTAGGCACATTTCGCTTTGTATTTTACTAACACTCTTTACAATTGAGCCCTCCGCTGCTGTTCGTGACTGACAACTCGGTGAAAGACACCGAGGGAGACAAATACATAAATCGAACTATTGCTTCTGATTCTGACAGTGCCCAATCGCCACTCGCAGAATGGAAGCCCAGTGTCTTCCCCCACAGAAGCAACACGAAGGCCTGCAACACAATGCCACAGGAAGCAACAGCGAGAATCAGAGGGTCCCCAAAGCTCCGAATTCACCGGAGCTCATCCTTTCCCAAACTCTGCGGAGCAGCAGCATCCTTCCCCACCACATCTGGCTGCTGCTCGCGGCTCAGGTCCTCTAATGACTTCCACGTCCGAAGGGACTACGTAGCTACAAGTAAAAAGGCCAAACTTTGCTCTCGGCCCCGCGAACTTGCGATGCGTCTAACCACTAGAGGTCTCCCCTTGGCCAGTTTTTGCACGTTCGCTGTGTGGCTGCACTTGAAACTTTCCGGAGAAATGCTCACTACTCCGAGGCAGTGTTTTTCTAAAAACTTGCGCAAAAAAAAAAAAATCCACGCGACCAAGATAGCTCTCGCCACGGAGACTCCGGGGCCCCGCACCCCGATAAAGACATGGCCCAGACCATGATCGGGGAAGATCAGCGCGGAGAGGCGACGCACGTCACCCCCGGCCGACGCCCCCTCCCCCCTTCCACCCACCACCCCAAATGTCTTCATTTCTCATCTCAGTTGCCCCTTACTTGGAGCCTTTTTTTTTTTCATCTATTTTTGCTTCCGTGCACTTTGAATGATTTCGTCTGCATTTTTTTTTTCTCCGGCGATGGCCCCGAGGTGGCCAAGGAGCGGGCCTGGGATGCGGGAGGGGGAAGGGCTGGGCTCCAGGCGCCCGAGGAAGTTGCATAAGGAAAGAGACTCCGGGTTTTTTTTGGGGGGGGTGGTTTGGTTCCCCCCCTCAAAAAATTATCAGAGTGGGGGAGGAGGAGGAGGAGGAGGAGGAGGAGGAAAAGGAAGCGGGGTGGTGGCGGCCGGGGAACTGAGAAGGGAAACCAAAGCGCCGTTTACCTTCGCCTCCCGGTGGAAGGGTGGGGCCAGAGTCTCGGTCCACGCGACCCGGGAGTACGACTCGGTACCCCCAAACCTCTCGGGGCGCAGACAGGAGAGCCAGACACCCCCACCCCTGAACGAGGAAGGCGAGGAGGAACCCGCCCGCGTTTAAACTTTCTCTCACGGTCGCGCGGTGGGCCGAGCTCTGGCCGGAATCGGGGGGCTGATTGAAATCATAACCCCCCCTCACCCCCCGTTTTGTTTTTTTTTTTCTTTAAAGGTAATTAAAGTTTTACCACCAGTCCCGAAGTTGCGCCCTGCCCCCGCCCGTGCCACCGCGCCCCCTCCCCTCCCGGGGATCTCAAGTTTTCCTCCCTCCTCCCTCCCTCCCCCCACCCACCCCCCCCCGCAGCTCGCGGGGCGCGCGCGGCGGATGCCTCTGCTCCTGCGCTTCCCGATCCCCACCCCCGCCGGCCTCTACTTCCCCCCAACCCGCCGCCGCCGCCGCCGCGGCCGGGCCCAGGACGCGAGTGTGCAAAACCCATTATTCCGAAATGGCACACGCACGCGGTGCGTGGCGGGCGGCGGCCCGACTCCCGACCCCGCCGGCCTGCCCAGTAGACCAGGCGGGCGTAAACAAGTTGCAGGGCAGGCAGCCCCGCGCCCTCCACCCGCCCGCCCGCCTCAGCCCCCACCCCCACCCCACCCCGCGCCCCACACCGCAAGCCCGCCGCCCCGCGCCGCCGCCTCCCGACACACGCCCGCGCCCGCACCCAGCCGGCGCGGCGCGGCACGGCACGGCACGGCGCGGGGCGAACGCCGCGACGGCGCGGGCTCCCGGCCCAAGCCGCGGCCCGCACCCTCCCCCGCGCGGACGGCGTCCGCGGGCCCGCGCCGCCTCGCTCGCTCCCCGAAGCACTTTCCTGCCTCGGGCAGAAATAAACCGGAGGGTTTATTTTTGTGCAACTTTCCCAAAATGGCGGAAATTGGAGCTGATCTATATGAAATTCTCACACACTCGGTCGGGAAGGGGGGGCAGGCGGCGAGGAAGCACACGCAAACTCTCGGCGGCGGCCGCCGAGCCCCGCAGCGGGTCCGTGTGTGTGCGTGCGTGTGAGTGTGCGTGTGCGCCGTGGGAGTCGGGGAGGCCTTTCGGCCGCGCACACACACAGCACACGCCGGGGAGACGCGCCTGTACATTCAACCAGTCCATTCTCCGCAGCCCGAGCGGAGAAGAAAGTGGCCCGGCCTCTTTTCCCACTGCCTCGGTCTCCCGTACTTGTACTTCTCGCGCTCGCGCGGCTCGCTCTCCGGTGCGCGCCCGGCACAAAGGCCACACGGGCGGAGGGGGGGGCGCAGGGGCGGCGCGCGGGGCTCGCGTCTCCCGCCGCACCGATCCGCGGCCCCGGCCGCCCCCGCGCCCCCCTCCGGCGCCCCAGCCTCGGCCGCCGCCGCCGCCGCCGCTCACCCGCCCCGGGCTGCGGGCTCCGCGGCGCCCACCCGGACACGCACCTCGGCGCCCGCCGCGCTCCCTTCCCCCCCCCTCACCCACCCCGCGCCCGGTGTCACGAAAGCGACCAAAGTGACAAGCCGGGGCGAGGGGGGCCGCGCAGGAGGGGGCCCACACGCATCCCGCCCGCCTGCGCGCCCCGGAGAGCCCGGTGCGGCCGCCTCGCCCCGGCTCCCTTCCGCACGGCCCCCCACACCCTTCCCCGTGTGCGCGCAAAGAAAAAAATACAAGTCTCTCCTCCCCCCATTTTTTCCTTTCTCTTTTCTCTCTCTTTTGTTCCTCTTTCACACTCGCACTCACTACTTGGGAGTGAGATGCCAGAGACTCCCCCTCCAGCCGTTTCCGAGTCACTTGCCCACTTTTTTTCCCCGGGATTAAGTTTTCTCCTGTTTCCCAGAGGCGCAGAGAAGTGGGGGAGAAACCCCTTCTGTCCTTCCCCTCCCCTGATCCGTTTCACAAGACGAGGGTGCGCTTCCTTCCCTCTCTAGGGCTCTTTAACTTTCATCCGCACCCAGAAAAAAAACCCACGAATGGCTGGGGCACGGACAGAGCTGCGGATTAATTACAGATTAGATCCGATCAACCGCTTCTTACCCCCAAATTTTCTCTTTTTTTTTTCTCCGTCTCACGAGTAGTCCTGACAAATGGTCCAGGGCTGCGGGCGCAGTGCGCATGTGCGCGTAGAGTCAGGGCTGGGGAGAGGGGAAACTGCGCTGGTGCCGGTGCCGCCGCCGCCGCCGCCGCTGCCGCCGCCGCCGCCGCCGCCGCCGCCGCCGCTGCCGGGAGGCTCGCGCTGGCTGCGCTGCTGCTGCTGCTACTGCTGCTGCGCCTTCGCCGCTGGGAAGCAGCAGCAAGAAAGCCGCTTGGCAAATGCAGCCGCCCGCAGATACTGTCTCAGGTGCATCTTGTCGCTCTCCTGGTCTTCGATTCCAAGCTGGTTCCAGAACAGTCTATAAACAAATGTGAAAGACTGCTTTAAGGTTATAGATTTCTTTGTCTATTTTTCACTTTACTTTTTTTTTTCTTATTCCTCCCCAAGGCAGTTCTTCTCGGAACAGATAATCCACGGTGTGCTTGCTGTTTAAATATATGTATTCAGCCATTAGAAGAGTGGGCCTTACTTTTACACCAACCCTACTACCCAAGGCTAAACGTATGCTACAGGTCATGAAACACAGGAGATAAAGTTTCAAGCTTTTATAGACTTCAATCCTCTCCTCCCTCCCTTCCCCCCCCCCACACCCTTTTTAGGACTGGAAGAATGTATTAAAAATTATACAAATAAAACTTGCGTGTGTGTTCTATACTTCCTAAGTGTGATCTGTATTTATATCTTCAAGGGGTTAGGCCTGTGTTGTGAGATTCTGCGAGTCCTTACCTCCACTTGAAAATCATTGTGAAAGTACCTTGTCAAGAATCTGGTCTAAAGGGTCAAGAATCTGGTCCTAAATAGCAAAACCTGTCTTTGTCAACATGTCAAAACTAGATCAAGAGAGTATTGGATTTCTCAGTATTGACAGCTTTTCCACGTATTGACTGCAAACTGTCTTTTGGGCAACTCACCAATCTCCTTTTCTACTAGATATGAGTGTGGACAAAATAATTCAAGTCAATTAAAGTGGTGATGAACATTTTGATGCCAATAAGAGAGCTTCCTCTGCCAGAATTTTTTTTTTAAGTAGCATGTGTGGTATCAGAAATGGTTGAGCAAATCTTAGACTTTTTAGGGTGAGAAGATAAGAAGATGCTACCACCTCCAGATTGGAATATTTATTTTGTATCTAATAAAAGGTAAAGGAGGCATTTTGCTGAAATTATTGCTTGAGGCTTAGAATTTAAATATATCACAGATGGAAATTCTGTATTAAAAATCCTTCTTCTGAAAGGTAAGTAATATTATTCTTGATTGAATTTTTTTCACTTAAAGAATATTCCTTGAACTGGTTTCAGAAAAATAAACTATTAGAAATTCTTCCCTAGGACCATGAAATTACCCTAGAGAAGCAGACCACTCCACTATTTCTTATGTTGGTATAGTGACCAAATTCCTCAAACCAAAAAAAACAAAAACCAAAAAAAAAAACCAAGGCATGATATGTACACTGAAACAAAGGTGCCATCCCTGCAAAGCTGAAATGAATGTATAGACCATAGTCTGTGGGTTGGGAAGCCCTTGGTTCAGGGTGTGAAGGAAGAAGGCTGAGTTCCCTTTAGAGATGTAGAGAATCCCACACCACCATTTAACTATGGATTCACTCCCTACATCCAACCTCTCAAAGATGCTTCCAAACAGCTTCGTCAAAGAGTAGGAATTTCAGCTACTCTCTTCTTCCTAGCTCTTGAATAATAAGTAGCCAAATGGCCAAAGGCAGACTATTACAAATGGGAGCAGGAAAGTCTTTGCATGAGTTTTCTGTTCAAGTAAGTCCTTGCCATCCGCCCAAAAAAAATGAAAATTAATTTTAGATTCTTATCTCTAAAAATTCATCTCAGGAAGTGGTGCTGTAGCTCAAGTGGTAGAGCGCTAGCCTTGAGCTGAAGAGCTGAGGGACAGTGCCCAGGCCCAGAGTTCAAGCCCCACGACCGACAAAAAAAAAAAAAAAAATCTCATTTATTCTCTTTAGATAATTTATGCATGTTATTTCTAAGAATTTGTAAACGGTGGGCTCTGGTGACTCAGGCCTGTAATCCTACCTACTCAGGAGCCTGAGATCCGAGAATCAAGCTTTGAAACCAATGGGGCAGGGAAGTTTGTGAGACTCTTATCTCCAAACTAAACTACTCAGGAAAAAAAAAAACAAAACAAAAAAAAAACAGAAGTGGTGCTGTGGTTCGAGTGGTAGATCACTAGCCTTGAGCATAGAAATTCTCAGGGACAGAGTCCAGGCCTGAATCCAAGCCCCAGGACTAGCCAAAGGGGTGGGGGAAGGGTTTATAAATACTATGAACAGCCTACCTACCTGTCTGAGCACACTGAGAGGAATAAAGTGATCAAAACTAGGCCTTGTCTCAAAGGTAATCAGGTGACAGAGACAGTGTACTGAACTGGTCATTATTGCCCAATATGATGAGTATTATAGTAGTAAATATTATAGTAACAGGGACGACTGAAGAGCACCAGAGGCAATACAGAAAAGTGTTTTTCAGATATGATGGTCCAGCTGATTCCTAAAAGTGCAGCAACCAGGATGTGTGATTCCCCTTCCCAGAAGATATCTGGGAAAATGAACCAATCAGAGAAGGCCCAAAGGTTTAGAGAACAATGTTTTTCTGGATGCTTGTTTTGACTGAGGTTCACTAACAGAAGTAAGGATGACCTGATGCTGTCTGCAATACATTGTCTTTCTCCTCAAGAGATCATTGTTTTCAAGATGTGAATTATGGTCATGGAAATCCTAAAGGTACTCAGCCATAAGAATAATAATTCCAAAGTGGGTACCAATGACTATTTTTTACAAAGAATTTTTTGGCATCACCATCTGAGGCAGAAGCAGAATATAGCATTAGAATCCAGGTAACATTGTTTTATTCTTCATATAAATGGGTATTTTCCCCTATATCTTTCTGCAATGGTGGTTTACTACTAGAAGCTTGCAACCTCCTGCAATTGTGGTTAATGAGTCTTTGCGAATACCTTCTTTCATAGCATCACTTCATGTGGACAATCTCTCCCCACTCTTCCCACCCGTGCCCATTCACCTTTCTTTACCCTGTGTTCTTCTGCACTCATCCTTCACACCCAGGCCTGCATCTTCTCTGATGTCTCAACCAGAAGAAGTGGCTCGTCCCTTTATTTATTTAGTTAGTTATTTATGTGTTGTGTCCAAATTGCCGCACGCCTTAAAATGATTTTAAGTTACTCCATCCCTAAATATGCAAAAGCCAATGTCATTTTACATGGAAAATATTGTAAATAAATCACAGTACTCACACTTCAGAGATTTTTTGAAGTTACTCTTTGGCACCCAAGGAAAGGTCATCTAAAACCCCTACTGTACTCAACCTGTAACTCTACTCTGCATAAACCCCACTCACAAACTTTCTGTTCCTAGTAGCAAGTTTGTCCTGTACAGACAGGACGCGCTCCTCGAATGGGTGAATTCAGGGATGGCCTCCATGCGCCAGGCTCACACAAATAGAAAGTGCCCAGGAATGAAGTCCAAGGAATTGGTGTTTGATCCAATTCTCCTATCTCTATGGGGACACATTTAGCAGGTCACCTCGCTTGTTAGGACTTCAATTCTCTCCCAAGTTGGACAATAAAAACAATCAGTAATTCCTGATGTCTGTTTGCAAGTTGTGTCATTCCCTGCCTCTCTCCATATAAGGAGAACACTTCAAATGTTAGTATGAATAATATGGAACCGGGGAATAAAGTTTAAGTAAGAAGGGAAGGTTCATCATTCTGCTATCAGAATGATGTTAAAGGCAAGGCTGAGGCTCTAGAGTTGGACTTTCAAGGCCTGTGAGGACTGTGTAAGACCCTATCTTTAAAAAATAAAAATAAAAAAGGGCTATCAATGACTAGCTAATTCAGTTGAGCTAAGCCAATACTAATGAGATAAAGGTCATGAATTCCATTCCTTGGGGGCTAGTTAGATTTGGTCATTTTTCAGAGCCTCCAACTGCTTCCCCAACCCAAACTCCCATGTTATAATGCGTGTTGTTGGTCTTAAGGTTAAATTATGTTTTTCCAGAAACTTTTTCTAAAATCACTCTTTTTTAATGTATTAAGTGTGAGTCAACTTGCACATTCTTCAGCCTTTATAATTATGATTTTTTTTTTTTGGCCTTGGGCCTTGAACTCAGGGCCTAGGAGCCATCCTTGAGTTTTTCTGCTCCAGGCTAGTACTCTTAACACTGAGCCACACCTCTACTTCTGTTTGTTTGGTGGTGGTGGTTTTTTGTGGGTTTTTTTGGTGATGAAGAGTATCACGGACTTTCCTACCCCAGCTGGCTTTGAATAGTGATCTTTAGATCTCAGCCTCCTAAGTAGCAAAAATTACGGACTAGAGCCATCAACACCTGGTCTCCTCATGATTTTTTAAGTATAAAATAATGTTAACATTGATTGGCCAAGATTCTTATATTTATAAGAGCTGAGCTTGATCTCCCTGTGAAAGATTGATGTAGATACTTTAACTTGAATCCTGGTTTCATGATTCACTATCTTGTAACACACGGTACTCTTGATAATGAAATGTGACTGAAATGCTGAGAGAAAGAGGAGTATGGTGGTACACATCTGTAATGCCAGAACTCGTGAGAGTGAAGTAGGAGGATCTCAAGTTTGAGGCCAGCCTGAGCTACACAGACTACAAGCTACACATGACAAAACCCTGTTTAAAGGAGAATAGGAAGGAAGAAAAGAAGGAAAAAAGGAAAGAAGGAAGGAAGGAAGAAAAAAGAGAGGGGGAAGGGAAAGAAGAAAGGAGAAATGCTGAGGGTCAAAAAAAGAATATATTATCAAGTAAGTAAGCGTGTATGTATCAGCTGAAGGAAATTAGATACATAAAAGCCTCTGGATAGATGAGAATGTCATCATCATTTCATTTAGATACAAAAAATAAGAGATAGAAATATTCCTGACATATTCAGAAGAGTGGAATAATATTGGGCTATAAATTGGCTTCTAACAAAAAAAAAATACTATTTTCCCCGTGACACACTCATTTAAAATCTAGAAGCCTTATAATTATACAGTATTAGTGGGCACTGAGACAATAGCTTTCAGTTCCCTTATCTCTAGAATGTTCACCCATTTAAATTGGCCTGGCCACAACTGATTGGTTTAGGGATATGCATTTACACAAGAACTGAACATGGGTAGTAGTAGCACATGAGTCAACAAAGCTTGCTTATATAAAAGGCCAATCACACTCACACATTTGGCCATATGAGCAGGAGATAATAGAGACAACGTTGGTTATAAGAAATCAGAAAAGGTAAACAATTCATAAGAGAGAAAATGGTATTGTGCCAGTTCTAATCCCAGTACCCTGGTGAAAGTTCAGGCCCAGCCCTGGGTAAGACAGTGAAACACTGCTTCTAAAAAATGACAGGATTGAGCTGGGCACCAGTGACTCATGCCTCTAATCCTAGCTACTCAGGAGGCTGAGATCTAAGGATCTGGTTTTAAACCAGCCTGGGAAGAAAGTCCCCTGGAGACTTTCATCTCCAATTAACCATTCAAAAACCAAAAGTGGCCCTGTGGCTCAAGTGGTAGAGCCTTCAGTACAAAAAAGCTCAGGGACAGCACTCAGCCCCTGAGTTCAAGCCCCACAACTGACAGAAAAGAAAAAAAAAGAGGATGGGGTTGGGCTGGAGATATATGTAGCTCAATGATAGATTGCCTGCCTTTGCCTGAGATGCTGGGGTTTCTAAGTTTAATTCCTAGCATGGAAGAGGAGGAAAACGAATGATGTATTAAAAACTATACTTACATGTAACCCTTTGTACATTACCTTTATAATAACAAAACAAAAAAATACTATACTTAAAAAAAAACACAGGGCTGGGCACTGGTGGCTCACATCTGTAATCGTAGCTGAGATCTGAAAATTGAGATTCAAAGCCTCCGGGAACTTGAATCTCCAATTAATCAGCAAAGAGCCAAAAGGAGAGAGGGATGGCTTGTCTGGTAGAGGGCCAGCCTTGAGCAAAAAAGCTAAACAAAGAACTGAAGGCCTTGAGTTCAAGCTCCAGGACCAGAACAAAACAAAACAAAACAAAGCCCATAAAACAAAATGTAGACACTACATGGAAAAGCAGATTTAGCTGGCAGGTGGAGCAAAAGGTGCAGGTGTGAGACCTGCTCTGGATCATTGCACTGTATATGGCAGCCTCACTTTTAATTTTGTGAGGAGCCGCTTTATGGTTTTCCATAAGGGCTTTAGCAATTTACATTCCCATCTACAGTATATATGTGATAGATATTCTATATCTTTGCCCACTCTTCTCTTTCATCTTTTTGATAATGGCCATCCTAAACAGTGTGAGGTAATTATTCATCACGGTGGCAAAAGTTTGCATTTCCCTGATGACAAGTAATGTTGAGCATGTTTTGCTTAGTGATTGGCCATCTGCATGGCTTCTTTAGAAAGTTGCCTGTTCAAGTGCATTGCCAGAGTTTTATTTCCCTCACTCCTAGTGCCAGGACAGTACCTGCATGTAGAAAGTGTGGAATAAGCACTTATTACATAAGTTATAGAAGAATATTATTAGATGGACACTGATGGCTCACAACTATAATCCTAGCCATTCAGGAGGCTGGGATCTAAGGATCACAGTTCAAAGCCAGCCCAAGCAGAAAAGTCCTGGAGACTCTAATCTACAATAAACTACTCAGTGAGAGCCAGATGTGGCAGTATGGCTCAAATGATAGAATGCTAGCCTTAAGTAGAAAGCATTTCAAGAACAGTGTTCAGGCCCTGAGTTCAAGCCCCAGGACCAGAAAAAGAAAAAAACATTATTATGTGAATTCTACATTATTATATGCTGCACTTCTTGCCCCTTTCCTGGTAACTGGGCCACACTTCATGTCACAGCCATGTTCCCAGGCTACATCCTCCTAAAAGTTCCTAAAAGCATGTAAACAGAGAGTGCTAATGCAATTCATAGGCCCTATTTCAAAGAAGCCTGCTGTTCAGAATATATTATCTTTATTTAGCATTTATATTACACTTTTCCATTTTCAAATTCCCTTTCAGTTTTTTAACTAAATATTTGTTATAATATTCCTACATTATCTTTCATAAAGAAGGTAACTGAGGCATGGTTCCCATTGCTAATACCTATATCTGGAATTGAATTTGTCACATAAATACAGCAAATGTAACTGTATATAAAAAATAAAGTCTGGGACATGACTTTGTTCACATAGAATGATGAGTAGAAAGTCAGAAGATGATGATCTGTTACTTTAAATTATACTTGCTGTGTATCAGTGCCATGCACTTGGCTCTATTTCTATAGTCAATGGGCTTGACTATTCTTTTTTGTGTGTGTGTGCCAGTACTGGGGCTTGAAAACTCAGGGCCTGAGAGCTATCCCTTAGCTTTTTTTTTTTTTTTTTGGTCAGTCATGGGGCTTGAACTCTGGTCCTGGGCACTGTCCCTGGGCATTTCAGCTCAAGGCGAGCACTCTACCACTTGAGCCACAGCGCCACTTCCAGTTTTCTAGTGGTTTATTGGAGATAAGAGTCTCACGAAAAAAAAAAAAAAAGAGTCTCACGGACTTTCTTGCCCAGGCTGGCTTTGAACCGTGATCCTCAGGTCTCAGCCTCCTGAGTAGCTAGGATTATAGGCATGAGCCACTGGTGCCAGGCTTCCCTTAGCTTTCTTTACTCAAAGATAGTATCCTACAACTTGAGCCACAGCTCCATTTCCAGCTTTTTTAGTGGATAATTAGAGAAAAGAGTCTCAGACTTTCCAACCCAGCCTAGCTTTGAACTGTGATTCTCAGATCTCAGCTGCTTGAGTGGCTGGAATGACAGGCATGAGTTACCAGGACCCAACTGATAACACTTGACATTAAAAAATAATCATAAATTTTGTGATTCAAAACTGAAATACTTACTATACCTCTGTAATTTCCCAATATTTCCTTACAATAGCCACGTTAGTAGTCTTTCCTAGTGTCTATAACTGCGGTGGGGAGGGGTCCCCTCTGGACGCACATATGTTCTTCAATTTTGTCAACAGAGAAAAATGAAATGGGAAAAATCAGCATAGCACTGATGAAATCAGCCAAGACTAGTCTAACCTAAGTGGCTATACATATGCTAAAGAGATACGGGAAATACCCAAATCCAATCAAGTGTCTTTGTGGAGTTTCAGGAAAGTCTGAAAATGTATTGGTTTGAAAGAGAGAGAATGTTGGTCACTATCCCTATAGATTAAAATAAAGTAATAATCTAGAGGAGCTCTCAATATTGTGGATTAACTATTCATTTGATCCTAGTCAACTCATTTCATCTTGAGACCAACTGTTGACTACTCTGGAGACTAACCTGCATCAAAATATCCAGATCCCTCACAAAGGGGAAACTCTGTGGGCTCTTTCATTCCACTTCCAAGCTCTTCTAGTCTTCAGGGAAATAATAGACCTGTATCCAGGCTACACAGGCCAGGCTTTCACACTCATTTTCCATCATACTCTCTCTCTCTAGACCATTGATTTTCATCATTCTCTCAATTTTCCATCTATTATTCTCCGCTGGCTTTTTCTTCACAGCTTCCAACTTTCTCTTATTGTCTCAGTCCTAAAGATGAGAACCTCTTCTCATCTGTACATGCCTTCAAATAACGTTCAGTAATTTCCCTTTTCCTTTTGGTTCCAACCGTGTGAAGCACTTTCTTTATTTACCTACTTCCTAGTCATTCTTTGATTCCAGGACACTGCTGTGTTTTCTGCGGAATAAAATCTCCATTGACTTCCTATGTGCCAAACTTGGTGGCCACAGTCAACTTCCTAGTTAAGATGTGACAAACATTTGACAGCACTGACTAATTTCTCCTTTGAAACTGGCTTTTCATGCAACTTCTCTGTCAATTTGCTGTTCAGGTTGGTCTCTTGTCTTTCACAGTCAGGCCCTTTTTCTCATCTCACCTGATAACTATGTGTCCACTTGACTAGATTATAAATTACCTAGAGAGCTAGCAAATACTTGTTTCTGAGCATGTCTACAAGATGTTTCCAAAGGCTCAGTGACTTGGAGCTAGAGACCTGAATAGAAAAAAAAGAGCAACTTCTCTAGCTCATGGAGCTCTTATAAACTCTTTTTTCCCTTGTCCCTGGACATAAGTACTTTGAGATTTCTAATCTTTGAAGGCTTACACCATATCAAGCCTTAAGTCTCAGATTGAGAGTTACTTCATTGACCTCTTAGCTTTTGAGGTCTTTGTAAATAGATTGAGGACACATCAGCATCCAGTGTCTGTGGTTTGACGATAACCAGTCATGAGGCCTCTTAGCTTCCAAAATCATGTGAAGCAAGTCACCTAATAAATTCTTAACTAGACATGTCTGTCTGTCATCTATCAGTTTTATCCATATGGAGAACCCTGAGTCAACACAGTATGTTTCTGGAATTAAGTTCCAATCTTTGTGTCATTACATTGTCTCTTGAAAGAACACAAGCCTCCTCAGCATCATTTGAATTCATATTTGTGTGAAGAACTAGACTATACTTTGGTTATGAGCATTCTATTGAGCTTCAAGAATTACATAGGCATGGTGATTCAAGCCTCTCATACTAGCTACTTCTGGTGGCAGAGGATTGTAGTTTAAGGCCATCCTGTGGGAAAAAACCAAAACAGAAACAAAAGTTTACAAGATTCTGTTTGCACCAGTGGCTAAGCATGGCAGTGTGTGCCTGTCATCCCAGGGGTACAAGGAGGTACACAGAGGAGGAGGGCTGGCACAAAGCCCTGTCTCAAAAGTAACCAACGCAAATGAGGCTGGCAGTTTGGATCCGGTTGTAGAGTACTTGCAGAGCAAGCATGAGGCCCTGAGTTCAGACCCTAGTACTGCTAAATAAAAGAAAGCAAGGAAAAGAATATACCTAAAGCATAATGGGTTAGGGGTTGTGGCCTAAGTGATTGCGCATTTGCCTAGCAAATGCCAGCCTCTGAGTTCAAGTCCCAGGACTGCCAAAAAAAAAAGAGAAAAAAATAGCTTTTCCATTTCTTAAAAGATAAACCCATGTGAATAATCTAGTGCAGAAATTAAAAACAGTGTTTAAACACTGGAGTTACACCTGGCTTAGAGTACCAGTTCCAACCCTTAACTTCTCGTCTACATGAACTGAATTTCCTCCCATATTCAATAATTCCTTCTGTTTTTTTTTTGTGTGTGTGTGTGTTTTGTTTTCTGTTTTTTTTTTTTTTTTTTTGTCGGTCGTGGGGCCTGAACTCTGGGCCTGGGCACTGTCCCTCAGCTCTTCAGCTCAAGGCGAGCACTCTACCACTTGAGCTACAGCGCCACTTCTAATAATTCCTTCTTTTCAGGGCCATTGTCAGCATTAGATGAGATAACATATGTGATGTACCACATACACTAAAAACTCAATAGATGTTTTTACCTGCATCTCCATCCTTCTGAATTCTTCAACTCAATTTATATTCAATGTATAATTTCCAGGTGCTCTTAGATACAGATGACAACAACTTCCTTTTCCTGCCACTCAAGCTATCATATTGATTGTTCCTCTGTAACATCCTACTCTCCTCCTTCCCTTTAACTGTTTCCTTTGCCTCAATCCTCTGTAGTCTCCTGCCAACATGATGGTCCTGATACCTTTACTGGTACAATCCTACTCCTTAAGTATGGAGTCAGTAATGTTACCTGCCTCAATTCCAAATGATTCCTAATTGCTTCCTGGCATGATATTTATTTCCCTATGTATTAGTGAGGATCAACCTTTTCCACTTTCAGCCCCATGCCAAACAAACCCAAAAAGAAGTTATAGGGAGCCAGATCAGTGCGTTGTCACATTGACTTTTGGTTCATTTCCTAAGCTTGAAATGACCTCTCTTGCCTGTATCTCAACCTATTGAAGTTTTAGCTCATTCAAACACAAAATTGTGTGGTCATGTTCATATCTGCAGTATTTGTAGCTGTCAAAACATGAGAACCACCCAAATGTCCACTGATTGATGACTATATAAACAAAAGAAGTATTTTTGTGTGTGTGGGTGTGTGCATATGTGTGTTGTGTACTTGAGCACATATTCAATATAATCCAGCCTTAAAAAGAAAAAAAAACTTACTATAAAATGAATGAACTTTAAAGACATTGTGGTAAGTGTAATAAACCAATCACAAAGGGACAAGTAGAATTTTATTTCACTTAAATGAGGTACCTGAAGTAAACAAATTCATAGAGCCAAAAAGGGAGGAGAAATAGAGAAGAAGGATAATAGGGAGTCACTAGATAATGGTTAAGACAGTTTTTTGAGATAAAAAATTCTTTGGATAAATGACATATAACATATGAATGTATTTAATGCCACTGAACTGTATACTTAAAAATGGTTGTATTAGGAAATGTTATGTCGTGCTTTACCACAATTTAAACAATTTGTAAAGTCATCTTCAGTTGCTCATACTAAGGACCAGGGACCAAGCTAGGCAGTAGAAAGACAAAAACAAAAAACAAACACTTCTCATTCTAGAGAGACACCTATGATTAGTAAGGGCTCAGATTCTACTTCTCACAGGAAAATTCCAGGTAACTACACTTGAAATTTAGAGCTTTCTTCCCTCTCAGTTCTTAACACTCATCATAGCCTTATTGTGTCTGGTCCTTCTAACATTTGTCTCTCTTTTGCGATAATAAAATACCCTGAGGTCAAGAACTCTGTCTTATCTATTCATTTTTTAATCTATCAAAGCTCTTAATACAGTTCATTGCACATAATGGGAACTCAATAAATACTTGTAGAGTAGAACAGAATGGAATGGAAGTTAACTCCAGCCATCAATGATATTCTGGGCCACAAATGACAACACGTGATGCACAGGCCTTCGGAATGGCGTCCTGACCAGTGGTAGTCTTCAATAAAAAGAAAAAACCCTTCACTTCAAAACTATAACTTGGATTGGGCCTGGATTTCAGGTAGCTCAGCCAGCCTAGCACATGTGAAACACTAGGTCCAATCTTCAGCCTTGCAAACTAAACAAAACAAACCAGAGCTATGTCATTCAATACCAGGTACTTACAGGTACTGTAAGTTGGTTGTTTTTTTTTTACATATAACTTCAGATACAAATAGACAAAATATTGAGCTCAGTTGTCTGAGATTGCAATAGAAGCAATTGAACATGGTGAAGACAAGTTTTCTAATTTTCTAATTTTCACATAAAAAGTTCAAACTTTATCAATGACAATTCATATTATATTTTTAGGTAACAGGTTTATTTTGTTCCTTTTCAAAAGACATTTGCCAAACCTTCACCTAACCATGTAGTGTCCATCATTTTTTCAAAAGGAAACCATAGTCCATGGAATATTGAGCTCTTTGAGTTTTCCTCAGTCACACAAAGATTTTTCCTTGAGCTCACAGCAGCATGGGTGTGCATGGGAAGTACCTCCCATTTACTTCCTGTCATATCAGGCAGAGTTCTCAACACAGTTGCTCAAGTCAAGACTTAATAGAATTAAGACATCAAAAATACTCTGAATGCTGGGCGATGGTGGCTCACGCCTGTAATCCTAACTACTCAGGAGGCTGAGATTTGAGGGTCACGGTTCAAAGCCAGCCTGGGCAGGAAACTCCGAGAAACTTTTATCTCCAATAAATCACCAGAAAACCAGAAGTGGGGCTGTAGCTCAAGTGGTAGAGCGCTAGCCTTGAGCTGAAGAGCTGAGGGACAGCGCTCAGGCCCAGAGTTCAAGCCCCACGACCAACAACAACCACAAAAAATTACTCTGAAGTCAAATTTCCATGTCTTCATCTTTGTGTCTGGTGGTAAAGAATGAAATGACTCCTGGTACCACTTCTTGTCACTTATGTACCATGAAGGACCACTCACCAACATTTTTTGTAACACCAGTGCAAATGCCAACATTGAAAAATGACATGATATCTTATTGTCATTAAGAAAAGTTTTTATCTCATGGACTCCCTCAAAATGCCTTATGGCCTCCCAGAATCCAAGGATCACAAATTGAAAGTCATTGACATAAAATAATTTTGTTCTAATAAAATGGAAGCTGGAAACATTATTCTCAGTAAATAGCACTGGATAGTTGGAGTCAGGAGTGGGAGGAAGACATTCAACTATATGCTTTTTTTTTAGTTCTTAAATTTGAACCAAGGGTCATTCTAAAATTAGTTTTAATATGATTGTAGCATATAAGTATCTTGCAGTCTGCATCAAGGCAAATGAGATGTTAACTTATATTTTATACATGAATAATATTCTGCACAGTAACAAAATGTGTGTCTGGGACAATGCTCAGATGATTTTTTGAACCAAGGCTCATATGGATGCTCAGCCTAGACTCATTGGTTATGATCTCATACAAACTGCTAGTTAGCATAATTCAAGTATAGTGAGTGAGCAAGGAATTTGCAATAAATCAAACCCTAATTTGATAATACAACTTGAGAAGGAAAATTTTTAAAAATAAACTTTAATGTAACTGCAAAAGATTAAGAACATCCAAGCCAGGCACCAGTGGTTACATGCCTGTAATCCTAGCTACTTCAGAGGCTGAGATCTGAGGAGCATGGTTTGAAGCCAGCCCAGGCAGGAAAGTTCATGAGACAATTATCTCTAACAGCCAAAAAAGCCAGAAGTGGAGCTATGGCTCAAGTGGTAGAGCATGAGCCTTGAGCACAGAAGTCAAGGACAGGGCTAAGGCCCTGAGTTCAAGCCTCAAGACTGGCACAAAAACAAAACAACAGAAAAGAAGATCCAATAGTCCCTGATTATTTCTGACTTCTTTCCCCCTGCCCCCCACAAGGCACACTTCCCATCCACATCCCCAAATTAATAGGTTCAAACAACAGCTGTGTGAAATTGTACCTTGGGAGGAATTACCCTTTCCTATAAACTAGAAGACATCCTAACCTGGGCCTGCCTCACTTATCTGCCCTTCTGTCATGTAAAGCAATAGTCATAAACTGAGAGCCCTCCAACAGGCAAGACTAATAAGAAAAGCCAGCGAAGGAAAAGACGCTTGCTGGCCACGCTATGTATTTGGCATATTTCTGCTCAGGTTAGAGGTAGAGTTAAAGCAAATGTGTCACATTCCTCTTGACTTTATCCTAAGAAAAACAAAAGTTCAGGTGTAATAATAAATAGGAACTGACAGCTGGCTTCTGTGTCAGGAGAATAATTAGAAGTATTGGGGTTCCCAGTGAGCTAGAGAACACAGGCTATGTCAAAGGGCACCTGACTCCTCGTTCTCTTTAACAGTTCAGGATCTTCTGCAGCCATGAGGAATGTACACTCAGTGTGACTGTTGTCTCTCATTTTACAAGAGAGGGTGGCAATCTGGTTGTTATAGGACATTTCTCACCTTAAAAAGTGAACTTTTTTAAACACTGTGCACCCTAAGGACAGCATAGTGTGTTGGCCATAGAACATGGGCCTGGACTGATTTCATCATATCACAGGCTGAGAGCTTGACCTCTCTGATCTAAATTAACTTTCTAATATCTTAATGTCTACCCTCTGAAGCTGAGGAGGATGTTATTTTATTTTATTTTTGTTGATTGTGGGGCTTGAACTCTGGGCCTGGGCTGTCCCTCAGCTCTTCAGCTCAAGGCTAGCACTCTACCACTTGAGGCACAGTGCCACTTCTGGTTTTCTAGTGGTTTATTAGAAATAAGAATCTCGTGGTCTTTCCTGCCCAGGCTGGCTTTGAACCATGATCCTAAGATCTGACCCTCCTGAGTAGCTAGGATTACAGGTGTGAGCCACTGGCGCTGGACACTGAGAAGGATTTTAACGCAGCTGGTCCATTTCTCTTCATCAGAGTAGTTCATTTCAACCAAGGCTGACTTCCCCATTAAGGGAAAATAAACTACATGTACGTTAATGTACTAAGTTAAGGGAGCTCAGAATGTTAGCATAGGAACCCCTCCCCACTCAAGACTGTGAGAGGCACAGGCTTGCTTTGGATGGCATTGCTCTCTACTTCTGTCCGTTATGGAGTCAGAAACTCAAACCTTCACATTGATTCAGGCAAAAATACCAGCCCAGGAGAGATGTTGCAACCTCAAAGTAAAGGAAAGCCAGGCAAGGGAAGCCAGCCATGGCCTCTTTGTTCAGTACTTGGTCAGTTTCTAGAGTCACCTTTTAGGAATGGGAGGGGAAACCTCTTAACCAAAACTACCAGACATGTACCTCAGAGATGCTCAGGACTCAGGAGGTTTTGATAGAATTCTAGAACCTTAGTCCTATCCTCCCTTTGTGTATGTGAATTTATATTTCGATGTCAATATGGAAAAGTAGAATGTCTAAGCAGAAAAATAAGGGAAAATACCATCATCCCATTTTCCCTCTAGCACTATTCAATGCCAGAGATGATGGTAAAATAGAAAAAGAACAAAAAAAATTCTACCAGATGAGGTGGCACATGCCTGTAATCCCAGCACTCTGGAAGTTGAGGCAGCAGGATCAAGAATTTGATGGGACTGGGAAAGTGGCTCAGAGGTAGAGTGCTTGCCTTACATGAGTCCCTGGGTTCGATTCCTCAGCACCACATAAGCAAAAAGAAAAAAAAAAAGCCAGGGTCAAGAATTTGATAGCAGCCAGGCCTATAGTGACAAGGCCCTGTCTCCATACATCAAGGTCAGAAACAAAACCAGACAAAACTCAGATTTTCTTAGATTAGAAAAAGTCACTTACACACACAATAAAGATCTCAGGGAATAAGACACAATGAGTTCTTCTCACCAAGAGAGAGACATTTAATGACAGCATCTAATTGGTTAAGAAATGAATCAAAAATTTTAAATGAAGAATGAGTATGTAGTGACAAAAGAATACAAATTGGGCAATGAATCTATTTCCTGATAGAACACGGGGAAATTGTGCAAACAGTCAGCCTTGGTAAGGCAAAAAGTATAAATACTCAACAAACATGGAAAAATTGAGAAAAAAAATTGCAGGTAACAAGATGCTTGAGCACCACAATCCTCATCTTCACCCAACTGGTAATGCTGAAAACCAAAACATTTAGTTGAAATTAAAAAAGAATATAGCATTGGCCTCATTTTAAAAATAAATTCTCTTTTACACTTAGTGTGAAGTTTTTTTAAAGAATGTATTTTATGATGGTAAAACATATTTAAGGTCAAACTATACCTTCTTTTTTCTCTCCTATTAAATAAAATTAAAATTATGTTTTATCTTGGAGTAGTTATAAACGAGTGTTTCTGTTCAACATGTCAATGCATGTGTTTAATGGATCTTGATCAGTGGTCGCCTTCTAGTGTCCCCCTCATTTATCCCAACCTCACACATCCTCTCAATTTACCTGGTTCCATTTCCATGCATGTACATTTAATATTATGACTTCATTCACTCATATTTCCTCTCTCCACTGAGATTATATAACACAAGTTTAGCCATGCATGCATGCATGCATCCATCCATCCATGCATGTATCCATGTATCATCTATACATCCATGCATCCATGCATGCATGCATCCATCCATCCTCTTATCCATTCAGTCATCTACAATCTATAGGAATGGTGACTTGTAGAATAGTGCAGTATGACAGTCTAGATGGTTCTACCTTTACACATGTGTTGGAAGATGGTTAGAGGGGTGTTTCCCTGCTGTGACTTTTAAGTTTTTTCTTTGCACTTCTAATATTGCATAAAAATTTCAATGAGTCTATTTTTATTGAAAAAAAATCTTTAAGTAGGAAATGAATAACATTTTCAATGAACTCCTCAACCTAGAATTCTTCTCTCTATATGAGGCAGTCACTCCAAACGTAAGCTTATCTTTATCTTTCTTTGTGTTGTTCTACCTCCCCAGCACCAGCGTTTGACCCTGGAATATTAACCTTGAAGTCCACCTTTGCTGTCTCTGTCCTCAGTGTTTGGAGCCTCATTTTCTCCTCAGACTTTGTTCCTCCTCCAAATTTTCTGGAAGAATCCATGCTATGACTTTGGCTGCCTTCCTTCTATGCCTCATTCCTTCTTTGAGTCTGCTATCATAGTGTATGGTGAATGTTGTTATTATACTCAGAAATTAATTTAACAGAATCCTAGAGTTGGTTTTAATTGTGTTTTGGGACCTGCTCAAAATTATTTATTTATCCTGAGATTAATTTTAATTAATTTTACCATTCTAAATTATCATATAAAGTGGGAAACAATTTTTAAATGGTTTTCTAGCTCTTAAACCTCTTTCTTTATTTGGAAGAGTTCATCAGAATCTGAGCCTTTAGCCAGGCACTGTTGGCTCACAATTGTAATCCTAGCTACTCAGGAGGCTGAAGTCCAGGGATCATAATTACAAGCCAGCTTACCAGAAAAGTCCTTAAGAATCTTATCTTCAATTTACCAGCAAAAAGCCAGAAGTGGAGGTGTGGCTCAAATAGTAGAACTCCAGGCTTGATTTAAAAAGCTAAGGGCCAGTGAGTAGATCCTGAGTTCAAGCGCCCGTAAGGCACACACACACACACACACACACACACACACACACACACACACACACACACACACACACACACACACACACACACACACACACACACACACACACACACACACACACACACACACACACACACCAAACAAATAAACTGTCTTTACTCCACATGTACAGGGATGGTGACAAGTCTAGAAGTATTCATAGACTTCTAGACCCACACTTCCCCATTCATGTGAACAAGGGTGAGTGGAGAATCCATGTAGCTGGCAGCGATTACAGCAGTAGCCATTAGACACAATGCCATTGGCTGCAGCCGGTTGGTCTCATGGTGGTGGATGGAGCTGGGTGAGCTGCAACCTCTTTTGTGCAGGATGGATACGATTTGAGGTACTTGCCTTCCTTTGTTCCTGCCTATTTTTGAAGTCTGACCTTTTAGCCATCCTACTAATTCTGTAGCTACCTAGAAACCTCTCAGTAAATTCTTTTTTTTTCAATCAATGTGCATCATTGTCTATTGTTTGTAATTAAAAGCCTCGGAGGATCCCGTACTTATAATCTGTGTTATATTAAATCCACTTGCATTTTAAATGATTGGCATTGAACCTCCCACCTTAGAGTCTAATTCCAAAGATTGTCTGTATTGCTAATTTTGCCTATGTTTTGACCTATTGCTTTTTTCCCCATCTACTTAACAGCAGTGTCTATTTTTGTGTCTAGTAATTCATTCAACATTTATTGTACTAACTATTGTACTGGGCGTCTGAGGATAAACAGGCATATGAGACAAAGCTGCCAGTAGGACAGATTTTAGTGAGAAAGAGGCAACTGAGGGGTAAGTAAGGAAGCATCTTCTCAGGAGGAGTGCCCAGTAGGAGGTCATCAACATGGTAGAGGCAGAAGTAGCCTGTGTCATCAGGTGCTCAAGAAGACTCTCCTAAGATGCCCTTCAAAAGTTAGAAGTGCAATGGGTGTGATTAGAATTACCTGCTATGTATCCATTTTTTTGGGGTGTGTGTACCAGTCTGGGAGCTTGAACTCAGGACCTGGGCATTTTGCTTAATGCTAGAGCTCTACCACTTTGAGCCACAGCACTACTTCTGGTTTCAAGTGGTTAAATGGAGATAAGAGTTTCACAGGAACTTTTCTGCCCAAGATGGCTTTGAACTATGATCCTCAGATCTCAGCCTCCTGAGTGGCTAGGATTAAAGGCGTGAGCCACTGGTACCCAGCAAGAACTGCACTCTTTATCTGACTTATGTAACTGTAACCCCTTTGTACATCACCGGTATAATAACAACAAAAAATTAAATTAAAAAAAAGAAATGTACTCTCCTGGCTTATGTAACTAAACTCTCTGTACATTACTTGCATAATAACAATAAAAATTTGAAAAGAAGTGGACTCAAAGTTTGAATTGACATTAAAAACCTTTAAAAATAAAAATTAAAAAAATTAAAAAGCGCAATGTTCTCAGTGTTATCTCATACCAAATAAGTCAGCATGTCTGGTTGGGGAGATTATTATTATTATCATCATCATCATTATATTATTATTATTACCAGCCCTAGGGCATGAACTCAGGGCCTGGGTGTTGTCCCTAAGCTACTTTTGCTCAAGGCTAGCACTCTACCACTTGAGCCACAGCACCACTTCTGGCTTTTTCATTTTATGTAGTACTGAGTCATCAAACTCAGGGCTTCATGCATGCTAGGTAAGCACTCTACCATTAAGTCACCTTCCGAGCCCAGGATTATTTTTTTAAGGCCAGTGTAATTAAATGTCTGATGAATTTGGGAACCACTGATATAGATTGGGTCAAGTGAAAGATTTATACATAGCAGGTGGAAGTAATGTAGTTAAAGGCTTAGCTTTGACAAGGTGTAGAACCTAGATCAGAGCTGAGGGGCAGCATCAAGCATTGGATTGAGAAGTAAGAGAAAGTAGGTAAAGCTAGCCCACGTGAATTTCTCAGAAGTTAGTTGCAGTATAAAACATCACCAATGTTGTGAGCTTAACAATCTTCTCCTAAATGGCAACATGAAATAAGTAAGAAGGACAGTGTCCTCTAATTTCATCAGACTGATAGCTGAAAAGTTTGGTGTATACTTATTTGAGATAGAGAGGGGAATTGAAGAATGCTGAGCAAACCTTGGGACATCCAGTCCTTTAAGAGCGTCAAAGAAGAGATGCCATTTAAGAGGAGTGGAAAAACACATGAGAGAGGTAGAAGGAAAATCAGCCAAGGAGATAGTGTAGAAGTTAATTACGGAATTTCATGGAGGAAATAATCATTATTGTTGATGGTATTTGTGGGATCGCTGAACAATGTCAATGTCAATCCAATGATCTTTATTCATCTTAGAACAATGGGAAGGTAGGAGGCCAGCTCTCTAGCAATCTGCTTACTGAGCGCTATCCTTGTCTTATTTGATTGGTGCATGATTGAGAGATGGAGAGGAACTATTTGAACTGCAAAACTCATTAGCATCATTCTTGTTCACGTCCACTTTTCACAGGCATGGTCATATTTCTAGCAGAAACATCCTGAAACAGGCCCCTAAAATCAAAAGAAAAGGCATAAAGGGGCTGGCTGAAGCTCTGACTAAAAGGAGTGAAATGCTTCGGCTGAGAGAGCTGACAGGATTGAAACGTCCAATTAGACATTAACTCTTCCCTTATTCTACCTCTGCAATGGATCTCATTTCCATTCACTTCATTCTGTTGTAAGTCCCACTGGATTGGTCCATTCTCTACCGAATGACGCCATCACTGTGCTTCTGAGCTTGCCTATTCCGCGTGTTTTCTTCTAAGATTGCTCTTTGACATCTCATTTACTCCTCTCAAGAAGGGTTGACTTGGGCCCACAGGAGAGAGCCTGGGTCCAGGTTCCTGCTCTGTTGCATGACCACTGTTCTGTTGCATGACCTCGAGCAAATAACTTCGTAAGTACTCTGGACCTTATTTTTATCACCTGTAAAAAGGGACAACAATAGCACTTACGTCAGAAATGTTACAAGAATGAAATAATTGTACACAGAAGGTGTGTGTGGTAAGAGCTACATGGTGTTAAGCAATTAATCTCCCTCTGGTTCAGAATTCTCATCTATAAAATACCTATGAAAGTCACATCTACCTCATTTGTTGTAGAGATTAAAATAGAAAACACACTTCAAGTACTGCCTGGTGCCTAGTATACATACCACACATCAACCTGCTAGTTGTTATCATTATCACACAATTTTTAAGTAAAATATCACCTGTACTTGGGTGAAAGCTTTTTTATGCCCAGTTTAAATCATTTTGTTGCTATTTTGTTGCTTTAAAAATTCTTTTTAAATTTTATTGTAAAGGTGATATACAGAGGAGTTACAGTTACATAAGTCAGGTAATGAGTACATTTCCTTTTGAACAGTATCACCTCCTCCTCCATTCTCTACAAATTCCCCCCTCTACCTCCCCTCCCCCACAAGTTGTAAAGTTTATTTCCAACCTAGTGTCTAGTGAGTATCACTGCTGAATTGATTCACCCTTTGTCCCACCATTTCTGTGCTTCCCCTTCCCCTCTCCAAATCAGGTAAACTCATATACAAGACAAAAGGTACAGAAATAATAAAACAGCCACAAAAGGGAATAAACCAAAGAAAAAAGGAAAGGAAAAAAAAGAACTGAAAACAGTACCATACAAAATCTTGTTTCTATTTCTTGGAGTTCATTTTGATAAGCATCATTTTATGTGATCATATGCACATAGATATTGAGCCCTTGTGATCCTCTCCTAAGAATATCCTCCTTTTGAGATAGGATCTCATTATGTAGAACTTGATGACCTCAAACTCCTTCTCATCTTTTTGTCTTAGCTTCCCAAATGCTGGGCTTAAATAGCTGTGTCCTATTTAACATGTTATTTCTTGCTCTATGCTCTGATCTTTACTTTAGTTTTAGTGTGCTCTCACTCTTTCTCTCCTCTCTCTTACTCTCTCTCAACAGGTTCTCCCTGTGTAGCTCAGGCTGGCATCTCATAACCCTTCTTCAGCCTTTAGAGTGGTGGGATTCTACAAGGGTATGCTACCACGTCCCACACTTTTAGTTATTATATCTTCATCTCCTGATCCAGATTATTAGATTAAAGACAGAGAATTATATAGAACTGTTAATAATTTGCATAATATTTTAAGTGATGAATAATGGTTAATATAACTTTCATATATTATAGAACTGTACCATCATTTTTTTTTTTTTTGTCATTCGTGGGGCCTGAACTCTGGGCCTGGGTGCTGTCCCTCAGCTCTTCAGTGCAAGGTTAGTGCTATAACCCTTGAGCCATACTATCACTTCTGGCTTTTTCTGCTTATGTGGTGCTGAAGAAGGCAAGCACTCTACCACTGAGCCACCTTTCCAGCCCTGTACTATTATTTTTAACACTTATGTGATATGTTTTTTTATTAACTAGCACTTCAGTTCATTATTTACATTTCTGTATTGAGCTTTTACTTCTTTTATATTATCGATTTTAGTAATGGTCAGTATGGATGCAATGAGAATGTGGCAAATTGTAGGTTATGGTGTAAATTGTAGCAATAGTTCGGAAGAAAATAAGGCAAACAGGCTTTACAAATATAAAGGACTGTTTAAATCAATAAGGATATGTTGATATAATAAATATTATGGAATACCATCTAAGTTACATTAAACAATAGATAAATGCATATATTTTAATATGTTACTATAGTAATATGTTATTATGTTGATATTATAATAATGAAACATCGAGCCGGGAGCCAGTGGCTCACAGCTGAATCTTAGTTACTCAGGATGCTGAGATCTGAGGATCACGGTTCAAAGCCAACCAGGACAGGAAAGTCTGTGAGACTCTTATCTCCAATAAACCACCTGAAAACTGGAAGTGGCACTGTGGCTCAAGTGGTAGAGTATTTGCCTTGAGCTGAAGAGCTGAGGGACAGCACCCAGGCCCAGAATTCAAGTTCCAGGACTGACAAAAAAAAAAAAAATAAGACTAATACTGAAAGATCTCCAAAAGAACATACTTCTTAAAAGTAGAAAAACAATGTAAATAGCATCTTTGAAAATGTAAATGCTCCCTGTTGTAGAGAATTAAAGATAGTTGTGAATTTATGCAGATTTCTCTTTTTAAGTCAGTAAGTATAACAGGCAATTCTTTACTTGGAAAAGCAGTAAGGAAGAAGAGGAGAGGAATGCAGCTTTTCTCTTTCCACTTCTACACTACATTTACAATCCTAAACATGTTTTACCCTTGTTGAAAATGTTGATGGGAAGGGACTTTAAAGTCTACCCTTTCTTGTTCATCTTTGTACCTCAGTGTCTTCATTCTTATATTTATTTTTATAGGGCTGAATATCAAACCCAGGGCTTGGTACATGCTGGGACCAATCCCATTCAGCATAATTTTTAAAAAAACATATTGCAAATATATATCCATATTAAATCTTATTCAAAAATCACTTTTTTTTTTTTTGGTTGGTCGTGGGGCCTAAACTCTGGGCCTGGGCGCTGTCACTCAGCTCTTAAGCTCGAGGCAAGTGTTCTGCCACTTGAGCCACAGCGCCACTTCCAGCTTTTTCGGCTATGTGGTACTGAGGAATTGGATCTAGGACCTCATGCATGCAAGGCAAGCTCTCTACCACTGAGCCACCTTCCCAGCCCCTCAAAATAGCATCTTAATAATGTGTAACGTTCCACCCTTTCTTAACCCTCCTCATAAAATATTTCAATATGCAGTGTTCTTGTCATTATGAAATGAGTATTTGAATACTTCTTTAGATAAGTTCTAGACATGGGATTACTGGAGTAGTAGTGAAACTTTGCCACTGATAACTCTGCAAAGAACAGAGAATACTCTCCTGGGTGCCTGTAAACAATTTCTGACTTTGGAATTCGAAATTTATAAAAGCCAAAGAGCACTACCCAAATGAGAAGACTTTTGAGGCAGTGGTGAAGAAGATTAAGGTTGCAGACTAGTGATTCAAGGATGGGACCCTGCCAGAGGATTCCTTTTGGATTTGTGAAGAGGTTGCATTGTTGTAGAGACGAACTAAGACAATACACAAACACTGGAGCCTAACGCAGAGTTTACCAGAGTTGCAAATCAGAGGACTGAATTTCTCCAATGAGAGAGCTGGGGATGGAGTGAAGTCTCGCTTCATTAGCTTGATCAGTGACCTATTTCCCACCCCTTTTACCAAACATACCCCTCTACTGATGGCCTCTGTGTTACTGGCATCATAAAATCTAATGAATCATAATGATTGCAAGGGATCTACTCATTTAAACCTTTGGAGGCCTGATTCAGTCCACCATTAGTTATAGGGGCATCAAAGTTCTTAAATCTTTAGCAATTTAATATAATAATTCTTATTATTTACATATGTAATTTTGGAGGGGGTTAGAAAGGCTTATAATCTTTCAGTCTGTATCTGATTTCCTGGAGAAAGAAAATAAAAACTATCAGATAGGACTTCTGTATCAAAGCCAACATAACTAGTGAGAGTTAAAGTGCTCCTTGGTTAATACAGGGTACTTTGTGTGTGTGGTGTGTGTGTGGGGGGGGCGTTGTATGACTGTCCTGGGGCTTGAACCTAGAATCTGGGAGCTGTCCTTGAATATTCTGCTCAAAGCTAGTATTCTACCACTTGAGCCACAGCTCCATTTCTGGCTTTCTGGTGGTTAATTCAAGAGAAGAGTCTCACAAACTTTCCTGCTCAGGCTGTCGTTGAACTGCAATCTTCTGATCTCCTCATCCTGAGTCCCAAGGATTACAGACATGAGCCATATTATGCCCCACAATATACAGGGTACTATTCAAGTGCTACTATGAACATTGGTTAATTTAGAAATACACATAATGAATTTTTGACCTAGGTAATAGTTTTTTCCCCCATTTTACAGATGGCATAATTTGACCACGCTGGCAGTGGATGGAAGGAGATGGATTTGAGTCTGTCCCTTCATTGGTACTCCTAAACTTTCCACCATGCCCCCTCTTCTTCCTTTCTCCTTCCTTTGCAAGCCTTCCCACATTTGCCACTGCTTTTAGGTCCATCTTTGTGTCAAACACAATCCTTCTCTTCCTCTTTAGATGACATTGTTGCCACCTTCAAAGAGCTCTCTCTCTCTCTCCTTCCCCCCCTCTCTCCTTCTATCTTTCTCCCTCCCTCTCTCTCTCTCCTTCTCCCTCTGCCACTCTCTCCGGTCTCTTTCTCCTTTTTTTGTCTTCAACTTCCCTTTCAGTCCTAGTATCACCCAGGGATTTTTCTCTTCACAGTAAAAAAGCAAATAAGAACAATGACAGTCTTACATCTTTCCTACAATCACAGCTTTTTTCTATGGAGTGTTTCCTCTATAAAATGTTTTTCTAAGGGATGCTGTCCACTCCTGCTCTGTACTTGAACACCATCCTAATCCTGCTTCACTTCAACCAGTCATCTAAGTGCTTCTGTAATGTAATATTGTTCAGGTTCTGTGGATCTTTCTCTCATGTAATGTGACAGTTTTCCATTGCCTTTTCTTGGTGTACTGCACTCTTCTGGCTTTCCTTCTCTGTTAATTGTCTTTTGTCTTTTTCTTTGTTAGTTTTTCTACCTAGGGTGAACTTCTCAATCTCCACTCTTTCAAAAAGCTCTCTTCTCACTGTACACTGTCTCTCAAATTGGCCACATTCAGGCCTCAAGGGTCTAAAGATCATGTAGCTGATGATGTTTTCCTCTTTATTATAGAATGAATGCTAATTCCACTGGGATGTCTCTCAGATCATAAAAGTTAACCTATTTAGAAAACTTCTTCCTTATCCTCTACACCCAATTAATACCATGGTGTCAGAGGCCAACATGGTTTGGTTTCAATGACTAAGACCTAGCATGATTACTTTAACACAGAAGGTATACAGTATTTGTTTAGTGAAAGAATGAATGAATCATAATTTTTGCTTGAAATAATTCAGCTTCTAAACTGCTATTCGCCTACAGAATTAAAACTGCTCAATGGTGCATATCAAAAACTAGTGGTAGAAATAACATATTAGTGAATGTCTTTGCAAATTGAGAAGTATATTTTTGAGAATATACGGTCTTGAAGTTAAAAGGAACCACAGTTCAGATTAATGTTTATAGATAAGAAAATGCAAGTTATTTCATTTGTCTAGTCTGATGTGAGTCTTGGCAGACCTGGAGTAGGACAAAAAAGTATATTATTATAAAATAGGTTTTACATGTAAGGTTTCTTTATATGTATATATATTTGTGAATATAAATATGTATATATATGTCTATATTTCACACAATGAATGCATTCAATGTGTATCTATCACTGACTGATAGAGTTAGATATTCTCTACCCATTCTCCAGCCATGGCCTCATAGCTAGAAAAGTTCCTGACACATAATTGACTGTGACTCACAGACTTCTAAAATTGGTAATAAGTGAAATAAATCCTAATCTTTGCTTGAAGATAGTCACTTAGTTTTTAACCAAGAAAACCCAGAATGCGTGCTATGAATGCTATTAGAGGGTTGGTGAAATGGATATTCTTTTTTTTTAGAAAATCTGGCACTCATAATTCTCCTTAAAAAAAAAAAAAGAAGAAGAAATTCACCATTTCCTTCAGATTTCCTCTGTACACCAGGTACTTTACAAACCTTGTGTCAGTTAATCCTGGCAGTCCAGCAAGATAGGTATTGTAACCATTTTATATACCAGGAGAGAGAAATTCCTAAGGAATAAGTCATTTTCCCGGAGCTGAATAACAAGTATGTCAAGGGAGAAGTCAGGGGGTGGGGGAGGGAAGGGATAGTAGAAGAAAAACAAAGGAGGGGTAACAATGCTAGATGAGCAGTGTACTCATTACCTTACTCATGTAACTGTAACCCCTCTGTACAGCCTCTTTACAATAAAACTAAAATAAAAAATAAACAAATATGTCAAGATGGATTCAGATTCAAAAATGAAGTCCCCACAAAGGCTTTCCTTATGTTATGCTTGTTTTCTTCCTCCTCTGCTTCCTCCTCTTTTTCTTCCTTGTCCATATCACTAACTGACACAGTCCTCTTTCTCTTCCTCCTCCTCCTCTTCCCCTCCTTTTTCCTTTTTCATGAAAGCTAGCCCCCCACCCAACCCCCTCAAAAAACCTTTAGCCTTCTTAAGAAGCAAACTTTTATTTTTTCATGCTTGGATCAATGTGATAGAGGATGATTTACATAAAATAAATGTACCATCTTAACTTTACAGTTTAATGAGTTTTGACAAATGTACATACCTGTGCAGTCATCACCCCAATCAAAAAACACAACGTGTCTATCACATAAAATCTTCCATCCTTCTTACTTCCTGGCTCCAGGCAACCACTCATCTGGGAAGTACTTTCTGTCATTTTAAATTACTTTTACCTCCTCTAAAGTTCCATATAAATGGAATCATATGGCTTATACTTTTTGTGCCTAGCTTCTTTTTACTCAACATAATGATTTTGACATGCATATATATTGCAAATATCAATAGTTCACTCCCTCTTATTGTTCAATAGTATCCCATGTAATGAACATACCACAAAAGTTTTATCCATTCACCTATCTTCAAACCATTTGACTTAGCTGCTCTAATTGTGTATGTATCGTTCGGTGTAGTTCTTTGATGAGAGTGGAATTGGTGACTCATAGAGTAGTTATATATTGAATTTATATATAGTTATATATTGAATTTACCAAATCATCTTTTTAATATGGTAGTGCCATGATACATGAGTTCTAGTGGCTATATAGCCTTCTTTATTCTTGGTCTGATCTGTCATCATCAATGTAGTCATGGTAATGAGTGCTATGTTAGCTCTGTCTTGTGGATTAAGTTGTACTTTCCTAATCACTAATCATGGTGAACATTTCAATATGTTTATTTGCTACCTATCTGTATATTATTATTGCTAGGCAGTATTACATTACATGAAGATATCATAAGCTTTTTATATTGATATATTTTGAAGTTCTGTCCTTTGATGTTTGTACATTGATTTCTTCCTAACCAATCGTCCCATTCGCCATTATGAAATTTCTCTCTTAAAGACAATTTATCTGACATTAAAATAACCATTCCATTCTTTGTTTATGCTTTGAACAGCTTATTATTTTATCCAGCTAATCTCAACCTAATTGTTTAATATTTAATATTCATCCCTGAAAGAAAGCATTTAAATGGGTCTCTATTGTGCAACTTGATAATTGTTATTCTTTTGATCAATGTATTTAGGCTCTAATATGTAAGATAAGTTTTGATATGATGGATTAAGTAAACCAGTTAATTTTTTGCTTTCTGATTTTCTCTCCACATTTTGTGTCACTCTTCACTTTTTCCTCCCTACTTTTGAATTAGTTCAGGATTTCTTATTACTATATTTGAATGTATCTATTCATAATTCATAGACATCTCTGGGGCTGGGAAGGTGGGTCCATGGTAGAGCGCTTGCCTTGCATGCCCGAGGCCCTGGGTTTGATTCCTTAGCACCACATAAGCAAAAAGAAAAAAAGCCCGAAGTGGCGGTATGGCTCAAGTGGTAGAGCGCTAGCCTTGAGCTGAAGAGCTAAGGGACAGCGCCCAGGCCCAGAGTTCAGGCCTCACGACTAGACCCCCCCCCAAAAAAAAATTCATAGACATCTCTGTGTTTCTCTCTTTATATATATGTATATACAAGCACACACACATACACACACACACACACACACACACACACACAAACACACACACACATATATGTACATATATTTTACTCTCTCTTTTCAATTTGAAAGACTGGAACATTTCTGTTGATCTATGTTAATGTTTATTATCTGTATTCTGCTTTTGAGTTCATCCAATGAAAATTTTGTTTCTGGTTTGTTAGTTTAGTTTAGTTATACTTTCTGGTGCTGAGAACTGAATTTAGGGCCTTGCACATGCTAAGCACAAGCTCTATCACCAAGCTACTCCACTATACATTATGTCTTTAAAATTATAATATTTCTTATCTGGTTATTTTTATGAAATGCTTCTCTAATAAGTTATCCTTCATTTCAATCATTTGAATATATTCATCTTTATCTCACTGAAAGTTATATTTCTGTGAAGGTTTTGTTTGATAAATCTAGTATCTTGACAATGCCAGGGTCTTTCATCATGGTCCTGATTATTTTTATGATAAGTGGTTTTGATTTTATACTGGATATTGTGATTTTTGTGATGTGCTTGTCATCTATTATCATCTTCTGGAGAACAATGACATTTCTCTTTTAGTAGGCAGTTAACTTAGGTTGGTTCAGATCCTATCCTCTTCTTGCCTTCTTTGAGTGATTACTCAAAAAGTTTTTCCCCCCTGTGAGATTTGCTCTGCTGTTTTGGGTCTAGAGACTGGCGGACATTATCTGAGTGTTTATAAACAGAATTAGGTGATAGATTCCTTCAACTTTCTCCCCTTGGAGTTTCTTCTCTACTCTTCAGCCTGCCTAAGAGACTAACATCCTTCCTTTCTCAGGAAATAAGTCAAGGCTCCTTTGAGAGATTTAAATGCTTGCACTGCTTCATGACTATGACTCTACCCTGGGGAAAACTAAAGAACTTCACTAATAATACATAACAGTAAGAACCCAAGTAAACCCATGCTGACTCAGTCACTTCTCAATTCTGATTTCTCTCCATGATCTTTTCAAACCTTTCAAGTCAATGTTTTTCAGACTTCATTTATAGTTTATCACTGTTATCAGTGGGAAGAATGAACAATGGTTTTTAATAGCTTTTGGTTAGTGAGTTTTGTGATTAGTAAATGATATCTTTGACTATCAGAAGATCATGAAGATGTTCACTTACATTTTTTCTTCAGATGTTTGATGTATTGGGCTTTCCTGTGATCTGCTTAAAGCCAACTTCCTCTGTATGCTGTGTGACAGGTGGATGGGAGCTTGTTTTGCTGTTTCACGTGTGTATCCACTGAACTGCCTTATGAACTTGCTTGAAAATCAATTGATAATATATGTGTGGCTCTCCCTCTGGCTCCTTTTGTGCCCATTCTATTAGTCCATAGGGAATACAGATTATTTGTAGAAATTCCCCTCTACTTGAATAATTCAGTGACTTATTAAATCTTGAAATCGAAGTGAAACCTCTGATTTTGTTTTGTTTTTTCAAAATTATCTTACACATTCTAGGTCTTTGCATTTTCACTGAAGTGTTATTATTTTCACTAAAGTGTTACTATTTCTTTCCTTTCTTTCTTTCTTTCTTTCTTTCTTTCTTTCTTTCTTTCTTTCTTTCTTTCTTTCTTTTTCTTTCTTTCCTTTCTTTCTTTCTTTCTTTCTTTCTTTCTTTCTTTCTTTCTTTTTCTTTCTTTCCTTTCTTTCTTTCTTTCTTTCTTTCTTTCTTTCTTTCTTTCTTTCTTTCTTTCTTTCTTTCTTTCTTTCTTTCTTTCTCTCTTTCCTTTCTTTCCCCCTTCCTTCCTTCCTTCCTTCCTTCCTTCCTTCCTTCCTTCCTTCCTTCCTTCCTTCCTTCCTTTCTTTCTTCTTCCTTCTTTCTTTCTTTCTTCCTTTCCTTCCTCTCCCCCCCTCTTTCTTTCGCCAGTCCTGAGGCTTGAACCCAAGGCCTGGGGCCTGTCCCTGAGCTTTTCTGCTCAAGGTTAACTCTCTATCACTTAAGATAAAGTTCTATTTCTGGATTTTTAGTGGTTAATTAGAGATAAGAATTTCACAGACTCTGCAGACCTGGCTTTGAACTTTGATCCTCAGATCTCAACCACAAGTGTAGTTAAGGTTACAAGTGTGAGCCACCATACCTAGCCTTTTGTTTTTGCTTACTTTTTTGTAGTTTAGGAATAAAACTTAGGATTGTGAACATGCTAGGCAAATACTGTACCACTAAGCTATATCACTAAGTCTTTAATTACATTTTAGAATTAGTTTACCAAATTCTAGGTAGTCACTAAAACTTAATTAAAACTATAGGTTGGTTTGGGGAAAATTGCTATGATACTATGTGGTTTTTGAGTCCATTAACATAACCTTTGCATGCATTTGAGTTGCTTTCATTTTCCTTAGAAATGTTTTGTTGATTTTGGTACAGAGAGTTTACACTATTTTGTTGAGTATATATCAAGTATTTTATGTGTTTTCTATGCTATTTTAAATACTATTTCTAAAATAATCCTTTCTAATTGCTCTTACTAAAATGCAATCTGTTTTAATATATTGATGTTTTATCCTATGACATTGCTAATTATTCTAATATCTGCTTTTTTAGATTGTAGGTTCTTTAATATTTTCCATGTACTTAAACACATAATCACATTATCTGGTAATTAAAATGTGTTTAACATTCTAATCTGCAGCCATTTTTCTTGACTTACTGGAATAGCTAAAAAAATTCAGTAGATTACTGGAGAATAATAGCTATCCAATGGAGTAGATTTGCAATGATGCAAAAGTTGATCATAGAAGGATGATATTAAGATTTTCAGCATAATATGTAATACTATGGAGTTTTTATGAAACAGTTAATTAATTTAAAATATTCTCTTATTTGTACTAAATATTTTTGTTAGCATATGTTTATTATACAATTAGGAGGGTTTGATAATGATATTTCCATACATATATGCAATATAGGCCTGTCAAACTTACCCCTCCCATTTTTCTCCCTCATTCTGATTTCCCTACCTAAAATTATTTTCCACAGGCTTCATTGTTCGGTCTTCATATATCTAAATAAACTACTTTGACCATATTAATGTTCATTCACCATCTCCATCTTTCATTCCCCCTCCTGCTGGAACATCTCCCCCATCTCTGTATCATAACCCATCCTGTCATTCTTTCTTTGTTTTCCAAAGTTTTATTAGTACTAGTTACTGATACAAAGAAGTTTCATTTTGGTCTGATTGAATACAGGAGTTGGTTTGGTTTTCTAATATTTGCTAAGATTTGTTTAATGTCCTAAAATGTCATCTATTTTGGGGAAGTTCCATAAAATTCTCTGCTATTGAGAAAAATGTGTTTTGTGCAGCTGCTGGATGAAATACTATGTCAGTACTATCTGTCAAGTTTATTTGGTCTCCATTGTGATATAAGTCTGAGGTTTATTTGTTGATCTTTTGCCTGGATGATCCATCTGTTTCATAAAGGTTTTTTACCTAAGATCAAGCTTGGCTTATACCTACTGTGTAGCTAGGATGACAGGCCTACATCACCAAGGCAGCTTGTTCCATTAAGGTAAGGTCCCTAACTTTTCACCCATGCTTTCCTTGAACCAGAGAGCCTCCCACTTTCTACCCACCTCCACCCCAGTTTCTGGCATGAATGTTTAGTCTGAGATGATCTTTTCTTAGTCATTCTGTTAATAGTGTGAATTACTTTGGCTGATTTTAAATTATTAGCTCAATCTTCTTTTCTGGATATAAATCTCAATTTTTCATGAGTGTGTGTGTGTGTGTGTGTGTGTGTGTGTGTGTGTGTGTGTGTGTGTGTGTGTGTGTTACTTGAATGCAAGAACCATGATATCATGACACTGGATCTGTAAATCAAGTGAGATACTAAGGGACCAACAGTTGAGTAGAATATACAGTGTGGAAACAATAGAATAAGCAGATGATTCAGATCCTGGGGCAGGCTGGAGCAGCCTACTGGGAGACTTCACCCTACCACTCAGAGCAGAATTCACTTTAAACCTATGAATCATTTCTGGAATTTTATATTTCATAGTTTCAGACCATAGTTTCCACCTATGGCTGAAACAGTAGAAAACAAGATTATGGATGGTGGGGGTGGGGGTGAGAAGTACTATATATATGACTTTGGTCTATTTAAATTCCAAGAGGATTCATTTTTGGTTTGTGAGCTAATTTTGTGTTTTATACTCTGGAAAATAAAATATATCCTGACTTGGGTTGATAGAGGATTTCCTGAATATTAGTTAAAACAAGCTGGATGATGTTATTCAGCTGTCCCATAGCTATGCTATATTTCTTTCTACTTGGTTTATCAATACAAAAATGAGAGTATCAAACTATTTAATTTTCATGTTTAGATTTACTTGTAGATATATATACATATATGTATATGAGTTTTCATTTCATGTATTTTAAGCTTCAAGGATCCACAGATTTCTCCAATGTATATTGTTCAACTCCAAGTATTTGTATATTTTCTGTAATTTTTTTGCTATCAATATTTTTGGTTTATTTCATTATATTGTGTTAAGAGGCAAAGAATTATTTCATTTTTTTTTTCTATTTGTTAAAAGTTGCTTTAGCCAGGTGCTAGTGGCTCACCCCTGTAATCCTAACTACTCATGAGGCTGAGATCAGAAGATCACAGCCTGGGCAGCAAAGTCTATGAGACTCTTAGCTCCAATTAACAACTAGAAGACTGGAAGTGGCACTGTGGCCCAAAGTAGTAGAGCACTCATCTTGAACAACAACAACAAAAAACATAGGGACAGCACAGAGGCCCTGAGTTCAAGCCACATGATTGACAAAAAAAAAAAAGTTGCTTTATGGAATAAAATATGTTCTGCTTTGGAGAACATTTTCAAAGGCTACTGAAAAGATTGCGTATTCTGTTGGCTGTTGGATGAAACATTCTATAGATATATGTTGTTGATTGGCTCAGTAGTACATATTGTGGGGCAATACTGGAATTTGAACCCAGAGTCTCATGTTTGCAAGGCAGGGGTTCTACTCCCTTGTAGTTATATGGTATACTACTTGAGTTCATTTTTAATTCTCACGTTTCATTGCTGGTTTTTGTATGGTTGATCTATCCATTGATGAGAATGGAATTATTTAACTTGGCTAGTATGTATCTGGACCTATCTGCCCTTTATGCCCAATAGTGTTGGTTTTAGGAGATTGAGTATGTCACGTTTTGGTGCATTTATATTTAACTATCATACTCTCTGTATAAGTTGATATTGATATGTATTTATCTCGTCTAACTAATATCTGTTTGTTATCAACCTTATCAGATATGGGTATAGTTATCTCTGTTTGCTTTTGGATTCCATTTGCTTGGCATATTATTTTCCATTTTTTCACTTTAAGTATATGTGTAAATTTTCCAGTGAAGTGAATCTCTTTTAAACAGTACATGACTGAGCCAGTTATTGTTTTTCAGTGCATTGAATTAGTTTTCATCTCTTTATTGGAGAATTAAGACAACTTACATCTAGGGTCATTGTTGAAAATTATGTAGTAATTTTTCTGTTACTCATCTAGATGTTTTCAAGTTTCCTAATTCTCATTATTTTTACCTATTCTTCTACTGTGACTTGTTTTTTCCTAAGCTGTCATGGTTGTGTATTTTTCTTGTTCCTCTGTTCTGTAGTAGCAGTTTGTGGTCATAAATTACTTCAGTTTATGATTGCCTTGGAAGTTGTTCACTTCTTTAATTTTTTTTTTTTTGGTTGGTTGTGGGGCTTGAACTCTGTGCCTGGGTGCTGTCCCTGAGCTCTTCAGCTTAAGGATAGTGCTCTACCAATTGAGCTATAACACCATTTCTGGTTTTCTGGTGGTTTATTGGAGATAAGAGTCTCACAGACTGTCCAGCCCCGGCTGGCTTTGAACTGCAATCCTCAGATCTCAGCCTCCTGAGTAGCTAGGATTACAGGTGTGAGCCACCAGCACCTAGCTAATTCTTTATTTTTTAAAAGATAACTTTGCTGGCCACTTGATCCAAACTATTTGTGAAGCTTTCCATTGAGTTTTTAATTCAGTATATACTTTTTAATTTCAAGTGTTTCCATTTGTGTGTGCATATACATTTAGAACATATATTTCTTTGATGAATTTCTTTCTCAGATTTTTTTAGTGTCTTATGCAAGTATTGAAATTACTTTTTTACTTTGGTTATTTGACTCCTCCTCGTGTGCACACACGAGTTCATATGTGTATGTTAATGTGTGTGTGTGGATTTTGGAGCTTGAACTCAGAGCTTTATGTACTAGCTTTCTTTTTCAAGAGTGATGCACTGTCCCTTGAGCCACCTCTAACTCTTTGCTGGTTAATTGGAGATAAGAGTCTTAGCTTTTATGCCTGGGCTGGCCTCAAACTGTGATCTTCACAACTTAGCCTTTCAAGTAGCTAGCACTACAAATGTGAGCCACCAGTGCCCAACTTATTAATCATTTCAGTTCTAACGTTTTAACCCCTTTACTGACTTTGTAGTAAAGTAATTGAAATGCTATCTTCACGTGCCTTGCTTTTTAATATTTCTTCTTTTTTTAAATGTCAAATTATGTACTTCCTTTTACAAACTTTTTCTTTTTTCTTTTTTGGTTGATTGTGGGGCTTGAACTCAGGGCCTGGGCACTGTCCCTGAGCTTCTTTATGCTCAGGCTAGCACTCTACCACTTAAGCCACAACACTACTTCCTGTTTTTGAATGGTTAATTGGAGATAAGAGTTTCACAGGGACTTTTCTGCCCCAGCTGGCTTTGAGCTTCAATCCACAGATCTCAACCTCCTAAGTAGCTAGGATTACAGGTATGATTACCGGTACTCAGCTTTCTTGTTTTTGTTACTTTATATGAGTATTTTCTTAATGAACAATCTTCTCTTAGGGTCTCTAATCTCCAGTATTACTCAGAGAGGTGAACGCAAATCAATTTAACAGCAATACTACTGAAGCAAACCAGATATTTAAATACAATTAAAAGTTTAAAGACAACTCCCACCCCACCAATATCCACAGAAAAGACAAAAGTAATGTAGAATAAAGTATAAACATTAATGAAGGTAAAAGAGTCATAATAAAAATAATGTAAGAAGGAGCAAAGATGGGGGAAAGTGGGGTCAAAAAAAGGTTTTTGTTTTAAAGGAAATGACAACAGGGAAAAAGAAAATGGAATGAGAACAATTAAATTCCAAAATGTAGACAAAATACATAATTAGGCAAAATTATTGGAGGGGCATTGCATAGCTATCTGGACACTTGGGAAGGCATTGTGATGTCTCATCGGTAGAATTTTCTGGAAAACCACACACATCCTGTAACTTTCTGGGAATCTACAAACTGAGGAATGTGGTTTACGTGTCCACTCTATAGAAAAATCATGTGACAAGCATCCAGTGCAACTGCTGACCACTAGGTGCTGCTGGCTTCCCAGTCCTATGGAAGCTGTGCATGCTTCAGGGACTAGGTGCAGGGAGTGTTGCCCACACTGGTATGGCAAGCGAACTCCTTCCTTCCTTCTTCCTTCCTTCTTTCCTTCCTTCCTTCCTTCCTTCCTTCCTTCCTTCCTTCCTTCCTTCTTTTCTTCCTTCCTTCCTTCCTTCCTTCCTTCCTTCCTTCCTTCCTTCCTTCCTTCTTTTCTTCCTTCCTTCCTTCCTTCCTTCCTTCCTTCCTCTCTCTCTCTCTCTCTCTCTCTCTCTCTCTCTCTCTCTCTCTCTCTCTCTCTCTCTCTCTTTCTTTCTTTTTTTCATATTGTTATTAGGGTCGGGGAAGGTGGCTCAGCGGTAGAGTGCCTGCCTTGCAGGGGCCCTGGGTTTGATTCCTCAGCACTACATAAACAGCAAAAGCTGGAAGTGGCGCTGTAGCTCAAGTAGTAGAGCTGAGTTTTCATCATGAGCTTACTGTTTGATTTGGGATATGATGATGGAGGGTTATCCTATACTGTGATAATGAGAAATGGAGAAGCTATTAGAAGGATACTACTAGTGTAGGGGTATAAAATACCAGGGTATTTTATGAGAAAGTACAAGTTCTGGGCATAGAAAATTGGCTGTCAACTCATGAAGTCACCAAAGCACAACTCAGGATTCCAGTCTGGTTTAACATATACTTTCAAATGACATGAAAGCTAAGGATGATTTCTACGTTTTTAAATGTTTGGAAAAATGATACAAAAATCTGTATTGTGTGGATATCATAAGAAATTCAAATTTTAGTGTCCATAAATGAGGTTTTACTAGAACAAAGGCACATTTCCTTCACTTTCATGCCACAATGGCTGAGCTGTAGCTATAGCTGTACAGAGGCTGTACAGTCCTCAAAGTCTGAAATATTTGCAATTGGGTTTTTCAGACTAAGAAGTTTCTGCACTGCAAGGGACATAGCCAATAAGCTAAAAAGACAGCCTACAGAATGGGAGAAGATTTTTATTTTTACATTTGACAATGGCATAATATCTAGAATATACAAACAACTTTTTAAAAACCTCCTTAAAAAAAACTACTGAATTAATAAACTAATGAGCTCTTCTCAGAAGTGGTAAAAAAAAGCCAAAACACATAAATAAATGGTCAACATCACTCATCATAAAGGAAATGCCAATCAAAACAACACTGAGATTCTACATCGCCCCAGGTAAAATGGCCATTATCTAGAAAACAAATGATAACAGATGCTGGGGAGGATGGAATCAAAAGGAAACCCTAATACACTATTGTTGGGAATGCAAACTTGTTCAACCACTCTGGAAATAGTATGGAACTTCCTGGGGAAAAAATGACATAGAAGTACCCTTTAATCCAGCAATTTTTCTCCTGGAATTTACCAAGATTGCAAATCAGGATACAGTAAAGCCACCAGAACAACCATTTTTATTGCAGCATTATACACTATAGCTAAGATATGGAATCAGCCCAGATGCCCCTCAATGGATGAATGGATCAAGAAAATGTGGTATGTTTACACAATGGAATTTTGTTCACTCATTAGAAAGAATGACATGGTACCATTTGTAAGAAAATGGAAAGACCTGGAAAAAATTATGTTAAGTGAAGTAAGTCAGGTGCACAGAGACAAAGGCTGAATGTTTTCCCTCATATGTAGATGCAAGATTTAGCCTACCAGCAAATACGTTTGATGGTCTGTAAGTTTATATAAATGTATTAACTGAATTATGATAGTTTCAAGGAAGAAATGAAATTGTGTGATTGCTTTAGAAGAACAATGTCCAAATTCAAAATAAAACACCAGGAAGCAGGTATTCAAGAAGGGTGGAGAGGGATCAAAAGATGAATAGAAGAAGATGGAAAGAAGATGGGGAGAATGCAGTTAGTAAATCAATATATAACCTACAAAATTAAGAAGAGTGAGGGAAAAGTTAGAGAAGGAAAGGTAGGGTGAGACTGTTGAAAGGGGTAACAGTGATCAAGATATATTGTATTCATAAACAGTTTGCTAAATAGCAACTCCTTTGTATAACTACTTAAAGATAATTTAAAAACTGCATACAATGGGGAAAAAGAGACCAAGTATAAAATAAACATAAAAATAACCCAGGAAAGAAAAGAAAATTCCCATATCACTCTCCCCTGCTCTAAAGTCTTTCTTCTCAAAATGTGGTTTGCAGAGTATCATATAAAATGTTGGACCCTACTCCAAAGCTGAAAATATACAGGATTAACAAATGATTGATTTGCACACTGAAATTAGACAATTGTGCTCTAGAGAAAGTGAATGATCCTCAGGCAGGCCAATTTCATTGTGTGTGTGTGTGTGTGTGTGTGTGTGTGTGTGTGTGTGTGTGTGTGTGTGTGTATGTGTGTGTTTGCTCTTTATAGACTAACAATATGTGTGAGGTTTTGTGATTTAATGTCATTGTATTAGGTCCTTTTTTATTGTCAAGGGCCATAGATATACCAAATCTACCTTAGATAAAAGAGATTTATTATTAAAAATAATCTCTGGTGTCCTGCATCTTTTATGTACACTTTTATAATTTGGGGAGGGGAAGGGATATAACAAAATGCTTAAATAAGAATACAGGTTGTAACAATGAGATGTACAAGACCTTATGTTGAAAATGAACTTTACAATTTTGACAGGGGGAGGAATTAGGGAGGTGGGGAGGGAAGGAATGGTAGGGGAAAAACAAAGGAGGAGGTAACAATGCTCGATAGGAAATGTACTCATTACCTTACTCATGTAACCATAACGTCTCTGTACAGTATTTTTACGGTAAAAATATATATGAAAAAAATAGAAAAGGAGAAAAGAAGCAAGGAGGGAGGGAGGTAGAAAAGAAGGGAGGAATGGAGAAGGAGAAGGAGGAATGAAAAATTCAGTCCTTTTATAGTTAGCCTGATAAAGACTTGCTGGAGGTATTCACTTAGGTTGAAGAACCAACTGTTACTCCTTGGTCCTCAGAAACTCTAGTGATTGAAAAACCAAGGCTGGCCAAGCCAGTCCTTTTCTTTGTCACCTCTGTCACTAAAAATTGCTTTCATATTGTACACCTGACCACCTATAGGAACCCCAGAGGAACCCTAATTTTTCAGTAACAAAACAGAATTAGTGGAAAATGTTATCTGTGTTGCATATAGGAAGAAATAGTCACCTGATAGTCATCTACATTACCTGTTTCCTCAATGCCATCTTTGTCATCTCCTGGTTGCTCTTGAATCTACTCTAGTCCCGTTGTGTGTCTACCTCTCCCCTGAAGCAGATTCTGTCAATGCCATCCGCAGCTTTCACCTTCATTAATTCAAGGGTCAGGCCTCAAGTTTCAGCTTGATTGCTTTCTCTTCAAGGTTTAACACCCATTTTACAATATTTGCAACATTTTCTCTCCTTGGTTTCCTAATCCTGCTTTCCCCCCAATCCATTTGTAATTCCCCTCTTTGCTTACTCCCATGGGGAGTCTGTCTGATGACTTTGTGCCAGCAGTATTCTAGTGACTCTGAAATGAATTTCTGTACCCAAGTTTCTTTTCTGACTGAAGTCTTGCCTATGACTATGGATTTGCCTTTTCTTCTAATGCTTACAATCTTAACCTATTAGTGCTCTCCCTGACACCCTATGCAGATCTTGTGCTCCTAGAATCTTAGCCTACTTCAGTAAAAGACATCACCATTTAACCATGCCTGATTATTTCTTATTCTCCTATCCCCATGTACAACCCATCAGTGACTCCTGTGAATTCTATCTCCAAACGGAATTCAAAATCTCATTACCACTCCTACCACTAGCATTGAAGAATTAACAGACATTGCATCTGCCCAACTTGCTGTCAACATCATTTTAAGTGCAGAATTCAATGTTAAGAAAAATCCTCAATGACATTCCATCACACCAAGAGTAAAACCCAAGGCCATTGTCAGGGTCTCTCAGGTGTTCTTTAATGAGCAGCTCCAGCACTAACTCTGATTCTAGGAACTACCACTCTTCCTATTATTCACTCTGCTCTAGCAGAAAACTCTTTTCTATTCATCAATTCACACATGCTCTCTGAGGAATAATTGCTTTGGAATTCACTTAGTTGTGGGAAGCTATCCCCTAGATATCTGCATATCTACTTTCTCAATTATTTCCAATTTTTACTCACATTTCTATTCAGTAGGAAGGCTTTCTTTGACCACTACATCCAAAAACTCCATGATCTCCTGTTCACTCTGTCTCCCTTTACGTGTTTATTTTTCTTTACGGTACCTAGCTCTGACATTATAGAGCTACTGAATTTCATCAACTCACAATGTTATTACCTGAAACCTGTGCCATTATGTTCTTCAACCATCGAGAAAGAGAAACTCTGACAAATAAAACTGACAGCTTATCACTTAAAAATTTCATTATACAAAGGAGGAGGCTGCAATGCTTGGTAAGAAACGTATGCATTATCCTGCCCATGTAATTGTAACCCCTCTGTACAGTATGTTCACAAATAAAATAAAATAAATAAATTTTAAAAAAACAATAAAAAATTAAAAAAATTCATTATATACTTTTTGAAAATATGATCCTAGACTTACTTAAACATGATTCTTAAACATATTTATCTTTTATACACAAAAGATGAAACTATAGGTAATATAAGTTATTCTTGAAATAGCTTTAAAGTTTAGTTTTTAGCTTTACTCTTGAACTAAGCATTATCAATGCTATTGGATTTCTATACAGTTTCTCACTAATAAAAAGCAAAACAGTTTCATTTACTTGTAAGTATTTTCCTTTCTTATGACCCATAAAGCAAGAAATAGAGTTGTGGTCAATTTTCAAATGATAGTACTTTCTTTCTTAATATGAAATTTATGGACCATTGCTATATTTCTGAACCTGGCTTGTCTATTTAGTATTTTATCATTTTCAGCCATATAAGAATATCAACTTTGAAAGTTATTTTAAGCAATATTTAAATTTTATATATATGGTACCAACAATGCATATGATTTGTGTTTGTAGTTATAAATTCCCATAATAAAACCACTCTATGACCAATACAACTGTGCTTGGAAAATACTACTAACAGCTTTGAGATGGTTCTCTTTGCAGAGTTCTGAAACTGGGTGGGAAAGGGAGGGGAAGGGAGTAAGTACGTATTTAATTCAATTAAATATAGCATGAGTTTGTTTACCTCTCACATCAAAATGTGAGTACTAGGAGAGCAGGAAAAAATTTGTATTACTCATTGGCTATTCATATGCTGAAGAGCATTTGGAAAATACTCCTATAATGCATGAAGTTCATAGTCTTAAATAAGTGAATGGATGACTTTCTACCTCCACTAGTACCTTGTATTTGAAATTTCCAACAGACTGTCTAACTGTCTTAGACAGAAACCATCCAGAGAAACGTATCCTGCAGGGGGCAGGTGTAATTGCAGGTACCCCACACACTATTGGGCAGCCATCTAGTCTGTTAGTTAGATGGCCATTGTTGATATTAACACCCACTTCAGGATCTTCCTGGTATTAATCACTGCTTCTGGAGACACCTAAGAAAAGACAGACAAACTCATCTCTCAAAAGTTTATTAAGATTTTATAGCAAGTAGAAAGTCTTCAAAGGGACCACAGACAAAGCAAACACTTTCCTGGTGTCACAGCAAATCTAGAAGATGGAAACTCACTGACTAGCAAACATTAGGTTCTTTTCATTCTATTTTTTACTACAACCTTCTAAGATATAAGTTCTTTTCAATATTTCATTTTATTTATTTGTTTTATTTTATTGTACCACATAATGGCAGATTGTGATGGTGACTAAAATATTTCTACTTTACTATGCATCTTCTCATTGCCATCATTTTATTCAGTGGTGAATAAAGTCAACTAAGGACTCTTAATTCATTGTACCTAGTCACCAATCAAGGCGAATATTAGCTTACATAGTTATTATACACTGTATAATAAAGGATCACAATCCTCAGGATCTACTGCACAAATCTTTCTTTCATTGAAGATTTCAAAAGGCCACTTAGAGCTGGGCACTGGTGGCTCATGCCTGTAATCCTAGCTACTCAGGAGGCTGAGATCTGAGGATTACGGTTCAAAGCCAGCCTGGGCAGGAAAGCCCATAAAACTCTTATCTCCAATAAACCACTAGAAAACTGGACATGGTGCTATGGCTCAAGTGGTAGAGCACTTGCCTTGAGCTGAAGAGCTGAGGGACAGAGCCCAAACCCAGAGTTCAAGCCCCATGACCGACCAAAAAAAAAAAAAAAAAAAAAAGGCCACTTAGTATATAAAACAGAGCAACAGAAGATAGGAACAGAAGCAAAATATTACATAGCATATAAAAGCTATATAGGCTAATAATAGCTTAGTGCTAACTCAATTCTGATTTCAAACGACAGTCTTATTAGACTATCATTTCTATCTCACTTTGTCTGATAAACATTTGTCTTACATCTTTTCCTGATTCCACACATTTATACCTTAAATTACACAAAAGTTTGGGGACCTTAAGTTTCATGAGTGGAATACATAAAAACCCACCCAGTTATTAGACTATATTAGTTTTTTAGTATAATCATTATTGTCATCATCATTATTATATTATTATAATATTATTATTATATGTATTATCTTCAAAAGTTCTACTTTTACCAGGGAGCCTATAAGCTAGACACATGGGCCTAGAATACCTTCTCCCTAGACATATCTCCAGACATTCCTTCTTCAGATTGCCACCTCCCTAAACAATGCCAGAGACCCAGGGCTCCTTACTCTTTCTAGGTTTATAAACCCCATGCCATTCCTTTCGGCCTGTCAGTCACTCTGCCCCCGACTCTGTTGCCGTACCATGTGATCTATTCAGAGGATGTTTCTGAGAGAATCCCACACCTCAGCATCTACTGCCCAAATCTCTCATTGAAGATTTCAAAGGCCAGTTAGTATATGAAATAGAACAACAGGAGATAGGAGCATAAACAGATTATTGTATGGTGTATTATTTGGCCACATACTAAGAGGTTGGGATCTAGGTCCTTTGGTTCTGACAGCCTTGCACAGAACCGGATCTGGAAGGACACTAGCTGAGTCCTAGCTATTCAGGTATGATATTTCCCGTGTCTTGTTGTTTCATGTCCTATGTGGTGTGGCTCTTCCCAAGGCCAGAGAAGAATAAGCCAGAAGTGGACAGCAGGTGTTCAAAGGCTACCTGACGTTACCTCGGATTCTCAAATATTCAATTAAGTTTCCTACAATGCTTACTTATGCAGAAAAATGACTATATTTTAATTTAACTTCACATATATGCTAATTCAAAAAAGAATTCAAGACAGCTAAGAAACTTAAAAAAGATATTTAATAACAAACATTGAAACAGAAATGGGTTGCTGCTTAACCTGAGAATTCAATTTAGCTAAATGATTCATTTAAAATGTTCCAGTTAAGCAAGATTTAATTATACTTTGTTTGTATTTACTAATAGAACATTTTCTTCTTACTCATATGGTGGAAAGAGGGTTTTTTTTTTTAAACTGATTTGTCAAGCCAGAGAGAAATAGTTTCTAGTTTTTTCTTTTGCAGTGAGATAATTAGTGTTCTTCTGTTGCTTTTCTAAATTTTCAGTCATTTAGTAAGCCACAAAAACTACTGGGGGAGAGAGGAGAGGCAGACAATGGTGGTAACATGACTGACATAGGTCAGTCATTTTTAAAACAAAATACAAATATTCCATTTAATGGAGAGAATTAGTGTTAACAGTTTAACAGGACTTGTAAAATCTCAGTTTGGAAAATGAAGATAGGGAAGAGCTATGAGGAACAGCCCAAGGTGCAGAACAAAGAAGCAAAGAAGGTTATACTAGGAATAAAATGCTTTTTTCATAATAGTGAGCAAGAATAGGCTTAGTTCTTAGTAGATTCTACTTAGGCCATACGTTAGAAAACTGTTGAATCAAGTTTAAAAGCCTTACTTGGAAGTTTGCTGATGTCAGAAAATCAGAGACATTTCTTTTGTCTAGAGACTCACTGCAAGAGGAATGCCTCCAGTGAGGAGAATCTACAGAAAATTCAGGAAGTCACCATCAGCAGCAAAATGAGCAGGAGAATCTGCTCCACCCCTACGCTGCAAAGCCTGCGGACATCATTGTAGGATCTTCTCCATTGCCCACCTCCACTTCCACTCCTCGCTCCACACACCCCAGTGTGCGGCTTAGACAGAGCAGAAGAAAGGAAACGCAAGGCTGGGGATTGGAGGCTGCTGCCATCCAGCAGAACCCAGGGCGGCTTGGGAGGAAGTTCTATCTAGCATTCGAAGCATGGACACATAATACATTAAACTGCACATCTTCTTCACTAACATAGACTTGCAATGATTGCTAAACATGACTTGATGGACAAAAAAATAGGCAAGAACCACTTGAAGGTGCGGAAGGGTAATCTTGGTTGTCTGTTTCCATTCAGGGAAGCTGCACCCATACAAGCTGTAGAATGATCAAGGCCTATAGCTGTCAAGACTTTGTGCTAATGGTGCAGAGACCTCATAGTCAACACATACAAAGTCAGACTTTGCAGGCCAAGAGCAGAATGTATTCTCATCCCTCTCTGCTTTTCATTCACACCAGGAATCTGACATTATCTCCTCCAAACAATGTCAAATAGCCTTGAACACCATATAGCTGCATAATTATACTCTTTTATTTGGTATCCATTTTCCTTAATTGTTTTAGAACACCTAGCCCTCAAATCCACATGTCTGTCCTTCATGGTGCTGCATACATTTTGTCACCAACAACCTGAATTTTATTTTGTTCTCTAAAAAGCAAAACACCAGAATATCTTTTAGAGCTGTTTTAAATACTCAGCAATATAAAAACATAAAGTACAAAGAGTTTCTCTAAACTATTAATTTTGTATTTGAAATGCATATGTAATGCATCAAATATGGATTATTAATATGTTTTATATAGATAAGTATACAACAAAACATACCATTTTGTGTTTCTAGATCTATAGTTCAAGGTCATTGAACATGTTTTCACTGTTGTGCAACCTTACCCACCTCCAGAATTTGTTCACCAACCCAAACTTAATCCTTGTGCTTATCAGAAACTAACATCCATGTAGCTTTCCATGCAGGCTGTGGTAAGGACTGTTCTACTTGCTCTTACTAAAAATTTGACTTTTCCAGGAACCTCTTATAAGTGGAATCCTATAATATTTATTCTGTTGTATCTATCTTCTTTCACTTATCATAATATTTTATATGTTTACCCAGGTTGTCATGTGTCAGAAAGTTTCTTCTTCTTTTTTTTCTTTTTTCTTTTGGTTGGTCATGGGGCCTGAACTTTGGGCCTGGGTGCTGTCCCTGAGCTAATCAGCTCAAGGCTAGCGCTCTACCACTAGAGCTATAGCGCCACTTCCGGCTTTTTCTGCTTATGTGGTGTTGAGGAATCGAACCCAGGGCCTCATGCATGTGAGGCAAGCACTCTACCATGGAGCCACCTTCCCAGCCCCAAGTTTCTTCATTTTTAAGAGTGGAATAATTTTTCATTGTAAGCACTCACCCCATTTGTTTATGCATTCAGTAGGTAAATACTGGGGTAGCTTTTTATTATTTTGGTTATTGTAATTGTCATCCACAACTACTTTTCTTAAAATAAATCTCCTCTAATATCTATCTTTGTTGTGCTTCCTTCCTCCCTCCCCTCCACCTTTCCAGTCTTTACTCATAGTGCCTAATTATTCTTTTGTGTTGCTTTGTTTTGTTGTGCAGTATTGGGACTTGAACTCACAGCCTTAGCATTCACTTGAGCCACACCTCCAGCTCTTATTAATTCGGTAATGTAGCGTTCGCCTAGCTCACACAGAGTGCACAATATGAAGCTTTACTTTTTCCACAAAACTGTACCTCAGAGGACATAAACTTCAATTGTGTATTTGAGTTAACTAGGGGAGATTTTAAAAAGGTATCTGTGACTGCCCCCCTGCCAATCCCAGATAACTGCCGACTACATGGTGCTACAGAGCCTGCTGTGTGCTGGGATGAGTCGGCCTTGCATTTCCTATTTGCAGCTACATCTCCGCTCTCCTTCCTTCACTTCCTTCTTCACTTCCTTCACGTCCTCCGTTCAGCTGATTTCTTGACCGTTTCCACCAGTCTGTCACGGAATTTGCTGTCCCTTTTTGCTCTCTACCCTCACTTCTTTCAGGATTGCATTTAAAGAAGCTTTCCAAAACATCCTAATTTAAATTGTAGTCTGAATTTCATGTGTCCATTTTTCTTTCTTCCACCGCCCCCCTCCCCAGGACTTTTCACACCTCCAGACATAATGTATTTGTTTACTTTCTGCTTCTCCTCTCCCTGACTAGATTCTAAGTATTAATACAGCAAGGATTTTGTTTATTATTATTTCTCTAGTCACCAAACTCATGCTTGGCAAAGCAAACATTCAATAGCTTTTTGCTAAGTGAAGCTTAAACCTGGAATTTTCAGAAACAGATTCTCAATTCAATTTAAGAAAGTCTGGAATAGTCTAATGTCCAGAATTCAATATTGGATACCATGGGATTTCAGAAAGAAGTTAATGCGTCCCAAATAGCAGCCATCTAATGTTCTCTTTGTTCTTCATGGTCTGGAAGGGGGTTGATTGCTGCTTTCCATGAGTAAAAAGCTTTACTCTGCTTTCACCATTGGATGACTTGTTATCTGCATCATAGCAGATAACAACTTTCCTAAGGCTATATTTACTGTTGAGAAGAAAATTAGTGGTGCAGAAATTCGACAGGGAAAGTGTGTCAGGTCATGGAGCAACATACCAAGACGTGGAGTTAATAAAGAAAAAGAAAAAAGAATGGATCCAGCATCCCCTACAAGAGATTCATTCCGTATGTGTGACTCCTGTGCAACTTCAGATGGAAGCAAATGGGAGAAGGAAAAATAATGAAAAAAATGTCTCCAAGTAGTAAGAGATTTGAGTTTACAAGTTAATAGAACATGTCCAATTTTAGGAAAGATTATTTAGAAAAAAGCACATGCAATTTTTACTTAAGAATATCTTGGAATTAGAGAGACTAAATGGACTTCCATTTAATTCCTAAGAAGACTTCCAGCCAGTAAGTGTCCAGTGGTGGTGAGTAGCAAGGGAGCAAATGTAGGGAACTTTGTAAACAGCCCTCTTACGGCCTAGAGAGAGTATGAGGATTCTATTGAAATCCTTAAACTCTAAGAATAAAAATCTTAAAGCCAGGAGGAACAGACGATGGGTGGGTAAGGAAGTAAGGCAAGACATTGAATTATTGCCAGGGCTTTGGAGTGGGCAATAAACAAATAAAACACATAGGGTTTGATGGGATTATTAAATTGGGATGTTATAATAGATAAGTATAGATTTTACTATTGAGTTAACCAGGAGCAGAATTTTAAATAGGGAAGAAATCAAAATGATTAAGTTTTTTTTAAATGAAGAAAAGTTTGACCAAGGCAAAGGAAATAATAAAAAACTAACAGACATAGATTAATAAAATAAAAAAAATCAAAATAATTTGTAGATGCCAGGCTCCAGTGGTCATGCCTGTAATCCTAGCTTTTTAAGAAGTTGAGATCTGAAGATTGCGGTTCGAAGCCAGCCTAAGCAGTCCCTGTGAGACTCTTATCTCCAAAAATAAAAACCACTCAGGATAAAGGCCGGAAGTAGCACTGTGGTTCAAGTACTAGAGCACTAGCCTTGAGCACAAAGAGGCTCAGGGATAGCTCCTAAGCCCTGATGAGTTCAAGCCCCATGACTGGGGGAAAAATTGTAGAACAGAATTTATCAGTTCTCAGTAACTTTTTTACCATGACAAATTACAAAAATCACTTAAGGTAAAACTTCCCTAGAAGAGTATAGAAAAGACATATTGAAACTGAAAATATAAACAGACATATACTAGTAAGCACAAATGAATAAACACAGGTATTAAAGAATCAAGAAACAAGCTAAGGGAAAAAACAAAATACAGGTTGACTCATTGTAACAATGAGATGTACAAGACACTATGTTGAAAACAAACTTTAGAACTTCAGCAGGGGGTGGGGGGAGTAGTAGGGGAGGTGGGGAAGGAAGGGATGGTAGGGGAAAAACAAAGGAGGAGGCAACAATGCTCTATAGGAAATGTACTCTAGGCACTGGTGGCTCACACCTGTAATCCTAGCTACTCAGAAGGAAATGTACTCATTACCTTACTCATGTAACTGTAGCCCCACTGTACAGTATTTTTGGGGGGGGGGTCTGGTAATGGGGCCTGAGCTCTGGGCCTGGGCACTGTCCCTCAGCTCTTCAGCTCAAGGCTAGCGCTCTACCACTTGAGCCACAGCACCACTTCTGGCTTTTTTCTTTTTGTTTATGTGGTGCTGAGGAATCGAACCCAGGGCCTCAGGCATGCAAGGCAAGCGCTTTAACCACTGAGCCACCTTCCCAGCCCTGTACAGTATTTTTTATAATAAAAAGTATTAAAAAAAAAAACAAGGTGAAACATATTAATCAGAACTGAGAAAGACCTTGTTTAATCAGAAGCATATAGGACATCTGGCATTAGAAAAGTCCTTTCCTGAAACTCATAAATAAAGTTTTATGCAAAAAACCACCATAGACCTAAAAATATAAAAAAGCTCCATAACTAAAGTGCTCAATCTCAAATGAAATATAGTAAAAGAATTTGATATGACTTTTTTTAGATTTTTTTAGATCATGTAGATAAATTATAAGTAAAGACATAGGTTATTTTAACAACAGAAACCACAACTTGCATATAATACTAAATCGCATTAGAAAACATACATTCTCTACTCAGACCTGTAGTCCAGATTAAAAAAAATCAATCATCTTTTCAGCCAGAAAGAAAAAAAATTAACAAATTCTAAAATGTAGATATTTTATGCATCACATTTTCTAATAATGATAGTTCAACAGAGAAGTAAGAAAGGTATTTTCCTAAAAAATTAACTTCTTGGAATGAAACTGTGCTGTTTTAGAATATTTTGAATCAAAGAAGAAAATCAAAACCATAAGAAAAAAAGAGTTTCACAAAAGAGAAAATGAGAACTGTTAATATTCAAACCTATGGAACACATTAAAATTGAAAGGAAATTTATGGCTTTAGAAATTTTTTATTAAAAGATTAAGGATAAATGATAATGATCCAATTTATGACAGAAGACTAACAAAAGAGATTGGAAGCAGAAGAATTACAAATTTCATGAGAGCAGGGCCTTTTATTTTTTGTTTGTTTACTCCCAGTACTCACTGACTTAGAATGGTGCTCAGTAGTTTTGGGTTTTCTTGTTGCTATTGTTTGTTTGTTTTTGCTGTTGTTGTTTTTAGGTGTGTGTATGACATATCAATACAATAAAAATTGGAAGACTTGTTTCCTGTAAAGATGAGCTAGATTAGAGCAAAATTGATAAATTATACACAAGAAAGATAGGTGATAAATAAAATAAAATAAAATGGACTGTTGAAGATATTTGTGTACAATTCCATGGTAAAGGACATGAAAATCTAGAAAACTAGATGATATCACAGCAATGTAGCTACCATCACAAGAGGGATAGCACTGCCTTTCTTTACCATTTCTTCTTCACAGAGTCCATGAAGAGATTCTTCCTTGTTACACAGGGACTATGACACCAAGATCTGGCCAGAGTAGTGAGAATACAAGTGACAAAAATCCACGTTCAGGGCCATGCACCTAAAAATATCTTGTTCACCTCTCCAGGTCTCTTTTCTGATGATTTTGGAATACATATATTCCAGGTAGCATGTCAAAACGCTGGAGGATGGCGTCTGACCCATCCCTTATTGAGTCACTGACCCATCTCAGACTGTGATATGAATCAGATATAAATGTTTATTGTGTTTAGGGTCTGAGACTTACTGGTTTAATTATAGCAGCCTAGCATGTCATACCTTGATGAATACATTGATAGCATTTGCCCCAGAATAATATATCTAGATGCTAAAATTGCTTTAAGAACCTCCTGGTGGTAAATGTAAAAAAGAAATGAAAGAAAATCATTGAAACATGACAAAGGTTATTTGCCAAAGCAAATATAATTATCATACTAAAGGTAAAATATTTTATGCCAATTGAAAAATTGGAAATGATATATGAATAATCTTAATCAATAGGCCAGTTCTTCCTTAATCAAAAGAGGTATTTAAATATTAACTATCTCCACCAAAGGAAGTGAAAAGATTCTTAATGTGATACTTTCCTGAACAAAGATTGAGAATATTTTTATATAGCCTTAATGTCTTATTTTGGGACTTTCAAGTGTATACTATTAATATTTCTTTAAAATTGCTTCTGTAAAATTTTCTACCTTATAACCACTGATTCCTTCCTTTTATGCATTTATCATGTAAATCACCTGGCACTATATGTTGAATCGGGGTTCATTTCCTAATAAATACAAAACTATAATTTCTATATTTCAGTTCATGCCTATAACTTGAAAGCAATAACAACTTTGGGCATGGCTCAAGAGAATGTTCTTATGAAGTATGAGAGGTTCTGAGTCAATTTCTAGTACCAAAAAAGAGAAAGAGAGACAGAGAGAAAAACAAAGAAAAGAAGAAACAAAGAAGGAACAAATGTAAAACAGAAAACAGTTTACTAATAGTAAAAATGTTGAATCTCCCCTCTCTCTATATATATATACATATATTATACACACATACACACACACATACACACACACATATACACACACAGGGTTGAAAAGATTACTGCAAATAGAAATACAATTTATATAATTTTTATTGTTCTCATTGTTATAGATATTTTTAGCTGCTGAATCTACTATATGACCAATAGTTTCCATGATTAATTTTTTAAAATTCCATCAAGAGATAAAACATGCTGAGTGAACAAATCACAGTCTGTACAACATTAGTTATCTACCCGGATTCCTACTTGAGTCACATGTATTTATTTCATCATAAACATATAAACCTTTCATAGGATTGCAAAATCATACATAATATTTGATCTAAAATGGAATATTTTCCTGACAAGAATAATAACATAAATCAAATATGCTTTCTGTTTCTTTAGAGTAAAATCCCCCCACCCCACCCAACTCTGGTGCTGGGATCAAATCCAGGACTTCATGGGTGGCAAGCAGGTGTTCTACCACTGAGCTACAATACATAACCCTGTAGCCAAATTTCTTAGAGTAATGCTCAGGTTTTCAGAGTCAGAAACTTGCGATCATTGCCTTAATTACTACAGAACATTCACCATAATGCTCATTAAGCATACTCAGTGATACTTCCATCTCTGATGTAGAAATATGTAATCCTTGACTGATGCCATCACAAAGCAGGGAAACTGAAATTACCTACCATAAGATGGCTTAGTGGGAGAGTGCTTGCTTAGCATACATGAAGCTCTGGGTTTGATTCCTCAGTGCTACATAAACAGAAAAAGTAGAAAGTGGGGCTGTGACTCAGGTGGTAGAACACCAACCCTAGCCTTGAGCAAAAGAAGCTCAGTGACAGTGCCCATGCTCTGAGTTCAGGCCCCAGGACTGCCCAATAAATAAATAAATAAGAGTGAGTAATGTTTTGTTTTCTTTATTTTCATTTTGCTGGGAATATATACACATATGTGCAATCCAAATTTCTTTAAACCATGCTTGTCTAGAGTTAAGTATAGAGTCTCTTCAACAACATGGTTTTGTGAAAATGCAGGACATCAGTCCCATGAAAACTCTTGACCTGTTCCCACTGTGTTTCTGAGGCTTCTAGAGGGCTATTATCACACAGATCTCCAAGTAGCTCCCACAGCCCAGGTCAATTTCTGCAATGTCTTTCACAACACTGAAGCCTTCAAGGTCCTAAGCTTTGTATGGGCCAACAGAAAGACAGCAGAGAAAGCTTCCCTTCACAATTGTGTTGCATTCTATCACAGCAGTGTTCCCACTGTGTCCCAGTGTTTTTGGTGAAGAACCATTTCTACCTTTGCACCTAGTCTTCTGTTTCCCCACTGAGAGCCTGGAGGTTCAACCCTTCAAAGGCAGGCTAAAGACTTCCCAGGTTTCTTCCCAGGCTTGGTCTTATACTCCAATTTGTTTTCCACAAATCCCATTTTGTTTCAAATAAATTGTTTTCTGTGAGGTCCATTTGTTCCCTAAGCAAACAGAAAGATGCCCCAAAGGCCACTCACTAGTTCCTTAGGCCTGCCCAGACTTGTTACATCTCAGAAGATGCCATTCAATCCCCAACAGGAGGCCTACCCCCACCCCCGCAGTGACATACTATTTGTTGTTCACAGAAATGGGATCACACTTCAGGCATGATCTTTATCTTGCTTTGTAAACTGCAAGACTAGGCAGAGCATGAATCATCTATCATGAGAAATGTGATTTTTCTCTTCCTACATCCAATTGTTTCGTGAACAAAACCATCACGTATTTAACTAGATTCCTATGGTTAGACTTGAAAGTTTCCAACATTTCCTATAAAACAATGAGCATCCTTTAATAGATAATCTTTGTTTCTCTCTGGTTATTTCTACAGCAGAAATACCTAGGAGTGGCATTGCTTTGTCTTGATTTGTCCCTCAAATTACTTTCTAGAAAGTTTAAAACAATTTTCACTTTCAGTAGAATGTTTACTTCACAGTGCTAATAAACACTGATCACTGTAATGCTTTCATCTTTTCCAGTTTGCTAGGAAAAAGGAAACCAACATGATATCTTACCTAAATTTGTATTTCTTTCATTAAAAACCAGTTTCCATATTTTCTCCTGGTAGCTACTGATCAACGTTATTTTCTTTTTTGCTAAAAAGCATGTTTTGTTCTTTCAAAAAAATTCAAGACAATAGGTTTAGAGAAATTTAAGGAGATTATACAAAATACAAAGAACAGTGCAACAATAGCCACATGACACATGACTTTGTCTAAGAAGTAAGAAACGGGTCATGGAGTTGAGGTCCCCCAGACTTCTTCCTCCTCACAGTCCTCACCTTTACCGCACCAGAGACTATCTACAGGCTCACGCAAGCATGTATACATAACCAGAAGTTATCCATTCATGTATCTACTAACACATATTGTTGTAAGGCGTGTATTCATGGCCCCATACAGTACTTCCCTCTGGTGTTCTTCTTGTGATGGAACATCAACATAAAGCACAGAATAATGACCTTCTTTAAGTCTCTTCAGCAATGCCCACTGGCTATTGCCAGACTTACTTCAGTTATTCTCCCGATTTGCCCATTCCATCTCTGTATAATTTTGAAGCAAATATCAGCTATTCTATCACTTGATTTGTGAAATGCCTCAGAAGGTATCTTACAATAAATAAATAAATAAATAAATAAATAAATAAGGACTATCAGACACTGCTGGCTCATGCCTATAATCCTAGCATTATGGTTTGATGCCAGCTCCAGGCAGGAAAGTCTGTAAGACTTTTATCTCCAATTAACCACTAGGAAGCTAAGAGTGGAACTGTGGCTCAAATGGTAGAGCACTAGTGTTGAGCACAAAAGCTCTGGGTGAGCATGTAGGCCCTGAGTTCAAGCCCTAGGGCCAGCCCTTCCCCCCCCCCAAAAAAAAAAAAACAAGCAAGCAAAAAAGGACTATTTCAAATGCACCGAGGATAGAATTATCACTCTTGAAAATATTATCCATAATTTTTACACTGTCCACACTGGATATCCAGTATGGACAGTGTAAAAATTCCCAGTTGTCGTTTACCTCTAATTATTTTGTAAATTGTTTAGAGGAATCAAAATCTCCATAAGATCCTACGCTGTGACTCTGTTTGTTTTCATAAAGGAGCTTTCATCTAAAACCTGCCTCTTAGAGCAACTATAGCAAGTGACCCTAAGGCAGGAGTCACAGATGCTAATGTGGCAGAAATAGATTCTTGGAAAATCTTGAGCTCTCTGGGCTCCACAGATGCGTTCAGTGGTAGCAGGCCAGGGGTACATTGTGATTGCAAATGAGTCCATGTTCTCTTATCTGACTTCCTATATACATATGCTTCATTCTTAAAGTTGCAAATAAAACTCAAGGTTGCAATATATGACCTCTATGGAAAGAAGATCTATTTTAAATAATTCAAAGTACAGAAACCATTAACTACAAAAGTAGATAAAGAATGAGTATGTGAATGAAGGGGAAAGAAAGTAGAAACAGAGCTGGTGACTCGTGAAGCTGATGGTTTTATTACAACTTTAAGAAGGTTTGCTATAAGTGATGAATTACATTGATTTACACTTTGAATTTTATTTTGATCAAAAGCAGATATTTTTCTCAAGCAAACTCCAGCCACAAGCTCCTGGTTGAAGGACCAAATAGCTCCTACTGCTGCACTGTTGAATGTCTGAGCACATTCGAACAACTGAGTATAACCGGAAAAAAACAAACACAGTCAGCCTTTTTACTTTTGCTTTATATCAGCACAAGAAATAAGCTTACATATTGAGCCCATGAGATTGTTAGGAAAAACCTGAGTTGTAATGCCACAGTCAAAGCTCCATTTTGCATTAGCCCTGTCCTAAGTTACTACAGTTAAAAATGAAAAAGAGAGGGAGATTACTACTCAAGAAGGAGATAAAGCACATACTTTTTAGACCTTTCTGGCCACTGATTCTAGGTGGGGCCCACTGAATTTCCAACTTGGACTGTTACTTCTTTGAGATGGGACCCTCTTCCCTTGAAATCCTGTGGCTACATTATTTGGAAGAATCTGTGCTTGTGAGAGGAGCAGAGACTGTGATCTATTTAAGAATCAAATTTGAAGCCAGGCAGCAGTGACTCATACCTATAATCCTAGCTATACAGGTAGCTGAGATCTAGAGGACTGTGAAAAGTCTGAGAGATTCCACCTCCAAAACTATCAACAAAAAAGCAGGGCTAGAGGCAAGGTTCAGATGGTATAATGCCAGCCAAGCAAGCAAGCTGAGCAGGCAGGAGACCCTGAGTTCAAGCTTTAATATCACTAAAAACTAAACAAAAGAATCAAGTTCCAACTTGTCACTTCATGTGTGTAACAAAGTGGTTTCAATGCTAGGACTTCATGAATTCATGCATACATATTCATGGCAGTTTATAGAAGACGATGGATGGAGGAGTGAGGAGAAGAAGGGATATGGGATTAAATAACATCTTAATATTTTCACGAGTGTTCTGGCAAAGTTGAGGAAGACAATTCCCTTGGGTCTTGTCTCCTTACATCCAAAGCAAGATAGTTTAATAAGACATTCGTTTTTATGAATTCTCACTAAGACAGGATAATCACAGGAATAGAAGGGTAGTTTCTAAGTTCTTAATGACCAACTTGGGTGCTATCACTTATAGACCCAAAAGACATAAATACATAAATAGCTTTTCTGCACTTTAAAAGGGGCTTCCAATGCCTTCTTACTCAGCTCTTTGGTAGGAGGGAGTTGATTTTGCTCATGGGTAGGAGATGAGTGAGTAGGAAGGGACATATTCTAAACTCCGACAGTGAGGATAGTGGTGGGGAGTTTAACCTTGGAACAGAGCTGGATTTCCGGAGACTGAGAAGGTAGCAGAGTAGTAAAACCCCAGTGCCACCCAGACTCAGGCTGGAACAGGGCCTCTGACTGATTTGTCGGCATGAGGACTCCTGGAACTGAATGCTAAGCCTTGCTGTCTTGAGGACCAAAGCAAGCGCCACAATGGCTGGAGGTGGCAGAAGGCCTCACAGAGAATGTCAAGAGCAGCAGAGTGATTCAACTTGGAATGTGACATAGGGTCAGGAAACATTTAATGTGGACATGCATTAATCAGGGTTTATGTCAGACAGAGTTGTTTTTTTCTTTAGGATGCCTTATCTTTACTCTTAAAGCTTTCAACTAATTGGATGAGGTAGTTTCCTCGTTTAGATAGTAATCACATCTAATACATACCTTCACAGCAACATCTAGATTAGTGATTAGTGAAGAAACCGAGGACCATAACTTTCAAGGAGACAAATAAACCATCATAGGGACCTTGATGTAGGGCTTGAAGACTGTCCCCAGAGCTCACTGCACTGTGTGTATGATTCTGAATTCTTACTGAAGGAAAGGGCCACAGCTCCAAATGATAAAGAATAGATTTTCAAGAATGTTAACAGATAGGGGTATAGTTAAGGCTTCATTTGACTTGGAAAAGGTATGAAATGTTTTTTTTTTTCTAGTTTTTATTTTGTCTTCCTTTTGGACATGAAGTAAATTCGAACAGTATATTTATGTGTGTGTGTGTGTGTGTGTGTGTGTGTGTGTGTGTGTGTAAATGAATATATATGTTCATATATAACATATATATGCATGACCTAAAATATCTCCAGGTTAATTTCTAAACATTATTTTATGATGCTATGCTGTTCTGACAACCCTGACCTGTGACATTGTATAGTTGTCCTGTTTCCTATTGTAGGATATTTTTTTTTTTGTAAACTAGAATTACAGGCTACCTTCAAAATAATCTGTTCCTCTTTCCACTCTGGCCTCCCCTCACCCCATAACCACTGTAAATAAAAGCTAGCAAAAGTCAGTTCTTAAAGTCAATTCTTAGTTTTGTTTTGAAGTACTAAGGCTAGAATTCAGAACCTTGTGTGTGTTAGGCAAGTGTTCTACCACCAAATCACATCCCCAGTGTTTTGTTTTCTAAATAAGGTCACCCCATATAACCTACAGCATGCCTTCAGCATGATTTTCCTGCCTCTCCCTCCCCAGGGCTGAGATTGCGGGAATGTTACACTTACTATGCCTGATTAAAATAATATTAAATATGTTGGCAGCTATTTTTTTTTCTTTTTTTTCTCATGGGCTTGAACTCAGGGCCTGGGTACTGTCCTGAGCTTTTTTTGCTCAAGGCTAGCACTCTACCACTTGAACCACAGCACCACTTCTGGCTTTTTCTGTTTATGTGGTACTGAGGAATCAAACCCAGGGCTTTATGCACGCTAGGCAAGCATTCTACCACTAAGCCACATGCCCAGCCCTGGCAGCTATTTTCTTAATCTAAGGTAAATAGATTTAATTTTATGAGAGTCTAATTTTATTATAGCCTGAAACACTGTAGCTTCTTTATTAGTAACAGAAGTTATTGCATGTATCTATTAAAAGATAGTAAGCATTTTTATGAAAAAATCTCAACAGTCTTATCTATTTCTTGTGAAATATATTACTAAATTCCTCAGAAATACTCATCTTTCTATTAATCCATAAAAAGCAGATTTAAGTACAAATTTATGTCTTTGATTTTAAAAAGAAAGAAAAAATATTTTGGTCTGGGAAGGTGGCTCAGTGGTAGAGTGCTTACCTTGCTTTCATGAGGCCCTGGGTTTGATTCCTCAGTACCACATAAGCAGAAAAAGCTGGAAGTGGAGCTATGGCTCAAGTGATTGAGTGCTAGCCTTGAGCTGAAGAGATGAGCTGAGGGATAACGCCCAGGCTCAGAGTTCAGGCCCTATCGCCGACCAAAAAAACCCAAACAAACATAAAATATTTTGCTAAGCCCAGACTGTCTTCTACATTAGGTATATAAATAGTATAATCAATTTCAAGATAAACATTTGTTTACCCATAATAAGGTACAGTGAAAAAATCCTTAAAGATCTGTGTACAGTTTATAGTATGGAAGCAAAAAATATTTTTGCTGGCTCCAGCCTGTCATCCACATTACACACAGGAGCAACATAGTCACTTTTGGGGAAAAGAACAAGCATTTACCTATGGTAAGGACCCAAGAACAAACAGCTTCATATCAAAATGTATTTTAGAAAGGTCTTCTGTGATGACCACAAGTTAGTTATTCAGTTCAAAGACTCATGGTTACTATGTTGCTAGAACAAAAGAGAAAAAGGCCATTGTGCCCTTCTCTGGGAAGTAATAATTTTATTCTAGGAAACTTGTGGCTTACTAATAATTCACTACTCTCCCTAAATCAGAAGTTAACTTGTAAAAAGCAACAATCAAATAAGCCTTACACACTTACCTTCTCATATCCTCCTCTACCCATCCACACCCCCACTGAGTCTAATAGCCATCTTTGCCTCCACAAAAGAAATTAAAGGGAAACCATGGGACCTATATTTCTTTGGGCCTGGCTTATTTCACTTAACCTAATTTTTTCCGAGTTTTTCCATTTCCTAACAAATGGGGCAATGTCATTCTTTCTGATGGAGGCATAGCATTCTATTGTGTATATATACCATATTTTCTTGATCCATTCATCTACTGAGGGGCATCTGGGTTGGTTCCATATCTTAGCTATGGTAAATAATGCTGCAATAAGCATAGTTGTGCTGGTAGCTTTAGTATGGTCTTGTTTGTGATCATTTGGGTAAATGCCCAAAAGTGGGATTGCTGGGTCACAGGGGAGCTCTATGTGGAGTCTTTTGAGGAACCTCCATACTACTTTCCAAAGTGGTTGAACAAGTTTACACTCTGCCAGCAATGCAGTAAGGTTCCCTTCTGTCCACATCCCCTCCAGCATCTGTTGTTATTAGAGTTCTTGATTATAGTCATTCTAACTGGGGTGAGGTGGTATCTCAGTGTTGTTTTGATTTGCATTTCTTTTATGGTAGAGAGGTTGAGCATTTAACTAGTATATGTCTGAGACAAGCAGAAAAGATCAAATAAGTTGATGTTAGGTGAAATGAACCCCAAGATAAGGACTCAAGTGGTTTTTCTTTCTTGCTATTGTTTCTAACATATTTATAAGATATTTCTTTGTTGCTTTGTATGTCCCTCCCCCACAGTATAACCCCTGTTTTCACTGTATTTGATGTTGTATAATTTGGGGAGGGGAAGGGGAAAAACAGGGATACAGGTGGACCCATTGCAGCAATGAAATGTACAGGATGCTATGTCTAACCGAACCTTCCAATTTTGGCGGGGGTGGGGGGTGGGGGGGTGGAGGGGGAGGTGCGGGGGCAGGGAGGAGGTGTAGTTATGGGAGGGCAGGGATGGTAAGGGAAAAACAAAGAAGACAACAATCATTACCTTGCTCATGTAATTGTAACCCCTCTGTACTGTATTTTTACAATAAAAAAACTTATTAAAAATAAAAAATAAAAGAAAAAGAAATTAAAGGCCTGGCATGCAAAGAAAATTTACAACATAATTACCGAGGTGGCATGAGCTTCAGTCTGTCACTCCAACAGGGGACTCCAGGTAAAAGGATGGTTGTTCCAGCTGATAACCTGAAATGCTGGGAAGTAGTTTAGGTGTGCGGCGGGATGGATGACAGTGCCTGCAGCTGTGAAGTGAAGGTGACTTCCTTTCACTTGTCTTGGTGTAAGTGAAAGAAACGCAATAACAAAGCAAATAGCCTGGGAAAGTCAGTAAAGGAGCAGGTAAGGCGGGGGACTGTCAGTACCTGGAGAAGCTGGCATCCAGCTCTTCAGAGGGCTTGCTACTGATTTTGTGCATTCTTGGCTTAAACATGAAGTTACTCATTTGCTCCCCTAGCCAGCGTTTATGGAACAACTTCCACATTTGAGGCTGTGTACCAGAGAAACCATGGTATACAAACAAGGAGGCCTTACTTAACTTTCCTGTCACTTCCACAGTCAGGACACAGGTCTAACTACTGAAGCACTGGAGAAGGTTGCAGCAAAAGGAATTCATAGCAAGAGCTCCTAATCCAGTCCTGATTGTGCCTCATCATTTACTTTTTTGGATTATGCTCTTTAGGTCAGTGTAAACAAATTTTATTAAAAAAAAAAAAGACAGGCTAAAAATGGTGGCAGAGTGCACATGTATACATTCTTTCTCGTGTCTAATTCCTTAAGGAAATGACAGAAACAGCTTTGTTTATTTCTTGAAAATAAATCTGTACTGGGGCTAAAAAATGAGCTAAGAGATGGGAAGGGATGGGAAGGGGAAACAAAGGAAGAGGTAACAATGCTTGATAAGAAATGTACTCATTTGGGGCTGGGAAGGTGGCTCAGTGGTAGAGCGCTTGCCTTGCATGCATGAGGCCCTGGGTTTGATTCCTTAGCACCACGTACGCAGAAAAAGCTGGAAGTGGGGCTGACACTCAAGTGATAGAGTGCTAGCCTTGAGCTGAAGAGCTGAGGGACAGCACCCAGGCCCAGAGTTCAGGCCCCACAACTGACCAAAAAGAAAAAGAAAAGAAAAGAAATGTACTCATTACCTTGCTCATGTAATTGTAACCCCTCTGAACGGTATTTTCACAAAAAAAAAAAAAAAGATGCCCAGAGCATGAAAGATTTTAGGAAGACTAAATAGAAACAAAATTGAATTGAAAAAGAAATAAGGTTAAAGAAAACCTCAGGCTGTGCATGGATAGGAGGAAATCGTACAGTGTTAAAGGAATTTCAGTGATTATCCAACTCAGAATCAACACATTCTTGAAATAGCTAGGCCAGTTGAGCATCTTATTCCTTTCTCCCCTTCTACTTATTTGGAGTGGCAGGGATTAGCAGTGTGTGCCCCTGGACATAGTCAGTAAAGCCCTTCCTGGAGGGCGAATAATCTGCTCTAGAAGGCAAAGTCTTCTCAGAAGAATTGCTCTGACTTGTTAAGTATAGCTAAGGTTGATGTTTCTGGAAGTCTACTAGCTAGAAAGAGGAAGGGGCAGAGGGATACAGTCACAATATTTAATGCCTATCCTGTGAAATTAAGAAAATTGAGGGGAGAGGTTGGGTTGGGGGGGATGGGGTAGAATGAATGAAAGGGGCGATATGGACCAAGATGCATTGTCCTTATAGACTGATGTGTTGAATAGTAACTCCTTCGTACAACATCTAAACGATGGTACAAATATAGTTTAACTAAAAGCTACTTGAACTTTTGGAACTGGATTGGATTTTTGGAGAGGTCACCAACTCACCTAATTTTTTTTTTCCTGTCCCAAAATGAAAGCTAGCCATCTAGCATGCCTTGCCAAATTCACACAGTACACGATTAGATCTCACTTCAGAGAAGGGGCTGATTGGGGAAGAAAAGCAACACAGTTCAGAGACGATTTTATCCAACAACAAATCTTTTGTCTTGTATGATTAAGATAAAAATTCAAACACAATTGCAAACATAAGAAATATGTAAGGAACATAAGAAATGTGTAAGAATGAGCATATTATATAAATACACTTGAAAATATAGATGAAAGGTACAGTTCTCTAGAAAATATTAATGATTGAGTTTGACAGTAAAGGAGTATAAAATTTGCATAAGATTCACCAATAACCATAGAAGAGACTGGCGGGCAGTCAATGAAGAATCGGAGAAAGGCACTGGTGCCAGTTAGGCTTCAGGTGAGTCTTTCACATTTTTGGAAGACTGGATGGAAATTGGGAAAGCATCCAAAAAATATGGCTTATGGAACTCAATTAGAAGATAGGCAATTTCATATATCTCTTCTCTATCTCTCTATCTCCTCTATCTCTCTATCTTTCTTTCTTTCTTTCTTTCTTTCTTTCTTTCTTTCTTTCTTTCTTTCTTTCTTTCTTTCTTTCTTTCTTTCTTTCTTTCTTTAGCTTTCTATCTATCTATAACTATCTATCTATCGATCTATCATCTATCAATCATCCCTAGGAATCATTTGCTAGGAAAAGTTTAGAAAACATACCAAAACATAATTTAGTTATGATAACTGAAGCAGTAGAGTAGAAAATAAATAGAAAAGAAGATCTGGAAATGTACCAATTATTCATGAATATTTAACTTACAAGAAAAGCTTTTAATTCAGTGGGTAAATATTAATCAGTTCCTCTCATAACAATTAGCTATTCATTTAGATAGGAAAACTAGCTGACAACTAACAAGAGATTATTCTAGAATGTTTTAAAAGCTAACTTTAAAAAAAAGTTTCCAAATTGACAATACTTACAAATTAAACAACATTTAATTGTCTTGATTCAGTGAAATCTTCCAGTGCATGTGTGCTTCTTATAGCTTACAACAGGAAGCCTTGGGCCACTTTGGGATTCTGCCAGCAAGAAAAGTAATCTCCAGATGTGGCCCCTTGCCCTTGTAACAAAAAGGTAACCTAAAATAAACCTTTTTTTTTTTTTCTTTAAAGCTTAAAAACAACTTCCTCGCTGGACAAGGAGGGTCAAACTGTAATCTTAGCTACTCAGGATTTAGAAATAGGGAATTGTGTTTTAGGGCCAGGAGGGGAAGAAACTCTTGCAAAACTCCATCTCACTCAAATGGCTGGGTACAGTGGCATACATCTGCCATGCCTGGTAACATGGGAAGCATAAGTGGGAAGACTGTAATCCAGGAAAACCCTGGCATAAAGTGTGTACTATCCTTGAAAATAAACAACACAAAAAGGAACTGAAGGAGTTGTTCAAGGAGTAAGAGGCACAGGCCTTGAATTCAATAGTTCAGTCCTCAGTACTGCTCAAAATGAACAACAATAACTAAACAAAGAAACCTTCCTAAACATTACATATTAGAAAAAGTCTAACAGTGTTGACTGCTTAAAAAATTAAAATTCAGGACTGGGATATAGGTCAATGGCAAAGTACTTGTCTAGCGACTACAATGCCCTGGCTCCAATGTTCAGTACAACTTTTTAAAATTCATATGATAAAAGTTTAAATTGGAAATATTTACAACATAAATAATTATACACCAATAGATTGTTTTCTACAAATTTACTTTTATTTATTTTGCATTTGTTATTTTGGTTTTGGCAATATAGGGATTTGAACTTAGAACCTCATGCTTGATGCTTTACTGCTTGAACCATACCTTCAGCCTGGCATTTTGCTAGTTCTTTAGAGATAGTCTCATACTTTTTTGCCTAGGCTGGCCTCAAGCTACTTTACTCCAGATCTCAACTTCCTGAGTAGCTAGGATAACAGGTGTAAGCCTTGAGCACCTGGCCCTACATATTGGTTTTTAACTGTAGGGTAAGAACTCCAAGAGAACAAATAAAACAAAGAAGATGAAATATAAATAGGCAGTGAGTGTATGAAGAGATAGCCATCCCCATGAATAATCAAGAAACACATATTATAATAAAAGGAAAAGATGGTTTCCAACCCTTCAGACTGACAAAAATAGAAAAGGATTACTGATCTTTGGGTCTGACCAACTTGGGTATCTCATACTGGGAACAGAACTATGGCATTCTGCTGGAACATCCTTTTGTATGTCTTTGACATAGAAGAAATATCCTATGAAAGCATGAAGAAATATGTACATCTATGTTTCACAGTTATTTTTTTGAGGGATGCAAGGATTTGAATTCAGATCTCTGTGTATACTAGGCAAATGATGAGTCACCAAATTTCACTCCCTAGTCTTATTTCAGCATATTCCAAATAAACAAATTCCATAATAAACACCAACCAATGAAGGAAGAGTTAAATTATGGTATGTTTTAACATGGAATGCTATGTAGAACTTGCTAAGATGGATTTATATGGGCTGTTAGAGAACCAACCATCTGCACTACATAGCTACAATTTTTTAAAAAATGCTCTTGTATCCTCCGTGGGGAAACAAAACAAAGTGCTATTTATCTCTATACTTTGATCCCAATTATTTTGAAGTTTAAAAAAGCTCAACTAGCATATATATATATATATATATATATATATATATATATACACACACACACACATATATACGTATATATGTGTGTGTGTGATTCTGGAAAAACAAATTGGATTATTATAGGTGACAGGAGTTGAAAGAGGATTTTGTTTTTTTTACTCTGTATATGTATTTTTAAATAATATTTTTAAAGCAATGCATTTTTAATAATGAAAGAACATTTATGCATTGATTCATGAGTATATATGAATCATGATCCTAGAAAAGTAAAAAAGTCATAATTCTGAAGTCTTATAAAAAAGAATTTTGTCTTTTTCACCCACATTATCTGCATTAGTAAATTTTTCTTATAATACAAATGCTTTTGTGAATTGCCCATATACCTTTAAAAATGAATTCATTAAAAATATATAGCTCTAATATAGAAGACGTACTGTTACGTGACAAAATGAAAACAAATTACAGAACAATGCCTCCAGTGAGAGTCCCCCGAGGAAAAAGACCTGGAAATTTACACAATGGATACAAGGAAAATGTATTCATGTACTATTAATAAAATTCTCAACACAAAAGTAGTAAGATGAAAACACTTCATATGACTCCTGAACCTACTGTCAGTCTCTTGATTGCAATAGCCCAGATTACATGCATGGGCTGATCTCTTGCCCCCAGTGGGAAATCAGGGAACCTGGGGTTTTACAAGGTGATTCTACAATCTGGCTTCAGCTTGATGACGCAGACTGGGCATCTGACTCAAGCCAAGGCAATTAACTGGTAAGGGGGACTGAAAATTCATTTCAATATGGCCAGGAACCTTCCTGTGAATGTCAGGACGGTAAAGGGCTTTTTTCCCCTGGCCCTTTGGGTTGAAGAGCAGAGAAAGCTGTCTTGGCAGAGAAGGGAAGGGGAAGCCATTGATAGTGAGCTACTGAGAAGAGGCTGCTGGGAAAGAAAAGACTTGGTGCTTCCCCAGTTCCTTCTGGTTCTAATTCCTATCCCAATGGCTATGGGTTCTCAAGTACATTTCTCCTCGTGGGATGAGCTCTTCTATAACCGATTGTGAATTTCTCCTTGTCACGACTATTTACAACCCCTGTCTGACAAGGAGGATATATTCAAGTAGATTGAGGTTGTCAGATCTTACAGCTCCTGTGCTGTTAAAGGAACCATTATAGCAGGGATACTGTATTTCTCTGTTATTTGACACTATGTCAAAGTTCATGTAATGAAATATAGTTAATAATCAAAAGATCCATGCATAGAACATTTTCTGGTTATCATTTTTCCAGTGTGTCAAAGCAATAATTTTAAATACAAAAATCTTTAAAACATGCTATAGTCTTCCATGAAAATGACGATATATTTGCTCCAAATAAGGTCATTCACACTCTTCCAAGTTCCCTTTCAAATCTGCATTGTTTAGGATTGTATTCTTAAACAATTAGTTACTGTTTTAGAGGCAAAGAAGCATGGTTTAGTGAGAACTAATTAGTCTGAAAAGACTTCAGTCAATTTTGGAAGCCTATAGTCCTAAACCTACCAAAATCATCATACAAAATGACCCAAAGAATCAAAATGCGGTTTGAATGGTTATTTTTTGATGGGGTAAAATATGATTCCACAACTACAAGTATTAGATTTGTCTACAAGGCTGGTGAGAAATTACATAAGCATAAAGTCACATTCCTGAGACTATAACAACTCTCCCACAGAAAATTGAAATGATAATTAACAACATGGGAAGAAAAATGAAGGTTACAAAATGAAATTGATATTTTGATCCAAAAATCATTTTAAAGAATGATAAATCAACTATGTAAAAATAATTAAAACAAATATTAATGGTACTCATCTCAGAGTTTATATAACTCAATATATTTTCCACTTTTTTTCCACAGAGAGAATGAATTGCTTTTGTAATTGGAAATTAGTCATAAAATTTAACGTATTAGTTTAAAAACTGTGATTCCTTAGGAAATTTCAGCACCCTGATAGATAATACTAATGTGTAACTTTCGTGAAACTACAAGTGTGTTTTTATTTATGAGTTATGATTTAAAAATTGAACATTATCTGCTTTATATTCTGTTAGATGTCTTGTTACTATGGTAACATTCAGGTTAATAGCAATGTTACAGAAAAATAATCTGTACTTAATCCACATCTAAGGTTTGTTTTTTTAAGAATATTGACATACTGTATTTCAAATGATTCAGCATGCTTTTCAATTCTTTACAGCATACAGTATTATTATTAAAATTGAACAATTACTGGTGTTTTTCTTTTCATAAAGTATTACTGCATACCAAGCAAATGCTTAATAGTTAATAGGTCAGCATTTTTTCTGTGTTTGTATTTCTAAAGTAATTGTATGTTTTAAAATTAGTCAAGTAACTTACTTGTATTTAATTTAGATTAAAGTGATTTAAAAAATAAATAAAAGGGTTAGAGTTGTGGCTCAAGTGGTAGAACATCTTCCTAGCGAACTGAATGTAAACCCAGTAGGGCCAAATTAGTAGCATTTTTAGAGGGTGGAATTGAGAAAAATGAAGAAGAAAGGTGATGGATGACATCGCTCAAGATGTATTATACTTACAAAATAATTTGTTGAGTTGAAACTGTTTACAACTATTGCACTTTTGTACATCTGTTTAAAGATGATAACAAAGAAAAAACAAAATTAGAACCTTTTTCTGATGTATCCAAGTGAGTTGAAGGTTAATTTGAAAAATGCTTGAAGAAAATAAAACACCATATAACCTAAAACCAAGCTTGTTTGAAAATTGATGTACGACAAAAATGTACTTTTTGTTGTTATCGTTGAGAAGAAGGACAAAAAGTCTGAATCAGTACTAGCTCAACCTAACAAGAACGTAAGTACAGAAGTACATAGTACACCGTCTCTCCTTAAGGACAGAGCAACTGTGATGCCTCCAGGAATCTCTCACCCTGTGCCTGTATTCATCTTGCCATTAGTTCTGGAACACCTGCTTTCTCCCACTCAGACCTTTTTCTCCCTCATTCCTCTCCTTCCCTCTTCCCTATTAGGAGAGTGTGGTCCTGTTACGCCTGAAGTATCTCGAGATCATCTTTGTGGGTGGGTTCAGACACAGGACATTTAGATGGGATGGGCTTGGGAGTGATCTTGATAGCACTGTTTTGACGCAGTTATGGGCATGTAGTTGTTTTGACTTCAGAGACTTAGAAGCAGTTACTTTTGACACTGTTTTCCAAGGCACAGTTACCAGTGAGAGGTTTGGATAAAGCCTTATCCTGTTTGGTCCTTTTTCTTGTTTAACAATTTGTATTGATAGGTAATGGAGACCTGAACCACTTTGTCCTATCCCCTTTCCTTCTGTGGATACAGTAGTAAGCTAAGATGCAGGAGATCAGAGATGGGAGGGAAACTAGGCCGGAGTCTCTGGCAGAAACACAATGGCACAATTTTCTGTTTATTGCATTCATCCCAGTAAAGGCTGTCGCTGGCTCCAAGACACGAGCCTTTCAACTCTGAGAATCACACTTGCGTCTTGAATGAGGCACGTCAAATTTCTTCAGCTCTCCCTGAAAGTGAAAGGTGCTGGGGAGGGAGAGATTTAGTCCACATCTCTGATCCTCGTTCTGCAGTCTAGACTGCACAACAATGCTCAGTTAAATTACATTTCTTTCATTCCTTAATAACAATAGCATTCCTTAAATGAACAATAATTACAGTTGTAAATTTGTATTGTTGATGATGGGTTGGGTGAACAGGACTGCGGTTCCATCAGAAGTTATCCCAATTCTGTCAAATTATGTGAGAAACTTCTTCCCCCAGTATATAAATAAATAGAGGCTCACCTTATAAAAGACCCCAAGTTTCATCCCTACCACTGCAAAAACAAAACAAACCAGAAAAATAACAACAATGAAAAACAAGCCTCAAAGAAAAACCATACACCACAAATATACAAAAACATCTACGGGGATGTAGGATATATAATTTCATGAACTCTTGATGTCCCAAGGAAGCAAGGAAAAGTTCATCAATGTCATATGCACTTCTTGGGGAAGGAACTCCATAACCAACAAGAAAATAATGTCATGGACATTTCATGGACAGGGCTATCAAAATGTGCTTCATGTATGCCAGGCCTGATAGCACACTCCTATAATCTCAGCACTTGGAGGCTGAGGCAGGAGGTTCATGAATTCAAGACTAGCCCGAGCTTCCTAGCAAGACTTTGTCTTCAAAAAAAAAAACAAAAGAGTCCCCTGCATTAAAACAAGCTCAGCTGGACCCACACGTCCAGTGTTTGTTATAACACTGGTAAGCTCCACTTCTTTTCTTGATCCATTCTACCCACAGTGGTTCCTCCCAGCCTCCTCCACCTCTTCTTCTTGTCTTCAGCTTCTGCAGCTACCAAAGGGACTGCTGAGGGCCACTCCAGTTCCCAGGGGGCACAGCATCCACGTGGAGTTGACTCATTTCAGAACAATGCCCTCCTTGGAGGGAGCAGGGCCAGCTTCACTCTCCCAGACTCTTGGTTACCCTGCGCTCTTCACTATTTCTACTTGTCCCTTGGACACCTTTGGGAAAACAGCTTCTTTCCTTGAGCTCACCAGGTGGTGAGTCATTTGTGTGCGTGTGGCCAGGTTGTGGAGGGAGGAGGAAGGGAAGGGTGGGGGAGGCTCTATCCATGGAGCCGTGGAGTCCTGGGAGGGAGGCTGTGGAAGGACTTCCCCGTTCTGTGCATCTATTTCATCCTCTGCTAAGGAGAAGGGAGAGCTACTGGGACCTCCTGAAGACAACCTAGCCGGATGCTCTGATGATTTGTGTTGGAGGATGAAGCACCAATTTTTAAGCACAGAAGGACCATAGAGCCGTGTCCACACTGGGCCAGGCATTTGCAATTGCTATTTTAGAAAGGGAAAAAGAAGAGAAGCAAGCTCGTGCCCAGAAACGGCGTGCCAGCCGTCTCAGTGCGCACCCATCCTATTTGCTGTACACCTGGGCACAGCACTCTTACCTGCGGGCTGCCATATTTAGACTCTTCCAGAATCTTCCACGGAAGATCCAGGTATTAATGCTCTTGTCGGAGCTACTTGCTACATAATTCGGTTTCTGTTTCCTCTCCTTCAGCTAATTGCTGGGCATGCATCTCTCTTGCCAACCAGGTGTCCCTCGCACCGGCGTGGCAATGGCTATATGTCAGTAATGATAAGTGCATCATTGAACGGTCGGATGATGGTTTTTATATGGAAGCGTCGAGTGCTGTCTTAAAAATACTTTCATTCATCAGTGCTGGCTTCTTGGGTTATATTTAAATGAATTTCATTTGATAAAAATTGCACTGAATCTAGAGTAAAATTAAAATAGATCATACAAGAGCATCTTCCTTTCAAGTGGGGAACTGGAAGTAAGAATAGAAGGAAGATGAAGTACAAAAATGCAGACGTTTTCCACAGAAAGTCTGACATCAAACGGATATCTTTTTTCTTCTGTAGTGTTTCGTTTTCGTGTCATTTTCCCAGCATTTAACGGACCTGAGGACTTCTGATGTGAAAATGGAAGCAAGGTTCCTTTCAAAGCCTTATTTTCATGGAGTCATTTTTTGTGTGTGATTATGTTCAATATCACCTAGTGGAAGGGCAGCACATTCAACATAATACAGAGAAAAGCTGTTCATTGACAGGTATTTTTCAGGCAAGCATTTTATCTAAAAAGAACATTTGGGCTTTATTTCACCAACGGAATAGTAGCCTACATCTAGGTTTAGTTTATCATGGCTCATGATATAATAGTATCAGACAAAAAACATTTTCCATGAAATACTGTGATAGTAACAACTATTACTATTGACACTGAATTCTTCCCAAATAAAAACATGCAAATATAGAGCAGCCAAAATGTGAGAATAAAAAGTTAGTCAATTGACATTTTTGGTTGATTTGTTCTACTGTATAGGCTGGGCTGGCCTTGAACTCATGATCTTGCTGCTTCAGCCCATCTCCAGTTCATAGTTAAATTATCGATGGTAAACTTGACCATATTCCAGGAAGGCTGTACAATTTATTCAGTAAACCTTTAGGGAATCCTCATATCAAGCATCCAACTTAGTTCTGGAAATGCGAAGGCAAACACATGGGTGTTGCTTTCAAGAGAATCAGTCTGGTAATTTTGGCACATTTGTGCTCTTGTAAAGAAGCTAAAGGGAAACACCTGTATGCATGCACACAGGCAAAGCTCTGTTAATTCACTTACAGAAAATTTGTTGGCTGCTGACTTAGTGAAAAGGAATGTAGTGAGAAAAAATGCATAAATAATTTATAATTCTTTTTCTAGGAAGCTTTTTATCCTGAATTCATATTTGGGAAACTTTTCACACTGGTGTGATCCTAGTAGCAATAACCAAACCAATAGGTAAGAAGAACGAAGCGAGTTTTGTGGACCAAATTATTACATAAAATTTCAAGGTTCTTGTGGAAAAAAATCTTAATTTTAAAATGACGAAAATGTGAAGGGAAAATAATTAGCATGCCCATACAGCGGAAGAACTCAAAGTACATCTGTCACAACTAGGGACCAGATCTGAACTTCTAATTCTTTCTTGCAGTTGATGGAACAGAACTCCAAGGAGAAATGGCTGACTCCAAGGCTGGGCAAGAAGACCATGGATGTTGTGTGATGCCAGAGATTAAGGAAGTATCTAGAATCCAAGTGACAGAGCAAAAAGACATGGAAGCCAACACAAAAAAGCTCTTCATAGCCATGGGTAGAACAATCTGAGCATGAAAATTACACTCCAAAATGTAGAAATCAGTATCACAAGTTATATCCATAAGTGTGTTTGATATAAGCAACTCATTGAATACATAAATATCTCATACAGAAGAATCTCAAAGAATATACATGCAAGTTTACTTAAGGATATAAGTATGTAATATGTAACTATATAATAGACAGTATGTTATATTAATTAAATATAATGTATAATAATATAAATTACAATAATATACTAGTATATTATATGTAAATTTGTAATTATATTAATAACGATATTATATTATATAATATAGGTTTATATACTACATATTATATAACAATATATTATATTATATATATGTTTATAAGTATATAATATATATAAAACTATGTAATATATAACTATCCTTCAGTGTTTACTTTATATATAACTTCCAAAGAATATGTAGAAAGGAGGAAAAGTAAGTTTCAAATGGAGCAATCTAAAAGATGAAATGATCAACTGTGATAGGCCTTGTTGACTGTGGGAACACTTGATATTGTGTGTAGAGAATGATACTTTATCTTGAAACCTCCTTCCCTGAATACACCTCCACAGTCTAATCTTGCAAGGCATATCAGACAAGACCAAATTAAGGCCCAATCAACAAAGTACCTTCAAAATTGCTAATCTTCAACAGTAAGTCCAAAAATAAAAGTCACACAGTTCAAAGAATAAGAATGCATGATGACTGAGTAATGTTATTCTGGATTGAATCATGGAAAAGAAAAAGGATATTAGATAAAAACTAAAATATTAAATGAGCTGTAGACTTTGGTTAATAATAAAATCCCAGGTTTTGTTTGGGAAAAATGGACATGGTAATTTTGATGTTAAATAAGAATTTAGTAGCTCTGCAAATCTAAAACTAAAATTAAGAATGTATACAAAAATAAATTTAATAAACAGTAGTGTCAAGTTGACTTGGTTATTTTTGGTATATGAGAATAGGTACATAAATGCTAGAATAAATGGCAAAAATGAAGTTATACTTTGGTTCTATTTACTATGTCACTATTGAAGTGTAAAATGTGCTTCCCTTTAGTGTATGTCCTACTAAAGCATCAGAGTATGCATTAACTTTGGAAGAATGTTAATTCTTCAAGTTAAAAATGTTAATAAGCAATAATTTAAAAGTTGATGGACCATTGCATGTAAACTATTCACACTGCTGCCACATGGTGGCGCCATGTCAGCTGATGAATGGAAAACATTGGTAAACTTTGGATTAGTCTTTAATTCATTGATGAACTGATCTTCTCAGGAATGCATGCTTCATCTCACAGATAAAATAAGTAAAGTCCAGAGAGGTAAATTTTCCCTCTAAGTCCACATAGGGTCTGCTATTGAACCAGGAATATGACGTACTTCCTGTCACTCGGATCTGTACCCTACATAATGCATGCACATACATTCATACATATACATACACACCTACACACATAAACATATTATTATAAATGCACACACGTGTGTACATATGGATAGATCTATAAATACCATATATTTTTCAGTTGATGACTATGTATTAATATAGATTTATGCCCAATTTCTACTACAAAAGACTTTATGGGAAATGTATCTCATTATGTCCAAGTTTGTGAATCTAATAAACATCCAAGACCCAGTTCTGAAAATCTTCACTAAGTACAATTATCTTTGACTCTGTCCCTTAAAATTTCTGTGCTGTGGCTGTGGCTTAACCGACTTTTTGTTGCCCTAGCAAAATTTAAAAGTTATTGGAAGTGTGAGTTAGAATCATAGGGTGTTTTCATAATGTACACCTAGGTGAAAGGGTAAAAGATCCAAGAATATGACACACGTTTGCCCATGTTTGCGATCTGCATAATAATATAGTTAAAGCATCCTATGTGGTATGTATGAAAATGTACAAGTATATATAGGTCTACATGGAATTCTTCTAATGCAGTGAAGCTATGGGTTGGGGTTTAGAGTCAGCATCATGAGTTACCCTGCAGAACAAAGTGGGTCATGTGAAGAGAGAGGGAGGAGATGACCAGGAAAAGATAAACAAAACCAGGGAAACAATTGCCCACACACTAGTGCTACTTGCCATCACATTTAAATTATGTTTATATTAGTATATGTATAAGTAAATGAATTTATTGTTTTCTACAAAACAAGCATTTATATAAATTTACCATTTTTACAAATTGTTCTATCTATCTATCTATCTACCTATCTATCTATCTATCTATCTATCTATCTATCTATCTATCTATCTATCTATCTATTTCTGGAGTTTGATCTGATTCCAAGGCAGAATAAATAAGCACAAAAGGAACGGAAAAATCTGGAGAACTTGTGGCAAAAAAGTCACCTCAAAGTTGCCAAGTAGCTAATCTGAAGACTAAAACCTTTGTATGAAGCAATTATAAATAAGACAACAATAATCTAATAGAAAATGAGTCAAGACCAAAACAAGCAATTTATATACAAGAAAAATGCAAATTGCTTTCATTCATCTGAAAAGATGTTTATTCATGGGTACTGTCTCACCACCAATTGGGGATGGAAGCTAGGGCCTCCTGCATGTTAGGCTAGCGCTCTGCCACTAAACTGCTTTAATGGCAATACTTTTATTACGTTATTTTTGAATTTTACTTATCGTAGTTGTGTTTGTTATTTTATTTCATTTTACTTTAGATGGTGATGATGATTACTAAGCATGGTCTCCTTATACAGTCAGGCTGGTGTCCATCTTGTAATCCTTCCTTAATTTCTGTAGAGTAATGGGATTGCTCAGGCCTGCAATACCACCCCTAGCTAAGATGTTTATTTTTAATTAGGGGAATGCAAATTAAAACAACAATGAAATGCCAGTCTAAACTTATCCGAACAGCAAAAATTAATATGTCATGCTGTCAAGTTTTGGACAGGATGTGAAACCAGAGGAATGTGTCTATACTGCTGGTGAGAGAATAAACGGGCACAGCTACTTCTGAGTGCAATTTGGCAAAGAACCCAAGTCAAAAAACCCAAATCAATGACCAGCAAGCTCACTCCTGGAAATGTGTCCACTCCTGGTGATGAGGAATTATTGATAGGAATTTTTCTAGTAACTGTCTGGAAGAGAAAATTTGGGAAACAGACTAAACAGACACTAAGAGTAGAACCAAGAAGTAGTAACACAGTCATTCAGTGAGTACTGTAAATGACAAATCTGAGTTCTAGCCATAGCATGAGTGAAATCCCACAGAATAATGTTGAGGATGAAGCGTGCACTGCAGAGGACTACATGCAGGATACACTGCAAACTTTTACAGCGTGCATACTAAGTGCATGCCTACACACACACACACACACACACACACACACACACACACGGAACTTGGGAGTGTATTTATGCATGGTAATATAAACAAATACTGGAAAGCAATAAATAAATTTAGGATTTCAAATACTTCTGTAAAGAAGAAATAGAGAAATGTAACTAGGGAAGAGTATACAGTAGTTTCCCTCAGATTAGAAACATATTTTGTTAGCCAAAGTATATATACTTATCTAATTTATTGTTATCATATCTATAACATTTTTATGACCATTATATTATATGTACTATATATGTATATATACATATACACATTCATATACATATAGCATATATGCTTATATAATGAGTATAGTATATAACTATAGACAAATAGTGTATATATTACATACTATACATACAGTATATATACTATATACTATATATGCTATATATGTATATATACAATATATATGTATATACCATATACACATATATAGTATATACACTATATAACAATATATACTATATATACTATAGTATATATATATACTATATATATACTATATAGTATATGTACCATATATGAACATATAATATATAACACATAATTATTTTATATTATTATATAACATGTATGCATACATATATAGAATTAAATTTATTATATTAATATAACATATACATATGTTATAATATACATATATTGTGTATATAATATATACTATATATATTACATGTGCACTATTTACTATATAAACTATATCTATTATATATGCTATAATTACTGTAGTCATTATTTATCAATACTAACATGGTATTTTTAAAAGATACTTAATCCTATTGTCATAGGAACAGTATTTATTAAGCTGAGACTAATAATCCAATTTTCACCTATTAGAATGCTAAAAATGAACATTTTAATTGTAATATATTCTGGCCCAGATACAGGGATACAAGCACTTTTAGTAATTGTTGTTGACTATTCATATGTAGAACTTCTCTCTCTGGATGGATGGAACAATTTGTAATGTCGACCAAAATTATCTAATACACATACACACCATTTTCTTTTTCTTTTTTTTTTTTTTTTCATTTTCATGTTGGAGATTGAAGCAGAGCCTCACACAGGTTAGGTAGACAGCTACCACTGAGCTCTGCTTAGTCCTCATTCACTTTTAAGTATTTTGTCTTCAGATGCATTCCAGTGTGCACACAGAGGTGTCTGATGTACAGAGCTGTTGCCTGCAGTGCTATTGGTGGCAGATGATAACTGTTGACAACCTGTAGATGGGGCTGGTCAGAGGAAATGTTTTTCATTCATGCAATGGAACATTATACAGGAAATGAACAAGATTGTCACGCCTACTTTAACATCTACGATGGATTAGTGCCTAGAATTAGAATAAATAGTAAAGACTAAAAAAACAAGAAAAAAGAAAAGAAAAAAGCATAGAACATCAGCTTGACAACCTATCATTTGGTAACTTGGAATGTTTCGTCTATTTGAAGCTGGAGTTTGGGGGCAGGAAGGATAGATTTTTCCATTCATGTAAATGTTGTGACGTCTTAATTTTATATGTGAGTTACTATTAAACTATTAAATCTTCAAAAGTTTCTGAGGAAATCAAGGAAAGAATCAATTAAAAAGATTAAAAATAAAAATATGAACAAGAGATGCCACTGGTACATTTCATTTCAAAGTTAACCTTGACACTTCATCTGTAGTTATTTAATGAAGTTGTAGCCTCTGATTGACTTCCCAAGTCGAAGGTTGCACCAAATTTTACAGTAATTGTGTAACCAAAGGAGAAAAGTCTCATTAAAAAGTGACAACTGGGTGGGCATTGGTGGTTCATGCCTGTAATCCTAGCTACTCAGGAGGCTAAGATCTGAGAATCATGATCCAAAGCCAGCCGGGGCAGGTAAATCTGTGAAACGTTTCTCTCCAGTTAACCACCAGAAAACTGGAAGTGAAACTATAGCTTAAAGTGGTAGAGTGCATTTCATAACATATCATTTAGTTTAGTTTGTCATTGTTGCTGTTTCTGTTCTCTTTTCCTTTTGTATTGTTTGTTACTTTGTATTTGGGAGGGTAAGAGAGGGCACATAAAAGGTGGAACAATAATGAACAAATACAACATTGATATTCACCAGACACTATGTAGAAAATGAACTGGATATCTTATGCAGGGGATGGGAGGGAAAGGTTGGGAGAAAGAAATGGAGGTGGAAAATGGTTCAAAAAGAATTGTACTGATTGTACCTGATTCGTGTAACTGCAATCCCTCTGTATATCAACTACAAAAAAAAACCCCAAAAACCAAAACAAAAAGTGGTAGAGTGGTAGGCTTGAGCAAAAGAATTCAGAGACAGTGCCCAGGCCCTGAGTTCAAGCACCATGACTGACAAAAAATAAAAATGTCAAACTAGTGAAAGCCCTGTGCCCAAGAGAGAGTCACTTGACCAATCCTACATACTCCCAGTCCTTGCAGAAGACAATCTGGACCCATAACTGCAAACTTTAGTAACTGAGTAAGTTCCCACTACCATAGCTTTGGGATCAATTAATTAAGCGTTATCTCTGACGATTCTACAAGGATTTGAAAGCAATTATTGGATTAGGTTAAAAAGTAAGAAAATGATGCATTTATCCTATAGTTTTATTATCCTGTACCTCATTAATTTTTGTCTTCTATAATTGGTGTGGTCATATAAATAACTGCAAGCAATTTTAGAATGGTCATACATTCCAGGTAGAGAGAAGTTTTCTTGTTATGAATGCTACTGATATATTTTGCATTTGCATTTTCCAGCCTCTCTTGTTAAGGATGATATCCTTGAGGCTGAGTTTTCAGTGATGGCATGTGGGCAGAATTGTCCCTGCACCTCCTTCTGCACAGTCTCTGCATACTCTCCTCCCTCCTGTAGCCAGAGGCTAGTGAGCTAGCTCAGCAGGAAGCTTCCAGACTTAGATGGGCCGCTGGATCTGTTTGAAGCCTAGATCTTGGATTCATGGCAGAAATGGATTTTTAACCCTGCCCTCCGCCCCACCTCATACACTGTATTAAACTATGACACGAATGTGAAATACGCCTTTATTGTGAATTAAGCTGTGATGTGAATGTGAAATAAACCTTTCCCGCGGGATGCCGTTAAGATTTTCAAGTGGTTGGTTCTACAAGAACCCAACTGGCTGCTAGTAGGCTGATGAGGAGGAAGAGGGGGACAACCACAGGAATCTGTGCTGGGAATGACTAGATGGCAAACTCACAAGGAGGCTCTGATGAGATTTGAGGAATGTGTCGGCAAGAGTAGAACACTTGCCTAGCGGGCGTGTTTAAACCTCAATACTTAACACACCAACAAGGGAAATAAATAAAAAGGATCATAAAGACTGTGACTGGTTGAATGAGATGTTAGTCAATTGAAAAAAAACTAACAGGGTTATTATAAGAACTAAGACTCAAGAGAAAGGGTCTGAGTATAGTGGCCCATGCCTATCATCCCAGCCATCATGGTCTGAGATTTAACCTGGGCAAAAGCATGAGATCCTATCTGAAAAACAACTACTGCCAAAAAAAAAAAAAAAAAAAAAAAAAAAGGCTGAGTGAGTAAGCAACTGCCTATCCAGCTCAAGGTCCTAAGTTCAACTCTAGTATTGCCCCTAAGAGAAAGAGAAGCTTAAGTGAATCAAATAATGTAAAAGAACAATAAAATATTAACATGTGTATATGCCCATACTGGGGCTTGAACTCAGGGCCTGCACATTGTCCTTTAGATTTTTCACTAAAGGCCAGCACTCTACTACTTGTACCACAGCTCTACTTGTAGCTCTTTGTTGGTTAATTTGAGATAAAAGTCTCATGGACTTTCCTGCCCCAATCTGGCTTTGAATCATGATCCTCAGATCTCAGCCTCCTGAGGAGGTAGGATTATAAGCATGGGCCACTAGGACCTGGCATGAGCTAATATTCAAACCTGTTAGGAGGTGTTGGGGTTAGCGGAGTGTGGAGAGGCATGAGGGAGGGGGCAGTCCTGGGATGTCAGCCATTCCCACTGCCCTTTCCTCTCACTGGGCACATCTTGTTGAATAAAATGGCCTCCTTGAAAAAATTTTCAGCTAGTTAAAAGCCTCCTTATGAAGTGATTTCCCTAATTTTGGTTTATTTATGTTATTGACAACCAAGAAGCACCATGACTCATGTTTCATAATGTATGTAACTGGATTGCATGATTTTCATTTAATACTTTTCTACAAATACTAATTTATTTTGCTTCTATAGAGCATCAGATCATTGTGTGAGGTATACGCAGGGACTCATTGTAATGTACGAATGTGGGATGGGGGAGCCTGTGACTTGGGCGGTACCCACCTTACCAGACCCCAGCAGACAACTAAACTTGTCACCACTCAGCCTGTTTAGGTCTCAAGTAATTGCTTGATTCTCCTCTTCCTAAACCCAGCCTCAGAAAAGGATCTGGAATTCATTTACTCTAAAATACAAATGACTCTATGTGACATAGGTTTAAATATGCGTCTTCCCAAGATTGTTCATACAGTATTTAGAATTACAACTCTAAAATAAAAATGACCAGGATTTTGAAAACAATAGATCATGAAACAGAAAGTACAAATAAAGCCAATCTAAAAGGTGATTGTTGGGGAAAGAAAACACGAAATAATAAAATAGAGCCAGTCCTAGCTTGTTTGACAAAGATAAAAAGATAAGCCAATTGGGGATGAAAGTGGGAAATAATCTAAATACAGAGTAAATTTAAATCATTGTAAAGGATTATGCCAATGAATTATGTGTAAAATAATTTGAAAATCTCTGTGAGATAGCTTAGCTTGTGGGGATTCTCAAGCTCTTCACAGAAGTATAAAATATAAACAAACAAAAGTAGTAAAAATTCACCAACAGCCCCCTCTAATCCCACTCTTTCCTGAAAGTATACAAGACCCAGATATCTCCCAAGAATAGAGATAGAGAACTCCAGTAAGAATTTAGCTGATCCAGAACAAAGACAAATAAGGAAAATTTTAAAGAAATTAGGGAACAGATAAATAGTCAAGACAAAAACTTATCAAACCTAAAAGTAAAAATTTTAGCCTATTTCACTTAGGATACTTGCTTTTAAAAAATTTAGAAGATGAATCTTCATTCACTCTATATCAGAATAAATTCTGGATGGATTAAACATTCCCCAAATATAATATTAGTAGAAGAAAATGAGAGGCTTTTATGTAAATGTACAGAACACTAAAAACTTTAAGTGTGTATATACATTATATAATATATATTCTTATATATACATTATATATAGTACATGTATATATACATGTACATGAGTACATGTATATATAAGTGTATATATGTACCCATGTACATGTATATATAAGTGTATATATATATATATATATATATATATATATTTAAAATTTGCAGGTCAAAGTTTCTTTGGCTAGAATCCAAAGCTATTTACAAATTACTCAAAAAACATTTGTCATGTTATAGACTGAATGTTAACATCTTAATCTATAAAACATTGCTATGAATAAACTATTGCATGAGACTACTCATACAATAGAAACAAAAAGATTACAAACAGACCATAAAGGGGAAAAGAAATATGACTATTAAACATTTGAAAGGAAGCTCAACTTCACTATAAGAAAATGGCAAGTTTAAATGGAAGTGAGATACATTCCACTATACTTCGTCTTTCTTCTGTCAAAGATCAACAGATTTGATACCACACTGCTCTGAAAAGGGTGTGGAAAAACTGGCACCCTCAGACACTAAGCACACACACTCTCTTGGAGGTTAATTGGCATCCATTAAAAAATTTTAAGATCTGTATGCTCTTTGGCACATCCTTTTCATTTTCATTTCCATTAATTAATTTTACAAGTCTACTTGCACATATGGGCAAAAAATATGTACAAAGATATCCCTTGCAGTATTGAATTTATTAGCAAAGAACAGAGACAATCAAAATGTCTAACAAAGGTGGAGTGTTAAATTGTGATATGAACGCACAATGAATGTTTGAACAGAAAGAGGAAATTCTGCATTCTGTCAGAAAGTTGTCTCCAAAATATATTGCTGCCATTTGTGCACAAAGAATTTTTTTCTGTGAATGCAAAGACATTTACATATGTGATTGCATATTTATAGAATGTCTACATAGAATTCTACAAAGAAAATTGGTTATCAATCAGTCTTTTTGGGAGGGGGGGGTCTCGTGTGGGGCCTGAACTCTGGGCCTGGGCGCTATCCCTCAGCTCTTCAGCTCAAGGCTAGCGCTCTACCACTTGAGCCACAGCGCCACTTCCGGTATTTTTCTTTTTGCTTATGTGGTGCTGAGGAATCGAACCCAGGGCCTCAGGCATGCAAGGCAAGCGCTCTGCCACTGAGCCACCTTCCCAGCCCTCAATCAGTCTTTAGGGGACTCCTGAGAGGTAGAAATTTTAGATCAGAGGGAGAATTACTCTATAGTGTACAAAAAGTATCTTTTTGCTAATATTAGAGATTGAGTCTAGGGCCTTGTGCTGAGCAAGCCCTTCTTTATTTTTTTAACCAATTGTGCTCTACCACTAAGTGGATAAATTACGTATTCAAAAACCAATTAACTAGCTCTAGCAATAGAGGTTTTAAAAGATATTTAAGAGCAGATCAGATGAGTATTGATAAGTAGAAGTTTTTTCTCTCCTCTTTAAAGCAATCCATTGATAATAACTATCTACTTTCCCTTGGACACTAGTGCCAGGAAGAAAATTATCACTGCCATGACATAGGGATGGGAAGAAACAGTTGGATTCTTTGAGATCTATACTTGTGTTTGTTGTCAATGTTGTCACTGTCATTCTTGGATAAAAGGATGCTTAGAATTAAAAAGCTAGGTTCTGTTCTTAGTTCCTGAGCTACCAAACCCTTGATCATTAGGTTTGTAAGCACTTGACTCAGGCCACACGAAGGCAAATCATCAGTATACTCAGAAAGGGAAGGAAATACGGAGGGATCTAAAACTCATGGCAGATAAGAAATGAACAACTAGCATGTTTTTCCCCTATACAACTTCAGAGGGGAAAAATGTAATGGTGACAGAAAGCAAAATTTGCCTTACTTTCAGGAAGACATTTCCTGGGATGAGAACAATTTGAAAATTCTCTGAGCTCTTGTATTGGGATTTGGATGCTTGTCCTCTAGATTGCTCAATCAGATCACACTACAGCAAGAAATAGACATGAATACGCAAGGTTATCTTCAGCCCACAGGATGATTTTTTCTTTGAGCAAGGTTTTAAAAATCAAGTTCATGCAGCTGTCATTTTCAGCTTTCTCCTTTGGGAGAGAAGGAAGACACTAAATAGAGAGAGAAAGAAAAGGAAGGATGCAAGGAAGGAAAGAAGGAAGGAAAGGGGGAAGGAAGAAAATTAGCTAAATTAACAAAAATAAACAAAAATAAACAAAATTTGGGCAATTCTCTCTCTCTCTCTCTCTCTCTCTCTCAAGAGTTTTCTCCATCCTTTTACAAAAAATTATAGGCAAAAATCTATTTACATTATTCTCTAATGATCAACAACCTAACTCATCCATAAAGTTGTTTTCCTTAATTTTGCTAATATCAACACTTTTATTCCAGTTTGCTAGATTCAGATTCTAAAATCCCATATGACCAGTTGTCAAGTTGACCACGGACAACAATTGGTAAGATATATTTGGAAACATCAGACTTCCTGCTCAATCTGTTACAACCTCTGTAGACAGAAGCAAGCCGAGGCTACCATGTTCTATATCACCCACCTTGTGCCAGTCTCTGATCTCATACACCTAGTCCTCAAAATGGATGTTGTATTCTAGTGCTTAAAATCTACCACTTAACAAAATAAGCATTCTAACTCATGTCAGTCAGCACAGCTCACTCAAAGGATGCCAAGACTTCTAATTCTACTGAAAAAAAAAACACACACACAAAAAAATCTCTCTTTGGCATATCAGTGCATTTTTATCATTTTTTAAACAATATGCAATCATCAGAAAATAAGGGTAAATTTCAAAGAATATGCTTAGACCACGCAGAGCAAAGACAAATTCCAAAACAGCATAAAAGTTCTCTCAGCCACGGAGTCTACAATATTTGCATTTGTATTCTGCATAACAACAGATACTATTATTTTGTTCCTACCAATCAGTCTAGTGACTTCTTTGGCCATTGAGATAGCACTATCATTTAAGAATGTTTTTATTACCTAGCAACTGTTTACAAAGCATTAGGTCAAATCCTGTACAGAATACAAAACACTTAGGACATCTGTTGTGTTCTGAAGAAATATGGAATCTAATTGGGCAAAGAAAATAGAGATACCTGAAAATATTGTGATACAGCAAAGCTGTATGATTGTTCTAGTTATCTATCACTGCATAATAAACCACCTGTCATAATAATGAGCCAAAGATGGCCTCTGTGCATTAGCCCTTATGTTGTTTACTTATTCACAATAAGTTGAATACTAGCTCAAAACTTTCAGCACCAAATTCAAACTTTTTTTCCCCTCATCTTGGGACTTGAACTTAGGACCTGAATCTTGCCCCCTCCCTTTTTTTTTTTTTTTTTTTTTGCTCAAGGCTAGCATTCTACCATTGGGCCAGAGAACCACTTCCAGCTTTTACTAAATAGTTTATTGGAGGTAAGAGTGTTATAGACTGTTTGCCTGGGCTGGCTTTGAATTGCCATCCTCAGATCTCAGCCTCCAGAGTAGCCAGGATTACAGTGGCGCATGGCTAAATTCAAAGTTTTTTATACATCTAATTTAAAAAAATACAGGCTAAACAGACATTATTTTAGCCATTTAGTGATTGCCTTCTTTGCATAGTTTATACCTAATGTGTGTTAAGCATGCATATGATAAATCCTGAGGTTATCAGTGACCCCACAGTTCAGTTACCTCACAGAGATCACAGACATGGGTCACTGCTATGCAAAGTCACTTGCATACATCCTGCTGGCTACTTCCCCTGCCCCTTTCAATGCTCATGCCCTCTTCTCTTTTTGGTGAGGACACTTCCTTGCTGTCTGCAAGGTCTGCTGGGAGGGCTTTTCCCTCACATGCAACCTGCTCAGGCTTGTAGGACCATATCAAGCTTGTAGTACCGCCCGGCCACCTCAAGACCTTGATTTCTCCATCTTGAACCCTAATTTCTTGCATAACTACAACACTCTAAAACTTAATGGTTTAAAATAGTCAAAAGGATATTTGTTTGGGTCAGTTTGTGGATCAGGCAGTGTGGTGAACATGGCTGATCTCTGCTCTATTTGGACCCTTGCTGGAGTGGCTCCACTTGAAGCTACTTTCAATATGGCATTCTCGATTACTTATCTCCTATCTTGATGCTTCTCTCTCATTCTCTTCCTCCATGGCATCTTGTCCTTGAGAGCCATGGCCTGGACTCTTTTGGTATAGGTCAATCTCTGAGTTGCCACTTCTCTATCACAAGCACCTCATCAGGCCCAGGAACAAGCTCCAAGGCTTCTAACAGCCTCTAAAATCTCAGAATCTCAGAATGACATGGGCACAGCACTGTGATGGGCAAGGGAAAAACAAGAAACAATGTCTGCTAAAGGTAAGGGGAATTATACTCTACCTTTCAATGGAAGAAGTATTTCTAGCCATTTTGTCTTATCAATTGTTTATTAGTATTCACTGAGTAATAAAAAAAGAATTGCTTAAACTAACACAGGAGTTGGTATGTCAATTCTATCCTGCTGCCATAAAGTTTCGTTGGAACATAGTAATACTCAGTTATGTATATGCTGTCTATGGCCATTTTTGTGTTACAACCACAGATTGAAGTAGTCAGGATTGAAATTGTGTGTAACTTTCATAATCATACATATTTACTGCTGTGTCTGATATTTTATAAGGTAAGTTTACTAGTGTCACATCTAAAATAAACTTGTATTCTGCTCATGCTTAATTAAAACTGCTTAACTACAGAGTATACTTCTTAACTACAGAAACTCCTTAGGAAAGTTCAGTTTGCAAACTTGGGACTTACACATTTCCATAAGGTATATTACTACTTTCTGAGTTAGTTGTGAGTTCATTCTGCCCACCACATTCTTGGTCACTGGACTTGTGAAACTACCATCTGTATATTATTAGTTTATAAGTGTTAATGATCTCTGTATCAAAAATAAGAGAGAAAAATGTCTTCAAGACATAGGCATAAACACCAGGTTTCTGAATAAGACTTCAGGAGTTCAAGACTTAGCAAATAGGATTTCATGAAATTAAAAATCATCTGTATATCACAGGAAACATTAAGGGCCAGAGTGAAGGGAGCCTATAGAATGAGAGATCTTTCTCAGAGACTCATCTGACAAAGCCAATTGCTGGTGGCTCATGTCTGTAATGCTGGCTACTCAGAAGCCTGAGATCTGAAGACTCTTATCTTCAATTAACTACCAAAAAAAAACCAGAAATAGAGCTGTGGCTCAAGTGGTAGAGTGCTTTCCTTGAGTAAAGAAGCTCAGGAACACAGGTCTGGCACAAAAAAAGAAAGAAAGAAGGAAGAAAGGAAAGAAGGAAGGAAGAAAATAGAAATTCATCTGACAGAGGATTAAATCTACAATATATAAAAAATCAAAACAAATACCAAAAGAAAATTAATGCAATCAATAAACTGAACAGAAAGTTTTCAAAAGAAGTATAAGTGGACAATAAATTAAGAAAAATGTCAAATATACCCATAAAGAATGATCAATATCCTACACGATCAGGTAAATGCAAATATAAACTACTTTGAGATTCCATCTGACCCCATCCAGAATAGCTATTATCAAGAAATAAGCAACAATAAATATTGGTGAGGATATGCAGAAAAATAACCATAATACACTATTGAGTAGAATGCAAATTAGTGCAGTCTCAATGGAAATCAGTATGGGGGTTTCTGAAAAACTGAAATACAAAAATCATATGACCTAGATGAAGCATTCTTGAGTATATACCCAAAAGAATTTCAGTAAAAATACACCAGAGATATCTACACACCCATATTTATTGTGATACTATTCACAATAGCCAAGTTATGGAAATCAGTTGAAATGTCAATTAGTGGATGAATGGATAAAGAATATAAGGTATGTATACGTAATAGGGTTGTTTTGGTTCTGTTTATACAATGGAGTTTATTTGGTTCATACAGAAGAATGAAATTATATCATTTAAAGGAAAATGGATAGAAATGGAGAACATTTTGCTTAACATAAGAAAAATGAATCAGCTGTAGAAAGATAAAGACAAATATCACTTTTTTCTATCATATTCAGGTTCTAATTGTTTTATAGAAGTAGGAGACTTGAGGAAAAAAGGGTATAGTAAGAAGGGAGAAAATTAAATCCGCCAAAATAAATCCTCAAAAAAACAACTGCCCAATAAATAAGTGGGCTAAAGACATAAAGAGAAACTTCTCCTAAGAAGAAAGAAGGATGGCCAGTAGACACATGAAGAAATGCTCAACCTCCCTAGCCATAAAAGAAATGCAAATCCAAACAACATTGAGATACCACCTCACCCCAGTTAGAATGACTATAATCAAGAACTCTAATAATAACAGATGCTGGAGGGGATGTGGACAGAAGGGAACCCTACTACATTGTTGGTGGGAGTGTAAACTTGTTCAACCACTTTGGAAAGTAGAATGAAGGTTTCTCAAAAGACTCCACATAGAGCTCCCCTATGACCCAGCAATCCCACTTTTGGGCATTTGCCCAAATGATCACAAACAAAACCATACTAAAGCTACCAGCACAACTATGCTTATTGCAGCATTATTTACCATAGCTAAGATATGGAACCAACCCAGATGCCCCTCAGTAGATGAATGGATCAAGAAAATGTGATATATATACACAATGGAGTTCTATGCCTCCATCAGAAGGAATGACATTGCTCCATTTGTTAGGAAATGGAAAGACTTGGAAAAAATTACATTAAGTGAAGTAAGCCAGGCCCAAAGAAACATAGGCCCCATGGTTTCCCTTATTTGCAATAACTAGTATATGTCTGAGACAAGCAGAAAAGGTCAGATAAGTTGATATTAGGTGAAATGAGCCCCAAGATAAGTATTCAAATGTTTTTTCTTTCATGTGATTGTTTCTAACATATTTATAAGATGATTTTTTTTGTTGCTTTGTTATGTCCCTCTCCCATGGTATAACCCCTGTTTTCACTGTATTTGATGTTGGTATAATTTGTGGAGTGGAAGGGAAAAAACAAATCATTTAAATAGGGATACAGGTGGACCCATTGCAACAACAAGATGTACAAGTCGTTATGTTGAAAAATGAACTTTACAACTTTGGTGAGAAGGGGGTTATAGGGAGATAGACGGGGGGTTGTGGGGAGATAGGAAGGGATGGGAAGGGGAAACAAAGGAGGAGGCAACAATGCTTGATAAGAAATGTACTCATCTTGCCCAGTAATGTAACTCCTTTTCACAATTAAAAAAAGAGCCTTTGATATAAGAGCTTAAAAAAAAAAAAAAAGAAGGGAGAGGAAGAACAAAAGAGACTAAGAAGGTGAATGTGATCAACATACAGAATATACACAAAATATACAGAATATGCAGAATAATGAAATCTGGAATTTTATATAACTAGACATACACTATAGTATTTTTAGTGTTAAAATGTTATTACACAGACAAAGGCAGAATATGACAATGACCAAAATAAAAATAATCTTAAAAGACTGGACACCAGTGGCTCACGCCTGCAATCCTAGCTACTAAGGAGGCAAAAATTTAAGGATCATGGTTTGAAGCTAGCTTGGCAGGAAAGTCTGTGAGACTTTCATCTCCAATAAAAGTACTCGAAAAAATCCAGAAGTGGCACTGTGGCTCAAGTGGTAGAGCACTAGCCTTGAGCAAAAGAAGCAGGCCCTGAGTGCAAGCCCCAGGACCAGCAACCAAAGGTCTTAAAAGACAAATATGATACGAAAAATACACTTTTTGTTTGTGTGAGTTAAGTCTTTAGGAAGACAGATTCTGAGGAACTAAGAGTCTGTCAGGCAGCAAGTGAAACTTATATTTGTTATCAGGGAAAATGTAGAAATGTCATATTGAAAAAACACATATGGGCTAAGGAGCAATCTCAGAGTGACCTACTTTTTAGTCTAACATTTACTCAGGATGTGTTTATTAGGGCCTGAGGAGCTGAAGCTCACTATAGTGGCAAGATAGTCTTGAAATACTTGGTGAAAGATGTATTTCCTCCATAGGATCAAGGTCTGCACAATCTTAAAGCCAAGAAACTGGCAAAACTACAAGAACAATGCTGGATAAGAAATGTACTCACTATCTTGCCCATGTAATTGTAACCCCTCTGTACAGTATTTTCACAATTAAAAAAAAAAACTACAAGAACAATCCTTGCATTTGTAGAGAGACTGTTTCTCACCTCAGCAGACTTTCAGGTTAGACAAGACAGGACTTTTCTGGAAATATATACTTGACAACATTTAAGAAAAGGGAAAAGAATACCTACTTTAAAGCTGCAAAGAATCAGTGGACTCTTATTTAGTGAAAAATCTTCCCATAGACTAAAAACCTTTAAAAACCAAATTTGATCTCTAAATGTATTTCCTGAATTCTAAGTCTTGTAATTAAAAGAAACAAGGAAACAAGCAATCAAATCCATCCCACACTGAAATGTGTGACACACCCCATATTAACATAGTAACTTCCAACCCTTTAAATTTCATCGTGAACCTTGGGGTCAACTTTTGATATAATTGGTGACTTGTGGTTCTTAGCTCTGTTTGAAAAAAAAAACAAAAACCTCCACTTTTTTGGGGGGGTGGTCCGGTCGTGGGGCCTGAACTCTGGGCCTGGGCACTGTCCCTCAACTCTTCAGCTCAAGGCTAGCGCTCTACCACTTGAACTACAGCGCCACTTGCAGCTTTTTTCTTTTTTGCTTATGTGGTGCTGAGGAATCAAACCCAGGGCCTCATGTGTGCAAGGCAAGCGCTCTACCACTGAGCCACCTTCCCAGCCCCAAAAACCTCCACTTTTATTAGCAATATCTACTCATCTTTATAAATTAAATCTCTGCAATCAAAGTACAGTACAGAAAGTAGAAGTCTTTCATCATCAGTGATAACCCTCAATTATTTTTCTTTTTGTGTGTATCAAAATACCCTAATGGGTTTTACTGTTTGGCTTTATCATTGAGTCTCAGTGAAATACTACCTTCGTGTATTTTATATATAGGGATTCTGCATAAGGTTTCCTTTGGGAGAAAAAAATTCTACTGCCTAAAAGCTTGAAAATCATGACCATAAATAAGAGACATGGTTGAAGATTTTTAAGCAAGAACTTTCACAGTGAAAGTGGTGTTTCAGGAACATATTAATCTGGTTGCATGTCAGATGGATTGCCTGGAGACCAGTTAAAAAGATACTGTGAACAGTGTCCTGTGAAAATAGCCATTATAATACAATAGAAAATGGGATTAAGACCTATTACATCAGATGGAAATCATGAGAGGCATAAAACAAAGTAGTTGACAAATTATGTTTACACACAAAATACTCTACTGAGAGGCTTCGCCACCTTCAAGCTTTATGGTTTCCTCTATTTTCTGTTCAAATGAAAAAATGTAAAATGAGGAAATAATTGTACTATGAAAATGCTCAGATAGATTCCTGGTATAGAAAAAGGTAGCTAGCAAATTGTTACTCTACTTCAGTTAAAATACTTCTGCTTAGCTGAACAGCATGTATGAAGATGGACAGTTCTGTCAACTCAACTCCCCCCACTACCACCACCACAGGAGTTTAACTCAACTTTTGACAACGAACAGCTCTCCTCTACCTCATCATTTACTGAAATAACTTTTCTCAATTTTACAAAATTATTTTCAAAGCTAGTAAATGTTCATTGTGGAAAAATTACAAAAATACATATTAGCAATCCGAATATTAAGATTTCTGAAATTCTACAGCCTAGGTAGACTAGGTTAGAAGTGTATATCCACTTTATTGCATAGACTTTCTGGTATTACTCTGCATGGATGTCTACCAAATAACAGATTTCAAATACAATAGGATTATACTATATATTCTGCTAAATGTTTTGGAAATGGGTCCCTTATGTACTTTCAGTTAAATATTTAGCAACTAGGGAATTATGATTTAATAAACATTAATGGCCAGAAATCTAACACATAATATTAAGCAGATCATCTTGGAATTTAAACTTAAATTATGATCTTAACAGAGGCATCTTTCCTCCTAAGTATTTTTAATTTATTTCTAATGGTAGGGTTTTTGTTGCTGTTCTGTTTTGGTTTTTCATTTTGGTTTGGTTTGGTTTTGGCAGTCCTGGGGCTTGCACTCAGAGCCTGGGCACTGTCCCTGAGCTTCTTTTGCTCCAGGCTAGCACTCTACCACTTGAGCCATAGCAGCACGTCAGCCTTTTTCTGTTTACATAGTACTGAGGAATTGAACCCAGGGCTGCATGCATGCTAGGCAAGCACTCTACCAGTGAGCCACATTCCCAGTCCCTCTAATGGTAGATTTTTTTTAACAAAATGTTTAAATGCAACAATCCCTTTCCCAATTCAAAGTGGGTTTGAACCCTATTAATCAGAATTTAGTATCACACAGATCTGAGATTATGTTGGAATTGATTATATTAGAATAAACTCCAGGATATGGTTATTTCATTCACACACCCACCCCCACACACCCCAGAGCACCACTATCCCATTACTTCCCGTTGAAGGCATGAGGAAGTTGCACGTTTTGATGCCTTGACTAAGGGCCATCTCCCTTTCTCCTTCTTCAGTAATAGTCATCATAGCCTTCTTTCCCCTTACTCTGTTTCTGGATACTCTTCCCACATGATTCTACTGAACTTATAGTGAGCCAATATCTGGCTCAAGACAATTTCAGGGGCATCTAGGACTCAAGTACTCACTCCTTGCATCCCCTACCCCCTTCCCTAGCTTGTGTGCAAGCACTCTTGCTACCCCATCTATCAACATATCCACAAGGCCTAGTGTCAATCGTAGAACTTCTCACTTATAGCTGTATAGTTCCACATACCATTGTGATTTTCGTGGCAAGGACACAATTGCCTTAGAAAACAACCCCAAATCTCACATTATTCACAATAACCTGCTATCCTTGTGAATTAAAGTCAGACACTGTTAACTTATACCATTATTTTACTTCTCAGGTTGGCACCAATCATATTTCTACAAAATTGTGCTTCAGAGGCTGCAAAATAGCAGGCCTACACGCTGCTGGGAGCACACAGTGAGGCAACCTTCCTGAAGGACATTTTGGCAATGTTTTTAATAGTTACAAATGTATTTGCCCTTTGACCCGGCAATCTCACTTCTGGGAATGCATCACACTGACACATCTGCCCATGTCAAAATGATTTATGTTCAAGGTTATCCACTATGGTATTGTTTGTAAGAGCAACAACCTGGATACAACCCAAATGTCTATGAGAAGAAGAATGGTTCATTCAATTATGGTACACACCTGTGGTGGAATATTAGGCAGCTGTTAAAAAAAGAGATGAGCTGCACCGATAAGAAAATCTCTCCAGGAAACTTCGATAAACGTAAGAAAGACATTGCTAAATGTGCAGAGGAAAGCATGTGGTAAGTGATGAGAATAATACAAATAGTGAATACAATTGCTAGCCAGGAGTGAGTGAGGTAAACAGTGGCAAAATAAGGGTTCTCAACCTTACTGGACTTTTGTTTTTAAAGTTTCTGAAAATGTTACTTGGCTATATTACCTTTTATACAACAAAATAACATTTTAGCTTTTTTATTTCTGCAAATTTGTAGATTGGTGAAAAGGTATCCTTCAATCCTTGCTGGTTTAATGCTCTTTTTTTTTTCCTCCTCCAGTATTTGGGTTTGGGTTTGAACTATCAGGGCTTTGCTAGGCAAGCACTCTACTACCTGAGCCATACCTCTATCCCCTTTTGGTGTTAGTTATTTTTGAGACAAGATGTCACCTCTTTGCTCTGGCCAATTTGCAAGTGTCATATCTACGATTCACTGGCAGCTTAGACTGAGGACAGAGAGTGGATGAAATGAAGGAAGGTTGTTGGTCTTCTGCAATTCTATGGGCAGAAAATGGTGCTAGAATTGCTTGGCTACAAATATGTGATAATTCCTAAGAAAAGAGAAATGACTCTGAGAGCAGCTGTCAGTATAGAAACAGAGGCCAGGGAAGTGGGCCCTGGGTCTCCACAGTCCCAAAGAATAGGCTGAGCCACAAAAGATTACTCTCAGACTTTCAAAGCTAATAGACTTTTCTCTGCAGGGAGCTGGCCTGGGACCAATGACCCTTTTAATCTTTTTATCTTCTCCTTTATGGAATGACAATGTCTATTCTATGCCTGTCTCATCATTGTATTTGGGATGCAGATACTTCATTTTCTGAGCTACAGGTCCATAGAGTGACAGAAATTTTATCTGAAGGTGATTATCCTCAACATCCCACCCATATTTGAGTTGGATTATGATATTGAGGACTTCTGAATGTTGATGAGTTTTAGGATGAAGAGGTGATGCTAAAATGGATGAAAACTTCAGATTTGAGGGGAAGTGTTGACACATTTGTGCATGGAAGGACGTGAATGTGAAGAGACAAAATCTCTACTATGTCACATGGTGTTATATATAAATATATGTCCATTTGAAACTTTAGAACATGACCTTATTTTGTACTAGGTACAAAGTAAAATTATTCTGGTTTCAGTCTAGGTTTAAATCCAGTGATTTGTGTCTTTTTTTTTTTTTTTTGTGGGACCTGGAGCTTGAACTTAGGGCCTTGGCACTGTCCCTGAGCCTCTCTGTGCTCAAGGCTAGCACTCTACCACTTGAACCACAGGGCCCCTTCCTGCTTTTTCTGTTTATGTGGTGCTGAGGAATTGAACCCAGGGCCTCATGCATGTGAGGGAAGCACTTGACCACTGAGCCACCTTCCCAGCCCCTGATTTGTCTTTTTAAGAAGAAAATACACAGGGACACAGAGGAGAACAACATGTGAATCAGAGGAAGCGACTGGAAGGATGTGCCTACAAGCCAAGGCCTACGAAGACTGCCGTGTTCAGCTGCCACTAGAACACAGGCAGGAGAAAGATTCTTACTTGTGTATTATTATTATTTATTAATCACTATCATTTTTACTTCACATGTTTTGTCCCCAGAACTACAAAAGAATAAATTCCATTGTTTCAGGCCACTCTGCTTATAGTTATTTGTGAATGACAGCTCTACACGTGAATGTACCAGCTTTTATTTATTTGTTTGATCGATTGCTCCAAGAATTTTTTTTTTGTTTCTTTGCTTTGTAGTATTTGTTTTCTGGGTATTCTGCAACTATGACATATCTAAATGTGTGAACTTATTGATCTTGTTTGGAATTCACTCTCAAGAATTCCTCCTATTTTCAATTTCATTTTGGTCTGGACCTCCCTTGTTTACTTTCTGGCTTTTAAACACCTTACAGATACTTGAAAATTATTTTTCTAGATGTTCTGATAGTCTTTACTGAGAAGAGCAATGTCATTAGCCTAGCCTGGATTTCATAAGGAGAAGTCTCTGCCAGATTATCTTTTAATGATAAATCAGGTCATTGGTCAGTGTTTATATTAATACTCTTTAAGGGCTATTTATTTTGTCTGGACTCAAATCCTACACACATGACCCTGGTGATCTGTGCCCACATCCAACTTTTCATCCTTGTCCTGGAATGTTCTTTTCCTTGGGACAACACTGTAGTGGTGTTGCACCCATTTTTCCTACTATAGGGAATAATTTCTCTTCTTTCTGTTATAATTTTCCCACCTAATCATATTTTTATATTTTAATGGAAGGAGTCTATGTGATGTCAAAATCTTTATCAAGTACTCAAGAAGGATTTATTTTTTCAGAGCAGAAGAGTTTCTCTCTAATGTTATATCATACCTTGCAAATACAACTATTTCTATCTGATTTAAGATGGCCCGTATCTATTGTGCTTCTCCATATATCAAACACTGGGTAGGCATTAGGAGTTCAAAGATGAGTATGGGATCATTTTTCCATCTCAAGGATGTCAGAGTTTGGTGAAAGAGACAGATGTTAAGGAATAATTGATGATAATTTTGATGGTTGAATCATACGAAAACTCTTCATGAATCCAGTAGCTCATTTTGTCTTTATCCTATGAATCTGCTTCCAGGAAAATTGCAAAGAAGTAATAGAACCTACTTATTCAAGGAATTAGAACTCAAATCTTGTTTGCAGTACTTGTTACTTTAGTTACTTTCTCAGAGAAAAGGAAAGTTTAGGCACTATGTTCTTTGAAATAATTTGGCTACTCTAGGCTGAAAATACTTGACACTATAAATATTGTGGCAGATTATATATGTAATACTACAACTATTAAGCTGATGAAATTAGGACCCCACCTAACTTAATGTTAAAGAAAACTTACATTTAAAAATATAATAAACCTGGGCACTGGTGGCCTGTATCCTTAGCTATTCAGAAGACCGAGATCTGAGGATTGAGGTTAAAAGACCGTGCTGTCAGGAAAGCCCATTAGATTCTTATCTCCAATTAACTAGTTAAAACTGGATGTGGAGCTGGAGCACTAGCCTTGAGCGAAAAAGCTCAGAGAGAGAGCCCAGACCCTGAGTTCACGCCACAGGTGGCACACACACAAACTCACACATACACAAAAGGAATGAAATATTATTAGGTAGTTTTAGTTGCACAGTAGGGCATTTATACTATGTTTAGCTTTATAATAATTGTATGAGCTGTGAAGTAAAAGAAAAAAATACCAAGTACAGTAAATAAACAAACTCCCTTGACTTATGTGCCTGTTGATGAAGAATATCTCTTTTCACTTTAATTCAATGATTTGGACTAACAATGAAAATGCTTCGAATCTCCAAACAGAATCCAGATTAAATAAACCTGTGATTTTACAGTGAAATCCATTAAAAATTGTAAAAACTAAAATGGGGGGGAATGGATCAAAAAAGAAAAATAGAAAAAAAATAGAGAAGGCAAATATGATCAAATTAAATTATATGAATGTATAGAAATACCACAATAGGGCTGGGAAGGTGGCTCAGTGGTAGAGCGCTTGCCTTGCATGCCTGAGGCCCTGGATCCCATTCCTCAGCACCACATAAGCAAAAAGAAAAAAGCCAGAAGTGGCGCTGTGGCTCAGTGGTAGAGCGTTAGCCTTGAGCTGAAGAGCTGAGGGACAGCGCCCAGGCCCAGAGTTCAGGCCCCACACCAGACCCCCCCCCCAAAAAAAAAAAAAAGAAATACCACAATAAACTTTTCTGTACAAATAACATACAATATTAACAATATTAAATGAAATAAAAAGAAAGGAGGATATATGTTTATACTGGGAGAAAGACTCATTGTTCCCAATGCTTTCAAAGAATGCAAGCTTTTGCCACCTGCTCAGCCTTCTAAATAAAACCATCTTTTGAACTAGAAAAATAAAAACAGAAAAGGAAACAATGGGAAAAAACAAAACAAAATAAAACAAGACAAAAACAAACAAAGCAAAGCAACACCCAAAACCTAACAGTGGATAATGAACTAGGTTTGACAAAAATTCTACGTGTGCTTGTAGATTGATTTCTAGAATTATATAGGTGTCAAATTTTCCTTGAAAAGACTTCATTTTGTTCCTTATGTGGAAATTAAGCTTATTTAGAATGGGTTGCCAACAAATATTTGAACATTATAACCAACTAAGATTAGCTGGCCAGCCAAATGCTAGCCAGTCTGGTATGGGACTACACAGATTTCCAAGTTTTACTTCTATTAGCTTCAAGTTTTACTTCTATTAGCAAGTGCACAGTGGAGCAATTGTATTTATTGTCCCAAGAAATATCTAAAAATCAATATTTTGGTATGAAATGCAGTATTTACTTATTTATCTCACATGCTAACCTATAAGCATATAGAAAAAATACATATGTGTGTATACTGTATTATATATATGTATGTATGTATGTATGTATGTATTTACATGTGTGTCTATTCATATGAAGGTGTAATAATAAAAATAAAATAATAAAATTATCATCTCTATGCTTGGTTTCTCTATTTTTTATTACAATGTGTATGAAAACTTATAGGTGTATTTGCATGATAAATTATCAATTCAATGCTTGACTCCAGGCTATTTTTAGGTACTTGGTCCTGCTGCTAAGGTAATATAGGAAGTAAGACCAGCATAATCTGTAAGTCAGATGATCTGCTTACAGAAGAGCAGTCTTTAGTATAAAGGGCACCTTCTGCAATACAGGAGACCAGTCAAATAAATGGACATCATACTAAAATCTGTTCCTGCCACCTCTTCACTAGCACAATGTAATTCAAGAGGTGTTTCACACAACAGGGTGCCCTCATTGCTTGGGCTGTGTTTGGTCTATAAAGGTAATGTCAGAGTCTGAGCATCAGGGTTTAGAAAGCAGCTAACATCCGTGTCCAGGTGGTTGGCTTGTCACAGTATAGTGGTGAAAAATTGAAGTCACTAGGGGAACTGGACTCAATGATGCTGCATAGACTCAAAGATGCTCATAGTGGGATCTTGTCATAGCATTGTATGTTAGAATCGCTTTCTAACCATCATCCAAATGTGTTAAATCTGGAATTTATTTTCTTAATTAAAAACAATTTACATTTAATGGCAATTCTACAGAGTACACTATTGTGTTCAAGCTCCAATAAAAACAATACATTCTGAACATACAGCATTATTTCCTTCATTTCAGATAAAAGTTTAAAATGAATATCCTAAGATTGCTAGAATTGCCTTAAAATCTTTTCTAGTCCCTCAATTACTTCTATGAGATTTTTTTCCACCTCTACTACAACGTGCTACTAAAATAAAAGATTGGATACGTTAACAAGTAAGAAGTATGCTTATTTGTTTCATTTCAAATTCTGTGAAAAGTTCTTGGACATTTATCCAAAGGAATGTAAGTCAGAATATAATAGAAGCACCCACACACTGCTGTTCATTGCAACATGATTCAAAAAGCCACACTATGGAAACAACCCAGATGTCCTACAACCAATAAATGGATCAAGAAAATGTGATTCGTATACACAATGAATGGTAATTCAGTCATAAAGACGGAAAAATGTCATTTTCAGGGAAGTGGATGGATTTGGTAACCATCATATTATGCAAAGTGGGCCAGACTTTGAAGGACAAAACTCACATTTTCTCAAATATGTGGATATTAGGCCGAAACATACATGTAAACACATACAGACTCATATATATATATATATATATGATTATAAATATACATACACATAAGTATATACATGCTTTCACACACATACACATATATTTACAGGTACATAGACATATATGATCAATCTGGCTGAAGTATGGAAAATCCATGTGTAATACACCATGGTGAAGCTCCTTTGAACAATTAATATGCGCTTAAATAAAAATTAATATTAGGAGGTTGTAAGCTTTTCATCTGGAGTATAGATAGTAGGAGTAGAAGATAGAAGGTAGATAAATAGAGAGAATGAGGAGAATGAGTATGATCAAAATACTTTATGTACATATATAAAAATGGAAGGAGGGAGAGTGGAGGGAGAATAATGGAAGAGATGACCCTGATTAAGAAGCATTCTGTACATAAATGGCGTGCTAAAATGAAACCCATTTGATACAACCAATTGGTGTCTATTTTTAAAACTTGGAACACAAAACAAATTGGGTGTGAATATAGTGTTTTAAGTTGAGAAGCTGCTTGTCATTTCTTTGTTATAATTACAAAGTAATGAGAATTTTAAGTAAAGTGGTAACTTTCTGTATTGTCCATAGGCATTTTTAAGAAATGATATAAATAGCTTTTGTAATTTTACTGTTATATTTTATTCCAATTATATTAATTCAAATAGAACTTTATGTCTATTGAATCTGATAGCATTATTGTATAAAATGGAATTCTAGTTTGTATCTTTTAAAATTTGCTCATTCAGCCGGGTGTCGGTTGCTCATACCCATAAGCTTAGCTACTCAGCAGGCTGAGCTCTGAGGATCACAGTTCAAAGCCAGCCAGACTAGGAAAGTCTGGGATATCTGATCTCCAATTAACTACCAGAAAACCAGAAGAGGCACTGTGGCTCAAGTGGTAGAGCACTTGCCTTGAGCTGAAGAGCTGAGGGACAGCCCAGAGCTCAAGCCTCACGACTGACCAAAAAAAAAAAAAAAAGAAAGAAAAGAAAGGAAAAAAATTGCTCATTTGACTTGAATTTTAATTATTCACTTTGTTTATATTTTCCAAAAGTATTAATTCATGGTTGTCCTGGAATAAAAAAAAATTAAACTGGTCTTTAGCCACATATGGTTTGATAACCATGGAACTAGGAGAGTTTCTGTCCTGTTCTATAAAACAAGGATGCCCACACTAAGAAAAGATACTGTATAAGTAGATATAAGTTAAACATTATGGAGCCTAGTAGTAACTCAGTAAATTAATTATCTTATAGCATATGCATTTAGACTAATTTTTTAGATAGGGGCTCACTTGTGCACCCTGAGCACGAGCGATTCCCTGCACTTTCATCTCCCAAGTAGCTAGGACTTACAGGTGCATGCAAATATGTCTAGATCATTTAGATCATTTAATAATGCTATCTAACTTCTATGATGCTGTGTATTTTTCTGCAGTTCTTTTTATGTATCATTCAATCCTCCAGATCTAGCTTCATTTGAGGATTGGAGGAACTGAGGCCCATTGTAATAAGTCAGGTTTTATCAGGTTATGCAGTGGTAACAAAGTACAATTCCACTCTTTCCTCTCTTTTCTAGCTCTTTTCAATCTCTTTCCCAGCTCTCTCTCTTTCCCAGCTCTCCCAGCTCTCTTTCCCAGGCCTTTCCCCACCACGTGGAGGACCAAGATGGCCTGGTGCCAGCCAGAACGATGAATAAACCTACCCCTTACCTGAATACCACGTGCATGGTGCTGTTCTTTCTTGGCTACCTCTTTTTAAAAACCTAACATAAATGGTGCCACAACTTGGATAAAGGGCTTAAAGTCAGGATAGGTGGGATTCCTCTCTGTTTTTTTCCCTCTTTTTTTCTTTTTTTTGTTTGTTCTTCCCTTTTTGCTCTGAGGAATACCCACCGTTCTGACGGCCTTTTGCGAACTGGTCTGTCTGCTGCGGACACAGTGCATCGATACCATTGCTGGTCTTCACATCCACATCCACACCACTTCTCTACTCTGGTGAGTGAAACTACTCTCTACGGTTCTCTGTTGCTCAGTCTCTGTCCAGCTCTCTGCCACGCCAGAGCTCCTATGGCCTTTAGCTGAAAGGCCGCTCACCTCTGAAGCCGAGGACACTTGGTTTTGGGGGCTTGGCCATTTCTCTCTAGAGGGCTCTTGGGGAAGTCAGGACGCCGCTTCTGCCTGGTCAGCTCTCCTTCACTCACCAGACTGATTGCGAGTCAATTTTTATGCCATTCTCAGTTTTAGACAGTTTTTGCCTCTGCAATGGTACATGGGCAGAAGTCTGTTTACTTTTAGGCTCTCTTTGCTCTCTCTGCTAATCATGTCCAACTTTCTCTCTTTTTTTTCTACAACTTTTTGGTTTGTGCCCTGAAGAGTGCGATGCAGGCTGGGTCCTGGGGACCCCCCTCAAGGTTCTCTCTCAAAGGCTAGCCAATGTAGGCTTGATCTATTTGTTCAGGGTTTCTTTGCATTTTTTCATAAATTCACCATCCTGCATTGGCCATCTTGGCCACATGGTGGTTTAAGGGTTTGGCCCCATCTGACCCTTAACCTTCCGCCAAGCTTACTACTCCATCTATTCTAAGGTGCCTTGCTAACAAGTTGCTCTTTTCACAGGCCCTGGTAACTGAGGCCCAACCATCTGATATGCTTTGTTAGCAAAGATGTCTAAACGTTGTCAAAATTTTAGGTTTTGAGTTTTGCCTTTTTTGTTTTGTGTTGTGTATTCTGGTACTGACTACATGACTCTAAAATATTGGGCATATCTGTGCTAAGATTCTCACATCCAATGAGTTTTGTCATTTCAGAATATTTGTTGGCAATTCTTGATAAGAACCGGGTAAACTCTACTTATTCTACTTGATCTCCTTGTTGCTATAATTGGAAATAATAAAGGGCTTTTGTGGCAAAGATTGCAGTTCAAAGCCAGCCCGGACTGAAAAATCCCTAAGATTCCATCTCCCAACTAACCTGCAAAGAGCCAGGCTGGAAGCATGGCTCAGGACTCTCATCTCTAACCAGCCAAACTCTGCAAGTGGTACTATAACTCAAAGTGGTTCAGTGCTGACCTTGAGCAGAAGTGCTCAGGGACAGTGCCCAGGCCTTGAGTTCAATCCTCCTTGAATACCAACTGGGACAAGCCATCCCAGCAACGAGCACCTAGACTCAGCCAGTCTGGGGAAGAAGGGAACATGGAGAGGAGTAAGAGGAGATGATGTCACATCAGCAACTTTGTGCCTGCCCTTTCAAAATTAACCAGAGCCGGGAGGTCAGTGGAAGTAAGAAGCCTGACCATTCAATGTCTATACCTGTCTACCTATTAACTGAACAGGAATTTATATTCTTGCCTTTGTCACCTGACTTCTCTACCTAGTCGCCAGATGTCAGAAGTAGCTAGGGACATTTCTACCAACATTTTCAGCCCCAAGTCCTTCCTCTTGCCATTTATTTTCTCTCTAGTATTTTTTTTCCAGGCCCTCAATGCTATGAGACTTCTCCAGACTTCATCTAAGGACTCGCGCCACCAAGAGACAGCTGCTGCTCTCTGCATTCTCCGGGAGGGGACCAAATTCCAGCCTTTTACCCCTATTGTCGACACCCCTTGTCAGCAGGAAGTAGCAGAGAGAATCTGCGCCCTATTTCATGATTATTAATTAAAAGGCTGGGAAGGTGGCTCAGTGGTAGAGTGCTTGCCTTGCATGCCTGAGGCCCTGGGTTCCATTCCTCAGCACCACATAAGCAAAAAAGAAAAAAGCCGGAAGTGGTGCTGTGGCTCAAGTGGTAGAGCGCTAGCCTTGAGCTGAAGAGCTGAGGGACAGCACCCAGGCCCAGAGTTTAGGCCCCACGACGGGACCCATCCCCCTCACAGCAAAGTCTCCGCCCAGTTACCTGCGTTACCTAGGCAACTGGCACACCTGGAAGAGGTCACATCTGCATCTGCTGAGGTCACATCTGAATTTGATGTGGCCACACCTTTCTCCGCCCATACCCTAGATAAGGCCTAGCCCAGGCCTAGATGCTCTCTTTTCTAGCTCTTTTCTCAGCTCTTTCTCAGCTCTTTCCTTTTCTTCTCTTTCCCAGCTCTCATTCCCAGGCCTTTCCCAGCCATGTGGAGGGCCAACATGGCCTGGTGCCAGCCAGAACGATGAATAAACCTACCCCTTACCTGAAAAAAAAAAGCACAAATTCCTATAGCTTACAACAACAAATACTTTCTTCTTCCTTGCACTGTATTTTGTATTTCCTTCCCTCTCCCCACTGAGTCTTCTTATTTAGGCACGGGCTAACGGAGTCATCAGCTCTTATTGGGAACCTACCACTTTCTACTTGAGGCTTGGAGCAAAGGAGATGATGTAAACATTGCCCCCTTTTGAAACTGCTGGACAGGGACTCTGCCATCTTTTCTTACACCACACTGGACAGTACAAATACATAGTCAAACCTGATGTCACTTGGGTGAAGATGTATCATCCTCTCTCAAGAAGGTAAAAAAAACCTGTTGTTTGGGGACAAGTATAATTCACAACTAGTTGTGCCTGGCAGTCTGTACTTGGGTCTGTCTGGTTCACTGTACAACCTGGTGTTCCCAAGAGGGGTGGATCAAATAGAGAAGGAACAATCACTGCAATGTTTCTTCTCTCCTTCTACACACAATGAGACATTAACAATGCATGACCATACACAAGCCATGAAACCAGACCAGAATCTCAAGAGCAAGAAGTTGACAGTCTCAGGGCTTTTTCTCTTCATCATCAGTGTATCCTCCACCACAGATGGAGGTGCTTTTCTAGAACAGCACAGGTCAGATAAAGAATTGTCTACTTCCCAGTACCACATAACAACAAATGGTAGGGTTTAAGGGCACACATCTGTTTTCATTACTCTTTAAAAAAAAGACAAAGGAAGAAAGGACAGAAACAAAGACAGCGTGACTCTCAGAAAGCATATTGATCACTATGTCCATTTTCAGACCTTTCCCAAGTGGTACAGGTATTAAACATGTGTAGAAGATTCAGTGCTAACCAGGTATTAGTGTTGTTAAATATGATAATTCTGCATATAATATACTATATTTATAATGTTCTCATTTGTATAAGTCTGTATGTAGATTGTTTGCCACCTAGTGGCAGGTGTTTTCAACTCAAACATTAATATTCATAACTGATTTTAATTAGGTTTTTTGAGGAAAGATTCCAAAGTCATAAAATATTTGAAAAAGTGTTGACAATGACATTATTCTGCTCTAGCAAATTTTCAAAAAAATACCTTGCAAATTTGGTTTGTATTTAATCCATGACAATGATAAATGAGCCAATGGATTCAGAAGTCATTTTCTGTTGCAAGAAGAATGTAGAGAGTGATAAAATGAACATTTCAATTTTTAAGAAAATAATACTAGGAGGCTGTCTGGTGGGGTTGTTTTCTTTTGCATTCCATTTTACTAGGAAGAATGTAGACACACCATTGCTGAAATTCATTGCTTTATCCTATCACATTTTGACCTATGTGTTACTAAAGAGTTAATTTTTCCTAATAGTCCTGTCTTGAATTTTAATTTTCCATTGAAATTTCTATAGTCAAAAATCTTATAAGGTGCTGCATAGTTAAGTTGAAATAAGTAAGTACAGCTGAAATAGGTACAAATATAGTATAAAACAAAATACCACATCTTATGAAATAGAACATACAAACCTTAACATCTATAATTAATATATCTAAATATATGGGAATGCCTGGGAGAGGGAGAGATGGAATTTGGAAATGTAAAAAGACTCCAGGGAGGGAATGAATAAAATGACTGAGCGAATGTGTCTCCCACTGGGATCAATGATGATACTGTACCTCACACAGAATTTGATAATGAAGAAAATACCTCAATCCCTGATCAAGAAATTTAAGTAATAATGATGGTTGTTTCAAATTTTTTTTTTTCTGGTCGGTCCTGGGGCTTGAAACTTGGGCTCTTCAGCTCAAGGCAAGCGTTCTACCACTTGAGCCACAGCGCCACTTCCAGTTTTCTAGTGGTTAATTGGCGATAAGAGTCTCATGACTTTTTGCCCAGGCTGGCTTTGAACAGTGATCCTCAGATCTCAGCCTTCTGAATAGCTAGGATTACAGGCGTTAGCCACTGGTGCCTGGCTCAAAGTAACATTTTTTTGTAGTGCTGGTACTGAGGCTTGAATTCAGTAACTTTCACTCTTGCTTGGCAGTTTTACTCAAGGCTGACATTCTACCATTTGAACCACACCTCCACTTCTATCAAAAGAATTTTAAACACAATATTCTCTTCTAAGCAAAGGAGACATTTCTGGAGAGAAGAAATACCTATTTTAACTGGATGACTTTGGATTTGTAAATAGTCTGAAGTCATTCATACTTTAAATTCACCAGGCTTTGATAGTCTGAATATTAGAGCTATTGACTTATATTTTGAGCTTAAGATGAACAGTTTGAAACAATAATTGGTAAGAAGAGAATAGAGATATGAACTGGTGCCCTTGGTTATTATCTTTCACATTTGTAATGTGCCCGCTTCATGCAAACCCAATGCTGTGTGCTGGTTCCCGGAACGGATGGTGTGCTAACATTGTCTGCTCAATGTGCTCTTCTCACGCAGCCACCAGCACCAGCCAACCTCAGCAACAGCCCACATTGAACAAGCAAAACAGCTGTGCTCACTGAATTGTTTCTCAGACCTAGTGGTCTTTGTTCCTAGTAAAGAAACTTATTAATATCCTGCAAAATCAGAGTTGCATGGCCATTTAGGGACACAGTGGTTTTGACAAACTCCACCACTTAACAGTCTAGTCAACATGTGCTTTTCATTCAGCAGTCATTGTGATGCCTAGAAGTGATCCCCAGTATCTCTAAAATAAATAAATAAGTAAACAAACATGAACAGAAGGTAAAAGAGGTGTGATTAGCATTTCTTGCAAGAAAACAAAACTGATAGGATACATGTATATGCATGTGTATATATATGCATTTATACTCTATGTACATATGTACATATATAAAAAGAGAGAGATTGATGAATGATTTGTTATGAAGGACCAACTCATGTAATTTTGGAGACTAAGAAGGTGCACTGAACAATGGACCTTCCATCTGTAGGTTAGAGACCCAGGAAAGCCATTGAAATAGTACTAGACAAAACTTGAATCTGCAACTCAAACCAATAGAAGCAATGGGGAACTCTTAATCTGAGTGAATATGACTTGGATAGGATGATTGTATAAATTGTGATTGATCTAGTTCACACACCACAGTGACAATGGATGTCCTCATTCTACCAGGGCATGCAACTCATACTTTTTTTTTTTTGGTTGGTCCTGGGGCCTGAACTCTGGGCCTGGGCACTGTCCTTCAACTCTTTAGCTCAAGGCTAGCGCTCTATCACTTGAGCCACAGTGCCACTTCCAGCTTTTCCACTTATGTGGTACTGAGGAATTGAACCCAGGGCCTCATGCATGCAAGGCAAACACTCTACCACTGAGCCACCTTCCTAGACCCAAACTCACACTTCTTTTGCCTTCTGTGGATTGGGTGATGTCCATCCACAATGGTGAAGGGAACTTTTACTCTGTTTTCCCACCCAAATCATAATCTCTTTTAGAGACAACTACAGAGATATGCCTGAAACAGAGTTTTACTGGCTATTTGGGAATGGCTTTGCCCCAGTCAGCTGACAATTTAACTACCATAAGTAGCATATGCTTGTTGATAAAGGTACCCTATAAAGGTTTTTAAATAATAGATTTTTCTTTTAAAAAATGAGATCATAGCACACATCCGAGATATCCTCCCCCTTTACACATCATAGAAGTCCTTTTTTTCGACAGTTCATTCCCACCATGCATTTGTCTCTCAGCCACAGCGTTTTCTAGACTGAAGTACACTTGAGGCCTGGGACCAAGTTTAAGACCAGAATGAGGAAAGCATGACAGACTGAGCCTTGTACTGTTACTCCTTAAGACTCAGGACCCAGGAGGGTGGCACCAGAATAAGTGCCATAAGTGCCATGTAAAGGAATCAAGGATCAGTTGTAAGCACTAGGGAAATAGGAGTAAAGTATTCAAAACAAGACAAAAAGTGAGAAGCCATGCAGACTGAGACCCTGGCAGAAAGGGAAGAGCATGGGTGTAGATGCAAAGACAACTGTGAAGAGTCCTTTCTGAACGCTGATATATATATATATATATATATATATATATATATATATATATATATATATATATTAATCATTGCATACCCAGAGAAGTCCTGTGAATAGATCCTAGCATTTCCATAATACTTATGAGCAAACCAAGGATGGACACATTCAAACAAACTAGTGAGGTCTCAAGACCAGCAAATGGCAGAGAACCTATCTGACCTCAACATCAGGCCTTATCCATCACTTCCCAGCTCAGGCCCAGAGTTCATCCTAGGTCAGAGCTCTGGTGAGTCTTACTCAGATCTGGCTTAACCACATGACTCAGAACAAACCTTAAAGGACACTAATAATTTGAAGGGCATAGCAAGTAAAGAAGGTGTTCATGACAAAGTAGGACAAAAAAAATACATCACTATCTGATTTTTTTTCCTGGTTGGAAAAGTTGTTTTTTACTCTCTTTTCCTCCTAAAGTCTGTTGAAAAATGTTCCAAAGCCAGATGGCAGCTTTCCATCCTTTAATCTTGCATTATCTTAGTGTCTTCTCTATACTTTCTCATCAGCTTTTTGACTGTCTTAGAAAGCCACCTTGGTCCTCCCCTTCCTCCCTCAATTCCACCTTTAAAAAAAGACTTCCTTTATTCATCCCCTAACCATGTGAAGCTCTTTCAGCCTCTTTGTCACTACCTCATTAGATATATTGCATTCAGATGTGGGTTTCCCCATTTGTGATAGTGACTTCCTGTCTTCATTCTGGTGGTGCATGGCTTTGCCTAACACAGCAACTGGCAGAGCAGGAGCTCAGAGACATTTGTTGATGGAGTGGGTAGACATTTGGTTAAATTTAAGAGGGAAAGGAGCGCAAGTGTATAATATTCTGTGTAAACAGCGTTAATGAAGGAAGGCCAAATAATTTGAATGCACATATGGTAAGGTAATTTGCCAGGCATGTAGATGGGCAATGCACTTGACCATATGAGAGAAAGGAATTGAACTTGTCTATTTTCCAAATGTTTTACCCAATCTTTTTCTTTCTAACTTACTTTATTATTGCTTTAGAGGTGATATACAACAGGGTTACCTTACATACGTCAGGTAGTAAGTGCATTTCCTTTCTCATAGTGTCATCTGTTCCCTCATTCTCTCCCATTCCCTCCCTCCCGTCTCTACCCATGAGCTGCCTAGTTCTCTTTCATCAATGTCCAGTGCAGCCAGTGTGCTCCAGTGCTGCACTTTTCACCATTTTTTCCTCTGATTCTGTGCCCTGCCCCACCTTCCCACAGATGTGCATGCAATACACTGTATAGAAGGTGAAGAATACAGAGTCATCAGTAAAAGAAAAAAAACAAATTAAGATAAAGGGACTTTTTTCATAATTTGTTTTAACCAGTCCTTGCTACATTTTAGATACAAAGAATCCAACTGGGGTGACATTATCCAAAAAGAAGTTCATTTATTACCTGACTTATAATCAGACTTCCGTATATAACTTTTATAATAACAATTAAAAAACTAAAATTCTTTTTTAAAAGTCCAACTGTAAACTCTTTATATAAACATACATATATGTACATATACATCCATGATATTGTTTCTATATATTGAATATTTACATAAACCTACAAATATGTATATACTTTATATGTCTCTAAAAAGCTTAATCACCTATGCCTAAAAATATGCTATTGCTAGTACACGCACTTATAGACATTGACATAGTATGGTTTTATTTTATGAAACACTTCATCATAAATTAGTTCTTTCTTTGTTGAGGGAAGATTTGCAGAACAAAACGTCCTTACAATAGAGATGATGGTGATTCATTTTTAGTGACTCATGCCACTTTGGTTTCATAACTTTTTTAGTAATCTGATAATAGTAATGCTTAATTTGCCTGTGCTGCTCCAGAGCTCTGAAAATCACATAGGCAGTATACAGCAGCGCACAGGCATTTCAGAATCTTAATTTGAGCCATACTAGTTTGGAGTATTTGAAGGCGATCTTAATTTTAATCCCTATTTATAGAACATTTGCATAGAAGGAGCTATTCTGAGGACTAAAGGTGGTACCTACTAAAGAATCTAACTCATATTTTGTTCCTAAAAGTGGTACATGTATTTTTATCCTTCTGATCTTGAAATGATAATAAACTCCCAAGCAATAAGCACAAAAGGAATTAACATTCCATTAAACCAGAATGTGAATTTACATATTTTGGCCTACCTGTCCTATCAATCAGCAAAGTAAGACTTAGCTGCTCACCTAGCATGTGTGTGTGTGTGTGTGTGTGTGTGTGTGTGTGTGTGTGTGTGTGTGTGTGTGTGTGTGTGTGTGTGTGTCTGTAGAAGGCAAGACCTATGTTCGTGTTATTGAGTGTGTTATATGCCATTTACAGTGCCTCTTGGTGAGGAGGGATAGGGGAATGATGAAAAGAAGAAAAGCAGAATTGGATATTTTTGGCAATGATTTACCACAGTATCTTTATAGATTAGATTTTATTTGTGTCATTGATGATAAATGCCCAGAGAAGTTAGGAAATCTTGCCCATGGTAGTAACAAAGACAGACACCATGAGAGGTAAAAATTGATAAAACAACAACAAAACAACAAACCAAAACAAAACACAAGTGTTTTATATTCCAGAACTTTCTGTGGTTTCCTGATGTTGTGATGACTCATTTGACTTACTATGCTTTGTAGCTGTGATTTGCAACAATTCAGGGAAGATATATTGAGAGCCTATGTGCCAACCTCCAAGGATTTTGAGTCAATTGAGATGTATCAAGATCAGGCTCTAAGTGATAGGTTTTTATGCTTCTCACATTCCAATCAACAATTCTCCTTATTCTTCTTCTTTAGTGAAAATCCACAACTAGAGGTCTAATCTTTGGATGAATTATTTGTGTCTTGTTAAAACACAGGGGTGTTTACCAATCAGTATCAATAGTTAGATCAGAAATTTTTACGTTGTGTGAACAAGCCTGTATGATGCTTGAATACATTTTTTTGTAATGATGATAAAGCAAGATATCACATAACAATACAAAATGCAAAACAAAGCTATGGGCACCTTGCAAAGTCAACCTCACCAGATTCTCAGCTTTCTCTTGGTCCAAGGATGGGAAATATGGAATAGCATAGAAGAACATCATGCTGTTACTAAAATCATGATTTTGAAAGTAAAATAGGAAAATCCTCTTAGTATCTTCTTAACTAAAAAGGACAGGGACAAAAAGTTATGCTTACTACTTGATTCTAATTTTGTAAACACATGGCAGAAACGTGAGTGTGCATGTAAATGTGTCTGAGAGATAAAGAGCAAGAGAAACAAAGGAGGGAGAGAGAGAAGGAATGGCATGAGTAGTTCAGTAGAGTCAGAGCCATGGAGATTTGATCCTGGCTGTACCCTTACCCTGCAGGTACCCCAGCAAGTTTAGGGCAAACCAGCCTCTCACTTTCACAGAACCCTTCTGCTGATATTGTGTCTTCTGCTTCTTGATAAACTGAAAACGACCAAACTTCTAACTCACAGAGGGTGAACATAAGGTGATCTGTGATCAAAGATTTCCTTTCCATATGACAGAGGCCAACCAGCATTTCTTTTTCTTTTTTTTTTTTTTTTTTTTTTTAATTGTATTTTATTTTATTTGAGAACATACTGTACAGAGGGGCTACAATTACATGGGCAGGATAATGCATACATTTCTTACCAAGCATTGCAGCCTCCTCCTTTGTTTACCCTTCACTTCCCTTCCCTGCCTCCCCCCTCCCCCCACCCCAACCAGCATTTCTTGTCATGGCTTTCTGAAAGGTTTTATTCTTATTTGAATGTATTTTGATGCTGTCATATATTAATATACACATATAAACATATATAACATATATCATATCATATTTATATGTTGTTACGAATAATACACTTTCTTCACATATCAAATACGACCTCATTGGCTCTTCCTAACACCTATGAGTAGGTCCTATAATTGTGTCCATTTTATAGGCAGGCAAAATGGGGCGTGCCGAGATTGATATTGAGCATATAACATACAATTATTGTGGTGGGGTGAGGTGTGGAACCTTCCCAGAGCTTCTCCTGAGCCATCTATTCTTCATCCTTATGCTGAGGGTGGGTTGGCGCGGAAATGTATAGATCAAGTCTTCTTATTCTTTGTATGACTGACCACACTCTGTTAATAGGGAGACTATTTATTAACATTTAGCTTGTTATCACTTTTTAATTATTAAAATAATGATTACTAAAAGGCACTTATTATCTCTGTAAATGTGCAAAAATTGCAAAATCAAAGATAAACACCCTAAATGATTAATGATGTAAAATTATTTTATAGAAGTTTATGTCCTTAACACTCTGATGATGGGGTTTTTCATTCATCCAAATCCTTTGACTACTGTGTTATTGACAGAGAAGGGGAGAAGCTGAAGGTGGTTTCTGGCTATTTCTATCTGCATTTTTAAAGTTAAGAGTAAGTGTGAATATCCTTTTTTTTAAAAAAAATCATAGAATACTGCATTTATTGAAAGTTTCTCAAGACTGAGGAGGGCTTACACTATATATTACCATTAAAAAGCAAATAGTAAGCTCAATCTGAATCTTCTCCTTTGGCTGTCCCTGAAAGTCTCACAACAAACAGTAGCTCCTCGGGGTTTTTTTCTCATCCAAACATTATAGACCTCTGCTTTTCTCCGTACTATCCCCTCTGCTCTCCTCTCCAACTTCAATTCTTTCCCTCTGGTGCAGTTGAGGTGGAGAGGAAGCACAGGAAGATGAAGGTGTCTTAGGAAGGGAAGTGCATGTCTTTTGCATTGTTTTGTTTTCTGCTCAAGGCTGGCGTTCTACCACTTGAGCCAAAGCTCCACTGGACAACACTTCATTGTGTGCGTCTGGTGCTTGATTATAAATACAAGGAAATATTTTAAGATTACTGTTTGGTACAAATTCTTTTGAATTGCCGGCATGCTGTACTCTTTAGTTTTACAATCTGATCATGTCACAGTAGTTTAGAACATAGCAAAGCTATTTTCGACGGTTCCTTTCTGAGGCCAAGTAAGACCCCACTTTAAATTGTTGAGCAGCAATTTGAGAGCCTTTGTGCACTCTTCTACCATGTTGAGGTGGATGTGGATAGCATACCACCCTCCACTGCCCTTGGCATCCTCTAGCATGCCCAGCTCCTAGTGCACGGTTCTTTCTTGAACTGTTGCATGCAATCCAGGAAAGCCAGCATGGCACGGTCAAATTTGTTTTCCAAGAAAACATTCTGACAATGCAGCCGGACACAGTGATCTGTCAATGACTTCAGATAGGAATGGTTTCCACCGGCAATGAGTTGGTAACTCTGAAATTTGAGTCCAATGGTATTGGCGAGAGCGAGGAGCAACAGGCGTTCAATTCCCAGGCAGTGTTGATCTCTGCCCAGCTTACCAGAACACAGGTCAGGTAGCCCAATCTTAAGTTATTGATGACACCCAAGGGGCCTTCCTTCCAGATCTGGCAGGTGACATCGCAGGTGTTGGTTGTGCTCAGCTTGTACAGCTGGCTCTGGGCATACCTCAGCTGGTTCTCCACTCTGCTCAGCTGATCCGTCAGTTCTAGCTGTTGTGGCTCCAGGGTGCAGTACTGCACAGCCTGCTGGTGCAGCTCTGCGGTCTCTTCCTGGGGGCGCGTTGAGGTCATGGGCTGCTTGCACCCAGGTCTGCTTCAGGTCCTCCAGGTCCTCCAGCTCCTGTGTCAACCTTGCCTCCGCCTTCTCCAGCAATGCCGGCAGCCAGGTGTTCAGAGTCCTCCTCTCCTCCTGATCCATCAGCAACCCAGTCTCCAGGACACGTCTGTAGGCCTGACAATCCAGCTCCGCCTGAGGGTCGAGTGTGCAGTTGCTCCAAAAGATGGTCACTTCACTCCTCGCAGAGAGGGTGCTCCACCACTTTTTTGCCCAAGAGGATGGCAAAAATGTCCACAATGGTCTCTTGGCTTCCTTAATTTTGGAGCATATGCATTTAAATTTTGTGACTGCATTCCCTCTCTCTTCCTCTTTATCCTTCCCCTCTATCCTCCCCACACCACCTTTCAAGTAACTGTTTCCTAAACAGTAACAGATCTGGGTGAAAGGGAGCCCTATTACACTGTTGGTGGGAATGTAAACTGTTCAACCGCTCTGGAAAGCAGTATGGAGGGTCCTCAGAAAACTAAACACAGAATTACCCAATGTTCCATCAATCTCATTCTTGGGCATTTATCCAAAAGACATATTATCCAAAGGATATGGTGAGGCTACCTGCACAACCATGTTCATTGCAGCACTATTTACCATAGCCAAGGTACCGAATCAATCTGATGCCCTTCAATGGATATATGGATCAAGAATTTGTGGTGTATGCCAGACGCTGGTGTTCATGGCTGTATTCCTAGCTACTCAGGAGGCTGAAATATAAGGATCAGAGTTTCAAGCCAGCCTGCTGCAAGAAAGTCTGTGAGAGGAGTTACAATTACATGGGCAAGGTAATGAGTACATTTCTTATCAAGCATTGTTGCCTCCTCCTTTGTTTCCTCTTCCCATCCCTTCCCATCTCGCACCCCCATCCCAAAGTTGTAAAGTTCGTTTTTCGACATAACGACTTGTACATCTCATTGTTGCAATGGGTCCACCTGTATCCCTAGTTAAACAATTTGTTTTTTCCCTTCTCCTCTACAAATTATACCGACATCAAATACAATGAAAGTAGGGGTTATACCATGGGGGAGAGACATACAAAACAACAAAGAAATCATCTTATAAATATGTTAGAAACAAACACAAGAAAGAAAAACATATTTGAATCCTTATCTTGGGGTTCATTTCGCCTAACATCAACTTATCTGACCTTTTCTGCTTGTCCCAGACATATACTAGTTATTGCAGATAAGGGAAACCATGGGCCTATGTTTCTTTGGGCCTGGCTTACTTCGCTTAATATAATTTTTTCCAAGTCTTTCCATTTCCTAACAAATGGGGCAATGTCATTCTTTCTGATGGAGGCATAGAATTCCATTTTCTTGATCCATTCATCTCCTGAGGGGCATCTGTGTTGGTTCCATATCTGAGCCATGGTAAATAATGCTGCAATAAACATAGTTGTGCTGGTAGCTTTAGTATGGTCTTGTTTGTGATCATTTGGGTAGATGCACAAAATTGGGATTGCTGGGTCATAGGGGAGCTCTATGTGGAGTCTTTTGAGGAACCTCCATACTACTTTCCAAAGTGGTTGAAAAAGTTTACACTCACACCAACAATGCAGTAGGGTTCCCTTCTGTCCACATCCCCTCCAGCATCTGTTGTTATTAGAGTTCTTGATTTTAGCTATTCTAACTGGGGTAAGGTGGTATCTCAATGTTGTTTGGATTTGCATTTATTTTATGGCTAGAGAGGTTGAGCATTTCTTCATGTGTCTATTGGCTATTCTTCTTTCCTCTTCAGAGAAGTTTCTCTTTAAGTCTTTAGCCCACTTATTTATTGGGCAGTTGTTTCTTTGAGGATTTGTTGTTGGGGGATTTAGTTTTTTGAGTTCCAAGTATATTTTAGATATGAGACCCTTGTCTGTTGTATGGCTAGTGAAGATCTTCTCCCAATCCGTGGGCTTTCTATTGATTTTGTTAGCTATGTCCTTTGCCATGCAGAAGCTCTGCAATTTCATGCAATCCCATTTGTCCAACCTTTCTTTGATTTGTTATGTTTCTGTGTCTCTATTAAGAAAATTTCAGCTTGTGCCAAGGAGACATAGGGTTTCTCTATCCTATTCCATCCTGTAATGTTTTCAAAATGTCTGCTTTGACTCCGAGGTCTTTGATCCATTTGGAGTTGATTCTGGTGCAGGGTGACATATAAGGATCTAGCTTTAGTTTTCTACAAGTGATTAACCAATTTTGCCAGCACCATCTACTGAAGAGGTTGTCTTTCTTCCATTCTATTTTTTTAGGTCTCTTATTGAAGATTAGATGCCTATAGGTCTGTAGGTTCATTTCTGGGTTTTCAATTCTATTCCATTGGTCCTGAGGTCTGTTCTTGTGCCAGTACCAAGCTGTTTTGATTACTATGGCTTTGTTGTAGAGTTTGAAATTTGGTATTGATATTCCTCCAGCACTGTTCCTTCTGTTAAGGCTTTTTTGCTATTTGGGGTCTTTTATTGTTCCATATGAATTTTTGGATGGCCTCTTCTATTTCCTTGAAGAATGAGGTTGGAATATTGATAGGTATCGTATTGAATTTGTAGAATTCCTTGGGAAGTATTGCCATTTTCATGATGTTGATCCTTCCAATCTAGGAACATGGGAGGTTTTGCCACTTTCTAAGTTCTGTTTTGATATCCTTTTTCAGGATTTTAAAGTTTTCATCATAGAGGTCCTTCACTTCTTTGATTAAGTTAATTCCTAAGTATTTAATTTTTGTGGGGCATCTGTGAGATTCTTATCTCCAATTAATCACTCAAAAACCAGAAGTAGTGAGGTGGCTCAAAGTGGTGGAGTGCTAGCCTTGAGTGAAATTGCTCAGGGATAATGAGCAGGCCCTGGCTTCAAGCCCCACGACTGAAAAAAAAAAAAAAGACTTTGTGGTGTACATATAGACAATGGAATTTTACTCATCCATTACAAAGAATGATACTACATCATTTGCAAAGCAACGGAGAGAATCAGAGAAAATCATGTTAAGTCAAGCCCAGAGAGACAAAGGATGCATGCTTTTTTTTTCTCATATGTGAAACCTAGAGTTAATTTATAAATAGATAAGTAAATACTTTGGGGGTAGTATCCAAGTGTATATAAATGTATTAGCTGAAATATGGTAGATTCAGTAGAGAACGCAACAATGTAATTCCTGAGAAAGACTAACTTATAGTTCACCACAATAAACACCAGGAAACAGGTACCCCTTACATTTATCTGAGGATAAATGCAGTAATGAATGTTAACTGCCTCCATCAGGGCCTGAACACATCAAATGATCAGTACTGGGGGCGGAGGGGGCTGAAGATGTTGTGTCTGTGAGGTAACAAAATACTGGGGAATTTTACACTGAAATATTGCCAGCAGGTGTCTCTGGATGGTGGGGGGTTTTCTTTTCTATTTATAACTTGTCTGCATTTTTATTAATGAATGTATATATTTTTATCACCCACATAAAATATTAATTTTAATAACCTGTTCCCTCCCAATAGGCTTGGTTTCTTAACCTCAAACTACAGATTCCTTCTGTGTCCCCCAGATCTGTCAATCACATCAAGCTAACTAGTTATCCAACCATGACCCTTTTTCCACAAAGAATTTCAAATCACATACAGAAAATAAATAGAGAAGATTGAGATTTAGGAATACTAAAGTGAACACAGAAATATACATGTATATTATGTATATTCGTGTAACTGTATCCTAAGAGTCAATGAGCTGTGACATTTGGAGAACAACTTAGAATCAATTTCCAAGTAGATAAAGCAAAAGACAAAGCATTGATCTTATTTCCTTTAGAGAAAAGTACAACCATGAAAATTCTTTGTAGAAGAGGGCATTTCTCAGTTCAAGGGGCATTGAGAGATAATAAGTGGCACTTTCAGAAACAGTCTCCATGTGAGCATTTCAGTAATAATAAAACCCAGTTAAAATTTGTGTGAGCCTTTTGGGCATTTACCCAAATGATCACAAACAAGACCATACTAAAGCTACCAGCACAACTATGTTTATTGCAGCATTATTTACCATAGATAAGATATGGAACCAACCCAGATGCCCCTCAGTAGATGAATGGATCAAGAAAATGTGGTATATATACACAATGGAATTCTATGCCGCCATCAGAAAGAATGACATTGCCCCATTTGTTAGGAAATGGAAAGACTTGGAAAAAATTATATTAAGCGAAGTAAGCCAAGCCCAAAGAAACATAGGTCCCATGGTTTCCCTTATTTGAAATAACTAGTATATGTCTGAGACCAGCAGAAACGGTCAGATAAGTTGATGTTAGGCGAAATGAACCCCAAGATAAGGATTCAAATGTTTTTTTTCTTTTTTGCGATTGTTTCTAACATATTTATAAGATGATTTCTTTGTTTCTTATATGTCCCTCCCCCATGGTATAACCTCTGTTTTCACTGTATTTGATGTTGGTATAATTTGTGGAGGGGAAGGGAAAAAACAAATTGCTTAAATAGGGATACAGGTGAACCCATTGCAACAATGAGATGTACGAGATGTTATGTCAAAAAATGAACTTTACAACTTTGGCCAAGGGGGTGGCGGTGGGGGTGGGAGTGGGATGAAGGGAGAGTGTGTGTGGGGGATATAGGAAGGGATGGGAAGGGGAAACAAAGGAGGAGGCAACAATGCTTGATAAGAAATGTACTCATTACTTTACGCATGTAATTGTAACCCCTCTGTATGGTATTTTCACAATAAAAAATTTTGTGTGAGAAAACTAAACAAGATGGTTGGGGGACGTGGCTTTTTCTTGGTTTGGCGTGGTTAGAATGAGATAATACAATGAACTGTAGACAGTGTGTGTCCTTGAAAAACAAACTCTCCAATGACCACTTTGCAATGTCTTCACAATAAGGCCTGCTTCTTTCCCTTTCTTACTCAGTTGTTGGCTTAAACTGTAAATTTTATGTATGGATGGATTATCTCGAGAACAAAGAACATATTTTCTATTTTTGTTTTGCTATATCCACGCATAATGGATTTGGCAATTTATGTCTCACTAACTGGTTTGTTTCAGTGCTGCATACATATTCCTTTTCATCTTTGACTGTCAATATATGAATTTCAAATGCAATTCTTACATTTAGTTTGGACAAAGTTTGATGGTTCAAATTATACAAGGTATTAGGAAGAAAATATTTAAGTTAAGATCTTATTACTGCACAAAATTCAGAAATGTTTCACTGTCAAAAATTGTGGGTAGAAATGCTCCTTTAACTTAAATCTTCCCACCACTTTGCATATTTAGAAAACACTTCAAATTGATGAGCTGCTATCCTCATCAGAGTGTTTGATGTTAAAATTTCATGTTGCTTGGGTTTCCTACATTATTTGGAGTTTTTGTTTTTGTTTGGTTTGGTTTCATTTTTGTTTTTTTCTGAGATAAATTCTCACTAGCACTCAGGCTGGTTTTGAACTCTCAATCTTCCTGCCTTAGCCTGGTATCTCTGGTTTAATTATTTAGAGACTTTTACATGCACTTTATTACTGAACACTTTTTCATTAACTCAAATGATGGAGTCTTTTCAAGTCTTGTATTGTTCTACCTTATTTCCTGTTTATGTACAGGGTTATTCCCCAATAAATTACTCTAACCTGTCCAGGGCCACATCTGCGTTTATGTTTATAGCTTGCTTTCATTTCATTCTTACCACTTGGGAACTGAAGTTATTTAAGATGTAGTATTACATTTTGGGTACTAATAAAAATTCATTTATATTAATAAAAATTCTTTTTGTACCAATGTTTTGCTGGTTAGCCCAATGGCCCTGTGAGAAGAGATGAAGGACATCTTTAGGTTAAATGGTGTTGTGTGAGGATCTTTTTGCCTCTCTGATCACTAACTAATCACTCTTGGATGTGGACCAACCTAAACCAATAAGTGCCAAATTTCAACACTAGATTAGATTTCTACATTAGATAGATCTTTAGTTAACAAAGTGACTGATGTGATTCAAAATAATCATGAAAAGCTAAGGCACAAATTTCAAGCTTTCCTGAAACTTGAAGTATATTTATAATGCTAATTGAATTTAACAGTATTATTAATGCAAGTAACTCTTTCCTTGTGTGTTAAAAGCAAGTCTGAAATAAGAATCAAAGATGGAATGACGGGCTTCTAAAGTAGAAAAAAGGTATTCGTAAATGTGGCTGATTCAACCATGAGATATAAAAACAACTCATTTCTCATCACTGTCAGCTAAGTGATTAATTTACTCAAAGAAAAAATTGGAATAACTGACAATGGAAGGAATTCTTCTCAATTTAATTTAATTTTTGCTGAATTTGAACAGGTTCTAGGGCCAACTAGGCTGGTGAATGTTTATTTACATAAACCTCGACAAGGAGGGGTGTATGTCATCAGACATTTTGGAAAGTCTTACATAATACATGTTCTCTTCAAAGAAAGAGAGCAGAAAGTAGTGGAAAATGTGAGACTTTGCAATTGATAGAGGGAAAGGCTTCTGATAAAACAAATACTCATTTTACAACTTTGTGATTGTGAAGTTTTCATCTCATCTGCAGTACTAAATATTTCATGTTTTAGAAAAGGACTGGGGAAACCTTTATTGGAAAGAACTTTGCTCATCTGAGTAGCTTCAATTTGGCATGAGCTCAGTTTCGTGCCATTAGGTTTCACTTCCTATAAAAGATCAGTCAGCATTTAACCCAGGAAGGAAAAACTAAGTTCATTCATATCACAGAAAGCTGTCCAAACCAGTCTGTTTTCATCAATATATCAAACCTTCTCACTCATGGAGTTTTTATATGAAACCTCAAATTATCTAAAAATGTTGTTACATGCAAACATAACAATCCTGTGTTGGCACAAAACTGTCTATATAAATTTGTACATATTCACCTGTTAGGCTGTGCTGCTGCTAGACTCCAGACATTATGACTGGATTTCACAAGAATTCCAGGCTGGAAAAAAGAAAGAACTATTAATCTCTTAGGCTTATTTATGCAACACCTGTCTGCATTACGGCTATTGGAAATGATATTGAATGGCTCTTTTCATAAATCATGAATACATTCACTTCCATAACATGGTATCTCATAATTCTAGGAGTAGTTTGGGCTCATTTGCTTCCAGATAGTTTTCAAATATTTTGGGTTTGGTAAACTTGAAAGAACTTTGCCAAATGTCTCCTACTCATACCCCTGTAGAACTGCTCATACCTTAAAGAGTAATTGAATCTTTCTACTGATTCATGGTAAACAAGCAACCACCATGTGGTCCTACCTTCCCTGTTTATTTTCGAGGCACTTGCCCAAGTTCTTTCTGTGAACTGCTGCTTTCTTTCTCTTCCTCTGGGTGCTTCATTTAAATTACTGGAATAGTGCACTCCCTAGCGCTAGGCAAAGCAAAACCCAGAATGACTTGGAAAATTTTGTTTCTTCTAAACTTAGATTCCGGAGGCTTTGAGTGGGTCTAATTTTGGTAACACACACACACACACACACACACACACACACACACACACACACACACACACACACACACACACACACACACTCAACCCTCCAATAACCAAAAAACACCTGTTTTCTCCTTCGTACCACCAACTTGTTTTAGCGTCATCTGGACTTTATTTTTCAGATAACTTGGAGACCCAAATTCAGTTGCACAATCGACTGCCCACCCTGCTTTATTGGAATGTGTACATGCATGGGAGCTGTGCACGTGTGTGCAACATATATGTGTTTTAACATATGATTTAAACCTATTCAAATCATGTTTAAGTCTCCCTTCACTCCCCAGGCTGCCTGTGGGTTCATACTGGAAATACTGGAAAACTGTCAGGAAATGGGTCCCAATGCTCCAAAATTATTTGGGAATCATTTTAAAGGCATAAATCTATGCCTATAATCATTCCATCATCCCATAATTTCTTGGTCAATGTATCAATACCTTTATTAGACCATGTTGCTTTTGGAAAAAGGACAGAAATCATATCTTTTCACAGATGATCCCATGTCTATAGCATTTATTTAATGAATTTGTCTGAAATAACTGGACGATCCTGTCTACAAAGCTATTTGAAATCTTCTATTACTAAAACAATTTTGCATTCTCTTTTGTATATGCTACAATCATGCATTTGTAGATTATTAGCTGCTTCCATTAATTTATTTTTCTTAATCATGCAAAACAAAGTCCTTTTTTGATCCATAGGCATTTTGTATATTCATTATATACTCAAAGGTTAGTGCTAATCTTTAGGATATATTAGCTAGCTTCCATTCCCAATGATCCATACACATGGGAATTCAGTCTCCGTCCATAAATTAGGCAAGGGTTGGCCCCAAGTCACCAAGTAACTGTGATTCTCAATAGTATGAAGCTTTTGCATTTCTTCTGTCCTACTAGGAGAAGCTACCATCTATAAGCACTATCAGCAGCCTGTTGCATAGATCAATATGGAGGGAAACTGAGGCACCTGATCAACTTCCCACACCTGTGAACTAGTGTGGTGGTAGTGACAGAACATTCACTGACACTGGCAGTGTTCAGCCTTCAGAACTGTCATATTAGGGCTGGGAAGGTGGCTCAGTGGTAGAGCACTTGTCTTGCATGCATGAGGCCCTGGGGTCGATTCCTAAGCACCATATAAGCAGAAAAAAAAATCTGGCAGTGGCGCTGTGGCTCAAGTGGTAGAGTGCTAGCCTTGAGCTGAGGAGCTGAGGGACAGCGCCCAGGCCCAGAGTTCAGGCCCCCTGACTGGACCCCCCCCCAAAAAACTGTCATATTAGTCAAAAATCTGACTGCAGCTGTAGAAGGACCCTATGTAAGAGCTAATCAGTGCAATTCCTTTATTTCCAGACCTAGAATTTATGAGCATACTTCATTGCTATTTTATGCCATCAATCTTGGAGATACTTTGTTATACAACCATAGTAGCTAGATTAATATTTAAGTGTATGCATTTAACAAATGTATAGAATTAATACTCACTTTTAAGAATTTTGAAAGCTGAGATTCTAAGATCAAGCACACACTTAATCCTTCAGCGAGCTTCTATCTGATTTTTCTTCTTAGCCAAATTCCTATGTTGTATGTATTCAGTGCTGGGCCATTTAAGTTCCTTGTTGTCTTTGTTACTGTTTAATGTTGCAAGGACTGCAAAGAAGCCCATTCCAGGCTTAGATTTTCTAGCCTTTAACTGCTTTGTGGATTTTTTTTAATCCGTCTCTGAAGACATGCTGTGTGTGTGTGTGTGTGTGTGTGTGTGTGTGTGTGTGTGTGTATGTGTGTGTGTGTGTGTTATAGAATCAATGTCTATAGATATTCCCTGGATTTGGAAACCTAGAGAATGTGTGAGTAAAAGGATTAGTGGCTAATGAGTGATAAATGTGTAATCTAATGAACAAAGTTTGGCAACTAATGTGTCATGTACTGGGCTAAATGTTTTCCCATATTAAACCCCATGTTTCCACTCCTGTTAGCCCCTTGTATATAAAAAGAGCTTTTTAAATTACCTCACATGCATTAGATCTGCCCAATTAGTTTGTGTATTCAGGGGATTAAAAAATGATTTTTACAAAGGGAGTTTATTAGCATTTGCCATCTTCCTGACATGATTTTCCTGTTAAGGAGGTAATCAACTTTTTAGTTTGTGTAAGGAAAATCCAAGAAAAAATACTCATTAAATGAGAGTTTCAGCTTACCCCAAGAGACCCCAGGCCCTGCTTTCAAAGAGCTTCATTCTTGGGAGAAATATGACCATGGGACAGAAAGAAGAAAATTACTTAGGAGCAATAATGTCTATGTAAGGAAAAAAATAGGGTGATATGCTTGAACTCTTGGGTGGCTGTTTTAGAGGACAGACGGACTGAGATCCAAAATATAAAGGGATCAGGAAGAGGAAACAGTCACGGGCAGCGAAGGGGCAGAGTGTAAAGGCAACAAGTGGATAAGAGTGAAGGATAACAGCAGGAAAATAGAGAAGAATAGTGGAAGAAATGAGGCGCAGAGGCAAACCAGCCCTGTTAGAGTTTTGCATGAAAAAAAGTCAAACTCTGTCAGGAGATAGGCATTTGTGGGAGCAAAGGTACCAGTTGATGGGAGGCTAGCCCAGTGGCATAGAAGAGGTGGTGCTGGCCAAGGGATGGTGGGCTGGGGTGTGTAATCGTGAGAAGAGTTGGTACAGGTACCAACCGCTGGAGAAATTGTAGGGACTTGATGGATTGCAGATTCTGGAGTTTCCAGCCCAGCCTCAGCCCTTTGAGTACTGTTACCTCCATGGCTTGTAACAGCACTGTTTAAACAATCATTGACATCTTTGTTGTCCTTTCCTTGTTGTATTTTTTTTTCCTTTGCCAGTCCTTAGGCTTGAACTCAGGACCTGAGCACTGTCTCTGAGCTTCTTTATTCAAGGCTAGCCCTCTACCACTGGAGCCACAATACCACTTGAGCCACAGTACCACTTCTGGCCTTTTCTGTTTATGTGGTACTGAGGAATTAAACCCAGGGCTTCATGCATGCTAGGCAAGCACTCTACCACTAAGCCAACTTCTCAGCCCTTTGCCTTGTTCTACAAAGCAGTAAACATTGGAAAAATGAAAACATTGTTTAATGTTGAAAATTACTAAAGGATATTATGACCTATTGAAATCAACACTGTTTAGCTGCAGCTATTTAAATCTAAAGCAATGAACAGTGTATCCAGCATTAAAGAATAGAAGAAAACTGGCTTATTGGCTTAGTGGTAGAGTGTTTGCCTAGCATGCATGAAGCCCTGGGTTTGATTCCTTAGTACCACACAAACAGAAAAAGCTAGAAGTGGCACTGTGGCTCCAGTGGTAGAGTGCTAGACTTGAGCAGAGAGAGGTTCAGGGACAGAACCCAGGGCTGAGTTCAAGTCCCAGGACCTAAAAAAAAAAGGAATAGAAGAAAATTAAAATGCTTTGTAAGTTGGGTTTATCATTGAAAGTTGGTCTTAAAAGTAAAGGTTAGAAAAGGAGTACATTTAAAATAACTTTTTGGTCTAGAAATCACCCTGTTACATGTAAACTTCTGCATTCCTGATACCAGTTGTGTTTCCATAGAGTCAGATGTTGATAAAGGTTGTAGATATTACATTCTGCTAAAGGACTGTGTACATTTTCAGGTAACCTGTGATGTATTTATTCAAGTTTTTAAAAATATTTATTAAGTGACTACTATGTCCTTGGTACTTTGCTATGTTCTTGGGTTGTAAAAATGAATGTAGCTGGGTGCTGGTGGCTTACTCCTGCAATCCTAGCTATGCGTGAGGCTGTGATCTAAAGATAGAAGTTTGAAGCCAGCTCAGGCAGGAAAGTTCATGAGCACTGGTAAGAAAGCTCATAGACAGTGCCCAGGCCCCAGGGCCAGAACACACACACACACACACACACACACACACACACACACACACACACACACACACACACCGTGAGATGTGTGCTTGCCTTCAGAGGACCTATAATCTAGCAGGTTGCAAGGAAAGTAAACAGACAGCACAGATGATGATGAAAGCTGTGATGGTAATATTCAGGAGGTGATAAGACACTGGTAGAAAGATTAAGGAAAGGAGAAGATGAGGGGCAAATAGAATCAGAAAGTCCTCCTGGAGGAGGGAACAGGGAGTCTGAGTGAGGCCCAAGTGTGACTTGTTCATCCTGTGAACTCATCAATAAGAAGTGTTCATCTTGCTGAGGGAGGCCTGACAGTCACTCACGTGGCCGCCACGCCTCCATACTACTGCTGTCCGTCTCCATCAGGACAATGCGGTAGGTGGGATAAAGAGATTAAAAATTGTACTTATTTTAACAAGCAGGCCCTGGAAAGAAAAATAATTATTGAGATCAAACTTAGAAGTTAAATTGAGGAAACAAATTGGGATAAGATATTAACCCTCCTTAAAAGGTATAAAATAGAAATCTTGGACATGTTGAAAAATAGCCTATTGGGCTTTACAGTGACTGTGCTTTATGAAGTGACTCAGGTCCTCTCCATGTTCTATGTAGAAAAAGGGAAAAGCAGATTGTCAAAGAGTCTTGGCAAGTAGTAGAACAATACTACAGAGAGATATGAATCTTCTTCTTTTTTTTTTGTCTAAAGAGGGATATAGATGGTCACTTGTGTTTTTCCTTGCAAACATGTTCATGTTTGATATTGATATTTTCCCTTAATAAAAGACCAGTCAAAGTTGTTTAAATAGGGATACAGATTGACCCATTGCAACAATGAGATGTACAAGACGCTATGTCGAAAAACGAACTTTACAATTTAGGCAGGGGTGAGGGGTGGGGAGTAAGGGGTAGGGGGTGTAGCTGAGGAGGTGGGAGGGAAGGGATGGTAAGGTAAAAACAAAGGAAGAGGAAATAATGCTAGATAAGAAATGTACTCATTGGGCTGGGAAGGTGGCTCAGTGGTAGAGTGCTTGCTTTGCATGCATGCGGCCCTGGTGGCTCAAGTGGTAGAACGCTAGCCTTGAGCTGAAGAGCTGAGGGACAGCGCCCAGGCCCAGAGTTCAGGCCCCACTATCAGACCCCCCCACACACACCCAAAAAAAGAAGTGTACTCATTACCTTGCTCATGTAACTGTAACCCCTTTGTACAGTATTTTCACAATAGAAAACTTCATTAATAAAAAATTCCAAGTTTATATCTTGGGTCTCTTACCACTTTCTGAGTAAATCCATTCACTGTTTCATTCCTTCCTTCCATGCTCCCCTTTCTGCATACTACGTTATGATACTTGAGTCAAGAAGTCAGAGGATGCCGGGCGCTGGTGGCTCACGCCTGTAATCCTAGCTACTCAGGAGGCTGAGATCTGAGGATCGCGGTTCAAAGCCAACCCGGGCAGGAGAGACCGTGAGAGTCCGATCTCCAATAAACCACCAGAAAACCGGAAGTGGCGCTGTAGCTCAAGTGGTAGAGCGCTCGCCTTGAGCTGAAGAGCTGAGGGACAGCGCCCAGGCCCAGAGTTCAAGCCCCACGGCCGACAAAAAAAAAAAAAAAAAGAAGTCAGAGGAACTGAGAATCAGGTATTTCAGTTATACATGAAGTTAATTTAACTTGTCCAAGTAACAATGCATAATTTAATAATGTGCCACTTTAAAACTTTCCTGTTGCTAGCTTGCTATAAAAGAGTAAAGAATTTTTATAATAGGTCTTATGCTTACATGAATCTTTCTTTTGCATAGGTACAACCCATCTGCCAGGCAAAAGATGTGAGTGAATTCACTTCCCCTGAGTCAACTGAGATAAGTTTCAGTCCGGGTAAATTCATTCCCCTAAGGTCAAGAGCAAATGTTGGGTAAATTGAGGCCTTCTTCTTATGCCCATGGTACAAATTTAAATTTGAGGCTCATGAATTAAATATGACAAAGATCCCTGTGAACATGTGACTATATATTTCTGGTTTTTTAAAATATGTATTTAACTAAACACTAAACAGTGGTTGCTTAGAAAAAGTCTGTCTTGGGGCTGGGAAGGTGGCTCAGTGGTAGAGCACATGCCTTGCATGCCAGAGGCCCTGGGTTCGATTCCTCAGCACCACATAAGCAAAAAGAAAAAAGCCGGAAGTGGTGCTGTGGCTCAAGTGGTAGAGCGTTAGCCTTGAGCTAAAGAGCTGAGGGACAGCACCCAGGCCCAGAGTTCAGGCCCCATGACCGGACCCCCCAAAAAAAAAAAAAAGTCTGTCTTTAGCAATGTCATTAGCTACTACATAATATAGTTACTGAATAAGATTCTATATAAAAAACAAGTCTGATTTTATTTTGTGCTAAGGATGTGACTCAGTGGTACAGTACTTGCTTAGTGTGATCAAGGCCATGGGTTTGATTCTAGCCATCACAAAAACAAAACAAGCAAAAAATACAGTGAAATGAACAGAAGTTTTGCTTTAAAAAAAAAAAAGAAAGCATACATTTTTCTCAGTTACCATTTTTTGAATGACTTGTGGATACTTACAGAGCAACCTGCCTAGAGCTCATTTCTACCTGTTCAAGCACAAGTTGGTATGCAAGTCTGGCCCTGTGTCACTTGTGCCTAGAAGTACCAACAGTTTCTGGCTCTGGTCCAGTCTTTCCCCAAGGGCATTAACCTTAGTGACATGGTGTGTTCTGAAACAGAACAGAACAAAATCTAATAATGCATACAGATAAGCATCACTGTGTGTTTTTCTTAAAACAAATATTTTAGTTATTGTTATATATTTTACTTTCATTTAGGTTAAAGGCAAAAATGGCCATGAAAATAATTCCACACCCTTTCCTTGCATGGACTGGATTTCTGCTGTGTGAAGGCACTGGGGTTCCTAGTCTGTTCTTTTGGTTGTTGCTGTTGTTGTTGTCTGTCATGGGCTTGAACTCTGGGCCTGACCACTATCCCTCAGCTCATCAGTTCAAGGCTAGTGCTCTACCACTTCAGCCACATCACCACTTCATAAGAGTCTTATGGACTTCCCTGCCTGGGCTGGCTTTGAGCAGGCATACTCAGATCTCAGTCTGCTGAGTAGCTATGATTATGGGCGTGAGCCACCGGCATCTGGCCCTAGTCTGTTCTCTCTCTCTCTCTCTCTCTCTCTCTCTCTCTCTCTCTCTCTCTCTCTCTCTCTCTCTCTCTCTCTCTCTCTCTCTCTCTCTCTCTCTCTCGTGTGTGTGTGTGGGGGGGCAGGCTGTACTCCAGTTTGAGTGCTTGAACTCATGGCTTCATGGCTTGGTTTTTTCATCGAAGACTAGAGCTCTATCACTTCAACCACTCCACTGCTGGCTTTTTGATGGTTAATGGAAGATGAATCTTTTGATTTGTCTGCCTGACTTTGAAACCTTGAAACTCAGATCTCAGCTCCCTTAGTAGCTATGATTACAGACTCAAGCCACCAGTGCCCAGCCTCAATCTACTCTTAAATGTCCTTAGCTGATCCCTTTGCAATACAAGACTAGTGCTTATCTTTGAAGTTCTTGAGCTGCTGTACAAGCAAGATTCTGTGTATTACATTTAAATTAGGTGACTCTTAATCCTTGTTTGTTAATTGCAGTGCTGTTTATAAACATGAAAGAATTTGGTACTGTTTTGTGTCTATCAAGGTACCTCAGACAATTTCTCAAATATTTTTGGTTCAGCAAAATCCCCATTGCATCTTGCCAAGTGCACTTTTCTGCATGGCGTCCAAATCCATGCACATTTCAGGGAAAATTTAATCCGTATGTTTCTGATTCATTCACTCTTAACTCATCATATTGTTGTTTGCAAAAAACAATTTTATGTCCAAGAAATTCTAGGAGCATTTTTTTTTAGCACACACAGACACATACACACATACAAATCTATATGGGGGTCATTTTTCCCCTTCTTCTGGCACTGAATGGAAGTTGTGCATTTTCAAAATATTAAAGATCATTTTTCTTCTCTCTCATTTTAACTTTAAATTCTGATTGTAAGAAGTAAGTCCCAATCAGAATATAGAGAATGTGAGACGACTGCATGTCTCTGCCAGAAACTGCTTTGCCAAAGCCCAAGCTGAGCCAATCAGCATGAGCCTCTGGAACAAAGCCAAGTTCATCCCCTAATCGTCTCTAGCATTCTGGAGTCCCAGGCGAACTTCCCACTGAGTCACCTTTACAAGAAGTTGCCTCCATGGAGTTGAATTTGGTGAAAAGTGCAAGCTGAGGCACATCGGAACTCTTTTGTAACAATAGAATAGTGCGTTTTGTAACCATTGTTTCTGAAAGGAGAAAAAGACTTTGGGTAAATCATGTATTCTATATTGGGCACAGTGTTGTTTGTTTAGGTTTTTGAAACAGGAATTTGGGGGTCAGCAAATCATATTACAGAGGATTTCAGGTTATATCTTTAAAAATATTCATCAAGATACTGAGCGCATTAACACGTAAATAACAAATACATGTTTATGCATTGGCTTTTAGACGAAGCAATCTGCTTGGCATTTTCTCAAGGGAATTATTTAAATTTTAAATGGAACAACATCTCATTTAGATTTCTACAAATATACTAGGGCACCGAAGTAATTTATATGTACATGAAACTCTTCACTTAAGCACCTGGGTACTTGACAATAATTAAAATACAAAGTAGACTTATTAACTTCTCTTTTTAACTTTCCACCTTTTTTTCCCCCTGCTTCTTCACAGAGAGTGAGAGGAAATTTCTAGAATCAGTTGACAATTACCTAGCGTTCTTTTTTCCCCACACCCACAAAATGCTTAATTGCAATTCCCTCCAGAATCTCTTTTCTTGTGGCTTCCTTCAAAAGCTAGTCTCTGCTCTTCCCTTATAAACTCCCTCTTTGTTTTCAGAATATTTTCATTTCATAAACTTTCAGTCCCACTATTCCACCTGCCAGAGACGGAACATTTATCACATTTTAATGCTAGCAGTATAATTAAGGAACTAGATGGATGTGAGGAAGTATGAAAATGATTGTATTGTCACTTGGCAATTTTCACAAGAGAGCTTCAGTAATGACCTGAGGATGGGTAAGTCCTATATTTATGTCATTTGTCACAGATTCCCACTCTCATCTTCACCAATGTTAGTTACCCATGGGATCTAACTTGGGCCCTAGCCACCTTGGATCTATTGAAGCAAAAGTTTTGGGGCTGAAGGCCTTTGGTCTGTGTTTTAACAAGGCCTCCAGGTGAGTCTGATGCCCACTGAAGTATGAACCTGCCCTGAAATTTCATATTTGAATCCAATAGTTTACTTCACATTTCTTATTATCAGTCCTTTGCCATTCATGCCAGTAGTATTACGATCACTTTAATTTGTTGACATCAAGAATCTTGAAGTTTCCTGGTACTGGTGAGCTATACCTGTACTTCTAGCTACTGGGAAGGCTGAGCCTGGGAGATGGTGGTTCAAGGCCAAACCAGGTCAAAAAGTCTGTGAGACCCCTTCTCAATAGAAAACTGGATTGGTTAACACATGCCTATTGTCCTAACCATGCTAAGAAGCTTAACATAGGCAAATAGTGCCAGTTATATACCTGGGCAAGAAAGCTAGGCTTTATTTTAAAAAAAAAAATTGGTCTGGGGATGTGGCTCTGTGGTAAGAGAACCTGACTAGCAACTGCAAGGTCTACAGTTCAAGCCCTAGTGTTCTTTATCCTCCTAATACATATTACTTTGCCTTCTTTTCCAGTCCTCATGATGATGTCTGCTGGTTTTATAACAAAAATGTTGTTAAAAATATAATCCTTTTTCTTGCTTCTCAGTTGCAAAATCAAACCCAACCCTCCAATAAGCCAATAAATAATCCTTCCTGTAGTTTTTTTTAATTTATTGCTGTTAAAATAGTTTTTTCTCATCTATTGATTTTTATCTTTCACCAAACTCCTCAAGAATAGTGCTGTGCTATTTTAAACCAAGATACAATGCTCCCACTGGTCCCTGGGGACCTCTGCCAATCAACATTCTATCTCTTCTTTCCTTTCCTTCCTCAGTTTCAACCACGGAAGCTCATTGGCTTGTTGTCACTGGCTTTTAACTTGTGTTTTTCTTATCTCTAATGCTTCTTCTCACTTCACGGCATCCTGTATTACTTTCTCATTGTAAATCTGACTCACATTCTTTGATTCGGGGTTCTACCTTATCATCAATATTCATTTTTGATCTGTGATCACTGTATTAAATTTTCTCTAATTTATAATTTCTTTCCAATATTATTGCAAGTGGCTACAATGTGACACTTGTCACCTCTTTTCTCTCTTTTTAATGTTTCTCCATGGTTTGCAGTGCTTCAGACAATGGTCAACTGACTTAAAAGTCTGTTAAATGAGATACTAAGTGTCCAAACTGGCAATTAATAGTTATGGCTTAAATTTATAGGGGGAGGGTGTGGAATGAAAACTACTATCTAATAAACTTTATAAGATAGTAGTTATCCGTGCCAATAATTTCATAATGCTTTGCCATTACTATTTAAGACATGGTCCCTTATTGTGTCTGTTTCAGGACACAATTTATTTCTCAAGAAATCTCATGCCTGTAATCCTAACTACTCAGTAAGCTGAGATCTGAGGATCATGATTTGAAGCCAGTTAGGGTAGGAAGGTCAATTAGACTGACATCTCCAATTAATTAGCAAAATGCCAGATACGGAGCTGTAGCCTAAGTGATGGAGCACTCAAGTGGTAGAGTATTCAAGTGGTGGAGCCTTTAGTGAAAAAAGCTAAGGCAGAATACCCAGCCCCTGAGTTCAAGCCCTAGTAGTGCACAAAAGAAAACAAGAAAGAAAGAAAGAAATAGGGAAGAGTGAGACCAAAAGTACTTATGTGGGAGCTGGGAAGGTGGCTCAGTGGTAGAGTGCTTGCCTTACATGCATGAGGCCCTGGGTTCAATTCCTCAGCACCACATAAGCAGAAAAAGCCAGAAGTGGGGCTGTGGCTCAAGTGGTAAAGTGCTAGCTTTGAGCTGAAGAGCTGAGGGACAGTGTCCAGGCCCAGAGTTCAGGCCCCATGACCTACAAAAAAAAAAAAAAAAGTACTTATGTGTGTATGTGTAACTTAGTTCTGCCCACCTAAAATATTTTTTAATGATTTGGTGTTATCCAGAGTTGTTTTGTTTTGTTTTTTGTTTTGTTTTTGTTTTTGTCAATCCTGGGGTTAGAACTCAGAGTGTAGGCATTGTCCCTGAGCTTCTTTTTTGCTCAAGGCTAGCACTCTACCATTTGAGCCACAGAATCACTTCCTGCATTTTCTCTTTATGTGGTACTGAGGAATCGAACCCAGGGCTTTATGCATGCTAAGCAAGCACTCTACTGCTGAGCCACATTCCCAGCCCTGAGTATTTTTAATTTCAGAAAAGCAGTGAGCAACAGATGTGAGGCCCCAAAGAGATAAAGCGGTTAGAGAGAATCAGTAAAATCAGCACTTCTTAAAATGTTGTCCAGTAAATAAGTAGAATAAATTAGTGTTGGTTTCCAAGGTGCAGTATGAAGTCTATGCTTTTTAGTGGTGTCTATTTTACTCAGTAATTCAGGTGGAATCTGAGTGTGCACACCATGTTTTGTGTATGTTGGAAGCAGAGCAGGTTAAGGCAAGTCTCTGATATGCCCTGGGCTCTGGCTTCTGTAGTTTTACCTGCCTCTTTAGGGAATATGATGGCCAGTTGATGTATCTACAAGGCAAGGCATGAGAACAGGATAGTCAATCAAAACATACTGAGGGCCCACAATGTTATAGTGTTATTGGTAGACAGACAGTGTTTATTTGTAACAGCACAATAGAATCAGGGAACTGTGAAACAAAACTGTCAAACAAAAAGAGCATCAATAGTGTTATTAATAGTTATTAATATGCATTAATTAATATGGTAACACACTTAGATGAAAAATATTTTGTCCTGGGCTGGCCAAGTCCACACTCTACCTTTATCAGACCTGTGCTTTTACATTGCTCAATGCAAGGAAGGTCTGCTCTTCGTGGGGTTTAAGGTAGTATGGTAAAGGGAAAAGGATTGCAGAACATGATTCAATCCCAGCTAAAGTTGGTGCCAATCAAATGATGAGGGGATGATGGGTGATGAATGGAAGATTTGGCTCTGGAGCTCAGAGAGTTCCTTTCTTGCCTCCTGGCACATTATGCAAGGTTTCCAGTGACCATATTGGCCATTATTTTAGAGCACAGGAGCTTCCCAAAAGAAAGTCAGAATATTCTATTTTTGCTATAGCCTGAAAGATACTAGTGATTTCTTTTTCTAGCAGTATGTGGCCTTGGCAAATGAAACAGAGGGGACCAGCAAGGGTCCAGCATGACCAACAATCACATCCATTGGAGACATCTTAAAGCCTCCTAACTGAAAAGTCATGTTTGTAGGTGAAGTAAGAGGTTGTAGTCGCTCATACTGTGCCTATTTGTGGCACTATTTTAAACCACTCAGCTCATCTTTCAAAATCTGACCAAACTACAAACAAGATGGAACTCAGTCGCCTAATAGGGATGTTCATTTTGGCAGTCAGAGGCTTACGCGTGGCGCACAGATGGCTCCTGTCTCGTTTCGTGTAATCCAATCATCCTGCTCGACTGCGTCTCACACTTCGTCTCCAGGAGTAATTGAAAAGCTCCTGGTGACAACTGTCTCTTATTCTAGATGTCATCCAGAGAATCAGGGCGGCTTTCAACACTTCATCGACGTAGGGCGTGTACATGGCCCTCCGACTCACAGTGGCTCCAAGCAAGGTAAAGATAATTCTTTCTTGACATGGCCTGTCTCTCCACCTAGCACTAGTGCAAATGAGTGTGTTTGAAAGGAAACATTTTGCTTTCGCTTTGGGTTGGATTCCTTTCAGAAGACGTGCAACTGTAGTTTCTGCACCTCGTGGTAAGAGTGGCACCGTAAAGGTGTTGGGCTCAGGAAAGAATCCTGAAACGCATGGACAGGGTTTCTTAGCAGGGTCTCTTAGCACCTGCTCCCTGTTTCTGAAATGTTGGCAGTTTGTCCTCTGTCTTTTGTTTTGTTTTCAGGGGGTGGCTTTTTTTTTTAACTTCTGCAACTTCTAAAGGATGGGCAAGATTTTAAAACGAAAGCATTGAAGCATACTCAGCTGTAGGGTGTTCAGTTTCTTTCTTTTCCCCCCAAGGCTAAAGTTAATACTTGTGTTTTACTTCAGTGTAAAAATACTCCTTAAAAAAAAAAGTAGAGTCTAACACAAGGAAATACTCAGAGCCTGAAAGCAGCTGTGTAAATTCACACAGAGTTTGGGCCTGTAAACAACCGGGCTTAAATGGATGACACTGGAAAAATCAGATTTTTTTTTCCTTAAAAATTAAGTCATGAGTACAAGTTAGTGCTACACTAATTTGGTAAACTATCAACACGATGTGGATTTCCTCAAGTCTGTCCTGTTCTCTGCCGTCACTGAGCACCAGGAAGAAATGTGGAAGATGTCCGGCAGCTAAGAAATATTTTCTAGGTCAAGAAAAGCATCCTTTCAGGAAAAATGATTATGTAAGAAGCTCATTTTTACATTTATTTATTTTTATTATCTTTTAGTGATTGTAAAAGGGGGTTTCAGTTCAACATGCCAGTTTGTAAGTATGATATATATATACATTGAATATATGCATCTTCATATATATACATATACACATATATACATTGAATATGGTGACTACATTCACCATATTTCCTCTCTCCATCTATCTTTTAAGAAGATTTTTTTAAACTAGTCATAATTTATACATAACTTTAGAATGGGATGAGAAATAACAACTTTTGCTGACGGGATAAAAAATTAAAAGATAATATCCTTTCCTTTAAGTAGCTTACACAAAGAATATAGGGTCTATATTTAGTCTGGGCTTATACAACATACAAAACACACACATATGCACACTCCTTGCAGCAGAACTATCTAATGGTTTCAATGGTTCTATTTTAAAACTCCAGAGCTTTCTGTGTAGAATCATCATCTTAAGAACATTAAACCAATAGTCCAATAGTTCAAACTGGTGAACTGGCAAAAATCTGAATTTTCCTGGTATACCCTGCAGTTTACAGGTTAAGTCTTTGCATAGAGCCAATACATCAGCACAAAAATTGCAAGCACACTCACAAATTAATAGTAAAAGCAAAAGTGACCTTCATCTGAAGATAACGCAAAGACTCCACAAATTTTATGGAAGGTACACAATGTGCTCAGCAAATGCACTCGTCTGAGCCCCCCCATCTCTGCCATTTAAGTGAGAGAAAAGCTGACTCAAAGGAGAGTCATGGCCAAAGGCCATTTAATTAATTAGCTATCTGGGGAAATGGCACAAGAACTGGGAAGAAAGCCCAGGTATGAGGACAATTCAGTTGTTTGCTCAAAATCCAGCATGCTGTTGTGTAAGATGCAGTGAATAGTTTGCACTCTTTACACCTACATCATGCTGATGTACATTTCCCTCAACTAGGGTGAACTAGTGTGTGTGTGTGTGTGTGTGTGTGTGTGTGTGTGTGTGTGTGTGTGTGTGAAGAGCTCAAAGATACAACACAGTCCTGGATTTGGAGCTCTTCACTTAAACTGGGGAAATTCACCCCTACAGACACTTTTGGGAGGAAATACTTTCAGTAGACTGGGTCCTGTGCTGTGACCCACAGGTGACAGGGCTATGTCTCATTCTATCTCTAGGAATTTCCATAAGAACTCAAAAGCAGTTTTTTCCCCTGGAGAGAAGTGTAAGGGACAGGGTTTTCTATGTAACACATGCAACTGAAGCACAAACAGACTCAAGACAGAAGGACTCTTCTCTTGAGGTGGGGGAGGGATGGGAAGATTATCGGTGAACTACACCTAGATGTTAGACAGCTTTGCTCTAAGAAGGGTGGAACTGTCATAGAGCAGCAACATTCTACTTTGTAAAATCACACAAAGGTTTCTTGTTTTCTAGACTAAAAATAATGTTATTTTTAAAGGACTGAATCCCAAGTTCCAAGGAACTTCTCCTAAACTTTGAGAGATCATGTGCTCCCAATGCTACTTAAGTTGTTTCTGACTATAGAGAAGAAGAAAAACCATAACATAGATTTTTAAATGAAACAAGAATCAAAGAGCAATAAACCAGGTCACTCTCATTGATGAATATAAAAGCAAAATCTAAATTAGCAAAAAGAATCTAAAGTTCATGATAAAAATAAAACATCATGGTCACATAGTATTTATTCTATAAATATAAGAATTGTTCAGGGCTGGGAAGGTGGCTCAGTGGTAGAATGCTTGTCTAGCATGGGTTTGATACCTCAGCACCACATAAGCAGAAAAAGCCAAAAGTGGTGCTGTGGATCAAGTGGTAGAGTGCTAGCCTTGATCTGAAGAGCTGAGGGACAGTGCCCAGGCCCAGAGTTCAGGCCCCACGACAGACAAAAAATAAAATAAAAAAATAAGCAAAAAGAATTGTTCCATGTTAGGTAATCTAATACTATGTTTGCAAATTGTAAATTTGTCCCCTTCACTGATGCTAAAATGTTCTTCAACTTAATTTGACAACCATTCTTGAATAAGACCCTAAATAAATGGCCTTCTGTGATGTTAGTATAAAGTACGACAGAGATAGAGAGAAAGAGAGCACTCATTTATCTAGAACTGTTTTATCGTGAAGAGTACTAACGACATTCTCAGAAAGACAAAGGACAAAGAACCAGGCAATAACTAATAGCCATTAAACAATATACTGGAGTCAATTCAATCATACCAGAATAATAACAAAAAAGTTGTAAGAATTAGAATAGAAATAAAATCCTTTCTGTTTATAGATTGTATTATATTATCTGGAAAAATTCAAGAGAAAATCAATGTAGCACTAACATCTACTACATAAACTATCAGTAAAATAATAGGCTATCAGATTAAAATATGAAAATCAAGAGACTTTCATACACAAGAGCTAAGTAGAATGTTGTTAAGGACAATAAAACTTCAGTATATTAATAGCAAAGGGGGAATTTATTTAATAATGAACAACTTATAAAAATAAAAATAATAATAACAAGAAGAGTAAAAATCTATCTGAGGAAAATGTATATTTTGTATATAACAAATGTATATTTTGGTACATATTAAGTAGAATTTAGGATATACAATTTAAAAAGCCCATTATTTAAAAATCTACAAAATACGTAATGGAGGGCTATTCATGATGCCAGCCTCTACAGACAGATAAGTAATTTGTGTGTTTTTGTAGAGAGGTATGTAAGTTCTCACCTCTCCCCTCTGCAAGGTACAGATTCTGATCAAAGGAACTGGAGGGTTGTTTAACAGCAATCTAACTTGGAGGTTTATTCGGGCCTCATGCTACTCTCTGAATAGTAAGTTACTCTCTGAGTAGTAAGATTGTATGTGATACTGGTTGTTTATGCTCATGTTTTTGGTTCCCTAAGTCTCTACAATGGCTTTTAGTTTGACAATAATATCTATTTATACTTTCATCTTTTACGTTGAATACGTTGGAGACAATTAATTAATACTCTATTGAGAGTTTAGAAAATCAAAGAAGAAACAGCCTCTGAAGGATTCAGGGGTTTGTTGTTGAGACCAAACAAGATCATATCTATTATCTATATCTATATCTATCTATCTATGATATATGATATATATATATATATATATATATATATATATATGCTAGTCTTGAACTTGAGATCCCTCTGCCTCAGCCTCACTGGAGCATGGGATACCACCATGCTTCTCTCCCTAAAGTGTTTAAGACCTTTTAGAACCTAAAAGTTCTGGGAAGAAATTTGAAAATATTACAATGGACTGAAAATGGATTACCAGTAGTTGAAAACAAGAAAATTTATTTTACTTTCTCCCAATACTGTACCTCTGATCCCAAACTACTCCAATCCTCCTAACAGTAACAAGAATACTTAACATATTCTATCCTTCCTGATATATGTTTTCCTGATGTTTGTCTTACTAATTGTTTAACAGCAGCAAATACACTGAGACAGGCCTGTTACTCTGTTTGTTTTTGGGAACTTTTCTGGACATTGCTTCTTATGTCAGCCCTTCTTGTAGGGCTAATAGGTGACTGGTGCCAGCAACTGCTTAACTATTAAGTTATTGTGGATCTTCAATGGTGGTAAAATGGGGCTGAGTGGATGCAATCTTGAAATAGTTTTTATTATTCCCATTGAGTAAGTAAACTTTTAGTTCCCAAGAACAAGAAGAAACTAATGATGAAATTGAATTTTTGGTTGTTTTTGTTAGTCATAGGGCTTAAACTCAGGGCCTGGACATTGTCCCTAAGCAATTTTGCTCAATGCTAGTGCTCTACCACTTTGAGCCCCAGCTCCACTTCTGGTTTTCTGGTGGTTAATTGGAGATAAGAGTCTCACAGACCTTCCTGTCCTGGTTGGCTTAAAACTGTGATCCCCAGATCTCAGACTTCTGAATAGCTAGGATTACTGGCGTGAGATAGCAGTATACCAGACTTAAGAAACTGAAACTCAAATACAATTTAAAATACAAATCCTACAAATATTTATTCAACTTGTAGCACATGCTATCGTTGTACATATAAGGAATAGGTTGATGATTTCCTAATGAAAATGTGCATAATTTCTCCCTACAGGAATTTATATTTAAATGTACCTATATAGTAAGACTTGGAATTATCTTTGACAACTAACAATTTTAATCTGGAGTCCATGAATAGACCCTAGTGGTGAAAACGTTGAAATGACACATTTTGTATATTTGTTTTATATTGTATTCTTTCATACATTCTATATTTTAGATTAGATAAATGTAGTGGTTACTCCTGTTGGCTTGACTGGGTAAGAAACACCTCTGGGACCAATGAAGTACACTTTTTGGGTGTGTCTATGATGGTGTTTCCAGAGATGATTAGATTACTTTTTTTTTAAATATGTTTTATTATTATAGCAGAGGTGATTTATAGAGCATTTACAGCTTCATAAGACAGGTAATGAGTGCATTTCTTTTTTTAACTGTGTTACCTCTTCCCTAGGTAGGTGATTAGATTTTGAGGTCTGTGATCTAACGAGTGGATGGAGTCAAAAAGTGATGTTATTATTGGGAGGTGATGAAGGATAGGAGGCAGGGCTTAGTTGGAATAAGTAGGGCAGTAGGTTTTGTCCTTGGGGACTCTACCTTGCCCTGGACTCTTCCTGAATCCTTTCTCTTTGCTTCTTGGCTGCCATCATGTGAAGGGCTAGGTGTACCATGCCCTTCCCACCACCATAAACGGACACCTCTGAATCATGAACAAATGAATTCTTCCTCCACAAAAGCTAACACAATATTTATAAAGAAAATGAGATGGACAAAATGGTTAAAACACCACAGCATTATTTTATACATCCAAATATTACTGAGAACTTTGCCTAAAGCCATGCAGGCTTTAACTGCTGGAGACTAGGTTTTTCTCTTGCTTTCACTAAAAATTATAAAATACAAGAAATCATAATTTTACACCATAAGGACAAATACCATTTGAAAAAAAAATTGCTTGCTTTCTCCTAGAAAGATATATTTTAGATTTGGAACTATGCTTTTAAAAAATTTCAGATTAAAGTGAAACCAAGAAAAACAATACAGTTGAACGTCGTTTCCTAACACATTTGTCCTAAATTCTAATAAGGCAAGCAGTCTAGAATCATGTCCATTTCATTAACAAGTTATTCAGATTTTGAAAGGAAAAATAGCTTGACTAATTGGGTAGGAAAAAATGGTGTCCCATTTTTGTTTTGGTGCACATTCTTTATTATTAGTCAACTAGTGTTGCATATGTTCATTTTAGTAGGAAATTTGTTTCATTCCCTTTTTGTTTAAGAACCCAAATCTCCATCCGATTCCCATTTTCAATTCCTGCCTGGAAGCGTTTGTTACCTGGACAGGTTCCAGAGTGCTCAGGCGATGCTTGCACTGCAGTAACCTGAGAGGTTTATTAAAATGCAGATAGCAGGATTGAGAGTAAGGAAGTCTGAGAACCACATAGAGGGCATGTAGACTAAGTATGAAGTGAGCACATCTTTGTGATTTTTACCAAGAGCCTGAATCATTAGGAAGTCTAGCTGACCTCCCTCTTTTCTATGAAGTAGTCACAAACATCATGTTTACATTCTGATTGGAAGTTCATAAACTTCATAAAAAATTACAATTGGCTCTGTGAAAATAATTTGTCTGAGCTTCTGCTTCTTCACTTATAAGATAAGGTTATAATACTACCCTTTATGTTTGTTTTGTTTGTGAGCTAATTTGTGCAAGTATGCTCTACAGAAGATGAGTGTTGATATACTTGCCTTTTCTAATTGTTTACTGTGTGATTATTTTTGTCTCATCTTACTCCTCCCTCTGTGTCCCAATGACGTTTGAAACAGCTTTGGGCAGATTGTCAACACTGACTAATTTCCTGCTAATTGATTACTACTGCATTATACAGCAAAGATTGCTTTTATCTGGGGGTAGTGTACAATGAAAGCCAGGCTCAGATCAGTCATAACAGATACTAATTAAGTAATGCGATGTCTATTTTGACATCTCTTGAATTCATATTAAGCCATCCAGTTTATGTTTATTGAGGACATACTATGTGCTCAGAGTCATATGAGACACCACATATACATTAGTGTGCTAAATGGACATATCTCTCCATCACCTATCCCTTCCTAGATCAAATGGGGTTAGTATGACAGGAGAATTAAATCCTGAAGTTGATTAGAACATATTGTAAACATATGTGGAAATGCAATAATATATAACTAATATAAAATAAAACTTTTTTAAAAGAAGAATTGGACTTGTGTCTTTTAGCAGTTTTATTTAAAGTATAAAACAATATGGGGAAGGCACCCACTGGGGTATTATTGAATGCTACAAGAGGATTTCAAGAGATAAATAGAGGGAACTGTCATTTCTAGAATGGAGTAAATAAGAGCTTTCTCCTTCTTGAATCATGCCCAGTGAAGCCAGTGTAGACACTGGAAAGCTGGTTGAAGGATTTCTGCAGCTGGAGTATTCCAGGTCCCTGAACCTCTGAGCCCACATTGGTGGCTGGCTAAGATATACTTAGACCATCTAGTCTTACAAAGAAATGTTCTTGGTTTAGGAGGATCTGAAAACTCCAGTGAATGTAATGTTCCTCTACTCTGTTATGTATTTGTAGTCTTTAATTTCAACTCATTTCGATCCATTAGTTTCAACTCATTTAAAAAAAAAAAAAAGCGCTATTGCTTTGAGGGTAAAAGGAAGGCCAGCATGAAAATATTTTGATCAAAAAAGATGAAAATTGGGCTGGGGATGCAGTTTGTGGTAGAACACTTCTAGCACACATAATGCCCTCCTTGCGTTGAACCACTGACACTGCCCTTATCCCCAAAACACATGATGTGAAGATCAGTTGTAATAGTTTTTGAAAAGCAGCTTATAAAGCTCGTCTATCTTAAATCTTCACCAACTGCAGACTTCTGCCTGTTTATTCCACTTTCAGAATCATGCAATTGTGCACAAAAAAAAACCAGAAGGTTTTTAAGACAGAAATTACATTTATAGTGATTTTGTATTAGAATGTGATAAATCTTCAGTTACAGGTAATTACTCGCCATAGGCCGACTAGTGAGGGTCGTGTTAACGAGAGAATAGAGAAAGCACCCAACAGCGAATAATAATCCAAGCAGGGAAACATCTTGGAGGAAGTGAGGTGTCAGCTCAGGCCTGAATGATGAGTGGGAGTTAAGTTTCTGAAGAAAAGTGCAGCTGGTTCTAGTCGGGGTGTGGCATTGACCTTTCCCGGGAACAGAAAAGTACTTCAGTATGCCTTGCACACGAATGAGGGGAGCGAACACAAAGGAACCAACAGAACCCAGCACTGACCTTCATCTATGTGCAAGATAACAGTGGGAAATGTGTTCATGTTTTTCTTTTCTCCCAGCTCTTACATTAGAGGTGATATTGTCTCATTAGGTTTTCTATAGAAAGAATTCAATGAAAAGAAATGCTCAATGTTGAGGGTGTTGGATTTTTTGTTGTTGTTGTTTCTGTTTTATTTGTGGTGTTGGGGCTTGAACCCTAGGGTTTCCCCACTGGGTTCTAGAACTTGAGCCACAGCTCCAGACGTTTGGGGATTTTGTTTTATTTTTGAGATAGAGTCTTGCGAATTTCTGTCCAGGTTGGCCTTGAACTTGAGCTCTTTCTACTTTTATATCCTGACAAGGCTGAAATGTTTTATTCTTCTAAAAATGTGCTCACACAAGAGACTGAAAAACAGATAGTAGAGAGAATGTGGCTGTTTTCTGGAAGGATGTGGTTGAGGGGCCCTTGAATTGGGAGAATAAAAGAGGGGGAGAGAGAAAGAAGAGCTGCAGGGAGAGTCTGAGGCTAAAATCACAAGTGGAGGTACAAGAAGAAGAACAGAGATGACAGGGACCACAGTGTCAAAAGGAAGAGGAGCCATTGGGTAAGATGAACTTCCCACAGGACCCCATTAGTGCATGGGCAGCATGAGTAGAGAGTGAGAGGTGTGCTTCTTCTGCTAGCAGATACAGCTAATGGCTTTCTCAGTGCTCTTAGATCATGCAGCAGAAAGCATAGCTGCTAGTCCCTGAGAATGTTCTACTCCCATAGAACTGCCAGTGAACATCTGTTCCACCTCGCACTTCATCTTGAGGACCCAGAGTAGTGGACACCCCTGAAACAAGGTGTTCCTGACTCCGAAGGAACACAGAAAACAAAGCATCAGCAGGTGTTCTTATCATCGATATGGATCATAATTCCTATGAGGCAGCATTGTGGTCAGGATTAAATGGTACAAGGTCTGTGTGGTAGTAACTTGGTACTTCACATACCAGGTATCAACAAACCTTGTCTTTTGTCCATCTCTAGGGAATTGAGACATGCCTCAAAATTCCATGACGTAAAAACTAGACTTCACAAGTTTATAAAGACACTCTCCCTGGTTAAGTAAATTTATTGAGAATTATTTATTAGTTTATTCTTGGGATATCATAAAGAATAATAATGAATTCGGTAAAGAGGTGGTAAAAATCCCAAACACTAGAGCTTCTGTCCCTGCTGAGTTGGGGGCCTGATACACCTATGTATCCACCAACCCCCAAACTCTCCAAATCCCACAGAGGTCCCATTGAATGGCTCCTCCCTTACTCCCCCCTGCCCCTCTCCAGAGATCAAGGGAGTGACATGGAGAGTAGTTCCAACCACCAATAACAGCCAATCAGCTACCAGGCTAAGCTACCTAGAGCCCCAGCCTACCAAAGACACACTTGGCCCTTCAGAGAAGCCCTGGAGCCAGGAAGCAGGAAAGTACAAGTAAGTATCAAAACAACATGTTCCCATGACTCTGGAAGTTACCAAGACTTTGGCAGCTTTGGCAAGATCAGAGATCAGATACTTGTTTCGTAGGTCCTAGAAAACGAGGACATCACATATTTTTACTGTGAGCCTCACATCCTGATGCTGGTCGTAGCTATGTTAGTTGAAATGATCTTGGGAGCTGAAGACCCACTAACCTTAATTCCCAGACCTTAGTTTTCCACCACCTTGCTCTGCTGAGCCAGGGCTGCATCTGATAACTGCTTTTCCTTCTCTTTCTACTTCAATGTCTTCTGGTGTTTTTAGGCATGGAAGAGCATTTTGACAACAAAAATGTTCAGCTTGCCTCATCTACCCAAAGCTTTTCCTTCTGGTAAATCCTTGTTGTTGTTGTTGTTTTTGTTTGTTTGTTTGTTTTTTACTGGGAGGTAATGCCTCTGGTGTTTCTTAAATGTGGGACACTCCATTATCATCTTTGATTTCTGCCTTGGAGACTTTTTCCAAATTTCTTCTAGGCCTTGAGTTTTCATGAAATGCCACATTGGGACTCTGTTCTGATTTTGCCATCAGGCAAGATTCTTACCTTGCTTGAAGAGGACTTGATGCTAAAGTGAATATAGGAGCCCTTGAACTCCTGTGGATGCTGCAGTTTACCTAGGCTGGTAGCTGATTGGCAGAGGAACCAATCATGTTAGTGAGTGCTCCTGTGGGTACTCCAGTGAATACTTCTATGTTTGTGTGTAGACAAATCATCATATGGAATATATAGACTAGATTTAGTCATTTGATCAGGAACCTCAAAGAATTCCAGGAAACTTACCTTCAAAGTTGCTGTAAATTCTATCATGTATGAAAGGATTACCCTTGCAATTACCACCATCAATTTGGTTGTGGTTAATCATTTGTTATCCTAAAGTCTTCCCACATCCAAAGGAAGTGTCTCACCTTCATTGTGAACTCATTGGGCAGAGCTACAATTTGGTCTACATAAATTCCCTTCTACCTGGCAGACATTGGAACACATTTTCTGTCATCAGCTTTGTATAACACAAAAAGAGGGATGGACTTCTCTTTTTGGCATTCATTGTGATGTGTATGTGTGTGGTATGCCCATTGCAGAAGACTCAAAAAATATTTTCACAAGAATTGTTCTGAAGGGAAAATGAATGTCTTCAGCTGTTCTGTTATTATTGGAATGTAATGCCCTGTCTGTCTTAGCACAGGTGATATTGTGGTGGTGAAATTTGCAGTGCATGGTCACATCCCACACTACTTTAGAAGCAACAGATTCTTCTTAACATCATGTTATATTCTACCATTACATTTCAAAAGCCTCAATGGAAAATGGAAGTTGACACAACCTGAACGATTTGAAGGGGTCAGACAACGAACTGTGGATTCATACCATGGTATGAATCTTGCTTTCTTCTGAGTCTTCTCCTTAGGCTTCCTTAAAGTACATGTTCAGCAACAAATTGACATCCAGATCAACACAGTCCTAACAGAGACTGCCATTGAGCTTTCCAATAAGCTCAGCCCCAAGAGAAAAGCCCCTTGACCTGCTCCTGAGGACAGGTTCAGAGTTAATAAGAAAAGACACCTAAATAGGATCACAATTATAGATTTAGCCCAATAATGAACTCACTTTACTAACCATTCCTTCAGTTACATGAGTTTCTTTTTCTTTTTTATGTCAGGCATTTCCCCCTTTACTTTCTTCTTGACTCCTCCCATCTCAAATAACCTATTACAGCACCTTCACACCAATCCATCACAGTTTTTTTTTTCTCTAAAGACTATACTTTTTTTTTACTTGATGGAAATTTTTTTTATTTTTTATAATCTGTAAGTAATTGTACAAAAAGTTCCCATTCTACAAAACAGTATATGAATACAAAATGTCTGACAACATTGTCAACTGTCACTCCTAATCCACCCCTTCTCTCACTTTTCTTTTCCTTCTTTTTAAAATTGAGATTAGATGATTATGTAAATATCACATATTTCACAGTATTATGGGATAGTGATACTTAAAGTCACAAATATATGTTAACCTTCACAAGGCAAATTGTCATTATCATGGTCTATAAAGTTTGTGAATTCTATGAGCTTTCATCACAGTTCTTGAGGACCACAGGAGTGAAGGAAAATCCAGGACAAAAAGGAATACAACCTGGGGACCTAGTACCAGAACCATGAGAAATAAGCAGACCCAAAGCCACTCTGCGGAACAGTTCAGGCCTCAGCATATATAGCCTGAAGCTCATACTCCTGGGCTTTCCTTTAAACATCTAACCCCCATGCTAGGTGCTGGTGGCTCACACTTGTAATCCTAGCTACTCAGGAGGCTGAAATATGAGGATCAGGGTTGCAAGCCAGCCCAGGTCAGAAGTCCATGATATTCTTTCTTATCACCAATTAACTACACACACACACACACACACACACACACACACAACATAACACAACACACACATGGCTCAGATGGCAGAATGCCATGCCAGCTTTGATCACAAAAGCTCAGGGACAGAGCATAGGCCCAGAGTTCAAGCCCAGGACCAGCATAAATAAATAAACAAACAAGCATCCAATGTCCCCTACTAGGAAAAGGAGTCATTTGAGATAGCAACTTATGACAGTTCTCCTTTTGCCTGACAAAATTGATAAACTTCTGTTGCCTTCTCTCCAAAACTTTGCTCTCCTTATTTGTGAATTAGCATTGAGAGCAGAGAACTGAATTTCTGTGATCACAGATAATGTAGAAATTCAACTCGAAGATCTATCAATTATGCTGCATGGCCATTGGAAAACAGGCCTTCACATATATTCCCGATCTTAAAATGACACTTTTACTTTATTTTGGCTGATTTACACATACTTTAAGAGATCATCTCCCTAAGCCTAAATTTACCAGACCAAGCGTTGTATTAGAAACACATTTTTCTTCATGACTTCATGGTAACAGTAAAACTTTCCATGTCCATGATGATATTCATCATGAACTTGCCCTACATGTGCATTTCTTGACCAACCAGGAGTTAGAAACCATGTATGTTCTATATTGCCTCTCCCAGCTGCTAGAGTCCTACTCATTGGCAGTCAGCTATCTCAGCGTGGCTTCTCTATGGTTCATGTTGCCTTCCCAGTGGCTTTCATCTATGTTTATACAATCTTGTTCCTAGCCTTTATTGATACTGTTTACCCAATCTCCCACATACAAAGAGATACTCTTTTGATTGTAATAAGTGGCAACTGACATATCGTGTCACCAATAGCAAACTTAGGACGTGGGCTGTGTGTTTCATTTGGTCATGCTAAAATCCACTGTTCATGCAAGTGAGCACTTGTGTTTCATACATGTTTCTCTAAGGCCATGTGTATACACCATGTTTCATGGGATGTTCAAGAAGTTTGAGAGCATTCTCGTATTTCAGTCAGTCCGCCAAATATAAGTCCTTTTTCTATCCATGATTCCTTCCCCAGACATACATTATTAGATATTAGTGCCTTGAAAGACTGCAAAGGCTTTTTCCTTATAGCCCTGGGACTCTCTCCCCTTTGTAGAGACTTTCAACCAGTCAGGCAAACATCTGCCTGACTCAGAGCTGACTCCTAGCTCAAGGATATAAAGATTGGCTCATCTATATATTGGGAACCAAAGGTCCAGGTTTCACTAGCGAAACCAATTTAGCTCTTTTGGTGACTGGAATGTCTTACCAATGATACAACCAAAGCATTCTTTCTGAATATTTATAGATTTTCTATCAGTGCAGGAGTAAATTTAAGAGTCTGAGGTGTGATGAGCCACTATTCCTGGAGAAGCTGTTCCCCCAAGTTAGACTGACAAAGGATCTCCATTTCTATAATCATTACTTATCTTAGCTCATAGTTCACTGCTCAATTTTCTCCAGGGCACATCTATGCTCTAAGTTTTCTATTATTCAGTTTGCCTTCACATTGCTGTCTTTGATGATGTAACTACTTTATTAGGTTATCTAAAAAGTGCATAGATAAGTCAAGGGACATTATTTTTCTTACTAATTTTCACAGTGTTAATCAGAGCTGCTCACGTACTTTGAGTATTAATCCATTTTGCAGAAACCAGCATTCAATTAAAAATGCTTTCTTAAAAAAAGAAAGAAAGAAGAAATATCCATAGACAGAGGCAAAACTCTTTATTTTTATGAACTATTCCCTGGTTTAAATGGCACTCTCCATCTGAAACAGTATAGTTTGTCTCAGGTGGTTTCTCACCAGAACTCACATTTCCCTGTGGAAATCGGACTTGGAGAATGCTTACTGGATGGGCACTAAGCTTACATCAATATGAAATATTCCTTTCGAAGAGGTCAACCAAATCTCCACGTGCAGTATGGTTTGCCTTTTATTTGGAGCCACACTGTTATTAACACATTTCAAAGCAACAGAAATGTTAAGACCAACAAAGGGATAGTGATGCCGATTACACACGTGGTGGACCTCGTTCACACCCTGGTGACCATTGCTTGGTTACAAGGCAGCCAATTAATGAAGAAAAACTGCCTTGCATTGAGCTCCTCCCCATGACAGTAGGTGCAGCAGGAGATGAAGTCTGTGTTTTGCAACATTAGGCAGAACATGAGAACAGCTCAGAACCTCTTTCCTCGCAGACTGTCATGAAAGGAATGAGGTTTTCCAACTGTTTCTGCCCAAACACATAGCTCACATTTCCTTTTATACTGGAGTTTCTGCTTGTTCATAACACCGGCTGCCACTTTCCTTGTCCATGCTGATTACCTGCTGAAATGATACAAAATACGTATAGTGGCCAGAACCATTCTGGCTCACTGTTTTTGATATTTTGAAATTTTTTATGGAGCACAGGTAGAGTATAAAGTAACTACTGTACACTGACTATTGTCTCTTTGGGTCATAGGTAGGAGGTTATTTGGACAATTTTCCTATTGTGATCCAGCACAACCTTCGCAGGTCCATGGCAAGTCCAGGTCACTATGTCGCTGAGCCTTCAATGCTTTCTTTTCTCCACATCCCTTGTCTGAAACATCAATTCGAGCACTTCTGTAGTCTTGATGCCTTAGACAAGTAATCATCTATTTTGGATGATGTGTGTTCGCCTCAGGCACATGGCTCAAGTGCTCTAACAAATAGAGACGCAGTAGTTCGTTTGCAGCTATGGAAGCAAAGCTGAAATATGATACATCATACTTGAGTCCAAGGTTTCTGCCAGCAAGTTGATGTCTGGATACCAGCCATAGACCCCCTTCTCTGCATGGGGTCACAGGGCTGCGCCTCAACCCCAACCCAGTCCTCTGCCAACCCCCTAGTATAGCAGGCTGTGATAGACAACATTGCCTAGATGGCACTCGGTAATACCATGCTTAGAACCTGAAGCAATCACCTTCTGAGCTTGGGAAATATTTAAAAATGGATAAATATCTATAGATATTTAAAAAAACAATATAATGAACCCCACTTATTCATCTTTACCAATTTATATTATACTTATTGCATCTACATTTTTATCCATTCTCCCACTTTTTTAAAATATGTTTTTTATTGTAAAAGTAGTGTACAGAGGGGCGACAATTACATGAGTAAGGTAATGAGCATATTTCCTATCGTGCATTATTATCTCCTCCTTTGTTTTTCTCCTACCATCCCTTCCCTCCCCACCTCCCCAACTCCTCCCTCCCTTACCCCCCACCACAAATTGTAAAGTTCGTTTTCAACATAGTGTCTTGTACATCTCATTGTTACAACGCGTCAACCTGTATCCCTATTTAAGCATTTAGTTTTTTCCCTTCCCCTCCCCAAATTAGTAAAATGTAGGTACAAGATGCAGGGCACAGGAATCAAATACAGCGAAAACAGGAGTTATACCATGGAGAAAGAACATACAAAAAAAATCACATAGTACATTATAAGTACGTTAAAAACAACAGCAAGAAAGAAAAAAATCCCCTGTGTCCCTGTCTTGGGGTTCATTTAACTTAACATCATCTTATATGGTCATATGTACATAGCTTTTGACCTTTTTTGCTTGTCCTAGACATGTAATAGTTATTGCAAATAAGGGAAACCATGGGACCTATGTTTCTTTGGGCCTAGCTTACTTCACTTAGTATAATTTTTTCCAAGTCTTTCCATTTCCTAACAAATGGGGCAATGTCATTCTTTCTGATGGAGGCATAGAATTCCACTGTACATATATATATATATATATATATATATATATATATATACATATATACACACACACACACATGTAGTAATATATGTATATTACCACATTTTCTTGATCCACTCATCTACTGAGTTTCCCACTTTTTAATTACCTTTAATTAGATGTACAAAAGAGTTGGCATTTAATACTAGTTTATTAATATAATACATCTTGATCAATGTCACCCCTCTCAACATTCTCACCTACCCCTTCCAATCTAATACTTTTCTTAAGATTTGTAGGATATATATTGAATTCTTGGCTACATCCCCCCCACTTCTCCTTTTCATTTGTTTACCCTTTCATCTTGATCCCACCCCAACTATTTCAAGTATGCATTTCCTTTAGTTTATTTTGTTGAACTTTGGCTTTGTCTTTCTAAGGAATCACACTATTTCAGTTCTCCCTTGAATCTACTGTATTTCAGTTAATACATTTGTATGCACTTGCTTACTACCCAATGTATTTACTTACATGTTTATAAATAATTCTAGCTTTGCACATATGAGAGAAAACATGCAATCTTTGTCTCTGAGCCTGACTTACTTAACTTACCATAATTTTTCCAGGGCCTTCCATTTCTTTGCAAATGATGAAATGTCATTCTTTCTAATATATGAGTAAAATTCCATTGTGTATATATACCACATTTTCTTTATCCATTCATCCACTGAGGGGCATCTGGGATGATTCCATACCTTGGCTGTGATAAATAGTGCTGCAGTGAACATGGTTGTGTTGGTGGTTTTAGTATATCCTAGTTTGCAATCTTTTGGATAAATGCCCAGGAATAGAATTGCTAGATGATAGTATTCTATGTTGAATGTTTCTGAAGAACCTCCATACTGCTTTCCAGAGTGTCTCAACAAGTTTATATTCCCACCAGTAGTATATTAGAGTTCCTTTTGGGCCACCTCCATGCCAGCATCTGCTATTGTTTGCTTTTTTTTTTTTTTTTTGTCGGTTGTGGGGCTTGAATTCTGGGCCTGGGCACTGTCCCTCAGCTCTTCAGCTCAAGGTGAGTGCTCTACCACTTGAGCCACAGTACCACTTCCGGTTTTCCGGTGGTTAATTGGAAATGAAGTCTCACAAACTTTCTTACCCAAGCTAGCTTTAAACCATGACCCTCAGATCTCAGCCTCCTGAGTAGCTAGGATTAAAGGAATAAGCCACCACTGCCCAGTTTGTTTGTATTCTTGATAATGGCCATTCTAACTGGAATCTCAGTATTGTTTTAATTTTCATTTCTTTTATAGCCAGAGATATTGGAGCATTTCTTCATGTGTGTCTGTCTTTTGAAGCTTAACTGTGCTTGATATTATTTACAAATATTTCACTCTATGTCTTTTTTCCCCACATTTTGATTAGCATCAATTAGTTGTACAAGGAGGGGGTGCTCCATTTTGACTTGGCAATATACACATAAAATGTATCTTGACCAAGATCATCCCTCCATCTCTCTCCCTCCTCCTTCTTGACAAAACAATTTCAATAGGCTTATTGCTCCATTATCTCATACACATATAAGATATTTTGACCATAATCACTCTTTCATTCTCTTTGTTCATTCTCTCCTCCCTCATTGGTAGCTACACACAGATAGGACCTGTTTCACATTTCTGTCATGGGTTTCAATGTAGACTAATTGTTCAAAGAGGTTTCCCTGAAGTATACATACATGCATATACAGTATTTATCAGGTCAAGACAGCTCATTTACTCTTACTTTCCCCAGCTTCACAAGAGCACAAATGACAACAAATATTGTTGAAGATGGGGGAAATATGACTTACACACTGTTAGTGAGAATATAAACTTGGAAATCAGTGCTAAAGTTCCTCAAAATATAAAAATATATGTGATCCAATGATACTCAAATATATATATATATACATATATATGAAGGAATATGTCTAGACACAATATTACCACTTGTACACAAATATTTATTATAGCACTCTTCATAAGAGCCAACCTATAGAAACATTCCAGATACTTTACACCTGAAGAATGGATAAAATGTGGTACATACACTTATGGAGTATTATTCTGTCATAAAGGAGAATAAAATTGTCATTTTTAGAGAAGTGGTTGGAATTGGAGATCATCATGTTAAGTAAAGTAAGACAGGCTCAGAAGGACAAAGGTCACATTTTTTTTTAAATTTTAATTTTAATTTTTTGTGAACATACTGTACAGAGGGGTTACAATTACATGGGCAAGATAATGAGTACATTTCTTATCAAGCATTGCAGCCTCCTCCTTTGTTTCCCCTTCACATCTCTTCCCAGCCTCCCCCCCCCACCCCCGCACCAAACTTGTAAAGTTGGGGGGAGGGGGGAGGCTGGGAAGGGATGTGAAGGGTAAACAAAGGAGGAGGCTGCAATGCTTGGTAAGAAATGTACGCATTATCCTGCCCATGTAATTGTAGCCCCTCTGTACAGTATGTTCTCAAATAAAATAAAATAAAATTTTAAAAAAAAGGTCACATATTTTATATCTGGATGTTAGACCTAAAAGATAAATACACACAAATTGTGTGTGTGGTATGTGTATATGCATAGATAGATAGATAGATAGATAGATAGATAGATAGATAGATAGATAGATAACCTGTTTGTAATTGTGATACTGAGAGGATAGGTGGTAAAGCATGTTAAAGGGTGAGCAGTAGCAAAATACATTGTATCTATGAACAATGATAGAAAAATAAAACTCACTGAAATCTTTGTATCCCTAAAAGGAAGAACTTTAAACATATAATATCATTATAAAAACTCTAAAAATTCTTTTTTTTTTTTTTGGTCAGTCATGGGGCTTGAACTCTGGGCCTGGGTGCTGACCCTCAGCTCTTCAGCTCAAGGCTAGCACTCTACCACTTGAGCCACAGTGCCACTTCAAGCTTTTTTTGTTTATGTGGTGCTGAGGAATCAAACCCAGGGCTTTATACATGCAAAGCAAGAACTCTACTACTGAGCCACCTTCCCAGCCCTAAAAATTAATAATTTTTAACATCCTTAAAAGACCAGTAAGGTTGGGCTGGGAAGGTGGCTCAGTGGTAGAGTGCTTGCCTCTCATACATGAGGTCCTGGGTTTGATTCCTTAGCACCATATAAACAGAAAAAGCCGGAAACAGTGCTGTGGCTCAAGTGGTATAGTACTAGCCTTGAGCTGAAGGGCTGAGGGACAGTACCCAGGCCCAGAGTTCAAGCCCCATGACTGACCAAAAAAAAAAAAAAAAAAGAATTTTTAGAGTTTTTATAATGATATTATATGTTTAAAGTTCTTTCTATAAAGGAAGGCCCAGAGTTCAAGCCCCATGACCCACAGAAAAAAGAAAAAAAATAGTCCAGTGAAGTCAAAATAACTAAATTTCTCATTAATTCCTCTTCTTTTTTTATTTTGCCAGCCCTAGGTCTTAAACTCAGGGCCTGGGCACTGTCTCTGAGGTTCTTTTGCTCAAGGTTAGAACTCTACCACTTGAGCCACAGTGCTACTTCTGGCTTTTTGTTGTTGTTGATGATGATATGGTACTGAGGAATCAAACTCAGGGCTTTATACATGCTAAGCAAGCACTCTACCACTAAGCTACATTCCCAGCCTCTCATTAATTTCTTATTGATTTTTTTATAGTTTGATCCAGAACCTAAATATCTTTTTGAAAGAATAATAAAAATTTTGGCAGTAGCTAAATATCTAATTGCTACATGTATTGGATTTTCTTAGAGTGCAATAATAATATTTGTTTCACAATGAAGTTACGTATTCAGTCCTTTGGAAAGCAGTATTAAGGCCTTTCCTTTAGTAATTCAATATGATTTTATTTCTAGTCTCAACTCTACCATTAGATAATTGTATACCCTTGGACCATTCACTTCCCCTATTAAAGTCTGTTTCAAAATCTTAAAAATAATGTGGTGAAGAATTGATTTTTCAATATGTTTTTATTTTAAACCTACTAAATGCTAGGACAGCACAGGGTCAAGAAAAGGGCTGAAGTCCTATAATCTGGACTAGAGTCTGGTCAGATGCAGGCCATGTGACTTGAGATGTTTCTGAACTAATTTTTGCTTCAGCTTTGGAATATGTGATATGCAGACAACAATCAACCAAACCCAGAGGATTTTTTTATTTGCATAGTTTTATATGTGCTTAGAAGTGGGGTGCAGGATACATTAAATAAGAAATTTGGGTACAGTGATTTTTACATAGAAGTCCTTCAGTATTTAGCATTTAGTATAATTAGACTATCAAGTGGAACAAGAGGCCGAAGTGAAGACCATATTATCTAAATATGGTAGCCAATGGTCACATATGGCTTTTAAGCATTTGAAATATGCTTAATCCAAATTGGGATGTGGTACAAGGAAAATGCACCCTGCATTCTAAGATATAGTATGAACAAAATGACAAAATATCTCATTAATTATTTTAATACTTTGTACATGTTGAAATTATAATATGCTGGAATGCTAAATATATTGGCTTAAATCAGTGTCATTAAAAATTAACTTCACCCTTTAAATTTTTTTATGACTGTAGCTGCTGGAAAAATGTTAAACTAACTATGTAGTTTGCATTTTATTTCAGAAAGCACTCTACTAGATCAATGATTACATTCATAATCAGTTGAAACTCATCTAGCTACATCTACTGTGCTTTCAGTCAAACAAATCTGTATAATCCATGCCCTCTTAACACATGTAACTTTTCAATTCCTTTCTCTTAGTAGCTTGCACATCTGTCCTCATTTCCAGCTCCCCAGCTGCTATAGGTTATTATAAACCCATTTAACTTCTTTTTCTACCTAATGGCTCCTCCAATCGACACTGCTCCTTCACGCTTTCAGTCTTCCCAAGGCCTTCAGAGACATTCAGAAATCTTCGTCAGGACATTAGATTCCTTTCACAATTGACCTCAAGTCTTTGAACACTCTCACCGACTCTCTAGCTCATCTCCAATCATGTCTTCACAAGTGCCTTTCTCCTGTATGGCAGTTCTCCACGCCCAGCCCAGCTCATCACAAACAGCAAAATGGTTAAGAGTTAGAGAGCAGAGTTGGAGTCTTAGCTCTGGAAAGTATTGTCAAACTTGTAAAAAGTTAATAAACCTCACTGATCCTCACTTTCTTTTAAGGAATAAAATGTGCCCCAAAAGAGAATTTTTGTAAGGATTAACTAAGACAATACCTGATATGGCAACTGATCCAATGTACACCTATGATAAATGTTATTGTGCATTTCCTGGAGACATGTTCCCTGTCTGTGTCCCAACACACACACACACACACACACACACACACACACACACACACACACACACACACACACACACACACACACACACACACCTCTACCCAGACTACCCCAGTTTCTCCCTTGAGCTTCCTTACTATTCTGAATACTTCTCAACCATAGTGCCAATCAGTATTTAGTTGTCTGTTAACTTACTGATTCTTGCCTCTAGGTAAGCGATTCTCAAAGTGTGATCAGAGGAACAAGGAACAACAGACTTAGCATCAAGTAAGAAATAATTAGAAATACAGATTCCTATTTTTACAAAAAGAAGAAAGAAAGAAAGAAATGCAGATTCTTGGGACTTATCCCAGATCTCTTGAATCAGAGACTCTAGGACTAGGGTCCAGCAATCTGCATTTTAACAGACCTTCAAGGTCTGTCTGATATTATACATTTGAGAACAACTGCTAGATTAGGTTTCACTGGTCCATATCATATCTGCTTCATGTTGTACTGCTGCTCAATTCAGTGACTATGTTAAATGGAAAAAAAAATGGTTGACTGAATCCTGGTGACAATCTGGGGTTCAAAGATATCAAGTGGGGGATGCCATGGTCTGATTCAGGTAGAAAAAGGGAACTACTCACAACAAGTATGTCTGGCTTTTCAAAGTATTCCCCACAAACTCATTGTAAAAATTATTACTTTAATGTTATACTTGTATGTTGTGTTTTATAATCTGCTGGGGAAAAGTAGATGTTTCTGCATATAGGTATATAATTTGTCAACAAATATGATTCACAAAATACAATTTAAATGTTCAAAATTAGTTCTAAAATCTTTTACATGTTTAGTGTTTGTGGGCTTTCTATGTAGCATAATCTTCTATTTTGATTGTAACATCAAATATTTATAATAAATATATTACAAAGTTAAAATAGTTAAAGTTTGATGTTAATATAGAAATAGCAACAATCTCATTTTGTTTGAAACTATATCTTAATATAGAGACTATATTATTCATCTTATTTTGGGTTGAAGTAAAATAATCACCTAGCAGTTTTTCAAGTAGAAGATATTACTGTTCATTTTTTTAAGTATTGATATAAATATGTAGTGTAAAAAAATTAAAGCCGTTGCAGCCATCTGATTCTTGACAAATGAACCAAAAACATGCATTAAAGACAATTTCTTCAACAAATGGTGCTTGGCAAATTTGACATCCACATGTACAAAACAGAAACAAGATCCTTATTACTCTGACAAAAATTAATTCAAAATGGGTCCAAATTTTTATTGTAAAACATGAAAGTTTGAGATTACTAAAGGAAAGCCTTCAGAAAACATTTTAACCTACAGGCATAAACATCAGGATTCTAGTAGCTCAAGGCAATAACAGCAAAAATAGACAAATGGGATTATTTCAAATTAAAAGCCTTTGCACAACAAAAGAAGTAATTACCAGATTGAAGAGACAACCTACAAGATGGTAGAATATCTTTGCCAATTATCCACCAGCTAGAATTATCCAGAATGTATAAAATAAATTCAAGAAAATTAAACATCAAAAAAGCAAATAATGCATTAAAATGGACATATGAACTGACAAAAGTTAGAAGCCCAGATGGCCAAGAAATATATGAAAAATTGTTCAATATCTTTAGCCATCAGGGAAATGCAAATCAGAACTACACTGAGATTTCATCTCAGAATGGTTATCACCAAGAAACCAAAAGAACAGAAACAAATTCTGAATGAAGATTTGAGGCAAGAGTAATCTTCATACATTGTTGTTAGTAATGTAAATTAGTCCAGTCACTATGGAGATTAGCATGTGGAGTCTTCAAAAAACTAAAATTAGAAGTACCATATGATCTAGCTATAACACTCCTGGGTGTTATAAAGAAGTATCTTCCTTTATATGTGTTTAAGGGTGCTTAAAGGAATCAAAGGCAGCTTAGAACAGACATGCCTCTATATCCAAACTTATTCAGGCATGAGTTATAGACTAAGCCTCAGTACCTATGAACGGTTGGATAGATTAAAGTATATGGCATATATACATATGTGTATATGTATTTTCAAAGATGAACTAGGAAGTTGAGCAAGCTTTGATTATTTCTTACTTTGTTGTTTTCCTTTTTCCACATGGAACATCTACTAATATACTTTGCTCATTTTTCAATTGGTTTGCTTGCCCCTTTTATTTGTATGAGCTTATATACTGTACATGTCAAGCCTTTTGCTGAGATAAATGTGCTTCAAATATTTTCTACCAACTTCTCACTTGGCATTTAAGCCTTTAATCCATTTGAAATTTATTGTGATATCTTCTACAAGACTGGAATCCAATGGGATGTTTTTCCACCTGGAGGATAGACAATGGTTGAATAATCCATCGGGTCCCTGTTAATCTGTGATGCTTACTTGGTAAGGCTCAGGTGCAAAGAATCCATTCCAGGACCTTCGATTGTGATTTTAGCCAATTACTCTACAGATTCTTGAAAACAGATTTCATTATTGTATTATCATGTAGGGGGCTTTGTTTCAAAAATCTTTTTACCTGTTCTTATTGCTTTTATTATCACTACAGCTGAGATGTAGAATAATTCTGACAAGGTAAAGTATAAATCTTGACATGTAGCAAACTTGATTTAGGGGATGGAGGGTGAGTGATTTCTGTACTGTGTTGACCTTGGGTCACATGTAAACTGTGGTAGCCTCTTCTATCATTCACACTTTCCCTGTTCATGTTGAAGTCCTTCCCATCACATGGGTCTTTAAGCATATGAGGCTGGTCAATGCTATCTAATCGCAATTCATCATACCAAGGTGGTCCCCAACCTCCTTGTGAAAAGCCCAGGGTCTTGGACTTTATGTCTGCCTTCTCCACAGGTTGTTCTGCAGAACCTTCTAGTATGTGTCATCCTGTTCTACACAGTATACTATGCATCTCTGTGCATGTTCTGCCTGATACTCAAGTAAGTGGCACATTGTCTTCCAACAGAATAAAAAAGGAGTTTGTGTTTAATATTTGACAGGTCTTTAGGGATTAGAAAATTCAGAGTTTTATGGCATTTGAATTAATTAAAATAAATATAATTCGATGTCCTATCTTTGAAAATAATCAAAGTAACTATCATGAAATGATAGTGAATAGAACCAGGAAGAACTGTGGATGTCTGTTAGGGAAAGAGAATGGGAGTCTATTACTTCCTGAGCTGGTAGTCAATCAGAGGAAGTTTGAACAAAATGAGTGATTACAGATCATGTGGGTTTGACTTACATACCTTCTGATAAATATTGGAAGCAGCTTTGGACAGTAGATAAGAATACCTGAATTCTAGCCAGGTTCTGGCCTAGATTCTTAGTAACTTCCCAATTTATATTGACCAAGCCATAAGAGCTTCTTTTATTTTAGTGTCTTCATTTGTCCAATGTAAGTAAATAATAATCCAAAAGATAGTTATTATGGTGATAAAATCAAAATAGTCTGGGGCTGGGAAGGTGGCTCAGTGGTAAAGTGCTTGCCTTGCATGCCTGAGGCCCTGGTTTCGATTCCCCAGCACCACATAAGCAAAAAGAAAAAAAGCCAGAAGTGGTGCTGTGGCTCAAGTGGTAGATCACTAGCCTTGAGCTGAAGAGCTGAGGGACAGTGCCCAGGACCAGAGTTCAGGCCCCATGACTGGACCCAAAAAAAAAATAATCAAAATAGTCTATGTGTTTTTAATGGTATCATTTCTATGGAAGTGTGAGGCCATGGTTTTGTAGGTAATTTTTTTGTCTTGCTATGGTTGAAAATTTTCTCTACAAATTTAGGTTGCCAATAAAACTGCTTGGAAATAAACTATGTATATATATATATATATATGTAGATGTAGATGTAGATATACATATATATATATACAAGTAACTTCCAAGAAATTGAATGTTTTCATAATATAATTCCATTACAAGCCAGAAATTCCATTTTAATTTGAAAATTAATAACAAAAGTAGTTGGAGTGGCTTTTGCAATGGAAAAAGAATGTCATTCAACATGCTTACCAACCTACAGAGGAATCATGTAGTTCTCATACATAGTCTAGCATCTGCCCGGGCTGGAGATGCTTAGACCATACCTGGAGCAGGAAATTGGCAAGACTTGGGGGTCCTCCGAACATGGTAGTTCAAGAGTTTATAATGAACCTAGGCCAGCGGTTCAGATTTTTATAAAATTGGACCTTAAAGCTCTAGCTGTCAGCTAAATTACTGACTAGATACACAGTTGCAAACCTGGGCACAGCAGAAAGTTTAGGTATATGCTTTATAAATTCTGTTTTTAGAATCAGAAGGAATCTTACAGTTTAATCTCTTCAATTTACAGCTAAGAAACTTCAGCCCAGAGAGGCTAAGTATTGTCCAAGTTCACCATTATAATGCCACCAGGCTTAGAACCTGGGTCTTGGTGCCTCTAATCCCTTTCTTTCCCTGTATTTAAAGTTCTCCCACATTTAGAAGGAACTATAAAGATTACATCAGACATCTCAAAATAAATTTAAGTCCAAATGGTTGACAGCGTGGATTTAATTGGCAAAGAAAAAAATGTAGACTCTTGACAAGAGTATGTAGACAAGAGTATGTGGTGATGTAGTATGTGCTGGCCATCCAAGTTGGTTAGTTTTCAAATGTGCTCAACGTGAGGAAACTCAGTGGCCTATATGAGAACCTTTGATGTGCACAGTTATAAACTATCTCTTGCGATGTAAATCATTTTCATTTGTTACACCTCAGGGTATATGACTTGGACATTCTGGCCCCATTTGATTTCAAAACGAGTCCTTCATGGCTGAACACAAATTATAAAGGTAATTATTATTAATTTTCAATCCTGTCAATTAGGAACTAAATGCCTCCAAAAATCAAAACTTCTTTTTTTTTTTTGAGGGGGGGGTGTCCTGTCGTGGGGCCTGAACTCTGGGCCTGGGCGCTGTCCCTCAGCTCTTCAGCTGAAGGCTAGCACTCTACCACTTGAGCCACAGCGCCACTTCTAGCTTTTTTCTTTTTGCTTATGTGGTGCTGAGGAATAGAACCCAGGGCCTCATGCATGCAAGGCAAGCGCTCTACCACTGAGCCACCTTCCCAGCCCCTCAAAACTCCTTTTTTTGGGGGGGGGTTCGGTCATGGAGCCTGAACTCTGGGCCTGGGCACTGTCCCTCAGCTCTTCAGCTCAAAGCTAGTGCTCTACCACTTGAGCCACAGCACCACTTCCGGCTTTTTTTCTTTTTGCATATGTGGTGCTGAGGAATCGAACCCAGGGCCTCATGCATGCAAGGCAAGCGCTCTACCACTGAGCCACCTTCCCAGCCCTCAAAACTTCTTTAAAATAAAAACTGTTAAAATATTAGGCTTTCTAGACAGTCTTAGGTATATTATATCTGGCTTCAAGAATTAATTAGGAAAAGAGTTATAAAATTTTGAAGTGGCTTTTCTGGACCATGTAACAGGGTAATATAAGAAGGAGAAGGGAAATAGAACTTTTACATGAACTTTTAAGGTATTGTGGATAAATTTTTGTTTATTTGTGTTCTAAAGAAAAGGGGGATAAGAGCAATTAACTGGTGTAGAAAAGTGGGAGATACAAAATAGAAAATATGGCAGTGAAGGAGTCTGTACAACATAATTTCATTTTTGAAGAATTAAATGTATGGAGTCAGTGATAAGAAGTCTAGAAAATTATGCCACTAATTGTTATCTCCCAACTGGGATCACAGAAAACTTCCATTTTCTACTTCATACATTTCTGCTTTCCCTTATTTTTCTTCTTTGTTGCAGAGGAAATATTCTATAGAACAGTAGTCTATCAAAGATAGACCATAATTAATTGAATACTTCAGAACAGGTTATAGAGAGAATCTGGAATGTGCTCAACACACATGAAATTGATGTGTGTGAAGTGATAGATAAACCAGTTACCCTGAGCCGATCACTACAGATTATATACTAGAACTGAAATGCCACATGATATTAGAAATGTTTAGCTACGGCCAGGCGCTGGTGGCTCACGCCTGTAATCCTAGCTACTCAGGAGGCTGAGATCTGAGGATCGCGGTTCAAAGCCAGCCCGGGCAGGAGAGACCGTGAGACTCCTATCTCCAATAAACTACCAGAAAACCGGAAGTGGCGCTGTAGCTCAAGTGGTAGAGGGCTCGCCTTGAGCTGAAGAGCTGAGGGACAGTGCCCAGGCCCAGAGTTCAAGCCCCACGACCGACAAAAAAAAAAAAAAAAGAAATGTTTAGCTACGATGTGTCAATTGGAAAACAAGGTTTTATGAAACATACAATTAATTGCAGAGAAACAACAAAAAGAAAGAATATACTTAAGAAAATTTCTTTCTTTTAAATTTAATGAATACATTGTTTATTCATAAGCTGTATTTATGGTAATAAAAGCATCTATTTCTGTTTGACTATATGTCAAACATAGTTATTTTCAGAGTGTTTGTGAGTTTGCCTCATCTTCAGAAAAGTAAAATTTTAATGTCATCTTCCATTATTGACACCTTGGAAATATCTGTAAATAGAAAAGTGTAAAGAAAATAATCATAGATTTATTTTCTACATGTAATAATTCTTAATATTCTGTAAAACTTCTCCCTAATTAATTCACTAGAAGTCCATGGAGCAATCTTTTTTTGTGGGAGGGGGAGGGATATGTAAATATTCAAAATTGCCCATGGCCAAAGAAATTAAATTTCAAATGTGATTTGTCTAGGAAACATGGTCACCTAGAATTACTGAATTCAAATAAAAACCTTTAAAACATCCTTCTCAAATACATGAATTCTCTGGTGCCATTATTTATTCAATTTTGGATGCCCAAAATATATATGATTATGATTATTGTAAGGAATTGCAATAGAGCTAATGTTTTGTCTTAACTTACTCCTCTTCATGCATCTCCCTTTTTTTTGCTTTTTTTTTTTTAAACCAAGACACTCCAGAACTGATAAAGAAATAGTAGCAATGAAAAGAGTCAAGTATAGACCATATATGTGTGTTAAGTAAGACAAGAGATTTAAAACTCAACTGCTATTATTTAAGTCTGTCTTTAGGCCAGTCAATAAAGATAGGACAACAAAGACTTATTGGAGGAGGTTGTTTATACAGGGCAGAGCTTAGAGATGATCTCACGATGTCCAGCTCAGTTTATATCATGTTACAGAATAAGAACATTTTCACAAAGATATCAATAAACCCACAGTTTATTGAATCTCAAATTTGGGGTTGTTGCATTGAGCATCTAGAGTTGTTTAATTTTGGACATAAAATGTAAGAGTAATCTCAGGGGTCTGGATATAATGTCTGCTTCAATAATTCTGTTACTCAAGAGATAAGTTTTAATTAGGACACTGGAAAATGTATATCAGGTGAAACCACTTTAATTACTAATACCTTTCTTGTGTCTGGCACAAGTAATAATTTACAAATTCCTTTCATTTTAAACTAAAATCCTTGCAGCAAATTTTGAGGTAGATAAGACTGTGGTCCATTTCCAGTTTAACTAAAAGGGAACAGATTGATCCAGATGTCAAAATCCTATTCAAGTTCTTAAAACTCTTAAGCTGTGAAGGTGAGAATAGAATGCTGGTGTTCTGACCTCAGATTCTGTATGATTTCCTTTAAATTGTACTTTCTTCTTTCATATGAAAAAATGGAGCTTAAATACTCCTCAATAACATATGCAAATACAGCTCATTAAGCACTAAAGTCATATTTCCAAGCAGCTGAACTTTAACCTACAAAAATCTCTAAATGCTGATAAAAGAAGCATCTCCATGTTCTTGGAAGAAGACAGTCTGGTAGAAGAGAGCTCAGCATGAACAACACAGACACTTCCTTGAGTTTAGGATGTGGAATATACTTACCCAATCTATACTGGCCAAAGGAACGTCCATGCAATTGAAATGCAGTCAGTTATGAATTATTCATTCAACTTTTGAAACCTTGAAGAAGAATAAGCTTGATGCCTTTCAAAATATGGGTGTTTGGGACTTGTTTGTGTTATGCCTTGTTCACTGAGCAATCACCAGCTTGCTGGTTAATAAATTACTTCTGCACAATAGAAAATAAGGTGATTATTTTATTTCCTGCTTTGAAATATGTAGTGTTTACCTGCCCACATTTATTGATTCCTGAATTATATGGACATACCAATCAGTGGCTAGGTGATAAAAAGAAAGAAACAATTTTTTAAAATAAAAAAGTGGCATTATTAACAAAGGGACTTTGGTGCTATATCAAATGTATCTGTCACCTTAAAGTTTGATAAAACTCTCCTTTGAAACTACTACAGTCTGAAGGAACCTTCTAGAAGGCAAGAGGCAAACCATTGACCCTTCACCTGTTTAGGGCTCTTAGAGATTTGTGATCTTGACCTGTAAATAACTATCTTTATATGTGTTCAGGGAAACTATTCTGTGACAGCCATTGAATTTAGAAGTGTTTCCATCAACACCTGCCATTTATGAGGCTCTATTTTATCCATGGTGATAAATTATGCTTCCCAGATGACTATCTGAACATACTAAATTATTACAAAAACACAGAGGAACTTATTTCCAAGTTAGTTGCTCCTGGGTACCAAAGAAATGCTACAGTTCAATAAAACTCTTACTCTGAGTTTTCAGAAATAAAAACTCATAACTGAATTCTTTCATTAATTTTATTACTTTTTTAATACCTTTTAAAATGAGATTTGTAATCCAACAGCATATTTGCATGCATAGGTTGTATTATAATATTTACTTGTGGTATTTTTATCTTCACAAATACCAAGTGCAAAGAGTATGAAAAAGAAATTGTATTTTGTTATTTTTATCTGTAGATCTAACAATGATCAAAAAATAAAATATATTAGAAATTTTTACCTGTTTTTGAGGACTGGGTAAAAGATTGAATGCTGCTCCTGTCTAGCAGACTCTGGGGTGATGGGTAAAGAAAAATGCCAAGAATAATTCTTTATTTCACTTACAGGGTAAGGAATGAGTCTAATAGAGATTAGAAAACCAAAGTTCACTCCTCAACTCCATGCTTGTATAGGCTCAGATTGGCCCCTGTCTTTTGTAAGCGAGTTACTGGAAACATAAACAAAAGGATATTTTCTAAGAAGGAGAGAAGAAATCAGGAAGTACTAAGGTTAGCCGTTTCGGTAACACATCCAGGATACCTGGAATCACTGAGATAAGTATAAATAGAGACTCTTGTCTTTTGATAGGATTTCTGCAGGTCACGACTCTTAATCCTGTATGTTTGCTTACAGGGATAAATGGCTATGAGACCAACTTTTCCACTGGCATCATTCAAAATCCAAGCACATTAGTCAAGCCTCCTGCAGCTAGCCCATCACAGTCCTACTGGGATTTAATGTTCCCACCATGGGACATTAAAAGAAAAAAAGTCTTACCAAAACTTCTTTAGTGAAAGTGTTCATAGTCTTGTTGTCAATTATATTACAGAATTATTAGTTGCTCTAATCTCAGATGATAATCTTTCTTTTATTTGTAGTTCTTTTGGTCTCGACAGAGCTTACCTACCTTGTTTGTGGATTGCTTTTTGTTCTGGTTGTTGAAGAATGGCTTTGGGATTATGCCATTTTGGTGACTTTTATCCATGTTGCTATCACATCGACTGGTAAGTCTAAGAAAACAGAAGCAAATAAAATGTATTATATCTGATGCTATAGCTAGAACACTCCCTAAGAGGTATAACCTGCTTACTTCATGGAGACATTTTGACAGCACCACCTTCCAATTTGGGACCACCCTGGAATGTATAAATGTATGAATGGTTCCCATTCTTTTTTCTCATTCACCTTGCCTTCTACAAAAGTATTCCCTGAAAATGGCAAAAGATGAGGAACCAAGGCTCAAGGAAACCTAGAGTATTTTAGGACTGTCAGTGTCCCAACAATGATTCTCTTATGAAGAATATAAATTTAAAGATGTTTTCATTTCTACTGGAGATCTTTGGATGCAAGAAAAAGCATTCACATTTCAGTTGTAACTTTTTTTTTTTTTTTTTGGTCCGGTCGTGGTGCCTGAACTTTGGGCCTGGGTGCTGTCCTTCAGCTCTTCAGCTGAAGGCTAGCACTCTACCACTTGAGCCACAGCACCACTACTGGGTTTTTTCTTTTTGCTTATGTGGTGCTGAGGAATTGAACCCAGGGCCTCATGCATGCAAGGCAAGCGCTCTACCACTGAGCCAACTTCCCAGCCCGTCAGTTGTAACTTTTACTATGAGTGCATCTTACACTTCTCTGACATCAGTATCCTCTTAAAAAAAAAAAAAGGAGGGAGGTGTAATGACATTTAAATGACTTTGTAAAAACATTGCCTGACACAGCATTTAGGAAATGGCAATTACTCAGATGACTTTTTTTTTTTGGTCCCTTGTGGGGTTTGAACTCAGCACCTGGGTGCTATCCCTGAGCTTCTTTGTGCTCAAGGACTGCACTCTTGCCATTTTAGCCACAGCACTACTTGTGGTTTTTGAGTGGTTAGTTGGAAATAAGAGTCTCATGGGGACTTTTCTGTCCAGGCTGGCTTTGAATTGCAATCCCCAGATCTCAGCCTCCCTTGTAACTAGGATTATAGGCATGAGCCACTGGTGCCTGGCTTAGGTGATGACATTTTTATCCATCCATTCAAAATTTACTTTTCCACTCCTACATTTTTCCCCTTCAGTATCCTCAACTATGGTTTCAAAAACATACTAGTCAAAGTATTTTAATGGTTATTATTATTTATTACAAGTTTAAGTCATTGTCATATTGTAGTGCCCTGAACTATTGAGAGTGTAAGTGGCTCCAGCTTTACAAGCACAGTTTCCAGAAAAACTGCTACTTCCCAGCCTTATAGCTGTTTGAGAATGCTAGTATATTGACCCTCTACCATGAATTTTATTAAACAGAAACCTTCCATCACCAACTCAGGGAATCTTAAGGCTCCATTCTCCCCATAGCAAATTCTCTATTTTACTTTAGGACTCCAAGATTTCCTGCAAGATAGACAAGATATTTGTACAAACATTTAGTGGCATACAGTAGCCAAACCTCCAGGTTGAAATAAGCTATAAGTCTGGACACAGAGAAGTTAGTAGCTCACTGTTTAACACATAACAAGTAGAAATTGCTTACCAAAGGATTGCTTGCTAGAACAGAGTTCTACAAGAAGCAATTGAGAATTCTAGAGGGAACAATGTTTGGAGGATTCATTACGGTCATAAAGCAATCACTGTTGTACTTTCCATCCAATCAACCTAGTGAGTGGACATCATTCTTTAGAGAGGAGTTCCAAATATTTGACATTATACAAGGACTCTTTAGGCAGGCTTAAATACAAACATGAGGCTACCTGGGTTCATGAATGTGAATGACATTTTTTTACTATGTGGATATGATTTGGCTAAAAAGAAACAAGTATTTTCTCATAAGTAATAAAAAATAAGAGTTCTGAAAATGAACAGTATTTTTTTCTGTTGCAGTTATGCTGGAATTCCCATTGACATCACATTGGTGGGCTGCTTTAGGTATAGTTCTAGTCTCTGTTCTCTACTGCAAATGATGATGATGATGATGATGATGATGATAATGATGATGATGATGATAAAGATCAACAACCAAGTAGGCTAGATTTTGAAAACAGTACAGTATGGGGAAAACCACACCAAAGAGCATAGTGTAATCAAGTCCATTTAAGTGTCTCAGCCCTTTTCTCCCTATCAATACAGTCTAGAACACAGTAGAAATTCTCATGCATGCAGAGCAGGAGCACTTTAGTAAAATGTAGTCAGACTTGGCAAGGATTATTTCATGCTGGCATTGTCCATTCATGGATTCAACGTTGAGCAGCAAATGCACAGGGAACCATCTGAGCCTTTTCCCCATCAAGACAGGATTGTACGAAGGCCCAGGATAGCCATGAACCTGTATAGATCATGCTACAGTGCTGGGAAGATGGCCATATACAAGCATGCCCTAACTGTTCTGAATCTTCTTAATTCTTATACAATACATAACTTGAAACCAAGGAAATGAACTCTAATTTACAATGTTTTCAAGTTCTTACAATTGAGGAGTTCTACAAGGCACCTAATTGTATGAGGAAAGATTTCCATTGTTGTATTCTAATACTATCATTTCCTAGAGGTGCTCAAACACATTTAGCTCACTTTTAATTTTGAACAATGTAGTCTAAATACTACATTGTCCTTAGAATTCTTTCTTATAAAAAATGAAAATCACCTGAGTGCCAATGGATCAAGCCTGTAATACTAGCTACTCAGGGGGCCGAAATCTGTTCAAAGCCAGCCTAGGCAGAAAAATCCCCAAGGCTCTTATCTCCAATTAACCACCCCAAAGTCAGATGTAGAGTTGTGGCTCAAGTGGTATAACACCAACTTTGAGAGGAAAAACAACAACAACACAAAAACAACTATGTAAGAGCTCAAGGCCCTGAGTTCACATCCCAGTGTTGGCAATAAAGAAAAAAGTCAAGATAAGAAACAGCAAACATTCAAGAAGTGATATTGTTATAATTTGAACTTACTTATTTATAGTTTTCCTTAATCACATTATGTAACATTTAGAAATTTAGGAAGGAAAATTAGCACTACAAGATGAATGTTTCTTTGTACTAATAAGCTGTAACATGGAATAAGCCGGATGCTTCCAAACAGATTTCAATATTTGTCAAGTATGGAAACTATTTACTTCCAAATCTGTTGCGTTTGGCTCCCAAATAGAAAGATTATATAATTTTTTTAAAAATATTTTTTGTCTTGATCTGGCACTAATCTTGCCTAATATCTTCAATCTGTTTTGAAAACAGCAAGCAAACCCAAACATTTTCTTGTATTACAATTTTAATAGTCCAAATAATATTAATAATACTTACACTTATTTATCACTTACTATAAGCCAGGAACATTGCATTTATCTCACTAATGTTTATTATAATTCTGTGAGATAAACATTATGTTCTATCTTGTGAATGTAGACACCAAGCTTATAGAATTGAAAAATTTGATAGAATTTCCACAGCTTCTTCTTTTTTGGGGGGGGCGGGTCCAGTTGTGGGGCCTGAACTCTGGGCCTGGGCACTGTCCCTCAGCTCTTCAGGTCAAGGCTAGCACTCTATCAATTGAGTCACAACGACACTTCTGGCTTTTTTCTTTTTACATATGTGGTGCTGAGGAATCGAACCCAGGGCCTCAAGCACGCAAGGCAAACACTCTACCACTGAGCCACCTTCCCAGCCCTCCACAGCTTCTAAGATGAGCACTGTAATGAGATTTTCTTTCTGACAGAGATTACTACCAGAGAGGCTCCCTTGTAGAAATGCTGAAATCTGGGGCTATCATTGTAAGAAATGTTGCAGTAAGACAATAATGAACAAGATGAGATGTACAAGTTGTTATGTCGAAAAATGAACTTAACAACCTTAGTGGGGGGTGGGGTAGGGGGAGAAGTATGGGAAGAGATGGGAAGGGGAAACAAAGAGGAGGCAACAATGCTTGATAAGAAATGTACTCGTTATCTTGCCCATGTAATTGTAACTCCTCCGTAAGGTATTCTCACAATAAAAAAAAAACCAAAAAAACAAAAAACAATAACAACAACAAAAGTGCCATCAGTCGGCACTAGAAATGAACTGAAGAGAAAAGAATATGGACTGATCAGTTAAGGTCATGAGCTTTCGTGGGGCCTTATGTTGATTTCTCGTTCTTTTCTTTTTTTTTCAAATCAAACCAAGCAAATATTAAGACAATTTAGGAAGAAACCTACAAAATTCAAGGTATTTGTTATCAAGCAGTTGGAAAATAGAAAAGTAGAGAATGACTTAATTTTCATTTTCAAGGTGTGCATGCTCACGTGTGTGCACATGTACTGGTATGAGGGTTTGAACTCAGGGAACTTGCACTGTGTCAGCTTGCTTGCTCAGCTGTTGTAGTACAGGAGCCATTCTCAATCTAGCTTTCTTCCTGGGGATGAAGACGGAATCATTTGGATTTTTTTTTTCTGCCCTGGTTGGCTTTGAAGCATGTTTCTTTTTTTAAAAAAAAAATGTATTGTAAAGATACTGTATAGAGGGGTTACAGTTACATGAGTAAGATAATGAGTACATTTCCTATGGAGCATTGTGACCCACTCCTTTGTTCTGCCCCTACCATCCCTTCCCTCCCCATCTCCCCAACTTCTTCCCACTCCTGTCCCTGCCCAAAGTTGTAAAGCTGGTTTTCAGCATAGTGTCTTGTATATCTCATTGTTACAATGGGTCAACCTGTGTCCCTATTTAAGCATTTTGTTTTTTCCCTTCCCCTCCCCAAATTAGAAAAAATGTATATACAAGATGCAGAGAACCAGAATCAAATGCAGTGACAAAAGGTTATACCATAGGGGAAAGAACATACAAAAAAATCACAGTACTTTAAAAACAACAGCAACAAAGAAAAAACCTCTTTTGTCCATATCTTGGGGTTCATTTTGCTTAGCATCATCTTATATGGTCAAACGTACAAAGCTTTTGACCTTTTCTGCTTGTCTGGTAAGATTATCCTAGACATATACTAGTTATTGCAAATAAGGGAAACCATGGGACCTATGTTTCTTTGGGTCTGGCTTACTTCTCAGTGTCCAGAGTTGTTAGGATTACAGGCTTGAGTGGCCAGAACTCATTTACATTTTAAGTATTTAAAGCAAATGTTGAGTAATGTTTACATAAAATATTCATTTACATAAAATTCATTTACATAAAATATTAACCCTTACACAGTGCCTGGCTCACAGTAGAGTGTCAATAGTATTTGTTGTGCTTGTATAGGTAGAATTAAATAAAAGGACATAAAGTACAGAGATGTTTCTAGCATGCCCTATGTACATTTGGGCTTCTAAGAGAAAACATATTCCAGTAGACTACCAAGGGGCCTGGGAAGATTAAAAAGAAAACAGAGGTCAGATAGATAGATAGGTAAATATAATATATGATATACTATTTATGTTACATATGTATCTATTTGTATATAGAGAGCACAAAAATATAGTTATGTGACCAGGTAACTGGACTATCTGGCTACCCAAGGACACCCTCTTTACTTCATAAATTATATTATTGGCTGGTTCTAGTGACTTATGCCTGTAATCCTAGCACTCAGGAGTATGAGACAGAAAAATTGAAAGTTTGAATATAGCCTCTAACTTTCATAACAAGTTTAAGTTTACATAACTCAGGGTTGTATAACAAGACTTTATTTCAACTAAACAAACAAAAAAGTTTAGGAACTAGAGGCATGGCTCAAGTGGTACAGCACCAGCCATGAGTAAAAACAAAGACAAAATAATAATTAAAAAAAAAAAAGAAGAAGAAACTGGGCACCAATGGTTCATGCCTGTAATGTAATCCTAGCTGCTCAGACAGCTGAAATTTGAGGATCATGGTTCAAAGCCAGCCCAGGCAGGAAAGTCCATGAGACTCTTATCTCCAATAAACTACTCAAGAAAGCAGGAAGTGGTGCTGTGGCTCAAGTGGTAGAGCACTAACATTGAGGAAAAAGAAGCTCAGGAACGGTGACCAGGACCAAGACTGGCAAAAAAAACCCAAGCCAAACCAAACCAAACCAAACTAAAACCAAGCAAGAGTATGACTCTTAGTTGAAGCCCTAGAATTGTCTCTCTCTGTCTCTCTGTCTCTCTGTCTCTCTGTCTCTCTGTCTCTCTGTCTCTCTCTCTCTCTCTCTCTCTCACACACACACACACACACACACACACACACACACACACACACACACATTATCTTCATAGAACTTTAAAAAGCAGTGAAACCACATTCAATTATTTTTTTCTGCTTGCAGATTGAACTGGATATATTATAATATTATTCATACATCCAGTAGGACAATGAACAAAATCCTATTATCTGTTTTTAGTATCAGTGTTACTTATATTACTAATGAAGTCTACTCATTAGGGCTTAACTCTCCTCTTGCCTTGCATATCTGTAAATCTAAATGTGTAATTTTTTTCCATTGTTATTTTGGACATCCAAAGAACATATAGAGAAAGTGCTTTTATTTGTCAATAGCTTTTTAAAGATATAAATTTTTAATTCACTGATTTAAAAAAGTACCAAAAGAAATTCTGTAATCAGGACTGGAGATAGCACAGGCTTGCGTTCAGGCCTAGTACTAGAGCCTGGGTTCAATCCCTACCACTGAAAACAATGGTGTAGAAATAATGCTTTTTCTCTCTGAAAAATAACCTGTCTCCTCAGATTTTATTTACGATAGCACAGAATGTGCTCTAACATAGCCAGCTGAGTCATGCAACAGCTCGCCACAGGGGTGTCATGAAAGTCAACTTGGAGGAATGGCTAAAGGAGTTTGATAAAAATCGTTATTTTCATTTCAACAGTTGTGTTGAGTTAGAGTACAGCCACACCATGACATCTGACATGACCTTCTGTATTTTTCTTTAAGGGAAAAATTTACACACAAGACAAAAGTGGCTGCACGCTTTGGAAATGCCATCGCATGGTTCCATGCTGAACCTGAGTCTTTGTGTGAGGAAATGATCAATCTCGCTAAGTTGTGGGACCTCCCAAAGCTTTGCCTTTCACCAGCATTCCCTTGCTAGTTCCACACAAGGAAAAATAGGTTCATAAGAGCTCCTTAATTAGATCAATATGGTTGGATCAATATTTTAAAACAAACAAGAGTCATTCGACCAATGAAACCAGAACTAAAAGTATTTCGTTGAACTAAATAATTCAGGTGGAATTTGGTTTTAAACATTTCCTACCCTTCAATTTAATAAGCATGCTTTCCTTTTGTAATTACAAGAAAAAGATCATATATTTGGGTATATATGCATACCTGTGTGTATACATAGGTAATAACACCATAGCAATACAAACTGTAGTAATAATAACATTAAATTGTAACAACTCAGTGTGGTGGCACATACCTATAATCATAGCACCTGAGGAGGTTGTGAGTTCAAAGCTATGTAGCCCACAGAAGAAAAAAAAAGAAAGCAAGAATAGAAGGAAAAAACAACAGAGTAAAAGAACATTGACAACACAAACAAATAGCAGGTTGAAGAATTCAGAATTGTGAATTACTTGGCATGTGCTTTGACTCCGTTGCCCTTCAGTTTCTGGGTTTTAAGAGCTCTTCACTATTGATTTGCACCCATTCTCTGAAGGGAGTTCTAATTTTCAATGATTTACTTGCCTCAGAGTATAGAACTTCTCTTTCTTAGCTGAATTTGTTTCAAATGCTAGGTCAATTTTACGAATAATAGTTTAGTGATTACCGTTGCTCTTATTCATAATCATACTAATGAATTATTCATTGCAAGTATTTAACCAAAACTTCTCTTTCATTTACTTGCAGGATCTGGCTTAATTTCAATGATATGTGGCGGCCAGACTTTGGCGTATTGTTTGTTCAAAGACAACTTTGTCTATCCAGATCTGGATAATTTCTAACAGTATGGCTGGATTAATTTGCCTTGGAAATTGTATGCTATAACATATATTGTGTCAGGCCTAACTTTTACTTTTTGCTCATATTCAAGTTTGAAGTTGTTCAGCATGCTTTATAATTATTTCTAAGAAGAAGAAAAAAGAAGGAGAGAAAGAAGAGGAAGAAGAAGAAGAGGAAGAAGAAGAGGAGGAGGAGGAAGTGGAGGAGGAGGAGGAGAGGAAGCAGCCACTGCTGCCAGGTGCCAGGGGCTCATTCCTATAATCTCAGGAGGGCTGAGATTTGAGGATTATGGTTCAAAGTCAGCTAGGACAGGAAAATTCATGAGACTCTTCAACTAACCACTAAAAACTGCTGAAAGTGGAATTGTGGCACAAGCAGAAGTGCCAGCCTTGAATGAAAAAGCTAAAGGACAGGACCCAGGCCCTAAATTCAGGCCCTAGTACTAGCAACACACACACACACACACACACACACACACACACACACACACACACACACACACACACACACACACCACAGATGTTAGAGGAAAGCAGAACAACAACCCCAACAAAGAATTCAAGAGCAAAATATTACATATTTATAAAATTCAAGGTTTCCCAAAGTGTGTTCCACCGAACACTAGTTCAAGGAAAATCTTTCATATTTAAGTATTATTTGTGGAACTTTGGATTAAGTAAAGCAGCACCCATTTATTTCAAGGTGTCTCAGAATCTTTAGTACACTATTGGGCTTAGACATTCATTCAACCTCTAAGATAATTCAGAGTAAACTTTATGTATTCCAGAAACTTCCCCAAACTGCATTTTACCAATCAGTTATTTGCTTAGAAATTTGAAAGTGCAGTTGACACTATTGGTACTATTTCTCCAATATTTTTGCCCAAGGACACAATTTAGAAAATACTTATGGAGTGGAAAATAAGATGCAGGAGGAAGCAGATTCAAACACTTCTGCAACCGGAAGTAAATTATATTATTGCCCCAAAGTATTCTGGTCTGGAACATTTCTTATAAAATCAGTCTGTTTTTAACATCAGTATCGATTTCTTTCATTAGACTGTGGTCTCCTAACATAGTCTTTCTCCAAATTTAATGTGCACTTGATTTACCTGGGGATCATGTTACAAAGCAGATTTTGGCTCCGAAGGGCTGGAGTGGAGCCCATGATTGTGTATTACTGAAACCTCTCAGAAAATGTTAGTGCTGCAGGCACACGCAACATACTTTGGGTAGTAAGGATTTACATGGTTTGGATCATATGATTTTGTTAAGTGTACATAGCTATGTGTTATCTGTATATGCAATATGTGATTATTGAATTTAATATAATGTAAGGAAGTTAATTTCTGGAACGATCTTACATATTTACCATTTTATAATATAGTTAAAATATCTCCTAGTATGAACAAAGTGTATAGCGGTTTGCAGGTGGCACACACCTGTACTCCTAGCTACCCAGGAGGATAAGATCTAAGGACTATGGTTTAAAGTCAGCCAGAGCAAAGAAATCCATGAGACTCTTCTCTCCAATTAACCACCAGAAAAACAAAACAAAACAACAACAACAAAAAAAAAACATGGAAGTGGAGTTGTGACTCCAACTGGTAGAGCATGAGCCTTAAGCAAAAGAGCTCAGGGACAGTGCCCAGACCCTGAGTTCAAGCTCCACAGCAGACAAAATAAAATAATTAATAAATAAAGTGCATGCCACTGTTATAATTCAGATGTGAGTGTGAAAAATAGGACAGGAAAAAATCTGTGATTTTTTTTCTTTCCTTTATTAAAATGATTACCATTATCCATTTGATGACACCTCTTAGCACATAAAAATGTTTAAATAAAGAATACACATATACACCCACATATACACCTAGATATTTTGGAGAACAATGAGAAACTGAACCAAACTATCTCCCGGAATTTTCTCCCTAACACTCTGTTTCTTTCTTAAAGATGCTATTCACTTAAGAAAGAAAGACTATACTAATTTCAGATGACCTTCATGCTAACTTTAGGTTTTATTGGTCTGCTATCGGTTTAGAAAATTTCAACTTCTCTTGTACCTGTGAACATGATTAAAAATAAGTCTTCTTTGCTTTTTTCAAATATTGTTTATAAGTGTAAACATCTGTCCTCTATTCATCATTCTCATTCTTCCTGTTGATTTCTTCCAAAGTCTTTGGTCATGAAATCATCAAATCCTGAAACTGGTCTAGATCCTTCAAGGCACTGTGAATTCCAATTACTATAGAAAATTTCTGTCTTTCATCCTTAAAAGTAGACAACACTCGGTGGATAATGAAAGCCTCACTACTATGATATTTGATTCTACAAGTAAAATACCTTTGACAGTATACACCGTATACCCTGAGAAATGCAGAGACAAAAAGGAAAAATAAAATGAGCAAAAGACAATGGGGGCTGGGAATGTGGCTTAGTGGTAGAGTGCTTGCCTAGCATTCATGAAGCTGTGGGTTCGATTCTTCATTACCACATAAACAGAAAAAGCCAGAAATGGTATTGTGGCTCAAGTGGTAGAATACTAGCCTTGAGCAAAAGAAGCTAGGGACAGCCCAGACCCTGAGTTCAAGCCCCAGGACTGGCAAGATAAATAAATAAATAAAAATAAAATTCCTCAGTGAGTAAAACTGCAGAGGAACTACACTTGCTAATATAAACTCACACTCATGAAAGAAATTCCCAGAAACAGTCAAACTATCTAAATAAGTTCCTTAATTTCAAAAGGTTGGGTTTTTAATATAAAGAAGATTAGATTTAACTAATAAACCAGAATGACAAAGTCTCTAGGCTCAGAAGATGTTACTACCTTGTCATTCAGTGGTACAGTTTAATTAGCATGTTTATGTCTAGGATTAGAGATGCACCTGCTCAGGTAATTAGGATCATGTTCTCCCTGCTCTTTAGCTTTTTTTTTTCCCTGATCATAAAAATAATCTGTGATTTTTTTCTTTCCTTTATTAAAATGATTACCATTATCCATTTGATGACACCTCTTAGCACATAAAAATGTTTAAATAAAGAATACACATTTTAGCACAAATATATATATTATACATATCAACTAAAATCCAATTGTATTAAACTTTCTCAAAGGCCAAAAAATCATTCTTGTTTAATATACTTTTTCAGTGTCCTATATTCCTAATTCAGTAGAATCTACTTTTCACGACTAATATTTTCATATTTTAAAGAGATACTATTTTGTTACGCCTAAAGTTTTCATAAATGTGTTTTAATATTATATCATTTAATATTATTTTATCATTAAGTTTGCATACATATATCCCTTTAATAATGTTTTGTGTAAAAGAATAACGCACAAAAGTGATTCCAAGATATATGTGAGGAATATTTGCTCATTTTCAACCAGAGGATTGGAATATAATCTAAAATTTTATGGATTTTGTTCATCTAATTTATCTTCGTAGCTGAACTGGTAAATTCTAAAGTTATTTGGAATTTGTGAAGCTGTACGGATTGGCCTATAAAAGTGAGAATATATACAGTATGAAATACAGAGTTTTCTTTATGACAAACATCCCAAGGAAAAAATAACAGCACTTTCTGAAATTATTGGTCTGTATACTTTCAGAACCTCAATTGATAAGAAAATAAAAGCAAAATAAAAGCATCTATAGATATGGTTATACTGAAAAACTGCCAGAAAAGGAAGGAAAGACAATAGTGTTACATATAAAGGTAATGTAGGTCTTTCAGAAAATTTTCATTGGAGAGAAAATGGCCTCATAAAAGATGGTTTAAGGAAGTCTGGAGGCTGGGAATGTGGCTTAGTGGTAGACTGCTTGCTTAGCATGCATGAAGCCCTGGGTTCAATTCCTCAGTACCACATAAACAGAAAAGGCCAGAAGTGGTGCTGTGGCTCAAGTGGTAGAGTGCTAGCCTTGAGCAAAAGAATCTCAAGGATAGGGTCCAGGCCCTGAATTCAAGCCCCATGACTGACAAAATCAAGCAAGCAAATAACAACAACAACAAAAACTAGAATTAGTTACCATCTGACGTTCTTCATTCTTCAAGGGAACAGTGAGTAGAAACCCAAAGATTGTCATCTAGATTAGAAAGCACTGTGTACACTGTCAACAAATGCACAATGTCTTCCTTTCTTATTTTGTGTTGTATTTAAATATAATTCCTACTTTGGAGTTAATAACTAAAACTTGTTTTTAATTCCTTTCATGAGTTTCCAAACTAAGGGGTCTTAAACATGAAAATGTGCTAACTCCAATGAAAACAGCAAACAGATAAACACAATTTTAAAACTCATCCAACTTTGTAATCAAACCTCGTAATCTTGAAATCTAGCATCTCGATGGTCATCTCCGAGACAATTAACATCCTGTTTAGAGTCTTGAGGACCACAGATTCCAAACCATTAGCATCCTGTTGGGTTCATGAACAATTCATGGAAGCTGAATGAGTTGCCTGCAACCCTCTATGACTGTTTATATGATCACACAGGCTTTCACCAGAGACCATCCTTTTGTGTCTTCAAAGAACTCAAACCCAAAGGAAAATTAATTCTCCACACCTCTGATAATAAAATTTGCAAACTTATTTTGTAGTGCTGGGAGTCAAACCTAGGGCTTTATATAGGCTAAGCAAGCACTTTACCTCTGAGTTATAATGCCAGCACTGAATCAGGTTTCAACCTGGTCATTCCAGAAAATAATGTCAAATAGATTCAATTCTATTCTTTTCCCACCCTTAAAATATTTAATAGTGTGCCGGGCGCTGGTGGCTCACGCCTGTAATCCTAGCTACTCAGGAGGCTGAGATCTGAGGATCGCGGTTCAAAGCCAGCCCGGGCAGGAGAGACTGTGAGACTCCTATCTCCAATAAACCACCAGAAAACCGGAAGTGGTGCTGTAGCTCAAGTGGTAGAGCGCTCGCCTTGAGCTGAAGAGCTGAGGGACAGCTCCCAGGCCCAGAGTTCAAGCCCCACGACCGACAAAAAAAAAAAAAAAAAAAAAAATATTTAATAGTGTTTCTTAGCTTGATGTTTTCTTTATTCTTAGAAATTTTCAGGCTTTTAGTCTTTTACTTGATAATATAATTTCACTAAAAGAAGATTTGTAAAATTAATACAGGAGTTATCAAGTTGGATTTAGGATTTGTTTTCTAGAAAATTCCAAGTTGTCAGCAAATCTTCTAGAAGCATATTAGTGGCACTAGACTGTGCACATAAGCATCTCCATCTAGGAAAGTGTTGTCACAAGATAAGACAATGCTAATCAAATGAAAACTTGCATTAACACAAAACAGTTGGTTTTTGTTGCTCTCTGAAAAACTCTGAGTTTTTTTTTTCCTGGTGTGGTACAACATTTGAAGCTCTGTACAACCAATTGGATATATGGAAGTAGGAAAGGAAATATGTCACGTAGGCCCATGACTTTTCAAGGAAGAGAGTCATGTCTAAATTATCTTCTTACTCACAGAATGATGATAATGCTTGGTAGACATTTGGCTCCCTAAATTCTGTCAGAAAACAAAAGAAGGAGGAAAGCTATCTAATCAGAAATAGAATTCTTTTTGTCAAGCAGTATCGTTAAGATCTTGTTACATACTGCCCTATTGCTCTTTAGAAAAATGGCACCAATTTATATTACCCTCAGCCATAAATGTATGTGGTCACTTCCTTACAGGCCTGCCAACCTTGTACGAAATCATTTTCATGGCTCTTAGAATTGATGAACAGCAAACACCCAGTACCATTCATTTGCATAGTAGATCTTTAGCGTTCTACGCCAATTTTCTTGCTAGAATTACAATTCCCTAAAAAAAGATTTTTGCCTAGGTGTGCTAAGGTAGTAGAGCACCTGTGAGACCCTGAGTTCAATTCCCAACAAGAGACAATGACAAAAGGTTTTATAGTCCTGATCTAGAGATATTGAATGACTTCAAAGTTAATATCAAAACATTTTAATGCTCTTAAAGATAATGTACTTCAATTATGTATTTCAACAGTATAAAAACAGTCACAGGTTTTCTGGGAATAGAAAAGTCTGCATAACATCACATAAATGTTTTTTTTTTATCGGACTGAGAAGGTGGCTCAGTGGTAGAGCGCTTGCCTTGCATGCCTGAGGCCCTGGGTTCGATTCCTCAGCACCACATAAAAAAAAAAAAAAAGCCGGAAGTGGTGCTGTGACTCTAGTGGTAGAGTGCTAGCCTTGAGCTGAAGAGCTGAGGGACAGCTCCCAGGCCCAGAGTTCAGGCCCCACAACCGGACCCCCCCCAAAACAATAAATGTTTTTGTATAGAGATAATGGATAAAAAATGACAAACAAACCTGGGTGCTGGTGGTTCACGCCTATAATCTTAGCTACTTGGGAGGCTGAGATCTGAGGATCACAGTTCAAAGCCAGCCGAGGCAGGAAAGTCCATGAGACTCTTTATCTCCAATTAACCACCAAAAAACTGAAAGTGGCGCTATGGCTCAAGTGGTGTGAAGAGCTCAAGGTCCACGCCCAGGCCCAGAGTTCTAGCCAATGAGCTGGCAGGAGGGGGAGGCTGACAAACACTAGTCTAAAGTTTGTACCTATTCTCACAAGACAGTAAAGGAAATCTCCAGAAAACAAAAAAATGTAAAGGAAATGGAACACAAGAATCAGAACAATGTGATACTTCCGCTTTCTGAGAGGTCTTAGATAAACTACAGACATCATGATAAAATAAAGGCTTATAAATTAACTGAGCATAAGTTCATGTTGAAATAACATGCACAGAACTGGGACTGCAGAAAGATACATAACTGAACTTGTATAACATAAGAAGAAGGGTAGATTGTCTTTTGAGCAAGTAGGTGACAAGGAAAGCTTTTAGTCTCAAGTAAGGTGTAAGTTACTATGAAGAGTACTAGGGAAAAATTTTTTATTTTTTTTTATTGTTATAATGGTGGTGTACATAGGGGTTGCAGTTACATAAGTCAGATAAAGAGTACACTTCTTTTTGGACCTTTCCCATTCTCTCTCCCAATTACTAGGGAGATTTTTAAAAGAAAAATTAAGTTTATAGAAAATATATTGTCAATAGAATTTTTAACGAGACTAAACATAATATTATATAGGGATAGAAAGATTATTGATAAACGGGCATGCTATACTGAGGACACGTATCTGAAAACAACACAATAAAAATAGACAATGTGAGGATAAATAAACAGAAAAAGAAAATAGGACCTGTGTCAGATCATGCAACTAAACAGGCAATGTCCTTTTCTAGTACATTAACTCAGATCGCTTAGTATTCCCCGGCCCCTAGAGTCTCAGTTTCTCCTTTCCAGTGATTAATGAATGAGTGAGTGAATGAATGAATGAATAAAATAAAGTAGTTTTGTTATGACATATTTTTCTTTTAAAATCTTGACCTTGTATTGTGTTTAAATTTATTGACCTACCTCAATAATCCAAAACTCCACTTTGTCATACATAATATGTTATACCATTAAGTTCTATTAAATTTTATATGTCAATGTTTATAATTTCTGCTCTAGCCAGGTGCTGGTAGCTAAAAGCCTATAATCCTAGCTACTCAAGAGGCTGAAATCTGAAGATCATGGTTCAAAGCCAGCCTGGGCAGGAAAGTAAGTGAGACTCTTATCTCCATTTAACCACCAATAAACTCGAAGTGGTGCTGTGGCTCACAAAAGAGCTCAGGGACAGTGTCCAGATCCCAAGTTCAAGCCCCATGACATAATATATATATATATATGTATATGTATATACATGTAATCATTTCTGCTCTAATTTTATTTCTCTCTTTCCTGTCTCACTCTCTACCTTCCTCTCCCACCTGTTCCTACGTTATCTTCATCATCTGATGCTGATTTCATAAAGTTACATGGCTTTAATGGGTACTTTCATGTACTGACTTGGATGGCCTATAATGTCCATACATTGGTCAAGTATCCATCAGCCTAGATGATATATTAAATCATTACTTGACTTTGGTTAAGTCAGATTACCTTCCAGAAAGTGGGTCGGCCTTGGCCAATCAGTTGAGGATTCTAAGTGAATTGATTGGAATATATTGTAAACATGGAAATGTAACAATGAAATCTCCCCCTGTATAACTAATGTAAAAGCTAATAAAAGGGGAGGAGGAAAAAGATTATTTTCCCCCTAGTAAGTTATGGAATATTTCTAGTAAGTCAATTCCAACTGAAGTTCTATGTAGCATAAAAAATCCCATTTATAATATAATGATCTACAGATGGGTAATGTGTCTGCACCACTATTACTATTTTCCTTCTACATGAAAACAACGAAAATGATGTCTTTCCTTTATGACAACTGCATTTAGGTTCCCTACTGCTTGTCAGGCCAAGTGCACCTTCAGTGCAGAATGTAATACCTATTCACAAAGTATGATATTTTGACAAACATTTGTGAAACACATAATAAGTTCCAGGAACTTATTACCTTATCCTTACCTTTGAAACACTTAACAAACCATCTACAAGCGAAAGAGACAAATGAGTGAAGAGATAAGTTCAGTATAATGGAATGCACTGTTAATTTCTCTTGCCTCTGTTTCAAATCTTCATCATCTGTTTGCCAGAGGGCATGATGTGAGGCATCAGCAGCAGAGGGCGCTGGAGGACACGGGAGGAGGAAGGGATGTTCCTCCCATAGCCGGTGTTCTCTGCAGGGTTGCTTGCTCTTGCAATGCTGGACTACAGTATTATACAGGACGCTAAGGTGAGCTCACCTCTAGTAAATTTCAGCAGCACTATGACAAGAGCCCTTGAGGTCAGTTCCAAAAGAGGCCAAGAACCTTTCCAGTACTGAGTGCAGTAATATCAGCCAAGGCCAATTCCAGGTGAATCCCGCTGACCTCTGCGCTGCCTGGCCAGGGAAAAGTGCAATAGCATCTCTCCATGGCCTCAACACCAGCTGCTAAATGATTCTGCATTCACACCATCTAGCTTCCCATGTGCAACTTAAGTGACACTTTCCCATGATGGATTCTGGTAAGTTCAGCAGCAGTCCAGAGAGTTTACCAAAATGGCTCACACAAGTGATTGCCATCACTGGGTACTAGTCCAGCCAGTACCCAGTTGTTCAGCAAATCTCATTTGCACCCAGAGGGCAGCGCTTTGCCCAGGACTCTCAGCTCACTGGTGGCTCTGCAGGAGGCTCCAGTTTTGTCAGTTGCAGCTCAGTGCTCAAGCTGTGTTTCCATCCATTAATTGTAGACCAGCTCTGGCCTGAGCAACCTAGAGAACTTCTCCATCAACCAGTGGGCAGTGACGGTTCTACTGTGAGTCCCAGGTTTGGGGAGAGCCTCTTTCATTGAGGACTCTGCTTCAGCCTTGGGACATTCCTTAGAGTTCTCTTTTAGGCCTTATCTTTTTGTTTGTTTGTTTTGTTGTAAATAGTATAAATAGTCATTGTTCATTCTATGCTCTCTCCATTCAAATTATTGTGGAATTTCTGTCTCCTTATTGGGCCTTGACCAATTATTATAATGGGTGCCTATTAGTAATAATGGTCATAGTTAATACTTTATATAGTCATAATTAATATTTAATATAACAGGCACTACACCTATTAACATAGGTATCATAGATACCTATTATAGTAATCAGCCAAAATTATTATATCTTAACATCAGATATTGATTGAACTAAAATAATGATACATAGAGTACTATATAAAGAATAATGACATGCCAAAATATCTATAATTACATGGCTGTCCCTCTTGGGAAAACTCTTCATGTATTTATTTTTTAAGTTTTAACAAGGATTGATTTTATTACAACCTGCTTAAGATAGAAAATCGGGAGAAACAGAAAAGAAGAGAAATACTTCCTGTTCTGTTTAGGAAATGGGAGTTTAAGTCTCAAGCTGGTGGTTCCTAACTACAGCTGTTACACTAGCAAAGACTAATTTAATCCTTAGACAATGGGGTGGGGCAGGTGAGATGGGTGAGGCCTACTAAAACCCAGGCAGCCTCTAGGACCTCCTTTCGTCAGACTAATCTTTCATAATTTCTGTCTTTACCCTCACATAAAGAGTTTGCAGATCTTTACCACTTCAAAGGATAAAATGGATTTAGATAGCCTCTCCTAGACTTTAAAAGAGAAGGCAGATTTTGATAACCCCTCCTCTATCTTCTAATCCTGTAACTTAAAGTTAAAAAGGAGGTCTGGTGCCTAGAGAAGCTTATCTGTTTTTTCAGTTTACTTCATGGTTTTAACTTCTGAGCCTGGCTCTTTTGATATTTGTTAAACACACACACACACACACACACACACACACACACACACACACACACACACACACACACAATTTCTCTGTCTTCTCATCTACTCCTAAATGACATTGGTCCCTTTTAACTTTTTGTTCTCTTTTTCTTTTTCTTTTTTGTGCTGGTCTTACAGCTTGAAATTAGGCCCCCCGGGCCCTGTCCCTGAGCTTTTTATTGAAAGCGAGTGCTCTACCACTTGAGCCACAGCTCCACCTGCATTTGGGTGGTTAATTGGAGATAAGAGATGCAAGAAAATTTTGCCTGAGCTGGCTTCAAATTTTGACAGCCTTCAGAGTGGTTGTAGGGGTTAACTACTGGCCCTGGCCTGGTCCTTTTCAATATGAAACGAGATGCAGAGAAGGACTGTTTTCTGTAAGTGCTTGCTGTTGAAAGTGGATTGTTTTTCCCTGCCTGGAAAAGGGGAAACAAAAAGTTGTTTTCCTATATAAAAGAGGAGGTGACATGGAAATTTTAATTGTCAGGATATTTGGTTAATAGGCTACCACTATCTCAGGATCAGAAGACATTAAGTTAGCCCTTTAATGAAAAGGAAGTCAAAGAGACATTAGCAAAAAAAAAAAAAATCCCTTAAAAGAATATTTCCTATACAGATCAGCATTGAGGAATTGTAATGTCTATAGATTTCACATATTGAGGTTGATAGCCATAGTAAAGACGGCATCCAATTTCCATCTGTCTTCTATTTTAGATGTAATGTTTAGATCAGTTACTCTTATGGATAAGATTTTACTGTAATGCCCAGTGTCTCCTGGAGGGAGACACTTTAATGACTCGTAGGAATAAGATTCTTCACTTGATGAATCTGGTTCTGTGGTTAAGAACTTAACAGAAGTAAGATTTGTTTTTGAAATGTAAATCTAAATGCAACAGCATCTTATTGAAAAATAAGACATAGGCTATAGATTTTTGTTCCTTCCCATAGAATAAAAACTTTCAATGCCCTGTCTTGACATTTAGTTTCTCAAAGATTTACCTAAATCTGAGTTCCCAGGAGAAGGGATGATACCACCCAACATTTAAATTTGAGGGGCTTTTGATGTTGACCATTTTGCTCCAGGTATTGACCGCCAAGTTCTGGGCTGTCTCACAAAGGGGCTTTGTTATTACTGCAAAACCAGGGTTCAAATCTTAAAGGACCCTGGCATTTCCAGATAAGTTTTGCGCTGTTTCTCTGAGACAGCGTTAGTATTAAGAAGACCTTTTGTTTTTTATGATCAAAAGTTAGGTGCACTGACATTATAATGTGGCTCTAATTGATTTTCCTTTTGAGTATGGTGACATCTCAAATGGGGTTTACGTTCATCTTTGACATGGACATCATCAGCAAAGGCTTCAGCTGCTGTCCAAATGCTTTGCTTCCCTTAGGCCTGCAACAGACTGAGAACAGAACATCTAAATCCTTCCAGGTTGGGCCAAAAGTAATTGTTATAACCTTAAATCCATCTAAGAATTTTCTAGGTTCCTCGGAAAAGATCCAAGTTTTTCTTTACAATGAGACATTGCAGCCCTCAGGAAAAAAAATGTTGTGCATAGAGAATTTTGGACAATTTTACCTATCATTTACAAAATTAAGAACAGCTGGAGAACAGTACTAAAATCGAAGCTTTCATTTACAGGCCGGCATTTTCCATTTTCTAATTTATATTGATGCCATATTGCACTACAATGATAGACTAATGTCTTTTTCGTAGAGTTCTGAGGCTTTGGAACCCAGTGTAGGCATATGGAGAGGAATACTGGCAATGGTTCTTATTTCATTTTCCTCATGACCAGAGAGAAAGACAGAAGAAAATGAAAGAGAAGGGCGCATGGCTTCCATAATTACTTGAGGGACTGAGGAATTCATCCCCTCTGATTTCCTTTATTATGAACCTTTTACTCAGTACCCTTAAGAGACATTTCCTTATACCTTGAATCAGGATTAATAAACACACACTGGTATTGTAGGGAGATATTCCTTCCTTATCAGTACATTTATCCAGTCTTTTATTCCTGAACTTTCTGAACTTCCATGTGTAGGCATTCTTTATGAAAATGGGTGAGGGCTTCCCTCTGCTTTCCAAATTCTGCCCCAAACCCTGGGTCCTTGAGAACTACTTACGAAAAGCAACTCAAGTGTCTCATAAAAAGGAGAGTCTCACAAGGTGCAAGTTGTAGCTAGGATTTGTTGTAGGATAACAGGGTTAAAGTAAGGAGAAATAGAACAAGAAAAATTTCCTGGCTCCCCCATTCAGAAAATGGGAGCTCAAGACTGTTACACTAAAGTGTTCATGATGGGAAGGCAGAAAGATCTGGGGTAGAGGGGGTGCTTTTCTGGCTCAAGAGCTAGTGAGTATAAAGATTCGAGAACTGCTTCATCTCCAGTCCACTTGGCATTTTTCCTACAAATTTAACAGCTGTTCCAGCTTCCTTCCAGCTGTCAGAAAGCCTGTTAGGGTTGTCAGCCATAGATTTGGCAGAGATGACCATCTGTAAATTTTACACAATAAAATAATTTTATAATAGGCAAACCATGTTGCTGGTTTCAAAAGTAGCAGAGAGCAGGCTCAGGATTTGACTTAACTTGGCGAGTAACACTCTACAGAGCTGAAAATAAAAAGAAAACGGACCGCCATAAAAACATTAAAACACAAACAGTAAATTTGCTTATGATGAAAACTTACAGTGTATTCCTTATGATGAAAACTTACAGTGTATTCATGTTCTAATGCTTGGCTTTCGTATTAGAACATGAATCAGTATCAAGTTCAAGAACCTTGTCTTCGCTGAGTACCTATAGCTTAAGCCTGTGATCCTAAATATTCAGAAGGCTGAGTTCTGAGGACCATGGTTCAAAGCCAGCCCAGGTAGAAAAGTCTGTGAGACTTTTATTTCAGATTAACCACCAAAAAAAAAAAAAAAAAAAAAAAAAGTCAGAAGTGGAACTGTGGCTCAGCAGAAAAGCTAAGAGCCAGCAAGCAGGCCCTGAGTTCAAGCCCTTGTAGTGGCACACACAGACACAGACACAGTCAGACACACAGAACAGTCACACAGACAGACACACGGACCTAGTCTTTCCAAGTAAAGTGACAGCCACAGCTCCCCCACCAAACCCACAATTCCTCATCACACAGACCGTGGAATTTATTACTTAGCCTTGAGAAAGGGCTGATGTTCACCTTCAAGAACCAGTGCGCCATTCTTTGTGGAAATCCACCATCATGCGGAAGACTACAGTTTCAACATATATATTATAATACGATAGATTCATGTTTCCATTCCAAAAAATTTTATCCAGTTACTTTATAAACTACTTGTCATCAGAAAGTTTTCTAGGCAGCAGATTCCACTGTGTAGAGATCAATTCCCTGGTGGCAAATTGCCTCTACTTCCAGATAGAGGTAATTCCATACCGTAATCCTTGAGTGAGGTGATGGAGCATTTAATCCTTTCCCAGGCTAGACTGCAAACCTGATGGGTCCCGAGGCAACTTAACTGTGTAGAAAGAATCAAAAACTAAATGCTGTTCGTGGCTTCTTAAAGCATCTCTGTGAACGTGTCAGAAATATTCTTTTGTGTGTTGTGTGTGCGCGAGTGTGCCAAGTGCACCAGCCATGGATACACTTCTCCACTATTCCTCTCTTGCATCTGGAAAAGCCAACAGTTGAAAGGCCAGGAGATGAGCATGCTCAGTGGCTGGGGCCGCTTTCTGAGCACCAGGCCAGCTTTGCTCTGCTCTAGCTGTAGATTCAGCGAGCAGCGGAGACCTCCGGCTGCAGCTGACGCCGGTTCCTGGAAAGCTCATCCCTGCGCAGTTACGTGCGGGCTTGCGGGTCTCCAGCTGCAGCGATCGCGAGGGTGAAGGGCATCCGCAGCTGAGACTGATCTGTGGGCTCAGAACCCGGGTTGGGTCCACCTCTTGCCCACACCTCAGTCCCGCGCTTAAAGAGGCTTCTGCATGAGTGAGCAGAAATGACAGGATCTGGGTGGCGGTGAGCAGGCACGCACCCGGAGGGCGAGCCCGGGGAGGGGGAGGTAGAAGAGGAGGAGGAGGAGGAGGAGGAGGAGTGTTGCCTGGGGAGGAAAGTGTCTGAGGAAGATTCCTGCCCCAGCTCGATTACTGCCGTCTTCACTTTGGTGACCCTGGCGTTCTCGGCTCTTCACCTGGGAGAGATGGTTGTGGTGCTCACCAAGCTGGTGCACTGTCTCCACCACAGGTAAGGGGAGCATCGGGCACGCTGCTTCCGCTGTTGGCATGGCAAGGGTCAGCCTTGTAACTATTGCTTTTATTCTTGCATTCTTAGTTCTTAGACGGTGGAGGTGGGGGAGGCGGGGACTGGGAGAAGGTGATTTGGGGTGAGTAAGCATGGTTAAAGCATGAGTGTTCTGTCCAATTTCTGTTTTTCTGATCAGCTTGATAGAATTTTGCCTCGAATCTCTTGCATTTGTAAGATGAGGTTAAGGGTACTTAATTAGTTTTTGTTTTTTTAAAGAGCGCTATTATTCTAGAGAACAGAACTTCATTCGAGGTAGCTAAACTTGATAGAATAATTTTCTGGATAATTTACCATTTCACTTACAGCCCCAAAGGACAACAGTTAAGATTCAGCCTTAACCTTGATTAGCATTGAACTTAAGCTGGCTAGTGGAAAGGTCTGGACTACAATTATCTAGTGATGTTTTTTCTTAAGTGTCCAAGGTTTATTTTTGAGATAAATAATAGGACCTTAGTGAAAACTTAGACTAATTAGAAATTAGCAGCGATTCTTTGTTGAGTATGAGAGGCCCTGCAGGGGCCATTGATCAAATGTAAAGCAACACTTTGAAAATGTAGCTTTGGGTTTGTGTGTTTGCTGGAAATCATGGAGTCAATTCTTTAGATGGCTCTTCACAGAAAAGAAATGAAATGTGTCCGGAAACTTTAAAAGTTAAAGCAATGTCATTTGAGTAGCAATACATTTAACTAAGCTCTGCCCAAACTACCAAATTCTATTTAGTAATACCCACACTTTCAATTGCTCTCCATTTGGCTGGATGTTTAGAAGAAGGAAACAGATTTTATTTCTATGTTTTCAGTTTTATTTATGATCTTTCAGTAGTTGCAGAAAGGGGTTACAATTCAACATACCAGTTTATGAGTTCAGTGTCTCTTGATCAATATCACTCCCTTTATCATTCTCCCTCATCCTTCTCAATCCCACAGGAAGCAAATGTTTAAAGTAAGTAGGTAATTGTAGACCTACAAATATGGCTTAACCTTAATAATTGTAATCAATGTGGCAGAACATGCCTAGATTACTCTTGGCTTTCTTTAGTTATTGCTTTAAAATGAACTTACCAATGACTTAGTTCAAATAGTAACATTTCTCTGATATCAAAACTACAATACAAATCATACAGTGAAACAGGGAGAAAAAGATAGGGGTGTATGTGATGCTGAGGGGTAAATATTTGGGGAAAAGCTGTAAGTTCTGGCTAGTTGATTGCTTTTTAAGAACCCTCATTTTATGTTTATAATTCATTCTCCTGTGTGTCATTTTCTTAAAGACAAAATGCACTGTAGGCTCAAAATCTGCCTCATTATTGAATCTATGTTTCCCAGATGCACTTGCTCTTTTCCAGAGCAGAGCTAATCATGGTGTGAACTCTGGCCATACTCACAAAATTAAGACAGAGAGACAAGGCTAGGAAGGTGTGTCTCAGCTCTGAAATGAATCAATACAGGTAATCATTTCAGCCAGTGCACACATTCTTACAAAGCTGCAGAAAAGGGAGAAAGGCCACAAACTTGAAGATACTGCCTTTAGGGAGAGGGAGTGAGGGGTCCACCTGCTTCAGAGTTAACAATCCCCATTGGGAGATTATTTCGTGGGGTTAGAACCTAACTGCCTTCAGTCAACAGGCTTTGCCCTACAAAAGGGAGAAAGTTCTTTAAAGTTTAATTATTTGTCTGGAAGTTTCGAGAAATCTATTCCTTCCTCCCTTTTTGGTGTAAATGCTGAGGTGCTATCACCAGCTACATCCCACTTGTGAGTTCTGAGAGTAACCTGTGGGCAGACAAAAGCTATCTGGGGCCGATGTTAGCCTGGCTTCTGACCGTTACCTGTTCCCACTGCCTTCCTCTTGCAAGTACTCTGTCATGGAATTAACATAAGAAACGCTCTTTTCAGAAGCTCCCTAAGACCCAAGATCTTACTGGTAACAACAGCTCCCCGCAGTCCCTTGCCATCTGCAACTTGCTCTTTCTGTACTGTGGTTTCTAAATCCCTTTGTAAGTGACCATTCCTATGCTACTTAGATGTAAACTGTATTCTCCTGTTACATGCTACAATCAGCCATCACTTACAATATCTTCATCATATGGAAGGAAATAAATGGGAAAAGGTATTTCCATATTTCAATTCAGAGGAGATACAGGCAGTTCAGTCTTTCCCTCTCCTTCCCAACCTATGTTTAATTGGGACACAAACAAGAGTTCCATTCCAGAACAAGTCATTCTGCTTCCCAGGGGATGAGAATAGTCAGGGGCTCTCTCTTCATCTGCAGTAATATGTCTTGGTCCCATTGCCCAGCACTAGTGTCTCACCCATGTCACAGAAAATGACTGAGATCTTCTAAACTCTCTTAGAATCAGTTAGCCTGTGAGGTGAATGACTGAAGTATAATGAATTTCATTTTTTTCTTTTTAACAATCCTTATACATTTAAATAAGAATGTGATGTTGTTTTATTTCTACTATTTTTGCTGTTGTTCAGATAGGCTCAATTAGTTTTTAAGATTAGAAAAAATAAGGCTTAGCTATAAAACTGTGGCTAAAACATTCACAAAACTTGGATCAGGACCTAGTCTAAGAACTTTCATTGGAAGACCTATAATCAAAAGTATTTTTATGTTTAGGAAGAGCATATAGAACTTTCTCTCCTATTCACTTTTTTTCATTAGTCTAAAAAGAGCTAATCAGTTACATTTGGGTAGTGTGCAAACTTTTAGTCCTAGTCACTGATTGGTTTTGACTTAATAAAGGAATTTTCCATTACTTAGATGATTCCTAGCTTTGGTTTTAGCAATTTAATGAAAGGATAATTGTATCTACACAGAATTAGAAATACTTAAACAGTCACTGGCATCTAGGCAAGAAGCCAGAAATAGCCTGTTAGTTCTAGGATTGCTATATTCACATTCTGAGATTGTCAGGGGTCCCCTGTTATCTTCAAGGGAGGATTTAGCATCCAGCCTAGATTGTTATTGCGAGGAATGCAATTTGAAAACAGATACATACCAAGGTTTGAGAAAATGCCTGGCATTGTTTTGTGACACTATTGGTATTGCTTGCAGCATTGTTTTGGCCAAATAGTTTAGCAACGGAGTATAAGTGGATGCCATTGTTGGAAATGTCTCCAGATACTGGAATGTCACATAGGAATAAGGGGTCACTACTCAGAAAGAACTCAGCAAGGTGAAGTTTACTTTTGCAAAAGTGCCTGCTACTAACAGGAAAACAAGTATGCAAGTGTGCTGGGCCAGCAGTCTGCCCAGGTTTAATCCCTGATAAAATTTAATTTTTCAATCTCTCCAATTGGTTAGGCTGAAAAGGATTAAAATTTTATCAGAGCAATCAACCAAAACCTGGATACCTGGCCAAAGTAGAACTTAAAAGCACTTCTTACTCAGCTGGTTCCCTACCACTTGAGCCATGTCTCCAGCCTGTAGGAAGACAATTTTTATAACAGGATGTGATTTAACTAAAAGAAGATACCATCTACTTTTAAAATGGCAGTACTGATGTCCTCTACCATGGCTGGCATCTTTCCAAATGTGCAGGTCTGGCTGAACTCTAGATATTGATCATTTTTTGATGGTGTGAAGAGTTGACAGAGAACTGGCATGGAGTATGACTTCAGACAGACCACTCAGGGAGTCCTTGCTGAAGAGATGATGTGTGATCTGATCTGGAACCAAGCTGAAGTGTGAAGGCATGTCATGGTTCTTCGATTTGTTCTAGAGATGGATATAAAGGAGTGTGGCCAGAATGGAGTGTGTGTGTGTGTGTGTGTGTGTGTGTGTGTGTGTGTGTGTGTGTGTGTGTCAGTGTGTCAGTGTGTCAGTATAATGTGTATGGAGGCAGAGAGCCAAGGTTCTATTGTTGCTCTTAGTCCCTGAAAAAGGGAACTAAAAGACTAATCGTCCTCAAGTGTCTCCAGTGTTCTTGCTTGCTTTCTTCTGGACACTAGTCACCCACCTAATGTGAGCTTGTCTTGTTTTCATGAGAGAGAGATACTGTATGTTGTACAATATAGAAAACTCACATTTAGCATAAGTTGTCCTGGATTAGAGACATGCAAGATGGGCCAACAGCAGTTCTAATCCTCTCAGCTCCATCCACAATCCAGTGACAGTAGCCAAGAGCAGTGGCTGTCTTGGATCTGTTCTTGGCAATCCAAGTCTAGTCATATTAGAAGGTCTGTCAATAAACCCATGATTCTCATCAGAATGGACTTATCGTGTGGAATCCGACTTTCCCTCCTCCTCCCTCCCCGGGGCTCAGGCTAAGGACCAAGCTCAGGTGCTTTCTTTGTAGTATGGTAGACATGAAGACTTGCAGAGTTCCACCTAATATTCCTCCAACATCATACCAGACAGAGAGAACTGGTCAGCTACAGCCTCAGTCCACTCAGTGTGGTCAGATCAAAGAAAAGCCAAGGAAGAGAACTAATTCATCAACTTCAGGCAGGCATCAGCCTCTCTGAGGATTGTGATTTTTTTTTCTTCCCAGTCCTGGGCACTGTACCTGATCTTCTTTTGCTCAAGGCTAGCACTCTACCACTTGGAGTCTCCAAGAAGGCAGCAGGCCTGGTAAAGGCTTATTGCCTTCACTTAGGCTCATATTCCCCTGCATTTCCAGCATCATTAATTAGAGAGAGACCTCTACATTTAGGAGACTTCATATCAATACCAGAGAACAGATGATGCTAAGCATGCTCCCAAAATATTGTGCACTGAAGCACAAGCACTCCAGAAACTTCTCAAGGAGCTTTTCCATCAGAGCAAGCACACAGGGCCAAGGACTGTAGCAGGGGGTTCACAATCCACAGGGAGCAGGAGAGTCATTTGTTGTAGAATTGCAAGCAATTAGTGGGAATGCCTAGGAGAAAACAGTACTGTAGAAGAGCCTATGCAAAATAGTAAATTAGCCCATAGTAAATTAGCCCATCCTCAATGATGCCACTGAAGAGGCCCAATATTTAGGAGAAAAGAAAGATACTCTCCAGAGTTCTGAGAAAAACAATGGCTTCCTCTGTGTTGAGAAACAAATAGTTGCTGCTCTAGATCATTCCAGGAAGTTTAACTGGTATTAAAAGCATTTGGAAGGCTGAGTACTAGAGGTTCACACCTAACAACTCAGGAGGCTGAGACCTGAGGATTGTGATTTTATTTTTCTTCTTCCCAGTCCTGGGCACTGTACCTGATCTTCTTGTGCTCAAGGCTAGCACTCTACCACTTGAACCACAGAGTTACTTCTGGCTTTTTTTTTTTTTTTTGAGTAGTTTATTGGAGATTAGAGCCTCTTCCACTTCTGCCTGGGGCAGGGTTTGAACCAATCCTCAGATCTCATCCTCCTGAGTAGTTAGGATTATAGGCATAAGCCACTAATGCCTGGATTAAGGATTGTGATTTTGAAGCCAGCCCAAGCAAGAAAGTCCATGAGACACATCTGCAACTAACCACCAAAAAGCTAGAAGATGAGCTGTGGCTCAAGTGGTAAAATGCCCAAGCCCTGAGTTCAAGCCCCAGTACTGGCACATATAAACACACAATGAAAGCATTTAAGGTCCACTTCTTGGAGATATTGACTTTGAAGTTGCTAAATATATTCTTGAAGCATGGAATAATGACTAACTGAAGGACAGCAATGACGTGTCAGGGTAGCTGAACTGGGTTAGTAGAGTTTCTGGAAAGCACTTTGTCAGGCCACTTAAGTTTTGACGGTGAATGATTTCCTTTTCTTTCTTCCAAGCTACACTGCTGCCAGAAGGTCTGAGTAGTCAGGTAGTCCATATCTCCCAGGGCCTGCTGGGAGTTGTAGTCCTCTGAGGTTTCACCTGCTGGGCTACAGAGGCTCCACCCTGTTCCATTCTTGATAAATTTCATAAGTATGAGTTCATAAGTTGATCTATTTTTTTGGAGGGGGGAGGAATTGAGGCGTCAGACCTGGGCTTGAACTCAGGGCTTGGGTGCTGTCCCTGATCTTCTTTTGCTCGAGTCTAAACACTCTACCGTTTAAGTCACAGCTCCACTTCTGGCTTAAAAAAAATGTGATTAGAGGTAAGAGTCTCAAGGACTTTTCTTTTCTTTCTTTTTTTTTGGGGGGGGGGTGTCCGGTCGTGGGGCCTGAACTCTTGAACTCTGGGCCTGGGCGCTGTCCCTCAGCTCTTCAGCTCAAGGCTAGCGCTCTACCACTTGAGCCATAGCACCACTTCCGGCTTTTTTCTTTTTGCTTATGTGGTGCTGAGGAATCGAACCCAGGGCCTCATGCATGCAAGGCAAGTGCTCTACCACTGAGCCACCTTCCCAGCCCTCTCAAGGACTTTTCTGATGGGCTGGCTTTAAACCACCATCCTCAGATCTCAGCCTCCTGAATAGTTGGGATTATAGGCATGAGCCACCAGGGCTTAGCTAATTGGTCTTTTTGTTTTGTGTAAAATTAATTGTGATAGAGTATTAGCTTCTTCTTTCCCCTTCCCTAGACAATGATACATATTTTAATTAAAAAAAAACTTTGTCAGTTATAGGGCTTGAATTCAGGGCCTGGGTGCTGTCACTATTTTGAAAAAGGCTAGGGTTTTACCACTTTGAACCACAGTGCCACTTCTGGTTTTCTAGTGGTTAATTGAAGAGAAGAGTTTCATAGACTTTCTTGCCTGGCCTGGGTTTGAACAACCATTCTTAGATTTCAGCCTCCTGAGTAGCTAGGATTACAGGTGTGAGCCACCAGCTCCTGGCATGAGCCTTCTTTTGCATGGCTCACATTTCACCACTCTTCCAAGGTATGGGTGGAGCAGGTGGCTCTGGAAATGGATCAGGCACTACAGAGATCACACGGCCTGGCTGCTCCAGTCATACAGGAAGAAGTCATCTGCACAACACCTACAGTGTTTTTTAAACAATGTAAAACCCCGTTGCTCTTTGTAAACTCTTGTTTTGAGAACTAGCGGCTGCTCTACCCCCTCCCCCGCCCCCCCCCCAAAAAAAAGGTCTTGTTGTTGTGTTTTTGAAGGGTAGGAATTTTTATCATAGCCTGCTCACTCACACTTTGGTTATCTTAGATTTTAGGTTACAGCCTCATACCTATAATCCTAGCTACTCAGAAGGCTGAGATATGAGGATCACAATTCAAAGCCAGCCTAGTCAAGAAAGTCTGTGACACTTATCTCTAACCACAAAAAAGCCAGAAGTGGTGGTGTGGCTCAAGTGGTAGAATGATAGCCGTCAGCAACAAAGTGAAAGCTCCAGGACATCCCTTCTCCCCATTGCTGACCCTTGCAGCAGAGATACACACTAAGGTTTGGATTGTATAGCCATTTTCCCCCTAGTACCAGGATTGAACTCAAGTACTTGTACTTCCTAGGCAAATGTCCTGCTTAGCCATGCCTGTGGCCCCGTCTTGCTTTAGTTTCTCACTTCTTGCCTGGATAGTGGTCCTCTTCTTTTAGCAGACACTCATTTCTAGCTTCTCTCATTGAGATGGTGGGGGAGACTCACTTTCCTTTCCATGGTTCATCTGGAAACGTCCTTTATTTATTTAGTTAGTTAGTTTTTGGTCAGTCATGGGGCCTGAACTCTGGGCCTGGGCACTGTCTAGCTCTTCAGCTCAAGGCTAGCTTTCTACCACTTGCACAGCACCACTCTACCATTGAGCCACCTTCCCAGCCCCTCACATTGTCCTTTTTATCTGAGTCTCCCAAGTAGCCAGGAGTACAGACATTAGTCACTGTGCCCATCAACTCCTTAAACTATATAATTCTATATTATACACTCATGAATGCCAGTGTAAAATTTTAGAAGATGAGTTTGACAAATGGCTGAGCAAGAATAACATTCGGTAGTAAGAGAGAACCATTTATTTAGTGCATTTGGATTAATTCAAGGCTCCTCCTTGCTATTCTTGGTGATGATTTTCACACTTTTTCCTTTTGTGAGTTTCAAGGCTAGAAAAGTATTTAGAGTAAAGCAGAAATGCAGGCCTGTTATTCTTACTTTTCCATAGATAGCACTTACTTATGATACCTCCTCCTCCATTGAAAAGAGTTGTTTTATTTATTTGTTTGTTTGTTTATTTATTTAATTCCTAATTCTTCTCTTTTGAGATCAGACCTGGGGTCTTTGTGGATTGTCTAGGCTGACCCTGAACTCTATTGTCTAGGCTGACCCTGAACTCTATTGTCTTGTGTTCAAGGGACCCTGCTGCCAACATACCACAAGAAGAGGAAGAGGCATGGGTCACTGCACCTTGCATCCTGAGGATTTAGGAAGTGGCTTCTAGAAAGCCACTGTACCCAGGAGATTCCAAAGTAATGGAAAATGTAAATTCATCATTACTGTTACTATTATTGTTCAAGACATATCCATTAAAAACACAGTTATTTATTTGCCTAAAACAATTGTGAGTAACTCATCACTTTTGTCTGTTGAATTTTATTTCAGATGGAAAGTTCTAGATTCTCTGCTGATTGACAGAGTGGGTGCTGTTTTTTTTGCATTGCTGGTAGGAATGTGGTTGAGGTCAATGGATTCCCAGAATAAGTATACTTTGCCATTGATCAGATTCACCCTGTGGTCATCTTTATGCTTTATTGTTGCTTTTTTAAATCCTTGGTACTTTTGTTTTAGTTTTAGTTTTGTTTTCGTTTTTGGTGCCATTACTAAGGCTTGAGCTCAGGGCCTAGGAGCTATCCCTGAGCATTTTTAGTAGCATTCTACCAGTTGAGCCATAGCTCCACATTCTGCTTTTTGTAAGCTAATAGGAGAGATGAATCTCATGAATTGCCCTGCACTGGCTGGCTTCAAACTCTGTCTCCCTAGTAGCTAGGATTACAGGTGTAAGTCACCTATGTGTTTTAAAGTACAAGGTTTTTTAGTTGTACCAACGCCTATAAATAATGAAGTTTTCATCTTGCTTTTGTGAGCTTTTAAAGTTCATTTTTAGTTTTTTGTAAATTGTGTGTGTGTGTGTGTGTGTGTGTGTGTGTGTGTGTGTGTGTGTGTGAGTGTATATGTGTGTGTATGTGTGCTGTGTGTTGTTACCAGGGCTTGAACTCAGGGCCTGGGCACTGTCTCTTAGCTTTTCCACTCAAGATACCTAACAATGGACTTATAACTCCCTTTCCAGCTTTTTGGTGGTTAATTGCAGACAAGGATCTTATAGACTTTACTACTCAAGTTGGCTTCAAACTGTGATTCTCAGATCTCTGTCTCCTGAGTAGCTGGAAATATAGGCCTAGGTACCCAGCTTCTTGTAGACTTTTTGAATGACACTTGATATACAACTGTATGAATGAGTTCTTCTCCTACTCTGAGATCTGAGAGCAAATGAAGTGCTCTATTATTTATTGAAGATGTGAGATTAGGTCACTGGATTCCCCAAACATGTTCTGATAAAATGGAATGGGTAGCTAAGTGGTAGCTGAGCAAAAGGGGCAATACTGAACAAACTTTTAAAAGATTCCTGGCCCTATCTCAGTCTTCTCTTTTTAATTTTTTATTGTTATTATAAAGGTGATATAATAGGATTACAGTTATATGAGTCAGGTAAAGAGTACATTTCTTTTTGGACAATGTCATCCCTTCCCTTATACTCTCCCAGTTTTTCCCCATCACCCCAGTCTCAGTCTTCTTGAATCACAATTTCTGAGCCTGTGCATGAGCTTCCCTCTTCTCACATAGGGGCCTCATATCCATCTGTGGACATGAGTTTTGCTTGGACAATATGAGGTTTTTCAAGTCTTATTTTATCCTATTTTATTTATTTATTTTTTTTGTCATGGGGCTTGAACTCGGGGCTTGGGCATTGTCCTTGTGTTCTTCAGCTCAAGGTGAGCACTCTACCGCTTGAGCCACAGCACCACTTCCCGTTTTTTAACGGTTTATTGGAGATAAGAGTTTCACGAACTTTCCTGCCCGGGCTGGCTTTGAACCACGAACCTCAGTTCTCAGCCTCCTGAGTAGCTAGGATTAGAGGCGTGAGCCACCTCGCCCAGCTTCAAGTCTTATTTTAAAGAATACCATGTGGCAACCAGGCTATGAATAAACAGCTCATCACCCAGGTCTAGGATGGTTCTGTGTGACCCTAGCGAAGCTGGTTGGTACCTTGTCTTCTCAGGCATTGTTGGAAGGACGTGTACTGTGAATCTTGGGCTCACAAACTCCAAAGACATGAGGTGAAGGTTCTGGTCTTAGAGACTGTGCTGTGTTAGAAAGCACCAACCTCCTGCCACCCCCTGTCCTCCTGCTACTCACTGTCCATCTTCCTAATATCCACCGTCCTCTGCACAGATCTGGCTCCATGAAACCTATCTCAAAGTTTAGGTAACCAGAGAGGATTGTAGTATGGAAAAGTTCAATGGTTAGCCTAGTACTTCTGTGTATCGTTTTCATGTGGCTCTTGCCAGAAGAATAAGTTTGGGAAAGCCCAGAATGAGTTGTGGAAAGAGGCACTTCCCCTCCCCCCCCCCTCCCGTCCCACCCTCTTTCTCCTTCTGTTTCTCTCTTTATTGCTGTACTTAGGGATATCCAGGTTTTCCTCTGGAAAGGCAAAGATTTATTGCAGAAGTGAAGATTATATGAATCTCTTAGTTGAAACATGATGATGTTTAAGAGACATAAATCTCAATAAAGATATAACTCTAGGCATGGCAGAAATGTCCAAAGGCACAGGGAAACTGGTCAAGGTGGATGGTGTGTGTGTGTGTGCGTGTGTGTGTGTGTGTGTGTGTGTGTGTGTGTATGTGTGTGTGTGTGTGTGTGTGTGTGTGTGTGTGTGTGTGAAAAGAATGATAAATAGAAAGGGTGAGAAGTAAAAAGGGTGAGAGAAAGCCACTTATATGACCTTCTTCATTACTTGATAAGTATATTCTGAATAACTGTTATCTGTGAAGGACTACTACTCTAGACACTAGAGATACAGTTATAATGGTGAGAATACCAATCTAACTAGAGATAGATTCATTTTTTGCTTTCATGAAGTCTCTATTTTGATGAGAGAAAGAGAGAGAGAACATGTAAACTGTCTCAGGGTGGGGATGTAAATTAGCGCAGCCATTATGGAAGAGAGCATGGAAGTTCCTTAAAATATCAAAAATAGAACTGCCATATGGTCCAAAATTGCACCACTGGGAATATATCCAAGGAAAATGAAAGGTATCTAAATTCCTATGTGTATTGTACTGTTCACAATAGCTAAGATATGGAATCAACCTAGGTATCTAGGGATGGGTAAATTCATACAGAGAATGTGGAAGAATGAGGATACAGCATATGTGGGTGTGAAATACCATGTAAAACATCTTTGAACAATTAACATATACTTAAAAATAATGGCAGGAAGACAGGTCCTGTCTGTGGTATAAGTAGCAGCAGGACTGGGAAGGTGAAAGGAGAAGGTGAATGTGGTGAAAATCTTTTATGTACAAGTGTGCAAATGAACAATGAAGCCTATTGAGCTTCGTTTGGGAAAGGGTTGGGTCATGAGAGAGCCTGACAAAGGAGGTGAATCTTACCAAGGTGCACTCACTGTATATGGCCAGTCAAAGTGAGATTCTCATCTACCACTTATTGACACTAACAAAAATGTGCATGTGGGTGGGGCTTGATACATACACATATCCACATGCATAGGCAATGTAATTTTCACTCATTTTTAAGGACAATTATGTCATTTGCAACAGTATGGATAAATCTAAAGAACATTATGTTAAGTAAACTAAGCCAGCCACAGTAAGACCAGCTGTGTGAGATGGTATACACATGGAATTTTAAAAGGTTAAACTCATTAAAATGGAGAGCAGGAAGGGTGGGTACCTGAGGTCTAAGGTTGGAAAGCATATAGAATTTCTATTAGGAAAGATAAGTTAGAAGATAGCTTTTGTTCAACCTTGATACTTAATTGTATTTTTAAATTGTTAGTGCTAGATTGAAGTATCTCACCACCAAAAAGATACATATACAAGGTGATGTGTGTTAATTAGCTCAATTTAGTTGTCCTAGAGTTGATACATATTTTGAAATGTCGTAAATAAGTGCATAATTTTTTTGTCAAAAAATAGATTAATGAGCACCTCAGAGTATGAGATCTTTAAAGGAAGTATAGACAGTGTCAGGTAGAAGATTGTGAGCTAGGGGCTGGGAAGGTAGCTCAGCGGTAGAGTGCATGTCTTGCAAGCATGAGGCCCTGGGTTCGATTCCTCAGCACCACATAAACAGAAAAAGCCGGAAGTGGCGCTGTGGCTCCAGTGGTAGAGCGCTAGCCTTGAGCTGAGGAGCTGAGGGACAGCTCCCAGACCCAGAGTTCAGTCCCCATGACTGGCCAAAAAAAAAAAAAAAAGAAGATTATGAGCTAGAGAAGAATGGTCAGAGATAACTTTCCTTTTACACTAATGTAGCTACTACACTAACATGCTAATTTGTCAGGAGCTCATTCTCTAGAAATCACTCCTGGCCAGCTCATTGAAGACTTTGCTGCACAGGGCCATTTGTGGGGCTTAGATTGGGTCTCACGCTGTCTGTCATGTCAGTGTTGTAAGAGCAAAAATCCCCCTTCAAAATCTTGATTTGTGTTAATCAGATGCTGAAGAATGTATGATTACACCATCTTCACAGCTCTTATAAATGTTTGGCTAACTAGAGAAAAACAAAGACAAAATGCCTGTAGATGCTTATTATGGTTTTATTTAAGTTTTCATGGTCGGTCATGGGGCTTGAACTCTGAGCCTGGGTGCTGACCCTGAGCTCTTGAGCTCAAGGTGAGCGCTCTATTAATTGGGTCACAGTGCAACTTCTAGTTTTCTGGTGGTTAATTGGAAGTAAATTTCTTGCAGATTTTCCTCCCCAGCTGGCTTCAAGCCTTGATCTTTAGATCTCAGTCTCCTGAAATGCTGGGATTAGTCATGAGCCACTCGCACTCAGCAAGATGCTGTAATTTTTTTTTTTTTAAACATCAAATTAGAGCATCCAGCAAGAGATTCCTGCTTTGGCCTGAGCGTGCCCTCCCCTAATTGGTAGGTTGACATCATAATTTTCATATCATGATAGTAAGAAATATTTGGGGAGGTCAGGAGGTCATGAGGACAAGCTTTCACAATTGTGATCCATGCCCTTTATAAAGATCTCAGGGAACTAGGGAGACCTTCAAGCAGAGAGAGCAAGAGGCCGTGAGTGTGAACTAGAATGTACCCTCCACAGGCATCCAATCTGTCTTGATGTTGACTGGACTTCTCAGCTCCCAGTGTGAAAAGTCTTTAGTTATTATTCACCTAGTTTATAATATCTTCATTATAAACAGCCCAAACATTAAAGCAAATCCTTAATAGACACTTTTCAAATTTTAAGTAAGTTTTTAGATGGATAGAGTAAAAACATTTGCTTTACAACCTGGAGCTGTCAGCATATTGGTCAATCTGATTCACTTATTCTCATTTTATTCTTAAAAACAGACAGAGAATTTGAACAATTTGCTTTTGGAGATGGAGATTGTATCATTTTGAAGTGAATCTGTTTCAATCACTTGTAAAAAAATAATCTAGGGATTAGAAACATCCTTTTTTCTTTTTCTTTTTCTTTTTTCTTTCTTTCTTTCTTTTTCTTCCTTCCTTCTTCCTTGCTTCTTTCCTTCCTCTTTTTTTCCTCCTTTCTTTCCTTCCTTCCTTCCTTCCTTTCTTTCTTTCTTTCTTTCTTTCTTTCTTTCTTTCTTTCTTTCTTTCTTTCTTTCTTTCTTTCTTTCTTTCTTTTCTTCCTTCCTTCCTTCCTTCCTTCCTTCCTTCCTTCCTTCCTTCCTTCCTTCCTTCCTTCCTTCCTTCCTTCCTTCCTTCTCTTTCCCAATCCTGGGGCTTGAAGTCAGGGCCTAGGCACAGTCCCTGGGCTTTTGTGCTCAAGGTTAACACTCTACCATTTTTTTTCATAGTCAATTTGTTTTTTTCTGTGTATATTTTTTCATTATAAAATGTGTACATTTTTTAATTGTAAAAATGCTGTACAGAGGGGTTACAGTTATATGAGCAAGGTAATGAGTACATTTCCTATTGAGTGTTGTTGCCTCCTCCTTTGTTTTCCCCCTACACTCTACCATTTTGAGCCACAGCTCCACTTCAGCATTATTTTGCTGGTTAAATGAAGATAAGTCTCATGGCCTTTCCTGCCTGGGGTGGCTTTGAACCATGATCCTTAGAACTAAGCCTCCTGAATAGCTAGGATTATAGGTAGGAGCCACTAGCACCCAGTTAGAAGCATCCTTCCTAAAACTTTTATTTATATTTATATTTTATTTACTTCTGTATTCATGTTGGGATAGGCTGGGGATTCAATCCAGAGCCTGTGAATGGAAGACATTCAGGGCAAGCACTCTACCAGTGAACTGCATGCTTAGTCCTTATTTCTGGCTTTGGCTTTGAATACCTACCCCCCACCCCGCCCCCCATTTATACTATTTCTCTGACCATATTCCTCTGGTTTCAGTTTCTCATCTGCTCAGTCTGTATGGTTACTCTCCTGGAATCCCAGTAAGGAATAAGTAGCATCATAAACACAAGCATATGTGCAGGCCTATAGAGGACTGAGGCATGGCTCAAAAGTGGTGGAGGGTCAGCCTATTGAGCACGATGCCCTAACTTCAAACCCTATTACCTCAACAACAACAAAAAACGAAACAGTATTATTTAAAGTACATTTATTATTGTTTAAACGAAACCAGACATACTCCTATCCAAAATATCTTTCAAGATTATATTTTATATAAACATAATAGAAGCTCCCCAAATTATTTCCAAATTATTTCTGATTAAGGTAATCAGCCTCTATACTGTAGTAGCCTTTTTTCAAAGCTCAGGTTTTGTTAAATATTAATACTGTTGTTAGTACATGTACCATTTTTTGATTTGTTTTGTCTTTGCCTCTAGATTACACTAATATTTCAGATGTACAATAGGTGATGTGGCACACTTAATCCTCACAAAACCACCCATTACAGGTACTATCATCCCTGCTTGACAGATGTTGAAAGGCAAGTAGAAAATGTGAAGGCACGTGTCCAGGAAGTGGAGGATGGGAGCTGGGACTACTCTGCCAGCATTGTAGCCATATATTGCTCTCACTTATCACTCTGCACCTCTCCCATTCCTCACGCATTGCAGGGGAAGATCAGCTAGTAGAAAGACACTAGTTACTACAGTCTATGTCTGATTGTATGGGGTGCTGATCTAGTGGAGGACTGGCCTCTGAGATCTCCATTATTTTAAGGGATACTACTAATTCAGTATTAAAAGGCATAGCATTAATTAGCTGTGTTCCCAGCCTGGAGTCCCTTTTCTAGACACATTGTACATCATCGTTAAACATTTCCTTTGGATAGACCCTGAGCTAGATACATCCAGCTGCCTGTGATAGATAGGTTCCCCATTTTACAAACATGAAACGATATTGAGTGAAGTGTATGCCTTGTCTCACATCACTTAATTGTTTCACTCCAAAGCCACTGTATTCCAAAATTTTAAAAATAGTCTTCTTGTGATAAAGGTCATGTAAAGATGGGTTATAGTTGCATAAGTCATCCAGTATGCCCAATTTTCTTTAATGTACATTATATACATTTGATTTGTGCTGCTGAATCTAGTAATGATGAATATTAGGTTAAAATCATTTTCATTGCTCAGTATCCCAGACTAGAATCAAATCCTACATCTATCAGTAATTGTGCTTCACCTCTGTATAGCAGTGAACTTCATGTGAAAAATGAGGATATTGGATTAGATGCCATTTCTAGTCTGGCTTTCAGCTTTTCTTTTCTTTCTTTTTTTTTAAGTCTGCACTGGGTTTGAGAATTTAGCTGAAGATTCTCTTGAGTGCTACCACTAGATGGCGCATGAGAACAAAAGAGTGGGAGACATTTAAAGGATACATGTAACCTTTATTTCAAATTGTGATAGAATTTATTTTCTAAAGTGGATCATTGATAATTTCAGGCTACCGACAACTAACGTAAGGAACACATGAGCTTATATTTTGCCAATATGAAACTCTGCATCATTCCCAATTTGGAGTCTAAATTGGATAAATCTAAGCAGACAGTCAATTCTTTGTTTGGCAGAACATGAATGATACATATTTATTAGCATTATTTCCATCAAACAACTTTGGGCCTAACTACAGCAAAATTAAGGTAAATAAAATATGTGATACTGATGTCTGAGTCAAGGAATAGTCTTATAAACTCTAAAATGAATCCTCATGCTTTTTGGATGGAAAAAAATATATGTTATCAGGAACAGGGCTTTTTCATTACACAAAGCATAAAGAAGGTAACAATCCCCAACACTTCAAAAAATATGGGAAAAAGCAATATTCATTGATTCTCTAGTGTTCTGGTTTTAGTCATGAAACTTGTAGACATACAGCTGTGTTAATTCAATGTGTACTTTAACTATTATTTCAATTCTTTGTGTGTGTGTGTGTGTGTGTGTGAGGTCGTGGGGCCTGAACTCTGGGCCTGGGCACTGTCCCTCAGCTCTTCAGCTCAAGGCTAGCCCTCTACCACTTGAGCCATAGGACCACTTCTGGCTTTTTTCTTTTTGCTTATGTGGTGCTGAGGAATCGAACCCAGGGCCTCAGGCATGCAAGGCAAGTGCTCTACCACTGAGCCACCTTCCCAGCCCGTTTCAATTCTTTTTTTTTTCACTTTCCTTTTAGTTACCTGGCTTCCATTGGGCCATAGAGTATAGGGGTGGAGCAAAAGAGAGTAAAAGATAGCAAAACAAGTTGGAAAATCAAGAGAAAACATTACACTAGTAGAGACAAAGAATGAAATATTCAGATTAGATGATTTAGTGAAACCTGAGTGGGTATAATTTTATTTCATTTTATGAATGTTTCCAAAGGCATACTTAGAGTTGTAGTCATGTTTAGAAGGATTAGTTTAGGCCCTGTTCCTTCAAACAAGCAAAAACTACAATTAGGAACAGCTTTCTAGGAGAGAAGAAAACTAACATTGTGGAGGAAAAGTCTGAAGGGTTTCCATTATTCTGGACAACTATATAAACCATAAAAGGCCAAGCACTGGGAGTAATAATGAGTCAATTGTTCTTAAAATTTTTCAGTTAATTTCTTGACTATTTACTTGTGATTCACATTTGCTACTGTTCATGTTTGACATTCCATTTAATTCTCCAACTTATTCTGTGAGGGAGGAGCTTTGACTATTAGCCTATTTTAAATGTAAGAATACTGAGGATTATTTGAGGTCAATTAATAAGCCTAGGATCTTGTGGTTGCTAAGAAGAGGAAAGAATTCTGATTTTTAAAAAAAATTTATGTACTTATTTATTGTTGGTCCTGGGTCTTGAACTCAGGGTTTGGGCACTGTCCTTGAGCCTCTCTACCACTTGAGCCACAGCACCACTCCTTTGGTGATAAGAGTCTTCCTGGGCTGGCTTGGAACCAAGATCCTCAGATCTCAGCCTCCTTAGTAGTTAGGATTACAGGCATGAGCCACCAGCGCCTGCCTTGTATCCTTTCTCCCTGTACCAGTGGCCCTAGTGGCTCCAGTAATCTCTGGACATTATTGATCACTTAGAGAAAAAGAGAGAGCTAGCTATCTCATCCAAATTTCACTATCCCTCACAGTCTAGGTAGATAAAATAGGTTATTTAATATGTAGGGACTACTTTCTTTGGCTTGAACAATTCATCTCAAATCCTATCCAAAATTGTATGCAATTTATCTTGTGGAGATGATGAACCTATCTTGATGATTTCTAGTTTTCAGTGTTAACACAAATACTAAAAAAAAAAAAAAAAATAGGGTGGGAAATACAACTTGTTTCAGCCCCCAGATCATTGATGACAGCAGACAGCCTTACCTACCTGCTCACCTGGTATGGAAGAAAGTTGCTCATAAATTACTTCTTTAAAATAATGACTTCTTTAGCTTAACTCAGGAGGTGAGTGGGTGAAAGATTATTATGAAATATGTTATTTTGGCCCCAAGTTCTAGGGAGGCCCTGAAATACAGGAGGCAGCACATTTTTATGCTAAATCTGCTTCTTAACTAGCAGGTGAAACCAGGCAAGTCCCTTAACCACAGAGTCTCAGAAATCTCATCTGGTCTCTTCCCAGGGAGCCTGGTGTACTTTAACACCTTTCCACGCTTGAACGTCCCAGGGTTCCTGGGCTTCTTTCTATACTTGAAGACAGTGCCTGAATATAGAGTACACAAGTTTTAATCAAAGCCAAAAATTATTTCAAGCCAGTGCTTTAATTAATACTCAAAATTCTTAGAGATACTTAAAGCTCCAAAGGAAAGCTGATCATGATGGAAAACTGGGTGAGTAATTAATTGCAGATGATTGAAACTCTTCTGCCTGCTCTCCCCCTCCCCCCTCCCCTTCAGGAGCACAGGAGTAGATAAGCAATAAAATAGAATTGACTTCTTCCCCTGCATGTTGAAAAGTGGCTGAAAGAAACTTCTGCTAATCAGGCCCATTATATTTATGTATGAAATACAAAGATGAGTAAGTTCTTGAACTTGTTATCCAGTAACATCAATAAAACTTGTATAGACATTTTCTTGGTCTGAGGGTATAGCTCAATGGTAGAGAACTTGCCTAGCATGATCAAACCTAGGACCGCACACATGGTAGACATGTTCTCCAGCACTGAGATACATCTGTGTGTGTATACATAGCATATAGCATATATGATGTTTTTTCTGTTGGTTGTGGGAGACTTGAACTCAGGGCCAAGCTCTGTCCTTGAGTTCTTTTGCTTAAGATTAGCCCATTTTGAGCTACCACTTCACTCTTGGTTTTTGAGTGGTTAATTGGAGATAAGAGTCTCATGAAGACTTTTCTGTATGGGTTGGCTTTGAACTGGGATCCTCAGATCTCAGCCTTCTGAGTAGCTAGGATACAGGCATGAGCTGCAGGTGTCTGGCCATATATATTATTCACATAATATACATTATGTTATATAAAATATACTACTTATATTCTTTATGTGATTCCGAAAGCTTGGCTATTGGAACAGTACTGCAATTAACTCCTTCAGGTAAATGCCCAAGAGTATATATAACAGGGTCATAAGGTAGGTCTACATTTTATTTTTTTAATGAATATTGATAGTGCTTGCAGTACTTTTAAATTTCTAGCAACAATGTATGAGTTTCCCACTATCCCCTGAAATCTTTCCCAGTATTTTTTTTTTGGGGGGGGGGTCCGGTCGTGGGGCCTGAACTCTGGGCCTGGGCACTTGTCCCTCAGCTCTTTTTTTGGGGGGGGGTCCGGACTTGGGGCCTGAACTCTGGGCCTGGGCGCTGTCCCTCAGCTCTTCAGCTCAAGGCTAGCGCTCTACCACTTGAGCCACAGCGCCACTTCCGGCTTTTTTTTTTCTTTTTGCTTATGTGGTGCTGAGAAATCAAACCAAGGGCCTCAGCCGTGCAAGGCAATCACTCTACCACTGAGCCACCTTCCCAGCCCCTCCCAGTATTTTTTTAAATTGTTCTGGTTTTAATTTTTTTATTTTAATTTTTAAAAATTAATTAATTTTATTTTGCCAGTCCTGGGGGCTTGAACTCAAGGGTCTGAGCACTGTCCCTGAGATTCCTTTACTCAAGGCTTGCACTCTACCACTTGAGCCACAACACCACTTCTGGCTTTTTCTTCTTATGTGGTACTGAGGAATCAAATCCAGGGCTTCATGCATGGTAGGCAAGCACTCTACCACTGAGCCACCTTTCCAGCTCTACTTGTATTTGTTGTTTATTTTCTGGATAATTGCCATTCTCACATAGAATGTCAATATTGATTAATTGATATTTCTTTTATGGCTAAGGATGTTGAGCAGTTGCTCATGTATTTGGGAGCCTGTATTTCTGAGAGCCAAGTTGTGATATATATTTTTTTAAGAAAATGATATCATTAACTAAAATAGTAAAATTGCTGGAAAGAGATACTTGGGGGCTATAAAGAATATAACAAGTTTAAATTTGTCTTTATTGTAAAGAATAAAAAAATAGAGTGAGAAAAAAACCTAAGAGTGGGACTTGAATGAGCAAACTGGAGGCAGAGCATTATCAGAGGACTTTCAAGAAAGCTGGCCTCATGTGACATGCCATGGCAGACAGCTCCTGGGATGTACCCATGTGCATGAACCCCATAATGGGTTTGGGGAGTCTATAAATATATAAAGAGAACATTATAAGCTTATTTTTTCACAAGTGTGCCCTGAAATTGGACATTTCCTTTAAGAATGTAGACAGTAAACTACAGTAGCATTAGCAAATCTTAATAGGGCACATTTATATATTATACATCTATTGGTCGTGGAGCCTGAACTCTGGGCCTGGGTGCTGTCCCTCAGCTCTTCAGCTCAAGGCTAGCACTCTACTACTTGAGCCAAAGCACCACTTCTGGCTTTTTCTGCTTATGCGGTGCTGAGGAATCAAACCCTGGCCCTCATGTATGTAAGGCAAGCACTCTACCCCTGAGCCACCTTCCCAGTCCTGGTCACAGATAGTTTTGCATCACATAATAATTAGAAATACTGTGAAAAGCTGTTAGTGCTGGAAGTGAGAGAGGTTTATCAGAACTTCCATTAGATCTTGTTTCTGAATGTTTTAGGGCAGAAGCCCATGTGTTACAATGTTATACTTTTTAGGAACATTTCTAAAGGAGTCACTCTTAGGCGCCATCATGTTTATCATTTAAACATGTTTATCATTTAAAAAGTGAAGGTTCTGATTTTACCAGAGTAGGAAGGATACACAGGGCACAGAGTTTGAAAATTTCTGACGCAGAGATAGTTGTGGGGTCAACAGGGCAATGTACCCATGGCCTGTGAATTGCTGTATCTAAATAATGCTCACAGTAGGGTGGAGGGAAGGGCAGAAGGCCAACTTATTAATTTATAATCAGAAATAATTGTCATGCTGGGTGGTGATGGTTCATGCCTGAATTCTAACTACTCAGGAGGCTGAGCTCCTGAATTTGTGATTCAAAGCCAGTCTGGTTATCAAACTCATATCTCCAATTAACTAATAAAAAAATCAAAAGTAGAGGTATGGCTGAAGTGGTAGAGCACCGGCCTTGAGCTAAACATCAAACAAGTTTACAAGGCCGAAGTTCAAGACCTAGTACCAGCACACACAAAAAAGGAAGAAATGACTCCCACATAAATCTATAGAACTATAAAGATATGAATAAATCTATAACCAATATGGTGATTATATTTTAGCTTAGTGAGAGATGTCATACTACTCTGAGTATCTGCTAGAATAAATGAGGAGGGAACAAATCGAGCAGAGAGATTTGAATGGCCTAATTAGCAAACATGACTCCATGAGCATACTTGGACCCCAACAATGGGGACAGGTACTTTATTTTTTTAACGTGTATAAATAAACATTCATTAAAAGTGATTACAAGCCTGGTGTCTGTGGCTCACACCTGTAATCCTAGCTACTCAGAAGGCTCATATCTGAGGACTGAGGTTCAAAGCAAGACAGGGCAGGAAAGGCCGTGAGACTCTTATCTCCAATAAACTACTCAGAAAACCAGAAGTGGCGCTGTGTGCTGTGGCTCAAGTGGTAGAGTGCTTGCCTTGAGCTGAAGAGCTGAGGGACAGTGCCCAGGCCCAGAGTTCAAGCCCCATGACCGACCAAAAAAAAAAAAAAAGTAATTATATACTGGGCCAAAGACAAATTTGAAGAAATGATCAGACAAATGATTGTAAGTTAAATAAGCTAGAAATGAACAAGAGAAGAACTGTAAACTTTCCCTTTGATTTAAAATACAGAAATAAGTGTTGGTATGAATCAATTCTGATAATTAACCTAGAATTTTTTTTTAAAGAAGTTCTTTTTCTATGTGTAATACTTTTTTTTGTCTGTGACAATAAAACTAGAAGTAATAAAGCTAGATGCAAAAGTAATTATCAGAACCTAATCTCTGGGAAGGAGAGATATATTGATATATTCTTTTTTTTTAACTGTCAAGGTGATGTACAGTTATGTAAGTAAGGTAAGTAAGTAAGGTATGTATGTAGTAAGTAAGGTATGTATGTCAGTAAGATGAGTACATTTCTTTTAAAAAATTTTTATTTTATTGTAAAGATGCTGTACAGAGGGGTTACATTTACCCGAGTAAGGTACATTTCTTGTTGAACATTGTTACCCATTCCATTGTTCTTCCACTATCCCTTCCTTTCCCCACCCCCACCACGAAGTTATAAGGTTCATTTCTGACATAGTGTGCTGTTAGTATCATAGTTGCAATGGGTCATCTTTTGTACTTCTTTCAGCATCTTGTTATTTCCTTTCCCTTCCCCCAATCAGATAAATGCATATACAAGATGGAGGGTACCAGAATCAAAGACAGAGATTGCCAGGGATAAACCAATAGAAAAAGAAAAATGAAATAAAATAAGAAGAAAGAACTAGATACAGCATATTGGCGACATCAAGGCTGAAAACTTAAAAAAAAAAGTCCTGTTGTTTCCATTTTTTGACAAACTTGTTGACCCCTCTCTCAATTTTTTCCTACTCTCCTTCCTCCCCAACCAGGAGAGTTATATTCTATCAGTGAGCTAAGTAGCCAGTGGGAGAAATTTTCAAACAGACAAGAAATGTTGTTAAAAATGTAGATGAGAAAATAAAGGTAGCAGATATGAATGACATTAAAAATTAAAAGCATAATAAAGAACATCTACACTAAATGTAAAGAACTCTACAGTCATTTCTTTGAAAGGAAAATGAAATGGATAACCTTGTAGAAAAACTAAGATTTAAATAGAAGGCACAAATATCACCATAAAAGAAAACTAGAGGTCACTAGAGCTCTTTAAATACAGGCATAAGATAGTAAAGGTATACCAATGCCTTTATGCCAGTATATTTGAAAATTATAAATTCTTAGTAAGTATACCTTTAAATAAAAATGGACCTAAAACAGTGGAGTCATCTCATAGCTATAGGCTGAATTTGTAATTAAAATGTTTATATGCAAGGAACATCCTTGGCCCAGCTGGCTTCACAGAACACTTAAAAAGGTGAGTGTTTTTCAAACTCTTTGAGGTGGTAGGAAAACAGAGAGGACATCTACATTTTTTTTCCTCCTAAGACCAGAATAACCTTCCTATCAAGCACTGAAAAGTATTACAAAAAAATTGACTTGGTAATTGCTTTTCTTTTCTGTTCTTTCTTTCTTTCTTTCTTTCTTTCTTTCTTTCTTTCTTTCTTTCTTTCTTTCTTTCTTTCTTTCTTTCTTTCTTCCTTCCTTCCTTCCTTCCTTCCTTTCTTTCTTTTTCTTTCTCTCTTTCTTTCTTCCTTTCTTCCTGTCTTTCTTTCTTTTTTTTTGTAGGATGACTACCTCAGTGCATGTCATATTTTTTTCCCTTGTAGCTGAAAACAAGTTACAACAAATGTAGTGGCTAAGAAGTGATGCATTATCTTCTCTTTTCTCCATTAGCCTCACACCACAGGTCTCATGGGGCTGAAATCTATGAGTCAGGAGGGCTGCATTCCTTCCCCGGAGCTCTGGAATTCTTGCCTGTTCCAGCTTCGGGAGGCCGCCCACATTCCTTATCTCCTGGATTTCCATCTTTATCTAGTGCAGATCACGTTGCATCCTTCTGACTTCTTCTTCCACCTCCCCCTTCCACGGCTAAGCGCTCTTGTGATTAGGACGATACTCAAGTACAGCTTGTCCCTACTTCATGAGCAGCGTTTTTCTTTTGCTGTACAATATCACATTTACAGGTTCCAGAAATCAGAATATGGGTTTTCTTTTTTTCCCTGGGTAAGGATATTATTCTGTCTACTATGGAATATATTTCTATTTTGTTTATGGAGCTAGATACAACAGTAATTACCAGAACAGTGGCTTACCAACTCTGCCAATCAATAATATGTAACAACCAAACCACTCTACTTCAGAAATATAACATTAGTTTAGCACAAGTCTCCAGAGCCTCACACCTGGAATCCTAGCTATTCATGAGGCTGAGATCTCAGTTCAAAGACAGCCCAGGCAGGAAAGTCCATGAGACTCTTATCTCCAACAAACTGCTCAAAAAAAGCCAGCAGTGATGCTGTGGCTCAAGTGGTAGAGCTCTAGCCTTGAGCAAAAAAGTTCAGGGTCAGTGCTCAGGCCCCAAGTCGGGCCCATTATTTACATAATGAAATTATAGTTCATCACATTAACAAAAAGATAAAAATTATTTGATGATCTAATTTGATATACACAGTATTTTGATAAAATTTAACTCTTGTTTGTGAATTTTAAAAGTTTCTCACCCAGGCTGATAGTGGTACATACTTGTATTCTCAAGACTAGGGAGGTTGGGATAGGAAAATCAAGAGTTCAAGGCCAATTTACATTAGGTAGTAAGAACTTATTCCTCCCCATTTTTTTTGGTACCCATTAAACTAGCTAAAATTTAATTGCCAAGTGTTGATATTAGTTTAGAGTAAAATGAGCAGTCTCTTATTTTGGGGAGAACTTTCAGGCATTATCCCCTAAAGTTGAAGATATATACATATTCTGAGCCCTAGCAGACCTATTTCTACATATTCAGTTAAAATGTACTCATGAGTGAGCTAATACACACGGGATAATATTCATGATACACTATTTGTGTGGATAAGAATTACAAACAGCTCTAACTTCCATTTACAGCCGAGTGCATGAAGTGGGCTTCATAATGGAGTGCTAGGCAGCAATGAAATGAATCAAACATGCTTATTTGAACAATGTATATGGTGTGCATAATTATAAGGGAAATAAACCAGGCTGTATGCGATGAATCTTCTAGTTTTACATTTATGAGATGTTCAAAGAAACAGGTGAAACTGAAAGGAACCAGTTTTATAGATTTGTGCTGAAGTGACACTTACCTAAATAAAAAGAAGGGCAATTCTCATTGAAGTTCTGGTAGTAGTAAGTTCTGATATTAACATGAAGGGAGAAGCAAGGGGTATGTGATTTCTGGATGCTAGCAATGTCCTAATTTTGACCAAGGTGGTGGCTACTTGAGTGTTTACATTGATACATGTTGGAGAGCTCTAGTGTTCTATTTTGCACATTTGGAATGATTATGTTTGATTTGTCACAAGGTGTGTCTAGGTAGGTATGGTCAGTTCATAGCCTTGTAACTTTTAAGTTAGAAGCCATTTTATTTGTATATTCTCAGGAGCCAGGTAAGTGTAATATCTACTTGACAGGGTACCATGGAAAGGCATACCATTGAAAATAAGTGAAACAGAGGTGAAGATCACATTTCTTGTGATGCTGAGGCCCAGTTCCCTCCATGTGTAGTTGGTATGGTTCTTGTGCATTGTTTGTATAGATGCTGTCCTTTTCTAAATGTCTGTCTGCAGTTACCTCCCTGGGCATTGGATTTGCATAATTGTTTCTTAGATGTGTTGCCTCAGTGGATTAGAGGCTGGTGTGGCCTTGCTGTCCCCATGGTCTATCTGCCCTTCGCTTACTCCCCAGCAGAGAACAGTGGCTGCCACTTGGCATCTTCTATAAAAGTTCTTTGGTAACGTTTAGAAGTTCCAAACTTTTTTATTCTTTTCCTTTTGCCAAGAGAGTAAGTACTAATAACCCAATATGCACAGAGTATAACTTCAGAATTTGATACTGTAAGTTGAATTTGAAGTGGGCTTTTGGTTCTAGTATACCACTATTTTGGTTCTAGTATGCCACTAAATTGAGAGTTACATTTTCATTCATTTTTCTCTTATTCTGCATATCTGTTCTATCTTACACTTGAGTGCTGCCAGGAAAATCCAACTATTGTAGATAATCTGTGTGAAATTTCATGCCTTCTAGTTGTACCATCTGTAGCACCAAAAATCTACTCATTGCTATTTCATACATTTTCTTTTTTTGTAAAATTTATTTTCTCTCAATAGTTGGGACTAGGAGTTTGCAATTCAACGAATCAGTTTATAAGTACAATACATCTTGATCATATACTATCCATAGTTAGATTTATACAATTTGAATTATAAACACATTTCATAGTCACAAATTCTTGTTTTATACATAAAAAGGATAATTTACTGAGATGGCAATTTACGGAAAGTGATATTCTTAGGCTCTGCTTATTAACACTGTATCTCTATCACCTAGTCTGGACAATTATCTCTTTCATTGCAGCTCCTAGAGTAGCTTAGAAGAGATTTGGGCTGGGGCTAGGAATGTGGCTTAGTGGCAGAGAGCTCCTCTAGAAGAGCTATGGGCTGTAATGTGATTGAGGCAGACCTACAGAGAGCGTCCACTGTGCCCTGATCCATGTTGGATGAGTGCTGAAGATTCCATATGTAAACTTTGGGAAACCTTCATGGTTGCTGCAAGGATGAAACGAGAGAATGTGTGGAAACCATATTACCACAGTACCTGCCACATACACTCAGGCTTCACTGTTTATGAAGGTTAATACTTTGAAGTTTCAGTAGCTCTCCCTATTTCCTTCCAGCTTTTCTCTCATGGGTTTTTTGAATTCCATGCCTCCTCCTCTCCTCAGCTTCCCTCCTCCTCCCTCCTCCTCCCTCCTCTCTCTCATTCTTTTTTAAAAATAAGTTTTCACAGAGGGGTTACAGTTACATGAGCAAGGTAATGAGTACATGTCTTATCAAGCATTGTTGCCTCCTCCTTTGTTTTCCCCCTACCATCCCTTCCTTCCCACCTCCACAACTACACTCCCCCTCCCTCTTCCCCCCCCCCTAAATTGTAAAGTTTGTTTTTCAACATAGTGTGCTTCTCATTGTTAAAATGGGTCAACCTGCATCCCTGTGTAAACATTTTGTTTTTTTTTTCTCTTCCCCAAATTATACCAACATCAAATACAGTGACCCCCATTAGAATGGCTTTAATCAAGAACTCTAATAACAACAGATGCTGGAGGGGATGTGGCCAGAAGGGAACCTTACTGCATTGTTGGGTGGGAGTGTAAACTTGTTCAACCACTTTGGAAAGTAGTATGGAGGTTCCTCAAAAGACTCCACATAGAGCTCCCCTATGACCCAGCAATCCCAATTTTGGGCATTTACCCAAATGATCACAAACAAGACCATACTAAAGCTACCAGCACAACTATGTTTATTGCAGCATTATTTACCATGGCTCAGATATGGAACCAACCCAGATGCCCCTCAGGAGATGAATGGATCAAGAAAATGGAATTCTATGCCTCCATCAGAAGGAATGACATTGCCCCATTTGTTAGGAAATGGAAAGACTTGGAAAAAATTCTATTAAGTGAAGTAAGCCAGGCCCAAAGAAACATAGGTCCCATGGTTTCCCTTATCTGCAATAACTAGTATATGTCTGGAACAAGCAGAAAAGGTCAAAAGCTATGTACATATGACCATATAAGATGATGCTAAGTGAAGTCAACCCCAAGACAGTGACACAAGTGTTTTTTTTCTTTTTTTTGCTATTGTTTCTAATGTATTTATATATTGTTTCTAATGTGTTTATATGTTGTTTCTAACGTATTAATAACCATGTGATTCTTTTGTTTCTTTTCTTTGTATGTTCCTTCCCCATGGTATAACCCCTGTTTTCACTCTCCCTCATTCTCTCTCTCATGTGTATGTGCATGTGTATATATGTGTGTTAAAACTAAATGCAGCTTATTTAGTTCAGGAATAGAGGAGTAGTATGATGTGTTGGCCATGATTATAAAATAATGTAAAACAATGAAAATTGTAACTTGTGTATTTTTGTGAAATGAACTATATTGGCCATTTTTTCTTTTTCCTACTTGGATTTCCTCAACTTTTGTTGGTCATGGGGCTTGAACTTTGGGCCTGGGCACTGTCCCACAGCTTTTCAGCTCAAGGCTAGTGCTCTACCACTTGAGCCTCAGTGTGCCACTTCTGGTTTTCAGGTGGTTAATTGGAGATACAAGTCTCATGGACTTTCCTGCCAGGGCTGACTTTGAACTGCGTTCCTCAGATCTCAGCCTCCTGACTTGTTAGGATTATAGGCGTGAGCTACTGGCACCTGGCTTTATTCTCTCAACCTTGTAAGGGAGAAAAAACAATTCTATATTATTGTGATAGGAAAAAATGGAAACCTATGAACCCTAATGCTTTGAGAAAAAGGAAAAGAATCAAAGAAGCAACATTTGTCAAATCTCTTAATATCTATCCACTGGTGATCATTAGTCATGCTTTTATGTCTATTTAATTTGGCACAGGTTAATTTTCTGATTTGTCTATCTCTTTCACACAGTGTTGTCAGTGCCATTATTTTGTTTGATTAGTGATAAATGCTAGTCATAACTACCTCTTCCAGTGATAGCAGTTTCAGGGAAAAAAATGAGAAATGCTTATGAAATGAGCAGTGTTATTTCCTGTAAACCTTCCCAGTAAAATGTCATGTAGGAATAATGATTTTTGCATAGGTGTGACATTCACAAGGGTGTTTGCAGTAGATTATAATTCCCACATTTTTTTTTCCCAGTCAACTTTAAAGTCTTAGTTGAGATTTGGATTTACCTTAGAAGTTGATGACCATTCTAATTTGATAAAGCATGTAAATGGAAATTCACAGGCTGCTTCCAAGTGCAAAGCCTCTCTGAACTGTCTAGATAATGACTTCTCACTCACAGAAATGTATTGTCATTGTCTCAGCCGTCTCTGGAGGGAAGAAGTGGCTTCTAATATAAAGGAAGAGTTATTGCATGGTAGGTCAGATCTGAAGTAGCCCTCAGCTCTCAAAAAGTCTTATTTGTAGCAATCCTACTCCCTTCTTGTCCCTCCCTCAGATTCCTCTGTCAACAAGATGACAGAGGAATATGCATATGCATATTCTTCCTGTTGCTCTATTATTATTTTCATGTTCAGGTGCACCATGATGATAGTAGAGACCTGGATTGACAAGTGGCTGGAGAATTAGTTCTGCTTCTGTCTTGGCTGGCTGCGTAGCGATGTGACATCTTTGAAGCTATTTGGCTTTTTTGTTTCTATTCTGTAAACCAGAGCACTTGCACTATTTGAAGGCCACATAGACAATCTTTGCAGATACAAATTGTGACCGAATGCTGGTGCTCACACCTGTAATCCTACCTTCTCAAGAGACTGAGATCTGAGGATCATGGTTCAAAGCTAGCCTGGATTGAGCTATGGCTCAAGTAGTAGAACACTAGACTTGGGTACAAAAGCTCAGATTCAGTGCCCAGGCCCCTAAGTTCAGGCCCCAAGACTAGTACAAAAAATAAAGAAAGAAGATACAAGTCATGGTACAAAATACTTGTATGTGTACACTTGACAGGTCTGTGTGGTACTCTGAAAGTTGCTTATCTTCATGTCTGTAAAAATGGTGTCAAGGATATCAGATCTTGTTACCTTCCATAATTGGGTGAAAATATATCATTTCTTAGAGCAGTGACTCAACACACGTATCACCCAAGAATTAGCCACTGTTACTTACAATAATGGCTTTCAGACATAAAAGGAATGTGAAGCTAAAGTGCTGTAGTGCATGCCTATAATCTAGGTCTCAGAAGGCTGAAGCAGGATGGTAGCAAGTTCCAGAGGAGCAAAGGACTGTGAGTTGGAAAGCTTTTTATCTTTGTGCCTGTCCAGCTAAATGGTGAGCTCTTTGGACTTGGGCTGTTCATGTGTCCATGAGCACCTAGTACTAAGAGCCACAAGACAGAGGTGAGTATTGAATGCTTCCTAAGTGACCAAAGAGAAAAAACCCAATCTCTCCCTTCCTTTTCAATTCTTCTTGCTAAAGGACTGGATATTTTAGATTTATTTAAATAACTTTTTTTTTTTTTTTAAATCTTGTATATGTGTGCTGGTAATGGTACTTGAACTCAGGGCCTGGGAGTTGTCCTTGACCTTTTATTGCTCAAGGCTAGTGCTCTACCACTTGAACTACAGCTCTATTTCCTGGCTTTTTACTGATTAATTGGAGATAAGAATCTCAAGGACTTTTCTGCAGTGTCTGGCTTTGAGCTGCTAGCCTCAAATCTCAGCCCTGAGTAATTAGAATTACTGGATGGCTTAAATTTTATCTTTTCTTTTACTTTGGCTTGCTTTCTTTTTCTTTTTTTTTTAGAATGCTTTTGTTGATGACCATTCTACCCTATATTACTGACTCATTGTTAATGGCTCCCCCTACCAGTTAGAAAACATGTCTGCATTTTGCTTAGCACCATCTTATATGGTGGTGTGTGCATAGGTTTTGACCTTTTCTACTTGTGTGGTAATATTATCCTAGACATATACTAGGTATTGCAAATAAGGGAAACATTTCTTTGGGCCTGGCTTACTTGTTTTTGTTTTTAAAGTTCTTATGATGTACTATGTGATTTCTTTTGATGTTCTCCCCCCCCCCCCCCATAACCCCTCTTTTCACTGTGTTTGATTCTAGTACCCTGCTAGTACCCTGCATCTTGTATATACATGTTTCTAATTTGGAGAGGGGAAGGGAAATAGCAAAATGCCTAAACAAGGATACAAGTTGACTCATTGTAACAATGAGATATACAAGAGACTATGTTGAAAATGAACTTTACAACTTGGGTTGGGGGAGGAGTTGGGGAGGTGGGGAGGGAAGGGTGAAGTAAGGAGGCCAGGTCAATGAAGGAAGAAGGCCAGGTCTGGCTGGTGCCATATTGGCTACATGGTGGATTGTAGGGTCTGGCATCTTCATGCTAAGGGAAGAACACCTCCCCCACCCCCATCACCTGCCTCCTAGGTAATGGGCATGCCTGGATCCCTGGAGACAGGAGCAGGCATTTGGCTGATAGGTTACTGAATCTGTCAGTCCAGTGCCTGGGACTGGGAATTTCCTGTGGATCTGCCCCCTATTTAGGCCCAGATCAACCCAGCTGCCAGGACACCATGCCACGTGTGTCTCTGTGATCATGTCCTGTGTCCTGTCTCTTGGCTCGTCTCCAGTCATCATGGCATCCCAATTCAGCTTTCCATAGGAGCTTGGTATTGTTGGTATTGTTTTTGTTATTTCTTTCCTCTTTAGCGTGTTTCCTAGCTGTGTTATGTGTATTTGCATGCTGCAGGCCTTTATAACAACTGGTGGCCTGCAGCCTGTTAACAGTATAATAAAGACTCCAATATTCGATATTTTAAAATGTGGCTTCTGGGGATGATTTACCTTACAACAAGGGATGATAGGGGAAAAACAAAGGAAGGGGTAATAATGTTGGAGAGGAAATGTACTCATTACCTTACTCATGTAACTGTAACCCCCCCCCCCACAGTATCTTTATAATAAAAAAATTATAAATTTAATTTAAAAAAAAAGAAAACATGTCTGCATCCCTGTGAGACCTTATCAAGTATAGTGACTGGATAGGATGGGCTCTGCCATAAAGTTTCAGTACTGTAAAGTGCAGTATTTTCTGTATAGTATGAGGTTCCTCCGACATACCCACAGAGAATAATTGTGGGGGAAGGGAAGGGGGACGTGTTGATAGTGAAGAAAAGTTGTGCCTGAGCCAATGCTAATCTTAAATTTATTGTCATTTTTGGGTGGTGTGAACTAAAGCCAGTTACTCATTTTTCCCTTACTTCAAAATGGTGGCATGTCACCTGGTTTAGAACTGATTTAATGCAAAAATATGTATGAAACAAGCAACATAGTGCCTGGCATTCAAGGGATGCATTAAATATTCCTTTCCCCTTTAGAAAGCAACATGCTATCCCTCACATTCCCTTTGCTAATGATCCTATTTCATTTGTTTATTGTCATTCGGAGTTACCAGGCAGGATTTTATTTATTTATTTATTTTTAATTTTTTTTTTCTGCAGAGGGAAGTTTTTTGTGTTTTAGCCAGCAGGTGGCAACCCAATTAAAGCTAAAAGTTCACCTCATTATAATCCCAGGTAAAAACATTTGCTTTTTGCATACTAATGCTTGATGGAAATGACAGGTGAATGAAAAACATTTGGAAAGGAAGTGGAGTTGCCAACAGAGGGATTTTGAACACCGGGCCTCTGCTGGAGAAGATTGATTTTCCTGGGGCTGCTTTTGATTTCAGTACCTGCATATCACTGTCACCTGCCTTCTGAGAGGCTTGTCAGAGGAATCATCCAGATTTATGCAACATTGTGTTTAAAATAATGAATCTATTCACTTGGTTTGGCAGTTTAAAAGCAGAGTAAAAAATGAACTCATTAGTTGATAAAATACAATGGTTATAAAAAATACCATTGCATTTTATTTTCAATTTGTTTTTATGGTTTGGGTTTTTTTTTAATTTTTATTTTGTTGTCATCAGTACCTCCCCCCTCCTTTTTTTTTCCTTTCTATGATTTAGGTGCATTTTTAAGCATGTCTTTTGATGCAAAGCTTTTTTAAAAAGTGTAAATAGCTAGAACTCTTTGTAAACTGCTTTAGTGCCATTGTTTCTTTTACCTAAAAAATGATGGTAATGCCATATATTGTTATAAAGATTAAAGTAGATGACCTATGAAAAACAGTACAGTAAGTAAGAGTAAATATTGGATGTCTTTAGATGATTTCTTTTTTTGGGGGGGGGGTGGTCCGGCCATGGGGCCTGAACTCTGGGCCTGGGCGCTGTCCCTCAGCTCTTCAGCTCAAGGCTAGCGCTCTACCACTTGAGCTACAGCGCCTCTTCTGGCTTTTTTCTTTTTGCTTATGTGGTGCTGAAGAATCGAACCCAGGGCCTCAGGCATGCAAGGCAAGTTCTCTACCACTGAGCTACTTTCCCAGCCCCTAGATGATTTCTTTCATATTTATAGAATCACAAAAGGTGGAGGGATTTAGGAGGCCAGATGATCTAACCTTTTATTGTGGAGGTCTAGAAAGATTAACTTGCACAAAGTTACAGAGATATTTTGTCCTTGGAGCCAGTGATGCTTTTCATTCCAACCCTCCTGCATTACCATTAGGTTTGACTGGAGTTGGATGGTAGAGTGTCTGGCAGTGAAAAACCCAGTTTCTAGGGACAGTGGACAGGGTGGTCAGTGAGGTCATTGCCAGCCCTGGGATAACTGCATTTGGAAGTGACAAGACCTACTTACAGTCATATGAGCATGCCACTGATATTCTTTGGGCTAAAGTCAACCCTGAACAGAAAAGATAAATCTCTATTACTAAAAAACAAAGGAGGAGGTACCAATGCTTGATAGGGAATGCACTCATTACCTTACTCATGTAACTGCAACCCCTTTGAATTTTTACAATAAAAAATATACCAAAAAATCCCTTATTACTAGCTCCCTCATGGAAAGTATGACTCTTAGGCCATCTTTCTCCCAGTGAGAGCACCATTGCTAATTAGCCAGTATAGGCATGACTAATAATTACTGTCACTGTCCAGGTTGCAGGGAAAAGAGGCATTGTCAGTCACTTGTTAAAGCAGTTGTGTTACAGCTGCCTTTGTGGTTTGCAAAGACCTTTAAAGGCAGAAGGCCAGAGAAGCAAACATTTTCCATTTAGCCTGCTATTTTTGGCTGTCTAGTATCTATAGAGGCAAAGGATGATTGGATGCTGATTCTTTGTTGTTGTTGTTGTTGTTGTGAGGCCTGACCTCTGGGCCTGGGGGCTGTTCCTCAGCTCTTCAGCTCAAGGCTAGCACTCTACCACTTGAGCCACAGCACCACTTCTGGCTTTTTCTGCTTATGTGGTGCTGAGGAATCGAACCCAGTGCCTCATGCATGCAAGGCAAGTGCTCTACCACTGAGCCACCTTCCCAGCCCCTGGTTGCTGATTCCTTAATCAGTTGATAACCATCATGATCTCTCTACAAGCTACCAATGTGTGAAGTTTGAGCTACCATACCACCAGTGACATTTGACCATGCATTTATAAGCATATCATACTTTCATCATATTGGAATAAAAAGGTGTGTGGAAATTCCAGAATGCAGTTGTGACTCAGCTTGCCAGTCAGCAGGACATTATTGGATCATTGAGCCATCAGGCTTTCAGTGAGTATAGTAGCTTCCATGAACCCTTTTATGCCATTACTTTCAGCAACGATAACACTTTGGGCCTTTCAATTCTATTTGAAAGTGCTCCACACCTAAGATGGAGGTTCCAAGTTGGAAACAAGAAGCTTGAGTGCTTGGCTGTGTACCTGTACATTTCTGAGTCATCTTTTTCCACTGGAGAGATCTCCTTGACTCAAGCCTTTGTTTAAAGTCTTAAGAATTGAATTTTCATGGTCTCTGTGACCAGTACCACAGGGAGTCATGAAAACTCAATCTGAAACCCAAGGGAACAATTTAGGTTTAAGCAGAAGAGATTTAGGTGAGTAGCCTAGAAGGGCCCTCCAAGAGATGCTTACTCTTATGAAGTGGATGGCTGCCTTTGACCCTAGACCTGAGCAAAAGATACAGATGACAAATGTCTGTCTAGAATAGGCACACGAGACAAGAATGCATAAAGGCTGTTTCTGGCCCTGGAATAATTTCAAGTAGCTCAGTTAATAATGTCTCTAACGCCTAGGATTTCTAAAGCAAAGGTCTTCTAAAATTAGATACTTGTAATTTATAATTAGACTTAATTATAGTTGTTGATTAGTGATGAAAGTGGTAATTTAGTGCTGTGCCATAGAGTATTACAGACTTTGCGTCCTTCTCTTGATGTGTTTTATCATGGATTCTGAAGCTCAGTAAGGCAAAGACAGGTAGTGACTACTGACAAATTAGTTCTAATGTGATAGCAGTGATGGTTTCCTCAGGAAAGGAAGATAAAAGAATAAAATGAAAATGATTATCTTCTTATTTCAGAATGTGCAGTTAGCATTACTTTTGCTTCTCACATGATGCAGAAACATATTCACAATGACCAATTTGATGCAATAGCTCATTCTTACCACAAATGTCTAGCGCTTACCTTATTAGCTGGACATCTCAGCTGAGATCTGAAGGCTTCATCTCTCTATTAATGTTGCTTTCAAGGTCAGACTAACCCTTCCACGTCTGTTTGTGGGGAAGTGGGGCTCTTGAAGTCTTTGTCCTTGGCTAGGCCAGTGGCATTTGTACCAACCACCAATAAGGATTAGGCACTAGGTAAGGAATATTATATTGAGGATAGATAGTTGGACCTTTTCTCAAGGAATGTGCCAACCTATAGAGACTGTGTGGAGAGGAGAAGGGGTTGGTGAGAAACATATGACTTTAGTAAAGGAAGATTGGTAGGATAGAGGAAGGACCAGATGGATCAAAGGGAACATGATAGAGATGAGATGGTTATAAACCAAACTGCTGTTCATACTTCCATAATTGGACCTTTCTAGAAGATTTCTGTGAGATCTAAGTTGATACACTTTCACTTTTTAAAACGCTAAGCTGTGTATGTAATTTAGACTTGTTTTACATACTTAAAAGAACAGTTTCAGGGCTGGGGAGGTGGCTTAGTGGTAGAGTTCTTGCCTAGCATTCATGAAGGACTGGTGTGGATTCCTCAGTACCACGTATACAGAAAGCCGGAAGTGGTGATATGGCTCAAGTGGTAGAGTGCTAGCCTTGAGCAAAAACAAACTCAGAGACCATGCCCAGTCTCTGAGTTCAAACCACACACACACACACACACACACACACACACACACACACACACACACACACACACACACACACACACACACAAAAGAGCAATTCCTCTCCTTTCTCCCCTGTCTGGCTGTAATGGGACACAGTGCTGTGAATGGACAGATCAGTAGGCAAAGCCTTTCCTGTAATAGCTGACTCAGACCCAAGTGACTGAGTTACAGGCTAAGTTTTTGATCAATGTAAGAGTGGGTCACTTGGCTGGGTGCTGATGGCTCACGCCTGTAATCCTAGCTACTCAGGAGGCTGAGATCTGAGGATGGCGGTTCAAAGCCAACCCAGACAAGGAAAGTCTGTGAGACTCTTATCTTCAATTAACCACCAAAATAATGGAAGTGGCACTGGGGCTCAAGTGGTAGAGCGCTCAGCTGAAGAGCTGAGGGAGAGAGCCCAGGCTCAGAGTTCAAGCCCCACAACCGACAAAAAGAAAAAAAAAAGAAAAAAAGAAAAAGAAAAGAAAGAAAGAAAGGAAAAATAAAAGAGTGGGTCACCTTTGGAAGAATCTGTTCTTGGATCTTCCTATTATAAGAAGTTTCTGCTGAGTATGGATGGCTCACACATGTAGTCTTAGCTACTTAGGAGGCTGAGATCTGAGGACCATGGTTTAAATCTGGCTCTAGTAGCAAAGTCTAGGAGACTCTTTATCTACAATTAACCATCAAAACCCTGGAAGTGGATCTGTGGCTCAAGTGGTAAGAGTGCCAATCTTGAGTGAAAAAGCTAAGGAACAGTGCTGAGACCCTGAGTTCAATCCCTAGTACCAGCATGCACACACACAAAATTCCCATTAACAGCAGTAAAACTTTTAACACATACAACTCTGTGAACTATACACAGCCTAATGTTTCCCTTACAAAGGGTAAGATTGGGAATGCACGGAGCACTTGTATGATTAAAGTATGGACCCATGGTAAATAAAAATGAAGGCATCAAATCTAAATAAGCATGGAAGCATCTTGTCTACTTATTCAACTGAAAGATTCAAGATTGTGTGGAATGCTCTAGTCGCTTGTAAGTTGTACTTTTGAGGTTTCACAAATGATGTTGCAATGCTCAAACAATATAACACAGCACAACCTTGCTGAAGACGGAAGCTCCTAATCCCAGAGGGGGGAACTGCCCTTTTTGAACAAATGCCATGAGTGAAAATATCAAAGGATCAATATAGTCAGGACATCTGGGTTTAAATCCAAGCCCTGCTGGTTCTATTTCTTGTAAATTGCTTCATCTTTCTGACTAAATTTTCAATTTCTTCATTTGTCAAGCAACATAGAGATGAGGATGAATTAAAGTAACAGGTGAAATAATAGCATAGAGTAGCATAAAATTAATAGATGAATACATTTTCCAAGTGAGAGAATCTAAGAATGAGGGCTCACTAACTAGCTTTTTGTAAGGGAGTTATTTCACTTTTTAAAAAACCAGTATTGTACTAATTAAATGGCTGGCACTAGTTGATGTTATAGCAGATGAATTTGGTAAGTGGCCAGAGAACAAATCAGACAGGACAATAAACAACTGCATTAGCTTTATTTAAGCTATGGATAATATTTTAGTACTAACCTGGAAATCTAGGGCCAATCCAGGAAATGGAGAATTAAGAGAAAGTTCTGCAGCTAGAAAAGGTACTTAGGGATTTTTCTTCTCTTATTCATTTAAAGCTTGCTATATCAATTAATGTGACAAGTAAGTGGCTTTGATGTTCAGAAATGACCAACAAAGCTAGAGTTTGAGCTCAGTAAAACAGCACTTGGTTAAGCCTGGACAAAGCTCAATGTTTGATTCCTCATAGCATTAAATAAATAAGTAAACAAATGCATTTCCAACTGAAGCCTGTCAGGCCACAGTGGGTTTGTAGGCAAGTGCAAAAACAGACCCTTGAATGGGAGTAAAGCAAGTCCTTGTTGGGGGAATTGGGGGAATACAAGGCATATGAGGGATGTCACAGGCTTCCTGTGACTTACATACCCCTAGAAAACATTTGTCCAATGGGACTGGTCTAGCAGGATTGATTTAGTAAAAATGTTGCAGTGAGGTCAGCCAAACGACAATCCCAGAGTTTGTCCAGGAGGCCCAGCAGCAAGCCAGGGAGCGTAAAAGGTAAGGAGGTGACATGCAAAGTCTACAGGAAACCAGGACTGGGCAGTGTCCAACTGCAAAGATTTCTGTGCTACTTTGAGAAGCAGTAAGTACTTTAAGGAGCAAACAGGATGAACAGATGAAAGAATCTAGAATGGAGGTTTTCATGTTAAATTGGTTGCTTGAAGTCAGTTACTGGTTTAAACAAGAGAAAAAGAGATTCTAACTACCTGTAACTAACCTGACCCCTAAGAAAGTGAACAAATTGTACTATCCCCAAAACATCCAGGCTTTATGTCTCTCTTTCCTTTGAAGTCTTCTGTTTTCATAACCAAAACACTTAATTATTTCCTGTCCTTGAGGGTCAGGGCAGTACCCAGAGATGTTAAACAAGTGTATTAATTTTCAACCAGATAAAGGACTGTCTTCATTAAAGGTATTAACAACCTAACACACCATGAAAGAACCAAATTTGCACTTTTGGTGATATTTTAAAAAACGGATTAGTTGGTTATTTTATTTCTTCTTTTCATCGATTCTAAGATATTTGGTTTATTTAATTGATTTTAAGATGCTTGGTTTGTTCACATTGGAACATATATGAAACTGGAGTGAAACATTCTTTACCAGTGATTGGCAACGTAATGAAAGGTGGGGCCAAGAAAGGGGAGCATACAAACACTTTAGTTTATATGAAATTATATGCAGGTTAGACTAATAGCAAAATCATACATTTTTCGATCAAGGATACTTTATTTTGTTTTTGTTTGTTTTGGTCAGTCGTGGGGCAAGAACTCTAGGCCTGGCCGCTGTCCCTCAGCAATTCAGCGCAAGGCTAGTGCTCTACCACTTGAGCCACAGCGCCACTTCTGCCCTTTTCTGTTTATGTGATGCTGAGGAATCAAACCCAGGGCTTCATGCATGGGAGGCAAGCACTCTACCACTGAGCCACCTTCTCAGCCTCGGATACTTTATTTTGAATCTTGGCTCTGCCTTATTTTTGTCCATCTTAAACTGTTAATTTTTTTTTATTTTTTTTGGTCATGGGGCTTGAACTCTGGGCTTGGGCATTGTCCTTCAGCTCTTCAGCTCAAGGCAAGTGCTCTGCTGCTTGAGCCACAGTGCCACTTCCAGCTTTCTAGTGGTTTATTGGAGATAAGAGTCTCATGGACTTTCCTGCCTGGGCTGGCTTTGAACTGTGATCCTCAGTCTGCTGAGTTTCAATATTCTCATAGGTACAATGGGAATACTGGATTGTGCACAACAAAAATTAAATTAAATAAAATAAATAAAAAGCAGCTGGGCACTGGTGGCTTATGCCTATAATTCTAGCTACACAGAAGGCCTAGAACTGAGGGTCATCGTTCAAAGCCAGCCTGGGCAGAAAAAGTCCATGACACTATGTATCTTCAATTAACCACCAACAAAGCCAGAATGGCTCACGTGGTAGAACATTAGCTTTGAGTAAAAAAGCTCAGGGACAATGTCCAGGTCCTGAATTCAAGCCCCAGTACTAGCACCAAATAAATACATAAACAAATAAAATAAAAAAGGTAATAAAATAAATAGAATTCAGTGAGTATCTGTTCTTTTTATTTTCCCACCCCATCCATCAGTTTATCTGTACCTTAGAGCAGTATTGTTAGGAGCATGCCATTACTATGGTTTTGGAAAAACATTTAAGGCATGAATAAATGAAAGAGATCTCTCTGGAGTCTCTGATTCAAGTCCACCCCCAGCGTTCCCTTAAGCCTCTCTCAGGAAACCATTGGCATAGGCAAGATTTTAGCTACTCTTTTCTAATGCTTCTTCTTGGATGGCCAATGTACCCCCCTTTTACACAGTCAATAACAATGTCATATGCTGCATCCTTTCTGAAAAGAATTTTACCTCTTGCCCTCATCCTGTAAACAAGGATGGGCCTCTATTTAAAGAGGAGGAAAAGGAAGAGGGAAAAGGATGTTATATCACCTGGCCTGGCCTAACAATTTTGAAAACATGTTTTCCTTGTCTCATTGTTCACAGAAAATGTGTTCAAGATAGTGTAAATCAGATGTTCAAAAATATTGTGATTCATAAATCGATTTGTATTGTTCTTTTGCTTAGCTAGAACCATACTAAAAGAATGGATTTAAAATGAAAAATACTAGAAAAAAATCAAAGCTAGTACAATCCCTAAGTTATATAATGCTAATATATAATACTAATATAATAAATGATATGCTACTATGTATAATCATATATAATATATAATCCTATATATAATGTATTGTGATAGAACAAGACTATGAGCTTAGAGCTGCAGGCCTTAAATTATCCAGAAAAGATTATGGCTAGGTGCTATGGATATTAAAAAATATTTTATTGTTATTATAAAGGTGATTTGCAGAGCAGTTACAGTTACATAAAAAAATAGGAGATTTATTTTTTGTTCTAACAGTTTTCTTGATTCTCAGGACATATATTAACTTAGATGCACAATAATAAAATAACAAGGAAGTAGCTTCATTTCAGTAGTAAGATATTATCAAACTTAAATGAAGATCTGAGCGCCTGTTATGGGAAGTTACAGTTAGGTTTCTGAGCATGCCTTGTCTGTTTCCAGACTTTCATACAACCCAGATGTAGGTACTGAGCAGTTAGTTCACTGATGCACGTCACATGGAGGAGAAGAGAGAATATTTGCAGACTCCCTTTGAGCAACTAGTTCCCTTGGGGAGGAAAAGGGAGCATTCTTCACCATCATGTATGAAGGGAGTTATCGGTACTCTTTCTTTACCTGCCCATCCAGGCATATCCTGACCATCTGGGATCTGAGACCTTCCTGCCATCCACTTACTACTTGTTAGATATCTGCATTTATCCAGGTTAGGAAGTATAGGATAATTTAGTGTTCCTTCCATTTTTGCTTCTCCATCTGGCAGGTCCTAAGGGATCCCCTTGCTGCATTATCCCTGTACATTGTGCCTGCAGTGTGGAGGAAGAGATGAACACAGAGAGGTCTGCCACTGCTATCCTGTTGCCGTAGTGACCACTGGAATGATCTCTCTTCATCATTTCCTTCCATCTATGCTATTCACAGCCAATAAGTGTTCCTTCTCTGCCTAGACCCAATTATGTTACGCCTGTTTCTTGTTTGCTCACCTTGGATTGTGCCTCTACCACTTGTGAAATATAAACTAAATACTTGAAGGATTTTCAATAATAGTCCAATACTTGCAATTCTTCAGGAAATGGAAATCCCTGAACACTTGATACCAACCTAACTATTTTTATATTCTCTGCAGCATGTGGTTTTCAGGTTTTCTAATATTGACATTTGGTAATTGCACATACTTATGGAGTACAGTATGCTAATCTGATATACGTTAACCATATGTTTTGAAGAAGTCAGTTATCCTTAAACATTTGCTTGGGGAAAGTTGGAAATCTTGTAATTCTTTCTGAATGTATAATTTTAGGATTTGTTCCCTTTAGATAACTTCATAGTACGTTGAATACACCTTGCCTATGATGAGTAGTCAGCTAGAATTTGCTTGTTGGAATTTTGAGCTTTTTTTTTTACTGTCCTATAGACAATCTCTCTATATCTACTCATCCTCAGTACCTACTATGTTGTCATTGGTATGCTTGCTAGCATTTTCTCTAGTTATAATGTAATAAATAGCTAAAATGAAGAGCTTATGGTAAAATTATATATGAATATTGATTTCCTTGTGTTCTCTATTCTGATACCTTGATCTTGTTATTTATCTCTTTGTAGTTGTTCCCTTAGTACTGAGGTAAATCTTTATTGAGTTGTTTTTGCATATGTGATCCAGTATTAGATAGTACAAGTTAGATCCACATTTGTCTATCCTCATTGAAAATAAAGCTTTGAAGGCTGAGTTGTATCTGATTCACTGCAATCTCTCCCAGGTATGTGTATGTGTATGTGAAATGAGCCAGGGATCTGGGACTACAGAGTAGATCCCACATGTGACTGTAACGGAGCCATAAGCTGACAGGGAATTATTTTTACAGAAGTAGCCCCATAAGTCCACCATTGCTTGTACCCAGGACCTGTTCTTAGATCCATGGCAGACTCTCAGATGGGCTCATTTTATGCCTCTTGTTCACATTGAGGTGGTACAAGTTTTGCTCTGTACAAAAACCTTTGGAAACCCCCACCCCTTTTTTTTTGTCGGTTGTGGGGCTTGAACTCTGGGTCTGAGCACTGTCCCTCAGCTCTTCAGCTCAGGCGAGTGCGCTACCACTTGAGCCACAGTACCACTTCTGGCTTTTTCTGCTTATGTGGTACTGAGGAATCGCACCCAGGGCCTCAGGCATGCAAGGAAGCACTCTACCACTGAGCCACCTTCCCAGCCCCTGGAAAAAAATCTTTTTTTTTCTTTGCTGGTCCTGAGACTTGAACTCTGGGCCCAAGCATTATCCCTGAGCTTTTGCTCAAGGCTAGAGCTCTACCACTTGAGCCATAGCACAACTTCCAACTTTTTCAGAATAAATTATTGGAGATGAGAGTCTCATGGCTGGCTTTGAACTGCAGTCCTTGGATCTTAGCCTCCTGAGTAGTTAGAAGTATAGGCATGAGCCATGGGGTCCCGGCTTGAAAAAAGACTTCTTAAAAAATGTTTGGTGGTGACTCTATTGAGTTTCTTTTCATATTCCTGTAATGCATGAATGTTCCCAATAGACTACGTAAAATAGGCAGGTTCTCTTTTGAAAGGAATAAAGGACTCAGCCCATTTAACTGTTTTCTCTAAGTGATGTATTCATTTCTGTCACCATAGCTTTATTTTGATGACTTTGCAAGGTTAAAACAAATATTTGAGCTGGATAAACTTATACAAAGGAAAATCCTGATGCACTTTTTTTCATTTTCATCATTCAAAATATAGCTCTATGACTTGATTTGAATCCTTGATGATTTACATTGATAAAAAAAATTTCCCGGAACATCACAGTCAGTGTAAGATATAAACTTAAACACTTGGAATGTTAAATCACCTTCTGGGGGAAAAAATTAAGAGTGTTTCTGAATAAGTGGAAGAGGCAATATGTTATAACATGTGTGTGGAAACTCTGAGAGAATAATTCACTATTGTCCCAACAGGACTTCCTGCTTTTCTCTCATGCCAATTTGTGATAAAAGCTATGCTTTATGAATAGAGCTAGTCAGCATTGTGTGAAAGCATTCTAGGTAGGTATAAAATGTGACGTGCTTGGAAAGACAATGCTTAGATACAGTTCTGTTTTATATTTACTATTAATCCTCACAGGAATTTGACATATCTGATAATCAACATGTAATTTCATTATGGAACAAAGGAAGACATTCATCTTTCAATATCTTAAAAGAAAAAAACAAAGATTATATATATATACACACACACACACTATCTGTCTGTCTGTCTGTCTGTCTGTCTGTCTGTCTGTCTATCTATATACATACAGTTATTTACTTACCAAAAAACAGGTTGGTAAAAGTATATGTTTTTCTTTCAAGTGAGATTGATTTTTTTTTCTTTTTGTCAGTCTCTGGGCCTGGGCACTGTCTATCAGCTCTTCAGCTCAAGGCTAGTGCTCTACTACTTGAGCCACAGTGGTACTTCTGGCTTTTTCTGTTTATGTGATGTTGAGTAATTGAACCTAGGGCCTCATGTATGCAAGGCAAGCACTCTTACCACTGAGCCACCTTCCCGGCCTGAGACTGAATTTTTTTCTCACTCAATTGTAGACAACTTTCTGAGCTGGCTTTTGCTTTCTTTTTTAGAGGAGTTGAGGGTAGGTTCGAAATTTTAAAAAGCTTATTATTTAAAAGCTATGACTAAGAGCTTGACTTAGGTTATAATAGACATTTTACTGCGCATGGGACTATTGATGCAGTGTCTGATTTTAATTGTTTAGATTTCAAAAATGTATTTTTGTGACAGGATGTAGAGTCATCTGCAAATCTCAATCTTGACTTTGTAATCATTTGACAAGCTATTGTCCCAGCAATAGAAGTTTATAATTTCTTATACCTAGAAACTATAAAGAAGTCTTTTAGATTAGAAATGGATAATTTTTTAGTAGCCTCAACTTATAATATTTAATACTATCTTAAAATTTTTTGTTTTGTTTTGTTTTTTGGTTGGTCGTGGGGCTTCAACTCTGGGCTTGGGCGCTATCCCTGTGCTCTTCGGCTCAAGGTGAGCGCTCTACTGCTTGAGCCACAGCGCCACTTCCAGTTTTCTAGTGGTTTATTGGAGATAAGAGTCTCATGGACTTTCCTGCCCCGTCTGTCTTTGAACTGCAATCCTCAGATCTCAGCTTCCTGAGTAGCTAGGATTATAGACATGAGCCACCGGCACCCGGCTTCTCTTAAACTTTGAGAAGACTGAGCTCCTTGTGATTATACCTGTAAGCCTTTATAATGGACTTACTAGCCGGATTATTAAGTAAAATTATGTAAAATAATCTTTCTAGGTATTTGAGAGCATATCTCACGAGCATTAAATGTTATGATATCACTTAAAGTTTTTCTAAGAGTCAGATAAAAGACATTTGGATGCCAAGCTTTACAGTATAATCAGGAGCAATAGTTCTCTTTCAGGGTTCAATCAGAATTTGTTGACCCTCCTAGATCTTGGCTAAAAAAAAATAGATCCATATAAACAATTCCATTCTAGGAAGTGGCGCTGTGGCTCAAGTGGTAGAGCGCTCGCCTTGAGTTGAAGAGCACAGGGACAGTGCCAAGCCCCACAACCAACAAAAACAAAAACAAAAAACAAAAAAAAATTCCATTCTAAATTTTGGTATTTACTAATCTCACTGGAAATTCACAGAGAAAGAATGTAAAGCTGATGATATAAAGACACTATAGCCAATGAACTAATAAATTATATAAAAATTTTGCAGAAAGAGAACATTTTATTGCTTTGATACAAGTTGCTTTATTAGATGAGTCAAATTTAATAGATTCGAGAGAAATAGACTGGCCACCATAGCAAATAGTCAGAAAGGCATCAAGGTATACAGTAATTCCAAAAACATTAAAAATGTGTTTCTTAGTATAGAAGGAACATAATATTTATAGATGTATTTTAGTGTATGTGTATGTATGTATGTATTACAATAAACTATAGCTCATATGCTTAAAAATATTCTAAAAACAATGGTTATTTCCAGGAAAAATGAAACATATGATGGTCAAACCAGGGTCAATGTCAATTCTTCCAAAATAAATTTTCACAAGGATTGTTTCTCTTTTCTATATCATTTGTTTTCATTTTGATGGTAACAATGATAGAAAGTTCTGGTTTTCCAAAGCCACACTCAGATGGGCCTATGCTAAGTCTGGCCCATCTCAACTCCTCCAGGACCCTGAGTTGAAGTTGTGTCAAGACAAGAACTACTCTCTTGTCTCAACTTTGCAAAAGTGTTCTGAGATGTTGTTCACAAAAACTTTGAGCAGGGGTTGTCCGTCCCTCCCTCCTTTCTACCCTCTCTACCACAACAAACAATTGTAGCATTCAAATGATGGAATTTAAAAATTGGTCTAGCATTTCAGTTTTCAACGTTGGCTGACTGTGCATAAATACTCTGCTTGTCTGTCTCTTTCAAAATAAAAGGATTCATTCAGCTGAATAAAAGAATTACTATTAAATAAGTAAAGCCCTACCTCCATTAAATTCCTCTTTGAAATTATCTTGAAGGAGGGGATTTTCTTTTCACCTACAAATGTAGCTTCTCTCTGAAGTACTGTCAAGCATATTTAGACTAGAAAACTAGTAATGCTCCGTGTCAAAAAGATACTAATGTTTTCCTATGGTCTCTTTTCTTCCCGCCTTTTAGTTTAGTTTTAAAATAACTTTTCAATGTGTAACCCATAACTCAGGCTGGCCTTGAACTTATGATTCACATGTCTCAGATGTGCATCACTGTGACTCTTTCTTTCCCTCCCTCCCTCCTTCCCTCCCTCCCTCCTTCCTTTCTTTTTATCTGTGTGTGTATGCCAGTTGTGGGCTGAACTCAGGTCCTGGAAGCTGTTTCTTAGCTTTTATTTTGCTCAAGGTTGGCACTCTAGTACTTGAGTGACAATTCTACTTCTAGCTTTTTGTGGTTAATTGGACTTTCCTGCCCTGGCTGGCTTTGAACCTTGATCCTTAGATCTCAGCTTGCAGAGTAGCTAGGATTACAGATGCGAGCCACCAGTGTCTAGCTCTTGTTTCTTGATTTCTTTTTTTTAAAGTAGTATTTTATTTATTTATTTATTATTTTTTTTGGGGGGGGGTCCTGTGGTGGGGCCTGAACTCTGGGCTGGGGCCCTGTCACTCAGCTCTTCAGCTCAAGGCTAGCACTCTACCTCTTGAGCCAAAGCACCACTTCTGGCTTTTTTTTTTTTTTTTCTGCTTATGTGGTGCTGAGGAATTGAACCCAGGGCCTCATTCGTGCAAGGCATGTGCTCTACCACTGAGCCAACTTCCCAGCCCATTGTTTCTTGATTTCTTGTATTAAGTCACCAGTGTTTAAGTTCAAGCTCTAATGATGTTGCCAAATTACATATTCTTTTTTCCCCCTTATATTTATTTTTAAATTGTTATTATAAAGGTGATGTGCAGAGGAGATAGTAACATAGTCAGGTAATGAGTACATTTCTTTTGGAAATAGTCACCCCTTCTTTCACTCTCTTCTACAACCTACATATTCATTTTAAAAATTTTTATCTATCTATCTATCTATCTATCTATCTATCTATCTATCTATCTATCTATCTATCTATCTATCTATCCATCCATCCATCCATCCATCTATCTATCTATCTATCTATCTATCTATCTATCTATCTATCTATCTATCTATCTATCTATCTATCTATCTATCTATCTATCTATCTATCTATCTATCTATCTATTTGTCGGTCTTGAGGGCTGAACTCTGGGCCTGGGCACTGTCCCTCAGCTCTTCAGCTTAAGGCTAGCACCCTACCACTTGAGCCACAGTGCCCTTCCAACTTTTTTCTGCTTATGTGGTGCTGAAGAATCAAACCTAGGGTCTCATGCATGCAAGGTAAGCACTCTACCACTGAGCCAACTTCGCAACCCCAACCTACATATTCTTAAATAGCTGTTTTGCCACCAATGTGTGCACTTGGAGAGTACATTGATTTATGTTTTCAGGTGAATCTGATCTACCTACTGGGTGTGTTGTTGAATATTCCTGGTATTCTCTCTGTAAACAGAGTATTAATAGTTTTTATCCCATTGACACTCTCTACTTTTGAAGGCATTTCTACCATTAGAAATTGTCCAAAAGGCTCACAAAACAGATATTTTTCTTGGTTGCTTCCTTAGATTTGCTATATATTATTTGCATCCGGTTTTGGAGCTTTATCAAGTATTTTGGTAAAGAAAAATAGAATGACTCTTGAGATACTACTACAAAACACTGGAACAGCCTTCATTTACAGTGGATAACCACCACTTAAAAAATGACTTCTACGGGCTGGGAAGATGGCTCAGTGATAGAGTGTTTGCCTCACATGCGTGAGGCCCTGGGTTCTATTCCTTAGCACCACATAAGCAGAAAAAAGCCAGAAGTGGTCCTGTGGTTTAAGTAGTAGAGCGTCAAACTTGAGCTGAAGAGCTCAGGGACAGCGCCCAGGCCCAGAGTTCAAGATCCACAACTGACCAAAAAAACCAAACCAAAACAAAACAAATAAGGTTTCCATTTTTATCGCCAAGCCACAAATCAATACATCCTCTTATTTTTTAGATTCGTTTTCCCAATTTTTTTTTTTTTTTTTTTTTTACACAACTGGGAGACAAACACTCTTTGTAATCTACTTCTAGACAAGGCTTTCATGGTTGGGCAAGTTTAAGTATTGAGGTAATTCTTGATTTTTCAAATCTAGCTATTATGTATAAACAAGAGATCATATCTTTCCAGAACATTGAAGCTTCTGAAGACATCATGGACCTCACTATTTTCAGTGATAAGGAAAAAACAACAGAGGAATTGTATTTTCTTGCATCAGATTTAGTTTTTACTATCATGGGTAGAATAAATGTGAAGTTGCAACAAACTTAAAGCTTCACAGTGTACTTTACACAGCCCTCCCTTGCAAAGCCTTATGGCAAACAAATTCTGTAAGCTTCCCAGTTCAGAAATATCTGTGATTGTTTGGTACTTAGAAAAAGAGTATAAAGGAAATATTTAATAATTATAATAGTCAGGGTACTATTTTCTTTTCTCTTAGCGCAGGCTAAACACCTTTGATTTACCATGTATTATTTACCTTGTTAGTTATTCCCATGGTTGTGTTCATAAATAAAATAGTATCTGTTTCCGGAGAGCTGCAATCTTAGTACTGTTTAAGTGTTCAGGCTCAATGGTCACAAAAGTCCAGGTTTATATGTCCTGGTCCTACCACATACTAGCTATGTAACTTCAAATTCCTCATTTTTAAAGTTAGCAGGCACCCATACTAATTCATCTCTTTTAGGTTTTTGTTGTTGTTTTTGTTTTTAGCAATTGAATGAGAGAGCATGAAGACCTTGTCTGGAAAAAAGGAAGCACTCAAATACTAGCAATTATTTATTGGTAGCAGACTAACTGGAAGTATGACTTATTTTCTTCTAAATGTTTACCAAGAAGCCAAAATTAGCCTCTGGCTATAGTACTTACACATTACTTCAGGCATGACTTGTATTTTTTTCCCTAGAGGAACAGTCAAGAAAATAACTTTAATAACGACACCTACACCCTTAGAACTGTCCAGGGAAAGGGAAAAGACTCTTATTGCTCCTTCTAGGGCTAGTAAGAGGCACTATTTTCAAGGAGGTAGATTTAGATTCCAGAGAATATTTTTTATTCAGCATACAATTAGCCAACAAGCTAGTGGTCGAGAATAATTCAGACAAAGGGGCTGATAAACTATCAGAAAAGGAGAATTTTTAGAACATTTTTCATTAGTCAAAGCTACTTTATAAATGTAGTTTTATCACATAGGTAAAAACTTATCATTGAGGGGCTGGGAAGGTGGCTCAGTGGTAGAGTGCTTTCCTTGCAAGCATGAGGCCCTGGGTTCAATTCCTCAGCACCACATAAGTGGCGCTGTGGCTCAAGAGGTTGAGTGCTAGCCTTGAGCTGAAGAGCTGAGGGATAGCGCCCAGGCCCATAGTTCAGGCCCATGACTGACCAAAAAACCCCCCAAAAACCAAAAACCAAAAAAAAAACTTATCATTGATATGTGTGTATGTGGTAGTGGTGGGGGTCCTGGGGCTTGATCTTTGGGTCTGGGCATTGTCTCTGAGCTTTTGTGCTCCTTGCCTGTACTCTACCACTTGAACCTAGCTCCATTAACAGATTTTTGGTAGTTAATTGTAGATAAGAGTCTCGTGGACTTTCCTTCTCTGGATGGCTTTGAACCACAATCCTCAGTTCTCAGCCTCCTGAGTAGCTAAGATTGCAGGCATGAGTCACCAATGCCCATCTTATAGTTCATTCAAGTTTTTATTATGGTACATTGGATCTAATTTTATTAATTGAAAGATCATTTTTCATTGGCTTTGTGTCCCTACTTCATAGAGATGAAAGGGATTATACATATTCTTCTTAGTTTCTTTAAAAATTAGAGCAGTTGTGAAAATTTTAATCATTATAGTGTAATTTTAATAATTTCAGTGTAATTGGTTTTCTTCAATGGTAAGTCTACAGTACTAAATAGGTTATTGCATCTAAGTATGAAAATCAATTAATAAACACTTTGGTTAACTAGTAGCACTGAACCTTAGGGGAAATTTCTTTTCATTGTTTTTGAACATGGTTGTCAAATGGTAAGAAACTGTAGTTCTGTCCCTGTCCTATTTTTAACAACCTATCTGAGTCCATAAATTACAGCTTCCTTTCCCTTCGTTTGACATCCAGTACACCCTACTTGTAAAGAATGAATGAAATGCAAAATTCAATTGTCTTGATGTTGTTAATTACTTTCTAAGATGTTTCAGTACAGAGCAGCATTTGGCATGCACTCAATCGCTTGGAATAGTAACATCTTCAAGGACATGAGGTTCTCAGTGTTTCATTTAAATGATTGTGGAAGGTTGTAAAAAATGTGTGTGTATGTTTAAAAACAAAATGGGTCTGCAAAAAGGATAAAATAAAATGAAATGGACTGTGGCTAAGTCTTAGTGTTAAGCTTTCATATTTGAAATTAGAAGGGCATTTCCAGGGACCATATTGGTGTTTATGTTTGCTTCTCTGATTACATAGGGAAATTCTGAAGCCATTTTTAATCATCTTGGTCTTCTATCTGAGGCTCTGTCCACTAAGGCACAATCCTACCAGCTGTCTGCCTGCTGCTGGCAGACCAATAACACCAGAGCTCAATGGAAAGAAAGGAGAAATAGGCCCAGAGGATTTCCATGTACTTGAAAGTTAAATTAGTAGGATTCAAATTATATGGACTAAGCTATGGAAATTAGATTGTGTTGCATTTTATTTTATTCTATTTTGCCTCGCAGAAATTTAAAAAGCATATTTATTGTGCATGCATTATTTTGAATTTATAAAACAGTTTCATCTCAACCTATATATTATGATTAACTTATTAAACAAGACAAAGTGCTATAATTAGCATTTTGTTTATTTTTGTTGCTGGGGCTCAAACAGGGGGCCTTGTGCATAAGAGACTATAATTAGACAAAGAAATAATTATTGTCTTGGTTACAAATGGACAAACTATTTCTTCATCATGAGTTGACTCATGAGACTTGGAAGTATCCTGGCAGTTTCTCATGTTAAGATCTGGAGAAGGGAAAATAGAAGAGAGAGAGAGAAAGTAGGTCCAGGGAAGGAAAGAAAATGGAAGGGTCAGTCAGGAAAAGAAGAAGAAGAAAAATTTCCAGATGACAGAGTGTAAGGGATCATCTGCAGTAACTATAAAATATCACCTTTCAGAAGAGGTACATAAAAAAGAAAAAGAACTGCATGCTAGTGGCTTATACCTGCAATCCTCTGTAGGCTGAGATCTGAGGATCACAGTTCAAAGCTAGCCTAGGCAGGAAAGCCTGTGAGACTTATCTCCAGTTAACCACCACAAAGCCAGAAAGTGGAGCTGTGGTTCAAGTGGTAGAGTACTAGCTTTGAGCAAAAAAGCTCTAGGACATTGCTCCTAGGACTGGCACCAAAAAAAAAAAAAAAAAAAAAAAGAAAAGAAAAGAAATAAAAGGTGATTGTGGGACCATTAACTATTTTTCTATATATGAACTTTCAAGAATCTGCATACATTCTGATCTGCTTACCTTTTGGCTCTTTCTTTTGTATTTCTCATTTTGCCTGAGCTGGTGACCATATCATCATAGATTGGCACTGGTCTCTGCATGAAAAGCACTTGTCTTATGACACCAATTTTAATATTATAGTGGTGTAGAAGAGTTTTATTTATTTTTGGCAGGAGTGGGCCTTGAACTCAGGGCCTCATGCTTGCTAAGCAATCACCCTACCACTCAAGCCACACCTCAGTCCAGGTGTTAGTAGAGTTTTAAAGGTCACCTTAGCTTCATCTAATTTTTCATCCATTCAAGCCTTGATGAAGAGCTAGTATACAGAATAATTGTTAGATGCAGAAGGAGAAAGGAATAGTTAGCGTAACCTAAGCAAAAGGTGACTGGTAGTTGACATGGAAAATTCGCTTGGGTAAGGTAGTGAGAATGTCCTGTGGTCATCTCAGAGGTTTAGAACTGACTCTGTAAGCTATGAGATATCAGTGAAAGTTTGTTATTCTTGTGCCTTTTTTGGTGTCTGTTCTGGGACTTGAACTCTGGGCCTGGGCATTGTCCCTGAGCCTCTAAACACTCCACCACTTGAGCCACAACACCACTTTGTGCTTTTTCCGGGTAATTTATTGTGTGGGCTGGCTTCAATGTGTGATCCTCAGATCTCAGCTTCCTGAGATTATAGATGGCTGGGATTATAGATGTGAGCCACTGGTGCCTGGCCAGTGCAGGTTCTTAAGCAAGAAGAAACATCATTTGGTAGTGCTGGAATGCAGTTGCAATGTGCAAGGTAATTTAGAGGATGAAACAAGAAGATAAGCTACAAAAACTGTTGTAAGATGGAAACCAGCACCTAATTATAGGGCTCACAATTACAGGTTGAGGCAGCAGGGATAGAAGGACAGCAAGGAGAGTCCCAGATGCGGAATGGAAAAGTTGGGCAACCATGGAGGGAGTAGGTGAGAAACTTAAGAAGTTCTTTTTAAGGAAGATGTATGTAAATGACAGTTCAATACAGATAGAAAAGAGAAAGACTAAAAAAATAAACTTTTTGAGTAAGTAAGAATGGGCTAATTTTCTCACACTTTTAAACCATGGAATTGAATGTGTGATTATGAAGAATTTTAGATGGGTAGAAAAATAGAACTTAAAAAATCAATAAGCACAGATTTCTAAGTCTTTTACTAGGTGTGTGGATGAGAGTAAAACATTTTTAGGTAAGGAAAACCAAATATTGTGACTTTCATAACTTTTGGAATAGTATATTCAGCAACAAAATAAAGCAACAATTTGGTGAAAGAAAATTGAATAACTTAGAATTTAGTTTAACTTTAACTCTAGCACTGAGTAACTGAGTTATTCTGCCCCAGGAACTTTGCCTTTTCCTTAATCTTACTTTCTTTACACTATTAATGATACATCTCGGGGCTGGGAAGGTGGCTCAGTGGTAGAGTGCTTGCCTTGCATGCCTGAGGCCCTGGGTTGGATTCCTCAGCACCACATAAACAAAAAGAAAAAAGCCGGAAGTGGCGCTGTGGCTCAAGTGGTAGAGCACTAGCCTTGAGCTGAAGAGCTGAGGGACAGGGCCCAGGCCCAGAGTTCAGGCCCCACGACCGGACCAAAAAAAAAATGATACATTCTCTCTCTCTCTCTCTCTCTCTCTGTATATATATGTATATATATGTGTATATATATCTATATCTATCTATCTATCTATATATATACTTTGGTCTCAGCAATAACACTTCATAGAACATAGGTAAATGTGCCTCTCTTTGGTAATATAGAGTATTTTGGTTAAACAAGAGGCACAGTTGGCCTTGGCTCTTAGGGTGAGGGTGCACTATGAACACACACACGTACACACACCTACACACATATATGTGTATATTTTATGAGAGCAAGTAATAAAAGCCCTTCTTGTCCCGGGATGGCAGCGTGGTGTCACAGGTTCATTGGTTTCTGCTGTTGTGTGGCTGGGCAGCAAAGGGTTAAGAAGTGCCCTCACTCCTGTTACTGGAGGTTAGCAGAAAGGCTCCCAGGGAAGCCGGCCTGGAGGGCAAACTCATTGTTCCCTAACAAACGTACTAGTCCTTCCATCCAGAGGATGAGTCTGTACCCAGGCGGTTTGATCAGACTGCTTCGAGGGCAGGGACCACCACCTTCACTGACTTTGCGGGGCCGGGGGTGGCCCTGGGGTGGCCCGCCAGGCTGCTGTGAGTCAGGGCGCTGAGTGGGAGAGCCAGGAAGCCCTGGCCCGGAGAGACCCCGCCCCTGCCCGTGCGAATCGCCCGCTGCGGCGAGGGGGCGTGGCCGGCTCATGCTAATGAGCAAGTTGCCAGGCGAGACAGGAACTTCATTCCCCTGCGGGTCGGGATCGCCGAAGCTATGCCCCTTCTCTCACCATGAGCTGGCTCTCCAATTCTCCAGGTGTCGTGCTCACCGCCTACCACCCCAGCGGCAAGGACCAGGCCGTGGGGGACAGCCCTGCCAAGGGAGGTGAGGAAGCCACCTCGAGGTAAGTCCCGGCCTTTGCAAGCTAGCACACAAAGCAAAACCTCTTACCTGTGACAGGGAAGTTGGTGGAGCGCGTAGGGAGAGAAGGTAATTAATTACTTGTGCGCCTGGACCTAACCTCGGGCGGCAGCAGAGGGATCTGGGGTGGTTGTGTGGGTGGGTGGGTAGGTGTGGGGGGTACTTTCCACCTCTTTCCTCCCAGTCTGAAAGAACCTAGGATTACCAAGAAGAACTGGGAGGAGCCAGGGATGTTATTTGTGAATTTTACAGCTAGCAGACCACTTGCTTAGCAGGTGCATTCGCGAACTGCTGTGAGATCCAGTGACTGTGTTTGAAACACTTGCTAGGACTTGGAATTGTGAATGGGCTCCAGGCATCTCCCCTGGAACTGTTAGCTGGGAAAGTCGGCCAGGACCCAGGGAAGCTGTTCACTGTACAAGCTTTTGTTGTCAGAATGCTTCCCCCCACCCACCCCCCTTCCCTGTGAAAGCAGACCTCTTGGGCAAAATGCCCAAGACACTGGCCTGTGGCAGTATGCTTCACATTCTTTCTGTGTATGTGGCTATTTTATTTTCCTCCCCTCCCCTTGAGCTTTCTAAAAGGAGTTTCTGTCAGGAGATAGTACTCTGCCACAGGAGTGAAATGTGGTTAATGTTAAATCGCTTTATAGGCAGACAGGGCAAATGTTCTTCCATAGACTGCTGAGGTGCAGAGTACCTTTCTCCCTATTCATGTACTTTGTTCTGTTTTCCAAGAGAGATTTTTTTCCCCCCTTTCTCCCCTTAATGACCTTCTTACTAGCTGAACTTTTTTTTTTTTTTAAACTTCTAGTCTTAGATATAAATTATAAATATTGGCCTGGAAAAAAGAGCAGATGCTAACCTCATCTCCTGGGAGGCTAAATGAGTTGTTCATAAGTTCATTTCCTCCTGATGCTTAATGTGATAATAAAACTTGCTTTGTTCTTATATGACTGATGCCTATGCCTGAAGCTGAAATAATGCTGCCTTTCATTTGTTTTCAAATCCTCAAATATGGAGCGTGGGAAAAACAAAACAAAAAGAACAAAAAAGAACCCCAAAGGAATGGCAGTAATACTCTGAGTTGGACCTAGGCTGATCAAAACTTTCTTTTAATAAGTTATGCACAGAATGTATTCCACTGTATGAATTCATTTCCAAAGATCAAAGAGGACTGGCTGCTTCTGCTTGACATGTGTTACTATTTTATTTTCTGTTTAAAGTATTTTCTGTGAAAATCATAAATTGTTTTCATATATTTTTTTTTCTGGAGTACAGTAATACATTAGCAACCTCTCAGCAGAAAGCATTTTCATACCAGTCATCACTTGGCTTTCACTTGCAAGTCACTATTGTGTAAGCTCAGCAGGTTCTTCAGTGACTTTAGGCAGGGTGGCCCAAAGATAGTAGACTGGTTGTGAGAGTGGACAAGAATCTAGGGGCCTGGAATTCAAACTCTTATTTCACTGTGAGAACTTAAACTGCTGGGGATCCTGAGGTTATGGCCAAGTCTATAGTTCTAATCTTTTGCCTGGGGGCTGTAGTTTGTTTGTTGTAGGTAGTTTATACTTGAATAGGTAGAGCAAACAAAGAAAGGAATGGAACATTCTCAAGCTGTTGCTGAGAGACTAGAGGCACTGAAGGGAAAAGTAGTAGGTAGTGGTCTATGAAGTGAGGTGATTGCTCGCTTGAGGCCACAGCTCCAAATTGGCTCCCAAAGGTTTCTCCTGCCAATTGTCATATTGCTTGGGCCCATACCAACATAGGTTATGGTTATCCCAGTGCTATTTGTTTTCGTTGGTTGGGGAAGGAGGGAGTTTGGTGTGAGGGATGGGAGTAAAGGCATGGAGGAAAGATGAGAATTCACTGTTTTTTTTCTCTTACACATAGAATATTTTTATCAGATAAATGAATGCAACTTTGGGAAGTACATAATTTAGCCTAGAAAGTTGAGATAAGGGGCTTAGCATTGGGATAGGGTTGAAGGGAATGAAGAAGATGGATCAGTAATGATCCTTGGGGATGATGATGATGACAGAGAATTTGCAGGACTTTGGCTCTGGTTGGGTTGATTGGCTGGTCATTTAAGCATTTGGAAGCTGATCTATGGAACATGTTGATGGCCAGTTTTATAAAACACTTTGAAGAAGAAAAAAAAAAAACAACCTCTTAAAAAGAGGCTAAATTAGACTTTGCATTCCCTCCTGACTATTTAAAAGTTGCTAGAAGTAGCACAATATTCTGACCTTGTTTATCACAAGATAAAATCTCTTCTAAATTATCTGTATTTTGTTCAAACATTTGATTCAGTAAGATAAGCTCATACACATTTAATGATATTTAAAAAGTAAGGGTTATATATGCAATTTAGGATCTTTATAGAATATGTTTGGGTTTTTCTTACAAAGATTTATTTTTTAATATTTTAAATTTAAAAATTTTAATTGTTATTATAAAGGTCACATACAGAGGTGTTATAGTTATATAAGTCATGTAAAGATTACATTTTTTTGGACAATATCATCCTTTTCCTTGCTCTCTCCAAGTTTTTCCTTCCTGTCCCTACCCACAAGTTGTATAGCTTATTGTCAACATTTATGAAGTTTTTAAAAAAATTGTTCTAGTCTTCCAAGGAATTAATAAATGATTATTAAAGAATCTATTGGTCTAAAATTCCTTCTATTTCACTTTTTCTCCTTATCAGAACACATTCATTGGATGCCAGCTTAAAAAATTCCTCACACTTTTAGCTAGGGCCTCCCAACTATTTGCAGAATCTTTTTATTTTTGTAGGGGCATGTGGGTGGGTAATATTTTATCCATAAAGCATCAGGATTTGAAGACTTAAGTTAAAATTAGTTGTTCTGGCTTACTTGTATGCAGTCCAATGTTTCCAAAGAAAACCACTTTTTGTGTGTGGCTATATTTGTAAGACTTTATTTACTCTTTTCCAAGCAAGCTTCAGAGTATTTACATTATAAAAAAAGACAGTTTTTCAAAGAATACAGTATTTGATCTATTTTTAGCCATTCTCTTGACTTTATCATCATCTTAAGAAAAACTGTTCTGTTCACTTTATATTTTTTTCATGTCTTTATACTAATGTCAGTGATGTTTCTTATTGGAATTTTTTACTCTAGAATAATATTTGTCTATTTTGCTTAAACAGGTTATGTAAGACCTTGCTAATTCCCTTTACCATTGGTATTAGGTAGTTTCTTATTGGAATTTTTAACTCTTGAATAATATGTATGTTTTGTTTAAACAAGTGTGTGAGAGTACTTATGCAGGACCTTGCTAATTCCACTTACCATTGGTGTTACAAAGGAAAACCAGGAGGGAATGCATTGTTGGGCACCCACCTTTTAGCCCAGGACTCAGAACAACTTGCCTGGGTTCACATCCTGTGCCTCTCAGTCATTAGCACTGTGCTCTGGGACAAGTTTTTTTGAACTCTTATTGAACTTCATAATGGCACTTACTTCATTGGAATGGTTACAGGGGATGTTCATGTAAAACTCGTCAGACAGTATCTGTTCCATAGCTCAGTACAACTTCCCTTAGCACTAGCTAAAGAAAATGATAGAGATGATCACACTTTTTAACATATGGAACCTTCTGTGTCCTCACTTCAGAGCATGTTTGTATGTCTCATTTGTCATGTGTTAAGAAACATGATGTGCAGGCTTACCTAAGAATGATACATTTGAAAATTGAAGCATGATATCTAAAGCCTTAAAAGTCTGAAAGACATTGGAAATGTCTTTTGATCGGTATTTTTTAAAAAAAATTTCTAACTTTTATCATTTGCCTATAGAAGTCTTACCTTGAACTTTTATCATTTGCCTAGAAATCTTACCTTAAATTTTTATCATTTGCCTATACAAGTCTTACCTTGAATCACTGATGGGCATTTCAGACTGCAGACATTGACTTTTAGGCAAAATGGAATGTGGGTGGATCCTTTTTTGGTAATGTGGACTTCCACCCGACTCCAGAAGTTCTATTTTTCACAGCATCCCAAATGGTACAAGGGTGTATCTTCATAGGCTTATTATCTTATTATGGTTCCACACTCTCCAAGTCTCCCTCAGTTCTTTATCTATAAAAATAAATTTGGGCCAGGTGCCAGTTACTCAAAGAGCCTGAGGTCGGAGGATTGTGGTTTTAAGCCAGCCCAGACAGGAAAGTTTGTGAGACTTTTATCTCTAATTAAATACAAAAACAAAACAAAACAAAACAAAACAAAAAACCTACCAGAAGTTGAGCTGTGTGGCTCAAGTGGTAGTCTGCTAGATTTGAACAGAAAAGCTCAGGGAGAGTGGCCAGGCCCTGAGTTCAAGCCCTAGGACTGGCACAAAAGGGGAAAAAATCCATTCAGCCATTAGATTTTTATACTAAGTTTATACTAAGTGTCAAACAGTTGTCCAGGTTCTGATGTTATAATGGGAAACAGAATGGAGTTAGTTAACTTTTCAAAAAAACAATATAATGTAGGAAGGATTGATTTGGGCTCATTGTTTCTGTTATTCCAATTGTTTCTGTCCATGATCCCCTGGCCCCATGGCTTTAGGCCTGAGGTGAGGTTGAGCAACCCTAACATCAGGAACAAGCAACAGAGGAAGCTGTTGATCTCATGGTAAACAGGAAGATGAGAGAGATCAACAGAGAGGGGCCCAGGACTCCATTCAACTGGGTTGCATGGTTATGCCTGAGTAATCTACTTCATCTAAATAGGCCCTAAATCCTGAGTTTTCTTTACCTCCCAAATTAGTGAAGATCAAGACTAGTGAAGATCAACACAAAAGTTTGTGGAGGATATTTCATATTGAAGCTATAACAAAGAATAACATCTGTGTGTGGGAGTGTGTCCTGGGGTAAAAAATAAGAAAAGAGGAGCAAGCCCTGTGGGTAGCCAGGACCCAGAGCTGTCAAGTTTGTAGGAGTTAGGGAGTGTAGGATTCATGAGCCTGCAAGAAGCTCTGAACCAAACATCCAGTGGAGCAAAGACATGGGTGTGGAGACAGGGGTGAGACAAACAACAAGATGATTTTATAGAGTATTTGGGTACCTTGATTTGAGTTTAAAGCAAGATAAAAAGACATTGATGGGGGGGAGGGTTTTGAGGGAGAATAGAGCAGATTTTAGTATCCAAAGTTTCCTCTGGTGCAATGTTGATTGTGAATTGTAAGAACAGCAACAACACACAGGTGGTAAAGGTGACTTGGGCCACAGTCTCTGTCACTGGGAAAATGGAGGGAGTGAGCAGGGAACTCTTAGGAAGGCAGAATCTGCAGGATTTTCTGATGACAGTGGTATCTGATGACAATCCTGCATCAATGAGTTTCCCAGCTGATGTCCCCTTGTTTCTGACTTGTCCTATTTAGGAGGTCTGTGATTTTTGTCGGTCTACTTGAAGTTTACTTTAAGCTGGGCATTGGTGGCTCACACCTGTAATCCTCAGGAGGCTGAGATCTGAGGATCATGGTTCAAAGCTAGCCTGGGAAGAAAAGTCTGTGAGACTCTTATCTCTAATTAACCACCAAAAAATGAAAAGTGACACTTTAGCTCAGAGGTGTACTTTAGCATTATACTTTAGCAAAAGAACTGAAGGACAGAGCCCAGGCCCTGAGTTCAACCTTTACAACCCAATAGTAACCAAAAAAGAAATTTACTTTATAGAACTTATTAATATATTCCTTGCAACTTATTAATTTATACCTTGCAAATTACCTACTCTACATCCCCTAAATCTGCTAAAATGTGTCTTGGTTTTAATTTCATGTTTCTTCTTTCTTTCACTGTGCTAAGTTCATGGTCACTCTTTTGTTTAAATGGGGTTTCCTTTATGTAAAGATTTATTATTATTCTGCTTGTGTATCAAGTCCTATTAGTATTTCTCATAAATGTTAAGGCAAAATGAACTTTCAATGATGAATACATTTACTCTGATTACCATGATTTTTGCTGGACTCAATGGCAGCTAGGCTGAAATAATTTTTTATAATTGGACCAGCCATCAGAATGTAGGATTTTTCTTCTTATTTTTTAACGCCCCTACTAGCTGTAAATATCAGTGTCATTCACACAGAACAACCCAGCATCCTAGAGGCCAAGGTTGCCACTAGTGGCAGTAAATGTTCCCAGGCTTCTTGATTGCGAATGAGGTCTCGCTTCCACCTGCTGCCTTCTCTCCCTTGCTTTGTCTTGACTCAGCTCTGCTGTAGAGTCCTCTGTCTTTGTAGGGGTGTTGCTGTCAGTGTGTTTTTGAAACTCTGGGCCTTAGATCATGCTTATAGTGCTTGTTAGTGGAATGATCACCTCATTGTTTGGGGAGAGAGGGAAGGTATAGTAGGCCATCCTCACCTGAACTCTTGTCTCATTGACTGTCCTGGTCCATACCTTATTTCATCTCAATACTTTCAGTTGGGTGGTTTGTTGCAACAGTTTCTCTCAGTATGATATGCCATAGGCTTTTTTTTTAATGAAAAAAGGAAACAGTAGAAGACTTAACATTAGAAGAGAGTAGATATGTGCTGCGGAGTTGAGAGCAGGGAAAACAGAAAGGATGTGTAGATCCTTTTGAAGACATGGTCTTCTGATTTCTGAGTTTATCACTGTAAACTGGCCAAGTTCTTTCTTTTTTTTTTTTTTTTCACAAGAAGTAAACAGAAATCATGATGACCTAAGGGGCAAGTTACCACCTCTGGAGTGTTCTATGCCAAGGTCATTAAATGTCTATTGAAAGAGTAGAAAATCTCATCTCTTTTTACATTGTAGTTGGTTTTTGGCTAGAAAGAACACAACATTTCTTCCAGGGAAATAGGGCTTATCATCAGAATCTGAATCCTAGGGAAAGGAAGATCTCTCTTCTGCCCTCGGTGACTCGTTAGGTATCATTATTTGGTTGCAAACCTTCTCTCTTTTTATGATTTTATTTTCTGTCCAGACTTTCTAACCTTATCCCTTCTGCTTGAGCAGGGTGGCTGTTCATGGATGCCCCTTGAACATCTGACTCATTACCTTATCTTACATTTCAACAAGTGGATTGGATTTTTCTCCCTTAATTTTTTACATCAGGGCATAGTGGACCCTAAGTAGCATATGATTGTTCACTCTTGGTTGTTTCTGGGCAGCAGGTACTGTAAGGAGAACAGATTCCTGCAGGAAGCATGTGACATTGCTTGCTGGCAGTGATTAGGATGTTTAGGATACCATCTCTTTCCTCATTTGTGAAGTCAGTAAAAATAATGCTCTCTTCCACCAGATTAATTATAAAACTGGGGAATTATAGAGGAAGTGCATTATTACTAAATCATCTTCAGTACAATTCTTTGTTTTCTCCAGATGTTTTACCCAACCTGAGTTATCATTCTGGGCTCTTTACTTTAATCTGTATCTTAATTTTTTGCTATTTATACTCTTATAATTTTATGGTGGGAGGAACTTGGCTATGATTTTTCTTTTTTTTGTGGCAGATGTGTACACTGAAAGCTTGTAAAATGCTCGTTTCCCGTTAGGCTGTTAGTAGAAGATGGAATGAGTATGAGAGGGAGGAAGGAATAGTGAATGTCCATGTAGATATTGGAACCAACTGCTAGGGTTCATCTTAGTTCCACAGTATGATTGTAGACAAGTCATTGAGTGTTTCAGGACTTTGGTTATTTTTTTTTTTTCTTCTGAATCCTGGATATAGCAGTACCTAGTTCAAGAGTTATCTGAGGTTTGGTTTACCATGAATAACATACGGAGGAGAGTGCTTGACACCTACAGAGAAGAGTGCTTGACACAAAGTAAAACATACTTTCCATCCTGATGAAAAGGCGAAGGCTGTTATCCGCTAGTGAATGAATCTGAAAATAATGAAAGCATTTGTGAACTTAATTACATAGTTTAGAAAGTGAATGCTTTCTTTACTACATATATGCTTTATTTAAAAAATTGCTTTCGAGTGAATTATGTGTCTCAGATTATTTTAATAACGTGAAAGAATGCCAAAAATGTAACAAAGAGTATTTACAGGTATTGAACTCAGACTTGGAGGACTATTTTGAGTAACTGTTTTTTTTTTTTTGTTGTTGTTGTTGGTCACAGTGTTTGAACTCTGGGCCTGGGCGCTGTACCTCACCTCTTCAGCTCAAGGCTAGTTAGTGCTCTACCACTTGAGCCACAGCACCACTTCTGGTTTTCTGAGTGGTTTATAGGAGATAAGAGTCTCACGGACATTTCCTGCCTGGGCGCCTGGGCGGCTTTGAAACACAATCCTCATATCTCAGCCTCCTGAATAGCTAGCATTACAGGCATGAGCCACGGGTACCTGGCTTGAGTAACTTTCATACTTTTGTTTTGGAGCAAGTTAAATTAGAAATCTTGTGGTACTATTAGTGAACTAGGAAGTGATCTGGTAATTTTTAATATGGTTAGTCATTAGGAAAGGGAAAATCTTGCATACATTTTTTTGCCTTTAAAATGTATCTTGCATGCCTTATGAAATCAGTTGTTGATCTCAAAAGCAAAGCTTCATGGAAGAGGGCTAAGTGTGTCTTGGGGGTCTGATATCCATAGTACAGGTCTGGAGGACATACTTCCCCTTCATTTAATTCCTCTTGAGCCCCTGCCCCTTTCCTTTCCCATGTAGTGCAGAACTTTGAAAACTGTACTGTTTGATTTTTTCTCTTCCTCTATGTCACACACAATGCAGTGACCTTAAATGTCTGTTGTACATTTGCTGTATGTTTGGAAACTGTCTTTTTCCTTGCCAGCCCTTCTCATATCTTTCCCTGTAATGGCCTTGCAAGTTGCTACACCCCTTGTAGCTCCTGCTTACGTGTGGTTCACAGATAAGGATGATTTGTTTTCTCACCGGGCACCACTTTTGTGGAAATGGAAGTACCAGGAGGAAGAGAGAATGAAATGTATACCCCATGCAAAGGGCAGAGATGAAGGCATTTTCCATAGTGGAGGGCAGGGGTGGGGGAGGGGGGTGGTGCTGCAGGGGACAGCACAGAGTGATCTTTCAATTCCTTCTAGTTACAAATGCCCCAATTCTGCCATGTTAGGGATAAGACAACCACACTTTTTTAGTCAAGACATTCAAAATGATTCTTATTTGTAGCATTGTTGCTGTGGGAAAGTATGTTCTTCATTCCAAGTAAGAATTAAACCTTTTAATCTAAAATCTTCACAACCAAGTTGGAGGTTACTATTCAGTAACACCCTCTCTCCACCCCTTTTCTCTATCTCTTGTGCCAGTCCTGGGGCTTGAACGCAGGCTTGGGTACTGTCCCTGAGCTATTTTGCTCAAAGATAACTCTCTAACACTTCACTAACAGCTCTACTTTCTGCTTTGGGGTGTTAATTGGAGAGAAGAGTTCTTATCTCCATGGACTTCTCTGACTGGTCTGGCTTTAACCACAATTCTTAGATTTCAGCCTCCTGAGTAGCTAGGATTATAAGCATGAATCACGATTGCCTGGCTGTTCAGTATTTCTTTTTGGCCTTGGGACCTTTGCAAAGTGATAAATGAATTTCCTGCCTCTAGTTTTATTTTTCTCTTGTATAATGTCATTTTCAAGGCACATTTCTAAGGCACTGTGCATACTTTAGTAAATATGTCTTTCCATGGCTCCTGAACATGACTGTATTCTCTTGATACTCATGTACTTGTATATATTTGTCATTTATTTTGGAAGATTTAAGAAAATGGAAATGACATATGTTCTTGTGATCCTAGTTGAATCAGGTTAGAATTGATCTAATTAATTGTGTGAAGTAAGAAATGCCTTAATAGCATTCTGATCAAACACTGTCTTTCTAAGTGAAAAAGAGTTTTGAAATTAAAATTGAAGTATACCTCTGAATGCTAAAGCCTGTCACATACCACCTATATTTGAAGAAAATAGCAGGTTTTATATAGAATTGATGAATAGCATCAAATGAAACTTGGATAATTCCAAAGAATATCTAAACATAGACTATCTTAAATTTTAAATTATTAAAAAAAACTGTCTTTTAACTAAGTGGTTGTGAAGATCTTAGTAGGGTACATATGATAGATATAGAAGAATTCTTCCTTTTGAGTTATAATAAAATCCAAGTGGAATTCTAAAGCAACTTTCCCATAAGTTCATTTAGATAGTCTGGCATAGATACAGCTTTTTTTTTTTTTTTTAACATGTAGAATTATTTTTAAATATTTTTTTCTTGGATAATTGAGATTTAAGTTTGGTCAAGGAAAAGTAAGTTGGCCACTGATAGTTAAAGGAACTTAGTCTATTTATAGGTGGTCTAGAAACATGTAACCTGATTAATGCATTCTATAATTAATGTTTTTACTAGAGTTACTAGTGCATGCTTGTTCATTGTTTCTCTCCAAAGAATATAGTCAAAGCTATAGCCTATCATCTGATAGAAATTACTTGACTAAATGTAAAAGTAAATGTGTATAGTCTTATTTTAAATATTATTGATAATTTTTTAAAAAACATTTATTTTTGTCTTGCTTTGTTTTTAGACAGGGTTTAGTGTTCAGCTGACACTGGCTTAGGACTCACTATCTTCCTTCCTCTACTTTCTGAGTACTGAGATTATATGTATAAACCACTATACTCAGCTTGATAATTATTTATTCTTGAAAATGGGTACATAGGGGCTGGGAAGGTAGCTTAGTAGTAGAGTGCTTGCCTTGCATGCATGAAGCCCTGGGTTGGATTCCTCAGCACCACATAAGCAGAAAATGCCGGAAGTGGCATTGTGGCTCAAGTGATAGAGTGCTAGCCTTGAGCTGAAGAGCTGAGGGACAGCGCCCAGGACCAGAGTTCAGGCCCCATGACCAACCAAAAAAAAAAAAAAAAAAGGATATATATATACACACATATATATATATTTCCAAGCTATAATTCTTTTGAATTATATATTTGAATAATTCTATATTAAAATATAATCATATGGTTTCATTGCACTAGACATATTTAGGTAATTATACAATATTAACTCCTTGCTCCCATTTTTTTTTTGGGGGGGGGTCTGGTTGTGGGGCCTGAACTCTGGGCTTGAGCACTGTCCCTCAGCTCTTCAGCTCAAGGCTAGTGCTCTACCACTTGAGCCACAGCGCCACTTCCGGTTTTTTTCTTTTTGCTTATGTGGTGCTGAGGAATCAAACCCAGAGCCTCATGCATGCAAGGCAAGCACTCTACCACTGAGCCACCTTCCTAGCCCCTCCTTGCTCCCATTTTTACAAACAAGATTCTTTGTTGAAGAATCAATGGAGTCTGGTAGATTATACAATAAATGAATGTGGGGGATGTGTGGGAAATTTCAGGCCTCAGAAAACTCTTGGATTTTGATAGAAAATATTGGCTATCATTAAAAAGTAGTGAGTAAGAAAACAACAATGACAACAACAAATCTCCTGACTGCAAGTTGGGTTTTAACCAGGAACCACCAATGTGTGGTTTATATTTTGAAGGACCAGGCAGTAGTTCCATTCTTTTTTTTTTGGGGGGGGGGGTCCCGTCGTGGGGCCTGAACTCTGGGCCCGGGCGCTGTCCCTCAGCTCTTCAGCTCAAGGCTAGCGCTCTACCACTTGAGCCATAGCACCACATCCAGCTTTTTTTCTTTTTTGCTTATGTGGTGCTGAGGAATCGAACCCAGGGCCTCATGCATGCAAGGCAAGCGCTCTACCACTGAACCACCTTCCCAGCCCTTCTTCTGCCATTCTGTAGGCTCATGGTCGAATTCTTTGTTGATGGTGATCATGCAGAGTGGGCGGAGGTATGGTCCAGGAGTAGCACCAGATGCCCTTCATGAGTACATTTGGCATCTAGACTGCCGAAGAATCTCTTTCTCATGCAGTGTCTCCCCACAGCCAGCTTGTGTTTCCTCTCAGCAAGGCGGTATCACAGGAGTCCAACTTCTTTTATACCACTGTGTTTTGTTTATTTCATGGTAAGCATTTCAGGAAGCCTGGGCTAACTAACCTACTTCCTAGGACTGTTTGAACCCAGCCTTAGAAGTTATTCATTTATTACTTGGCTGTGTTTGGGTGGTGAACCTAACCATAGGCCACCTCAGACTTAAGAAAGTATAGGAATAGAACTACTCTTTCAGTAAGGGAATGACCTGTACACAGTGGAAGAGAAGGACTTGGTGGCAGCCACCTCTGGTCATGAGCTACTTAACTGTCATTCCAGTCTTTCTCTCTCTCTCTCTCTCTCTCTCTCTCTCTCTGACACTATCTGCCTATACTGGTCCCATTGCCCGTTCTCTTTATACAGAAAACTGTCCAAAGGAGCTTGGCTTTAAATTTCTCCATCAGTAGATACACATCCTGTGTGTGTATACCCTTCTGACTTGCTTAGTTCAGTAAATTTGTATGAAGACTTTTTCTGTTCATTATTAACACGAATGCCTTGAGCCTCCTGTTATTTTTTCTTCATTCCCAGACCTACGTGGATACAACTGTATTTATGAATGGGTTGATATTTGGAAGGATTGGATTTCTATTGTTTGTAGGATAGTTTGTTCCTCAAAATATTAGCCTTCATTCTCCAAAATGTTATTAAAAGAACTGCCTAAATTTAAAAGTTGATTTTTAGACATAGGTACCAGTTTGAAGTTGGGGGAAAAACAGAGTACTGGAAAAATACAGCACTGTTTGTAAAGAACATGACAGAGACTAGAATATGGAAACTTCTCACATGCTTGCTAGCCTTTTTCTTTGAAGTGTAATATATTAAGGATCTTCTTCCATTTGCTGTTAGCTAGGCTGCCAAAGCCTCTTTTTTTTTTTTCCTCCATCAATATTTACTCTGAGAAATTATTGGACATAGATGTAGTATTTTGGAAAGCATACTATTACTGTGATTACAACTGCATATGGAAAACTTCCCAGAGGATATGTAAAAATTAATTGCTAGTACTGTTACTTGATTTTCATTCTATATACAATAGTTGCATCTAGGGGTTGGGAAGGTGGTTCAGTGGTAGAGTGCTTCCCTTGCATGCCTGAGGCCCTAGGTTCGATTCCTCAGTACCACATAAGCAAAAAGAAAAAAGCCGGAAGTGGCACTATGGCTCAAGTGGTAGAGCGCTAGGCTTGAGCTGAAGAGCTGAGGGACAGTGCCCAGGCCCAGAGTTCAGGCCCCAAGACTGGATCCCCCCCCCCAAAAAAAATAAAAAACAACAAAAAAAAACAATAGTTGCATCTACTGGCAACCAGTAACTATTGTCAATGGCCTTACATACTTAAATGGCATCACAATAGGCTTTCCTGTCTTTCTTGTTTAGAAGATTTTGCTTTATTGTGTCTTATTAGGACACTCTATTTCTTGCCATAGTTCCTTTACACTTTTAGGAAACCCTCTGAACTCTGCAGGGAAAAAAAGTTTTTCTCTAAAAAAAGGACCTTCTTTTTGAAACAGTACTTTGAGATGGGAATGTGTTTACATTTCTTTGTATCTAGGATGTTTACATTTCTTTGTACCTTTAACTTGAAACTGCCTTTTATAAAATATACAAATTTAAATTATTTATCTACAGAAATGCTCATACACTGTCAGTTGACTTGATTCCTAAGATTTTAGTAACATTTACATGGATAATTTTTTTTTGGGGGGGGGTCTGGTCATGGGGTCTGAACTCTGGGCCTGGGCGCTGTCCCTCAGCTCTTCAGCTCAAGGCTAGTGCTGTACCACTTGAGTCACAGCACCACTTCTGGCTTTTTTCTTCTTTGCTTATGTGTTGCTGAGGAATCGAACCTAGAGCCTCATGCATGCAAGGCAAGTGCTCTACCACTGAGCCACCTTTCCAGCCCTGGATGATTTTTTTTTTAATTATCCATTTTTCTGTCCCCTGAAGCTTGAAGACAAAGGCCAGACTTTTATTGCAATAGTTACTTACACTATCTCAGGAGGACTAATAGTCACCAGTGCCTGTTTATGCTTTTAGACACCTAGGTGGTAGCTAGGCAGGCACAGTAGTAAACACTGTAATCTCAACACAGGCTATTTGCAAGAAGCTGTCTCAAAAACAACAACAACAACACAAACAAACTAGAAAACAATAGCAATAATAACGACAACCAAGCTCCAAGTTTCATAACCCACTGTTCTTTCAGGAACCCATTTGTTATCTAGTAATTTTTATAGAGAAAGTATACTGTATTGTTCCCAAACTCAATATGACATTTTCAATATAAACATGGGAGGGATGATGACAGTGACTTTTTTTTAGTATGATATGAACATGTTGAAAGTATACAATGTCAACGATGATGTATGTACCATGTCACCGCCTAGGGACAACAGGTAATCTTTCTAATGGTTCTCCAGCATAATTTGAAGTCATTTTCCATTTAATTGTGATAGTTATATTTATAGAAGCATCATTATGTCATTTTGTTGTGTACTTTTTGCAAAACTGGTTTGTGCCTTTGGTAGATATGTTCTGTGCTTTTTCATCAAAAAGATTTGGACAATCTTGGTGCTCTCTTGCAGAACATTGGTTTTTGGGTGAGGAGCACTGTAGCCTTGGCTAGTAATAAGCCTTAGTTAGTAGCCTTAATTCTGTCAGTTAAGTGGTATTAGCCTCATTTATATAGAAGAAAAAACAGAAGTGCAGAGAGGTGATAGAAGTTGTCAGATGTCATCCTGCTAATAAATTTGGTATTTGGATCTGGGCAATATAATGCCATTATGCTATTCTTAGAAATAATTTAATTTCCAATTTTTAAAGGTTGAAAGGGGCTTGTGGAAATATGTATAGAGCAAGCTTATAGACAACACAATGCTTGAATGTCTACTAGCTTGTGCTTGTTTTCAAAATAAAAACTCTGTTCCTTTTAGTATTTAGAGAAGGTTATTCTGATCCAGATCATAAGCCATTCGCTGCTAGTAAAATAGGCCCTTTGGGAAGTCCGGCTCCTCTCAGACACCAAGATGCTATTTACTGCACAGAAAAAGTCATTTTACAAAATCCTGCCATTTAATAAATAATTTTCTGTAGCCTTGAGGTGTCTCCTGGCATTTTGTGGTCAGCTATTCATGTAACTGGGGCAAATTGTATCACAGAGGAAAAGCAAATCAAATATTTATTGAGTACTCACTATGTTCCAGGATACTTTAAAATGGAATTTGTTTAATCCTCATAGGAGGGAATTATTTCCTTCATTTGAAGACACATGGGCCAACTGGTCTAGACCATACCACTTGCTTTTAGACAAAGTCTTGAGTCGAACCTTGGTCATTTTTGTCGTATAGAGTTGAGTATATGTGGTGGCTGCCTTTATGTGTAAAAGGCAGTAGCTATTGTGTGCTCTGAGGACATTTGTGGCAGATGTGATCTGGGTCTTCTAGTATTCTGGGTGAGCCATAGTTGTGGCAGGCACTGCAGGAGCTGATGGGGGAAGTTGGGCTTCCTGAAGATGAAGCAGAGGAGACAGCCCTGGCTTGGGGCCTTCTCTCTCCACCAGTGAGCACTTGCAATCTGGAAACTCTTCATATGAATTGAAAACCTCCTGCAACCAGCTTGGCACAGTAACAAAACAAGACTTTCAAATACTACAGTCATCAAATACTACATCATCAAATACTACCATCATCCCTGTCATTGATGGCTGTATTTTTGTGGAAAGACTAAATAATCAGATGTTCGTCAGCCCACTGAAATAGGACAGTAAGTCAGTTGTGGTTCTATCACAAGGTGTTTGTCCACAATCCAGGTAGCTTTAGTATCCTTTCTGTTGCATGGGATTTCCTACTCACATCGAATGGGTCATTCTTTTTAGTTGAGAAGCCATTGAATTCTCACAGTGGCTAATGAGCAATTCCTTTTCACGTGGTCATGTAAGTTCTTCCAGGAGGGGTGAAGGTAATGACATTAAAGTCCTGGCTTATCTTAGACCAGAAAGTCCCAAAATAAAATACTCTGTTTGGTGTTCAAAAGCACTTTTGATTAAACAACCAAGAGTGTGGTAAGGCAGGGCTGTAGGCTACTGTTTGTGTGCTCATGATGGTCTTTTAGCCCTAGACAATTCTGAGCACTTAGATTCTTTTAGTACTTTATAAATATTAACCAGAAACAGCTCTACTTTTAGACAGTGTAATTTGAAATTTGTCAGCAAGTCAAAGACAAGGGGACTGCCTTATTCTTGGTCCTAAACCTAGACCTGTCAGTAAATAGTTGATTTGCCAGCCAAGATGTCCCTGGATGACATGAATGTCCTCAGCAAACTTTAGCAAAATAGAGTTCCGTGTCCACTCAAACTGTCCCAGCTATCTTAGGACATCATCTGTTGTTGCCTACATGAAAACAAGTTCTGTGAGCCATGTCTCCCTGCTTTTAAATTCGTCTTGATAAATTATATGCCACCTAATGCTCCTTGACATTATATAATTTTCTCCATACGTAAGACAAATGGTTTGCATGAAGAGGTTTGTTCATAACGTTGGGTACAGAGACCCAGTGCAGGGAGAAGAGGAGGGTGAAGGCAACGATGACCTGGGTGTTACTGGGGAAACTCAGGCTTGATTGCATTATCCTGAGAAACAGAGTCTGGTTCAGGTAAGCTTCATGCTTCTGGGCAGCGAATGTTTGTGAAGAGTGATATATTTCACCATTTCAAAACAAAATTGACAAACATGCTCAGGCTGCTGAGCCCATATCTTGGCCCAGTGATCTCAGCAGTCTCAATCTAAGGAAACCATCATGAACAGAACAATAGGCAGGGATTTAGAAGGAGAAAACATTGCAGAAGGAAGAGGCAGCTGGTTCCATCAACTATGCAGAGGTTCTAGGTCTCCTCAGCACTGAGAAAATCCCAGGCCTGGCCCTGGTGGCCATGACCAGAAAGGCAACTGAGGCTCTCACTGATGGAGGTGATAACATAGTAGGCACAGGTAAGGTTAAGGGAATCTATCACAAGCTAACCAAAAGTGAAGGCCACTGGTGTGGGAGCAATACATACAGTTCATACTGGAGTATGTGTCACCCACCTCTCAGCAACCTATTGGGGACCTGAAAACTGGGTAGAAGAGAACTGACAAAAAGCCTTTTGTTTGTTGCCATCAGGAGGCAAGCTGTGTCCTTTCCATTACGCTTCCTGGGTGAGTAGACTGCAAAGCCCCTATCTGGCCATACATTCTTCTATTTTTTTTATTTGATGGAATTAAAGATATCACATTTTGTGTGGTGAACATTTGGCCAGTTTTAATGCATGAAGAGAGCTGCTTTTCAGGTTTTCACCTGGAATTTGCAGATGTGAAAAATGGTTGAAAGATTGGATTTCATTAAGAACAACCAGCTTACTTAGAAAGCTATTACAGTGAACAGAATTCTTTTGAGGTCAAGATAGATCTGTCTATGGGGATAGTGTGATTCTGTATACTTCAGATCTCCTTGCCTCTACTTCCTATTTCCTAATCACCTTTAATCTGTGTGCTGACAAGAGCTGGGCCAAGGTCAAATTGTCAACTGAGCTTAGTGTAAGAGTTAGTATAGGGCTGGGAAGGTGGCTCAGTGGTAGAGCGCTTGCCTTGCATGCATGAGGCCCTGGGTTCGATCCTCAGCACCACATAAGCAGAAAAAAAAAAGCCAGAAGTGGCACTGTGGCTCAAGTGGTACCAAGTGCTAGCCTTGAGCCGAAGAGCTGAGGGACAGTGCCCAGGCCCAAACAAACAAACAACAAGAGTTAGTATACATTCGTGGAAAACCATTTCTACTTCATTCACTTCCTCCACCTTGTACATAATAACTGCATTATTTTTCATGGACTAAGTTTGTGATTGAACAACCATTTAAGTTGTGAGGATTCTGTGCAATAATATAATGTGCATTATATTCTGAGCATCAAAGGATTACCTTATATTTAGCCCAACATGTAAATGATTAACATGTAGAATAGTTGTGCAGGACATTTGTGCATGCAACAGGTATAATTTAAACATATCATGAAAGTAATTTATATTCAATAAATGTTGATAGCATTGAAGTGAACTTGCAATTTTAGAAATTTAAAGACAATTTCCTACTATTGTACAAACCTAGGAAATCTATTTGGTCCCTTGTGAATCTTTCAAAAGTGATATGTGCTGTAAAGCTTATGAAGCTGAAGTATGAAATAGTTTTCTTCTTGATAAAAGGAATGTGAAATTCTGGAGATCTTCATAATATTGTATTTTCAATATGTATCCTCTGTATGAATAGTTTCAAAGTGATAACATCATTGAATATTTTGCTTGTATTACATCTTGGGAAAAGTTAATGAGGAAAATATTAATTATTTGAAATTGAACGTAATGTAAACGGTTTGAAGAGAGCTCTTTTTCAGGTTTCAACTGAAATTATTACAATCTTGAAGAAATGATTGAAACTGTGTTTCCTTAAGAAGAAGCTTCTTTAGTGAAGCTTGTCTGAGTTGTCATGTTTTATTATACTCAGAGTGTGAACCCTATTACATTTGGAAAAATTATATGTTGTACATAGAGATAGATGCCTTGAGATGAAGATAAAAATGTACCACTCTTGTTTGAGCAATATCAGGTATTTAAGGGCCTTCATTTGTAAGACTGTATCTGATGAGCATATATTTAGTTTAGCTATGGTGTTACTTATTTTTTATGGTATGGATTATACCATATTAGGCACTGCATGCATATGAAAATATTAGTATTCTGAATAAGTCATTGGTGCATTTTGTCTTTATAATTTCTATACAAATCACCTTATATGCAGACATGATTACTTGGGTAAGGTATTTATGTTGATATTGAAATGGGTGAAATACAAGTGGACTACTTAGCCAAAGCATTTTTTATGGCTACTTGTTATTGATATTATACTCATGTAGTTAAGACAGGAATGAACTAGCCTCCTTTCACAATTAGGGAACATGTTGGCTTAAGTGGGGAAACTTCTTTGTGTTTTTAAAATGCAACATGGAAATGGAACGCTAGGATGTAGAAAATAGGGATGGTACAGGGAAAATTGTTTTCTAGGGATGTTGTTCTCTAAGCTCCTTGTGAAAGGACTTCGCTATTACGGGAAAATCATATATTTCTTGGAGAGGGAAAACATTGTTTCTCATCTGTCAGGCTAAGGAGCAACATTGGTCAAGGTAGATTGACATGTTGAATTGATAGCTTTTTGGACAATTAAGTAAAATTATAATAAAGTCAAATAATTAAAATAAATTCCCGATAAGGATTCAAAGATGATTATTAATGAATGGTATGCCCACTTATTCTTCTAAAAATTTAAGATTTACTCCATTGGTTTTCTGGTAGTTCAATAAATATCAAAAAAGAAGAGTAAGGGCATATGTAGCTTTGCATACTAAATAATTACTTAGAATCTACCTCTTCTTAACCCCATGGAAATTGAGATTCTCGAGAGTAGAGAGAAAATACATGTTTTTCTATTAGACACTAGTTAGATGCAATGCTCTTTCTGTGTGTGTGTGTGTGTGCGCGCGCGCGTGCGCGCGTGCGTGTGTGTGTGTGTGTGTGTGTGTGTGTGTGTGTGTGTGTGTGTGTGTGTGTGTGTTGGGAGGGGATCATGGGGCTTGAACTGGGCCTGGGAGCTGCCCCTGAACTCATTTGCTCAAGGCTAGCACACCATCAGTTTCACCTATAGAGCCACTTCAAGTTTTCTGATGGTTAATTGGAGATAAGTTTCACGGACTTTTCTTCCTGAGGTGGCTTCCAACCATGATCCTCAGATCTCAGCCTCCTGAGTAGCTAGGATTACAGGTATGAGACACCAGTGCCTTGTTCAATGTTCTTACTTTCTATCTACCAAATTTCTAGGAGTTGAAATTACCACTGGTAGCAGCTTTAATTTTCTTTCAGCAGCTAGTCTAGCATCTGTCAATGATGAGACTATTTTTATTTTACTACCGGAGATTGAGCTAAAGACCTGAACTTAGCTCTCAACCACTTGAGGCACATCCAAAGTTCATTAGCCATGTTTAAAAAAACAACAACAACAAAAACAGTACTGTGGCAACTCCTTGCTTGGGGTTCATGAAGTAGCTGCTTTGTGTCTTATCATGTGGTTCCACTGTTCTATATAGAGGTAGAGTCCTATAGGGAAATTAAAATTTATAACCAAGGATGATGACCTCTGTTACATATATGTGTTTACAGGCTAAGAAGTTAGTCATTGAAATAGATTTAATACAAGTCTATGATGGAGATTAGGTTTTATGTCTTAGATCCAAAGATCAAAGAAGATTTTGTGTTCCTTGGTGATAGAATTGAAGTTGGGGCGAAGAAGATAAAGTGCATTCTGAGGGGAGAGAAATTTGGGCAGGGTTAATGCTGTAGGGTGCTCATTTGGCTAGAGGACAGGACACTTGAAATAAGGGGGAGGTTGAGGCCAATTTATTGTAAGCCTTAAAATTCAAGCGGGGGACTGGTAACTCATGCAAGCTACTCAGGAAACTGAGAACTAGAGGATTACAACTGGAAGCCAGCCTGAACAGAAAAGTGTCCAGCTCCAGTTAATGAACAAAAAGGTAGTGTTCCATCCATGAGCAAGCTGAGCAAGAGCTCAAGGCCCTGAGTTGAAGCCCTAATACTGGAAAAGTAATGAATAATTTGAGCTTGACTCAAGAACTGGGATTTTTTTTTTTTTCTTCATTGGAGTTGGTTTGTGACTTGCTCACTTACCAGAATACCCAGGTACTTTATCATGGATAAAGGAATCCATGCTATACTGGGACTGTTGTAATGGAATTGCATTGTCATGAAAGAGGAAGTTACGGATTGTGTGATGGAATGGTTTCTCATATGTGGCGCATGCTGCCATGTTATCTGTCCTTTAGTAAAGCATCTTCTCTCTGTGCCTCAAGAGTGTTGTGAATACTGAAAGAGATAAACTATGCAAAAGTCCACAGGCCCACTGCAGATAACTAAAAACACAGTTGTTCCTCACTGAACTTCTTATGCTATCCCAGATGTCTCCTCCACAATCCTTAGGTTGACATAGTTCTAAATAAGAGATAAATGCAGAGATAGATGTGGTGATTAGCAGCTAGGAAGAAGGTCAACACAGGATTGTCTGATGAACTACAGTTCACTTTCTGTAATGGAACCTGTCTTTCTAAAGCGAGGATGTTTATCCACTTTATTCTCTTGCTTTAAGAAGAGAAGGAAAGAAGTATCTTTATACCAGACTTGCTTTGGTGGTAGGCTTTGAGCCTGAGCTTTGGTATCATTGCTGGTCCTAGTTTGTTCCCAAGGAAAGAAAAGGGGGCTGTGGCTTGACAATCTCAGGCAGGAGGGAAAAAGTTGAATTTCCTGGGGGTTAGGTTACAGCCACTTGCTGTCAGTAGACTCTGAGAACTTTAGCATGTCCAGATTTAACATCTGAAGTATCTTGGGAGGTTGGACACAGTGGCAATCTATAGTTTTTCTGAGACCTATGAACCCAGAGTTGTAAGTCCTGAGGGTGTAGTATGTAGAAGCTAATTCCTAGCTGGTAAGCTAAAAACCTGCTCAGTATCTGCAGCTCATTGTTGTATTAAAGTAATTAAACTGTGTTCTTGTTAAGAATGATGTTTTAGTGAAAGCTGATGCAGTGACTTCATTAACTACTTAAAGACATGGAGAACTAGACTTCTGTACAAACACTTCTGCCTTTGCAAATCAGAGTATTCTGGAAGGTTGTAGCCCATTATTTTCTGGAAAATCTCAGTGGTTGACTTTCTGAGTATCCCAGGTAGAAGGATGAGCTTTGGGGTATCTAGTGCCCTCTGAGAAGAAGCTAGCAACCTGTGAAGAGACAAGGGAATTCTGGGTAAGTTCTAGCTTAGCTACATAGATAGATAGCCTTTTGTCTGATATCTTATTGGTGTTATGCTCTTCTAGAAACTGCTCTCATTGGCTCAGCTTGGGGGTGGGACTGGTTTTTTTTTTTTTTTTTTTTACATTCCTTGCCAATCATGCAGAGGACAGTGCAAAGGAGAATGTGGCTGAGAAAAATGACATGACAGGTGCATTTAGTACCTGTGTCAGTATATCATTTGAGTATTGATGGCACTCAGCATACAGTGGGTGACTCTTGGTTGGGGAGGGAGATATTCTTTCTTTATCCAGAGATATGCCCTGCAGACATCCTCAGAATTGGATTTATAGAGGTTGTATGGCATTGTGGGAAATCTAGTTATTACAGGATTTTGTAAAATAGAAATTGAATCAAATTTCTTCCATGTAGCTATTCTATTTTCTGCTGCCATGGAGTTAGTTTGCTTTTGGCTTTGCAGATTTTTTGATAATGTATTGGGATGTGGATAGAGAAGTTTCCTCAGCTTTCTGGGGTAGGGGTAAGGGGGAAGAACATGATACAGTGGAGGAATAAAACAGCTAGGCAGCTCAGTCTTGGCATGAAGTTAACTTTGGAGAATCCTAGTAATAACTGCATTAATCTTTATATGTAAATCAAAGGGTAAAATTAAAGGAGTAGAAAAACAACCTGTGTTTTTGAATATAGAAAAATTATCAAATTATCTCTTCTATGATTAATGAAGTTCATGGTTACAATAGGTAGATTTTTTTATTTTGTTAATCATTGTATATTTCAGTAGAAAATGTGCTTTAGGCACAGTTGGTAGTATTTATCAGCTTGCTCATAATTCCTTACACAGGTAATTATTTACTAGTTTTTTATTGTAAAGGTGATGTACAGAGGGGTTACAGTTACATAAGTCAGGTAATGAGTACATTTCTTTTTGAACAGTGTCACCTCTTCCCTCATTTTCTCCCAGTTTTTACCCCCTGACTCCCCACCCCAACAGGTTGTATAGTTTATTTTCAACATAGTGTCTAGTGAGTACCATTGCTGCATTGTTCACCCTTTGTCCCTCCATTTCTGTGTTCCCCTTTACCTTCCATAAAACAGATACATTTACATACAAGACAAAAGGTGTAGAAATAAAAAATAGGGACAAAACAGAAAATAAAAACTTATTTCCATTTCTTGGTGTTCATTTCAATAAACATCATTTTAAATGATCATATGCTCATAGCTATTGAGCCTTTGTGATCCTCTCCTAAGAATACCCTCCTTGCTGTGTGAATGTTTATAGGGTTCCATATAATTTATAATGTCCAAGTGTAATTTTTTTTTGCCTTTACCATACAGTGTGTTTACTTGTAGATATATGGACACAATCTAGTTAAAACAAATGAGGGAAATTATGACCTATATTTCTTTTGGGTCTGTCTTAGTTTGCTTAATATATTTTTTTCCAAGTAGAATTCTATGCTTCCATCAGAAGGAATGATATTTCACTATTCCTAAGGAATGATATTTCATTATTCCTAAGGAATGATATTGCACTATTCCTAAGGAATGATACTGCAGTATTCCTGAGGAAGAATAGGCTTCTTCAGCATTTCACTTTTAAAAAATTACTATCAAATAACAACTAGCTTTTATATAGCAGGCCTGTTTGACCAGTGCCATCATACACTTTAGAAATATCCTGCATTTGTTCTGTGATTGTTATGTACTTCATGATACTATGAGGGTGGGTAGAACTACTTATCTCTATTTCATAGCTGGGGTTAGTAAGGCATATAGGTTTAGAAATTTGCTAAAGGTATAACTAGTATATGTCTAGGACAAGCAGAAAAGATCAAAAGCCATGTACATATGACCATATAAGATGATGCTAAGCAAAGTGAAACCCAAGATAGAAACACAAGTGGTATTATCTTTCTTGCTATTGTTTTAAATATATTTATAATGTACCATGTGATTTTTTTTTTGTTTCTTTTGTATGTTCTTCCCCCGTGGTATAACCCCTGTTTTCACTATATCTGATTCTGGTGCCTGCATCTTGTATATACATTTTTCTAATTTGGGAAGGGGAAGGGAAATAACAAAATGCTGAAATAAGGATATAGGTTGACCCATTGTAACAATGAGATGTACAAGACACTATGTTGAAGATGAACTTTACAACTTTGGTGGGGGGGGAGGAGTTGGGGAGGTGGGGAGGGAAGGAATGGTAGGGGAAAAACAAAGGAGGAGGTAACAATGTTCGATAGGAAATATACTCATTACCTTACTCACATAACTGTAACCCCTCTGTACAGTATTTTTACAATAAAATACAAAAAAATTATATATATATATATATTAAAAAAATTTGCTAAAGGTAACCTGTTAGATCAGAGTAGTCAAGTTCCAGAGTCTATGAGATCTCTTTAATACCACAATGTGTCCACTGTACACAGCCTGAATCTAAGAGAAGTGGAATTCTGTTCCTTACCTAAGTGAGCTTGCATATTGGATATGCTCAGTTTACTTTTGTATATTTATTTTTTTTATTTGTGAAACAGAGCCTCACTGCATAGCTTGGGCTTGGCCTTGAATTTGAAATCCTTCTGTCTCATTCCCCTGAGTGCTAGGAATACAGGTGTGTGCCACCATACCCTGCTTCCCCTTTATTTGAAAGTACTCAACTTCACTACTTGAAGTGTTGTATTTAATAGTAGAAAATTGCAGTGTTGATATCCTTCATATCCTTCATAATTCTGGAGGGCATTAAAATTTTTTTTTAGATCTTAGAGAAGATTTCATGTAATTATGTCAGGCTTTAGTATAAATTACTTTATTGGGCTGAATTTTCTTGGGCTATATAATTAAGCTGACTTATAGTCCACATGTGTACCTGTGGAACATTAAATATATTCAAGTCACCAGGTGATAGACCATGACAATGCAAACTACTTTCTTAGGATACACCAAGTAGAGCCACCAAGTAGAGGTGTGGCTCAGCAGTAGAGCACTGGGAGGCCCTAAATTCAAGCCCCAGTACTGGAATGGATTGCGAGTAGTGGATCTACATTAGTGGCTGTCTTGGAGTCCGCCCAGTGTGCTCGAAGCTCCGTAATACTTGAACTTGGAAGACTTGTTCTGTGTGTGAGTATCTGTGTCCTAGAAACTGGTCAACAAACACACAATATTCTGACACCGTGACCATTGACACGTCAAAAATTCTACCAACAAGGCAGTATTCTCGAGAAAGGAAATGCAGAAAAATGAATGAGCACAAAGAATTAGCTGCTGTTGAATTTTACCTTCCCTCAGCACTATTTTGTTTTTGTTTTTGTTTTTTTTCATGCACACACATTCCTAGATACTCTGTCTGTAGAATTCCACGGTTGCTGTCCTCACAGTTAAGTTTTAATGGAGATGCAGAACACAGAATTTTGCACCCATGCATTTTTTCCCGCCCCCCCCCCCCCCGGGGAAACCACAGAGTTGTCACCATTTATAGAGCTGCATAGCCACCGCCTGCATCATTTCCTCTTCTACTTCCTCTCTGTCTCAGGCGGACCTGCTGCCAGCTCTCTGCTCGTGACATCTGAGTCATCACTAACGTCCCAGCTCAGGCCTGCTTTGTTTGTTTCTCTCTCCCTCACATTTCACAGATGTGGATTTTTCATCTGCTGTAACTCAACCCTCATCTGTACTTCAGCCCTTGCATGCTGTCAAGGTCTGTTTCCTGGCCTCTGTTCCCTCTCTTTTTTCAATCCACATTTTAAAAAGTAATTTTCTGGGGCTGGGGTATAGCTCCGTGGTACAGCATGTGCGTCGCATGCATAAGGCCTTAGGTTCAATCTCTAGTACCAAGACCAACAAAAAAGTAATTTTCTCCCACATGTTTTCTCAGCATTCCTTTCTTAGCAAGAGTCTCCCATGATAACCCCTCCTCGATTCTTCCCAGTCATTCCTGTATCCCTTTATGATTCTTAATGGCTTTCTCACTCACTTCATCTACTCTGTACAAGGCAAAGGCACACTTTGGCTCTTTGTGAGCACAGTTAGAAGGAAATTGGGCTGCTTCTACAGAAACTGAAATAAGGAAACCTTGCCATTTCTAACCTCTACCCTCCTTGACCTATTGACCCATCCCAGCTTTTCTCTTCTCCTTTTTATTTGGTGTCATTCTTGCTCTACAATCCACACTTCTAATCAAACTATAAAGGACTTCATATTGTTTACTTATCCTTGACTGAATTTGACTACTTTTTTTTTCCCTTTGGTGAGATAAAGTTTCCCAAGATCACCCAAACTTGAACAAGTCCTAGGGCCAGGATCACAAGAGACATGTGCTGTTGTATTTGGCACAAATTCTTTTTTTTGGTATGATTTTAATGAAATGAGGCTAATTCAAGTTGTTCAATTTTTTTTTATTTCTAAAAAAAAGGCTTGTACATTTAAAAGTGTTTGTCTCTGGTAAATAATGATTATGATAGGCCAGGTGCTGGTGGCTCACGCCTGTAATCCTAGCTACTCAGGAGGCTGAGATCTAAGGATCGCGGTTCAAAGCCAGCCTGGGCAGGAGAGACCATGAGACTCCTATCTCCAGTAAACCACCAGAAAACCGGAAGTGGCGCTGTAGCTCAAGTGGTAGAGCTCTCGCCTTGAGCTGAAGAGCTGAGGGACAGCGCCCAGGCCCAGAGTTCAAGCCCCACGGCCGACCAAAAACAAAACAAAACAAAATAATGATTATGATAACAGCAACAACAACAACAATAATAATATCGACAATGACAAAGTAAAAACAATGTTTTTTTTTTTTTTCTGGAATCTTAGAATGGCTATTTGAAAGTATGGCCTAAAAATGGCAGGAGAAGCAGAAGGAGACACCATTTGAACAGTCAGTAAAAGATAGTGTTATCAAGCTGTATCCTTTGGGTAAAAACAATGCATTTTTAGGGATAAGGCTTTCTTTGATTAAAAAAGACAGTATATATCTAATTTTTTTCAAATAGACATAGTAAAATGTTTTCCCCCAGTCTTTTGTTTCTTCTTAGCCACATGTTTTCAGTTATTCTATATCTTATACAATATAAACTCATGAAACCAATAGCAGGTTGTTTTCTTTATTTCTGAATCTTAACATTAATATTAGCCATGCTCTGTGCAGTCAGTAAATGTTTGCTGATTCTGTAATACTTTGGGATAATCTTTTTTTTTGTGTTTCTAGAATTTTAGTTTATTTTGCTAAGTAGACATTAATTATTTTACTAACTAACCCAACAGTTAGAAACACCTGTCTCAACAGACCTTACCACAGATCTTAGCACCCAGTTGTTTTTCTTAGTCTGTGACTCTCCTTGGGCCTTATCTTCAGCTCTGGGATCTGACCAAAAGAGAAGCTAGTCTGTGGCTATATGGAAATAAGGCAAATGTACTCTGGTGGTCGCTTCAAGATTCTGGCTTGGCATATAGAAATGGCATGGGTTGCATTATATCTTTTGTAACCCTGGTATGGCCTCATGCCCACAGAAATCAGTGTTATCCTCTCTTTATTCAACCCAGTAGAGGCTGGGGGTGTGGGGGTGGGGCATCTTTTGTTCACAAAGTATGATGGGATTGATGTAATACCTATTTTGCTACACTGGATCTCCAGTGACCCTTCCTTTTACAAAAAATCTAGGACTTTCTAATTACAGAAAGGTCTGTTGTGTTGGCCTAGTTGTTAAATTGTCAATTTAATAAGCTAAAATGAACTGGGTAAGAGAACACAGGCTTTTCACTAGGATGGAAGGGTATTGCATGATGAGCTATAGTGGGAGGGAACAATAGACTTTTTATGTAGCTGCCTGGCCCTTCTGCTTCATGAAAGCAAGGCAGTGAATGGGGAAGAGGAGATAATGGACTCCCCAGCCTGTGAGCTTGCTCACCATGCTCTTGGGGAACATGGGGAAATTCAATGTTTTATGTTTTTGGACTGCCTCACGGTGCTTGCCCTACCTACATCAGACACCTTTAATGAATGTCCTGTGGATTTTGTTTTGTTCTTTGTTTTACATTTGCCTTCATGTTGGTATATTTTAAGCCAATACAAAAATGAAATGAATGGCTTTCTCCATTTTGTTTGTTAAAGTGGGAAAAAATGTCAGTAGCTCAGGTGAGGTGGAAATATAATTACGTTGGCATCGTACTGTATGAGGTGGTTGTTTTTATTTTTGCTTGAGCTGCTAAGGATTGAATTTATATACTTGTGGCAATCTGGAATGAGAAGAAAGTAAACGGGGCAGATATGCAAGTAATTATTCTTAATTTATATTAGATTTTTTCCATCTGGATGTTTTAAGTTTTTGGAGGACACCACTAATTATTAATAGGATTAAGGGCTACTTGTGAGTAAGAAGGTAAAAAAGGGTCACTCGCTTTATAGATTCCAGAATGGTTAAGGGTTCTTTCTATCTAGGTGATGAGAAGATGGCAGGTCAGGGTCATGAGGGCCTACATGGTTCTATCAGATGGTTTGGAAAGGGATTTAGCTGAGCCTCCACGATCCTAATTCCCAAGTGTAATGATGGTTCCTCAGGTTTGGCCTGGAATTTTGGCCTTACATTTCTCACCATGTATAACCAAAAACTTAGTTTGGCAATTAGTCTAAGTAGAATTTCCTTAACGTGTATAATGTGTCACTCTTCCATTTCCAGAGGCTGGATTCTAGTAGTCCAGGCCATGGTTTTGCCTACGTTCTCTGATGCTGAGAACTGACTGTGGGTTGGGCTGCTATGGTCAGTTATTGGACTCTTTCCCCTGCCACTTCATCCTGTGAGATAAAGTTATGGAGGCTGCTTCATGGGGAAATTTGACGTAATGACTGAAGTGGAAGGGAGTAAAATAAAGATCAGATAATTTTTATAGTGCTTTCCAAGTCTCATTTAATTAAATTCTCCCCATAAATCTGTCAAGTAACAGAGGAGTTGACAGAGCCTTGTATTTGGGTACCTCATTTTTTGTTGTTGTTGTTGTTTTGTTTTGTTGGTCATGGGGCTTGAACTCTGGGTCTGGTCACTGTCCCCCAGCTCTTGAGCTCAATGCAAGTGCTTTACCACTTGAGCCACTTCCGACTTTCTTGAAGTTAAGAGTCTCCCGGACTTTCCTGCCCAGTCTGGCTTTGAACTTCCTTCCATCTTCAGATCTCAACCTCTTGAATAGCTAGGATTACAGGCCTGAGCCACCAGCACCCAGCTTGGGCACCTGATTTTTTTTTGCCAGCAAACTCTCCAAAAAAAGAGGCATGACTGTAAGTACTTTGGCTTAATAAAGTGGGATTTCTTTTCTTAGGATCCTTTTTCACTCTTAGATTTTTCTGTGTTAGTGTGGCGGTTAGATAATGGCTTAACAAAAAGTCTTAATCCCCAGAACCTGTGACTGGTAAATTATTTGGAAAAGGGATTCTTTGCAGATATGATTAAGTTAAGGATTTTAAGATGGAAGATTATCTGGGCTTATCCATCTGGGCCCTAAATGCAATTATAAGTGTCCTTATGGGAGGTAGAGAGAGATCTGACACATACAGAGGAGAAAGCCTGTGAAGGCCCAGGCAAAGACTGGAGTCCACGTGGTCACAAAAGGATTGTTCCAGGACTAGAATAGTAAGATACAGCTCTTCTGGGATCTACCAGTCCTTTTGACACCTGGATTTCAGCTTACTGTGTTTTTGTTTATATAGCCCAGGATGATCTTGAGTTTATTTTTATTTTATTTTTTGGTACCAGTCCTAGGGCTTAAACTCAGATCTTAGGCACTCTCTCTGAGCTTTTATGCTCAAGGGTAAGGCTCTACTACTTGAACTGCAGCTCTGCTTCTGGCTTTTTGGGAGGTAAGATGCTCAGGCACTTTCCTGCTGGGGTTGGCTTTGAACCATGATCCTCAGATCTCAGCTAGGATTATAGGCATAAGCCATTGAGGCCTGGCTTGGCCTTGAATTTATGATCCCTCTGTCTCAGCTTCTCAAGTGCTAAAATTATAGGCCTATACCACCAAATACCACTGGGCTTCAAGTGCTAAAATTATAGGCCTATACCACCATATACCACTGGGCTTCAGCCCAGTGATCTTGATTTTTGGACCTCTAGCTTTCAAACTGTGAGAATAATTCTCATTCATTTTAGCTACCAAGTTTGTGATGATTTGTTTCAGCATCTACATGAAAGCAATAAATAATAAATAAAAGAAAGAAAAGCAACTCGAACAGGAGGATTCTACCATCAAATTTAATTTTTGTGAAAGATTTATTTACTTGTATATTGTGTGTACCCAAGGCAAGCTAGGTTTAATTTAATTTTGATTATCAGATTAAATTTTCCAAGTGCCCCCCAGTTGTGTCATGCAGACTTATTTGTGTAAATTTGCAATCCTGTTTGGCCTGTTCATAATTGCCTCCACATTAGTTGGCACACAGTAGGTTCTTAGTAAATATTTTCCAATGAGTGCCTGTGTGAGTCTGAGTGGTTTCTTAGTACAGGGATTCAGTCTGCTGTTCCAGCAATTTTTTCTCACTATTTTATTTTTATATTTATTTTACATTCTAGCCAGGGGGGGAAATCAAGTTGGTGAGATATAAATAATGAATAGTAGCTACAATTTCCCTTATGAATAATAACTATTCAGATGACAGATGGCACTAGAATAGACCGATTGTGTAATAAATATTAATTGGAACTTAAAAAAATCTCTCTTAGGAGAAAGAGGCAAATTAGGACAAATGAAATGTATATTAAGGAAAATGTACTTTCAAGGGTGTCTTTCTACTTGGCATAGGTATTTCTGAAATGTGTCCTGTGTCTGCTATATTCTGCATTATTTTGATACCCGAAATAATTTCAACAAGTCCCTGGACCACAACATAAAAAATATCTTAAATAAGCAGAAACAAAACTATATTAGTAAACAGAAATGAATTCTTTTTTCTCACTCTTTGTGTGCCCATTGTAGGGCTTGAACCCAAGGACTCGGCACTGAGATCCTCAGTTCTCAGCCTCCTGAGTAGCTAGGATGACAGGCATGAGCCACTAGGATCCAGCCATAATAAATTCTTAAACATTTCTCATCATTGTAAAAGCCTTCTGCATTTTAGACTCAGGACATTATCTATCTAATGTAGTCAAGTGAACAAGATGGTAGTGTTATGCAACATTTTTTGTGAAAAAGTTAAGCACTAAGGAATGTTTGTCGGTGGGTTATTTAATACACATCAATCCTACATCAGGATTCAAGGTTTTCAATTTAGAGGAATTAAAAGTCCCAAAATTCAGGCCAGATTCCAGACAAATGACTCCCCATCTCCTGAGGAGTCACACATATCAGTTTGTTTGCTTACTTTGGTGAAGCTCCCCACAGTTCCTCTGCCAACATGTTTGAGAACCATGGCTCCTGGACTGTCATGACCACATTGAAGATTGTGATCTATTATACAATCCATATAAAAGCTTCCTTAGTTTTACCCTGGATGCTTTTCATAGCTGACTCAGTTCCCGGCTCCCATGTATCTGGTTTTAACCACTTCAGAAGGAGGAGGGATTTGTGTCTTATGTTCACTGCCGCAGCCTCTGAACCCAGATAAGAGATGGTGCCAAGCAAAGGATCACTGTTTGTAATGGCATGAACGTAACCAGTGGCTTCAGGATTTTGCCGAGCCTCTGTTGCACTTTGTCTTATGTCTGAGCGATGCCTTCCATTGACCAATGTGAGCAAGAAAAGCTGCCCAGGCTTTTCTTGAGGTAACTGTTGTATAACTGCATTTAGAGAAAAGATCAATGGAGAAACTGCAGCTCTGTAATCAATAATGCATCTAGGTTCAAATATATACTCAAGAGATGTAAGGTGGAATTTATTTCATGTGTTGTGTAAACATTGCTCAAAGATTCAAAAGGGCCCGAGCCCAAGAACCCCTGGGGCTCAGTGGGCCACAATTTAAAGGAATGCCTGCTTGAAGGTTGTCCTGTGCCCCTGGTATGAACTAGTACACTTGTCATCACATAGTTATCTTTCATCTTGCAGTGATAGGTTTAATTCTACCTTGGTGCAAATGTGATGCCTCATTGGTATTTTAGAAAATAGATGATCATTTCACATTCTATTGTTTATTTTTTATGCTACTTGCATTCTCTCTCTCTCTCTCTCTCTCTCTCTCTCTCTCTCTCTCTCTCTCTCTCCCCCCCCCCTTCCTCCTGTCTCTCTGTTAAGGTACCTCACAGATTGAGTATCCTAGGATTTTCTGAAGCTTAAATGCTTAAATGCTGCCTGCTGATGGGGATGTTGAAGTTTAGAGCAAATGTCTCTGAAAGGACTAGGAGAGCTGATGATGATATGAAGATGTGACTTGTGAATGGAATGGCATCACTGAAAGACCAGAGGATTGGCACAGATGTTTGGGGAGTGAGCCAGTGAGCCTTTTAATGTACTCAGTGATGACAAAATTCTGAATAATAGTTGCTCCACTGTGATTGTGTGTCTGACATTGAATATTCTGGAAGCATCAACATTTCATTTTAGGGTGTTATCCAGGAGTTTGCCCAATGGCACACACAAATCCAACCAAGAGATAGAATTTTAATGTTCTAAAGCAGTGCCTTATTTCTTTCAGAGACATAGTATTTTGTGTGTGTGTGTGTGTGTGTGTGTGTGTGTGTGTGTGTGTGTGTGTGTGTGTGTGTGTGTGTGTCAATATGTCTGTGTGTGAGACTGTACTTAGGCTTGAACTCGGGGCCTGGTTGCTGTCTTTGAACTTTTTTGTTCAAGGCTAGTACTCTATGACTTGAGCCATAGTTCCACTTCTGGCTATTTTTGGCAGTTAATTGGAGATGAGACTCACAGATTTTCCTGTCTGGGCTGGTTTCAAACCATGGTCCTCAGATCTCAACCTCCTGATTACTGGTATGAGCCACCTGTGGCCAGCTGAGACAGGGTTTTTTAAAGTTGATATGCTGAGTAAAATTAGATTTCAGCACACTAGTTAAAATTAATTATACGCATAAGCATTTATGATTTTTTTCTTATGCCCTTCATGGTCTTGAGTTCAGGGATTCACTGTCTTGCTTGTCTTTTTTTGCTCACAGTTGGTACGCTTACCACTTGGCCCATGCCTCCCAGCTCTTATTTGTGCTGGTTATTTTGAAGATAGTTTCTATCGGACTTTTCTGCCCTTGGCCTTTGAGCCTTAAATTGCCATTCTCCCAATCTCAGCCTCCCAAGTAGTTAGGATTACAGATGTGAGCTACCATCATAGGACAGGGCTGCTCTTGTTATTTTTAGACTGGGACCCTAACTCAGTACTTGACAGTTTTGCTTCTTGACCAGCACTTTACCAGCTGAGCCACATCTCCATCTCTGTTCTCTTTCCTTTTATTCATGACAACAAAAGAGGCCAAAGGATATAAAAATGACTTGTCTAAGTAACTTTTATGTAGCTGGCCATGGATGGAGCAGAGACTAGAATGCCCAACAAATGTTTATTCAGTGATGTGACTGTTGTATTGCAAGGTATTTTCCAGACTTTAAAAAGATATTGTTGGAATAATCTGAGGTTAAAGCTCTACAAAGCATAATGTTTATATTAAGCTTCATGTACAAGCTGAGCCTTTTCATTCCATTTCTATCGTGGATGGTAAAGAAAGCGTCTGTCATGAGCTCTGTTGATGGCAAAGCAAGAGTGTGAAGGCTCAATAAAGCCCCTCCGGAGTCAGGACTCATAATACGCATGGCAGGCCCATGCTCTTTAGCTCATCAGTGGTTGAGTGGGATAGGTTGACAGGTTATCCAAACTATCTAGGATATTTTACTACTAGATATTCTTAAATCCTGCTTGAAGGACCAGTGTGTGATATAGGTTTGGGTGGTAGTGTTTGATCTGCTCACCTCCTCTGAAACAAAAGGGCATCGTTAGCGTTTATAGTGGGCAGAAAGCTGAAGAAACAGTAGCCATTGCTTTTACTCCTCAAAGACAATGGTTACTCTTGTCACAGATTCACTACTTTCCCTCAACCCCAAGAACCCTGACCAACTGTGTAAAGAGATAAGCAAACTAGGCCAAGTCATGGGCCCTCCCATGTTACTTCCCATTAGCAGCCTTCTCTTGGAAGTACTTAGCCAGCAAAAATTCAGAGTCTGGCATTCATGATGATGGATTAAGTGCCTGCCTGCAGTGACATTAGCCATAGCTTTTGGGAGGGATCTCAGAAATAACACTGCCACTTAAAATGACTCCTGTCCCCTTGCTGGCTGGTTCTTACATGCGATTTAGTTATTGTCTTCATTGTGGAGCAGGGAGGGTGTAGTGAGATGGCTGTTGGCTAACCTCTGAGTGGGAGTTGGTCTGGAATTGGTAGTTATTTGACAGGCAGCACAGGTCAGCTCAGAGTCAGAGGGAGGGGAATGGATTGCATGAGTCCAAGGGAGGTTGATGGAAAGTATCTAGGTCTGCTTTTTACTTCCACAGATGCTTTGATAATCTCTTTGGGCTGGGAACCTGGGCTGCTTGCTTTGGTGTAGATCCATTTATGCCAAATACTGGAGGGCGAGATAGGTGGCTAGCTCTAGAACGTACTCCTGAGAGAATGCCAGTCTTTTCCCAGATGTCTGTGGTATACACTTTCATGTCTCCTCCACATTATAACACCAGAGTGGGACTGTTAAAGGTGTGTACCTTGTTGGGTGTGGTGGTGCATACCTGTAATTCCAGGGATTGAGGTGTGGGAGGCCAAGATAGGATGATTGAGGTCAGAGGAGTGACATCTTGACAAAAGCTCAAAACCCTATCTGGAAAAGCAAAAGAGGTCTGGAGTATGGCCTGAGGCTCTGAGTTCAAACCTCAATACTACCCCTTACATAAATCCCAAACAAGTCAAGCCCTACTCCCATACCTCCAGGTTAGATGTGGAAAATACGTTCCAGTGTTGTATTTTCTGTGGGTAGTGACAGACTGGACTAACCTTCCTGTTTTGCTAGCACCACTCAGCCTCTTCATTGAAGTCTGTACAGTGAAAGATTTGCCCAAATGAGCAGTAGGGGCATGGTCTGGAATGGAAGTCTAGTGTTCTACCCTAATGTGACCTTGGGCCAGGAGCTCCAGCACTTCTCTGTTTCTCAGTGGACAGATTGAGATGGCGAGGTTACTGTAAGGAGTCAATGTGAAAACTACCTTTGCAAACGTTTAAAAAGAGTCCCTGGCAGATGGCAAGAACTTGGTAAGTATGAGTTGCTGGTCTTATTTTATGGTTAGTCTGTTCTCTCTAGGCTATTTCGTGCTCTTAATGAGCAATTTTGTCAAAACTTTTAAAATAAAGTATAGTGATAGCCCCTGATGAAAATAAAATGAGTTGAATTAGTTATGGATTCAATTGGCTACGTTTAATGTCAATATGAGCTGATGTTACAAACATCAGGGATTCATAATTTAACTGAGGAAAATTCCTGTCAAGAGATTTCATTTAGTTGTGTTACAGAGAAGTAATTCAGTGCATTTCTTTTCATTTCCTAGAACTGTGTGATTTTGAAGCTTAAACAGATATTTCTGTTCCCATTCTCTCCGGCCTTGACTTACAAGGAAGGAAAGAAGCCAGAAACATCCAGGCACCTTATCAAGACAAAGTAGTTAGTGATACAACTGGCCAAGCAGCCCAAGTTCTCTGTTTCAAGTCACAGATCTGTGTTAGAAGTCTTCCTGTGTTTGCTCCTGCCAAACCTACATCTTAGCCTAGTTTGCTTCAACCTAGGTTGTAGAGAATGAGAATTACTATAATTATTATTGTAATGAGAATTTTCTCTGAACATTCTTCATGTGGATAAAAATTCTTAAATGAGCTTTTAGACAGGTTATAAAGCACTTCAATCAAATATATTTCTTTAATGATGAAAGAGATTAAAAACTCGAGGCAGTTTGTAAGAAGCTCAAATAGTTCAGTGACATTATCACCTTTCTCAGTGGGAAGAGAGGAGGTGTGGAACTCTGGGTCTAGAGATTAGGGAATTGAAATTTGTGACATCTTTGAACCTTAGTTTCTATTTTGTCCTTCATTGAACAGACTTTAGATCATACATACACCCACACACGTTTTTTTTCTCTACATTGTGGTTCTGTTTAAAATAAAGTGTAAAATCAAACATTAAAAGCAGGTAAGGGGCTGAGAATATGGCTTGGTGGTAGAGTGTTTGCCTAGCATGCATGAAGCCCTGGGTTCAATTCCTCAGTACCACATAAACAGAAAAAGCCAGAAATGGCACTGTAGCTCAAGTGTTAGAGTACTAACCTTGAGCAAAAGAAGCACAGGGACAGTGCCCAGGCCCTGAGTTCAAGCCCCAGGACTGGCCAAAAAAGAAAAAAAAATGCTGGCAACATCCAATCTGTACTATTCAATGTACCTTACAGGAGCAACAATGGGTTGATATTCTGTGATTTGACTATGGTCTTTTCTAAGGCCTTCATTAAAAAGAGTTAACTGATGGAACATTAATTAAAAGAGGGAAAAAGTGGGCTGGGAAGGTGGCTCAGTGGTAGAGCGCTTGCCTTGCATGCTCGAGGCCCTGGGTTCGATTCCTCAGCACCACATAAGCAAAAAGAAAAAAGCCGGAAGTGGCGCTGTGGCTCATAGTGGTAGAGCGCTAGCCTTGAGCTGAAGAGCTGAGGGACAGCGCCCAGGCCCAGAGTTCAGGCCCCACGACCGGACCCCAAAAAAAAAAAAAAAAAAAAAAAAAAAGAGGGAAAAAGTAAGAATAAAAGCATGGAAGGAGAGAAATAATGTAAAATATTATTGTAAGAGAACTCAGTCATGACAAACAGAGAAACCACATTTTGAGGGGTAGAATTGAGAGTCTTTGTTAGAGAGCCGGAAACTGTAGGTGGACTCTTGTCACAGAGACCTGTGGCCCCTTGAATACACTTAATTAACACTGTTAGAAAACTGAGCCATGAGAACAGGAGAGGAAAGAAAGAGCAACAAATAAATACCAACCAACCAAATCAACTCCAATGGAGAGCAGAAGTGGGACACCATGGTGACCAGAGAGTTAGCAGACAAGGCATGTCGCAGTCCTGTCTAAGCTGGTTTGGCCTAAATAGGGTCAGTCTCAGGGTGCAGGGTCACAGGAAACTATAGAGGCACAGGACTGACAGGTTCAGGAACCTATCATGTAAGTCCTGGCTCCTGCCTCTAGGAATTCAGGAGCACCCATTACCTGGGGGTGGAACTTCCTAGCCTCTATCATGAAGACAAAATGGTGCCAGTTAAACCCAATACTCTATTATCCACTATATGGCCAAGATGGCACCAGTTAGATCCAGAATCCTCATTTCAATATCTATTCAAGACTGTTACCACCTAGTAGGGTGTTTGTGGCACTTCCTTGTAATCCTAGCAACTTCAGAAGGCTGAGATCCAGAGGATGGTGGTCCAGTGCCAGTAGGGAAGAGAAGTCCTCAAGACTCTATCTTTAACCAGCAAAAAGCAATGCTGGAGCTGGAGCTCAAGTAGCACCAGCTGAGCAGTCAGGCATGAGTGAATCTGAGGACCTGAGGTAAAAACATGATACCAAAACTTGGTACTGGGCTGGGAAGGTGGCTCAGTCGTAGAGTGCTTGCCTCCCATGTATGAGGCCCTAGGTTCGATTCCACAGCACCACATAAGCAGAAAAAGCTGGTGGTGCTATGGCTCAAGTGGTGAGCGCTAGCCTTGAGCTGCAGAGCTGAGGGACAGTGCCCAGGCTCAGAGTTCAGGCCCCACAACTGACAAAAAAAAAATTAATTAAAAAAACATGGTACCCTACCCCTTGAACACCAAGATTTTTCACCATCTAATAGTCGAGGGGCATGAAGTTGGAAGTTTAAATAATATGTAAGTTTAAATAATATATGGTATATATTATTTAAATGTCATATATAAAATTAAATGTCATATATACACTTAAAATGTAAGTTTAAATAATGTATGGCATTGTTGAGTAACAATGGTAAAGGGTTAGAAGATATACTTTAGAAATGTAAGAAATGATTTCAAGTTAAATAGCATGATTTTCTTTATTCTCCTTACTTAGACACAAAGGGAAAGGGCCCTGTAAAATGCATCTGATTTGAAACAAAGATGCTTCAAAAGTTAAAAGCCAGGGCTGGGAAGTTGGCTCATTGGTAGAGTGCTTGCCTTGTATGCATGAGGCTCTGGGTTCGATTCCTCAGCATCACATAAGCAGAAAAAAGCCAGAAATGGTGCTGTGGCTCAAGTGTAAAGCACTAGCCTTGAGCTGAAGAGCAAAGGGACAGCACCCAGACCCAGAGTTCAGCCCCCACAATTGACAAAAAAAAATATTAAAAGCTTTCATTTGGACATAAATTTTGGCTGCTCCGTTTAAGATTTTAGAGTTGGGTGTGGTGGCACATGCCTGCAATTCCGGCATTTGGGAGACTGAGGAGGATCATATAAGATCATTTATGAGTTTGAGACCAACTTGGAAAACATAATGAAACCCTAAAAGAATTAATAAAATAGTTGATTTGGGTTTGGTGGTGAGGAGTGAAGGATGGACATAAGTGGTTTGTTTTGGGAAGTAAGCAGGAGATAATTTTTGACTTAGGGGAAAAATCAGAGTTAACAAGAAAAATAGGAATGGCATTACATTTCTAAGTAGAATTAAGCACGCACAATGTTTTCATTTCTATTTTTAAGTGCTAAATGAATGGTAGTGCAGAACATAACAGTTGATCTTTCTAAAATGTATACAAAAGCATGTTTTTAAGGAGAAATGCTGATATTTTGGAAGTTCTGTTATGAAAAAATGACTCACCTATGTATTTGAAAGAATCTGGACAGGAAGAGGAGACACTTGAGGCATGGCCTTGAGTACAAATAATAAACCTGACCAGAGGCTGTGTGAGCCGGAGCATCAAACGTTTTCCCTGATGTGTAAAAGAAAATGACTTGAATGGTGATCTAAAAATTCTGACATCTTTGCAAATCTGTCATGGTTAACAATTTGAGAAATTCTTCATTGATGTGAATCAAGAATTGAGAGCTTTATGGAGGATATTAACTGAAATCGAATTTTGGAGAACCTATGAAACAGGTTTTTAGAAAAAGGGAATTCTACTTGGACACAAGGCGTGAACAAAGAGATCACTGAAAGAAACATCCACATACTTTCTGCTTTGTTATTAGGAGAACAAAAATGTTTGTGATAAATGGATCAAATTAGGGATTTACTTGGCAGGTCTGATATGGCCATTGAAAGAACTTTTCAAGCAGCTTGAACTTCACAGAATAGAAATATGCCATAGCTAATGATATGAAGTATCATAGGTCTGCATGGATACAGAATTCAACATATATAATTGACACTTCTGTGCAAGGAGAACAGAAGAAATGCTGATGGTGAGGTAATAGATGAGACTTAGGATGTACTGCTTCTGGGCCATGTTAAGGCAACAAGGTTGAAGTAGTTATCCTGGGTGCTGTGGGAAGGAAGGAACTGACAGAATGGGCTGGTTATAAACTAGATGATCTCAAGGACAGAAAGGAGGTCATTTGTGGTTCAAGAAAGGGAATGCTGAATTAGAGATCTTTGTCATTAGAGTTAATAAGGCTCACTCTGTGAGTATTGGAGTGAGACTGATATGTAGAATAGAGTTAAGTTGGCCTGTGTTACAGGGAAGAATGTGTGGGTGGGGACAGAGGGACACAGACGCTTCGATTTGAAGGGTGATGATTGCAGAGGCAAGGGAAGATAGCTGAGCAGGTGTGAGAGGGCATGTGGGGGTTAGACTATGAGATTTTCAGGAACCAGCTGGGTCATAGCGGTAACCTGCTGTGAGTATAATAACTTCAGCTCTTGGGATTTCTGTGTTTTCAAAGGCAAAATGGGGTGAGTAAGAGTTGAACTTGATCAGCACTTCTCAGTGGGGGCAGTATGGCCTTCTGAAAGGCATTTGGAAATGTGTGGAGGTGTTTTACCCTGTGCATTGTTGTCAGGACAGGCTCCAGTTGGGTTTGCCTAAAGTTTCAGGGCAGTATTGATAAATAACTCACCTAGCAGCCGTGAAGGATGTCATATACAAAGCTCATCTTTGCTTCTCTTAATATCAGCTCTTCAGCTCAAGGCTAGTGCTCTATAACTTGAGCCACAGTACCACTTCTGGTTTTCTGGTGGTTTATTGGAGGTCAGAGTCTTTCCTGCCCCGGGCTGGCTTTGAACCACGATCCTCAGATCTCAGCCCCCTGAGTAGCTAGGATTACAGGCATAAGTCACAGCGCCCAGCCTGAACTTCTTAAAGGAGTGTTTTCCGAGTTTTATTTCTCCAAATCTGAGTTTATTCTAAATAATTGTCCACTTCATTGTATGTGGATTAGTGTCCAAGCATTCATTGGAATAAGGAAGTAATGGTTTGAATTGTTTTTATTTTTCCTTAACCTCATGAGAAGGGTATATGCATGCTCTCACAGAACTCTGTGCTGATAAATTCTACATAAGAAGGCAAAATGATGTAAGGGAAGTAAGACTGGTCAAGGTTGAAAATCCTCTCATTAGATGCTTTCTAAAGATTTAACTCCTGACAAATACTACAGCTCTCAAAATGCTGAGATCTGAAAGGTTAGGCTTTGTAGGTCAGCAAGTATGAATATTTTCTATTGGACTGCAAGAGATCATGATGTATATATGATCTTTTCACAGGCATACTATTGCAGTGTATGCTCATCCTGGGGCTTGAAACTCAGGGCCTGGGTACTGTTCCTGAACTGTTTCACTCACGCTATTGCTCTACCATTTGAGCCACAGCTCAAAAACCTTTGGATTATTGGTGATTAATTGGAGATAAGAGTCTCATGGCCTTTCTTGCACAGGATGGCTTCAAACTACAATCCTCAAATCTCAACCTCCTAAGTAGGAAGGATAACAAGTGTGTAATAGAGCCTGTCAGCTTGCATGTATGTTAAAGAATATTTAAAATAATAACAAATGCACTTATGGGTGAGGATAGGAGGGAGGAAATGGAGAAAAGCAAAGGAAGGTATGACATTGTCTAAGAAACATTATATTCATTACCTGACTTATGGAATATAATCCCTTTGTATAACTCCTTAACAATAACAATAATACAAAAATTTATTATTTAACAATAATACAAAAATTTTTATTATTTAACAAAAATACAAAAATTTTAAGAATGCACATGGTATAGCCACTTGCACTTAGAAATCAGGAGTGTCAAAATAATGAGACTGCCAAGAATGTATAGTATAAAATTTTATTGGACAATTTATGTTTTCTCTTTTAAGGTTGACTTTAGAAAATATTTGAACTTCATATCTAACTTATTGCTCACAATAATCACAAGTAAAGTTCTTTGTGGGTATTTTGGACTCAAATTTATGGGGAATTGCAATAAAAACTGGTTTCAGACTAGAGAAGGTTGCTTGAGTAAAGCACAGGTTTGCAAAGAAAAATAAGACAGCATGAAAGAACAAATAAATACAAAGTCAAGTGGAAAGGAAAAAAAAATAATGGTGTATTTTCTACTTGCAATGTATAGCCACAACTGTGCGGGTGAAATTATGTATCATGGTGAATAATTTAGCCTAATTTTTATGGTAGTTGTCTCCCTTAGAAAATTACTATTGAAAAGTCCAAATATGAGTTACCTACAAAGCCAATTTTGTTATCATTTTGGAGCATGTTAGTTTTTTTTTTTTTCCCTATTGCTCTTTAGAAAGTGCTTGTTCGAAGTTCCAGCACAGTGGCCAGAGAGCCAGGGGTTCTGAGTGTAGGAGGGGATCTTCCCACAAATCCTGAGGACACAGTACAGACATAGGGATACTTCCTCCCCCTCTGAACCTGTGATGATCACACTTGTTTCATTTTTGAATTGTGATCCTTATGTATTGACTATTTACTGGTAGTTCAGCTTGAGTATCCGTTGTGTGAAATGCTTCCTCCCAGAAATGAATTTTGCTTGTTTTCATCTTATATTTTTGAATTTTATTGCACAGGTGTTACAGGTTGAACATGCTTAATCTAAAACTCTAAAGCCTGAAATATTCCCAAACATGAACTTTATGAGCATTTAGGTATCTCAGCTTTCTGTATTCAAATCACAGGTATTTGGAAGGGTCGAGATGCTCGCGCTGAATGGAGGACACCAAGAGAAGTTCCCTTCTCATGCAAGCAGCATAGGGCTTTTATTCGAGCAGGCTCAGGCTCACAGCGTGACCTTAAACCAGTCAGCAGCTGAGAGCCCGGAGCTTACCTGAGGGTGACCTTATATAGGACTTTATTATCCGTTATGGCAAAGCCCACGCATTAGTAGCCAATAGGTTTAAAGTATTGCATCGGGGTCTGCACGCAGGCAGCCAATCATTTTACACTGAGTCACATACTTTTACCAATCATCTTAAGGAGAGACACATGTCCTAATTTGGGCTAGTAAGAGATACGTGCCAAGCTGCATGTGCCCACAGATCCTTGGAATGGGAAAGTGACCTTGTAGACAGTTTCCTGGAACAGGGCTGGTGCCTTTTGTTTGTTCCCTTGTCCCCTTTAGGGTGGGGTTGGGTAACTTTTTACTTAAGGGGGCTGGGATGGCCTCTTTTATTGACAGGATGGTCTCTTTTATTATTGGGATGGCCTCTTTCAGTATTCAACCTCTTATTTGGCTTTTTATGTAATTATTTCTAATTCTCTTGACCATGCCACATAGGCACTATCATTTCATTTCACAAATAAGGAAATAGATCTTCAAAGAGGTTAGGTTGTTTTGCCCAGTGGTCTCTATCCAGTGAACTGCAGGTTTGGTGGGCTCCAAATCCTGTATTTCTCCCTGTAACACCAAACTGGATGATGTGGTTTTGGTGTGGGGTTAGGAGAAGCCGGAGAGTGGTGTAAGGGTTGAGGATTTTGTGCAGACATGCTTTTGAGGCAGGAGAAATGACTAGTCACAGTACTTTCCGACTAGAGTGAGTGGCTTAAGAGACTGGACAATGATCCTGAGACAAAGCTGGTGGTCTTGAATCTGGTGACTGAAAAACCCAAACTTTCCTGAACTTAGTACTCCTAATGGTTTACAATCAGATTTAGAAAGGAATTTTAAAATGAGATGCTGTGTTCATGGCACAACTTTACATATTTCTGGTGAATATTTGAATAAATTGATGGTTTAGAGACTAACAGTTGAAGACATTGCCTTTCTATTGTACACTGCCTCTATTATGCTGAGATAAGTGTTCATAAAAAGGGCCAGGCTTAGAGATGATGGATTTTTACATTATGGCTTGGGAGGCAGGATTCCCTGTATCTCTAGAAAAAGGACTTTTTGGATGAGGGAAATGAATATAAACAACACCAGATAAACTTCTTGTGTGATAATTCCAAAAGAGGTCAGGGAGTGACTTGGGGAATTTTAAATATCTGTGGTATCTCTACATGCAGAATGACTTGCATCTCCACGGGTTTGGAAGGAGGGGGCAGAGTAGGGACACTCTTGTCAGCCAGCCACTCTTCCCTAGCTTTTACTTATTATTATTATTATTATTATTTAAAAACAGCCTTTCATATAGCCCAGACTAGCCTCAAGATCATTAGTTAACCCAGGCTGGCTTTGAACTGAGCATTCTCCTGCCTCAGCCTACTGAGAACTGATATTACGCACCAGCCACCAGCCAGCTGTGGCCATTTTTAGTTCCTTTTTATAGATGCACATGTCATTCCCCCCCCCCCCCGCCCCCCCCCATGAAAAAGGCACCACTGATGTTTCCTCTCAGTGCTTTCCCATTGTTCCCAAATCCTTCTTTCCCTCCTTTGTTTTTCACTTCTTTTGTTTGAGTGTATTTCCGAATGCCTAGTAACCTGCCTCTTTGGTTGGCCTAGAGCCCAGGCAGCATTATCAGCCTCCTGCCCTTGGCCAGGAGCCTGCTGGGAACTGCAGAGGTTCTTGTCAGTTTCTCTTTACTCTCCATGTATCTATTGCCTTCTGCTTGGCAGGGCCTGTCCTGAGAATCAGCCAGTGTTTCAGTAGACACTCTGGATTTCAATAAATGTTTCTTCAACGAGTTCATTGCTCATGAGGTAGGGAACCCTTTTCATGTGAAGACTCCTCCTTGAGTACCTTTTACCAGAAGGGATAAAATATGTATATATATGTATATATGTATATGTAAGTATATATGTATATATATGTATATGTATATATGCATATAGAGAGAAAAAGAGAGAGAGTGTGTATATGCGTGTGTGTGTGTATGTGTGTTTGTGTATAAGATTTATGCCTGATTCAGTATTAGACATTTTAAATTACTTAAATACTGAATGTTTTGTGCAGTAATTATTTGTTTAAGCCAGAGGGAACTTTTTGTTTTTAGGTTCAAATATGGGCTATCCTTCCTGGCACAGTATCAAGAGATGTCGTTGTTCTGAAAATGCTACCATTTTGACAGCATTGGGCAACAATGTGCAAAGATGGAGTTGCTATTCTTCGGGGCCACGTGCCCCCATTTGGAAGGAGATTGTAAATGTGCTTCCCTTTCCACATTGTGAAAAGTGTTTTTGATTTTTTTTAAAAAAAATCTGAATACAAGGAGTAAAAAATGAGTTTTGAAACTAACATGATTTGCAAGTACTTCAAAAGTTTATTAGAACTGATTAGGTTCCCTCTTACATGTGAGAGTTCAAACTGATTTTTTTCCTTTTTTATTCCTACATTTTTATTGCCATCAATTAGTTGTACAAGAGAGTGTGTCATTCTGATGTCTGTATATGCTATTTAACAGTATTCAGTGAGTTTCACTTCTCCATTGCATCTGCGTTTTGGTATTGCTCGTATTCTCTCTCTTTTCCTTCCCCACTAATGAGAAAAATAAATTCAGGGTGGAATGGAAGGAAAGAAGGTTCAAAGGCTGCTTCCATTCTTGTTAGGGGGAGTACTTAGCCTTCATCTTGGATTTAAAAGAGGAAGTATTCAACTTTGACAAAGAACAGGAAATAGGCTTGTAAGAGGTACAAGAGAAGGGAATAGTGTTCCCTGTCCAGGGAAGATAGCCTTACTTGTGGGTGAGCTAGACACTTATCATTTGATTAGTTACTAGGCAATGCTATTTATAACTGTAACATTTGTATTTAATCTATCTGTAAAAGGGTCTTTACAGTTAGAGTGTAAATTCATTGTAATAAGATGACTTACTAGAGCCAGGCACCAGTGGCTCACACCTGTAATCCTAGCTACTCAGGAGGCTGAGATCTGAGATCATGGTTCAAAGCCAGCCTGGGCAGGAAAGTCCGTGAGACTCTTATTTCCAGTAAACTAAGAGAAACCAGAAGTGGCACTGTGGTTCACGTGGTAGAATGCTCACCTTGAGCTGAAGAACTGAGGGACAGCGCCCAGGCCCAGAGTTCAAGACCCACAACAGACCAAAAAAAAAAAAAAAAGATGACTTACTTGAGAATTAGGAAGCAGGCACTGGTACTTTTGCTGAGAGGAACACACAAGAATACAAGGCATCTGATAAGAATTATTTATATTGTTGTAGTTTGGGGCACTTGTCATTATTTTGCACACCAATTTTGAGATGAGGACTCTACTTTTTCTGTTTCAGGAGGCAGAACTCTCATCCCACTTAGAACTAACACAGAGACTAGGTATTTCAAGCATTGGTGGTAGAAGCAGCTTCTGTCCTTTTCTGTAGACAAAAGCTCTTGGATGTCCTAGAAGAAGCTTCCAAAGTGATGGACCTTAAAGCTTATTCAATACACTTTCAATAAAATATTCTTCTGTTTGGTTATAGTTAACCTCTGTTATTTGAAGTTACAAATTCTGTTAGAAATAAGTATATATCCCAGGGTACTTTTCTTTTTTCTTTTTTCTTTTTTCTTTGGTCCAGTCGTGGGGCCTGAACTCTGGGCTTGGGCGCTGTCCCTCAGCTCTTCAGCTCAAGGCTAGCGCTCTAACCACTTGAGCCACAGCGCCACTTCTGGCTTTTTTTCTTTTTGTTTATGTGGTGCTGAGGAATCGAACCCAGGGCTTCAGGCATGCAAGGCAAGCGCTCTACCACTGAGCCACCTTCCCAGCCCCAGGGTACTTTTCTTTGAGCTGAGAAGTTGCATGCATTTTATGTACATAATCTGAACTCACATTTTACCAAAACACCCAAAGGATGTAGCGTAACTGGTTTTTATCCAGTTCCCAGATAAAAATGTTAAGATTTCAGAGTGGATCACAATGCAGTCAGATCCCATAGGCCACAAACAAGTCAGGATGTGAGTCAGGCTTTTCTGTCAAGACTTCTCATGCTCTGCTGTCCCCTCCAAGAAGAAATGCCAGAATATTAACTGTATGTCTTCTGTGGTACTTAATTAGGAAGGATTTTTCTGGAAACATAGTTGATTAAAAAAAAATAGCTTGCTCCTTAGCAAATTCAAATTTGATGAGTAGATTGTCATCAGTTAGAATTTGGAATTCAAGGTAGGATTTTCTGACCCTTGGTCAACTTCGCTTTGGCATGCTTGATGCTGACTTAAAGGCTGAAAATGGATCCCAAAGGCAAACAGAAAGAAGAAAAGGTGAGAGGAAAGGAACTTATCAGAGCAAGTGGTCCCGTGGAGTTTGCTTGTCACATCATTAAATTTATACAATGACCAGTATTTGCCTGGAATATCTACATGACCAAACCTAGCTCCCTTCCCCCCACCCTCCCAACCCCTACTTCTGACCTTTATTCAAGACTGCTCCAAGGTTGCCTTGTCAGAGGTGTGTCCTCTTCTGTAGTAGCTCCACCTCATTCTCTTACTCACGTAATTTATTTCCATAGCACTTCTCTCCACCTGACAAGCTATAAATCTTTTGTTTACTTTCTGTGTCCTTGCCACTGTAAGCTATGTGAGAGCAGTGACTTTGTTTTATCCACAGTAGGATCTCTAGCATTTGGAATATATTTGATATGCTTAGTAGTAGATGCTCAAAAAATCATTTGGGGTAAATGGAGGAATGTGAGAAAACCAATGCTCTGAGAAATTCCAAGTAACTTGCCGAAGATTTCATGGAAAACAGTGAAACCATGATTCAAGTTCTCTGTATAACAACCATGGAACCCACACCCTGTGTGCTCTTTTCTTCACTATCATTCTTCTGCCTGAGTAAAATTGGTATACTATGCACAATATAGGTAAGAGACATCTCTTGTGGTTTTTGAGTTGGAAAAAAAAATCCCAATTGGCCCGTCCAACTTCAATCTTTTACAAACATGGAAAAAAGCACGATCTATTGAACACAGGTGACTCTAACTAATGTCACCATTTACTGATGGAGGAAGGAACAAAATCCACTTGCTGTGACAGGCTCTCAGCCTGTCCTCTTATGCTTTGATTTGTCCATTTGCTTCTTGACCAAACAAGCTCTGTTTTGAGCAGAACTGCCTTAACCCATTGGTGATGAGTTTGAAATAGTGATCAGTGATTTTAATGCTTTAATACAAATACAGTAGAGTAGAGGCTGCAGCTCAGCCATCCACAAGGACTAGCAGGTAGCACTGGTGGGAACTGGAGCAAAAAGGGAAGTATTTCTCATGTTCTGAGAGGACATCCCCCTAACACTTGCTACCCCCTTAAACATGTTACCAGAGGAAAAGATGGCAAGCTAATTGTAAAATACTTAAAACAGTCTTTAGGCCAAACAAAACACTTCTGCTTGCCAGGTCTTTCCTGTGAGTTCCTAGTTTGGTGACTGCTGAAGTCAAAGAATGCATTCATTTACAATCCTTTTGTTGTTTCACCCCAGTCATTTCAATAAGTGGGGATATGTTAGGGAAATGTGAAGGGTTGTATCATTGTGGTTAATTGTTCTTTGGACTAGTCCAGGGATCAGTGGGTTGGGCTGTCAAAGTTCACAAAGAGAAAATAATGATCATTCAAAGGGTATTTATTGCTGGTGTTTAGGACTCTGGAGATAAAGCTGAAGAGTAATGTGTTTTCTCTGCCCTAGTCCCATCTGTCCTAATGGGGTAGTTGCTGATGCCATTGCCAGCTTCTCACTGGGAATCAGGAGGCCTCTGTGCAGGGTTGGCTGGGCTGGTACGCACCTGGGTATTGCTGGGCAAATTGCCCAGTTTTTCTGCATGGCCATTTTTGTGTTTGGATAATTAAGGCCTGGACTTTGAGACAGGTGACAAAAGATAGAGAGGACTTCGTGCAGGATTTGAACCAATACTATTTCTCTTCATCTCTTAAAAACAAAGCCTGTTGTCTGAGAAAGACAGGGGTTATATCACTTCTGTTTGTCTCTTAGGCAAGTTTTGAGCCCAATCATAGTCATAGTGAGGACAAGTTTAAAGCTATTTTTTATTTTATTTTATTTTGCCCATCCTGGGGCTTGAACTCCAGGCCTGGGCTCTGTCCCAAATCTCTTTGTGCTCAAGGCTAATGTTCTACCACTAGTGGAGCTACAGCACCACTTCCAGCATTTTCTGAGTTGTTTATTGGAGATGACTTTCCCACCTGGGGCTGGTTTTGAACTGTGAGCCTCAGATCTCAGTCTCCTGATTAGGTAGGACTATAGGCAAGAGTAACCACTGGTGCTCATTAAATAATTTTGTAGAGGCTAAGATCCTGGTTTTACCACTGGCTGGTATTGCATCTTGGCTGAACTGGCCATGATGATTTATTTCTTGAAGCCTTGGTTTCCTCATCTGCAAAATGAAAATAATCTTGTTGTGATCATTGTTCTTGGCAAATGTCCTTCTTTTTTATAATGGAACACCTGGGCAGTATAAAGAATAATACTGAATTTAATTAACATTTACATTTGAAATGTGGCACGAGAAATCTCCTTTCCCAGCAGAGTTTAGACCTTTAAATTTCTTATTAGGAATTGAGATGTGTTGGAATTAAAAACTGGAAGAATTCATTAGTGTGGTTCCTCGTTCATACATTCAGTCTAGCCCAGCGTGCCTTTCTGGTTTTGTTTTGGTGTTTTTACCTGTGGTTTTTTTTTTTTTTTTTTTTAATTTTTTTGAGGCAGAGTTTCATGATGTAGTCTAGGCAGGCCTCAAACTCTCTACTCTTTTGCTTCAGCCTCCAAAGGGCTGGGATTACAGATGTGTTCTACCATACCTGCTGTGTATTTGAATAATAATGCCATTTACAGAGACAAATGAATCTTGTAGGTGTCCAGAGGATAATGAAGCAGCTGACTTTGTATATGTGGCTAGATAGACTTGTCTGTGAATCCTTTGCCAGGATGCAGAAAGAAGGGTAGCACGTGGGGCTTCAGTGTCACACATAGTAGACCATCTGATGGCAACTTTGCTGCAGACGGAATTATTTGCTACCAGAGAAGATGCTGTAGTAGTTTCCCCAGGCTGATGTGAAGGGCCTCTGCCTGGGCAGAACAAAAGCACCTCTCCACATCTACAATGGCGCATAATTTAAAGCAAGAGGCTGCAATAGACAAATTGCACCCACTTCAGAAGGAGAGGGCGAATGGACACTGTGTGCTTGTTCCTGGGAGCTCAGAAGTAGGCACTGTGCCCTGATGGGCACGCACACTGAGCTGCCATCGCGGCTGAAAGAGCAGCCTGTCCCTGTCCGCCAGCTTTCATCTTCTGCCATATCTGTATTCATGTGCATCAGCCCCCACATAAAAGAGCACAGCTTGGTATTTCTGCCTTTGCTTCTGTGACCTGCAGTCAAACCATTTGAAAATATATTTTAAGGCTTTTACAAGGAATAGTAATTAGGCACAGTGGTTTCTAATCATTTGGCACTTAGCAAGCAACATTCAGAGGTTCTTAGGCCTCAGGGAGCAGCAGCCTGCTTGGGCCTTGGGAGGGGCTCTACACTGCTTCAAGGGCTGTGTGTGTGTGTGTGTGTGTGTGTATGTGTGTGTGTGTGTGTGTGTGTGTGTGTGTGTGTGTGTGTGTGTGTGTGTGTGTGTGTGTGTGTGTGTGTGTGTGTGGTGGCAACACCAAGCAACTAGGACAGAGTCACCTGGGAAACAGGACACAGTAGACTTGAGCTCTGAACAGCTAGCTGCTGAATTCTGAACAGAACCTCAAGAAAGTTGTGTATTCTGGTGAGTTGGTGGGCCAAGGAGACTGGGTGAGCTCAGGGCAGGGGGCAGAATGGAATGGAACATTCTTCCTGTTATCATGGAGTGGGGCCGGGTGGAGTAGAAATGAATCTTGCCTTGCTGCCAACTTGGATCATAGACCACCAAACTGGGAATCTTGTTGGAAGAGAATCTTGGTTTTTTTTTTTTTGGGTCCTGTCATGGGGCCTGAACTCTGGGCCTGGGCGCTGTCCCTCAGCTCTTCAGCTCAAGGCTAGCACTCTACCACTTGAGCCACAACACCACTTCCAGCTTTTTTTTTTTCTTTTTGCTTATGTGGTGCTGAGGAATCGAACCCAGGGCCTCATGCATAGGAGGCAAGCACTCTACCACTGAGCCAGAATCTTGTTACTGAGGTCTTCACTATCCAGCTGAAGAGATGAGACATGTGTGTGTGTGTGTGGGGGGGGGGGGGGTGGTGAGTGACTTCCCTGGAGGCCCCAGTGGCCCCAACTAAAAATCTTCAACCTTTACCCCTTCCTGCTTTGATCTCCTCTAGCTCAGCAAGCAGTGGAGTAGTCCTCTAAAGACTTTTCACTTATAGAAAAAAAATGGTGCATATTTGTTAATCAAGCCAGAGGGGAAAAAGGCAAACTAGGAAGAATAAGCGAAATAGTATTATTTTTATATTCATTATTACATTTGTTAAGGGTTTTTTTTTAAAAAAAATATCAAGCAATTGGGCACTGCTGGTTTATGCTTGTAATCCTAGCAACTCAGGAGGGTGAGATTTGGGGATTGTGGTTCAAAGCTAGCCCAGTCAGGAAACTCTATGAGACTGTTATCTCTAATTTATCAACAAGAGCCAGAAGTGAAGATGTGACTCAAGTAGTAGAGTGCTAGCCTTAAGTGAAAAGCAGAGGGACAGAGGGACAGTTCCCGGGCAAAACCATTTGTATTTCTTTTTTAAATAATGCTTTTATTTTCTTGTGTTCACCTCTGTCAAGTTATCTCTCTACCATTGCTGGTTATTAAATATTAATGATTAACTAATCTTAAAAGTATTCTATTTTTTTTTTTTGGTCATAGTACTGGGGTTTGTAACCTGGGCCTTGAACTTGCCAGATGAGTGTTATACCACTTGTGTTACAACCCCAGCCTTTAAAAAAAAATTTTTTTTTTTTGGCTCTAGTTATTTTTCAGGAAGGGTCTTGCAGTTTTTGCACAGGCCAACCCAGACTATGATCCTCCTGTTTATGTCTCCCTCATAACTGGGATCACAGTTGCATTTATTATAGTTGATGGGCATAATAATGCTGATCTTGGGCCTTAGTCCTCCCAGCTCCCCTCCCTGTGCCTCCTGAATAGTTGGGGTTATGGCTTGAGCTACCATGCACAGCTAGTACAAGTATTACTGTAGATTCACTAATCTTCTCATCTTTTTCTCATTGGTTCAGTTTTTGTTTATCTTTGCATGCCTTTACTGTGTTTACCTTTTTGATGATTATTTCAATTCTATACAGACAACTGCCTTCATACCACTTATCCTATCTACATTTGTTTTCTATGGGTAAACTCTTTTCAGTATGTAGTCCTAACTCTCATGTATATGCTCATTAGCATATTAAATTAACCAAAATTAACTTCTAGCCAGTAACTCTCAAGGCCCTGGTCTTCATCATTTTCAAGCACCCGGAGCAGTTAGTTCTTCTCTAACTTGTGAGCTACAGATCTCTAGGAAAGATTGCTAGATTTGGAATCAGCAAGTTTGATGGAGGGTCTGAAATTGTACCTTCCTGTCAGCCTGTCTTCTGGTTTGTAGGAGGGAAACAAACTTCTCTTGGTCCTCTGAAGGTTCAGGCATTGAAGCAGCAGAAATAACTTACACCAAGAGACTGATGAATGGAAGAAAAGGCAAATGTGAGAATATATTTGTATATACAGAAGCATCATGGGAAAGTAATCTCGCCAAAGCCCAGAAAGATACAGAGGCTAACATGCTCTCTTCGTGGGCCAGGGGCTATGGAGGCTGCGGGCTAGTTAGCTGGAAAAAAATGATTTTGAGAGGAAGCAAATGGGCATAAAGAACAGATAGTACCTTGGGGTTTGCATGTATTAGATGACAGGCATGTGCCACTGCTCCTAGCTTTGTGGTACTTGTGTTTCCTGTGACTTAGCCTTTGAAATCTTCTGGAAGCTCCAGATAGGGGAGTTCCAAAGAAATATCCTTCTTGCTCTACTGGAGGGAAAAGGGGAAGGACATAATGAATATGGGGGAAAGTCGGAGACAATTTGTCTCTTCCTTATTTCCAAGCATTCAGGATTCCAAGCACCTTGCTCTTCTGAGCCTCAGAGGTTCCATACTAAGTAGCAAGCCTAAAGTGATGTTCTCATCTCTGTCAAACCTGTCTTCCAGTCTTTTTTTCCTTCCTAGTCAATGACCTTGCCATCCACTCTCCTGTTTAAGAACAAACTCTTGAGTCTTCCTTTTTCCATTTTGCACTTTATTGGTCACTAAGCATTCCGAGTCTACTTGGGAAAAGTGACTTGAATTTGGCCCTTCCACCTTTATGTCTGCCTACCAAGGGATTCAAGTCCTTACCGTTCACCAGGGACCTCTTAATTCCAGAACATCTTTGCCCCAGAGGGCCCCAGTATGTGTGCTTCTTGGAATTGTCCTCCAAAATTCTACTTGGATGGTAACATTTGCCATTCCAGAAGTCTGGCACTGTTGAGTTGCTTGCTTTCTAGTTCTTCAATAGAATAACAAGGTCTAGCAAACTTGGTTCTAGCCTTTCCCCACCTAAATATCTCCCTGGCCCCTACTGGTGATGTCAGTGTGTCTAAAGCTTCCCACCTGCCACGTCCTAGCTGCCCCCCTGACCCTATTTTCCAAACCTACTGGTTGGTTGACCTGCCTGGTTTTCCTGTCTTACAAGATTCAGCTTCTAGAATCCAGCTCCTGTTAATCTTGTGAAACCTTGTGATTTTCATCATCTGGGCTCCCAGAGCTTGACTGTTTCGAGTAATGAGTTTGTTGGAGTTTGTTGTCTTTGGAAGTCCACACCTATTCCATCTGAAATGTATCTGCAATTGCATTATTTAGCATAGACAGAATGAAGCAGGTTTTCATTTAATATTTGTTGACTCAGTTGGAAACCAAATATTCTATAGACAAACAGCATTAACTTTTCCGTGTTAGCAGTAGGAGAGAGTAGTGTCAGTTGTATATATATATCCTTGGACTATTTGAGGAGAAGAAGCAGCCTTCCCCTTCATTCATTCCTCAGCCACCTTGTCACTATGGAAGTCACTTGCCACCTATTGCAATTGAGTACTTGAAGTTCTGTCTTGCTTAAACTTAGGGTCTGATGCTTTCATTCACAGGCTGGCACTCTACCACCTGAGCCACATCTCCAGCCTCAACAATTGAGTACTTGGAATGTGTTGTTCCAGACTGAGTTGTGATGAAAATGTAACTTGTACATAGAATTTTAGGGCCTTATTAAGTTTTTATATTGATTACTTGCTATAATGATAATAACGTGGGTATACTGAGTTAAAGTATATTGGCATTCAATTTTACATGTTTCTCTTTAATTTTTTAATGCAATGATGAAAATTTTAAGTGACATTTCTTTGCTCGCATTTTAGTTCTCCTGGCTAGCACTGTTCTAAACTGACTGTTTTTTACTCACATTCAAAACAACTCTGATAGGTTTACTTCACCCTTAGTGGTGCTAAGATTCTATTAAGCATTAACACTTAGCTATGTTTTCATCCTCTGGAGCTATTGATTGAAAAATAAATTTTCTGATGTGACAGTACTGCCAGGGAATTCAGTTCTTTAAGTTGAGTTTTTAAGATAATTTTCTCTATTACCATATTTCATATACAGATACTACAAGAAAATGTAAAACTCATATATATGCATATACATATACACTATATATTATATATAGTGTTATATATAACATATGTATGTTTTACACATATATTATATTGTGTATATGTGTGTATGTGAGAGGGATTTGGGAAATTAATAAAGCACACCTCTAAATCCTAGTACCAAGGAGGCTGAGGCAGGAGGATCATTGAGTTTGAAGCCTGCTTGTGCTATATAGCTATATAGACAGATCTCATCTTTAAAAAAAAAAAGGAAGAAAGTGAGAAATTTTATTATAAGATTTTCAACCCACATCCTCAACCTTGCTATCCACATTCTCACTTTTTTTGGCACAAAATTTGAGTACATTGTGTACTGTTATTAATACCTTCTGTTTAGTCCATTTTTCAAGGTTTAAAACCCAAGAATTCTATCCTGTAAATTGTTTTGCTTCAAAATTTAAACTAGAGTTGCCTAAAGCACTTCTTTTAAAAAAAATTCTATAATCAACGATTCCTTTTCTAGTATATCCTTGAACCGATCTCGAAATAACTAATAGATCAAAAACAACCCTGCTATGGTTGAGAGGCAGGTGGGGGACCTTCCCTGACATCTTAGCTTCTCCTTTGAAAAATGGAGCACTAAGGCAAATGGGCAGGCTAAATTAAGGCTTTATGGGGGAAGTCAGTGTTAACAGATTAGAGTTCTATGGTTTTTAGAATAGTGGGAGACAAGGTACTGTCCTTTCTCTAAAGGATGAATGTATCTGTCATGTTCACACAAAGAACAGGAGAGTTGGAGATAGGCCAACTTCTTTTGTCTCCCAGTAGAATCTTCTTTCCAAGACTACCCTATGATAATAACGTAAAGAAATAGTCTAGCTTGCACCATTATTGTGGGCTAAGAAGGATGGCCATATTTCAGGTGTAAGAATCTATGAGAGATAAGATGTGGGTATGTATATTATAATGCATAGAGCAATCGCCCCGAGTGAGGATTAGGTGGATGCTTAGGAGGTAGCTAATAAATTTCTCCTCTCTCCTGCACACTCCATCCTTATTGCAATGTGCTGATTAGGGTTTAAAATGGCCCGATGAATTATGCAAAATCTGTTTCTGCAGGAGGGGCTGTCTTGCAGCCTAATGCGGCACAGATGGAAAGATCCTCTTTTAATCATTGTTCTCACAATACTTGGACGCTTTTTTGAGGAATAAGCACTCAGAAGTGGAAGTGAATGGCCTTCAACAGTAAATGAATTCCTTCTGCAGAGAGGAACTGAAATGTATTTGTGATGCAGATGGTCGCCCTGTGTTTGAATGCATCCTTGTCATTTGAGATTCATACTTAGAAGCAAAATGTCTCTTGGAATACTTGAGTTTTAGATGATTTCATTGGAGGGATTATTTCTGCCAGCCTGGCCCCAAATGTATTATTATTATTATTATTATTTTCAAAAATGGTGACGAGTGTTTTTTAAATGCCAATTCACTCCAATCAAGAAAATATGCAAATTACCTCTCTCTCTGATCCTTAGTTACTGCTGAAGAGATGGAATTAGTTAGCATCCTCTTACTTTTATTAGCATAATATTAATGCAAATGATCAGCAAAAGGCTTTTTTGAAAAAGCAGAGCCATGGAAAGCAATTAATAACTGTGCTCATTTCCTCAATAAGGAAGAAAAATATGTATGATTAGATCTCTCACTTTGTTATCTGTGCCAAGGACCTCCTGCCTGAGTCTCCACAGGTACCTGGTTCAAAAATCAGTGTCAGCTTAGAACTTTCCCTTGCAGAGCAAGAGCCAGTCTGCAAAATGCTCAAAGGAAACATTTCAAAAGCAAGATAATCTGCTGTTGTGTGTAGATAGTTCTGACTCAGATGGCTATAAGAATGTGCACTACATTCTGATGCTCACTTGGGAAGCTGAGGCAGGAAGATTGTGAGTTTGAAGCCAGCCTAGGCTAAGTAGTACAACACTGTCTTAAAAAAAAAGATAGAAAAAAATAGAGAAGAAAGGAAGTAGACGGAGAGAGGGAGAATGGAGGGGGGGGGGAGAACAAGGGAAGGGAGGGAATGAGAGAAAGAAAGGAAGTATTTATGAAACACTTTTTAAGCACTTTTTATATAAAGGAGCAAAAAGTAAGGTAAGTAATCTTCATTGGCCAACTCAAGGAGTTCAAGTAAATCCAGCAAAGAGGTTAATAAAAAGAGGACCCTCATTATGCCTTTATTTGCTCAGAGGAAACAGGCTTAAATTAAAGGGAAGTGAAGATAGCCTTATAAATAAGGTATAGTAAGAGACTGGAATTTCCCTTCTTACTCCCTCTTACTTAGTGCTGCATTTTATCTATGCCCTGGCATCTTGTCATTGTCTATGGTTGGCTGGAAATGAGCCTTGTAGCACCTGGTGCCTTCCAACTCCTCGAAGAACAAAGCCTGCACTGCCCACCATTGTTCTTTTTCTCCAAGCCTTATCTTCTGTATGAGAACACAGAATTAGACCAGAGGAGAGCCCCAGGGCTGCTTTGGACTTTCCCAACAACATAGGTATCATCTTGTAATTAGTGGAGAGTCATTATTTGTTGAATGAATGTCTGAATCATGCCTTAGTGGTCTGTTTATCATTAACAGGCAAGAGTCCAGGTTCTGAAGTATAGCTCCACTGAAATATGGAAATATTAGACTTCATCCTAATTTGACTATACTTGCAAAGTATTCCCTTCACCATTTAAAATGGAAGATGTAAGGACTAGGATGTGTGGTTCAGTGGATAGCATTTATTTAGCACGTAGAAGATGCTGACTTCCATCCCCAGCACTAAATAAATAGATAAATAAAAAACTAATTCTCCCTCATCTCTCCCAACTCCCATGAAAGAGATGACATCGATTAAGAGGCATTGTTCTGGTAAACTGAGATGTGGAATTAAAAACCCTCTGTCCAATGACTTGAAGGTAATTTAATAAAAGAACACATCACGTTTGGGTACAAAGTTTATTTCTTTTTACAAATTTTATTTTAGACTGTAACTACAATTCAAAAAATAAAACTGGGCTTGGGATGTAGCTCAGTGGCAAAGTGCGTACCCAGCAAGTATGATGACATCCTGGGTTTGATTCCCAGTACCAAAAAAGGACAAGAAAAAACATATAATTAAAAAAATATAAAATAAGACTTAAATGCAAACTTCCTATTATCATGTATAAAGATGGATTTGGTGAAACTTTGTATCCAGAAAAGAATTAGATTAAATATTAATTTTTGCTCTTATTAGACTGGTTTGTATATGAAAGAATACTTAGGGTTTCACAATATTTATTTGATAGACCCTGCTTCATCAAATAAATAGTCATTTATGGATGGGAACCCTTAACAGTTTCAAACTCCTGAGTTGTTTTTTTTTTTTAAGGCAATACGCAAAGTTCTAAGTCTTGCATCTTTACCTTAGAGTATATGACAACTTTGATCTTTTTGTAGACATATCCTGGCAGGCTAGTAAAGGAAGTTCAAACTTTGATGCCATCTTCTGTGCCGGCTCCCGTGCCTGTGGTACGCACTGCACAGATGTTGACTTGTGCCCTGGAGGGCACTGCATGCACCTCATTCTTTCATCTCCTCCTTTCAGAACTTACTCAGACTGTTCTGGTCTCTGGAGGTTCTGTTCTCTGTTCAATAGCGTATTGATTAATCTCTTCTGAAGTCATGGCTTTCTGAGACAACAATGCTTTCTTCTACCTCTCTTTCTAGGGGAGCAGGGACCATGGCTACCACACCCGGCTGAGATATGAGGTCCTGAGATATGTGCAGAAACTGGGGCACTGTCAGGTTGATCTAGCAGGTAGGGGGTTTGGGGAAGAAATAGAGATTAGTCAACCTAGATTCTTTCTAGGGACTGAACAGAGAAGAGAATGCAGCTTGGAACAATGAGGAAAGCTGAGCAGAGAACAAGACGGGTAGAAATGGACGCCTTTGAGCTGGACACTTAGCGTGACACTTTGGAGAGTGGCAACACAGTCTTGGGTATGGCTAGAGAAAGAATTGTTAGGCACAAGCTACTTTTGGATTTCCCCCATGGAATGCTAGTGTGGAAACCGATGTTGTATTGTTCCTTGTTAAGTGCTCCTGGTTTTCCAGTCTCACATAAACACAACAGGCAGGCAGAGAGGTGAGTCACAGTAGAGTAGAGCTTCTTAAGAGGACTTGGATGGGAATTAAGTTAGGACAGGTTCATCAACTTCCAATGTAGTGATGGATTGTCTTAATGTACTGAGTAAGAACGGTGTGAGCTGATGTCACAATCAATGCTTAGGACAAGCATAACTGATATTTAAATTCTTTCTTTTGTCATCTTTATTTTCTCTTCTTGTAGGTTTAAGTTTCAAGTCCCTACCTCCTAAACAAAGCCAAGTGGTTTTTAACTGAAAAACCTTTGGTTTGGTTTCATCTGGGAATTTTAAACTTTCATCTTATAAATGTTAAAATCCCTCCCTCACCTCCAGCCTTGTATTTTACAATTGCAAGTTTTTTTTTTTTTTATGTCTTTTGACTATTGTATTCACATCGGTTTAGTGTTGAGCTAGCTCAGTAGGAAACAAATGGAGAAAAAAGTGGCCTTTGATGACATGGTTAAGCCAAAATTCTTGAGATGATGGGATCTGGGAAATCTGGGAAAATAAAAACGATTTTATTTATTGTGCTATTAGAGATACTGGCCACAAAAGGACCTGATCTAGTACAAGATCTTACAACTTGAAGCAGCAAGGCTAGGGAACAGTTGAAGAAACATCCACTGGCCCGGTACTGAACCTTTGCTGGCTCAGGACAACGCAGGTAGGATAATGTGAAGAGCAAAAGCCTTGGGCCAGAAAGGCAGTTCGTAAGAAATCTTTGCTGGTTCTGGATTGGCTGGGTTGTAAGCAGGATGTAAGCAGCACAGAAGGTGTCCTGATGGACTTGAGATAAGGTTTTCGCTTAGAATCAGGAATATGAAATTGTCTCTTGTCAGTTACAGCTGCTAATTGATTATCTTGACTTGTCTCTCTCTGCTCTATCCTCTAGCTCTTTTTAATTAATTGTAGGACATCTCAGATTTTTTTTCTCTCATCAATCTCATTTAAAAAGGAAAAATTGTCTTGTAATATTCATATAATCTACTTTGTGACTGTTACTGCTGAAGACATTTATTTAGTGTGAAACATGGAAGAATTGCTTCTAAAGTTGACTCCATGTTTTGATTGGCTGGAAGCTATTTCTCTACCTACCCCTTTTTATCTTCTTTCTAGAGATTACTTTGAGCATATGATTTAATGAAATATGTCCAAGCCTTGTATACTTATTGGTGGAATATTTTTGCATTTGAGGGGTCATTTGCTATTTCTCATAAAATAAATGAAACTGCACCTTATGGAAAGCACTCTCTCTCTCTCTCTCTCTCTCTCTCTCTCTCTCTCTCTCTCTCTCTCTCTCTCTCTCTCTCTCTTTTTCTCTCTCTCTCTTCCTCCCTCCCCTCTATCTAGGTATTTGCTACTTGCCACTATTCTTAATTGTTCCAATCTTAATTGTTCTAATACTATTCATTATTACTTTGATATATTTTCTCCTTTTAATTTTTCATCACAAACACAGACATCCTTTTATTTTTAACACTTTCTCTCAGTATTTTACTAGTAAAAGGTTGGTTTCATACCTCTGTAGCTTCAGTGAGCTGTAATGTGGTTTCCCTACTTAATTATAATAAGGAGTTACAAAGAACTAAGAAGAGGTGAATAATGGTATTCTCATGATGCCTATATATATTGAGCTTTAGTTACTATGAAAAGATTTTGTGGGTTTTTTCCCCTCAAAATTCAACATTGCCATCTATCCATGTTTTGATTAGCGAAGTTGGGAAGGTTGAGAGTTAATGCCAGCCTGGAATACATATCAAGAACTCCTTTTCAAGCCAGGCATTGGTGGCTCATGCCTGTAATCCTAGCTACTCAGGAGGCTGAGATCTGAGGATCACGGTTCAAAGCCAGCCCAGGCAGGAAACTTGGTGAGACTCTTATCTCCAATAAACCACTCAGAAAACCAGAAGTGGCGCTGTGGCTCAAGTGGTAGAGTGCCTCCTTGAGCTGAAGAGCTGAGGGACAATGCTCAGGTCAAGAGTTCAAGCCCCACGACCTACAAAAAAACAAAAAAGAACCCTATTTCAAAAATAAATAATTCTTAAAGAAGAATGTTAATGTTAAGTCCTACAAAGGACCAGATTTGGCCATAAGACATAACTAAAACAAATATTACACTTCGTATGACTCTAACATTAAAATTTGAATGTTATTGTTCACAGTTTTGTATAATGTCAACAAATACTTTGTGAGCATTTCCATTGACAGCAGGCATATGAGTTTGTTGCAACCTTCCTTGTGTACTGGAGAGACAAGTTTTCAGAAAGTTATAATTTACAGCTGAGATGTAGCACAGTGGTTGAGTGCTTGCCTATCATGCACAGTTTCTAGATTTATTCCCCAGCACTGGAAAAAATTAAAAAAAAAATGTTAGTCAGTACCCAGAATGAAATTCACACCCCACATCTAAATACATTTGCCAGATCTGATTTGGAAGTATATTGCTAAGTCTTGAAAGAATGCATACCTTGGCATAAATTTATCTGTGTTGTATTAACCCAAGGAGTTTTGGCAAATTGAAATGTTAAAGTTCAGAACTAATGAGGACTTTGCAGGAATGAATTTGAGAATATCATGGGAGTTATTAATGAATCTTCTCTTCATTTTACCTCTGAAAATACACTGAGCATCCTGAAACATTCCTTAGAAAGAAAAGAGAACTGTAACCTTGAAATGGAAAAGGCAAAAAAGCAGCAATAAAGATTTTCCAAGCATAATAAAAATACATGGATAAAATGTTGACCGTAATTTTGGATGCTAATGACTCCCTTAGAGGACATGTGACTGTTCTGAAATGAGAACTACATACTAGACAGTTTTGAGGAAGCTTTAGCAGTGGAGCAGTGAGTGAGCTGCAGGTAAACCCAGGAGGCCTATGGAGAACAGACCCAGTGAGAAGGAGGGATTGCAGCAAGGATATCTTAGTATATCTGTACTGCCAAAACTAAACACCATCAATGGGAAGCCTTATAAATAACACTTTTTGTTTCTCAGTATTCTGGAAAATGGGGACTTCATGATCAAGATATATGGGTAGTGTCAGGTCTTGTGGTGCTCATCTGTAATCCTAGCATTTGAGAATCTGGAGGACTAAGGCAGGAGGATCATCAGTTTCAGGGAAACCTGGGAAACCTTGCCGAAAAGCAACCAAAGGGTGCTGTGAGTGTCTGTTGAGGGCCTGCTTTCTCATTGTGATGTGGTAGAAGGCAAGGCAACTCTTTAGGGTGTCTTTTTCCTTTTTTGTCAGTCGTGGGCCCTGAACTCTGGGCCTGGGCACTGTCCCTCAGCTCTTCAGCTCAAGGCTAGTACTCTACCACTTGAGCCATAGCACTACTTCTGGCTTTTTTTCCCCTGCTTATGTGGTGCTGAGGAACAGAACCCAGAGCCTCATGCATGCAAGGCAAGCACTCTACCACTGAGCCACCTTCCCAGCCCCTTTAGGGTGTCTTTTAAAGGAGGTTATTAAGCTCTGTCCCATAACGCTTAGTTCCTCTTGCTATCAACCTTGAAACTTAGGAGCACACATATTCACACTAAGGAGATATTGGAGGCAATCTTAATGTTTTTGGTTTATGTTTGGGAAGTGATTGAGCAGGACCAAGTTGAGGATGGGTGGGTACAGTGAGAGCATAGAGAAGTGAAATGCAATTGGGGAAGCAATGGTGAGCCCTGGCAGGGCTGTTAGGACTATGCTAAAGCAGAGGTCATGACCTGGAATCCCAGGCTACTAGAGGCCGCCCACAACTTCAAAAGGGAAGTGGAAATTTCCACTAATACCTGTATTGTTGTCATTCATCATTTACTCCACACAGAAGATTTGGAGATCTTGGTGGAATAGACATCTCTGGTAAGATATTCATGGAGTAAGTCATTTAATAAACATTTGTTGATTTCAGAGAATGAATTGCCAGGATATGGCATTGTGATGTGTGTTTCACAAAGTGTAGGCTGAAGCTTGTTTGTGATTTAATATTACTGTCTGGCATGAAATAAATTTTCTTTTGTGAGTTGCTATTCTCTTTAGAAGTCTATTTTTTTTTTTTTTTGGGGTCCGGTCATGGGTCCTGAACTCTGGGCCTGGGCATTGTCCCTCAGCTCTTCAGCTCAAGGCTAGCGCTCTACCACTTGAGCCACAGCGCCACTTCCGGCTTTTTTCTTTTTGCTTATGTGGTGCTGAGGAATGGAACCCACGGCCTCAGGCATGCAAGGCAAGCGCTCTACCTCTGAACCACCTTCCCAGCCCCAGGAGTCTATTTTTTAACTAAACATCTAAGAGTAGGGTCACAGAGACATATCACAATTAATTTAGTAATGTTAATGCTAGTGGTTTTTTGTTTTTTTTTTTAATCACCTTCCCTCCCCGGCCTTTTTTCTCTGTTTCTTAGTGCTTGGGGTTTGAACTCAGAGCCTCACACTAATAATAGCCTTTCCGGATCACTGACATCTGTGGTGGCTACTTTCTGTATTTCTAATTTCTTTGTAGTTTTGTGCAATTAATTTGTTTAAAATGCTTGGAAATTAAGTGAAAGTTATTTCAGAAAAGGAGTAGTTGGAAAATTAACAATTAAGCAGTTCACAAGCATCTGCTATGGCAAACCATTTGTATGAACCCAGGATACCAAAATGGGAACAAGAGGTGTATCGGGCTCTCCCAATACATGAGCCGATTCATGTGGTAAGGGCTATGGGTGGACTGAAGAAGAAAAGTTATTCCAGCTCCACACAAAAATACTAAGATGTGAAATAGGCTAATAACAGCTGTGGAGCTTATGCTTAAAATGCAAAGAAACCACAGTGGGGTTTAATTTCCAGGTGATTGTACAGCTGGCCAGAACAACCAGAGTCCTAGAGAGAAGGACAGCAGATCTAGCATGTCAGGTAGATACAAGTCATTTAGGCAGAGGAGAAGTGGACATGTGAACTCATCCATTTGATGTGCTTTAAACTGACTATTCATGATCCTGACAGACTCATAGCAAAGTCCCATTACAGATGCCGTGTGTGTGTGTGTGTGTGTGTGTGTGTGTGTGTGTGTGTGTGTGTGTGTGTGTTTGTGTATGCATATGCACACATGTGCTGGTATGCATTTGAATTGGGTTCTCTCTTGTAGCTTAAGGCTGGCACTCTACCATGTGAACCACACCTCTACTTCTAGCCTTTTGCTAGCTAATTGGAGATAAGAGTTTCTCTGCCCGATTCATCTGCCTAGGCTGGCTTCCAGCCATAATCCTCAGATATTAGCCTTTTGGATTATAGGTGTGAGTCACCAGGTCTTGTCTTAGAGGGTGATGTTGCCATTATATCCCATTATTCTCATTGATTTGTGCCTCCAACTGAGGGGAAATGATGAGCCACTGAGGGTTTTCTGGGCTCAGGAACAAAGGTAAATTTCATCCCAGAACCAATGCTCTACAAGAGAGGCCTCTCTCTGGTAGCGATACGCCATGCTTTTGTGTACACTATGTCTATAATTAAAAAGGAAGTGCCTTCCCCTCTTCCTACCAGACCTCATGGTGGTTGCTGCCTATATTCCTATTCTTTTACTGACGCTGGAGAGGAATGGTGAAAGCATTTGTAAGAAACAATAAAAAAATAAACTGGTTTTGCCATCTTTCTGTGTCTAAGAAATAAAGCGTTTCAAATAGGCTCAGCAAGATCCCCAATAGGGCTTTTCTCCTCAGTTTTGCTTAGGTAATGTTTTGCAAATACAGGCTAATCCTTTCATTTAGATCTTGTTTTGCTGTGTGTCAAAATCTACAAAGCTTTGTACAAGATGTGAACTGACTTGTATTTATCACGAAAAAGCTAAAAAAGAAATGGGTCCATTTAACTTTTCCTCCAAATGACCAGAGAACAATATGCAAACATAGAGACCAGGAGCAATATGCAAACATAGAGACCAATAGTTTATATGAAAGATGAAAATAAACTAATATATTCTTAAAATTAGAACAATTAACAAGGAATTAGCAGGAGATGGGAGATGATCTTTTTCATGGGTTCTGGGGGACCAGGCAGTGGGGAGGGGCTAATGTGGTACTGTTCTAATCAACTCCTCTCTCTTCTGTATTGTCAGTGTTCTTTCTTCCTGGATGTCAGAGCTACATCTAATAATTACTGCTTTCAGCAAAACAATAGTGGGCATTCATTTTCAAGGAAAGAAAATGACTTGGGTCATTCATAGACTACAGGTCTTCAGTCATTCAAGCTGAGCTGTTCTGATGGACAGGCCATTACACAATATTAATAGCTTTACTGTCCACTATGGTAGCAATTACTTCTTTAATGTCACTACTGTAATGAAAGGAAAACTAGACAACAGAAGCATATTTCCCCCCCCCCCCAGTATTCAGATAATATAGATAAAGAAGCAGAGTGAATTTCTAGCACATTTTAGAATTTTTACAAAGCAATGCTATTTTTTTTTTGAATGGGTTGTATTTGAAGTCAAATCTCAGCAGGACTCCAGCCCTATTTTAGAAAATGCACTAGGAAAGATTTCTCGTGCTTTTTCAAAAGGTATTGTTTATTTATTTATTTAATTTTGTTTTAACGGTCGAAAGGTATTTTTTTTTATTGTTGTAAGAATACAATAATAATGTGAGATCTACCCTCTTCATATTCGAAGTGCACAATTCATCATTGTTAACTCCAGGCACAATGTTGTATAGCACATCTCTAAAATGTATTCATCTTGTATAGATGAACTTTATATTTGTTGAATAGCGATTCCTGTTTTTCTTCTTCTCCCTGGCAACCACACTTCGCAGGTTTTTATGAAGTTGACTCTTTTTATCTATCCCATGTTAGTGCATCCTATTTCCTACACTATGTGTCCTGTGTGTTTGTTTATATAATACCCTCCAATATTGTCCATCTTGCCTATGACAGGATTTCTAGCTTGTTTATTTTACTTTTTTTTTTTGCCAGTTCTGGGGCTTGAACTCAGGCCCTGGTTGCTGTCTCTGAGCTCTTATGCTCAAGTCTAGTGTTATACAACTTTGAGCTACAGTACCACTAACAGTTTTTTAGTGGTTAATTTGAGAAAAGAGTCTCTTGGACTTTCCTACCTGGGCTGGCAGATCTCAGCTTCCTGAGTAGCTAGGATTACAGACATGAGCCATCAGTGCCTGACTTATTCTTACTTTTTAATGTAATTTTCTCTTGGTAAACATACTTGTCATTTAACAAGCTCCCTTTGGGCCTGGCTCTGTGCACACATCTGATAAGGAACAAAAGTAAACTCTTATCTCTGAGCCTGTTTGGTGTAACAAAGTAACTGCTCGTAAAGAAATGATACTGAGAACCCTGGTCCTATCCTTTGCTATGTGACTTTAGAAGAGGTTTCATCATGACGCCTCAATATCTCATCTAGCAAATGACAGGAAAGGTCTAAAGTTCCAAGAATGCATACTATCCTGAAGTTTATTTTTAATAAATAGGACTTTATATATAAAATATACTTATACATGAATGCTTGGTGATTAAAATCCTGAGCTGATAAAAAATTTTTTCAACCAGACAAAAATGAAAATTCCTATTTAATTTAAAATGTCCTCAAAATTCCTATTCTTTTGTCATGCATTTCCTAATCTAGTCCTTTTTTTGTCTTGCATGGAAATAAAGTTAGGATAAAGAACAGGCTAGAAGGTATAGTCCAATATCGGAAGATTTTATACAAGTAGACATTGAGAGCCAAGCAGTGATGGGGCTTGACTGTAATTCCAGTACTTGGGAAGCAAAAGCAGGATGACCATGAGTTCAAGGCTATATAAGGGAGACCCCGTCTCAAAGAAGCAACACCAAAAACAACTCAAAAGAAACAAGTGTCAGTATAGGATTTGTAGGTATAAGGGAAAGTTCCAGTTCACCTTCTGAAGTCTATTAGAACAGACAATGGACAGATTAGCAGAAAATGAACACGTGTACTTTGGCTGTGCACATGCATGTATAGCAGTCATACAAAATATGCTCCATTAAGAAAGGGGCAGGTGATTGAAGCTTCAGTTCCCTCTTCGTAGGTAAGAGGGGAGTGTGTAGGAGGAGGGGAGAGCTGTCGATGCCTTTAAAGAGAATAGTAAATGAATTTGAGGATAAATGAAAGAGCCTCAAAGAACAGGCCATTAGAGACAAAGCTCCTCCCCACTCTGAGGGAGGTAGCCATGGGTTAGGGAGAGGAGTGGAACTTCATTGTGACTAAAAAGGGTTTTTGTGATACAGAGAAAGTCTCCCATGTCAGCTCTACAGTGTCCTCAGGATAATCTGATGGGATGTGGTGGACTCTCATTTTCTCCCTTGGTTAAGATTCCCTGGTTATTTGATAAGACTCCTAGGAATGGGGGTTAAGACAGTTACATTTCCTAGGAAGAGCTTTCTTCAGGCAGATAAGAGAACTTCAGTGGGTTCCATCTTGCTTTGCTGTAGAAGAAACAAACAAAAAGGTCAGAAAGTCCTCATTTCAGAGGCAACTTCTGAGGCCTCCTAATTTCCTTAATTTAAAAGTACTTAGCTATTGAATAAACCCTCATTTGGACTATTTTCTAGGCCCACAGTAAGGTACAAAAAGTAGAAATTGGAACAGAGAGCTAAATGTGAATTCAGAGACACAGACAAATAAATCTGCCTGCCGTGGTTGTGGTTAGGGGCCGTGGATGCCAGTGGGACTATAGGGAAATGAGTGTACATGTTCAAATACACTGGCCAAATGGGAGGACTGCACTCCTTTATATGTGGATGGATGCAAACGATTAAAGATATAGACCAGCTAGAGCTACCTGGATGGTGTTTTTATTCTGTATCATTACAGGATAGGTTAAATATGGCTAGATCATTGGAATAAGTCCCAGTTTTTATGAAAGCCTGTAAAACTAAGCTAAAATAAACAAAGAAGTAGGTCAAGAGTCACAAGGAAAGCATGTCCACTGGATCCCTGCCCACAGAATGGAAGGCTCTCCCCCCACCCCATCCATTAGGTAATAGTTGTTACAAATTGTGGACCAGTGGTTTTCAAACCGTGGGACATCTGGGTGATCTCAAAACTCTTTCAGGAGTCCAGGTTATCAACAATGTTCGTAATACCCATGAGATTATTTATGTCTTTCATTCTCATTCTCTCATGAGAATACCCTGAAGTATCTTGGACTACATGCTGTGCGACATCACAAATGATTGCATGACTGCAGATGCCTTCTGTCACACTGGACACCAAAGGAAGTCTCTAAAATGGAAAACAAGCGAAGCCTCTGTGGCTCATTCCTATATATAATCCTAGCTACTCAGGAGGCTGAGGTTGAAGCCAGCTTGGGCAGGAAAGTCCAGGAGACTCTTATCTCTAGTTAGCCACTAAAAAGCCAGAAGTGAAGCTGTGGGTCAAATTGTAAAGCTCTAGCTTTGAGCAAAAATAAAGCTCAGGAACAGTTCCCAGACCCTGAATTCAAGTCCCAGGATCAACATACACAGAGAGAGAGGGGGGTGGGGGGAAGGGAGAGGGTGGGAGAAGGAGAGAGGGAAAGGGAGAGAGAGGGGGGAGGGGAGAGAAAACAGGGCTGCTCAATTTATTTTTTTTTAATTTTTAATTTTTGCCAGTCCTGGGGCTTGAACTCAGGGTCTGAGCACTGTCCTTGAGCTTCTTTTGTTCAAGGCTAGCACTCTACCACTAGCACAGCACCACTTCTGCCCTTTTCTGTTTATGTAGTACTGGGGAATGGAACCCAGGGTTTTATGCCTACTAGGCAAGCCACATTCCCAGCTCTCATCTCAGTTTTTTTTTTTTTAAGTTTGGAAGTTATTTCTTTTCAGACAATGTAAATGATATTTCAGATGTATATTCTTCTGAAATGAAAATATTTATTTCTTGTTTTAATGGCTAATGCTATCACTATATCTATAGTGATATAAAGCTTTTACAGAATGCTTTAAAAACTTAGTATATAGCCAGACACCAGTGGCTCATGCCTATAAAACAATCTCAGGAGACTAAGGCTAATGCCTATAATATTCAAGAGACTAAGATCTGAAAGTCATGATTTAATGTCAGCCCAGGCAAAAAGTTTGTGAGACCCTTACCTTCAATTAATCACCTAAAATCTACAAGTGGAGGTGTGGCTCGAGTGGTAAAGAACCAACCTTGATTGCAAAAGCTAAGAGACAGCATCAAGCCCTGAGTTCAAGCCCCAATACCAGTACACACACGCACCAAATAAATTGATTTAAAAAAATTCTGTGACCAAAAATATTTGACAATTGTCTTATAAAATTAATAATTAATAATTAATAATTCTTAGCTGGACACTGGTCTGCTCTGTGCCCATTGTTTTGCTGATTGTATCTATACTGGGCTGAGCCATCAGCTAGTTTGAGATCTTCCAGTAGACCAGTCCAGCGAATGGAATTCCAACTCCTTGAACACACATAGGTTGCTTCTATTCTTCCTGACAACAGGCATCACCAACACCTTGATCCATATCTCAGTACTGTCACAAGCCAATGACTAGCTAAAAAACAGTCTCATCAAAATGCAAGAGCATATGGCTAAGAGAGATAAAACAATAAAACAATGCCTCACTTTTTTTTTTAAAAAACATGCTATCAAATTGAAAAAAGAACAATATTCTAGGAAGGCCCACAAGAGTCTGTAAAATATATGCTTGATGGTGATAGCACTGAGGACCACCCAAGGCAAATGACAGCCAACCCTGTGGTGTGCTTGGGAACATTTCTCTTCAGAGCATCACAGGCAACTCCTTTTAAAAGACCATGGCCAGTTCTGTCCTTAGCTTGTAGAAAGTGGCAAATGCTGGAGGGTTTGAAGTGCGGCCCTGTGTTGATCAGCACACAGGTTTTCAGAGGGAGAGGGAGGGGGAGAGGGAGTGAGAGAAATCAGGGCACAGTTACTGACAAGTCGGGTGGAGAAATTGCTAGACGCCTGTCATATTGAAAGACCCCCTCCCCAACCAACCAGGCCCTGAGCCTCTTTGTAGGGGAACAGAGTTTTGTATCTAACCAAGCTATTTCTGGCTTCTGTAACATGCTTTGCTTTTCTATTACCCCACACTCCCCCTTTGATAACTAACCTCACCAGTTAATCAACAAGCCCACACCCTACTAACTAATCCCACCCCGCAGTCAGCCCCCTGGTGTGAGCGAAGGACAGGCGCTGACAAAGGTCACTTCCTCATACCAAGGGCGGGAGACACACAACTCGGCACGTACACCGAGGGACCCCCTCGAACAGTGATTGGCCAAATCAGATGATTTGTTTTAAAAGGATTGGCTGCCTGCGTGCAGACCAGGTTGTAACACTTTAAACTTACTGGCTGAAAAAAGTGCGGGCTCTACTGTAACGGACAGAGGGGTCCCATAAAAGGACCATCCCCGGGACTGCTCGGGGTTCCCAGCCACTGACCCGAACCTTGCGGATCTCGAGGTCACGTGCACCTGGGAACCTGGGCATGCCCAAATAAAACCCTCTTGCCTTTTGCATCTGGTGTCGTCTGACTGGTGCTTGGGGCAGGGAGGTCCTGATATGGGGGACACCCGAAGTCGGGGGTCTTTCAATATAAGCTGTGTTTCTTTGATTTCAGTGCCATGTGTTGCCTTGGATCTTTTGGAAACAGAAAATTTTTCTGCTCTCTACTTCATTACATGGAACAGATGTTGCTTTATGTTTTCAACCCAATTTTCAGAATGAGCAGAGTATCCAATTACAGTACTTGATCCTAAACACAGAAAAGAGGAAACTGGCTAACTGGCCACTTACACAGGAGTTTTAAGAAAGTTCCAGCCTTCTTGCTGTTGCATTTCTGCCCTACTAAAGTATAGTCTAAGAAGAAAAATAATACAGCCTGCTAATAGATGGGAAGTGAAATAAGATGTTCACTTACACTCTGAGAGGAACTTAGACAATATGAGGTAAACTCACCAGGAAGGGCCGTATATTACTGAGTGCCTGTTCTCCTTTATCTCCTTACGTCTAAAATGGAAAGTTTGTTCTTGCAATATTTAACAGAGATCCAAAAGAAAAAGAAAAAAAAAAGAAAGGAAAGAAAAAAATGCATGACTCAGTATTTTCAGATTATCACAAACCTATTCAGCTTGTGAATCTTATTAAAGTCAAAATATTGAGTCAATTCATCAGCACTAAGCTATAAGATTCTTGCTTTATGCCGGCTTTAAAAGCAGGCCTTGATGGAGAAGGTCCATTTACGTAACAATGCTGTTACTCAATGTCCTTGCATTTTTCTGCACATGCTATCTTAATGGAAATTTACTGGAAAATTCTTGCCAGAATAAACTGCATTCCTTCAGGAATGAAAGGCTTAATGTACTTCTAGCTCAACTGTACCTCTTTCCTGGGAGCAGATAAACCAAATTATTTGGCATTAGTTATTGTACTTCAGGTCACAATACTTATTGTGGTTTCCCATGGGGCTACAGGAGATAAGGTTAAGAAAGAATAAGGTAGCCAGTTTTTCCCTGCAATGAGAGATGAAACAAAAGCAAAATGGAATACACACACATCTATATGTATGTATGTATACAGACATGCATATGAACATATACACATCTGTGTATACATGCATATATATGTGTGTATATCTATACATATATATAATTTGACATGAAATAAACAAAAATTTAGTCTGACAGGCATTGTATCCATTACCTTTTAACTGTCCTGGTAAGGACAGAATTGGTTAAACTCTGTGAACTGTACCATTAAGAGGAGTAATTTTCTCATTAACAATTTAAAATGAGAGTGAAAATTCTGCCATAGAAATTTTTTGGTCATTTAGTGGCCACTGGTGCCAGACCAAGGTGTTACACAGGGTTATAAACAGGATGACTGGGGCTAGAGAAAGAAAGTATCCCTTGACTTAAGAAAGAGATGGGGCAAACAATGAACAATGGAGAGGAGAGGAAAAAGAGGTACAAACATGTCTAGATTTCCTCTAGTCCTGAATATCTACCCATCACCATCTTGGGAGCTACTGTCCAGAGATTATTACAAAGCTCAGGTTGGCCTTGAACTTGTGTTCTTTCTGTCTCAACCTTTATGCTGCATGTTGGGATTACATAAAAGTACCACTATACCTGATGCCAAGGAGTCGGTTTAGTGGTTGTTTATCCACTCATGCAAGCAATATTAAACGTATATACAACTGTCTTTAAGGGAATAAAACTGTTGTATTAGAATAGTATAGCTAACTCTCAGTCAAAAGTGTTTATTTATGGCAGTAGGCAATTAAGTTCACTAACTTGCTAACAGACCAGTTGGAAAAAAGCTGCAGTAGATTTGCCCAGAGTTTTGTGACCCTGTCCCTCACACAGTAGTACAACACTACTGTTCTAAATAATAATGAGAAAAGGCAGGTTTAATGTGTGAAAATGTTCAGACATTATTAAGATTTCTATTTTATTATGCTTCATTTTATTTTCAGTATGTACAAGAAGTAAAACCAATGTAGGAAATTACTACTTCATAGATGTCCTTCTTGGGAGATAAAAGAACAATTTGAACTTAGAATATTAAAACAGTTTTTCACAAAAAATGTTCCCATACAAATTGTACTTTAAAAAGTATACACACACACACACACACACACACACACACACACACACACACACACACACACATATGTAAATATACCATAGCTGAAAAATTTCATCTTTAATTAGGTGCTATTTTCTATCTGTAAATAATTATATAAAAATTTAACATTTCTGTGATGTATGGATTTTTATTATGGGCTTTAATTCACAGATAAAATGTTAAAATCAGTAAAAAATATAGTTTACTTGAATTATAAAGATAATCTCATCAATTTATCCTCTTTATAAGTAATACCTGTGGTAAATAGCTGAGGTAATTCCAGGCAATGCAAAAGTTTGATAAAGTTTTATCCATATTGCAAAGTAATTAATACATGGATGTCATGAGTACAATTATAACTAAAGGCTTAAAATACCAACAGCAGAATGTAACAACAAACTTCACCTTTCTATTTTTATTTCAGTTTTTAAAATAAAATGGAAACTCAAACACTCTCTTCATCAGTTGCAAATATTTGTTATATAAGAGTTGACTGAATTTGGTTATAAGCACAAATGATAAATATGGTATTTCAAGCTTCTTTCCAATTCTATTCATTAAGAGCCGGTAATGAAGATTCATCCTGCCGTTTTCTTAAAAGAGAGATTCAGATCGACATGATTCCAAAATAATTTGAGTGTCACATAAATGGAAAGTTCATTACCACATTGATATGTTCTTCACCATACTTGTTTATAGAGAGCATGAAACTCTTAACAAGCATATTATAATCAGCAGCACCTCCACAATAAACAGTTTCAAAATTTTTATCTTCTTTACTTAGTACAATTAAAGGTTTTTCCAAATTCTGTATAGTTCAGTGCTATAATGTTTTAGAAAGTGTACTGCATCTCTATGTACTAAAATGAGCCATCTTTTTTTTTTTGAATCGTTTAGCAGAAGACATGGCCATTATAACATGAACCAAGAAAGCACCGCTCCCAGAGTTGCAGAGAGGCCTCCATTTGACAGATCCAGTTCCCAGGATTCCTTGGACGAATTATCTATGGAGGACTATTGGACAGAGCTAGAAAATATCAAGAAATCCAGTGAAAGCAGACAACAAGATCAAGAAGTGGTAGTTGTCAAGGAGCCTGATGGTAATAAATAAAACTTGTCTGTATATGTATTTAGATAAATGAATACAGAGAGAGGAAGAAGAGAACATCCAAATATTACATTGGTAGTTGCTTCTCCACTTGAATATTACTTGCTTGTCAGATTTATAGATGTAGCTCCAGATACAATGTAATGAGCAAATTCATTTAGTTGAAGCTCAGCCTAACTTGGTAGCCCCTTAGCCAAGATAGGCTTTTCTTTGAAATTGACTATTGCCTTTCATTCCTTCCATAAGTTTCTCTACACATAGTCAATTGGTCTCCAGGAAGTGTGATGAAAAGCACATAACTTGGCAGTGATACTGGTTTCCTAGGAGGCCGGCTCCTTGATTTGTTTTGATCTTTATTTTATCGATTGATGTCTGGCTATCTTCTAACTTTGACTTCACTTGGTGTAGTTTTTTTTTTCTGCCTTTGAGAAGAACCAAACAAGTTCATTCTACTGTTTCTTTCATGGCAGACTTTCAAATATTCAGGAATATCTACCTTGTGTTTTTAGCCAGATCTTTTCTACAGGGAAATTGTTATCTAAAACTTGTGGGTGGCAGTCTGTCTTATTAGTCAATGTATTGTACTCCAGATTTGATGAAATGCTACTTAACCTTTGGTATCCACAGGTCTATGGTTCCAAGGACAATACCATTTAGGAAAAACCATAAATACTTAGGCTTAGAGTTCAGTATTCTAAAATCATTAAATATACTTATCCCATACATAGATCCAGAACGTTAAACCACATAGAGGAGAACATTACTGTCATAAGATTTACTCTTGAACACATTAACACTGTTAACCAAAAACTAGATCTTTTTCATGCTTTTATCTTGAATACTGCAAATACTTTCTTTTCTGTAATGCCACCCAACTCTCACTAATGACCTGTGCCTTTAAACAAATCTAAAAATTTCACTTAACCACTTCGGTTAAGCACAACATATATACTCTTTTTTGGCCTGGCAGGATTACCATAACTTTTACATTTGTGTTTTAGGTACTGGTTGCTTTTCTGGAAGGCATATTTTCACAAAAGTAAGAGCTCTCATCATCAGTTTTGACATATATTATATTAGCTTTTTTCTATGCAACCCATAAATTTGTAAATCTATTGTGGTCTATCAGTGGAGATACAAAATGCCAAAAAGGTAAAGCCACAAGTCAGTGCTTTGTCATTCACTAATAGAAACTTCTTCTCAACAGACTTAACTAAATGACTTTGAGACTGAGAAAAGTGCACATATATATATATATATATATATATGTTTAGTGTTTTCTCCTCTACTACAAAATTGCTTGGAAATTTTCTTAATAATAATGCCAAAGGAAAAGTTAAACAAGTTTTGTTTGCTTAGGATACATCTTACAATGTAACCCAGTCTAACCTTCCACTTGTAAACCTCTTGTCTCAGTCTTCTGATTGCTGGATAGATTTTTTTTCTTAACATTTCTTAGATCTATTGAAGAAAAGTATACCCAAGAAACTCTCCAAAGTTGAACTCCATTCACTGATTGTCGCATAGAATCCGTAGTCTTCAAAAAGAATGGAAATAGACCTATGTGCTTACCTTTTCTCAACTTAAAAAAACTTTAGTCATCTTATTTTTATTGCCATGGCAACAACAACTTTTTTTTCCCCTGCCATTTGATTTCGCGTACCTGTACTATGTTTTACCTTAACTGCCTTAATAGTAATGGTTGACTTTTTACAACAGTGAACAATTTTTGGAATCTTTGGGTCCTCAGATGCATTAGACCACACAAGTGGAGGGCCCACTGGATTTATTTATTTTCTATTTGCAATGTTTTGAATTCATGTGGCTATTTTAGCTAGTTTCTTATAAGAGCTCTATATGCTTTCTTTGTTGTTGAAAGTTGAGGGACATGTTTAATTTGTAAAAAATATAGTTTGATGTGTTGACTTGTAGGATTTGAGAAAGAAAATTTAATTTGCATTAGTTCCAGTGTTCACATGCTCTTCTTCTTCCTCTTTCTTTCTCTTTCTTTCTTTCTTTCTTTCTTTCTTTCTTTCTTTCTTTCTTTCTTTCTTTCTTTCTTTCATCTCTCTCTTTCATCTCTCTCTTTCTCTCTCTTTTTCTTTCTTCTTTCTGGGGCATGTATGTGGGAGGGGGGAGTACTGGAGTGTGGACTCAGAACCTCATACTTGTTAAATCTTTGCTTTTGGTTGCTTTTCAGATAATCTTGCCTCAGGAAATGATCTTCCTACTTATACCTCCCTTGTAATCAGGATTACTGATGCACACCATTCACTGTGCCTGGCTTTCTGGTTCAGATTAGGACCCACTAACTTCTTTTCCACGCTGGCCTCAAAACCTCTATCTTCCTGATCTCTGATTTCCAAGTAGCTGGACTGTAGGCTTGAGCCACCACACCTGTTACCCCATCTCTCCTATTTTTTCTTTGAGGTAAGGTCTTGTTGTATAGCTCAGGCTGGCTTCAAAAGTGCATTCTTCCTGTTTCAGTCTCCTAAGTGCTGGGATTGCAGGCATGCATCCACATGCCTGTCAGTGCTCTTTACTTCTTTTCCACGTATTCTCTCAGATACTACAAAGAGAAAAAACAAGCCTTCCCGTAAATTAATGTTGGGCTCTGAGATACTGCTGTATTTAAGCCAAGAGCTTGGACTTGAATATATTAGCCAGGTATGCACCCTTCAGTAATTTGATGGATGAGAGCAAGTTATCTTCTTACCTGTTTGCTTTTTATCTGAGAGGGGAGCAGTATTATCCTCCCTACTTAATCTTCAGGGAAATTGTGGAGGTTAATTACATGTGGAGTAATTTAAAAATTTTTAATTGAGTATATATGAAATTGACCTAAAATTTGCTATTTCTCTGGCCAGAGTGGATGGCAGCTCTCCAAATTTCAGATAATGATTCTCAGCACTGAAGAGTTTCAGTAAGAAATAAAACTTTTTTTTTTCTTGTCTTTTCTTTTTTGGTACTAAGGATCGAACCCAGGGTATTATATACTGGCTTGTCAAGCCCTTTGCCATGAAGCTACAGCTCAGTCCCTGAGTAAGAATATTTTTACAGCTTAAAATATGTGAAAATGCTTTGTGATTTAAAAACCATTTTCTCCATATTGTTTTAGAAGGAGAACTGGAAGAAGAGTGGCTTAAAGAGGCTGGTTTGTCTAATCTCTTTGGTGAGTCGGTGGATGATCCACAAGAAAGCATGGTATTTTTATCTACATTGACCCGGACCCAGGCAGCAGCTGTTCAGAAACGCATAGAGACTGTCTCCCAGACCCTGAGGAAGAAAAACAAGCAACATCATATTCCCGATGTCAGAGACATATTTGCTCAGCAGAAAGAATCGAAAGAAAAAGTAAGTTTTCTTTCTGATATGAATGAGGCCAAGGATTCATGGCTTAGCTTATGCTGTACCAGTCTATTTGAAACGAAATCATTACAACCATAATGATCTTCCATGATATACATAGACCAGAGCTCTGTACTTGCAGTTCACAAGAAGGTCTTGGTCCCTGGCTTCTAGAAGTTAACCCTTCAGGGGCAAAGTTAAGCACAATCAAATCCAACATGGTGCCCTTGGAATGGTTTCTGTGATTCTTGGTCCAGTAGAGGTAGCAGAAGGTTTGTCAGACATCTGGCAGCCAGTGGTTATGAATAGGAGTGTGAGAGCTAGGGTATTCTTTATGTATTCCTACTTGTAGAAAGATTCATTAAATAGTAGAGTGGGAGGGAGCTGATTGCAAATGAAGTACAAAACAGAGACCTTGAGATGTAGAATACTGTCCTCTTTGTGTTAAGTGCTTGGAACCATCTCTAGTACATGGGAGATTTGAGTGAACACTTGTCTGGATGGTTTATTATTATAATGCATTGAAGATCATTATTTTGTAGCTCTAACATGTGTACTCAGAGCCTTGGACTTGCTAGGTAGGTGCTGTACCCATTAAGCCATGCTTCTACCCTTTTTTGTTTTAATTATTTCTGAGATAGGGTGTCATGGTTTTGTCTGGGGCAGGCTGGATTCTGCTTCCCATGTAGTTGGAATGAGCATTTGGCTATTGGTTGAGATGGGGTTTTTATGGACTTTCTTGCCTAGACTCCCCACCTCTGCTTCCTGAATAAATAGGATCACAGATGTGACCCACATTGCCCAGCCTAGATGGTTGGTTAAATAACTAATGGAACAATCTGGAATCTTCTAGAATCTGGAATCTGTAATGACTAATGAATGAACTGCTATCAGAGAAAGTACAGTAGAAGCACTGGAGCTGTGTGACCCAGAACAAGCAGTGCTACTCAAAATAGCCAGCTAGTAAATTACTTATTATTCATCCATGCAAGTGACCATGCTTTCTTCAAGAAAATCTTGCTACCAAGAAAGTGAGATGAAGCAAACAGAGCCATTTGCATTCTGCCCTGGGAAGACCTAGTGTGATGGTTGAACTGAGAGCAGAGAAGAGTCTTGAACAGTGGTTGTGGTGATAATGAGTAGCAGAAACAATTGCTCCCTACTATTACACCCCATGCTAATGCAGTACCTGCTTTATCTCATTTAGTCCCACAGCTGCCTTACAAACAAGCTATTATCATTTCCATTCTATGGCTGAGGCTCATAGACTCTTAAGCTCAATGTCCCGTACATACTAAACCCAAATTTCTCTGGCTCCAAAGTACATGCATTTAACCATTCTCTTTCCTGCTATATTTTCATTTCCAAACACTATTCTGAGAATAAGCAATGTGAATATGACAGTCTCTTTACACTATAAATGGAAGGTGATAAAGATTTCATTATTCTTCATAAAACAATGGAATTGAAGGGAATTTATTGAAGGTATCATTCTGTTCCATAGAGCTTCACACACAACCCCCCCCTCCCCGCTTTGGCATTTTATTCTTCCAAGAAATCCTCTCTAGCTGCAGATTGCGTCGCTGCTTGCCCGGCCAACTGTGGCTCAAACCTACTCCTTTTCCAAGAATTCTGAGGTTACTTGATTGTTTGAGGCCCCTGGATAAATTGTTTATCATCCTGTGGGACATTCAAAGAACTCCTGAAAGACTGAACTCCATTTCCAGCTGTAGAAAAATAAAAAGGGAATAGAGTCTTAGGACATTTCCTTTCCAGTTAAAGAACTAATCCTGAAGAGGCTAAGAGGAAGTAAAAAAGAGTTGAGTTAGCAAAGCTGAGCCCCAGCAAGTCTCCAAGAGGGATTGCTACCCAGTGCTAGGAATAATTTTTTAGTACAATTAGGAAATTTCTGAACACATAGTTTGGAGTTCAAGTTTATTGATTGATTGTATCATCTGATGGAGTCATTAAGAGAGAACTAACACCAGCAAATTCAAATACTGTCTAGCCAGGTGCTAGTGGCTCACACCTGTAATTTTAGCTACTCAGGAAGCTAAGCTCTGAGGATTGTGTGTGAAGCCAGCCTGGAAGGAAAGTTCATGAGACTCTCATATCCAATAAAACAATGACAACCCAGAAGTGGAGCTGGGACTCAAATGTAGGTGTGTCACCCTTGAGTGAAAATGCTATAAAGGGACATAACCCAGGTCCAGAGTTCTAGGATCACTACTGGCACAATTAACAAACAAACAAATAAAATAGTGTCTACTTGTTTATACTGCATGCTTTTATTTAAAACATCTCTACTTCCCTATTAGGAGTTTTCTTGACATTTTCCATCCCACAAGCAGATAGAACAGCCATCTTCACCCATAGCTCTGTTCTCTAGTAAGAATGAATTCAGCTCTTCCTTTTACATGCTTTCTCATGAAGCCCTCGCTGACACTAGGGAATATGATACAGAAATGGATATCATCTGCAGTGCCGTGTTCACTTGCTTTATAAACAGCTGACCACAAACCTCAAAATATCTGTTCACAAGAAAGGGAAGAATCACTTAGGGTTTGCATTGTGCTATGAAAAGACTAGCCCGCTGTGCATGTGTGGACAGAGGAAAGAGAATGATAATTGCTTTGTCCTGGGGCCCATTAGTGTGGTGCCATGTATTCATCTGCCACTGGTGTGAGACAGGAGGTACAATGAACATTTAAATAGTACATTCATCATATACACACATATATGAATACATACACACACACACACTTGCCCTAGTGTAATTTTTACACTTTTGGTGGAAGCACACTCCTTTATGGCTAATAAATGGAGGTGAAATGTATGATAAGGGGTTCTGTTGATAGTGATGGAATCTGATGATTAAACTTTTTTCAGTCTGAAGGGGACCTCCCTGATCCCCTCAATTCTTCCAAAGCCTTTTCTAGAAAGAAGGCACACTGTCTGACCCTACTTACTGGTGAAAGGAGCTACCCATGGCTCAACACATATATCAACCCATGGGGGTTGAATTCCTCAGGAATAAATAAAAAAACAAATCATAAAAATGAAAGAACTTGTAAGAGTTACCAAGGCTAATATGTACTACATAGTGAGATCATACTTAAAACACAAAACCAACCACCAAACAATATAGCGCATGATTTGGTAAATTTTACTATGTTCACAAGAATTTTTTTTACCACCACTCCAGTTCATTTTAGTTCATTTTCCTCATCCTTGGCCCAAGGGAAAGCCCTTACTTATTAATAGTCATTCTCAGTAGCCCCCTTGTCTACGGCCATACCACCCTGAACGCGCCCCATCTCGTCAGTAGCCCCCTTACTGCGTCTAGGGACCACCGATCTAGTTTGTCTTTCTTAAGTTGCCTATTCTAAACATTTCATGTAAATGGACTTGTAAAACATAAGACACTTTGTGACTGATTCCTTTCTTTTAGTATAATGCTTTCAAAGTTAATCTATACGTTGAAGCATGGATTGGTTTTTCACTTCTTTGTTTTGCTGAATAATACTCCATTGTGTGGAGCAGACCTCCTTTTGTTCATCCACTCATCACTTAATGGCTATCACAAGTTTTTGAACAAGTTTATTTTTCTTGCCCAAACAGTATTTATATACATATAAATATATACATATACATACATATACACACACATACACATATATACATACACACACATGCCAGTACTAGGGCTTGAACTCATGGCTTTGTGCTCTTGTATAGCTTTTTTGTTCAAGACTGTCACTCTACCACTTGAGCCACACCTCCACCTCTAGCTTTTGAGTGGTTATTTGGAGATAATAGTCTCACAGCCATACCTGCCTGAGCTAGTTTGGGACCACAATCAGATCTTAGCCGCTTGAGTACCTCTACAGGGTTGAGCCACTGTGCCAAGCTTTCAGATAATAATATCGCTGATGATGAAAAAATATTTTATATCTTCCCTGTAGAGTGTAGTATTGTTTCTTATATTTTGTGTTTTACACTGTGGGCAATCATATATTTGTTGGATGATCGCTTGTTGATTATAACCATGGTACTCTTTATCAGTCTGATCACATTTCTGTTACTGTAAAGGTTATGATGGAATTATTTACCATACCATTTTCTCTGGTTGTGAGTGGTGATGACTAAATGGCTCATTTTCTATGTTTAGACTCCAGATGGCACCGAATTGCAGTCAGTAAGAACAAATGAAAACAAATACGAAGGAAAAGATGGTATGTTGGTCCTGTTCTCTTGTTTCTCCCCCTCCCCCTTTAATTAGTTCAATAAACACTTACAACCTTGTAAAATATTCTCCTTCAATTCCAGTAAGCAAATTCTATTAAAATTCAAATGTAAGTTCCTAAGTGGTTAATGACAGAAAACAGAACATATAGTTGTTTCATATATTCCTATCTGATCTGACATCCATGTATATATTTTCCCAAATACTTACGATGTGCTAGGAACTATACAGATACGTGTACCTCATTTAATCCACTTACCAGTGCTGAGTGCAGGCTGAGAATGTGGCTTAGTGGTAGAGTGCTTGCCTTGCATGCATGAAGCCCAGTACTACATAAACAGAAACAGCCCAAAGTGGTGCTGTGGCTCAAATGGTAGAGTACTAGCCTTAAGCAAATGAACCTCATGGACAATGCCCAGGCTCTGAGTTCAAGCCCCAGGACTGGCAAAAAAAAAAAAAAAAAAAAAAAGAAGAGTGCTGAGTTCTAGGTACCTAATGTTCTCAACTCACAGATAGAACTGAGCGTTACTGATTGAAATAACTTCCTCAAGGCCACACAAGCTAAAAACTGGAGTAGGCAAATTTGCTTACAAACCATAAACTCCCAATTCATAAACTGATTGTTTTTGAAATTTTAGAGAAACATAAGGAAATTAGCTGTGATCTTTTTGGAGGGTGGGGGGTAATTAATAATAATTTCCCTTTTCATACCTTTTCTCTTTCTAAAACTATCTCAGATAGGAAGTAAAAATTCAAGACATAGAAGAAAGTATTAAGGCTATAGTGGTGCTTCCCAAGAGAAATGCTAGAGCTCTTTTGTGTATAGATAGAACACATGTCCTAAATAAAGCTCAGAAACTTCAGCTTAAAAATGTGGTTGCTCATTGTTATTCAACAAACTATAACAAACTTGAGCTTAGATCTTAGTGCCTGGGGCATTTGTGCCATTCATAGTGTTGCAGCCTGGGGCAGGCTGGTGAAAGTCAGGATAGGAAATGTTCCCAACCTTCCTGTCAAAAATTATCCACTGGGCCAAGGTTATATGGAAGGTTTTAGTCTTGAAGCATCCAGTATTTTTATGTTTAGTCCGTATTGTTATTAGAATTATTCTGTACTCTTAGTTTTTGGTGTTATTATTTTTTGGAATATAAAACATGCATCTATGTGTGCTAATGTATCTGCCCACACATATGCATATATTTCTATTTACAAAACACTTGCTTTTCTTTCCTATTCTGTGATGATTTTTGTAGTTACACCTATTATATTGGAGCGAGCAAGTAGGCATAGCTCTCCATGGCCTGCTAAGAACTGGGTCCTCAGGGACAGAGTGAACCCTTTTTAACCAGTGTCAATGTGCTTTGGGTTTTGGGGACAACTGACAAGCAGTTGTCTAACAGATATTGAGGCAAACAGTGTTTGTTTTTTTTTTTTTTTTTTCTTCATGCTTTCATTCTTTGTCAGCGATTGTAACGTAGGCTAGACTACATCAACAAAAGTTCTGGAAGACAAGTTTATTATGTGAGCACTTTCCTACCAAGACTGTAGCCAACAAGGGAAATATGACAGACCTACCGCCTGATTTACATCTGCTGGAATGCTAGGCCGTGAGCATCAAGCCTCCATTTGAATAACAAGGTGTATCACCATCCAAGTCACTGGGTGGGCACTGCCACACCGGTTCTGGGCAATGGCATGCTCTTTTTCTCGCCAGTGAACTAACAGTGTTTTGCAAACATTGGAAGGAAGCTTCAGGATGAAACCCTTGGAAATGTTGTCTCTGGTTTCAGAGCAAGGCTGTAAGGCATAGATGATAGAGTCTATTTTAACCACTTTCTCCATACTGGGTTTTTCAGACGTAGTCAATTGATAATATTCCCAAATTAATAGTTTTACTTTGGATATTACCTGTGGGTCTTCACATTAATCCACCACTAAGTGTCCATCTTCAATTTTGTCTAATCATGCCACCCTGTAAGAACCTAGTGTCTTATATACACATTGAGAAATACTAGGCATGTCCAAATGTGTTTTTGAATCCTCTTCTTCCTCTTCCTCCTCTCCCTCCTACACTTCTATTTACTCTCCTCCTCCTCCTCCCCATCCTTCTCTTCCTCCCCCCTCCTCCCCCTCCTTTTTCCCCCTCCTCCTCCTGCCCCTCCTCCTCCTCCTCCTCTTCTTCTTCTTTCTCCTCCTCCTCATTTCTTCTTCCTTCTCCTTCTTTCTTCTTCCTTCTTTCTTCTTACTTCTCTTCTTCTCTTCTTTGATGCCAGTCATGGGGCTTGAACTCAGGGCCTAGGTGTCATCCTTGAGATTCTTTTTCTCAAGGCTTGTACTCTACCACTTGAGCCACAGTGCCACTTCTGGCTTTTTTCTGAGTAGTTTATCTGAGAAGAGAGTTTCACAGACTTTCCTGTCCAAGGCTGTCTTTGAACCACGATCCTCAGATCTCAGCCTCTGAGTGGTTACAATTACAGGCATTGAGTCACCAGTGCCTGGCTGAACTTGCATATTTAAATGTGTACTATATTATTTTCTTTTGGATTTCCATGAAGACGAAAGTGTACTTTTTTAAAAATGATATTTCTGGATAGTTTGACTAACTGAAAAAGTTTTAAAAGATTTGTAAAATTTGCAACCTATACTATTGTCCACTTGAAACAAAGCAAGATAGATAAGAAAATTAAGATATTTATACTTGAAGACTTTAAGAGCCAAATGTATATCTTGTATTTTCTTTTAGGTTTTCTATTTGAGGATAGAGCATTGATTCATCATCAATTTTCCTTTTCTTTCCTTCCTTTTCTTTCTATTCTTTTTTTTTTGTTGGTTGTGAGGCTTGAACTCTGGGCCTGGGTGTTGTCCCTCAGCTCTTCAGCTCAAGGCTAGCACTCTACCACTTGGGCCACAGCACCACTTCCGGTTTATTCTGCTTATGTGGTGCTGAAGAATCCCAAACCCAGGGCCTCATGCATGTAAGGCAAGCACTCTGCCACTGAGCCACCTTCCCAGCCCTGCTTTTGTTTTTCTTGTTTGCTTTTTTCTGTTTGTTTTTCTTTCTATTCTTTTTTGGTTTGTATTTCTAGGACTTAATTCAGGGTCTTGGAGCTGTTGTTTAGCTTTTTCCCTGGAGGCTAATCTCCTGTCACTTGAACTACAACACCCACTTCCGTCTCTTTGCTGGTTAATTGGAGATCAGAGTCTCATAGGTATTTCTGTCTCAGATATGAAGGATCCTCAGATCTCAGTCTCCCGAGTAGCTAGGATTACAGGAGTGCCATCAGCACCCTGGGATTAATTTGTGAATGTTTTAAAACATTGAACCATCCATTTGTTTTTATTGTAGTGACCCCAACTATCCCTTTTATTATTTCTCCTACTACTTCTTCCATTGGGACTGAGGTTTAATTTTTGCTGTGTTTCTGGAGGAAATCCATGTGTTCTAAATGTGCTCTAACTTAACTATAACTACTCAGTTTTTAATTCATCCTGCTGCATTTATCTTGGTACATGTATCAGGGGTGACTATTGTAACCCTGGTATGTAGGTTTCATGGAAAATAGTTTTTAAGTTCTTGTCCATAAACACTCAGCTGCTGAAAGGTAGCTTCTAATTTAAGAAAAGGTCTAATCCTTTTTTTCCCTCTCAGAGTGGTTTCCTAGGAAACCAATATATGTATTCACAGCAAAGCATAAAGTAGTGTAAACCAATGGGAAAATAAAATTAAACTGTGCTTTAACACTTATCTTAATACCTTAAAATCTAATAATACAAATTATAGGTATTCCAAAAGCTGTCACAGGCTTTGACATAAATGGTAGCCTACAATACTAGTATCAATGAACCTGAAATTGATTCTTATTTATTCTGAGGGATGGCACCAATACCTGTGAGGTTTTTGTTTGGATTCCAAGATAGCAACAGTGAAGTCTTAATCCACAGTTAGCCCTTCTGAAATCCCTGAATAACCACACAGGCTGAGTACCCACAAAAACCTCTTTGCTTACTTAAAGGAAGTTTATTAGATGCACATATAGGAATATCATGATAAAATCTCTTAGAAAGTACTAGTTGATACACTAAAAAATTTTAATCCAGGCACTCTTAGCTGACACTTGTGATCCTAGCTATGCAGAAGGTTGAGCCCTGGAGGATTGTTCTTTAAAGCCGTACTTGGTAGAGAAAGACTGTAGACTCTGTCTCCAAAATAATTAGCAGAAAGCCTGGCTCAGTGCTTGGCTCAAGTGGTAGATTGCCAGCTGAGTAAGTAAGCTCAATGATGCACTGAGTTCAAAGGCTGATCATCCTTGTCAATCTCAAAAAAAAAAAAAAATGGAGTGAAAAAGATTAGATTCACATTGACTTCTTAATTTCATTTTGATTGAAACAGTTTTACTTTTAAATTAAATGACTAGAATCATTTCTCTGAACAGCAGGCATATCTATGATCTATCTGTCTGTCTGATGTATTTATTATATTTTTTAAAGTGACTTTACATTCCATCACTTTGTATCTCCTGTGAGCATGTTAGTATAGAAACATGGACATGAATTACGTATATTCATTCTTTAATTGTAAGCTTTTTACCCTGAGTCCAAAGTCTGCAATGAAAGGTGTGATCACAGTCTTTGTACTTGAGTTTTTCTAAAGAGAGTTGCATTAAAATAAAAGTTTTACCAAATAGTCTTACAATTATTTTCTTTAAAGATTAAAGCTTGTGTTTTCTTCAGAGATTTTTTTTACATGTTCATTCTTTCCTAGAGGATTTAAAACAAACCAACAAAATAAGTCAAAACAAAGTGATTATATTGCGCACACTTGAAATATTGGTGTGAATATCCTCAATTTACTGGTACTGGTGGCTGTAGGAGGTGCCTGTGCCAGGTACCTTTAGACTCAAATCCTATAGTGATAAGGTTTTGGCATTAACTTCTGTTTTGGAATTTGTACCCTGACAGGTAGGTAACATTCCATTCAAGCAGTGCAGGGTGTGGAAGAAGTTGGTCCCAGGAATCTGTTGAGTGTGAGGCAATGAAGTGGTATGCCGCTCGATCTCACGGGGATCACAGCCAGTCTCTCCTCTCTTTTTGTTTTTGTTTTTTGTTTTTCTCTTTAATTCTTCAATGTAGAATAAAACAACAAGTACATGAACTGGATTTAGGAGGTTTTCTTCCATCAAGTGTTTTATATTTTTCATTAAGGTTTTGAATTTAGACCTTGTATCAAAACAGTGATCTTGAAGAAAGATTCCACAAGTGAATCATGGGTTTCTAGTCACTACTGTCTCCCTGTCTCCTTCCCACAAACCATTATGAAGGTGCCTGAGTCTACTTTTTTATTGTTAAAACACAGTTAACTACTGCCTGGAGGACATAGTGCTCTTCACAATGGTTTTTATGTAGTTACTACATTAGAGGTCAGGGAGAAGGAAGGAAGGAAGGAAGGAAGGAAGGAAGGAAGGAAGGAAGGAAGGAAGGAAGGAAGGAAGGAAGGAAGGAAGGAAGGAAGAAAGGAAGGGAGGGAGGGAGGGAGGGAGGGAGGGAAAGAATCAAAGGAAGAAAGAAAGAGAAAGAAAGAAAGAGAGAGAGGAAGGGAGGGAGGAAGGAAGGAAGGAAGGAAGGAAGGAAGGAAGGAAGGAAGGAAGGAAAGAAGGAAAGAGGCAATCATATGAATTGGTTTTTGTTTTCCCCCCTCTCCAGACCAGTCATCTAGCCTCATTGTTGCTAATAAGGATCTGGTGGTACTGGTGGCTGAAGATACACCTGCCCCTGAAACAGACATCAACCTGGAGGTGTCATTTGCAGAACAAGCTGTGAATGAGGAAGAGAACTCCAAGGATAAGACTTGGAAGAACAAAGGCTGTGATGCCTCATTACCTGTATGTACAACATATTCAGATATCACTAATAGTGTTCCTGCTCATGAGCTTTTTATATTTTGAAGGTTGAGACTATCACAGAAAATTTGAAAGCATAACATAGCAAACACACTATAGCTTTCATAGAGAGTCAGCAATTATTAATATTTCATAACCTATCTATATCTGTTGTATATGTATGGTGCTGACATATAATTTCTTTAGAGATTTCCAAGTACATACAAACAAAACAGTTATAAAACATAGATGAAACAGGACACTAACATGTTAGCTAAATTTAATAGCCTCATGAAAATAGTTGAAGTCATTACAAGATGTTTGTTTAGGGCTTGTCACTTCTCTTCATGTGGGATTTGAGAAGGGGATATATGTTGCATTGCCTGTCTTATTTGTTTAGCTGTTTTTGAATTGAGACCTCTCTCTGATATTATTTTTCTTTAATATATTTGAAGAGTGCAGAATAATTTTCTTGATTTGTCTAGTTTCTCCCTCATGACTGGATTCAAGTTAGGCATTAAATATGAACTGCACAGATTGTTTCTGCCTCTGATTGCATTATCACAACAGGTGCATGCTGTCAGGTGGTCACTACTCATGATGGAAGTTTGGTCACAAACTTGACTAAGGAAATGTTCACTTGTTCTCCTTAGAATAACTTTTTCTACTGTGCAATTTACACTAAGCTGCAGTCTTTGAAACAAGGTGGATCTCGGTGATAGCAACTTTGTGTGTGTGTGTGTGTGTGTGTGTGTGTGTGTGTGTGTGTGTGTGTGTGCACGTGTGTGCGCGTGCGCGTGTGTGCGCGCACATGTGCATGCACACAGGACCTGGGGTTTGCACTCAGGATCTGGGCAATGTCCTTGAGCTTTTGTGCTCAAGACTAGTGACTTAAGTCACAGATCTACTTGCCATTTCTTTTGTAGTTAATTGGAGAATATCATATGCTTTCCTGCTAGGTAGGGCTGACTTTGAACTGTATCCTCAGATCTCACACTCCTAAGTAGCTAGGATTACAGGCATGAGTCACCAGCACTTGGCAATGATAGTAACTTTTTGCCAAGTGGTTTCGTCATCCCCAGGTAAACTTGTCTGAAACCATTAACTCTTGTTGGAGAAACATTGATTTTCTGATTCCATTATGCCTTCTATATTATTTGTTTGGCAATCTTCTATAATTGGCTTTCCTTTTCTTTTCTCTTTTCGGTATTAAATGACATGTTTGACTGGTGACTTCTTTTTTTTTTTATTCAGTGTTTTATAAACCAGTGTAATTTCTTTTTGATGTTTAAATTTACACCACCTTTGCCAGTGAGAGCCCCTTCCAGCTGGTTTCTCTCCTATTTTATCATGCTCTCATCATTCTTGTGCTTTTTTTTTCCTTCCTAGCTCAAGATGTTCTGAGTTCACCTTGTAATTTTCTCCCCTCAGACTTGAAAGCAGCCAAGCCTTCAAGAAACTGATTCCTTTCAGAAGCAAATGACATTTATGATCCAAGATCTATGTACATGGTTCTCATTATTCCTGAATACCTTGAAAATATATTAATTTACTGAGAATAGCACTCATGCAAGTACTGCAATAAATGATAGCATAAGCTTTCAAATACTCTTATCCAACCTCCAAGCTCAATAATGACATTCAGTCTGTATCCCTTTCCAATTTCTTATTCTCTTTTATTTTGAAACAGCCCTGAATTATACTTATCATCTATAAATATTTATGTTACTAATAAACAGAAAATTTTACAACATATGTTGTTGTTATAATTTAAGATAGGCTAACAAGCTCTTTAAAGCAAATATTCAGTGTTCAAATACGAAATTGTATACTAAATTTCATATTCTTATTGTAAAGTTTGATAGTCTATATATTGCAATTGGCTGAAAGGTCTTTTAGACTCTACATCTATCCTTTTTCCTATTTTTTTCTTTCTTCCTTGTATTTTTCTTCCTCCTTACTTTTCTTTTGTCTCTTTCCCTTCATGCCTCTTCCTCGCCACCCACTGTTGGTCCATCTGTCTGTCCCTCCCTCTCTCTTCCTCAAAATTCATTGGTTAAAGAAGATTTGTTATTGATCTGTAAACAATTTTTTCCTTTGGTTAATTCTATACCCGTAATGTAGTTTGACATCTTTTTCTTTATAAATTAGCTGACTATAATATATTAGATTTAGGTCCAGTGCTTTTGTCAAGACATCTTTAAATATGTGACAGTATATTTTTTTTCCAGGAGAGACAACATTTTTCTGTTTTTGTTGAAATTATTTGCTATAATGGACCCATACTTAGATTTATTAGTTTACTGATGTTTGCAAAATGATATTGTAGTATTTTGTTTTCTTTGTCATTTCATTTGGATATTTCTTTTTCTTTTTCTTTCTTTTTTTTTTTTTTTTTGTTGGCCATGGGGGCAGAACTCTGGGTCTGGGCGCTGTCCCTCAGCTCTTCAGCTCAAGGCTAGCACCCTACCACTTGAGCCACAATGCCACTTGCAGCTTTTTCTGCCTTTGTGGTGCTGAGAAATCGAACCCAGGGCCTCATGCATATGAGGCAAGCACTCTACCACTGGGCCAAGTTTCCAGCCCTCACTTGGATGTGTCTATTAGGAAAAGTTCCCTCAATGTAGTCACTTAGAATCCATTTCACTAGTGACTAGTTCATGTTGTTTGGTGTTTATTTTATAAAAGCAGCATCTTAGTTCATGGATTCATACATATTTGACACAACTCTTGATAAATGCCCAGGCTATCTAGAATAGTTTCTGCTGTAGACCTAAAATTGTCTGTGAAAATCCCTAGTTCTATTTAGTAGAAATACAGTTTTGAACACTGGGAGTGTTTAGTTCTCAGAGGTGATCATGACTTTCAAGCCTTCTCAAAAGACAGACATGTATCTTCTATCTTCCATGTAGAGAACTGTAATTCTTGGAAATGTCAGGTTATATATTTAGAATAACACATGAGCACTTGTTTAGTCTATGTTGTAGTAATGTAGGGCTTTCTCAGAATAACAATGCTCACCACCTTCAATCTGAACACTAGAAATGCTTTAGACTTGGTTTTCTTCAGCTGTTTGTGTCCCTGGGATAGATTATTAGGCTTCAGGTTGCTTTTCATTGTTAATTCTCTTCATGGTCATGCTATTAGCTGCATACCTGCCCAAATGCATTTGCTTCGTTTTATTCACAACTTTGAGATTGCTCTTATGAAAGGTAATTTTATTTCATAATAGTATAAAATATTTATATAGTCCAGAGGTCATAGCCAATAACAAAAATATCTGAAAAGTCTAGCTTGGAGCAGGGTACCCATAGTTCATGCCTGTAATCCTAACAATTTAAGGGAGGTTGAGATGGCAAGAATTGAAGTTCAGGCGAGAGTGAATAGCAAAGTCTGAAAAATGTTGTCTCCATAGAGGGAAGCAGGAAATGGTGGTGTGTCCCTGTGAACCCAGCAGTGATGGGGAGCTTATAGAAAGTAGTTGCATTGCAGCTAAAGTGCTTACCTACACAGAAAGCAAGCAAGATCTAAAAATAGCAAGCAAAAATACAGGGTTGGAGGCCTAAGTCAGTGGCAGAGCACCTGCATAGCAATTGTGAGGAACCAAAATTACAAGTCTAGGATTTTTTCCCCCTTGAGTTAATCAGCTTTTAGTTTCACCTCTTAGATGCAAATTTTAATTTTAAAATTATGGCTTATCCATCAGTGTTGGATCAGTGGCCCACGCTACGTATTTGATTTCATTGATTTACATTTGACTTTGTAGTGTATTCTCCAGACCACACCATAGTAGTATAAGGAAATACTTCTCATTTCTTTTTGTAGAATGTGGTCCTCTCCAGTGAGGCTATACCATGATTTATTAAACCTGTCCCATGACAGGCATCTGATTGTTTCAAAATTACTCATAAACCTGGAAGAATCATTTTTTAATCCCCAGTGGGAAAAATTAATGGAGTTGGCAAAATTTTGGCGTAAGAGATAACTTACACTCCCAGAAACTTCTTAAGAAAACGGAAGTTTTCTAACTGATTATTGATTCAAACAATTGAATAGAATTAGTCCTATTTAATAACAGGTTTGCATTTAGCTACCCGCTTGGTTTGGTTCATGTTGTGTCTACATTGAAGAATGATGTTCTTCTTCCTCTCAGTTTGCCAACACATCCTTCATTCACCCTCCGAGGTGAGCTCAGTATTTCTCTTTCCCACATTTCTCTTGCCCCATGGTGAACTTAATGTTAATAAAATACTTGAAATAATTTCTTATTAGTAACATGCTTTTAGTTTTGTTTGTTTTGTTTTGTTTTTGTTGGTCATTGGGCTTGAACTCTGGGTCTGGGCACTGTCTCTAAGCTCTTTAGCTCAAGACGAGCACTCTACCACTTGAGCCACAGCACCACTACTGGTTGGTTTTCTGGTGGTTTATTGGAGATAAGAGTCTCACAGACTTTCCTGCCCAGGCTGGCTTTGAACTGCGATCCTCAGATCTTAGCCTCCTGAATAGCTAGGATTATAGGTGTGAGCCACCGGTGCCCAGCTCACATACTTTCAGTTTTGTATATATGCATCTATTCATTTCTACATTCATTTTCTTGAAATTTGTCTTCTAGAAGACAGGAACATGGTGTAAAGTCTCTTCAGGACCTTAAAGTGGTTAATGAACTAATTACTTAGTCACTACACAGAAGTGGATGTCTAAGCAGATAAAACTTTTAAGTTCCCTTTGTATTCCATGCTCTTCTGCTCTGTAAGTGAGCAAGAGGCTTTATGAAATACACGGCTCTCCTTAACCTCATTTTACCTTCATTTCATTTTTCATAGAGCATGGAGCAGTCTTTGTTGGTTGTTTATGATCTCTTGGAGTGGATTTATATTTCTGAAATATGAAGATCTGTTTTTTATAACTCTGAATGTTGTACTCCATAATGTGTACACAATAAGACCCAGAAATTATGCTCTGGAATTATTTCATTCATTAGTCAGATGATCTCTGTGGAATAGATATTATTATCCCTATTTTTCAAATGAGCAAACAGGTTACATAGAAGTATACCAGGGCTTGACCTCAGTGACTAAGCTTTTGAAGCTTTTCTCTTTCTTTCCAAGTTGAAGCTAGAGTGATTTGATAAATAGAAAAGTGAAGAAATCATCAGTAATGATGATTACTGATTAAATGCCGAGTCCTTCTCTTACACCATAAAGTACACTAAAGAGGGGATATAGTCATGGAGAGCTAACTAGCTATTTTACGTAACATATAGGAGCCCCTGATCTTTTAACTTTTGAATTTTTGAATTTTATCCTTTGCTTTAAACGTGTTTGAAAAGACAAAAAGCTTTTCTCCTACTGAAAATCTGCTGTCTTCTCTTAACCTAAGGAACTGAACCATCCAGTCTATTAGCTCAACAAAGACAAAAATGAAATAAAAAAATGAAACAGGAAGCTTCATACATATTTAAAGCAGCCACTATGAATTAAACATTGGGATAAAGGACTGACTCCTTCATTAAGCACTGTGTTAAAATAAATAAAAAAATAAATAACTTTATGACATATTGCTAGGTAAATCAAACATTTGAATTAAGAATATTTCAGGTTTCTCTAAATATTTACCATGAGTAAGGCTTTAAATAATTACATTGCATGTGTTTGATTAGACCAAAAGTAACTGATTTCAGCAAAACATTTAGGATTTTATATTTTAATGTGTTAATGGGTAAATATGATTGTTCCAGAAAATAAAGCCATTAACAGAAATATGGGGCCTGGCATGGGAGCAATGCAATAAGGTTTACAAGAAGCTCAAGTTTTATGTAAAGCTTAGGCTTGGGATGTAGTTCGTTGGTAGCATACTTGCCTTCATGACAAAGCCAGGAACTAGAAAAAGAAAACATTAAACCTCAGAGAAAATCAGAAGACTCTGAAGAATATTAGTGAGAGTTTTTTTTTAGCCTCACCAAGGGTGATTCTGTGCTTTTCTCCTTGAGGGTTATGTCTTTATTCATTCAGTAGACCATAGCAGAGTAGTTGAAGCATGCCAGCCCTGTGGTTAAGAGGTTTAAGAGTAGTGAAGATGTAGCTCCTGTCCTTGAAGGAAGAACAGTCCTAGATCAACAGCTATCAACCCAAATTTATACCGCCAGCCTGGTGGTTGGGAAAATTGGGTAGAACAGATTGATTACTGAGCAAAGGATTCAGAGATCTGAATTTGTACCCTAGGTCACTGGTTATGTGTCTGTACTTAAGCTTTTAATAGTGAGCCTCAGTTTCCCCACCATTTTTACCCTGTAATGACTTTTATCAAATATAATGAGAAACCATTTACTAAATATGGGTGTTATCTTTAGCTATAATAATTTTTCTTTGTCATAATATTTAGTAGAAATGGAATTTATGAATATTAAATAATTGTAAAAGTTAAATGGAAATATAATGTAGTAATCTTCCTTCCTTTCTTTTCTTTCTTCCTTTTTTTCTTTTTTTTTGGTGTGTATATGTGTGTGTGTGTGTGTGTGTGTGTGTGTGTGTGTGTGTGTGTGTGTGTGTGTGTGTGTGTGTATGTGTGTGTGTGTGTGTGTGTGTTGGTTCTAAGACTGGAACTTGGGACCTGAATGCTGTCCCTGAGCACTCATTTTGTTCAGGTCTAATGCTCTAATACTTGAGCCTCAGTTCCATGTTGGGCAGTTACTTAGAGATAAGAATCTCACGGGGGTGGGAAGGTGGCTCAGTGGTAGAGTGCTTGCCTTGCATGCATGAGGCTCTGGGTTCGATTCCTCAGCACCTCATAAGCAAAAAAGCCTGAAGTGGCGCTGTGGCTCAAGTGGTAGAGCACTAGCCTTGAGCTGAAGAGCTGAGGGACAGCGCCCAGGCTCAGAGTTCAGGCCCCACAACTGGAACCCCCCCCCCCAAAAAAAAAAGAATCTCACAAACTTTCCTGCTCAGGCTGGCTTTGAACTACAATGGACAAGTGTCATTTACCCTCCTGAGTAGCTAGGATTACAGGAGTAGTAACAGCAGCTTTTTGAGTGTTTACTATGTTCCCTTTGATTTTTATCACATCATACCTAATGAGGAGGAGCCTGGTGTTACTCCTGGACTATGCATTGAGGGCCTCTGCTTTCGGATGTCTCATACTGATGTTAGATTAAAACGTGTTGATGGCAGCATTCAAAAATCAGCAAACCAGAAAGAAGAAAAGGGAATCAGATGGATAACCTTTGTAATTAAATAAGGAAGGCTGGGGTAAACTCCTCACTTGTAATATTGATGACAATTTTTTTTTTTTTTTTTTTTGTCAGTTGGAGGGCTTGAACTCTGGGCCTGGGTGCTGTCCCTCAGCTCTTCAGCTCAATACTAGCACTCTACCACTTGAGCCACAGTGCCATATCTAATGACAACATTTTTATCCATCTATAGAGAATGACTATTGTTTTATGTAGCAAACACAGCAGGACGGTCATTTTCATTAAACATGCCAGAGAAAGTTGTTTTGTGTCTTGCTTTCTTATATTTCATGTGTTTAATGTTAAAGAGAGTAGATGATTTGAGAAAAGTACAAAACAGCAGACATACCACTTGTCTGCATTCCTACTGATGAAAGAAATAAGCACCTCAAAGTAGTTTGGAAGTCTGACCATTTAAGCCTGATCTCAGAGTTTAGAATTAGGTGACCTCCTTCAGTGAATTGCCAAATCATATAGTTAGCTAGTAAATAGTTGGAAGACTGGTAAGCCTCTGTCTCTAAACTTCTGTGCCCAACTCTCCTTTGTTTATAACCTTTCATACTAATGTTATGTCTTTAATGACAGAAGATATATCATGTATACAAAGTATATGCCTTTATACTCTATGCACAAACTCATGGCTACCATTTACCTTGTTCTTCCTCCTGATTATCTTTCTCATGTTTTCTAACTTTTCCGCCTCTTTCCCTCCTCATGATTCATGCCTGACTTCTAATCTTTGGTTCTTTATTAAAAATTTATTTATTTTTATGATCATTAAGTAGTTACATAAAAGGATTTCAATTCAGCAGTTATGAGTATAATCTCAAAGTCCTGTCTTCTTCGGGCTCATTGCTGCTGTTGTCCATAGTAACATTGGTTTTAGTCCACGCTGTCCATGGTCAGATTCCATTAGTCAGAATTCAGATATAAACTCTTGAACTCTCCACGGTTTCAAGATCCTCAGAATAATCACTGTACGGCCTTTGGTTGCACTGAGGACCAAACTCAGCCTGGCAGTTAGCATTTTGATACATTTCTTTGACACAATATAAGTGTGACTTCTTTCTACGATTGCAGTTCTCTGCTTTTGTCTATGAAAGAAATTAAGTATTGTATTAATTACATTTATTTCAGAGTTTCAGATTGCCAAAAGATAAGACAGGCACCACAAAGATCGGGGACCTGGCATCTCAGGACATGAAGAAAGTTTGCCGTTTAGCCCTGATTGAATTGACTGCCCTCTACGATGTATTGGGCATCGAACTGAAGCAACAGAAAGCTGTGAAAATCAAAACAAAAGGTAATCTTGAAAATGGAAAAGGTATATTTACTTCTAAGTTGGTAGAATGCACTTTTTAGAGTATTCCTAGAGAAAATATCTGCAAAGTTAACCAAGATTTGACTATATCTAGAGTTCAGGTTATAAAATATTGCCTTCAAAATTGCTAAAAATATACTGTGCGGTAAATTATAGAAAAAAAGACACAATCAAATCATTCCCACAGAAAGAAATTGTAATTCAAGGAAATATAATTTCTGTGTTTTCTCCTTTGAATACTGCATATGAAAAATACATTTTGGTACAGCTATTTATTTCTAAAATCAGATCTTGACAAATGACTCTGGTTGATCTTTAAAGATTACTTTTGTTTATTCATTACATGAGAAACATGCAATAGTCAAGACATGTTTTTTTTCAAGTACATGGAGTTTTTAGCTATTTTACAGAGACATTATCCTTATATTAAAAAAAATCATGTAGTGTGACATATAACACCCCTAGGTTGTATTCAGTTTCCATTTTTGTCATCTTTCTTTTATAAGCTGCTTGTTTTATCCATTGCATTAATAAAATTTATTTTGGATGAGATGATAAAGAACAAATACCTTCAGGGTTTCGTTTCTCTATGTTTTATTGGTCTGGAAAACCAGCTAATTCTCTATTGACAAAGCTTTGCTGTTCAGGAATCACTGTCCTCTTGTTTAACCTAAAAGGTGTCTTCTAAGAAGGCACCAAGGAGGAGGATTAGTGAGTTGCTATGGTAACGTTAGCCAAGATAAGTGATTTAGGTTTTAGAGGCAAGTTTTCTCTCTAGGACTGAAGGGTCTCTTTTCTACATTTCCTTCAGATCCCCCTCATGTTGTACCCTGAATACCTCATTTTGTGCTCTTAGAGTATTTTAGCTCAAGGACAAGATGGTAAATTTCTAAGTAAATGTGTCTGTTGTTTCTCATAATTTATTGTAGAGAATGAAGACCTTAGGTGTCTTTTTAGAAGCTCATCTCCAATAATAAAATACTCATATAATTGAACAACTGTGACTCCATAGTTAAGTTTTTTTTTAACGTGGCTTACAGAGATATTTTTCAAATTATTTTTGTTTTTATGCTATATTTTCGAATTGCGGGCTAGCAGAAAAATATTGTTTGTATTAAAGCTATCCTTGTTTAAATACCAGTGACCATTCTTTCCACTTTTTAAAATACATCTATATCTCTCATCCAATATGTTTAGATTATACATTTGATGCCTGGAATTCTTGAGATCATTTTTTTCTTGATTTTCCTTTATTTTCTGTTTTTTTTTTTCCCCTTTCTCTAACTATAAAGCTTTTTACCAGGTTATTGGCATTTGTTGAATGGCATTGTAGTGTCTGATGTCTGTTTCACACTACAAGGTCATCTCCTTCAGTTTCTTATGTGTAGTAAGGTCAGAGCTTACAACTTCTAGGGTAACTACTCAGATGGGAGTGGGCTGGACTTTCTGGGTAGAGGCTGTACTCGTATCAGACTCAAGACACATGGTACTGATTTAGAAAAGTCAGTAATTCCCAAGTATATAAAGCTAGCCATTCACATTTAAGAATTCTAAGTATCCACTGTATTTTCTAAAGAAAAACATTCATAGAAGAGCATCATGATGTTGATTGATTTCTAAGAAAGTAAGGATTTATATTTAGCTCTATTGTGAAATGTTAAATGTCAATTTCATATGGAAGAGACCAGTGGCATTTTATTTGAAGCCAGAGCTTTTAATTTGATTGTACTTAGTGAATTGTTTGAATATTTTGCATCTTCTTACAGCAGTCTTTTTCTTATGTGGCAGTCTGTCCTTTATAATTCAGTGATTATTTATAATCATTCCAGCTGTCTTTCCCTGATGGTTGACTCTCTTAAGGTGGGACTGAGATTCTAGTATTGGGCTGTATGTCATTTCCTTAGCAGGAACTCAATAAAAACTTTGATTATATGACAATATCAGAAACCTTTTGCTCTTAAACTTTTGCATAGTATTGTATAGATCAATGAAAGTGAAGACCTTTGTTTTCTTGTTACAGATTCTGGTCTTTTTGGTGTCCCATTGACCACATTATTAGAACAAGATCAGAGGAAAGTGCCAGGAACCCGAATACCCTTGATCTTTCAAAAAGTAAGTCAGTCTGACTGGTCAGTGTAGAGAGAGCCAATGTAAGCTAAAAGTGGAATTGTTCATTTATACTACCATAACATAGTTTTTTTTTAGTTGATATGCTGTTTTATTTTTTACTTTGATTTTCTATTCAGGAAGGAAATTTGTTTCAAGGGTTCATAATTTTTCTTTCACAATGATGTTTCTTGTGTTATTACTGTAACTGTGATTACCTGGCATCGTTTTACTGTCTTCTATTAGCTGGCTTTGTATAATTGAGATTTCAATTCTATAATACATAGGGCTGAGAACTGCTTCTAAATTTCTAGGGAATTCAATCTTCATGAATATTTCATGCCCGTATGTATTTCCCAAGCTTTCCTATTTACAGTGAGGATGTCCAATTTAATTTACCAGTGCCTATGTCTAAAGTAGGTAAAGGAACCATAAAGTAGAATTAGAAAATGATTGCTAAACTATCAAGTTGCTTGTGTAGTCAACACTCAATTATTCATAAGGAGCTTATCTGTAGCAATAAAAAAAAATACATGTGAATCTAACCTCTCAGCTATCATTGTTCACATATACAGATTACATATGATAAAAACTAGAGAATGCAATGAGAAAATGAAGGCAGATCAGCTGAAGACAACCAAAGCTATAGATTCTTTGTGATAGCCCAGGTATTTCACAGTTTCCGAAAATTCTGGGACAGCAGAAATTGACTTGCAGTTGATTGACTCAACAATTTTAAGTAATCCCAATGCTCTATCTACGTGGCACTTCTTCTGTTCTAGGATCAATTTCCTGTCTTACCTCCTAGTCATTGGTGCCTTTATTATTCTGTCTGCCATTGCATTCATACCTGTGTCTCCAGTTTAGTTCTCTTCTGCACAGTTTATCCTACTCATCAGCCTCTGCCAGCCACAGCCTGTAAAGCCTCTATCCGTATGAATACTTGTCAACTGTTCCTGTGAACAAAAGACTGTAGTCTATATAATCAAATTCTTCTAATGTCAATAAAAGGCATGCTTTACTATAGACAGATGGCTTTACAAAGCAAAAATCTCAGCAACTGCCTCCTCATATATGTGTTAGTCAGGGTTACCCAGAGAAACAGAACTAATAGGATATATGCAAGGGAGAGATGGAAAGATTTATTTTAAAGAATTTTCTCAGATTCTTAAAAGGACTGGGAAGCCTCAACATTATTATGTATATGTATACATATACATATACATACGTATGTATCCATCTACAGCCTATAAACGGGCAAAAGTTAGTGTTGCAGACTAAGGACAGAATTGCTGTGGCAATGAAAACTTTAGTCTTTGCTTTTATTGACTTCAGTTGATGAGATGGGGACCACTACTTTATCAGAGAGTGACCTGCCATATTGAAATTGATGATTCACATGTCAATCTCCTTTTAAAAAAGAAGTACTATCAGTGAAACATTTTAGATTTGTGTTTGATTGAACAATTAGTTAGGTTCTATAGCCTAGCCAGGATAACCGTTCCCCACTGCACCAAGTTCACTAAGCTCTAAGTTCCAGTGGTGCTTCCTGACCAAGCTGAGTCCCCCTCAGGAAATAGCTCCCTTTTTTATTTCTTGCTTTTTCATTGTTTATTTAGTTAGTTATTCTATACTTTTGATCTGGTTGACATCCTGGCAGCCTACTCTGTTTGAAGTATTGGATCACAACCCTAAGTGAATTTTTTCACATAGAAAACAAAGGGAGTGTAAAGAGCTTACTGATAGTGATGCTCATCTATTTGCATCTTCCCTGCACTGTGAACCATAAATCACAGAGATCTATTGTGAGGAGTATATTTTGATTCATCAGCTGACAGTACCACTAGGTCTTCCCTCAATTTTGTAAAGAAGAAAAAGGAAATTATTGATTTACCAAAAGAGTTATTACCAGTCTTCAGAGGATTCTACTTTAACTTTTTGAGAACATGTACCCAAGAAAGGCACTGACAAAAATTTATCTAATATTGATTAAATATTAATTATATCTTTTATGCTTTTCTTTTTTTTTCTCAGAGACACATTGTTAAAGTCATGCTCCCAGACAGGGTTGGATAAATAGACATGTCGATTTTATTTTATGAAAAAAGTCCACTCTATAACCTATTTTGGTTGTTCAAATCATGTTTTGATTGTTCAACTCTGCAGCCACATCAGGCACTCTTGGTGTCAAAAGAAATTCTGACTGCTGGATGCCAGGGACTCATGCCTGGAATCCTAGCAACTCAGTAGGCTGAGGTCTAGAGGATCTTGAGTTTTAATGTTATACAGGGAAGAAGGTAAAACTTCATCTTCAATCAACCAGCAAAATGCTGGGCTGGAGGTCTAGCTCAAGTTGTAGTGAGCCAGCCAAGCGAGTTAAAGCAAGTCTAACTTCATTGCCATTTATGAACTTTACAGTTCATATATGTATATAAACTAATGATAAACTACAAAACATATAAGTTTCTAAAAACAACATAATTAAATATATAGATAAATATGTTTTTTTATAAATATGGTTATTGTCTGTCTTTTATTTTCGGCCCTAAGAGTAAAATGAAGTTGTAATTATTACTTATATTTTAAGAATGTAACAAAAATGTTACTGTCAAAATAAGAAATATGAGAAAACACATGACCTTCTTTCAGAAAAATATATCCAAATGTCAGTTGTATGCTGCTATTTAGCATTAGATAGTACAAAAATAAGTGAAAATTCAGAAATTACTGTTATTTTAAAGTCACAATTTTCTTGTGTATTTAACAGAACTAAGCGGTATACATGACTAAAAACTAATTTGCTTCAGTAGCTTGTATGTAGTTTTATATTAATAGGATATAGAAACACTTGAGCATTTTATTTTTTGAGATAATATCTTTTTATTGTAAAGATGCTGTACAGAGGGGTTACAGTTACATGAGTAAGGTAATAGTACATTTCTTGTTGAACAGTGTTCCTACGCCTTTATTTTTCTCCCACTATCCCTTCCCTTCCCTCTCCCTCCTGCCCCCAGGCTCTGACAGTGTCTTGTGAGCATCATGGGTCATCCTCTGTCCTTGTTTCAACATTTTGTTATTTCCCATCCCTTTCCCAAATCAGATAAATGCATATACAAGACACAGGGTACCAGAATCAAAGACAGTGATTGATAGAGATAAACCAATGGAAAAAGAAAAAATGAAATAAAATAAGAAGAACTAGGTATAGTACATTGACCACAACAAGGTCAACAACCAGAAGAAAAATAAAGATCTTTTGTTTCTGTCTTGGAGTTCATTTCGGTTAGCATCATTTTGTATGGTCATATGTACATAGCTATTGAGCTATTATGATTCTCTGCCAGGATGATCCTAGGTATATACTAATTATTACAAATGAGGGAAACCATACAGCCTATGTTTCTTTGGGTCTGGCTTCACTTAATATGATTTTTTCCAAGTCTTTCCATATAAAAAGGACAATGTCATTCTTTCTGATAGAAACATAAAATTCCATTGTGTATATATACCACATTTTCTTGATCCATTCATCTATTGAGGGGTATCTGCGTTGGTTCCATGTCTTAGCTATGGTAAATAATGCTTCAGTGAACATAGTTGTGCTGGTAGCTTTAGTGTGGCCTTGCTTGTGATCATTTGGATAAATGCCCAGGAGTGGGATTGCTGGACCGTAGGGGAGTTCTATGTTTAATCTTTTGAGGAGCTTCCATACTGCTTTCCAGAGTAAGATGGAATAAAATGAAAATTGGTTGTACATTGAATATTTATATTGAAAAATACCTGTCTATTTTAAAATCATTATTAAGTTTCTGCTTTGGATTTCTATCCAATGTAACTTGAAAAATGTGATCTTGGAAACTCTGAATTGTAACAAATCATGGCATTCATTGATTAGACATGCTTCAAAAAGTAACAAATCCTAAGGAGGATAATTTTATTTTTATTTTTGTTATTTATTTAATTATTTATTTTGGTGCTGGAGGTGGGGCCCCAACTCTGGGCCTGCTACTGCCCCTTACCTTTCTCTTCTCAAGGCTAGTACTTGACCATTTGAGCCATACCCTTAGGAGAACCACAAGGCTATTCTTTTCTTCACTTTCACCTGGCTAGATCAGTTTAAACTCGTTAGGCCATAATCTCATTCAAGGACAGGAAAAGTCAGATTACCAGAGAAAATCCACCAGACATCCCTGGTGCACATATTATGATACAGCAAACTTCAGAATATCTAGACAAATGGCACAAGACTTTCTTTATGAGTCTATGCTTCACAAGTCATAGACATTTTATAAGCAAGGTCAACCCAGAGAGGGCTGTGTGGTTTATAGTATCTTGGTTAACCATTAGCAGAGGATTCCTAAAAAAAAAAGTTTCAAATTTTTAACCTTGTTTTGTGCCCTGGAAGATTTTATGCCTCAGGCTGTTTAGAATCTAAACATTTTACTAAGATTGCAAAAGGGTAGGCCTAGATCTGTCTTTCATGAAGAAGAGGCTTTTATGAAATGGGGTGGCTTTAGGAAGGATGCTAGTAACTGCCTTGTATTTAAACTGGGAGCAGGGAAATTGATTTCCTTAAAAACAGCAGAATACCCCAATAGTCTTGTGCCTTGCCAGGGAAAGTATATTCCTGCTTTCTAAATGCATAGTAACTCCACCAGGAAGCTAACAGCCCCTTTGCCTTCTTCGTAGCTTTTAGTTTCTCACTGTATCTCCCCATTTGCCATATGTTTTATTTAATTTTAGTACACACACACACACACACACACACACACACACACACACACACACACACACACACACACACACACACACACACACACACACACACACACACACACACCAGGTAAGAATGGCCCAGTACTAGCACAAAAAACAAAACAAAAGCATATTGCTTTAACTTTACCACTAATGATTTAAAATTAATACTAGCAACCAATAGGTGTGTGTGTGTGTATGTGTGTGTGTGTGTGTGTGTGTGTGTGTGTGTGTGTGTGCATGCATGTGTACACATGTGCATATAGATACTGGGACTTTAACTCAAGGCCTAGGAACTGTCCATTAGTATTTTTCTTCTCAAGGTTGATGCTCCACCACTTGATTCACACTTCCACCTCTGGCTTTTGGGTTGTAAATTGCAGATAAGATTCTTGTGGACTTTCCTTTCTTGGTTGGCTTTGAACTTCAATCCACCGATCTGACCCTCTTAAGAAGCTTGGATTACAGGCATGAACCACTGGCACCTGTCCTAAATTTTTTTTAATCTTCATATTATAAACAGTTTTTTTTTCTTGAAACAAACCAAATGTGTAAATATTAGAATTCCATGAGGCATCTTTGATTGTACACAGTACAATCAGAAGAAGAAATAAATGTTCTTGTTGCTTTTAAACAGAGTATATCTTCATTTTGGGGGTGTGGAGTCACCACAGCTATTATGTGAAATAATACACTTCTGTGACGAAGTAAAATAAGACTTAACTCTTTTCCAAATTATAGCCAAAGTTGTTGGACTTTGTATTTTGAAGGATGGTTCTGAAATCACATTCAAACCTCCATAAAATCCAGTTGACGTGTCATTGTAATCAGCTTTCATTTATTTATATGTGAAACAGATGTTAAATTGTACTCCTCATAAATGCCAACATCAGAATGTTTTTGTTTTTCCACAGCTGATTTCTCGAATTGAAGAGGGAGGTTTGGAAACAGAAGGCCTCCTACGAATACCTGGAGCTGCCATGAGAATCAAGGTAAGATGACCTTTTATTCTGCTTATGTGACATTTTATCGTTTAATCATGCATCCGCAGGTTAAAAGCCAGTTTACTCTACACTCCTTCATTCCTGTATACAACAAAGTGGTTTAAAGTAAAGCAATAAAACCACCTCACATTCAGCTTAGAGTCAGTTTTTCTACAACCTCTTCTGGTTTTGTGTAAGTTTTTATTTATTTTTAAAAATTTTTCTAAATCACCCTCTTACCTATAATTCCTTGTGAGGAAGAGAACCTGAGGTCTCAAAATATTAATAGGAGGCTTTGGTGATGATTTAGTCATGAGTCATAGCAGCTGTGTTTTTATCTTAAAAAGGTCAAGATTGTTAAGACTCAAGCAGGTGAACAGATTAGGAGCCCTGAAAATAGTACCCATATATTGTTTGTTATGATCAACTGGAGAAATGAGGCTGATGGTTCCTTATTTCACTGGAGTCAGCATAGCCTCTGTTAGGTGACAGAGGTGACTTGGTCCCTGGACTTCCCAATTAGATGCCTCCTTGTTCCCTGGCCCTTTGTTTTTGCTCATTGGCATTTCTTTCCAATTATCCCAGGGTACCTTCTGTTTAATCTGTATGCCTCATGTCCTGTCTGGGGAATGAATCGTCCAGTGAAGGCACAATACAGATGAATGAGCCTCTAGGTGATGCACACTACATGTGCTTTTTAAGAAGTTTACATTTATAGAAGAGTCTTATTTGAAAGGACAATTGTATCTAGAAAATTAACCTAGCTTTTTTTTTTTTGAGAATAGTCTTTTTTTCTTGTTACTTTATCTTCAAAACTCATCTTTAGCTCTGAAGAGATAGCCTAAGAAAAATGCTCCTCATTGTCTCCCTGACTTTGAAAACTCAGGCAGAGAATAGGGAAAACATCTTGTCTGTTGATTTTCTTTGAACCTCTTTGATAGGAAAAACTTGGGAGTTGATCAGGATGAAATGGGTTTCAGTGGTTGCACCTCCCTCTTGGCTGTGACGACTAGTTGTGGGCACCCCAGGACTGGAATTACTATGCATGCATCCCACTGCTGGCATTTTAGAACCACTAGCATCAGCCTACTTTATGCTACATACAATGACCTCATTTTTCGTAGTTTCTGTAGCCTGATATACCCCACTCTCAGATTCAAGCTTGGTACTCCTTGGGTTTGGTGGCTGAGGCATTGAGGTCTCCAAAGCTGTCTGGGGGTATTTGTGTGTTTGGTAAGGGGTGTTTGTGATTTTGATAATTTGCTATTGTCTCATTTCATAACCAGGAGCTAAGGCAGGCTCACCACCAGTCCTAGACATTGTATTTTATTCTGAGATCATTCCTGTCCAGAAGGTGGTTCTCTTCCAAAAGCATAATTCTTCAGGAGCAGTGATCTTGGCTCCTGACATTAATGCCAGCAGGAATAGTGTTTTTCAACTGACTGTTTAAAGCAATCAGGCCATCCTTAGTGGAGTGGGATGACCAACTCACAGGAGTCAAAATATGTTTTCTGTAGTACAAAATGGCCAATATAATGAGGATTTAACTATAAGCTAGGAGTGTTGGCAGAAGGACAAATAAACGTAATTTCTAAGAAGGCCAATTAATGGATTCAGCAGGTCAACTGTTCAACACATCCTGTTGTCATAGACCAGAGAATGCACCAGCTGGTCCATCGTAAATAAGTTAAATGAGCAAAATTTTGGCTGTTTTCTTGCTTATCCCTTCAATTTTTTCTGTACTCTTCTCTTCCCTCCCTTTTCTGCACATCCATCTCCCTATGCTGCCTTTCTTTTCCTCCCTCATTCTTTCTCTCTTCACTTTTCTCCTATAGTTCTTTTTCCCTTAGCCCATCTTTTCTTTGCTCTCAGTCTCCCTCTCTGCTCCCATCTCTTTCTACCACATCCCATTTCTAGTGATGCCTACATAAATCTCACCAATTATAAGAAATAATTAGAGTTGGACTTCGGTTGGGAAAAAGAAAATGTGATAAGAAAAACAAGGGCTGAGAATGTAGCTTCACTCCGGAATCCTTTCCTGGCATGTGTGACACCTTGTGTTCTATCCCCAGGGCCATACCAAAAAGAAGAAAAACGAGAAAAATCACACACACACACACACACACACACACACACACACACACACACACACACACACACACACACACACACACACACACACACACACACACACACACACACACACACACACACACACACACACACACACACACACACACACACACATCTTTTGTGAAAATGGTTCCAAAGAGTAAAAAGAAGTAATGGAAACGTGAGGATTTCTTACTTGCTAGGATTTATGACACAGTAAACAAAAAGTATACAGGAAATAGTAATTATGACAGCAAATTGATTTATTTGTAATAGTTTAGTTGGCATATTTTGTCAAACTATCGAGGTAACTGAGCAAGGTACTCTTGTCTTGAGCTGGCAGTACCATGACCATGCATTAAATATCTCTCATTTGCTGTAGGAGTTGATTTCCATTTCTTAGCGGTCCCTACTCAGAGATCATTTCTGTTTTAGATCCAAAGATTGCTTGTGCATTTTGTTTTGTAGTATACTTTTACATATCATTTGTTGATTTGGTGTATTTTTTTTTGTGGGAAGACATGGGCTTTAAACCCTGGATATTAAGCTAGCTAGAAAGGGATTACTATATGAGTGGAGCCATAACTCTGGCCAAAATGGTAGTTTTCCTTTTGTGTGTGACGTATTTTGATAGAATGAGTAACTGCATTTATCTAGCTAAGCTCCCCCAATTGGAAAAACTATTTTCATGTGTGTCAGGGTCTGGGCATTGTCCCTAAGTTGTTGTTTTGGTTGTTGTTTTTTAATTGCTTAAGGCTGGTGCTTTACCACTCAAGCCTTCACTCCACTCCTGGCGTTCTGCTGGTTAATTAGGAACATGAGTCTCTTGGACTTTCCTGCCCAGCCTAGCTTTCCTGCCCTCAGATCTCAGCCTCCAGAGTAGCTAAAATTACAGGTGTGAGGTACCACTGCCATGCTGGAAAACTATTTTGAGCAATCTTTTAATTAAATCTCAACTAATTAAAATTTGTTGAATGAATTGAAAAGAATTCGCCCTTCAGGACAATTTCTCCTTGGTTTAGTACCACTGGGGTTGAGGGACTGCCAGTTTTCCACGTCACAGAAGAATTGACTTTGGGTTTTTTTTTTTTTTTTGTTATCTTTACACAGTAAAATTCTTGTAAAGTGGAAACCATATCACACTCAGCAAAGCCAAAAACGTACGTACTGATAATTGTTTTTTTTTTCCCCTCCCCCTCTTCCTTCTTTGTGTTGTTTAGAATCTTTGCCAAGAACTAGAAGCAAAGTTCTATGAAGGGACTTTTAATTGGGAGAATGTCAAGCAGCACGATGCAGCCAGTCTGTTGAAGCTCTTCATCCGGGAGCTACCCCAGCCCCTGCTCAGCGTAGAATACCTCAAGGCCTTTCAGGCTGTGCAGAGTAAGTGCCATTCGTCTTGCAGCATTCCCTGTGCTGGGGCCATCCATAATTGTCTCAATGACATTTGACATTACAGGGCAGGGGAGATGCATTTGGATAGACATGTTGACTCATGGATACCAAGGGTTGTTTCCTCCCCAAGTGTTGTTTCCCTTGCTTTCATAAGTATACATTGTTGGAATCAATCACTGAATGTTCTCTTCAGGTAGAGATTAATTGCATGGCATTTAAGCAGTTCCATGTATTTTGGAGTTAGAACTTTATATTTTTCTCCTAATAGGATGAGTCACATCACATCTCTGATCATGTTTTTCTTGCCAAGTGTTAAAAAGCAACACTTACTGGAGATGCTGTGGATTAACAGTTATCAAAAAGGCACAAGGAAATATAGTAGAGGCTATGAGCATGTACTGAAAAACAAGATCCTGAAATAGTTGTGTGCAAGTGTGTTGTTGGAATTGGGGCAAGGCATTTTGCTGCCACATGAAGGGAGTACCACTAATTCAGGTCTATATAATAGATCTTGATTTCTTTTCCAAGAAATAGAGCTCTTAAAAGGTTTATATCCTAGCACAATATCCCATTTATTTCTAGAAGCTATCATGAAAGAACTGATGCCATGTCTGTAAAGATATATCTTTTGCTTCCAAACTAGGACCCTTGAGATTACTATCAGTAATCAAACTGATCTCCTGTGCTAGTCACTGTACTCCAGGCTGTTCTAAGGATTGAAATATTGAGATGATTTCCTGGTTTATCTCATATTGTAACTCTTTTGCTCAAAATTCATGAGAGACACGAAAAATACTGCGTAGTTTTTAAACATATTTTTTTCTTAAATAGAAGAAAATATTTTCTGTTTAAAATGTTCTTGATGGGTCAGTCACCTATGGTTCAAGTTTATAATGTTAGCTACACAGGAAGCTGAAATAAGAGGATCATGTTTCAAAGTGCATCCTGGGCAGGAGAGTTTCTAAGACTCCTTTATCTAATGAATCACCGAGAAGCCAGAAATGGATCTATGGCTCAAGTAGCAGAGTGCTAGCCCTGAATGAAAATGTTAAGGGACAGGCCCTGAGTTCAAGCCCCAGTACTAGCATGCATGCACACATGTACCCGTGCACACACACACACACACACACACACACACACACACGTACACACACACATGCACATATGTGTGTATGCACATATACCACACATTTAATGGATAAAGTGCATTATTTTACATACACTTACCACTGAGCCAAGTGTATCATTACAAAGAAATGCAGACATGATTTTAAATGTCCATTAGTATTACTTAAAGGGGATAAGAAACTCTGAAAATGAGACTGCAACTGATAATAATGGACCTTTTAGACCTTTTCATTGCTATTTGGTTTCTAATTCATTCCACCAACATTTACTGAACATGGATTGTGTTCCAGGCCTGTGTTCACATAGTGTTCACATTCCTGTTGGCATCAATGGACTCTTTCTTTGTAATTTTGTTCACTCTCCATGAAAAGAAACAAACTTCACAGTTAAAGCTGTACCCTCAGACCATGTCATCAAAGGTCCAATCTTCTGGTACTTTTCATGGGGGAATCATCACACAGAAGTTGAAATGCTTTCCGGAGCACTGTTGTATGTCGGCAAACATAAGGCTGCTCGTCATATGATCTCAGTTGGAAGTGAGCATTCTGAGAGAGAGGAAGCTCCTAGCAGCTGCTTCTACCAATCTCCAACTAACAGTCTCAACAAGCCTTGCTGCTCAGTCCTTGTGTCTTACATTTCACTGTCATGTTTACACTAAGTCACTTTTCATGAAAAATGGAAAATAAAAGTAAAATGTTCTGTAAAGAGTTCAGATTTTCTAATCTATCTGCAGATCTTTCCTCCAAGAAGCAGCAACTCCAGGCTCTGAACCTCCTTATCATCCTCCTGCCCGACGTGAACAGAGACACACTGAAGGTCAGACAGTTCATTCACCTTAACTATCCTTAGAACAAAGCACACTAATGTTTTCACTATTTATGGCAAAAGCAATGTGATGTTTAGTTTGCAAACATTAACAGAAGTCTAAAATGGAAAGGCCTATTTTAAAGCACAGCTGGTAGCTGATTGCCGGTGGCTCCGGCCTATAATCCTATCTACTAAGGAGGCTGAGATCTGAGGGTCATGGTTCAAAGCCAGTCCAGTCAGGAAAGTCCTTGAGACTCTTATCACCAATTAACTACCAGAAAACCGGAAGGGGTGCTGTGGCTCAAGCAGTAGAGCACTAGCCTTGAGCTGAAGAGCTGAGGGACAGCCCCACGTCCGACAAAAAAAATAATAAAAAATAATAAAGTACAGCTGGTGAGGGATACTCTTTGTTCACTTATTTATTAGGCTGACTGTGTTATTAATATTACTAGGCTGTTTTAAAATCTTCATTATAATATTTCTTCTAACAAGGTGGTTCATTATGGTTCGTTGGTTCATGGACATGTGGGTTACTCTTTAGTGTTTTCTACTTTCTTCCCCCCCCCCATATTTTCTAAATGATATTTAATAAAAACATGTTATTAAGAAGGTGATAAATAAAATTGTAAAATGTATCTCTCTCTTACCTAACATTGTTACAGTACAGGTAACATTAAGTGATGGATTTAAAATAAATTATCATGGTAGTTCGAAATGTTTATTCACCTAAAGACAGATCAATTAAATTCTAGTTCTTTCTCTATAGGCTTGAGCTTCTGATTTGCAGCATTATTTTGAAATGATTTACTCTAATATTCAAATAATTTAGTACCATTTTTTTGTATGTACTATCAGAGGCTCTGATTACATGTCTTTTTCTTATTAGCAATAGGTTAAGCCAGGCATCAAAGTGTACATGCATAACCACAACATTCAAAAATGGAGGCAGGAGAGTGGTAAGTTAGAAGCTCCTTTGTGAAACATGAGGAGATGAGACCTGGTCTCATAAATGCAAGATTAAAACAGAAGCATTTATAGAGAGATGGTAAAGGGCTCAATAATAAATTTTTATAAAAGATCATCATGTTAAGGTCAGCCAAGTTCAACCAGCCAACTATGGCATGCTTTCACTCATTTGTAGGGTATAGATTTTAAACACATGCAATCATGTATATATGTACACAAACATACATACACATATCATTGTACCTACAGGGGTCAGGGGGCGAATGATAGACGATGGATAATGTTGAAATCGATTATGTCTGTGTATGAAGAAGGCCTATGAATGTCACTGAAAGCTATTCAATATGGGATGGGAAGAGTATCAATAGAGGGAATTATTCTGATTAAGATATAAAGTATACACACACAAAATTCCATGGTGAAACTCCTTGGTGTAATTAATATACATTAAAAAATATGATACCAGTGTTTTATTTTTGAGGAGGATGAATGGAGAGGGTAAATGAATATTTGAAGTACTTTATATGCATATATGAAAACAGAACATGAAACTAGTTGAAATTCTGAGAGTAGGAGAGAGAGATATGGTATGGTGGGCAATGTCACAGTGAAACCTCAGTTATATCACTGATGTGTGCTAATTAAAAAAATCTTAATGAAAAAGAAAAAAAGGGAGCATTCAATATATGATTTAGAAAGAATTATTGGCCTTAAATTTTGTCACTACTTTAAATTTACTTTTAGATAAATGTAGGCTGGGCCCCTTGCCTCTTTAACACTCTGAGTTTCTTTTATCTAAAATTAAGTCTCATGGAAAGAAATTTCATGTCAAGGGGAAAAAAAAACCACTAGTTGTTATATCTCAAATTTTTTTTCTTTTATATCTCATGAAAATTTCTTGAAGAGCTAAGCAAAAGGAATGAATGTTGATATTCAGCTTCCCTGGATCATGCACAATTGTTCCTCAAATATTCTTGTTTTATAAGCAAACAAACAAACAACTCCTAAAAAATAGAGATATAAGACTTACTTAAGATTAGGAGTAAAGTAATGAGTAACTGAACAAGCATACGGAGGTTAGGGAATGCTTCCTGTAAAAGTAGGTTTATCATTATATATATATATATGTATATATATATATATATATATATGCATATATATGTAACTTATTGAAAATGTGAAGTTCTTACTGTTTAGACAAAAATACTATCGTTGTCCTAGCATGGTCTAGGGCAACATTTTATTAATCTCATATCTTTCTCATTCACCTCTTTTTTCCCTTTGTCTCTCTCCTCCCTTCTCTCTCTAGTATTCTTATAGTAACATTTTTTTTTTTTTTTTTGTCGGTCGTGGGGCTTGAACTCTGGGCCTGAGCGCTGTCCCTCAGCTCTTCAGCTCAAGGCAAGCGCTCTACCACTTGAGCTACAGCGCCACTTCCGGTTTTCTGGTGGTTTATTGGAGATAGGAGTCTCACGGTCTCTCCTGCCTGGGCTGGCTTTGAACCGCGATCCTCAGATCTCAGCCTCCTGAGTAGCTAGGATTACAGGCGTGAGCCATCAGCGCCCGGCTTCTTATAGTAACATTTTGAATATCTTACAGCATATGCACTATAATTTATGCTCATGAAGAAAGAGAGACGCTGGTCCCTGAACAACTATTCTAGTCTCTGTGGAACAAAAATTAAATATGTTTTCCCAAACTTCAATTAATCTTTGGTCTTCATTGAAGAACTGTATTGTTTCCATACAACATTATCCTTGGATTACAATTTTACTTTCTAAGCACTGTATCACAAGTTAGATACATAAATCTTATTGTTAGGTATCTAGATTAGGTCTAGTCTGTTTCTAATTTCTGCAAGGCAGCTACATTTCAGGCAAAATCAACTTGCTAGCATGTAGAGGATCTTAACCTCTTAAATCTTGTGAAAATTTTTAAAAAATTTAATTAATTAACTTAATTTTGTTTTCCATCTTTAGTGTAGCACATTTGGATTTTTCAGATGTGGATTCTGCAGCAAATAAGAAAGCCTGATCCTTTGATTTATTTTGTAGTGAGTTCAGAACCCTAACCGCATCCAACAATCCTTCTCTGTGATTAAATTCCTTTGTTACCATTAGTTTTTAGTTGAGGGACCGCCAGTGAATTACTTCATATTCCCTAAAACATAGTTTCCTTATCTACAAAATGAGAGTGATTACAACATCTGACCCCAGAAAGGGTTAAGTAAGATGATAGCTAAAATGTATCTTACACACTGGTACTCCCTTACCCATACAGAACATTAAACACCTAGTCAAAATGAAGTGAAATAGCAAAGGAACTTGAAGCTTTAAGCCTCATCAGAAGTCAGACAAGGGAGACCCAGACTTCCAATGGCTTTGCAGAGTTAACTCAGAGGACAGTGTCTACATGGCAGGAGGAAGTGGGGAACATCAAGATACTCATAGCCCAGCCTGTTCTGGTGGAAAGCTCCCTTGCATTCCTTCCTTCCATTGTTTGTTGGGGGCCAGGGTGGGAGGAACCCTCCTTGGGCCTCATGCCTGTGAGATCCCAGGAGGCTGAGATCTGAGGATCATGGTTTAAAGCCAACCTGGGTAGCAAAGTCCAGGAGATCCTTATAGTCAATTAACCTTCAAAAAAGTGGAGCTGTGGCTAGCCTTGAGCACAACTTCTGAGATGCTGAGTTTAAGCCTTGCAGGACTGACAAAAACAAACAACAAAACAACAAAGAAAACCTCACAATTCTTTGGTGTGTGTCAATGTTTCCCTTCCTATTACTATCTTCATTCTGTTTAGGTTCCACATTACCAGCGATTGATTGTCATACTGTGAAAGATGAGTGAGCCTATTCAAAGATATTGCCTTAGAAATACAAACAAAAAAACTTGTAGACATTTCAGCATTTCCAGAAACACATGGATGGTACATAAAACCACTTGTCACTGTTCCTGGCTTCTGTGGGGTTAGGAAATTTACTTCTCCATTCATCCTTTTTCCCTCTCATTCAGAGGGTGCCTTCTCTGCCACATTGCCCAGGGCCATGGTCCCGAATAGCATCTAGAGTGTTGGACCAAATGCAGAAGCTTGGATGATAAGGTTTGTTGGACATGGCTAGCTAACTGTGGTTCTGCATGCTGCCTTTTTCAATCAATAAAAATCTTACCTTTGATTTTTTTTTATTAACCTCTCATCTCCATATATGGTGTCATTTCTGTTTTAGGCCCTGCTTGAATTTCTCCAAAGAGTCATAGATAATAAAGGGGAAAATAAAATGACTGTCCTGAATGTTGCAATGGTCATGGCGCCGAATCTCTTCATGTGTCAGCTGGGTTTGAAGACCAATGAGCAGCAAGAATTAGCAAAGGCAGCTGGGACAGCAAACATCATGCTCTTACTTATTAAGTATCAGAAACTTCTATGGACAGTAAGTACTTGTGTGTGTGTGTGTGTATACTTGAATTAGAGACCGTATAATTTCCCAGCATAATTATATTTAGTGGGTTTAAACATCATTTTATTAAGCTGGTATAAAAAGTAATGAGCTTTTTCTTTTCATGCTGTTAAAAACAACACATTTTTGTTATCACCTTTGTAAAATTACATTGGAAATATTAAAGGTATTTTAGCACATAGGTAAGGAGGGGGCCTTGTGGATTCCTATTTTAACATCGTGAAATAATGTAAAAGAAAAGTATAAGAAGTATTCCTTATTTAGTTACGTCTGCCCATTTTTCTCTTTCTCAGTGTTCAAGCCTTATGTCGTTATCAAAGTTATGCTGTCTTTGCTTTAGATCATTTACAGTTGTTGTTTATAGACTTTGTGTATATCTGTGTGTGTGTGTGTGTGTATGTGTGTGTATGCGTATGTATACGTGCCTGCATGCTGGTCCTAGAGCTTAAACACAGGGCCTCCGTGATGTCCCTGAGCTTTTTTTAAAAATTTAATTTAATTTTTATTTATTTTTTATTGTGAAAATACTGTACAGAGGGGTTACAATTACATGGGCAATATAATGAGTACATTTCTTATCAAGCATTATAGCCTCCTCCTTTGTTTCCCCTTCCCATCCCTTTCAATCCTCCCCTCTGCCCGCCCCCCCCAATCTTCCCCCCCACCAAAGTTGTAAAGTTCGTTTTCGACATAATGACTTGTACATCTCATTGTTGCATTGGGTCCACCTGTATCCTTGTTTTGACTTGTTTTTCCCCTTCCCCTCCACAAATTATACCGACATCAAATACAGTGAAAGCAGGGGTTATACTGTGGGGGAGCTACATACAAAGCAACAAAGAAATAATCTTATAAATGTGTTAGAAACAATTGCATGAAAGAAAAAAACATTTGAATACATATCTTAGGGTTCATTTCCCTAACATCACCTTATCTGACCTTTTCTGCTTGACTCATTTTTTTTTTTGCTCAAGGCTAGAACCATACCACTTTACCTTCAGCCCCACTTCTGGCTTTTTTGTAGTTAATTGGAGATTAAGAGTCTCACAGACTTTTCTCCCTGTCTGGCTAGAACCAAGATTCTTAGATCTTAGACTCCTGAGTAGCTAGGATCATAAGCATAAACCACCGATGCCTGGCAAAAGATCTTCTTATCTACAGAAATATATACACCTTTCTCTCTTGAACATAGTTTTCCACTTTACCCTTATTTTTGAGCTTTAGTTTTGACAAATAATCAGAAAATAGTAATGAATGAGAGGATTCTTTGATTAACATCTCATCTTCCAGTGAAATTTGTAAGATTTATAGAGACAAGCATAGGCATTTACAAAAAGTGAACAAAAAAATTCCATGTAAAATTATGCAGAGGATTTTTTTCCTCCAATGGTGGGGATTAAACCTAGAACTGAATGTATGTGCTCCACTACGAAGCTACATCTCCAGCCAAGCAAAAGTATAATAGCAAATACTTATATCTCTTAGGGAACCTTCCTCCAGTTACTAATTTCTTAAAAAGTTATGATACCTAGAATCTGAAGTCTTTTTTTTTAGGTTCTTTGTTAAGGCAACTGAAATAGGTAATTGCCAATACTAAAAATACATATAATAATTACTAAAGCTTTTAATTAGTCTTCTTCATGATAATTATTTCCTGGTTATAATTAATAACTTGTTTTTTGTTGCTCATGGGGCTTGAATTTAGGAACTGGGTGCTGTCTCTGAGCTCTTTTGCTCAAGGCTAGTACTCTACCACTTTGAGCCACAGTTCCACTTCCAGTTTTTAAGTGGTTGTTTGAGATAGGAGTCTCATAGAATCTTTTCTGGGCTGCCTTTGAATCAAGATCCAAAGATCTCAGCTTCCTGAGTAGCTAGGATTACAAGCATGAGTCACAGAGTCACAGCTGATTAACTTTTTGCTATTGTGCTAGTACTGGGGCTTAAAATCAGGATCTCTCACTCATGCTTGGCTTTTTTTTTTTTTTTTTTTGCTAATGGCTGGTCCTCTACCACTTGAGACTCCATTTCTGTCATTTTGCTAATTAATTGTAAATAGGAGTCTCATAGCCTTTAGTGTCTAGGGCTGGTTTCAAATGGTCATTTCAGCCTCTTGAGTAGCTGCCAGTTCTCGACTTAAATATCTTGTTGTTATTGTGATTTCCAAGGATACATCTTTCCTGGAGAATTGTGGATAACCTTTAGCTCTTGTTGGTTGGTGAGTTTTTCTTTATCTTCTGACAGCTGAGTTGAGCTGGTGATCAGAGGACTGTTTGTTAGCTGTTGGACTGTGGAAAAGTGGCTGCTAAAGAGACAAGGCTATGAGATAATGGCCTTTATGGTTGGTCTTTCAGAGAGTCTCCAATCTTTATATATAAGGTATTGGAAGAGGCCACTATATCCTTGAATTTCACAAAATCCCTTTTGAAACCTTACACAATAGGCACTCAATTACATCTTCTAAATGAGTTTACATCTTCTACATGAGTAGAGCCATGATGCTTTTTTAAAATTTTATTTTTTTAACAATGAAAGGTATGTGTTAAAATGACATAGTCTTATCAAAGAACCTTTATTCTTCTTGAAATAAAGAGAATGATTTAGGTAGATTAAAATGATACCATGTCCTTTTATGAATCCTCAAACTTAATTTCTTTTCTTCATAGATTCCCAAGTTTATTGTAAACCAAGTAAGGAAGCAAAACACTGAAAACCAGAGAAAGGAAAGGAAAGCCATGAAGAAATTGCTAAAGAAAATGGCTTATGACCGAGAAAAACATGAAAAACCAGATAAGAGTACAAATGATGTAAGTCTTGAAGATATGTATCCATTGTCCTTTCAAAGATATGTATCCATTGTCCTTTCAGTCTTGTGTCTATAATGCAGCTTTCTATCATATCTTGTGGTTCTGTACGATCTGTAAGTTAAAGACATCAATAACAATAACTGCGCCTCTACCACTAATGGACAGGTTAATGCTAGATCAGGTGTTGGTAACTTAGCATGTAGTTTGTTAATGGGAACCAAAAGGTTGTAACAAGACAAGAATGACCTACTAACTACACACAGTGCACATTCTCACACAAGTGTATATATGCACAAACACATTTGCGCATACACACATGCATATATCTATGCACATGTGTGTGCAAATGCATACAGTCTGTGCTTACTGTCTAATCTTACACTGAGTGAAAAATCCTCACATGAACCACCCACCTGTCCTCTTGGGGAGATCTAGCTCAGCTAATGGTTTTATTAGCTGAGGGTCATTCCTAGATCTCAATAAGTACTAGAACATTCTCAGTTTAACCAGAAGCATTTTTAGAATGATGTTGTAAAAGAAGAGAATTTAAACCTGTCAAGAAGAAATATCTATTCATCAGCATTTATAGAATATCTGAAGATTATAGTAAGAACTGATTTGGCCCGATTGAAATGTGCACAGAGATATAATTGTGAATTATGCTATCAAAGTTCTCACATAAGATGAAGAAATGAAAGGGTTTCTATTGTTCTACTTAAGTGAATGCACCCTCGCCACACTGCTGAGGTTGCTCGGTTACAGGCTGACATCTTGTGGAATAATGGGAGAAGGCAGTTGTCAGCCTTTGTCTGATTTTTCTGCTTTTCACAGACATGGAGAGCCAGTTAATGCTGTACTTTTTTCCCCCCCTCTGAAATGTATAGCTCTCTTTGAAAAGGAATACTTTATTGGTATTGTGAAGTTTTTAAATCAATTTTCAGTTTCCTTAAATAAAAGAAGTATATGAAGTTGGGTGCTGGTGGCTCACATCTGTAATGCTATCCATTGAGGAGACTGTGATCTGATGGATCCCAGTTAAAAGCCATCCTGGGTAGAAAAGTCCATGAAACTCTCTCTCCAAATAACTAGCAAAAACTTAGGCTGGAAGTACGGCTTAAGTGATAGAGCATCTGCCATAGCAAGAAAGTCAAGCCTCAGATTCTTTGGTTTAAACCCTACCATTGCCCAAAATAAAACAAAAACATATAAAATGTAACATAGGTAAATTTTGTCTTTATTTGAGAAAACATATTTGATGTTATAAGGACAGAAAGAATTTTCAAAATATGATTATTGTTTATAATACTTTGTTATATAAAGATGATGATACCTTTCATTTTCCAACCCTGCTTATTCATATTGACTTTTGACCTCAAATCATACTCTTGCCATGTTATAAGTCTCTGAGATGCTAAGATATAGGTGTCATATCTATTTAAGAAAATATTTGTGTTCTACCTTTGTACTAAGAAATCCCTCATAAATTGAAAGATTAGTTTCTGGAAATGGGATGTTTAAAAATTTTACTATTTACAGAAAGGGAGCATTAAGTTGAAGTGGATTGTTTTATTTTGTTTTGTTTTTAGCTTGAACTTTGAGCAAATTACATATGCGTTGAACTGAGAATTATCTCTATATCATTTATTTACATTACCATTTTAAGACCTCTAATTTAAAACACAGGTTTTGCTTTTTTCACAGATTAGCTGTAATGTCACCTTCCTGACTTTTGGTTTTCCTTTTTATGAAATTTGATTAATTGTAAAAGTTACTTGATGTGTACCTCCTGTGTATTAGATACTGTTCTTCACACTTACTATTGAACAAAATAGGTAAAGACCACCACTGCCATGGAGCGTAAACTCTATTATTGAAAATATATTACAGGCTGGGTACTCACACTTGCAATCCTAGCTACTCAGGAGGCTAAGATCTGAGGATCTTGGTTCAAAGTCAACCTCTGGCAGGAAAGTCCATGAGATTCTTATCTCCAATTAACTACCAGAAAACCAGAAATTGAGTTGTGGCTCAAAGTGGTAGAGTACTAAACTTGAGCAAAAAAGCCTGGGACAATACCCTGAGTACCCTGAGTTCAAGTCCCATCACATACACACACACACACACACACACACACACACACACACACACACACACACACACACACACACACAGACTCTACATATTATATACAATATATATATATATATATATTATATGGTATGTTAGTATGTGATGGATGCTTTAAAAATGTGAAAAAAACAGAAAAGGATGAATCCTCTTGCAGTAGTTTGAGAAGCAAACTGTTGAGTACTCTACAGAGGTCGAGTATGTGCCTCTTGGAAGCTTTTTCCAGGCAGTGGGAAGAGTTTTTATTATTTTTATTTTTATTATTATTACTATTATTTTTTTGTTAGTCATGGGGCCTGAACTCTGGGCCTGAGTGCTGTCCCTCAGCTCTTAAGCTCAAAGTTAGCACTCTACCACTTGAGCCACAGTGACTCATGTCCAATAAACCACTAGTAAACCGGAAGTGGCGCTGTGGCTCAAGCAAAAAAAAGTCTCATGGACTTTCCTGTCCAGTCTGGCTTTGAACGACGATCTTCAGATCTCAGCCTCCTGAGTAGCTGGGATTATAGGCATGAGCCACAGGGGCCTGGCTTTGTTGTTGTTGTTGTTAGTGTTGTTGTTGTTGTTAGTGTTGGTGGTGGTAGTTGTGGGGTTTGAACTCTGGGCCTGGGCACTGTCCTTGAGCTCTTCAGTTCATGGCGAGCTTGAGCCACAGCCACACTTCGGTGGGAAGCATTTTACAAAAGCCTAGGGCAGAACTTGATTGGTGTAGTTGGACAGGAGGAGGGCTCAGCAGTGTATGTGAGTGGACTGGAGGCAGTAGGGGGCTGCAGTAGGAAGTGTGGTCAGAAGGGAAGTGGACCAGGTCACACAGGGCCTTGGAGAACATTATTAGGAATCTGGATTTACCCAGGGTTTTGAGCAAAGCAAGAAGGACCTATAACATGTTAAAAAATAATCCCTCAAGCTCTGTAATTCCAAGCAACAATAGGGCAGTCAAGATAGGAATAGAGAATCGATTTAGGAGGTTTTTATAACCAAGGTGAAAAATAATGATGGCTCTGACAAAGGTACCATCATCGAAAGCGGAGAAGTTGTTGCATTCTGAATATTTATTTGCAGTGAAACTCATTGGGGTTTCTTGTTGGATGTGATATGAGTTTAAAAGAAAGAGGTGAAAAATTTTGTCTTGTTTTCGTCTAAAAAATTGGAAAGATGCAACTGATAGGAGAGATCATGATTTCTATTTTGGACCCCATTGTGATGTCTATTGTATGTCTACATGAGGATGTCTTAAGATGTTTGGAGGGAAAATCAGGTCATACTGACTGTCCAGAGAGGGCACATAATTAAGGCCAATGGGAAGTGTGATTGGGGCTCAGTGGAGAGGGAGGTTTTGATTCGGCATACCACAGGGAACTGAAAGATTGTGGTCTCAGGCGTTACAAGATGGTATTCATACTCTAAGGTAACCACTGTCATGGTAGGTGAAAGGAAGATTGGAGGGGTAGGAGGTTTGGAAGGTGATTCTGGAGTATTTTGATGAGAACATATAAACTGGTAGATTTCATTCAGAAAACACTCTATGGCATAAGGTAAAGGCCTGAAAACTGTTTCTTATTGGACTGTTTCTTATTCTTTGATTGCCATTCTCTTTTATACTGGCTTAAGTTAGAAATAGTCCAGAAGATTAGAGGTAGCTGAGTAAATATGTTAGGGCATGTTTATATAGTGAAATGTAGGGGCTGGGAAGGTGGCTCAGTGGTAGAGTGCTTGACTTGCATGCATGAGGCCCTGGCTTTGATTCCTCAGCACCACATAAGCAGAAAAAGATGGAAGTAGTGCCTTGGCTCAAGTGGTAGGGTGCTAACCTTGAGCTGAAGAGCTGAGGGACAGAGCCCAGGCCCAGAGTTCAAGTCTCACAACCGGAAAAAAAAATGTACCTTGATGGACCTTTAAAGATATTTATATGTTTCTCTGTGAGAAAAACAAGCTATCAGTGAAACGTGATATGTGTGAGGGATAATAACTATGCTTTTTTGATTGCCTACCAGAGGTCAGGCATGATATTAAACATTGTGGATTATATTTGTGGGAGTCTAGTTGGAGTATATAGTCTTGATTTTTCAGATGAGTAACATGGGGATCAGCAATCAGAGTTCTCTAGAAAGGAAATGGGGCTGGAATTCAAACTAGCTACATGGTCTTTAAGTCCATAAATTATTGATCATTATCCCCTATTTCTCCATGGAATATAGAAGAACTGAGAAGGATCTATAGCAAAGTGATGAACTACTTGTGTTGGTGATACCAGTAAACTTGGATTACTGCTATTTTAAAAATATTTAGATAGGACTTTTAAAATAATCCTAAACTATAGATAATACCCAGTTGAGATGGGTAGAAGTTTAGGATATAAAGATGTTGATATAAAGATGTTGATGTGGATTAGATATGAAAAAAGTAGAAGATAGAATATAAAAGGACTCACTGAATTTAGCATGGATAACTTTATCATCAAGAGAGAGCACCAAACCAAAGAAACAGACTTGGAATAGGTCAGTTCTTGACATTGTCTCATGGGCATAAAGTTCAGAAAGCACAGCAGGTCTGGAGGTGAGCCTTTAGGATTAGTCTAGAGATTGTCATTGAGACCACAAAGATTTAAAAAAACAAAAATTACTTAAGGTGGATATGTGCAGTAAGAAAGTAAAAAGGCAAAGATAGATCTTTGGGAGAAATGCAAATATTTAAGAAGGTGGCCACTGAAGAGGATTTTTTAAAAAATGCTATTATAAGGAAGGAAGTGAAAGTTGAAGAATCTGTATTATCTTGGATCAAGAGTTGAATTAGTTCCAAAAACACTGCAGAGAGGCAAAGCTTTACATTGGATAAAGGTCAACAGATCTTAAGTTGTGATTGTTCCTGAAGCATTGTTGGTGACTGCTGTTGGAGACACTCCCAGCCAGGGATTACAGAGTGAATGACAAGAGATTGTAGATCATGCAGGATAATATTTTTAAAAAATGCTTAGTATGCTTGCTATACATAATCGGATGGTCATGTTATTAAGATATGCTTGACTGGATAAATTAATAACTTGAACCAGGTTGTAAAGCACACTCAATTTACCTAATAAGACAAAATGTTTTTGAATAACTACAGCATATTAATTATTTGGTACAAATGAGAATATTCTTAAATACTAATAAGTCTTGTCTATTAATTATAGTAGGAGGAACCAATTGGGGACTGCTAAGAATAACAATTTTCTGGTAGCTTTGACATTTTGGGTTGGTCTCTCACATATACCCTCATCTTCCAAATGACTGGACATCATGTACTTGAGGATCCAGCAGGAGCATTGCCCTGAGTGAGTGTGACAAGTTACTTTATCACTCTAGGCATCTGTTTCTTTTATGAAACGATGAAGCAGAAGCAACAGCATATGAAGCTATATATCACTAACAATCATATACATTGTCCTGGTCTAGTTTCATTCACCCTGATTCTCACACAATTCTTTTTCTCCCTTTAGTGTTTGTAAGAAAATCAGACAATTTACCCATAATTATCTCAGATTGCATTCATTTAATCAGGATGCATGGGCTGCTTTGATGACCCTTTAGTTATCAGTTGCTGAATCTTGAAGGCTCAGAAATCTAATGGAGATTTTGATTTGCATGATCTTTCCTTTCTCAGCAGCACTTATCTACCTGAGGAAACTGAGGGGTAGATGGGAATGTGTGTGAGTGTGAAATGAGCCATGTGGCTCACTACTCTTGAGGTCATTGGTTGAAGCAACAAACACAAACCATTTAGAGACTTGCTGTACACTTGTGGCTCATGACTGTAATCCTAGCTCCTCAGGAGGCTGAGATCTGAGTATGACAATTCAAAGGCAGTCTGGTCAGAAAAGTCCATGATATTAATCTCCAATTAAACACCAAAATGCTGGAAGTGGAACTGTGGCTCAAGTGGTAGGCTGGAGCCTTGAGCAAAAAAGCTACGGGTTAGTGCTTGGCTCTGAGTTCAAGACTCCGGACTGGTATGTGAGTGCATGCGTATGTGAGCATACCCCCTGCTCCCCAACACACACATACCACAAACCAAAGCAACAAAAACATGCAGTTACTGCATTGATAATCATTTCATATAGTCAACTTCTGTTAATTTACAGTAGAGGAACTCTAGGTTTAGAGTTTCTGCAATGGACTAAAAGTTACAAAAATGTCTGTTGCTGCACCAGAGGATCTTGGACCAGGCTGAGTGCAGCAGACCCTGGGCTTTTGTGAGCATATAATCACCATTCCACTTGGAATTCCAGGTCTGGTTTTGTTTAGCAGCTTTCACTACAGAGTATTGTCTCAGATATTGTTTCAGATGTCCGCTTTAGGTCTGGGAACATTCCCTAGATTAACTTGAAGTCACCAGTGGAAACCAAATAATAATATCAAGCACAAAATCTTGTTTTTATGACACTGTGATTTTTTAATAGTGCATAAAATATATTAAAAAAGGAAAAGTTTTCAGAACTTATTTCACTGCAATAAAATGTTTATTAACGATGGAAGTTATTTAAGACACTTGACTCTGAACCTGTAAGTTGGATAAAAGTTTTAAGCATTTGGATCACAAAAGCCAGTTATAACCAGAACATCTGTATAGCTCGCTATAGCAGAATACACACTATATCACATCTCCCTTTATTGTCAGTTCAGATTAGGACAATGATGTCATTTTAGCTTAAGATACCTTGCTAAAATGTCCTTAATTTTCTAAAGTATATATTCTATCTTAGCTTCTTTTTCAGAGAGCTATATTTCCAATTTGCCCTTTTAAAGGTAAGGGTTTGTGATAGGAATAAAAAAAATGTCAGCTTTACATTTAAATGAGCTTTTAGTGAAAAAAAGAAATTAATGTCTCTTCTAAAGGTCTTATACTAAATTATTAGAGTGCAAAAGCACAAGGAATTCAGTAATTATCCCTCATGAAAAATACAGAAATCACTGTATTTAATCAAGTAAAAAATAAAACTAGATTTTAAAGAAAAGTGTACCTTAGTTTAATATGTCAACCACATGAGGACTACATGAAATTATTTTCTATATTCCCATAGTCTTTGCTTCCTGTCCTGGGCTTGAACTCAGGGCCTAGAGCTCTCACCCAACTTTATTTGCTCACAAACTGGCACTCTTACCACTTGAACACAAGCCTTTAGTTCTGGCTTTTGTGGGTTAATTAGACACCAGAATCTCCAGACTTTTTTGCTTCAGCCGATTTTGAACCTAGATCCTTAGATCATCTCTGTCTCCTCAGTACCTAAGATTACAGATGTGGATCCTAGACATCCAGCTTGGAAAACATTTTAAATTGTGGAAATTTGTTCACTGAACTTTAACAGCATGCTAGTCAAATTCTCTTCTCCAATTCTAGTGTATATCACGTAATTTTAGTCCATAGGCACATCCCCCATCTTTTCATGACTCCCCCCCCAAAAAAAATAGGACAGTGTCACACACAGTTGTTCAGCCAAGAAACAAGAAAGATGAAGGTTAGAAAGGTTAAATGGTGCATAGACTTAGCTATTATTGTGGCTCACGTTAAGCACAGACTCTTTGGCTTAATGATCAGACATGTTGTGTCTTTTCCAAGCTTGGCAGCTCAGCGTAATTAGTATACTAATAGTGTTCCGATTTGACACAGCCCGATTCTGGAGCTCAATAGGGGTTGTCATATACCATTTCAATAAGCACGTTGGCATCACTTAGTGTTTATCATTTTCATGTAAATATCACTTGGCCTCCTTTGTCAATATACTCAGCAAAAACTTTCCAAAAACAACTTTTAAGATCTCCATGTCTACCAGAGAAACTCATTAGTCCACTGAAGGTTTAAAAGGCATGATAGATCCAGATTGAATCACACACCCGCTCCCCGTATTGTTTGTTGGGAGAATTTGGGTGGGATGCATTAAACAGGCCGAGGCTTGTTTCTAATTTAGATATAAACTACACACACTCACTTACCACTTAACTACAAATTCCTTTAGTTGTCAGAGAATGTCAATAGTTAGCCTGAGAGGATGTCATGTGCCATTGGCTGCCTAATAAAAAGCTTTTAAAAGCATCAGTATACCCACTCAACACTTTTATAGTCTGTAGTTTGGGAAGAGTTAAACGGAATCTAAGCTGGTCCCCGGCTGGTGGAGAGAAATGGATGCGGGGATGTTTCATTCCGCAGACATTAATAACCTATGGACAATACCAAAAGTCCTCATACCGTGTTACAATCAGTGCTGGGTTTTGTGAGGAAGCCTGGATGATCTCTCCAAAGTCTTGGTCCCTGTAGAGTCCTGTGGTCATGTTACTAGAGACCACCAGCTCTTCCTGAAATGCCTCAGAGGCAAAGAGAAAGCTACAGCCTTACATATGTACCTGCTAGCATTAGAAACCTTGGCTTTTCTTCTTGTTCCCAGCGGGAGTCAGTGGCTCGATTACCTCTTGTAGAAACTTTCCTTACTTTTTTTTATCCAGGGGGCTGGAGGAGGAAGAAATGCCCAGTGATAGAAACAAGTTAGCTTATTTGTTTAACACATTGTGCCTAAGACTTTTTTTGTAGTTGTTAAATCAATAAAGATTCATATTGGTATACTTTCTTTGGCTCTATAGAAAGTTTACCATAAGTGATCCAGTTTCAGTGCAAAATATGGTTGGGTGATTTCATGTAATCAATTAACATTGATGGGTAGCTACAGATATAACTCATTTTGTGGCACGCCACTAGGTAACAGGTGGCTTATTCCAGCATCTTTGTTCAAAAGGAGATGGAGTAGAGTGTTGCATGGAAGATCCTAGAAGGGAAAAATTCTGTGATATTTGAGTCAAACTTTGAGCTATGGACCAAGAGTACTCTAGAAGGGATAAGATAGGGGAGCAAGGGTGTTCATAGAAAATTTTGACTGTTTCATATCTACATAGTCCAAATTTCCCCCAAGGAATAGTAAAGGAAAAGGATGAGAGCCTAAGACCATCATATCCTTGCTATCTATTTCTCTATTTCAGTTTTATACACATTTATGGTTGATTTTATAGTAAAAGAAATGACAGACTTGGCTGTTTTCCTGATGTTCTAGAGCAGACTTAGAGATGTCGATAGGAATGATTTTTTTTTATACTGTCATTAAACAACTGTACATGTAAGAGTATTTGCCACTATAAATCAACTGGTATTTCTTACTTTAACATAGCAGAAAATGTGTAGGCAATCTGCAAATCCTAACCTGCCATTCAGTTTATAATGTGAAACACTATTCTAGTAATAGATTAGGCTAATTCAAAATGACTATATTTGTTGTCATTACTGAGCACACAAGGTGAGTGAGGGATTGTGACCCGTCTTAGGGCTTCAAGTATTGCTATTACATTCCACTGTGAGATTAGAGTTATCAGTACTACGTTATTCTTTTCCACTTCCTATGAAGGAAACAGCTATCTGAGGCCCAGCCAGCAGGTAGATTGACCACAGTAAGGAACTAAGCTAGAGGTCATCCCCACAGGAGAGGTTCATGTCATCTCCCTGAGTTGTATTACACCACTAATAACTGTTCAGAGAGGAAAAAGAATAGCATTCCCACAGGAAATGCCCCAGTCTCATGCAATAAAGAGCTCATTTGCCAGTACATTACAAATGGAATATGTAAGCATCAAGGAGCAAGGTAAATTAAGCTTGCATTCCAGGGTCAAGGTTGATTTCAAGGTCAGTAAATAAGGCTAAGGAAACCAGGTCAACTTGTATGGCCTGGTAGAAGTCTGGAAAGACCAAATTATTGGTCCAGGCTAGATGAAGTGATAATGTGAGAACCAATGGTCTGAGCATGGATTGGATTTGGAGGGCTGAATTTCCTGCTCCCTCAACATTCTTCTTCAATGTTACTTGTTTACTTTGTTCTTCCCACATGAAATCTCTCCTGATAAATCTTTCAGGTACACCCATGGTTTTATGCTGCCTGTGGTAATATTCAATTTATTGTTATTTGGTGCTACTGGGGATTGGACTCAGGGCTTTTGCTTGCTAAGCGAGCACTCTACCATTTAAGTGACTCCTCTAGCCCTGCTGCCTGAGTCTTAAAACATACTACTATTTTCTGAATTTAAAAATTAAATTCATGACAACTCTGTCCTATCTGTGATTTGAGAATGAAAGCAAGTCAAGGTTATGTTCAGTAAATACAAAGGAAAATAATATTGTAAAATAAAACACTTGTGTCTAGTACTCATAAGATGCTTGTAAATTTTGATTGAATTAAATGGGATGTTTGTAATACTTAAAGAATTATCTTTAAACATAATTTCTGCATGCTGTTCTAAAGTCTGTTTAAGACATCTGGTTATAAATAATAAATTAGTATTTATCTTAGCAGAATCATTTAGGAATTAATTAAGCTTATTATTTCGAATGCTATAGCTGACATTTTGATATTACAAACCTTAAACTTGTTTCATTGATCTCTTCAAAGTCATAAAATGTTCTTCATAGCCAGGGGCAAAGGACTTAGAATTGGTCATCTTGGGTTCAGTGTAAATAGTAAAAAGCATGAGCTCCTTAACAAAATGGGGAGTAGAACAAGACAAATATGTAGAAAAATAAAGTTGGTTTTTCTAAAAAATTATTTTTACACACAGGGACTGAAATTCGGAGGAATTTTGTGAATGTACAGAATTTTTCAAATGCAGACATAGCAATTGCACACAGAGTGACTCCTTTCTGATTCAGTTTCATAAATTAGAACATGAAGAAGCACCCTCCAGTAGATAATACTCAGAAATCAGCACTTAATATGGCAGTAATGGTTATTGCTGTCATTCTTTACATCTTTAAAAATAATTAAGCATTACAGCACAGGCATTATAAAGTTCCCCCTCACCATTAAGAGGATATTTGAGGTTTGATGTAATTTAGCAAATTACATTATACAGTAGTTAAGGTTTTTATGCAGTGAAGTAAAATGTGTCGTAGTTAAGCACACTTACCATATAATGCATTGTACAGAGTTACATGTTCCAGCTGCTGCCAGCTTTGTTCCAGTGTCATTATTGCTTTGCAGGCTGACGTTCCTCAGGGAGTGATTCGAGTGCAAGCTCCCCATCTTTCGAAAGTTTCCATGGCAATACAGCTAACTGAAGAACTAAAAGCCAGTGATGTACTTGCCAGGTTTCTCAGCCAAGAAAGGTAGAGGCCTGTTTTGTCTTAATTATTCTGGGGGATAACTCACTTGCTGTCCTTTTTTGTGTATGGGGAGGGATAACAAAACCTACCGGGTGGTATGAAATGCATAAAACTTCTTTCCAGCTGGACAGAAGATCAAACCTGACAATGAGACTGTTGGAATGAATGAATTTAGTCTGTTGGAGGTAGTTAGTGTTCACGTTGAGCCTGTTTCTTCCTTTTTCTTTCTTTTTTTGTTTTGGCAGTACTTGGGTTTGATCTCAGGGTCTTGTGCTTGCCAGGTAGGCGCTCTCTCACGTGAGCCACACCCCTAGCCCAAGCCTATTTCTAGCAGGAAGTCCAATTATTCCTTCATTGTGTCTGGAATAGACTTGGTAAATGAGATCAGTCCATAGTCTTTCCACAATATGTTGATTGGAGGTTAATTACTATTTGTAGAAAAATTACTGATTAGGCTACAGAGAGATTAAAACCAGGACAAGATACATTTTTTTTCCTATGAAATAGATAATGAGCAACAACAAGCTGTCCTTCAAGCTCTGAGATCACAGAAAGAGAACAAATTGTCCTTCTTAAGGACAACCAAGACCTTCTAGATGGCGGACTGGACCTTCAGAAGCCACTGACATGACTGTCTCTATAGTATATGTGCTTTCTGATATGTCATTTCTTGAAATTTACAGATCTTAAATGAGGGCATTGGGTTTAAGGTCAGATTTTAATGCACACCTCCTCCCTCCATCTCTACTCACTGAAATAAACTAAATTTTTAAAAAGGGAAAAGAGATCTAGGGCACTGGCATCTCAGTGTATAAATACTCTATTACGATCTTTCCCTGAATTGAATCTCCTCATTTAACCTCAGTGGTAGGAGCAGGCAGGGGGCAGGGTCTTCAATGAAGTTGTCTGGCAAAGCATCTTCAGTTTTTAATATAGTACTTGAAGTATTTAGTAGGCTTCTATTTATTGAATACCCTCTGCTAGGTGTTGGAAGGGATATAGACCTTATTTGAAAGTCAAAGTGTCTTTTCCCTTGCCTCCCTTTCCCCCCAGCTCCGACAAAGGGGGTGATCAATGGAGGGAAGAGAAGATTCTCTACCGATAACAGATAGTGTTGAAATAGGAAAGAAGCTATTGCAATAGCTTGGCTTTTGGCATATCAACATACATTTCTTTGTAGTAACACTTAGAGGTCTTTAGGTCTTTACCTAAGGACCATTATTCCTTCTGTTTTACTGGTAAGAAAAGTGATGTTTGCAAGGAAACATATTGCTTATATGTAGTAGAACTAGAATTCTGAGGCTGGGGCATCTGTCCTCTGAGGCCAGTCTCTAGCCATTCTCCACATCTGGGAGTCCCTGCATCCTGAGAGGAAGATGCAGTATGTGGCCTATTAAGCCCTAAGGCAGTAGAATCTTTCAGGATTGAGGCCTGGGTGAACTGGAATTTCTCAGGGCTTTATTCATTAACGGGTGTCCCCTGGGGCTCCCTGGCTTGACTTGTAGATATCAGCCCCTCTTTAGTCCATTCCCTCTTAGAACATTATTTTTTTGGCGATTTGACTGACTTCAGACATGAATGGCTCTTCCAGACTAGGCACCATCAATTTACACAACATCTATGTCTAGGTCTCAAGTGAAGATCAACTTCTTTTATTCTCTCCCTCTATTTAGTGACAGTATAAAGATATGACTATGAAGTTACACAGTGCATATCAACTTTAATATTTAGAGATATAGGATGAAGTACTAGTTGGCATCTTCTTATGGAAATCTCTAGTTTTGTGATTATTACCCTTTGCCTATTTTCTGCTTGTAGTACATTTATGTTTTGTTTTTGTTTTTGGTCCGGTCATGGGGCCTGAACTCTGGGCCTGAGTGCTGTCCCTCAGCTCTTCAGCTCAAGGCTAGGTGCCCTACCACTTGAGCCACAGTGCCACTTCCGGCTTTTTTCTTTTTGCTTAGGTGGTGCTGAGGAATCGAACCCAGGGCCTCAGGCATGCAAGGCAAGCGCTCTCTCTACCACTGAGCCAACTTCCCAGCCCCTTGTAGTACATTTATTAAATAAGAATTTGCTTTATCCTACACAGGCCATTTCTTCTTGCTTGGAGATACTAAGGACACACACTCATTTTTTTTTTTATAAACTCCTTAAGTCTCAATCCTTCATTTGTAAGAGTGGATTGTGATAGGAACTCCCTGTTGATCTTGTGATAATTAACTAAAAAAGTGACCACAAAGCTCCTGGCGATGTCAGTTTGGACCAACACAGGAGCTGAAATCCTCAATACATGTTTGCATGAGTATTTCTCTTCTATCACAGTCCTATGCTCCTCTCATTTATATGCTGCCTATATTGGGGGAGAATGGAAATCCTACCTCCTTTCATCCTTACTTTCTCCCACCTTCACTACCGAAGCCAATGAACGAACACTAGAATAGCAAAAAAGCTCAACCAACTACACATTCACCCACCAGGCTTTGATAAAGTGTTAATACCTTTTTCATCATGGATTTGCTGATATTACATGTGTGCTTACCTATATCGGAAAATTCAGTTCAGGTTTCTATTAAGTGAAACAGGAATATAGATAAATATATTTTATAACATTCAATTTGGGGTTTTTTTTATAGCAACAAATGAATTTTTTATATTCCTAATGCATGGGTTATGTAGTAGAAGCAAAAAGAATTTTTTAAATGGTCAACTTAAAATAAAGTATAGCTTTGGTTAGGTACCAAATAGGACTATTGTTTAAGATTTGGCAGCAGGTGGAACTTACGTGTGAAGGCATCTAAAGCCTGTGTATCTGGTTGTGTGATGGATGCAGGGTGGGAGGAAAATGTTGGATGGCCAGGTGAGCCATTATATGACTGATGAGGAATGCTTCCCCTGTGCCATCTTCTTCTAAAGGTGTGAATATAAGTCAGCCCTGTTTTTCTCAATTCTAAAGTCTGTGTCTTCAGGTCCTTATCACAATAGAATGCAAACCTTTCCATGCACCACAATCGACATAGGACATTTTAAAACCTGACTTTTGAACTTCCTCCCAGAACGGTTTGTATAACACTGGATCTATTTGTTAATGCATTTCTAAAGTAATAGTTTGACAGAAAGCTTTGAACATGAGCTGAATTTTGCCATTTGTTTTGTGTTTGAACCTAATATTCTTTAAAAATAAACAAAACCAAACACCTTTATTCTTGCCCCTGATTTGTTGTATTGAAAAAATTTAGATCATGTATGAAATTGTCTATACTTACGGGGTTGCACGAGATACATCAGTACATGTGTATACCAGGTAATGTTGAAATCAAGGTCAATGTATCTCTGCAAATAGTCACTGCTGCTTCGTAGTGTAAGTTAGTCCTTTGAAGAGTATAAATATGTGGATATAACCTACTTGGCAAAGTCTTCACAATGACGCTTTGCTTCTCCCTTATCAGTGTGTATGTGCCTCCCACGTAAGAAACACCAACATAGGACTGTGAATCACTCTTAATTCTCTGCATTCCTCTTGAACATGGTTACGGTTGTCAGCCCAGCTGCCCCATGACTAGCACTGAAAAAGTGCAATGTGAAAACTGACATAGAAACTTAGCCCTTATGCAAAGTAGATAAGCATGTTAATAATTTCATTGGCTGGTAAAATTTAATATTTCATTTTACAAATTTAGAGACCGATTTATTATTTTGCCTTCAGATGTATGACTGCATTTGTTTATTTTAATTTACAGGTGTGACATTTTGATTACCTATTCAGCACATTTAGCAGATGGGACAATATAAATGCACGGATAATTACAGTATCTAAGTTATGAATTCTCTACACCAGCTAGAACTCCCTAAGCATGTGAAAGTGATTTACTTGCAAGCTATTCGATGATGCAACTAATGAGCTTGTTTTGTCCCCAGTACTGGTGTGGCTCAGACTCTGAAGAAAGGAGAAGTTTCTTTGTATGAGATTGGAGGAAACATTGGTAAGGTCATTAAAAAAAAATTTCTTGACATTCTAGATGCTGATTTGTTGTTGTGAATGTTGTTATTTATATCTTTGGAGAAACACAAGAAAGCTGGAAATAAGAAGTTAAGTACAAGAAATTTGAGTATTCTCTCTCCCACTTGAAGTCTGGAGTTTTTAAACTTATTAGTAAAAAGACTTTAAATATTAACACATTTTACTTTTAACTTAACTATTTAACTCCTAGGTCTTGGGAATTGTCTGGTTTCTTAGTGCATTTAAAACTCTTGTCATGCTTAATGAAAGTGAATAAGATTTTAAGGGACCATTAAAAAAAACATACAATGAAATACTTTCAGCTTCCTAACTTAATTTGAAATCTACTTATTTAGAGAAGGACTTTTTCAATAGTTTAACCAACTCTTCAGTGTTTTTTTTTTTTTTATTGTGAAAATACTATACAGAGGAGTTACAATTACATGGGCAAGATAATGAGTACATTTCTTATCAAGCATTGTAGCCTCCTCCTTTGTTTCCCCTTCCCATCCCTTCCCATCCTCCTCCCCCCCACCCCCACCCAGTCTTCCCCGCTCCCCCCCCCACAAAAGTTGTAAAGTTCGTTTTCGACATAACAACTTGTACATCTCATTCTTGCAATGGGTCCATCTTTATCCCTATTTAAATGATTTGTTTTTCCCCTTCCCCTCCACAAATTATACCGAAATCAAATACAGTGAAAGCAGGGGTTATCCTGTGGGGGAGGGACATACAAAGCAACAAAGAAATAATCTTATAAATGTGTTAGAAACAATCGCATGAAAGAAAGAAAAAAACATTTGAATACATATCTTAGGGTACATTTCCCTAACATCACCTTATCTGACCTTTTCTGCTTGAATCAGACGTATACTAGATATTGCTCTTTAATGGTTTTAATGACAAGTATTGTGAAATAGAAGGCTTTAGAGTTGAAACCTTTGGACTTAAGTTTAACATTGTATCCTAGTTTACCTTCTGTGTTAATCTGATCCCCTTTTCTTCTCTAGGGGAGCGCTGCCTGGATGACAATACCTACATGAAGGACTTGTATCAACTCAACCCCAATGCCGAATGGGTCATAAAGTCGAAGCCATTATAGAAGCTGGAAGCCAACGCTAGCCCTGAGGACTTCTGTGGTCATTTTTGCTGGGTCAAGAGTGTACATAAAAGAAATGGTGGGAATCTTATTTTTCAGCTGTCCTCAATTATTAAGAAGTGACGCCCTCAAGCCTTTACAAAAAAAAAGAGACATGCTGCTGCCAGAATTATGCTGATTATCATTAGAAAACAAATACTTCTAGAGACAGGGGCTTAATTAGCTTGTGAGCTGTTTTTATCTACTCTGTGAAATTCATCCAGATGTGAGTTTTTTTTTTTTTTTGATGAAAATGTTTTTTACCACTCAGTTTTCCTTGTGAAAAGCATATGTTCTGAGGCATATATATGTGTGTATATATATATATATATATATATATATATATGTATATATATGTATATATGTCTCCTTTTACCTTTCTTACTTATCTGTCTCTGCCTTTCCTCAGTCAGGTTTCATCTTTAACCAAAAACAATAACAAATACTAGGTATTTTAAGGCATGAAGACAGAATACATTAAAACGGACCTAATGCAATGTAATTCTTGGGACTATTGAATAGTGGTATTCCATGTCTGTGAATCATTTATTCCAATGATTCCACCCTAAGATCGAATAGTTAAATAGTTAAATAAAAAGTAATCTCAGGCTGTGATTTCTTTTCCCATTTATTTGATCTGTGTGCATGGAACTCTATCCTTTATCAAGCAAATTGGCCTGTCAGAAACTGCCAATTATTACCCTGCCATTAAATACTTATATATGAAGAATAAATTCAAATATGTGCATATGTAATAAGAACTAACGATAAACAGAGAATGAAAGCCAAAGAACTATACTCTTTCCAAAAGAAATTTACAGAGTCAAAGCTGGCTTGACCTGTTTCCTATTAGCTTTATAAATATACATAATAATATGATCTAGTAAACAGTTGGAGAATGTATTGTTAAGGCAGGATTATCTTTCTTTTCTTTTTCTTTTCTTTCCAGACTAAGACTACTGGACAAGTTATACTTTTCGGTATGACACAGTCATGTGAACAAGTTTTTGTTTTTGTGCTTATTTTAAATCAATAAACTTACTAAAATGTTGTGGAAAGTACTCTTCCCAGGGATTTTAACACACAGGCCACATTGTGACCGGAGATGAGCCTCTATACTGTACATAGAAGAGATGAAGAGAGAAATGTTAAATATTTTACAAAGTTAGAGTGTAGTAAATAAAAAGGTAATGTTAATGAATGTTGTGCCAACTGTGTTTGATACTTTTAGTCATACTGGAAGGAAAATTACACATTCTCAGAAACTCTTGATGTCATTGCTAATTAGGAAAGAAAAGGCCCTTAATGGGAGTCATAAATTTTTAGCATATAATTACAAGAGCAGCCTGTGGAAATGATCACTTAAAATAACTTTGTGGTGATTTGTGCCATTGCTTTTTTTTATTTAAAGAATTTCATAATTAAATGTCTTTTTCAACATAATCTTCTCTTGGACTTATTATACTTCTGTATGTTCATGAGTCTACTTTGGTCTTTTAAGGATATTTTTAATTGACAAGTGCTCTATTTTTATTACTCAGTGACATATGGACTCTCATTGCTCCTATGGTCCTAAGTGATTTTTTTCACATTTGGAAGACATGAGAGAAAAACTTATTACCATCCTTAGACTTTTTCTTCATGTAAATTTCTATTCTTTTGACTTTCAAAGCACACTTCAGTCTATTTCTGATGCTTTCCCTTCTAGCAAAAGGATGTTTATTAATGGTTTGAGGGAAACTGGTATTAAAAAAAAACACTATTGAGGGGACACAACTCCTAAAACAAGATTAAAGTCAATGTACTGATTTAAATGAATGCTTTTCTAAAGTAAGTTGTGACTAATGTGCACCACATGTATTCTAATGGGAGTTGTTGGTACTCGTGGAAGACTGGTTGCCTGTTAATATTTTGATGATGATGGGGGCTGGGAAGGTGGCTCAGTGGTAGAGTGCTTGCCTTGCATACATGAGGCCCTAGATTCGATTCTTCAGTACTACATAAGCAGAAAAAGCTGGAAGTGGTGCTGTGGCTCAAGTGGTAGAGCTCTAGCCCCGAGATGAAGAGCTGAGGGACAGCGCCCAGGCCCAGAGTTCAGGCCCCACAACTGCCAAATAAATAAATAAATAAATAGGTGGTACTTCCACTTTTCTGAAGGAGGTCAAATCAATATGTTGTTTGTACTCTTATTTATTTTCATAATGCTGTTGCAGACTCCAATAGAAATTTCTTGATGATCGTCTTTTTGGAAAAGCAGTTTTATTTTACTGACATCATGGAATTCTTTTCATTGTTGTTTTTTAGTTTTGTCAAACTCCTTTGTGAGATGAGTGTTCTTAACTTCTCACCTACTGGTCAGTAGGTGGCAGTATTGGTCAGGGATTCCTTTGAATGTACTACACTAGAAGTCTTAAAAATGAGCCTGACTTCATAGATAAGGATTCCTAGTGGCTGTAACTCAGCACCAAGCATCTGCAAATCAGTTATGTAAAGGCATTGTGGACTTATTGTGATTACTCAGTCTTTAAAAGTGCCAGTCACAATGTTTGAGTTTCTGTCACATACGTGTGTGTGTGTGTGTGTGTGTGTGTGTGTGTGTGTGTATGTATACACACACACATATATATTTCTTGCTTGAACCCTAATCCATGAGGAAGAAGGGAAGAATTACTTACTGGATCCAGAATTACATTTTTGATACAGGTCCATTCAAGCAGAAGGATTCTGACTAAGGGCAGAGTGAAGGAATCAGGAAAGTAAGAGTGATGTCTAAAATAAGATAGTTTTGACGACTTCTGTAATGACTTCTGTTTGAGTATGGATTACTAGACAAAATAAAAGATTATTCTACTGAGTTTACATTTTAGTGGAGGAAGACAAATAATTAAATGAAATAGTGAGTAATAAAATCAATACAATGGAGATGGAGAAGAGGTAAGCAGGATGCATAGGAAAAGGGAGGAGGGATAGGCACATTTCAGTGCTAATTGAGAGGTCTCACTGAATTGCTACTAAAGATTTGGAGGAAGTAAGGAAACTGCCATGGGGATATTTGGAAGAGGAATATTCTAAACAAAAACTTAGGATGAAAGTAGGAAGTAGGAATGTGCCTCACTTTTCAGAAGTTGGCAAGAATGTGGTTGAAGTGGATGCAGGGTCAGAGAAAGCACTAGGTCCGAGAGAACTGTCAGAGTAGGGGCTGAGATCATAGGGACCTTGAATTAGGTTCACAACAATTAATTCAAATCAGTACCATCATTAATAATTGTGATAACTGGGCATATATGGAAGGTAGGGCCTAGCAGGTTTCTGGTATGAGACAAAGTATATTGATACTCAAGGATAACCCTAAGACTTCTGACTTCAGCTTTTGGAGAAAGTGAGGTTAACCAGGTCTTATGAAACAGGAAGGGACTTGGGAATTTTGTTGTGGATATGTGAAATTTGACTTACTTATTAGACACCCAGGTAACAGTGTCATATATGAGTGATAGCAGAAGATTGGTTTATAACAAAAAAAAATCCCAGTTGTGGATTAAAAAGTCCTATTTGTAGTGATGATCCCAACCCATTCTCTGGAATTTTTAATGTAAGCCATGACCTTCCATGAGATCAATAGATGGGTGTGAAATAGTGGAGAAAATCATCAAAGCCAGAAGGTGATAGCTCATATCTGTAAAAACCTAGCTACTCAGGAGGCTGAGATCTGAGGATAATCATTCAAGGCCATCCCAGGCGGCAAAGTCCAAAACCAGAAGTAGAGCTGTGGCTCAAAGTGGAAGAGTGCTAGCTTTGAGGAAAAATGCTCTGGGACAGTGCCTAGTCCTGAGTTCAAGCCTTACAACTGACAAAAAAAAAAAAGATCTGAGCTCTGGAGCTGCCCAATGTTAGAATCTAAGTAAGGAACCAAACAACCAAAAAGATTAGAAAAACTGGAAAACAAAGAGACTATGACATGCCAGAAGCCAAGAAAAGAAATAGTAACAAAAATAATAAAAATATAAAAGGGACGTGATTATATCAGATAGATGACAGTTGCAGGTCAAATGAGGTCAAAGCTAAGTATTGATCTTTGGATTTATCTATGTAGAACTCACTGCTGAGCAGTTTAAGTACAAGGACGGTCTTAGTGAAGTTAAGAGAATGGGAGAATAAACAGAGTGTGGTGGTATAAACCTGCAATCTCAGCATCTGGGAGACTGATGCAGGATGATCTTAAGCTCCAGGCCAGTCTTGAATCACATAGTGAAACCTTGATTTAAATCCACAAGTAAACACATTGGGTAGTATGGTAGTGGTTCCAGATGAAGTATACTGAAGTATACTAACTAAAGTATACTAGACTCTATGGGGAGTTCATATCATATGCTTTTTAAGCATCTAGGTCAAAGCCCAACAAAATAAGCACCAGGAAATGGGTACTTGCAAGAGGGCAAGGGTAGTGGGCTAGATGGATGAGTGGGGGAGGAGGGAGAACACAGTCAATGATTCATTGTATATGCCACCAAATTAAGAAAAGTAAGGGAAGAAGTGGGCTGAAGGGGGGTAACTGTCTAACTACTTATGGATAGTAAATTTTGAAGGAAGAATGGGATGATTTGAACACTGGGCAGTTCTTAGTTGTTGATATATGAGGAAGTCTATTAAATCAGATGCTAGCAGAAATCCTATGAGGTGTCCTTCTAGTTAAATGAATTGTTGGATGGAATGAAGGCACTTAGTATTCTTAGAAGAGTTGTCATTGACATTGAAGCCAGAATGTCTGAGTTAGCTAATGTGACTGTGGGCATTCCTTTCTCCAAGTTAGGAATTGCTTAGATAACTTAATGATATGTGATGGGTGTGTGTGTGTGTGTGTGTGTGTGTGTGTGTGTGTGTGTGTGTGTGTGTGTGTGTGTGTGTGTGTGTGTGTGTGTGTGTGTTGGTCATGGCTCAGACTCACATTGCTCTACCATTTGAGCTACAATTCTACTTATAACAGTTTTTGAATTGTTAATTAAAGAGTCTCATAGACTTTTTCTGCCCACAGCACACAGTAAGATCTGTCTTCTGTTTTATGTGGGGTGTCTAGTTCCAAGTCAGCACTACTGTACCTGGATATCTCTGACTTGCTCTTTAAGTTGGAGATTCTGGGGCGTGAAACAAGGACAGTCTTCCAAAGCATCTTTTGTCTTCAGGTGAACTGACCTTAAATGTTACAAGATAATTTGTTGAGTGGGCAGAGTTCTCTCCTTGTATTTCAGGTACTTTAAGCCAGGAGGCTCATGAAGAAAACAAATCCTTACCTAATTTTCTCTACTAGTCACTCCTGGGAGGAGTAGGGATGTCAGCTCTTCCCTTTGAGAGAGGTCATTGTTTTGCCTTTTCTGGACCTGGCACCTTTTAAATCTCATCTTTAATATTAAACAACAGTCATGATTTTCCTTCTCCTATTTGCCTCCCAGCTTGGTATCTGGACTTCACATCAGTTTCCCTTTTTACTTCTGATCTAAAAGCCTTAGATCACATGACTTGCTTTTGAAAACCTTAGGAAACACAAGACCACCAGTCTCCATATGACCATTTTTCAGTTTGATTTTTTAAAAAGATTTTTGTGAGTTGTGTGTGTGTTTTTTTTTATTTCACATGTAGCTTGTTACACTACAAGATAAGCAGCCTGGCTCCAAGAAAAGACACATCTTTAGCCTTTGCACGCAAAGTAAAGACACACTGACTTTGTCACAGCAAGCTTTCCTTCTTGAGGTTTTTAGGCTTGATTCTCAACAGAAGGAGCTCAGATCAGCTTCAGACAAAGGGTCTGGCTCTCCAGTGCCCTCACCTTTCTGTTTGATGTTCACCCCTTATTGTGTTTTCTGTAACCTTTGCCAAGTAACAGCTTTCAACTAATCTCTGCCTTAGGTCCCCTCCCCCACCCCCCAGTGAGGACCACAGGAAACGTGGCATTTTCCTAGGGGAAGATTCACAGAATCACCCAGCCCCAATTCTGAGTAAACCATCAGTTACAATTTTCTTTCTTTCACCCAACTGTAGTTTTATTACAAATACAAAAAGCAAGCAAACAACAACAACAACAAACCCAGAATGATGTAATCCATCACTTGCGCATGACAACGCAAAGTGCAGTGGAGGAAGTGTTAGGTTTACCCTAACACTTGGTTGCTTGTATCTCCCAGTTTGTATTTGACAAAAAAGAATTCTGAGAACACAGCCCACAAACTATGGAGAGAGTATATATATCACCTTTTGTCCTAGAATCTTTATACACAGTCTAGATTTCTAGGATAGGTTTCAAGGATTGTAGGGTACCTATTGCAGATTGAACTTTGCATGGCTGGCAAGTGAGCTACTTCCCAGCTCATCAGGTTTTTGGAGTCTAACTATGCAGCTCAGTCTGGTATAGAATTTACTATGTAACTCAGGTGGTCTCAAACTCATGACCTTCTTTCCTTAGCCTCCCATGTGTATCATCTTTTATTCTTAAAAATTGTTGTATTGTTATTATGAAGGTGATGTACAGAGGGGTTACAGATACATAAATCAGGTAGTAACAATGAAAAATGTCACTCCTTCCCTCATTTTCTCCCAGTTTTTCTTCCTGTCCCTACTTACAAGCTGTATAGTTCATTGTCAACATAGTGTCTAGTGAGTACCAATGCTGCTTTTGTTCACCCTGTGTGGCTCCATTGTTGTGCGCTCTCGTATGCTCCCAAACACAGGTAAATGAACAATCAGAAAAGAAAAGAAAAACAGCAACAAAGAAAAAAAATCCCTCTTCTTTCCATTTCCTGGAGTTGATTTAGAAAAATATTATTTTCCATGATCAGATGTACATAGGCATTGCACCTTTGTGATCCTTTCCTAAGAATAGCCTCTGTTGGTCTCACTGCATTGTCAAGAAGCAAATTGGAATGGGAAGCAATTTGTTTGGAGGGAGGAGCACAAAGGATAAAGGCTTTTCTTAAAAAAAAAAAACCTTTCTTTGGTATTTCAGAGGGATACATTCAAAACAGAGCAGTGGGATATGTCAGAAAATAAGGTTCTTAATGTGAATAAGGGTTCAGCATTTTCCCTGAATTTTACCACCATTGAGTAGATAATATTCTTAATACATACAACCAATATCCTTGATTCTACTCTTTTCCATTTATATATGTTTTTGCTAACACCAAGCTTTTTCACATATGAATGTAAATTGGAATGAAAGGTTTTAATTGTGGCAATGATAGAATTTTCAGAATTTTGTTTTGTATGTCAAATGTCACAGATATCTGTCATTGGTAGATTATTATCTGTAATGATTTACCAGGTATTTCATATTTTTGGAAAGCGAACAGTTTTATACAGTCTGATTTTAAAAAGGATTTGTTACCCAGTTGTTACGTTATATACTTTTCAATTTCTGGCAAATATACCAGAAAATGATTACTGTCTCAAAGAGTAGAAAAATATTTAAAGGTCTTAATTGATACTTTTATTACTGATAGTTGAGTGATAATCTCACTATAGTTTTCTTTATTAAATTCATGGGTGAAGATATTGCTATTTTAATTTGCATTTCATGGGTAACTAATGAAGCTAATCAATATAATCTTATATGTTTATTAATGAATTTATGAAAGAATCTAGCTCAAAGCCTTGAATTTGGTAGGCAAGCATGCTAACATTGAGTTATATATAGCCAGGAGAGGTATCTCTTTATATCTTTGATTCTCCATTACCAACATATAAACTATATGTATAGAAACTAGATTTAATCTACTTGTCATTAAATGAATGTAAACACAGGATCATGAATATAAATATCACAGAAGAACACCTGACCCATAGTAGGAGTACAAGCCAGTATCAGTTATGTAATTAGTATTTTTCTATAAAATTCCATATTGTTTTCATCATTATTTTTTTATTGTGAAAATACCGTACAGAAGGGTTACAATTACATGGGCAAGATAATGAGTACATTTCTTATCAAGCATTATAGCCTCTTCCTGTTTCCCCTTCCCATCCCTTCTGTTTTCATCTTTATATTCCAGAGTCCTTTTGAATTGAGGTCATTGTTCACTAAGGATGTTATAGACTGAATGTTTGTTCCCCCCAAATTCATTTGTTGTAGAGTTAACTCTCAAGGTGATGGTATTTGAAGTGAGACCTTTAGAGGAGAATTGAAATTCCATGAGGACATGAAAGCAGATACTAGCTTATTATGGAAGTAGGGGCATTACCACAAAGGTAGAGCAATCCTTTATTTTTATTTGCATGTACCAAGGAATAGCCACAGTGGAAATAAAAGACAAAGACTTCACCCAGAACTGAATTAGCCCCTCGAGCTTGACTTCTTCATCTCCAAAACTGAGAAATGTTGTTGGAAGGATATTCACCATTACTAAATCAGGTGGCTTTCTAGATTCTCAGAAATTATCTCCTAACTGTCCTTGAAAAGTTGTATTTAAAGTAATCTTGACCCTCCATTATTCCTACAACTTGATTAGAGTGAGAATTGCTAGAGAAATAAAATTTTCTTTCAGCTGTTTTCCTTTCAGCATTAGATTTCTTTAAATCAGTTTCTAGGAAGTTATATGTTTAAAACATACACACACAAAAAGCCGGGCGCCGGTGGCTCACACCTGTAATCCTAGCTACTCAGGAGGCTGAGATCTGAGGATCGCGGTTCAAAGCCAGCCTGGGCAGGAGAGACTGTGAGACTCCTATCTCCAATAAACCACCAGAAAACCGGAAGTGGCGCTGTAGCTCAAGTGGTAGAGCGCTCGCCTTGAGCTGAAGAGCTGAAGGACAGCGCCCAGGCCCAGAGTTCAAGCCCCACGACCGACAAAAAAAAAAAAAAAACAAAACAAAAAACATACACACACACACACACATATATATATATATATATATACATATATATTTCTCTATATATACATATATAGATATATTTCTCAATCTATCTATCTATCTATCTATCTATCTATCTATCTATCTATCTATCTATCTATCTATCAGCTACAGTAGTTTACTAGAGAGCTGGTATCCTGATGGTGAAGAGGCATTTAGATGGAAGAAAGTAAGAAATTAGCATGCAGTATATGTGTTTGAAAGTTAAATATGATTCCTGAAACGTTATGCTGACATCTACCTAGATACAAATGTAATTTTTATGGAACTGTCAGTCAGTTGGTTATGGAATTACCTGTGGAAGTGAATTCTACTGAGTTATAAAAGGGCTGGGAGTGTGGCTCAAGTGGTCAAGCACCTGCCTGACAAGCGTGAAGCCCTCATTCAAGCTCTAGTACCATCAAAACAGGGAAGAGGGAATCAGATAAGAAGGGTGTTTGTTTTTTGTTTTTTGTCTTTCTTGTGGTCCTAGGAATCAAACACATTGTCTTATACATACTAGGCCTGCAGTGTACCATCAGACTATTAGATGGCTGGATGTCTGAATGGGTCCAAAGTTAGCAAATGACCTTAAAGGATGGAAAGTACAAACCATGGTTTTGAGAGAAGAATCACTAATTTGTATTTAAAATACATTTCCTCAAGTAGAATATATTTCCTAGAGTGGAAGCTTGAAGATATCATGTAGGTTGTTCTGTGGAGAGAGGAACTTGATGACTAGCTATAATCTAAAAGCATCCTGAGCACTCAGGCTGATAGAAGCATACAGTGAGCACCAGCGCAGGGCATGACATGCAGAGCTGTGGCAATCCATCCCTGTGTGAAGTTGAGATGGTGAGCATGCTGTTAGCTTCTGCATCTGGAAGTCAGTGGTGGTGGTGCAGTTGTAATGAAACAAGAATTGGGCTGTGAGTGATGACAGAAGGGTTTGGGTCACCTGCTTTAGATCAAGAATGTGAAAAGAGATACTTTCATTGCAACCCAAGTGGTGTAAAATTGTGGGTTGGTGAATGTGAGGTAATCACCAAGTGTTGGTGTTGATAAGGTGTACAGAATTGTAATTGTTGTCAGCCAGGGAGCAGGGTTATTCTGGTGTTTGACACATAGTGCTCAGTGAATATCTGTGACTAACAGATGTGTAGGACTTTTCTACATGTTGTAGATCCTTTTAGAATGATAAGAGGATTCAAAGACAACAGACAAGTTGAACCACAACCCAGCTAAAAGAAGCTGGTATTTCTGTCATTTGTAAAGCAGTAGTAAAGTTTGTCCCCAATCTTGCTCAGAATCATGGCATTGCATAAGATATCTAGCTAGAAATATTGTTCTTGGGAGGTCATCTTTCTATATAATTCCTTTTTATATGTACTTAGCTATAAGCATTGTATTTAAGTAGCAGTATGATACTGACTTTTTCTTGTGGGTGTGAGGGAGCATGTCTGTGATCTCAGCACTCGGGAGGCTGAGGCAGAAGGATTACAACCGTGAAGTTAACCTGAGCTGCATGGCAAGACTTTGTGTCAAAAAGTAGCCCAGCATTGAGCAGTTACTTTGTGCCAGACAATGTGTGGGGTTTTTAAATATTCTCAACCAATCCTCTCACCCCACACCTTCCCTCACTTAAAAAAACATTTTAAATATATATTTTTATGGTAAAGATACTGTACAGAGGGGTTACAGTTATATGAGTAAGGTAATGAGTCCATTTCCTATAGAGCATTGTTACTTCCTCCTTTGTTTTTCTCCTATCATCCATTCCCTCCCCATCTCCCCACCTCCTCCTCCCTCCCCCACAAAGTTGTAAAGTTTCTTTTCAACATAGTGTCTTGTTCATCTCATTGTTATAATGGGTCATCCCGTATCCTTATTTCAGCATTATGTTATTTCCTTTCCCCTCCCCAAATTAGAAAAATGTATATACAAGATGCAGGAATAAAATACTGCCATAAAATACAGGGGGGGGGCTTGTACCATGGATTCCCTCACTTTTCTTAATTTTTAGATTACATACTGATTTTGTTTTCATTTGACAAAACAATATATGTATGCACTGCATCTTGGTCTGTGCCATCACTTTGACATCTTCACCCCCCCCCCACTTTCCACCTATCCCTTCCCTATTTTTCTCAGTTCTGTGGCATGCACAATGCATTCCTGCCTGTGTTTTACATTGACCACATTCATTCTTTTACCCAGCTCCTCTTGACACCTCCCCACCTTGTAAGTACCCATTTCCTAGTACTTATTTTATTAGGTGTTGACTTAGTCTTTCTAACAAATTATATTATTTGCATTCTCTATAGATTCTATTATGCTTTAGGTAATTCATTTATAACCCCATGGGTGCTACCCAGTGCATTTACTTCTAGATTTATAGACACATTCTAGTGCCCACCAATGAGGAAAAGCATGGGATCTGTGTTTCTCTGCATCTGTCTTACTTCACAACATAATTCTCTCCAAGTCTTTCCATTTCCTTACAAATGGTTCAATGTTATTTTTTTTCTGATGGACAAGTCCAAGTCCATGGTGTGTGTGTGTGTGTGTGTGTGTGTGTGTGTGTGTGTGTGTGTGTGTGTGTGTGTGTGTGTGTATGCCACATTTTCTAATGTATTTTATATACACTTTCTGTTAATCTTCATAGCATACCTAAATGGATAAGGTTTGCTTTGCCTATTTTCCCCATGTGGAATTTTCACCCAGAGGTCACACAGATAAGTAGCTGAGCCAGGATTCAAGCTAACCACAAAGTTATAGGTTTGGTGAGCTGAGATCAGGTATGGATTTATGTCAAAAGGCAGGGCCAATGAAGTTTCTCAATAGAACAGAAGGGAACAGTTGTCTCCAAGGGCTTTGTTGTAAACAATCAGAAAATGGAGGACTCAGTAACTGAAATAGGGAAAACAGAGAATAACAAACTTGAGGACAAAGCTCAGATGTTTAGACTGGCACATGCTAAATTTGAGACATGTTAGCCATCCAAGGAGAGCTTTGGAGTGGCAGATGGAATTAAATACTGCCCATTAAGAAAGAAATCTGGGCTACAGACAGATATATAGGACTTGACTGCATTTAGATGGCATTCTACCCAATGAGATGGATGAAAAGCATAGAGGATGGAGTCAGAACATGGAACACTCAGATATCCCTTGAGGATTACAGTAAAGAGGCTAAGGGATGATGAGATTAGTAGAAATATTACAAAAGTATGTATAAAAATTATACCTTAAGAATCACTTGTATTTGTAGATAGCAATATCTTGTGAGATACTAAGATAGATGTACATCAAATCTTTTACTTCTTATTTCTTAAGTCAACACTAACCAAGTACTATGAGCCAGTTTGGGATCAGTGTTTGTATTTATTCTCTTATGCTTCTAGAGGTCATGTCCTAAATCTCTACACATTGTCATTTGATGGTGTCCATGCCATAAGAAGTGAGAGATTAGTGTGATAACTTGAAATCAAGATGATAATTTTGTGTTTGGGGAAATGAAATGTATATGGAGATACCAGGTTCACATTTTGTACCAAAACAATGGAAATGGATGTAAAGAAAATTACAAAGTCAGGAAAAATTTGTGTGCAGGTAGTTTGGTTAGAGTTCCCTGTGGTAATGTAATGTCTCATTCATAAGATGATAAAAATCCAGAGCCAACCAGCAGAACTTCAAGGCATGAAAAACAGCTTTGGCTGAAGTCATGTTGATGAGCTAGCATGGGTTCAAAAGCAGTGTGGAAAGTGCATGAAGTGTAGGACAAACTTCTCTATTGGAGCCCCAAAATTGGTAAAAACCATGGACAAAGGTTCGCATGTCAGGAACCTCCTTTAGGCCCTCTCCCTTAGTTGGAAGTGTTTCTTTCCTTTCTAAATCAACTGCAGTATTTTGCATGGACCCTCCATTGTCTCTGAATTTCATTCTAGGAATTCTCTAAGACCAAGAACCCCAAACTAAACTTGATCAAGAGTGTGTCATTTTGTGATTGCTAGAATTTAAAAAGTCTACCTATAATGATACAAGATTTCTGCAGCTCTCTAAGCAAAAGTTTCTGTAAGGTAAAAATTATTCTTTAGCTCAGCACTCAATATTCTTTACATAATGTAAGGGGGCAAGATCTTAAATGATGTCAACTAAAGTGAGGGAGAGTCAAGTGAAGGGAGACATTACCTCCAAATCCTGGATTTCTCAATAAAACCAAGGAATTAAGTTTCAGGAGGACTTGTTAAAATCTTATTTGTTTTCAGAGGTTGAGAAGTAGGGTGATGAGAAATGAGGCCATATTCTCACATGACATGTTGAAAATGAATCAGAAAAAATGAGACTTCTTTAGACCGAAAAAGACAAATATCACACATCTTCTCTCATATGTAGAATCAGGCCTCAAATAAAAGAAGGACACAGTATAAATTGGGAATATGAAGGGACACTGGATATAGAAATCAGTGAGCAGATGAAAGAAGATTAATGGCTCCTGAAGATGATTGAAATATCTCATACACATGTATGAAAATAGAATAATAAACCTTGTCAACATTGTTTTTTAAAAGGAAAGGAGGGGCTGGGAAGGTGGCTCAGTGGTAGAGCGCTTGCCTTGCAAGCCTGAGGCCCTGGGTTCGATTCCTCAGCACCATATAAGCAAAAAGAAAAAAGCCGGAAGTGGCGCTGTGGCTCAAGTGGTAGAGCGCTAGCCTTGAGCTGAAGAGCTGAGGGACAGGGCCCAGGCCCAGAGTTCAGGCCCCACAACCGGACCCAAAAAAAAAATAATAATAAAAGGAAAGGATAAGAAAGAATAATAGAAGAGGGAAATTTGACCAAAATATGTTATATGATGTCTAGAAATATCACAATGAAACCGATTGCAATTTATAAATTACAATTAATAGGTTGCAATTTATAAAAAAAAAACCTTTGAAAAAATAAGGCTTTTTAGAGTAAGCATGATAATATGTTTAATGACATATAGGAGGGGGGCAAACAAAAGTTTGACATATTCTTAGATTTTTTCCAAAGATTAGACCACCAAACAGAAAATTCCCAAAGATAGCAAGTAGAATAGAACTCAGTAGATTTGTTATAGCAAATCAAGAGTGTTACTAGTATGAGAAACATACTCACCAAGCCAAGCTCAAAGAAAGAAGCAGAAAAAGGCAGTATTGTGAAAGTGAGATTTTGAAGATTAATGGTCTGGCAAGGTGAGATGTCTGATACACACATCCCCTGGGCAGTTGCAACACACAATTTATCTCCAGTGCACAAAATTTCTCCCCCACTTTGTCACTACTGTACATCTTTTTTTTCCCTAGTAGTCACCTATGTTCCATTACTTCCCACTGAATAATTCAAATACATGAGCAACTTGAGATTGGTTGAATTTTTGGTTTTGGATATCTTCACTCCACTTTGTTCTCTTGTGGTGGGAAGGCATTTCTAGTTGTTTTCTCTCTGACCCATGGTTTTTGTGAACTTTATTGTTTTATTCCAGTTCATCTTTTTCCTCCACTCATCAGCTCCCTTTTAATGTCCCATTTGTCTATGATGTTTATTTATGAACTTTACAAAAAACGTTTGCATGAATTTTGTGATATTTGCAAGTCACTCTGCAAGCTGGGCTACCTATAATTTTTCACAAAGTCAAATGTCTCATCTTGAAAATAGATCACCACTGACTTTAATTCTAACATTATGAAATTCAACTCAGCTAACAATCTTAATCTTAATATTCAACATGAAGGGAATTCATGCATGACTTGAATATAGTGAAAGTGTTAGGGAAGTTTAGTAGGAAAGGGATATACTTCCAATAGAGTAAAATGAGGTCATCTCTAGGGTGAGAATGAAATTTTACTCTGGCACACATTTTTATTGAAGTACAAGAAACTTGGAGCACTAAGTCCCTCCCCAGAACCTGAACATGGGACTGGGGCACTGTGTCAAGGCTGGAGGAGGTTTGCTTAACTATATTTGACATTTAGACCATGGTTTATTACCTTGGATAGGTATATTAAAGATCTGTTGTTTCAGGAACTATTAGGCTGAAATAAAGTCTTTTGTTAATTCATAGGTAGATGGGGGGCTCAAAAAACCCATCTGTGACATTTCATGACTTTGGTGGATCACTTAGACATGTTGAAAAGTTTAGTTACCATAAGTTCTCTTAGAGGTCTTGTAATGTTATCCTCCATTTTTAAGTTTTCTTTGCATTTTCTAACAATGAAAAATTTCAGAATTGAGTAAACTATCTTAGAAAAGCTTTCAGAGAGGGGAGATGACTAACTGGAAAGTCAGTACAGCTTATCAATTTAGATCCTTAAGTTCAGCAAGAGAAAAATTCTGGCAAGACAGCATAATAAAAGTGAAAGGGAAGGTTACTAGCAAAGAAATATGGCAGAGAAAAGAGATGGCATGATGACATGGGAAGATGGCACTTCAGTTCACTTTCAGCCATCTTCAGGGTATAGATAAAAGAATTAGGTTTAAGAAGAGGAAGAATCAGGGGTAAGAAACTCCTTGTTACAGCTGTGGCTTGGCTAGTCCTTATGTCAGTCCTGGTTCTAAGTGAAATAAACCAGACACAGGAAAAGGAATACCACATGTTCTCACTCATTTGTGGAAAATAAGAAGTTAATCTCATAAAGAAATAGAATGGGAAATTGGAGGACTATTCTGTGTGTTAGAGGACTGAAAAAGCTGGGCAAGGGTCTGGAAAACACAGTTAAAGTATATTGTTCTGTTTTCCTGTAGCACAGTGGGTAAATTTTTTGAAATATGCCATAGATTGTTATTCATAATAACTAGAATATAAAAGTTCCCAATATATGAAACTGATTGATGATTAATGGTTGAGGAGATTAGAAGTTTAATCATGCTAGCTTATTATATTGTATAATGTACTGTTATCAAGCTGTTCACTATAACTGTGCACATATTTATAAATTATATTTTAATAAAACAAGGAAAATCTGAAAACCCAGAGAAACAGGGAAAAGCATATTTTTAGGCTAACTTTCACCAAGTGGCTAGTTTTGGAGAAGTATGTTTGCTCAAAAGTATGACCTAATTGTAAATCAGAGGGAACTTAGCAAGGCTATGTGTTCAGATGTTCTGTGTGTCTCTGTGTCTCACAAATGCAGATGATCCTTTCCTCTGAGTGTTGACACTTCTGGAATTAAAAAAAAAAAAAAACAGAAAAAAATTCAACCCAGATTAATATGACTTCCCCAATAGAACACAGTAACTCTGGGCATGGATCCTAAAGAAATCTGTATGAACAAAATGCCAGATAGATAATTTAAAAGAATGGTTGTAGAACAAAAATATATACAGGTAGATACAAGAGAATATAGATAGTTAAATCAAATTTGTAAGGTAATGTAATATATAAATGTGAAATTCAGCAAAACAGAGATTTTTTTTAAAAAACCAGACATAAAATCTTGAAAATGAAAAATTCAGTATATGCAATAAAAAAAAAAAATCTTATTTGAAAGCATCAACAATAGACTAGATCAAGAACAGTGACTATCTGCACTTGAAATGGTCTTTTAAAAATATTCTAGTCAGACAAAAAACAAAGGTAAAACAGAGTTTTACAGACTTCTAAAACATCAAGGAATGACAAAAATCTGCATTTTTAGAATACTTCTGCCTCTGTGTGTGTGTGTGTGTGTGCGTGCGCACACACACATGGTAGGTACTGGGACCTGAACTCATGGCTTTAAGCTCTCATTTGGTGGTTTTTTGTTTGTTTTGGTTTGAGGTTAGTGCTTTATCACCTGAGTCATAACTTCACTTCCAATTTTTGAAGTGAAGTTGGGAAATAGAAATAATTCCTTAAAATTTCTCTAATAAGAGGCACTCAGATGTGGTGGTATATACTTGTAATTGCAACTACTTGGGAACTGAAGATTGGAAGGACTGATGTGTGAGGCCAGTCAAAGCAAAAAGTTAGCAAGCTGGACATAGTAGCAAATGCCTGTAATTCTGGGTATGTGAGAAGAATAAGTAGGAGGATCATAGCCCAAGGCCAACCTAGGCAAAACAACAAGACTATATTCAAAAGAGAACTGTAAGAAACAAAGGAAAAACAAACAAAAGGGCTGGAGTATGTTTTAGGTGGTAGAATACCTTCCTAACAAGCTCAAGCCCTGAATTCAGACCTTAGTACACACACACACACACACACACACACACACACACACACACACACACACACACACACACACACCACACACACACACACACACACACAACACAAATTCTCTAACCTTGGATAAGATATTGGCAACTACATATCCATGAACAGAAACCCTACAAAATTAACATGCAAAATTCATTAACTTTTCTAAGTATATATAATGAATTAGCTGTGAAAACAATAATGAAAGCAATCTCATGATGGCTACAAAAGAACGAAAATAACTAAAAATAAACTTAACAAAAGAGGCAAAATAACTTGTACAATAAAACTAGAGAACAGTGAAAAATAAATTGAAGAAGAAACTGGAAAACAGAAAAAAATTTTCATTGTTCATGGATTAGAAGAATTAAGTTTGCTCAAATGTCCACATTATTCAAGTGATGTACAGATTCAATGTGATCCTTATCAAAACACTAGGACATTCTTTACAGAATTAGAAAAATCAACTGCTTTAACTTACATAGAAATACAAATGACTCCAAATAGCCAAAGCATTTCTGAACAACAAAGAGCTAGAGATATACTACAGAGATATAGTATGTTGATGGCATACAAGCAGATAAAACAAGATTACTGGCATAAAAACAGAAGCATATACCAATGGAACAGAATAGAAATTGCATAAGTAAATATATATCTATAGCCAACTGATTCTCAATAAAGGTGCCAAAACATACATTGAGAACAGATGGCTTCTTTGATAAATGGTGCTGTGGAAATTGTTTTGTCTATGCTCAGAAGACTGAAACTTGATCCCCAACTATCACCCTGAACAAAATTGTCAAGATAGACCAAAGACCTAAATTTAAGACTTGACACTCTGAACTACTTAGAAGAATAGAAAGACAACACTTCAAGGTATTATTACAGGTAATGTTATGGGGTTTAGGACCTTCAAAAAGTGCATGGAACAAAGGTGAAATGTGACAATGAGGTCATGTCTAACTAGAATGCTTCTGAGTAGTTATGAATTAGCTGCGAGTATAAAGATAACCTACAGAATGGTAGAAGATACTTGACACCTGACAGAGAATTGATATTCAGTATAAGAAACTAAAATCTTTGAAATATTATATAATCTAATTTAAACTGAGCAACTGATCCCAATAGAAATTTCTCGGCAATTAGCTAAAATCTTATGAATAATTTTTCAATTATCAGTAGCCATCAGAGAAATGCAAATCAAAAGATCCAAAGTATAATAAAATACCTTTTCACTCCAGGTAGAATGGCTACTATGAAAAAAAATTAGGACTAAAAAAACACCTAAAAATTGATAGCAAAAGATGTGGAGAAAAATGAACTCTTATACATTATCGGTGGAAATGTAAATTAGCACAGCATTATTTTAAAGACTAGTATGGATTTCACAAAACACAATGGATTTGGCTGTATCAGCCTGTCAATGCACTACTTGCTTTCCCACGTTTATTGTAGAGCTATTCATAACAGCTGAGATATGAAATCAAGTTAGGTGCCCAGCAACAGATGATCAAAAATGTGTGATGTGTATGCACAATAGACTATTACTTTCCATAAAGAAGAAGGGAAGACTGACATTTCCAGTAAAGTAGATCAGAACTGGAGGTCTTTAGTTTCTCAAGTACTTTCTCATATGTAGAAGCTAAAACTATTTGATGTGAAAGTGGAATAGTGATTGCTAAGGAGGTTTGATCACTGCATGCTGTATAGGCATATGAACCCATTGTTGAAACTTGTTGTAGAGAACATTTATAACATCATTAATCACTTAGTCATAATTATTATGTATAATATAAAGGTAAAATGCAATTATCCAGCTGGGAATCAGTAGCTTGTGTCTGTAATCCTAGTTATTCAGGAGACTCAGATTTGAGGATCAAAGTTTAAAGCCAGTTAGAGCAGGAAAGCTCATGAAATTCATTCCAATTAACCAGCAAAAAACCAGAAGTAGAGCTGTGGTTCAAGTGGTAGAGTGCTATCCTAAAGCAGAAAAGCTAAGGGACAGGGCCCAGGCCTGGTGATCAAGCCCTTTTACACAATTATTCAAGTACTCTTCAAATCACTTTTACTTTTAAAACTATAAAGGGCTTATTTAAAAATAAATAGCTATACCTTGTTCCAACAATCCCACACTCTACATTCATCTTTCTAGTATTTTCCACATTTCCATTTTTCTACACTTCCAAACCCAAAACCTTGTTCCCACTATATGCTAGAATTAATCTCCTGATATCCTTTATCTCTGAGGATGTTGATTGACTCAAGAGGCCAAGTATCCAAGGTCATCTCACCTCCAGCACTTGGTCCCAAATCTGGCCTCAGGGATTTCTCACTTCCCTACTCTCAGATTCTCTTGTGGGTTACATAGAATCTTAAGAGTAAAAATACCTGTCTTCAACCTTCAAGCCTAAGGAAGAGAGTCAACAGGCATACACTGAGTACTAAAATGTGGTTTGTATTCCAACTGTCTGGACTGATTTTCAGCACTGTATTTGTGTAGATTTCAGGATGTTATGGCATCTTTATTGAGTGATTTTCAAATGTAAAGCGAACAAATGAATGCCTTCTATAGCCCAGTGGATACAGGACATGGCCATGGATTTCTGCTATGGACAAAACGTTCATTGTGCATCTTATATTTTATGCTTAGATCTCAATTTACCAAGTAAGTCGCTCAAACTGAGATTAAAATTCCCACATAATAGAGGGATAATTGTAGATATTTCTATTTAGACCAAGAGCTTTGATCAGGTCAGCATAATGATTAATGTATGTTTAAAGTTCTTTAACTCTGAGCTTCTGGCACACAGAAAAGCAAGTCTTACAATGCGTTTCCTTCACAATCATCACAGGAAGTCAATTTGTCAACTGCTCTGGTCATGGACTGGACAATTACATAATGAGCACCAATTTTCTGTGTGCCACTGTTGAGATGGATTATAGTGTCAAAATCAGGCTGTCGTGGCTCGGAGACTGTCCAGTGCAATTCAGAAACTCCCGACTGACCTTCACATGAAGAACAAATTTCTGCTGTTTCTCAGCATGATTTTCAAGGGCTTTTACTAACTTGGTAGTTTGCAAGACTGATCAAGTCAGAGTTCTGTCCAAGTCTCTGTTACAAAATACCAAGTAGAGAATGAGATTGCTAAAGGCCAAGGTACAGGTTATATCTTACAATAGTCCATGATGAAATCCAAATAATTTTACTTATTTACTCTTCCCTCACAAAGATGGACCATGCCAGGGGAGTAAAAGAGATAGCAGCTTGTATGAGATCAGTCTCCAGTTGGAGCAGCCACAAATGACCACGTTTGGTGAAAAGGGAAAGGTGTTTAAAAGATAGACAGGCCAGACCCTAAGTCGATGTACAGCTCTGAAAACTCCTCTCCCCTGTTCCCTGAGCAATTCTGCAGCTAGGTCCCCACAAGAGAAAGAAAGGAAATTCAATAGGGGAAAAAATAACATAAAGTAGCCAGGATCTTGCTGATAATACAAGATCAAAAAAGGTGCCAATAAACAGATACAGAGAGGGGCCTGTAGGGACCTTGGGGGCTGAAGCATCAGGGACAAGCTTACTGTGGACCCCCGAGGGGCATGTCCTGGAACACTGGGTGTGGGAAGTTGGCATAGTGGGCCTCTGGCAGGACTCACAGGAAATCTTCCCTTTGGAGTTCAGGAAGAGGCTGTCTTCGGGACGTTCTGCGCCTCAGAACCTTACAAGGCTGGGAAGCTGGGGAAGCTGCTGAAGGCCAACAAGATTCTTGGGGCAGTGGGTGCCAGGTGCAGGGAGAGAGAGAGAGTGGGCACTGGGAAGCTGGGCACTGAGCCATTCCCTCACTCCCTCTGTGAGTCCATGACAGGGCTGCCCTGGGGAAGCTGTGCTGACCTCAGGTGGTGGAGAAGGGCCTGTCCTTGCTGTAGATGTCCAGCAAGGTGATCCCAGTGGACTGAGGAAGAGGAAAACACTGAATCCCTCTACTCTCAGCGGGGGCCCATGGGCCAGCTAGCCATGGAGAGAGCTGTAGAGAATTCAGCATGCGAGGGCCATGTATGGGGACAGGAGAGACAGTAGACTGCACACTCCACCATGCTCTAGATATCACCTCAGTATCCTCTATGAGTGTAAGTTACCGTGTGCTCCTTGCTTTGGGGGAACATTCTATTAAAATGGAAATGCTTGTCGCAAGGTGCCCTTTCTGGGCTTAAAACCTACTATGAGATTCAGTCTCCCAATGAAGAAAAAGACCTAACGCCCAGCAGAACACGCCCTGTGCATAAAACAATTAAAGCTCCCTGTCAGGTGTCATTGCATCGCAAAAGCCTTCCCAACAATACCGAGAAATTGATCTGAGGCTCCTGGTACAGAACAGCAAGAAAGCAATTTAGAAAAGCAATAATAAAATGGATGGTGGCGGCCAAAGTCTATTCACAGGGAATTACCTTAAATATATTTGCCATTTTAGTTTTCTGCAGCGTTTCCTTTGTAATTATATAGAGGCCTCTAAGGAACCCTAGTTTGTTTATCGGCTCTTTCAAATTACATCTGCAGAAGACAAGGCAAGTAGTTATTTAGGTCAACATAGTTTTCCCATGTTATTTATTTTCTGTGTGTATTTCCTAACAAACAACATGAAAGAAAAGGCACTTAGGAGAAACAGAAATCTTTCCTAGGATTCTATTCACTTGAAATCAAGCCAGAACCTCCACTACCTTGGGAGAAACAAATTCTTTGTAGATTTGCTGATTTGTCATTTTCTGAGGTAAAGGTCCATTCTACCTGTGACTGGCTCCAAGGCTTCTTATACTATAGGAATCCCTACTCTGATTTGAGATTCCGTCATATATATTGACGTGTGTTACTACGGGAAACCCACAGCTCTGCCAAGACTCCAAAAGACATAGAGGGCTCATATCAGAGTTGGAACGAGTAGCTAGACAACTCAAATTAATATTATGTGTAATGAGTACATCGCTTGTACAGCATCTTTACAATAAAATAAAAAGATTATTTGGCTCATGCTCAGTGATTGATTCATATAACCTCCTTTTTCTTTTCCTAAAGAGGATGAAGAGTATAATCAAGTCAGAAGTGACATTTTCCTCCTATCTAAAAAGGATTTTAGTTAGTATCTTTCAAACATGAATTAAACCCAGGAAAGCCATTCAAAATAATCACTACTGAGCTATGGTGATGTCTTTAACATGCAGAACTAGGTAAAGTTTACTATATAGATGCAGGTGTAGATATATAGATAGATATAGATAACGATATAGATTTCCCCCAAACAAACATTGGTGCTGGACAAGCAATTAATAATGCTATTTTTCTGGGTTTCATAGCAATGTCATACTTAAAAATGTGTAATGATTCCTTTTATCTTTCTAAATATTCTTATTAAAATATATTTTAAAGCTAGGCATCAGTGGCTCATGCCTATAATTCTAGCTACTTAGAAGGCTAAGAACTGATGATTGTGGTTTGAAGCTAGCTCAGGCAGCAATGTCCAAGAGACCTTCTATCTCCAATTAATCACCAAAAACCAGAGGTGGAACTGTGGTTCAAATGACAGAGTGGTAGACTTAAATTAAAAAAAAAAAGCTCAGGGATAGTTCGTAGGCTCTGAGTTCAAGCCTTAGGACACACACACACACACACACACACACACACACACACACACACACACACACACACAATATAATTTATGTACCACCAAAAATTTAGAAAAATATTTTTCTTTGTGTGTATGTGAATATATAGATATAAAGAAGCTGGGTGTTAGCCAGTCTCCAGTTGCTCATACCTGTTGTCCTAGCCACTCAGGAGGCTGAGATCTGAGGATCACGGTTCAAAGCCAGCCTGGGCAGGAAAGTCCGTGAGACTCTTATCTCCAGTAAACCACTAGAAAACCAGAAGTGGTGCTATGGCTCAAGCGGTAGGGCACTCGCCTTGAGCTGAGTTGCTGAGGGACAGCACCTAAACCCAGAGTTCAAGCCCCACGACCAACAAACAAACAAATAAACAAACAAACAAAAAAACCAGAAGTGGCACTGTTGCTCAAGTGGTAGAGTAGTCGTCTTGAGCTGAAGAGCTCAGGGACAGTACCCAGGCCCAGAGTTCAAGCCCCATGGCTGACAAAAAAAAAAAAAAAGAAAGAAAGATAGAAAGAAGGAAAGAAAGAAAGAAAGAAAGAAAGAAAGAAAGAAAGAAAGAAAGAAAGAAAGAAAGAAAGAAAGAAAGGCTGTGTGGTGTTGCATACCTGTAATCCCAGCACTCAGGATCCTACTACATATCATGAGGCCAGTGTGGCCTTGTATCAAATATTCAATTTAAAAAGGAAAAATAGAAAAGAAAGATAATACAATGAAAGTTTGGAATAGGGGAATTGAGGCTTTGTAGACATGAAGAGACATTGTCAGGAGTAGACCATGAGAGAAAGAGAGAAAGTGAATTTGGGTTAAGTTTTATAGGCATTTTTTTCCTTTAGGGAAATCATAAAAGAAGAACATAACCAATGGTAGAGTTTAATACATATATAAAAACATACAGTTTTGAGAAACAAAAATCATTGAATAAAATAATAAAGTCTTCTGGGTCTATTGCATTCATCTTCTAGGGAGATAATTCATTTAAAAAGACCAAGTAACACTACTTCACCAATGGTTTGTCATAGCCCTTAGCACATCTCAATTTCCTGGGAATTATATTAGGTTTAGGTTTTAGAGGCTCATCATTTGTAAGACTTTTGCAATTATCATTAGTATTACAATTATTATTTAACATGACAACATGGCTTTTGGGATTAATAATCAGTCAACTGACCTGGAAGATTGTCTGTGACAAATAGTCCCAGCCTGGCAGTGCCCAGAGCCTATTTCTGTTGGATATTTGTACAATATACTACTGTATTTATGTTTCTTTAACTCAAGGCTGGAGGGGAAAGAATTTCCTACCTTTGGAGCCTCCCCTCTCCAATTCTTAACTTTTCTCTTCCATAATTGTTTGTTTTCCCTAGCTACCTCTAAATTTGCTGTTTACTGAAGTCCTGCTGTGTTGTGATTACATGTGTCATGAAACCTAATCTCCTGGCAGAGCTGGTTTTAGCGTACTCAGTACCAGGAGAGGACACAGAATCAGAAATGCATCGAATCAGCTTCTACTGCATCAATTGGTCCCCTAGAGGGGAGTTGGGATCATTGGATAGTTCTATAATCCATGCCATAGGGTATCAGTCTATTAATTACAATTTCTTCAGGGGAAGCTTTGTTCTTCGGCTGCAACTTTCTTGCCTGCTAGTGGTAATGGCGTGAAATAGTCAAAGAAGTAGGAAAGTGGGGCAATGGTAGGGAAATAATAGAAGCAGGATACAAAGCTTGAAATAGTTTTAGGACAGCACTGCTGACTGTGAAACATGGTCCTCTGAGTGCAGTGTTGGACATGCTTTATCTGTCCATTCATCCATCTGTTCACCCAGATGGCAGAAAAAAACATTCTTAAAACAAAATAAAACATTGGGTATTACGTAGGAAAATTTGTAAGGTTAAATGTACCTAAGAAACACTGAATCCCTCAGTTTAGATGAAAAAGTCCCTCCAACAAGTGCAGAATGGTGGATACCTACACTGAGTATTTTCATGCCTGTGTGAAATATGTAACAAGAGAGTAAAAACTCAATGTCAGCCAATAGCTGCGATAAATTTTGTGTGAATGTATGAGCAGTCAGAATATCCAGCTCAGAGGTAAAAGAGGCACGTTTCCCGGTGATCGGGTTTGATTCATACTAGGCCATTTTTACTCGAAATACTACACTTAAGAGGAGAATTATAGACTGGGCATGGAGGACCAGGTGCATATAATGTGAGTGCTTGGAGCATAGGGCATAGCGGTTATCAGTAGGAGGGTAATGTTCTGGCCCTTTGCAAAAATGAAAAGTAAGATACTAAAATAAAATAGCTGGGAATGTGTCTTAAGTAGTAAACCCAAATTCCAATCCCAGTTTTCTCTTACCCCTAAAAAGAGAATTGTACATGAGACTGTATGGAAGTGGTTGGCATGTGATTCTGGGGGAGAAGGCCGACCAACTTTTCAGTTATGTGGAGAAAACTCAATGTTACTAAAACCTAAAGACTACTAAAGCTTATACTTCAGCGTTATTATTTATTTTATTCAATTCTTGAAACATTCTTATCAGGATGTCTTTTTTTTTGTCAGGAGTGTTGAACTCAGTGCCTTAGCATGGTTCCTGTTCCCTTTTACTAAAGGCTATCATCTTGAGCCACAGTGCCACTTTGGTTTTGGAGTGCTTAATTGGAGATAAGAATCTTCCAGGAACTTTTCTTCACTGCTGGCTTTGAACGTCTATCCTCAGATCTCAGCCTCCTGGGTAGCTAGAATTACAGGTGTAAGCCCCTGGCATCTAGTTGTTTTTTTGTTTTTTTTTTTGGGGGGGGGGTCCGGTCGTAGGGCCTGAACTCTGGGCCTGGGCACTGTCCCTCAGCTCTTCAGCTCAAGGCTAGCGCTCTATCACTTGAGCCACAGCACCACTTCCGGCTTTTTTTCTTTTTGCTTATGTGGTGCTGAGGAATCAAACCCAGGGCCTCAGGCATGCAAGGCATGCGCTCTACCACTGAGCCACCTTCCCAGCCCTGGCACCTAGTTTTATACTGTTTTTTATTAGTAAATATTGGTTGTATGAAGAAGCCATCATTGTGACATTTTCACACATGTATATAATGTATCCTTATCAATCTCATCTTTTATTATTTTCCCTTACTCCCTGCCCACTTCTTGGTTTTTTTTTTTTTTTTGGGGGTCCGGTCATGGGGCCTGAACTCTGGGCCTGGGCGCTGTCCCTCAGCTCTTCAGCTCAAGGCTAGCGCTCTACCACTTGAACCACAGTGCCACTGCCGGCTTTTTTCTTTTTGCTTATGTGGTGCTAAGGAATCGAACCCAGGGCCTCGAGCATGCAAGGCAAGCGCTCTACCACTGAGCCACCTTCCCAGCCCCCTGCCCACTTCTTAAAACAATGTCAATAGGTTTCATTATTATACATGTAAGTATACATGCAAGTAGTTTATTTCAATAGGTTTTATTATTGTATTTTTACACATGTGAATAATACTTGAACCATGTTAACCTTTGCATGCCCATTGTGTTACCTTTCCCTACTCCTGCTGGTTTCCTCCCTTCTTTGTCCCCCCCATCTCCTGCCAATGGAGCCTGTTTTACTTTCCAGATATTCTTTTATTTATTGGCAGTATTGAGATTTAAACTCAGATCCTAGACACTTGCTACATTGGAACTCAACCACTCTAACTGTGATTCTAGCCCTGCTTTTTCAAAGCTAGTTATTTGGGAGATGGAGTCAAATGAACTGTCCTTCAAAACACAATCCTCCAGATCCCAGCCTCGTGATTAGTTCAGATTTCAGGAATGAGCTACCTACCAGCACCTGGCCCTGTCATTCATTTTTTAAATTAATTTGTAAAATCAATGACACCAAGGGGCTTTAGCATGGTATTGCAGATATTCATATATTATATTTTGCTCAGAATGCCCCATTCTTTTGGCCTGCTCATTCTCCAGGAGGGTAGATGTTTAATAGGCAAAGGCTTCACTTCAAACATGCTGGCATTATTCAGCAGAGCCTTTTGCTAATTAGAGTAGACAATGTTAGACACACTTTTTTTTTGTTGGTGAAATAAGTCATATGTAAGGTAGATAGTTGGCTAGGAATTGTATAGGAATAAAATCAAGAAACTCAGGGAGTTCAGAAGTCTCCACAGTTGCAGCACTGCTCAGAAGCCACAGTACCCCTAGCCCTGGCCCTCCAGATTGCTTACTCTGATGACAAGACTAGGGAGTGCTGCCATGTTGTTTCCATGTTAGAGCATGTCTCCGTGCACAGTGCTGCGAGACAAAGACAAGCTTTTGTTTCTTATTGTTGATATCTGGTTCTTTTTGAGGGATGAAAGCAGAATTTGACTCATGTCTTGCTCTTTTTGTGATATACCATCTGTTATGAAGTTGTATATGTGTGGGATGTGCACATTTGTGTTTGTGAGCATCGTCACAATATTTATCCATCAATCTGCTAGCTGTTGAATGGCCAAATTACTCTACATCTGTTTACAAAAGGCATTTTTCTTCTGTGTGTGTGTGTGTGTGTGTGTGTGTGTGTGTGTGTGTGTGTAGTTAGGTAGGAAGAAGGAAGGGAGGGAAGTCATAGGAGAGCTTGAATTCAGGGCCTTGATGCTTTCTCTTGGCTGATATTTGCCAGTTAATTGGAGATGGAGGTTCATGAACTTTTCTGTCTCTACTGGCTTTGAACTGTGATCCTCCAACTCTCTGCCTCTTTGGTAGCTGAGATGATTGGTGAAGCCACCAATGCCTGGGTGCTGATGTGGTTCCACTACTACTGGTAGCAGCACTCCAAGCACATATGTGGCAGAATGCTAGGTCTGCATCCTATTTATGAGATTAACAAGCAAAGGGCTGCACTGATTGCTTCCATGAACCAGAGCACATGTGAGAATCTCATCATATGTGCAGAATAAAAAAAATTACAAAACAAGCCAGGTGCTGGTGGCTCATACCTGTAATCCTAGCTACTCCAGAGGCAGAATTTTGGAGGATTTTGGTTCAAGGCCAGCCAAGGCAGAAAAGTTTTCTAGACCCCATCTCCAAAAGTACCAGGAAAAACAAAACAGGTGCCAAGGTCTGGAGAAAGACCACCAAGTACTCTATGGTAGTGAGATGGTCAGCAATTGGGAATATTCCCACACAAGGAATTACAGGTAACAGGGTTCCTTAGAATGAGTTAAAACATCAGCATATTTTAAAATGTTATATTAGCAAAATAATCCCAAATATCATAAAGGGTTTAATGGTGATATTTCAAAATATAGGTATTTTGAAATGTTTAGGGATACAGAGGGAATTGAATACAAAGAAGATATTCTTTTTAAAAAATCACCATTTGTCAAGAAATGGAAAACCATGGAAAAATTGTATTAAGTGAAGATCCACAGAAACAAAGATTGCATGTTTTCCCTCACTTGTGGTAGCTAGAATGTGACTGTAAATCTATAGGTAAACACAAGGAAGTGGTTACAAATGAATTAACTGAAGTATAATCGCCTCTATGGAGAGCTCAAATCGTATATAATTCTTTAGAAAGACTAAGTCCAAGCCCGACAAAATAAATACCAAACAAATGCGCAGTCATTTCAAAACCAAGAGGAGCTACTCAATTTTCCACAGCAAGTAAAATATAAAAAACCCCAAAAGTCAAAGTTGGAGTACAAGAAGTAATGGTACACAAAAAAATATAACTAAAACAAAGCAAGCATGAAGCAAAAACAAGTTTGGGGTGTTTGACTAAAACATTCGACAGAAGTAACAAGTTGGATAATAGGATGAAGCATCTAAGGTTCTTTCAGAACTTCTACATCCTCAAATCAAGTTTAGATTTTAAGTAGAGTATCTTTAAGGTTAAATAATTTACTTTAAAGAAAGTAAAGGGAGAAACCAAACTTCAAGACAAGAAAAATGACAGCACTTATTCACTATAGTCATTTAAAAGTTCAGGAAAGGATGTACAACTGAGGTTCTAAGTCAGGTAGGGAAGGTGGTATTGTTGTTGTTGTTTTAAATACTACAAATCAGGTTCAAAAAATTAAGTAAATACCTACAGTCAGATATCTAAGTAGCATAATCAAATGCTGGATTTCAGCCTTCAAGGTAAATTATTTTTTCTTATCAGTCTATATGTTTCTAAATAGCTCTCATACCCAGAGTTTTCTCCCAAATACTAATTTTTCTACCCAATCATCTAAACACGGCCTTGTTGATCATGGTTGGGAGTCTTCTGAATGCTGAACGTGAATTGCAAACATTGTTAAAACTGTCTTCAAACTTGTCTCAAATAGATAAAACCATTCCCATAGCCTGGCCTGAATTTAAATTATGCCAAGTAAAGACTTTGTTTATTAAAACTCAGTTTTATATGCTGCCTTTTTCTTTTTTTGGAAGTTACAGAGATGTTGTTGGACTTGTTGGCACATGCTTTGAAAATGGGGGCTGTCCAATTTCAGGTGCATTTTCTAAAGGATCTCACTTTGTAGTAAAAGCAGGATAGTATCCATTGTTCGGCCCACAGTCTGAGGACTTAATCTCCAAGAGGCCTTCTGAGCTTTGTGTGTACTTACTAGGATCGGTTAAGAGCAATTGAAATTAGTACCACTGCAGCCTATCTTTCATCCAACTTTATATAAATTTATTACATTATCTATATTTGTCTTTTACTTTGATGTTTTTGTCTTGATTTAATTCTGCTCTGTTAAGCAGATAAAGCTTTATTACTTATTGATGGGCTGAGAGATTGATCTTAACCAAATGATTTAAACTGTAGAAATCTGGAAGTGTTCTGCCTTTCCTCAGTTCTTAGTTGAGATCTGGTAGCAAGGGCCTGGGTAAGATAGGTGATCTGTTTAATTCATGACCTAGCCGTTACTGGAGCTGCTCATTTCTGAGAAGCAGTGCCCTTCATAGGGCATACTTTATCAGAATCATATGTTTGAGTAAATTAATGCTCTTTCATTTTGTTCATGAAGACATTTATGTGCAAGGCACACAAAATACTCCTTTACAGGAAAATAGGAAATGTTTTGTTATGTATAAATGTTCTCTCTCTCTCTCTCTCTCTCTCTCTCTCTCTCTCTCTCTCTCTCTCTCTCTCTCTCTCTCTCTCTCTCTCTCTCTCTCTCTCTCTCTCTCTCTCTATGGTTCTGAGGTTTGAACTCAGGGCCTGGGTACTCCACAGTTCCACTTCTGCCTTTTTTTGGTGGTTTACTAGAGATAAGAGTCTCATGGACTTTTCTGCCCTGGCTGGCTTCTAACCTTGTTCCTTAGATCTCAGCCTCCTGAGTAATTAGGATTATAGGTGTGGCCCTCTGGTGCCCAGCTATAAATGCTCTCTTTAATTCATTGTTTCTTATTCACTGCTCAAGTCATTTCTTTCCCCCACGACTCTTCTTTACAGCTCCTTTCAGTCATCATGTTACATACCAAAGGACAATCTTCTGCTTTTGTCTTTAAAACTTATCTCCAACAGTCCTTGAATCATGAAAGATATCTTGACATATTTATCTTCCTTTAGAAAAACCTTCTACATGTATTATTATTTTTGACTTTTGTGTTTATGTAGTAGACTTAAATTGGGTGTGCTTGTGGGGACAGTATTATGTTTTGATCTATATATGCATTAGCGAACTATTTGAGCAAGCTAATTTACATTTCACTTGATCAATTTATTATTTTGGAGGAGAAAACATTAAGACACCTTTGCCTATCTTGATATCACATTTTTCTAAACTGTTGCCATCTGTTCTTTTTGTCTTCTCCTTTATTAACAGTGTCTTTAAAAATCTAATATCTAGCCAGCAATGGTGACTGGTACCTGTAATCACAATTACTCAGGAGGCTTAATGCTGAGGATCTCAGTTCAAATCCAGCCCAGGGAAGGAAAGCCCATGAGACTCCTATCTACAATTAACCACTAGAAAGCCTGAAATGGAGCTGTAGTTCACTGTGGTAGATTGCTAACCTTGAGCACAAAAGCTCAGAGAGAGGGTTGAAGCCCTGAATTCAAGCCCCAGTACCATCACACAGACACACACACAGACACACACAGACAGACAGACAGACAGACAGACAGACACACACACACACACACACACACACACTCCAATATCTAAATATGGCAGTTCTTCAAGCCCAGCCCAAGAAATTTCTTTCCCACACTTTCTCTAGGATATTATTAATCCATTGATTTTTGAGTTCCCATCTTTTGCATAGTTCTTTTAGTGTCAGACCCTGATATCTAACTACCTGCTTGACAAATTCACATGATGCTTCATATCTTAAATTCAACATGCTTGAGAATAAATATTAGCCCATTCTCCCCACTCAGCATAGACCACTATTACTCAACCTCATAACTGTTTATTTTCTCTTTGTGACTCTGTCTCTCTCTGTCTCTGCCTCTGTCTTTCTGTCTATCTTTGTCTCTGTCTCTCTTTTGGTTGGTCATGGGGCTTGAATTCAAGGACTGGACACTGTCCCTGAGCTTTTTTGCTCAAGGCTAGCACTAGATCACTTTGAGCCACAAAGCCACTTCCAGTTTTCTGGTGGTTCTTTAGAGATAAGAATCTCATGGACTTTCCTGCCTGGGCTAACCTAGAATCAAGATCCTCAGATCTCAGCCTTCCGGGTAGCTAGGATTACAGATGTGAGCCACCTGTGCCCAGCCTCTCCTTTTCTTTTGAGTAAGCAACTAGGCCTTTAAATTTGGAGCCATTTAGATTGATTTATCAGACAGATTAAGTTGTTTAGAAACAATAGGGAAAAAAAAGAAGAAAGACTTTAAAAACTCATTATGATTTAATCAATAGGTAAATATTTCTTTTACTTGTGGTGAAAAAGCTTTCATTTCAACACCAGCACTTAGTGGAGAAATTCATTTATCATCCATCTTTTGAAAGGATTCAGAGAGACACTACATAATTCTTACAACCTCTTTGGGGATATCAAAAACCTCTGCTCTCAAGATGTCAGCTCATTATTTAAAAATATCTGTTACCACTGCTGCATGTTTTGTTTAAGAATGCGATTTTCATTCATCAAATCACTCTCTGTGGGAGTTCAGTTTTCATATTCCTCTGCTTGGATTATCGTCTATTTTCTTTCCCAAATGCTCATGACCAAGTCTTACTAGGAATTCAGAACCTCCCCCATATTTGTACATATACTCTGAATTTGTTTTTTTATTTTTTTGGGGGGGGGAATCCAGTTGTAGGCCTGAACTCTGGGCCTGGGCGCTGTCCCTCAGCTCTTCAGCTCAAGGCTAGTACTCTACCACTTGAGCCACAATGCCACTTCCAGCTTTTTTTTTTCTGCTTATGTGGTGCTAAGGAATCGAACCCAGGGCCTCATGCATACAAGGCAAGTGCTCTACCACTGAGCCACCTTGCCAGCCCCCTGAATTTATTATATATCTTTCAGTTGCAGTATGGTTGAATAGCTTTTGGAGTTTTTGGCATGGTTAAACTCCCTCCTCTCGGATCATTTCCACATCTTGGCCACGCTTTGTACCACCTGGACTTTCCAGTGGTGAATACTGGTTGGGCTACATATACCTGGTTCATGTCAAGCCAATCATGTTTTGTTTTTAGAGAATTTAAAATTTGGATTGAGCACAGTTGGTACTTCTCCATGGGTCCCTTAAAAAAATAACTGGTATTATTAGGGGTTTTCTATTTATATCAGCCAAAGCAGGGAGGCCCGTCTGGAGAGGGAAAAGCAGCAGCAGTAGCACAGTGGGAAGCAGAGATGGAGGTGAAGAGCTAAAGTAACTCCATTTTGAGATTAACCCCACCATCTTGTGCTGGGCTGCCCTCAGAATAACCCCAAGAGAAAGAAAAAGAACAATTCTCGGTTGCCATGCACCTTGTCCACCCTTAAGAAACAGAACAATTGCCCACGTGTTCCAGGAACAGAACATAATGAACCGTCAAACGTGGACCAATGGTTCAGAAAAAGGGCAGTGCGGTTAGGGTGGACTCAAACCTCGGTACATGGGCCAATAAAAAATGACTATGCAATCTTTATGAATGTTAACCAATCACGTAGCTGCTTGTCTGGAAATCCCCTAAACGTGCTTGTTAAAAGCTGTGCTGATTTTGTGCTCGGGGCCTCTTAGCATCACCGGTTACCGAGTGTACGGAGGACCAAGCTCGAGCTTGCAAATACACGACTCTTTTGCTGTGTGCATTGGTCGTGGTCTCTGGTGGTCTTTCGGGGGTTCGGAGTCCGTACAACAGAGGCACAATAGCTGCTGTGGGACCTGATAGTTTTCGTCTTCCATTGTACATCCTTGTGAGCCAGGCTTCGGTTCCTTCTTTGGGTTCCATGAGAAACTCTGATATTATGATAACAAACATGCTTGTGTTGCTTTGGCCAGTTGGAAAGATATTTTACTTCTAAGCAAAAGAATTGTGGATAGGATTACATGCAGCTCATCTCAATAAGTGCCTGTATATTTTAAAAATCTAAATATATATGTAATCTACAGATATCTATATATCTAGAGATATACATATATTGAAGAAAGAGTCCTGAATGACAGCTATTACCTCTCTTCTCAATGAGAACAGCACTGGATTCACAGACACTGTTTAATTGAATCCATTAAACAAACAACAACAAAACATTAGAGAATAAACTAAAGAAAAAAGGAAAGAAAAAAAAACAGAAAAAAAACCCCAAACAAAAGAAAATGCTTGAGGTCTGACAAAAACAATCTATTTCCTTTTGTTGTTGTTTTTGATTTCTGTACCCTTTGACTTGTGTAGAATTTTGTTCGATTTGGGGAGGGGAGGGAGAGCACAGAAACAGTGGGACAAAAGGTGAAACCCACTAGATATTAGGTTGGAAATGATATAACTTTGTAGGGTTGGAATTTGGGACCGGAAAACCTGGAGAGAATGGGGGGAGGGGTGACACTGTTCAAAAGGAAATGTACTCATGACCTGAATTATGTAACTGTAATCCCTGTGTACATCACCTTTATAATAAAATTTTTAAAAAATGTTTTTCAGAATTGTCAAAAAAAATAAAGAAAACCAAAACAAACCACAAAATACTTGAGGTCTAACACAATCTAGAATTTTATTTTGGGATACTGGTCTAATAAAAATATTTTAAAGCCCGGTATTGATGGTTCACACCTATAATCCTAGCTACTCAGGAGGCTGAGATCTGAGGAAAAGTCAGACAGAAAAGTCCATGAGACTTTTATTTCCAATTAACCACCAGAAAACCAGAAGTGGCTAAAGTGGTAGAGTGCTTGTCTTGAGCTGAAGAGCTCAGGGACAGAGTCCAGGCCCAGACTTCAAACCCCACGACCAAAAAAAAAAAGAAGTTTTAAAGTTTTTTATAGTTCCATTTTTTTTGGTCTTGGTGTCTTTGGGCAAAACACTAAACTGACTTAAAGCTTTTTATTTCCTTTTTCTCCTATCTAAAGTGGGTAGATGTTGCTGCCAAAGACTGTTGTAAAAATTGGCTAGAGATTGTCTAGTGCCTAGCATGCAGTTCCCATCAGAATCAGATGTTGCAACTGATACTCTACTAGTGGCCTTGATGTCCGTGGATGCAAGCGCCAAGAAAGCAGGCTTCAGGCAAGGTTCTACCCTGAGTTATGGTTTCTCCACTCTACCTTTTACATCTTTCACCCCTTGCTTCTTGGTAGGCTGTGCTCTTCTACCGAGGAGCAATGAATCCTCGTGTCAGGTTTTGTGCGCACTGAGGAGGACTGGCCTGGGGTCAAGTAGTCCTCGCTGGAAACGCCTTGCTTCTAGCTGGATTCCTTCTCATCCCAGACCTTTGAGGCAGGAAGCTGGGGGTGATGGTCACCTGCTGAGTTATAAACACTTCCTGCAGCAGAGGTAGTGAAAGGCGCAAAGCTCCAAACGAAAGCTGGAGGCTTTGTCCTAGAAGTCAGATGAAAAAGCTAGTGGACACATGAGCCCCATAGTTCATGTAATTTTTTCTTACCTTAGAACGAACTGTTAAAAAGTACCCCAGTCAAAATGGAGCTGGAAGGTTTCTCCAAATTGTAATTATGTATGAGCCATTACAATTATTTCATAAGCTTTCATAGTCTAGGTCTTGATGTAATTTTGAAAAATGGATCCTGAGAAATATTTTATTCTCATTTCAAATTTGACTTGAACAAAATGTTCTTGATCTCTTCTGTTTTCTTTTATGGAGCTCTATACTTTAGAGTATGCTAAGGAAATGAGATTTTGGAGATGTTTGAATTAAAAAGGAGAACTCTGCATAGTATTGCATTTATCTGGATGTCTTTAGATTCTTTTTATTATTCCTTCAGCTCAATTATTTCTTCAAGAACTTTGTTCTCCCAGGATTTGTCTTCATTTTTATTTTATCTTTTTTATTCTTTACAGAGATGAGTTTCTGGACATAATGAAAGCCCTTGATATCTAGTAATAGTCAGACCACATTTTGAAAAGTAAGATTTCTTGTGTAGTTTAGGTATTTAGCTTAATGGTATAAAGTACCAATCTAGTTAGTGTTAGTATACAAATTAATGTTCTAATAGTGACACTTTCTTGTTCTTATTTTAATATTTCTAGTAAAAATGCAATAGTTGCCTCATTGATTTCTTTCATATATTTTGCACTTTATTTTCTCCTAGTATTATTTAAGGTAATCTTGATTTTAACTTTTAAAGTTGTGATTCACAGTAATATATCTTATACTGTGGCAATATGTCTTATACTTCACAAAGACACACACACATATGAAACAAACTCCACAAGACAATCTGTGCCTTGTTTAGGTACTCTTCATTTCCCTTCCATTCTGCTTCATTATATAAGTTGAATGTTGAGACTCCTATAAATAATGTTATAAACAGTGGATGTGTTTCAACTGCATAATTTGAAAATAATTGTTAGTATGATACTTTCTCACTAGTGATAAAGTACTCCATGGTTTCACGACTGTGTTCCCAAGATTTTTGTCTTCTTGTGAGGCAAAATTAACTCATATTCCTATTTCTCTTCAAAAGGCATTATAGAAAATAAAATAACATGAAAAAGTTCCCCTTAATTACTTACAGTTGAGAATCCAGTTACATACCAAGTGAGCAAGCAGTCTAACTAATATAAAACATGCAAAATATTGTGATTTAGTTATTTAGTCTGTTTTATACCCACCTGAGATGCCAGGTCCCTGTTTTGACTGTGATGAATCATTTTTCCACATTTGCCAAGTAAGGTCCATAGTTTACATATATCTATTGAAATTATATATGATGAACATGGTATCTCTAATGTATTATGTCCAATGACTAAGAGGAAATAAAATTTAAATTATGCACATTTTTAATTTATCGGTACCAAACCATTTACATGTCTGTGTTGTACTTGTTTGTTTGGTGCTCCACCACTTGAGCCACACTTCCATCCTGGTTTTCATTGGCCACAATATGTTATTTTTGAGACCTGCCTATCTGTAGTAATGTAAAAGTTCTTTCAGTTGTCATAAAGAAATAAAACAAAAGGCAAAAAAATAGATCAAGTTGTATTTTAAGGTATGAGAATTTAGGGCCAAGGGGGGAGGGGTAGGTGAGTGAAGGGGGAAGTGGCAGGGAGTATGAACTCAAGAATTGATTGAATATATCACAGAATTAAGAAAAATAAGGGAAGGGGTTGGTTGAAGGGAGTGACACAGATCAAGACGCATTGTATCCATAAACAGCTTTGCTAAATGGTGACTCCTTTCCACAACTACTTAGATACTAAAAATATTTTTAAAAGATTTGAAAATATTATGTTTTTGTAAATATTATTTTGCTCTCATAAGAAATTGATAACATTTGAATCCAACTATTAGCACACATTTGGTCTCTTAAGCAAAACCAATAGAAATATGTCAATAAATTTGCTTTTGTTTACAAATTTAAGGTTTACAACAACTCTAAAATGAGAAAAGTCTAAATGTATTTATCTGTGCTTCTAGTTCCCTTCTTTTCTTCCTCCTTTCTCTCCATCTCCAGCTGTTTACATCATTAGAGGTTTGGTTTGTTGTATCAATACTGGGGCTTAAACTCGGGGCTGTCCCTTAGCTTTACTGCTCAAGGCTGGTTTTTACCACTTAAGCCACCATTTCACTAAAGGCTTTTTACTGGTTAATTAGAGATCAGAGTCTCATAGAGTTTCTGCCTGGGCTAGCTCTGAACCATAATCCTCAGATCTCAGCCTCTAGAGTAGGTAGAATTACAGTTGTAAGCCATTGGTACTGGACTGGACCATACCTTTTGAAAGATCTATGAGCCATTATCTACCTATTTAAATAATTTGTTGATGGTACTGTCCATGGAACACATTCTATAGACGAGTCAGTACATAATCTAATGCAAGGACACATTGCTGCCTACAATTTGCAGCCTTTGCTAGTGAGTTTTGATTTGGAGTTTAGACTTGATAGTGTCTATAGTTTAGACTGTATAGCTATTGCCTCTAATGCTAATACTTCACTTTCAAGGATGATTGCCCATCCATCTTCCTGAAGTGCCCACCAGGGCCCACAGATAAATTCTGTGAATGTTGCACAGAATGCTGCATTTAAAATCACTGGATTGAAAATCTGCCTTCCAAATTCAGTGAAAATCTGTTATTTATTACTTTTGTGATTTTTAACGGTCAAAAATCTTATATCAGTTATACAAAAGATCACGGACTTCCTTAGAAAATACTATATAAATGAATTATATTAAATAATCTTAATATGCTTAACTGTTTTGTTTGTTTTGTTATATCTTTTGAGACAAAGGTCTGATTGTATAGTCCAAGCTGGTTTGAACTCTTTAGGTAGCATAGGCTGGCCTTGAACTTGAAATCCTCCTGTCTCCAACTCCGAAGTGCTAGGTTTATAGTAATGCATGACCATGTCTGTCTTATCTATTTATTTATTTTTTACTTAGAAATCAATGTTTGTCTTATGAATTTAAAAAGTTTAAAAAATGATTAAAAAACTCTATGCTTTTGTGATTGCATGTTGCATGAGTTGAACATCAAAGTTTGGACTACATTTTTGTAAAGAAATGTAAAACTCAGTATTTCACAACAAATACATCGGTTTTCCTCCCAGCATTACCAGACAAGTAAGACATGGTATGTGGAGGGGTAGGAGTAAAGGAATGTGTGTACAAAAGCTGAAGCCAAAAAGAAAACAGAATAAATAAAAACTCATAATGCTTTTCCTTCACTTAAAAATTCCATTGAAGTTATTCCTAAAGTAATATTTACTTCACAAAAATTCATTCATGGAAACATTTGTACATGGAAACAGGGTTGGGAGATTGAGAAAACTCAATTCTAACTATAAATAAATAAATAAATAAATCTTTGCATGAACTAGTGTTCACTTTTGAATTAACCTGGGCAAATTTAGCTGGTTATTCTATTTTTTCTTTCTTCCTTTTTGTTTTTGTCAGTTGTGGGGCTTGAACTGGGTACTGTCCCTGAGCTTTATTGCTCAAGGTTCTATTACTTTGAGCCACAGCACCACTTTCCACTTTGGGTTTTCTTGGGATTAATTGGAGTCAAGAGTCTCTCAGACTTTCCTGCCTTGGTTGGCTTCAATATGATCCTTACATCTCAGCCTCCTGAGTAGCTAGGATTATAGGCATGAGCCACTGGCACCTGGCACTTTCTTCCTTTTTAAAAAAATAGCTTTTAAAGGTTAACAATGTATGTCTCCCAGGTTAATACAATGTGAACACATGTCAAATATTTTACTGAACTCATTCATTAATTATAGGAGAAAGTTATCAAAGGAGGTCTGAGAATTTGAGAAGTTTTGTATACACACTTTTAATTTCATAAAGAAATATTTGGATCTGATTTCTCAGTACAGACTTTACCTTCAGGGTTATCTGTTCCACCAGACAGAACTTAACCTTTGCCCTTAAGGACCTGTATAATAGCCTAGTCAACAGGAGTCAAACACTACACTGAAATAACATTCAGAAATTTATTGACCTTATTTTCAAATTCTGAACAACTTTTGGGGTTTTGTATTCTTTTTTATCCATAACAAATTGTTGAAAAAATTAGCTTTCAGGAGCTGGGAAGGTGGCTCAGTGGTAGCGTGCTTGCCTTGCATGCCTGAGGCCCTGGGTTCGATTCCTCAGCACCACATAAGCAAAAAAAAAAAAAAAAAAATTAGCTTTCAGGGCTGGAAATGTGGCTTAGTGGTAGAGTGCTTGCCTAGCATGCATGAAGCCCTGGGTTGGATTCCTCAGTACCACATAAGCAGAAAAAGCCAGAAGTGGTGCTTTAGCTCAAATGGTAGAGTGCTAGTCTTGAGGAAAAGAAGCTCAGGGACAATGCCCAGGCCTTGAGTTCAAGCCCCAGGACTGGCAAAAAAAATTAACTTTCATTGGTTTTAAGGGGAAATTTCATTGACATATTTCCACCTATGTTTGTACTGTATTCCAATGAATTTTACCTCCTCTCTTACTACTTTCCCCCCTTCCTAAACAAATCTCAGGAGGTTTCATTATTGTTTTCATATTTCATAGTTGCAAACAATCGATTCCAACTATATTTAATTTCCTTCACTCACCTTTTTTAGCCAACCTCATCCATCTAGTACCAAGTCTCTGACAGTCGATTTCTCTTTCACTGATTGCTCTTTCTACTGTTCAACAGCTTTCTTTGTGGTTCTTTTTTCTATTTCATTTCTTTCTTTTTTTTTTTGTCCAAAACTGGGACTCAAACTTAGTATCTGATGCTTTTCCTCATTGGCTGGTGTTCTACTAGTTGAGCAATGCCTCCAACTCCTCTTTGTGGTTTTTGATGCTGTTGTCATATATACTTGCAATGTATTTCAACATTATTCTCTTTCAATATTTCTCTTTCCATTTCTCTTCCCCTTCCCCTTCCTATGTAATCCCTTATTCAGATTCACATTTTATGTATAGTCATAAATGTGTGTGTGTGTGTGTGTGTGTGTCTGTGTGTGTGTGTGTATACAGATGGATATTTAATTTTCCCAACATCTTTTGTTGAGGCTTTACTGAACGTTGTGTTAAGTGCTTTGTCAAAAGTTGTCTGGATGTAGGTGTGCAATATTATTCCTGGCTCTTCTACACTGTGCCGTTGGTCTTCAGGCCTGATTTGTGATGGAGCTTGGGTTTCCTTTTCAAGGTGGCAACTTTTCTATCTCTCTCTGGGATGCTGGGGAACACAGAATGTCTTAGTTTCTGCCATCCAGTTTCTAACAGCAGCTGCATTTCCACTTCTCAAGTCCCAGAGCTGGAAGGAAAGTCTGTGGTTTGTGTATATTCCCTCTTGTTAGCCTCAGTAAACCCTTTCAAAATATATCCATACTTAGCTTCCCTCCACCTCCAGTGCTGCCACCTGCATCAGTAAGTGTCAGAGACTCCAAGAAGGTGGCTTTAAAATAAAGACCAGCTTTGATTTGCCCAAGAATGAATGAGTAGTTCTTCAAACCTGACTATACAAACCAGCTCAAAGAGAATCCATCCTACTGACAAGTTCAAGGAATGGAATTGAATCGAATTTCTTTTTCCTGATTAATCTGGTTATTTCTACTATCCCTAAGGACATATAAAAGAATTTTCTTGATTTGAGTAGAACAATATTTCTTTGCTTTATAATTCTATATAGTTATTTCTAATGCCCCCAAGAAAATAGAAAAGAACTGCTTTAATTTAAATGTGTTATGGATGTTCTTTTATACTTTTAATTCTCAAAAATTTCCATTGTATAAATAGTAATAACTCACTTTCCGCAGAGTTGATTTCCCTAATGTACATGTGACACTTCAGAGAATCTGAAATGTGCTGTTGCTTTTGGCTCAATTTTTGTTGTCATTTTTTGTTGAGTATCTCAGACTGGTCTAGAACTTGTGACCTTTCTTTGCCTCAGATTTTGAAAGCTATATTACAGGTATGTAATATACTTGACAAGGCTTATTTTATTTATTTATTTATTTTTTGGTCAGTCACGGTGCTTGAACTCTGGGCCTGGGCGCTGTCCCTCAGCTCTTCAGCTCAAGGCAAGTGCTCTACTGCTTGAGCTACAGCACCACTTCCGGTTTTCTGGTGGTTTATTGGAAATGAGAGTCTCACAGACTTTTCCTGATAGGGCTGGTTTTGAATCATGATCCTCAGATCTCAGCTTCCTGAGTAGCTAGAATTACAGGCATGAGCCACCGGCGCCAGGCTAATGCTTAATGTTTTTAAGCAATATTATTTATATTTCTAGCGAGGAAGTCCTCTGTGCTAACTTGTGAGAATTACAGCAATGTACCATTGACAGAGTGATACAAACAACAGGAAATTATTTTCACATAATTCTGGAGTCTGAAGACCAATGTGTCAACAGATCTGCTTTGTTGTGGAGGTTTACAAGTGGACATAGTCTCTCCATGTCTTCATATGTTTTATTTTCTCTATGCTAAAATCACACTGATCTGATTGAAGAAGGGGCCACTCTTCTGTCTTCACTTTATCTTAATTACCTCTTTGAATATCATGTCTTTAGTACAACGGCCTCAGAATATGTCTGTACAGACTAATGCTGAAGAGTGAGTTTATGCTACCATCTTGCATGTCAAGGTTTTGAAATAATTTTGGAATACAGTGCCCAGACTGGGGAAGCCTTTCCCTTCAAGGTGTCCTTTAGGATTGAGATGTGTTTTCACCTCGGTTAAGCAAATGAGGTAAGTACATACATTTTCATCAAAATAAGAAAGTTGCATTAGCAGTAATTCATTTTCTGCAAAAGTTTACTATTTTGTTTTTGTCTTGGTTATGTTTGTCCATTTGAAACACTAACTCAGGAAATGACCCACATAAAATCAATTTCAGTTTGTGAAAGTAGTCGTTTTCTTGGTTAAGTAGAAAATCTAGAAGGCTTTTGTAGCTGAGGACAATAGGCTAAATCAATGTAGAAGAAAATAGTTGAGATTTTTTAAGCTGCTAATTGAAGCTTTCAGTGTTTGTTAGTTTTCTGGTGGTTTGGGGCTGAAATCTGTTCTTTTTTATTTTCCTTTGTCAATGATGTTCACCATGGCAACTTAAACAAATGTCCCCTCACAAATATTTTCATGTCAAGTGCCTGAGTACCTTTTAAAGGAAGGTTGACAACCTGGTTAGGAGTGGGTGCTGGGAAAATGAATGAAAAGTATTTTGCTTTCTTCATAATTGTTGTGTGTGGCAGGAGATGAATAAATTATTGAGAAGAGAAGTAGAGAGTGAAGTTTAGGGGTAAAAATTAATTTGATTTTCAAACTAAGATATTACTATTAAATATGCTGGGGAAATGTTTTCCTCTTATAAAACCTCATTGTCTTGGATCTGAAATTTTTATCAGCGTTTTATCCATTCAATGTCATGGACGACTCTGGGGTAGAGATTCATGGTATGAACCTAGTCAGAACTGATTCAGTGAATTCTATTTGGGTAGAGACACACATTTCTGGGGACTATGTTGGGAATGTACTAATGTGGAACTTTGAGCTCATCAGCCAATCTCTTGGGACCTCCTTTACTTTCTCCTTATCAAGAGCGGATAGGACAGAGCAGCCTCACACACATACTGTAATAAAAAGAAATGTATCTAGATATCTATATTTACATATAAATTAAATATAATCTATTATAACATCCTACATATTTATATATAAATATATAAGTATATAGTAGGTATAATATTATAAATATGTACTATATATTTATATATAAGCATAACATAAATAAACAATGTATTATAAATATATACATATATATCAATATATACATGCCATGACCCTATCCAGAGATTATAATTTAATAGCTGGATTGAGTGACACCTAGACTAAATGTAGAATTTTTTTTTTTTTGGGTCCGGTCGTGGGGCCTGAACTCTGGGCTTGGGCACTGTCCCTCAGCTCTTCAGCTCAAGGCTAGCGCTCTACCACTTGAGCCACAGCGCCACTTCCGGCTTTTTTCTTTTTGCTTATGTGGTGCTGAGGAATCGAACCCAGGGCCTTGAGCATGCAAGGCAAGCGCTCTACCACTGAGCCACCTTCCCAGCCCCTAAATGTAGAATTTTTTTAAGAATTCAAAATTTATTTTTAATATCTAGGCAGAGTTCCAAATCACCACATTCATTGATCTCAAAGACTGCTTCCAGTTTTGTCTCTTTAAGGCACTTATCTACAAATTGACTTCAGCAGGACCTGGCTCTGATAGGAGTGTTAATTTCAGTCCCTTTGCTTTAAAATGTATGTATCTTTCTGTGCAGGACCCAAGAAAGAAAGGCATTAGCTTTTCATTAAAGGAACTTAATGTGTCTTTATTCCCAAGTATCCTGAATCACCAACCCCAAAATGGTTTCCTGGTTCTGTGGAGAAGGTATAATTTTTATTTTCAAAACACATTGGCTTTCAAACCATGTTACTGATTAAAAGGTTGATTAAAGGACTTGCTAGCTTCAATAATTATTTTTAATGTGTGTGGAAAGGGTCACGATAAAACTCATGGTCTCTCGGCTGACTATTCAATTGTGTTGGTATGGGAGGAAAGTTTTCTCTCTAGAATAGTGAAATCTTTTCTTTCTTTTTTTCATGGGGCCTGAACTCTGGGCCTGGGTGATGTCCCTTAGCTCTTCAGCTCAAGGCTAGCACTCTACCACTTGAGCCATAGCACCACTTCCGGCTTTTTCTGCTTATGTGGTGCTGAGGAATCAAACCCAGGGCCTCATGCATGCAAGGCAAGCACTCTACTACTGAGTCACCTTCCCAGCCCCATAGAATAGTGGAATCTTATGCTTGACCACACATTAGAATTGCTTGGAAACACTTCCAAATCTTCCCTTCTCTCCCTTCCCCTGCCCTCCTATCTCCTCTTCCCTTCCCATCCCTCCTCTTTCTTTGCTTACTAACTTCCCAAGAAATATTCTAACAAATCTGAGCAAATGTTGAGAATGGCTTGCTGTAAAAGGAAATTGTATGAACAAGATATATTGAGAGGGCTGGGAAGGTGGCTCAGTGGTAGAGCGCTTGCCTTGCATGCATGAGGCCCTGGGTTCGCTTCCTCAGCACCACATAAGCAAAAAGAAAAAAGCCGGAAGTGGCGTTGTGGCTCAAGTGGTAGAGCGCTAGCCTTGAGCTGAAGAGCTGAGGGACAGTGCCCAGGCCCAGAGTTCAGGCCCCATGACTGGACCCCCCCCCCAAAAAAAAAGATATATTGAGAAACTGGTTAATGGTGAAATGCTGTGAGCATGTTCATCATCACCATGATTAGAAACCATATATTCTGTCCCAGCAGATAATATTGTAAAATCAGATTTCTTCTTTTTTTTTTAATAGAATTGCCATAGTGAGGGAAGTGCCTTGTTCTTTGAATGTGCGGGAAATGTGTGTGTGTGTGTGTGTGTGTGTGTGTGTGTGTGTGTGTGTGTGTGTGTGTGTTTTCTGAAGGTGGCAATATGATGAGTAAATTCTAGAATAGTCTTTTCATGGACCCCTTCCCCTCCTTTGAAGATGATCGAACAGTAAAAGGAGAATAAAACATAGTTTTTATTTTACATTTTAGGAAGATGAATTTGATGGTCATATTGCAATTCAGAAAGACTCAATGAAGCATGCCTTTGATGTTTCTGGAAAACTTTCTTCTGGTGGGTATAAAAGTGCATTTTAGCACGATCCCAGTGTAGATAGATGGTGACACTCAGTGTTATCCTAAGGTACTCAGAGTCTCAACACTGTAGCATGAAATGGGGGCTCAATTATCATTCTGCAGGTTGGTTCCTATCCCCAAAGTCTATGAATCATTATCAAACAAGAAAATCAAGTAATTAAGCTCTCTGGCCTGAATCTGATTTTTACTGTCAACCTTCAGCATGAAAAGGTATTCACTCATATGGCTGGTTAAACTCTTTAATAATGAACTTGGATCAGGGAAATGATTTGCTAATGCTTTTACAAATATAGGGACTAAGGCAGCTAATTTCCAACCTACCACACATTCAAAATCCACTTGTTTTCTGTGGCGTGGACAGAAAGCCAAAATCAACATAGGAAAAGAATGTCAGAGTGTTAATAGAAGTACATTTAAAAAAAATGTTGCCTTCACAAATTCCATCTGAGCTCCTCTCAGATGGCTCAAAATCATGTTGAAAATTCTACAACCTGCAGTCAGTTGATTTTTATCCTTAAAAACCACACAAAACAAACAATTATTTAGAATGCTATAATTGGTTTAATTTCATAAGCTTGACAGAGAACTTGAACTACAATTCAATCTGCAGTCTGAATTAGCACCATCCGAATACAGAGAGATTTCTATTTATGTGCACAAATTAGTTTTGTTAACATACATAGGTAAAATACGGTTACTTGTACTTGATAATAGTTTTGATGAACCCACCTGGGGATTAAACTTATTTTGATTAATTGGTGGGGCAGGATACAGGTTGGACACCGCTCAGTTCCAGAGCCTTGGCAAAATTAACCTCCAGTGGCTTGCCAGTGCCTTTGGTGAGCCTCAGGGATCGGATGCAACCTCGGAACCTAACGTTGGTGGTCAGGCCAAACTGGTTGAGGCCATCTGAAAAGACAAAACAAGAGGTTAGTCCTTCCCTCCCTTCTTTCCTCCATCCTTCCTTTCACTCACTCTTCCTTTCTTCCCTTCCCTTCCTCCCCTTCCTCTCCCTCCCTCGCTCCCTCTCTCTATTCCTCCCTCCCTCCCTTCCTTTCTTTCTTCCTTCCTTCTTTCCTTTTTTATTTTTCTCCATCTCTCTCTTCTTTCCTTCTTCCCTCTCTCCCTCCCTCCCCTTCCTTCCTTCCTTCCTTCCTTCCTTCCTTCCTTCCTTCCTTCTTTCCTTCCTTCCTTCCTTCCTTCCTTCCTTCCTTCCTTCCTTCCTTCCTTCCTTCCTTCCTTCCTTCCTTCCTTCCTTCCTTCCTTCCTTCCTGCCTGCCTGCCTGCCTGCCTTCTTTCCTTCCTTCCTTCTTTCCTTTTTTCTTTTTCTCCCTCTCTCTCCTTTCCTTCTTCCCTCCCTCCCTCCCTCCCTCTCTTCCTTCCTTCCTTCCTTTCTGCTTTTTCAGTATTGGGAATGTAACACCAGAGTCTTGCCCATGCTAGGTTGGTGCTCTATCACAAATTGATATTTCTTATCCTGTAGGATTCAGTTTTGAAATTCTGCTTTATTATAAAATGCTAAAAGCATATGTCAAAGTCAAGTGTAATCTTGAGATTAAATTGAAACCCTGTCAAATATAAAGCTACTGATTTTCTTTATAGCTTTACTAACAGATTTTCAGAGAAATATCAACTTTCATTATGGGTTATGGAATATTGAAGTATCTCGAATTATGATATCCAAGAATTAAAACACCCAAGAAATAATTTGATGTAGAATGAATAAATGGACAGTTGTAACTTAAATCTATAAAATATTTAATTAAATAGGCCAACTGAGCGAGCATTTCAAATATGGAATTAGGATCTGGCTTTTAAAGTGCAATTTTATCTTTTTCCGACATTGCAAAAATAATTTAAAAATCCTGAGCATTAAGTTGGTTAGAAGGTCACAGAACATTTGCAATAGGCCTACTTGGTAGTAACTAGTCTATTTACTAGACTGCAACCAGAGTCCTTCCTAATACCATGGGGCTTATAATGACTGAAAGAAGACTTCTTAAAATCTAGAAGAGGGCTGGGAATGTGGTTTAGTGGTAGAGTGCTTGCCTAGTATGCATCAAACCCTGGGTTCAATTCCTCAGTACAATATAAAAAAAAAAGGCTGAAATGGTGCTGTGGCTCAAATGGTAGAGTGCTAGCCCTGAGTAGAAGAAGCTTAGGGACAATGCCCAGGCCCTGAGTTGAAGTCCCAGGACTGGAAAAATTAATTAATTAATAATTTTTTTTAATCTAGAAGAAATTTTGGACAATGGAGCTATTAAGTGCGCTCATTAATTTTGTATCTTTTTCTCTGACCACTGCTGCTAAATACTACATTATGCTTTGTTTGATACACAGAGGAGCCTTATAAAAATGTAGACAAAACTGTTGTCAAAGTGAAGAAAGACCATCCCAGGAATCTGTTTTTGCAGAACTTACTAAGATGCATTGGGCTTATTTCTCAGCAAATTGGCCACTCCCATTTATGTATGTGCTATTTAACTCCCTGTGGTTAAATATGTTATATTTAATGTACTGGGAAGGATTCTGAATGCAGAATTATTGCTTGGGTTTCTTTTAAATAAAAATATGAATTCTATAATGACCTACAGGGGAAATTAGCTGCATTTAACCCAATGATCTCCAGAACTTAAGAAAATAACTTCCCCAACAATAAATTCTCCTGGTATATTAATTATTTTTAAGTAGATATTAAAAACATCAGGAAAGAAAAACCCAGCTTTGGTCTCAATTGCTATTAAATGACTCATATCTTTTATACATCAAATTCATTTCCTGTAGCTTTTACCTTCCCATGAATGAAACTTTGGGGCTATCATGAAAAGTTTACTTTCATGTGGCTTCTATAAGTAATAATGCTTATTTTACAGACTGGAAATTTAGACAAAGTGTTATTAATGGGAGATGATTCTGAAGCTTAGAAGAAAGTGTCTGTAGGCATACATCTTCTTGGACATTCTTATATAAAGTTTCAAAACCACAAAGATAAAGAGCAAAGAAATTCTTGCTAGAGTCACTGGTCTTACCTGGGAAACCTCCAACAAAAACGGGGTCATTTGTATCAGCTGACGTAGAGGTGGGGTTTGGACTTTGGGCATCCACCTGGTTTCCATCTACCGTGAGTTCAATGCGGTGCTTGATCTTCTTGGCAGTGACTCTATGCCATTGTCCATCACACAAAGATCCTGGAATCCCAGCATCAAAAACGGCAGTAAACCTGCCAGCACCATTGTCCACATGAAACATAAGCTAGAAAATCAAAGATGGATTAATCACCAACAAGTTTCAATAGAAGGCTATTGTGATAGTTTATAAAGTAAAATAGATCTGGCCTCCAGGAGCTACTTTAGCTGAAAATTGTCCGGAGTATACAACACTGGAGCATATTTTTAAAAATTTTAATAACTTGACTGAAAATATGAACTTAACCATGGAGTCACAAACGCTGTTGGTTGCTTTTGGGCCTTGTTAATACTAATGGGGCAGAGTATGAAGCTGGCTTTTCATTAAGAAAAATTTGAGGTCAGGCAATCTAAAAAGAATCTAGGACTCACAGAACTATTCTGCCCACATCTTTTACTGTGTGAAAGTTCTCAGTGAACCTTATAAAACTTTCTTAAAGAATGTTGCTTAACGTGATTCATTAATTTGGTTTATGAATTTACTTTAAAGGATTGTTTTCAAATTTAAACGTTTGATGTCTTAATTATTTTTTCCCCTTCATGGTTTCCATTTTATATATATAGAACTGAGAGTTACATAAATTACTTTTTTGGGCACATTTCATGTCACAGGTGCCAGAGACCTGAGCCAGAAGGCCAGTTAAATTCCTAACAACGACAAACTTAGATTAGAAGTTCTTGCTTAAATGAGAAAAATCTGTTTTTTAGTAATATGGCTGAAATTTGAGATGTCAGAATTCCTTTGAAGCTGATGGGGGAAAAAGAAACATACCAAAATATTGAAAACATTAGTCAATTTGGCAACCCATTTGACAAGTTAAAAAAAAGAAACAAGAGGTTCTTATTTTTGAAAGATGAAAAGTGCAAGTACATAGATTTAAAGATTGTAAAATACAGTGGTGTAAACATTAACAAAGAATTTAGTGTACTGACTGGTGATTACAGCAATGATTTTACATGGACAAGTTGCTGGGTGAAAAATCACAGGATAGAGTAAGTGGAAAATACCAATGTTTTATAAGGAGGTGATAAAATAAAAAATTACCTGAAAAGGTGTAGTAAATGCATGATTTGAAAATTTGACAAAATTATTAAGTGTTGCTTATATATTTGTTCAGTCTTGTTGCTTATAAACTTTTTTTCTTGTGTTTCCTCTATTGCCTTTGGGATAGTTTGAAGACTGAGACAAAGGAGGGAGGAGGCAAGAGAAGTGTATTTTAGGTTTCTATGTAGTTTTCTTCTGGAGTGACAATGCCCATAGGATGGGGAGAGGAGCAGAGTCAAAGGTAATTCCATTTTAATAGCCAAATAGGAAACCTGTGAAATTTCTTGCTTTTCTACCTCTTTTTACCTGCTCTTGACAGTAGGCAGCATATATAAACAGGTCATCTCACTATAGGTGGCTGTTCATAAGCAGACAAGGAATAAAGAGCTATTTAGAATTAGATTATTCCTTCTAAGCAAACTGACAAAATACTTTTATAAATTTGCTCTTTTTGGAAACAGTATCTGGATGCTTTTCAGTGAGAATTGAGAACTGATGGGTTAGCTGGCCACAAGAACTTCTGAGAGATGCCTACTCTGTTACAAGAGAAGCACTGATTTCAAAGGATCCAAACCTTTTCCTGTTCTTCCCCGAATCAATAGTTTCACAGACCATGTGTTCATAAAGAGAACAACTAGGCACTTGTACAGAAACCCATTAAGAGATGGAGGTCTAAGAGGCTTTGTTCAACGCTGGCCAACCAAATTGCCTTGCTAGAGGATTAACACATTTGAAGTACATGCAAGCCTTTATGCTGAGAACACACCTAAATTGAGTAATTCAGGAAAAATGAAAGACACAATCTAGCCTCCATCCAACAGAGAAAACAGTAAGACTTTCCAAACAGAGATCTCTGTACTTGAGCAATAATGTCATGAAGAAATCAGAAATGTTGGGGCTGCTAATGCTCACCTTCTCATCAACCATTTCAATGCCCATTCCATCCATTTTTTGACTGCTGACTCCCAGGAGAACTCCAGTTGTCCTGGTGGTGCGGAATTCAAATTCTACAAGGAGATCCAGTCCCACTTTGAATCCACCAACTGTAAAACGAAGACAAATTTTAAGGTGTGGAAGGTGTGTGGATCATTACCAGAAATATACAATGAAATGGTTTTAGTTCGTGCTCATCAATCATAATGGAGCTCTTATTTCCAGTTACCCATATGGCCTGTACTTCTACCACTGTGTCAATCATATACTTTGTGGCTGTTGCTTTTTTTGTTTTCTTTCCTTCTAGAATGTACATTTCATGAAACTTTGTACAACTTATATTTTTACTACTAGGTGTACAAAGGTTCCAGATAGTTATTGAATAAGTGAATAAATAAATATACTGAGATCAAATCAAAGAGCCTCAAAACCAAGTGCGATTATTTTAGAAGTCTGTTGGATAAAGTAAAGCATTTCAATGTGAATAAAACTGAGAAAATTTTGTTGAGACATTTTAAGTGGCACTACAATAATCTGGAAGCGTTTAAAAGTTCTAAGTATTTTATTCACAGGAAAAATTGCAAATAGAACTTGGGTGGAAAGATTTTGCAAGATAAATGGGCTTTTCTAGTTCATCCAGTTAATTCTTTTTTCTCTAATTTTCTATATTTGATTCACTGATTTAATCTTTTTAGTAAGTATTGAAGATACTTTTCCTTTGGAATAAAATGATTTGTTAAGTTCAGTCTAGACCACATCAACTGCATAGACTCTTAGCAAAGAAACTATGAAGCTTTTATTCTGTCGTTTATTTATTAGGTAAGCAATAAATTCCAAGTATCACCACAACTGTATTGAGTGAGGGAATTTTGTTTTACTGGGACCTTTGATGGCTTTGGATAGGCAAAGTTGGCTTTACAGCCATTTTTAAAAGCAAAAGATAGAAGAAGCCGAATTGTTCTGTAAAACAAAACAGAAAGAAAAAATTAAAAACAACAACAAAAAAACTCAGAGAGGAATGGCATGTACTAGTTTAGCTGAGGACAGAGAGAATGAGGAACCCAATAAAAAGCTCCGGTGATTGGAAAGCTTTTAAGAAAAAACCAAATGTGAAAAGCTACATTGAAGCAGTGTGTTTTCCACTGGAAAACTGACCACCCGAGTCTTATGTAAGTTGTATTATGTGTGGTTTGAGGAGATGACAACAGTTATTGGAGATGGAGGAAGCAGTAAAATTTCTGGTCCAATACGACCCACAATGAAAAGAACCAGGCAAGATGGGCAAAGGAATCCAAGAGCACAGAATCTGAAGCTGGGCACCAAATCTGCCAGCCTTTTGTGAATTTGTGCAAATCTGGGGGCAGTCTTGGGACTGTGACCGCAATTGAGTATGGGGGCATAAAGTAGGCTCCATGCTTTTCTGATTGCTGTTTCTGCCTCGTGAGGTTTCCTAGCTAGAGTTTGTTGGTGGAAGTTTCCTCACGTTACACCTCCTCCAATGTTTGTGCCGGATTGTGCAATCCTCTTTGAACTCCGCTCAAATGTCAATTCCTCCACAAAACCTGGTCCAATGTCTTCAACCCAAATTATTCTTTCTTTGAATAACTTTTGGAGGTTTATTTATTTATTTATTTAGTGCCAGTTCCAGGGCTTGAACTCAATGCTAGTGCTCTAGCACTTAAGCCACAGCTTTACTTCTGGCTTTATTTATTTTTTTGTCAGTCATGGGTTCTTGAACTCTGGGCTTGGATGCTGTCCTTGCACTCTTCCACTCAAGGCGAGTGCTCTACTGCTTGAGCCACAGCGCCACTTCCGATTTTCTGGTGGAGAATAAAAGTCTCTTTTGGAGAGTTTTCTAGTGGAGAATAAGAGGTTCTATTGGAGATAAGAGTCTCATGGACTTTCCTGCCCAGGCTGGCTTTGAACTCTGATCCTCAGATCTCAGCCTCCTGAGTAGCTAGTATTACAGGTGTGAGCCATGGGCACCCAGCTTGGCTATTTAATTAATTAATTAAAATTAATTAATTAATTAATTTTGCCAGTCCTGGGGCTTGAACTCAGGGGCTGGGTACTGTTCCTGAGCCTATTTGTGCTCAAGGCTAGTGGTCTACCCCTTGAGACACAGTGCCACTTCTGGCTTTTTCTGAGTTGTTTATTGGAGATAAGAGTTTCATGGACTTTTCTGTCCAGGCTGGAACCATGATCCTCAGATCTCAGCCTCCTGAATAGATAGGAGCCTGCCTTACTTCTTCTTCTTCTTCTTCTTCTTCTTCTTTTTTTTTTTGTGGAATTGGAGATTGGCGGAATTAGGACTCGAAATGAGTCTCATGGACTTTCTTTCTCCAGCTGGCTTTGCACCGCAATTCTTATATCTCAGCCTTCTGAATAGTTAGGATTACAAGTGTAAGCTAATGGCACCTAGCTTCTTTGGGAGTTTTTAAAAAATTTTTTTCCTTTGATTTTATTTGCCTTTTTGTGATTTCTCAGCAAACTGGAGATCTTATCTATTGATAATGTATTCTTAGGCTATATTTATTTATATACTTCTCTGCTCCCCATAATTTCACATATAATGTGCTCATTAATTTTTTCATAAACAAATAATAAACATAGACTTTGAAAACCATAGTACTGAATATTCTCATAAAGTATGTTAAGGTCAATTTTTGTTGTTGTTGTTATTAAGTAGAGGTTAGTACACATTTTTCTTTCCAAACTATATGCTGATGATCAGTAATTCAGACCTACCCTGGAAATCAAGTAAGAGGAAATAAAGAAAGCCAGGAGAAATTGCCATTCTTCGTCACTATCAACAAGAAATGAAGACTGCTGTCTGTGTGTGTGTGTGTGTGTGTGTGTGTGTGTGTGTGTGTGTGTGTGTGTGTGTGTGTGTGTGTGTGTGTGTGTGTTGTGCTATGTGTTATGAAATGGAGCCTTGCAATGAATGAAAGAGAAAGCAACAAAAATAGTATCACATCTCTGGCAATATAGACAGGTAAAACTTGGAAGTAGAAAAATTAGGTGGTGCCAGGTGCTGGTGGCTCACACATGTAATCTTAGCTACGCAGGAGACTGAGATCTGAGGATCACAGTTTGAAACCCACCTAGGGAGGAAAGTTTGTGAGACTCTTATCTCCAATTGACTACTAGGAAAGCAGAAGTGGAGCTGTGATAGAATGCTATCTTTGAGCACAAAAGCCCAAGGGACAGCACCCAGGCTTTGAGTTTGAACCCAAAGACTGATACAAGCTAAAAAATACTTATATAGTATAATTATATAAGACTTCTTACAGAAGTATGTTATCTTCCTGTTAAAGGAAACAATATATTTTATTTTTCTTATTAATCCTTATAAGAATCAGATCCATATATTTTTTAATTGTTCCTAGATGGTCATTTAGTTTAAATAGAGCAATAATCCTCATATGAATCAGATCCGTGTATTTTTTAATTGTTCCAAGAAGGTCATTTAATTTAAATAGAGCAATGATTTAGGACTCTGGGGAATTTTATATTATGGACCATGTAAGAAGTCTGCATTAAAATATAGATGATAGAAAAAAAGTGGAGGAGTCTCACCTGCTTTGGCAAAACCTGTTCCATCAAAATAGGTGCCTTTTTGAGCATGTGCAAAACACGTTCCTACGTGGTAGCTAGAGGTTGGCTGTTCAAGATCAGCAGGGGCCTCTTCCATGTGAAGATTCCTAATGCAGCCGTCAATACTATAGGTTACCTAAATAACCAGGTCAGAAGAAAGAAATGCCAAGCTTTAGCAGAAGTTTGCTTTGGTATGCAACACAGTCATTTGTGGGTGCTTTACGTACTAAGTTACCAGCTGCCTAGGTCTGTACTAGTACCCCAGAACTCCTAGCACAGAGTACCACAAACTTCTGTGGTGTGCTTCTAAGTGATATCTAGTCAAGAATCTTGATCAGAATCAAGATGATTTCCTATTCACATGCAAGAAGCCAAGACTGTATAAACTGGTCATTCAAATGCACATGAACAAATGAATGATTCAGCCAGGTAGTAAGATAACAAAGAAGAAATCTATACTCACGGGACCAATTCTTCGAGTAGTGTAGTTGATGGGTAATCCACCAACATACAGCATCCCCACAACATCTAGGATGTCTGCTTTCTTTGGACTGATGGTTCTGTTAGCTGCATTGTTGACATAAAGAATCCCTTCTTGTTTAACCCGTACAATCTTAATCTACAAAAATCAAGGGGGCCATCAATGCCAATCTCGAGCAAATTTCAGATATGCGGCATGCATGACATAGGAACTTGTACTGTATTCTCAAAGACATATAAGACCACTTTTGTGTTTAAGCTTATGAAATCAGTGAAACTAAACCTACTTTATAGGACATTTCAAATTCTGTTTTCTGAACACAGCATTTTCCTGGGTAAGTCTTAGATTGCAGTTTCTTCTAGAGGGTGCCAAGTATCTCAAGAGACAGGAAAGTTGCAGGTGGAAGGAATGCCATGAATTAAGTAGGATGCAAAATTCATGTCTAGTTTAAGAATGCATTCATTTGAGCTAAGTCTGAACTCTGCACACAGTTTGAGATATATCATATCCTGCTGCCCAGTCCTCCTCGTGCAGGATCGGGGAAGAGCAGTACAGTGGGAGGAATGCCTCCTTTGAGGCACCTCATTAATCAGAAGCCAGGCATGAAGATGGAGACCTGCCTGATAGAGAAACGATGACAGTGCAGAGAAGAATCTCTAACATGAATGAGAGGACTGCAGAGGGTGTACAAAATCCTTGAGTTTGAATTTAGGGGGAGAGAGAGAGAGAGAGAGAGAGAGAGAGAGAGAGAGAGAGAGAGAGAGAGAGAGAGAGAGAGAGAGAGAGAGAGAGAGAGAGAGTATAAGTGTGAGAAATGTTGGAGCCAATGATGGCTTTAACAAGAGCCTGGATTGGGAGTGACAAGTGTAACAGCTCATTTTACACATATCCATTTTATTTTATTTTATTTTATTTTATCAGTCGTGGGGCCTGTACTCTGGGCCTGGGTGCTGTCCCTCAGCTCTTTAGCTCAAGGCTAGCACTCTACCATTTGAGCCACAGCACCACTTCCAGCTTTTTCTGCTTATGTGGTACTGAGGAATCGAACCCAGGGCCTTGTGCATGCTAGGTAAGCACTCTACCAGTAAGCCACCTTCCCAGCCCTCCATTTTAGTTTTGAGAAGTCCCATTTGAAAAACCTTCCAAAAGAAAGTCTATCTTTCATTTTGAAGCCAATGGTCCTGGATAAATTACTTTTTCAAATCTTGTCTCATGTTGCCACACAGTATATCATTTTCTCCACAGTTGTGTTTAGTATCCCATTAGCCAGAGATTAAAAATAACCATTAATGAGAATTCCTTCATTAGGTGGTATTTGCTAGTCATAAAGTCCCAAGCAAATACAAAGATTCCACTTAATTCCAAAATAACCCATTTGTTGACTTGGAGTTTACATTTTATTTTCTTCTTCAAGGTTTTTTTTTTCTTTCTGTATGATATCACTAGTCAAAGTAGGTTAATGCATTTGATCCAACAACTAGTAATATATTTGGAAAGTTAAACATTTTATTTCTCTACCTAGGGAAACTTTACTTAATAGGTTATCACAGGTGCAGAAACAAATGTTGAGTTTCTGCTTTAATCAGGTATTATATTTTCTATTTGCAGTCCTGCCAAAGAGGATAGTAAGATGGCAAATGAGCCTTCTGTGCCATTAATTGCACCGGTTTCTGGGTGTAAGGCCAACATTTAAAGTTGTTCCAAATGACTATTGGTGGAAATGGTACCATGGGGCCCTTTAAGTACCACACGGCTGAGCTTCTCAGACTCCTGGCTTTCAGAGCAGTATGTGGGAAAGGGAGAGGCAAAGTATGCAGGCCACGTCTGTGATCCCAGCTTGTACTTTCGGCAAATATTATTTCTTCAAAGAGACAGCCTTGTAGCACATTAAAAATAAAGATGTCACGATCCCAGAATGAGTCTGAATTCTCTACACTCAATATTTGGAACTTCATAATGAACACATTCCAGGGTTCTACATTTCTCTCACAGAGCAATGGAAAGCTGGCTGGCCTTTGTTTGGGGACCACAGCTGTACAGCAATGACAATTCTCTAGTGTCATTCTAGCAGCACCAGAGTTAGTGTCTGTCTGCAAAACAGTGCTGGCCTCAAGGGCAAGCCTGCTGCTGCCAGCTTGGATGCCCCTACTTCTACGCCTTAGAGTCCTGCCACCAGCCCAGGGATGCTTACCTTGTGCCACTGGCCATCATTGATCCTGGTGGGGATCATGGTATTGGTGTCACCGCTGCCCAAGTCATAACTGAAGTAGGGGAATCCATCCCTCAGCTGAACTGTAGCAAAATCAGCATGATTGATGCGAGCCATGTAAAAAAGCAAGCCTGAATCAGCTTCAGTTCGCACTTCCAGCTCGATGGTCAGGCTGCAGAACACAAGTGTACACAGGAAGACAGAAAAATAAGAAGTGTTTATGCTGAGATTCAGGGGGTGTCAAATCAAGGTGCATTCTCATGCAGAAAGAATCCTATTTTTTAGTGAATTTGAAATGCAAAACAAAACCTCATTAATTAATATATGCAGTTGTTTAAACTTGGTTAAGTAGAAATATTCAATGCTTCATTTATTACTTCTTAGCTAATATCTCAGGATAAAGCTTACCGGTTTTTAACCTTGGTCTCATTGAATGCAATTGCAATGTGACTGTTTCTCGAAAGCCCAAACTGCTTGCTTCTCATCAAAAGAGCTGGTTCGGATTCAACAGCACAAGGACCCTATGCAATACCAAGGAAAGAAAGCGAGAAGATTATGGATGCTGTTCTTTAAATAGGTAACACTGATGCCCTGCTTCCTCATATTGCCCTTGTATAATTTTAAATTTCTTAAAGATAAAACTTATCTCTTACTCATCTGCAACATAGCAGGCATTTACTGAATGTTCAGTGAATGTAAAATCAGTTTGCCTGGATCCCACTCTTAAATGAGATGAGTATGTCAAAATGTATCAATGAATTCCTATTTTCTTCTAGGAAAACAACATTTCTGAGAAATAAACTTTCTCAGAACTTAGATTTCTGAGAGAAAAACATCACAATTTCATTTACTCCTGAAGAGCTTTCTTCCTAGAAGATTGTGAACAGGGAAAATGGTGAACTGATCATTTGGATTGCAGCAGTAGAAAAATGTGTTTCTTCTTGCCCTCCCCCATTTCGTTCTCTCCTTATGTTACTTTCCCTTGAAAACTATTGGTCCGCTAGAACATTGCCATGATTTTAGACTTTCAAGATGGTGTATCTAAACCAGCAAGTCAGCCCATTGAAGTCCTTAGCCAGTTGCTAGGCAACCAAGCACATTTTAAAAACGGAACCCACCGCACACATTTCCACTGTTACTGTTCAAAGAACAGCTTCCTGGAATGCCGAAGAGGGACCAGCTAGGTGTAGCATTGTGCATTCACTTGTTTGATGCTCTGCTATCACCATCTTGAAAATCTTAATGATTTCTGCTCAGAAGACTTCGTGTTACCATTTTACATTGCATTTTGTCTTATCGTCTTGTTTTGCCAATTATATAACCACCCCTGGCTATGTGGACTGTCTAATGTACAGCTCAATAATCAAGGCTCCTCAAGCAGACAAAACCACAACCACTTTCCTTGTTCTCTATTTTCACAAGACAGTTTGATATACAGGTAGCTTAAGAAGTCTTTTAGAACATGCAGTATGTGAGAAAATCAATAAGCTACACACTCCACCAATGCACCTGTTTTTCAGATCTGCACTTAATAGCTTGGGATGGGTCATCACTCAGTGAATGCTGACTCAGCAGCACTTTCCAAACAGCTCAAGACAGGCTTTTGGTGTGGTGGGTTCCTTCCAGTTCTTTGGGGGGATGACACATTAGCACATAGGAAATAATTACTTGAGGGAAAATACAAAATGTTCTCTTTTCTTTTGAACTTAGTCAAATGCAACATGGCCACAGCAGGTAAAGGGACTGGAACATTTCCAAATACTATAAAAATCGATCTTCATGGAAGTAGCTCATTCTGGCCTTCTAGGAGATTGTCAGTTATGAAACTTAGTCTGCAGTTGACATTCATTCATCTACGCAAAAGCCCAGCGGGCAGGACAGTGTGTGTGCTATGCACAATACACAGCACCTATCGCATTACACAGCCTGCAGCAGGAGCCAGATGGAAAGCCTTTGGCGTCTCAAGGTCTCAGTCTTCAATAATGCTATTAATAGAATTGGAATCATGCATCCATCTCTCGCCATATTTCCCATACAGAGGAACTTCACAATAAATACACACAGCCTGTTGTCATCCTGTGAAAACTCTAAGAGAATCTCATCTGCGTTGAGTCCATGGGGGCAGAATTCCACCCAATTGTCAAATGTCCTGTGTGTGTGTGTGTGTGTCTGTGTGTGTGTGTGTGTGTGTGTGTGTGTGTCTGTGTGTCTGTGTGTGTCTGTGTCTGTGTCTCTGTGTCTGTATCTGTGTGTCTGTGTATGCCTGCCAGTACTGGGCTTGAACTCAGGGCCTGGCACGGTCCCTTACGATTGTTGCTGAAGGCTTGTGCTCTACCACTTGAACCACAGCTCTGCTTCTGGCCTATTGTCAGTTAATTGGAGATAAGAGTCTCATAGACATTTCTGCCCCAGGTTGGTTTCAAATCATGATCCTCAGCTCTCTATCTCCCAAGTAGCTAGAATTTACAGGCATGAGACAACAGTGCCTGACTCCACTCAAATATTTTTAAACACTTAGCTCTGAACACTGAGAAATGGAGAAGGTCAATGGTACTTGGGAGTTAGCAAACTAGAATGTATAGCCTAAATAAAAACCACCATATGGGTTTTGTTCTGATAATTGTTACTACTGTAGCCACTTGTTCCATTTCTATATGTAAATGCTAGCATAAAACAATGTTCTCATATCAGTAAAATTCATATTCTACTGTGATTTAAAAAATCACTAAGGCAGCAGGTTAAAAAAAAGAACAAACGTTTTACTGGTGTTAGCTGTATGTTATGTAAAGCTTTTGTCTTCAAATGTCTCCTGGAGGCCCACACACATGATAACTTCATCTTCTGGATATCTGTAGACTGGACAGATAGCTCCAAAAGTGGCCCTGAGTGCAGTAGTTCTTTGTCATGTTTTCTGGACGGAGAAGGCCCTGCTTAAGTCATTTTGGGAAAACACTGACAAAGGATAGGGACTTTTGGAAGATCCTACGGAGAAAGTCATTACATAGCAAACTCACTAGAATGGTTAAGATGAACCTTTACTTCCTGTCTGCATAGACTGGTGGTTAGTACACCACTATAGTCAAACTAGCCAGTATTGTAGAAAGGAGTAGACCAAACTAATGTCTGCTACAGGCAACCTCAAAGCATAAAGCCTTAATGGTAGATTCATTTTTCGTCAAGGAAATTTAAATAGATGCTTTTAAAAAAATCATTCATTTTCAAACAGGGTAGGTATTGCTTTGAATTAAATGGCTTCCTTGATTAAGACTGGCAGTTGGAAAAAGGCTGAGAAGGGCTGATCTAACAGGGCTTTCATATGTATCTTAGCATTTCAATGGGAAGAAATTTCCTCCAGTCTCATTTAGGAATAAATGTTTTGGTACAAATTTGGATCTCTCTCTTTCTTGGTGAAAGGGAGAGATCGTGGGCTGGATTGCAGTGAGTAAATGGAATCAGTCTCTTTCTAGAATGTGTGCAGGGCCATGCAGTTTTTGAGGTCTGCCTGCTGGTGCAGAGGCTTCCCTTCCTCCTTTCTTCCTGCAGAGGGTGGAGCTGCTTCCTCTGCAGCTCCAGCTTCTTTTTTCCCCTTCTAACATTTAAAAGGGGAACTTGCTAGGTAGATCAGAAAGCACCCAGGCTTTGCACTAGAATAAAAGGATTTTGAAAGGAAGAACATTTTCACCCTGTTTTCCATTCCTCCTCTAAGGAGGAATGATGGAAGAAGTGACAATGGTCAAGAGGCACTGTATTTGTAAATTGACACATCCAGTTGAAACCTCTTTGCACAACTACTTAAAGCTAATTCTAAATAATAAATACATTTTTTTAAACGGAAAAAAAATATCAGAAGTGAAGCTACAATATAGGGAGAAAAGGTGGAATAAGGGACTTTCAAGGGATTTGCAAAATGGCTTGGGGTAAGATACTTCCTCTTCTCAGCTGATGTGAGCTTGAGGGGAATCTTTATGGACCCGATTCCTTTTCCTGTGTTGTTTGGGAAACACTGATCTTTGAAAATGTGTGAAAAGCAAACAAACAAAAAAATCAGTCTCAGTAGAAGATCATCAATCTCAACATGTTACAATTCTGCCACCTTGTGGGCACTCTTTAAAATGGTACAAGTAATACGGAGAAAATGCATGGGAAATTTGCCTCTGCTTGGTGGGTGACTAGAAGCAGGTGGACAGATAAGGTATGGGTGAAGAGGCCAACGTAGCAGTAGAGGAAGAATAGCAGTGGTGTGGCTGGGAAGACTCTGAAGGAAGTTAGACTTCTGGGAGCCATGTTTAAGGAAGTGGATCAGTAACCTGGTGGAATTTCAGGTCAGAAGAGAGAAGTGATCATTTCCAGCGCTAGTTGTGGGCTGATATTTGGAAATATGTTGTTGGATTCAAGATAGCATGTAATTTATTATAAGCATCCCTTCAGTTTAGATAGGTGCAGAGCACAAATTTCAATTACACTTATCCAAACTGGCTTCTTCTTTTATTTATTTATTTATTTATTTTTTAAATTAAAAAAAATTTTTTTTTTGGTCCGGTCGTGGGGCCTGAACTCTGGGCCTGGGCACTGTCCCTCAGCTCTTCAGCTCAAAGCTAGCACTCTACCACTTGAGCCACAGCACCACTTCCGGCTTTTTTCTGTTTGCTAATGTGGTGCTGAGGAATCGAACCCAGGGCCTCTGGCATGCAAGGCAAGCGCTCTACCACTGAGCCAACTTCTCAGCCCTGGCTTCTTCTTTTTATTTTCTTCTCCTTCTCCTTCTCCTTCTCCTTCTCCTTCTCCTTCTCCTTCTCCTTCTCCTTCTCCTTCTCCTTCTCCTTCTCCTCCTCCTCCTCCTCCTCCTCCTCCTCCTCCTCCTCCTTCTCCTTCTCCTTCTCCTTCTCCTTCTCCTTCTCCTTCTCCTTCTCCTTCTTCTTCTTCTTCTCCTTCTCCTTCTTCTTCTTCTGTCATTCATGGGGCTTGAACTCTGGGCTTGGGCACTATCCCTCATCTCTTCAGCACAAGGCCAATGCTCTACAGCTTGAGCCACAGGGCCACTTCTGGTTTTCTAGTGGCTTATTGGAGATAAGAGTCTCACAGACTTTCCTGCCTGGGCTAGCTTTGAACCATGATCCTCAGATCTCAGCCTCTGGAGTGGCTAGGATTACAGGAATAAGCCACTGGCACCTGGCTTGGCTTCTTTGTTCTTGAAAGCAACAAATAACAAATCACCATAGAAATTGTAAAGTTTAGGGGCTAAAATTCACACCTGATTGACGGTTATGTGGGATGGTCTTCCTCATGGATGCAGATACTTTTACAGCACTGACTAATGTGCTGAAATATAAAATCTATACTCAAACTGTTTAGAAAAAATCAACAATTTTGCTAATTTGTCACATATGAGCTCTATCGCTGGCAACTCGGCATTTTCAGTGCGTATGTATGCATGCACAACAGCCTGATATTCCTTAGAGTGTGGAGAACATGTATTTTTCTTTCCAATACGTATCAGGATTCCGTGTATTCTAATGGCCTTGTCTATGTGTAGCTTCTAGAGTTATAGCTTTCTGATAGACAAATCACTTGCTTTGTTGTATTCCTCCCGTCTGCCCACTTCTTTTTCCCTAGTCCTGCAGAAGTACCATCGGCATAGCACATTCTTCATGGCTCCTACTGCTGCTCATTTGAACTTTCACATTTTAAACTGGGGTTCACAGTTCAATTTTGTAATAAGATTTAAGGAAGAACTACAGCCAACTCAGTGTGTACAGTTCTACACAGGCCATGTTTGCTATGAAGCCTCGGTATCAACAGTGCATATACTTGCAGAGGAATTGCTCATTTGAATGCATTAAAAATTGCTTTAATATTGAGATGTCCAGACTATAGCCTACCAACTATTATCATCCTAGATGAGAAACGTCCACACATATAATCTATAGAAATGTTTTCTCCAGATCTGAATGGGCTACAGAATAAAAGAGATGCATGAAGGGATAAGTTCCTATACTGTCAGATGAGATAACAGGCATAAATATTGCCTAACATATTATGAGCTAATAGGTAATAAACACAGGATTGACAATAACCTACTTGATAGTGCAGTGCTTTCTCAAGATACTCTCTTTCTTTTTCTTTTGTGTTGGTACTTGGGCTTGAACTCAATGCTGCATACTTTGGCTAAGCTTTTTACATTCAAGGCTGCACTCTACCACTTGAGCCATATTTTCACTTCTGGTTATTTGTTGTTGTTGTTTTTCTTTTGCTGGTTAATTGGAGATAAGCATCTCTCAGATTTGTCTTCCTAGCTTTCTACAAACCACAATTCTTGATTTCCACCTCCAGAATAGCTAAGATTGTACAGGGCACTGGTGTGTGCCCAGCTCTCAGGATATTCTTAACTTGCCCTGAAATACAGTGAATGCCATTCTTGTGCATAAACTGTTGTCATGATGGTGGGTGACAGATATAAAATGGATAAAGAACATGACCTAGACTAGGAGATCCTGCTTGTCAACTGTGTGAGAACCAACATAAGACTCAGACAAGTTCCCACTTCAAACTTGAACTTTTAATTCTTACAAAAAAACAACAAGAAGTAAATTCTGATGCACAAAAAATGGTGACAATTGAGAGTGATGAAAAACTTGAAATACTAATTACCATACCATGTTGGGGCTTGAAAGTATTTAAAAATAGAATAGTCACCAACATTCCTTTCCTTTTCCCTCTAGCATTTGCCTCTACCCTAAATATGCAAAAGCTTAAATGAACTACTGATCACAGAAGGATGAACAGAACTATAGGGTACTGCCATATCTAGGATTATGCTAGGAGCTTTGCACACAATGTGTAACTTATTCCCTCTCAATAATCCTCAAAGACTGAGTAGTATTATCTTTGCCCTTTAGGATATGGTCCTATATTTCAAGAGGAAATTTACCTGTTGGAGTGCTTGCTCTCTCTTTTTCTCTGTTAGCAGTTATGATACATGATTCATCTTTAAGTTTATCTCTTACTAAAATACTCATTATAAAATTGTAACACATAAAGCAATAAATAGCTCGTAGGCATCAAATGCCCACAGAGAACTGGACACATGAATTGCTTAATAAAAGCAGGGGTTCCTTGTCTATGTGGTAGGACTTCTCATTTCCAAACGACTTCCACACACACATCGTGACCATTGATATTAGAATCCATCTTGGCCCATCTTTTTACAGAGACTGAAATGCTACAGGGACTAAATAACCAGTCTTACTGAGTAGAGCCTATCTGGCCTGTCATTTAATAAATATTTCTGGGAGCCAGGGGCACATTATTTTGCAGAACAAGAAGTTCCCTTGTGGAAGCTACGAAAGAGAATGAAGATGTTTGAGAGTTTTCAGAATCTGTACTCAAGAAAACACAGTCCACTTATGATTAGCAATGCATTATAAACATAATGCATGTATTGTTAAGAGGATTGTGAGATATCTTGCATACCACTGTGGTGCATATAAACTAGTAGGACCCTCCCTACCCCAAAGGCAAACTAAGACATTCATTGGGGACTGTAGACTTAACTCATCTTTGAGCCACAGAATTTTTTCCTGCCTATAGGTCTATTCCAGGAAAATAATCAGAGATAATGGAAACATTTTGGTCACCGAAATGCTTATCACAATATCATTTCTAACAGCAAAAAGTCGAAACACCTATTCCAAGCACCACTCCAAGTCAGAGTGTTACATTGATAACAAGTCAGATTTTGGAATCAAACCTACTGCATTAAACTTCCTAGACTGGCATCTACCAGCTGTATGAGTGGGTTAGTTACTTAAGATAGATAAATTAAGATAGATAAGTTACTTAAGATAGATATTTCTTGCGGGGTGCCAGTGGCTCCTGCCTGTAATCCTGTCTACTCAGGAGGCTGAGATCTGAGGATCCCCTTTCAAAGCCAGCCTAGGCAGGAAAGTCGGTGACTCTTATCTCTAATTGACCATCAGAAAACTGGGAGTGGCACTGTGGCTCAATGTGGAAGAGCCTAGCCTTGAGCAAAAGTGCTCAGGGACAATGCCCAGGACCTGAGTCCAAGCCCCATGACTGACACACACACATAAAAGATAGGTAATTCTTATCAAGTCAACTGAATGTAGAATGATAATTTATCTTTTACAGAACTGTTAATGAGAGATGCATTAAAACACTGGAAATTGTGGCAGGCACATAGCAAACATGTGAATATCGTAATTATTATCATTAGTATATGATAATTATCCATGTATGAAATGCTTAGTATATGCCTCCAAATTCAGAAAACTATCTTTTAAGATTCATAACTTTGATATATGTGTTGCTAATACCTTCAAAGGGCAGACTAGATGGGCTAAGTAGCTTTCTGAGATTCATTCAAAGGGATGTTTTGAGACAGGGATTTGAACAAGGGGACTGGAGGCAGGATGCTGAACTGTGAGTCTCTGTATGTGTGCATGTCTGTATCCACAATAAAAAACACATTACAACCTATATTTGCCTGGTATTTTCAAACAGTTTTAATTATATACAACTTTCTTTAGACGCAGAATAGCAAACTGTATGGCTGTTGATAAAAATCTGTATGTAAAAGGCAAAGAAAAGGCACTGAACATTGCTAGGAGAGTCTTTGTATATCACTTTTTTTTTGATCTTTTTGTCCAACTTGTCAAATGAAAATGTATTTTTTTTCTTTTTTAAGATAACAAACATTAAAGACAAACAGAGCTATGAAGAAAGTCAATTCAAAGAAGGCGTGAGAAGAGCAGGCAGACTTTTCTAGGGATTGCCCTTTCTCCAACTCTGGCAGTAGAGAACCCAGCTACCTTGAACAACTAACTCCCTTTCTTTTTCCTTTTCCTTATGTGGTGCTGAGGAATCAAACCCAGGACCTCATGCATGCAAGGGAAGTGCTCTACCACTGAGCCACCTTCCCAGCCCCCTAACTTCCTTTCTTAAAAGAACTCAAATGCTGAGGAAGGGCAGCAACGATAGATAAAGCACTCACATGGGCCAGGGCTGGAGTGGGAACTGGTTGAGGCTGGATCACTACTTCCGCTGGAACCACTCCATTCTCCTCTTCCAGGGGCTTCTGATCAGCACAGCGACCAATGTCTGCGTTTGTGAAGGATACTGGCCGAGCAAAGTCCATAGGGCTAAGGGAATAGAGCCAAAGGAAACGATTTTCATTTCCTACTCATTTTCATTGTCTCCTTTCCTTTTTTTTTTTTCCTTTCCCTTTTTCCTTTGTGGCAATCTTTGAGCTTGCTCTCAGGGCTTGGGTGCTGTGCCTGAATTTTTTAGGCTCAAGGCTAGTGCTCTACCACTTGAGCCACAGCTCTACTTCTGGCTTTGGGGTGGTGAATTGGAGATAAGAATCTCATGGATTTTCCTGCTCAGGCTGGTTTCCAATGGTGATCCTCAGAGCTCAGCTTCCTAAGTGGCTAGGACTACAGGTGTGAGCTGTCTCCCTTCCCTATATAACTGAAAATGATTCTCTACCAGTCCACTTTTATGACCCTTAGTTCAGCATTCTGATTCTAAATACAACATCTTCAAGGGCTCCCACCCACACTTTTGGATCATGCAGGTACAACGATCATCTTTTGATTACAACACGATAGTAACAGGAGAGTCACTTACACAGAGTTGATGACAAGATTCCACACACAGCCTTCAAAAGGAGGAATATTTTGAAGAGGAGAAGGCTGAAATTCAGGTGGGGCGCCTCCAATGAAAAGCTTTTTGACTTCAATAGGTTGTTCCACCGTCAGGTTTTGCATATGCCTCTTGTCCTCATCGACTTGGACAGTGAAGAGCCTAATAAGGCAGTGAAAATAAGTGACTATAACTCATATCATATTATCACAGTTGGAAATTATTTTCTTCAGGTTTTTTTTTTTTTTTTTGAGACAGAGGCTCATGCTGCAGTGACACATTTGTGAACTTGTGATCCTCCTTTCTTAGTCTCTTAAAGTACTGGCTATACCAAGCCATTGTTGCTTTACAGGATTTGTCCCACAAGCCCCTCATTGACTCTGCTGAAAATGTACTGAAGCCAGGCAATTGTGCAGTTTGCAGCAGGAGCTTCTAAGGTGGAGGTGACCATCAGAGTCTGCTGACCCACACTGGAGCCTGTGACAGCCATGGCTTCGGCTATGCAGCAATGTCTAATGGCCTAAGGATAAGTGGGTTTGGCGCAGCATGGGGTCACATTTTGTTTGGTTCTTGATTTCTGGGTTAGTGCTATTATCTTCTTGCTAGTGGACAAACTGTACTCCTGAGAGCTTAGACTGCAGGATTCTACAGCAAACACTTACGTTGACTTTAGAAAGAACATAGCTGCTGGCTTTTTAATAGAAGAGGAGGCAGGCAAGAACACTAAGCTAATTATTCCTTGCAATACTTTTTCTTCAGTGGCTGTTTCATTAATTTCCCTAATTTGCTTATGAGAGATAATTCACACACTACTAATTGAGACCCTCATGCCACTAATTCACAACAATTCTTGTTTCCCTGGGCAAAGAATCGGGAGACAGTGTTCCACTGTGGATGACAATGGCCAAAGGCATTTCCTCTTTGCAGGTAGAAGCAGGTTTTGAGTTTAGTCCCAGAACTCATCCTGCTTCTGTTAGTCATCGGTGTTAATCACTAGCCCCAGGATCATAAATGGATTACAGAGAACTTAGTTTCTATCTGAAGAGAAAGCTGAAGTTTCTGGGCAAAAATTCAGTATTAATATGACAAAATATTTGATTTTATAAGTGAGAATGAATACCTTTCTTGGGGGGGGCGCACAAAGGAAAGGTGATATTGACCAAGAAGCATTGTACTCACAACCTGACTTATGGAATTGTTAACCCCCACTGTACAATTATTTAATAATATTAATAATGAAAATACCTGGACATAATAAATAGGCCAGTAGTGCTCTGAGTTGACACCCAGGAATGAATTTACCTTGATATATATATGTATATATATATATATATATATACATATATATATGAGAATAATAAGTGAAAATAGAATAATGAAACCCACTATAAGTTGCAATAAAAAGAGAGGGGGAGGAAGAGCTAAGAAAAGTAACTGAGGGGGTAAATTTGACCATATGTATGTATGGAAATATCACAACAAGACTCTTTTGTACAATAATATACATCATTTAACAAAAAAAACAAGAAAATCAGGTACTGGTGGCTAGCACCTAGGTGCTCAGGAAGCTGAGATCTGAAGAATGCAGTTCAAAGCCAACTTGGGACAAGAAAGTCCATGAGACTCTTATTTCCAAATTAACCACCAAAACAAACAAACAAATAAGCAAATAAGCTGGAAGTGGAACTGTGGCTCACATGGTAAAGCACTAGCTTTGAACAAAAAGCTCAGGGACAATGCCCAGGCCCTGAAGCCCCAGGACTGGCATATGCACGCGCGTACACGCGCACACCTACACACATGCGTGTGCACAAACACAAATAATAATAAAATATATTAAAAAATGAAATAATAAGTACAATGGTTATGCAACAAGTGACCTATGCCTGTAATCCCAGTTACTCAGGAGGCTGAGATCTGAGGATTGCAGTTCAAAGTCAGCATAAGCAGGAAAGTCCATGAGACTTTAATTGATCACCAAAAACAAATAACAACAACAACAAAAACCCCAAAACAAAAAAAGGGCCAGAAGTGCAGCTGTGACTCAAACGGTTGAGCTCCAGCCTTGAGCAGAGTGAGAATGCTTAGAGCCTAAGTCAAGGCCCAGTAATTACCCCCTCCCCCTAAAAAAAGAGGGCTAGAAAAAATGGATTCTGCCATAATTCAAAGAGTCATTGTTCATGGATATTGAGCGGACAGATCACATTGAGTTTCAAAGGGAATTTAGGGAAAATGAGCTTTTTTTTAGACGTTGGAAAGATGTGTTGGAAAAAATCAGGAGATTCAATATCATTGTCAGGACGACCAGTTGTTTATGGCACATTCAGAAAACTAGTCACTTCTGGGGAAAGTGTGACTTTGAGAAACATCTCCTTTCTTCTTTCTCCTTTTGGGCTGAATGCAGTCTTTCTACTAACACTGTTCTTGAATCTTTTAACAAGAGTTTTAAGCCTCTATTAAAGATGGCCCAAGGAGAGTAAGTCTCTACTCTACTTTTAAAGAGGCAGGTTTCCTCCTATTTCTAGACTCGTGGTGTAGTTCTGTCCCTGACCAGAATAGTCCTTTTTTTAGGGGGGGGGGTTAGAAAGAACAGACTAGAATTAAGTACTAGCACGAAGATCACTAGCAGTGTAACCCTGTCAAGGTATATATTTAATTATGCTCAGTTTTCATTCAGTTTTATCACTCACTTATAAAATGGAGATAAAAATGCCTACTTCAAATTTGGAAAATGTGAATTTTTAGGGTTTGGTTTGAGGTTACTTTAATTAATACGGGGCATTTATTTTTGGTCAGTGGTGGAGCTTGACCTGGGCACTGTCCCTGAGACTGTGCCCAAGGCTATTGCTCTACCACTTGAGCCATAGTGCAAAGAATCTGCCTGGGCTGGCTTCAAACTGGAATCCCTACTCAGCCTTCTGAGTAGCTAGGATTACAGCATGAGCCATCAGTGCCTGGTGAAGACTATTGCTGAATCCTGCTTGCAGTTTACATTCTAGGAGCACCAAATCTAAATAGTCTGTTTAGTTCTTTTTTTAGAGGAAGACATTCACAACACATCCATTATAATTCTCATGATTTATTTTTTATTTTCTCTTTTAGTCTTAATAATAATTTTATTGAAGGACTACTCTGAGGAAAACATCAAATAAACATTTCATTACCCAATAATAATGTTACTGGCCAAGTGTATTATTGTTTTCTTGTAAAATTTCAATGATTGGTTCTTAGAATTTCATAATCAAATATTTTATTCCCTACAGTCTGTTCCTTATTGTTAGGAATTTTGGTCCAATATTTTTGCTCAAAGTCACCACCAATTGGATTTTAAAAGATGTGTCTTTCTGTATGTAGTACATATTAAAAATAAAATAAAGGTAAAATCCAATTGTTCTGAATGAAGACATTTTAAAGGATAAAAGAGAAAATACTTGCATTTAAAGGTCCAGATTATCTAATTCTGAAAGCCCTAAATTACTTCTGAAATATATGCTGTGATTTCAGGGCTTTTTAGTACCCATGTGTGGAATGCCTTGGCAAAAGAGAAACAACTCAATTGTCTATGTAACCTAAGAAGCTAAGTCAGATCATCAGAACCTAATGTTTCATGGAGTTAAAATGGTGGCTCTCAGGAGAAGGATCAGAGAGCCAAGTTGTTATGAAAGGCAGGGATCAATGAAGTAAAAAAGAAATTAGAATACAAAGTGATTAATAGGACTTTTCAAGAGGAAGGGATACAAATGGAAAGCCAATTAGAAAGGAGTGGTAAAAAGAGGCAGAAAGGGAGAGAAGGTTCGTCTTGAGAAGCTTTTCTCACAATTGGGTTAAAAAAAACCTACTAATTTTACAAGGTGGTATTATAGAATTATCTAGGGTTTTAAGAAAATAAATGATGATTGATTGGCATTTATAGTCTGAGAAGAGTACTATTACTAAAACAGTAATAGTACATCATAATCAGCATGAAGAGATATAACTTTTTTTTTTTATCATTATTAGAAAAGCTAAGACTCTGTGCACTGGCAGCTCAAGCTTATCATCTAGCCACTCAGGAGGTTGAGCTCTGAGAATCAAAGTTTGAAGCCAGCCTGGGCTAGAATGCCTGCCAGGCTTTTTTCTTCAATTAATAATCAAAAAGCTGGAAGTGGAGCTGGGTGTCAAGCAGTGGAATGCAAGCCTTGAGCAAAAAATCTAATGGACAGTGCCTAGGCCCTGAGTTCAAGCCCCAGGACAGACATACAAAAAAATGGAAGGATAAGAATGAAGAATAAGGGCTGGGAAGGTGGCTCAGTGGTAGAGCGCTTGCCTTGCATGCATGAGGCCCTGGGTTCGATTCCTCAGCACCACATAAGCAGAAAAAAAAGCCAGAAGTGGCGCTGTGGCTCAAGTGGTAGAGCGCTAGCCTTGAGCTGAAGAGCTGAGGGACAGCGCCCAGGCCCAGAGTTCAGGCCCATGACTGGACCCCCCCCCCCAAAAAAAAATGAAGAATAAATACATGTCCAAGCATATATGGAGACATTAAAGTCAAATATCTCTGTTTAAAACCTGGCTCCATCATTTAGAATGATTAAAGACCATATTGGTTTAGTATTTGAGCCAGATCATCCACCAGCCAATTGATGTATGTTAATTAAAATGTCTCAGAAGTTCATCTGGCATTAATGATCTCTGGTTAATGTAGTGTTGTGTGGTATATGCTTCTAAAGTAGATGGTCACTATGTTTTGACCTTAAAGTACAAAGGAAGCCATTATGGTACCAAATATGTTCCTGTTTTGGCACAGAGTTCAGTGACTACACACTAATATGTCCAATATATTATTCTGTAATTAACAGTGAATGGCAAAATTGTTTGTTTATATGGCCAATTAACCGAGTGACCGGTTTTTCAGGCATGTACTATACACTGAGCGTAATCAAATGAAGGTTAGATTGATGGTCAACAGCTGTGAAGTTGGCATAACAAAACACCCTACTTGGAGAGACACCTGTTAGAAGGACAGCTTTGTACAACATTGAATGCATTTGGGAATTTCATAATTGTTTTCCAGCAAAAATGACGTATTACAGGTGCTTTGTAGTGGATCATGTTTCTCAAATCTGCATTTTTCTAGTTGAAGTTCTTTGAACTGGAAGACTTTCAGAGAGCAATAAGAACTAAAGTTTGGCACATAGCCTAAGCTCTAGCCTGGAAGATATACAAAATCTGTATTCTAAAGCATTTCCTAAAATATAAATGAGAAAATTTAGCCTGCCTTTCTCCTCAGAAATCATGGCTTCACGTCTATCCATTAGGTTAGTAAAAGTTCTGTTTGTCCACATATTGATGCCTCATTTGTCTTAATCATGGTTTCTAAACAGCTCGGTTAGTTAGACACTTGGCATGAATGCTTGCTGTCAGTTCGGCTCACAACAGAATGCTCGACATAATAATAATGAAATGAGCCAAAGAATGTTTCTTTTATTTACTTAGACAATAAGAAATGCTTATTACTTATCTAAACTGCTATCCACACGAGAGGATAATTAGAAAAAATAGGTGTTGAACTATAAAATAGCAATTGTTATTTGAATTACTGCTACACATTTCTCCTCTTGTTGAGTTGAAAAGAATTCTTTGTATTTTGAGGTATCATTAGATTTGTTTTCTTTTGTTTGCCATCAGTTTAATAGATGGATTGCTAGTTTGGACGTCTGAGGCCCCTAAAGCCTCTGGGTTTCTGTTATCTTTGTTTTTCTCTAATTCTCTTTCTAAATGAATTATTTCTCTGAGTTGTACAATATTTTGATGAAAAAAATGCAGATGATTTTCTCAGTAAAGTAATAGAAAGCATGGCAACATGGTACAGAATGAAAAATCAGCTTTTCCCCCATATAAAGTTCAATTCCTAGGTTCTGGGCAGATGGGATTGAGGAAGGGGAGTGCCCTGGGGAATGTGTAGAGAGCATTCCTGCATGAATGAATCTCAGGGCCACCTCCATGTTCCTTCTGTCCTTTACCTGTTTCCTTCCAAAGCTACTGTAGGGACCCTGTGCACCTGGAGAGTGGGAAAGCAGAGATGAGACACCTATAGAAGGCTCTGGAGGTCCTGCAGCGGCCACTGCTGCGGGCTGGATCTTTGTGACAGGTTTTGAAGCAGCTGCCATAACTGCTTTGGAACCTGAATGAAATCGCAGCTGCCAATGGCTGTTGGCTGGCCTCAAGCCATGCTGTGGGTTTCACTAGGTGAAAACCTGACTGTAGAAGAGAATGTTTCAGAGATAAGGAGGGAAGGATTTTTTCCTTTCTATAGCTTGGGAACATACATTTAGTTGCTCCACAGGCAGAGAGGAGAACTGCACAGAATGAAAATGTTAAGAGTAGAATTCCTAAGGGCCCACCCAGGTAAATGAGGTTCCTGAAACATGAAGAGCAAAGAAAAGGAAATTAAGCTATTTTCTCACGTTTGTAACACATAGTGTTTCCACAAACACAGAGGTTTAGGCGTAGACTCCTGCTGGCAAAAGAAGTTAATAACAGTTCCAAAGGTAAGTACTCTAGTGGTGCAGTTACCCCCTGGTTCTCTCCATGTGAACAGAATGCTCTCGCCCATCATGAAACAGACTTGGCTCTGGTCTGACCACAATTTTCCTCATTGTTCGTGTCCCAGTGGAGAGATGCACCTCTAGGCGACCCTTGTTGAGGAATATGGCATAATAGGCCTGTAACAAGCAATACATAGGGAAGATTAAACCTATGACTTAGCCTGAGATGTTCAGACAGAACCAAAGCTCCAACAGCTTAGACAAGGCATTAACACTTGATATTTTCTACGACAGAGTTGGTGAAACAGCTGGAAAGATAGTTTTGGTCATCTACCACTTCTGCTTGTTGGCAGAGGTGTTGAGTAGCAGTTCGAGGCCAAGTAAGTTTGTGAATCTGAGCATGACAGCGGCGCTTGCACTGGTCCTTTAACTTACAAAACCATCAGAAAACAAAGGAGGTCAATAAAATTCTTCTCCTTTAAACGTGCAAGTATAGTTGCAGGTATAGTATAGCTAGTTTCTGGCAGTCAGCTTTTTGATTCTCTACCTCATGACATCTTGAGTGTTTAGACGTTAATTTGTTCTCATGACTAGGGGATAGATTGCTATTACAAACATGTAACTTGTCGTCTACATTTAGAAAGAAGGGAGACAATTTTCATCCACAAACATGTGGGCTTGCTTTCTTTGTGCTGCGGTTACCATAGCAACCAGTATGGTTTTGATATCTGCTTATGAGCCCCAGGAGGCCTGTATGCCATCCTCATCCCCAAAGCTGATGCCTTGTGTGCTCCCTCTCTTGAATGGTACTAGGCCTGATCACTCAGTCTGCTGCAAGGGATCCATGGTGGCAGCAATGGTATGTGTCACCATCATCATGCCTTCAATTTAACTAAGTCATTTCCTAGCCCTAAGTCCGGCACAAAACATACTGAGCGCCTGGATCAACAGTCACCATATCTCTAAGAAGCCACCAGCAACCTCTTGCTACAAAGGTCTCAAGGGTTGTTTGATTTCTTAAACTCATTAGGAAGAACACAACAACCAAAGACCCTCTGGATGTCAAAACTCTTAGTTTGCAAGTATAAAAGATGTCAACTTCATAAGCACTGATGCTATTACAGACTCCAACTATTTAACATCGTTTCCTCCTTCAGGAGCAACTAACAAGTGATTTTTAAACACATTAGTGTTTAAATTCTGGGACATTAATTTCTAATTCACCAAACTGAATTAGGAATTTAGTGCTTAATGGTTTTCTTATTTTAATAGTTTTAAGAGGAACATATTCTGGTTTCAGAACTATTCTGAAATCTAGGGCTGAAGATATTTGGCAATGTCCGAAGGAACAAATATCTTTTACTGTAAATATATTTCAGAATGTTTCATCTGGTATTATTACAACCAGCTTATCAATTGTAAGACTGAGAAAAGAATTTTACTTTTTTTGGATTAAAGGATAAAGGACTTAAGGGGGCACTCATATTTCATATGTATTCAGTGATTATTATGTACATTGAGAAATGGGAACATTTTTTTCTCTTTCTACAAAAACATTTGCATTATGACTATCTGATACATTCCTCACATCCTAAGAGCATGCAAGTTCATGAAGAAGCTGAATTCACACTGCAAAGTAAAATCTGCTTGTACATCAACCATGTAGTCAGAAAAGTGTTTTGTTCTCTAGAAGTTTCTTGCAGATTCCATCTTTCTACTTATCTATCTCAGAGGTAATATGGAATTTATGCTTACTATATCCAAATTAAAAAATTTTGAAAAAGGCAATATGTACTACTATGTGCATGTAACAATATGTTGTTTATTGCTTCTTGTATTAGAAATCTAACAGAAAGGACATGATACAGCACATTGCATTTCACTTTTATTTAGCTTATTTCATCCCTGTTGTCTTAATTTTCACTTGTTACTACTACTACTCCAGTTGATAAATTTTCATGTTATCTCTAGCTTTTCTTCTATCAGAAATGCTTCTATGAGTATTCTTGCAATGCCTCATTATACATGTAGGCAAGAATTTGGGTCTACATTTGTAGCACACACATATGTTCAACTTTAAAGACAGTGCTAAGTCATCTACCAAGTGACGGCAGCTATTTATTTTTTCAAGCTGCAATGATTAAAAGTCCTCTTTGTTCAAACCTATAATCCCAGATACTAGGGAAGGGATTTGAAAGATTGCAATTTGAACTCAGACTGGACAAAACAAAAACAAAAACAAAAATAAAAACCCCAAAAACCTTTATAATTTTTCCATATAGGGCTGTCTAATTTTTATATTTATTCAAAAATTATACATTATCCTCATTTTGTACCATATTTATTTGCTCTTTTCTTATTGTACTCAAGAAAATAAGTGCAAAAAATCAGCCATCAATTTTCTTGGGCTTCATTTTCTAGCATGTCTTTTAATGTTTTCACTACCAATAGTACGTGAATAGTGTTTGTATAGATGGCTGTGAAAGTTCCTTCTTCTTAGTTTAACTTAGTGTATTTCTTTATTTGTTCATTTATGTTTTTATGTGTAATTCAGGGCTTTTTCCTAGCTAGACAAATGTTCTATTGCTAAACCATCCCCCTCTAACTGCCACTAGATTGCTGTGCTCTTTCTATTTCATACTTGCAGCCATGGGTTAGATACCAGGTATATTATATCATATATTCTTCTGTTGAGGTATAGTTTTGTGAACATTTTTAGTCTGGGCTGGCCTGGAACCACAATCCACTTGCTATCAGAATCCCAAATAGCTAGAATTATAGATGTGATCCACTATGCTTGGCTATACTATGTATTGTTTTAAAATAATATACAGTTGTTTTACTCAGTGTTTTTTATTACATTGAGATAATTATATGATTTTTTAATTAAAAAATCTTAACCTGCGCCTGCATTCCTGAGATAATTCAAGACACATATGGTTATAGACTATTTAATTCTATCCTCAGATATTTTGTAAAGGATTTTTTTTTGTAAGGAAAGGGATAAAATTTTGTCATCTAGTATTACTGATTACTAAATATTAAATTATAATGTTAATTTAAAAACCATACAACTAAATGCATGATGAGATTCACAAAGATGTCTGCATATTTAAGGGAAGTTTTTTAAGATTCCATCTTCTGATAATGGCAGATTAGGTAATTTCTATGAACCATCTCACTAGATGAAGTAGAACGACTAACATTTAAAACACAATGCAGAAGATATTGAAGAAAGTCCACCAGAAAGAAGAGTTCTGATGCCTAAGTCTGCTAGGGTGAAGGATTTTAACAGAAGCAAGTGATGTACATCTTCACATTCACATCCGTATACAGTAGATGGTCTTCAGGCTGGGTTTTAGCATCCTTGAGTGAGCTTGGGCTACAACTTTGCATGCCTGAGGGCTTTGTATGCCTTTTCCCACCCCAGGTACATTCTCTACTCTTTTCTGTCCAGAGAGGGTGAGAATGGTCAGTCTCTAATAGACTACATCACCTCAGCTACGATCACTAGGAAACTGATCCTAGAAGAAACTGACATTTAAACTTAATAGATCTTGGAAGAACATCTATATGGCAAGAAGCTAAAGAGAAAAATAAAAAGATTAAGGTAATTTGTATGTATTTGAAACTTCCCTTTTTATGCGTGTAAGTGAAGGATGGGGCAAATACAAGTGTGTCTCAGCCCTTGAAACTGACCAACAGGAAAATCTAGAGTCCAATTGCCCTTAGAAGATTACGCGAGAGAAATAGAAGCCAGCATGGACAAAGGGACTCTTTCAGTTAGCCAAAAGACAACAGTTGAAATAAATAATACAAATCTCAAATGTAAAAGCAATTAAGCTGAATTCTTTGGACATTACAGGAAGTGGTTTACTGCCTAGCTGTGAGTACCTGTCCAGTCTGCCTTCGTTTCCTCCTGGGTGGTACCACGGTTCCTCCACTTCCCAAGAGAATGATTCCAGACTCATTCTTGGTGCTGAAGGACAGATTGATTTCTGTCCCTACGTTGATAGGCACAGGGGGAAGCTCCACAAAGCCAGGCTTGGGGAAGCTAACTGTGTAAACATTCTATGAGTAAACAAAGAGAAGCAATGATTATAAGTGAATATTCAGGTTAATCTCTCATCTCATTTGCCCTTAATGCATGCAATGTCATGAAATACACTGTAGGTCTAGAAAGCACTTAAACACACAGTGACATGGAAAGGTGGAGAGCAGCTGAAGAAATATATTTCCAGTTATATCTTTGAATCTTCTGAGAAATATAGTTTAAAACAAAAGTTTTGACCTCTGCTTTTAGTTCAGGACGTTTGGTTTAAACTAGAAGGGCCTCATTGATCAGATAATGTTATTCTTTCAGTTTAAACCTGTCTTTCTGGTATCCCTTGAAAATACTCTAGTGCATTCCTGGAATATACGTTAGCAATTATTTTTTGTGTGTCTTAAAGAAGAATATAACCATGGTTCATGTCTGTATTTTTCCTCTTGACAAGCCCACAGAAGAGATGTTCATTACTGTTAAATGTGCAGTTCCTAGAATAATTTCTAAAAATCAAATGCAACCTAAATCAACCTAAACATTATAGAGTCCAGAAAATAATACCATTGTTTCTGAAGATTATAAAATGAATGCAGTTGTACTTCAGACAGTGACATCCTCTATCCCAAAGCCATGCATTCTCTAATTTATCCATTCAACTTGTTTTGCATTTCACAAGCCTGGCCTCTTTCTCTCTCTCCTCCTTATCTTTAAAGTGAATCACAATAGACATAGTCATATAAATATGTGGGGGATATCTGACAGAAAACATATAGGTCACCATCACTTTCCATGGCTGGAGGACACTAAAAGCTATGGATGTACTGGAATTATTTAAGCATGTTCCTGTTGTCAGGCATTTACAGTGTTTGAACTATTCATTTTTAAAGTCCTGGATCTTGCTGGAGTAAAATCAAGGGCTGCTTTCACGTGGGCTATTTTCTCTGTATAGTGTTTCAAGCTCAGTTGAAATGACACCAGAGCTGGTAAAATGTATAATCTACCTTCTATTCCAATTTTTAAATTAGGGAGTTTTAGATTGTTAAGATAAAACTCTTGTGTGGACTTTTCAATATTTATCCATGTCAACTTTCTGCCTCATAGTTTGCTTGTAAAATAATTCCTGGTTACTAAAATGTGCCTTAAGAAAGAAGTATCATTTCTATGCACACAGGCTATTCATTTTTCTGGACAGTTTTCCATCTGTGTGTAGATATCTTGTGAATGTGTATGTGAGTTAGTTTTGAAGATTAAAACTCACAGTAAAATTTTATTTAAGAAGCCAGAATGAATCCTTAGAGTTTTGACTCCTTTTGTGTTTTCTTTTTCTGAGTTACTCCTAAATTCAGAGTGGGTATCTATTCCCGATTTTAAATTGGAGCCTGCAGCTATGAGCAGTGAAGACCATGAAAGTTCTCTTCTAGTCTCTAAACTTCAGTGCTCAGAAGACAGATTCACCTTTTTTTCCCTTCCTGTCCTCCCTTCATTTCCTTGAGCTCTATAAAAATAATTGGATTAGAAGAAGCAGCCAAAAGTGAGAGTCATATCGTATGGGTAATTAAAATTGATAAGAGCGATATATTTAACCTTCTCTTGTTTTAGCGAAGCTCATCACTGCTGAGTTCTCATGAAAGTCATGCAATGTCTGTTGTTGCCCAGTGGCTTTGGCTTATAGCTATTTTAAAAGAACAGAGATATGCCCTGAGTCTTTCTCACCTATGGCTCAGCCTCAACTAAAGAAAAATGCAGAACAGTTGAGTGGAATCAGAGGGCCTCTAGGATATGCTAGTGACAAGAGATCCTGAGACCCAAGAACTTTCCACTCCTATCACACACATCTACAGAATTGATGTCACAGGTCCTCATCTACGTAATTTCCAAGACAGAGGGGCTAGACTTTACAGCTGTGGACAAGATATTGAACACCAGTGACTATGGTAAATGTTACTATTACCGTTTGCTTAAACAGTCTAGAAAAAAGGAGTCATATTAATAATAAAGTCATATATAATACTGAAAGATAAAATGAATGTAAAATAGAGAAAACATGATGGAACCAGAGGGGATATGAATATTAAAGATACATGCTACACACTGAAGAGCTAGCCATTTTGGAAATAGGTCACAACTTCAGGTCTTTAATCATTATTCAAGTCTTATTTTATCATTTGTACTGTGCCACAACCAGGATCAGTAGAAGTTTAAACTCTATGAACAGAGGATCTATCATTAGAAAAAGAAACTAGGTCATATATGATGGGAATGTGTTTAGGAAAAACTTTGAACAGTCCCACCTCCAGTGAGCATCCTTTGGTAACACCAACATAATCTGGGCTGCTGAGGATATTGTATGGAGTTCTTGAAATTTCAATATCTTTGAGGCAGCCAGAGTATTTCTTCACGTTCACTTCTGGCCTAATGAATGGTCAAATAGAAAACAAAAGCATTATCATTACAGCAATGATAGCAGAGTGGCCTTTGACCACTGGCAGGAAGCATTGGAGCAAATACACAGGCTGGTCCATGTCTAGCAAATTGCACACGTGTTCACATGCACCCAGCAATCTGCTTTCCATCCTCTGCCGGTGAGTGGGTGTTAATGCCATTGTGCAGAGAGGTCTTGATGGAGTTCTCCTCCTCTTAAAAAAATAACCTGAATATTTCAACACAAGCTACATGAATTAATTGATTTATTAATACTTCATGTGCATAATGAAATGAGTGCTTATTTTTCCATATAATAAACTGAATATTTCAACACAAGCTACATGAATTAATTGATTTATTAATACTTCATGTGCATAATGAAATGAGTGCTTATTTTTCCATTGTAGAGAAGGTAATTATGCAGGCAGCATAATCAAATTATAGACAAAAAGTCCCTTCTTACATACATAAACATCTTCAGACAACTTTAGGAAAAAATATCTGGAAATGTTTATTTAAAATTACTTCTGAATTTGTCAAAGAGGAAGAGTGGCGTATATATACTTATTTTACATATTACATACTTCCTATCACTATTATAGGTTTCTTTATAAGATAAAAAAATAAGTTTTAGGGTAAAATAGGCAAGCACATTATAACTTCAAAAATTATTTTATTGACACTTTTTTTGGAAGCAGTGGCTGATAAATATGATAATACTATACATTTTAAAGAAAAGAAGCACTCTTCTTTACTATACTGTTGTAACGAAGATACTTTTCAAGTTAGCTTTCAGATTGACCCTAATGTTTGTATTATATTTGGAACAATAGAAAAATTATGCATCAGAGTGTGAAACATACACATTTAGTTTTTGCAAAAATGTTGAGAAGTAGCTTCAAACCAAAACTATATTTGAATGTTTGCTTTCTATTTACTATTTCTTAAAATGGAAGAAATGTGTCAGCAGATTAGAAAAAAAGGAATTATTTGTACCAGATATGATGGCAGGTGCCACCTAGCTCTCTAAAGATAAAGACAGGAGGATTACAAGTTTGGAGCCAGCCTGAACTATGTAGTAATTTCTAGGTCAGCCTGGGCTATAAGACCCTATCTTAAGCAAACAGAAACCAAAGGGAGTTAAAGAGTAAGGGAAAAAGAGAGAAGACATAAAGAGAGACAGAGAGAGGAGAGCAGATAGAAAAGATGGAGTAGGAAAAGAGAAGGAAATGAAGTTGAAGGAAGGTACAGGAAGTGAGAAGAGACAAGGAGGAAAGAAGAGAGGAAAGAAGACAGAGAAATGATAGGCTAGAAGAAAATGAACTCTTAGCTCTTGTTCTGATTTACTGTGTTACATTATACAAGTGACTTGACTTCTCTATAATTTTGTGTTTATGAAATAGGCATAATGATGATGATGATGATGATGATGATGATATCAATTTGCAAAGTTGAGACACATTAATGAAGAGCATGGAACATGGGAAAGTTCACTCCATAGTAAGTATCAGGATTTACATGATGATGAGTTTGTAACTGTGATACTCAACAGAGATTTCTGTGATGATGGATAAAATCTGTAACGTGCTATCCAATTTAGTGTTACTTGAATTCTGTGGCCAAATGGGATGTACAATATAACTTGCACTAATGAGGAACTGAATAATTACTGCTATTTTTATTTGTTTAAAGTTAAATAGTCTCTGTGACTAGTGATTATACTGAACAGTGAAGCAATGTAGGGACACATAATGTATTTTTCCTTGTATGGTATTAATAAACATCTGGAGAAAGTACCAAACAGACACCAGTATTGTACTTGAAAGGGTAATGATTCTGTCCTCTCTGTCCGTGGATGCCAAATTTCTCTTTTACATCTTAATTAGAAATACATGGCAAGAGAAAAAATAGGTAGGAAAATTAGACCTTGGTAGTGTGTATCAGGTGACTGGATTTATGTCAAATACTTTTCCTTTCCCACCCCTCTCTCTGGAACATCTATATTTTCTGTGACCATTTTCCCTTGTTTCCTCTGTTCTTTTAGTGAATCATTATGAAGAACAAGTGGAACTGGAGGGCAGGGAGATTGCATAAATCCCTTCTTGTACAAAGGAAAGAGAGGGGTGCATTTCAGTTGCCATGTTCCCTTGGCTTCCATATTTCCCTTCAGGGGAAACCAGATTCATCATTTTTATTTCAAAAAGTTTTTATCACTGAAGTAAATCACTACTACAAGCTCATTGTTTCATAAAAATAAAAGGAATCACTTAAAAAATATAACGATTTCACAGGTACAATGCAATGAAGACCACAAGAGGCGAGTAATGAAGTGGTGATGGATTTCTAAGGTGACTATGGATCTCTTTTTCCTGAAGGTTACCACTCACAGACATAATTACAGAACTACATGGTGCCATTTTTTTTTTTTTTTTTTTTTTTTTTTTGTCGGTCGTGGGGCTTGAACTCTGGGCCTGGGCGCTGTCCCTCAGCTCTTCAGCTCAAGGCGAGCGCTCTACCACTTGAGCTACAGCGCCACTTCCGGTTTTCTGGTGGTTTATTGGAGATAGGAGTCTCACGGTTTCTCCTGCCCGGGCTGGCTTTGAACCGCGATCCTCAGATCTCAGCCTCCTGAGTAGCTAGGATTACAGGCGTGAGCCACCAGCGCCCGGCTTCATGGTGCCATTTTTGAGTTGTATCAACATATATTTCTACTTAGGGGGGCAATCTTGCCTTTTAATCATTTCCACAAACATGACTTGGCTGGTTTTATAATAATATTATAAAACACCTCATTCTTACTTTTCCCCACTTTCTATATTTTCTAGTTTTTGATATCAGAAGTTTGGCCTTTGCCTTAACCATTTTTGGGATCAGTTCAGCTTCATTGTCTCTGGTGCAGAAATCTGGCACAATTAGGTCGGGAAATGCCCCAATCCAAACTTTAGTTCTAGTCAGAGTATGCCAGTTCTGCATATCTTGGTTTGATCAGCCACTTAACAGAGGCTGCTAATTCTTGTTAATGCCTGTTTGTAAGCAAGAACTCAAATATTTCTGAGAAGCTGGGGGGCGGGGGGAATGGACCATAAACTTCTTCACTGCTAATTAAAACATTTGTTTGAAATGGTATATTTTCAAAGAATCTTTTCATCTGGCTCTGTAGTTAATTCTAAATAAAGACGGCAATCAATAAGCAATTTTGACAAGATGGCCAAAGGTCATATAAATGCATATTTGCAGGCCTGCGAAAAGCAACAAGGCAGTTGTAAGCATTTAGAGAGCCCAGATGGAGTGTTGAACACACAGCATGGTACCAAGGAGGCCATTATCTGGGATCCAACCCCAGAGACCATCTTTATTCTTTTACCCAGAGCCAGTGGACACCCATGAGCTTGACCAGCCGCCCATGATGCTGGTCTCCGGCCGGCAAGGCACGCAGGACTGAAAGTGTAAGCTGTGGAGTGCTATCACCGCTGGTGAAACACCTCAAATAGCAACCCAGTTGTTGGTGTGTAAGCAGCAGTATCATTGTCAGCACAGAGCAGCAGAACTCCTTTACAGTGTATTTGCTTGTGAAACGTGCCATGAAGAAAAGCTGCATAGGTGTCGCTTTGCTTCTGCACTGCTGCTTTATCTAAGAAGCCACATTTGCCCAACCCATGCGCTCAAAGAAGGCATGCATAAATTTAAATTTTACCTGGCTTTCATACTAAGTCAAGGGAAGAGAAAAAAAAAGACATGATTTACTTAAAATTGCCTTTTCATATCATAAATCAATTAACTTTAACAATAAATGTATTAAAAGTCATTGAAAACAAGGTGACAAAACAGAAAATGGAAGTGAAATTAGAATTTAGTCATATTTTTTTCTTGGGCAATTTTTACTTTGTAATCCTGATTTTTTTTTTTTTTTTTTTTGCTGGTCGTGGGACCTGAACTCTGGGCCTGGGTGCTATCCCTCAGCAATTTAGCTCAAAACAAGTGCTCTACCACTTAAGCCACAGTGCCACTTCCAGTTTTCTAGTGGTTTATTAGAGATAAGAGTCTCACAGAATTTCCTGCCCAGGCTGGCTTTGAACCATGATTCTCAGATCTCAGCCTCCTGAGTGTCTAGGATTACAGGCATGAGCCACCAGCACTTGGCTCAACTTCTATTCTAATTGAATTCAATTAACATTTATCAAGTACCTAATAGGTATTATAGGTTTTATTGATTACGTGTTATTATAAGCAATAAATGTATATTATTTTATGTTTCAATAAACACTACATAAATTAAATAGTGCATCATAAAATATTTTATGACTTTTATAGAGATTTTTTTTGTGAATTGACTTAACCATGTGCAAATGATGTCTTCTCATCCTGCTATATACTAGGCATATATAAAATTATTTTAAAATGTCAGCACAGGCGTAAGAATAATGAATGTAATTCTAGTATTTGGCATACTCCAGAGCTCCAATATGCCATTATAATGCTAATGCTTATCAATAAAATAGGTTATACTCATAGTATCCTGGAACACTGACTAATTTTCAGAACACTAAGAAATGTCAGATTGCCATTATCTCCACCGAACAGCAATTACAAGATCCACGTTCAACTCTGGGTTCTACCTCTAATTGTTTTTGGAATTCTTTTCAGAAGGATTATAAGGGAAATAGTGATTCAAACTGATTTATTCAACAAAGATGTCAAATCAATCCTTTAGTTTCTAAATCCTGATGTTGTTCTAATGTGTAACATAATTTTTTTTTGATTAGGCCTTTCTTCAGCTAAAGGTTACATGACATTCCTGTTATAATTAAACTTAATCTCTTTAGTGAGCACAATGGCCATTTAATTAAAACTTAAGTGTTAGCTTTAAATATATACTAAATTACCTCAAGTTTCTCAGAGTTGGCAGGCCACCAAAGTATATTTTGTCATCTGCTTTCAAGTCAAGGCCAAAGTTATTTCCAGAAGATGAAGTTACTATGTTCTCTTCCTGGTTAGTGTCTATATCTACAATTGATATGTTAGCTGTAAAGAATATAGAAAATTAATCATTTAACTTGAGTAGTGACAACCACACCTATATTATCATTGATAATTAAAGTTACCTTCAGTTTTCAAATTAACACTAACTTTTTCAAGCACTTGAATTATATTTAACCATTTAATAATTGCAGAAATAACAATAAAATCATTATTGAACTATTCACAAGAGAGAGCATAAAAGTAATATGTTGAACCCAGTGATAACAAACCAATGTTCACTTCTTTAGTATATTAACAGGTTATTATTACATTTTTTAATGGCCAAGCTGTGTTTCAATGTTTCAATGTATAGGTATACAACAGTTTCTGTTCTCTTATTTACCTTTTGTTAGGTGTTTGAGTTGTTTTCAGTTTTTGAGAGTTTCAAATGAAGGTAAAAATGAATATTCTGGTAGTGTTTTGTACAGGTATGTGTTTTCATGTGCTTGGGACACATCTGGGAGGGGATGTGGCTGGTTGATTCATGTGGTGGATGAGCTTGCCAATGTATGCGTCAGTGTTAGTATGTCATTTTATATCCTCATCAGCAGTGTATAGTTTCAATTATTTTGTATCTTTGCCAAAAATGGGGATGACCCAGGTTTTAAAATTTTAGACATTCTAATAGTGGCATAAAGTCATCACATTTAGGATTTATTTTGCCTTTTCTTAAAGTCAAATCCTACTGCAACTCTAATTTCACTGTTTTAAGAGTGATCTTTGAATATTGTTGCTGCAGGTAAATAGCTATACTCTCACATTTTATTGTGATTGCATTTATCTTCTATGTATTAGACATCCATGTGTTTTACTTTTGCTGCTTATAATCTTTACTTTTTTTTTTTTGTCAGTCATGGGGCCTGGACTCTGGGCCTGGGTGCTGCCCCTCAGCTCTTCAGCTCAAAGCTAGCATTCTATCACTTGAGCCATAGCCCCACTTCTGACTTTTTCTGCTTATCTGATACAGAGGAATCGAACCCAGGGCCTCATGCATGCAAGGCAAGCACTCTACCACTGAACCACCTTCCCAGCCCTACTTCTTTTAACATATAGTTTCAATGCTTTTAAATACAAAAAGACCTAAAGTAAAAGTGAGAATGACTGTGTACTGCACATGCGTATTGCAATAGAAGTTAGAATTGGACCAGAAAGGAGACTGTTTTCTATAATGTTTTATGCTATAATATTCAACTCTAAGCTCTCACACTTACCTCTCCACCATTTCCCCCCAAACATACAAAGACCTCCACATTTCCAAGGATGATGAATTCATTTGCTTTTGTTTTTTTTTCTGAGCTTTCTGTGTCAAATTACTCTTCCATCTTTCAGAAACTCTCTTTCCATATTACCAGAATTTCTCAATCACTAACTTCTGCTTTCTCTAGTTAGTTCTTTATATAGTCTTTTTTTTAAAGATCTTTTTAACCTACTATTTCAATATTTATATTCCCCAGGGTTTTAGATTCTACTATTACAACTATAAAATGCTTGGATTTTCTCATTCCTATTTAGAAGCAGCTACTCAGAAGATGATGATCATGATCCACATCTCTCTTTGAAATATGTGATGCTTAGATTCACATGATGAATGCCAACCAATTACACTGACTCCCTAAGTTTCTAAGGGCATTAAAAGTACCTTGAGTATAACATGCCCCACATACAACTCAGCATCTTTCCCAGAAAACCTTTTATCTTGCCTATATTCAATAGCTTTTTGGCATATTTTTTTTTAAACAGAAAAGTAATTATTCCAGAACTAGAACTCCAGCACACTCTGCCATTTTAAATTGCTTGAAGTATCTCTACTTCACTCATCCCTCTTCCCTCTCATAGTTATTAACATTATTTACCTTCTTATGATATGCAGTTTTCTGCATACAGAAGGAACATCCTAAATCATCACAAACTTACCCTCCTAGCTGTGGTAACACTTTACAAAAGCACACATCTGATGGTATCACACCTTCTGATCAACACTCATAATTCTCTGTAGCTTAAATCATTTGCTTAGCTCACAAGACTGTTCATAGTCGCCCTGTTAGCTCTGCCTGTTTTGCACACTCTGCTATCTATGCCTTTTGCAATAATTTTAGCTTATGGATTCCTTTTCAGTTACTAATATGTCTCCCAAAGTATGCTTAGTAGAAATGTACTACTGCAGGATTGGAAGGATTTCTGTGATTGGGGAGGTTTAGGAAATACCTCAAGTGAGTTTAACCACTCACTTCTTACCAAACAACTCCACATGTGCATCTTGCCTCTCATGTGGAAACTAAGTATGTGGCAGCATTCCAATTTATAGAGGCGAAAAATTAGTTTTTGTTTCAGCTGAAGAATTCCCCTAAGTTTCTTTTCCAAAAAAAAAAAAAAAAAGATACAGTGGGAAAGTGATGCATTCTCCTGTCTGATGGTTTCAAGCTTTTGCATAATTTTCCATTCTCTGAAATGGTCCCAGGTGATTTCATCGAGCTAACTCTTCAACTCCTGCCTGTTTCTCAGAGGTGTTCCTCTGGGAGCAGATCTCTCCTTTCCACTTAAATATCCCTTCTTCTGAGACTGCTAGCAGAAGGCACATCTCTATCAGCAATCAACTCTGTCCTCAATACTTCTCTCACTCCCCGAGTAGCTCCTTGAAGACAAGGCTTGTGGTAGGCTTCCCTTAGTTCTTATACAATATAAAGTAACTGCATACCAGACATTTGTTAAGTGAAGGAATGAAAGCTGGTACAAAGGTAAATACAAATTTTCATGAACAATGGCATCCTTAACATTAATTAGGTCTATTTGTGTTACAAGGTATATCAAGGTTTCTTTATATCTAAATTGCAAGCATCATACTAAGAACTAATAGATCAACTTTATATTGTGAGATCATATGTACATACATACGTGTATATATCCACAGTATATACAAATTTGAGTACACATTCCCTTTAACAACAGAACAGAATACCTACCTATACAATCATATGAAATAATGTCTATGGAAGAGTTTTCTTTTAAAGTCTCAATAGCATAAAAATGTCATGTTATTGTTAATTATTTACTTGAACACATACAATTAATTTTTGTATTTTTAAAGAGAAAGGAATTGCTCAACCACCCTGTAAATTCCACCGTGGGATGCTTCAAGGAAAACATCTTGACAAATAGGAAGAAAAGACATTTTTCAAAGCTATTACATGATGTAATTTTACAAGTTGTAAGACAGTTTTATGCTTTCAAATTAAGCTCCCAGTTTCAGAAGAAAATGACAGAGAACCATTTGGCTCTTCAATCAGTCTTGTCTAATCCAAACCATCTATAATCTAAGCCAAAGAAATGACTGCATACATTTTTCATCGAGCTTGAGAGAAGCTAAAATTACAGACAAGGTCGTTTTCCTGATTAGGCTCATGGGTACTTTGGATAGCATGATTAAGGCCCATACTGCATTATTACTATAAAAACTCACCTTGTTTTTGAATTCTTGACAGGGTGAATGATTTCCATTTCCCATCATTATGGTTTTGATTGCTGACAACGGAAGCAATACCTGAACCTAGATCATAGCTGACTTTTATGTGGCCATCACTGAGCTCGACACTCATGAAATCTTTCTGTTAATAAAGTAAAAATACACCAGTGATTATATACGCACAGAAACATAAGAACATTCACTTCTTTATGGGGTCTATAATAGGACCTTACAGCTAAATCATGGTTTAGGTTGCTCTGGAACACAAATTCATTTCAGAAACAGAACCTGTGTTAATATTTTGTGACTCTTAGTAGGTCTGATGTTATGGTGAAAATGGTTGCAACTAATTTTCTAGGACATATTCAATCATTATGGTAGTACTAAATAGATTTCTCTCACAATATACTAAACAACAAGCTATGTTCCCCAAAAGAATTTGTTAACAAACCCTGAGCTAAAATAGAAACAACAACCACCACCACAACAGAAAACGAGGCCAAAGAACACCTAGAATCATCTTTCAACTTAGAAAACAGGCAAAGAGATTTGTTGCTACAGATTCCTATTTGGGAAAAAATCTTTACTGGATACTGTTCATGAAGGATTATTAGGAGGAGCTGTATTGAAAATCAATAGTACTTAAATTATATTCGTGATTAAAGATACCAATGGAAATATATAAGCACCGTCTGTACTCCTCATTCTCAGATAGTACACAGCTATTCTAGACTCTTTACATCCATGATTTAGAATTATATTAGAATTCAACAAAAAGAAGCAAATGCACATGCAGTTCTGGGAAATGTGTGTATATGAATCTTACCAGATCTCGTGTAGCAAGATACATCAGGAGAGAACTTGATGAAAATGTCCGGAACTTGAACATGACAGTGGAAATGTTGGGGTACCAGCGAATGGGACGGCTAACTAATGCATAACCTTCTCCATCGAACTGAATGGTCCCCTCACTATCTTCTACCTGAGGACTGAAACAGAGACATTGCACGTGAACGACACTCACTTAGCATTGTCATTTTCAATATATTGAGCAACCTTCTATAGCCGGATTGCAAGTTCTTCCAGGACAGAAAACATCTCAAATATATCTTCTTCTTTCCTTCTGCTTCTCTTCACTACCACTTCCATGTTCTTCTGTATGTACCTTTTACCATGAGAACTCTCTGTATATTGGGTCTTAGTTTTTTTTTAAACCTCCACAATCTTTTAAATGCCAGCTTTTTGTATTTTAATCAAATTTAATCAAATCACATTGTATTTAATGCAATTTTTTAGACAATTAAGACAAATGGGGTACTTTTTTGTATCTTTCTGACAGATTAGTCTAAAGCATACTAGTAATTACACCCCTTCTATTTACTGTGGAATCAATACAAATTTAAGGTTTTCTATAATACATGCCCTACAAATGTCTTTTACAAAATATTCCCAGGCTACTTCTTTCATCCATATCTTTAAAAATAATTTTCGCCCTTAACTGGAATGATTGGCTATTTTCTTAAAATGTGACAAATGTTTTTCTGGAAAGAAAACAAAAGCCAAATAATACAAGTTCTATAAAATTATTATTATTTTTCAAATACCAGCACTTATGTTTGGACAGATCACTCCAAATTTATACAATTAAATAATTAGAGCTTTCACAAAACAATAACAATCCTAATGAAAATATTTTCACAGCTCAAAAAAGACATTAAAAACCATCTAGAGTCAGGCATGGGGGATTTAGAATGTAATCACAGCTACATAGTAGATAGATTTGAGGCCCAGCTCCTACAAAAAGGTACATGAGACTCTATTTCAACAAATGACTGGGCACAATAGCCAGTCCCAACATAAGTAGAAGATTGTTCCTCAAAAATAATCAATGGAAAAAGGATCTGGAGGTATGGTTCAAGTGGTATGGTTCAGTGGCAGCCCTGAGTTCAATTCACTACCACCATCAAAAAACAAACAAAAATCCCTAAAAGTTTTGAATTACTTTTTAAATTAACTTATTTATTAATCTGTTCAGTTGTAGGACTTGAACTCAGGGACAGAGTGCTGTCCTTGAGCTTTTGTGCTCAAGGCTAGCACTCTACCACTTTGAGCCACAGCTCCACATCAGGTTTTATGTTTGTGAATTGGAGATAGGAGTTTCATGGGGACTTTCCTGCCCAGGCTGGCTTTGAACTGCTATCCTCAGAACTCAGCCTCCTGAGTAGTTAGGATTACAGGTGTGAGCCACTGGTGACAAACTTTTTGATGCCTGAATGGGATTGGATGCTCCTAGTGTTAGAAAGTTGTAAATGTGAGACTTTGTGACTTATGACTATATATTAATGTTCTTATATTAATTCAAATAGCATGTTATATTAGAAATGGGAGACCTTGAAGAATTACTTATTAGTGAAATTACAGTCTGACATGATTGTATTGTTGATGGAACCTGGGATGTTTTAGGTGTTTTGTTGGTAAGAGGCTTTAAAAAAATCTTAGGTTAATCCTAGCTACTCAGGACCCTAAGATCTGAGGATCATGGTTCAAAGCTAGCCCAGGCAGAAAAGTCCATGAGATTCTTATCTCCAATAAACCACCAGAAAACCAGAAGTGGTGCTGTGACTCAAGTGGTAGAGTGCTAGCTTTGAGCTGAAGAGCCAAGGGACAGTGCCTAGGTCTAGAGTTCAAGTCCCACTATTGACAAAAAAAAGCTTAGCTTAAAAATTTACCAAAGGAATATTTAGGGAAAGCTGGGATTTCATGTAGTAGAGGCTGGCCCCCAGCTTTTATTCTCTTGCCTCTGCCTCCTTCTGGGTGCTGACATTCTGGGACTGTGTCAGAATATCCAGCTATGGACATGACAGTTTGGTTGTTATTGTAAATTTGACAAACAATCTTCCATATTAGATTTCATTCCTAATTATTGACAAAAAATCATCTTAAATGTGTCAGGCTTCCAATTCTTGTTTATAAGTTTATGATAAAAAACAGTTGGAAGAAAAAGCTTTTAGAGAAATAGTTGGCTGTTATTTTTCTATGAAAAAGAGTTCTTTAATTCTTGAGAACTAAGTGTAAAGTTTACTCTGCTCCATCAATGAGGGATTTGAGTATGTGTGCCGTGTAAATTGAAAGTAAAACTATGTAAATTATTTATCACCTTCAAGTACGTGTATATCTCATTAATCTTCCAGGTATTATATATATATATATATATATATATATATATATATATATATATGTTATAGCTATTTAGTTATTTTTGTTGTTTAAATTTTTTAATTATTAAGTAGTTATACAAAGAGATTACAGTTCCATAAATCTGACTATGAGTATAAAGCATCTTGATCAATATCATTCCTTACATTTTTCTCCCCCATTTTTCTCCCTCCCATCCCTACCTTCAAGTTCAATTTTTACATAATGCACATGGAATAGAATGACTGCATTTGCTTGCTCTGTTGTCCTTCATTCATGCCCCTCCTGCAATGCCCTCTCCCCAAAACATGTTTCCATTTCTTAGTATTATGGCTATTTATTACAATAACATTATTTTAGTGGTTCTATATTTTCATACTGAGAAATCATCTACTTTTAATGATTTTACATCTTCTATTCAAATTTATAGAAAATGCACATTATCTTTATATGACTTGTACGACTTAAATATTTTCAAATCCTGCTTGTCTAGATGTTGTCTTATAATCGACGATGAGTATTGGGGTACTTCCTCCTAGCCTGTCTAATGTCCTTGTTCTCCTTCCCCACTTAGGAAGAATTCCAGGGACCCATGATTTTCCCTGGAAGCACTTTTTGGACTTGCTATGTCAATCTGAAATGTCCTGTAGGAGCTAAAACCTGAGGTAGGCCTGTAAATTTATGCCTAATCAGCTTAGGGAGTATTCTCTTTATGAAATAATAATTATGACCCCAAGACATTCACAGGTAAGCAAAACCCCGTGGATATATGCAGGGGCGTTGGCATAGAAAGAGGTGGTAATCTTATCTGTCATTACAATTTCTTGCCTTGGAAAATTTATACAAATATGACCTGGAGGAAAGAAAAGAAAGACATGGCATTGTCCAATAAAGAAATATACTCATTACCTGACTTATGAAATGGTAAACCCCTCTGTACAACACCTTAATAATAACAATGAAATTACATTAAAAATAACAAACTATGGAAATAAGTACTCTGAGGGGCACTTCCAAGGTCTTTGAGAAATGCCAGTAAAATAACAGGACTTCAGGCTTCCTCTGTTTCTGGTAGCCTACTTCCAAGCCTAATCATTTCAAGCAGCTCCTTATCAGAACAGAATGTTATGTAATATAAAGTTCTCATCTCAACTAACCTGACAGTACATCCTTTACAGTCACCTTCTTTTTCTCGAAAGTTCCACAAACCAATAGGTTTACTGTCAAAGTATGTCTCTCCCATACAGCCAGTGAATGTAATCACACGGACAGCATCAGCCTTCTGCAAAGAGAGAGAGAGAGAGAGAGAGAGAGAGAGAGAGAGAGAGAGAGAGAGAGAGAGAGAGAGAGAGAGAGAGAGAGAGAGAGAGAGAGAGAGAGAGGTGGTATTTATTAGAAGCTTGCAGTATCTGTGAGAGTTGTAACCAGCAGAAGCTAGAGTAGTTATTATTCATTCTTTCTGATGTTCTTGGGTTTTCCCCATACTTTTCTTTTTATATTCTATTTTCACAGTTATTCTACTATGGCTCAACAAAAGGAGGAAAGCTCAAATTTTTCATCAATAGACTCACTTTCATTATGGTTTTTAAAATATACTGCTCAAAAGGTAGTGCAATTACCATAGTATGTATCATCCGCAATAGCAAATACGGTCTGTCTGAGGTGTTCACGGTTAGCTCCAGGACCCCTTACAAATGCCACAATTCTTAGGTGTGTAAGTCCCATCTATTAAATGAGGTCATATTTGTATGCAATCTGCACATACTTCCATATAGTTTAAAGAATCTCTGAATCACTTATAAGGGATAATATAATGTAAAGGCTATGTAAATAGTGACTATGTAATAGTTCAGAATAAACAATGGCAAAAAACAGCCACAGTCCATGTGCAATTTTATTCTTTGAATATTTTTTTCTTGATTGGATGGATCTGGTCATGGGAAACCCATGGAAATAGAAAGCCAATTATAAACATTTCTACTTTCTGAGCCTAGGCTAGGTGTAAAACTCCATGACATTTTTTCCCTTTCTTCTGTCTATGACACAGAATTCTTCTAAGACTTTAATGATGACACGAACAAACAGTAAGTATTAAGCATTAGTACAAGTATACCATTTTTTGTCAACTCTGGGCCATATGGCATGAGGTATTTTTCTTTTGAGATCATGAGAAAGGGTACTCACTGAAGACACAAAACAAAAAGGGAAATAGACTTAGAAATTACCTTCTGATAGTGTATACCTAAGCCTTTCCATTTCCATTCACACCCAAACAGCCTACAGTTTAAGAACATGAAAAAAAAGACAGAAATTTTGTAAGACAAGGACCATGGGCAGGCTGTGTATCTGGTATATCTCTCCAGAACCAGGCTCTATACACACGTGTTTCATGCCAATCTGTTCCTATCCTCACAGGAAAAGGCCCTAAGCTTGGTATATACCACAGCCAGAAAGGAAGAAAGTGACTCATTTCATTCTAGAGAAAGTAGAAAGCGTTTCAACAACATTTGTTTTAGCTAAATTCCATATTCTTGTAGCTGTAACTTAAGAAATTCTTTGCCAAAGCAAATTCCTATTTACCTGAATTAAGTGGTATACAAAATAGACTGGTGTTTGGAGTTTAGAAGAAGAAATTGAAGAAGATGGCCAATGAACAGCTCCCAATTTGTTGTTAAGGTTGGTTGAAGCATATCAAAATACATGCATTCCTATTTCTGGGGCTACAAAGAACGTTGACCAGAGGGCCAACGCTGTCCTTGGAACTCTCCTTCCTCAGTTGACGTCTCTTACTTTTCCAAAGGTTGATTATCCTACTTGTGGATTTCACTTGTTTTTGGTGCCTTGTTGCATACTAAAATGCTACAATTGAGAAATTTGTTGGCTCATTTGAATTTTTAGCTGCAAACTCATTTAGGTGCCTATTTTCAGCTTTTGGTTCATATTCTGGTATGGTAGGAACATCAAAACTCTTAGCCAAACTGATTTCTTAAGGTTGCCTAAAGAGTCCATTTATCAAAGTCACCTGCTTTGTGCCAGTTCCATCTGTAATGAGCATAAGAAGAATTACTTAAGGTAAAATTTCAGGCATGCCTATCATGCCTTTATATCTGTTGTACATTTTACACAAGTCATCTCCCTCCTCATTGTAGCCGTCATGCAGCATCATTAGGAATAGAGACTCTTGCATTGTTAACCTGTGTTCAAGTCTCAGCGGTGTTATAAAGTACTGTGTAACATTGGTCAACACAATTTCTCTCTTCTGCACATTTGTTAACTAAGGATAAGGAGGGTATTAATATGTATATTGCTCGAGTCTGAGTATCTTGTGTCTTCCCCACGTTCTTATACAGAAATTCTAAACTTCCAAGACAATGGAATGGAACGGGGGTACAGGGCCTTCAAGAGATGATTAGATCATGAAGGTGGGACCTCTGGAAATGGGATTCATGTTCTTATAAGAGAGGTCTCAAGGAACTAGTCATGTTTTCTAGCATGTGAGGACAACAAGGGACGATGTTGTCTTCATTGTGCCTTTCTGCCTTCTTCAGACAGCTCTTGCACTTGTCAATCTCCACTGTTGCTTACCAGCTACCCAAATTTAGGGCAATTTAAAAATAATTAACCCAATAGATTGAGTCATAGCTTTTGGGGTTGTTGTGAAGATTAAATGAGTCAGTTCATAAAACTATTTAACAACTTGCTTAGCACATATTAAGGGTTATAAAAATGTTTCTGAAATTTATTATTCTATCCTAAACTATTCAAACTATTTATATATATATATATATGAATAGTTTACAGTACACACACACACATACACACACACACATATATATATACATATACATATATATGTGTTTCTTGAGACTTGAACTCAGGGTCTGGATACTGTCCCTGAGTTTCTTTGCTCAAGGCTGTTCTACCCCTTGAGCAACAGCTCCACTTGCAGACTTTTGGCAATTAATTGGAGATGAGAGGCTGTTGGACTTTCCTTGCCTGGATGGCTTTGAGTCTTGGTTCTCCTGAGTAGCTATGTTTAGAGATACAAGCCATCAGTACCCAGTTCAAACATATTTTTTAATCACTCTTTTCTAGTAAAGAAAATTGAGGCCCAAGGGGTCAAGCAATTTGCCTTGGCTTACAGTTCAGAAAGTGGTACAGAAGGAAATCCATCCTGTATTTGATTTCAAAATTCATGGTTTTTGTGCTACAGTGCACCTCCTATATATTTATCTTTCTGGGAGACAGAGAGAGTTATCAATATGGCTCATATTATTATGTGCCATATGCATTTATATGTAGTTGTAGGAAATGAAGATGATTTCTGTATACAAGTGTGAAATCAGTTCCCACATCTCATACCCAAAATGAATGAAACTACCTTATCCCTTATGAAGGTTATGTTTTCATAAATGTGGGTCACCCTCACTTCTCATATTTTCTGACTAATCTCATCCAGAGTGATTCTGACAAGTCCAGGATTATCCATTATATTTGATTATGTTCTTGCATCTCACCCACAGTTTGTTTTTTAATACCTAAATCCATTTAATCAACATAAGCTTCTTTAAAATGCAGGCACTTTATGATTTGAAATGCACAAGTACTTGTCATAAAGCAATTATGAATATTAAGTGCTTTATTCTCTAAGAATGAGAAGAGCAACTCCAGAACTTTTAGAAACCAGATCATGATTTGAAAGCTTATGGCCTTAGTGTTATTTCCCAAACTATTCATAGATTGTTTAATTACATATGAGTATGAACTCCATAGTGCTTCATATTTATTAGTCATAAACTAATTCAAAAATGAGTTATATTCAAAAAACACTTTGCTCTTGATGCAACTAAAACAAGAAAGACAAAAACTTGTTGCCCTAGATGGGGGAAACCGCTTAAAAGTAAATACACTCAGGGTTACAAGCAGGGTACTTCCATAATTGAATCTTCATGACTCAGAGGAAGATCTTAAAACATGTTCATATTTTCTTATGCACAAGTTAAGTAAACAGGGCCCAAGTTTTTGGAGAGCTTTATCATATCTTTTTGTGGTTGTTTATAATGATGAAATACAATAGGAAAAAGCATATTACCTTAATTTTCCCAGTCAAACCACCAACAAACAGCATTGCATTTGCATCCACATCTAAAATGGTATACCCTGGAGGAGAGGCGGAATGGTAGGTACTGGGCACCATGCTGGCTTTGGGTCCATCAAGAGCTCTTACAGAAATAGAGCCATTTCTCCCCGTTCTTCAAGGTGTATGTCGAAATAAAGGGGGAGAAAAATACAGAAAACATATATTTCTTTCTGTCCACTTCAGATTTAAAAGATACAAAACAAAAGAGTTGCTTTGGAAAATTTAAGAGATAACTAGGTATTTAAGCTTCAAACTTGCCCACCTTATTCTAATCTTTCCTGGGTATTTAGAGTCTCTTTCAATTAAGACATTGACAGGAATGACACAGATTAGTGAAAGCCAATGATAATTAGTGAAAGACAATGATAAACTGTTTTCCAACATATACAACCCCAAAAAAGTTTTTAGAATTTTATTTAGCATTTTATCAAATTTGTTGCAAGTGGACTCCAAATCAGCCACATTTTTAAAGTATAAAATGTTTAATTTTTCCTAAAATTATGTATAATATCTTAGATCCAAATTTGCTGAAGTCATTTTCCTGGCTGTTCTATGACTTTTACAGTTTGTTATATCATATATATGCATGTATATACATATATATTCTTCAGAGCTTTATATACAAGTTGAAGTTTACTTTTAAATTAAATGAACAGAATGTGGATAACATTATTATAATTATTATTTTAGTTTGCTTCATTTTCTCCTTTGAGTGATTGATTTCCATGAATTATTAAACATGAGAATCTGGCCTTCCTGAGACAAGTAGTCACAACAAAACTTTTGTTTCACATTTCTCTCCTGTGGTCTCATTTGGGTAAATGTTTTATTATTTTAGGGGGCAGGGTAAAATGAAATGCATGGAAACAAAAGAATGAATTTATCAATTAATATTCTTTAACTCTTTAGGGGCTGGGAAGGTGGCTTAGTGGTAGAGCGCTTGCCTTGCATGCCTGAGTCCCTAGGTTCGATTCCTCAGCACCACATAAGCAAAAAGAAAAAAGCCGGTAGTGGCGCTCACAGTGGTAGAGCACTAGCCTTGAGCTGAAGAGCTGAGGGACAGTGCCCACGCTCAGAGTTCAGGCCCTATGACTGGACCCCCCACCCCAAGTATTCTTTAACTCTTTGGATAGAATTATACTTTGTAAGAATTAATGTCCTTAAACTCAGCGGTCCTCCCACCATCACAAGCATGAGCTTCCCTCTCTTTTCTCTTCCTCTCAAACACCCACACCCACACCCCCCCATTCATACATATAAACAAGATACACATTGGCTGAATATCTTAAAAAGGAACTGAAACTATTGCTTTTCATTAACTTTTGTTACAAATTTTTGTCATGGAAAAATTTAGGCAGAAACAGCCAAAATGGATCTCTATGTTCCTCTCATGTAGATTGGACAATGACTGATTCTTTTGCCTTACTTGTTTTGTTCTCCTGTAGACCCAGATTCTTAATGTGAACATTCAACTCTTAGGTGCTTGGGTTTAATAGGGAGTGGAGCATTGGAAAAAGAGGAGAGAATGAGAGAAAATACTGAATATAAAAATGCTTCTAGGTCTTTATTAAGAAAATTTCGGCCTGTGCCAAGGAGACCTAGGCTTTCTCCTATTCCGTCCTGTAATATTTTCAGGGTGTCTGCTTTAATTCCAAGGTCTTTGATACATGTGGAGTTGATTCTGGTATAGGGTGATATATAAGGATCTAGCTTTAGTTTTCTACAAGTGATTAACCACTTTTGCCAGTACCATTTACTGAAGAGGCTGTCTTTCTTCCATTCTATTTTTTTTAGTTCCCTTATTGAAGATTAGGTGGCTAGAGGTCTGTGAGTTCATTTCTGGGTTTTCAATTCTATTCCATTGGTCCTGAGATCTCTTCTTGTGCCAGTCCCAAGCTGTTTTGATTACTATGGCTTTGTAGTAGAGTTTGAAATTTGGTATTGATATTCCTCCTGCAGTGTTCTTTCTGTTAAGGATCGTTTTTGCTATTTGGGGTCTTTTATTGTTCAATATGAATTTTTGGATTGCCTCTTCTATTTCCTTGAAGAATGAGTTTGGAATATTGATGGGTATCACATTGAATTTGTAGATAGCTGGGGATGTATTGCCATTTTCATGATGTTGATCCTTCCAATCCAGGAGCATGGGAGGTTTTTCCACTTTCTAAGTTCTGTTTTGATTTTCTTTTTCAGGTTTTACAGTTTTCATCATAGAGGTCCTTCACTTCTTTGGTTAAGTTAATTTCTGTTTTCACTGTATTTGATGTTGGTATAATTTGGGGAGGGGAAGGGAGAATACAGGGATACAGGTAGACCCATCACAACAATGAGATGTACAAAATACTATGTTGAAAAATGAACTTTACAACTTTGGTGGTGGAGGGGGGGAGTATAGATGAGAAGATGGGAGGGCAGGGATGATAGGGGAAAAACAAAGGAGGAGGCTACAATGCTTGATAAGAAATGTACTCCTTACCTTGCTCATGTAATTGTAACTCCTCTGTACGGTATTTTCACAATAAAAAACTTTTTAAAAAAAGAAATGCATCTATATGTGATCTGGATGCTTTAAGAAAATTAAATTAAGGATTCAGGGATAGAATTGCTGGTTCAATTCTCTATTAATCCTATTTTAAGTAGTGTGGACCTAACTTATTATATATGGATATTGCTGTTTGACATTACATGTATCTGAAGGCATGGTTGCTATGTAAATTAGAAAAGGAGCTGTGTACACCAAAGATAAGCAGCTCTTATGTTTTGGCCTCATTCAGTAAGAACAAGTGTCAGTACTATTTTTTTCTCCTGAGGTAAGATGACTGAAAATAATCACTGCTACTGTCATTTTTACCCTCTTGTCCCAATGGGTCAGAAATAGACCAGTCAATGCTGGTCAGTAATTTGAAGTATGTCAATTGCTAACAGGTATGACAGATACACTCCTTCCTACACATTTATATAAGCAGAGATAGCATAAAACTCGCGCACATGCATACATTTATACATAGCTGCTGTATTGAAATGGAAACTGGAACTTTCTCAGGCTGGAAACTGAACTCAAGATCCTGTCATTTAATTGTGTTAATTGAACAGTTACCTTGAAGCTTCAATACGGTACCAGTATGAGTCATCAATAGTCAAATCTGGATATTCTACACGCCCAACTCCAGATCCAACATCCCAGAGGAAACTCACTTTGCCTTTACGCATTTCTATAGCCAGAAAGTCGATCTGGTACAGAGAAATATAAAAGCAATATGTAGATATACATATATGTGTATAGATATAGATATAGATGATATAGATATAAAGCACTGTGAAAGGGGAGGCCAGCAAAGTACTTTTCAATAGGTGCTATTTGTAGATAAGTAAAACAATCAGGTAAAGACTTCTATATTGTTTACACCAAAGACACAAACGTTTTGGAAGGACAACCTGAGTGATCTAGAGTGTCTTGGATGAATAGCAAATATTATGTCATAAATAGTCTATTAAAATCTTATTCATTTTAGAATATACACACATAAAATGAAGTCATTCAGATAGAAAGGATTATAACTTTGTGTGAGTCATAAATTCAACGTTAGAAGAGTTGTTATTGGTTAAAAAATTTAGTGCACAATTCACTTTTTTCCATTTCAATAACACTGAAGTTTATTATCATTCTTAGTTTGTGGGGAAAAAACTTTCTTAGCTTTCTTCTTAAACAGCTACATCTGAAAATATAATTCAAAATAAAAACTTGTATACTGAAAAATGAAAGTAATAACAACTAGACCAAACTCTGTGAGGGGGAAAAAATTCAAACCTGAAAGATTACATTAGACACATTGGGAAGAGGGCATGTGACAGGAGTCTATACATTTTGCCCAGTGTCAAGATGAGCCACTGACTGTGCATCCCTGTAGCCTAAAAAAAAGTGAAATTTTAGACTTACAAATTTGGCACTTCCAAGATAAAAAAGGAGGTTGTCAGCAACAGCGGTCTTGACATTGACAATAATGTTATTGTAGCTTCCTTTCTTGATTTCTGGCTTGTATGTTCGAATGCAGTCACCTCCCGAAGACACAGATACTTTGATCTTCAAAAAGAACATGGTCAAAAGACCTTAGATTATCTCTCTCAGAAAGTTTGAAGTAGTTCACAAACAACCACAATGACATCATCCTTCTTTCTTTGAAGTTATTTTTCCATCATCAACTAGTGTCATTAAATTTCTATATCTTGATACCATTATACACATGAATAAAGACCCAATTTTCCATGTATTTTGACAATGCTCTGCTCACAATTCCAGGTTTTGTTATCAGGCTACTATTTTTGAAGCATGTAACTAAGAAATTGTTATCTTCACATCTTTCTCCTTAGTAGGGATTTTTTCGAAAGGGGATTTTTTAAAAAATAAGAAACTGATAGAAAGTATTCTTCATTTAATGAATGAACATTTGGAATTATTTAATGAAAATTTAGAATTGAAATTTCAGTGATTTTGGTATAAATTAGAATAAGAAGCCATTTTTTAATTTTAGTTTTCTAGAGGAAATTACTGATCCTTATGCATTCTTATAGTTAAAAGAGACTGAACAGATTTTGTTCTAGATGTTATAACAATAAGAGGAGTATTAATCATTTCTTTCAGGATATATATCTCAGAACAAAATTATACTTTTATATTAAGTCACCAGGAAATGAAATAGTAGTAATTTCCAATGGTTATCATCCCTACTAATATAGTTGACAGTGCTTTATTCTTTTGAATTATACTTTAAGAATAACTAAAAATTGCTAAGGAAGGAATTCCTAAGACTAGAAGGATTCCTTTCATACTAATTTTTACTTGCATTCAGGGAGCCTTCTTTCAACTGCAAGTAACACGATTTGATTATTTGATTTAATTTCCTTTGGATCAGGTAGAAAATCACCATTGAAGGGGCATTTTCAGGACAGCAATGTAACTAGCTAGACTCAGAAGTTATTAGTTTGCTGATTGATGGTGCTCAGGTAGGAGGGAGAGAGAGAGAGGGAGAGAGAGAGAGAGAGAGAGAGGAGAGGAATAAGTAAAACTTCCTTTGCTATGGGCTCAAACACAGTTTCAGCAAGCCCGTTGACCCTTACTTGACATGAATTTCCATTTTCTCATTTCTTCTGGCATTTTATGCCATTCCTACAGAGGAAACCAAATAGTATTTCTGTTGCTCTTTTGCAAGGCCTGTGCAGACCTCAAACAAGATAACCTCATTTTCCAAACTCATCTCCAAATTATGGTCACACATGGAGGTATCTCCAACTGTTTAATTCAAGTCTGAATGTAGGGAACATCTCCTCCAAGTGTGCTGGAAGCTACAGTAAAGAGAGGCCGGATGCAACATGCTTTCTATTGTAAAGGGTAAGCTAAGGGGACGGGGGGGGGGGTTCATTACTGACCAAAGGTAAATCCATGTACATTTGGGAACTTCTGGGGATATAGTACACTTTCTATACCTAAAGATGTTCCATAGTCATGGATTTGTATGTTGTTTTTGCCTCACTTGATTTGCTAATCAAAATGCATCTCTGTAATCAAGAGACTGTTCTGGAAAGAAATAGGGCCGATTTTCTCCTCACTAGGAAGAAGGTGAGTTCTGGAGCACTGTGTATGCTGGGCTGGATGTGGAAAGATATTGTACAAGCTTATTTCTTAGACTGTTTTCTTTTTTATCCCGGCTGACCTCTCAAGGCGTGGCCAACTGGAGGTTCAGAACTAGATGTCATGTCTGGCTCTCAGAGTATTTGCTGTCTGTCCTAAAGAAGTTCCCTTGGTGGTGATTTTCAGTCAGAAAGATAGCCTCCTCCTGAGGGCAATGCTGAAAACTGGTGAGTCAAAGTGAGTTACCTGAACCAGGACCCAAACCACTTTTCCTCTATATGTTAAGAGGATAAAGCAGATGTATAAAGGGCGTTGGCAAGGTATGGTATATGATAGAAAAGCAGCGAGGCCAAGCACTCAAAGATGAAAAGGATAAAGCATCACAAGAAAGACCATATACCAGAGGGCAAATAGAAAAATATAGTCCTTATATATTTTCATGTTCAGGAAAAGGTGTAAGAATCAGTGAGTTTTTAGGACTTGGCAGCCAGTGAACCAAAACTGTCATGAGAGATCTTGCCACTGAGAAAATTTAATGTCCAAAGAGGCTACAAGTGCCACTGATATCTTAAGAGACTCAAAGAGAACAAGAAATCAAGATCTGACTGCAGTTCAGAAGGAGATAGAAATAACAGACTCAGCTATCACTGGTAGGAAATCATAACAGGGCTTGGGCTGTAGTTAAAAGTAAGTGTCTGTACTTTGTTTCATCTTTAGCTCATACATGCTTGATAGGCTTGGTTGTTGGCCATATTGTGCCTAATTTAAGGGGAAATCAATTGTGTTTGTATAAAGAACACAAAGAATACTCCTCAATTTTGGGTTGCAAGATAAAATGAATGAATGCATATGGAATACAGGACTATTTCATTGCAGGACAATTTTCAAGTCTGGGTTTCACACATCTGGGAGAAACAACAAGAGATTGCACGAAAGGGGCTTCCTTAGATGCCAGAGCTCCAGTACTGAGTTCGAAGTGAACTGATGAGGCTCAAAGCGAGAAAACAGCCAAGGAGAATAGTCATTTTTTTTTGGGGGGGGGTCCAGTCGTGGGGCCTGAACTCTGGGCCTGGGCGCTGTCCCTCAGCTCTTCAGCTCAAGGCTAGCGCTCTACCACTTGAGCCACAGCACCACTTCAGGCTTTTTTCTTTTTGCTTATGTGGTGCTGAGGAATCAAACCCAGTGCCTCATGCATGCAAGGCAAGCGCTCTAACTCTGAGCCACCTTCCCAGCCCTGAGAATAGTCATTTTAAAACTAAGGACACAATACTACTATAACTTACATTGATCTACTTTATGATAAATTTGTTTGCTTGTTTGCCTTTTGTTTAAGTTAGGGTCTCAATACAGAGCCCAGGCTGGTCTCTAGCCCAAGAAACTCCTGTCTTAACCTCCTAAGTGCTAAGATTATAGTCATGTGTTACCATGCCTAGCTATACTGTGGAACTTTGCATATCTAAAAATACAATTCTCTGAACAAATGATATTCCAATACTCAATATACCAACAACTAATCCTGTAAAGTGACCTATCATTCAATCCTTATCCACTCATACAGAAATTATCTGACTTTTCTGTTTTCTGTTTTATGGCTTTGAATACCCTCTGAACCTAAAATATTCAGGTAGCTCCAACCATGATCAACCAGTTCATAATTACTAATTTCTCCTTGTAAATACATGGTAAAATTTTAACTTTCTAATTGTCACTGTTATCCAACTTAAAATAGACAAATAAAAATACAGTATCTATACAATTCCTTAAAATGAATGCTAGGATATATTCTTCTTGTAAGAAGGGAGATATTTCTGAAAATTCCATCCTGTTAGGATGTTTTGCCCTATCAATTACTGCATTGTTAATGCTATTCTTCACTTCACCAAGAATTAGGTATTGCTGATGCAGTCATGATATAACATAACTTACTAGTTAATCATCATGAACTACAATGTTATTGAGTATCCTGTTATTATATTACTGACATTTCTCTGAAATTTTCATCTAGAAAACAAACCATTCATTTAGAAGAAGTATATGTAACTCAAGTTCAAAATGGACAAACTAAAAGAAAACTACTTTAATAAAAATGTCTCTAATTTCTTTTTTTAAAAATAAGTTTTTATTGTGAAAATACTGTACAGGGGGTTACAGTTACATGAGCAAGGTAATGAGTACATTTCTTATCAAGCATTGTTGCCTCCTCCTTTGTTTTTCCCCTACCATCTCTTCCCTCCCACCTCCTCAACTACACTCCCTCCTCTAATTTCTTAATTAAGAAATGTCTTTCTTAATTTTAATATCATATATGTGTCATGGTTATATCTAGCATATTACAACAACTATATATTCAAATCTGAAAGTGTAATATTTAGTTAGTACAAAACTCAATCTAAAATTCACTGTTTTAAATTTCTACTGTTCCACAAAAAATTTAAAAAAAACTTTGGTTTAATTTCCACTTGTAAAGGTGAACAAAACTTCCTTAAAATGAGTAGTCACTTTTCCTAGCATTACTTTCTACCTACTTTTCTCCTTGTAGTTTTCCTTTTGAGACATATAAGAATTTTGTCTTTTCATAAATGAGTGGGATGCTCTCACAAATTATTGAATATATGGGAAGATTTTTAGATTTTACACAATGAAGGAATAAAAATATCAAGATTTCCTCAATTGATAACTAAGCCAGAAATTGTGGCTAATTGATTTATAAAAGACTATTATTCTCCTAGAGAACTAGAATCACAAAATTCACACAGAATACAGACCAGTCTCCTCCTCTTTCTCATTTGTTTCCTGTCTCCTCAACCCCTTCCAGATTCATATCTAGAAAACTGCAGCTCAGACTCTACTATATTTCATGCTCAAAAATTTCCAGTTTATCTTACCAATGAGGTTCTTCCCAAGTACAATTTTTGACAAATGACAATCACTGCCTAATTTACTATCTTATAAGTAAGACAAATCTGTTTTTTACTGACCTTTCTAAGTATTTATCAATTGCCCAATTACTCTCAACAAAATTGATGAGCTGATCTTATAACTTCCATCCCTCTCTCTTCCTTGGCTCTAGCCGCTCTATTGTGTCAGAATGGCCTCTCTTGTCCACAGTGTCTGCTACCAAGAACTAATCCATTATGTGGCCTGAACCAAATCCTATCCTTTGGAAAATATTCTGACTCTCCTCGAAGCTATCTTATCCTTTAGAACTTGGATAGCATGCCTTGGAGATCATGTAAAGAAGCATACTCTTCTTCATGATTTTAAATTTGTTTGTACACTGTCTTCTTCCTTCTACCATGTCATAAACTTTGTGAGCACAAGAACTGCTTCATTCTGCTTTTTGAAACTCACAACAGTGTTGAGCAGAAAAGATGTTTTTTTCTACACTATCTCTTAGATAAAATTCCAAACATCGTAACATCTGACTTCTTAGCTTGTGGTGTATATATACAACTATCACCTGTCAGCTACACTACGCAGTTTACATATTATAGGTGAATATGTCTCAGATCCTGTTTTTGCTTCCTGTACTAGCATTGTGGATAACACCATCTTCACTCATCATAATGAAATTTGCTGAGTTCTTTTTCTTTTTCTTTTATTAGTTGTGGGGCTTGAACTCTGGCTTGAACCCTCGGTTCTTCAGCTCAAGACTAGCGCTCTACCACTTGAGCCACAGCGCCACTTCTGGTTTTCTGGAGGTTTATTGGAGATAAGAGTCTCATAGTCTGTCCTGCCCGGACTGGCTTTGAGCCCAGATCCTCAGATCTCAGCCTCCTGAGTAGCTAGGATTACAGGTGTGAACCACTGGCACACGGCTGAGTTCTTTTTCAAGATTGGTCTTGAACTTAAATTTTGGCTTTGTTTAGAAGTCTTAGATATGTATAGGAAGAATAAAAGCACATAATATCACTCAGAAATGATATTCTTGGCCACTACTAAAAACACATAGTAAGAAAAGGGCTTTTGTAGTTTGATATAGTGGCACACACTTGAAATCCCAGCATTTGGAAGGCTGAGGTGGGAGGATCATGAATCAATACTAGTCTATTATATCAAACTTTTCTTATTATCGTAATTCAGAAGTTATTTTAGAAAATAGAGTCTTTGAGATGGAAGACTCAGGTACCTAAATATTTTTGTTAAGAATTACAACATAAAGATTGTCTTTTAAAACTTACTATATCTAAAACAATGCTGGGATGACTTCACATTGACTTTTAATTTTCTTGCCTCATTAGCATGCTGCTTTCTGGAAAGTTCTGTCTCCTAGTATCCTATCTAATTGGGCAAATATAGAGAAAACTGTTGAATCAGATATGTCCTGTTCTTACTTCAAAGTAAAAGGAATGTAGCTATTGCAACAAAAGTAATTTTTATTGTAGTTTGTATTCCATGTATTCGTTTGCATATATAGCATATAAAATAATAACTGTTCTTTGCTATTTTTCATATATACCTTTTTCATTTATTTATGCTACAACTCTACTTGTTGGCTTTTTTGCTTTAATACTGAGCAAGGCATTTTTATGCATGCCTACTTAGCATATAATAACAAGTCTTTCACTTATATTAGCCTATTCAAACAATTGTAAAACATCAGAATTTCTTTACTTTTTATTTTTTTTGGTCGGTCATTCGGCCTGAACTCTGGGCCTGGGCGCTGTCTTTCAGCTCTTCAGCTGTAGACTAGTGCTCTACCACTTGAGCCTCAGCCCCACTTCCAGCTTTTTCTGCTTATGTGGTGCTGAGGAATCGAACCCAAGGCCTCATGCATGCAAGACAAGTGCTCTACCACTGAGCCACCTTCCCAGCAAATATCAGAATTTCTAACTCTAAATAGTAAATGGTGATTTCATACCTATGAAACACCTTTAAATGTTCAAAATATTTATAATTCCCTCCTTCCATCCTACCCTGAAATGCTTCCAGTTCAAGGAAGAGTCAGAGGTCATTCAATGGGGAAATTTGGGAGGAATATAGATTCTGAAAACAAAACAAAAACAAAGACAACCAAACACTTACAGAATTGGCTTGCTTTCGGGCTTGATTGATCAGTTCTTTTATCTCAGAGATATTTTTCTTTAAGTTATCTTCAAGTTCCTTAATAGGTTTGAGTTTATCTATCAGCCGATCAGCTTCTTGTTCTAGATTTTTCACAGTGGTATCTGCATCTGCAACTGCACAGAACAAAACCTACCAGTGCACACTGGGAAATCAGAAATAGCAGCCCAATGCAACTGAACTGTTCCGTTGCTCTCCTGTGACAAAGCAAGCCTGTGACTGCTCATACCTTGTGTGATAGCAAGCGTGAATATTTTAGTCAAGCAGGCCAACAGAGGAGATATTAAAGAAAACTTTTGGCTTTGTGAGGAAGATGAAAATTAGCATTGAAGTTAGCAAATAGAATGAACTTAAATTAGTGCTTAATTTTTAGTTTCAGCACCAAAGCTAACCTTTATGGAACAGAACTTTAGTCATAGTAGTAAGAAAATGAAAAGCATCTTTAAAATGTCACCGAGTCTGTGTGGGCCTGAACTGTATTAAAATAGAGGTGGCACACAAAATTGGTTTCCATTCTTTTCCCCCCACTGTCTGTCTTTGTACATCTTTAACAGAGGAGCTATAAAAATGTGGCTTTAACATTCTGATGTCAAGCAACACGTAGACCGCAGGCCTCTGTAACCTTTAATTAAATCTTTCAAACTGTAGTTCAATTTCATTTTGAAGAATAGTTGATTATCTTGCACTATATAATAGGTACTATATTAAACTGCCATTTTTGTAGGCTAAGAAAAGCTTGAATATTGGTAGTTTCAAAAGACTCAACCATAAAATTATTTGAGGTTATGACTACTCGGTAGTTTTCAGCAAGGGCTATGTGAGGACATACAGCACATGGAAATCCAATTATTCATCCTCTGGGATCTGACAAGACTTATCCAAACTACTCCAGGTATAATCCAGGTGGGTGTGCATTATTAACTTTCTGTCACTGTGACCCTGATGAACAAGATCCTTGCCTGTATTAGACAGAATGGTCTGCTTTCTGACTGGCATTGGGCCACTGAATGAATCCTCAGGACTATATCAAGGTAAACTTTTCTTTTTCATCTAGGTTTTGGTCTTTTTTGTTTTGTTTTTTTTTTTAAGAGCTGTCAGCCAGTCTCAGGACCTTGTACTTGCCAGGCAAGTCCCTACCACTGAAATAATCCCCAACTCTTCCTGTTGGTTTTGAAGTAGGTGCTTTGAACGCATACTCGCATATATGTTGATAATGATGTCTGTAAAGAACAAGGGTCTTTGGTTAACTTTAGAGGTGTTGTTAGCCTGGCCCCAGTGGCTCACTCCTATATCCCTGATACTGAGACTCTTATCTCCAATTAATCAAAAAAGACAGAAGTAGAGCTGTGACTCAAGTGGTAGGATGCTATCTCTGGGGAAAAAGAAGCTAAGGACAGTGCCAGCACCAAAAATAAATTTTTTAAAAAAGTGTTGTTATATCGAGTACTGAGTATTTCCTTCCTGAAGTATAGATTATGTGGGTCAAAGCTCTCATTACATAATGATACAGATAATATATGTTACCCCTTTGTCCGGCATTTGAACGAACTATTTGTCCACTTTACCCTTCCTTATATTCTCCAATGTTAAATTTTGTATTCTACAAATTACTCCATAATTGAGAAAAAAGCTGATTTAGATTTAGGTTCATCAGAAACAGAAAGGCTAATTATGCAAAGACTATTCAAGCTTAGGTAAGTAACAAGTCTTCTTTTTTTTCTAGTTCCCAAATGTTTTCACCAAATGCTTCAAAATTGAATCTGGAGTTTCCTTACCCCACACCCCTCTATTATCTGAAGTACTGTAAGTCATATGGAAATTATCTGCTTGAAGGTTTAAAAAAATCACCGGTGATATTCAGTCTGATGCTTTTTGTACAGTAGTTTGTGAAAATGTTCTCATTTTCTTCCCTAATTATTTGACTCAGTAGATTTAAAAATAACATCTGAAGATAGATTTTTTGATAAGTTAATGCTTTTTGAGAAAATTATCTGTATTTTAAGGCTCTAAATTATATTAGCATAGAGATTTACCAAGTTCTACCTTACATGCTCACTTTTCTCCCTCAACTAGTTATATATTCTTTAGAATTTTGCGCAGCTGTGCTATAGTTTTTAAAATTATACTTGCCAATCATTTCATTTTCAATCTTTAAATTCCTAAATATTTGCCTCTTGGTATTACCAGGTCTTTTTAAATTTACTTCTACCTTATAATTCAGTAATTAGAGTTCTGGTTTTTTTCTTTCTTTGTTATATTTTTATTAAAAAAATTTTTTTTTGCAGTCATGGGGCTTGAACTCAGGGCCTGAGTATAATCCCTGAACTTTTACCACTTTGAGCCACAGCTCCACTTCTGGTTACCTGGTGGTTAATTGGAGATAAGAGTCTCATGCACTTACCTTCTTGGGCTGGTTTGGAACAACAATCCTCAGATCTCAGTATCAGGGATTAGGGATGGTAGGGGTAAAACAAAGGAAGGGGTAACAATGCTCCATAGGAAATTTACTCATTACCTTACTCATGTAATTGTAACCCCTCTGTACAGTATCTTTACAATAAAAATATACATTAAAAAAAGAGCCTTACATACTTTCCTGTCTGGGCTGGCTTCAAACTGCGATCCTCAGATCTCAGCCTCCTGAGTAGCTAGGATTACAGATGTGAGCCACTGGCACCCTGTTCACTGTTGTTTCTTGTTTAGAAGTGTTTATATCAGTGCTTGTATAGTCCTGCAATAATCCATTTTTCACCAAGGAAAGCCTTGGATTTAACATTAGGACTTAGATTTTGATAGTTTGGATTTTATTATTATTATTTTCTAGTTGCTTGTAGTTTTACTTTAGGCTTTCAATGTAAACTGTGACATTCCAGAAAAAATATTTCTATATTTCAATAAGTTGTTCATTTGTTAATACCTAATTTTCCCATGCATTTCCCCTGATATGGAATTTGAAAATAACTCCTGAAAAGGAGCAGAAGATGGTCTTTAGAGAAAAAGAACACTAACAATCTAGTCTTAGTTTATTTTATTCCTAAGTGCAGAGAAGTCATTTGAACTTTGGTGGGGGAATGTGTAATATATATTCTATATATAACATGGAATATCAGGGAGTGATATATATATATATATATATATATATATATATATATATATATATATATATATATATATATATATATAACACACTCCCTGCATTACAGTACAGTTCAACCTGTGAAGGATTTCAGTTTATACTTTTATGTGACTTATAGGCAGATATCTCACCATATTTCATAACATTATTAAAATAGTTTATATTAAGTACATCATCCATGTGCTACCCTTGTATAAGAAAAGAGTACTTATATAAACTAGCATCAATAAGGTGACAGTGTCAAGAACAGCTATGTAAGGTTTAAAGCAGTAGCAAACCACAGTAGCATGCAAAGCTAATGCCCTTGACAATAGCCAGTGAAGCATAAAAGTTACTAAAAGACATGCAAGTAAACATATACATACTGATTTCTGCAGGCAAGTTCATATGGAGATAAAATAAAAAGACATTAGAAAGTTCATGAGGAAATATTTTTTACAACTAATAAAGTAGTGACATGGATAAAACTGTTACTTTTCATAGAGGTTCTTTTTATAATGTACTCTATGTAAATAATTACTATCCAATAAAATACATCATTTAGAGGTCATTCCCACTAAAAGAAGTATTCTTTGTTATGTTCTATTAAGGCATAAAATAGATAAATTTAATTATTGGCTACAGATAATATCCACACATTTACAACATATTCTAACCAATATTACCCCCTCTATTACTCTTTGTTCTCATATACCAATAAATCCACAAAAAGTCAATAAAACTTGATGCAATATATAAAGTATGTCAAGACATGGTCTTTACAAAACTAGATAAAGGCTTTATTCGTTTACTGGAAACATCAACTCATTGAAATCTAAATAAATAAGCTTTCAATGCTAATGTATTTCAAGTTGATAGAGTTTTCACATCTTGTTCTACCTAATAAGATTTCCAGTGAGTGGGATCCTTACACTTTGTGTCACACAACACTGTGATTATAAATGTGTCATTTTCGAAGTACAACTGCATTTTCAATTACAAGAAGAGATTAAAAACTTTTTGTCATCACTATATTAAAAATCTTGCAGTTTGGGAATTCTTGATCTCCTCTTGATTGGATATCCCTGCATAGATAAAAGGACCTGAGCAGAGCTGGCAGACTTGGATGGTCACTCTGGAAGAGACAGACTTTCATTCTTGTACCCAGACTAAGGAGGAGATTTTTTTCCAGCTCTCCTACCATTTGTTCGCTTAGGATACTTTTATAGTGTAAAGAAATAAATGACATCATCACAGTGAAAAAGGAGATCTTACTGTTTCTGGAAGGATCTTTTACAACCGCATTCGTTTTAGCCACGCTGTCTGCTAGTTTATTGTAATTTTGCTTCAGGCCATCAAGGTTCTGGTGGAGCTGTTTAATCTGGGCCAGTACATCTTTTGCTGTGTCGTTGGCTTGTCTGGCTTTGTCCTTAATAGCTTGCAGTTTTGAGGCTGTGTCTGTCAGCAGAAGCAGGTACACGAAACAAAACAAAGGGTCTGAAGTTGGTATTTTAATTCATACTTGTCAAAGTGACTCTGTGGCTGGCTGACCGCAGAGACATATTTGTAAAGGGAAAGGCTCATTCAGTTGTAGCAAATGAAGCAAATTTTTTAGCTAAATTAAATTTTCTCAGGGACCTTTGCTATGAATACCTGATTAGCTTTTAAAACAGCAAAGCAATTATTCTAATATGCACTGTCTAAAGGTAGGTTGTGATTTGCTGCTGAACATATTAAAAGGAGGAATTTATCCATAGCAGTTATAGAACTTCATCAAAATTAGGTTTAAGATTAAATCTGCATTTCTAGAAGGGAAGAAAGAATGTTTCAATTTTAAGATACAGAGACCTTTTTAGGACTGTTAGCCTAGGTGTTCATATATTTTTATTTGATTTTAGCACTAAATTTTTTTCTGTTCTTAACATTCAAGAGTGGACACAAAAATATAAAAAGTTACAAAATAGCTTTTTAGTGTTAAAGAAAAAACATTTAATTTTTAAGATTTCGTATGTTGAATAACTGTGTATAAGTATTCCCCGATTACAATTTTTACATAAAATACATATCCTTTTGTGCTTTGCCTATGAGATTTCTCCTTTAGGAGAATGCCCGGTCTCTGAAGCTAGGGCTTTGGGAGATAATTGGATCACAAGGTCTCTGATTTCATTCCTGGATTAGCCATTAGCAAATTTATAATTTGATGGCGTTATTGGGGAGGTGGTGAAATTAGGAGGTGAAGTATTGTTAGAAGTATGTTATTGGGGTTGTGCCTTTGAAGGGTATTACTTATGCCCACCTATTCATCTCCCCCTCTCTGTTTCCTGCTACCACAAGATGAGCAGGCTCTCTGCCACATTCTCCGGTCACCATAGTGCTCTGGCTCACTATGGGGCCCGTAGCATTGACTGGAGCCCATGGATTGAAACGTCTGAAACTGGATGCTCAAATAAATCTTTTCTTTTTTAAGTTGTTTATGTCAGATGTTTTATGAGAGTAAGGCAAAGTGACTGGTACAATGATACACTGATACGTACGGTTGCATCCTAGTGCATGGAGCTTAGTGGGGCAGATCATAGATGCTAAAGGCAAACTTTGAGGTTCAAATCTCATAAATGCTTAGCTAGACAAGGTCTATAATATCATGTCTGTTTCCCATTTGGAAAATGAAGATAAGAATGCTATCCACCTTGTGGTATTAGTATGAGAAAACATATACTACATAAGCATATGATGTATGTGGTTGCAAATATAGTAACATGCTAATAAAATTCAAAGTAATAACCCTATGTACTTTCAGGAGGCAATACTAATCAATAATCTCAAATAGTTCTAGTAGGTAGAAAGGTACTATATCTATATATATATTAAGATATATAACATATAGCATAACCATATATATATATCTGTATATATATATATATCTCTATATATATATCTATGGTTTGATCACTAGTATTTTTGAAAGCTGGAATAGCTAAGGAATTATTTTTGTGTATGTATGCTACAGTCCTGGGGCTTGAACTCAGGGCCTAGGCTCTGTTCCTGAGTTTTTGTGCTCAAGGCTAGCACTCTACCATGTGAGCTACAGCTCTACTTCTGGCATTTTGCTGATTGATTGAAGGTAAGAGTCCCATGGACTTTCTTGAGCAGGCTGGCTTTGAACTACAGTCCTCAGATCTGGGACTCTTGAATAGCTAGGATTATAGTTGTGAGCCAACAGTGACCAGCAGGAATTAATTTTTACCAAGATTAATATATGGAAATATCAACTGGCTCTCATCTTATTGTGGAAACTATAAACTGATGTGTGAAAGTGCCTTGAGATTTTCTTTTTGAGAACAATTCTGTATGAATTTATTCTTCACCTCTAATGTATGATTTCTTGAACTGAGACTTAGGAATAATAACACAATGTTTATATACTCTATTCTGTAATATTCTCCTGTTGATGCCAGATAATGGCATGATGCTGAATGTGGTATAGTTTCTAATTCTCCAAAAGGAAATTTATAAGAGGGCCATTATCAAATTTCTTGACAAGGGGTTAGAAGCATGGACCAGTGTTGGCCACTGACCCAAAGCATCGAGTACTGAGTTCAAGTTCCAGTCTTGAACAAAAGTATATTTCTTAAAACAAGTGTATTGTTAAAAAATGTTAGAAGTTAACAATATTCTTCAAAAGTTCAGATCATCTGATGCCCTGTGCTGTGACCTGAATGTTTACCATTTGGAATGGCTGATAATTTTCCCATGGTGTCATTCACAGCTCTCAGGAGACCATCATTTCTAATGTCAGCATTATCTAACCGGGTTGTCAAATCATTTAGATGGTTGTCATTTTCTGTGAACAGAAACCAAAAAAAAAAAAAAGACAAATCAAGTTTAATCATCTATGACATTATATTTGGCTGTGTAGTTGCAGGTTATTTTAATATAGAATTAACAGAATTAAAGAGTCAACATCATTCATTTATTGTCATCTACTTATAAATGTTTCTAATCACAATACAGAACACATTCATTGTTTATGAACATGTGACATGTTCAACATTCAATCCATTACATTTTCTTCCTCATATCTGATCTTTGACTAATCTGAATGCTTCCTATAGATTAGAAGCCTTCAAAGAATCAGCCTTTTACTGTGTGTATAATGATATCTTCTTTACATCATGGCTATCAATTTTATTTACATTAAAATATTTGTAGTAATAAAATGGATAACTGGATTGCTTTCCAAAGTCTTATTTGTGGTGGTTTAGCAACATCTCTTTTCTCAGTAAATAACATTTTATTAATATTCATTTGAAGCAAAAATGAAAATCCAAGGAAAAGAACAAAACATCTATGATAAATTGTCATTTTTCATAGAGAACACAGTATTTTTATAAATTGCTTCAAATAGACTTTATGAAGTTTTTTCTTTCTACTTTAATGTGCCTTATTTAACATTCAAAAATATTATTTAAAAGTGATCGCTTAATATTAAAAGTATGGAGCTCCAAGTTGATTTTCAAAATTCTGTAAACTACAAGCTAGGCTAGTTTATAGTGTAGGGATAACTAGCAAGTATGGATTTTTGAGTTTAACAATATTATAAAATCTATGAAATCATTTGGGAAAGAAAAAAGATTCAACTCATTAATAATAAAAAGTGTAAGTTTAAAAGGTTATTTAGCAATGTCTCAAACCACTATGTATCTTAAGATTGTATGCAGTTAATTACCTATCTTCTTTTTTACACATAATTTAGTAGCAAACAGTGGAAACAAAAGACATAATTCACAAAAACCTATGCTTTCCCCAATATCATCTTCTTCTGAAGAGTGAATAAAGCAGAGTATATTTTGAATATATGCTTCCTTTTCTTTTTCTTTTCCTTTTCTTTTTTGATGGTTGTTAGGGTTGAACTCAGAGACTTACTCTTAATAGGCAAACACTCTTATCATTTGAACCACATCTCCAGCCATTTGTGCTTTTTAGCTATTTTATTATACATGTGTGTGTTTTTTCTAGGAGTTGATATTCAAAAGTTAAATCTTGATTTGAGGACTGTGTTTTGGTTCTTAGCAACTGAAATTTCCAAAAATAAGCAAACGTGATTAGCAAGGACAAAGCAAAACATCTGTGAAATTATGGTTTTACAAAATTGCAGCAGACTGACTGTGAACTATAATCCTCCTACCCACACCTCTTGCATAGTGAGGATTACAGATTTATACTTCCTGAGATATGGCCTTGGAGATAGGGTCTTGTAAACTGTTTTGGCTAGCTGTCCTTGAAATTCTATCTCTACTTTTCATGTATCTGATATTAAAGGCATAAACCACCACATTCAGCTGCATTAATATATTCTTTTTTTCTTTTTTCATAACTACGATCTTAATTGCTTATAATGCCATAATATTGATTTCCTTGGAAGATGCATGCTAATGGCTTAAATTAATTCTAGGGAACAAAAAGTATAAATAAAAGTCTTCAAGTGAAAAGGTACACTGAAAAGAATGAAGAAAGAGATCATGTCCTAGCTGCTCCTGGACAGGATTGGCTAGCATTGAGCAATATGATGGCCAGCAGCCATCATATTACAGGGATACTACAATAACCATGATGTCAAAACCATGGCTGAATTTAGCAGGCAATTGGTGCAGTCAAGCTCCCTCATCTCTACTTGCATCATCAATTGTTTTCTCTCTTATTTTTTCTCCCTTTTTTGTTTATAAACTTGGTCACAGTTAAAGACCTTAAGGGAGAGCATGTAAGCATTGTCCATGCAAAATGCTCTATTTTTTGAGGATAATGGATAAGACATAGGGATAGGAAGCATTCAATAAGGTAAATAAGAATAATCAATAACAAGTTTATGTAAAACGTTATACATTATCATAATTATACAGCTGCAAGGCAAAGAAATAGCAAATGATTTCTCATCTATGAGGCTGGGAAAGGTCAACTATCTGAGAATACTAGATGTTCACAAAAGTGATGGTGGATGGGAAAATTGATGCTCTTTTTCAAGAGCAGTTTAATAAATATATTACAATTTTAAACAGATAGGTACTTGGCCTGACAATTCTACTTCTAGAATTCTATCTTATTATATACTTGTAAAAGGACATTGCCAGTGTCCTGGTACCCACTTGTAATCCCAGCACTCAATAGGTGGAAGAAAGAAGCTCACAACAACCTGTAGGCCAGCCTGGGCTACATAGTAAAATCTTATCTCAAGAATATATTAAAATGTTTATATATTATACATATAATATATAATTTAGTATATACATTAGTTCCTTATTTGTCATAGAAAATTAACGTAATACATAATACAATATTAGAGTACTTTGATCGATATTCAGGAGATCAAGATCGATGAGAAGTAACACAATTGTTATCTTGAGCCCATAAATTTTGGGATGGTTTATTATGTAGTGGTAGTGATAGAACAGATCACCTAAGCACTCATCTTTCTCTCAGTTCAACACATTGTGGGATCTCTTCACACTGTACATCTACTCAGTCACTGTTACTTACCATTGTATTAGAGGAGAATAACCTGAATAACACTGTTCATAGGAAATACGCTTTTAAATCAAGATCTCAAGTCATCTCAAGCTTGTGCCTTTTCTCTGAGAAAAAGCCTAGGTGATACTCATTGTTTAATACTACTGGGGACTCAGAACCAATTGCTTAAGCTAACATATCTTGTTCTTCCTCTAAGTGAAAGAAGCCCTAGGAATTCCAAATGTAAAGTTGTACATTTTGATTCTTCAAGCAATTACTTTACTAAAAATTTAACCCTCTACAAGAACAAAATTCAATAAATGCAAACTCTATTAAAATATATATGGAATGTCCATGTAATAGTATATGTGATATATCCTTTAGCAAGAAGTAGATGTGTAGGTATGGGTTTAAAATAATCCTCAAGACCTTCCCATGAAAATAAGCAAGGCACATCATATGTAATGACATATGTACAAATATTTGACAGGGTGGTGTTTGGAAACTAGGTTGGAAGAACATATCTAAAATCCTTGACTGCACTCAACAATGGGTAGAAACCAAGAAAGTGGAATTACAAAATGGTATTCTAAGATCTCTCTCATTTTATACCTACTTTTACTAGTCAAATTGTTTTCTCTACACTTGTACTTCTTTTGTCTAGAAATAAAGTATTGAGGCACTGGGGAAGAGTGACATTTGCCATCTTGTGTTGTTTGCCCGCACTAGGACCATGATTTTTATTACTTTCTTGGTACCCAGAGCAGACAGGTCAGGCCAGAATATATTCCTGTGAACAGAGCCAGAACTGTTTTGATTGGAGGGTGTATATCAGGTTCATTAGAGGAGCAGTGAAAAATAATCCTTGTCTTTATTGACCTTCATCTGCAAAGAGGCACATAGGCAAAGAAAGACAGAGGATTCTTGCACTATCTTTGTTCACAGTGAGAGTGTGTAATGGACATATTAATTAAAGACCAATTCATTTCATGTAAAAGTATTTATAGGCGGCCCTATTAAACTAGGGCTATGCTATGTATAATCATGGTTATACTACAGATTAAACCAAAGTAAAGCACCTAATCTTGTTAAAGGTGTCTGCTTTTAAGCAAATCGAAGAAACAATATTACTGAAAAAAATGAGACACAAAGGAATCCAGCAAAGTATAAATCTAAACTATCAATATGTTCATTTCAGTCACTAATATACTTTCTATTCTAGTCCATCAAAACAATCCTTCTAAGTAACTGAGTTCTTTTGCCTGTTAAGCATAACTCATCTTTATTTTAATACTTCTTCTATTTTCCCTATGGGTGTTAAAATTGAAATCATTGAAGAGGTTACCCCATGTAGACTTTGTGAAATACAGCTATGTGGCAATGGTGGTGAGATGTATGCGTTGCTTAAGAATGATCTTCAAAAATTAGTGCAATAAAACTCTAGATATTTCCCTTATTAGCTCTAGATTGGATTTTATTTTTTTAAACAATGAAGTATTCTGGCAAGCAAGATATTCATATACAATGAAAGAATCATTAATTTAAAGAACATCATCTGGATTATACCATTTTATGCATTCTAACAGCAAATACTGACTTAAACATCAGGCCAATTATCAGAAGAGAGGGTGAGCTGAAGAATATTTTGACTGTTGTCTTTCCAATTTTACAGCAATATTATTTTGTGGCAGTCCTGAGGCTTGTACTCATATCCTAGGCATTTTCCCTGCGCTTTAGTGGTCATGGCTAGTGCTCTATCAGTTGAACCACTGCTATACTTCCACTTTTTTCATGGCTAGTTGGAGATTAGAGTCTCATAGACTTTCCTGCTAGGGTTGTCTTCAAACCGTGGTCCTCAGTTCTCAGTCTCCTGAGTAGCCAGGATTACAGGCATGAGGCATTGGCACCTAGCTACAGGAATAATTTTGATACTCTCTTTTCTGTACTAGAAACTTTAAATGTGAACACACAAAAGTAAGATAAACACACACTGGCTTTTCTAATTTTTGTTTTTCAACTATTTTACACTAATTTATTTTATACTAATTTATTTTTAATTTTTCTTCCTTTTCATTGGATATTTATTCTTTGAATAGTTTCTTGAATATTTTATGTCCAGTCTACATCATTTGTACCATGGGCAGATATAGGTTAGTAGCAATGCATATAAGAACTGATGCTTGGGAAAGGGAAATCTCAGAAAACTATAGCAAGTTCATTGTAGCACTAGTCACCATAGCCTAAGTATGGAAGCAGACTAGATGTCTCTCAAGGGACACATGGATCTAGAAACTGTGGCACAAATACACAATGAATTTTACTCATCCACTAGAAAGAATGATATTGTACCACTTGTAAAGACACGAAGAGACCTGGAAAAAATTTTGCCAAGAAAGTAACTCAGGCCCAGAGAAACAAAGGACATGTTTCCCATCTAATATAGAAGCTAAATTTAGCTGATAATTTTTTTAATTTTTGTTTTAAATTTTTGTCAGTCGTGAGGCCTTAACTCTGGGCCTGGGTGCTGTCCCTCAGCTCTTCAGCTCAAGGCTAGCGCTCTACCACTTGAGCCTCAGCCCCACTTCCAGCTTTTTCTGCTTATGTGGTGCTGAGGAATAGAACCGAGGGCCTCATGAATGCAAGGCAAGCACTCTACCACTGAGCCACCTTCCCAGCCCCTAGCTTATAATTTTTATAAGTAAATATGTGGAGTAGTATGCAAGTATACACAAATGTACTAAATGAAATATGGTAGATTCAAGGGAGAATTCACATAGTGAAATTCCTTTGGGTAGAGGAGGGATGGGTGAGATTGTTGGAAAGAGTGACAACAATCAAGATGACTTGCATTCATAAACTGGCCAAATGGCAATGCCCTTTTTAACTATTAAAGATAATTTTTAAAAACCTAAATAAATAAAAGAAAAACTACTCATGCCTGTAATCCTAACTACTCAGGAGGCTGAGATCTGAGGATCGCAGTTCAAAGCCAGCCTGAAAGTCTGTGAGACTCTTATCCAATTAACCACCAGAAAACTGAAAGTGGTGCTGTGGCTGCCAGTGGTATTGCACTAGCTTTGAGCAAAAGGAGCTCAGGGACAGCACCCAGACCCTGAGTTCAAGGCCTATGATCAAAAACAAACAAAAAGAATAAAAACCTGTAGCTAGGTATAAAATCTAGAAAAGTAACTATTCTAACAATGGCTAGAGATGAAAAGAATATGACATCTTTTGTACCTGAAGGTAAGATGTACAGAAAGTTGTATGTGGACTACATTGTTATTTATTGATATTTCAAAGGAACTCGAACCTGATTCTTTACCTATAATTTTTGGGAGATCAAGGAAAAGGCCCAATGTGTAATCCTTAGCTATATCTTTAGGGTTTCTACCACTTACTTTTTGATTTAAAAATAAAACACCCAATAGCAATAGCCACATCTATCTTCTCTCTGAACGTAACATCCACCAAACCTCAAAGGAACAACACATGTGTTTTGGCTCTGATCCTCTTTCTCCCCATTTCATTTTTATCCTCACTTATTAGAAAGGTATATGAGTTTTGAAAAGACAGGGATCAAAAAGTAAGAGGATGGGAGTTGTGGCTCAGGTGACAGGGCTCTAGGTATCATCCCCAGTACAGCAAAATAGATAAAACAAACAAAAACAAATAAAGGCAGGAATTAGCATGTTCTTTTGTACTGAAAACATATATTACAGTTCAATGCAGTTAAAATAAAACTGATGCTGAACTATGTTATGGAAGATCTCAATAACTGCTCCACACAATTGCTTTGATCATTAAAGATTCCTTCTGAAAAGTAATATTTATTAAAAAGTAATATGTATGCTTCAATAGAATCATTATTGGACTTAGAGTTGGAAGGTCTGGGCTTAAATGTCATCTCTGTCCCTATGTGTCTGTCCTTCATATAACTGCCAAAAGAAATAAATTAGAGGGTGTATGAGTAAGTACTGGATTTACCCGAAGCACTGAATAAAAGGTGATGCATTTATATTGATTTTTGCTCTAAGTTATTTGACCAGTTTTTAGTAATGTAAATAAATCTATGACTTTATTTAAGCAGCTTGCTCAAGATGCTTATTTTGCTTATATTTACCAGATCTATGTAATAGATCACTTATGTGGTTAAATATCAAGGCAATTTTCATGAACTTTAGTGGAAATGTTCAGTTTAATGGCTAACTCCATCTAGTTAAGTTTATTGAATGTAGTTTTTACTTTTTTATTCATATAAATAGGTCATAAATAAGTACCTTGACAGAATTCTCCAGCCACCAGGGTGAGTTCACAGAACTGCTCTTACATTATGAATATCTGGTGAAATGTTTAACTCTGATAAACTGAAAGAAAGGTGTCATAGAATCCCAATTTCTGATTTTAAAGAAAGAAGCGCAGATGAGTGTTGAGCTCAGATCTCATTTCCTCTGCAGACCTTTCACTAAGAGGACATGGAGGAACTTTGAAGGTATGATTCTCATGCTGGGTTGGGATGTGAGAGAGTAGGTCTTCACTTTTAGGGAATATTCCCTGCATCTTAGCCATTATATTGCCACTTTGTTTTTGACCTCCTAACATGAGCAAATTCTGTATTAATTTTTTAGGCTTTCACTGTTTATTCCAAAGGAGCAGTCAATTTTGCATTAGGGATGAATATTTTTTTGTTTTCAGTTTTGTTCAGAAATACACTGCTGCATTATCCTCAGGTTTGGAAATAGATCTTTATATTACACATGAAATCTTATATATTTTTCCTTAGTTATAAATATTGTCATTTGTCTTGGTCTAAGGCAAACACTAGGACTAAAATTAGGGAAGTAAAGAAAATTGCAGATACTCCCTACCAGTTAAGATCTACAACTTCAGGGCCAGTATTCCCAGACATCTTATACACCATTCATGACTTTGTCCCTTGCCTGCATGTATTTCACAACAACCTCAGCTGACTATTTTATTGACAAAACTTCTTTTTCCTCTGTAAAGCAGTACTAATTCACCTGGTGGCATTAATTCACTCTCCAACTCTTTCAATCATCAGTTTTGTCCCAGGCCTCAGATCTATCAATGAGATAATATTTCTCTTCATAGACTATTCAGTCAGCACAATGTAGATTGCCTTCAAAACTCAAACACGCACTAGGGCACATTTACTTTTAACAGATGTATATTCAAAAATTAAAAAGCCAAACAAATGGCTCCTGGCAAGTTCAGTCTCCTGCCAGGCAAGGACAGCATAAAAATGGCAGAGAGCAGCAGTAAGTCATTCATGACTACAGCTCAGGAACTGACTGAGTTGTAGAACTAAACCAGGCAACAAATTAGAAATATGGAAGGACGCTGGCCCCGCCATTTTTATTCCTTCTAACTCCAGGCACCACAGCGAGAGAAATGACTAAATCTCTATTTTAATAGCTGCTGTCAAGAGTTTTGCTCTGTAGGGTTTATTTCAGCAGTTCTCGGTGGTAATATATGGCATTTTCCTGATTAACAGCCATTTTATAACCTGTGTAATTGGCCACAAATCAGGGAGATGTCATAATGTAGCAAGAAAACATTCCCATCTCCGTCATGGCAATGGCTTGGTTTTCTGGAAGAGTTATTGCTTGAGTAGTTTGTGGGTTTTCATTACTTTAAATAATGTACTACCTGCAGTGCAAAGAAAAGATATTTAAACTAATGAACATCTCTGCCTGCTAACCTTTTCTTCCACCCTTGTTCCTGGATTCCTCAGATTTTTTTTTGGCAAATGCTAAAAATGGAATTTTTATAACAGACATTCTGGAGGGAAGAGAGGCCAAGAAAAGTTTGGAAGTAGAATGAGGTGTGGAAGTCACTCAGTGCAGGTGTGAAACTTAAAGGCAAACACACAGAAACTTACCAGTCAAAATGCAATTGTTTGTTGTACTAGAGATTGAACCCAGGGCTTTGAACATTTGCACATGCTAGGCAAGTATGTTGCCTTTTGAGTCACGCCACCCGCCCCCAGCACAATAGAAATATTTTAATGCATTGTTTTAAATGAGAGAGAGAGAGAGAGAGAGAGAGAGAGAGAGAGAGAGAGAGAGAGAGAGAGAGAGAGAGAGAGAGAGAGAGAGAGAGAGAGAGAGAGAGAGAGAAGAGGATCATAGTGACAGGACTGGGTGAAAAAATCTAGAGATCTTACATCAAAGAACAAGTGTTGTATTGTGCTATGTGCCCTCTAATGCTAGGAATGTGAGAAGCCTATGTAGAAGATCATGATCTAAGCCTGGATTGGACAAAAGATCTGAGACACTACCTGCAAAGTCACTAGGGCATAAAGGCTAGGGCTTGGCTGAAATGATAGAGTGCTTGCTTCCAAAGGTAAGGCCCTGAATTCTAACTACACGCTGCTCCAAAAATGCCCCCTTCCAATAAAAAAAAAAAGTGGTCTGTGAAGGTATGTACCTCTACGCATCAACTACACAGAAGGCTGAAGTAGGAGCTATCACCCACACAGAATTATGCAGGTAGGGAGTTTTCTTTCATTTGTGGTACAAAACCCAAAGCATCTTACTATCCAAGTGCTATCTACTCTACAGACAGTTTTCGGCATTCCATTTTATCCACTATCAGAGACCAAGTTATGACAGTTAAAGTGTATAAAATATAAATTCGTTTTAAATCTTGTTTTCTTTTTTAGAGTAAAGCCAATGCCAATGCTTTTCTTTAAACACATAATAATTTCCCAATTTGAATTAGTCAATATGGTGTACACAACAAGTTCAAAGTTAAAAAAGAAAATCCTGTCTTTCTTGAAATGTATAGCTGTAGTACTTTGATAAATCTATGGGAAAGTCTAGTGTAGGAGGGAGGCAAGGTTGTTAGTTTCCTGGAGAAGGTATTATCTCAGCTAAATCTTCCTTTCCCTCTTTCTCTCTCTCCCTCTCTTTCTCTCTCTCAATAGAATCTTGCTACATAGCTCTGACCAGCCTTGAATTTCAAACCACAGTCTCCTGCCTCAGTCTTCCAAGTGCTGGCAGGCTATATCTTGAAGCTCTGGTGGAAGGCAGGTAGACAAGATTTGGTGGATGAGGCATTCTAAGGAGAAGAAACAACACTGTGAACACAGTGACTCTTGGAAAGGGAGCATATTTGGAGGACTGATGGCTATTTTAAGTAGATTAGGGAAGTGAATGCAAACCCACTGACAAGGGATTGGACTATACAGAAAAACAAGACACAACTCAAGTGAGAGACAGGTAATCCTTCAACGAAGTAATATCATTGCTGATATTGAGAACAGCAATGTTGATGAACATAGTATTAGCACAAAACATAATATGCCAGGGTAGATACTTTATTCACTTTGATATTTTAAAATCAGGAATGGAAATCCATGAAAAGGTGCACTTAAAATGTTGAAAATGGTCTAGAATCCATGACCAAAAGTAAAAGCTTCACAGGGACGATAATGCCACATTTGCCTAATTTAGCTAGAGTCTTTTGTGAAACCACAAGCAAGTAGAATTTAGTACCTTACAAATTTATACTACCAAAGATTGCTAATCTTTAGACATAAGTGAAAGAATGTTGTAGAGATGAGATTAAATTTTTGAAATGTGAATATTAGGTTAAATTTATTAAGTGAGAAAATAAAATGGGAAGATAAAGCATTACAGAACTCACCAGAAGTTTCCTTAACTTATATCCAGATTACAGAATGATTATGAGAGATATGCCAAAACAATTTGATTTTTAATGGTATGTTAGAATAATCTCCTTCCCCCATTACAATGCAATTGACTTGAATAGATTCAAAAGTTTTGCCTACTAACCTTTTAGGTCATTTGCTAACTTCTTGGCCTCATTAAGAATCTTGAAGCTTTTTTGAAGAGAGCCTTTGGCATCTTCCTTTAGTAAGCCCTGAGGACTCGTTGCCTGTGGACAGAAAAGGAGGAGTCAGGTCTCTACAACCATATCCTAATGGAATAGAGACATCTGGAAGACTGTTGGAACTCAGAGTTAACTGCCTCATTATAGATTTAAAATTGTAAATTATCAGTACAAATTTAGTACTCAAAGTCTGCTTATCAGGAGATGGGAAGGTTGAGACCAGAATGATAGAATTATAATGTAAAAGCAACAGTTACAGAGAGTGGGGATGGCTAGGTCGTTGGTATTTTAGCCATGAAAAGGAGAAATTAGAACATGATACTGAAATGAAGAGATAACATGCCTCAAAACATGATGGTGGGCAACGTGCTCAGAAGTCAAGCAGATTAAGAACTCAAAGCATCACTAATTTTTTATTGTAAAAATATTATACAGAGGGGTTACAGTTACATGAGTAAGGTATGGAGTACATTTCCTATCGAGCATTGTTACCCCCTCCTTTGTTTTTCCCCTACCATCCCTTCCCTCCCCACTTCCCCAACTCCTCCCTCCCCAACCCCGAAGTTGTAAAGTTGGTTTTCAACATGGTGTATTCTACATCTCATTGTTACAATGGGTCAATCTGTTTTCTTGTTTCAGCATTTTGTTATTTTCCTTCCCCTCTCTAAATTAGAAAAATGTACATACAAAATGCAGGGCACTGGAATCTAATACACAAGGGTTATACAATAGGGGAAAGAACATAGAAAAGAAACAAAAAAAAAATCACATAGCACATTAAAAAATCACATAGTACATTAAAAACAACAGCAACGAAGAAAAACCCTCTGTCTCCATATCTTGGGGTTCATTTCGCTTAACATCATCTTATGTGGTCATATGTACATAGCTTTTGACCTTTTCTACATATCTGGTAAGATTATCCTAGATTTATACTAGTTATTGCAAATAAGGGAAACCATGGGACCTATGTTTCTTTGGGCCTGGCAATCACTAATTTTTATAGCAATGTACATCTCATCCAACTTGATATATTCCCTTGGTATTAAAACAGAAAAATATTACTCTCTTTGTGTGTGTGTGTGTGTGTGTGTGTGTGTGTGTGTGTGTGTGTGTGTGTGTGTGTGTGTGTATGTGCACGTGCGTACATGCACATGTGCCTGAATATTGTTCCTCAACTTTTGTGCTCAAGGATAGTGCTCTACCACTTTGAGCCACAGCTCCATTTCTAGCTTATTGGTAGTTAACTAGAGTTAAGAATTTTACAGATATTCCTGCCTGGGCTAGCTTTGAACCATCACCTTCAGATAGCCTCCTGAATAGCTAGGATTACAAATGTGTGCCACTAGTACCCAGAACTGCTCTCTTTTCAAATGAATCTCAAAGCACCAACACACAGACTTCTAAATGACAGTCTCATAGCCACAATCATCTCCAGCAAAGATGAATTTGTGAGGCTTAGATTAATAGAGGTGACACAGAGATAATAGAAGGGGAAAAGGATCATTTAACTTGGCTGTCTAGTTATCCATTTTAATAGTGTTTGCTCCCTAGCAATCATTACATAATGCATATATACCAACAGATAAATCAAATAGAGTCTTATGTGTAAATTTTAAATTGGAAAAGCATTTCAGGGTGCAAGTGAGCTGGTGAATGGTAATGCATATTGCTGAAGTTATAAATCTGAGCTTGGTTTAATCCCAGACATGACATTCTTCAAAGACATCTGCCATGCCTACTAACATTGTGCTAATCAGTCATGTCATCTGAGCATTAAGCTAGAAAAGATTACAGAACCTGGTGCTTCCATGATGCAATTTATTTTAATGTATTACTCCAACTTTGTATGTATGTGTATGTGGTACTGGGCACAGATTCTCTGACATGCTAGGCAAGTACTCTACCATACCATTGATGTATATCCCAGCTTCTTTTTTTATATTCTATTTCTCATAAGAGGAATTGACTTTAGATAACTTTATGATATCAACAAAAAGACTTATTAGAAACATTGGCATAAGGTCATATACCCATATATATGGTATCTTACACCTGATCTAGAGGACTGTGGTTCAGAATTGTAGTTTCAATCTATTGCATTTCCAAAATCAGCAAAAAAGCAGAGATGGAGGCATGGCTCAAATGGTAGAGCTCTTATTTAACAAGTAAGAACCTGAGTTCAGCTCCAGGAATGCCAACAATCAGAGAGAGAGAGAGAAAGAGGGAGAGAGAGAGAGAGAGAGAGAGAGAGAGAGAGAGGAAGGAAGGAAGGAAGGAAGGGAGGGAGGGAGGGAGGAAAAGAAAGATATCTGCATAAGTAGAAAGATATGGAGCATAGTTTTTTTACAAAAGACTACCTTGGAAAATCATTCTATGAAAAATTGACAGTGTTTTATGAGGAAAACAAGAATTCTTGGACTCACGTTTTATCTGAGAATGAGTACAGTTAGTCCTCATTTGTCCTAGTTAGTGTCATTTATCTTAGAAAAAAAGGTTAGTATAAAAATGAATGGCATACAGGGGCTGGGAAGGTGGCTCAGTGGTAGAGCGCTTGCCTTGCATGCATAAGGCCCTGGGTTCGATTCCTCATCACCACATAAGCAGAAAAAAAAAAAGCCAGAAGTGGCGCTGTGGCTCAAGTAGAGAGCGCTAGCCTTGAGCTGAAGAGCTGAGGGACAGCGCCCAGGCTGAGTTCAGGCCCATGGCCAGACCCAAAATAAAAAAAATGAATGGCATACAAAGCAACAAAGAAATAATCTTATAAATGTGTTAGAAACAATCACATAAAAGAAAAAAAAATTTGAATACATATTGGTGCGGGGGGGGGGGGAGCGGGGAGGATTGGGTGGGAGGGCAAGGGGGAAGATAGGATGGGAAGGGGAAACAAAGGAGGAGGCAACAATGCTTGATAAGAAATGTACTCATTATCTTGCCCATGTAATTGTAACCCCTCTGTACAGTATTTTCACAATAAAAAAAAAACTTTAAAAAAATGAATGGCATACCACCCAGTGTGTTTACATGTAGATGTGTAGGCACATTCTAGCTACCACGAATGAGGGAAACCATGCAACCTGCATTTCTCTGAGTTTGGCTTACTTCACTTAATATAATTTTTTTCCGAGTCTTTCCATTTCCTTAAGAATAGTATAATATTCTTCTGAACGAAGAGTAGAATTCCATTGTGTATAAATACCACATTTTCTGGATCCATTTGTCCAGAGGGACATCTGTGCTGATTCTGTATCTTGGCTATGGTACTGGGAGGTAAGCAAGTGATTACAAATGAATTAACTAAAAGGTACCAGACCCTATGGAAAGCTCAAATAGTATAATTCTTTAGAAAGACCAAGTCAAAGTCTAACAAAATACGTATCAGGAAATGAGTAATTGCAGGAGGGGATGGGGGGTGGCTGAGGGGAGAGGGGCTGAAGAATGAAAGGGGAAGGGGAGAGAATGCAGGCAAGAATTCATTGCATATACCACAGACTGGAGAAAAATAAGGGAAGGAGAGAGTTGAAGGGGGTGGAAGATAGTGAAGGGATGGCACGGATCAAGATGCAGTGCATACATGAGCTGCTTTCTTAAATGGCAAAAAAACAATATATAACCTAAAAATTAAGAAAAAATGGAGGAAGGGGTGGGATGGGAGGCGGGGGTGTGAATGTTGAAAGAGGTGACACTGATCAAGGCTCACTATATTCATAAACTACTTTGGTGAATGGCAACCCCTTTGTACAACTACTTAAAGATAATAAACATATTTAAGAATGGCATAAAGTTAAGACATTTTACTGAAAAAGTAAGTCCAAGTTTCCAAGTTACATTCTGTATTTGGTTCAGTTCATACACATTTGTTCCCTTGCTTATACATTTTATGAATGAAATGAATTTGATAGGAAATTGGAAAGAAGAGGTAAAGATTAGATATGCACAGAGTGACATAGAGTGAATGTGAACCATCTGTTTGGGCAGTGCAGAAAAAATAAAAGGAGAAAGGAGAAGTTTCAAGGCTTACAAATGTGAGACAGTTTGGAGAGTGTAGTTCTTCCTAGATGCTGATACTGGTGTAGTAAAATAATTAGAATTGATCATTCAAAATGGCAGCCCTGAATCATCAAGATAATATGGGTCACTTAGATAAAACTTAAAAAAAATAACAGTTTTATCTATAGCTTCAGAGTGTTTTCATAACAGCACAACCTGGGTCACAATTAAAAGAATCCATCATCTTAAAGCTAATTGTGCATATAAAAATGCAAGAAGAGTATTAAAGGTGGGAGAGTGTTGACTTGCTGTGCAATAGAAAATTAAAGAAAATGGATGGGAGGGAGAGGAAAGAAGGACCAGCTAACATGGAAAGAAGTTTAAGTGTGAGCCATGGATATTGTTGACGGGTTTTGATCAGTCATGACCACTACTTATTTACTTTTACTTCTAAATACCTGTCAGAAGTTATTGAGATAATTGGCACTAACTGCACATCCTTAGCATTCTTAATTTGAAGTTTGAACATATGTCTAGCCATAAAACCACCACAACAAAGTAGAGCGTACACACCATTTCCTTTTAATCATTCATCTCCAGATGGAAACATCTTATTTTCACAAGTTTTCACTTTATACAATTTTATTTAATCAAAATGTATTTTTTCATATGTCTTCTTTAACTCAATATATTCTGACATTTATCCATGTTGTCTATGTATGTGCATATGTGTGTGTATCTCTTTTTATTAGTAATATTTCCTTATAAGGCTATGCCACAATGACATTTACACATTTATCACTTGATGGACATTCAGGGTAGTTTTGAGTTTTGGCTGTTATACTTTTTGGACAATTTTATATTTCTATTATCTTTAAGGGGTTATACACAGGGTTACCATTCAAGTACAATGTACCTTGATCGATATCTACCTTTTCATTATTCTCCCCCATCACTCCAAACCCAACTCCTCCCCTCACTTTCCCTAGTTTTGGCTATTTTCATAGAGTTTCTATGGCTGTTTCTGTGCAACTCTGCAAGTGCCTATGCTCTTTTTTTCCTCTAAGAGTGAACATATAGAAGCAAATCGTTGAGAGTGCCAAAGCAATTCAATGCTGGCTGGCATACAGTATTTTCTTCATATCCTTCACTTCCTATAAATGCTTTTACCTTTTCTGTTCCTTTCTAAGTTTTTCTGAGTCTCTTTTTGATCCTTCATTTCACCCTTCAGTCTTCACCCAACAAGAGTGAGCACTACTCACTGACACCCCCCACTGCTATTTTCTATCTTTTTTTCCACTTCTGCATATTGTTGATTTTTTTGTTTCCACACACTTTGTATCCCCTGCTCTTTAGGAAGGCAAAGATTTCTCCCTGGATTCTTAGTCACCCATTGTGTGCTCAGGTATCAGAGGATTGGAGAAATATATGGGTACATAGGAATGAGGGTGGAAACAATTTAAGACAGGGCAGAGAGATAGGGGATTTTGATGTGAAGAAAGGAAAACAAGTATTTAAGCTCCATAGGACTGCAGAGTTCACAGTAGGTAGTGGATGCATTGGATTTTGAATGTACTAGGTGGATAGCCCCAGTTTCTAGAAGGGCTGAATATCAGGCTAAGGAAACAAGGCAATGGGCTTTCCAGGCACTGATGGTTTCAGAGTAGAAGAATATTACACAGTTAGAGGTGACATTAATAAGGGTAGTTAAGAGAACTGTATGGGCACAAAGGATCTATAGTTGGTTGTTGGGAAAATAGGTAGGAAGAAGAGAATATAAACTTCAGGCAAGGTCTGTAGAACTGAGAGGTCTGGATGTACGAGATATGAAAGAAATCAGGCTGCAGTGTCTCCAGATGCACTCCCAAATATTAAAGTGAAGATCGAATGGCATACAATTGTCAGTTATAAACAATCTGCCAAGAATCCAGGCTTGGAACAAAGCTTTGCATCTGACAAGGGAATGGAAAATACTAGCATCTCATGGATGAACAGAACTGTTTCGACTCATTGGGATTTGGAGGGACCTTCTTCCAACAAGCCTTAGTGGTTACTGGAGCACAGCATCAGAATCAGGAGAGGTGATGAAGCAGCATTTTTCAAGCTAATTATACTTCATAAATATTCATAAGCACTGCATCTCATGTTTGGCACTTTGTCTACAATGTATGTGAAATACAAACAAGGTCTGTAACAGAGTATCGCAAGATATTTTGTTTCCTGCTTTTTTGAAGCTTTAAAAATAAATGTGTGAATATTTTCTGTGTAATACATGCAATATATATTTATGTGCACATATAAATGATAAAAATGATATACAACATAGAATTCATTATTATATGTAAGTTTTGGTATGCATTATTAGTTGATACTAATTTAGAGAAATAGTTCAAGACAGAGTTGAAAGCGTACAGGAAAAAATAAAGCTTTTTAAAGACTGAAAGTTTATCAGAGGGCTTGGTACTCAATTGCATTCTAATTTGTATTAGTTTTCTTCTTCCTATTATTTGGTAAATACAGTGGCTGTTATGGAAGTGTAAAATTAGGAGATGAAGAATATATTAATTTATATAACAAAATATTTTAGATGTTTCAAGTCAGCTCTGACTTCTATATTTTCCTGATGGTATTGGGATGGAGTGGAGAAACAAATGAAAAGTCACTTATAAAGGAAAATGACCTCTGCTGTGAGGAGAGCATCGTTGTCAGAGGAGGTTCTGTTGGGAAAGCCAGATGCAAAGAAGGAATCCTAAGGTAAGTCACAGTTTATCAGTCTGGTAACTCTGAGCCGCCCCTCCCCCTCCCAGATATTCTTCTAAACAAGCAACTTCATATTATTTTTTTCCAGTTACTTCTATAATGGTCCTCAAGTAATCTTATTAGAGACACATTTTTTGAATTAATTGAGAGAGTTGCCTCTAAGAAGAAATGCAGAATGTTTGTTTTTGTTTTTCTTTAAAGGGAATGGTAACTGACAATTTATCAGTATGGTTTAATTATCCAACATTTCCTCTTTACAAAATCACTTATTTTAGAAGACAAATTTTACATATTTTCAGAGGGATTCATTTGCCAAGGTCATATATTAGCTTGCATGACCTCAAATTTAAAATATTTTCAGTGTCTTAAATGTACAGGATATATGTAAAGTTAACGATTAATTTCATTGTGTTTATGTAATGTACAAATCAGAAGAGCTTATATTTTGCTGTGTTAGACTACTATCAAAGTTCAGAGGTAATATTCTCACTATAGTAAAGCAAATTCTCAGACAAAATGGTGGAATCTAGCTCAGTTTACATTTGAAGATACAATTTTTGAAACTATTTTTTAAAATATTCAATGCATCTCATGAAACTAGGAAAATTGATGGGTAGGGTTGGGTTGGGAGAGACTGAAGAGACAGGTAATATTGACCACCTTATGAACTGACATGTGGAAGGGTAATTCCTTTGTATAACTACTAAAAGCTAATAAAATACCTTAAAAATGTGTGCATGATGCTAATTAACATATTAAATTAAAAGTTAATTATGCAAAATCACTCCCCCTTTGTGCAAAAAGTACTTGTAGAAGAAAAGGTATGGGCAAACATACCAAAATATTATAATTACTTGTGATTAGTGGGAGTACGCACATTTTAAAAGCTTTTTAGCAGTGATTTATTTTAGTATAACAAGGTAAAGTAGGGGAATATGGAGATTTGATAAACAGCTCCTATTCTCTATATAGGAAATGAGCATTAAAGAATGTCTATATCATGTCCTCCCTGTTGTCTGTATTTCCCATTGTATATAGTAGACACGAGCAGCTTTTGCAACTATTATAAAGATATATACAGTTAAAAAAAAGAAATTACTTTGTATCCATTTAAGTATATGGTGTCATATAAACTCCATGTTTAAAGTACCTCAGGTTACTAAAATGGAAGAGCGAATCAGAGATGAGCCAAGAAACAACTCAAAAAAGATGTCCATGGTCAGAAGTCTGTCGAAAAACTGCAGCTTCCTGGCATTGCTCAGGGTATCCTAGGATCCTGAGGGATTGGTGAGTCTGTGGACGACTGGATCCAACTGAGCACACAAAGGAGACTCAAAATCATCCAAATTGCTTATGAGAACTGGAACTTGTGACTGAGACTGTGACTGTGAAGCTTTAGTTTGATGGAAACACCAAGTAAGCCTTAGATTTCTCCCAGTAAAGTAAGCGATCTATAACTTCTCCAGCCCCCACGGAAAGCACTGATCTTTCACAATAAGGCTGGATTGGGGCCTGCAGCTGCACATGAGAAGTTGTATGAGTGATCACTATGCCATATCTTGATTTTGCGTAAAAGTCATGGAGACAATCTTAGTTTTCTATCTAAATAATGTCCAGAATCAAGGCCACATGATAGGATGGTCTCACTTCCCTGTTATTCTATTGCCAGGTGAAGTCTTAAGTAATAGACAGAATGGTACCCCCATCATTGATGCCTTGAAGGATATTAGTTCAAACTTACATTGTGTCACAGCACCATCCCCAGGAGCATTTGTGACTGTGATACAAACCCTTTGACTACATATGTTTCAAGCCCTGAAAATTCAAATACATCTAATGCTGTGTCATAAACTAGAACTTGCTTCTCTGCTTCCAAGAGACTATTATTTAATTACTGACGCAAGTGAGTGTGATACAGCGTCGAGTGGGTTAATGCAGATCCTTTTTATACACAGAGACAATAATTTTCTATGAAGCTGATGTTCTACTGACATTTTTGTTTTTGCTATTGTGGGAATCATTTAGTACTTATATAAATTGCTGAGTTGCTAATGAAGAGGAAAAATGCTCACCATCTTGTGACAGACTCAACTGTGATATCAAGTACGATTTCATATCACATTCCCACTAACACTACACTGTATAAAATGTAAATTACAAAATTACAGATATTAACAAGGAGCTAAATTACTATCTGAATTTCTAGCGAGAAATGGCTGACATAAAATACAGAATATAAGTGAATAAAATTTGCAACTTGGCTGACACTGCACTTTATTGTAAGCTTTGCAAGCGATAGATATTCTAATAGCAAAGCCACTTCTGTAGAAAATAAAGGCTGTAAAATCACCTTTTAGTGTTCTTAAGGTACTTTGGTTCATCCAATTACAGAAAAGCAAATTTAAATAGGGCATACTGAAGAGAATACATGGCTTTATTCCTCAACATATAGTAATTACAAATACCATAATGTTTACTCAGACCATAGGAAGATTCACAGGGCTCTGTTCTGTCATTTATTAACTGACAGAGAGAGTATCAGAATTTTACAAGTACAAGAAGTAAGAAAAATGAGGGCACAAATCACTTCATCTTGTACGTGTGGAACCCATCATTCATGGAATGGCAAGCAAAGCTCTAAGAACATTTGTGTCAAGTTAAAAAGAAACAGTAAAGAAGGCTGGGAATGTGGCTCAAGTGGTAGAGTGCCTACCTGGTAAGCACCAAGTCTTGAGTTCAAACTTCAGTACTACCACAATAAAGTAAACACAAAACCAGTAAAGGGTGTAAATGTGGTGAAGCAACTATCCTGGAAATTCCTAGAGAGAAATTGTGATGGGAACTGCTCTAAGTGAAATACATCTCATTCATCATAGCAGAAATTTAAAAGACAATGCTGACACTAGTGACATCCATGATGCCATATTATTACTGAGAGACAGACTAGAAGTACTAATTGAGAGATTTTGAAGGTCAATGCCTTCAGAAGTGAGCACAGTTAGGTCAGGGGTTTGTTGCTTAAAATTATCAGGCCTTCTTTGCAATAAAAAGAAATGTGCATCTATGATGACTCTAAAAATGAAATAAGGAAATTTAGAAACTCTTATTGGTGCAAAAGACTTCCTCCCCAGGCCTATTTTAAACTACTCTCTTTTTATTAGGACTGCTTTAAAAAAGTCTTAGTACCTGCATTTTAGTTAAAATACTGATTTAATAAAGAAATAATGCAAGCCTCAGATGAGAATAGAAGCAAATTCAAACACTTGAACTCTCTTATCAATATCCAGAATTAATCAACTTTGTATTCTATTGCTCTTTAAACTATGCTATTTGGATATAATTTGATAAGATTTTATTTAAAGTTCCGCATTTCTACTTAAAGGATGGACCTGTAGTTTTCCTTGGTAATATTGCTTTTTACAGGTATTTCTGTAAGGATTAGAGCAGCTTTTTCTGCTCTTTTTTTCTTCTTCTAAATTTGGTGGGGGGAAATGTTTTACTTAACAGATCCTTGATTTTTACTGGACTGTGTGATTCATTTAATGGTTATGAGTCTACTCAGGTTTACTATTTTGTTTTGAATAAATTTTGATATAGACTTAATGCTCATTTCATCTCAATAATTAAGTTCATTTTAAATGAATCTGCTCAAGTTCTCTAGTACATTTCTGTTGATTTTCAACCTATAGGATATGCAGAATTATGGTATACCTTCTACTCTTAACCAGTTCATATGTGTGTATCTCTCTTTGTTTGCTTGATTATTTTTGTCATTTCTGTTTATTTGCCTGTTTACTCTAAGAATCAGCTTTCTGCTTTTCTCAACCCTGTCTAATGTTTTTTTCTACATCATTAATTTCGGCATTTGCATTTATTTCTTTCATTGTGCTTTTTCAAACTTCTTGAACAGAAACACGAGATAATTAGTTTTCGCTCTTAGCTTTTCCTAATGTCCCTATTTAAAACGATAAATTTTCCTATAGGTGTCACTTTATTTGCACCTGAACATTTGTGAAATTTTATGTGCATTCTGTTATTAAGTATTTAGCAACTTCAAATCCCATTTTTCCTTTGACTCCTGAATTATGGTGGTTTTTTTGTTTGTTTTTTGTCCTTTTAAAACTGGTTTTGGGCATCAATAGTGCATCAGTCCTTTGGAATTAACCTCGGATTTAGCTTCGTTATGATCAATGTTGTCTAGGGTCCTTTGGGATCTTTAAAATTTGCTGATACTTGCTTTATATTCATAGATTTATTGTTGTTATTTCATGAGTATTTTACTTAATGGGATATATAGAAAAATTACCTAATTGTTATAAAGTTCTAGGAGGCTATTAAGTCATCTCAACTTATGGTACTTACCAAATCTTTATCCTTCCTTCCTTCCTTCCTTCCTACCTACCTTCCTTCCTTCCTTCCTTCCTTCCTTCCTTCCTTCCTTCCTTCCTTCCTTCCTTCCTCTCTCTCTTCCTCTCTCTCTCTTTCTTTCTTTCTTTCTTTCTTTTTTTTCTTTCCCTTCCTTCTCTCTCCCCCCCCATTTCCTCCCTCCCTCCCTCTCCCTCTCTCTCTCTCTCCCTCTCTCTCTCTCTCTCTCTCTCTCTCTCTCTCTCTCTCTCTCTCTCTCTCTCTCTCTTGCTTTCTTTCTTTTCCATTTGGTTTATGAATACAATGCTTCTTGATCAGTGTCACCTCTTTCAATATTCTCACTCCCCTTCAAGCCACCTCTTCCATTTTAATTTTGTAGTGTATACATTGGCTTCATGACTTCATTCTCTCCTAGATAGCTCTCCTCATTTGTCTACCCCATTCCCCTTGGTTCACCCCCTTGCAAGTTTGCATTTCCTGGTGATGATTTTGTTGGGCTTGCTTTGACTTTGTCTTTCTGTCATGCTTTCATTTCTTTGACCTATTAAGGTTGGCCTCACTCACTATGCTTACTAGTCTGGCATGACACCACTGAGTCACACATACATAGTATGGGTTTTCAATGTTTATTTTTATGATAGACAATTGTTTCCTGCTCATGTGCATACCTGAGTTGTGACCTGTTTAATTGGAGGCTTATTGTTACTACTGAGTTCACAAGCTTGTACCCTAAATCCAAATCCCCTCCTATGGTGACATAGTCTCATGGATTTTTCTTTCCCAGCTAGCCTGGAACCACAATGCTCCCAATGACAGCCTCCCATGTAGTTTGAGATAGCAGGTCCATACCACTGGGCCACATAAGAGTTGAGAAGGGAACTAGTGAACATTTTGGCCCACGTTGTCCTGAAATTGTGAGCCTCCAGTGCTCAGCCTCCAAAGTTACTAGGATTACATGCAGGAGACACTAATGCACAATGTGGCCTGTCAGTTTTTTAAGAGCCTCCAAACTGTCTTTGGTTCCAGATAGTCATTAAGCATTTCCTAAGTCTCTAGTCTGCTAGAGCTGGCTGCCCCAATTTAGACCTGCCAGATTCTATACAGCAATAGTCAACCTTTCTTCTTGTTTTGTTTGTTTGTTTGTTTATTGTTGTTGTTATTGGTGCCATTTCTGGAGCTTGAACTTAGACTCTGGGCTCTGTTGCTGAATTTCTTTTTGCTCAAGGATAGTGTTCTACCACTTGACCTATAGCAACACTTCTGGACACAGACTTTCCTGCTCAGAGTGGCCTCGAACCATGATCAGATCTCAGCTTCTTGAGTAGCTAGGATTACAGGCATAAGTCACTGGCACCCAGGCTAATTATCAACCATTGTGCGTCTCTGTGTATCATCTAGGTATGAGCCATATCCCATTTTTGTCAAAGAGGACTGCACAGTGGCAGCTCCATAGGATTATGGGGGGATGGTAACCTCATAGTCAAGTGTGTTTAAGTGTGCTCTGTGACATTCACATAAGTAAATTGCCTAATGCCACAGTTCTCAGAGCAGTAGGTGATGCATGACTGTGTGTGTCCTATTGTTTTTGGTCCCAGGAGAACTCTAATACCATTATTTTTATTCTTCTAAAACTGAACTTGATGTTTAATTGGAAAAAAAACCCTTTTAACTGCCTCCTTTTCATGTTTCTACTCTCTAACATTTTAGTCCTTTGGTTTGTAATTCTATGCATTAATAATTATTATCTGTACAATGCATCTTTAAGTTCTTTCATAGTTCCTTTTTTTTGGATGCTTTTTGTCTCTTTATTCTCCATGTTCTTTGATTTTTTGCTGACATTCCTTTAAATAAATGTGATGGTAGTTCAGTGAATGGGGTAGATTTTTTAGTAGTTCAGAGCTTCCTATTGCGTTATTTATTTCCTGACCTGCCACAGAAGAGTAAATTTTCAAATATCTAGTTTATTCTTTTCACACTTGACCCCAAGAAAGAGAGAGATCTTTTTGAGGCTTCTGTGGATTTCGCTTCTCTTCATACTGATAATGAATACTGAGAAGTTGTGTTCAAGGGCAATTCACATAGTTATTAGAATACAAGAGTCAGTACTTTGAACATTAATTTCTTTTTCTGTATCCTCATCATGTTTCAGGTTATTTAGAAGACTATGTTTTGCTTATGCTTACTATTGTTTCACTGAGAAAATGCATTAATTTCAAATTGCCTTTTATTTCTCTGTATTTTATATTGTTTTCCTAAAAGCAACTGAAAAATACCCTACCAAAAATTTCTGGAATCACAACTTCCAAGAAATAGGGTTTGTTGTGGCAAAACACTTGAAGTTGGAAACATACAGGAACTATTGAAGGCCACTGTAATGGTTAATTTGTGTCAATTTGTCAATGAGTGCCCAGACCACGCATTCTTACTGAAGGGTCTGTGAGGGAGTTTCTGGATCCCAGGTATGTCTGAGCATCTTTTCATCCACAAGGGAACAGCCAGAACCAAAGACTGAAGGACGTGAGCTAGAAAATCTCATCTCATCTTTTCTGCCGTTGTGACTGGGATTTATACTATAGATGCCTTATCAGGCTTTTGAACTAGAACTGAACCAGATTACTGACGATCCTGGGTTTCTAGCTGGCAAGTTGTGGAATAACTCAGCCTCCATAATCATGTGAACTAATGCCTCAAAAATCTATCTATCTATCTATCTATCTATCTATCTATCTATCTATCTATCTATCTATCTATCTATCTATCTATTTCTACCTTAAAATTATGTAGTCTACCATCTATATATAATTAGTACCTATATAGATAGAATCTACCTAATCAATCTATGCAACCTATTATCTATGTGCTAGCATCTATATGCCATCTATTATCTATCTAGCACCTATCGAATCTAATCATCTTTAGTTTCAATTTGTTCTGTTTGTATGGGTAACCTTTTATTAGTCTGGCTTGCATATATATGAAGGTCTAGTGAAGAGTTAGCTAAAAGTTGACACAACTGAGAGTTTTAAGGGACACTGTGGATAGGTATATAAACAAGACAGAAATGGAGACAGAGAAAGTTTAAGTCAATGAGAGTAACTCCAAGATGAAGAAAAGGGACAAAAAATAAATAGAAGGGTAAATTATGAGGAATAAGAATAATGTTAAAGGAGATACTAAAGGAAAAATAACATAGGAAGAAAACCAGCCTGGTACTGGCATAAAACAGGCAGACAATAGGTCAAAATAGAAGGTTTAGAAATAAGTTTATACATTATAGTTAATGAATCTCCATATTCCATTATTTAAAAATGTGTCACCTTTTTTCTCCCTTTCTTTCATCAAAGAGAAATATTAAATACAAAGATTGAATGTAGGGAAACAAACACTATGTAGGACTTTTATTATCTTACATTTATAGAAAAATGGTATTCTTGAATTATTTCTTAGTTTTTAAATAGCATTTCATCCTTACAGTTAAAGAAATTATCATTAAAAGACTAGTAGCTACTATTCTTTATATAAGAATACTATACAATAAGCTGCAATTGAATATAACCTCTCCTAACTTATAAAGGATGAACTAATTACAGGTTTTCTTTCAATTTTATTCTTAATTATCTGTATGTGATAAGTATACTTAAGTACATTTTTTTGAATTTTATTTTGGTGTAAAGGCATTGTACAGAGGGGTTACAGTTACATAAGTAAGGTAATGAGTACATTTCTTGTTACCCACTCCTTCATTTTTCTTCCAACGATGAAGTTGTTTCCAAAATATGGTCTTCATTTTGCTTAGAGGTGACTTCTACCTTATATTGTTTCTTTACCTCTGTTATTTCAGTGTCTTTTGTTTTCTTAAATTATCTCACCTCTGTTTTCACAGTGGTAATTGGTTGTTTTATTGCTTATCTATTAGGTCTTTTTTCTGTGCTGCACATACTCCCTTTGTTCCTTTTATTTTTTTCTTTCTAATTCATTATAAACATTCTTTCCAAAGCTAAACACAAATGACTACAGAACTCTCTTCTACTGCTACCATTGAGTTCTTTTATAGATAAGTTATAAACTTAATTTGACTCTTTTCTCTTTATCTATAATACTAACAATAATACCAGCTCTTACATTTACAAGTTACCAGATAATTGTCCACCTGAATGATAGACAAATATATTCCTTTTCCAGAAAAATAAATAACTAATGTGCAATATCCTCTTAAAATTAAAGCTTTATTCTAGCCACAAAACATATTCCAATACACAATTGGGGAGAAATCTATACTTAGTCATTGAATAAAACTGTGATTCTCTTTAGATTGTACTTTTTCAGGCATTTGATTATTTTTACACAGCTTATGGAAAGAAAGAATGGAATAAAAATAAAGCTGAATGGCTGAGAACTCATCATTGAGGTTAGACTATGAGGTGGGGGCATTATGGTAAGGAGCTACTTCTTACTGTTAGTATCTTTGTGTAGTTACTAGTCATCATGAAAATGAGGTTTCCTATGAGTAAAATGTAGTAATATTTTATAAAATTACTAAATGTGAGTGAAATTAGATCTCTTTGAAATTAGATCTCTTAACATGACATTTTGGAGGAAATTTATGAAGCTGAAGCAATGAGAATCAAGATTTGCATTGACACAGAAGACTGTAAGTAGGCTCCAAGTACCTAAATGCAGAAGGAATCCCATTTCTTCACTCACTCAGGAGTAAACAAATTATGCCAGACATTGAAGTAAATGCTGAAGATGGTCATGCAAAAAGCATTAGATTAGATGACAATGGTGAGCCTGAAAATTAGGGTCTGTAACAATATGATATTGTCCATAAGAAAATAGATGAAAACTTAGGTTAGATTTGAAAACCATTCCTATGGAAGGAGAATTGTGCATAGGGAAATTTTGCAATGATTTTTGTCACTATCTTGAATTTAAAAAATAAAATGTAAAGTGTGAGTTTAATTCATTATGAGGGGAAAATGGTAGTATTTCCGGATAAAATATAAAGGATACATTGTATTTTTTCATTTAACTCACTAAGAGCTAACAAATATTTTCTTCAATATTGTAGCGAAGATAATATTGATCTGTGTCTTGAATGCCATCATATATTTACATTATACTCTAAATCAAATATCCAAACTGGACTTACCCCAAAGTTTTAGTACACATTTGTAGAGTCTGTATGAAGAATGTCTAAAAGATAGTTCTGAACATTTACCTCCCATTTTACCTCTTGTGAGATAGTTTTTATCCTAAAATAGTATTACCAGAAACTACTGGACATCTTATTTGTAAAATGTCACTTAACATAAAAGCGATGATTTGTCACTCCTGAAGATAATTAAATAATAGGATATAACTTAGGATCCAAAACTCTAAAATGTTAGTTCCACACGCACTTTTAATAATGACCATAGCCTAAGGTAAAGAGATTTTCAGTCCACCAAATTAGCATATATAGTTTAGAAATACATAATCTGTTTTGTAGAAAGTACACTGGGTGGTCAAATTTTATGTACACCAAAACCTAAGTGTGATTATTAACAGTAGTGTTCATTTTCAAGGCACTTATTATTACTGATGACATGTGGACTCCTGGTGATAAATTTCTTCCTGGAGTATTTTATTTGCCTGTTTTTGTTTTGTGAGCTACGCCACAAATCTGCTTGACATCTGTAATGATTTCAGGCCCCTGACAATGATAAGTAGTAGCTGACTGAGAAGAGAGTTTTGCTATGCTTACAGCATATTGAGGATTTATTTTGGGATAAAATTTAAAAGAGACCTTCAAATATATGTCAAGATGAGTATTCTCATTGACTAGCATTTTTAGAGATCACTTAAATTTGAAATTTTAGCTTAGGAAATTTTTTTAAAGATTGGCTTCTCTACTAGTGTCTTACCGTACTACCAGTTTCTTACCAGTGTTGTAGCTTCCTGGGCCAAAGCTTTGGCTCCATTGGCAATTTTCTCAGCTTCATCAATGTAATCCTTAATGTTGCTATAAGCTTTGAAAGCTGCGGTGGCATTGAAGGAGATGTTTTTAGCCTCATCAAGGATTCTAGTAGATTGAATGAAAAAAAAAAATAGAACTTCATAGCAGCTAGAACTCAAATGAAGTACAACCTAGTTATGCTAAATATGGTTTCCACATGGTTATGGCTAATCCAATTAGAATAATTACAAATCATAATGAGATACCTACTTATTTTACTGTGTTGTATATCTAAATTACCACTCTTTAACAAGTCTACTATAAAAATGGCAAGTATGTCATGAAAACTTATTACATCCCCCAAATCCTCTTGCAAGTATGTACATCAGGTAAGTGTTTGCAGTGAGATAATCCTGAACATTATTTGGGAAGCACACAGTAAGTTTCAGAGCACTTGTGACACATTAATAGAATATATTTCACAAAATCTCTCAGCAGTAAGTGCACCTTCACAGAAGATGAAGACACCTCAGGAGGTTAAATCATACACTATAGTTCACAGGCTTTACATAGCCCTAGAGGAGGGCTAAGAATTCTTTGTTGTAACATCAACTTATCTGACCTTTTCTGCTTGACTCAGACATATACTAGTTATTGCAAATAAGGGAAACCATGGGACCTAAGTTTCTTTGGGCCTGGCTTACTTCATTTAATATAATTTTTCCAAGTCTTTCCATTTCCTAACAAATGGGGCAATGTCATTCTTTCTGATGGAGGCATAGAATTCCATTGTGTATATATACCACATTTTCCTGATCCATTCATCTACTGAGGGGCATCTGGGTTGGTTCCATATCTTAGCTATGGTAAATAATGCTGCAATAAACATAGTTGTGCTGGTAGCTTTAGTATGGTCTTGTTTGTGATCATTTGGGTAAATGCCCAAAAGTGGGATTGCTGGGTCATAGGGGAGCTCTATGTGGAGTCTTTTGAGGAACCTCCATACTGCTTTCCAAAGTGGTTGAACAAGTTGATGTTAGGGGAATGAACCCCAAGATAAGTATTCGAATATTTTTTTCTTTCATGCAATTGTTTCTAACATATTTATAAGATGATTTCTATGTTGCTTTGTATGTCCCTCCTCCACGGTATAACCCCTGCTTTCACTGTACTTAATGTTGGTATAATTTGTGGAGGGGAAGAGTAAAAACAAATTGTTTAACTAAGGATACAGGTGGACTCATTGCAACAATGAGATGTACAAGTTGTTATGTCGAAAAACAAACTTTACAACTTTGGTGGGGGTGGGGAGGATCGGGTGGGGAGAGGTGGGAGAGTATGGGAAGGGATGGGAAGGGGAAACAAAGAGGAGGCAACAATGCTTGATAGGAAATGTACTTGTTATCTTGCCCATGTAATTGTAACTCCTCTGTACGGTATTCTCACAATAAAAAAAAAAAAAAAAGAATTCCTTGCTGTTCCACCTATCAAACTTAAATGGCAAAAGTTTGTTACAAAGTGAACTGTGGCCAGGCACTGGTATCTCATACTTGTAATCATAGCTACTCCGAAGGCTGAGTTCTAAGATCTTGAAGTCAGATCAAGCAGTCACATTTATGAGATTTCTGTCTCCCATTGACCAGCAGTAAGCTGGAATTAGGTATGTGGCTAGAGTGGTAGAGTATCAGACTTGGATAAAGCAAAGCAAGAAAGAGAGGCCCTGAGTTCAAGGCTCAGTGCTAGCACACACACACACACACACACACACACACACACACACACACACGCACGCACGCGCGCACACACACACACACACACACATACACACACACACAGGCACACACAGAGGAATTGTGCAATGTAATCCCATATTTTTAAACAATAAAATTTCTTTTGCTTCAGTGAGTATCAAGTATGAGAATATAGCCTTGCACATGATTTCTAATATAGACTTATTTGGAGAACTTATACTCAGGCCAATTTCCTGTTTTTATTGTGTCAACCACAAAAGTATAGGGAAAATATGTCACTTCTATATAGAATTGGCTGTTTGCCAATCAAACACTCAATTTCCTTGCACCTTTTTCTCCTCTAACATATGCAATAATCCCAGAATTATGAGTTTTTATTCAAAGGAAAATATGTAATATCTTCCTGGAGTCTGAAAAAGATAAAACAAAACACTGAAATTTTATGTATAGATTCTTATGTTCAAAGGGCACCTTTTAATTGTAAATTGTTTTGATTCCATTAAACTTATAAAACTGAAATTTGAAGCAGGATGTGTTTATAGGTTATTATTTAAATGCTAATAAGCAGGCAACCACTGTGCTTTCTAATAAAGAACAAAAAATACTTTTCTAAATATAGCCTCGGGTCATGTTCACTTCCTAACAAGCCCTGTTTGAATCTACTTTTAACTTGCACTTAGCTGCCTTTGAATCCACTTTTAACTTGGACTTTCCAGTAGAGCTTTGCCTATGCTCTTCTCATTAGTATCTTCCATAGAAAGATAACATAGCTCTTTTGTTCATAATTACAGGAATTGAGACTTGAAAGTGATTGCTCTGCCATTTCTGCTTGTCAAAACTGTTGGTCAAACATGAAGAAACACAGACATTTCCAATTACAAATGACATACCCGTCAAGTATAGCAGATGAGTCATTCAACTGAGCAGCATGGCTCTCAGCCCGGGACACGTTCTCAGCAAGATTTCTGTCCTTTATTTCTTGGGAGAGGTCATCTATTTTATCTTTAAGCTCTTCAGACATTGGTGGCAATTTAGTTTGAATGTCTTCAACATACTGATAAGTAGAGAGAAGGAGAGGGCATTTTTTAAAAGCAAATAAATCCAAGCCTTCTTAAATTTATTAATTTCTCTCTGGGAGACCTAATTGCACACACTGTTTTTTTTATGAAACTTAGAATTTACTTGCATAGCAAAAAAGAAAATAGTGAATAAAAGCTGTTCTTTAATAAAAAGAATTAGCGACTTTATGGAGCCAATTTATAGCAGAGAATCTATCTTTTTTTAAAAAGGTTACTTCCTAGCTATATATGTATAAATGACAGTCATTTAGGATCTTTTACACCATTTGCATTTCTATTACTGCATAGCACTGTGAAATGCATTAGATAGTATACTAGAAGTCTGTTTGTAGATTTACATTGCTCTTTTAACTAATGTTATATGATATAGAAGCAGATTGTAAGTGCCAGCTTAGGAGCAAGAATGTCCCTTATTATCATGAAGGAACAAGAGCACAGGCAGATGCAGGAATGAGATCTTCACACAACATCCATGTTACTGGCACAATAAAGTACAGTTCCTACAATAGATGATCACAATTACATTGCAATAATACAAAAATCATTTTACCTCTGCTCATACAAAAATATTAGTAGATGCTTCTGTTACTGTGTCCCTGTCTCTCACTTATGAAAGCCCAACCCATCATCATCATCACTTCTAATTTTGGGTTACATCCAATACTCACATCTATGATGGAGGTGATTTCGTCTGCAAGTCGGGTGGCTTCATCCAGTATGTCTCTACCCTCTTTTAAAGTGTTCTCGATTTCTCGTTTGCCACTTTCAACAGCCTCCTTCTTTTTCTGTGGTGCAGGAGAAATATATATCAAAATGCTGTTTGCATAAAACTCTTATCTAGGTTTATATGCTATTTGGATAAAACCCTCTCCACATCTATCTTGCTACTTCTCTTTAGTTGTCTAAAACAATAGCTTCACAAACAAGGTACATCATATTGACAATGTGGCTGATGGAAATTATATAAACAACCCAGCCCATCCTCCAAGACTGTGACCAAGTAATATCTCTTTCCTATTTCACAAATTCATCCAAGTGCAGGAAAGTAATGTGATAGTAGCTGGCAGATTAAAGCTATTGTTAAAGCAATGTGATGTCTGCAGTCTTAACTACAATATAAGTGCAGAAATGCATGACTGAATGTGTGGCAGCATACTAACTTGCACTGGAACTATGTATCAAATTTCAAAAATCCATATACAAATGAGAACTTCGTAAGCATAAACATAAGGAAATTCATTCTATTGGAATTCAGTAAAAAAATTAAGGAAGTGAGATTTTTTTCTTTAAGGGAATGTAGAGGAAACATTTCTTAAGAAATAGAAAAAGAAATTTATCACCTTGAAGGATAAACTTAATGGACTGTTTGATAAGAGAGGAGACTCTAACTTTTCGTTGGAACTTATAGCTTGTCACAGAACTACAAGAAAGTCATTCCTGGCCTTGAAGAGGAAATCAATGAGAAAGAAATGTTACCATTCCTCCATTTGGAACATACCTTTGGCTATTATTCTCTTTTTACTTCCAACTCATTTATAGCCTTCCAATCATCAACTCACTTATGGATTTAATAGAGACAATTAAAATGTTAATCTTTGTCCTCATATTTTTCATATGAACATTAAAATAGTTTATGTTCATTCAGATATCAGTATATGCCAAGCAGTTTATGTTTCCCTTTCACTCAATTCTAACTCCGTGGGTCTTGTGTTTATCCACTTTTAAATGAGCAACAAATTGAATACATTAAGTGCTATATTATGAATGTATGCATCTCCCTAAAATGTGAACGTTTTAACTTAGAGGTTGAAATCCTAACCTCTGGAGTGTTAAGATTGGGAAATGGAGATTTTAAGTGATGATTAGGTCATAAGGTAGAAATCTTATAAATGGGCCCAATGTTCTTATAAAGGAAACTCGAGGGAGCTCATTTGCCATTCTACAATGTGAGGACAGAAAAGAGCAAGAAAGTCAGACTTCATCTGATACCATCTTCCAGTGCTTTGATGTTTGATTGCTTAACCTTTCGATTTATATTTATGAATCTAATGAATCTATTTTCTATATAAGTCACTGGCTTCTGGATATTTTCTTATAGCAACTCAAATGAACTTAGACATTAAAAGATTTATTTATGGTAATAAATATAGTTTGCAGTATAGTTTGTCTATTGACAGATCCTGGGTCCTAGACCGTGAAAGAAATTGTCTCTTCTTGTATATATATCTTGTATTTATCAAATTTTTTATTTTCACTGAGTTAGTGCTAATTTCATAGTCTTCTTTCCCAATCTGTTCACCAATCACTTCAATGTATTGCTTATTACATATACCTTGTTATTTCTGAAACTGCATTTGTAGTTTGCTCTACCATGTAGAGAACTGGTCCACTTCTCTCTATTTTCTGTTTGTGGTCAGTTCCTTGACCACCTAGCATCCTCATTCAATCATTCTATGCCTCCTAGGAATAGTGCTTGAAGCCACATTTGGGTAACATTCTACTTAGGGTAAGAGCTCAGCTTCCAAGGCTATGAAACCTGCCTCAGCCCCCAGTCCTTGATGTGTATTCCACAGTGGTCATTGCCTGGGAGCTTCTTAGAAATGTGCAGTCTCAGTTACTTCTGGGAAACTAGTGACTCTGAACCTGCATTGTGGTCAGAATCCTAAGCAATTGACATGCATAGCAGAAGTTGAGAAGATTTGTCTTGGAAAACTGTCTGACACACAGTAAGGCTGTATCATTGATGGTAATCATTTTGTTCTACTTCTTAGCACTAACTTACCCGAATTATATTCTATCGGTATCCAAAAACGATAGAAGCACAGATAAAGTTTATGTGGTATACAAATTGAACCATCTCCATTACTTTTTCTGAGGGTTCTAAAAGCATAGGTCACTTAGTTAATATTAGAAACATCAGAGCACCACAGATGCATGTGCAGAGACAAGAGGAAGTCTCAGCCTTCTGCCCTTGTCATGGCTGGTGATGTACAACACGTTGAATGTATTATGCAATGCCAGAAACAGATGATCATGTCTTACAAAACAATAAACCTTTGCCATGGAAGTTATGTTATGATTCCTGATTTTATAGGTATATTACATACTTTTTATGGGTGCAGTGAAGATCACTCACACTACAACATAAATTCCATAAGAAACAGTCTTATATGTCACTATCTCTCTAGCACTCAGAAGGACTTCTTCAACAAATGGTTTCAAATGAAAAGAGAAAATGAAGTTAGAGAATTATGCTGGCCACACTGGACTTATTCAGCTACACTTATCTCTTGTTAATTCAGAGGAACTTTTTACTTGTCAGACCCTCTTCACAGACAACAAATGTGGGGGCAGTGTCAATATCCCTGATCTTCAGTCTTATCTCTTTATTCAAAGATTTTTACATAACTATCAGGTTGGCCCTAGGCCTTTATATGAACTAATTTAAAGTAGTATTAATACAAGAATTCAAGTATACATTTTCCCAACAGAAGTCATTTGTACTAGTGAAATCATGGTAACTTAAAACTGCTATACCAATGGAAGGAAGGAGAATTTCCATATGTGTATGTAAAGAGCTACATTCCCTTTATTTTCATTAAACTAGTGAAATTGTATTTGCTGTGATGCTCTATTTTCAGGAGCCAATTGACATGTAAAACTGAAATGCGTTCTTTGTGCTAAAGAAAAAGTGATGGTTTAAAGTGAGTTTAGAGATGGCTAATTTTCATGTGAGACATTCACAGATTCTCTCTGAAATTAGGAGAGATGGAGATTTGAAGTTAGTTTCCTTTAAGACATTGTATTTATTCACTGAAAAAAATCTGTTTTGCTTTTGTGCTGGCATTGTTTTTAGTCCCAAGAATATGTGCAGAAAGAAGTCATGGTCCTCATGGCTTCTGTGGAGGAGTATTAAGGTTTGGATCTCAACGTGGTCACAAAAGCCATGTATTGGAGGTTTGGTGGGTTATCTTTGGTGCTAATGGAAGGTGGTAGGACCCATGGTCAACAGGCAAGCCCTTGAAGGTGTATTGTGACCCTGACATGCAACCCTCTTTTTGCCTTCACCATGAGTTGAGTAGCTTTTCTCTGTCTATCTCTCCTTGTCATGTTGTTCTGCTTGCCACAGCTCCAAAACGCAATGCAGCCAATTGACTATGGACGGGGACCTCTGAAACGATGGAGTAAACTTTTTGTATTTTCTTAGAGTAACAGAAAGGTGACTACCATAAAAAGGAGGAGAATCAATCAACTGTGGATGCAGCTTTTTAAATAATGATACAATTAGCGCTAATAATAATGATGAGTACGTGAAATGAAGGAATGTCAGATATGGAATACCTTAAGAGAGAAAGCCTGTACTATCTAAGGAACAAAAAAGAAGCCAAGGGGCTGGGAAGGTGGCTCAGTGGTAGAGTGTTTGCCTTGCATGCATGAGGCCCTGCTTCATGATTCCTCAGCACCACAAAAGCAGAAAAAGCTGGAAATGGTGCTGTGGCTCAGGTGGTAGAGTGTTGGCCTTGAGCTGAAGAGCTGAGGGACAGGGCCCATAGTTCAGGCCCCACAACTGACAAAAAAGAAAAAAAAGAAAAAGAAAAAAAAAAGAAGCCGAAGCACAGTGATAATTTTTCTTTAACATATGCCATAAATATATATTTATTAACCATTCCGTTTGTATTTCAAGGTTGATTGTGTTTCTACTTTTAACTTTTAATTAATTAGATCGTATTCATTCCAGAGCTCTGCAAGTTAAACATCACTGTTAGTTGGTGTTGCTGTTGGTTGTGAGTTGGTTTCTCCAGGAACCTGTAAAAGCTAATATCCTATTTTTTCTTTAATATAGCAAATTATTCCTTCCTTTTCAATCTCTTCTTAAGTAAGGTTATAAAGGAGGACTTTGAGACAGATGGTTCCATATAAATATTCTTTTGCTTCTTTGAATCACTCCTCTCATTGATTTCAGTTCATTAGACCTCCAGTTTTCTCTGTTATTGGAACTTCCCTTCTAACCCTTGGTAGACTACATTCAAAGCTTTCTAGGATCCAAATACAGTTTCCAGGACATCTTTAAGAAGCAGACTTTTGTGTCACTTAGGAATGTGCCAGACTGTTCTTTTCAAGTTTTCTTAAGATCCCTTAGTACTTCAGAGCTCTGTTTGTACTCATGCAGGTACTCTTTTCTTTCAAGAGCTCTCAGTTTCTAGTATGAAGCCATCATCTTGGTAAATCTTTCACTTAGTCTCCCAGTCAATAGTAATGATAATATTAGATATTATAAATGATTAAAGTGTCCATTGTTTAGGAGACTGCAAGTTCTAGAAGATTAAGAATCATTTTCTGTACATATGTTGGTTACCATCAGCACCTCAACATAGTAAACATTTAAATATTATCCAACCTACTTTGTTAGCCTAAAACCTCACTATTTTCTAATACAAAGCCAACTTGTTAGTATTTATGAGGTCATCGTAAATTCGCCCAAATGTAACTTGAATTGCTTCTTGGCTTTGGGCTGAGTCTCTCAATGCAATTCACTTATACTCAGGGCTGGCTTTGTCTTTCTTTGATGGCTGTCTAGCAAACAAACATTCCTCCACCTATTCCTATGCAGTTATGTGTCCAGTTCTATTAACCACTAATTTCCTCCCAATGCCTTATATTTTGCCCTTTATGTATTTGCAAACTCTTTTCTAGAGCATTCTTTCCCTTCTGTTTCTACTGATTAGGACATTTAGGTTACATCAGAAATGTCAGGGCTGCTGCAAAGCCCTTCTCTGCTCGCCACCATTATGATTACTGGAGTACACAGAGACATTTGCTTTGTTGGTACTTCTATGAGGCAGAGGTGAACATATCTCATAAGAGATGATATTATATTCTTTATATCAATGGTTTGCAAAGTTGCGGCTTTATGTAACTCACTCAGGGAATTTTTTAAAAGTATTTGTTCCTTCTGAGTGCTGGGGATGATAGAGGTGTACTACTAAGCCTGGATTTGGAGAGATTTTCAAAAACATAGGTTGGTGGGCCCTCAGTCACAGTTTCTGAGTTGGAATGTTTGAAGTAGGGCCTGAGAAGCTTCATTTTTCATCAGTTTCTAGAAGATGTTGATGCTGTGATTCCAAGGATATCATAAGGGCCAGTGTCTGGTCTAATAAACTTTTTGTTCAGCACACTTTCTGAATGCAATGAGGGCTTAATGAATTCTTTTTCATAATATAAAAAAATCATGCTCAGCACATTAACATGAACATAACATTTAAATTGGGACTCAACTATATCCTATTTATTGCAGGCATGGATAGTTAAGGTGGTTTATCTTTAAAGAAACTATGATTCAATCCAGTGAGTCCAATGTACCTGTTTTTTTCAGTCTTTCTAGACAGCAAATACACCCCAAGAATCTGAGAGAATGTACACTGGGCTACAATGTAGTCCAGTCCATTCAGAGTCTCTGTAGGCCAACAGGTCTTGTGTGCGTAACAAACTCTCTAGGTCATTCTTGTTTCTTTTTGGAGCTAACTTAGCACTGACCTTATACTTTATCTATATTACTTTAGTTTTTCTATTTTATTCAATATATTAGTAAATATATTACTCACTAAATACAGAATATAAAATGATTACAAAAATAACAGCTTAGAGCCCCAATACTGTCTACATATGATCCAAGCCTCTCTTGGCTGTGAGTGTGGGGTAGGAATATAAGAATGATAGCTGTTGGTTTTAAATATCACTAAAGGAACAGCAGTTGAATGCACCATTTGCTATGCTACAATAATTCTTCTTGAAATACTTCTCCAATGCTTATGATGCTTTCCACACAGGTAATTTTAATTTCTTTAAACTGTTGCCAAGAAGTGGAGCAATTGCTCTCCAGGTTAGTTACACCACTGGTGCATCACTGAGCTGGATGGGTCATGCCAAAGCCATGATGAGACAACTGTCCAGTGCCCGCCTCCCCAGGAGAGCTTTCTTTTGAATATTGCTAGTGTGTCAGTGGAGCCCAAATTGATTAAGATTACATTACTCAGTTATGAAGAAAGTGAGTCTTCTCAATCCTTTACCACTATGACAAGACTAAATCCCTGAAGAGGGACCAGAAAATATCTCAAAGTTGAGTATACACTATGCTAGAATGAGGAGTTATTGTTGAATGTGGAATTATATGGCAGATAAAATACATATCTGTTGCTGATGCCAGTTTTTGTTGTGGTTAGCTATTAGATACTTTTTATGGCTAATTTTACTGGGCCTTGTAGGTAAGCACAGTATCCCTTAAACCATACCCTCAGTCCATTTTGTTTTACTTATTTTGTTAAATAGGGTGTCTAGTTCATTCCTCAGCTGACCTAGACCATGATCCGCCTATTTACATTGCTCACATAGCTGGGATGAGGAGTGCTTGCCACAAAGTTCCGATTTTATGGTTGAGATGGGCCCTTCAGAACTTTTTGTGTTGTTGTTTTGTTTTGTTTGGTTTGGTTTGGTTTGGTTGGTCTAGGGTTGGGCTCTGTCCTTGCGCTTTACCACTTGAGCCACAGTGCTACTTCCAGTTTTCTAGTGGTTTATTGGAGATAAGAGTCTCACAGACTTTCCTGCCTGGGCTGGCTTTGGTTGGCGATCCTCAGATCTCAGCCTCAAGAGTATCTAGGATTACAGGCATGAGCCACTGGCGCCCGGCTTGAGAAGTTTTTGCCCAGGCTGGTTTTATACCATAATCCCTTGATTACTGCCTACCAAGTAGCTAAGATTACAGATGCAATCTTAGAAGCTACTGCTTCCAAACCTATTGAGGTTGAGTACTTTAAAAACATAAAGATGGTCTTATGACTGGAGAAAATTTTGTTTAAATGCCAAATATAGGTTTGCAGATTCCTATGTACTAAATTTAGTCCTAAGGAAATAATCATTCACCATATTAAGATCCAAGAAGAAACTGACTAAAGCAAAGAATGATTTAATAGTAGAATCTGTTTTAGTTCTGGGCCCAACTGCACTCTGAAACGAAACTACCTGTAACTTCTTCATGACAGAAAGGAGGACAAAATAACCCACATTTGATGTGTTCATGTTAATCCTTTAAAAAATGTCATTTTCATAAAATACATTCATTGCATAGATAAATAGGAGTGAAGATTTTTCCCAGGCCCTGATCTCTCTTAGTTATTTCTCCTACATTGAGGGTCCATAGAACATATACAGAAAACATGTATGATATTTTTGGCAGCCAGATCCCTGAACTAGGTTTGTATACCGAGTTGTAAATTGAAAATAGCCTAGAAATACTGATAAAATACACACATTGTAGAGTTGAGAATTAATGTTCACAGATGTTAATTAACTGGCTTAATTTAGCCTTCTAGTTGATAATACAGTTGTTATTGAGAGCAAGGTTCCCTGACTCCTGTGTCCTATGATACATTACCCTAAAAATTCTTTAATAATTGAAGTGTTCTAAATTTTATTTGACTAAGTGGAAAATGATCATTACACAGGGGATGATCATCTTCATCTGTTTGTGTGCCAGCACTGGGGCCAGAACTACATGCTGCTACTCAGGGTCTCACACACTTGCTTGTTTTTTTTTTTTTCACTCAAAGGTGTAGCTCTATCACTTGAACCCCAATTCTAGCTTTATGCTGGCTAATTGGAGTTAAGAGACTCATGAGCTTTTCTGTCTAGACTGGCTTTGAACTGATTGATTCTCAGATCTCAGCCACTAGGTAACTAGGATTGCAGGCACAGGCCTCCAATGCATGGGTACGACTGTCGTTTTTTACTTTTGTGTGTATCACCTTGGCAATTCAGCCATTTCTAGTCCACTTCTGATGCCCAGGACTGTGGGGGGCGGGCTTCTACACTCACCTCCAATGCACTCATGTTTCTTTGGTTGGCAGCAGATAAGTAATTAGCTTCTCTGATTTTATCTGTGGCCTCTCTTAACAGGTCCCAAGCATCATCAAGTTTGTTCTTGTAGTCATCTAGTTTCTCCTGGAGATCCTTCTCCATTTCTTCATTTTTTCTCCTGGGCTCACCAAACAGCTTGTTCATTTTCTTCAGAAGGCTTTCTGCAGCTCTGGAATAACCAACCCAAAGCATAGATGGCCATATTACTACCTCAGTGTTTACTGATATTAAATGGTGTTAAACAGATATTAAACAGATGCTAACAGAAAAAAATGGTTACACACAAACACACACACACACACATACACATGCACGAAAAGCAGACTCAGTATCTTCCAATTCAGATGGAAACAGATGTCTAAAAGTGGTCAAGTCTTTCAATTAAAACAAAACCCTCTTATCTCTAACATTTATTATTAAGATTAATTTTTAATTGTTAAGGGTCTCAGGTCATTCTTATCATGTCCTGAATGAAGTGAGTTTAATGGTTCTCTTCACATAATAAAAAACCAGCTTCACCATTAGACATCTTCTCTATCACTTCAAATGTGAAAGAATAAATATTGACATGCTTGCTAGAAAGTAGACATTGAAGGCTATATTTTTGCCCTGCTATTGTAGTGCCATAGTTTTGGTTACTCTTCTTCATTCTGAATGATGTGGTAGTTCCTTTGGTTTAACTAAGCTGTACCTCCTAAAGTGATATGGTACAATGGTCAAATAAAGTCAAATTTCATTTATTTAAAGGATTCTTATTAAAACAAAATTTTTTGATACATGAGGAATCCCTCTAATGAAAGTTAATTGACTTAACTCTAGGAAGGACAGCACTAGAAAGGACAGTTTACTTGATATTTTAAAAAACCTATAGACAGGGGCTGGGACGGTGGCTCAGTGGTAGAGCGCTTGCCTTGCATGCATGAGGCCCTGGGTTCCATTCCTCCGTATCACATAAGCAAAAAGAAAAAAGCTGGAAGTGGCGCTGTGGCTCAAGTGGTAGAGCGCTAGCCTTGAGCTGAAGAGCTGAGGGACGGTGCCCAGGCCCAGAGTTCAGGCCCCATGACCGGAACCCCCCCAAAAAAAAAGAACCTAAAAAACCTATAGACAAAATATGCTCTTAATTCATTAAAGAACAAGATTGAGATATAACTAAATAAGCAAATTACAAATAAATAGCAACTATCTCTAAGTCAGAAACAAAGTAATCATCTGCTCACAAGTTGGAAGGATGCTTTCACAACTATTCATACTCTCCAGTGATCAGTTTAGGAAATGAGGAGAGAAGAGAGAGCTACTCACACCAACTCTTCTTCAGCAACTTCTTTTTTTGAATCAAGATTTTTCTTCCTGAGTTCTTTCATCATCTGATCAATTTCTTTCTGAAGTTCTTGCAAATTTCTCTCCCAGGCTTTGTCTTGACTTCCTAGTGTTTCATTTACTTGTATAGCTTTTTCATTTACAGCTTCAGGGAGTGGGGGTGGGGGGAAATAAAAACAAATTTTGTATATTGGTACACAAAAACATCACAGGCAAAACTATCATTCTACATCTGATCCTTATCACCGGCTCCAAATGACACAAAATTTGTCAGGACTGTTTCCTGCTGGGAAACAGACAGTCACTACAACAACTAACTACAAAAAGGGAAATGTGACATCTTTCTCTGTATTAGATTTGTTTGAAGGCAAGTCATTAAAATATTGCGTTCCTAACCGCAAAAGGAAGGGACACAAGTGAAATGGGTCAATACTTTTTCAGGTCAGAAGGAAATAATGAGATGTGTAGAAAACACCAGAAGCTGAAAACACAAGATCTTACTGCCTTACTGACAAGACAGTCAGATTCAGTGAATTATAAAAGAAAATACTGGGCATGGAAATACTATTAGCAGTGAGATGCTGGCGTATGAACTTGGCCTTGCCTCTCCACACAGTCTTCTCACATTCATTTTTAAAAGGAATGAGGGAAGGAGCAAGGGATCTGGGGACAAGGGTTATAGATGAGGTCTCAAAGCTGCCTTCCAGCGGTATCATCCATCCAGGAGTCCGGGTTTATTATGCATTGAGTGGGCTTTCGAGCATGGCTCTTTGCATTCTCTTGGTGTTTCAGGTAGTCTACAAATGATGTGTGCTCTGCCGAGAAACTGTTTTATAGGTTGGTGTTCTGGGCAAGATTTCATTTGGAAAAAGAATTCTGTGTCAAGTGTAAACTTAAAAAAATTGGTGAATTGAAACGTTTACACAGTTATACCATTTTAGGTTTAGACTAAAGTTTGCTGAAGTATACTCTGTGGGACATTAATTTGGTGAGCTGAAGAGAGATAGTTTCTCCAACTCTTATCTGCTGAATACTTATTTCTATAATATGATCTATGAATACCCCTAGAATGAGAAGTCTGGACTACCTAAGAGACATTTTCTGCCACTTAAAAGCATATCTGAAGTACTCTTTAAACATCATAGATCCTGAGTATTCATTGCTAGAGAGATTTCTCAGATTTTCACTGGTCAGAAACAGGCACACATATTCAGTACAAGTAGTACAGCCAGGGGTGTGAGATGTGCTCTTCTACCCATGGAACAGCAGCACCGCCAGGGGCTTGTTAAATAAATGCAGATTCTCAGGTCCCACCATAGACTTACTAAATCAAAAATTCCAGGGCGGGGGAAGAGCAATTTTTAACAAGCTCTGTAGGTGCTTCCAATTCACACTAGAGAATGAGGAACACTGACCTGGTGGAAGGAATTGATTTTCAAAGTCTAACTTACCCTTTCTAAAATACATCTGCATCATAAATGACTCTGCTATTTCTGGTAGCCATTGCTGTATATGGTGTTTTATGTAAACTCAAATTCTTATGGTGAAACTTAACTCTCATATGATGGGATGTAGACGTGGGGCTTTGGGAGGTGATTCGATTATGAAGGCAGGAAGGAGACAGTATTTATATAGGGAATCCAGTGACCTCTCCGACCCTTCTACAATCTGAGGTTATAGCAAAATCATGGCCATCTGTGAGTCAGAAGGTGAATTCTTATTGGACACCCGCTATGTCAATGCATGATTTTAGACCTCTCAAATTCTTGAAGGATAAGAAAGAGATTTCTATTGTTTATGTACCTCTAAGCCTGTGGGATTTTTGTAGATCCAAAAGGACTTAGCCAAAGGTGAAATTTTAGACATTTTAGAATCACTTTTCTTTTTTGTAGGTTGTGGGGTCTGAACTCTGAGCCTGGGCACTGTCCCTCAGCTTTTCAGCTCAAGGCTAGTGCTCTGCCACTTGAGCCTCAGTGCTACTCTGGCTTTTCTGCTTATTTTGTGGTGCTGAGGAATCGAACCCAGGGCCTCATGCATGCAAGGCAAGCATTCTACCACTAAGCTAACTTCCCAGCCCTAGAATCACATTTTAATGAACAAATACGGTCATCCTTAGCCCTTTGAAAGAAACTGTCCCCAGGTGCGTGCGTACATTCTTTCTTTCTTTCTTTCTTTCTTTCTTTCTTTCTTCCTTCCTTCTTTCTTCCTTCCTTTCTTCTTTCCTTCCCTCCTTCCTTTTTTTTCTTTTGTTAGTTGTGAGGCCTAAACTCTGGGCCTGGGCACTGTCTCTCAGCTCTTCAGCTCAAAGCTAGTGCTTTACCACTTGAGCCACAGCACCACTTCTGGCTTTTTCTGCTTATGGGGTGCTGAGGAATTGAACCCAGAGCCTCATGCATGCAAGGCAAGCGCTATACCACTGAGCCACCTTCCCAGCCCAAGGTGGTATTTTCTTGACCCACTGCCTCATGTCATACCCTCACCTATGCAGAAGGACCTTCCCACAATTCTAGCCCTAGTATTAGTAAGATATAGCACTAGAATGATGATGACTGATTAATCTGAAAGCTACTTGGTATAGTAGGCTATGTGATAACAATGCTAAGGGTTAAATAGAAGATTTCTGCTTCTAAAGTTTCAAGAAAAATGGTATCTATAGCTTACTACATGGCTACAGACATAGATAAGCTTCATCTTTCACTCTGAGTTTGTTACTGTCAATACAATAGGTGTGTGTGTGTGTGTGTGTGTGTGTGTGTGTGTGTGTGTGTGTGTGTGTGTGTGTGTGTGTGTGTGTGTGTGTGTGTGTGTGTGCTGGTCCTGGGGCTTGAACTTAGGGTCTGGGCACTGTCCCTGAGCATTATTGTTCAAGGCTATGCTCTACCTCTTGAACAATGGTTCTGTTTCTAGTATTCTGTTGGTTAATTGGAAATAAGGTTCTCATGGACTTTCCTGCCTGGTGTTTAACAGTGATCTTCAGATCCCAAATTCCTGAACAGCTAGGATTACAGGCTGAACTACTGGTACAATTAATTTTAACCAGTTTCAACATAAAGGTAATTAAGGCATTATTTGTAGGGCATATGTAGTTTTGTGTTCCTTAGAGAGCTGAGTGAGATTGTAAGGGTCACAGTTTGAGACGAGATTGGCAGAAAAACATTCTTGAGACTTCTTCTGTAACAAGAGCTGGATACAGTGGTGTGTGCTGCTATCCTCGCTAGCAAGAAGCCTTAGATAAGTTCAGGCTAGGGCAGAAAGTGATACTACAGTCTCAAAAAGAACAAGCAAAAAACAAGAATGGCTCAGCAGTAATGGGACTTGCTTAATGAAGGAGAGGCCCTAAGTTCAAAAGTACAAATAAAATAGCAGTGAAAAATCCTACTTTTCAACCGGCCAAAACCACATTTTTGTTTTTGTTTGATTTCATGTTTGAATAAATGTCAAAAGGAAATATATTTTTCAAAATTTGGCCAAATGTAAGCCTGGACCCAGGTCATATTGAGAAAGGAAGGACTATGGGTGGTAAGATAATTTTCATTCTTGCAACTGATTATCAAACATAAACTGTAGAGAGGACAAATGAATGGCAGTAGAGAGAAAAAGGATAGGCAAAAATAGCTTCATCTTTCAGAAAACATACACCACTAAAATATTAAGACAATACATAGAGAAGTTAATTGGGAAAAATAAAAATGACCTCAGAGAGATGATTATGGCAGTTTGTTGCTTTCCTGCTTATCTGTGTTGGATTAGAAAGTTTCATAATATTTTAAACCCTTAAGATCGACATGTCATTTAGCCTCTTGTTCAAAGGCATACATGATACCTTCAATATGTGCTACACAGTACTGAAAATAATTTTAACATATCTGTTGAGCTTATATATTCCCACGTTGCTTGAAAGAAATATCTAAGATCATTACAAATCTTTAAAACAAGGTAAAATTAACATGAAAAAAATAGGGGTGAAGAGTAAAGTGACTGTGAGTCAGGGAAAATAAAACCAGGCAGAAAGGCAGGCCATAACGTTCAATGTTATGGGTCCCAAATCTAGTTCAAAGTCATGTTATGGGCAATTCTTGACAGAATATAAGTAAGGAGTTCTTGAGAAAATTATAGTATCTATATAATAAAAATCAAACTGAATCCATTCCTCAGGAAAAGCAAAGGTTTTTGTCATATTAAATCTGAAAATTTTTCCTCTGATAGGTAAATCTACCAAGAATGAAAAGTAGGATTCTGACCTGAGTATTGTAAGATGGGCATCTAGTGTTAGTTATGTTCTATTATATGTCAGGACATAAACATTAATGAGATTTTATCTCTGATCCCTATTAGCTCTAATAATGCATGGAATAGAGTACATCTCATTCATTATGTAAGCAAGACTCTCAGCACAATAGCTATTATAAAATTACAAGGAGGTGAGAATACTTTGGATGAATAGAAGTTGATTATCTATAAAGAGGCCATGACTTATAATGGAAGATGGGATGAAAATTTTATCTATCGAAACATGAAGCTGAAATGGACAAATGTCAGGCTGAAGCATCCACTTGTTCTGCAGTAATTTACAGTTGGTAAAAAAGTGTAAAAACATTCATGATTATCCTCATTATTGTCATTCTGAAAAAGAGGAGGAGGATAAAAGGTGTGGGTGTATCGTGTAACCTACTTACAGTTCTGGTGACCTCTCTTACTCTCCCTATCTGTTCCTTCCTAATCTTTGTTTCTTTCTTTCCCCCTTTTCTCTCCTCACCTCTTAACTTCCCAGACTTGTCACTTGTCATATATACCTCAGTGAAAATTCAGTGCACTCTGATCTATTCAAATTTAAGCTGCCATTCAACTTTAGTATTTATATTAATTCTGCTAAATAGTGTCTGCTTGCAAAAGTGAAAAATGTTTTTGTTTTCTTCAGGTACAGCTACCCACATAGCACTTCACACAAAATAGATAAAGGTGCTTCTCCTACACAGACATAATCAAATCACACAATCAGCATACCATTTGGGAGATAACAGATACCTCTTTCAGTCTAGCAAGTAGACTTTAGAGAACTTAGCAGAAAAGCCTGGGTAAAATGCTCTCTCTACAATTTCCCCTATTGGTGCTTTGTGTGATGTACAAACTATGTGATAATAACCAAAGACCTTAGGCATTTGGAAAATAAAAATTACATTCAACAAAACAACAGCCATGCATCTTGTGTCTCTGTGGGTTGCAAGGTGGAAAGCTCCGTATAAGGAAGAAAGTAAGCATTTCTGCTACTGGAGTCCACTAAAGTATGCATCAGAATTTATTTTTTTCTATATGGATACTTAATTGAAAAGATTTTAAAATGAGCTGCCAGGATGAACCATGGAGTGTTATAGTGTTTGAGATTTCAAATAGAAAAAAATAAGAAGGAAAGTTCCTGAGTGCTAACAGGCAGCATTAGAGATCAGCAGGGAGAGAAAAATGCTCTACCTACAGTGGAATTTGTTGTTGTTTGCTTGCAATGCAGGGGAGTATTGAGGGGGGGGGGAGGGAGTAGTGAGTGTTCATTGAAAATAAGACCAGAGAATGAAAAACAATTTCATCTAACAGAGAATAAACCACAATGAGTTAACAGATTTTTTTTCCAGCACAAGTAATTTCTTTGTCAGATCCTGATATGTTCTGCTTCAGAACAGGCCTTAGATTAAAAGTCCGCTGCTTCTTGCAATGGGGAATATGTTTCTCTGTCTTCTCAGCCATCAATGCCTAAGGAAACACTCAGAATCTGCCCTGAAGCTTTGCTCACATCCTGATTTATTTGACCAGATCACAAAGCAAAGTATCAAGAATGTACAATCTTGTAGAAAACTACAGTGTTTTACTTTTTAACAAAAACCAACATAACACTTTTAAAGCTTTCTTAATATATAGGTATATTTAATATATACTTTTAGATATTTAAGAGCTGTTCTTATTTTTAGAATGTGGAGTATGATCTTTTTTCATTAGGAGTTTCTTAGTCTAAGCTTTTGCCCCCAAAAGATTCCACTTTAATAATCAATTGTGATATGATAAGCACTGATTCCTTCCAGGCACCTGTGGCTCACACTTGTAATCCCAGAGACTCAGAAGGCTGAGATCTAAGGATTGTGGTTCAAAGCCAGCCTGGGCAGGAAAGTCTGAGAGACTTTTCTCTCAAAAAAAATACTCAGAAAAAGTCAAAGTGGTATGGCTCACATGGTAAAGACCTAGCCTTGAGCATAGAGAGGCTTGGGGGACAGAGTCCAGGCCCTGAGTTCAAGCCCCATGAGTGGCAAAAAACAAACCAACAAACAAAACAACGCCCTCCCAAACCAAACCAACATGATACCTAAGGACTGGCTGGGGAGCTGCTGGCAAAATAGTACATCTAAAGCCCAAGAAACAGGTGTGTATAGAAAACCTATAACCAGAATTTGGAAGGACATTTTAAGAAATTAAAGAACTACTTTCATATACCAAGTAGAATGATAAAAGTTAACTTTTTCAAAAGAAGGAAATACGTTGATAGTTCTGAATACAAAAATAGGTTTCTCACGAGTTATTGAAATATGTTAATTATTCTTCAAACACTGACCCCATGTTGCGTTCATAATCACTCATTTAACATTTCAGGTTGACAATCCTCAGTAGATAAAGTTCTTCACTATCTTAACCAAAATACTTTCCAAAACTCAGCACTTGACTTTAGAAAACGTCATCTCTTAGGAGAAGAACTGCAGTTTTATGTATCCCCTTCTTCTATTTCTCTGTTGGGAGAAATAATGATTACGGGGTAATTTCACTAATACCTTCTGCATCTTGCACAAGCTCCTTAATGAATTCTTCCAAGGACTTTGCTCTGGAGTTGGTCCGCTCAGCATCCTGCCCTGTTTGCTCACCATCTGCTGTCACTTTGGTAGCCTAATGATCCAAATTCAAGAAAAGCATAATTAATAGAGATGATGAGGCTATGGCTAGATAAACTCCTACTAGCTACATTTTCTTTCAAATTTTACTTTGAGCCAAAGGCAATCGATGAATTATTGATCAGATATGCTGGAAATAATGCCCTGCACTCAAGTATACAATTAAACTTTATTACTTCTTCCATTAAATGGAAATCAGGGAGCTGTATTTGGGTCTTTTAAAAACCTTGGTTATAGGCAATGGCACAGAAAAAGTTATCAAGCATAATTATTTTTGAAATACTGTCAAGGTACAATTGCCAAAAGTCTTTAATAGAATCTTCAGCCTCCACAGTTTTGTCTATATTTTATTTACTGAAAACATGTGGAGTGCAGTAATGATCTCTTGAGGGAGGAACAAACAGTCTGTCTCAATAAGCTTGATCCTACAGATTCGGTATAGATCAATACATTAATTAAAGAAACAAAGATGAGGAAGTACTTAGCTACTCTGGAGTAAATGCTTGTTTTATAACACTTCAAACATACCAATGAGACATTAAGGGAGAAGAAGTGCTGAATTTCTCATATTAAATAACCAGAAATATGGTCATTAATCACAGAAGCATACCATTGTGAATACAATACAATACATTGTGAATACAAATAGTTTCACCTCCCAAAAGGCATCTACTCACTGTTGATCACCATGAAAATGGCATCTGATACAGCAGTATGCCCTGAATGTGTTCATAGTTAAGGTACATCATAGTCAAATACAGATGGTGTGTTTGTGTGTGTGTGTGTGTGTGTGTGTGTGTGTGTGTGTGTGTGTGTGTGTGTGTGTGTGTGATGTTCAATATTTCTTTAAAAGACAAGTTGGAATGTATTGATGTAAGGTTAACTTCATTTTTCCATGTGTATATGTTAGGTTAATATGACTTCTCTTTTACTAAAAATGTACAAGTACTATACCTGTAGATAATAAATCAGAGAATCAAAAACTGCATCAATATAATGTAGACTGAAGTTCACATTGGCAGAATATTAATATTCTTGTGCTACAGTGTTACTTACATTGTAGGTATGAACAGAAACATTTACATTTTTGTACATAGAGATGGATATGAAGTAGAACTAAATGTCTGGGCAGCACAGGACAGGACTGGAGATGCTATAGAGAACGCACTACATTTTATTATTTCTGAAAGACAGCAAGATGTTTACCATGGACGATTTCAAGGTTTTGTATAAAATGCAGAACATAATTTCCAATTGTATGAACAAGAAGAATCTATTAAAAATTTAACTCCTGTTTATAGTTTCAGCAATACACACAGTTGTTTAGGGACTATTACTCACTGTATTTAATGTTCTGGACTTATTCTTCTAATTTCTAGCCATGGAATTATTTCCATTTTTAGAGTAAACTTGAAAGTAATTGTGTGTGCAATTCGTGGGTTTCTCAAGTCTTTGTTTTTGTTACAGAGATATTACAACTATGTCCAGTTATTTCTTAAACTTAGTTCCCTGAACATGTTTTCATTCGAGGCTCAGATGGATCTGTCTTTCTGTCTGTCTGTCTCTCTCACACTTATGTACATACACTATTTTTCAATCACTCTTAGTTCTACATACCATGGAAAATCATACAGAGTTGCAATATGGTAACCCTCAAACACCTTTTCTTAAGAATCAATAGCTTAATTGAAATAGAAACAGCAATAAGAGACCTCCCAGCTAAGAAAAGTCCAGGGCCAGATGGTTTTACAATGGAATTTTACAAGGCCTTCAAAGCAGAGCTCACACCAATACTCCTCCAACTCTTCAATGAAATTGAAAGAGAAAGTTCTCTACCGAACACATTCTATGAAGCCATCATAATCCTCATCACAAAACCAGGCAGGGACTCATCAAAGAAAGAGAACTATAGACTCATTTCTTTGATGATCATTGATGCAAAATTTTGGCCAATCGACTTCAACAATTCATCCAAAAAATCATACACCACAATCAAACAGGATTCATTTCAGGGATGCAAAGCTGGTTCAATATATGCAAATTAATTAATATTATTCATCACATCAACAGGAGCAAGAATAAGAACCACATTGTTATCTCAATAGATGCAGAAAAAGCACTTGACAAGGTCCAACACCCCTTTATGATGAAGGTTTTGGAAAAATTAGGAATCCATGGAACATTCCTCAATACAATAAAGGCTATATATGACAAACCTACAGCCAGCATTATACTTAATGGTGAAAAACTAAATCCATTCCCTCTTAACTCAGGAACAAGACAAGGATGCCCACTCTCTCCACTTCTCTTCAATCTAGTATTAGAATGCCTAGCTACAGCAATAAGACAAGATGCAAACATAAAGGGGATCCAAATAGGGAAAGAAGAAATAAAACTCTCCCTCTTTGCAGATGACATGATCTTGTATTTAAAGAATCCCATAGCCTCCATTCCCAAATTACTCAAGCTGATTCAAAACTTTGGCAAAGTAGCAGGGTATAAAATTAACCTCCAAATATCAATGGCTTTTCTGTATGACAACAATGAGAAAAGTGTGGCTGAAATTAGGAAAGCAACTCCATTTGTAATAACCCCACAAAAAATAAAATACCTAGGAATTAACTTAACCAAAGAAGTGAAGGACCTCTATGATGAAAACTTTAAAATCTTGAAAAAGGAAATCAAAACAGAACTTAGAAAATGGCAAAACCTCCCATGCTCCTGGATTGGCAAGATTAACATCGTGAAAATGGCAATACTTCCCAAGGCTATCTACAAATTCAACACGATACCTATCAAAATTCCGACCTCATTTTTCAAGGACATAGAAGAGGCAATCCAAAAATTCATATGGAACAATAAAAGACCCCGAATAGCAAAAATGCTCCTCAACAGAAAGAACACTGCTGGAGGAATATCAATACCAAATTTCAAGCTCTACTATAAAGCCATAGTAATCAAAACAGCTTGGTACTGGTATAAGAACAGACCTCAGGACCAATGGAATAGAATTGAAAACCCAGAAATGAACCTACAGACCTATAGCCATCTAATCTTCGATAAGGGAGCTAAAAAAATAGAATGGAAGAAAGACAGCCTCTTCAGTAAATGGTGCTGGCAAAATTGGTTAACTACTTGTAGAAAACTAAAGCTAGATCCTTATCTATCACTCTGCACCAGAATCAACTCCAAATGGATCAAAGACCTCGGAGTCAAAGCAGACACTCTGAAAACATTACAGGATGGAATAGGAGAAACCCTAGGTCTCCTTGGCTCAGGCCGAAATTTTCTTAATTGAGACCTGGAAACACAACAAATCAAACAAAGGTTGGACAAATGGGATTGCATGAAGTTGCAGAGCTTCTGCATGGCAAAGGACATAACTAGCAAGATCAATAGAAAGCCCACGGAATGGGAGAAGATCTTCACTAGCTATACAACAGACAAGGGTCTCATATCTAAAATATACTTGGAACTCAAAAAATTAAATCCCCCAACAACAAATCCTCAAAGAAACAACTGCCCAATAAATAAGTGGGCTAGAGACTTAAAGAGAAACTTCTCTGAAGAAGAAAGAAGGATGGCCAATAGACACATGAAGAAATGCTGAACCTCCCTAGCCATAAAAGAAATGCAAATCAAAACAACATTGAGATACCACCTCACTCCAGTTAGAATGGCAAAAATCAAGAACTCTAACAACAACAGATGCTGGAGGGGACGTGGACAGAAGGGAACTTTACTGCATTGTTGGTGGGAGTGTAAACTTGTTCAACCACTTTGGAAAGCAGTATGGAGGTTCCTGAAAAGACTTCACATAGAGCTCCTCTATGACCCAGCATTCCCACTTTTGGGCATTTATCCAAATGTTTACAAACAATACCACACTAAAGCTACCAGCACAACTATGTTTATTGCAGCATTATTTACCATAGCGAAGATATGGAACCAACCCAGATGCCCCTCAGTAGGTGAATGCATCAAGAAAATGTGGTATATATACACAATGGAATTCTATGCCTCCATCAGAAAGAATGACATTTCCCCATTTGTTAGGAAATGGAAAGACTTGAAAAAATTATATTAAGTGAAGTAAGCCAAGCCCAAAGAAACATAGGTCCCATGGTTTCCCTTATTTGCAATATCTAGTATATGTATGAGTCAAGCAGAAAAGGTCAGATAAGGTGATGTTAGGAAAATGAACCCTTAGATATGTATTTAAATGTTTTTTTTCTTTCATGCATTTGTTTCTAATGCATTTATAAGATTATTTCTTTGTTGCTTTGTATGTCCCTCCCCCACAGTATAACCCCTGCTTTCACTATATTTGATGTCGGTATAATTTGTGGAGGAGATGGGGAAAAACAAGTTGTTTAAGGATACAGGTGGACCTGTTGCAACAATGAGAAGTACAAGTTATCATGTCGAAAACGAACTTTACAACTTAGGTGCAGGGGGGTGGGGGTAGGGGGGGAGGGTTGGGTGGGTGTGTGTGTGGGGGAGGCTGGGAAGGGATGTGAAGGGTAAACAAAGGAGGAGGCTGAAATGCTTGATAAGAAATGTACTCATTATCTTGCCCATGTAATTGTAACCCCTCTGTACAGTATGTTTACAAAAAATAAAAATTAAAATTAAAAAAAATCAATAGCTTACAACACTATTCTTTCTCACAATACACAAAAGGCACATTTTTTCTTTATGCAACTTAATGTTTATATGTTTGCTTTTTCAATATCTTATATATTACCAAATCATCATAACTTACAAAAATATTCGGACTATCAACTTCGCAAATTCTTATTAACAATTCAGAATATCTATTTAAAAATATAAATGTATATCAATATGTTGTCTTTGATATTTTGCATGATCAAGAGCATATTCATTTTTCTTCTACTAGCCTACTGTATTTATACAGTAATGTATAAATACTGTCATTAACATTCTATTCAATTATGAAATTTATAAGATGTCAAGAATCTCACATACTGTGTTGTAAGAATGAAGTTTTTTTTTGCACGTGTGTGAAAATACCATTCAGAGGGGTTACAATTACATGGGCAAGATAGTGAGTACATTTCTTACCAAGCATTGTTGCCTCCTCTTTTGTTTCCCCATACCATCCCTTCCCCTCTCCACGTCCACCCCCACAACCCCCTACTACTCTCCCACCCCTCCAACCCCTATTCGCCAAAGTTGTAAAGTTCGTTTTTCAACATAACATCTTGTACATTTCATTGTTGTAATGGGTCCATCTGTAACCCTATTTAAACAGTTTGTTTTTTCCCTTCTCCTCCACAAATTATATCAACATCAAATGCAGTGAAAGCAGGGGTTATACTCTGGTGAGGGACATACAAAGCAACAAAGAAATCATCTTATAAATATGTTGGAAACAATTGCAAGAAAGAAAAAAAACATTTGAACCCTTATCTTGGGATTCATTTCGCCTAACATCAACTTGTTTGACAGTTTCTGTTTTTTTTTTTTTTTTTTTTGGGTCCGGTTGTGGGGCCTAAACTCTGGGCCTGGGTGCTGTCCCTCAGCTCTTCAGCTCAAGACTAGCGCTCTACCACTTGAGCCACAGCGCCACTTCCGGCTTTTTTCTTTTTTCTTATGTGGTGCTGAGGAATCGAACCCAGGGCCTCAGGCATGCAAGGCAAGCGCTCTACCACTGAGCCACCTTCCCAGCCCCCAGTTTCTGTTTTTTTTAAGTGTGTGTGTGTGTGTGTGTGTGTGTGTGAGAGAGAGAGAGAGAGAGAGAGAGAGAGAGAGAGAGAGAGAGAGAGAGAGAGAGAGAGAGAGAGAGAGAGAGAGAGAGAGAGAGAGAGAGAGAGAGAGAGGGAGAGAGAGAGAGGGAGGGAGGGAGAGAGAGAGAGAGAGGGAGAGAGAGAGGGAGAGGGAGAGAGCGCACACCAGGGTCAGTCCTGGGGCTTGTATTTGTGTAGCCTAGGTGCTGTCCTTAAGCTTTTCTGCTCAAGGCTATCAGTCTATCTCTTGCCTCACACTTCATTTCCAGCTTTTTCATAATTAATTAAAGGTAAGAGTCTACTGACTATCCTGCCCAGAATGCCTTCAAACTAGAATCCTCCTTAGCATTATGCATTTCAGAGTTCTTATTTAATTTTGACCTATTTTTTGGACTACCTTCCCGAATAAAAGAAAAGCTCTTAGAGAGCAAATGTTTGTTTGTTTTGCTTATCTCTTTATATCTGTATGTGCTAGTATGATGCCTAAATTACTATTCTTAGAATGTAGGTAAACAGCTGTTAAAGAAACAATTTTCCTAATGAATCTTACCAATCTCATTACCATCTTTTGTCTATCTGTTTTGTTTATATTATGGATTTTTGACTTCTCTTATTCAAAAATAAACCAAACTTTCCATCTCAACCCTATCTTTTCTACAGCCAAACCTGCCTATTAAGATAGGCATTTGCTCTTCCTTCTTAATTTTTTTAACTATCATTTATGACTAAAATGAGTACTTTGTTAGGTGTGTTACCATATCTCTCTAATCTCTATCCTTGTAAACTAGAATTTGGTCCTAACTCTTTGTATTCCAAAAATATAACAGGCACAGTGCCTGCCAACTTGTAAGGGGTGAAAGATGGTGGGTGATTGGCTGGCATAATGAGCATCAGACCAACTTCCATCCCATCGACGTTCTGAAGACTGTCGGAGGATTCCCAATGGTATTCAAACTGACCATATGCCCAGTGCTCTGCTTGCCAGCAAATGTGGTTTTAGCATTTTCCTAGGCATTTCTCAGAGCTTCACACAAAACCGCTGCTCAAGAGCTGCAGCTGAGTGTTTGGGAGGAGAGCCAAGCCTGAAGACTTCCAATCATCACCGCAGCGAGTTCTACCACCGGCCTCATGGTAATTCAAAGCACCGGCTCTGATTACACAAAGCTTCAGGCTGACTAGGGCAGAGGTAGAGGTAGTGGGTGGCAGAGTCTTCAAAGCCAGCAGAGGGATTACAGAGGAAGAACGAAAAGGAGACATTTTCCTGGCACGGAAAGCATTCACTTATGTGGATTAGCACTCTGAATGACAGGCTGCCCAGTTCATCTCAGCCATCCCCTGGATTTATGTGCATATTCTGAAGGGTATACTCTCTTGGGTCCTCATTGCTCTTCCCATATTTAAAGAGATGTGGAGAGCATGAGCCCTGCTTTTTATACCGGTGGAAGTGGAAAGTAGAAGAGGTTAAATGACTTACCTGAGTTCCCACTTAGGGGGGTGGGAGCAAAAGTTTATTGTCATACTACTATTTTACATATTATCTGTCAAGCCCTATTTTTAATTGGCTGACACCCAGAAAGATAGAAAAACACATGAAAAAGATGAGCATCTGGGATGGGAAATTATTGGAGTTAAAGGGTGGTTGTTGTTTGTTTGTTTTTTCCAAATGTCTTTCAGTTAAATGGATTGAGGTTCAAAAGTAGCCCATGCTTCATACTCTGTCATGCTACTGATATTGTTGAAGAAGTTCAATAATGTCTTCTGAAATAAGGTAACACAAAGTTGATGTCTGAATATCACCTTTTTTTTTTTAAAGATTGTATGTTAAAAAAAATTATAAAAAGACCAGGAAAGAAGTCATCAAGGAAAATTCTGTGGGCAATCATGAGTGATTGTGGAATAATCATAAAAGTGAAATTAACCAAAAAACTCAGGTTCAACAGGACAGGTTGTTGACAATATTACAGGTGAATGCTAAATACTACCTCATAGGAGATATCTGTGACATCCAGTTTTGTTCTTACTGTGTTTTATTAAATTACTATCTCTATTTCTTAATCATATTCCTTCATTTTCACTATTATCTTGTCCTCTGAGAATCTGACAAATATCTTCTTGTTTATCCTAGCACATTATATAATCTTCCTTTCATTCTTGAGCTTTGGTTTTCTTTGTTTTATATCCCCCTTCCTATACTGTAATCTCAGTGGTTCTTTAGAAATGTTTCTTTACACTGTTCCTTGTACATATGTATCTCTCCTGCCTTTGATTTAAATTTACTCACCTAGGTCTTTCATTTATTTTTTTCCTCATTCTTATTTTGAGTATTTATGTATTACCATTAGGCACACATTCACTTACCTCTGAACAATGCAACTGTGACTTCCTCCTTTAGCTCAAATAGTTCTCACTGTGCATCTTAAAACTGGCACATCTCTTTCTTGGCTGCGTACGACTAATATTTTTCATTTTCTGCCTTCTTTATGGTAAACTATAATCTAATGGAGCAAATCTAACTATTGAATAGACAACATTGCTTAAATGCTATCTACTTTCACATATGCAGCCTCATATGGCTTCTTGCTAAAGTTAAATTTCAGATCTAATCATTTATATGATACTCTCAAGGGTCATCTTGAAACACTGAATATCTTGTATATAAGTGGCAATGTGGCATTCCTCTAACAAACTATTGGAGCATCAGCACAGGAAGAGGCAGGAAGCAACCACTGGATCTTGTGGGAGAAGGAGAGGAGCCACTTTCAAGTGGAATATCTTCCTTAGGTATTTCAGGTATTTCACTTTTAAGAGTTCCAAATCAAATACATATGATTTACTATAGATAATGTATATAAATCATATGCATATAGTTGTTTTCTCTCTCAAAATTTAAGAGTAGAAATAAACAACATTAGGTACTTACACCTTTAAACATTATAAACAAAACATTGTAAATATATAACACTGCCTCAATTAGATTGTTTAAGGAGTTTTGCTATTTTAATATCCTTTATCATCATTAAATGTGAGTTTTCACTAGACAAAAGATAAACAAAACTAAATCTAGATATTCCACCAGTTATATATCATTCTCTTATAAAATATATATTTGAGTTACATTTTTCACACAAAAGGATGTTATCCAAATTAATTAATTATAAATATAGGCTTTATTTGATGCATTTAAAGATATTTAAAAATGCTTATTTTGGACTTGGTTGCTTTTCACTTGGTTGTTCCAATGCTATTTATTCAATTAATTAATATTAACGCATTAAACAAATACTGACTAAACACTTACTAGATATATGGTTTTGGTAGTACCATGGCAAGCAAAAAGAGAAGCAAAAAAAGAAGAAAGAAAACAAAAGCAAAACCTGACAACAACAATGAACAAGAACAGTTTCCTGCCTTTTGGAGCGTATAGTCTGGTGGAGGTAGAGAGTTAATTGTAAATGATCATGTGAATTAATTTATAATTACAAGCCTGAGAAAAAACACCATGGTGTAAGATTATATCAGGAAGAATCTCAGCCAACTCTATTGTCACACTGCTTTTAGCATTGACATTTGAAAGTAAACTGGAGTTAAGAGAATTTAAGATGTAGAGGAAAGGATATTTACCTTCAAGTCTCCATGGTAGGGGTGGATATTTGACTGCAGGGCAGATGGTAAGAGACAAGAATAGTGAGAGATGTGGGGTCAGGGTAGGGTTCTGGACCTTGTAAATCAGGGAAAGAGTTTAAGCACTGTGGTGACTTATTCACATCTCAAATAGCATCATTCTTGATGTCCAGTAGAGCAGATGGAAAGAGCAAGAGTGAAAGCAGAGACTAATAACCTAGAAATATCAAACTAAGGATTATGAGATTGGAGGAGGTAGGCTAGTGAGATGAAAATTATATGCCAAAGTCAAGGTTTGGTGACATTGGTAACAAGTGGATAAGTAGGAGGACCATGAGGAAGAAAGAGGAATTGAGGAGAATTTTCTGATCTACACGCTCAATACCCAGGGATGTAGATGCCCACACCATGAGTAGAGGTAAGAGATGAAGGAGGGAAGTTCAGACTATGATAAAAAAGCCTTATGCGACATTTTGAACCCAGTGGAAAGCCATGATATAATTTCAAATGAAATTATGAGTTGGGTTTGGATAGCCATTTGGTAATTAGGTATAAGGAACTGAAGCAGAAGAATGAAGTTTACCTTCAAAATATAAATTAGTGAAAAATTAGTTTATATGTGGAATGGAGGAGATGTAGACAATAGTAGATTCCAAGGAACACTATTGAAAGAATAGGCAGAGGCAGATCCTGTGAATGAAGGACCAGAGATTTAAGAATAAAACAGCGGGAAGAGTATGTCAGGAAGTATCAAAATAGGCAATTGTTGTAGAGAAGTCAAATAAAATAATGTGGTATTCACTGGATTCAGCAACTACTTGATCATTGGTTAGCTTGTAAATATAGTTTTGGTAGAAGGCTACCGAATAGCTAAGAATAGTAGCTTTAGAGGCATGTAGACTTTTCATAAAAATCTCAATATTTCCTTACAGCTGGGTACTCTAAATGTGTAAAATATGATTTTCATTCTCAAGGAGCCTATATTCCAGATGGGAAGATAAAATAGCAATAAATGAATACATTGAAAAAGATACCATGATTATATAATATTTCTTTTTAAATATTTGCAGAATAAAAAAAGAATACTAAATATCTCTTCAGGAATGTTATTTTTTTTTACCTAGAACCATTTGGGAGGTGGATTTCTCTGTGAAAAACCAAAAGCACAAAATCTTAACATATATGAAGGGAAGGCACAGCTCGCCCCTATGCCCACTATGCAGAATGAAACTTGCCACTTTAACAAACTGAAAGAATGTCTTGAAGTAACTGGTGAGAGAATACAAAGTAGAAAAAAGAAGGATCATCCTAACAATTCATGGGAAAATGGCTTTACTTTAGAAAGGAGCTCTTAGCAGTGAAGTCACTGGGGGGTGGTTACTGTATATTGATGTTCTGATGTTTTGGCTGGCATCAGAATCATCTAGGCAGCTCTTAAAACTCCTTGTGCTGTTGGCCAAGTGCTGGTGGCTCAGGCCTGTATTCCCAGTTTCTCAGGAGGCTGAGATCTGAGGATCTTAGTTCAATGTCATCCCAGGCAGGTAAGTCCCTGAAATTCTTATCTCTAATCAACCACCAGAAAACCAGAAGTGGAGCTGTGGCTCAAAGTGGTAGGGTGCTAGCCTTGAGCCAAAGAGTTTAGTGACACATGAAGAAATATTCAACTTCTCTAGCCACAAAAGAAATGCAAATCAAAACAACATTGAGATTCCACCTCACCCCAGTTAGAATGGCTATAATCAAGCACTAATAACAACAGATGCTGGAGGGGATGTGGCCAAAAGGGAACCCTACTGCATTGTTGGTGAGAGTGTAAACCTGTTCAATACTTGGAAAGCAGTATGGAGTTTCCTCAAAAGACTCCACATAGAGCTCCCCTATGACCCAGAAAGCCCTCTTTTGGGCATTTACCCAAATGATCGCAAACAAGATCATACCAAAGCTACTAATACAACCATGTTTATCACAGCATTATTTAGCATAGCTAAGATATGGAACCAGATGCCCCTCAATAGATGAATTGATCAAGAAAATGTTACACACACACACACACACACACACACACACACACACACACACACACATACATACATATAGTGGAATTCTATGCCTACATTAGAAAGAATGACATCGCCCCATTTGTTAGAAAATGGAAAGACTTGGAAAAAATTATATTAAGTGAAGTAAGCCAGACCCAAAGAAACATAGGTCCCACAGTTTCCCTTATTTGCAACAACTAGTGCATGTCTAGGACAAGCAGAAAAGGTCAAAAGCTATGTACATATGACTATATAAGATGATGTTAAGCAAAATGAATCCCAAGACAGGGACACAGTGGTTTTTTCTTTCTTGGTATTGTTTTTTAATGTACTTATAATGCACTATATGATTCTTTTGCTTCTTTTGTATGTTCTTCCCCCATAGAATAACCCGTTTTCACTGTATTTGATTCCGATGTCCTGCGTCTTGTATATACATTTTTATAATTTGAGGAGGGGAAGGGATTTAACAAAATGCTTAAATAAGGATACAGGTTGACCCATTGTAACAATGAGATGCACAAGACACTCTGTTGAAAATGAACTTTACAATTTCAGGGGAGGGAAGGAGTTGGGCAGGTAGGCAGGGAAGGGATGGTAGGGGAAAAACAAAGGAGGAGGCTACAATGCTTGAGAGGAAATGTACTCATTATCCTATTTGTGTAACTGTAACCCCTCTGTACAGTATTTTTATGATTAAAAATATATAAACAAGAGTTCAGTGACAACCAAAATGAATAAATTAAAAAACAAACAACAACAAAAAAAACCTCGGTCCTCATCTTGTACCTAGGCCAAATTGTGGGCCCACAATCTAGTACCAGATAATTTCAGTATGCAGTCCTATTGTAAGGATGTGTACCCTCATATCATGAACAACAGGAATTTGTGGTCCTTGAACTTGCCCTACATCCCAGTTATAAGATTGTCCATAATGGCATTTGGCATATTAACCTAATTGGTTATTGGCTATTAAGACATCTAGTCCTTTGGTTGTGATCAACTTGTCTTTTGATTACCACATACTTTGATCACAAGGAAAGAGACAACTTGTTATATTGAATATTTATGATCTTCAAGTCAGCTATATTTTTAGCTATAAATGTACTAGAGGCAAAGTTAATTAGTATTTTCATTTCCCTCTCACCTTGAAGGATTAAGATTTTTGCTTTCAGTATTGTCATTTCTAGGCTTTAAGATTACAGACTCCAAAGAATGGGTAGATAGAATAAAGAGAGAGTAAAAGAGAAATTTTAAAGTGAGAAAAATCTGGCAGGTAGGCAGTCAAGGTTAACAGCAGCAGCAATAAGATATACTGGCCACATGGATTCTTGACATAGTATAGTCAAAATGGAGGTCATTCTCACAAAACCTTGTGACTTTATTCTAATCAAGAGAAAAACATGAGCCAAACTCCAATGGAGGGACAGCTTACAAAACATATCAACTTGTCACAATTGTCAAAGTCATCAAGAATGGGTCTGAGAAACTGTCATCATTCAGAGAAATCTAAGAAGCCATGATGACTGAAAAAAGCCTGGTACCTTGGTTGAAATAGAATAGGAACTTTCATTGAAACTGAGGAAACATGAATCAAGTCTTTACTTAATAATCATGTGTCAGACATAGCACACTAATGTGAGAGGTTAAAAATAGAGGAAATTGCACCTGGAGTAAATAGGGAGTGTAGGAAGAACTTTTCTGCAAATCTAAAATTACTAAAAAACTAAAAGGTTTAACAAATGTTAGAATTAATTACTAATGAATTATAGACCCAAATATAAAATGGAAATAGCAGAGCTCCTAGAAGAAAACAAAGGAGAAAAATCTAAATGATCATGGGTTAATGCCTTGAATCATAGTACCAAATGTACTATGACCTTGAGAGAAATAAGTGATAATCTAGACTTCATTAGAGGAGAAGGTTCTTAAGAGACTGAAAGAATTGGCAAAGAAGTAAAAGAAAGTGTTTGCAGAGACATTTCTGACAAAAACTTAAACAAAATGTACAAAAACTTTAAAACTGAACAGTAAGAAAACAAACAATCCAATTAAAAAATAGAGAAAGCTTTCCCAAAGACAAAGCCCAGATGGCAAATGCATAGTCTGAAAAGATGCTCAGCACCATGTCATTAAAGGACTGCACATTAAAACAGGATGAGATACCAGAAACACTAACTGCAAACTATGGGCAGCAAAAGCTAGGGAAAAAGTGAATGAGCTGCTCTTATTTATGGCTGTAGAAATACAAGATGGTAGGCCAATTAAAAAGACATCTTGGTAGTTTCTAACCTACAATTTATCAAAAACTACAGCAAACTAAATGAATAAAAAATGCATAGCTGGACACTGGTGGTACACACCTATACTTTTACTGTGTACACTCTTGTGTAAGAGGCTGAGATCTGAGGATCGTGGTTCAAATCCAGCTCAAACAGAAGAGCTTGGTGCTGGTGGCTACACCTGTAATCATAGCAACTCAGGAGGCTGAGATCTGAGGATTGTAGTTCAAAGCCAGCCTGGGCAGCAAAGTCTGTGAGACTCTTATTTCCAATAAACTACTCAGAGAAAGCTAGAAGTGGCACTGTGGCTCAAGTGGTCCAGTACTTGAGCACCAAGAGGCTAAGGGACAATGCCTGAGTTCAAGCCCCAGGATTGGCAATGAATGAATGAATGAATGAATGAATGAATGAATAAATAAATAGAGAAAGCTTATGTGCACATTATGAAGCAAAAGAAGCCAATATGAAAAAAAAATCTGCAAATTATATAATTTCAACTGCTTGGAATCCTGGCAAAGACTGTACTGTAGACACAGTGAAAAGATGAGCAGTTTCAAGGGCTTAGGGAAGAGGGACGAATAAGAAGATTTCCAGGGCAGTGAATCTATTCTGTAGGAGCCTATAATGGTGGATTCATGTCATCATCAACTTGTACAGAAGATTCAAACATGGAGAATGAACTACTGGGATAGTCACCTGGGGATTTCTAGGTGCTGTCACTTCACTGATTAAATATACCAGTCTGGAGGTGGAAGGGGAGGAGGTATTCAAGTTTGTACTTTGGGCTCAATTTTGCTTTGAACCTTAAGCTTCTCTAAAAAGAAACATTTTATTTTTAAAAAATTCAGAAGAGTCTGCTGAAAAGATGAAAGCATGTGGGTTAAGACACAATAAAGATCTGATTGATCTGATGAAATCCTTCTTGTGGCTATGGACTGAGTCATTAGCTGTTAGAAGCTCAGTGGGAGCAGGGGTGGAACCTGTTTTATTTCCTTTCTTTCTGCACAGTCTGTCACAGTGTGTGGAACACGGAGACCTCCAATATTAAATAAATAAGTGCCACCTGCTCATGAACTTAAAAATATTCTAACAATATAAATGGTCTTATTTTCATATATTTCTCCTGCACAATTTTTGTTCCTAATTAATTTAGTGTTTTAGTGTATATTTACATGTGTTTGACTAATGTTATACACATACCTGAGCGCTTAGACACACAAGTACACACTTACATACACATGAACATACACATAGACAAATATGCACATACATGCACACCCATACACATACAACTGGAAGCGCCCAAAGATAGATTGAGCCTCATTACTATTTTTCATCTGCTGATATTTGTGCTTTGAATGCAGTATTAACACCGAATTAAACTGAAGCAAAGAAGAGTTTGCTCTGACATTTGACCCATTTTAAATCTCAAATGTAGGAATACTGATGTAACAAATCACAAATGATTGAATAGCTTTGTCCATTTAATTCAGTGTCTAAGTACATTTGGCAAGGGACCATTTTATGTCTGTACCTTCTTTATTGCTGGCCTGCGTTTCTGAATGCATATATGTCTGATTTGTAACATCAAGGCTATTGTTCAGCACCCACTTCTGTGAACGGAAGCCATTTTCCTGTGAAAGTTTTCCTGTCCGATAGCGGTTTATATCGATAATGTCCTAGGCCATGGGAAGGTAGCTGTGTCCTTTATCCTGTGGGTCCCTGAGTTTTGGAGCCTGGATGGACACAGTTCATTTCATAGCTATGGTCTGAAGCAAGTCTTAAAAAATACAGAACAGGCTTAACAATCTCTTAAGAATCTTTTGCTCCAGTATTCGTTGTCCTGTTCTGTTTAAATTTAATAATCCAGTGGGTCCCTTCCTTGGGAGCCAGTTGCCTTGCTCATGAATCTTTCTGACCACAAGATGGCGGGCTTTGTGCTGTTTTTCTCATTATCTAACAGCAAAAAGAACTGTAGGGATCCCTTATGCAGTTCCGAAATTTCAAATGAACAATTGCCGAAAAAGAAGTCTGATGAATGCAGTGTGGATTTTAAAGTCTGAGTCTACAAGGTGTCCAACTGTTCTGGAGTTTTACAATAAAGGACATTTCTTTTCTTTTTTTTTTGTATAGGAATATTGATTTAGACTGCATTTTAGGTAAATGCAAAAATTCCATGAGGAGATTAAAGACAACACAGTACTTTCATTTGTTTGTCTTTTTATTTTCTTTTTACATAATCAAGGATTAGGAATTTTGAAATTTTCAATTGATATAAACTTTTACCATGTAGGCTACTAGATAGTCATCAAAATAAACTATCATTTTGGTAATTTTTTTTTCATCTCTCATACTTCTTAAGCATCTCAACCTTGATTTTTATTGTGTGTGTGTGTGTGTGTGTGTGTGTGTGTGTGTGTGTGAATGTGTGGTAGGAGGAGAAGTTACTGGATTTTAAGATTTGATTCAAAGCAGAAGTTGCAAATCACAATTTATCTACTTCATACGCTGATTCAGAAAAAAAAAGATTTCAGAATTCCTGAATTCCTAAGGAAAAAAATACACACATGCTCACACATACCCATATACATATGTGTATGTGTATACATACAATGTACATGTGTATGGCAGTAGTATTGGGCTTGAACATAGGGGCTTGTGTTTGTTAGACAAATGCTCTCTCACTTGAACAATTCCATATCATTTCTGTGCATTTATAGTTTATTTTTCAGAGAGAATCTAGTGCTTCTGCCCCGGGTTTATCCTCAGACAAGGCTGTAATCTTTCTAACTTCACCTCCTGAGTAACTGGCATCACAACCATGCACCACCATGCTTGGACAGAAAATTAATTTCCTAAGATTATCTGCTTCAGGTAGATTCATGATTTTTCCAACTTACTCTGTTCAGAAGCTCATTCATTTCCATCACAAGTGTATTCAGATTGCCCTCTGCCAACTGAATGAGCTTCTCCGGGGCCCGCTGAGGTGAGAGAAGGTACTGAAAAGAGATTTCAGACCATATATATTTTAGCAAATGGTTTCTCAGTAATCACAGGGTTGAACAGAACACATTTTTCTTATATACACAAAGAACATAGCTTTTTCACCTTCAAGGAAAGAAAATAGAGAAACTACTTCAAGTAGGCACTTATCTACAGACTGCCATGCCAATTACTCAGGCAAATAGCACAAATTGCAGTCATTTATTGAGAAATTACTACATACGAGGCTTTGCTGTTTTGTTTACTTTTTTTCACTTAATGCTTACGCAAACTCTATGAGATAACTATTACTCCATTTAGGAAATGGGCAAACTGTGGCTTAAGGAATATTAAAATTTTGAACAAGATCCCACAGCCAGTGATGGGTAGCATTCATTAAAGCATTTGCTTCTTGAAAGCTCCTACTCCTTAGTCAGTAGCTAAGAAACAAAACAGTAGCCCTTCTAACAGCACAATGGAGTATACACTTCTTCTTGGATCCTGACTCAGTTGACTAGCACAAGTCTAAATGCTCTGCTATTCTGAAGAACCTCATATTAAGACACTCTAGAGCACCTCATGGTGTGTCTATGGTTACCATGACTTGATAACCTCAACATTTTCCTATCACGTGTGGGCTCTTGGTGATCTTTTGTCTGGGTTCTGATGAATACTGGCTGACATGATGAAAACAACATAGCAAAGAGGTACCATAACTTGCTGAAGGTGTTAACATGTTAAATTGAGAAGCAGAGACACCAAATAATAGGTACACAGGGGAAGAACATAAACACAGGATCAGGACATATTGGAATTTAAAGAAGCTCAAGGTCATGTTGATTAACCTGGAAAACTTTTGGCTAGGATGAGGTCACAGATTAGAATCTCTTCCACAGCAGTTTCTATACATTGTCAGTATTACTAAAAAATGATATCCAATTTAAAAGTTTCCTTTTCTGATGTGATGGCTTTTCTCTGTAAGTTTTTTCTACATAAATGGAGAATAACTGGTCAGCATTCTTTTTGTGAAAACTCTTTATATCCCCAAGTACTGGGACCACTGGTTAAACTCAGAGTCCTCTGCCTGCCGTTCAAGATAGTCCTTCATGTTTCTCTGCACTACTCAGGTCTCCTGCCTTATCTTTCACTAGCAGGCCTGACTTTTAATACTTGCCAGACAGCAAACCCCTTTGCCTATGACTTTCTCAAGCACAATTCGGTGGCAAGAGTTTATATGGGCTAGGGGCCAGCAGGGGGCTTCATCATTAGCTGGTTGGGTCCTCTCAAGTAAGTACTTTTATCTCTGTGAAGTTTGCAAAGATGAGTTCATTCTCGCAGGCCCTGAAGTTGTACTGATTCTATTCAAACCTGGCTCTACATTTTGCAATCATTTAACCTGGTAGCCCATACAAACTTTCGTGTGGCGCAATTTCCCTCCATGTAAATATAAATATTATTTCTGATTTAGTTAAGTCAACTGTTATAAAAAAAGAAAGTGGCCTAGCAGAGGTGTCTGGAATGAATTACTAAGTTCTGGAAGTTAGAAATCTAAGATCAAGGTGTTCGCAAATTTGATGCCTCATGAGGGCCAATAAATCCCCCCCCCCAAGCTTGCTTGATAGCTGTTTAAAGGGCATTAATACCACCATGAGGGCCTCATCCTCATACCCAAATGTGACCCTGATACTTCCTAAATATACCTGTTAAAATACCATCTTATTGAGTGTTAGGACTTGTTTTGGGTTTGTCTCTACAAGTGTCTGACTATGTTGAAATGCTAGTTCCTACGGCAACAGTCAGAATGAAGGGCCTTGGGGAGCTGATTTTGGTAATGAGGGTGGAGTCCTCATGTTTAGAATCCTAGCCTGATAAAAGAGAATTCAGAGTTACTTATTCTTCTTTTCTTCTATCTCATGAAAACACAGAAGGTATCATGTGTGGAGACGGATACCTCTGCACCCCAGTTGCAGAGTCTGGTTTTCCTGTGGGCTTCCCAGCTGCCTGAACTTTGAAAAATAAATTTCTTTTGTTAAGAAGCCAATTACCTATGACATCTCATCATTGTAGCCCAAACAGAGGAAGGGGAAAGACATGTTCAGTCTATGAACACTCGTAATTCTTGAGGTTTCCATAAGAGTTATGCATGCTAATTCTTACAAGAGTTTCATTGCTTAGATTTCCAGTAAGTTTTAGTTTTTCTATCATATTAGTTTTCTCTGGGAAGTAGGAATAATAATAGGGCTCTGATCATAGTTAAAGAATATATTCCTCAGACTAGTATCTGCCAGCATCTAGTGAATAAAAGTGATTTCTTTCTCTAGTCCTCATGAATCCTTATCTTCCTGTTAAAACAGACTTAAAGTATATAAGTATATAAGTATACTCTCATAATCCTAGAATTTAGAAGGCTGAGGTCGGAGCATTCTGAATTTGAGGCCAGTCTGGGCTGCCTAGTATGATCTTGCTTCAAAGGAATAAAACAAAAAATATGTTTATCCTTCAAACTCCAACCAAATTATGTTATCATTAGTGGTATATTTCTAGTCACCCTGAATGTTACTGATTTTTTCCAATATTTGTACTTTATTGAGCTTCAAATCTTATGTGTTATTGCTAATAGCTTAATTTTTGCCTACTATTTATTTAGCTAGATGAAAGCTAAGGTTTCTGAGGGTAGAAACAATACTGTAAGAGGCCAGAAATCCAGGGAACAAATTAACAACCCTATGTCATTCTATAATTTCTCAATACATACTTAAAATAATGTACTGAGAGGGCAAAAGTAACCACTTTGCACCATTTAAAAACAACCCCAATTCCCTAAACGTTTCTTTCTATCTGATAAAGGCCTAAAAGTTTTAATAATGTTTTAGAACACTGTGTCTTAAATCAGTGCTTGTAGAAGTACTTGGAAAGTCACATGAGATTTTTAACCTTAGGTTGTCAATTTGACAATAACCTTCAGTAGTAATGTAAGCTTTTTAGGATTCCAGGCTAGCAGCTGAGAGATGATTCTGCCACCCAGTCTCAGGAATTATATGTGTATATGTGTCTGAGCCTAGACCAACTGAGCACAGAAGTCACATACATTTGTCAAATAACGTCCAAGACTCCTTACAAGGAGTGCTCCACGTACACTGTGGGAGGGGAGGGAAGTGAGTCACCACCCATCCCAGGCAGTGGCAAGAACCTGTAGGGGAAGTAGTCAATATCATAGTCTTGTTGCAAGAAGCCAAAAATCATATAATTTTAGATTTATGTTTTTAATTTGAATTTTATTAGTTTTTGTCGGCTTTCATAAGTATTAATTTGATTTTATGGAGCTATAAGTATAAGTAGTACATATCTGGTTTTATGTTTGCACATCTTTAAGTCACATAATAAAACTGATTTAGGCCAAACAATGGGCACGTGTGGGGGCTGGGTATGTGAGATCCTTTGCCTTCAATAGCATTCTGAATGTTATAGTTTATAAAGTCTCTAAACTTTCCTAACAGCTGCTTCCCTTGATTCGGGGCAGTAGAAAAAGCTTGTACCAATTATGGACAATATCTCTTGGGATGCATCTGCCATCTTGGCGTAGCCCTGGCTGCTACTGCTCCAACCTACCTTTAATTCCTGAGTTGTATTTTCAATACCATACAGGATTTTATATGGAGCAGGCAGTGGGCCAGTGAGGTTGATGTTCATGGCCATCTGCTCCAGACGAGCCAGGTCACCGAGAAGAACACCCGTGCATTCATCTCCACAAACTGCGAAAAGGAAATGACAGAGAATATTTACTTCTGAGAGATCCTAGCCAGATGTTCAAGGATTTCAGCTACGAAAGAGTTGATGGTCCAGGCTGAATTCTGAGAAAGGTAGTATTTCTCATCTCAGATTATTAATTCTATCTGAAAGATGATGGATGAAAGAAAATAGATGATAATGAAAGAGCAGGAGTACCTGTCACCTATAACTTAGTCGTATGGAACATGACAGAAACAGGAGGACTCAAGAGGAGGGGGAAAAAACCCAAACAATTTCTTTTGGGGTTGGGGAAGGAAGTATATTGTAAAGCAGTAAAGAAGAAATTGGATGCTAAAAATAAAATTGTAAATAATTTGAAGTGCCCACATGAGCAATCTAGAGGAGCCTCATAGATAAAGAAGCAAACACGTTCAAGATACGAACTATGCAATGCCATATTTTACTGCCCTGCCCAGAACCTGTGGGAATTTGGTCTGCAGATGAATCATGAATTACATATCAAAGTTACAGAGATTATGAGGTTGACATATTTTCAACAGAATTTCTTCAGTCAAAAGGGAAGTATTTTTTTCCTTTTACAAATTATTTTTTTCTTGTCTTGATATTTATTTAGTTTCTTTAGCCTTCTGCATATGGTCACTCATAATTACATGAAGCTTCCCAAATCCTCGAGCATCCTTGGAGAGGAACTGTATCCAATTTTATAGATAAATAACTGCTACCAGTCAGAAGAGGTTTGCTTTTATGTAGCTGAGAATGATAATATTGTACCTACAGTCTTTTCAATGATTAGAAAGGAGAACTAATCACATTGGACAGTAGTGGGGCAGGACTGGTCCTTGAGGCGATATAAAGAAAAATGTGGGTTTTGTTTCTTCATTACTAAATTAATCTCATAACCAGTAATGTATTTTTCATCTGTGTGTGTGTGTGTGTGTGTGTGTGTGTGTGTGTGTGTGTGTGTGTATGTTTGTGTCTGTGCTGGTACTGGGACTTAAACTCAGGACCTTGTCACTGTCCTTAGTTTTTTTTAGCTCAAGGCTGGTGTTCCATCGTCTGAGTTGCAGCTCTGCTTTGGGTTGTTTTGATAACTGATTGAAGATAAAAGTCATGGGTTGACTTTGAACCATGATCCTTAGATCTTAGCCTCCTGAGTGGCTAGGATTACAGGTGTAAACACCCAGCTTAGTCATGTACATATTCGTTTTGAGAAAGATTAAATATATATATAAATATATATATAATTCACTTCACACATATTAGTTTTACATGGCAGAGAAATGTGGTCTATCTTTATACCAAAGGAGGTATACTACTATATTTATGGTATGCATACATCTATGTACACAATTACCTTTTATTTCTTTACTTGTTAGCTTTTTTTTAACAGTTACAATTTCTATTTTCTATCCTATGAATAGAGGTATCAAAACTATACCTATAAGAAGAAAATATATCTTAGGGAAAATACTAATATTGGGAGCAGCATTGGATCATGCCCCAAACTGGCAAGAATTCAATTAGTTCTCTAAATAGCACTCCCTTGAGTGGCTTAATGGAGAGAAAACCATTAGCATAGCTTGTAAACAAAGAGAAGCTGTACGGAGGGTGATTTTTTGATAGGACAGCAGTTAGAGGTGAGTTATCTTCTCCCTTCACAGGGACTAAACTGCCCCAGCAGGGCTGTTAATAAATCAGCTCCTTGCAGGTGATGCCTTTAAGAGAAGAGCATCGTCTGCTGGGCTTTGCAAGCTCCTGGCACTTCAACAGTGAGTGAACAACAGGCTGTGGACATAGGAGAAGTCTGGAGCTAGAGCTGTGTTCATTATCCTTCCATTCAGAAGGAAAGAGAAATTAGACATTGTGGAATCTAAGTAAAAGGAAGAGTGCAAGTTCCAGCAGGCTGTGTACATTTATACATGCAACTCTAAAGAGAAACCCAACACAGTTAAAAGGACACAGTTAAAAGCCAAACTGACTGTTTCAACATGGATTTAGTCCAGCATGTAGGCCTCTGAATGAGAAATTGCTGTACTCAGAAGACTCCAGCATACCCAGGTTTCTTATATGGGAGATGACTGAAGTCTCTGGCTTCTGATTCTTTGCTGACAAGCTCACAGGCAACATAGATAACTGCTATTCTGTGTGTCATGCTTGGAACAGCAACTAGACCAGCACTCTGGACAATGCCTGGGTGCTTACCGAAATGCATAATCCTGGTGTTACCTCAGTCTGTGTTTTAGAAAGATTCTGGGTGCTCTAAGCCAAGGAACGTTGGGAAAGTTCTCAGCTCTGGCTGCACATTAGAATCACAAGAACACTATAAAACACAGATACCCGGCCTCCACCCCTCCTGAAACTGATTTGATGACTCTGTGTTAAAATCAGTACTCCTTCAAGATTCTAGATGGCTTGGTGCTGGTGGCTCATGCCTGTAATCCTAGCTGCTCAGGAGGCTGAGATCTGAGGATCAGTTTGAAGACAACCCAAGCAGGAAAGTCCGTGTGACTCTTATCTCCAACTAACCATTAGAAAATCAGAAATGGTGCTGTGGCTCATAATACTAGCCTTTGGTAAAAAACGAAACCAAAAAACCCTCAGAGATAGCACCCAGGCCCTGAGTTCAAGCCCTGTGACTGAAAAAAAAATTCCGGATGATCCTATCTTGTATCAAGGGATTAGAACCTTTGGAACAGATGAGAAGCAGGGATGCACAAAGCTAAAAGAGGTAAGTACTTGGGGGAGGCCCTTCTGCTTTTTTCCCTGTCTACCTAGGCCACTTTAGCTTCGCCCTCTTAGCTGCCTTTATGAAGGTTAAATGTTCAAATGAGACTTCCTCAGAGGAGAAGACCCGGATGACTCAAAGTTACTGTTACCTAGCTCCTTATCAAGCTCTCTTGACACTTTTGCTTTATTATCTTTCTTTTTTCCTTTCTTGATTAGCATACATTAATTACATTAGTTTGAAGCCTGGGGCCCTGGGTTCAAACCCTAGTACTATGAAAGGAAGAAAGAAGGAAAGAATGAAAGAAAGGAAGAAAGAAAGAGAGGCAAGAGAGAGAGGGAGAGAAAGAGAAAGAAGACAAAGAGAAAGAGAAAAAAGAGAAAAGGGAAGAGAGAAATGAAGAAAAAGAAAGAGAAATGAAGAAAGAAAGACAGAGGAGAAAGGAAGAAAAAGAGAAAGGAAGAAAGGGAAAGAAGAGAGAAGAGGGATAGAGAAAGGAACTAGAGGAAAAATAGAAGAGGAAGAAGAAAGAAGGAAGAAGGTATAAGAAGAAGGTGGAGGAGGAAAGAATACAAAGAGTAAGAGGAAGAAGAAAAAGAGGAAGAGAGGAGAGAAGTAGGTAGAGAACCAGTAGGAAAAAGAGAAAGGAAAGGAAGGAAGGATGGAAGGGAGGGAGGGAGCGAGGAAGGGAGGGGAAGGGAAGGCTGTTCTGATATCTACATCAAGATTTCATTGGTGAGTTTGTCTAGGAAAAAACTGGAATGGAGGGGAGGAGGATGAGAAAATAGGTACAAGCATCACCAAGAAAGAAACAACATATTTAGGTTATGGGCCATATCAAGGTGATGCTCACTTCTGGGTTGGAGTTCTGTTTTGGGAAGATATATCCAGATAATAATTAGTAATTTGGTTTTGTTATTGTTGTTTCAAGAAACTGAATAGTGCTTGATGCCTTTTGTGTTATCTCTAAGTAGTTGTACAAAAGATTTGCCACTTAACAAAGCAGTTTATGAATAAAGGGTTTTTTGACCAATGTCACCCCTTTCTTTGCTCTCATCCACCTCTCCTCTCCCCACTCTTTCCCCTCATTCTTGTTAAATTTATTTGACACATAGTCCACTGAATTCTTGGCTGTATTCTCCCCCTATTCTCTTCATTCATCTGCACCTTTCCCTTTGACCCTACCCTACTCATTTCAAATACCTGTTACCTTATGTTATTTTGTTGATCTTTGACTTTGTCTTTCTAAAGAATTATACTATTTGAGTGCTCCTTTAAATCTACCATAATATGCTTTTTAGGGTAGTTTGTTTTTCAAGAATCCATTGCTATCATGCCGGGTGCCAGTGGCTCACTCCTGTAATCCTTGCTACTCAGGAGGCTGAGATCTGAGGATCGCAGTTCAAAGCCAGCCTGAGCAGGAACATCCATGAGACTCTTATCTAAACTAAACTGGTGCTGTGGCTTAAGTGGTAGAGCATTAGACTTGAGCTGAAGTGCTCAGGGACAGCTCCCAGTCCCAGAGTTCAAGACTCACGACTGACAAGAAAATAAAATAAAAATCCATTGCTATCCTCCCCTATGACCCAGCAATCCCACTTTTGGGCATTTACCCAAATGTTTACAAACAAGACCACACTAAAGCTACCAGCACAACTATGTTTATTGCAGCATTATTTACCATAGCTAAGATATGGAACCAACCCAGATGCCCCTCAGTAGATGAATGGATCAAGAAAATGTGGTATATATACACAATGGAATTCTATGCCTCCATCAGAAAGAATGACATTGCCCCATTTGTTAGGAAATGGAAAAACTTGAAAAAAATTATATTAAGTGAAGTAAGCCAGGCCCAAAAAAACATAGGTCCCATGGTTTCCCTTATTTGTAATATCTAGTATATGTATGAGTCAAGCGGAAAAGGTCAGATAATGTGATGTCAGGAAAATGAACCCTTAGATGTGTATTTTAATGTTTTTTTCTTTCATGCATGTGTTTCTAATGCATTTATAAGATTATCTCTTTGTTGCTTTGTATGTCCCTCCCCCACAGTATAACCCCTGCTTTCACTATATTTGATTTCAGTATAACTTGTGGAGGAGATGGGGAAAAACCAGTTGTTTAAGGATACAGGTGGACCTGTTGCAACAATGAGAAGTACAAGTTGTCATGTCCAAAACGAGCTTTACAACGTCGGTGCCGGGGGTGGGGGAAGGGGGGGGAAGGAGAAGGATTGGGATTGGGGGGGAGGGGGGAGGCTGGGAAGGGATGTGAAGGGTAAACAAAGGAGGAGGCTGCAATGCTTGGTAAGAAATGTACGCATTATCCTGCCCATGTAATTTTAACTCCTCTGTACAGTATCATTTTGCTATCATTTTGTCTAATGTATTCCTAATGTACAACTTACCTATTTCCAAGAAGGAGTTAGATCTGATTATTGATAAGATACAGTTTAACTCTTTGCTAGAAGGTCCTAGAAATTTCCAGAGATCATACCTACCATTTTCTGAGTTTTCACTTTATGCAAGCATAATAAACCAGAGTCTAGAAAGAACTAAGTCTGACTAACTGCAGCACTCTGCAGAGAAAGTTGCTAAGCTACAGTGCCAAGAGGCATGGTGAATACTGGTTTGTTTTTCTCATTTCTTCTACCCATGCTTATCCTTTTTTGTTTGTTTGTTTGGTTTCTCATGTTCAGTTGTTGAAATTAAAATGTACTTAATTGCTCTTTCAAGAGCTAATCTGTTCCATTTTATTGCCTCTGTGTCCAAAAGATTATTATCCTATGTTTCATGGTTCCTGTATTTGCTTTTAGGGGAACAAAGTACAAGCAAATTTCTGTAAGTGCAAGGTAAATTTTATAGTATGCTCCAAGTAAAATCCTAACATCTCTTTCACCCGGTCAGGAAGATATATGAATACAGAGCAACAGGGATTTTGCCAAAGTTTCAGTACAAGTCTAGCTTGAGCAGTTATCAGGCTAAATATGAGGGGAAATTGTGCCCTTTATGTAATGGTTTGCTATTTTATTCTGACACAAAATATTTTACTTTCACTACAAGTTACTTTTATTTGCCCTCAAAAAGTCTGAAGTATCTGACACCAGACATTGGACATGGAATGCAAATGAAAGTAGATTTTGTTCACTATGATTGAAAGATCAGAAGAGTGTATCGTGACATGGGATAGTCACATTGTATAAAGACTAGTTCTTTGATAAAGGTGCCATTCAAACTAACACCCATCTCCTAATCAAGGTTCCAAATGGCCTCTTCAAACCACTCTCCTAACTCAGCAATACAGATAAGGTTATAAAGTGAGATTCTGCCTAAAATACAGGAGTGCAAAAGCAAATATTTCAAGACTATGATTATATTTTACATGACTAAGTGTTTCTGAGGTTTTGCCTATAAAAGTGTCAGGATAAATTTGTGTCTAATATTAACAAATGTAGTACTAAATTCAGATCGTTAGAGCTGGGCATGTGCAAGGGGCAAATCATGCAGCCAATATTACAGATCTTTCTGTTAGCAATTAGTACAAGATATTATATTTCCTCCAGAGTCCCCCATGCATAATAATTTCTAGCTTACTGTCACAAAAAATTCAAAGCTGCATTCAAACCAAAGAAGCTGAGGCTGAATTGAGGATGGGGAGCATTTTTGAAAAGGCCAAACCTTTAACCAGCTGTAGGTAAAGATAAATAAATTATCTACTCTGGTCAGCTAGGGGTGAAAGTATATCTTTTACATATTTACATCTTAATGGGCATATTTTTTGTTGTTATTGTTTTAAATGTACCATGTGATTTTATTTATTTTTGTTGTTTTTGTTTCCTTTTTTTTTTAAATTTTATTTTATTTTATTTGAGAACATACTGTACAGAGGGGCTACAATTACATGGGCAGGATAATGCATACATTTCTTACCAAGCATTGCAGCCTCCTCCTTAGTTTACCCTTCACCTCCCTTCCCCGCCTCCCCCCTCCCCCCACCCAATTATACCCCCCTCCCCCCCCACACCGACATTGTAAAGCTGGTTTTGACATGACATTTTGTACTTCTCATTGTTGCAACAGGTCCACCTGAATCCTTAAACAACTTGTTTGTCCCCATCTCCTCCACATGTTATACTGACATCAAATATAGTGAAAGCGGGGGTTACACTGTGGGGGAGGGACATACAAAGCAACAAAGAAATAATCTTATAAATGAGTTAGAAACACATGCATGAAAGAAACGAAAACATTAAAATACATATTTAAGGGTTCATTTTCCTAACATCACATTATCTGACCTTTTCCGCTTGACTCATACCTATACTATATATTGCAAATAAGGGAAACCATGGGACCTATGCTTCTTTGGGCCTGGCTTACTTCACTTAATATAATTTTTTCCAAGTCTTTTTAATGGGCATATTTTGAAGTGATTATTCAAGATGAATGACAATGATAGATCACTGTTTTTGGATTTTATATCTCTTTCTCTTGATCCTTTAAAGAAAAAGCTTTTAGATTACTGTACATGTTGTGTTTATTAAAATGAACTCACTTATTGTAGATGATTGGTAAATATATATGTAAAAGTTTGATTCTGACTCACCAAGAAGGTTTGCTTATACCTGTTATTTGCCATTACTACTATTATTATTATTATCATTAGGAGGAAGAGTAATAGCAGTAGTGGTGGTAGTAGTAGTAGCAGTACTAAGGTTTGGACTCAAGGCCTTACATCTGCTAGGCAAGCACACTACCACTTGAACCATACATCCATCCATTTTTGCTTTAGTGAGTTTTCAGATCAGGTCTTATACTTTTCCTGGGACCAAATCTGATTACAATCTTTCAACCTTAACCTTTCTAGTAACTGGAATGACAAACATATGCCTGGATATCTGGCTTATTTAGGGTCTCACTTTTGCTTGGCTGATTTTGAACTACAATCTTATTCCATTCTCACTTGTTTCTGGATTACAGGTGTACACCACATACGTAGCCTCTATTATATCGTTGACTGGGTAAAAGGGTATTCTGTGGGTTTTACCTGAAACTGATCAACTTGTCCATGTACCAAGTCATGAAATGTAAATATGCACACTATTAAACCAAATTATCAAAAAATGTGAAAACAAATTTTCTATGGCTTCAGGAGAATATAGCTTTTCAAATACCAAATAGAAAAGTTTGAAATTTTGAAACGACTATAACTAATAATAGTGAAATAAGAAATAGTTTTTACCTATCTAATATTCCCTACATGGATTCTGTTTAATTTTCAGGATCTTCTCGAAGGTTCACAACTCTGTGAGGCAAGAATTAGTAATATTTGCCCCACTTCTTTATTGTGCCATATTGGGGCTTGAACTCAGGGCCTGGGCCCTATCTCTTAGCATTCTTTTTTTTCATTTAAAGTTGGCATTTCACCACTTGAGCCAGAGCTCTACTTCTAGCTTTTTGGTGGTGAATTAGAGATAAGAGTCTCATGGATACTGCTGCTGGTGTTGTCTTTGAAACATGATTTTCAGTTTTCAGACTCCTGAGTAGGTAGGATTAACAGGCCTGAGCCTGGTACCAGCAATATCTCCAAGTGAGGAAAAAAAGTCACAAATCAATATGTTTACACATCTACAAATAAGGCATAAGGATTTAAAGAAAACTAGAATGTAAGGCAGTTATAAAAGTGACCATCACTAACTTAAAGAATCTAGCCTTAGTGGTGATTAGAGAAAACTGGAATTCAGCCTAAGGTAAGAAAATCTTTCATGAGAAACTAATGAGATGCTCAATGAATGCCTTTGAAAACAACCATGGTAATGTATATGGTTGAGATTTATTGAGCATCTAATACACTTAGATTCTTCACATATATGCATGCGGTGTCTTACTTCCTTTCTACAATGAAATCTGATTTAGAAAAATTAGTTAATCTAATGACACATTATACTTTCTGTAACTCCCTCATAGGTCCAGGTTACTGCATGATTTGAGGAAGCCACAGAAGAAGAGAATGTTAAATTATAAAACTTGGACCTTTACCATGTGATTCTATTTATTTATTTATTTTTTGTCAGTTGTAGGGCCTGAACTTTGGGCCTGGATACTGTCTCTCAGCTCTTCAGCTCAAGGCTAGCACTCTACCACTTGAGCGCCACTTCTGACTTTTTCGGCTTATGTGGTGCTGAGGAATGGAACCCAGGGTCTCATGCATGCAAAGCAAGTACTTTACCACGGAACCCCCTTCTCAGTCCCACCATGTGATTCTTTAAGAGAAAAAAACCTTATTATGGCCTAGCCTGAATTTAAAAACCAATGTAGGATTTAGATGCACGTCAAATAAAGTTTGAGTGAAAATAAAGGCAATAGTTACCAACTTTTATTGTTTATGACATTTTAGTTTTGCAACTCCTTAATTTATGAGAACAGCTTTTCCAATGTGGCATAGAGACCACTGAGACTGATCCTGAGTAGCTAGAAAAATTATCCACAATCACAGTGACAGTTGCTTTGTGCATGGGTAGCATGGATCAATACTAACCAAATTAATGGCAGGAAAACCAAGTATCTTTTACTAAAGAACCAAATGAACAGAAACTATAAGGAAGCTGCTTTAACAGAAACAAGAAAGTTGCATAATGCCATAATTTGAATACCTTCTTGGCTGAGGGCACTAGGAAGCTCTTCATTGAAAATTAAAACAAACAAACAAAAAAAACAACAAATTCCTGCTGAGTCAGATTAAGCTGTGTATCTTAGAAAATTAACAAGAGAGAAAAACTAACTCTTGTGTAATCAATGCTCATAATTTAAATGACTTTGTTTTTACCAATACAATCAAAATCTTGCTTTCTATAGTCAGCATCATATTCAAATGCAACATGACAAGTGTTTCTCTTACTGTGTATGTTTTCCTTTCCCTTCATCTAGTCCCTTCCAAACTAACACTGTTAGGCCTTATAAAATCCCACTGTGATCACAGATAATAAAACAGGCCTATAGATATGCAACATGCCCGGTGAATGTATTCTTCAGTCCCTGATCTAATTTACCTTGAGGATATAGCAGCATTGTTCATAGAGAACTGAGAAGGGTCAGAGTTTAGTCTTCATTTGTTCCTTATCTGCTAGAGTCGTTTCAAATCTAGTAGTAAAAACTGAGTGCTTGGAAAGAATAGCATTTTTCCAAAATGCAGAAATTATCAAGATGAGAAAGGAAGAGCACTCTTAAAGTATTCTGTGCAATATTTCTTAATTTGAAGAGGGTAAGAGGAAACATTTGTAGAATTAAGTGAAAGTCACTAAAACTGAAAGAGGGTAGCATATGAAGCACCTAGAAGTAGAATTACAAACTCTTTAGAAGAAAGGTTTGGGCAAAAAATCCTATAAAAGAAAAAAAATCTCTATATTACCCCAGGACACACCTAAACACATAGATAGCAAATGCAAATGAACACTGAAAAATTGGTGTAACTGTAAGAGGAGAATCAATATATTTATTAAAATCACAGAGGTCATTTGAAAAAAAATCCACATTTGTGACAGGAATGAGTTGTTTTCTTATGATAAATTCTATTGAAAGGGTGAACAAAGGAAAGATTATCAACAGGAAAAGAATTTGAAGTTATTGTTGATAAATAGAATTCAATTTCCCTTTAAAGTAAATCTTCATCTGGGTGCTAGTTAGCTACTCAGGAGGCTGAGCTCCCAGAATTTGCTTTGAAGCCAGCAAGGAAGAAAAATAGGTGACACACTTGTGACTAATTTAGCATTAAAAAGCCAGAGTGAAGGTGTGGCCCTACCATCAATTATTGTTATTTATCATTCTTGAAAATGGTGAACCATATCTGTATCAATAACAAAAGATTATTGATGCATATGATGAGTTACATTTAATTTCTCCATCTACTTACATGTTCATCAATTTTCATTAAAAACAGTTGAAACATAAAGAAAAATTTAAAAACTTTCTCTTCCCAAATATACCCAGTTTTAGAGTACTGATACATTTTAAAATTTATTCTTATCTTCTAAGTTCACTCATAAAGACAGAGCAGAAGCAAAAAGTATTCTAAGTAAAATGCTGTTAAGATTTGAACACATACAAAATGTTAAGTCCAAACATACTGGCATGCATAAATGTGATTAAATAGGTTAAGTAGTGAAATAAAGGGCACTGAAATAAATTTCTCTATAGAAAGCAATACCATAGTTCAATTTTTCTTCAACTTTACAAATTACATATTTTAGCTTGGAATAAGATCTAAGAATTATATTCAACTCTTGATTTCAATGTGCTTTCACTGTGGCATCCCTGAGGCCAAATGAGCTTCAAAAAGAGAGAAAAAAATAAAAAGAGCAGAAAAAAAGCAAGCAAACCACTCTCTATTTGTTGATTTGTGTGTTAAACTACTTATAAACACTTGAACAAACACGTCTTAACTGTAAAGTTAGAAAGCAACATGCCCTGGGATTTCTGTAAAACTGGGGGGGGGGGTGTCTGTTATTCAAGATTTAATGTGCCTGTCTAGCTGATTATGAATTGAGAAGAATTCTGAAAAATTTAATACACTTGGATCTTTAATCTGTCACAAAGGCAGTGCCAAGTTTAGGCAAAACTGTAAACCCCGAGATGGACAAAAATCTAAAATAAAACTTGCCTCTGAGCGCTTTGTAGTGGGTTTGCAATGAAGTGTCTAAAGCCTGCTGAGGATTTCCTCTGCTCAGCAGGATGGAGACAAAACCAGCAGGCCAGAGCAGGAGATGGGCAGACAGTGTGAGAAAGAGTGAAGGGGAAAGGTAGCTACAGAACATAGGAGGAAGTCGGTCTTCCTGACTGGAAGAAGACAGAAGTGGAAGACCGACTTGGAGAACTAATGAGGAAGTTAGTATACGTACAAACACACTCTGGGCCCTCGCGTGCATGCCAGTGCTCACAGCCATCACACTTCCTTCCTGTGGATCCAGGACGGCACGTGCAGAGGCCTGTGACCAGGTCACAGGGGACAGGCAGTGAGCCATAGGGGTCACACTCACATTCTTGGCAAGAGCCTCCAGGGCTGCTTGGACTGCCCGTGTAGCCAGGGGCACACCTGGAGGGGAACAGGGACAAAATATAGGCAGTCAGTGGCAAGTCAGATTTCTAGAACAAGTGTGTGTGTGTGTGTGTGTGTGTGTGTGTGTGTGTGTGTGTGAGAGAGAGAGAGAGAGAGAGAGAGAGAGAGAGAGAGAGAGAGAGAGAGAGAGAGAGAGAGAGAGAGAGTCATTCTAAATCAAGTAAAACTGCTATTGAGAGTCTGTAGAGGCTGGGGATATAGTTGAGTGGTAGAATACTTGGCCAACATGTCCCACATCCTGAGTTCCATCCTCAATCCATTGATCAATCAATCAGTGATCATTAAACCTGCCCCATCATAAGCCACATAGTAAATATCATACTTTGTCAAGAAGCAAAACCAAACTGAAGATGTGAAAAAGAAATTTATAAGGTTTGGTTGTAGTTGATGGAATTCAAAATTTCATACTACAGTACTTGAGCAGCAATTATTTTGAAACACCACTCTACTAAAGAGAACAGGATTACGGATGGAATTCTTTTCAAGTGGGCCAGATGCACTGCTTCATCCCAAGTGGGTTCTAATATCTGCCTTGTGGTCCACAGCATGTCCCCAGAAGTCCAGTTCATAAACTTGTCTTACTATTCTCTTCTTAAAATTAGAGATGAATAAAATTACACTTTAGTTCCTGAGCCTTCTTATACTAGTGCATTTTAGAGATCAAAATGACCTAACAAAATAATTTATTAATTTTACTAATTTTACTAATTTTACTAATTTATTAATTTTACTAATGAGGAACAAGAGGCAAGTTGAATGGCAAGAATTTGCTCATCTATTCTATGTAATTGCAGCATAATTTTATTTTCTACTACATCTTCCTTAGGTTGTATTTTTCATTATTTGTCTGAAAAACAGGTCCATGTGACTAACAGGATATTGAGAAACTAGAAAGGAAAAGTGAAAGGAAAACTAGAAAAGTGAAAAGTTCGGAAGGAAATCAGATTGGATTAACCCCACATTCAATCTATCCCCTAGCTCTCTCATGCATCCATTCATGAAAGTAGGTGCCATAATACTGGACCATAATACTGGACAATTGCTAACCACAAGACTGTAGCAAGGCCATAACTTTTGCTTTGCCTAGGAGATCCTCCATTACATACTGTTCTGGTTTACTTATTAAAAACACTTCTTCTCCATAGTTAGAGTGTCCTTGATTAGATAATAAATTATAAATATCAACATAAAGACAGCCAATATATACAACATTTATTTTACAAGTAATGAGGATGCACAGAAGTAGAGAGTTAATAGGAGGTTGGACACAAATGTTTAAAAACTACTTGGATAACATAAGATCATCTTTAGCAGTCTAGGATCATACAAATTTGCATATCTGTTTATGAAAGTTAATTTATCCTGTACTAGTTAGAAAACACAGCACACAATGAAACTATCTGTGACATTAAGTCCTTATACACCTCCATATTTGATTGTTATTTTCTTTCTAATATATAATTACAAATGTTCGATGGAAGTATTAAATAAATCGTCTTGAATTGTTTCTTAACCTTTGCAGGTGAAATAATTATATTCAAAGCAGGTTCTGATTGATTAAATCTTCAACGAGCTTATTACAGGAGTAATGAAGATAAAAGATGGGGAGGGATTTCCACTTTACAGGGACAATAAAAAGATTTAAGCAGTTTTAGACCTGAGCTGAGTTTAGGTAGGTTATAAGGTGATGTAAATGATTTAAGAAGCTCTCACATGCAGAACAAATTTATCTGGAAGGTTACAATAAAATTTTAACTAAGACCTTTGGTTCAATTTAGCTGAATAAAAGCAATTGTTCAAGGAAATATAACCTGATCATTTAAGTGTTAGAGATGATGAATGCAAAGCCATAACAACACGTGAAAACTACAAAAGCAGTTCAAACCATTTCACTTAGATAGTGTGTGATCCTCTCATCTATAGGCTTTATGAACTGTCAACTCTTATTGATTAAACATTAATGGATACTTAAAAATAGATTTCTGCAAACATTCTGCTTTAAGACAATAATCATCATCTTGGTGTGGCTTTCTAGTCTATTCTATACACATGCTTTTGTAGATAGTAGTATTTCCAATTTATAAATGTAGTTACATTATAAATCATTTTTCAAATTATTATAGATAATCCACTTGGTATATGAGATGTTTTCAATGGTTATTATATTGTTTGTAAGAGTATAAAATAAATATTAGCCTAAGCATGAATGTCCAAACATGCTGGTAAACATAAAACATATATTTTGATAATCTATAATCTAGTTATAGATTATTCATATGCATCTGCAAAACAAATGAAAACATTTTTGGATTTTATATTGAAGATTTTTTAAATTCATAATATAGATTTTAGATTCTATACTGTATGCATATATTGTGGTTTTCTATTGTATTTTGTGGTTTTTGTATTGTGAACAATTAAATGCAGTAATTTTTCCTGGCATGGAAAATGAAGGCACTGTTACCAATATATGCAAGGGCTTGATATTTTGTTTTAAAGTAACTACATAAAGATTTCTTTCTGAAAATAGATGCTACAAACTTACAGAAATTTCTTTGCAATTTTCAAAACTTAAAATCTAACTTTTTTTTACATTACTTTTTTTTATTGTGAAAATACTGTACAGAGGGGTTACAATTAGATGGGCAAGATAATGAGTACATTTCTTATCAAGCATTGTAGCCTCCTCCTTTGTTTCCCCTTCTCATCCCTTCCCATCCTCCCCCTGCCCCCCACCCAAACCTCCCCGCTCCCCCCCCCCACCAAAGTTGTAAAGTTCGTTTTTGACATAACGACTTGTACTTCTCATTGTTGCAGTGGTTCCACCTGTATCCCTATTTAAACGATTTAATTAACTCTTAATTTCATGTTATCATTGCCCGTATAATCAGTGCTGGTTATATTCCAGAAAATCCTGAACTTGGTGATAATAAAAATTATACTAGTTAACTTCTTCAAAACAGATTTATAATTCAGAAATCTTAGAACACCCCAGCAAAGGAGTAGGTAAAGCAGGACATGGAAAAGAAAGAATATAAGGAGGAGGCTACAATGCTTGATAAGAAATGTACTCATTATCTTGCCCATCTAATTGTAACCCCTCTGTACAGTATTTTCACAATAAAAAATAAATAAAAATTAAAAAAGAATATAAAAACTTCTGGACAATAAATAAAATCTCAATGTTTGTTCTGCTTTGAGGCATAGGAGATGGACTTTGGTACCACCACATTCATTAATGATTGCCTATGGGGCACCAGAGGAAAGTACGGTTAAACCCCTTTTGTTCTGCTTGGTGGCAAAAGGACTTCTATGTAAGTACATAAGGAAGGCACCATCAGTGTCCTGTTTACACCCTGCTGTCATTACATCAATACCAGTGTTATGTAGTTGAAGCACTAGCTGTTCTTTATATTATAGATGAGAAATATGGCATTCAACTTAGGTGGTAGAACTAAGTTAAGTCCATGGAACTCTAGAAAAATTTTATATAGCTATTGATCATGACAATATTATCCTATATATATCAAGTTCACAGTGAATGTTGTTCTATGCAATGCCAAGACATTGAAAGTGGTGGTGACATGTTTGGATATCTAGGACATGGGTTTTAGAAATATATATTTGGAAGATGAGAATATAACCTTACTGAATAGTCAGTCCAGAATCAGATTCCTCCAATTACCATTTATATTACACATAAGATTCAACTGAATAAGTATACACATACCTTATTAGATTTTATTATTTGTGACTACCAAAGAAGCCTTGGAATAGCATGGCTTGTCTGTCAAAGATGAGATCTAAATAGCAAGCACTTTATTGTTTGGGCAGTAACTAATGAACAATTCCTGACACCTTTTCTGAGTTGTATTTTGTGCCTGTTGGGTAGGACCATAGTACTAACAAAGGTGACAGGTGGCCAGTTAGTGCTACATTGCATTTTACACTGAGATAACATGAAAATATAGGGCCAATGTTTTTTTTTTATTGTGAGAATACCGTACAGAGGAGTTACAATTACATGGGCAAGATAATGAGTACATTTCTTATCAAGCATTGTTGCCTCCTCGTTGTTTCCCCTTCCCATCCCTTCCCATACTCCTCCCCTCCCCTCAAGGGCCAATGTTTTATCATTGCTAATGATGGATAAATCTTTGAAGCTGGTGGAATATTTCTTCTTAGCAAGTTTATATATATATATATATATATATATATATGTATATATGTTACAAACTTACTTCCATATACTGATATGTATGTCCCAACATAAATGTGATAATTATAATTTGGAATTTGTAAGAAAGTCTGAACATAATATGAAAGTCAACAAATTTCTATGAGAGCAAGAATACATCTGTAAGAATACTTTTGAAAGTGTCAAATTTAAGCTCCTAGAGAATGGAAACAATGAAATTAGTAAAATACTGAATAGTTTTCTATTGTGGTTCTTTACGGTCCAGTGTCTATGTGTGACAATGGCTGTTACCTTTCACAGTACTGGCCTTCATATCCCCGGGGACAGGCTGTGCACCGGTAGTCATCAAGGCCTTCCATGATGCATGAAGGGCTGAAGCTTGAATCAGACAAAAAAAGAAAGAAAAGAAAAAAAATAGAAAAAAAAGTCTTTTACCTTTATTTATTTATTAATTTCAGTATTCCTGTCAATCATCCAGGACTTAACTTTAGAAGGATAACAAGTATCCTATCTATAGCTATTGGTGAAGTTCTTATAATAAGGGTAAGATATCATGATAAAATACTAAGAATATGTGTCCACAAATACTGGTTAGTTATTGGAGAATTAACACACATCAGGTTAAATAAGTTAATACCTTTCAGAATTTTAATAATTAGACAAGATCCATAAAAATACTAGACACACGTTTTTGTCTGTAAATGCCTCTGGTACCACAATCAGTGACATCTTGCTTTATTCTATTCAATGCCACTTCTGGCTCTTGGAAGGTTCTTTGGTTTCACCATATTTAGTTATCAGAGTTCACTGACTTTATCTGTCTCCTGCTTCTTCATTTGTGGTACACTGCACGTCCTGAACTTTGCTGTCTGCCAAATATGAGCTTGGCTCTGGACGGGAGCACATGCTATCCCTAAGCTGGACTGTTTTCCTGCACATATCCAAATGGCTTGCCCTAGTTTCTGTCTGCACAAGCCTCATTTTTCTGGAGAGATCATTGCCCACTTTATAAAATAAATGGCACAGTTACATCACATACCTGCTAGTGTCATATGTATTTTTAAAAAGCTATGTAAGCTATGAGAAGCCAGAAATTTAGACTGTTCTGTTAGCTTATTCTCAGTGTGAAGAACCAGGCCGTGTTGGACCCATATTAAATATTTGTTGAATAAAAAAATAACATAAAATACTTTCTCTACCTTTAAGGAATTTACAATTCTGTATAAAAAATCAGATAGAGAGATACAAACATAGGACATGACACAGATGCTTTATCTTTTCTTCAGGGTGCTGAGATAGAATAGTTTCTATTAGTAAAAAGTGTTCAATTTCTGAGAGAATATTTGATTGAAATAAAGAGCATTAGTATACAAAAAGAACAAAAGATAAGCCACAACTATAAAAAAAACTGGTGGCAAGACTATGCCTGGCTCATTACTGATCTTTAAAATGGGCCATTAGAAATGGATTTGATTTCACCAGTCTCAGAGAATTTTAGAACAAGATTATCTTTTTAATGTATTTATTATAAAAAAAGAAACTCCAAACTTGCTATTATAGAGCAAGAGGTAGAAGGCATTGAACCCAAAGGGTAGTCAGATTATGTTAGGTTTCTGATGTTCTGTTACCAAAAAAAGTCTGATTTTTCTGTGTGTATGTAGCCAGTTCAACCAGTTCCAAGTTTACCACAATTGTTTTGAGACTAGATGATGGGGAATTCAACCAATCTTCTGGAAGTTGGTCAGTAATCCCATAGCTTTCCTTCCTTTATGTCTCATAGATTACAAAGTGATGTCATTAAACAGATTCCTTGGCCTCCTTCATCTTAGAATATACTTTTATATACTACAGGGAAATGCCCTTGTACTTTTCCCTATCTGGTTGTCCTATCTTTCACCTTTTAATACATTCTACCATATAAGGAACTTTGTTAGGTGGGTTCATATGTGTCATTCTTTAGGTAAGCTTAGTAGATGATGAAATCAGTAAGTGGCTTTTAACTAGATTTAAAAAAAAAACATGAGATAATGAAACTGCATAAATAGTAGGGTATATATACACACATATATATTTACGCATATACACACTCACACACATAAACACATACATATAACACATTCATATTTATTTATCTATCTGTTAGGTGGGTTTTTTTAGTATTGGTTAACAGTAAGAAACATTGCTTATAGTGGTTATAATCAATAAAGTCTTATTAGAAGTGAACTAGTTACTATAATTTGATACTTAGATACTTTCAAGATTGTTTGCATAAAATTATATGTGAATTACACAATTCAAATATGAAACACAAATGAGAGTACATTTGTTTTTATTGATTCTGCTAACCTAGTCAATATTCTTTACACTTTTTAAACTGTCAGCTCAAAACTCCATTAGTCTAATGTCTGCTTCTACTGTTGATTGTAAAACTTCGTCAGTCACCCTCCTGGTTAATTGTTAATTGCCTTCATTGAGTCTCCCTGGAGACAGCAGCCATTGGGTGCTTGTTGACTCTTGTTCTACTTTGCCTGGGTATCAGTGAGAGTACTGCGGGGTCTTGTTTGCTCTGTCTTAGCTCTTCATTTTAGTCTGGTGATCCAACAGAGGAGGTGTTGATTTGCCTTCTTTCCATGTGCTCCCTTTGAGTAACTCTAGCCTAGGAAATCTTACCTGACTTTAATTCTTTTGTTAACATATATTTTTCCTTCATCTGCTTCTTCAATTTTGAGATTTCCATTTCCTGTGGCCATTTGCATATTTCCATCCAGATATACCCCTCATATCAATTTGAAGCGATTTAAACCATAAATGACTTTTCTTTTGCAGCAGCTCCCTCCTGCTTTCCCTAGTTCGGATCATTGCTCCGTCATTTAGAGAAGCAACCTGGCTACAAACCTCAGCTTTCAACTGCTGCCTTTGCTTTCACCTCTCTCATCTAATTAGTGATCATTTGTGTAGAGTTGTATTTAACAACATTCAGCCCCTTGCTCCACTTGTGTTACTATTACTTGTCTTTAGGTTCTAATTATCTCTTTCCTTGTATAGTTCAATAGTTTTTTAAATTGGTCTCATTGCATTTCGTCTTTGTCTGGTTCAATTCATCACACCCAATTCTATCATAATAGTCTTCCCAAAAATGTGGCTTTGACCATATTAACCTCGTTTTCAAACAGTTAAAAACTTGAAGCTTCTTATTATATGGAAAATTAAATAGCAATTTCTTAGACTGGTACTCAAGGATTTTTAGCAATATGGCCTTCATTCTTCCATTCATTTTCATCAGTAATTATGAAATTCTATCTAAATTCCATTCTCCAAACTCTATTACTTACTAGCTCTTGAACATCTCTGAACTTCTAAACTTTTAGTCACATAATTTCTTACTGTCTTCATTTTTAAAAATCCTTAACCCATTATTGATGATCTAATATATATGCTACTATTGCTTTTAAAATGTGCTTGAAATTTGCAAAATTTAAAGTTTGCCTTTCAACTGTCTTAACATTTCCTTGGGTGTTTCTCTGACAAATGGCAAAATTTTCTCTTGTATCCCGTAAATTTTGTTATACTCTACCCAACAGTGAATTATTAATTAGCTATGGAGTTTTTTCACTAAGTTGCCTTACATTTTAATAAACAATGAAACACACAGTTCTCCTGTTTAAATATGGGCATCAGAGAGATTTGTGGAAGGAATATAAAAATATTATTACATTTTCCATGTCTACAATTTGGTACTTGGGTAACCAATAACATCATGTAAAATATCCTCATTGATATTCTGACTCCCCTACAAAAGATTTGTGATTCTGCCCAATGGAAAAAGGATTTTTCAGAGGAGACAATTTATACACAAATGTTTTCAGAATGTTTACAAAGCTGAAGCTGAAGACACAAAGAGAATAGGCACAGAGGAGGAGATCACTGCCTCGGAAATGCTTTGTGGATTTTTTCAATATTTCAGATAAGGTGTCTAGAATTCTGATTCTATACTCACTGTTATACTTTCATTTTATAAGCAAATTCTTAGAGGGAAAAATGACTTTACTATGTAGAGATTGAAGTCTATAAATCACTTCACAGAAAGTATAGACTTCTTTGCAAAAAGGTAAATGAATACACCTAGGGTTTTCATCAATATATAAACCAATGCAGACAGCAGCATGGAAATAAGATATTCGAGCATTCACTTTCCCTTCTGGCTGTGTTTCCATGGTACCAAGCTCAGACCATCTTAATAGCAAGTGGTTGTAATTCTGGCAGATACTTTTTTTTTTTTAAATTTGGAGCCTCACAATGAGTCACTCTGCTTTCATTGTGCTATTTGTTTAATTGTTTCCTTGTTAATTATTTCCCAATCTTACATTTAACATAGAAAATGACACAGCCACAAAATGATACAGTATGAATGCAAACAATCCTTCATAGTTGAATCTATGGCAGAACTATATACAAACACTAGACCTGTACATTTATAAAACCATGCGTACTTGTCATATAATTTGTTTTATAAATAGATCTCCTACCTTAATATTGATACATTTTAATTAATAAGTGTTATATATTTGGACAGTGATTTAAAAACACAACAGAGTATATATTTTGACTTTTGTCATGTTCATATATTGTTAAAAATTCTGTCTTAAGTTGAGAATATTTTTGCTTGCATTGACAAAGAAATAGATTGCAGATAGGCCATGTGCTAGACAGATGGCATTACTGATTGGGAAATATGGTTACACTTCTCAATCTTACTTGTTGCTGGAAGAAATCAGAGGGCAGGCACATTGCTGACAGTCACTTGGCAATCCCTTGACAATCCCATAGTAGCCAAGAGCACATTGCTCACAGAAATCTCCAGTCGTGTGATGTTGACAATTCTGCAAAGGAGAAGGGAGACAAAGATTCTTTTAAGTTCGTCAGAGTCAGCATGCAATGGATCAGAAGGCTTCTTACCTGTGAGTGTCTACCAACATGCAATGCACTTTGTCAGCTTTTTTTCTTCTTCTTTTTTTTTTTTTTTATCTTTTTTTATTGTGAAAATACTGTACAGAGGGGTTACAATTACATGGGCAAGATAATTACATTTCTTATCAAGCATTGTAGCCCTCTCCTTTGTTTCCCCTTCCCATCCCATTCTCCTCCCCCTCCCCCACCAAAGTTGTAAAGTTTCATTTTCGACATAACGACTTGTACATCTCATTGTTGCAATAGGTCCACCTGTATCCCTATTTAAACGATTTCTTTTTCACCTTCCCCTCCACAAATTATACCTACATGAAATACAGTGAAAGCAGGGGTTATACTGTGGGTGAGGGTCATTCAAAGCAACAAAGAAATAATCTTATAAATGTGTTAGAAACAATCGTATGAAAGAAAAAAATATTTGAATGCATGTCTTAGGGTTCATTTCCCTAAAGGTTTCCAAAGAAGCTTTTCATTAAAAAAACAAAACAAAACAAACAAAACAAAAAAACAAACTAATACTGTGTTTGTGTTCCTCTAGTGACCACTAGAGGGTCTGTGTTCTTTTCCTTTTATCAATTCCAATGTACATATATCTTTTACTCTAAATTGGGCATCGAATTTGAAGACTTCTCTAAAACGTATTTTGTTATCTGGCTATTTATGTTTCTTTTCTCCCAAAAGTTTAACTGTGCTATCTGTTACCAAAACCTGCAGAAATACTAGGACCTTGGTCCATGACCATCAATGGGATTCTAACCCAAATCAATGTGCACAGTACAAATATTTTAAGAGACAACAAGAGCATCAAGAATATTATTTATCTAGGTGGTCACTGGTGGCTTGTGCCTGTAATCCTAGTTGCTCCGGAGGCTGAGATCTGAGGGCTGCAGTTCTATGACAGTGAAGCAGGAAAGGGCTTGAGACTCGTATCTTCAATTAACCACCAGAAAACCAGAATTGGTGCTATGACTCAACTGACTGCTAACCTTGAGCAAAAAAGCTCAGAAATAGTAAGTAGGCCCTGAGTTCAAGCTCCACAACAAAACAGAATATCATTTATCTATTTCTTGCCCAAAATTAGTGGTTTCTACTGAAGGTCTAATCTAAAATTAGTTATATCAGTTGAATATCATGCGTATATAATAAAAGATATTAGAGATGATAGGCTTTAAGACATTCTCCTAAGGAAAGAAAAAAATTCTTAGAGGAATGTATAAATTGTTTGCAATTAAGATTCTTTTATGAGCCGGGCGCTGGTGGCTCACGCCTGTAATCCTAGCTACTCAGGAGGCTGAGATCTGAGGATCGCGGTTCAAAGCCAGCCCGGGCAGGAGAGACCGTGAGACTCCTATCTCCAATAAACCACCAGAAAACCGGAAGTGGCGCTGTAGCTCAAGTGGTAGAGCGCTCGCCTTGAGCTGAAGAGCTGAGGGACAGCGCCCAGGCCCGGAGTTCAAGCCCCATGACCGACAAAAAAACAAAACACAAAAAAAAAAAAAAAGATTCTTTTATGATAGAATTATATTTAATATAGAGCAAACATTTAAGTAATCCTTTAGGTCTTAGAAAGAGCAACCTATAAGGTATTGAAACAAGTCAGGGGAATAAAGGCAAAATGACATCTTGCCCTGTAGGAAATTACTTCCACTTAAAAAAAAACCTGAAAATGAATAAAAACTGCAATGAAACTTCAATATTGAGCAGTGTTTAGTGAAAATGTGAACAGATACTCTATGTGGTGGTATATGTCAAGAACTGATATATGTCTATAACCTTACCTACTCCAAAGGATTTAAAGGGGGATCAAGAGTTTGAGGCCAGTCAGGAAAGCAGCTGGATAGACATTGCAGCAAAACCAAGTAAACAAAAGGGCTTGGGATAGAGTGTTTGCCTGGCATGTGCAAAATCCTGGGTTAAGGGGAGGTGCTGTGCTGATTTGGGAGGTTGAGAAATAAAGGAATAGAATTCTGCATGGCATCTCAGCTTAATTTTTATATGACAAAATTTAACCTGACGGTGACTAACTATACATAAGCACAATTTAAAAAAAAAACCAGGTGTTGATGGCTCATGCCTGTAATCCTATCTACTCAGGAGGCTGAGATCAGAGGATCACAGTTCAAAGCCAGCCCTGGCAGGAAAGCCTGTGAGTCTCTTATCTCCAATAAACCACCAGAAACCTGGAAGTGGCGCTGTGGCTTAAGTGGTAGAGTGCTAGCCTTGAGCTGAAGCCCTGAGTTCAAGCCACACAACTAAAAAAAAAAAAAAAAAAAAAAAGCTGAGAAGCAAAAATGTCAGCAACCAAATACATGAAAATGGGGAGATTAACTTGTCTGGAGCCACAAAGCTGACTGCTGGTTTTGTGTTGAATTTGGATAAAATCCCATTGGCTGGGCCCTTTGATCCAGTCAATCTATGATGAAGAAAATATTTCATTTTGATCTGTCTCCTAATGGTAAAATATGTTTTGTATGGGAGGTGTAGCTTCTTACAACGAACAGTAACTGATGTCAGTTCCACCATAGATACTGCCTTGAAATTTTATTTTTCTTTAGTCTGTTTAGTCATTATTTTGAGGGTCAATCCTGCAGAGTAATCTTGACATTATCTCTATCAATTTTAGACCAGTAGACTTTTATGTTTCTGGTGCTGGGTTTGAAGATGTATTGTTTACTTGTAGACATATATTACAACGTAATGTTAAAATGGATCGGTTTTTCCAATGTGACAAATATGAATCTTGATTCTTCTAAATGACTATTTTGCCCTCAGCAGATGATCGCCTTCTATTTTCAGAGAAAAGAAAACCCACATTTTCTCCTGAGCTCAGTTTCTTTCCAAACAATTCACTATTTTATCTGCAACCTTCTCACCCTTTGACTTGATTTCTGTATGTGGAAGTTGTGTTTTGTCCTTACTCTAGAGTTATTCTCCTCTGGCTAAACTGGTTCCCTTCCTATGACTCTCCATTTTCTTCCAGCATCTTTGTTTTTTCCATTTGCTAGCATATTCCTACCTGTATTTGCATTTGGTCAGTCCTTTTTTTACCTTAAAAAAATCTATAGGCTCTCAAGAGTTTCCTTAACTTCCTTACTAACTTTGATATACCTTAATATAAGCACTGTTTACATATATAGCACTGTTTACATATATCATCTCCCCTCTGAACCCCTTAAACAGGCTGGTGATCTCACCATAAAAACATAATCCCAGCTTCATTCTAATGCTTTTCTTGCCAAACTGAACTTCACTGTCCATAAGAGAGTCTATCCTATGAAGATCCTATGAGAATCTACAATGGCTGATATTTCTATGCTTTCTTTGAAATCTTCTCCTGCGATATGGTTTCCTTAATAGCCTAGGTTGTCAATATTTCTTCTATGACTACTCATCCTTATTTTCCACTGTCTCTTTAGGAAGATTAGTTTCCTAGATTCTAACTTATCTCTTGCCTTTCTTTTTTCCTCCATATATATCCAACTGGCTAAATCTATTCATTACCAAGTTCTAGCACCAAGCTATTTATACCCCAGTTCTCCAGACTTTCTCTGCAACTCCTTCTGAGATAGTTTTCATTGTGCAATACAAACATCCATTAAGCTCGTCTTTTAATCTGGGAATCAATGTCATGTACTCAGTTTCCCAGGTTTGCAACTTAGAGGTTTTTACTTCATATATCTATTCTTCTACTCTCCTACAATTATATTGCTCATTGTTTCTTGATATCTTTTTTGTTGCATGTTTTCTTTTTCTTTTTGCCAAAGATCCTTTCCCCAAGTGTTCCTATCCAGCGATTTCTCCACTGTAGTGCCAGAGTGATCACATGTAGAATACACCAAACCACTCTCTTCTCTTGTTGAAAGCCTACTCTGGGTTCCTATTGCCCTTAGAATGATTTAAAAACTTTAGCATGGCAAGAACTCCTGAACATCTGGCTCCTACTTCTCTTCCTTCCTTAACTTTTCTAGCCCTTGCACACTTTATAAAATCTCATATTCTATAATGCTTTTTCTCCTATTCCTCCCTAGCTGGTTCATTTCAGATTTTGTTTTAAATGTCATTTTTTCCTTGACACAAATATTCCCTCATGTCCTAAAATCTAGCTTAACTGCTCCATCTAGCATCACGGTGAATGAAACAGGATCGTCATCCAATGACTATTTTGAATGAATGAACTAGCCCCTGTTCGGGGCAATAAAGATATCATTGTGCAGGGTTTTTTTTTAAACCAAAAACAAAGGCCAAGTTTCAAGCCTAGGAACTACAGAAAAGCAGACATCAGAATCACTTTACATATTCCAAGACCACTGTGATTTGTTACATTTTCATACTGATTAAAAACCTATAATCCTCTCTTGTTCAGCTAACTAAATAAAATAGACACTTAGGGAATAAAATAGCCCATTTGTATTTATCAGTAACATTTTGGGAGAAAATGGCTCTAAGATAAAGTAATTATCTATGAATTCAGTCTCAAATCATTCAGCAAGCAGTTAAACAATAAGTGTTAACTAGGGACTGTTTAAACAACGGATTTATAGGTATAGGGATTAGCAAGTGCCATAAACAAAACAAAACAAAATGGAAAAAAGAACAAGACAAGAACTTCAATAACAACTGTCAGAAATCTGCTTTGGTAATAAAAATTATTATATAATAAATTATTTTCTATATTTAATAAATTATTTTTGATACATAATAAAACGTTAATAACTAAAATACTACAATATAATGATAATTACTAAAAATATAGAGATTCAAAGGTATAGTTTCAATTTTTTTTTTTGCGTGTGTCAGTTGTGGGGTTTGAACTCTGGGCCTGGGCATTGTTCCTGAGCAAATCAGCTCAAGGCTAGCACTACTACTTGAGCCACAGTGCCACATTTGGTTTTCTGGTGGTTAATTGGAGATAAGAGTTTCATGGACTTTCCTGCCCGGGCTGGCTTTCAACAGTGATCCTCAGATCTCAACCTCCTGAGTAGCTACAATTACAGGAGTAAGCAACTGGCGCCGCGCTCTCAGTTTTCTTATACTTGTAACTTTATGTTATTTCTTCATAGAAGAAGCAAATATTCTTACCTTCTCTGTACAGCTATTCTTTCACAGGATTGCTGACATACTATACTGGGTTAAGTAAATCCTGGGTAAGGACCTGATACAACATGTAAATCATGAACATACTTTGAAAACTGTGTTTTGTTCTTTTGGTGTCTGTACTGAGGCTTGAACTCAGAGCTTGCATCCTTAAACTTTTGTCCTGAGGGCTAATGCTCTACCACTTGTGTCACAGTTCCACTTCTGACTTTTTGGTGGTCAAATGGAAATAAGAGTCTCATGGACGTTCCTGCTTAGGCTGGCTTAGAACCACAATCTTGACACATCAATCTTCTGAATATCTAGGATTACAAGTATGAGCCACAAGCCAGCCACTATGGAAACTTTTTGCATAGCCCTATTAAAGGATTATATTCATGATATTTTCAGTTGTATAGAAATTAGCCTTTAGAACAATTTTTTTCTATCGTGGAGGCCTAATAAGAAGTTTATTATCCCAAGTGATATGTATTAGTATCTTTTCAATATAGAACATTTGAGACGTCTAAGGATCTAATATTATGCTATCTTAGACCTAAGGTGAGAAGTCACTTAGCCTAGTCTTACTTTATAGGGATTTCTTCTACATTTTCTCGCAGATATTATTAAATGCATGAATTTTTATGAGGCAGACCTTCCATTACTGTAAATTATAAAACTTTTCCTTACACCATCAGAAATTTTTTGTTTCAGGCTAATTTGAAGTTAGTGATCCAAGCTCTGCCTTCTGAAGCTATACAGATTAAGACTAATTCCAATTTCCCTGGAAAATTCTCAAATAGCTTAGAATAGTATTATTTCTTAAATCTCTCTTTTCAAGCTAAACTTCTAACAATCCAAGTGATTTACAACTTCCTTTAAAATATAGAAGATGATGCAAACATACTGAACATATATCCTTCCTCTATTTGGAGCTTGTACAGATTCTTAAGCCCTTGTGAATCTACAATCCAGGAAGAACACTTGAATACCACATGAATTACTGTGTGCCACTTTCTTTTCTCTTTGCTTTAACCTCTAGAGAATGAGCTGCTAGAGAGCAAGGCCCAGGAAGACCACACCTTTATATCTCAGCATCTGTAACAAAACTGGAATATTGGAAATACTTATTAACAAAGCCTTAAGAATAAATGGACAAATAGGCTAATTTCAAACATTTTCTATTAATTTCATAGCATTAACTATGGGCCATATTTCTTCTTGTCAGGATCTTTTTGCACTATCCAATGCATTAGGTTACATCTCCTGCTTTACATAATTTGAACATTTGATAGATCTTATCCAAATCACTGATAAATATTTTGAATCTTTACAACATTATCAAACAATCAGTTGTCTCTAATTGTTCGAGACATCTGTAGGGCTTTTCTGGGCCACATTTTAAAGATTTGTTATTAGAATATACTTAGTTGTACAGGGAGAAGTTCATTTTGACCTTACATACACATAATGTAACATAATCAAACTTACCCTTCCATGTCTTTCCCATCCCTTCTGGACCTTTCTTAAAACAATTTCCAACAGGTTGCATTGTTCTATTTTCATATAAGCATATAACATATTTGACCATAATCATCCTCATTGATCCTCTCCATTGGCCTTCCCACTCCCCCTGTGACTGTCCCTGGATTCACTGTTTTACTTTCCTATGATTCATTTTTTCAAGTTTGTAACAAAAAAGGGGGTTGTATAAAGTGGTTTCACCATAGTAATTCATGAATATATATTATAATTTAGCAAGATTAATGCTATCTATTGTGCTCTTTTTCAGGCCACTTTTTAAAGCAATTTTTTATGCCCCTTAATCTATCAGTTGGTTAATATCTGGCCTATCTTTTCAGCCTTCTTAGGAAAACATTAAACATTTAATCACCTGCCTGTCTAAACAGATCATAGTTAGAATTATGAATGTGATCTTATTGTTCTTCTTTTTTATTGTAAAGATACTATACAGAGGGTTACAGTTACATGAGTGAGGTAATGAGTACACTTCCTCTTGAACATTGTGATCTTATTGTTCTTAAGAAAATAATTTAATTTTATCTACACCTTAAATAATTTAATTTAATTTTATCTACATCTTAAATGTCTTATAAAATTGATGAGAAAATCTATATGTAACAACCTTCCCTGGTTATTGTATATACATAGGGTTCAATACATGTAGATGTTTTTATTCTGGGTGAATTTGAGATATATTATATTCTATGAGGAACTTGATACTTATTGAAAGTCAGAAAACAGAGCTCAGATGTGTGTGTGTGTGTGTGTGTGTGTGTGTGTGTGTGTGTGTGTGTGTGTGTGTGTGTGTGTGTGTGTAGTAAACCTGGCAATTGCTTTGATAGGTATTTTGAAAGAATCTACTCTTATTCCTAATAGCACATTTTTCTTTTTCTGCAATTGATAGACATCATATCAATAAACCACCTTAAGATTCATTGGTGATCAAAATCAATCCATTTCCCACATTGATTTTTACTTTTAAAAAATCTGGAAAGACATTTTGGTGGTTTATCCTACAATAAATTTCATATTTTCAAGACTTTGCAAATGTTTTTCATATGTAGCCCTTGATTTGCTTTGCAGATTCTATTCACACTCTAGGATACCTGGGCCTTCAAAATTGAACACATTTAATCAACTAAGTGAGCACTGGCTTCTTCTTGTCACTATGGTGGGGGTGTTCTGTAGTAGATTTAAGATCTAATACATTTTGGTCAAGGATCTTGGTGACTTAAATTTTCTCAGTGTTAGATTTTCAAGGATGTTACAACATGTAAAATTGCAATGAAGATTAAATAGCTCCTATTTAGGCCAGGTGTTAAAACACATTAAAGAAGGTGTATAATGTACTTTAAACATATTAGATTCCAGGTAAAAATATAACTACTGAAGAGAAAGCTAATAGTTTAATACTGATGTTATAATAATGTTTAAACAATGGAATAAGTAAGCTATGGAGGGATCTTTTTCTTTAAACTAAGAATTATGACAGAGTGAAATAAAACTTTTGGGGTGTTGTGTATAGCACCAGGGCTTTAACCTGGGGCCTCATACTTACTCAGCCAAACTGGCATTTTAACACTTGAGCCATACCTTGGCCCAGTTTTTTTTTCTGATTAATTGAAGATCAAGTCTTGATGACTTTTGTGTTCCAGATGGCTATGAAGTGAGATCCTTGAGCCTTCAGAATAGCTAGGATTACAGGCATGAGCCACCACAACCCAGCTAATTGCAATAATACTTTTGATATGAATTTTTTCTCTATGCCAGCCAGTCCAGGGGTTTGAACTGAGGGTGTAGGTAGTGTCATTGAGCTGTTTTCCTTAAGGCTAGCACTGTAACACTTTGTGCCACAGCTCTATTTCCAGCTTTTTGGTAATTAATTGAAGATAAGAGTCTCATGGGCTTTTTTTTTTGTCCCTGCTGGCTTTAACTGTAATCTTTAGGTCTTAGCCTCTTGAGAAGCTAGGACTAGAGACGTAAGCCACTGGAACCTCTCCTTATAATATGATTTTTAAAAGTTATTTGAGCCAGCTGATGGTTCAATATCACATGAAAAATAGGGGAAATAATATCAAACCAAGGATTTAATGATCATTAAATGATCCATCTCTCCATCCTTCTACCCATCCAACTATTAATCCAACTCAAGTTGTGTCATTCCTTCTGTACATATTTGTACTATCCAGTGTGGATTCAGTTATCTTTCCCTCATCTCTTTGTTGAGCCATAGGTTTAATCTTCCACTTTTGATTAAAAGTTTTCAAGGGGCAATAGTATCTGGATTTTTGGTAGTTAATTGGTGGTAAGAGACTCATGGACTTTCCTTCCTGGGCTGGCTTTGAACCATAGTCCTTAGATCTCAGCCTTCTGAGTAGCTAGGATCATAGGCATGAGATACCAGTGCCAGTCACCTTGTTTTTATATTAAGCCTATTCACTGTATAAATAAATACTAATATTTTTATGATTTGATAATAAGGAACCTCAGATGCCACTGAAAATAAAGCCAGGATTTGAGTCAAGGCAGTTTGAATGGAGAGTCCCTGCTTTCCAATGTACCATGATAGAGGACATCAAAGTATTTAATGGGTGTGACATTTATTTGGAGTCCAGATTCCACATAGAAGAGGAATAAGTATGCTTCTGTCTTCTCGCATACAGTATTGGGAATTAAAATAGCTATTTTCTATTTGCCTCACGAGTCTGTTTCAAAGATAAATAAAGTTGTCTAAATTCAAAAGTTGTGTGTTCCCTGAAGGAAAATATAAAAATTCAGAGCATAACAATTTAAACTAGCTGTGTATGTTTGATGGAAGCATTTATGTATTTTTTAATTCATCTAGGGATTCTTCAGAAAATAGACCTAAATTGAAGATTCCTACAGAACAAAAATAACCTTACTAGCCAGGATAGAAGGCAATGACATTTATCCTAATAATGCAATTAAACTGCATCTTTTACTGAATTCATCTAAATTAAGTGCATGAAGCAAGCATCATGTTAGTGAAACTCCATAATATATTAATTATAACTTAAGAATGTATAAGTTAACCCTTCCCAAAATTATCTAGTTTTATAGACAACATATAGTAAAAAAATATGATGCTAAAACTAAAGATTAATTACTTCAGGAATTCAAGGATAGTTAAAAACTATAGATGATTATTGACTAATTGTACCTTCTATCCCATGCCTCCTCTACAGGTGAGTATATGATATATTTCAAGACCTTATCCCAACTGCATATATGTCTAAGAAGCCAGAAATAGAAAGATGCTTCCTTCATATGACAAGAAATATTTTTCTTAAAACACCTCCAATTATACTTTTATGGTAGAAAACTTGAGACATTAATATTTAAATCAGAAATTAAATCAGAACTGATTATGCTTTTATTTAACAGTTCCTAAAAGACTGAATCAATGAAAAATATGAAGTTATTATAACTGCCAAGAAGCAACACAATTGTGATTTTTGAAAGCAATACTACTGTAACTATCAAAATAATAGCGGCTCCTAGCTGTTCAGGATGCTGAGAGTTAGAGGATTACAATTTGAGGTCAGTGTTGGTAAAAAGATTTGCTAAACTCCATCTTCAAAATAACAAACAAAACATAGCCATAAGGGTCTGGGAAGGTGGCACTGTGGCTCAAGTGGTAGAGTGCTAACTTGAGCTGAAGAGCTGAGAGACATTGCCCAGGCCCAGAGGGACAGTGCCCAGGCCCAGAGTTCAGGCCCTACAACTGACAAAACAAACAAACAAACAAAAACAGCCAGGAGTCATTGGTTCATGCCTGTAATCCTAACTCTTCAGAAGGCTGGGATCATAGGATTGCAGTTCAAAGCCAGCCTGGACAGGAAAGTGTATGAGTTGTGAGAGTCTTATCTCCAATTAAGCACCAAAAAGTCAGAAGCAGTGCTGTGGCACAAAGTAGTAGAGTGCTAGCCTTGAGCAAAAAAGCCAGTGCCCAGGCCCTGAGTTCATACCCAGGACCAGCACCATAAAAGCAGGACTGGAGGCGTGGCACTATCAAGCAGCAGCCCTGAGTTCAAGTTCCATAAAAAATAAAAAAGAACTGAAACAATCAATCAAAAACTTATGGAACAAAAACAAAATTGGCTGCATTTCAAACACACATTCCGAATAGCTGACTTAAGTGATGGTCAGTTAATAATTGCAGTGTTTGGACAAAAAGACATGTTAACTATTAAAATAAGAATATGACATGTGGGGCTGGGAAGGTGGCTCAGTGGTAGAGCACTTGCCTTGCAATGCATGAGGCCCTGGGTTCGATTCCTCAGCACCACATAAGCAAAAAAAAAAAGAATATGACATGTAATTTTAATATATGCTATATATTTTCTATATAGCTGATGTTAAGCCATCTTTTCTGCAAGCTGCAAAATATTGGAATGGAGAAGGGTATCACATTACCAAGCTGAGGGAAGATAACTGTATGGTATAATATATATGTATATATATATATATGTATATATATAAACTCTTTTCAAGTAGATTTAATAACTTTGATAAAAATGTAGTAAAAATAGGGCACAGATGTAGAAAGAGGGCATGTGTGGCATGTTGCTTCTTATGAAAGAATCAACAACTGGGAGTGAGGTTGGGAAGAGGTGGGAGGAGAGTTTAGGCCTGCAGAAGGAGAAGGTATGAAATGGTCATCCAAGAATGGATCAGAGGCTAGTGCCAGAATGGCAGAGCACCACACAATGTCCACTTTAAGAAGTGATCATGTGTATAAGGTGAGGATAGATGGCTTCATCTATTTTTCTATAACCATATTGGGGTTCAGAAGGAACATGTAGGAAGGAAATGGAAGAGTGAGGTTTAACCAGTGTAAACTTCAACCAGGAGTAAACTACATAATGATGAATGTGGGGGAGAAAGCAGGTAGAATGGGCAGATAGGTGGGGAAGTGTGACCAGAGGCAGGCAGGGAGGTGTGGGCTCACCATATCTGAGGAGTGGAAACAGTGATGGACATTGTTTCCATTGTTGAGGGACAGGGGACTGCAAAAGGAAAGCCAGGTTTCTACTGGACAAAGGTGAAGAACAAGGATCAGGTGATGAGAGGCAGGCGATGGAGTTAGCAAAGACTTCCAGAGCTGTGGGAATGAAGGTGCCAGGGACATAGGGAGGAAACCTGTTCTTATGGTAACTAACTTTAAAAGGCAGAAGAAAAGAGAATCCTGAATGTTCTCAAGCAATATCGTGGTGGTGAAGTTCTGGGTGTTAGCAGAAATATGGTTTAAAAATTAAAGGCTACCTTAATTCCTTGGGAACCAGGTAAATTACAGGACACCCAATGGAAAATTTTCGAGAATAACAATAAGGTATGATCATGACAGGAAATACAAAAGGCAGAACAAATAACTGCTGCCAAGCTATTAGATATCTTATTTTTCAATGTATGTATAAAATTAGAAAATACCTACAATATTGCATTTTATATTAGCTTGAATTTGGGGTGATTTTTTTTACTTAATTCCTTCCCCCCCCCTTGTGCTAGAGATCAAACCCCAGGCCTCATGCAAGATCGGCTGGCCCTCTGCCACAGAGTTATACACCCATCTCTCTCAGTATATTTTAATTTTTAATAGCTTCTACTTTCTTTTTATAAAGAGCTATATATTGTTTGTGGTTAGAAAAGAAAACCTTATGTAATATTTAAACAGTTATATCATCCCATGCTATTGAAATATGTTACTGTATCTCCATTTCTTGACACGAGTAATAGATTTTTCCAGTTACAAGTTTCTCATTACTTTCAAAGTGAAGACGCTGGCATTTCTTTCCTTGCCTGGTTGACATTAAACACAGAGTTGTATTATGTGCATAGACCTTGCCCAAGAAAGCCTCAGGTGCCTACCTGGCAGATGGATGTTTCAGGGTCACACAGGCTGCTGTGCCCATGACACTGACATGGAACACAGGTACCCAGAGTTGGACCAGGGGTACGGCCACCTGCTTCAGAACGCAGTCGATAGAATCCTGGCAGGCATGTCTGGAAGGGAAAGGAAGTCAATGAGAACAGCCAAACTGTAGATCTTGTTTCAGTAACACTGAGGTTCTGATACAATGTATGACGTTTGTATGCATGTATATGTGTATATGTATGTATATATGCCTGTATGTGTGTGTGTGCCAGGCACTTAGTCGTGCATGCAAGGAACATCTGTGTAATCATATTTCAGTAAAGCAAACCTTTCATTTGCATCTACAGCTTTTATCCTGAAAAAAAAAGCTTTATATAGACTTTTTTCCCCATTGAGGAAGGTTTATTTTTAACTAACATTGTCATATGGACCAAAGTCTGAATTCCAATGTGCTTGACAGCCTAAAATCTGCTTCTACTGTATTTGATGGAGAAATAACAAATGTCCAATGAAATTCAGCAAAACAAAATTAAGTAAATAAAAATGTCTTGGATACATTATTTATATCCATGCAATTTAATGACTATAAATGGAAGAAATTCAAAAGCATATCTTGGAACTTACTGGGCCACAATAAAATTTACATTTCCCTGATATCTTATTTTTTTAATTTTGCAATAAAAATCTGATAACCCACAGAAAATTGCTAGTGAAGCTGACATGTGAAATCAAGACTTTCATCTTTATTCAGTTTTTTTTTAAAAATTTTCTACTGCTGTCTGGAAAGAAGGCCACATCTCTGGAGAGGACTGTCTAGGGTTTCATGTTGATTCCTTCATATCTATCAGAATTTGGTTGGTTTCTGATCAGGGGGTAGAATCAGAATACCCACTGAAGATTTTCAAAGACTATTTCACAATCTGTCTAAGTAGAATTTTTTTGACTTAGAAATATTTATCCTATCGGTGAAAGAAAAAATGATGACCACTTAGTAGGAATAATCTCTTTGTGATAGCAAGTTCCTTGTGCCCCTACATTCTTTGGTTCTGCCCTGAGTTATCCAGATTGGAATCTATAAAAGTTCCCCGGAAAGAGGAAATCATCAATACTGGTATTCTCCCCTGCTTACTTTGATTTGTTTAATGTGTACTTCAATTAAGCACTTAATTAAGACTCTCTGCTTTTATCAGCCTGTAAGAAATTTTAATGAGCTTTAATAATGTCCCAGCTTCAAGCAAAAATAGAATAATATTCATAGTACTTTTTCATCTCATTTGTCTCATGCTGTACATAAATCATATATTTTAAAATATTCATATTATTTAAAATCACTTTTTACCACTTTTATCACCTTTACCACATTGTTTCTTTCTGTGTGTGTGTCTTGTGTCAGGGGAGGAGAGGATGGGGTTGGTAAACATTAAACAAATTTTGATAGAAAGTTTAAACCAAGCTTTAGAAGAATAACATGAACAGATATTCTCCATTGAGAAACTGTATTCAGTTAAATGTCATCAACGGAAATGTGCAGCGGAACACCAAGATGATCCCCACTGATATGCACAAGTTTTTCATATTGCTGTGGCTCTTTCCTAGGCATCCTGAAAGCACTACATAGTCAATTGTATTGATGTCCACTCCCTGGACTATGAGTTCTACTGTACTGAGCTCTGTATGGAATCTGATAGAGGTCTTTTGTATCTTTGGATCTTAAACATACTGATGATTGGCTCCACCTCTAGAGAATCAAATTGAATTGGTAGAGACTGTGTATGTAGGGTTTGTTTTAAGATTACCAGAGGGCTCTAAAGCAGTCAGGACCAAGCCACATGAGAATATTGCTCATCTGCCATGAATGCATGCTTTTTAAAAGGACTTACACAGAGCTGGGAGAGAGGAGAATTTCCTTTGAAAGTTAGCAAGAACAAAAAGGTACAGAGAACCTATGCCAAAGTTCAAGCTAGGCATGATAGTGAATGTCTAATGTACAGGGTGCAGAGGTAGTCAGATTATGCTCATAGACCATCCTTGAGCAAAAGAATGTGTCATTATATGAAAAATAACAAACAAAGTAGGGGCATGGCTCAAGTAGTAAAGTGCCTACTTAGCAGGCATGAGGCTGTGAGTTCAAATCTCATACAATAAAAAAATAGTAAATAAATAGGCATTTCGACTCTGGCATTGTAACCTAATAGGCAGATAGACTAGCTTACATACTTTCTGAAGTTTCTAATGTTTTAGATTAATATTTTTTTCTGAAGGATTACATGTCTAATAATTCGTTTTTCTGTATTGTGAAATAGTCTTTCGAAGTATTTTAAAATACAAGTGGATGCTTACTCCTTTTCATCATTTACTCCCCCAATAACTTTTATATTTATGCTTTTTATTCTTGTTCAGGTATTTTTCAGCTGGAGATATTTCCTTTCTCTATGAACCAGTGAAAAATTCAAAATAATTATGTTTAATTGGAATTATAAAGAGCTACTTCAAAAAGTCTCATCTAAAGTTTGTTTTGGAACACAAAGAAAATTAAAGAAAAACAAAGGAACTTATTTTTTTCAGTTCATTTTAACTGCTTTGTTTTCAATTTCAGACTTTTCCAAAGTTCTCATCCCATGTCCTAAATTATGCATAACTCAATTTTCTCCTGTTCCACTTCTATCTTTTCTTTCACAGCATGATGTCTCTTCAAAATAGTGAAATCAAATTTGTACAAAATTGTGGAAGCATGATGAGAATCAAACAAAAGAGTAAGAGATCCAGCAAGTCCCAAAGTTTCACAACATTCCTTTCTTCTCTCAGAGTCAACAACAAAAACAGCCCGTTGTGCAAGAGCCAGTAAAAACACTGTCTTGTATCCTTGTCTGGATTTTGCAATCAGTCAAAGTTGACTTTAGTCCTGTTCAATTTACTATTTATGATGTGTGTAGGTTTTGGAGACTGCCTCAGTTTCTTCACCTGGAACAGAAGTTTGTATACCACAATGCGTGAGTGTAAGCTTATCTACAGTTTGGAAACAGACTTACTTGGATTTAAGTTGCAGTTTTAATGCTGCCTAGTGATCATGGCAAATCCCTTAGCCATCTGGACTTCAAAGACTGAAGATCATAAATCATAAGTGATGATAGTAGAAAATGTGAGCTTGTAGAGGAAGCAGTAAGCACTCAATAAGCAAGTTATGTTTTGATATAGGATTATTGTGATGCTTTAATGATATACTTAACGTTGGATATAAAATAGGTCAATACATTTGCTTCCTTCCCAGATAAAGTTTGTGTATAGTTGCTGAGGGTAGAGTAAAAATGAAAGCAATTGTGATTGTTGTTCCAGTCTATTGGGAAAATTACAATATATGCCTCATCATAGCACATTTCTTTTTTTGGAGGGGGTCTGGTCATGGGGCTTGAACTCTGGGCCTGGGCACTGTCCCTCAGCTCTTCAGTTCAAGGCTAGCGCTCTACCACTTGAGCCACAGTGCCACTTCCGGCTTTTTTCTTTTTTGCTTATGTAGTGCTGAGGAATGGAACCCAGGGCGCTCTACCACTGAGCCACCTTCCCAGCCCAACATAGCACATTTCTTATGTTTGTGTGCATAGCCATATGATGAAGGTAGTTTTGGTCACCACTAGACAACCTATACAAGGGTGGTCTTATAAGATTATAGTGCTTAGTAGTATAGTATCATAGCTGCTTTGCTATGTATAATCTGTGTTTGCACATGATAAATTGTTCAGTGACAATTCTCAAAATGTGTTTTCATCCTTATGTATCACATGACTGCACATGGAAACAGAGTCTTAAATCTACAAGTAAGGAGACAAATTTGTTTTAGATTTTATACTTGATACTATGGATAAATCGGGGACTTAAAAGTAGTTTGCTATTTAAGAATCTGACTGGCAACCCCCAAAATACCAGCTGTTCAATTGTGAGTTAGGTGCTCCATTAAATATGGGAAGTAGGGTTATTTGTTTGAAATTATTAAAGCATAACCTAGAGATAATTGGTGCATTTTTGATTTCCACAGAAATTGTGGTTGTTATTTTTTTTGAACATTGTTTGTTATCTTTTTATTTGTATTTGGAAAGCTTAATGACTTTTTTTTTTGTCGGTCGTGGTGCCTGAACTCTGGGCCTGGGTGTTGTCCCTCAGCTCTTCAGGTCAAGGCTAGCACTCTACCACTTATGTGGTGCTGAGGAATTGAACCCAGGACCTTATGCATGCAAGGCAACACTCTACCACTGAGCCACCTTCCCAGCCCTGCAGTTGTTATTTTCTATTCTATAAATACAAAGGGTATCTGCAGACAAAAAACAGTGTTTGTGTTAGTTTAGGCAATGCTCAAACAAAAGGTGATGATGGAAAGATGATGTACTATCAACTCAGTGGCTCTGAGAACAACAAATCTCTTGCAGAAATTGTATCCATTTTTTTACTTCTAGAAGTAATGATGTCTCTACTTCAGATAATAAATTGCAATAATTTAAATATTTTGAGAACCTAGAATTTTTAATGAAGAAAATTCCAGTACAGTAATATTAAAGGACACAGTAAAGGCTAATTATCTTTTTAGTTGGTTGTATTATTAGTGGCAATCAATTCTTTTTTTTCTCTCCAGAACTATATTTTGGGAAAAACCCATAAAATGAATAACTATGAAGGCAGATGTCTCTAGAATACCATAGATTTATCCAAAACATTCTAAAGAAATTGCTTTGTATTCAGGACCCAAAACATATGTAACTGAAATGGGATGTGTTATTTCACAACTGTCCTTAACTTTCACTTTGATGATTAGATTTTATGCCTGGGTAATTACACTTTAGAATCAACATGAATTCTAAATAAAATATTTAACAAGCTGGGTGTCTGTAGCTCACACCTGTAATCCAAGCTACTCAGGAGGCTCAGATCTGAGGATTGTGGTTCAAAGCCAGCCCCAGCAGGAAAGTACTTGGGACTCTTATCTTCAATAAACCACCAGAAAACTGGAAGTGGCACTGTGGCTCAAGTGGTAGAGCACGCCTTGAGCTGAAGAGCTGAGGGATAGCAACCAGATCCAGAGTTCAAGCCCCATGACTGACCCCCCCCCCCCAAATGTATAACAGCTTAGAGGCAACAGATAGTGGGGAATACATCAGGTACCTCATTATGAGAGATAAGCCTTTATCTCCATAATTTCTCTGCTAAGTATTCCTGTAATTGTTATCTGTATATAAGAATATAATTGAAATTCACAGGACTAGGCAAAGGCACAAAATATATGTGGATATTTGTACATATTACTCATTTTTCTCAATTTCTATCATTTATCATTTGCATTATTTGTGCTAATTTATATTCTTATGTGATGGAAAATTACTGAAATTAATGAAGAAGCATGATTTAGAGTATACTATTTGAAAAGTATTTGTAATATTTAAAATCTGCAGTAGAAGATGTATTGCATTAAAATAATATTTTACACTCTACCAATGTTTTTGGTTGATAAGAGAACAATATTATTTTAAGTAAATTCAGAAAAAACAGAGCTGTAATAATTTTCCACATAGCTAAAGGTCCCCCTTGACTCATAGCTGAGTATCTTTTACATTAAAATAAAATTGCAGAGTCAGAGAATTTCAGAACTTCAAAAGCCAACCTGTCATTTTATAGTCTGAATACCTATATAATAACCAAAACTATAGCAAATATGAGAAGTGACCAAGACTACACAGCTGACCAACATAAAGCCACAGACTCCTTTGAATAAATGCAACTTTATCTCTTGACTAAATAAATTTCAGACAAGATCGGGAGCGTTCAGGGTGGTATGGCCGTAGACTTGACTAGATAAATTTCAAATTCTCTCTGTCCTCTAGCTTTTCATTTTCCACGCTTACTGGAAACAGTGCATTTGCATATATTCACCATCTCACGTTTGATCTCCAATCTGTGTAAATATGCATATATGGAAGGGTTGTATATAACATGTTAGAAAGGTGATAGACAATCAGACAGCCAGAAAGCCACACACATGCATACACACAGAGATAGATTAGTGGTATGTGTGCCAATGTATTTAATAATGAGGTGAATAATTTATTAAATCAAAGTGGACATATTCAAATGAGCATTGACCTCAGAACACTAACAAAAATGCTTTACAATCCTTTCAAGGGTGCTTCACAAGTTACTGGCATTACCCTCTGAAACTGTCCGCTGAACAATGAGAAATCCATATGATGGTAACCAAGCTTCATGCACTTCAAGTTTACACTCAAATTAAACACTATGATGTGTTTGTAGGTCAAAGACCTGAGGTTCAGCAACAAGTAAAAGCAAGGGTTCTGTCCGAGCAGTGGAGTTAGGTAGGATTTACTGAGGCCACATTCTTTTTATTGTGCTACCTGCCCCTCTTAGGACAGAAGCATTGTATACAATGTTTTTAAGTTGTACTCTGAGTTTGAACTAGTGCCATTATCGACCTTACAGGCCCAGGCTTAACAAAAACCTCCCAAAGTTTATTTATAAGAGAAAAATGCATAATCTTATTTATAAATAAGTTAATCCATGTACAGGTAGCTAGTTAAAATTGGTAATCATATTAACCTGACTACTCACATCAACTACCTGCCAGGCACCATGGTGAGTGCTCAAAGTCACAGGACATTCAGTCTGTAAGATGCTTAGGCTAGAGGGGTTACTGATCTGCCATGGGTATCAACCACTGTATCTAATGAGAACTAATCTGGGAGTCTCAGGATATAACATGTCCTGGAATCCCTTATATCAGGAGTCTGAGTCCAGGCTGCAGCAGTTCAAAGATGGCAACAGCTACTCAGGGATTTGGGTGTTTACTATCCACAGCTTACACCTGTACCAAGCAAGTCTCATCTCTTGTGTATAGTGAAACTGAGTTTCAGACCCAGGGCAGTTAGTCATCCATTCTACCTTCCGTTGTTACCTTGTTCCTTGTTTTGCTTATTATTATCTTTAGGGACTTGTACAAAGTAGTTGAAATTTAACAAAGCAAGTTTATGAATACCACATGTCTTGTTCCTTTTAATGGTTAGGATTTGTAGAAATTAAATTACTTGCCTGAAGATGAAGATCTGGAAATTCACAAGTTTTGAAAGCACTCCAAATCTTTCCCCCCAAATATTTTAAAAATAAAAGCAATTCTTAAAAAATAATGGCTGAATAACAGTAGCATTGTTGGAATAAATTTATGTCCTGAGAAGTTTGTGTTGATGGGAAGGGCCTACTCCTTACTGCATAAGTTTCTTTTTAATTTTTTCTGTTCTAAATAAAACATTTTCAAAATTCAATATAATCGTACTATCTCATAACCACTGCAGTTTAAATGCTTCTAACTGTTTAACTGATCAGAAATGGCACCAAGAAAATAGATCAGTTATCAGAAATGGGACCTTGGAAGACATTATTTCCTTGACTGCTCATGTTTTCCAAACTCTTCTGATGTTCAAGTATGTCTGTTCTGCGAGGATCTGTGATGCCCAGAAAGAGCAGCGTCATCTCCTTGATGCTGTGCCTTCCTACAGGTGTGAACGTGAGATGAAATCCAACGGGGCTAAGGATGTGGATTAATGTCAAAGCAACTGGACACAGGTAGTGTTGGGAATGCTTCCATTTGGCTCCTTGTGGGGATGGGATAAGCAGGTGAGTAACAGCTGGCTTACCTCACAGGACAAGCCAGAGTAGCCTGGAGGACAATCACATTTTTCTATCAGTCGAGCTGGAGGAGTCACTGCTGTGATTTGTCCCGGTTCAGCCACTTCCATGGAAATTTCAGAAATTCTGGAAACAGCAAGCACATATTAGATAAAAGCACAGTCAGTTCAGGTCACCTCATACCTATTACTTAGAAAATAATAGATACTATTTCAATGGACAAATAATAGTTAAATATGTTCATATGACATTTTTATACAGGTACATAGTATGGGATGATTAAATCAAGCTATTAACTACATTGTTTTTAACCTGCCTATATTTCATGGACTTGGGTGTCATTCACCTTACTAGTGTATTTTTGCTTCCTTCCAGACTGAGGTTACATATTAGCAAAAGATAACCAGAAATCATAAGGAGCTTAGTAAATTGAAGGTCTGCTCTCCTGTTGAGATGTTATTATAAAGATTTTTTTCCACTTTGTAAAATGTAAGTGGCTTGAGGTAGACACAGTCAATTAATTAAACATTTATATCCTTCTAAACAGACAACCTAAGGTCATTCTCCAATAGAATATCTCCTGTAGTCCTTAGTGCAACTGCTTTTAATTTACTGCTACCTCTACTTCTGGCTCTCAAGTGTCTGGATGTCCTTTTAAAACTTTAGAAAGCTATCTAGAATCAACGATCAAACATGATCTAACGGCATTGATCTTTCTGAGGATAAAGAGCCTTTCAAATTAATATTTTTAACACTATTAAATGAATATTTTAAATGACTTACATCACTCTTCCCATTGATAAAAAGTCTTTATAATTCAAAAAATATTCACAGAGAAAATAGTGATTCCTATTTCATTAATATGAAATTATACATTAAAGTATATGCAGTCCATAAACTCAGACCATTTCATGACCAACTAACTGGAAACATGAAAATGTTCTGCAAATAAACTTTTAAATGAGACAATGAATTGTCTTGCTTCAGTAAAAGATACCTCCAATAGTTTAATCATAAACTTCATAACAAGCAGATGTAAGTTTTATTGAATTATGAATGCACATTCTGGTTTGACTACCCCTGTAATAATCTGTACTGGGAAAATTAGTCAGCCTCTATGAACACAAGATAAGGTAAAATTCAGGTTTTAATCTCCCCTTTATAGAGTACACATAGTGTTGTGCACTGTGAACAAGCCACACTCCTCCAATACAAAAGCCTCCACCTTCAGCTCCACCAAGACCTGGTAGAAACAAGAAAGTCAAATAGAATTTGTTGACATAGTCAAATGGTGTTTTATAACCATCAAAGAGCATCATCTCACCTTCTCTCTCTTACACATACATGCACAAAACTGATCAGCAAGTGATTTAAAAAATTAAAAGAAATGTGAATTATGGCAATGATAGATATTTCTGCAATACACCACTTTTCTCAGGAAGCTCTATGGGATCCCAAAGGGCAGAAGGTTGGAGGACTGAGATAGTCAGAAAAATAATGATCCTGTTTGCAACAGAGTTATGACTTTGATTAAACAACTAGAATGATGGGTGGAAGGAAGCCCTTCTATAAACGGAACCACAGATTTAGTGTCTTCATATGTATGTATATAAATATGTCTTCAAATGAATATATATGTTCATATATATACATATATATATATATATATATATATATATATATATATATAAACTGCCCTGACAAAGATAGAAAAAGTCTGAATCTCAAGCTGAACATCTAATGTTTCTCTTCAACTCTTTTGCTTGTGAAACTGTTAAAAATTTATGTAACAATAAGGTGTGGGATTATGTGATATTTTTGGGAAGAATATTCAGCCTTTTTCAAAACCTTTGTCATGACTCATCTGTTTTATAACTGCTACTGCTATTGATCTGTCTTATTTGTTCCTATTATTGCTAGATTATAACTCTAGGTTTTATGGAGCGTAGTAAAAGGAAATCTTTTTTTTTTTTTAATTTAAGTTTCACAAAGTTGTCACTAAAGCCAAAGAATTTCATTTCACGAGATTTGGGAAAGTGTGGTAAGAGAAGGGGACACATAGGATAAAAATGGCAATGTTACAGGTGAAATTGCTGAGTCAAAAAAAATACAGTGAACAATGAGTGACAACATTCTTTTTATCAGTGCCACTGGTAATATGTTCTGTAAAGTACCAAACTTACTGCTGTTTGGGAGAATTTGCAAAATAATCAATTTGCATGTCCATGTTATGCAAAAATGTTTTGTCTTTTACCATTTATATATGTTTGATATTTTAAAACAACAATACAGTTGATAGTAATTCTTAGTATATGGTTTTTATTATTTGCACAAAAATAAACTCTTGTTGCTTACTGCAATGAAGAGTATAACAAGGGAATCATAGGATTAAAGACTAAAAAGTAAATTTGGTCCTTGGTTTACCCTCTTACCAAAAGTCTCTGTGTTAATCAGGAAAGCAGTATGGATCTTTGCATGAAATGAATGGTTTACTGTTCTATGATGTACTTGGTATAGCAAAAGATTAAAATATCAAGTTTTTGGATTCATTAGCTCAACAATAAGTGTCATACTTTTTCATCTGATTTTTCGGGCTTGGTCTACTGATTTATCATGAATGACTATTTTGCAACATATATTAATTCAATATGCTTACAGAACATAATAGAAAAACACAAAAAAGAGCAATTGAGACACTATATGAAATAAACAACTTTCTGCCTCAATTTATCCACTTGAATTTGGTAATTTATTCCTTCTAAAGACACAGATTGCATGTATACATGCTGCTGACATCTATTTTGTTCTTTTATTTTAATTCTGTAATATTTTCATGGTTATTCATACTTTTCCATATCTATAAATGTGCTTACTTCTCTTTCAAATTAAATATTATCCCTCAACTTTGGTACCATAACATTCCTTCCTTTTATAATCAAGTTCATGGAAAACAATAGTGCACACTTACTCTTTAAAATCAAAGCGTTCTTTAAAATTTTGAAATTGTCTCTACCCTGCAGCCCTACTGGAGCAAAGAAACGTTGGCTCCATGTTTTCCTTCATTTGTAATAATCAGTATTTGTCTAGAAAGTCCTAGAAGAGGATCACAATAGCTCACTATATAAGAAGATGCCAGGCAAAATAAACTCCAAGATATGGGAGAAACAAGAGGTTTTTCCTTCTTGTTGTTTTTATGTATTATGTGAAGTTATTTCTTTTTTTCTTGCATTTTAAAATTTTTCTCCCTATGGTTTATCCTTTGTTGTCACTGTATTTGATTTGGGTACCCTGTGTATTGCATATACAGGGAAGGAGAACAACAAAATTGTGAGACAAAGGACAAAGGGCAGACCAATGTAAAAGCAATACTCACAAGACAGCATATTGGAAATGAACTTTACAAGTTGGGCATTGAGGGGGAGGGAAAGTGGGAGAAAAACGAGGGAGAGGGTAACAATATTTGATAAGAAATGTACTCAGTACCTTACGTAGGTAACTGCAACCCCTTTGTACATCACTTTGACAATAAAATTAAATTTTAAAAAAAGTAAAAAAACAAATGGGCTGTTTGCCTTGTGCAAACACTGAAGGAGGCAGCCCACTGTTTGGTTTCCATGATACCTCATGCCCTCCTGCTGTTCTTCTGTGATTTTCTATTTCTTTTCACTAGGTTTCCCAGTTGTTGTAGGACATGTTAAATAGGGTAAATGACAATATGATATGGTCCACGGTGGTACATAAAGCAGAATAATCATGGTTACAAGAGACTGGACCAAATTGGCTGTGTTTGGTTTAGCTTCTATATAAAAGAGGCCACTTTCTTTGTAATCTTATAATACTCATAGAAGAGTTAATTACATCCTAATAATTTTTGTTTGTTTGTTTGTTTGTTTGTTTGTTTGTTTGTTTCTTTCTTTCTTTCTTTCTTTCTTTCTTTCCTTCCTTCCTTCCTTCCTTCTTTCTTTCTTTCCTTTCTTTTCTTTTCCTTTCTTTTCTTTCTTTCTTTCTTTTTTTTTTGTCAGTTGTGGGGCTTGAACTCAGGGCCTGGGCACCGATTTCACTCAAGGCTGGTGCTCTACCACTTTGAACCACAACTCTACTTCTGGTTCTCTGGTGGTTATAACTGGAGACAAGAGTCTCATGAATTTTTCCTGCTCAGGATGGGTTTGATCCTCAGATCTCACCCTCCTGAGTCTATAGGATTACAGGCACAAGTTTCTAGTACCTGCTTAATCTTCCTGAAAATTTAACTTGCTTCTTAAACTTACCATGTCAGTTTTTTCCCCTTTACCTTGCTCCTCATACTTCTTGTACTTCTTACTTTTTGTGAGGAATGACAATAACTTTGATCAGGAAGTCACTTGAACTCACACTTGGTTTGCTCTTCTATAATTACTAAAATTACACACTAAAAATCAACCGTTTCTGAAGCATGTCTGAGACCCGAGAAGATCTTCATTTGACTATTCCTTGTCCTCACTTACCTGCTTTGCCTCACGACATTTCCATAAGTAGCCTTGATAAGAATATAATGAATATCATACAGTACATCCAAGAAGTCTTCCCGGGTCACACTCCTACTGACTCGAGGATCATCACCGTAGTATTTCCATTCTCTCTGTCAATGTAAGAAAGGAAACATTAACAAAGCTGGAAATGAAACCATCAGAATCTTTGCAGCAGCCAGTGAGTGACTTTACCTCCGTCATTTCAATTTCATGTCTTGTCAACTGGCCAATGAGAGGGGCAGCCATATGCCTGATGATAATTCTAGCACGATTCGGAGTCCCGCCTCGAATGATAACTTGAGGTTTATACGTAGACACACCTATCTCATCCCGAGCTTCAAAATAGATCGTGTACTTGAGTTTTCCGCCATATGCCATCAACTGACAACACAAAATGAAGAGTGAGGATGTAGGTACATCTCTGAATGGCTTCATTCCAAAAATTCATTTTTACTGTATTCGTGGATTTTTAGAGAACTTCTTACCTTCTTTCCTTCAAATTGTTCAGGGAGTTTCCAATAGAAAGGCTCCAGATGTAGATCTTCTCGCACCCGATCCATGTCTGCTACAATCTCTGGTTGCAGAAAAGTGATGCCTTTGGTCGTTGTATGTTGGAGGGCTTCATCCACCAGAGGCAGGATAATCTGCTCAGCCTGCAGCATCACCTACATGGGGTCAAAGGACAATGAAAAGCTCAGGTGAAGTCTTTGGATTTCCTTTTAAAACGAAGTTATGGTTTGCTCATCCATCATCTCTTGGCTGAGATTTTCTCACAGGAAAAAGGAGTATCATTGTGGGTGAGGTCTATATATGGTAGAAGATAAATCCTTTTGGTGATGGTACAAATCATAGTATCCAAAAATTGCATTCTTTCACAATAATACAGTAGAATTCATAAACAGAAAAAGATATGGGAAAATTAATATTGTCAAGGCAAATGTGTTCACTGGCAGAAACTAGACAGGTCCCTAAGGCTAGCTGGAATAAATGCCATGAATCCTGGTTTCCATTACTATGTTCAGTCATACCAATGTTCATGTTCACCCCTCAGAACACAGCTTCTTCCTATGCTACAGCACAATAATGCTGAGACTGCTTCTCTTTGGCATTTCTTCTGCATCAGTAGTAAGAGAACTACCTTTTTCAATTTTTTTTTGGTACCATCCCTGAGGCTTGAACTCAGAACTTGAGCACTGATTCTGAGCTTTTTTGCTCAAGGCTAGCATTCTACTTCTAGCACCATAGATAGCTCTATTTCTGGCTTTTTTGGTAGTTAATTAAAGATCAGAGTCTTACTGACTTTCCTGCCCAGGCAGTTTTCAAACCATGATCCTCAGATCTTAGCCTTAGGATTACAGGTGTGACCCTCAGGTGCCTGGCTAAAAGAACTATTTTTGAAGGAAGAATCTACAGAAGGCATTTATTTCAACTGCCTAATGACACACCAGTGCCTCTACCATTTCTGAATGTGCACAGGGGAGAAGGTGACTTAAATGTTTTTGGCATTTCCTACTACTCCTCACTGCCTAGCTAAAAGATGCCAGCAGGGACCAACATTACACCATTACACCATTACATGGCTCACTGGCTCCATACTCACCCACGTGAGGATCAGCCCTTTGGCTTCTGAGCACTGGCTGGTAACACCGAAGCAATAGCAGCTGCTGCAGCCAAGTGGGTCCTTGGCATCAAGCCCGAATTTGCCAGGCCGACACCTGTCACAGTGGACACCTTCCACGTTCACCTGAGGAGAGAAAGGAGTCCCTCAAAGCTCAGATAAGCAAGATTGTAGGAGGAAAGGATGAGGAAGCAACTGAAGAATGGATATTAGGAACGTATTTCTTTACAATCATAAAACAAACCAAAATAGAACACTCATCTTAGCTCTCAAATGATACATACTATTAAACTAATTGTTAGGATGCTTTTTTTTCTTTTCTTTCTTTCCTTCCTTCCTTCCTTCCTTCCTTCCTTCCTTCCTTCCTTCCTTCCTTCCTTCCTTCCTTCCTTCCTTTCTCTCTCTCTCTCTCTCTCTCTCTCTCTCTCTCTCTCTCTCTCTCTCTCTCTCTCTCTCTCTCTCTTTCTTTCTTTCTTTCTTTCTTTCTTTCTTGGTCAGTTGTAGGGCTTGAATTTAGGGCCTAGGCACCGTTCCTGAGCCTCTTTGTGCTCAAGGCTAGCGCTCTACCAATTGAGCCACAGCTCTACTTCCAGTTTTTTTGAGTGGTTTATTGGAGATGAGAGTCTCACAGACTTTCCTGCCTGGACTGGCTTTCAACTGTGATCCTCAGATCTCAGCCTCCTAAGTAGCTAGGATTACAGGCATGAGGTATCAGCACCCACCTAGGATATCATGGTTTTTTTTAAGTGCTTTTTTAAAATAGATAATCTATGACTAAGGATATGCCTAATTGTGTTTTAAACCTAAGCAGTACATTTCTAACCATTTTGCTATGAGCAATATTAAACATGATAACTTCAAAAGCAAAGTAAAAATACCATTTCTTAGTGTTCTATGAAATGTTTTAAAAACATAGTCAGGAGATTAAAATTTTGTCCCATTTCTGTTACTGATATAGTGTATATATGGAATGATATATCTATCACATGCAGTAAGCATGTGATAAGCATAACTGTACTAAGTAATAATATAGCATTGCAGACTGTACTGATTGATGTCCTTCCTGAAAGAGGTGGCTTTTTGCCTAAATCCTCAGGACTGAATTAAGAGTCACCATCAAGGTTTCCTCCTTTCCTTTTCTTCTGGCTCTGCCTACACCACTTTAACTCAAAAAGCTGCCTCTGACACAGTTTTCACTGCCTTTATCTTGGGACTGATTTTTCAGAACTATGTAAAGGGAAAAATCAATCCCTCTTATCTTTTTTAATTGGCTGTTTTTCTACATCATTTAGCAATATTAATGAGGGCTGAAATTGTACATAGAGTCCCTGTTTTTACTGTCACTGTTTCTATGCGATGAAATTTTCCTGAACTTCCACAGCAGTAAATGTATCTTTCAGGATACAGGGGCTGCAGGTTAACATTATGAGAAAGAGGTTTTCATAAGCTTTATTGTTGAGCTGTGATTGTTTCACCCCGTGATACTTAGGAGAACAATCCTCCTCGATCTAGACAGGACAGGATATTATTCTTAAGTAGAGAATATACAAAGAAAGAAAAACAATTTTACTGAAGTATTTAAATACATTATATCTACCATCAAAGAGAAAAGTTGAGCTTGCAAGTTTATCTGTATATCAACGAATATATATATTCATTAATTCATGTATATATATTCACCGACATACATATATATATATATATATATACATATATAGCAGATATATATAAATATCTGCTATATATATTTATTTAGTGTCTGACAACTGGTTTTTGTGTAGTAGAGTGAAGCTACAGCTGAGCTATGGAATCACAAGTGAGTAACGTTTGTCCTTGCTGCCTTTCAGGGGTACATACCTTACAAGTACACTGCCCAGTTTGATCACTACAGAAACATTTTTTAGTCTCTGAATCACAGGTTGTGGCATCTGTCCCCGGCAGGAAGCAGTCACAGAGACTGCAGTGAGGGTAGTTCCAGTGCCCTCGATTGCACTCTGTACATTTTGTACCAGAGAATTTTGGATGGCAGTTGCATTGGCCTGTATTTACATTGCATTGGAAATCCAAGGATCCCACTGTGCTGCAGTTACAAGCCTGGGGAAGAAAGAAAAACAGCAACCATTAACATCCCTTGATAGGAAACATCTTAAAATTTTAATCCTAATGTGTGCATGCTTCATTAAACACATATTCATCATGTAGCTCTTATGTGCTTGGTACTATTTTAGCCTGGTCTCTTGGGAAGCATTAGTGAACATAGACATTACAATTGCTTCCTGAATTTAGGGAAATAAATTACGGTCTAGGAACCACAATGTTATGTAGATAAGAACGAAAACATATTTCTTCGTCTTTTCATTATGGGGAAAGGTTAGGCATGGATTTTCTTCGAACACTTTTTGTTTCAAAGACTAACCCTTAGACAACCTCATCTCACCTCGCCATCTCATTACTTGTAGCTCAAAAAAAATGTACAGAGACCTCCTTTATCGAGAAGGGAGCTGTAAGGACACAGAATCCTCACTATGCCCCGGGTAATAGGGAGGTATGAAATACTCTGAAAACCCAACAAGTAGAAACAAATCAGACATACAGAAGCCAAGGAAAGCTTAGCAGAGAAATGATATGTAGTGTATTGGCTTTAGATTTCAGTTTTACAGATGACCCTGATTTGAAATATTTTACTGCTACCTTTTTTTCCTTTATCTTACATGCATATAATTTTTAAACTCATGGAATAGGATTTTTGTTTTTTGCTAGAACTTTAACAATTTGAGGGGTTTTCTTCATTTTTTTTTTTTTTTTACTAGAACAGGTTGAGTTCTTTTTTTCTTTTTCTTCTTTTGTCGATTGTGGGGCCTGAGCTCTAGGCCTGGGCACTGTCCCTGAGCTCTTCAGCTGAAGGCTAGCGCTCTACCACTCGAGCCACAGCACCACTTCTGGCTTTTTCTGCTTATGTGGTACTGAGAAATTGAACCCAGGGCCTCATGCATGCAAGGCAAGCGCTCTACCACTGAACCACCTTCCCAGCCCTGACATGTTGAGTTCTTTTAGGTAGAGAGCATATTTTTTTGACCAGATCTGAATCTTCTTTTTTTCCCAAATTCATCTTTGATATATATATATATATATATATATACATATATATATATAGATAGATAGATAGATAGCTAAAACTATCTTATCAGTTTTATTCTTTAGAATCTATTTTAACCTTCACAGTAGGTTAATATCTTCTGCCTGCCCAATTAATAATATCAGAATGTTCCTAACCTTCTGTTGTTTTTTTTTTTTTTACCTTTTCAAGGTATTTAAGTCTCAAATTTGTTGCCTGTTTATAGCTCCTTATCTTTAAGTAGCAAAAAACAAATGAGATATCTGTTAATACATTTGTTGTTTAAAACAAAAGCACTAAGTTTTGAGGAATAGTTGACTATACAAATAGACACTGTGACCTCTCCAAGTCAGAGAGTTAATTCAGGAAGTTATAGTGGAGAATAAATGAGCCCATTAGCCATATGTTTAGATAGCACTGTACCAATATCAAACCTAAATCATAATTAGATGCAATGTTTATTTAGCAACAGAGGATTTATTCACTATTCCCCTGCTAGTGAAAAATGTCAGGCTTTATAGTCTATTTCAATAACAGCTCAAATGATGTGTGTGCTCACACGTCAGCATGGAGAAATTATCCATGACACAAAGAAAGAAGAGCTATAAATCTCAAATCACTGTTTAAACTAGAACTTACAAAGAATTTATTTGTGAGTATAAACTCTTAACACTTAAAACCTTAGATGAATTCTACACAATTTTTTAAGTGACTTCATAATGGTAAAATTCATAGCTTTTCAGACATTTTGGCTCAAAGTAATGAAACTTTTTAAATCGTCTTTAATCAATATATTATCCAATGTTCAAAATTAATAACACCAACATTAATTGTTTATGCAAAGATTTAAACTGAATTATAGTGATTTACATCCTGAATATTCAAATGTCTAACTGTTCAGATGTCTAACTCTATTATTAGAGTTGCATATGGGCTAACTCATTGGGAAAAGAGAATCTACGTTTTTCTTGTGTACTACCTTGGGCCAACTAAGATACTCTTGGTTATCACATTTTAATATTATTTAAGTTTGCTCAAAAATATAAATCTATGATAACTTTATCATATATGCAAGATTTGAAAATAAAAATAATAAAATATTAGTAAGAAAAATTATATAGACCTAAATAAATGTAAAGGCATACCATGTTCATATAATTGAAGACTCAATATTATATATATATATATATATATATATATATATATATATATATATTTGATTCCCAATCAAATCTTAGAAGATTTTCAAGAAGTTGAGAAGCTGAGTTGAAAATTTATATGGAAATTCAAAGTATATAAATATGCAAATGGTAATGGAAATAAAGACTAGAGTTGTAGAACTTTAATAACTTTGTTTCATTTTGTGCAAGAAAGCTACAGAAGTCAAAACACTGTATTATATACATAATGATAAACATATATAAATACACAGGGAATACACTGGATTTGAAAAGGGGACACAGTATTTCATATTAAATAAAATAATCTTTTCTACAAATGATATTGGAAAAACTGAGTATCAAGTGGACTTTATGTCAAAGTTTTATGCCATACCAGACAAAATAATTTTTAAAGGAAAATATAATCCCAAATTTAATAACTAAAAATGTAGAATTTGTTGAAAAAATAAAATGGGAAGAGCTGGAGCTGTGGCTCAAGTGATAGAGCAAGAGCTTAGCTAATGCAAGACAATGAGTTTACATCTTTGTACCACCAAAGAAAACATAAGAGAGCCAGCCAACTTAAATCTGACTTGGGAAAATCAATACTATTTAAAATAGTACATAAGCATGAGCCATAAAAATAGGCAATAAAAGTAATGTTTCTAAAAATCACATAAAGTTACTAAATAAAAATCAAGCTCTATTATAATAGAGTATATACTTATATAACACCCAAGTTAAAGGACTTGTTTCTGGAATATATACAAAAACTACATTTACAATTCATTATTAAGAAAACACTTAATAGAGATATGCAAAAGAGATATGCAAAAATCTGTAAGTACCTCATAAAAAGAGATACACAAATGAGAAACTAGGTCGTAAAACAATTGCCAACATCCATTAAACACTTAAAGATATGAATATACACCCAGCAGAATGCTTCAGATTAATAATGGTCAGAATTTCAAGTGTTAATTTAGAAGATGTTAATGTTCTTATGAAGAGAAATAAAAACATGCTTATAAATAAGCCTTTGACTTCATACCAAGGTTGACAGCGTAATTATACATAATAGCCCCAAACTGGAAATGACTCAAGTACTAATTGAATGTAAATAAACAAGTAATAATATGACATGTAACCGAAATTCATTAAAAAATTAAGAAGATCAAAATGTAGATACATGTAAGAAAATGAATGAATTGGAAAATCATCACATTAAGTGAAGGAAGCCAAACCAAACTACCATGACAGCAAAACAGCAGTGGTATAGGATTCCATTGGGGATTGACAGCAAACCAAAACAATGGATTTTCCCATGACTCTAATTGTTAAACAAGACTCAGCACAAAGTATCTCACAAAAAAAGATAAAAATGGTAGAACATTGAACTCCTCACCTTCCTGAACTCATGCCTGCTACTCTGATTATATAACCTTGGGAGTTATCTGTAAGCCTTCTCTTTCTGCTAAGAGTAATGAGCTCCTACCAGCTTGAGCCCCTCATCATAGCTAGACCACCTCTGCATGGAAGCTCCTTAGTATTGTTGTTATTACTCCTTAAGGTGTAATGACATGTTAATGGTGACTCTTCTTCAGCAGTCTTATCAGTTCTTCCCTGCTGATGCTACATTTCTCTGAACATAAGTCTTGGCATGCCAATTTCCACCATCTGCCCAAGGTGGGGAAAAGGAGAATGAGGACTTCTTTGGCCCCAAGCTAAAGGTCATTAATAGGATCCTTAGAATTCTTTCAACTTCTTCCTGACAAGTCAATGTGGAGGTAGTGTCTAGAGACTTTTAGTGAACTTCTTCCATGAACTTCCCATTGACTTGTACTATGCTGATATATTTCACCTAAAGATGTAATATTTGCTTTCTGCTCTTACTACAGAATTTTTTGTTCTGTTTCCCCCTCTTTTGGTAGGTATTGTGGATTTAGCTGAATAAATGTGTGCTAAATTGTGTTATCCAACAATAAAATGAATGATCATGAAAGTTATCTGCAATGCACTGTCTGACAATTCTGTATTTTTGTGATGTAAGAGTGGGATTTGAAATTCCTAGTTGTCGAACTCTACTGAATCAACAACAATAACAAACCTGACAGAAGCTGTGAGATGATAAAGTAAGTCACTCACCTTACAACCAGTGACAATGCTGTGGCCCCAGGTATAGGGTGCACAGGTGGAGCATCTCTCCCCAATGGTGTTGGGAGGGCAAATGCATTGACCTGTTTTTGGGTCGCAGTTATTACCCAGATGGGAACAATCACAAGCTTCACAGAGAAAGAGGGGAAATAAAGAAAGGTTAAATGACTTAATGTTTACTTAACTATTGAGATTTTATTGTTAGTTAATATGGCTTTGCATTTTCCATATTGTGTTTAAGCGTCCTCAGACATAAAAGCTTAACTTTCATATTCTATATCATACATAGCTACATTTCACAAAGGAGATGATTATCTAATATTACTGTGTTTAAATGATTGTTTTCCCAAATTAGGCAATTCTAGATTTCCTAAATGTCCTCTTAACTGAAATATAGCACAGCCAGGCAAAATGGAGTTTAAAATTTTGGTTGTGTAGCTATTTAAAGTTATTGTTTTTGATTTTCCTCTTTGATGATGACTGAGGATCAAAATAATAATAAGTAAGTTTTGTGAATCAAGTCCAGTACATCATGCATATAATTACAAATGACACAAAATTTCATTTTTATGAATATTTAAAACATAGTTATAAAAACTCTTTAAAGTCATTTTAATTTTTGCTTATCACCTTCTGGTATTTCTTTCAATAAATTTTCATTCTATTTCCTCAGAATGTTAGATAGAAGAGTGAATTTCTTATCTATTCATGTCATGAAACATTAACAAAACAAAGTTTAGGAAGCTCTTCCAAGCCATGCAAAACAAGGCATTCTTGCCTCTTATTATCAGTAGTTGCGCCAACTACAAAGAATATGTTTTAGTACAGTTTTTAATTTCCAACAACTAAACAGTGAGAGTAGAAACATCAAGTACTCGACCTCAAATGGAAGACTAATATTTGAGAAGCCTTCTGACTGGTTAAATGATGAGTAAACCATTTTATTAAACACAGCTTGGATATTTAATTAAGTTCACTTTTTAAGGAATCACAATTATTACTGTTTATAACATTTTGTATCAGTTGCTAAAAAGGTTTAGCACAATACTAGACAAAGAATAAACAGTAAATAAATGTCAGTAATTAGTGTTTTTTTGTTATTATGACTATGGCTGTTTATTTAACATCAAAGGATTTATTTCATATGCACCATTCATTAAGAAGAAAAATACTAAGCGTGATGTTTGAATTTATGCACTAACAAATATCTTGGGACAGTTTGAATCATTATTTGTAAATAGAAATTCTCTAAGTACGTCTTCAGTGGAATACTAACAATGAACACAAAGATCTAAGCAATTAGCTAGTTTTCTCTTGCCAAAGCATAATGTTTTCCACAATTAAAAATATGAATAAATGTAACTGATGATGAACACATAGCACTTAACATTATAGGAATTTCTCTCAATATTTTATTGGAATTAACTAATTCAAAACAGTATGATGTAGATACTATTATTGTCCTAATATAATAGCTGAATTTTGCAGAGAAAAAGCAAGGCTGAATCACCTAGTCAAGGTCACAAAGCTAGTTACCGATATATCCACTGGTTAAATCCAGGCTGCTCAGTGAAAGTCATGCTGGCAATCTTAAATGTTATCCTTCCTAGATGGTGCTTCATTTTCCATTCTGCTTCTCTGGCTTAGCATGCTACCAGTCTGCATTTTTGAAATAGAATCACCACTTCCTAATTTTACCTACTATTTTTATTCTATCTGTAACTTGCTAGGTGGCATGTCTGAATGTACAATATCTTCACATTAATTTATAATAAGCAGAAATATTAGGAAGGACTGGATTTAAAGTATTGTAAATTGCCACCTCATAATTTTATTTTTATTTTTTTAATGGTCAATAGTTTTTATTGGTGTATATTAATTTTTACATATGGGCTTCATCATGTAATTTTCTTGGAACATCCTCCCATCCTCCCATGTTAATGCATTTTATTGTTATTGTAAAGGTGATGTACAGAGGAGTTATAGTTATGTAAGTTAGATGCAGAATAGATTTCTTTTTGTACAGTTTCACCTTTTCCCTTGCTCTCTTCCAGTTGTTCCCTCCCATCCCCACCCACATTTATATCATTCATTTTCAACATAGTATCATTACTGCATTTCTTCACTCTTTGTCCCACCATTTCTATGTCCCCCTTACTCTCCCAAAGACAGATCATGACTTTAAATGCACGCTTGTAGATCATACACAAATTCCTAGAAAGCCTACAATGATCACCTTCACAGTAACTTAAAATGGTTTGGGCTATGATAAAACCATGTATCTAAAATGCTGGTGAATATATAAAAATTATTTTTTCAAATTTAAATATTCATACTGACACATAAATTTTCTATGATGGTTAATAGTAACAATATAGTCTATGATTTGTGTGAAGGCTCTGGATGAACACACAACACTATTGAAAGGAATCATGTTAGCAGACCCTTCCTTTCTTTTCTCATGTACTAACTATGTACAGCCTGATTTGTTTAGCTCCTTAATTATCACAGTTTTTAAGGTACCTAAGAAAGTAGCTAAACCATATGGTTTGATCTAGGAAAACTATATTAAATTATTTGATACTTGTCTCAAGTTTACAATAAGTTGCATTATGTCTTTCCTTTGGAGTAGGTCGATGATAACACTGATACAAGAAACACTGACCATTTGAATTTCCAGCTATAGTAACTGGCAGCATGTAGGTCACAGACTGGGAGCAACAGGTTAGAATTGGGATCTGCTGATGGACTTTTTTCCTTGAGGATTTGCAAATGAATTTATAGGGCAGATGATTTATATGGCAGTGCACTGTACTTGCCATTTAACTGAAAAGAATTATGATTACTTATTAAGTTAAATATTCTGTATCATATATTTGTTGTCATTGAGAATTTTCTTTAGTAGAAGAGACTATTGCAGAAGCCAAGACCCTAGCACCAGTCTTAGTTACATACCTGTGCAACCTCCTTCCTGGAAGTTGAAATAGCCATGGGCACAGCGGTCACATTTCTTTCCTGTGACCCCAGGCTGGCACCAGCACTGTCCATTCTCTTCACAGTCAAACGACTTCGACCCAAAAGAATTGCAATTGCATGGAACACACCCTCTTGTGGATTGTAGCCCAAAAGTTTGAGGCTGGCATGGAAGAGGAAGTACATTGAAATTGTAGTAATTAACCCACAATGAGGTAAGATGCACAAAAGAGAAGAGATCAGGCTGGAGAAGAGGAAGCGGGATTTCAGGATTCCTTCCTGATGTTAGAGCAATTAAGTTGTTATTTGGTAGAGTGGATATTTTCTGATATCCAAAGATAAATTGTCTTAAAATACCATCAATACTAATAGCAGAAGTAGATATTATTCTTTTTTTCCAGTTTTGTTTTAGTCAGCCACCTCCTATACTTTCTAAAGTTGCCATGAGAAATAACTTATACTTTGTATTTCTAACTTTAAATTTTAGTTCACTTTATTTCTAATCATCTAAATTTATTACTTTCATAACTTATGAATTGCTTTTACTTGGTAATCCTTTCGACAGTATTGACCAGCAGTCTAAAGCTAAAATAAATTTCAAAAAATTTATCCTAAAATTTGATCTATTTTTTTTTATCATAGACCCATAAATACTTCTAGTCTTGGCTATAGTATGTAATTTTCATTACAAATTACAGGTAATACCTACTCTGACTAAATAATTGATTCAACAAATATCTAGTTTTCTTGGGTTTTAATCATGGAAACTGACTTAATGAGAAAACAAACATAGGAAAGCACTAAATTAGAAAAGTAAAAAGAAGTTGTCAATTGATAAATTGTTCACATATATATCATGTACGTATTCGTAACGCATCATTTTCTGCAGTCGTTTGTATTACTACTTCGGCTGCCTTTCTTGAAAGGCATGCTATCAGACTTGGGTGACTGTGTTAGAACATACCAATGGATATAGGAGTCACTATTAGGAAAAATTAAAAGCATTTATCTTGCTTAATGTGTAACTTCTTAACTACTTAAAGATAATAATTTTTTTAAAAAAGCATGTCACAAACAAAGGAGGAGGCTACAATGCTTGATAAGAAATGTACGCATTATCCTGTCCATGTAATTGTAACCCCTCTGTACAGTATGTTCACAAAAAAAATTAAATTAAATTAAAAAAAAAAAAGCATGTCACACCAGCCTTTTCGGTATAGAATGTCACATCATTAAGATATTTCATCTGGAAAATTTGTCTCAGTAATTACTTGTTTGTAAAAAATAATTTCTATTTTGGAAAATTAGATTTAGTAATTACTTCTTGGTAAAAATAAACATTACCATTTTATGTTAATCACCCAAAGAGAAGTGAATATGCCTCATTATGCATATTTGAAATTGTTGTTGAAATTATTTAAAAATGTTTCAAAAGTTAAAATCACACTGAAAAAAATAGGCTTTTAATCTGACTATGAAGAATTTGATTGTTAAAATAAAATTGGCTATCTCAACTTGATAATTTTAATATTTACATTGACTGCTGACTTTAGTTTTCTTTCTCGTTAACTCAGATTTCACTATATTGAAAAAAGTATCCAATAGTGCCAGAAAATGCTATGATGTTGAAATCAAATTTACCTACACAAGGAAAAATTAAAACACAAATATTTTTATTCACACTAGAGAAATTCAGTGGAAAATCCTAGTTACAAAGAAGTGATCTCAGGTACCGGTAGCTCACACCTGTAATCCCAGCTACTCAGGAGGCTGAGATCTCCAAATAAGTACTGTGAAAAAGCCAGTAGTGGTGCTGTGATAGAGTGCTGGCCTTGAGCACAAAAAGGCTTAGGGACATTGCCTAGGCCCTGAGTTCAAGCCCTGGACAGGCAAAAAAAAAAAAAAATCAATCATTAGAAAAGTAATTAAAATAGAGGCATATCCATTTCAGTATTACTTAGCACAGTGTATAACTGTGGGGGGCATTACATAGTGTTAGGGAAATAGCTGAACAAATCAAATGATGATGCATTCATGCTATCAGATGAGGAGCGATTGTTAAAATACATTTCAAAGCGATGTAAAATGTTTCTAAGAAGCAGCAAAAAGAATTCTACAGATTCTATTACATACTTAGGGCACACACACCACTCAGAAACACATAAATACAAATGTAACTATATAGAACAAAACTAGAATATATGCTAAATTAGTAGAAGAAATACTTTCCATTGCTAATATTTCCAAAAATTTCAATAGATAAGGTAAATTATAGATATTACTTTAAATTCAGGTAGTAGTTTACATTAAGGTAGTACTTTACATTCATTTTTATTTCCTAAATTTTCTTTATTTGGCATATGTAAACACACACACATATATATATATATATATATGCACGTATATGTTTGTGTACAGGTATACATGTGTGTATAGATCTATATGCATATTTTATGGGCTCAAAATTTTCATATTAAATGATTTTCTAAATCATAGCCATTATAAATAAATTCCAATACTGATGTTGCCAGAAAATGCATAAGATGAAATGTCATCTTCATACTTCTCAAATAGTTAAATAATGTAGCATAAAAGGCTAAGTGACTCCAAAGTAAGACTACCAAGCTTCACTAATACAATTTTTATTCCATTTGAGCTTCAAAAAGCCTTATTTCAAAAGCTAAAAAAATTCTCCTAAAAAAAAGAAAATTCCCCTAATGATGAAATCTAAGGGTCAAACACTCCTAGCTAACAATCGAGATTAATACTGTAACATGAACACAGGGAAGAGTGCTGGTCCATGTGTAGCAGGAACTTGGTTGGGTTCCCATAAATAATTCTTGCTAGGAGAAGTAATAAAATCCAACACTCAAGTATTGATTCTTTTGTGCCAAGTACTGCTCTAAAACCTTTCATCAGTGTGAATTCTCAGGAAAACTCCTGAAGATGTAATTGTTATTACATTTTAAAATATTGGGGTAATTGTGGCATGGAAAGTTGCATAAAGTTACAAGCTGGTAAACTATTGAGTCAGGATTGCGATGCAACCATTCTAGATTCAAAATCAGTGTTCTTTACACTCTTACACACAAAATACTGCCTCAGTCCTTCACTTTGTTATAGATAGATTGATTGATTGTGTCTTAGAACAAAGCAGTACTGAGATATGTAGGGTGTGAAGAAGAGTTGATTTTCTGCTCAATTTCTGTTATAAAGGCATTTTGTTGTTACTAGTGTTGTCTTTTATTTTAAATTGATTCACTTGTTTTTGAGAATAGCATTTATTTTAAAGACATCTCCATTTAGGAACAATATTAGTAGTAATAATACTTCACATTCCCTTTAACCATCCCATGTTAGTGCCTCATGCCCTATGTCCACTCCCTGCAAGGAAGTGTGCAGTACAGAATTCTGGTACCCAACAACCACCAGCTTCCATTCTTCTGTCTACACAGAAGAAGTTCATTCTCTTCCAACTTCCTGTGCTGAAATTCTAACCTCTGTTGTGATGGTATTAGGAGGCTGGGATTGAGGATTCAGTCAGGAGAGTGAAGCTCCTCAGGAATGACATCAGTGTCCTAATAAAAAGACTCCAAAATGATTTCTCCACCACATGAGGTAGCTGTGAAGAGATGCTTGTCAAGAGGACGCAAGGCCATCAGCAACGAGGGACCTGACAGTACTTTACTTTTCAACTCCATTGGTGAAGAACACATTTCTGCTCTTTCTAAATTACTCCATTTAATGTTCCTCTGATACAGCACAGTGAATGAACTAAGCCCAGGCCCAGGACTCTCTTGTGCTTCTTGGCCCAGGACTCTCCTGTGCTTCTTCAAATCACTTCTAGTCCCAGAAAGGTATTAGAAAGTTCCTATTAACAGGAATCTGCTAATGGGAAAAATTTGCTTGAGTCCTTCCTATGGATCTGGACAAAAAAAAAAGATTCTGGTAATCTTTGCCCAAATAGGCTTTTTGTATGAAATCCTTCTGCCTTTCTTTTTCTCCCTAGAGTCAGAACTTCACTATAGAAGAAGTCAAAAGCTGTCCATGATGCCACGTTCTCTCTGATTCAAGCTTCATAGTTGTGCGTTTTTCCTTGAATATATATATATATATTTAAGATAAGATCTCACTGTGTAATTCCATTTTCTGAGTGTTGGAATTATTAGGCATGAACTTCAATTCCCAGCCAAAAATTTTTCTGACTTGTTTGCTGGAATATTTAAGCAGACACAAACCTTATGAGGTTGCGTCTACTGTATATGAAGAAGGCAAATTATAGAAAGAAGTAATATACAGCTAGGAATGAGGAATTTGGGATTTGGTGTGAGGCAACTTGTTACCCAAATTTCTTGTTTCTCTAAGGTACAATAATAAGCTCTGAGATGAAATCATGGTTTTTCCTCTTATTTTCCATTTTACTCCTTCCTTAGAATCCCTACCCTCAACTCTTTAAGGATCTCAAATCTACAGCAGCAAATCTTGTCTCTTTTTACTCTGCAACTCAGCCCTGAAAAGGTGTCTCCCCTCTTCTCTTTTTACTTCTCTTCCGCTTTCTTATCATTATTTGCATTTGCTTAGTAAGGTTAGAACCAAATTTGGTAACTAGAAACAACTTTCCTTATTTTTAGTATGATATTGCATTTGTGGCAGGGGATAATCTGTTTCTTGTGTTTGATATACACATGAGCAAAATTAGGATGTGGAAAGGAACAAAACCCCTAATTATAATGAATACCAGATAAGAGCTATATTGATGCTCTACATTTCCTGGGCAAATTCCTTTGTTTATTAAAAAAAAATTTGTTCATTCATAAAATGAAATGAAACCTGAGTTCCTTCCAAAAATTCTCATTTAATTTCTACCTCGTTTAAACTCCAATATATGTTTCAAAGCATAAGGAGAGTTACTTTTCAAAAGGTGTCAGTGGGAAGATGTCTAATTTGGCACTGGCAATCTGCACACGTAGTAATTTGGTTAAATGGCACTAGGGACTTTCCAGCTGCAGCAAACAGATCACACATGCCATGCAATGCCTCTGCCATTACCGGAGCTGGGGCCCGATATGCTCCCCGAGGACAGCCACTGGAGCTGCTGGAACCCCACCTCCGGGGGGACCCCAGCACCCGCTGTGCCCTCTGGGGCTGCTCCTCCTGCTGGTGCACCTGCCTGCGGAGGCTGCACCGTCTCCCTAGGAAGCCTGCTTTACAGACACATCTTCCTGTCATGTCACATTGCGGTGACACAGAGCCCAGGGGATCGCAGTGACAGAGCTCGCAGAATCGCTTCGCTGGATCCCACCACAGATTGGGCTTCATGATCCAACAGAAAAGGAAAAAAACACAGAAAAACAAAATGAAAAGAACACAAAGAGCATATGGTATTATTCAAGAGATAGAAGCAGATGATATTTTCAAACTTCCACTGAAAGGTTTGACATCTGAGAATTATTTGCTTTGGCTTAATAGTCTTTTATTACCAATAAAATGTATTGATGTGATAAGACTTTGTGGAAATCCACCAGTTCTCAGGGAAGATTCTCAAGGGACATGTTCTCCTGAATGCAGAGCAATCGATACATTCAGGGGCTGAGGATAACACACTTTAATTGAATATTTCATTTTTACCAAAATACATCTAAAAATATATTGATTTGTTTCCCTACTGAAAACTTGTCAAGTTAGTCATTGGAACCAACTTTCAAATGATAGAACTGGAAAGACAGCATGTGCTAAGAACAAAGGGAGTTAGACACTTCATTTCTAAAATGTAAAACTAAAGGAAAGAATATTTTTTCTCTCCAAAGACCAGAATATGTTCATAGTTTTTTGGCTTCAAAAAGGCTATATATCAAAGGCTATATAAATTGACTACTAAATAAATGTAAGATGCCGGTCAATTGGAAAGGACAACAAGTTTTGTTCTAGTTGAGAAAATACATCATGGAATCCTATCTGTAGCATTAGATGATCCTGAGTTTTGATTTGAACATTCAAACATGAATAAAACATTCCCCCTCAGGCCACTGAAAATCATGAGGGAAGCAGTAACTCCGTGGTCAGGGGCCTCCTTACCTTACATTCGTCACAGCGCTGCCCTTGCACGTTGGGCATGCATTCACACTGTCCAGTTTGCCTGTGGCAAATCTCTGAGAAGGAGCCATTGACATTACAACGACAGGCTGTAAAAAGAAAAGACAACTATGGCTGGAAAAGTATCTTCAATACAGATTGAGTTACCTTCCCGGAAATGTTTGGGGTCAGCAGTGTATCTGATTTTGAAGTATGCTTGGAATTTGGAATATAATGCATAGACTTTAAGGATTGAGCACTGCTCCTGATCATAAAATCGAAGATCTGCAATGCTCCTACTCTTGATGTAGTTTGTTAAATAAAGGTATACCCCACCTGTAACACTGACACCTAAATTCAGTAACAAAAGTTTCCTATGCACTATTGTAAGCATGTTATCCTTTCTAGCAACTCTACAAACTGTAGAGGGAATTCATATAAAGGCTTAATGGTTGGCACCTCATGTGCTGTTAATGTTATTATAGACTGAAGGCACTGAATTTAGAAGTAATCAGAACAAATATAAGGTTTCATGTTTAACAGATAATATAACTGGCCAAGATTCCTAATGAAACTTAAGATTAGGTATGAGGTTATTGGAGATAATATTAAAGGATTATATTTTAATTTCAAATGATACTGATTCAAAAGCCAGACTAATTTTGAGAAAGTATCACATTGTCATGTCATAGTATTCATGTCATTATTAATGAAATGACAATTATCCTTTCACTATAACAATTGTTTACCATGCACCAGTTTTTGTATTACAAAAATGAACTGAAAAAATATACATCCTTTTATACTTAAAAATATGCAAGATTGCCAATATTGCTTCAAGTTTACTAGGATTAAAGCATTATACTTTTTCAAATCATTTTTTTTGTATTTCACATACCATCTCCATAGATAGAACATATGTATGGTTTTGGGACTCTTCCATTATTTTTCTGTTATAAAGTTGTCAGATGTTATTCCAAAACTTATAATCAGTTAGACTAAATGCTGGTATTCTTTTTTTGTCACAAATAGGCTGGTAATTAATGACTTACATTATGCTCTACAAGTACATGCTAATAGTACAGATAAGTGCATTGACACGAACATAAAATTGTGAGGGGGAGATGACATCAGGATTTAAACTAATCATAGATGGTTAATGTTGAACAATATCTCTTTATACTTTGAGGACAACCTAGGAATGTATTATAAATAGCTACTCTATCAGCTATGCTATTATTGTGTTCACTTGCTTCTGGATTACCTTTCCCCTCAACGCTCTTCTAAAATCTGCTTGATTTTCTTCCAGCAAAGTTTTGCCTTCAGTCTCTACTAACTCAAGACTAGTATGGTGGCCACTGAGACATTGTCTGGGCAGCAGCCTGTTATATTCTCAGGTAATAGCCTAAGAACATCCATGGCTGGAATGAGGAGGAAAAAATGAAAAACATACTTTCTTTAAATATCTATTTTTATCTGGACAGAAGAAATGTATGGTATATTACTATGTTTATAAATTTTTCTTGTGTGTATTATACATGAGTTTAAAAATGTTCTGCAGTTTAGAACCTTTAAATCCTTTTTTTTCCCCGCAAGTAGCAACTACAAAATTAAGTTTACTATAAATTTAGTAGCAGTCCAGAAACGTCCCCTTAAAAGTAACCAAAGGAGCTGGGCACCAGAGCCTCATGCTGCCATCTTACTAGACTTCGGTGGCCAGATTCTGGAGGATCACTGTTAGTAGTTATGCTTCTAACAAAATAACTGGCAAAAAGTTGGGCTAGAAGAATGGGTCAAGTGGTGCTCAGGTATGCCACAAGAAAACTGAGAAGACTCTGAATTCACACTTCATTATCACAAATAAGAAAAACAATAATAGAATTTAAAAAATAAACATGTAGAAAAGTATGATACTTAATATTTGTAAGTTTAAACATTAAAACTGTGTTCTTGGGGCATCTGTAGTTTACTGAAGTAAACTAGTAGAATAGTATCATCATCTTTATGGAAGGGATTATTAGAAGACAGAGAAAGAACATTAAATGATGAACTGGCCTTAGAACTGGTGACTCAATGCTTCTTACAACTCTAAAAGGTAATACTATCAAATGACCAACCACATGTATGTATCGCTATGCTCCAAGACACACTGGATCCTCTTTATGTATTAAATTCTCTAGTCTACACACACACACACACACACACACACACACACACACACAACCAAAAAAACCTTCATGCCCACCATTATCCATGGGAAAACAGTCTCAGCAAGGTCAGATATCTTGTTCAGTGAAGTCACAAATTTAGAAAGCATAGATCCTACACAATTTGTCTGCTTATAAAAACATATTAAGTTCCTTATGATTCTGCACAAAAGTGGAATTCCACAGTATTTAAACTCATTCTAAGCCTGATGGAAATTTTGCTTTCAAGCTAGGAGCTATGGTTTCCACTTGTAACCCAGCTACTTGGGAAGACTATGGTTTTAAGGAAAGCCTGGGAAAAATGTCAGTGGGATTCCCCTCTCAATCAGTAAGCCAGCCCTACTACTGGTCCTCTTCCAGTTGAATACCTCCAGCCTGGCTTTTTTGTGCCAGTCTTGAAGCAAGGTCCTGGGTGCTAGGATTTTGTGCTCAAAACTAGAGCATTACTACTTGAGCAACAGCTTCATTTCTGACTTTTTTTAGTGGTTAGCTAGAGATAAGATTCTTACAGACTTTCCTGCCTAGGCTAACTTTGAACTGTGATCCTCAGATCTCAGCTGGCGAGTCACCAGCACCTGGTCCAGCTCTGCTTTTTGATGACTATTTTGGAAACGAAGTCTCATAGTCTTTTCTGCTCAGGCTGTGTTTGAACTGAGATACTCTAGATTTTAGCCTCTTGAATAGCTAAGATTATAGGCTGACCCATAGGTTTTCAGCTTTTCTTCTTACAACTGAAATTTAGCAGTAGTGAATTGCTGGTCTCATAACTTGCTCTTCCCTAAGGTTATAACAACCAATGAAGCTGTTAATGTCACATGATGCACCGGAGTGCTAACTTGGGCTTGTATTCCATTCCATTTTTCTATTATGGAGTCATCTTTGCATAATAATGTATTAACACTATTACAAAGCATTTATAAATGCTCTGCAACACTGAATAATAGCAAAAGAAACAAAGATAAGGGCAGGAATGTCCTGTCCTAAATGAGTAGCTGAATTCTGGGAAGCAAATACAAAGCTAACATTGTATAGTTTTAAGATGAAGCTGTTTACTTAACAATTATAATACCTATGTGTGAAAATATTGGCAGAGTTTTATGTTAATAGACTTAAATATGAAATATCAGACTCTCTAAAACATATCCATTTAATGCTTACCGATGGGCACTAATGAAATAAAATGGACAGATAAATGTATTTCAAGCAAGTGATTAGAATTGAAGTGCCAAAAGAGAATTTCCAAGGCAATTTCCAAGAATTAATTTCCACATTCTCTTTTCCTGCTATGAACACATATTCATTTCAAATCTCCATATTACATGCAAACAGACATATGTTTGCCATCGAGAAACACATCCGCAATGCAGCCATTTGCAAAGGATTTACTCTGTTTGTACAAAGGAATACTTTGGAATATGCAGACCCTGTGTCTAGGCTGTACATCTGTCATCCGTGCATTAGAGATAATTTCCTTGTGTCCAATCCCCACTCAAGAACTCATCAACTACTCTGAGGTATAATACATCAATTCTGTCAGGAGCATCAATAGTTCAAGACTTACGCTGACAGTTCCTTGCATCAACTGCGTCTCCAAAATATCCATCAGCACAGAGCTCACAGTACCGGCCTGTTGTACCTGGCTTACATATCAGACAGGAGCCAGACAAGCTGTCACAGCTGCCAGGGACCGAGAAGTCAAGGTTGTCATTGCATTGGCATGGTTGACATGATCCTCCAGGTACAGAAGGTTGTCCAAAATAGCCTTCCGCACATCTACAGTGAAAAATTCCATCAGTCAGTACTTCAATATTCCTAGACAATGTTTCTATATTCCAGTCATCTTAGGAGATGACTTTTCCTTTTAAGTATTCCTTGTCTCAAACACAAAGTGATTTAAAAGAACTGTTTTGCTATAACTACAGTGTAGATACAAGATGAAATCTTGCCAGCCCTACTGGTAATTAGATTTCAGTCAGACCAAAAAAAGAAAAAAGATCATGTCACTGGCACTGAAGATGAGACCAAAGCATAATAAGAAATCTGCTGCTGGCACTCTGGAGGAAGCCGAGTCAAGTCGCAAAGCCTTTGTAGTACAACACATTTTATGACTTCATTCCAATTGGCTGTTTTCTGTGCAAATATGTAAGATTCACATTTCTTTGTTGTTCTTACAGCAGGCGCATATTATAAAAAAAACAGGCTCACAAAGAATTTCAGTAGAGAGTGTTCAGAATCTATTTAATAGAAACTGTGACTTAGAGTGTTATATTGTTATTTGGGTGAGGGCTATGGGTGTCTCTGAATTAATAATACGTTTGCCTACATTTGCATGTAGATGCAGACACAGGTTTCCAATAAAGACTCTTTACTGGAGGAATTTACATGAATATGCCTGCCTACTATAGTCACATGACATAAAAGATGGTGAATTGTACTAGCAGATTCAGGTCTTAAAAAAAATCTATTCTCTCAGATGATACAGCAAAACATTTTCATTATTTATAAGGCATGGCAGAGAAGAACACTTGTAAAATTTTGAAATTATCATGATTTAAATGTTTTTAAATGCTGCTTAATCACTCAGATCCTAATAGGTGGCACCTATTTGAATTCTGTTCTGTCATCTCTTTCATCTGTATTTTCTCGTACTTCACATTAAGCCACTCTTGCCAGAGCAGGCATGAAAAAAAACACATGGCGTCAATGATCAGGCTAGGTCTGTCATCTTCATCTATGCCATCTCATCAAAAGTCTTTTCAGCAAGGATCAACACTGAACTGAAACAAAAACGGTGCAGAAGATGTTTCCTCTCATAGTAGAAGCTAGATCTAAGTTATAAACATATATGAATCATATATAGGGATTCATCTATATCTATTTATCTATCTACCTACCTACCTACCTATATATATATTTACAGAAACAAACTAAAGCATGGTATACTCAAGGGAGAATTCTAATGGTATAAATCCTCTGAACAGCTAATTAATAGCTTAACAAATAAGTACCAGGAAGCTAAAACATATTTTGTTGGGGAAGGGAAAGAAGGAACAAGTACAGTCATTACAGTCAATCTCCAATTGGAAAAATGGCACCATGTAATTTGAGAGTGTGTATGGGACTAGAAGAAATAGAGAAGAATTATGGAAAGGATGACACTGATCAAGATGCATACTATTCATGATCTGACTTGTTAAATTGAAACCGCTTTGCACACTACTTAAAAAAATAATACAGGAAAATAAAATTACCTTCATTGCACACTACTATTATACCCACTGACACATATGGAGTTCATTGTTTAGGGTGAAGCTCCATTTGAGACAGAAATGCCAGAATGTCATACTGAAGATACATTAATAATATAATTGAAGGACAAAGTCACTAACTTGGTATAGTCACTTTAGGAAATCTAGTTTCCTTGAAGAATTTTAGGCATCATAATAATCGTATAGGTTTAATGTGTTAGCATATCTTATTTAATAAGATTAGTAGATTTAATTATATCCATTTATAAAATGATAAAAGCTATATAAACATCGCTTAAAAGAATACTTCTACCCACAAATATAATTACTTATTCATCCATGATTATAAAATATATCCCCACACAACCCTTTTAGGAGTGTTATTTTACATCATAAAAGTACAATTTTAGGGCCAGGCATTGTAATAGCAAGCTACCTGGTAGACAAGATAGGAAAATCAAGGAAGTGTGAAGCCAGCTTGGGCAAAGTGAGTGACAAATCCTTTATGAAAAACAAACTAGAAGTTTAAGGACTGGGAATATGGCTCAGGTGGTGTAACACTTGCCAGGAAGAGTGCGACCCTGAGTTCAAACCACACTACAGCCAAAGTAAGAGGAACTTTCTGAAGTTTAACCCAATTCTTTTTGCTGTATTGAATATTCAGAACTTATGAAGACATCCACATCACATTTCATTTTTTTTTTTTACCACTAAGAGAGTGACTTTGCTCCACTTAGAACAAGAATGTATAATGATCATTATCGCAGCCAACAAAACCTATTATTTTCAGCTCACTTTCCTCAAAATGATTTGTACTCTCAGGAGAGATGGCATTATAAAACAAGGTCTGGGAATTTTTCTTAACACAGATGCAATTAATAAGTCCAAAATTCTTTTACAATTAAAAAAAACCTTGATCCACAAAGAAAATAACTATAATTACACAGAATAACTAAAGAAGCATCTGTCTTTTATTTTTATTGCAGAATAGGTAAGGATATTTTGTGAATATACATGATAGAAAATTCCTATCACTTTATTGAAAGGAGGATATTTCTACAACATATTTACAGGTTATTACTGCTGTACAGATGTGTGTGAGAGAAAGAGAGATGGGGAGGGAGCGAGAGCAAGAGAGTGAAAGAGCGAGAGAGAGAGAGAAAGAGAAACAGAAAGAGCTGATACATAGAACAGCATTCAGAAAGCCCTGTAAAAATGTTACCTTGGAGTTGGGGGCAAGTGAATCATGCCTGTAATCCTACATACTCAGAAAGCTAAGATGTGAAAATTGTGGTTCAAGGCGATCACAGGAAAGAAGTCTGTGAGATTCTCATTAACCAGCAAAAATCCAGAACTGGAGGTGTGACTCAAGTGGTAGAGCATCAGCAAAAAAGCCAAGACACACTGTCCAGCCCCTGTGTTCAAGCTCCATTGTCAGCACAGTAATAACATGTTTCATGTAAATTGTTGCTAAAAATAAAAATAAAAAATAAAATAATTTAATCAGGGCACTCCATGAATGAGAAGACTCTAGATAACAAAGGAGAAACCGTATTCAGAAGAGGGCAGTATATCAGAAAAGTCTGGTGAAACAGAAAGTCAACACAACAACAACAACAACCAAAAGTAAGAAGGAGTTTGCAGCTCCAGCCCTGACTCCCTTGGTGCAGGAAGCCAGCCAACAGACAGCAGCATGAGCTGTGAGATCAATGATGCCTCCTTTAATTTTTAAATCCCGTGTGGGATTTTCTGTGAGAGAGACTTCCCTAGTGACAGACCAGCATTGGACTGGCAGACTTTCACTCCCTGTATCTTGGGGAGCTCTGTTTGCAACTGAGGTACTTTGGTGTCCTGAAAACAAAGAGCTATGACAGTTCAGGGACATCTGGACAAAGAATCTGTGAGGGGGATGGCAAAACGCTGGTACACAGGGAAAGGCTTTGACATGGGTAAGCTGAGACATGAATAGAAGCTCAGGAAGTCAGATGCACAGTGGTTTCTAGTCATGCCTCATCCTGGGAAGAACAATTCAGTTTCATTGTCTGAAAATCATTTCATCAATGAAGTACTGAGCCCTGGGCTGGCAGAGTGCTCAGGTTTTAGGAGCTACTGAGTGGCTGTGTGGTCGAAAGCCTGGCAAGGTTTTATGGTTTTCATTTCTAAGAGTATTTTATTTTATTTTGAACTAGCATATGTTACAGGCAGAGTTTGAGCGAGAACTACCATGGGAACTTGAAAAGCAAGGAATAATCACAGCTATCGTGTCCTAGGATGCAGGGACTCGGTGAGAGAAAATTAGATGCTCTTGGAGAGGGGCTGGCATTGATGTGTGTGAACTGAATGAATAGAAATTTAGGAAATAAGAGGCGCAGTGGTGCCTAGCTCTGCCTATAAGAAGCGAGAACTTTTATTGTCTAAGGACTATTTCAATAACAAAGTTACAAGCCCTCAGCTGCCTGTGTACTCAGGTTCCATGAGATTCTGGCTGGTTCCACTGGTCAGCAAGAAGGCAGAATGTGAGATTATACTACCCTGAAGATGTGAAATAAAAGGAGCAGTCATAGCTGAGGAAATCTTTGGACACAGTATTTAGGGGCAAGACAATCAAAGAGGCAGTTGTGCAGAGGAAAGAATACTAGCATGAGGAAACTCAGAAATTAAAGCAATGCGGGGAGCATGTTGGTAGATCACTCTGCACTCTAGAGAAACTCACAGTGCCTTAGAATCCTAACAGAACTACCACCACCATACTTGTGGCTGGAAGAGTGTTCAGAATTCAAGAGCTATCTACACCGGTTATGGGATTTGTTGTCAGGCAGGGCTGAAATTTTGGAACCCAAGACCTGGGGCTTATATAATATTCCCTAGTTTTCTCTCCTCACAGGGTTAACAAATTAGGAGGAAGGGTCTAAAATATATGAAACCAGCAGACAGAATACCTGACCCTCTCAACTACCAGTGGTGCAAGACTTAGAGGTTTGATTTTAATTTTTCCCTATTCTCTGGCATATTTAAAGGATGCAAGTCTGTTTCCACAGAGAAAACTGCCAAGAAAGCCTGTGAAGCAAATGGGAACCTGCTTGGCTGGAAAAAAAAACAAGCACTGTGAGGTCAGCAGTGGATTTTAGGAAACAGAGAGGAAGATCTAAACTGGAAATAGCACAGAAATAGATAAGAGTCTTGATCAGCCCCAACCCTAACCTACAGATTACGCCAAACCCAAACACAAATGATTTAAGCTAGTTTTCCTCTATATGGGTAGTGATATAGATCAGATTGCTGTCCTGAATATGAATGCAATAGATTATGACCCCCATTCCAGCAGTGTCAAAGTACATGCACCATCCATGCTTGGCTGAACACTTTGACTACAAGGCTATAGAGGAATAAAATCTCCAGCCAATGGTTTGCCCTCAGATCTAAATGCAAAAACACAAGAAATATGAAAGAGCGAGGCACATGACACTTTCAAAGATGGATAATGAAGAGGAAGAAAGCCAAGACAAAGGACTCAGAAGCGTGATTATAAAAATGATCAATGAAATGAAAGAGGTCATATATTAAAAAGCTGAATGAAGTCAAAGAAGACGCAAATGCCTGAATGAAGTAAGGGAGACCATGTAAAATATGAAAGAGACATTCAATAAAGATTCACAAAGTCTGAAAATATCAAAGTAAAATTCTGGAAATAAAAGACTTAATAAATCAAATAAAAAGTATGCATAAAGTTTGTCTAGTAGACTAGACCTAATTGGAGACATAATATCAGGGCTCAAAGTGACAGTAGCTGTTTAAGAACAATAAGGTAAAGAAAAAGAAAACAAAGAAATGTGAATGAAACATGCAAGACCTCCAGGAGACTATTTAAAAAGCAAATTTATAAATCATGGGTTTAGAAGAGAAAGAAGAGGTACAAGCAAATGGATACAACATATATTTAATGAGCTAGGAGAACTTTTTCCCAAATCTTTAGAGAAAGAGTCAGCCATTCAGTGACAGGATACTTTAAAGACATCCAGCAGACAAAACAAAAAGAACTACTCCAAGACATATTATATCTAAAATACTAAATCTAAAGAAAAAGGGAAGAATATTGAAAGCTAACAGAGAGGATCATGAAGTCACATAATGACAAACTACCAGAATAACAGCAGACTTCTCAGCAGAAAGTCTAAACTGGACAGTTTGGAAAGATATACTTCAAGACCTGAAAGAATTTAACTGCCAACCTAGATTACTGCATCCAGAAAATCTATTCTTTTAAATTGAAGGAGAAATAAAATCCATCCATGATAAACAAAAAAATTATAAGACTTCACAACCACTCATCTCTCTCACTGTATGAGATACACATAGTAGAGGAAGATAAAAACTACTAGGAAAATATGGGTAAAAACAGATAAAATGAAAAGGAAATGAAAACTACAAAAGAATCAAACCATAAAAAACACAAAATTACAGTTATTACTACATATTTTTGCATAGTAACTAAATAGTAATGGTCTACACTCTCCACTCAAAAGACACAGACTGCCAGATTGGATTAACGAACAGGACCCACCATTTGTGGCTTAAAGGAAATATATCTCAGTGACAAAGACAAATACAGGCTTGAAATGAAAGAACATAAAATATTTCCAAGCAAACAGAGCCTAAAAGTAAGCTGAAGTAGCTATAATCATATTTTACAAAGTAATATTTACAACAAAAGTAGTCAGAAAAGTCAAAGGAAAGGATTGACCCATCAAGAAGACATAATAAATTGCAAATATTACTGCAGTGAATAATGGCAAACCAAATTTCACTTAAAAAATCACTGCTGGTTATTTACCATAGCTAAGATATGGAACCAACCCAGATGCCCCTCAGTAGATGAATGGATCAAGAAAATGTGGTATAGATACACAATGGAATTCTATGCCTCCATCAGAAAGAATGACATTGCCCCATTTGTTAAGAAATGGAAAAACTGGAAAAAATTATATTAAGTGAAGTAAGCCAGGCCCAAAGAAACATAGGTCCCATGGTTTCCCTTATTTGCAATATCTAGTATATGTATGAGTCAAGCAGAAAAGGTCAGATAATGTGATGTCAGGAAAATGAACCCTTAGATATATATTTTAATGTTTTTTTCTTTCATGCATGTGTTTCTAACGCATTTATAAGATTATCTCTTTGTTGCTTTGTATGTCCCTCCCCACAGTATAACCCCTGCTTTCACTATATTTGATGTCAGTATAACTTGTGGAGGAGATGGGGAAAAACCAGTTGTTTAAGGATACAGGCGGACCTGTTGCAACAATGAGAAGTACAAGTTGTCATGTCCAAAACGAGCTTTACAACGTCGGTGCGGGGGGGGGGGAAGGGGGGGAAGGAGAAGGATTGGGATTGGGGGGGAGGGGGGAGGCTGGGAAGGGATGTGAAGGGTAAACCAAAGGAGGAGGCTGCAATGCTTGGTAAGAAATGTATGTATTATCCTGCCCATGTAATTGTAACTCCTCTGTATAGTATGTTCACAAATAAAATAAAATTAAATTAAAAAAAATCACTGCTGGACATAAAAGTACAAATAAACCACAACATAAGAATAGCAGGTTAATGTCTAACTGTCACAAATAGGTCATCAAACAACAAAAAGAAACTGTTGAAGTTCTGAAGCAATGATTTTATAGATAAAATAGAATTAACAGATATCTACCAAATGGTCTCCCTAACCACAGTAGGATATACAGTTTTCTTGGGAGCCCATGGGACTTTCTCCAAAATTAATCAATTTTAGAATATAGAAAATGTCTTATGAAGTAAGAAAGAGCCATTGTATTTATTGGATAATTGAATAAAACTAGAAGTCAACAGAAAAATAAACAAACAAATAGAAAGTATTTGAAAACATAGGGATAGAATGATGAATGGTGACTAATGACTGTTGAACAACAAATGGGACATCAAAGAAATAAGTCAGGAAGTAGAACAAAATTCCTAGAATCAAATGAGCATAAATCAAGACTATTTAGAAACATTAGGACACAGTCAAGGCAATAGTAAGAGCAAAGTTAACATTTATAATCATGTACATAAATAGATATCTCACCTAATAAATTAAAATTCTTTTTTTTAATTTAATTTTATTTTATTTGTGAACATACTATACAGAGGAGTTACAATTACATGGGCAGGATAATGCGTACATTTCTTACCAAGCATTGCAGCCTCCTCCTTTGTTTACCCTTCACATCCCTTCCCAGCCTCCCCCCTCCCCCCATCCCAATCCTATTCCTTCCCCCCCTCCCCCCTCTCAAATCATAGATTGAAAAAGAAAGAGCCAATAAAAATTAGTGAAATTGAGATTTTAAAAATATTTTATAGAATCAATGCAAAGAAAGATGATTCTTTGAAAAAATAAACAAAAATGACAAACCTTTCACCACACTAAACAAAAGAAGGCAAATACTTATTTAAATTAGAAATAAGAAATGGTATAACAACTAATATTAATAAAATTCAGATATTATGAGGGAATATTTGAAAACTTGCATTCAAATACACTAAAAAAATCTAGAAGGAATGGACAAATTTCCAGATTTATTTGACAAGTCTAAATTGACCCAAGAGTATATTTATCACTTACACAGACTTAAAATGTGCAACAAGATTTAAGGAGTAATGAAGTCTCCCTACAAAGAAGATTCCATGACTACATGAATCCACTGATAAATTCTACTAGACCTTTAAAGAACAACAAAGATACTTCTCAAAAGAACAACAAAGATACTTCTCAAACTAGTTCATAAAATAGAAAAGCAAAAAAAAAACCCCAAAACAACACATTCATTCTATAACCCAGAATTATCCTGATACCCAAACTGAATAAAGATACAACAACAATAACAACAACAAAAGAAAATAATACACCATTTTTAATGAAAATAGAGCAAAAAACTCAATAAATAATAGTAAACTGAATTCAATAATGCACTTAAAAAGTCATACACATGATCAAAGTGGTTTCATTCTGGAATGCAAGGATGGCTCAAAAAACACAAATAAATAAATATATTACAGCACTAGATGGGGAAAAACAGAAATCATTCCTATAAAGTCAGGAACAATACAATGTGTCCATTCTTTCACTCTTATTCTATATAGTACTGGAATTCTTAGCTAGCAAAACAAAACAAAGAAAAATTAAAGGAACATAATATATAGAGAGATAAAATCCTATACATATCAGATCATAAAGATTACACAATTCTTGGACCTAATCAACACTTTTGAAAAAGCAGTAAGAAAGATACAAAGTTACCATATAATAATCAGCAGTTTTTTTAAATAACAAAATGCAGGCACAAAAAGAAATGGAGAAAATATTTCCTTCACAATAATCTAAAAAGCATTTCTAGGAATAAACTTAATGAAGGACATAAAAAAAACTTACAATGTCAACTATAAAATATTAAAGAAAGGGACTGGGAAGGTGGCTCAGTGGTTGAGTGCTTGCCTTGCATGCATGAGGCCCTGGGTTTGATTCCTCAGTACCACATAGGCAGAAAAAGCTGGAAGTGATGCTGTGGCTCAAGTGGTAGAGCACTAGCCTTGAGCTGAAGAGCTGAGGGACAGTGCCCAGGCCCAGAGTTCAGCCCTCAGGACTGACAAAAAAAAAATTAAATGAAGTGAAGAAGATATCAGTAGCTAACCTATATTATCAATAGCCTCAACATAGCATTCCTCAAAAATCCCAATTACTGTCTTTAATAGGAAAGCAAATCCAAATATACATATGGAGACATATATGATCCTGAATAAACAAAGAAATTCTGAGCAAAAAGAGCAGTTCTGAAGGTATCAGAATGCATCACTTTAAACTATCCTATAAGGCATGTAACAAAAACAGCAAGGTACTAACAAAAACATTGACAAATAGATTAGTGGATTAAAAGTCCCAGAAATAAATCCACACAACTACAGCTATCTTATTTTTGAAAAAGGAACCAAACATTCAATGAAGAAAAGACAGCCTCTTACATTATGTTTGAAAAACTGGATATCTGCATGTGGGGTGAAGTTAGATCCATTTCCCTTTCTCTTTACTAATAATCCATTAAAAGTAGATCAAACTCCTAAATGTAAGACCCAAAACATTAGGAAATATCTGTATATGTGCAGCAACTTCCTGAAATAGGACTCTAAAACAAAAGCCCAGAAAATAAGAACAAGAATGAACAAACAGGATAACATCAAATAAAAATCTTCTCTCCATCAAAAGAAACAATTGCTAGAATCAAGAAACACAGATTGAAAGAAAGTCTTTGCAACCTACTCATATGACAATGGATTACTATGCAGAAATGAGCTTAAAAAAGTTAAACAAAAATAGAACAAATAATTCCGATAGACAAATGTGTAATAGGATTGGAAAGTTTCAAAAGATAAATTACAAATTGCTAATAAATAAACATTATTTTACTGTTTAAGTATATGTCAATGAAAGGAAAAATCAACACATTTGAGAGACACCTGTTCACTCATGTATATAGCATATAACAGCCAAGATATAGAATCAGTCTAGGTTCCCAGTCTGAGTGAGTAAAGAAACTATGGTGCACGCTTGTGTGTAAGTGTGTGTGTGTGTGTGTGTGTGTGTGTGTGTGTGTTCATACAGCTCCACAGATGGAAAATGGAACCTCAAAATAGAGATGATACTAAGATAAATAATATAAAGTTATAATTCTTGTCCATCTAAGCTGTAGTCTGAGATATGTTCATGCTTGATAATGAGAGCAGAAGATCTAAGACCACATTTATAAGAAATGAGGAGCTGAGCAAATTGATCAGCTTTCCTGACTATGCACGGTAGGACAGAGGAGAACTTCTAACACACTAATAAATACCTCCCTAACTTACTTCATCACAGAAGTCTGTGTTCCAGGAGCAGCATCAGTTAGGAAAACACCATTATGTTTTGTTTGTTTGTTTGTTTTGTTTTGTTTTGGGGTCTGGTCGTGGGGCCTGAACTCTGGGCTTGGGCACTGTCCTTCAGCTCTTTAGCTCAAGGATAGCGCTCTACCACTTGAGCCACAGCCCCACTTCCAGCTTTTTCTTTTTTTTTTGCTTATGTAGTGCTGAGGAATTGAACCCAGGGCCTCATGCATGCAAGACAAGTGCTCTACCACTGAGCCACCTTCCCAGCCCCATTGTTTTTAAATGTTGATTTTATGCAGATGGTGTGCATAGAGCAATCACACACTTTTTTTTTTTTTTGGTCGGTCGTGGGGCTTGAACTCTGGGCTTGGATGCTGTCCCTGCACTCTTCAGCTCAAGGCGAGCACTCTACTACTTGAGCCATAGCGCCACTTTTTGGTTTTCTAGTGGTTTATTGGAGATAAGAGTCTCAAGGACTTTCCTGCCTGGGTTGGCTTTGAACCGTGATCCTCAGATCTCAGCCTCCTGAGTAGCTAGGATTACAGGCATGAGCCCAGCTTCACATACATTTTTTACATGGCAGTTTCAATCACTAGGTTTTCATGGCATCTAAGTAGCTCATTCTTAACCCTGGCCTTCATTCCCACCCCTTCTCTGCTTGAATAGGCACATCCCAAAAGTGTTGCTCTTAATATTTCTGATCCATATAATTGTTTGGGTTCATAGACATACACTAAAATCATACATCCTAAGCATTCCTGGAAAACCCTAATCCAAATTCTGGCTAGACAAAGATAACATCCCATTAAGTATATAAGTATATAATATTGAAGACTAATTTTGGTTGAGATGAGATCTGCCATTTGCTATACTGTGTGTGTGCCTCGTGTGTGTGTGTGTGTGTGTGTGTGTGTGTGTGTGTGTGTGTGTGTGTGTGTGTGTGTGTGTGTGTGTGTGTGTGATGAATACAGATAGACTTAAGACAGGAGATCATGCTTTCTGTCAGGTTTGTTTTCCCTTGGTGATTTTATTATTCAATTAGAAATCTCTCAAGAGTACATCCAACCATTCTCACCTGCAATAAAGAAAGCTGTGAGCTGCTTGAGGGCAAGGATGTATAATTCATTGGTTTGTCTCCAATAACTCACCCTGTAGCTAGCACATTGCACTTGCTAAACAGATATTTATTAAATAGAATGTAGCGTTTTCAATCATATAGGGTTCAGCAACTATTGTCTAAAATGTACAGAAAGGATCACACATTGAGCAAAGCAATATAAATACATCAGAGATAATGCTCACCTACAGAAGCAGATATAATGGCCTTTATGACAGAGCAACTGTCATGTTCCAGTTACTAAAAAAAAAGTGTTGCCTGTCATGATCTGGGAAATATAAAGCATTGGATGTAAATCTGTCTTGGCAATGATATGTGCTCCTATTTAGTAATATACTCATGTCTTCCTTTATATAAAAAAATACACAATTAAAGTTTCTGAGTTTCTGGCTGGTAAATAAATTCTCCATATTTCAGTTCTTCATTTACAGAAACCCCATATTTAGAAATAGTACTCACTACTATTAGAATCTGGCACTGGTGCTTTGTTCCTGAAATGCTCCTGGTAGCCAAACTGTCTCTGGATGATTGGCTAGTGCTTCATTGGCATTAAGCACTTTGGTTGAAATGGACAATGGCTTCCATAAAGGTAAGAAAGATAGGCTGAAATGGCCCAGCCATGTGTGTGTGGGGTGAAAGCAGGTCATTTCTCTTGCCCTTTCCCTCCTCTTCCCCCAGAAGGGTAGCTGAGAGGAGCATTTCAGTGCTGCAACCAGATGACAGTTCTTCCTTTGGTCAACAATATCAATAAGAAAGTTTGTACCATATTTATATGAATATATAGAAGAAGCATTTCTTCAAAAAGAGTTGGAAGGAAATGTAATTATGCAAATTATATAAAATAATATCCATAGCTCCACTGTGAAGCAGTCCAAAACATTCAAAGGAAATTGAAATATGGATAGAGGAGTAATTAGAAGAGAATATAAATCATGGTAACAAATCACATTTTGTTTCTCTTTTCAAATATATTTAAAGTAAATTATAGACTACTTGCTGAACTGTGAACTATGAATTTAAGACACATTTTCAGGACAAAAAGCTAATTATGAGAAATAGATGGTGCCGTTGGTAGACAGTAATATAAATCTTAAAGGGATGTCTTTCCACTCGAGCAATACTTTTTAGAACGACTGTAGGTTAATTCTTAACCTTTAAGATTAAAACATTAATCAGATATTCTCTACATGAATGAAGATTTATGAAGCAATTTCTATAAGATAAATAAACTATAAAAATAAAATGCATTCATTTGACAAGTGTGATAAGAAACTTCACCTCATGAATGTGGTAGCTTTTGGGGGGGGGGCGGTGGGGAGGGAACAGAGCAAAGGTGAGATACTGGTTGTGGTTTTATAACTCCCAAGGTACAACTCATCTGGGCAAGGTTGTGTAGAACGTGCTTACCTCTCACAGCGTGATCCTGAGTACCCCACAGGGCATTGATCACACATCAATCCAAGATTCCGGTCCAAACGGCATGTTGGGCTAAAGCTGTGTGGATTTTGTTGGGGGTAAAAAGGGACAAGAAATCAGCATACAGACAAAGTCATTAACGGTTTATTTTCATTTCTCTTTCTCTCCTACTGCTGTGACCAAAGGGTACAGGCTGGTCATGCTCACTTCCTACATAGAGAGTAGGGTCTGGCTAATGGAGAATGAGATGAAATGGTTGCTTCTCTAGATGCATGGAAAGCAGGCTCCTTCTGACAAGTTATTAACTGACTTTTGACTGTTCTGTGTTTGTGATTATCTGTAACAAGAGGAAGCTGTTTTCTGGGGAGTCTCTAGGCCTAGCAAAACCAGATACATTCTTTCTCTCTGGTGTTTTACCCTGAAGTTTGAAGCAGCCGAGAGGAATCGTAGAGATTGTAGAAAACTCATTATATAGAGATGATCATAGCATGATTCCCACAACATGCCACTGTGGTATGTGTGTGTGTGTGTGTGTGATGTTACACATGTGTAATAGCAAAAATGTCATTAACATGGACGGATTCCAAGAGGAAAGTTCTTAGAACAGATCAAGTGTGCATAGTCTACCTAAACTTATAATATAAACAACCTCGCCACTGTATACTTCCTGGAATGTTTCAAAACTTACCTTGCTCTTAACATGACTCTAATTAGTGTCTGAAGTAACAGGCAGACACCAAAGAAAAAACCAGGACAGTAACCATGTGCCAGTATTAGCTTTCAACTACATGCTTTACCTTTGCCTAGTAGAGACATCTCTCATGCAACACTTAACCCCATGCTTGATACCCTATAACATAGGTAGCTGTTGGCTCTCAAGAGAGCCCTTGATCATCTTGAAGTGTGTGGGTTCTGTTGCTTGATCATTAAAAAGTTTTTACTGATACATAAAAATGCAAGTTGTACAAATAAATGGCCAGTACATAATGTTTCATAGTATACATTTCATGCTTTACAATGCACATTGTATGTATACATAGTTGTATTTATCTCCTCAAACTTACTAATTCTTTATAGTGAAAGCTTTCAAAATCATTTCTTCTGAAGTTCTGTGATGCACAGGACATTTTTACCTCTAGTCATTGTATGTCAGAGTAGTCAGGAGAACTTTTGTTTCCTAACTTTAACTTAGCACCCACGGCTCCCCGTCTACTCTTCCAGCCTCTGACAAACATCACTGTACCCTCAACTTCTACAAAATCAATGATTTCAGGTGCTATGTTGTTCTATCATTTCAGAGGTATATGCCCTCAATTAATCTTTCTCCCAGTATGTTTTCCCTAAACAGACTTATTTTATATTATGCATGACAGGACAATTCTGTAGAGGCTAGCTTGATGGCTAAATGAATTAAAAAGAGAACAACAAATTAAACACTTCAATTCCTGACCTCCTCCTGCTCCTGATACTTGTCTGGCTTTAGAATATTTTGGTAACTGGCACACCTGGAAGAGGTCACATCTGCATCCGCTGAGGTCACATCTGAATTTGATGTGGCCACACCTTTCTCCACCCATACCCTAGATAAGGCCCAGACACACTCTGTCCTACCTCTCTCTTTCCCACCTCTCTTTCCCAGCTCTCTTCTCTTTTCTACTTCTTTTCTAGTTCTTTTCTCTCTCTTTCCCAGCTCTCTCTCTTTCCTAACTCTCTCCCTTACCCAGCTCTCTTTCCCAGCCATGTGGAGGGCCAACATGGCCTGGTGCCAGCCAGAATGATGAATAAACCTACCCCTTACCTGAATACCACATGTGTGGTGGTGTTCTTACTCAGCTAACTCTTTTTAAAAACCTAACAATTGGCCACATGCATGTGGTGTGGTATGACTGTACAATCCTTTGTGTGTGTTACAATCCCATTGGCCACCTGAGTGTGACCAGACTTGACCACATGGATTTTTCCTTTAAAACCCCTAGCTTGTGGGCCATTCAGGGTCGTAGTACCAACTCCTGAGCCTGTGCTGTGGCCCTGACTGGTCAGTGTAGGAACTCTCCCAATAAAGTTGCTTTATGTTAAACAAACAAACAAACAAAAAAGAATATTTGACTTTGGTACACCTCAGATCATGGGTACTATTTTTAAATATTAAGCTTAACACATGGTAGTCATATAAACATTTAATAATTACTGTTTTTATGGTAGTGGGACATTAAAATCACAGTACATATCATTTCCTATCTGGAAAGTCCAGATAGGTCCAAGGGGAAAAGCCTGATTTGTGATAACTTGAATTTGTAATACATACAAAACAGCCCATCTTGCAAATTCTAGTTCTGCCACAAGCATCCAGCCTGTGCTCTGAGAGAAGAGAAATTCCTTTAGGAGGAAACTTGTAGACAAAGGGGTTCACAAAGCATGGGTTTTGGGGGGAGGAATGGGCTTACACTAGGAAGAGGCTTATGTGAAAACAGAAAGAAACAGGGTTTTCTCCCATCCCTACCTGTGATTTCTTATTGTTTACAAAGACTAAGGAGGGAGCAGGATTTTGACTAATTTCTACTGTGTGGGTATGTCTTCTTTAGCATTCTAGGGCTGGGGATGTGGCTCAGTAGTAGAGTGCTTGCCTCCCATGCATGAAGCCCTGGGTTCGATTCCCCAGCACCACATAACAGAAAAAGCCAGAAGTGGCACTGTGGCTCATGTGTTAGAGCACCAGCCTTGAGCTGAAGAGCTGAGGGACAGTACCCAGGCCCAGAGTTCAGGCCCCATGACCAACCAAAAAAAATCAAACAAACAAATAAAAGGCATCTAGTCATGTGTAGGTGGCTCATGCCTGTAATCCTAGCAGGAGGCTGAGATCTGAGAATTGCTAATCAATGCCAGCCTTGGCAGGAAAGTCCTTGAGACTCTTTATCTATAACTAACTATCACAAGACCAGAAGTGGTGTTGTGGCTCAACCTGGTAGTGCACTGGACTTGAGCAAAAGAGCTCAGGGACAGTGCCCAGACACTGAGTTCAAGCCCCATGACTGAAGGGGGAAAAAAAATGGCATTCTATAACTCCCTTATCTGTGGACAAGGGATCCTCAGTAAGAATCCTGGAGTTTTCTACCCCTAGGGCACTACAGTGATTGAAAGAAAGACCATACAAATTGCTTTATTAACTCCTAGATCAGTTTACTCTAAGTCATGTCAAACATGCTTGACATGCTTTCTGATACTTTACAAACTATTGATAAAATAGGTTTCAAATTCTTATAAATACTTATATGTCAGTTTAAATCAACAAAAGTAAAGTAAAATCGGCTCACTGATGAGAAGTAACACTTTCCAGAAAAAATAAAGCAAACAATAAAAACATATATCTGACACACTCTACAGTTCAAAATATTTGTGCAAGTAAATTTTATCACCTTTTCACAAAATGCTTTGAGTTTGGGGGGAGTAGGTATAATTTTTCTTTCACAAAGTCATACCCTGATTTCCAAGAGAGTTTGCCATGAGATCTTAAAAACTTAAGAGTCTTAACTTGATGTTCTCTGCTTCATATAATCACTGTCCTTCAAATCTTCTGTTGAGGGTGAGGTTGAGTTTAACCTTTGGTAATACAATTAATTGAAATGACATATTCAAGTCAAGCCTCCTCAGAAAATATATCTCTATTTGTGCATTGGTTTTCTTTAAAAGGCAGAAGATGGCATTCAACAACAAAATTAAACTCTCAAGGAGCAATAAATGTGCACAGCAAAAAATATCTACAGAATTTGCCTTGGCAAAGGTAATAACTTGACTCTGATTTTGGCCAAGAGATGAAGCTAATTGTCCTGTGACACAAATTGGAACTGTAATATCATCACTGTCTTTAAGTGATTCCAAGATTATGTCACTTAACTCTAGTTGGTTGAAACACCAACAGAGAGAACATTTTTGATTCCTAGATTTTCCAGCCCATTACACTTAGGACACAAAAGCACAAAGAACACCAAGAGCTCGCCACAAAGATGAGAAGGAAGGGATGCTACTCTTGCAATTAATTATAAGGATTTACATATGAATATAGACTTTTATGTGTATAGGAATTCATTTATAACTCTGCCTATGTTCATGAACATAATTAGCTTTACATGTGAACCTATGTGTATATGTTTATGCATGCAAATACATTAGCTTTTAAAGATTTTTAATAATTAGTATACATTAGTTGTTCTGGCTGGGGGTAGTTCATTATGATATTTCCATACAAGAACATAATGTAACCCATCAATATCATTAGTTAAAATAATTCTTCATTATTCTATTTTCATATATGCATATAAGTCCTCTGACTTTTCTTCACCTCACTTACTCTCCCCATTCTCACTCCACCACCATGGGGCCTGTTTTATTCTCCTGACATTCATTTTTCAGTATATTTCATTTTTTAGTGTAGAAATTATACTGAGGGTTTTCATGTGCCTGTATATTTCATATGTGCATGTTATATGCATATTTTAATCAGAATAACCCCTCCTAAATACTCAGTTATTATTAACTTTTTTTGACTTAGAATTTTCTATTTCCCAACTATAAGCACTAATTTTTAAAGTAAATCCTAAAGTCAGTTCTGTAAGTGTTCAAATCTTTCACAAAGGTTAATTTTAGCATTTCTGATACATATAAGGAAAAAGTATTTACAATGATAGTAGTAGATACAACTTTGAAGGAAGGACCTACATTCTGTCCAGGCTTGTGCCAAGAACATTTTCAATTTTATTTAAAAAGGATAAAAATCTATAATGAGTACAACAACACTATTCTATTCAAGCACATATTATCTATTCAAGCACACTTTAAGTGTTCCAGGCTTTTTGTAATTTATGTCATTTGTATCTTATTTAAACTATGTGATTCTGGAAATCAGTGACTATAAAGCATTTGAATTATTTTTACTTTTATTTGTTTGTCTAGAGTTATATTTCACTACCTAGTTATCATCTACAGCTAGAATAGATACATCACCAAGATGAAAAGGCCAAGCCAACAGTAGACACTGCAAATAGTTGATGAAGTTGATATATATGTATGATTTAAATATTATATGCTTGTCTGTGTTCATATATCATAGTAATTATACCAATCTATCTCTATCTCTCTACACATTTGATTTATTTAGCAATATTATCTAAGAAATTTAGAGCCAAATACTTGTGATATATAAGATTTATGGCCAGTAATCAATAGATAAATCACCAAGATAAAACTAGCTGAAGTCTTACACTTCAGACAAAGGTTTCAGCAACCTTTACCTCTTTTCTCCTCCCCCCCCCAGAATAACCTGTGAAAATTCAAATCCCATCTTCTGAGTTGTATCTGAATTTTATGTTCAATTTATACTTCAGAGTTCTGAACTCAGATTATAGTATCACTCTCAAAAATGTTTCTTTTAAAGGATAGTTCCCTTAGTTTCCCTGGATCTGTAAAAGCCTCATTCATTTTTGATTTTTTTAAAAGAACACCTTTAAGGCTATCAGATGTATTATCCCCATCATAATTGTATAACTAAACTATGAAAATTCTCTAGATTGTTTTAAATTTAAACGACTGCATAATTTTAGCTATAAGGTTTATAAACAAATTAGATGATCACTGATTCTTTTTCCCACTCATAAAATGCTATGATAAAAATGTATATCTGACATTTAAAAATCTCATCTCAATTCTATTATGAGATATAAAACTATGATTTAGTAATTTAATAATTATTTACTGTAATTAATAGAACCTTAAAATTAGATAATTTCTACTTTATGGCACTGGTAACACAGAGAATAAAACATGTTGCTACTCTTTTATTCCTTTAAGAATCAAGATCAAGATAATTAAATAAAATTGGAATGCATTTATTTTAGGAAACACCCTTATTGGACATGGGCACCAATTCCTTTGTCACAGGTGGATGAGATTTTGGATTTGCTGCATTTCTTTTCTGCTTAGTAACAGCATAATTAGAATCTCTTTTCAGAGTAGCACAACTGCAAATACAGAGGCAAGGATGCTTCATGGATGCCCATTATAATCCAGGCAAACCTCTCTTCCTCGTGGCTCTTCTTCATTTGTAGTAATGTTGGCCAGATTTGAAGGAAAATCTACAATGTCTATAAATTCAATTATACATGTATTGGGCCAGGACTGCCATGGTTCAGTGGATGACTGAATTGATAGCTAAGCAAACACTGACAGCACAGTGTTTGGGAAAGAGATGCATGACAACTGAATTTCCAGATGCCATCTCTGCTTTCCTAGGCAAATGTTAGTGTAGCATCACAAGCTTCGTGTATAGGAAAATGGTTAAGAGAATGTCATTGGGTCACAGTGAGCGTCTTGCAATATGTGACTTAACACTTCATACATAAACCACAGCAAATTTTGTCATATTGTGTCCAAAATAGGGATAAAGAGCCATTACTGCCAAGGAATGTGTTTAATGTGTTCCTTTTAGTCACCTTTCCCAGTACTTTCTTGCATCCTTTCTTCCTCTTTTCTGATCCTTATCATGGCCAAAGGATATTTAGTTTTGTGCTCATCTAAGTTCTGGAAATACTCTAGTATTTATACACACAAAACTATTTTCCCATCTTTTAAGATCCTTGCTGATAATTTGGTAAGTAGGTAAATTAACTTATGTTAGTCTTATCACTTAAAATTCTCTCTCTCTTTTTTTTTTTTTGTTCCTGGGGCATGAACTCTGGGCCTTGGTGCTGTCCTGAGCTCTTCAGCTCAAGGTGAGTGCTCTACCACTTGAGCCACAGTACCACTTCTGTTTTTCTGGTGATTAATTGGAGATAAAAGTCTCACAGACTTTCCTGGCCTGGACTGGCTTTGAACCATGATCCTCAAATCTCAGCCTCCTGAGTAGCTAGGATTACAGGCATGAGCCACCCATGCATGGCTACTTGTATTTTTTTTTCTTGTTTCCATTTCTTGGAGTTCATTTCTTTTTTTATTGTAAAGATAGTGTATAGAGGGGCTACAGTAACATGAGTAAGGTAAAGTTGTAAAGTTCATTTTCAACATAGTGTCTTGTATGTTACAATGGGCCAACCTATATGACCATATAAGTGAAATGAACTCCAAGATATGGATACAAGAGGTGTTTTTCTTTGTTGTTGTTGTTTTTAAGTACTATATAATTTTTTGTTTCTTTTGTATGTTCTTCCCCCTATAGTATAACCCTTGTTGTCACTGTATTTGATTTTGGTGTCCTGCATCTTGTGTATACAATTTTCTAGTTTGGGGAGGGGAAGGGAAATAACAAAATGAATATTGTTTTTTATTAAATAAGAAATAGAAATTGAATTCCTATTTTTCACTAATGTCTCTAGCTCTAAGTTGACAATTTATGGCTGATCATGTCTGACAACTATTTTTGGGTGCTTTACCTATTTTTAAGTTTATTTTATTGTAAAGATGTTGTACTGAGATGTTACAGTTACATGAATAAGGCAATGAGTACATTTCTTGTCGAGCATTGTTACCCCTTCCCTTGTTCTCCCATTATCCCTTACCTCCTCTACATCCCTTACTCCCCACGCCCCTGCAAGTTGTAAAGCTCATTTCTAATATACTGTCTTGTGGGTGTCATTGTTGCAATGACTCACCTGTGTCCTTGTTTCAGCATTTTGTAATTCCCCCCCCTCCCCAAATTAGACAAATGTATATACAAGATGCAGGGTTCCAAAATCAAGTACAGTGACAACAGGGGATATACCATGGGGGAAGAACAAAGGAAACAAAAAAAATCACATAGTACATTAAAAATAACAACAACAAAGAAAGATCGCATGTCCATGCCTTGGAGTTGATTTTGCCTTGCATCGTCTTATATGGTCATATGTATGTAGCTTTTGAGCTTTTCTGCTCATCTGATAAAATTATCTTAGATGTATACTAATTATTGCAAATGAGAAAAACCATGGGACTTATATTTCCTTGGGTCTGGCTTATTTCACTTAGTATGATTTTTTCCTCAGGCTTTCAATTTCCTAACAAATGAGACAGTGCCATTCTTTCTGATGGAAGTATAGAATTTTATTTGTATGATTTTCACAAGAGCTCTACGAAAGGAGCCAACTTACATTCTGAATGATGAATGGACCAAGATAGAGTTTACGTAGCTTGACCAGTCATCTAAAAAGATGTGGCAAATAAGAAGGTCAATGTGGTAATTTGCACCTGTAATCCCATTCACACATGAAGCACAGAAAAGAAAATTGCAGTTTGAGGCTATTCCAGGCAAAAAGAATAAAAACGTATCTGAAAAAAATAAAGCTCTAGCTGAGCATGGATCAAGTGGTAGAGAGCATGCCTTTCAAATGTAGAGTTCTAAGTCTAAACTCCAATACCACAGAATAAAATAATAAATGAAACAATAGAATCAGAATATAATTAAGATAAAATGAATAATAATAAATTTTTAGAATAGCCTGCCTTTGGGAATATTAACTTTAGTGGCTTAAATAGAGTATTCTCTTAAAAAGTATATTTTTTCCTTTTTCTTTTTTTTTAAAAAACCTGTTCCCACAGATTGTTGTACTTGATGAATAACCAGGGGAAAAATGGGTAGAAATTGTAGAATTTGTATATTAAACCTTTTCAAAATATACGGTTAATCTACTCATACAGTTAAGATATAGTATTTGCTATTAAATTGATTTAATAAGGTAGACATATATAACATGGAATATCAAATAAATGGTTGAACTCTGATATTTCAGGAGTAGTATATATAGGTGTGCATAGAATGTGTGTTCCCTAGAATTAATTTAGAAATTCTACAATAGTATGTCTCTTAAATATGAAAACAGCCAAATCTTAAGCTAAAGTTGTTTTTAAGTCCTTCAAAACAAATGGTCATTAAATACAGAATTTTACATTAAAAACTCTTAGTTCCTTCCTGAAAAATTCCTGCATATATTTATACATGCAAAGTGACGGGGTACATCTGATATCAACAGTGTACTTGTAGGACTGCAAATGTGTTACTCACTTATTGGATGAAATGATCAGTGGACAGGCACAGGGCTGACAGTCTTCAGAGGATCCCTGAGTAGGATCACCATAAAAACCAGGAAGACACTGATTGCAGTAAGGGCCACCTGTGTGATCCTTGCAGTTCTGAAGAGGAAATGTACATTAGAGTTTATTATTTTCCTCTCAAGTGGCAACATGTGGCCTCCAATAGATCTACAAAATCATTATTCTGCTTCTCATCAGGAAATGTAAATTTTCCACACTAAATTATTGATGACAGCAAAGAAACAGCATTGAAAGTTACCATCTACCTTATAAATTACATGTTTCAACACATGCAAAATAAATGACTGAAATTTGTTAGGAATTTTTAGTATAAAAGTTTCACATTGTGTGTGTGTGTGTGTGTGTGTGTGTGTGTGTGTGTGTGTGTGTGTGTGTGTAGGGTTATAAAGACCTAATGACATATGTTTAATGGGAATTGTAGCTGATACTAGGTAAAAATCAATTGTGTGACTTTAAAACTGCTGATGTAACGAGAACTGTGGGCTAATCATACAAATTCCCTGGGACTGAGCTCCCTTACTCAGCCATTAATTCAGAACTTAGTGGACTCAGATGATTGGGACAATGAGTTCCTGTGTTCTGTCAGTGAGTAGCTTGTTTCACTCATAATTAAATGTTGGGAAAATTGAAAGAATTTAAGCATATAGCAATATGTAATGAAACCACATGACACAACGATTTTCTTTCAACATTTGAAAAGAAAACCAAGACTATGTTTTCCCACCATTGGTACCTTTTGATACCATTTCTTTTTCAAGTATAAAAAACCACATGTTTATAATAAAATCAAATAATTTATATTATTTTTCATGCTAATTAAAATACCTTCCTCAGCTAAGGCTCTGTTGATAGAACTCATCAAGACAGGTGTAAAGATAAGCAATCCAGTCAGCCAAACACTAGAACTGTCTCTAAAACTTCCAAAAGTAAAATTCATAAATTTTTATCATGTTCAGACATCACAGAGACATAATTTCAGTTGCCAATGATACAATAAGTGATATATAATTCCTATTAAAATCATACAGTTTGTATATGTTATTACTGAAATGTTAGTTTAATAAGCATATGCCAATTACAAATTTTCTTCCATGCTGAAAAGACTTCATCAGACTTCAGGAGTATGTAGCTTTTACTTTTTATGATGTATAACCTAATGTATGAATAAAACAGCTAAAATATAAATTAAACAGAGTAAAAATCTATTAACCTGGGTGACCATTCAGATAGTCATATTAAGTTAATAAAAGTTCTGAACTATCATTTACTTCAATATGTTTTAAAATGAGCTGACAGTTTTGAACTTTTTTAGAGTCCTTGAGAGTTCAGATTTTTTAAATCTAAAATATAATCCAAACAGGTAACTCTGGCCTTCCCATTTGCATTCTGTGAAATGAAGTCAAGTTGGTAATTTATAAAGTTTTCAAGCACTGAAACACTATGCCACCTTCAGCAAATTAAACCAAGTCGTATTTCCATAATAACTGTTGATACTTGAAAGCAGGTTTTTCTTTAAAATACTTAAAACTCATTCTCAGAATTATTTAGTACAAGTTTCTTTTTTACTTTTTTAACATAATATAACAGTTAACTTCACTATTACATGTTATCTGAGGCCAGGCCCTGGCAGCTGATGCCTGTAATCCCAGCTAGTCAGAAGACTTAGATAAGAGGATCGTGAGTGAAGCCATCCAGGGCAGGCAAGTCTGTGAGACTTTCATCCCCAATGGATCAGCAGAAAGCCAGAGGTAAAAGTGTGGCTCAGAGGGTAGAAACCCAGCTTTGAGCACAAGGTCCTATGTTCAAGCTCTTGGATAACCAGAAAAAACTGTCTGAATAATAGAGCCTACATAGGATCCCAAAATATGAGCCAATTTAAAGGATACTTTTTTCCTTTTGACTGGATCTTCATATCACTTCTTTATTTTTCCAAGTTTAGCTAGGCTGTATCATTACCAAATAATTGTTTGTACAAAGGAGTTACAACTCCATAAGCCAAGTTATAAGTACAATGCTTCTTGGTCAATGTCACCTTTCCTTTGTTCTCCATTCTCCCCCTCCTATCCCTACCCTCAATTACATAGTTCATTTTTTTACATAATGCACCTTGAATATCATGATTGCATTTGCTCACCATCCCTCCTGCTCTGTCTCCCTTTGCCTACTACTCAAAATATATTTCTACTTCCTGGTATTCATCTAGCTAAACAGTACTTTAGTTGCTCAGAGTAGTTACTTGTTTTGATTCCTCCCCATAGTATATCCTCCTTCAGTCAGTTTGTGGATAAACGAGTTGAGCCTTGTAATTGGTTTAATATGTTTTAAAATTCTTTGCTTTTTGCCATGTTAAAAGAATGAAATTTTATTTCATTCTATGGATTTCCAAAAGTAGAATCATATATGCCAATTGTAAATATCACAATGAAAACTCATTGTACAGTTAGGTTGATAATATTTTAGATGACATTGTAATATTGATTATAGCTTATCTAGTTTAAAACCAGAATTTCTAAAATTCAACTGCAAATTATGTATAACCAGGAGAACCTGCTGTCTATAACCACTGACTTAAAGGAGACATAGAGGTAATAAGTTTCTTACCCATCCTAATTTTATGCTTCATTAATAATCATAAAACTCAAGTATTCTAGGAGTTGAAACTATAAAAAAGCATTACATACCCATAAAGCAGAAATTAAAAATGGAAGAGTTTCACTGATAAGCATGCTACTTTTACAAGCATCTTTGTTAAGTATGCTGTAAAGGATCTTCCAAGTGTTGTTTGCCATCAAGTATCACAAGAATGAAAAGTGTGCAACCATCCTATGTGGTTTTGAATGTTTTCCATAGTCACTTCAAATTTCTTTGGGTTAAAATGACCTTTTCCTTCCCTGTATTTTTTTTTTTTTTTGGGTCCGGTCGTGGGGCCTGAACTCTGGGCCTGGGTGCTGTCCCTCAGCTCTTCCCACTTGAGCCACAGCGCCACTTCCGGCTTTTTTCTTTTTTCTTAATGTGGTGCTGAGGAATCGAACCCAGGGCCTCAGGCATGCAAGGCAAGCACTCTACCACTGAGCCACCTTCCCAGCCCCTCCTTCCCTGTATTTTACTTATTTGTTTTGGCAGTTTTGGGGTTAGAACTCAGGATCTCATATATGCTGGAAAGGTTCTATAACCTGAGCCATGCTCCTAGGCCTATGTTGCTTTAGTTATTTTTTTAGATTTTGCTGAGGCCAGATTTATACCATGACCCTACACCACCATGCCTAGTATGTTTTATTGAGATGAGAACCTCTTACCAACTTTCATTTTGCTTTACCCAACCTGCCCTCAAACCCAGTCCTCCTGATATCTATTTCCCAAATAGCTGGGGTTCCAGTCATGGTGTCACACTCAGCCCTAAATAATCTTGGTTTTTATAGGTCCATATAACCGCAGAGGTTTGTCAGGTGAATATCTGTAGAAAAATATGCCCACAGATAATCAAAAAGAAGTTGAAATGGAAATTCTAAACTAAACAACTGGAAGGGAAGAATGACCTTGGTAGGCAATCTTAAATATTTTTCTCCTTACAGATCATATCAGAATCAATATGTACATCATTTATCAATAGAATTTCAGGAAAAAAAACACATGAACATCTCCAGAAAGTATCCATCAGGAACCTCTATCAACAACAGTTCAAGAAAACTCTAGTCTTCATGATCCAGACCGTCTATGTTTCCCTAAATCCCATGTGCTGAAAGTTGGTTCCTTTTTTATCTATCCAATAAACAGTCTATAAACCAGCTTCATTGGTTAAGTGCTACAGATATCACTGTCCCCTTCTTTCTCTCTTTTAAAAACAAACTATTTTTCCTCTCAAGCAGATGGCCTCCCCTCCAAAAAAATATCATATCACAAAATGGCCCAGCAGTAACATTTGATTTTATCTCAATTAATTCAACTTGACATATTACCTTAAGGAATATTATGAATTTGGTACTGTGACATATTTATTTTTGTCTTTTTTTACGGTAAGTAAGACAAATCCATATTAGCTTTCAGCTGTGCATTTCCTACTGCATGTTAAAAAGTGTTTAAAAGGAATTCGATAGTTTTCCCAAGGTATGTTTTAAAAGGCTGTGGAATCATTAAAATGAAAATCACTTAGCCTTTCTGTTCATAAAAATGCCATTTGAAAAAATCTACTCATCCACAAATTATGGCTATCATGTTTTATACTGCAATGCAATTAAACAAAATCTTATATAGAGAAATAGAGAAAGCAGAAAGTGCATCAATAAACCTAAATGCCAAATTACATTGAAACAAAAGCCCTGTGTTATTTTTTTTTCCACTTTGGATTTTTCCCAGAAGCATTTAAGGAGAAGGGAGAGGAGGGAGAAATGAGCAGGAGAAAGGAAACATTAAGAATTACAGATAACAGTGTCTGCCTCAAACTCAGCAGGGAAATGAGAGTATGATATCCTCCTAAATTGGCACTGTTTCAAATTGTGTTTCTGCAAGACTAATGAAATGAGAAGTGTTGTTTCAAGCTTCATGCCATGTCAGACAATATAAAACACTCATACCCTTGAGTTAATCAGAATTGTCTATTCACAGTAATTCTCCCTTCCTAAGGCTTCTTAGCAGGATGGAATGTGCTTGGCACTTTGTAGAGCTTGTTTTCTGGATATAAGTATGAACCTTATTGTAAAGCGAGAGACAACCCTGGTGAATATATACTACATACATTTATTTTTTTAAAATCTATACAAGACATTTTACAGTTAAATGATGAAAAATTGAAATTAAAACATGCATTGTATCCTCATTTTCAATGTGGAAAAAACTATTATTATAAGTACTAAATCATAACTGTTGTATAGACTGTCTTACATATATTATGGGCTCTAAGTCATTTTTGTCTTTCAGGAGAGCAGTCTACTTTTGGTAGATTTAGGGAGCTTGATATTCATCTCAGTTATTAGTTATGCTTGATAATAATGTATCTGATCTTACTTTCGTTTTTAGACTAATAGGAATAAATACTACTTAATACTTGCTGTAAGATCACATATGAAAATTTTCTAAGCTGCCAACTCAGTTCATTAAGAAGATGTGAAATTATTCTCTTTTTTTGTGGGGGAGGGGTGGAGAGAGGTTATCCGGACCTGAACTAAGAGTCTGGATGCTGTTCCATAGCATTTTTGCTCAAGGCTAGTGTTCTATCACTTGAGTCACAGATCTACTTCTGGATGTTTGGCCATTCATTGGAGATAAGAGACTCATGGTCTAGCTACCTGTGCTAGCTTTGAATTCCCGTCCTCAGATCTCAGCCTCCTGAGTAGCTGGGATTACAGGCAAGGGCCACCAGTGCTTAGCTGTCAAATCACTTGACTCAGAAATTCCAGGTTCGAAAGGAAGCAGTTGGATCATGAGTTTTTGTGAGTTGCTGTCAGTCTGTCACTCAGCAGCATGGAGAAAGCACTTACCAAGCATTCCCCAGTGACGTCATCACAGGATTCCGCATGGCCAAAGCACTGACAGGGTTCACAGAGGCCACCAAAGATAGTGCCGTTCACTCTTCTGTGCCTAGGCCAACAGGACTAAAAGATAAGATTTCAGTCAGTTCTTGCTATTGGGGGTTGGGGGAAGAGAAGCAAGTGTAAGTTTCATTTTTTTCCCCCTGATAATAGAAAGTAACTTGAGTAGCACACTCAGGAAATGGGATTAACCAAAGCATAACTAGTACGGAAGCACTACCAGAGCACTATTCCCCTGACACGGGGGCTTCGTACTGACCTTAGCGTTATTGGCAGGTATGAGATTAGAGGAAGCATTAGCTTGGTGTCTCTTCTGAAATGGTAAAATAAAGTACAGATATAAAGAATTGAAATGTGACAGGCTGAAAGTAAAAGCACAGACAGGAAAATTGAAGGAAAAGTATTGAAAATAAAGCAGCTGGCATAAAAGGACTCGCACAGAATCTTGTCGAAGAGGGCACACGGTGTCATCCCAAACCATTCAGCTCTGTTGAGCACTCTCTTTGCCCACATGCCAACTTCCCTTAACCCTTTCACTTTTAGTACATCTTTGAAGTCATTTGTAAGCCATGCTACCTTTCCCTGCTCTTCCTTACAGCCCCACCCTTACTTTTTACAGCACACAGAGCTGACTCCCATCCCTGCATAATTTCTTAATTTCTTCCTAAATTCCTTCCATTCTATTGTGCTTTCTCAATTTCACATGAAGTAATCTGTGATTTATTTGGCATATATACCTACCAAAGATCTATTTCTGGTATTATTCTATTCTTGCTTTGATTCTAATCATCATTGCTTTATAAAATTGAGATCTGTGTTACAATATAAAAGCACAATTCCTATTACCACTGAGGATGTGGGTCTTAGGTTACTTGTTCTATGAGCCTTCTGTGAGTCTGCCATCACTCTTAATTAAGTTTCATTTCTGTGGGGATTTCTATAGACTGAGTGAGATATAAAATAATTGCAAGGCAAATACTGTTGCCCTTTGGGAACTTTATGACCCCCTTCAGGTTATAATTGCATTTTGCAGGCTATTTACTATATTTCTAGATGGTTAACTACAGCATCATATATGATAAAGAGGCTTTTGTTCAGTTGAAAATGGAAATGAGAGAAACCACTGCAGTTAGAAAGCATATAGAATTGTGCTGTGTATTGTTGAAAAGCTCTTTCTGCCTTAGGATATGATGAGGACTCTTCAATCTGAGCACCAATAACACATGTGGATAAAAGAATAGATGTTTCATATTTCACATGGTTCATATCTGGAAAGCAAAGAAAAATGACTTTCCTCTTAATTTTCCTCTTAATTTTCACAGTACAACAACAACAACAACAAAAACAACCAGAAAGTGTCAATTGACTATCTAATCAATTTACTATCCTGGATGAATATCACACCCCAAATGAAATAATAATAATGAGGGACATCTGAACTTATTTTGGCTACAGGTTTTGAACAAGCTAGAACTAAGTAGTTAAATACAGTTTCTGTACTTTACTCAGCCTTTAAAGGGATGCAGGATATTAATAACAGAACTATAAGAGAATGGCTATATAATCTAAGCTTAATTTTAAAAAATCAGGAAAGGATAGTTGAGAATATCCAGGGTCGGTATAGAAAGTTTTGATAAACAATAGATTATTAGAAGAAAGGAACTTCAGAGCTCCCAAATTCTTCAATGCAGGATTCAGCTAAGCTCTTTTTTAAAAGTAACTTTGTTTAATAATTATTGTGTGAGAGGTGCAGGAGGCTTTATTCCCTCCCTTTTCTATTTCTTTGTCCATTTTTCCAGCCTTGCTTGGTTCTCTTTTTCATCTACATTTATCATTATGCAGCATCTGCAGGACCTTCCCAGACATCTGTCTCCACCAACAGCGCTCACCTCAGTGATCATCACATTTTGCTTAGTGCCATTTATCACTCCCCTATTTATCAAGTGTCTTGATCCTATTTTTCATAGGTATTCGTTCTGTTTGCCTAAGCAGATGATCAGCTCTTTAGAAACAGAATTCATTCTTGTTTGCTTATAGACAACTTATATGGATGAACTTATAAGAGCTATCAAATATATACAGAATTCATCAAAAATAGAATAGTAAAGGAAGAATGGAATTAAAGTAGTTCTGATTGCAACTGAAATGGGAATGTAAACTTTCTGGTTTGAGACCAACACTGGAAGGCCTTGTAAGTAAAAGAATTCTTAGGAAATGTCGCTGTAGCTCAAGTGGTAGAGCACTTGCCTTGAGCTGAGGGACAGCGCTCAAGTCCAGAGTTCAAGCCCCACAACTGACAAAAAAAAAAAAAAAAAAGAATTCTTAGCCTGGCACCAGTGGCTCATGCTTGTAATCCTTACTACTCAGGAGGCTGAGATCTGAGCATCACAGTTCAAAGCCAGCCTGGGCAGGAAAGTCCATGAGACTCTTAGCTCCAATAAACCACCAGAAAACTGGAAGTGGCACTGTGGCTCAAGTGCTTGCCTTGAGCTGAATTGTTGAGGGACAGTGACCAGTCCCAGAGTTCAAGCCCCATGGCAAACAATAAAAATAATTCTTTAATCAAATAGACAGTATATTTTATACATAAAGCCAAATTTGGGTTGATATAGCTTACTTGTGTCTATAATCATTTTTTCTCTTATCTATATAAGTTTTGGAAAAGCAAGTACTTCAAGGAATTATATTTAGTTGTATTTCTAGATAGGCAAATGGGAGCTGATATGTGAAGGAAAACGCATTCACCATGAATATGCTTCCTAGCTTTTTGTATCCTCTGTAAACATGTATTATTTTAAAGTACAAGAAAACTGACAGATCAAGGCCTGGAGTATTTCTATAAATGGTATAATGGGGTAGTGCTATGAAGCAGAACATCTTAACACACTCATGTAATTCCCTCAAGGAACTACTGTAAAGAATTTAAACTCTTATTTTTCTGCAAGCCATTCCTTATACCATATCAGAAAAATGATGTTCATTGTTTTTAACCAGGTTTCAAATAGAATCAGTGTTCAGTCTATGAGAAATGACTTAGAACCAAATAAAAAATTTCTTTACAGTGATACACTAAGACACTGAGAAACATTAATTCTTATAAATCTGGAGTAATGAGACAAAATATCTCAAATTTTAGGTAATGAACAAGTCAAAGAAAGGTAAAGACTTTTCTAGAGCTTGCCATTTCTCTCATATCTTGTGCTGATATTGTTCTAAGATTATGGGCTTCACATGGCCACAATGTGCTTAAACTGTTAGGAATGAAGTGGAAGAAAGTATGCTGGAATTCAATAGTTGAAGAAAAGCCAACACAACAGCTACAACAAATGTTTAAAATATAAGAATGAGGGAAACTATTTTGAGATGGTATTCTGTGATTATCCATTGTACAATAAATTAAATACAATAAATAAAATATAAGATGTAGTTTTCAGTGATAGTAAAGTCAAAGACCTGAAAAGCAAGTATAATTTGTGGATAACGTTGTATGGTTAGCTCTCTATTTGAAGCCATAACTTTTTGATAGATATTAGAGTTTTTCAAGTTTCTTCTTCTTCTTCTCCCTCTTTCCCCTCCTCCCCTCCCCCGTTCCTCCTCCTCCTCCTCCTCCTCCTCCTCCTCCTCCTCCTCCTTTTCCTCCTCCTCCTCTTCTTCTTCTTCTTCTGTTTTTTTTTTTTTTTTTTTTTTTTTGTCAGTCATGGAGCTTGAAGTCTGGGCCTGGGAGCTCTTTTTGCTCAAGATTAGCACTCAAAGCTTTGAGCCACTGCTCCACTTCTGTTTTTCTGAGTGGTTAATTAGAGATAAGAGTCTCATGAGGACTTTTCTTACCAGGCTGGCTTTGAACCAGGATCCTCACATCTCAGCCTCCTGGGTAGCTATGATTACGGGCATCTGTCATGGGTACCCAGCCTCAAGTTTCTTTAAATAATACATTATCACACGTTTGAAGAAGTACCAATGGAAAATTTCAGGATACCTACTTTTAGAACAGTTCACTGACAACATAATTTCAAGGGACTCAGAACATGCTGAAGACACATTCTTATAGACTTACTTCACAAGAGGAGCCACTGTACCCTGGAGGACACTGGCAGACTTCCACAGAGGATGCGACACTCCCATCCGTAGGATAAAGGACGGCAGACTCAAGGTTAACAGTGCTCAACCTGGGAAGGGAGGAAAACTGATAAGTAAATAAAACAAGCTCCTACATCATATATAGCTGGATGACTGGTACAGCAACAGTGATATAAATACAGCAATTTAAGAATGCTGAGAAAGAATGCTAGGTGATTTTCTGTGACTTTATAACTCTCTGGTCATTCATTATATAGTGAGTCCGCACTACCCTGAATCCATCAATGCAGCCAATTGTAGATTGAAAGTATTTGGGGGAAAAAACAATCTGTATTTTTGCTGAACACATACTGATTATTTCCTTCTTGTTCCCTATACTGTACAATGTATTGTCTAGATGTATAGATGTTAAAATACAAAACCTATACTGATATACAGAGGGTTACAATTATATAAATCAGGTAATGAGTACATTTCTTTTTTATTCTTTTTTATTTTTAATATATATATATATTTTGGCATAGTTATTTTATTTTTTAAATAAGTTTTTTTATTATGAAAATACTGTACAGAGGGGTTACAATCACATGAGCAAGGTAATGAGTACATTTCTTATCAAGCATTATTGCCTCCTTTGTTTTTCCCCTACCATCCCTTCCCTCCCATCTCCACAACTACATCCCCCCCACCCCCACCCCCACCTAAGTTGTAAAGTTCATTTTTTGACATAGTGTCTTGTACATTTCATTGTTGCAATGGGCCAACCTGTATCCCAATTTAAACAATTTGTTTTTTCCCTTCTGATCCCCAAATTATCTTTGTTGTGAAAACAGGTGTTATACTGTGGAGGAGGTACATACAAAGCCACAAAAAAAAATCACGTACACAATGGAATTCTAAGCTTCCATCAGAAAGAATGACATTGCCCCATTTCTTAGGAAATAGAAAGACTTGGGAAAATTATATTAAGTGAAGTAAGTGAGGCACAAAGAAACCTAGTTCCCATGGTTTCCCTTATTTGCAATAACTAGTATTTATCTGAGACAAGCAGAAAAGGTCAGATAAGATGATGTTAAGCAAAATGAACCCCAAGATAGGGACACAAGTGGTTTTTTTCTTTCTTGCCATTGTTTCTAACATATTTATAATATGTTTTTTATTGTAAAGATATTATATAAAGGGGTAACAGACACATAGTAAGGTAATAAGTATATTTTCTTTTTTTTGGGGGGGGGTGGGTACAGTCGTGGGACCTGAACTCTGGGCCTGGGCGCTGTCCCTCAGCTCTTCAGATCAAGGTTAGTGCTCTACCACTTGAGCCACAGCGTCACTTCTGGCTTTTTTCTTTTTGCTTATGTGGTGCTGAGGAATCTAATCCAGGACCTCATGCATGCAAGGCAAGCGCTCTACCACTGAGCCACCTTCCCAGCACATGAGTATATTTTCTATCAAGCATTGTTACCCCCCTCCTTTGTTTTTCCCTACTATCCCTTTCCTCCTCACCTCCCCACCTCCTCCCCCCCACCCCAAGTTGTAGAGTTCGTTTTCAACATAGTGTCTTGTACATCTTATTGTTACAATGGGTCAACTTGTATCCTTGCTTCAGCATTTTGTTATTTCCCTTCCCCTCCCCAAATTAGAATAATGTATATACAAGATGTAGGGCACCAGAATCAAATACAGTGAAAATAGGGATTATACCAAGAAGGAAGAACATATAAAAGAAACAAAAAAATCACACAGTACATTATAAATATATTAAAAACAACAGCAACAAAGATAAAACCTTTTGTGTCCCTATCTTGGGGTTCATTTCACTTAGCATCATCTTATATGCTCATATGTACATTACTTTTGACCTTTTCTGTTTGTCCTAGATGTATACTAGTTATTGCAAATAGGGAAACCATGGGACCTATGTTTCTTTGGGCCTGGCTTACTTCACAACATATTTTTTCCAAGTCTTTCCATTTCCTAACAAATGGGGGGGGGTCATTCTTTCTGATGGAGGCATAGAATTCCACTGTGTACATATACCACATTTTCTTGATCAATTCATCTACTGAGGGGCATCTTGGTTGGTTCCATATCTTAGCTATGGTGAATAATGCTGTGATAAACATAGTTGTACTGTGTGTGACCTTGTTTGTGATCGTTTGGGCAAATGCCCAAAAGTGGTATTGCTGGGTCATAGGGGTGCTCTCAATTCCAAATGGATCAAAGACCTCAAAGTCAAAGCAGACACACTGAAAACATTAACAGGAAAGAATAGGAGAAACTCTAGGGCTCCTTGACACTGATCAAAATGTTCTGGATAAAGAGCCAGAAACACAACAAATCGAAGAAAGGTTGGACAACTGGGATTGAGTGAAACTGCAGAGCTTCTGCATGGCAAAGGACATAGCTAACAAGATCAATAGCAAACACACAGACTGGGAGATCTTCACTAGCCATACAACAGACAAGGGCCTCATAAATAAAATATACTAAGAAGTAAAAAATTTAAATCCCCCAACAACAAATCCTTAAAGAAACAACCACCCGATTAATAAGTGAGCTAAATACTTAAAGAGAGAAGATGGAGGAGAGAAGAAGCAGGAGGCTAAACAAACTTTCTCATAGAAAGCCATTTTGGTGTTCCAGTGAACAGTCCTAGGCTAGAGAATCACACCAAGTATGCCATCACAGTGCAGAGAGTTTGGCCAGAAAGGAAAAATCCAGGCAGCTTGGTCAAGGAGACAGATCTGAGCACTTGCCTGTGTCCATGGCAGCAGCAGCGACTGCTGCCTCAGCGGCCATATCAACAGAGAGAGCCCGGGGCAAAGGTGCCAAATGCCGTGTGCGAGTGGAATCTACTCACTGCAAGCAAGAACTGACAAGAAGCAGAAATCTTCATCCTGCTGATCACAGACCAGGGACAGCCCAGAAACCAAGAGGCTGGAGTGAGTACCCCATGACATCCTCACTCCTTCTCATGGAACCGTGGTGGGAAGGTAGCGCCTCCCCCACCACAGGAGAAGAACTCCATCTTTGATACTGACAAAGGCCTGGCCCTAGCTCCAACTCAGGCCTTGGAAGAAATCAATAGAAGCCATTCACCAGGTCACAGGAACCTGAACTAACCTGCTGGGCTCAGCTCCACCCACAGGAAAGTCACCCTTCCTAGTCAGGGGATGCTCTGTCCCCAGAGGAGAGACTTGCTTCACTGGGTAAACCGAGCCAGAGGGGGCCCCTCCCCACTGCAGCCTAGAAAGCAGGAGGGGTAAAGACAAACATCTAAAACTCAATAAACATAAATCCTGAGAATAGCTCCAGGCTGGGCGCTGTGAGTGTCTCAGGAGCTAGCTCCTAAGGGAAAAGCTTCTGATTGCTGATAGGCCTCAACCCTACCCAGAACCACATCACAGCAACTCTAAGCTAAAGGAAACAGCTATCTCCCTCTTTTGCAAGACCATTTCACTTTTGTGTGTTCTCTTCAATTTATTTTGTCAATATTGTGATCATCATATAGCTCTTCCTTGTTTAAACTTTAACACGATTTTTCTGTATTTTTTAAATTATTGTTATATTTAAGTAATTGTACAAAGGGGTTGCCATTTAAGGAAGAAGTTTATGAATATAAAATATTATAACTATCATAAATTGATTTTCTATAATTTCTTTCTCAAAATTTTATTAGGATATCTAAAACTACTGTTTTTTGTGTGTTAGTCTTATATTTTGCTGCATTACTAAAATTCACTGATTAATTGTAGTAGTCTTTCCATTTTATTTTCTTTAGATTTAAATTTTTTTTTATTGTGAACGTACTGTACAGAGGGGTTACAATTACATGGGCAAGATAGTGAGTACATTTCTTATCAAGCATTGTAGCCTTCTCCTTTGTTTACCCTTCACATCCCTTCCCAGCCTCCCCCGGCCCCCCCCTCCACCCAATTCTCCCACCCCCCCCCTCCCCACCAAAGTTGTAAAGTTCGTTTTGGACATGACAACTTGTACTTCTCATTGTTGCGACAGGTCCACCTGTATACTTATTTAGACGACTTGTTTTTTCCCCTTCCCCTCCACAAATTATACCAACATCAAATCAGTGAAAGCAGGGGTTATACTGTGGTGGAGGGACATACAAAGCAACAAAGAAATAATCTTATAAATGCATTAGAAACAAATGCATGAAAGAAAAAAAACATTTAAATACATATCTAAGGGTTCATTTTCCTAACATCACCTTATCTGACCATTTCTGCTTGACTCATACATATACTAGATATTGCAAATAAGGGAAACCATGGACCTATGTTTCTTTGGGCCTGGCTTACTTCACTTAATATAATTTTTTCCAAGTCTTTCCATTTCCTAACAAATGGGGCAATGTCATTCTTTCTGATGGAGGCATAGAATTCCATTGTGTATATATACCACATTTTCTTGATCCATTCATCTACTGAGGGGCATTTTTTAAACTTTCCTTTAAATTTTCCTACATATAGTATTCCATAATCTGTTAACTGATCATTTGACTTGCTCTCATCCTATTTATGTGCTTTTTATTTCCAACTCTTAGAAATTGTTTATAATGTACAAAATAGTATCCAGTTCTCATGAAGAATCAATCAATATCGATATTATTTCCCTAACTTTTACAAACACCTGCATATTAAATAAAATGTTCATCAAAATTCCAATGACCTTCAGCACAGAACTTAATGAATTAATGGTAAAATTTATATAAAACACCAAGTAACCAAAGGGACAAATCTAGAGACATCACAATACCTATATTTTACTGGGCATTATATGGGGTCCCAGTGGACAACACCAGTAACATACTGGCATAAAAATAGATGTGAAATCAATAGATTAAAATAGAGATCTCCAAAATAAACACACGTATCAATAGCCAAGTGATCCCTGAAGAAGGAATACATTGTAGAAGAGATAGTTGCTTCAATAACTAATTCAGGGAAAACTACATCTCTACATGTGGAAGATTAAAGTTTATGTCTCACCCTACATAAAATCAATTCCAAATGGACCAAAGTACTAAATGTAAGACCTGAAACTATTAAATTAATAGAAGCAAACTTAGGGGAAACTCTTCGAGACATTGGTATAGGCAATTAATTTTTATGTAATCACAAAAGCTGAAGAACAGGAAAAAATGAACAAATGGCATTACATCAAATAAAAAGCTACTGTAGAGCAAAGGAAACAAGAGAAAAGACAACCTACAGAATGGGAGAAAATAGTTGCTGACTATTTGTCTTACAAATAATTAATATATAAGGATATATAAAATGATTATATAATGATAAACAATATGATATATAGTAATGATACTTAAAAAACCAAAAATTTCTCAACCAAGAAATGAACAGTCTAACATAGCATGGTAGTTCATGCCTGTCTTGAGATAAGGTAGGAGAGGTATGAATTTCTGGACAGCCAAGGCTACACAATATAACTCTACCTATAAGAACAAAACATAAATATAAAAAGAAAAGACATATGATTTCATAATGGGCAGATGTCTGAGCTACCCTTCTTAAAAAAGAAATATAAATGTCTAAGAAATACATTAAAATGCTCAGTATTATTAGTCATTAGGGAGCTACAAGTCAAACTACAATGAAGCATAGTAGTTTCCTTCTCTGGAGATTTTTGAATATAAAAACTTCTGTACTATACAACTTCCCTCCAGATAAATAACTTCTTTGTACTTAAAATCTACAGAGTTATTATGTCACTTCAGTTAGAGTAGTTATTAACAAAAAACAAAACAAATAGAAAATACTAAGAAATGTGTTAGAAAAAAAGGAGCCTTCGTATAGTGTTGGTTGGAATGTAAATTTGCAAAAGCCATTATGAAAACAGTTTGGAGTTTCATTCAGAATTTGAAAATAGGTCTATCATGTGATTCAACTATCCTATGTCTTTGTTTCTATAACCAAAGATAGTAAAATCAATGTATGGAATTGATACTCATACACCTACTTTTATTGTGACAATATTCACTTAGCTAAGATTTAGAAGCTAGCTAGGGTGTACCCATCCATCTGGGAATGGATAAAGAAAATGTAGTATCTGTAGAAAGTGGACTATTATTCAACCATAAGGTGGAATAAAATCTTAGCATTTGTAACAAAATTGATAGAACTGAGGAACATTCTGTTAAGTGAAATAAGTCAGACATAGACCAACAAATTCTCTATATTCTCTTTCACATATATTACAGAAGAAAGGTTGATATAATTGTAGGAAAAGGTTTACCTGAGGTCAGAAGGGATGGTGATGGTAGGATTGGGGGTCGGGGCTTGATTTGAATAATGTACACTGTAGGAATGCATTGAAAATGTTACACTATCCTCATTAACAAGTGTAATTAATACATGATAATAAAAGAACATTTAAATGAGCAGAAAGAGAAATCCTAACTCCCAATAAAATGATGCTAGATGTAAAGCCATTGGGAAGTCAAGTCGCTCAGGAGGTCAGACCCATCATTTACGGAACCATGCCCTTAGAGACAGGACCCAAAAGGGCTTTCTTTCTCTCTACCACATAAAGACAAAAGCAGAGGGCAGTTTACAACCTAGAGGGCCCTGAACCATGCTGTTACATAACATTCCAGCCTACAGAAGATTAAGAAATACATTTCTTGTGTCTATAAGCAGAAGACCAACCAAGAAAATACAAAGCCTAAATGAATAGTACTGATTTATTGTGCTACTAGTCCTAGCCCCAAGACCTGGCTTCTCTATCTGAACATTTTCCCTCATGAAAAAAAAAACATAAAGCACGCATAATCTAGATGGAAAATGAATTGATTCAAGTTGAATAAAAACTGGAGGAAAGAGAGAGATAAATTCTGTCTCCATTTTGCTTAGAGCAAAATATTTATAATATATAGCATATATTATAAATATATATTTGTTACTGTATTTTAAAAAAATCACTGCTTTACAGCATTAGTGTTGTATTACTTATTTGAACAATCCAGAAATGATTTTTCCCCCTCATCAAGTAACTTTGTCCACAAGAAGATGCAGTACCATGGCATTTGATTTTCCTTTATAAGATGTAATTCTGGTAAAACGAACCATTTTCTAGTGTACAGTTCTGTTCATTCAGTACATTCACAATGTTGTACAGTTACCTATTCTATCTTGATCCAAGAAATTGTCGTCAGCCCCAAAGAAAACCTGTAATTCTGTAAGCAAGCAGTCACTGCCTAGTCTCCGCTTCCTCAAAACCCTGTCAAGTATCAACTGCACTGCCACCATGGACTACTTACCTATGCTGACTATTTCCTAGTAATGAAATAATGTGATTTGGGACCACAATGTCTTATTTCTCTTACCTCACATAACGTTGTCAAAGTTCATGCTTAATAAAGCAAGCATTGAAATTTTATTTTATGAGTAATGTTTATTTGTATTTTGCTTATTCTTTCATATATTGGTAGACATTTAGGTCATTTCCACTTTTTGGTTTCTATGAAAATCCATAACGTCTATTTCTTCAATACATGTTCAGTTTGGGAAAATGACTAGGTCTGGAAAGGTTTTGGAAGAATTATAAAACTAAAGATAGTATTTATGTCTGAGAACTCAGCTTTTTAGCTACACCTTGAGAAATGAGACCCTGTTGTATTATCTATGAGTGAATTGTGACTGTTTCAATTCATTTTCAGTAGGAGGATGGATGATGGTTAGACAAGTAGATACTTTAAAGATTGATTAAATAAATATGTAAATAAATGAATAGATGAAATGTAGTCATATTACAAACAATGACTAACATAATCCATGACAAATGATAGAATAAATCTGGCTATCCACATTTTAGATAGATGAACAAAAACCAGGAAGTGAAGAATGTATTACTTGTGTTGACCTACAAAATAAACAGGAAAATATTAGAATTAGACCTCAAAGCCAGAGGCTAGAGCTTGCCTGACTGTATCATGGCATGTAACTACCTGGAATTAATAGACTTCCACATAGTTAATCTATAATTCGAATCATTAATATAAGAATTATATAGTTTCACTATTGAGATAATAGTCAATTTCATACAATAGAGTATTACAATTTACTAATTCACCAGGATTTCCAATATAAGATTGTTAGGCAAAACTTAAAGGAAGAATATCAGGATTTTCAAGAAAGAACAAGGAGTAAGGGACTACTTGAAAAAAAAAACAAAAACAAAAAGTTAGCAAATAGAGATACAAAAACAAAAATATTGTCAGTGAACTGCTTTTCATTTGTCTCTCGAACAACAGATGTCCTCCTCCTTAATCTGTGCAACCATGTTGAGCTATGAGAAATTTGAATGCTCAAAACATCTTTCCCAGTAATATTCCACATTCACATTCACTGCACAGTCCTGCTATTTGAAATGGGATTTTAATGCTTTTAATTGTTTCTAGTGTTACCCATGAAGAAGGCTCTAGTTTTTTACCTTCAAGGTGGTCATTTTCTTTTCTTAATATCAGGCTGCATATAAAACATTGGCCGTAATAAAAGCACTAAATTTAGAGATGCATGAACTCTCAAAGATTTGTCAACTAAGTTAAATGACATAGCTGACACTCTTTCCTTATTCTTGTGATTTCACACTGCAATAAAGAGGATGAGTGAAAAAAAGACAGTAATTATATGTGCTCCTATGAAAAACACAGAGCCATAAGAGAAACACCTTTCTGATTATTGTCTTCATATATTTTCCTTTTGTTACATACCCCCATCATAGTTAGATATGCTATACTACATTAAAACAATCACCACAGAACATTGTACCTTGAAATGATAATAAAAGGCCTTGGATTCTAAAACTTTCAATAACCGCTTCTTTTCTTCTTACTTTCCTTTTCTCATTGAAGATGTCTATTTTATTCTACTTAAAAGAATGTCACGTTGGGTTAACCACTGTAGGGAAAGATTTTACTGGTATTAAAGAATTTTGTTCTAGTTTGCTTTTGTCAAAATTTAAAATGATAATTCAGACAGGCCTGTAACATTTGTGTTATGGAAATTCCATGACATACTGCTCCATTATTTAAAGAAGCCTGATAAATTTTAACTTCATTCCTAAACCCGTTTAGACACTGACTGTTTAGGAATGAAGTTCCCTGTGGGGAAATGAAATTCTTCTCCAAACATTTTTGATCCCTCATCAAATAGTGTGCATAAATGACTGAATATCATATTACCTGAGCCATTTATTGAAGCTCGAATAAAAGGTAGCATAATAATTCATCTCTTTATCCCTAGCATTATAGAATTGCTATCTTAATTAAATGATAATTTATAAATCTTTATATTTTGTTCACTACATTTAATCAAATGTATTTAAATGTAAATAAATTTATCAAATATTAATAAGTACTACTACCTAGTCTCTCTTGTATAGTATAGTAGGGATTTGAAAGAAATTAAATACCAACCAGTTCAATGTAAAACTCACACTGTAGGCAACTTTATGAATGAAGACCATGGAGCTCAAACAAGCCAATTTCTTTGTTTAGTATGATCTCACATTGTCTAACATGATCTTCGAACAACATGTGTTATATATATATATACATATATATATATATATATATCAGATGTTTCATAGACAGTATTTTCTCACTTCTTCAATCTTGAAAGTTAGGTATGATTTCTACCTTTTTTTTGGTCGGTCGTGGGGCTTGAACTCTGAGCTTGGTGCTGTCCCTAAGCTCTTCAGCTCAAGGCAAGTGCTCTACCCCTTGAGCCACAGCACTACTTCCGGTTTTCTAGTGGTTTATTGTAGACAAGAGTCTCACAGACTTACCTGCTTGGGCTGGCTTTGAACCCCGATCCTCAGATCTCAGCCTCCTGAGTAGCTATGATTACAGGCATGAGCCATCAGCACCATCGGCGCCCCGCCAATTTTTACCTTTTATGAGAGGAAACTGAGATGCTGGCAGATTGAATGAAGTCAATATTTACAGAACAGCCTTGTGAAGTCCTTGAAGACAACGGGAATAAAGCGTATGAATTGTAATCCTGACCTCACTTCTCCTGACCAGTGAGTTGCATAAATCTTTTAAGGCAATAGGGTTCATTAGAATTTATTTAAAATGTATTTAAAATACATGATCAATTTCTAATGTACAAGGATATAACACCCCGATCCACACTATTACTATAATCCTAAAGGGTTCATTGGTTAACAAAGCTTTCCTAGATTATTTTATTATATAAATTCTATCTAATCATTTTCAATTAGAAACCAAAACAAAATTTATGCTAAAAGTCACATGAAATTGTCTTGTCTTTAAAGGATTTTGTATTTTCATGTATAAAGACTCACAACGTATGTCATGATGATATTAGGGTAGACTTACTTAGATTGCATTTTAAAAATCCAAATTCTCAGAGATAATCCAGGCCCATAAGGATTACAAGACAAAGCCTTTGTTCAGTAACCAGAAGATCAAAACAACCAGGGTATCTGACCTCCATACACAGTCTATATTCCAAGTTGTTTGATCTTCAGGCTGCTAAATAAGCTCTGGAGAGTTTCACACTGGAATTACAACTGTCTTCGGGAAAAATACATTATCAATGTTGGTCATATTCTGTGGGCCACACGAAGTCCTATAATCACAACTACCTTCAAAAGTCATAGGAATGCAATTGGAAGAGATTGGAAATTTGGTTAATTAATATAGCACAAAAGAAAAAAATATTTCTGTAGAATTCTAGGTCTAATTAGGATAAGTTCTTTCTTTCTTTCCTTCCCTTCCTTCCTTCTTTGTCTGAGACTGGGACTTAAACTTGGTCCTTGATGCTTTTACACATTGACCAGTGCTCTACCAAATAAGCCATACTTCCAATCCCATAATAGTTTAAAAAAACCCAACAACTGCAGTAATTCTCATTCTTTATCCCAGGCTGGCTTTAAACTCTTAATTCTCCTGCCTCTTCTTCTGGAGTGCTGGAATTACATGTGTGTGCTACTATACCTGGCTTCCAATGGGTACTTAATGAGAGTTTTTCTTGAGGTGAACATCAAGGATGCTACTTAAATCAAAGTTTTACAGAATTTAAAAGGAAAGATGTGCAGTTAGAATTGGTTCTTTTGCCAGATGCCAGTGGCTCATGTCTGTAATCCTAGCTACTAAGGATGCTGAGATCTGAGGATCGCGGTTCAAAGCCAGCCCTGGCAGGAAAGTCTATGAGACTTTTATCTCCAATTAACCACCAGAAAACTGGAACTGGTCCTGTGGCTCAAGTGGTAGAACGCTAGCATAGAGCTGAAGAGCTCAGGGACGGTGCCCAGGCCCAGAGTTCAAGCCCAGGACCACAATAAATAAATAAATAAATAAATAAATAAATAAATAAATAAATAAATAAATAAATAAATACATAAATACATAAATAAATAAATAAATAAATAAATAATTGGTTCTCCTATATTCTTAAAAAAAGAATGATTTTTTTTCACAGCAGAACTAAGTTTATCCGACTTTCATTATGACACACTTCCTCAGTCTTCGTCACTTTTGGGGAAGACTTAGAAGGAAATGTATTCACGTTTGAATTGCTCTTTCAGCATTCTGAATCAGGGACAGTAAGAGCTACCACAAATTTGTAAGCAATGCAAGTGTGTAAATAGCACAAGTGACAAGTGGTGTGCTCTAGGTGCCTCTGAGTCTTAATGGTACGTGGGTATATGGTATCTCCTGAAATAATGAAGGAGGTGAGATGGAAATACTTCACATCTGTGTGCTGATTTGCAAAGTGCTCCAGCAGCTCTCTAACTCCATTCTCCAAGTGACCTTTTGAAGTTGGCAGGCCAATCGTCCTCCTTATTTTAGAGTGGGGACTGAAGCACAAAAAGGTCAAAGCCATCCTTAGGTTTACAACTACTAAACAGCTACATTGAAAAGGAAAGTCAAAAACTCTTGACCTGCAGCTCCTCTTCCTTTACAATGCCATTCGCACAGTTACTGTGCAAACGGAAGCCCATTCACTGAGAGACCTACTAAGCAAGCAAGTACTCCCTCAAGTATCAACATGCTGTTCTGTTGTGTTTCAATTTACTGGTACTTGCACACAAACAGTATCTAAAGTCCACGCTTGCTGTGCAAGACAAGTTAAATCAATTCAAGTGATGTGTTACAAATATGAGCAGTCTACTAGGAGATCAGAGATAAGTAAAATATAACAAGTTTTATGGACACAGGATTCATGCTGACTTTCAGGTCTCCTAAAGCAAGTAGGAGTCTCAAATCTGACACTGGCTTTTGCCTCTTGAATCAGTGTGTTTTAATACTATAGGCAAAAAAAAACCAACCTTGACTAGCTCCTGTTCCACCTCACATAGCCACATGCTGTGACAGCATCCCTCACATACCAGCAAACAACAAAAACTTCACATGAAACCAATGGTTTTAAAATGAGGAGACACTGAAATTGTCAGGCATAAATCATGGGGAAGTGTCTTTGGATTAACCAGCCTGGGAAACAATAAGCCCCCTAGCCACTTTTTTGTCAGTTTGGTTGTCATTCATTTTGAAAGCTAGAGGACTCATTTCATTGTGCTACTTAAACATCATGACAATCTCTATTTACTAAATGGAAAAAAACCCATAATTAATTCCTAAGTGCTGCTCCTCATCTTTATGGCACTTTAATCCGGCTTCTAGCAGAATTGTCTATGCAAAAGAGGAGTATTATTTGGCAATGGTTTTGTTTATGAATCTGCAGTTTGCTCCTTTGGGAAATGGGAATGATAATATACATTGTTGAAGTATTACAAGTGAAAGACAAACTAGATAGAACAAGCAAATGATGAGGGCTTCTATGCAAAGGAAAATTCAGAATTATTGGTATTAGACATGGTGCTTTGCATCAAGGGACAGGAGTTGTCATTGTGGGCTTAAACTCAATTATTGAACAATCTGACTAGAAGGTAGTTAAAATGATAGCTTATGGTATTCAGTATGAAGTAGAAAAAAAAGATAAAGGGTAAAGTTCATTCAGGTTCAATTGAAGTTAAAATTTTGTCACCCCAAATCTCATTGTTTTAGGTTAGGAATAGTGGCTCATGCCTATAACTGCATATCCTGGATAGGATATGCAGATCCTGGATTTAAGAAGAGCTCAGGCAAAAGGCAGTAAGACTCCATCTCAAGGGAGGGAAGATAAAAAATAAGAGCAAAAAAGCTGGGGACATAATTCTATTGGCAATTCTATTTCCTAGCAAGCATGTGCAAGGCCATGGGTACAATCTCTAGTACTGTAAGTCATCTCAATAGTAATAGACTAGTTTTGAAAGGAGAAAGCATAGTGATTGTCAGTCAGCTAGGGACACTCTTGGCCAAGTGAGGGATACCCTCTTTAAAGTAAAAAGTAATTATAGAGAAGAAGGAAGAAACCAATGTTTGAAATTGTGCAAGTTAAGGGAACCAGTGACCACATGTCATTCTCACAACAGACCTGAGGAGGTGGGCACTATTAATTACACATTACTTTCACAGGGTCACCTGTTCACTGGGCACCAGTGCTTACTGCTCTCACATTTGTGTTGGCTTCAGTCCAAGCCTCTTTCTCTTTACCATGTGGCCATAAGGTTTTACCATGTTTTAAAGACAGATGTGAGATCTGTGGATCCTTAAAGAAAGAGGCTTATACTTCTTATTACAAACCACTACTATGAAGTCAGAAAATAGTCAGTTAACTAATGCATGAATACAATTTACAAAGTACTTCCTAAATGAGTACCCTGGAATACTATCTCTCTAGTTTCTCATTATCTAGGTCATCCTAAAAGAGATTTTTATTTTCCAATATTCTATATTCTCAATATGATCATCATTATGTATGACATGGTCTGGAGAAAATGCTTTGCAATTATAATGATCATAAAGCTTAAGACAAATTTATTTGGGATATGTAAACTTTTAAAGCTTAGTAGGAATATCCTTCATAAACACATTGTTTAAATAGAGATACAAGTGGACCCATTGCAACAATGAGATGTACAAGATGTTATGTCGAAAAACGAACTTTACAACTTTGGTGGGGTGTGTGGGGGGGAGTACGGGGGTGGGAGGGGGTAGGGGGGAGATGGGAAGGGATGGGAAGGGGAAGCAGGGGAGGAGGCAACAATGTTTGGTAAGAAATGTACTCAATACCTTGCTCATGTAATTGTAACCCCTCTGTACGGTATTTTCACAATAAAATAATTTAAAAAATAATTGCTTATCCTTATCTTCTATTTGAAGCATCAAACCCAGAGCTTGTAAAATTCACTTTTCTAGCTAGTATATGCAACCTCTGCCCCAAAGTAAATGTGTGAACCAGGGGAAGAAATGCAGTTCCTGATTTTACCTGAAGATGGCATCCATCCCAAAGCTGTATGTGATTTGTATGAGGACTCTCTTCAGATTCGCAAGCACTGTCATAAAATCTCTTCTAGAGACAGGGAAATTTGTGCCATGTATGATAAATGATTCTTCTTTAAGTGTTATTACGTTAATGTGTTCTTCAGATGGTTGCAAATATACTTCCTCTTGGGCTGTGCTGATTCTCAAGTCATTTCCCTAAAGGGAAAACAGAAAAAAAAATATATGAGTGAAACTGAGAGAAGGGCACAGAGGTGACAAGTTATCTGGGTTTGGATTCTCCATGCTGTGGAGTATCCTCAGCGGGTTTTGCGTTTCCAGTTGGATTTCTTGTCATTCACTGTATTTCTAGGATGCCTGAGGGGAAGGCAATGCAATGTAATCATCTCAGTCTGTGCCAAATCTACTACATAGCTCAAGTTCCTCAATTTCAAGTTCCCTTATATAACTTAAATAGTAGCTATTTGGCAGTTCATAGACATACACGTGACTAAAAACAACTTGACTCTTTTGTCCACAAATATATAAAAAGTAACTGTCAAATATTTTATGTTGGAAGTAGATTCAAGAAGATAGTAAGGAATAAAGTTTCAGCAAGTTTATTTTTCAGTTCCAAGACTTGAATTCAGGGCCTGGGCACTGTTCCTAGCCCTCTGCCACTTTGAGCCACAGCTCTACTTCCTAAGCTATTATTTTTAAGGATATCTATATATGGAGATGGAATAATCAAGAAAATGATGTATGTGCTTGTGTTCCCAATGGAACAATGACATCACAGTCATGTAATAGGTCATCACAGGTTAACCTGTGACACTTTGGTAGCCCTTAGTTTATGGTTATTGATGAGATGCAATTTTGGAACATTTTATATTAACAGAATTGCTTTCATTATCAAGGAAACACAAGGTGTGCCTGTAGTTTTATATATATATATATATATATATATATATATATATATACACACACACACATATGTACATATGTGTGTGTGTGTATGTGTGTGTGCTATCTATACTACTTGCTCTAATTCTGAAAAAAAAATCTGTTTTGAGGAAAGAAGTTTGCCATCTTGTCACTAATTTGTGTGCCTCAATCATTTAAGACAAAGAGCAGAGTTTGGTGTTAAGCTAACCCCAGACCAGTTGGAACTATGAACTTGTGTGTCTCAGTGTGACCATTTGGGGAAGTGTTTAGATCCATGGAAAGAAGGAGAGTGAAAAGGGTGGAAGAGATGCTCTTAGATAAATTTAGGCCCCTAGCCGTTTAGAATTGCTTATCTTGAAAGGTTTCTCCTACATCTTTCCTATGGCTCCTAAATTTTGAAGTCAAGATTTGACTACAATTCTATGATTATTTCTTTTTCCATTTACTTCTGCCTAATATCAAGAAAGAAGGTGAACCACAGAGTTAATATGGAAGCAAGAGGAAAGGAAAAATACAACTATAAGAGTCAACCTTCACCTAAGAAATATGATCCTTTGTTTTAAATGTAACTTTCAGGTCTAATCCACAAACCTCTTTTATCCTTAGGGCACAATGTATATACCTCTATTTTTACATATGCTTCACAGTAAAATGTGTACATAGCATAAAAGATTCCCAGGGGATATTTTTTTCTTTAGTATTAAGTAAATCATTGACAAACAATCAGCTTAAACACAGTATGGATACCCTTAAATAATACAAGAACATAATATGGTTTAAATCAATATATGAAGTGCTCTACCTCTAAGAGAACAACCAGCTGGAGAGCATTTTCTGTATCCTCTTCCTCTTCTTCAAGGTCATATGAGACAGTAAACGTCAACTGTCCTCCAACTGCTAGGAGCTATAAGAGAGACAATGCATAACCATTATAGCTAGAAGTTGGGCTATTAAGTCACATTTTCCTTATTATTTTAAAATCATTTTATTTTCTAGAGGGTAATATTTGAGAGAGGCAGAAATCACTGCAGTATAGAGTTGAGACAAAGATTTTTTTTTTAAGTATTAACCTTTATACCAACCTTATTCATCACTCATTGGAAGCCTGACATATAGTCACATATTATTTTCCCAGTATTTCAGTATGTTGAAATAGGTTAAGTTCCATGAGATCAAAGATAGCCCCTCCTGTCATCTTCTGAGTCTGTAATTTGAGCTTTAGAATTCCCATAGAGTAAAAGATCTTTTTCAAAAGTGGGAGATTTCTATACAGCCCCAAGATCATTTATTTTGTGAGTCTCATTGTAATTGCCAATGATATCTCTCTATTTGTAAGGCATTTTGCATTCAGCACAAATTAAGCTGGGAAACATTGTTAGTCACAGAAAAATTAAAGGTTAGCAGCAAAATTTACATTAAAATTCAGTCAAAACTGTCTCTGAAAGTATACTTTCCCCTGCATAATCAAATAAGCTTAGTTTGTATGAATGTGATCATCCATCTTTTTTTTAAGTATCCTTCTTTTCTTCTAACATGCCTGCCAAGTCCCATCCAATGTATGCTTGAGGTTTTTTTTTTTTTCTGAGATTGACAGTGACCTTGGAGCCATACAAATAAAGATCATTTATAGGGCAGGAATCAAAACTGAAGCAGTGAGTGACAGGTTCAATGCAAATGCTGCAGTCCTTTTAGTTGTTTTTTTTTTAAGTTTTTTGAAATCCCACTCCAACATGGTAAATAAAGACATTCATAAAGTAAAGCTGATGATTTGTATTCTTCTGTTTGGTTTGTGTTGACACGCAGAGCCCCAGCTCTGCAGCCGTTGGCGCTCTATGGCCTTTCACTGCCGACTCTGACCAGGAAAGCATTTCCAAGCTATGCTGGGATAGAGGAGAAGGAACCCCAATTCCTCTCAGACTTGTTCCATAGGGGACTGCACAATAGCTTGCTATGGCTGATTAAACAGGATTTTAAATTGCAGCTCGGCAATGTCCTTTAAGAGCTCATTACTTGGTGCTCCAGGAGGAAGTGAAATTCAGAAAACTTTTATTCCCCTGCTCCATTGAGAAATGGCCCTACTCTAACGTCTTTTCATATAGAAAATAATAAATATCTGCCTAGACTATAGCACTTGTGCTGTTGTGAGTAATGAGGAGTGAATTCATATAAAAGGGTTAGGTTCTATTAAAATAAGCATCCAAAATTTCACATAGCATACTTGTTCCAATCAGCTAGATATTTTCTTCTATTAGGAGAGTCCAAATAGGCAGCAGAAAATGTTTTATGTATTACAAAGAATACTGAACTACTTTTAGGGATTTTCTCAATTACTAAAATATTCAGTAGGAAGTGGACAGAAAATTTGGGGAGAACAGTAGAACATAAGTATCTAATATAACAACCCATGTCTAGGGCTTCCAAATACATTTCAAATACTTAAAATTTGTACCACATTGTTTTTCTTTAATATGTTTATCTAAGACAGAAGAACTTCATGTCTGTGATATTACTATCATAGTAAAATGTAACATTTATTACAGTACTATAGGTATCCAGATTTTAAGAAATTTTTATATGATCCAGCAGTCCCACTCCTGGGCATTTACCCAAATGAACACAAACAAGGCCACACTAAAGCTACCAGCACAACTATTTTCATTACAGCATTATTTACCCTAGCTAAGATATGGAACCAACCCAGATGACTCTCAGTTGATGAATGGATCAAGAGAATATAGTATATATACACAATGGAGTTCTATGCTTTCATCAGAAAGATGACATTTATAAGGAAATGGAAAGACTTGGAAAAAATCATATTAAGTGAAATAAGCCAGACCCAAAATAACATAGGCTCCATGTTTTCCCTCATTTGTAATAATTAGTGTATATCTAGGATAGTCCTAGCAAAGGATCACAATAGCTCAAAAGATACATACATAAGACTATGTAAAATAATGTTGATCGAAATGAACTCCAAGATATGGAAACAAGAGGGGTTTTGTTTTTGGTTTTGTTGTTGTTGTTGTTAATGTACTGGATGAAGTTATTTCTTTTTTCTTTCATTTTTCCCCCTTCGGTTTATCCCCTGTTGTCATTGTTTTTTATTCTGGTACCCTGTGTCTTGAATGTACGTTTATCTGATTTGGGGAGGGAAAGAGGAACAACAAAATGGTGAGACAAAGGACAAAGGGTGAACCAATGCAGCAAAGATTCTCACAAGACACTATGTTGGAAATGAACTTTACAGGGGGGGGGGAGTGGGAAGGAGGAAAAGTGGGGAAAAAAGGAGGGATGGGTAACAATGGTCAACAGAAATGTACTCATTACCTTACTTTTGTAACTGTAACCCCTCTGTACATCACCTTTAAAATAAAATTAATTAAAAAAGACTTGTATCCGAAAATACAAATATTTCTTACAATTTAAGGATAGAAGACCACTGCATTGAAAAGTGGAATAAGATCTAGAATAGTCAATAATCACATGAGCAATGGAAATTATAAGCCCAAAACACTTAATGTGTGCTAGAACGATTATAATCAAAGTGAGATAATAACAAGTGTCAAAAAGAATGGTATGAAACTGTAATACATATCTATCTATATCTATATCTATAAATGATGACATTTTGCTTATTTGTTGACATGACATCTTGCTACCTTTCTTTTCATGCTGGCCTCAGCTGCCATCCTCCATCTCTCTACTTTACAAGTAACCGATGGGCTTATGCCATCAAGTCATGACACTATTTTGTAAAATACAAGTTTTAAATATCCATAATTCATTTATGTCTATTGTTCATGTTCTACTCTAATGTATAGATATATATGGTTTGTATGTATAAAGACAGAAAAAAGACATTTTTAAATTTTGTATCTCTAAAAAGTGTGATCAACTTTAACATTCAAGATTTTAAGATTGGGCTGGGAAGTTGGCTCAGTGGTAGAGCGCTTGCCTTGCATGCCTGAGGCCCTGGGTTCGATTCTTCAGCACCACATAAGAAAAAAGCTGGAAGTGGCGCGGTGGCTGAAGTGGTAGAGCACTAGCCTTGAGCTGAAGAGCTGAGGGACAGCGCTCAGGCCCAGAGTTCAGGCCCCACAAAAAAAAAAAAGATTTTAAGATTAATGATAAAGTAGAAAATATTTGCTTACACTGATTTTAAGATAGTTTCTATACTTATTTCAGCATTTATAATATTTATAAAGTCAAATAATACATAGTACAAAGAAGGAATGGGAGGCAGAAATGGAAGAAAGGAACATATAAATATATAGATCAGAAATCCCATGTACAGATCAGTGATCATTTAGAGAGAATTGACTTCCCTTATGCTAATGAGGACTACATGAAGTAGTACTGATAAGAAAATAGGTTTTCACACATAGTTTTTGGAAGTATTTTTTTTTAAGGTCTTCTGTGCCTCTTTTTATCCTCACACTTTGGCATTATTAGAATAGTTTTTGCATCACTTAAATTTTTGCATCTATGAATCCATTTTACTTCTAAGTTTGGTGAAAAAGCAACCATGTAAACAGGTCCATCATTTTGGTAAGCATGTAGTTTTCCCCCAAGCACAAGTACCCATGTGCACAAAATCAGAATCATTGCTTTTCAGTTACCCTAAAATGTATATAGATAATAAAATCTACTTAGTCAAGTACTGATTTCAATATTAAAAAAAAACATTTAAAATACCATATAAGTTTCTTTACCTATTTGATGTCTGTACTACAATCCTCCCCATCACCGAGTAACTTTAATGAGAGGAGTGTATTTTTTCACAGTGCTGGAGGTTGTACAGCACCTGAGGTCCGAAGACAGCAGTGTTGGTTTTCTCTGAGGGCTTTACAGTCCTTTTTCTTTTTCTTTCTCTTTTTTCCTTTCCTTCCTTCCTTCCTTTCCTCCTTCCTTCCTTCCTCTCCCTTCCTTCCTTCCTTCCTTCCTTCCTTGCTTCTTTCCTTCCTTCCTTCCTTCCTTCCTTCCTTGCTTCTTTCCTTCCTTCCTTCCTTCCTTCCTTCCTTCCTTCCTTCCTTCCTTCCTTCCTTCCTTCCTTCCTTCCTTCCTTCCTGTCTGTCTTTCTATTTTTTTCCAATGTGGCCTTCCCTCAGTGTGTGTCTATGTACTGATTTTCTTTTCTTCTATTAGTCATATTAAATTAGAACTTGACCTAATGACTTCTCTTTAGCTTACTTACTTGTGTAAATATTCTATATATGATTATAGACCTATACTTTATTCAGGAAATGGGGAAGATCAGGACGATTGAACTGAGTGAGGTACAATTTAATCTATAAGTGTCATATACTAAATGATTGTCCAACTGTGTCCAAACTCAACACACCCTCAGGTAACTTCACTATCTAAATTTTTCGAGGATATAAATTGTAAGGTCTGCACAGGGACACATCCCTACCTCTTGGCTAAGTTTCCACCCAGTATCTGTTACCGAGGTAACTGGCAGACCTGGAAGCAGTTGCCTTCCCCTCCTGCTAGGTCACATCCTGGGCTGCCTCTGGTCACATGTCTCCCATCTGACCACAGGCAGTTCCCAGACCTTGAGGTCACATCCAGATCCAGTGTGGCCACACTTTCCTCCCACCTGGCCACACCTCTCCCTGTCCCTGGCCTAGATAAGTCCTGGCCCAGGGGTGGGCTGCCTCTTCCTTTTTCAGCAATGCCTCTCCACCAGGCAGGCTGAGGGCAGCAGTTTGGTAAATAAACTTTTCCTGCTGGAATAGCGTGTGGTGGCTACCTAGTGAAACCTACCTATTTAATATACCTTACATAAATGTGATTATTTTCCCAACTTCCAGGATTGGGTCTAGAGAGATGGTTCCTTTTTTTTTTTATTATTAATTTAAAGTAGAAATCTTATGTGCAATATAACAGTGTTTTCACTTATTATCTGTTCAAGTCAATGTCTTGAAATATTTCCTACCTAACATCCCTGCCCATTGCATATCATTTGTAGCTGAAATTCTGTTTTAAGTCTTCTTGTTGGGGAAAGTTTTTTCCACTATGATTTCTGTAGTTGTACTTTGCTAATGTATCTCCAGTGTTTTGAATCAATAACATCTTTTGAGATTCCATGTATTTCCGGTATTCTCTAGGATGTATCCAGCTCTGATCACAAATTATGTGGAGATGTACCTAAGGGCACTTCAGTGAACTCACAAAGGTACTGTGGGATATTGCCCATTTCTGATGAAAACACAATACTACTAAATATTGATTGGACAAACACACAGCCATTAGCCCAAGGTAGTTCATAACTTTATCATTAAATAATGCTATCTTTCTTTTTAGGATCTTCTTAGAAGGTTGAGTTATATTTGTCCTAAATGCACATGCTCAACAAGCAAGTGTTTTTTAGTGGGCATTGTGATGAGCAAGTACTGCAAAGATGAATGTAGAGCAGGAACTAGAGATGGCACTGTATGATCTGTTATTCAGCTTTGACATGTTGAAACAGTTGCAAACACAGGTTTCAAGGAGTGGAATCAAAAATTTAAGTGGAAAATGTTTAAAGAAACATTGGATCTGTACTGAGTATTCAAAAAGTTTCTTTGTCTATTCCCTAAACAATTTTGCATAATAATTATTAATAGACATTTTTATTTGGAAGCATAACTCATCTAAGAGTGATTTAAAGCACATGAACAGATTTGATGTTATATACAAATATTATGCCATTTTATATGAGACTTGAGTACTTGTAGATTTTAGTATTAAGAGTCTTAGTGGTACCAATCTGCTGTGGACAGAAGGTGGACTGGATCACACAACAGCTATAATATTGTCTTTGCATTTACATGCATTATCTCTTTAAACAATTGATAAGTTGTTAAATGATAAATGATAAATGTCCCCAGATCCTTAGTAAGTGCAAAGGTGACAGGTTCTATTGGTTAGTGAGGCATTGTGAAAATAGTTTTTAAATGCCGAATCTACTTCAAATTGAAAAAGTTCTGAAATTTTCAGTATATCTAGCCATTTTGCTACTTAGGTTTATTCTAATTTTCTTCCAGGTAAGATTCCTGCTAGGAATTCAGCAGCTCTCTGCCTACTCAAATGCTGTCTTTTTGTTGATTTGACTAATGTGTAACCATTCAGAAAAGACTGAGCAAAAAAGCTGTTCAGGAATATTGCCAGAGTATGATGAAAAATCACCACAAACACCGCAACTAGTAGCATAAAAGACTCTAGCACAAGTAGATCTCTGCATCCATTAGCGTTGATTGAAGAAGTCTAGCAAAACAGCATAATAAATTGGTGAGGTATGTGGATGGTGCATAACTTTAATATTCTACAGTTTGGGGCTTTGAAGAATCAATTTATACATTTTATCTCTTAGTCTCTGAAATTAGTTTCTTGTGAACATTATTAATTTCTTTAATTTTTATAGAATATTGTATATGAAACCAATTGAACATTTTCTTCTATAATTTAGGAACTAACTGGTGGTTACCATTCTGTTAGTTGGAGAAATTTTATTTCTATAGCTAGAAATGCAATTGCAATTTACTTTAATGCAATTATTACCTTTACTGGATTAGATTACAGTAAGAAGAGATGAGAGATGTACTCCTTTTAAGCACAGAGAGAGTGAATTTAAGAATAGTTAATTTCATAAGGGTCCCCATAAACATAATTTTCACCCCTTTCTCTATATTTATAAAAGGAATAATTCTCTTTGGGGAGACTCAGGTATTGGATTGCAAAGGAATTTTCCAGTCAGGAGTGGAGCAGTACCCATCTATTCCCTGAGATAGTTCAGAGCTATGCTCTTCATCCTGCTGAGACTCAGCTCCAACCCATTAAGAGAAGAGCAACATGAATAGCTATTTCGCATGAGTACCTGTTAAAATTCTTCCTTCAGGGAAAAGAAACAGCTTGTTTGCAAGTATCACTATAGCTACTATGCAATATATAACTTCATGTCACACAATTACATGGAACACATGGCATTAAATACTTAATGGGTTGGAAAAAGCTAAAGGTAACTCATAAAACTAAGTTATATTAATGTATTTAATATTAGATTGCTTGTATTCTATCTCCTCTCTCTAACTTTAAGAAATAAGAGATGGATAATGGGTGGGATAAGCTATTGATGGCAACTGGATAAAGAGGAAACTCTTTTCATGAAATAAGCCTGGAACATTTGGTTGTCTGATGCCAGATTATCATCACTGTTATCCTACTAAATGGAGTATGAAAACCTAATATTTGATTTTGCTTAGCAGAGCAAATATTTCTGGAGGGCTATAGTAAAATCAACTGGAGGAAAGGCTTCGTAATACTGAGCAAGATAAATTAAACCTATCTGTCAATTTCCATTTAGCATCCCAACCAGGGCAATTGATTCATCTTTTAGATTTGGAAGCCTCCCAGCTTGAAATTCAGAAAGGATATCTTTCCAACCAGTGTTTATTAATACATTGATTCACAGAGCTCCTTTTAAAGTAGAAGCAGTATTACAGTATTTTACTTCAAAGTTTTATTTGTTCTCTCATATGCTGATCACATTTAAATAAGAGGACTTCTTTTCAAAGCACAATTATCATTAGAACACAGCACAGGCAAGAGGATGTAAAATGAAAGAAGAGGCAGAGTAAACGCAAAAGGTCTTAAGTTTACACGACCTTTCATCATAGAGAATCAGTTACGGGTTGTGGTTATTAGAAAAACAGTACTTCTAGGATGACAGTAGAGCAGGCAAGTGCTGGAGGATGCAAAGAAGCAAACCTTAAGGAACTAAACCTTCCTTTTCTTGCTCATTCTCCTTTCCTCTTTGTATTTCTTCCTGCTCTGCTTTTTATGCTATCTTTCCTTTCCTTTATCCTATTTTTTTCCTTTTCTCAGTTGTAATGTGTTAACCATCCTACAGTGCAAATAGTGTTTATTTTCACAGCTGTTACCATTCATTTCAGTTGGTGGGGAAAACAGACAGAGATTGGAATCTTTAATTTTTTTTTTTTTAATTTCAGATTTGAAGATTCCAGCCAGTCCAAGTTGATAGTATTGTATCCTCTGTATTATACTTCATTTATCTGAATTTGGCATCAGTAAATTTGATGAGTACAAAGTAGTGATGAAAATTATGAATGTTAAAATACTAAGACTGAGTTCTGGGACAGATGAGCAGAATTACTGTCCAGTGTGGCTAACAATGACCAATCAGTATCTTTGCACTCAACTCTATCAGCTGCCTGTGACATTATCCCTTAACATGCATTCTTTCCACAATTCACTGCATCTCCTAGTCAATATTTATATACAATGTTTTTCATTGATGGTGAAAAGAGACATAATGCTTAGAAGGAGGGGGGCAGGGAAGTAGTTGTGAGAGATGACCACAGAAAAACAATAGGTCCATAAGAGTTCCCCATGTAAATGTTTGTGAAATTGTTAATTCACTTGAATAACACCAATCTTGATTTAGTGTAAGTTTTTTGTCAGGTATAACAAAACTGGGGCAAATTATACTTTCTATGTGGTTCTTTTTTTTTTTTTTTGTCAGTCATGGACTTGAACTCTGGGCCTGGGCGCTGTCCCTCAGCTCTTCAGCTCAAGGCTAACGCTCTATCACTTGAGCTATAGCACAACATTCATTTTTTCTGGTGGTTTATTGGAGATAAGAGTTTCACAGACTTTCTTGTCCAGGCTGGCTTTGAACCACGATCCTCCTGAGTAGCTAGGATTACAGGCGTGAGCCACCGGCACCCGGCGGTTCTTTATAATTTAAAAGAAATATTACAGTGAGAGTTTGGTCAGGTCAGAATACTTTGGTTGCAATTGGTTAGAGGCAGTAGGTCATGCCCATAGTCACAGCAACTATTGAAAGAAGACAGCAATGGAAAGAAATATAGTTCAGGGCCAGTAACACTCACTTCATTAATAAGCTGGGAGATTTGGCCAACAAAGGTAAAAATGTAAGAAATATACTTGAGAATTAACTAAAGCAAAAAAAGGAGAGTGCACATGTGGTTCAAATAGTAGTGTCTTCTTCGTGAGATTGAGGTATTGTGTTCAAATCCCAATACCACCAAGAAGGAAGAAGGAAGAGAGAAGGAGGAGGGAGAGAGCGAGGAAGGGAGGAAGGGAGGAGGGAAGCAAGGAAGGAAGGAAGGAAAGATTAATCATTAGTGGGTCTCATGTAAGAAACAAGAAATCCAGCAAAGCTTGGTAGGAAGACCAAACTTTATAATATAGCAAACAGATTAAATTTTTCCCCCAAAACTTAGATTTATTTAGGAACTTTCAAAATGTGTACCCTGTAAATAGATGCGTGTTTATTTGTTGTTGTTTGCTTTTTGTTTCTGTTTGTTTTTTTTTGGTTGGTCGCGGGGCTTGAACTCTGGGCTTGGGCACTATCCCTCAGCTCTTCAGCTCAAGTTGAGCGCTCTACTGCTTAAGCCACAGTGCCACTACTGGTTTTCTAAGTGATTTACTGGAGGTAAGAGTCTCACAGACTTTCTTGCCTGGGCTGGCTTTGAACTGTAATCTTCAGATCTCAGCGGACTGAGTAGCTAGGATTACAGGCATGAGCCACCAGCACCCAGCTGATTTTTGTTTCTGGTACCAGTACTATGGCTTGAACTCAGAGCCTGTCTTTGAGTTTTTTACTCAAGGAAGTAGTGAATTTATTTACTAAATTATTTTATTAATTTCCAGAACTTTTTCAAGTTGAAGTACATTCAGCATTTAATAAATAAATTAGTTTGAGTAGTTAATTGGAGGTAAGAATCTCATAGACTTTTATGCCCAGGCTGGCTTTGAATTGAAATCTAATTTAAGGCACAAGCCACTAGCACCCAGATTTTTAAACACTACATACATGCAATATTTAAAAAGACAACATCCTACACAATAAGTGAATATTTAATATTCTCCTTATGTTTTCTAATTTAGGAAATGATTTGCTGCTCTCTGATATACACTGATAAAATCTTGACTTGAAATAGTGCAATCTCAGCAGATGTGCGTAAGGATAGCGGCCAACTTCTGGAAACTGCTTTGTGTTCTCAGGCTCTGATTGCAAGTTGGGTTTTTGCAACAGCTGTTAGTTTTCCTTCTACTCATGTTTGGATGGAACATTCCAATGGGACTCTTGCTGTGGACTAGATGAATTAATGTGCAAACATCCCATATCAAATACATGGAATACATAATTTAAATTGACCTAATCATGTAAGCTATAAATTATGCTTTTAGATACATATAGGTTTCTTATTGACTAGAGTTTAATTTACTTTTCAAGATCTCTGCCCACAACATGGAAAATTATAGGGTCCTAATATGTAAGATTAGTACTAAGTAAAATAACAGGATACATTACAACCCAAGTTCCATGAAGTTAGAGAGAAGCAGACTTATCATAACAAAAATGACAAATGGGTAAAAAAATTATAATGCTCATGAAACTGTTATAGAAACACTGTTTATGTGTTTCAAAAATTAGACAACACCAAAAATTAGACATTAGACAAAATTAGACAAGACCACTGCTATTTACTTTCTGAATGAGAACATTAGTTAACCTTACTCTCACTGATTAAAGATATTGGTTTTTTTATGGCTATTTATTACTTTGGGCACTATGTGGCTATTGTACAGTACTTTTATACTGCAGTAAAAAGGAAAGAAGGAAAGTCTGGGAAACAGTCATTTCTGCTACTTCCTAACTATAGCCAAAATGCCACATGTTGCTTTAATTTCAGTTTACATCATTCAGATGGTGGGCATTTTGAAGTAACAGTTAATTTATTTCCCACAGAAGCAGAAGCTAGAACATCAGTCTTGGCAGTATTGGTATTTTGATTTGATGCTAAACGTTATTGATCTACCACCATTTCCTTTTCTCTCCTCTCTTACTCAGGAATTATGTAGTATTACAGTATTATTATAGCAGTAGAGTCTGGTTGTAGACTTGAGGAAATAAAAATACCAAAGAGCAGTGGATACTACGTCATGCTCCAAGAAGAATAAACAGGCTAATAAAACACATTCAAGTGTCATCTCCCAGAATAAACAAGTGGAATTGTGTTGGTTGTCTGACAGCTCTATGCATACAAGAGTCATATAAATCACACAAGTGAAACAGCTTATTTTTGGAGCTTTAAACTAGTTTTGGACTCTGATTTGCCTTCAAGTGTGATGTAGCCCTGGGAAATTTATCACTTCAGAGATTCAATTAATTTTCACTAAAGTGAACCAAATTGTACCTATCTCAGAAGTTTGGAGGATGAAATTGGAAAATACACATAAGCCTCCTCACATGATATTGACCACATGATATATATCTATATGGATATATATAGATGTATAGATGTAGATATCTATGTACATCTATCTATCCATCTTCTCTCTCTCTCTCTCACTATATATATATATATATATATATATATATATATATATATATTCTGGGCCATACAGTTTTAATAAGGATAGATTTCCAAACTAAAATATCACATACACCTTACACTAATGATCATGATACTTATTTTATGATTATAAATGTACCTTTAAAATACTGGGATTTCTGGGAGAGATTCTGATGATGGCTGGAATCAGAGCTTATTCATGTCTTAATGTTTCCCTGTGGTACTTTGCATAAGCAGATAGTCCGTCTGCATAAATATCTGCTGAATTTTAATCAAGTTCATCACCACATATCATTTCAATGTACCATAGATGGAAAAAAACATTGAAAAAAATCTAGGATACAATTTCATTACCCCAGGAGATACCTTGCAGTTGTTATTAAAATTTGTTTCTACTGGTTTCTCTATCCTTATCTTTATTGATCTTAAAAAGAGACCTACGTGTGTTTCAGGTTTTGGATGATTTGAGCTTACTTACAGATGCTTACTGTATTTCTGACTGGCAAACTACAGATTTATTTGTTTAAAAAATATAGAACCTTTAGCATTTGGAAAGTTTGATCTGCAGCTGAGGGGGGAAATCAATATTTAAGTGATTTAGGCATTTACACACATAAATCAACTATTATGGCATTTCTTTTTGCCAGCTTCTAGATGCTAGCATGATAATATAAATCCCAGCACCCAATGCATATTTTATAAGTCATAAATATATGCTCAATAGGTTGTGATGTACAGGCCAATGACATTTTCTCTGTCTTAAGACACCTAATGCACGAACAAGAAATCAGTGATCCACATGCACTCATAGCTAGTCAGAGCACAGCCTGAGAACTATGTTCAGTTGCTGACACTCTCATTTAAGAGAGGAATTGACAAATTAGAGTTTATCCAAAGAGATGTGACCAGGATGTTGATAGCTCCATCAACTGAACAAGAGGGTTAGAAAGGTAACATGAGCATTTAACCTTTAACAAGAGAAGAGTTAAAGAAAACTTAATTGTCTCCTTGAAAAATGGGAAGGTTTATCAGAACGGAAACCTGCTGTTTACAGTATATGAAAGGATCCTATATGAGAAAATATCAGGGGAAAGGGATTTTTAATATTGGGGGAGGTCAGTCATGGGGTTTGAACTCAGGGCGTAGGCACTGTCCCTGAGCTCAAGGCTAGCACTCTACCACTTGGAGCCACTGGACCACTTGCAGTTTTCTGGTAGTTAATTGAAGATAAGAGTGTCACAGACTTTCCTGCCTGTACTGGCATTAAACTATGATCCTCACTCAGCCTCCTGCATATCTAGAATTACGGGCATGAGCCACCTTGCAAGAGGATTGTTTTTGAATGCTATATAAGAATTAGATTCTAATACGTGAAACTGTTGACAGTGATCTACCATGTAGGGTATCTATAACTGTGATGATACTTAAATAGAGATCCATCTATCAGGGGCACTGAAAAATGGATTTCTGTATCAGCTGAGCAGTTGTACTACATCTGATAAAATCTGGTGGGTGTTTTCCTGATAATCTCACAGCTAAATTTTATTTAGTAGGCTACTTAGGTACTTGAGTTAACCTTTGCATCAGTATTGGAATGAGTAATTATGTGTGCCTGTTCTGTGATTTTTAGAGTGAAACCATATGGAGGACAGGCCATCACATTGCATGAAGCAAAAACTTGAAGACAAGTTTTCTTGTCAAGGTGACAGTTACAGTACAGTGAAAAGAACATAGACAGTGAGCTTCCTCACTCACTATGAGTGGAATACACAGAGTACATTAGTTTTTCTGTGTCTCCTGTCTAAAAAATGGAAGGGAAACAAAGGCAACTACCACATAGACCTGCTATGAGGATTCAGATGAATAAACTAGAATCATGTTTGCCATTTTAGAAATGTTTAACAAATGTTTGATGTTGCCATTATACTACACTATTGTATAGATAGTGAAATTTTCAGTTAACCACAATGAATCATCCAAGTTGCTCTGGAGGGAGAGATTGGGAGAATTACATTTTGAGCCTAACCTAGCCAAATGTTAGTTAGGAAGCCCTCATCTTAACCAGTAAATTGGGATTGGTGGTACCTGTCTGTTATTCCCATTATATAGGTGCCTACAAGTAATAGGAACGTCATCCAGGCAAACTCTAGGAAAAAGTACAAGATCCCTTTCTGTATTTTCTTTGTTCTCTGTGGGTCTGTCATCTGTCTGTCTGTGTCTCTCTCATACACACACATACAGAACACACACAAACAAACTCACTGTGCCCATGATTCAACAGTAATATAAACAGCTATGCTTAAGAATAAAACCTACCCACTCTATTTTAGTTCACCTGTTTATAGGTGTCTTTGGAAAAATTAATTTAATGCTGAAGTGCAAAGTGTTTTATGTCTAAAGGGGAGTGAAAATACTTTCCTTGAAGGGGTTTCTTAAATAAAGAATTTTTGAGAGGAACATATGTCAAACCTATTCATGTTTTATAGGAGGCATATAAAATTTATTTAAACATTGCCTCTTTTCATCTTTTGTATCCTGGGAATTCAGTAAGTTGAAAATAAGTTTTGTGAATTTGATTTTAAGCTTTGGGTAGCAAAGAACAAAATACTGTTTCATAACAATACAATATACCATTTTTGTGAATAATAAGAGGAAAAGTAAAATGTTGTTCAAAGACCATCTTTCACCTATGGGGCTGCCAAAGGTACCCTGTTAGGTAATGTACTTTGATAGTTGGGGGAATTTGGCAATTCCTGTTTAAAATATATATATTTGCATTGACATAGCAACTCCTGCTTTAGAAATTTCAGCTGTTATAATTTCACATATATTTTCACTGAAAACATTTACTGTAATAAAACACTGAAAATAGCCTCATGGACATCGATAGAAATTAATAATAGATATGTTAATAATGATGTTGATAGATGTATTAACTAATTCTTATTACGAAGTGACACTTTCTGAACTTGGCTTTGTATATAGGAAGTTTCTTAATCTTAGAATAACACACATCTCCTTATTATTATTGTCACATTCATTTTAGCATTGGAAAACTGAAGTGTTAAATGATTACATTGCTCAAAGTTACAAAGACAATAAACAGGAAGCTGGGATTTGAACCTTCACATTCTGACACTAGAGTCAAAGCTTAACTTTTGTTCATCCGCTCAATTGAAAGAACTTGTTTTTCCAAAATAATACATATATAATTTTGAAAAAAGGCATCCATCATGGAACTAGTTTAAATTATATCACATATAAACAAAATATAAAGTGGTTATATAATATATAAGCCATGTTATAATTTAAAATAAGAAAATTATATATATATATATATAAATGTGTGTGAAGTTATACTTTCTGTTAACACATAAAGGAATATGAATAGGAAAAACAAGAAATGGCCTCAAATAAAGTAGTCATTACCATTTCAACATTCTTTGCGCTTTAATTAATTTTATCAGATGAAGTGGCTCTCTATTAAAAATGAATATAGGGGCTGGGAATGTGGCTCAGTGGTAGAGTGCTTGCCTCACGTGCATGAGGCCCTGGGTTTGATTCCTCAGCACCACATAAATAGAAAAAGCTGGAAGTGGCGCTGTGGCTCAAGTGGTGGAGCACTAGCCTTGAGCTAAAGAACAGAGGGACAGTGCCCAAGCCCAGAGTTCAAGCCCCACAGCTGACAAAATAAATAAATAAAAATAAAGAATAAATAAATAAATATAAAGCTGGGCATTGGTGACTCATGCCTATAATCCTAGCTAGTGAAGAGGCTGATTTCTGAGAATCTCAATTTAAAAACATCCTGTGCAGGCAAACCCCTAAGATTGTTATCCCCAAATAACCAGCAAAAATCCAGACGTGGAGCTGTACCTCTAGTGACAGAGCAGTAGCTTGAGTGAAAAAGCCAAGCAAGAGCACAAGGCCCTGAATTTCTATCTGTAATGTCTGATTGAAGTAAATATTTGTGATGTTAGCAACTGAAAAATGTCACTGATATCTAATCAAATATATATATATATATATATTTTTATGAGGGGTGGTCATATATTTTCATAAATTCAAATAGGAAGGATGACCCTGAGAAACATACACAAAAGGGTTCGTAGCTATTAATCCTGCCTGGTTAAGTGTGCCATTTAAAAAATACTTGTTTCTTTTTCTTTCTTTTCTTTTTTGCCAGTCCTGGGGTTTGAACTCAAGGCCTGGGCTCTGTTGCTGCGCTCTCTGTGCTCAGAGCTAGTCCTCTACCACTGGAGCCACAGCACCACTTCCAGTTTTCTCTGTTTATAGGCTACTGAAGAATTGAACCCAGGGCTTCATGGATATTAGGTAAGCTCTCTACCACTAAGCCATACTCCCAGCCCCCAAAACACTTGTTGCTTAAAAACAAAACCAACATAGAGAATATGAAAGTGCAGAGAGCTCGTCGGGTGTAATAGTCTGGGTATTTCATAGAACTATGACTTTGAACACATTATATACATTAGTGAGCTCCAAAATCAGCTCGACTGTGTAAAATTTCAACCATTTTCTTGCTTATTTTCCTGTGTTATTTTAAGACTCATAACGTTTAACAGGCTCTAGAGACTACACATATGTATGCTTTAATTGTCTGACACCTAATTTAAAATTTCCCTGACCTAAGTGACATGGAATTTAAAACTTCTTCATTAGAAAATCTCATGCTCCTCAGATCATATCACATCAATGAAATGTTCAAAACTTTCTGTAATAGGGAAATTCTCTAGCGTGTAGAATGCGTTGCTTTTGGATAAATATATTATACAGGAACTTTTAACTTGCTTTTAGTTCATTCTTTCATATTTTTCAGTAAATAGCTTATTAGAATAAAAGAGCCTTGCCAGAATTGGTAGCTGTAGTCACACACATATTATAAGTAGGTTAGAAAACAGCCTCCTTAGCTTAAGAATGGAGGAAAAGAAGGAGGGAAAAGAAAGAAATATTTAATAGAAGAGAGGAACAAGAAGAGAAAAAAGAAGTAAAGGCAAACAATATTCAAAGTTTCAAAGTAAAGTGGAGCATTTCATATAAGATATATAAGGAAGTTTTTGCTTCCTTACCCCCCACCCCCCTGTAAGTTCTTTAATTCCCACAAACTGTAGATACCCTTATAGAACAAAGGAAGTACAAACAGTGTTCTTTACTCTTTTCTAAGAAAACAGAATTTCTGCCTCACAAAGGCAGACAGACCCTCAGGACACTCCAAAGTTCCTCCCAAGAGTTCAAAGAGGGCCATGAAAGCAACTTATCAATCACCACATGAAAGGCACACTTTCTCACACTCTCATGGGGCAAGTATTTATGCAGCCTTGTATACTGATTTTCTTCACGTGCTTTCTATATTTTGTCTAGCAAATGGCAGACTTCTCAGTGGGGGAACAACCTTTATGTCTTCTGTGAACTTGAACATACTGCATTAGATTTTCTAGGAAAAAGTATACTCCATTGTCCTATTCAATCTTAGATGATCTTAAAATTTCTCCTGTTTCTTTCATTCTTCACAGCCATTACTAAACATTCCTCCCACACAGAACAGATGTTTCTCTGCTTAAAAGAAGGCAAGTAATTTAACATAATAAATACCAAATCACATCTCAAGGTCATACTCCAAAGCTTTTATGTCTCATTAAATTCCAGGCTCCTCATCCATTTATCTCATTGAAATCCCATTTAGATCTTGGTAGGTGTAAACACATGGGACTTGTGTTATCAGTTCAAACAGAAAGCTCTCTTTGACCACTAATGGCAAATGTTAAAATGGTTTCAATGATATGTGTAAAGGGTTCCAATTATAGAAATAGTCTTTTTTTGTATACTTGTTTAGAAATAACACCAGCCAAGTTTTTCCTAAATCAAAGCTGTATGAGTTTTCTGGTCCACTGGACAGACACTTTTCCTACTAAGGGAGAAGAAAGAAAGTACTTCTCTGAGTTAATCCATACCTTAATTGTTCATACATAAAAATTTTGATCTTTATTTTTCTCCCCAAGGACTAAATATTGCAACTCAAGTGATTCTTGGAAGTGACATAATTTCAAATATTATAAATGTCTTACAGATTTCTCAGAAGAAGTATAAATGGCCAATAGACACATGAAGAAAGGTTCAACATCTCTGGACATAAAGGAAATGCAAATTAAAATAATTCTGAAATTCCATGTTATCCAAGTTAAAATGGCCATTCTCAAGAAAACAAACAATAACAAATGCCTGTGGGGATGCAGTCAAAAGGGAACTCTAATACACTGTTGGGAATGTAAGGTTGTTCAACCACTTTAGAAAGCAGTATGGAGGTTCCTCAAAAAAAATAAACGTAGAACTACCCTATGACCCATCAATCCCACTCCTAGAATTTATCCAATAGAATATAAACAAGCTTACAATAAAGCTATCAGCACAACCATGTGCATTGCAGCACTATTCACAGAAGCCAAGATGTGGAATCATCCCAGAGGCCACCTCAATGGCCAAATGGAGCAAGAAAATATGGTATAGATAGATAGATAGATAGATAGATAGATAGATAGATAGATAGATAGATAGATAGATAGATAGATAGATAGATCACAATGGAATTTTACTCACTCATTAGAAAGGATGGTTTTGTGTAATTTGTAAAGATATGGAAGGATCTGGAATCAAGTAAAATAAGCCAGAACCCGAGAAACAAAGGTTACATGTTTTCCTTCATTTGTGGAACCTGGATTGTACCTATAAGTTTATAAATAGACACTTCTGGCAGTATACAAGTAGTTACAAATGAGTTAACTGAAGTATAATAAACTCTATGGAGAGCTCAAATAGTATACTCTTTTAAAAAGGCTAGGTTAATATCCAACAGAACAAGTACCAGGAAATAGGCACATCCAAGTGGGGGTTAGAGCCAAGGGGAGAGGGTTAGACGAATGAAGGGAGCAAGTGTGGGAGAATGCGGTCAAGAATTCATTGCATATACCACAAAATTAAGAAAACTAAGCGAAGGGGTGGGTCAAAGGGCTGATAATGATCAAGATGCACTGTCCTCATAAATTGCTTTTGTTATATAGCACTTCGTTGTTACAACTAAAGATAATAAATTTTTAAAAATCTTAGAAATTCACCCAAAGCAAAACAAACCTACATGTAACATCATTGGATGTATTCAGGGATGCATGCTTAGTATTGTCATTATGTGAGTGCCATCACTTTAGAATCTACAGCTTTTTTTCAGAAGGTAATCAAAATGACTTAAAATTATACTCCTTAGCTGTCAAAGAATTTTAGATTTTTTTACCTACTTATTTTCCTATAAACTACTTATTTTCCCTAAACTACTTATTTTCCCATCAAATAAAAAATGATCCCAGGGATTATACCTCATTTGCTCAGATTAAATTGCAAATAATGACAGTGAATTGGGCTGATAGGTTTCTTATTTTTCTGTGTGCATCTATACACACTCATTGCTTAGACCAACACATTTTCTGCCCCACCTTATTTTGTTATGATGGTTGTTAATATATGGCCAGATTCTTTGACACACATTGCATTCAGAGCCATTGGGGTTCAGCTTCCGCCTTGAGTTTAGATGGATAGGTGACTACTTTGAGCAGGAGGGCCCTGTGGAAGTGACTCTTGGCACTTTCTGAGATAAGATGAGAAAGGATCTTGGATCTTGTTTCATTTTCTCACTACATAACCTTTTGAAGCTCAGAGCATCCCTAAAAACCATACAACTCCTCAAAGCCCAATCATGTTCTGAGGAAGTCCAAGCCTCATATATAAGGATATATTGTCTGTCCGACTACTACAGTTGAGACCAACATTTGCTATTGTAGTCTCAGTCCCAACAATGTAACTGGAGAGATCTTAGCATACAATCTACCTGCAAATGTCTAATTTTGGCTATTGGAGTCCCAAGATATCATGAAGCAAAGATAAGTCATCACAGCAATATCTTGTCCAAATGCCTTACTGACAAAATTTGTGACTATAATCAAATAGTTGTTATGTACTCTGGATTTTAAGGTAGTTTGCTATTTTCATTGGCAACAGTAGAATGATTTCAGGATTCTTTTGTTTTGTTTTGTTTGTTTTTTCACATAATTTGGAGTGCACTGGCTTGTTTGACAAATTCAGCTTCCATTGGTTATAAACTGTGTCATGCTACAGTTTTTCATGTCTTAGTGTTTATGGACCAAGATATATTGTATTCATAAGCTGACTTACAAAATTGTACCTTCTTTGTACAACTACTTAATAAAATGTTTAAAGCTATTTAAGTACTCTGTAGTTTTTGGCAACATTGGGGCTTCAACTCAGTCTTCCACTTGGTAGGCTTGCTTGTTTACTCTGTTGGTACGCTACCACTTGAGATATACCCCCAGCCCTGATTGTTCTGGTTATTTTAAAGATGAAGCCTGTGGGCTTTTCTGTGTGATCTCTGCTTCTTCCTCCTCTTCTTCTTTCTTCCTTCCTTCCTTCCTTCCTTCCTTCCTTCCTTCCTTCCTTCCTTCCTTCCTTCCTTCCTTTCTTCCTTCCTTCCTTCCTTCCTTCCTTCCCTCCTTCCCTCCCTCCCTCCCTCCCTCCTTCCTTTCCTTCCTCCTCCTCCTCCTCCTCCTCTTTTTTTCCCTCCTCTCTTTCTCTTCTTTTTCTCTTTGTTTCAATCTTGGGGCCTGAATTTAGGGTCCCAAAAACTTGAATTTAGGGCCTGGCTGCTGTCCCTGAGCAATTTTACTTAAGGCACTTAGTCCTCTACCACTTCAGCTGCAGCTCTACTTCTGGCTTTTTTTTGTCATTAATTAGAAATAATAGTCTCATGGACTTTCCTGCCTGAGCTGGCTTTGAACTGCAATCCTCAGATCTTAGCTTCCTGAGTAGCTATGATTACAGCCCCCAGCTTGGATCCCAGCTTCTTACGTATTGCAGAGTGGGCCTGTCTAAGAGCTGGCTAGTCTATCTTTTTATATATTTGCAGTTAAGTTACTTTTTCTTTTCTTTAAATAGGTGTGCAGAGGGTTTTATTATTTTTATGAGTAGAGAACAGTTCTGCATTATTGCTTTATGGGGAGTCAAATTTCTTCTTTGTTTTTCAAGTGTCCTCTCTGTAGAATTGTGTGATGAATTTATTTAAAATAATGAAAAAAGAATGAAATAATTGAACATCATAAAATAGATAAGGAATTTCAGTTTAAAAAAGTTGTCAAATATGGCAATATCCTTTAAGTTCATTTTTAGAAATTCAAACTCAAGAGAAAAGAACATCCAGGAAAAATATTCTCAATTGAAGGTAAGTTGCACAATAAATTTTCAGCAAATTAATTCCATAATAGACATTTTAAGAGTTACATTACATTTAGGTAATGAGAACTGGAAAAATGTTAATATGTATCATAATCATTAGGCAAGGACATACATCATATTATTAACTTTTTTCATTTCTTAGTTCATATTTCTGACATTCAAGGATATTCAATCATTTTTCTGAACCATATACAATTGTTATAATTTTAGTTATAATTTTAGTTATAATTGGGTAATTCAATAAGCATATTTTTAAATATATGGCATAGGGTTAAGTATGGCAAAGCACATATAAATCAGGGGAAACAGAGAAGAGAATTGATAATCATTCTATTTCAGTGTAATTAACAAAAACATAAATCTTTTTTTTTTTTAATATCATGGTTGAAGGATAGAAAAGCCTGGTAGCTCTTTCAAGGGAAGGTGAGAAGTTCTGTTCCTCTGGAGATGGATGGAACATATGGAAGACAGAGGAAAGAGCAAAGAACCCAGACATCCTCTTAGAACTCATTTGCTCCTCACTAAGGTTTGATAAAGGGAAACAAGACAAAGTAGATGTGTGAACACCTTACTAGCATCATAACTGGTAAGAACTTTTATCTCTGTACACAAATTCTATGATTTGAAAGACCAAATGTTTATTTTCTTCCAGTGAAATTATGAGATTATTTCTAGGTTTCTTCATCTCTGGAAGTTCTTCCTTCCTTTCTTTCTTTCTTTCTTTCTTTCTTTCTTTCTTTCTTTCTTTCTTTCTTTCTTTCTTTCTTTCTTTCTCTCTCTCTCTCTCTCCCTCTCTCTTTCCTTTCTTTCTTTGCTTACTTTCTTTCCTTCCTTCTTTCCCCTTCCTTTCTTCCTACCTTCCTTTCTTTTTTTCTCCCTCTCTCATTCTTAAGATAGGATTTTGTTGTTGTTGTTTTAAATAGCAAGGTAAGGAGTACATTTCCTTTGAAGCATTATCACCTCCTCCTTTGTTTTTCCCTTATCATCCCTTCCCTCCCATGTCCACAACTACACTCCCCCCTACCCGCCTCTCCCCGCCCCACCTAAACTGTAAAGTTCAGTTTTCATTATAGTGTCTTGTACATATCATTGTTACAATGGGTCAACCTGTATCCCTATTTAAGCATTTTGTTTTTTCCCTTCCCCTCCTTAAATTAGAGAAGTGTATATACAAGATGCAGGGCACCGACATCAAATGCAGTAAAACAGGGGTTATACCATGGGGAAGGAACATACAAAAAAACAAAAAATCACATGGTACATTATAAAAATGTTAGAAATAATAGCAAGAAGTAAAAAACCACTTATGTCCCTGTCTTGGGACACAAGATAGGGACACACCTGTAGAAAACTAAAGCTAGATCCTTATATATCACCCTGCACCAGAATCAACTCCAAATGAATCAAAGACTTCAGAGTCAAAGCTGACACCCTGAAAACATTACAGGAAGGAATAGGAGAAACCCTAGGTCTCCTTGGCACAGGCTGAAATTTTCTTAAGAGAGACCCAGAAACAAAACAAATCAAAGAAAGGTTAGGCAAGTGGGATTTCAATAAGCTGCAGAGCCTCTGCATGGAAAAGGACATAGCTAGCGAGATTAATAGCAATCCTGCAGATTGGGAGAAGATCTTCACTAGCCATACAATGAATGGGTAAGGGTCTCATATCTAAATATACTTGGAACTCAAAAAATTAAATCCCCCAACAGCAAATCCTCAAAGCAACAACTGCCCAATAAATAAGTGGACTAAAGACTTACAGAGAAACTTCTCTGAAAAGGAAATAAGAATGGCCAACAGACATATGAAGAAATGCTCAACCTCCTTAGCCATACAAGAAATGCAAATCAAAACAACATTGAGATTCCACCTCACCTCAGTTAGAATGACTGTCATCAAGAACTCTAAGAACAACAGATACTGGAGGGGATGTGGCCAGGAGGGAATCCTACTGCATTGTTGGTGGGAATTTAAACTTGTTCAACTACTTTGGAAAGCAGTGTGGAGGTTCCTCCTCCACATAGAGTTCCCCTATGACCCAGCAAGCCCTCTTTTGGGCATTTACCCAAATGATCACAAACAAGACCATACTAAAGCTACCATAGTATCTGCATGTGTAATCCTAACTATTTGGGACTCTAAGATAGTCGAATCTCAAGTCCAAAGTAAGCCTGGGTAACATAGCAAGATTGTCGATAGTGAAAAGCCAGTATCAGGAGAAGCTAACCTTAAGTTGTAGAGCATCACGGCTCCTTTTGGTCAGATGTGGGAGAAGAATGCTTATCCTCAATTTTCTTCTTTCAGGTTCCACTTCCCAGTGATTACAATTTGTCTCATGATATTTATCACAAAAGTATGTCCTTTATGTCTAGTTCTCTCTTGTTTGTCCAAACCAATTTTTCATGGGCTTTAATGAAGTAAACCTATCTCCAAATTTTCATTCCATTATTTCCTTTTAGCCTATGCAGAGAATATTCCCTTTCCATATTGCTTTCTATCCAAGGAAAAAAAGCAGCCTGTAGAGTTAGAAGCCATAGTTGATAAAGCATCTACAAAATATTAATTTTCTACTGCTGAGTAACAAACTTAATAACTAAAAGCCACATAAATATACCATCTCACAATTAGGTGAGAATTTTAACATGTCTCTCTGACTAAAATGACTCAAACCATAGATGGTATCACTAGGAATGAATACACTCATGTCTACAGTCTCTGGGGACTGAGAAATCTATTTCTTGGCTCATGCCAATTATAGGCAGAATTCATTTCTGATTATTGTAAAACTGGGATCCCTGTGCCCTTAGTGGCTATTCACTACAGTAATGCCCATTCCCAGATGCTAGAGTTGGTCCAAATCCCATAGTTTGTAGTCCACACTATCTTCAAAGCCAGCACTGGCAGACCAACGTGCTTTGAATCTTTCCTTCTTTCTCATTGTCACACAATGTGGAGCCCCATTTTCTGCCCTCATCTTCCATTCCCAAGTTCTCATTAAGTACCGGGTCTACTTGGATAATCAAAGAGCCTCTATGTCAAGTCCTTCAGTTTCATCACACTTCTCTTTGCCACATACAATAACAAGCATATTTTTGGGTTCTGGGACATACAGAACCATTTTAAAATTTTTAATTCTTAAAAATTGTCTATATGTACAAAGAGTTTTCAGTTCAACATGTCAGATTAGAAGCACAATATATCTTCATCAATGTCTCCCTTGTTGCTATTCTCTTCCATCTCTCATAACCCCATTAATCTCTCAATTATCTTTTTAATAATAAAGTGTGGCATCATTTACCCTATCACACATATCAATCAATATCAATAAATTAATCTTAATATCAAAGGATATAAATAAGTTCACCTGAGAGTCTACTAGCTACCAGTTCTTCAAACAGGATCAGAATTCTAACTTGGAATCAGTTACTGTGATTATAATTTTGAAATAAAATGGTAACTTTGGAGGATGGTTGATATAGAGAAAGAAACTAGAATGTGTGTGTGGTTGTGTGTGTGTGTGTGTGAGAGAGAGAGAGAGAGAGAGAGAGAGAGAGAGAGAGAGAGAGAGAGAGAGAGAGAGAGAGAGAGAGAGAGTTTTTGTTCTAAGATATGGGATGACTCCACAGGTCTTGGAGAGTAATAGGAGCAGCTAGGGAAAGGAAGACTCACATTGAAAATTCTGACAGCCTTCTAGCAACAGGCCTGCAGCCCTAGCAGATATTGCTATAATAAGAGCATATACCTTTCTCTATCTAATGTCATTTTGCTGAATTTCAAGCAGGAAGCTGAGATCTACTTAGAATATAAATCATGTCAAAAGTAAGAGTTAAACTCCAAAATAAATTCGGAAAAACTGAAAGTGACTTTGCTAAACCTAGCACATACAGACACAAATTAGGACCACATTGTACACGTGCTGTAGGATAATATACTGCCAAATAAGAAAATGTCTTCTTTAAATAGACAGCTGTATTTTTAAAGTCATTGAGCTGAAAGGAAAGAACATTGTATAATGCAGTTTCAGTCAAGGACCCATAAGTGACCATTAGTGTATTTATGTCATTATTGCAATGTATTTAGAACTCCATATACTCTGTAGATGTAGTGATGATAGCCACACAGAATCAAAAATCATCTCTCCATTTTTAAAGGCACTAATACATAATGACATGCCATTTTAGAAGCTGAAGTTTTTCTTCAAAGCTATTAAACCATGTGATAGTTAATATAGTCTAAATTATGATTTAGAGGGTATATGTTGAACTCGTTTGTATTCTACTTTTAATTTTAGTCATCAATGTCACAAATATAGAGGAAGAAGAAAGCAACATAAAGAGGTAGAGAAATGAAAGAGCAAAGGAATATTTTTTATCCCTAGAAAAGAAGTAGATCCTTACAGCCCTGCCTGAGCAAGGTCAATACATGTAGACTGAGAGCAGGCAACCATCCTGCAATGCTGCAAGCTGTTTGCCCATCCTACAATTAAGAGGATATATATATATATATATATATATATATATATATATATATACATATATATATGTATATGTATATATGTATATATACATATATATATGTGTGTATATATATGTATATATATATATATCAACTGCCATATAAAGGGGATGCTGAAGAATACTATGGAATGTATAAACTAGACAATACAGATAAAGCAATGAGTCTTTCATCAGCTATATGTATGGCAACTTAAAATGTTCCAGGCACAAACTTGAAAGCTAGGTGTGTTATATTTACTGCGAATATTAATGCATCTATGAAATAAAATGAAATGTTTAAATGACTGGTAAGAATTTTTGGGTGTTCCACTCCCAAGTTACTTAAGCTGAAGGAAACGTTGGCAAAGTAGCAGGGTATAAAATTAACTCTCAGAAACAAATGGCTTTCCTGTATGCCAATAACAAGAAGAGCACGGGTGAAATTAGGAAAGCAACCCTTTTTGTATAGCCACAAAAAAAAATAAAATACCTAGGAGTTAACTTAAGAGGTGAAAGACCTCTATGACGAAAACTTTAAACACCTGAAAAAAGAAATTAAAGCAGAACTAAGGAAGTGGAAAAACCTCCCATGCTCCTGGATTGGGAGGATTAACATCATGAAAATGGCAATACTGCCCAGGGCTACATTCAAATTCAATGCAATACCTATCAATATCCCAACCTCATTCTTCAATGAAGTAGAGAAAGCAATCTAAAAATTCATATGGAACAATGAAAGGCCCCGAATAGCAATAACAATTCTTAGCAGAAAGAACAGCACTGGAGAAATATCAATTCCAAATTTCAAACTCTACTACAAAGCCATAGTAATCAAAACAGCTTGGCACTGGCACAAGAACAGACCTGAGGACCAATAGAATAGGACTGAAGACCCAGAAATGAACTCACAGGCCAATAGCCACCTAATCTTTGACAAGGGAGCTAAAAAAAAAATAGAATGGAAAAAAGACAGCCTTTTCAGTAAATGGTGCTGGCAAAATTGGTTAAACACCTGTAGAAACCTAAAGCTAGGGGGCTGGAAAGCTGGCTCAGTGGTAGAACGCTTGCCTTGCATGCCTGAGGCCCTGGGTTCGATTCCTCAGCACCACATAAGCAAAAAGAAAAAAGCCGGAAGTGGCGCTGTGGCTCAAGTGGTAGAGCGCTAGCCTTGAGCTGAAGAGCTGAGGGACAGTGCCCAGGCCCAGAGTTCAGGCCCCACGACCGGACCCAAACAAACAAACAAACAAAAACTAAATCTAGATCCGTCTTTATCACTCTGCACCAGAATCAACTCCAAATGGATCAAAGACCTCAAAATAAAAGCAGATACCCTGAAAACATTACAGGAAGGAATAGGAGAAACTCTAGAGATCCTTAGCACAGGCCGAAATTTTCACCATAGATACCCAGAAACACAACAAATCAAAGAAACGCTGGACAAATGGGATTGCATGAAACTTTTCCATGGCAAAGGACATAGCTACCAAGATCAATAGAAAGCCCCCAGATTAGGAGAAGATCTTCACTAGCCATAAAACGGACAAGGGTCTCATATCTAAAATATACTTAGAACTCAAAAAATTAAATCCCCCAACAACAAATCCCCAAAGAAACAACTGCCCAATAAATAAATGGGCTAAAGGCTTAGAGACTTCTCTGAAGAGGAAATAGAATGGCCATTAGACACATGAAGAAATGCTTATCTTCTCTAGCCATAAAAGAAATGAAATCAAGACAACATTGAAATTCCACCTCACCCCAGTTAGAATGGCTATAATCAAGAAATCTAGTAATGACAGATGCTGGAGGGTATGTGGCCAGAAGGGAACCTTACTGCATTGTTGGTGGGAGTGTAAACTTGTTCAACTACTTTGGAAAGCAATATGAAGGTTCCTCAAAAGATTCCACATAGAGCTCCCCTGTGACCCAGCAAGCCCTCTTTTGGGCATTTACTCAAACAATCATAAAAGGTCATACCAAACCTACCAGCACAACCAAGCTTATCGCAGCATTATTCACCATACCTAAGATATGGAACCAACCCAGATGCCCCTCAGTAGATGAATGGGATCAAGAAAATGTGCTATATATAAAATGGAATTCTATGCCTCCATCAGAAAGAATGGCATTGCCCCATTTGTTAAGAAATGGAAAGACATGGAAAAAATTTTACTAAGTGAAGTAAGCCAGGCCCAAAGAAACATAGGTTTCCCGATTTGCAATACATGTCTAGACAAGCAAAAAAGTTCAAAAGCTATGTACATATGACCATATAAGATGATGTTAAGTGAAATGAACCCCAAGTGGCTTTTTCTTTCTTGCTATTGTTTTTGATGTACTTATAATGCACTATGTGATTCTCTTGTTCCTTTTGTATGTTTTTCCCCCACGGTATAACCCCTGTTTTCACTGTGTCTGATTCTGGTGTCCTGCATCTTGTATATACATTTTTCTAATGTGGAGGGGAAGGGATATAACAAAATGCTTAAATAAGGCTACAGGTTGACCCATTGTAACAGTGAGATGTACAAGACACTATGTTGAAAACGAACTTTACAATTTTTTTTTTGGGGGGGGGGCAAGGAGTTGGGGAAGTGAGGAGCGAAGGGAGGGTAGGGGAAAAACAAAGGAGAAGGTAACAATGCTTGGTAGGAAATGTACTCATTTCCCTATTCATGTAACTGTAACCCCTCTGTACAGTATTTTTACAATAAAAATATATGGAAAAAATTTGGGAGTGTTTAGTGAAGTATAATTTAATAATGGTAACCTAGCCTTGTCTTGCTGGGATATTTTATATGTCACATAACAAACACGATTCAATTGAGGTTTGTGTTTGCAAGCATTCTCATGTTAGTTTACCTAACCTTGCTTTGGGAGAGAGGTAGAACAAAAAATCCATTCCATTGAAGAAGAAAAGATAATGGGCTTAAAACCTGGCACAGATTTCATGCTGTTCCTTTAATTTGTGGTGGACTGAGCCAAATAATATCCTATAATGCCATGTATTATCCCATAAAACAAAATGCCTCAAGTGCCAATAGCATTTTGAACGAAGAGAAAAATGGGACTTTGTTGTGACCTGAAGCTGTTTTATCACTATCTTAAATTCCATGGTCAGTGATTTTAATCTCTCCATTGCACACAATTTCAGCTCCCTTGTCCTCCTTAAGTTCCCTGTACTCTCCACTAAACCACAACCTTCCTTAAATTCAACAGTCTACTTTTTCTGTTGAGCTGGCTGCATCTGAAGAAACCCATCACATTTTGTTTTCTGATCTTTTGCTGATTCAAGATGATTATATTTGTGTAGATCTCTTATGTTAGTCAGTGTATCTTCTTTCCCATGTGTTTTGGGTACACATCCTCTTTGCTTTTCACAGCAACAAATCTTCCTCCCATATCATCGGGTTCAATTACTTCCTATTTTTCTAGGGACTTATCACTAATACCACTTCATTTCACTATCAGTGGTACTCTTATTTTCCTTCATGAAAGAGGGTTCTACATGTACTGTTTCCGTAGCATGCTTCTCCTTCTCTTACCAGTCTATTCTACTAGAAGTGACCTTCTCAAGGTGTATACCCTCATCACTCCACTAGACGTGACCTTCTCAAGGTCATCAGTAGCACACACTGCTCTAGCCATTGGTTTCTTCTCATTCATTAGCTTATTTCATCACTCAAAGGCATAAGCACTGTTGATTAATCCACTGACTTTCAACACACCATTGTCCTGCTTTTCCAGCCATGCATGCCAAGTCTTATTTCTGGCTCCATCTTACTTTCTTGTGTCTAATGTTACAATGGGAATGGCTCAGTCCTTAGCACCCGTTTTGTTCTTTCTTGACTCTTTTGTGTGATCTCATCTATCCTCCTGACTTAGTTGACATCTATATTGATGCCTTGTATTTTTTTATCCTCAATTCAGATCCCCATCTGGGATTCAGATTAGCATCATCTTAGCATCTTGACTTACATGTGGAATAGACATCTCTAACTCCATAGAACTCGCTACACTGCACTCTGGATGTTCTTTGCAGGAAATGCTCTTCTCATAGTCTTCCTTACGTCCATGGCTGCTCTATTCATTCATTCATTCAATGGTTCAGGTTTCATAACCTCCAAGTCACCTTTCTCTTTTTTGCCTGATTCACAGCACATCTTTTCTGGTTTTATCTTCCAAATATACCTGGAGTGCAATCCCAGTTCATCACCTCCACAACCCCAATGCTAGTTATGCCATCCTATCCACTGAATGGATGATTGTAAAGTTTCTTAACTGGGTTCCCATGACTCCCTTGTCCTTTTTCTGACTCTTCCCAGCATATTATTCATTTGACAGAGAAAATAAGTCAAAACATATGCTTCTATTCTCAGAGGCTTCTGATGTTTCCCCATCTCTCTGCAACAAAAGTGTGAAGAGGTTCATCACAGCAGCTCAAACACACACACCAATCCCCTCCTCATTTCCTTCTATTCCACCCCTCATGAACTCTATCTTTGATAGTCTTTACATCCACCAAGCACATTCATGTGTGAGGGCTCCTGCACACATTTTCCTCTTGCCCTAAGATCCTTTCCCCCAAGCTGGCCATATAGTTTGTTCATATGTCACCTACTATTCTTTGACCAAAATTCTTATTGAAAATTATAGTACTATTAACCCATCACCATTCTTTCTATACTGTTTGTGCTGTTTCTTTTATCAGGCCTTAAAATATTTTACATCTTACATACTCATATAGTTAATTTTTTCTCTTCCTACTAGAATGGAAGTTCCATGAACTCAGAACTTTTGTCCATTTTATTTGCTGCTTAGAAACTACAAAGTTCCTAAAAAATTAGCATACCCAGAATCAGATTACCAGTCTACTTATCAAATATACATGGGATGGATGGATGGACATATCAATCAGTTGAAAAAATGTTCCTCTTAAATTTTATTTTTCAATAGCGATTTCTTTCATGTCTAACTTGAACACTTAAAACAGTATAATGGATTACCTGAGAACAAAAGTGAATCTTGAATAACCACAAATGGAGAAAGACTGTAGTATGCATGAAAGATGAATGATTGTTTCATAGATTTTTTTTCTGTGTCACTAGATTTACTGCATTATTTAATTATTCCTAGAATCAGGGTCTCTAGACTTTCATTTTATAATGTCATCAGTAGAAATACTTTCAGTGTTCAAAATTCTGAGCAAATAGATGGTACACATACATATATACCCCTTATGTCCTGCAACTGTTCTATAATGTTAATATATACTTCCTAAACAGATACAAACATAAATATTTAATTTGTGAACACTGAAATAAATAAAATTTTAAATTCTAATTTAATTGTTTATATAAACATCTCTTTTTTTTTACTCAATATCTCACTATGAGTTTTAGAAAGAGCAGTAAAATCAAATACACGTTTCTGTTTTAGAAAATGTTAGCTTAATGCTTACAGATACTACTAAGGATTGAGAATTTTATTTTTGTTTCCATGTTGTTGGTTTTAATATAATTAGTTTTTTTCACAGATGACAAAAGGTATGACACAGACAAAAAGTACATAGGTTCTAAGAATTCCATCAATGACTGTGCATATTCAATTATGATATCTAATTCTCAATTCTCTCCAACAACTGTTTTAGGTTATGGATAAAATTTGGCTACTAATATTAATTGGTAGTACTATCTTGAAAATTATTTCAAAAATTTGACATTTTAGAATATTTAACAAAAGGCATTGAAACCCACTGAAACTTTGTTATAGAAGGTTAAAAATAAGCTAGTTAATTGTACCTTTAGTTACAATATAAAGAAAAAAGTACTTGTGATTGATAGACAAAATATTAATTTGAGTCTCCAAATCACATAGTACTAGAAGTACTAGAAACTTCTTAAATAGCTCTATGCAAAATGGCCTCTGTGTCATAACAATTGCTATGGAAAATCATATTATTTCCCCTTTGGTGACCAAGTCTTGGTCAGGTTCCATGTTGTCACTTTTTCTCAGTGTACTTTGTGGCTGGGGCTAAGCTCTTGCTAAGTACAGTAGTAATTGCTAGTATTTCCTTGTGGCTTGCTGCACTTACATTGTTAATACAGCCTTCTCCATAATATTTTTGAAGCTTATGTTAACTTTTGTGGATTGTTGGCAGAACCTCATTTGTTAAAAATTAGAAGGTATCATTCATAAATCAACTTAGTTGGACAAAAATAAAGTACAATAGTTCATGTCAAAGTTAATGAAAAGCAAAGGCAACACTTTAAACATGGCACTTTTTAGATGATAATTTTTCTTTCAGAAAAGAGTATGGAGTATGGGAGCCCACCAAGAGAGTAGGCTCGAATTCCTCTGTACATTAACCATTCAAGATGCCTTTCTTTCTTTTCTGTTTTTTTACTTTGATTGATTTTTTAAATCTTTCTATCTCCTCCCTCTGTCCCTCCCTCTGTCCGTCCGTCCCTCCCTTCCTTCCTTCCTTCCTTCCTTCCTTCCTTCCTTCCTTCCTTCCTTCCTTCCTTCCTTCCTTCCTTCCTCCCTTCCTTCCTTCCCAATTCTAGGCTTTGACAAAAGGTCTGCACTTACTGGGCAAGCATTATAACAATTGATCTATGCCTCAAACTTATTTTTATCCACTTTTTAGACTAAAATACGTCCTTTGAAATCCTAATATTACACTACCCATATTCTTATGATGTATATACTTTCTGAGACTTAGAATATGACTTAAAATGTTTACTTTACAATTACTTATTAAATGTATTTTGAAATACTATGGGGTTTGAACTCAGGGCCTTACACATCTAGACTAGTATAATACTTCCAAACCATCACTCCAGCCCTATTTAATCCATACATTTTGACATACAAGCATTAAGGCATTATTAATCAGTCTAAATTCAAACTCATGGGAACTAGTACATTGTTGGGAGAATTTTGGCGGTAATAGATAAATGGGAAATTTTGGCTATACATTGCCACAATTCTTATTATATTGCTCTAAAGTATGAATACACAAGTTTGAAGTCTCAAGTATATTCAGTAATATTAATTTATCATTTAACATTAAATTTAATAATTGGCAGTTGATATTTGATTAAAAAGACCTGAGTATTGGACATATATCAAACTTTAAACAGTTGTATATAAAATATTATTTTATTCATATTATTTCAATAAAGATGAAATATAGAAAATGACATTGAAATGTTTTTGAGATAATATCATCTTTGTTTCTAGTTGAAATACTTTCTATATTTGGGTCACTATAATTCTCTCATTTATTTTATCTAGGACTAGATGGTCTCTTCATTATAATCAATTTTCAGTAAGTATAGAATTCTACTAGGTATTTAATGAAAGTTAGTGAAGAGTAAGAAAAAAAAGCATTACTTTAACCTAAAGCCCACGCTACATTATGTTCCAGAAGTAATTCACAAATAATTTAAAAATTTTCCCAGTATTTTAACAACTTCATATACTTTAGCCTGTTCTAGGATTTCATGAGTATCCTTAATGCACATCAAACTTTTAAAACACAAATTTATAAAATTCTATTCAATATACTAAAGCACAGAATAGCTTTTGTGTGTAAGGTGGCATGTAAGGGGAGGGTCAGATGTCAAAAAAATGAGTAAATCTTATTTCTTCCATCAAGCAGTTTAAAATTTAAAGGAACAGGAACTGAATGAATGGATATTTTTCCAAAATAAAATAAGGAAGTTTAATTGGGATAGAATTCTTATATTACTTAACATATGAGTATGGTTTTATTACTGATATATTTAGAGTTAGTTGGGATGTTTTCTGTGGTAACAGAAAAGCTAGTTTTCACATCATCTGAAATAATAAATTTTCAACTTTTATTTCTGAGTTTCATTATTCAGAGCTTCTGCTCTTGAATTAAAATGTATCATGACTGCTATGACAATGTGGGATTTTGTTGTTTTTTGTTGTTGTTTGTTTTTTGCTTTTTATTTTTATTTATTGTATTTTATTTTGTCGGTCATAGGGCTTGAACTCTGGGCCTGGGCGCTGTCCCTGAGCTATTCAGCTAAGATAAGCCCTCTACCACTGAAGCCACAGTGCCACTTCTGGTTTTCTGGTGGTTAATTAGAGATAAAGTCTCATGGATGTTCCTGCCTGGGCTGGCTTTGAACTGCATCCTCAGATCTCAGCCTCCTGAGTAGCTAGGTTTATAGGCATGAGCCACTAGTGCCTGGCCAATGATTTTTTTTTTTATCTTAATTCTGCTGAAGTTAAGTGCTATGAACCAAAAGCTTTCAATGTTAGGACAGCGCAGTGGCCACTGTGCTACACTTTGTAAATCTGTAAGGCTAATGGGAATGAGATACCTCTTGAACTTGTGACTGTGCTAGGTTCTTAGGAATCTCCTGGCATACCAATTATTAGCTATTGGTCCAAACTTGCTTTTCTCAAGAGCCTGTGAGAGATATTTTGACAAGATCCATTTGTATCTGAGCTTCAGTTCCTGTCTCTTTAAGTCACGGAGCAACCTTGCTCTGAGCCTCTTAAGAAGCTCTGTCCTTGGATGACAGTTTGGAATAGTTACATTTTGTGCAAAAAATTATTCCAAAGGGCCTAGACCAGATCTTCTAATGATTGTTTCGAAGGAAAAAGCATTGCTTGTTTTATTAGAAAATCTGTATTTCAAAGGTGGAAAGGTCTGGTTTTGCTTGCAACTTGGTCACAGAGGCTCTCCACTGAAATGGCAGCATTGACAAAAGAACCCACAGCTCTCCACTGGTCCTCTTGCTGAAGGCAGGCTGTTGATACCTTTCTCTGATTTAAAGGGGATGCTCAATTTAATGCAAAGAAAGAAAGCTGTTGCTAAAAACAATTTATCACCCATGTGTATTTACACAGTTAATATGATTATGAATGTTATTGATACAGATTATAGAAGCCTTATGTTTGGTGCTGCATATGAAAAGCAGTAACAAGGGCTTGAGATTCTGAAAGCACATGTTTTGTATTTAAAGCAGACAGAGTATTTACTTGTCTGAACACAACAACAAAAATGCAGCTTTCTTACTGTAAATCTAATTTGCAAAAGAAAAGCCTTACAAAATAAGTATCAGGAAGCTGAAACATGTCTTGTCTAAGGGGAAAGTGAGCAGAAGGGTGAACAGATAAACAAAAGAAGGGAGGAAGACAGTCATACCTCTCTATATGTGAGTGAAAATGGAACTAGAAACTTTAGGAGAGAGACATGGTTGGGATAGATGTACTACAGCATGCCCATTTGAAACCTCTTCATATATATATTTGATAATAAATAAATAAATAAATAAATAAATAAATAAATAAATGAAAAGGAGATAGATAATAGCCAACTTTAAATATTATACAATATACATGTATTAAAAATGTGGCATTGTATAAATATGTATTTGTATATTTGTACAAATATGTAAATTTTGACATTAAGAATTAAATAATAAAAAAGTTAAAATGAAAGATCTTAATATATGCTGAGATATGGTATGTATATCAGATAATTTCAACTTCTTTGAAATATTCTCATCAATTTTAAAGTATTGTCTAATTCTGAAAAAAAAGTTACATATCATATAATATTAAGAATTTTACCTTCTATCAATTTAACTTTTTTCTGCTTAACTTTTTAATTATTTTATTCAATGTGTGAAAATATGCAATAATTGTCTTAAAGAAAAAATGGAACTTACATACACTCACAACTCAGCTTTGGCTAGCTTTTATCGTGATAAATACCTTTAGTTGTAAAATAGATGATCGCATATCCCTAAGAAAATGTCCTTTGTATTTTAGCCATTAATTAATACATGTAACATAGCATGAATCATTACACTTTCTAATAAAGTAAAAATCTACTGATTGCAAAACTAGCTCAAGGCTATTATATCAGATAACCATGTGTCTCTATCTTCATTCCAAAGAACATCATTTTAATTATAGAGATTATTTAATATTTATATAATGTGCTATGATATGCTGCAGGCAGGCTTAATGCATGAAAGGCGTGTTTTGCCCTCAAGGATATTTTTCTGCTCTCAGACTGACATGAAAACAAAGAAGAATCATTTTTATAAATGATAAATGATGAAGTTTCTATCTCTACAATGGTTTTTGTTCTTCAGAATGTAGATGACTGTTACGGTGGTTATACAAGTGGAGTTTATGGTTATCTATCATTTGCAAACATTGTTTCCTGCTTCATGATTTCTATCATATACTGAGTTAATTTTTGTCTTGCACAGTGAAGCTTATTCAGCCATTATTGCCCCTGTTCTCATGGCATCTCTACATATGCAGAAATTTGGTTAGAGTACTGATTCTGTTTTCTATTTCGGCAAAGCCAAAGAGAAAGGAGGCAGAGCAAGATGGCAGCTAAGACCCCCTGGTTACTGTCTCCGTGCCATAGACTACACTTGCAGAAACCAAAGGAGAAAAAAAAGGGATAACTATCTCCTCCTTTAGAGTCACCTGGCTTATTGAGATCTATCAAACAAGTTTGAATGTTGATTAAAGATTTCATTTTTCTTATTTTCTTTCCTTCTTTATTATCTTTAAGTGGTTGTACAAAGGAGTCGCCAATTCACAAATCAGTTTCTGAATACAAAGCATCTTGATCAATGTTACCCCTTTCAACATTCTCACCCACCTCTTACACCCTTGCTTTTCTTAATTTTGAAGGATATAGATTGAATTCTTGACCTCATTTTCCTACTATTTCTCCTCTTTATTTATCTACTATACCTCTTCCCTGGATCCTACTACCTTCCTTTCAGATAAGAACTTAAAATATTGTTAGGGTATATCAGGTTTTTTTTTCTGAATTAAAGCATAAATGTAATGTAAACCCAAAAAAACTAAGCAAGTTATTTATAGCTTACAGAGAATTTATAGTTTATTTAGAACTATGAAGATAGGAAAGAACATGGAAAAAAACCTAAGTACATACCACCAAGTAGAAGAAGTCAATCTGAAATGGGATATATTGATTCTAAGCATATGACAGCCTAGAAAAGGATCAACTATGGTGAGGTAAAGAAGAAAATGGTGAATCAAATACTGTCATTTCTAAAATATAAGCATATATTTATATGGCTATATATATACATATATGTGAAATTTTAGGGTGTTAAAAACCCTGTGTCCACGCAAGGGACACAAAGAAATAGAAACATAGCTCAATTTAAGATATTATAATGATTATTTGAAATGATTTAAAATACATGTATTTTTCTTGCTTGAAATCCAGCAAAATAAATAGCATCAAGTCAAACATCTAAATTAAAAACCACAGCTGACCAAACATTATTATATTTGTTTATTTTATTATCTTAAAAGGCAGCTGCTTCTTAACAGAAAACAAAATCAATCTCAGTTAACCAAATTCTAGAATCTGTTGACACAAATTCTAAGTTTAATGTTTGAAAATAAGTGGCTTGATTTTAACCTACCTTGACCAGAAAGTAAATAGCCTCATCTGTTTTGTTAAATATCTTGCATAGAATAATGAAAGTAGATATGAGTGGAGAGACCCAGAAACAATAAATCTAATGTCTGGGTGGCCTCTAGAGCCTCTGTATATCTTTGTCAAAGTGAGTTAATCTCATTTTCCACATTCCAGTCCTCGTACTGTCAACATGTAAAAGAGACAAAATACCCTGGCTTAAGAGGTAAAGGATATTCCTATCTGCTCCATCCTCTATTTTGCCCTCCAAATGGAGAACCACCCAGAACACTGAGAAAACCACATTGTATAGAACATAGCATAAAAACCAGTACTGATCAAGTTCTTTCCAGTCTTGGACTTTTTTGTCCCTGTGTAAATGTACAAAGTATCTTAAGTTCTTCCTGATGCAACCAGAAAAAGACTTTTTTCCACACAATGCTACATGGGCTGATAAAATTTGAGGGCTAGAAAGAACTTGGCAGACTCCATAGGTCCTCCTACTGGTTTCAAACAGATGTGGCCTTGAATGATCCCAGAAATAATGGTTTTACATATTTAGAAAATCTAGTACGGCATTTTTTTAAAAAAGCAACATTTGTTTTAAATGAAGATGATTCTATCTATATTTTTTTCTTGTTCTTCTTTAGAATCAGAAATAAAGATTGCTCACACAGCATCTGTGTATTTACTCAACAGGTATTATTGAGTTCTTATGCTTTCTGAAGCAATCTTCTGGCTTCTAAAGTACAGAGGTGAATGGAGTAGAGTTTTAAGAACTTACATTTAGTGAAAGACTTTTAAAGGGCTATTTTCATGTGTGGATCTCAGTACAAGGCCTAGCTCTGCTGGAGTTAGGGGATGAGATCAGTGGACTTTCTTCTGTTAAGTCAACACTTGAACAGCATGTTGTAAGCTAAGTAGAAACCAATCAATGGGAATTCCAGACAAGAATACTGACATAGAAACTGAATATTTGTGGGCTTTTTAATGGCTGGACCACAGGCTTTCTTCTGGAGCTCAGGAAAGTCCAAATCTGGAATATATTTCATTGTATTCTTAACAACAGTGCAATTTTCAAAAGGGCCAAGGATAAGAAAATTTGGGTTTTGTGAGGATCCTTTTAATTAAGCAGGTGAATAATAGTTGAGGGGAGTCTAGAAGTAGAATGAAGGTTCAATGGCTTTTTCTGTAATGTAGGTAAGAAACAATACAGCCTGAACACCTACTGGTTCCTGTCTTGAATAATTTCAGTTGCTTTGCTTGGCACATCTCCATTAACAATGGCTGGGTTGATAGATGTCTCTTCTGAGCGTCTGGATGGAGACAAGAGCTGAGCTGAGTGAATTCTTTTCTCTTTTAAACTATGGTTCTGTAGTCCCTTTACCATACTTGGTGAGGTTATTATTTCCTAGCTAGTGGTCAACTGAGTGTATGATTATATTTGCTGTTAGAATTTCAAACTTTTAAGTGTTCAGTAGATCTTTCTATTTAATGTATCTCTGTTTTTACAACATGTTGCTTCAAAACCCAGAGTTCTTTGGGCAATCCAGATAGTGAAGACATAAATGTAAGTAAAACCTCTAAGTCCAGGATTTCAGTCCTGCAGCACAATTCCTTTGACCCAATGTGACCCTTCTAGACACCATATCCAACATCTGTCTCGTGGCCCACTGTAACCCGCCATTTCCATCTCCTTTTGAAACCAGAGCCATTCTCATGTGCTGCTGTAATCACAAGTGTCAAGAAGAAAAAACAAACAACAAACAGGTTATGTGGCTAAGAAATTTTATCCTCCTCAGTATGAGGATTTGAGGCTCTGTGGAGTTAAGATTGACACCTGTATTGATATTGCAGGTAGAAGATCTCAAACAACAAAAGTAGCATGTCAAATCAGGCGCCTGTAAGCTTAGCTACTCAGGAGGCTGGGATCTGAGGATTGCAGTTCAAAGCCAGCCCAGGAAGGAAAGTACATGAGACTCTTATCTCCAATTAACCATCAGAAAACTGGAAGGGGTACTGTGGCTCAAGTGGTAAAGCTCTAGCTTTGAAACAAAGAGCTCAGGGACAGTGCTCAGGCTCTGAGTTCAAGCCCCACAACTGACAAAAAAAAAAGTCATATTTAGGAAGAAGGAGGCATTCTTAAGGTGGAAAACTATTCCTGTCCCTTCTTCCTGATTCCAAATATGAATGGCATTGCACTTCAGACTTCCTATTCTAAAAGAAAATAGCTGTTTACTAAAGATAATTTGCATCATATATGATTGTATATGCATACACTTCTGTTTGTAATGAAATTGTAATTTGGATATTTATAGCCTTTTGTGGTGTTATTTTAGGGTTCCCCTGAACATGATAAGCTATTAGATAAGAAACTCAGCTTCTGAATTTGGCCAACAGCATGTGCTAGTATTTGTTTTTAATTTGGAAAGCCTAGATATCTAGAAGTATCTACAGATAATTAGGCATCAATAATTTTGAAAGTAATCATAAGGAATATCTCTAATAAATTATGAGTGAACAACCAATTGGGAAAGCTGTTAAAAAATGTTGATTTCCAGGTGACTCTGGAGGTCCTTTGCATGAATCCAGAAAGGGTCTCCATTTCTCACAAAGACTCTAGATTACTTAATGTAGAAGGGATGATATATTAACCTTCAGAGCAAACTATTTGAACATGATCCCCCTGTTTTTGTTACCTCCATATCTGGGATGTCAGCTATCATGCCCATCCTGTTCTTTCAGATAGGGTTTCAGTATTTCCTAGCGTTGTCCTGAAACCATGATCACTTCATCTCTGCCTGCCAAGCAGCTAGAGTTTATAAGCACAAGCCACCAGCCATAAACCTACAACTAGATTTTAAAAGGTGTTACTTTCAGTGTATTTACTTAACCTTTGAAGTCGACTTACCTCTTTTAGCTGAAAACTATTGCTTGGTTTGGGTCAAGGATGTGGGGTTAAACTTTGTTTTGGCTAGATATAAGGATTCAAGCTGTTGTGGGTTTCATTCCTAGCATAGTTAACATTTTCCATAGCCAGACACACAGTTTGTAGTTGGTCCCAATAGAAGTAAATTCTTGTTTCAAACACCAATTCTATCCATCAACTTCCATGTGTCTGCTAGACCATTTTAGACAATAATTGCTCTTTTGTGTTCTGTGTAGTTTCAAAAGAATTTCTTATCAAGAAGAAAAATAAGATTACATACTACTAGCATCAAATTTTAACCTCTAAACTTGTTTTGAAGGGAAGCACAAAATAAAGTACTTTCACTTTTAAATGAAGTCTTTAAATAACACTTTTAAAACAAAACCATCTCTTACTGAATTTGATCATGAGATTCTGCTAGACAGTTACCTGAATGCCTGAAAAACTATGTTCAGTAGATTTCTATCCATTTCCCTTTCCTGCTCCATTTCTTCATTATTTCTAGACTTTCCCCTTTCCTTATCTGCTTACCATCCTTCTTTTTTCCCCTCCATCATTTTTCCTTTTTCTTTTCTTTTCTTTTTTCTTTATTTCTCTTTTTCCTTTTCCCTTCTTTTTTTCTTTATAAATATGGTTGGGGAACTCTTTTCTAAATTCTCAAGGAAATAAAATATGACTTGAACTAAGGCATGCATGGAGTTAATAAGAGTGAATACCATGTTTTTATTATTTTTATAGCATCTTGAATTCTGAATATTTGTTAATTCAGTTAATCCTCACAGTAACTCTGTAAAGTAGGTTTTAATATTATTTACATTGAAACAGTACCCAGAAAGTCCAATTAAGTATTGCTATTATCTGCAACTATCAATGCTAATAAATTTCATCATACCTATGTTTGACAATGCTGAGAGTAAGCATAATTTGCAATCCCTATTATTAAGAAAATTCTGTGGGTACATCCGAGACAGCTTTGTTTCTGGAACATGATCAAACCCAGATAGATTATTTAAAGACTAATAGCAAGCAGGCTCTTTACAACATGATTCAAGACCTGTGCCTCACTCTGCTGACAAATGCAAAGCTGTTATACAATAAATTCTGTCCAGTCACAAACATTTTCCAGCCATGTAAAATCAATCTTGAAACCACTCACTGTTTCCTCTGAACTCACAAACTTTATCCATTGACCCCACTACTTCATCTCCAAGTTGCTACTACAGGTCTGTAAAAGTGCTATTCCCCCTCATGTCAATAATTTTATAAACTTAGTCTTGCTTGACCAATAGGTATTTTCAGGAATATATTTTGGAAAGTTGGCAGCTAAATCTACCTCAGACTTATCAAGAATCAAAAGACTGCTCAGTTATTAAAATAGACATTTTTCTCACTCTCTTTTTATAACACCATAGAGACAGCTACAGGAGAATTTAGAAATGATCAAACCAGTAATTCTTCAAGAATTCTTGACATCTCCATAAGATAGAGCACTTACAATTGAATGATTTGTAAACTATTGATCTTTATAAACCCTCTCTACGAATAAAAAGGAATCTTTGAGTAGTTGCTCTAATATACATGAAAATGAAACTGAATTTAATGAGTGAAATTATATTTTTTCCAAAATACTTATTCATTTACTAAATGGTTCTTCATTATAAGAAGATATTTTTTATTCTGAAATATTCCTTAATTAGGAGCCTACAAGAGTGAGATTCAAGCAACAAACCAAAACAAAAAAAAAAGTCCCTAAATCCAGTTATCTCTGAATATTACAGCCAGGAAGGGGTTTCTTTCTAATGAAGGAAGTGAAGCAGTACACTGTAAATATTTCAGGCATCAACCAGAAAGCACAAGAAGGGCCCATTTTTTTTAAATCACTGTAAATATATTCATCTGAGTAAAACAATCATCCGTGTCTAGTCATGCGTGCTCTCTGCTCCGCGCTGTCACTGCTGTCGATCTGAAGCTGAGAGGTAATGGCCTCATGATTCAAGGAAACTGCTGAAGTGTGTACTTAGGCTTCAGTTTGAGAGATGGGTTCATTTATCATCATAATAAGCTATTACCATTGATAGGTCACAACTCATTGAAGAGACAGTCAGTCTAATTGGCTCAATTCCGTTAGCTTTCGATGTGCCTCAAGGAGATAAGCACTCTTTTGCAGGTAATTTTCAATCACCCACAAACTACCTGTTTAATAATTCATCACATTTCAGATTGGGGTCCGATCATATAGCTCCCTTTTCAGTGTGGCAAGTGTTAGATATTAGCTGGTTGTAATCTCATACCCAGGCAAATAGAAGAAGAGTCTTAGAAAAACAAAGTAAGAGCTAGCTGCTATTATTGGAAGTGATAAGACACTTCAAGAATACAGATGTCATATTTATCCTTTTTCCCAGAGGCCTCTCTGCAAATAACTGAACTTCCTGAAGAAATATGGAAAGATAAGACTGTTGTGTGATCTTGTGGTTAATTAAGCATGACAACCATTTTCTTCAGATAGAACCTAGCACTTACTACTTCAGCGATCACACTGAAACAACAATTTAATAGTAGAAATTCATAACAAACTACATGTATAAATAAAAATAAAGTATTTTAAATTAAAATATCCTATGTGGAAAATTGGAGAATGCTATTTTTTGAGTGAATACAGTAGAACAGTTTTGGAAAATTAATTTCAATTTATATTCAAATGTTAGCTAGGTCACTTTATAATTATATATATATATCACTTTTTCTCCACTTTAAAACATATGATAGTCATATATATATATATATATATATATATATATATATATATATAGGTGTACATACCCACACATTATTCCCCATCTAGGATTATCCATTTAAAATATAACTCTGTGGGCTAGGAAAGTGGCTCATTGGTAAAGTGTTTGCCTTGCATGCATGAGGCCCTGGATTTGATTCCTCAGCACCACATAAGCAGAAAAGGCCGAAAGTGGCACTGTGGCTCAAGTGGTAGAGCGCTAGCCTTGAGCTGAAGAGCTGAGGGGCATCACCTGGGCCCAGACTTCAGGCCCCACAACCAACACAAAAAATATATGTACAGAGATATAAATATAGATATAGATAGATAGATAGATAGATAGATAGATAGATAGATAGATAGATAGATAGATAGATATAGAACTCTGGTTATTCATATATATATATATATAAAACTCTGGTTATTCATATATATATATATATATATATATAAGCTTCTTTTCTAATTAGTTGTTTTTCTTTCAGAGTCTGATTACATGGTTATATCAAAATTTATTTAACCATGCTATCACAGATGGACATTTTCATCACAGTCACGTTTCTGGAATAACTTCACATATGCATCATTTAATTTATATATACTTGTAGGCTAAGTTACCAGAAGAGAAATATGTAACAATATGTGCTTTCATAACTTTGTTGGCAATTTCTAAATTGGTTTTATAAGTTGGTAGATATCCAACTATCAATTTCTGAGGTTATTTTCCTCAAACTTTTAATAATAGAACACACTACCTTTTATTGATTGATTGATTGATCTTTCCTGTATGGTAGATAACAAGTGATTTTTCAGGGTAGTTAGTATATTATGAAACAGTTTGAACAATGTTTCATATAGTTCAGAGCCATTTTTACTTTCTTTTTAGAAAATTACACATTCATATTTATTGCTCATTTTTCTGTTGGACTGTTGCTAGACTTGTTTACAACCTCTTTGACTTCATACAAATTAAAGAGGATTGACATTTGCTTGCTATGTATTATACCAAGAATGAAGACTATGAAAATTAGTATCTTGTGAAATATATATATATATAGGTTTGCTTGGACGGCCATAACAAAATATCAAAGGCTGAGAAGTTTAAACATCAAAAATATATCACTTAACATTCCTAGAGTATGGAGGTTTGAAACTGAGACATTGGCACATATTCATGGGTCATTATTTGAACTCAAATATGTTAGTTTATTTATTTTCATACCAATGGTACCTGTTAATATTTTCTTAATGTATTTGCATTTATTTTCATGAGTGATTTTGCATGAGAATTTTCTTTTGTTCCATTTTTTTTATAATTTGTAAAACGTGTAAGACTAAAAATACTACAGATTTTTTCCTTTGTTGAATCAATTTATGAAGTTACATTTTCCTTGAATTTTATTCATTTTTCTAAATTTTTCAAATTAAGTTATGATATACAGGTTTTATGATACTTCTTTTTTTGTGTCACCTCTTATGATACTTCTTTATTTATTTTCTGACATAACATTTTTGTGTGGGCCCTCTTTTTACTTGATTAATCTTTCCAGAGTTTTATAAAATCTTGTGGTTTCTATTCCTTCTGTTGATGTTTGCTTTCTACTCTTCTATTTATTTTTAAATAAACTCCTGTTTTATTGCTTCTTTTTTATACTTTTTTTGGACCAGTGGCTTGAAAGCTAAATAATTCATAAAAACCAATGAACATAATTGTTTGAAAAAATCTTAATTGAAAAGGGTTAACACATCTGGATTCTAACCATGGCTCAATTTCTTTGTTTAGGAACTAATGTCTTTGGTTTTGTATCTTGACAGAGATAAGAAAGAAATCCACAAATAAGCTGGATACAATATGTAACATGTGTTCTGTGCAGAATTAGGATGACCATTGTCTTCTTTGTTCTCAACAGTAAATTCCTATGAATGCAGCTATAACCTACTTTGCTGCAAACCACGTAACAGAACCATACTGAAATCTCTAAGTAAATGTCTTCATTTTTTACCACCACATTATTAACCTAAATGGTCCCTACCTAGTATTTCTTCAGTTGTAAAAGCTGGTATTTGTGTCTATTACCTTTCATTCTGTACAGTGGAATTGGGGGGAATACATATAAATATTAAAATATAATTTCACGTCATAATTTGTAATATGAGAACTAATGCTTAATAAATTTAATTAAGGGAAATAAAGATATGTAAGAGAAATTTAGCATGGTGAGCCCTAATAACTATAACTGATAAGTGGTTATTTAACTTTTCTGGTGATGTGTTTTAATATTTATTTTCTCATTTGCCTCTAGTGATTCATTTGGCTTATTCTAGGTACATTTTTTCATTAGTCTTCCTGAATTTCCAAATAATTCTTGATAGGATTTGATTTATGAAATAAATTTAAAAAAACAGTTGATTTACCCTTTTTCCTTTTGTGAACATGGCTATCTCTGTACACATAATGATTTTAACCAACCCAAGATTTAAATTACAGTGAGTTGTACGTTGGTGGAGCAGTTGTTAAGCTCCACTTCTGGATAACTTGGGGGGATATAAAGAAAAAAAAAACCAATGAGTACAAATGATGTCACTGAGAAGACGGTGGATCATACTTTTTGGGAATTCAAATAAAAAAAAACAAAGTGAAATCATCTTCAAACACATGCACAAAACTGAACTCACAGGCCATTTCTGAGAAACAACCAAAACATTTAATGTTTGTTTGTTTGTGGTGGTAAGCATGTAGCATCCATCACAATGTATTTGGTGAGCTCCCTTCATGTGACAAAAACTAGCCTATTCTGTAAATCTCAGGCCTCAATCGCCTTCAAATCCTCAGCTGTAATTTGTGCTCTTCGAAGTAGAACTGAAAGTCAAGCAAGTACAACAAAGGAGTTTACCGGAGATTACTTTCAGAAGCCAATGCTATTATGTCAGCAGGCTTTCAGAACGCCCATCTTAAGCCAGGCTATATAGATATTATTGGCAGCTACAGGAAACAATTTAAAAAGTTTTCTCTAAGCTAACAAAAGAAAGATAATATAATGTTCTGTAAAATAAGAATCATTTTGTAAAGAACAAATCACTTAAGATTAATTTAATAATGTTCAGGGACAGAATTTCAAACCTTCACGGGAATGTTGAAAGGAAAGCAAATAGGCCAAGTCAGATTTTCTGAAAACTTTATAGCTGCAGAATTGCTTTTGGAAGCTGTACTATTTTTTAACCACTAGGGTAACCTTAAGTAAATAACTATTTTAGTGTTCCTACTGTAGCATTTAGTTTACTATAGCAGTAAATTACCCCAACTTTGAAATTCCCAAATTGTGCCTTGAATAACTGGTAGAGTTCTTTGTCCTCTAGCTTTTTCCTTCTTGTCTGGTTGCCTGTTTACACAAATGCTTTAACACCAAGCATCACCATGACCAAACATTTTTAAAATAAAATGCTGCCTCTGTTCAGACCTGTGGGTGGCTCACTTACTTTGACTATCAAGAATGCAGTGGAAATTTTAAATAAAAATAAATCACTAATTGTGCCAAATATTCACTCACATCAGAGATGTTTCTTTTTTAAAAAAAAATTGTGATTACTATGGAAGAATTAATTCATAGTTGGGATTGTGAGATATTTTTATAGGTAGTACAAAAATATGCTAAGATTTTCTGGGTCTCATCTGCTAGCCACATAAACTCTTACAATCATTTACATATACTTCCTTATTCCATAGAGCAAAAGTGTGAAAATATTCCACAGGATAAAAAACATGCTTTACTAACTTGGCTTGCATTCACGAGTTATATTTACACCCAGACAGACTTGCATATTAGCAAAATGCATCCCATGTGGGAATAATTTTATAATATGGGGTCAGGTTTGTAAGAATGGAAGAAGGAAAAGTAGCTTCCCCATTAGGAGTACACACAGCCTCTCTCCTTTCTGATACAAGTAGCCTTTGAACCAACCAATTGACTTTGAAAATGTTTGAAAATTAGTTCCCTAAATATTTAGGAACTGCTAATGGCCTACCATAAATATCTTTTTCAACTTAGAAATTAACAGCAAAAAGAAGTGGAGGAGTTTTGCTGTGCCACAGCCTACTACTCATGGATGTCAATAAAATTTGTTATTTAAGCAGATGCTGACTGGTCTCTTGATATACTATTACTGTTGGGTTCTGGCAATGGCTTGGAGTCAAACAGCAATTGCTGGTAAAGAATTGAACTTCAACTGTTTAGAAAGGGGCTTTATTGAATTTGCAAACAAGGCCCTACAATTTTTCCATTTCCTTAGTGAGATATTAAATCAAGCAAGCTAAGCATGTCATCATGACTATAATTTACGTGATGTGACATGACAGTTAAGATGTAGTGTGGTAATTTCTGAGAGCTTGCAGTATTATTGTAGTATCAAAAATTTATATGGCTCAGTTATTAAGGCAAATTGTTTCATTCATACTGCGACGTCTGACAGTGAACCACTGAGGGCTTCCACATTATACTAAAAAATGTCTTCCATATTCAAACAATTTGCACACTCTGTTACCACCATTTTGTTCATGGGAACTGGAGCACAGGCAAGCACAGCTCTTTCATGTGAAAATAATCTGTAGTGGAATACGAAGTGCTTCTTTGTGGGTGGTGGTAAGGAACAGTTCAGCCAGGATAAGGGAAGTTATCTTTGGAAACCAATGACTATGACAAGCAGGATGTCCAAATTCTTTGCTCTGATGCTATTTAATACCCCATTTGCTAGCTTTCCTTCTGTCAGATTGATTTTTCAGCCAACAGAAAGAAAAAGCATATGACCAAAGAAGAAATGATGGAAAATACAGCAGTTTTTATTATCATCTACCTTTAAATAAATTTTACCTTGGTTTTCAAAAGTTAGACCTCTAAAAATCATTTAGGTTTGAGCCAAATCCCTTCTTGGAGCAATACTGAGCAGTAAAATGAAAAAAAGTGATAGTTTATTTTTATTTTTTGGCAATGTTAAGCAGTAGAAATTTGAAACTTATGTGCTGTTTTATTCTTGTTGAGGATATAGGAGGTTTTTAAATAGAATAGAATGAAATGACTTCTTGTTGTAAAGGGCTTTGCAAATAAAAGTTTAATTGGATTTTTATTACAGCTATTGAATTTTATGCAACATATGCTGTCTCTTTTAAAATACATGTTCATTGAAAACCTGTTTTATTCATTTACTCATTTTTCATAATAGCATTTAGAAACCTGTTAGAAATGAGAACCTAGCCAGGAGTTAAAACTTTTCAATCAGTTAAAATCACCACTTCCCATTCAATGAGTAGCATCTGAGACAGTGTTTTTCTATTTCAATACTTAAATGACATGCAAGAGAATTAATAAGTATAAATATACCTTGTTTAACAAATGAAGATTTCATCAAAAGCAACACTATCATAGGTTACATTTAGATTTAAATTCACAAGTTCACTAAGAAACTTTTTTTTATCACACTCTCTGGTATAATTAGGAAATTGAGGAAGGTGGAAACAAGAGCATCAAAATTTGAGGCCATCCTGGGGGCAAAAGCATGAGGATGGGGAGGATGGCTCATGCCTATAATTCCAGTTAATCAAGTGGTAGAAATACAAGGATCAGGATTGTGGTCGGAGGCATGCTGGGCAAAATCACAGTACACTATCCAAAACAAGTCAGGTGTCAAGGAACATCCCCATAATCTGAGTTACTCTGAAGGCAGAGGTAGGAAGATTATGGTTCAAGGCCAGTTAGGCAAAAGTAGGAAACTACATCAAAAACAAATTAAAGCTAAAAGGCTGAGTATTCAAGTGGTTGAGCACTCACCTGAGAAATCAGTGGCCTGTGTTCAAACCCTAGTATTAATAATAATAATTATAAAATTAAATGCATTACTGAAGTAATAAGACAATTTAATGCTTGACAAGGCACTAATGTTTACAGCACATGTAAGCATTCATAAGATTAAGACACCAAACTTAGATTCCAACCAATTTTTTAGTGAAATAAAATAATATTCTAAATACTAAGGTTCCTGTCCAGAAAGAGTTAATCAACAACAAAGAAAAACAACCACAGGTAAACACTTTGAACAATATGCGAGTGGAGAGTTCAAATAGTATAATCTTTTAGAAAGACTAGCTGAAAGCCCAGCAAAATCAATACAAGGAAATGGGTACATCTAAAAGGCGGTTGGGGACAAGATTTGGGCCAAGATTCAGTAGAGGAATGAAGGGGCAAAGATATGGAGGATGCAGTCAAGAATTTACACAAAATTAAGAAAAGAAGGAGAAGCAGTGGGTCAAAGAAGGGTGAGAATATTGAAGGAGTGATGCTGATCAAGATGCATTATATCCATAAACTGCTTTGTTATATGGCATATCCTCTGAGTATTCAGATGATAAAAACAAGGTACAAGCAGAAAAACAACCATAAATGAGAAAGCCTGTATTTCTGAGGCTACTATATTTGTTTATCCCGATATGTTTTTATAGACACACGAGTAGGCTTTTAACAACATTGCTTTCAATCTGGCATATTCGAGATAGTTCTCTATCCATTCTTGAGGAAATATGGTGTTTACATAAGCTTCATAACAAGCATTTAATTAGTTATGTAATAAATTTATTTTCCAATTAACATTCATACCAGGTGGGAGATAAGTAGCTGCCTTCCAAGTCAGCTTTGAAATGGAATAGGAAAAAACAAGGAAAATTCCCTGTCCTATCATCAACTACTTGAAAACCAGGGATTTTCAAACAAATATAGTACATTTTTTCCCAATATCTATACTATGCTTCAATTGCCTAGAGGTTTCATTAACTTATTCATTCATTTAAGATTCTTACATATGACTCTAACTATACAAAGAATTGACCCATTAATACCTTTTATACAAATTTCACCCAATTGGCATGGGAGAAATGTTCAACAGGTCTGATTTAACTGGTTTTGGCAATCCAACATGGTTTGCATCTGACTTCATGTTTCTGTAAAGAAATTCTAAATGAAGCCCACTCTTGTGATTGGTCAGTTAAAGCAGAGCAGCAAGATTCAAGCACCATGAAGACTTACTTTGTTTCCCAGATACACAGCAGGTGCGCTCCAATAGTAGTCATCAGGCAGGGCCCGCCTGGCCTCCATGTTACTGATGCTAATTTGCTGAGGTAGTTCTGGGTCATCCTCATGAGGAGCCACTTGTGTATGGCCAGAGATGTCAGTCAGAGACCAGCCACGCATGGCTTGCACCTTAGAGAAAACACATTGTCTTTAATTACAAAAAAACATTCCATTGGCTTACTTTCTCCCTCATATTCTTTGTAGTACCTATTACTGTAAAATAAAAATAGCATAAACACTCCAATAAATCAATAAATAAGTGCTCTGGGTGTCATTAACTCATTGCATGTATTCATATAGGCAGCCAACCTCAACGTTTCTGTGATGTTTCTAAGGGTTTTGATGACACTATATAACAATCAGCATATATTGATTCTGCATTTTAAAAAACAGTTTTAAGTACTTAAAAAAAGAAGAAAGTCACTCAAAGTTATACATGGACTATAACAGTTTATCTAATAAATGTACTTTGCATTTCATTTTTCTTTTTCATTTCATTAGTAATTTGTTATTTCTAAAGGAAACAAAATATCCCCAAAGAATTTCATATGTATTTGTAAAACTGAGGAAAAAATATACAATTACTTGAAAGGTAGCTTTTCATTCAGTATTTCCTCTCCTCTTAATTATAGAACAATTCTGCTTTAATGCTTAAGGGCATTGGAGCCCACCAGTCTGTAGCAATAACAACCAACAACACTGTATTTTTTCCCATAGGGCCAGCAGTGCTATAGCAATACATAACATAGACCACTAGACTAGGAAAAGAAGTCGTTTTATTATTTTTTTTTACCTATATAGATCTGTCCTAACAGTTCTGGTATTTATTTTTTTAGTTATTTTTTATTTCTTTCTTTTATTGTAAAGGTGATGTACAGAACAGTTACAGTTACATAAATAAGGAAATGAGTGCAATTCTTATCGAAGATTGTTTCTTCCTCCCTTGTTTTCTCCTGCTTTCTCTGCCCCCCTCCACTTCGCTCTCCCACAAGTTGTAAAGTCATTTCCAACAGCAATATTCACAAGGAGGATGCTTTAAAAGAAGAATAAAGAGTCACTTTGCCATTTTTATACTCCAAACAGAGCCTGGCACACTATTATACTTGGAACTGAAGCCACTATAGGGTCAGGACAACATGGTTTTTACTGAGGCTGCAAGCTGCTGCTATCAGTACTAGACATGTGTGCCCAGCTCAGTGTTGTAGGTGAAGAGGAGCAAAATGGGAATGGTAACAATGTGTGCCTGAAATATTTAACATTTTTCTTCATGTAGAGATTATTTTATTCTGCATATCCCAAATTTGTGGAATAGTTAAGACTGCTTTTTTGAGAGAGAGAAAAAAAGAAAGCATATTAAAAACAACAACAATCAAGCAAACAGAAAAACCTCATTGGCTAGCTAGAGTATAGGTACAATGACTCTTCTTCTTTTTCCCTTTCCAACATGACCCATTAGGCATCTAAAAGAATTGAGTGGGTTTCAGTGGACCTACATGCTAGCAATCAAAGCTTGGATGCCACTACCCTCTGCCGCTGGCTAAGCTATAAAACTTTAATATGTCAAAAGGGCTGTCAGGATGGTGGAGTAGGCCTCTATAAACAAAATGAAGAAGTTAGACTACTTGCCCCTGCCTTGTTGATTTTTCACAGTCTGCTTTTAGAGTGATACCTTGGATAATGTATACATCTATTTATATCTAGACATGAGTACTATCAGCAATGATTCATAATGTTTCAAACTTGACTTAAAAGCAACAGAGGCAAAAAAAATGATACTTGTATTTTTGATCAGTTAGCTGATCAAAGCTGAAAAAGAAGTATTTGGGAGATGGTTTTATTTTAATAGCCGTTTTTGTAAAACACAACTCTGATCGTGTTCCTCTGCTGTTCCTAATCCATCAGTAACTCTCCAAGTAAAACATTCTATGGCTCAGAAAGTCTGGTTTTGGATGCACTTCTCTTTCTCAGGCTTGTTTCCTATACCCTGTGCTGTGAAGTCTAGTCAAGTGGCTCTCTGAAATTCTTCTCAGCCTCCATTTTCCTCCCACCATGTTTTTGTTTTTGTTTTTGTTTTTAATAGCAGCTTGAAGTACTCTCTGCACAGAGGGGTAGAGAGTACAGTGACCAGTACAGCTAGAAAGATATTTTTATGCTATGTTACTATACAATAAGTAATACTTCAAATATTTTCAGGTCAACTAATAATGAAGATGTCCAAATTTAGTGTCCTTTTTAATACTGAAAGGCCCAGGAAGCATCCAGTAATAGCAAAAGATTAATGGATAATAGGTATTATGCATGTAAAGTATAAGAAATTTTTTCAGCTGGGGACCAATGACTCATGTCTATAATCCTAACCACTCAGGAGGCTGAGATCTAAGAATCATCATTCAAAGCCAGCCCAGACAGGAAAGCCCATGAGACTCCTAGCTCTGTGCTATTTGTGGCACACGTGTTGTGCTATGTGCGACAAACCCAACATGCATGCCAACCAAGCACATGCAACAAAAATTGGCACGCATGTCATTTTGTGTGTCAGTCCAAACACGTGTCAATTCTGACATGTGTGTCAGTCCTGACACACGTGTCAACCCTGACTTGTGTGTCAGTCCAGACACGCATCAATCCTGACATGTGCATCAGTCCCGACACATGTCAATTCGGACAAGTGTATCAGTCCCGACACACGTGTCAACTCCGACAGGTGAGCCAGCCCCAGCACACATTCTGACATTTGTGCCAGCCCCGACACATGTCAATTCCAACATGCGTCAGTCCCAACACACGCGCCAATTCTGACATGTGTGCTGGTGCACAGGTCAATTCTGACATGTGTGTCAGTCCCGACACATATTTCAATTCTGACATGCGTCAACCTGACACATGCCAATTCTGACATGTGTGTCGGTTCCGACATGCACGTCCAGTCACATGCGAATTCTGACATGCATGTCCAGCCAGTCACATGCCAATTCTGACATGCATGTCAGGACACATGGCAATTCTGACATGCGTGTCAGTTCCAACACATGTGGCATTTCTGACATGTGAGCCATGTCGAATCCAACACACATGTCGGGACACATGTCAAATCTGACCTGACATGCGTCCCAAATGCATGTGTTGGGACACATGTCAGCCCCGACACGTGTGTCGACTGACATGGCACATCATGACACATGTCAAATCTGACATGCGTGCCAGCCCATGTCGATTCCGACATGGCACATCATGGCGCATGTCAATTCTGACATGCGTGTAGTTCGGAGGTCAATTCTGACATGTGTGCCAGTTCTGACACACGTGTCATTTCTGGCATGTGTGCCATTTCACTTCTGACATGCATGTTGGGCCACGTGCCAATCCTGACATGTGTGTCAGTCCCAACATGTGTGTTATTTCTGCTTTTTTCTTTTTGCTTATGTGGTGCTGAGGAATCGAACCCAGGGCCTCAGGAATGCAAGGCAAGCGCTCTACCACTGAGCCAACTTCCCAGCCCCTTGTGTGTTATTTCTGACAGATGTGCCATGTCAGTTCTGACATGTTTACGGACACAATTCTGACATGTGTGTCATTCCCGACACTCGTGTCGATCCTGACATGTGTGTCAACCCCGGCACGTGTTATTTCTGTCATGTGTGCCATGTCAATTCTGACATGTATGTCTGTCTCTGACATGTGTGTCAGTCCCCGGACACATGTGTGTCAGGACACCTGTCGGACACAATTGTCCATTCTGACATGAGTGTCACTTACTTTCTGACATGCATGTTTTGTGTGGCATGCATACATGCCAGTTGTGATATACATGCAATTGTGGAATGTCAGTCCACTGTGATAAAGGACTCATTTGTTACATGTGTCAATTTTGACACATGTCCAAAATTTGACATATGTTCCAACTGTGGTATTCATGTCAATACTTGCATGTATGTTGAGTGTTATGTGTGTCATTTAAGATGTGTGCATATTGTAACACACATTGATTTTGACATGTGTGTCCATTGTAACATGCATGTCATTTGTGATATGCATGTGGTTTAACTTGTGTTGTCTGACATATATGTCAATTTTTGCCAAATGTGTCTATTGTGGTGTGTGTATTGTTTGTCACTTAGACCATCCATGCTGTGGGTGACGTGCATGTCATTTGTGACATGAATGTTAATTTTGAGAGGTGAGATGTTTGTGACATGTGTGCTGATTGTGACATGTATGTTGGTTTGGGCATGTGTATCACTTGTGAATGTGTATTGATTTTGACATGTCAACTGTAACATGTATGTCAATTTTGCCATTTGTGTCCATTTTGAAATGTTTGTGAATTATGATATTCCTGTCACATGTGGCATACATGTTATTTTACATGCATGTTGATTGTGTTGCAATGTCATTATGGCATGTGTGCCATATGTTATGTGCATGTCAGTCATAGCATGGACATCACATGTGGCATGTGCATCATCTGGGACATCTATGCCATCTATGACATGTATGTCAAATATGACCATCATGACATGTATGTTGATTTCAAAGAGTGTTTTTGGGATATATATCATGCACATGTGACATGTATGTCATAGGAAACAATTGGCCACTTGTTTTGTTAGCCCAAGAATTTTTTTATATTGACCTATAGCCTTAAATATACAATAAATGTTATCAAATATGTAACAAAGCTGGTGTTTAGAAAATGCATAATTCTCCCTAAGGTCTATTTGCTAATATCAAACACAGGGCTCTAAAATGTGATGAAAGGAAGAACTGTGGAACAATGGGTCATGATGGCTAATTTTATAGGGAACACATGCATACAGTATAATTTAAAACACATGCCACAGCAGTTAAAGTGAAAGGCTCAGAAAATTAGAAAGGAATTCTGCTTCATAAAAAAGAAAACAGTTCCTCCTTTCTTTGGCATTTCTCTTTGAGGAAAAAGGTCGGATACAATAATGCTTTAAGGACCACAAGGCCCACCCATAAGCCTCCCACAGTCTCTTAAGTCTTCTCCCTCAGGTATGGTCCACTGTGGTTGACTCTTCAGAGATGTGCTGGGGAATTATACCCAATATGCTTCTGTTATTTTGAAACTCAATCTTTTAAAACTATTTTTCAAAAATAAAATAGCATGTTATTGATCTCTCTCTCTCTCTCTCTCTCTCTCTCTGCCTCTCTCTCTCTCTCTCTCTCTCTCTCTCTCTCTCTCTTTCTCTCAAAGAAAGAGCTACACTCTACTAATCAAAACTTTAAGGGCAAAGAACAGACCATTGTATGCATTCATCTGTTTCTAGGCAGACAGTTCAGGCTTAAGGCAGTCACATACTATTTAGAAAAGCTCCAAGAATGACAAAAAAATAAAATTCTAAGCATTTAGTTGCTGTAATTTCATCACAAGTCTTTATTCTTGCCTGTCAAAATAAAGCAAAGAGAAAGAAAAGGAAAATATCACCTTGAGTTTTGGTTGATTTGGTTGATTGGGACACAGAGTATGACATCAGTATTTGGTTAAACATTGTTTCTGTATGTGTCTGATGAGTGTTTCTGGGCAAGAGACATCAGTGGACTGACCAAGAAAAACACAGTGTCCTCACCAGTGTGTAGGGGCTCTCTGATTAATTACCAAAAGACTGGAAATGGCACTGTGGCTCAAAGTAGTAGAGCACTAACCTTGAGTAAAAAAGTTGAGGGACAGTGCCCAGGCCCTGAGTTCGTGTCACAACAGACAAAAATGAAACAGAACAACTTTCTCTTAATTTATATAAATAACATCTTGATAGAAACTGCAACTCTTAATGCCACTATCTCATGTTTTCTGCACTGCAGCATTGTAGGCTTTGAGTTGAAAAGGCTTAGTTTCCATTTGTTCATATGCTAATCTTGCACAATGTACAGTCTTCAACATTTCTTCCCAAAGAACAGATACAGTAACAAAGATGGGGCCTATAGAATAGCAAGGTGGTTCTTACATTGCCATAGGTCCAGTAGGAGCTCTGACATCTGTTTGAAACCCCCGAGCAGAAGCATTCATCACAGCCTTTCTGATTATCCTCTTGCAAATTGAAGAAGCCAGATTTGCAACGACTGCAATCTTCTCCTTCAACGTTCTCCTGTGAAGAGAGAGTATATTCACAACCAGAAGACACATCCCTCAAAATTAACAGTCATACAATGCATATGTCTGGGTAGGAGGAATACTGACCATATAATCTTCATTTTACCTTCTCATCTGCACCATTCTAACCACTATAGAGGAAAAGACTACTGGAGATCTCCTGTGTTTAAAGTTATGAAGGCTAGTGAACTCTATTTTTTTTTTTAAATAGAACAACTGTAAGGAGTAGCAAAAAGTATAATCTCTTGGTTTATGTAATAGTTTCTCTTGACCAGTTCTTCCAAATGAAGGCTTCCTGTTTTAAATAAAAAGACTTTCAATACTTCACTGGGTTTTATTATTTTCAACTTTATTTTATCTTTAAGTAGTTGTACAAAGAATTGACATTCAACTAAAGTAGTATATGACTACAATGACTCGATCAATGTCATCCCTTTCATCATTAAACATCTATTACTCTCTATTTCCTTTTGTCTTTGATCATCATGTATCTTAAGAATGTGGAGGCAGGGGCTGGGAAGTTGGCTCAGTGGTAGAGCGCTTGCCTTGCATGCCTGAGGCCCTGGGTTCGATTCCTCAGCACCACATAAGCAAAAAGAAAAAAGCCGGAAGTGGTGCTGTGGCTCAAGTGGTAGAGCGCTAGCCTTGAGCTGAAGAGCTGAGGGACAGCGCCCAGGCCCAGAGTTCAGGCCCCACGACCGGACCAAAAAAAAAAAAAAAAAAAAGAATGTGGAGGCAATCACATGATAGATAAGAGTTAGTCTGAAGAAAATGGTGCCACTTAGTTTCACCCTTCTGTTACTGATCAACTTCATCGTCAAATACAATAAAACTAAAAACACTGAACTATACTGGATATATAATAGAATATTTATTTTACACTACTAATAAAATACTTTCCATACTATACACTAAAAATACATACATACATATAAGCCAAGTATATGTATTTGGCATGTGCAGGAACTGAGTATATAGTGGTAATAGTTTCTTGATCAGAATAAGTAGAAAAGGGGAAGTTTCTTCCCCATTTTTATTAATGTTTCCTCTCACACATTAGCCAGTGAATTATTTAGTTATATCACAGGAAAAAAATTGTTTTGTTTAGTGATCGCTTCTTGGATTCCCTCCATTAATTCTAGTTCCAGTATACTAGAAAATTAATTGCTTCTACGTAAAACAATAATATGGATTCAGACCAATATAAACGGACTATGAAAAACAAAGGGAGGGGATAACAATGTTCAAAAAACATACTCATTACCTTATGTTTGTAACTGTAACGCCTGTTTACATCACCTTGATAATAAAATTAAATTTAAAAAACTAATGAAAAACAGAGAGGGGTATAATTTCTCAATTTAATAAATATTTAATATTAAATAATGCTTCTACATAAAGCCTTCCTGTTTTCTAAGAAACAGATTTTTAGTATTCCTTGCATGTGTATTACTCCACATTTCCCCTTTTCTTTGGTTTTCCCTTTTATCTCAATTCTGAAGTTTTCTTTTTCCTTAGAGAACAAACTTTTCTCTCAGTTCTATTCTGTTGTCTTTTAAACATTGTTTTATAGAACCACAAGAAGCATAGCTAGATTTTCAAAGACTGTTCTTTCCAGATACTCACAATAGCCATTTCCAAGGTAGGAATCCTACCTTGTTTATATTTATTGTCTCCAGAAAGTAACAAGGTTCTTGGTACAGCATTGGAAATAACTTTATAAAACTTTATCAGTTTTAAATTAGTCTCTTATTGTAGTGTTTTTCATGCATGCTACAGTGATATGCACACAGTAGATGCTTAATAAAAAGTTAAAAATAAGAATAGAGAGAAGATAAGGTTAATAAAATATGAGAAAATATAAGAGATTTTAATACATGAATAGAAAATTTGTAAGAATAAACTAAGAGTTTTTCTGAAATCCAAGAGAACTTGTTCAAAAAAAGATACTGTTTGGATCTTAATTTCTATGACCCACCTATAATTTCTACTACTTCAACTAGTTAATGAGGGACCCTGAGCAAGGGGTTGGCTCTAGTACTAGTCCGGTGTACACAAACTGAAGTATTGTCACTATCAGTCTCACCAGTTTTAGTGTTTTAGGATAAATTCCAGCTATTTTGAGATGATAGATGACAGAAAAACTAATGAAGCTGATCTCAAACCAATAGGGACAAATAAATCCCCAAAGTGCTGAAGTTGAAGAGCATCTTCAAAAGAGTACCCAGGCAGGGAAGATGAAACATGTTTATAATTTAGCTTTTCCAGTCGAGGACACAGGACAGCTGTTCTGTACACTGTGTTCTTTGCTGCTTGGTCTAATCTACTATTTGCAGTCACTTTTATTTAAAAGCAAATAAAAGCACTTCCCTGCGATTCAGACTGGGTTCAAAAATTGCAAAATTTTAGACATTAGTTACATTTTCCTTAGCTCCATTTTAGCCTGGTAATATGACCTTGAAAAATTATGATTAAGTAATTGTATATTCAGTTTAATCTAATAACTTGAAGCAACTCAGTAGGCTAGAAGATCTAGGTACTGCAAAGAGGGAGTAAGTCTCTGTCTTAAAAAGCCAGTTTTTCTTTGGGTTAAAAAGATACACTCACAATCAATCTGCATGCAAGGTAGATGGTAACTGTATGCCAGACTTAAACTAAATAAATTATGTGAACATAAAGAAGGCACTGAATCCTGTGTGAAGGTCTCAGGAGACTTTCTGGCAGGAGTAGAATTTCACCTAAACCTTGAAGCTTGGCTTGAAATTTTAATTTGTTGGCAGAGATAATTATATCTCTGTATATGTCACTGGGAATAAGAATTATTTATTATCTTAAATAAATACCTGGAATACTCCTTAAATTCTGTAAATTGCACTCAGTTTTTACAATCTTGAATCCTTATCCCTAGCTACAAGCCTATTAGAGGTATATTGTTAAAACAGATGGTCATATCTCAGCCAATCTCAAACAGCTGAGATTGAACTGGTCACAGTGAACCAACTAATGAGATCATGCCCAAACAAAGCACATGCCTCCATTCAACCCATCATGTATCAGTACTTTACTTTTGTTTTTCATGGATACATATTGACCCTATTAAGGAGCAAAGCTCTCTGAATCCCTTCTGGCTTGAAGTATTGCTTGATTCACGGATCATTAATGAAGATACCTAGGAAAGTATTTACCTAATGATTGCTCAAATAAAGTAAGTTAAATCGATCAAAAAACTTAATGTTCTTAATCAGATTGCAGGAGATTTATTTCATTCAAAACTGCTAGGTTTGGGGTTTTCTTAGATTAGTACAAATATTAAAAACACAGGAAAGTACTAAATATGGTGGGTAAGGACCCATTTATCACTTTTTGAGGCTGACTTAAAGGACCTCTGGAGATTAGTAGGAAATAGAGAATCAGAGAGAAAATCTATTTTGCCAACTATATTTATAACTCTTCTTTCTAGATGTGTGTGTGTGTAGAAAACTACGGACGTCTATTTCCTTTTTCCCTTTTGCAAGGTCACTGAAGAGAGAGTACACATCGAACTATATATCTAAGTTATTAATCACTTGAAGAATTGATTGGAATTTTTTTTGTAAAAACATACTTTTAAAACAGTGATTACTGGGTCTGGGAAGGTGGCTCAGTGGTAGAATGCTTGCCTTGCATGCACAAGGCCCTGAGTTTGGTTCCTCAGCACCACATACGCAGAAACATCCAGAAGTAGTGCTGTGGCTCAAGTGGTACAGTGCTAGCCTTGAGCTGAGAAGCTCAGGGACGGTGCCTAGGCCCAGAGTTCAGGACCCACAATCGACAAAAAAAAACAAAACAAAACAGTGATTATTATTGATTTTATATAATAGAGACTAACACAATGTAATGCAGACATATAATGTTTCAAGATTTTTAGGTATATCTTCATAGCAGCAAAGCTTGCTCACCTTTTTGTAATATGCTACATAATTATCTATATGATTAGTATCTTAATGCTATGTTTCTGGGTTCTAATTCGATCTGTGGGCTCCTGGGGTGTCATTGCTTTTTCAAAATTTCTCTGTGACTCACAACACTGTCACTTGTAATTCTGCTCCTGTTTGCTTTCCTGAATCATTTTTGAAGATCCTCTAGGACTCTAATGATTGGCTTATAGCTTTGGAGTGAACCATCTGCTTTATGGATAAGCTCCAAACAATTTCATTTTCTTTGCTATTAATAAAAATTATAAGCAAGTTTCCTGTACATTATTTTTCATTCTATCTTTATTTTTTACTTTACTCATTTACATATGAAATAATAGATGAACAAGTCTATACAGGCTACATTGTGAAACAGTAGTAGGAAAAGGAAATTGGCCTCCCAAGGATCATAACAGAGCAGGGAGAAAATGTACAAAGATGACATGACAAGGTAGAAGGAAATTGCTCAGTGAGAACAGTGGAGTTGAACATACCCTGGGACTGCCACTGTACTTATAACCAATAAAGCCATTGTTCTAAGTTTTTATTTATTCTTTCCATTCTACGGCTAGCAGAGATCATAGCTTATATTTTGACATCATCTAGCCCAGTCTCTAAGTCACAGGTTGGACTACTAGATTGCTAGTAGTAACAATGAGAGTTTACAACTTCTGGTCTAGATGTTATTTTAATTACTGATATTTCTATTTTGGGTCATTATTTGTATTGTTCAACTTTGAAAATGTTGCCAGCATAAGTTGATAAGTTTCACAAAGGTATTTTAACAGTTTATCTAGCCAAACTAGTATCTGCTTCATTAAATCTCTTGGCACTTCCAATAGGAAACTCATCAATTCAGTTTTAGTATTTTATTTGTTTAGGGCCCATTTAATGATTCTTAGTAATTTGCATATATAATGACAGTTTTCACACTGAAGCCTATGGAAAAGTATAACTTCCAGAATGCTCTGCTGCTCTAGATATTTATATTTCTAAGCCTCTCACTATTTCTAGACCATTATTCTGATGAATCATATCAACATCAAATATAACACAGTTATTTTTTCATGGTAAATGTACCATATAGTAGATGTTTATATTCTTACATACTGTAGTATTAAAGTATCATTCTACCACGTAACTTGTTTATATCCTTACATACTGTAATATTAAACTATCACTCTACCAGGTAACTTGAGAGGATGGTTAGGTTGAGAGACATGGGGGAAAATTATGAAAGGGAGTGACACTGATCACTGATATTTTGTAGTAGAACTCCTTTGCACAAGAACAGAAGAATTTTTTAATGTTGCACTCTGCTTTAGAACTGTGTTTTCAAGCTATTCAATGTACTTATCATCATGATGTCCTTAAGGAGCCTGCTCAGTCACTTTTTTCATAATAGTCTCCACCATGACATTTCAAGACTGCAAATATGCTATATATGCAGATATGTTGCATGAATACATTTGTCCTCTATATAAAATGAATATATTTTTGTCCATTAAAAACTAAGTTTCATCCCCGAAGGGAAAATGTTTATTTTAGACATTACTTCCATTGAATGTATTTAACAGAATGTGTAATTAAATATGTTGGGGTCTGTCTTGCTCCACTTTTATGATGGCTGTCCTTCATTTTTTTTGTTACTCTTTTTTCCCACTGTAAACCTTACTAGATTCCTTTATTTTGGAGTTCTTGGAGTCAGACTCTGTTGGGCTGACATCAATTTTCTTTTTGCTATAGTTTTCTCAGTACAGGTTGTCTCTGGAGAAATAGTCACAATAGTTTTCCCATTTTCTCTATCATGCAGTTGCCTTCTTATAAATTAGGAACAACTTCAGCAAGACATGTTCAACAGTGATGGTTCGTCAACTGGGAATTCTGTTGACAAAGGTACCGAAGAATATCTGCTGTGATATTTATGTTGGTTTTCCTGCTAATTGCTTTAGGAATTTTATAGTCATGCTTGGCTTTGACTATGTGTGTGCATATTCAATTTCAAGTTTCCTTCCATTATGGTATTCAATTTAATGCATTCCAGTATTAAAGGAAATTAACAAATGGAAGATAATGAACTGATTAGCAGTACTGCTGAGTGTTTATTTTTTTAACACACTGTGCCAAAGCTGGATAGTAGATAGTTGGTGAATTAGAGGGGAAAAAAGAGAACAAATGAAAATTAGTTTTTACTTTTCACAAGCTGAGCTTTTAATGTTGTCAATATGCAAAAAAAAAATGCGAAGGCAGTAAAACAGATTTCATTCATAAACTATTGAGCTATGAGAAAAGACGGTCATTATAGATTAGGGTTTTATTCCATATGCAGCCAGGATAAATGGAGATTTAGAGGCAAGAAGTAGGTGAAGTTTAGTGAATAGAAAATTAAGAGAAAGAATTAAGGGTAGTTAACATGATTTTTGCTTAAGGCAAGCCACAGTGCTAAAATATTGAATATTAAGAGTGTGACATTAAATATATATATACATACATACATATATACATACACACATACATACATATTCTTATTTAGCAGGATTCTTGTTACAGTGGGCAAGACTTGAGGATAGATTGAATGTAGTTATTGGCTTACCTTCTAGAAAGGCAAGCCAAGACCAGATCACACGATTTTTTGGGTTAGCAGGGACTTAATGGAAAATGCATTAAAAAACAAAGGAAAACAAGGTGGAAATTCAGACTTTGATTTTTACTCTTTTACTGAGGCTTTGATAAAAATAAAAGCAAATGTTCCCACTGAGATCAAGGTCAATTTGTATTATTTATCAAATTCTGCCATCCAAATGACTGAACAATACTACAAAAGAACCAATTTCTAGCATAAGGTACTTACAACAAATCCAAGAGTCAGACAGCATTTGTATTTGGTAGATTCAGTATATTTTGGATATTGGCTTATCTCTTGTAATATGTAAGAAGGAACAAATTTTAAAATGTATAATGTACAAGGTTCATAAATACTTTGTCTTGAATTATTCTTTTCATGTTTGGGAAAATAAAGAGGACAATGTTCATTAATATTATTTTCTAACAAGGACTATAAGGAAAAACAGGTGTATAAATAATAGTGTGATTAGTATTATACTAAGTAAACCTTTTCTTTTGGATCTGTTTCAATCTGCAATCCCTTTATACCTTCAAATCTAAAAAATTTAAATTGGGAATTATTTTAAAGAATGAGAAAGCACAGGTTATATGACAGCAATTACTTACAACCTAGAGGAAACAATAGTACTTTGTATGTTTGCTTAAAGATACTTAAACAGAATTATCTCTAATTTAATTTCTATTTATGTCACCCTTTGTTCCTTTAGCATTAACTACTATTCTAAAATTAATATATACCATATAAGCTTTTTTATTAAACATATGTGCTACAAAAACATGAAATGATAACTTTATGGCAATTTTTCATGTGTAGGTTCCAAAATCTAACAAGGCTTATATAGTACATCTACATTTATCTTAATCATTTTAGCTGTTCCTTTTATTAGATTAAATGACTGTTCCACTGTCTCGGTATTTCTGGGGGATTAGTCAACTTGTGGGTATTACAATTCAGTGATGCTTCGGGGTACTGGTGGCTCATACCTGTGATTCTAGTTAATCAGGAAGCTGAGACCTGAGGTGATCCTGGTTCAATGCTTGCCCAGGAAGGAAAGTCTGTGAGACAATGATCTCTACATAACCAGTATAAACAAAGCCAGAAATGGATCTGTGATTCAAATGATGGAGTGCTAACTTTGAGCGTAAAAGCTAAGGGACAGAACACATAAAAGAAACAAAAAAAATCACATAGTACATTAAAAACAATACAACAAAGAAAAAACATCTTGTGTCCATATCTTAGGAAGGTTCATCTCACTTAGCATCATCTTATAAGGTCATAAGTACATAGCTTTTGACCTTTTCTGCTTGTCTGGTAAGATTATTCTAGACATATACTAGTTATTGCAAATAAGGGAAACCATGGGACCTATGTTTCTTTGGGCCTGGCTTACTTCACTTAATATGAATTTTTCCAAGTCTTTCCATTTCCTAACAAATGGGGCAATGTCATTCTTTCTGATGGAAACATAGCACATTTTCTTGATCTATTCATCTACTGAGGGGCATCTGGGTTGGTTCCGTATCTTAGCTATGGTGAATAATACTGATATAAACATAGTTGTGCTGGTAGCTTTAGTATAGCCTTGTTTGTGATCATTTGGGTATAGTATATGTATAGTCTTTTGAGGAACCTCCATACTGCTTTGTCACTGTATTTGATTCCGCTGCCCTTCATCTTTGTATATACATTTTTCTTATTTGAGGAGGGGAAGGGAAATAACAAACACTGAAACAAGGATACAGGTTGACGCATTGTAACAATGAGACCTACAAGACACTATGTTGAAAACCAACTTTACAACTTTGGGGAGGGGGAGGAGAAGTGAGGAGCTGGGGAGCTAGGGAGGTAAGGGATAATAGGGGAAAGGCAGAGGAGGGGTAACCATACTCAATAGGAAATGTTTTATCTTACTCATGTAACTACAACCCCTCTGTACAGTATCTTTACAATAAAAAATGATAAAGAAGCTAAGGATTTCTTGATTATAGCCATTCTAGCTGGAATGCGGTGGAATCTCAATGTTGGCTTGAGTTGGATTTCTTTTATGGTTAGAGAAGATGAGCATTTCTTCATGGGTCTAATGGTCATTCTTATTGATGGTGGAGGGATGTGGCCAAAAGGGAACACTACCGCATTGTTGGTGGGAGTATAAACTTGTTCAACCACTTTGGAAAGCAGTATGGAGGTTCCTCAAAAGACTGCACATAGAGCTCCCCTATGACCCAGCAATCCCTCTTTGGGGCATTTACCCAAACTATCACAAACAAGGTCATACCAAAGCTACCAGCGCATCCATGTTTATCACAGCATTATTCACCATAGCTAAGACATGGAACTGACCCAGATGCCCCTCAGTAGATGAATGGATCAAGAAAATGTGGTATATATACACAATGGAATTCTATGCCTCCATCAGAAAGAATAACATTGCTCCATTTGTTAGGAAAGGGAAAGACTTGGAAAAAATGATAATAAGTGAAGTAAGCCAGGCCCAAAGAAACATAGGTCCCATGGTTTCCCTTATTTGCAATAACTAGAACATATCTTGGACATGTCTAGGTCAAAAGCTATGTACACATGACCATACAAGATGATGTTAAGTGAAATGAATCCTAAGACAAGGACACAAGTGGTTTTTTCTTTCATGCTATTGTTTTTAATGTACTTATAATATACTATGTGATTCTTTTGTTTCTTTTGTATGTTCTTCCCCCAAGTATAACCCCTGTTTTCACTGTATCTGATTCTGGTGTCCTGCATCTTGTACATACATTTTTCTAATTTGGGGAGGGGAAGGCATATAACAAAATGCTTAAATAAGGATACAGGTTGACACATTGTAACAGGGAGATGTACAAGACACTCTGTTGAAAATGAACTTTACAATTTCGGGTGGGGCAGGGAGGGAGGAGTTGGGGAGGTTGGGAGGAAAGGGATGGTAGGGGAAAAATAAAGAAGGAGGTAACAATGCTTGATAGGAAATGTACTCATTACCCTTCTCATGTAACTGTAACCCCTCTGGACAGTATTTTTACAATAATATATATATATATACATATATATATATATATACATATATACATATATATGAAAAAGGAAAAAACTCTAAGGACACTACCCAAGCCCTGAGTTGAAGTCCTAGTTCTGGCACACATACACACAAAAATATAATGAGTTCCCTTTTTTCACAATCTTATAGCCTTTACAAATAACAGAGGATTGCTACAAATTTTAAGTGATCACTAGGTTACTAATAAGTCATAATACATTGTAAATACTTTACAACTAGCTGTAATATTGTATTATTTAGGGAATGATGACAAGAAAAGACTGTACATGTTCAGTACAGGTAATAGTTTTTCAAATACTTTTAGTGTGTGGTTAATGTAATTCTTGATTATGAAATGTTAATATGCTATAATTCATTTTGATATTTGGGGGATATTTAGTTATATTTGCATTTTTATTATAGGAAGACTTACATTAAGCTTCTTTTATGAACTTCTGTACGTGTATTGTTAAAAGTTTCTTTGGAACAAAATGTTTAGATACAAAGTTGATAACTGGATTTTGTTATCTGAATGATATTATGTAGTGCCATATTGCTTTCCTATGTTTTGTGAGTAAATCACGATGACTTCACATTGCATTTGGGATCTAAATTCACAATAGAAAAAATAAGGTGCACTGAATCATCAATTTCCATTTCCCTGGATTTCCACAGATTTTTGTATATTATCAGCTGTCTTTGAATTTTAAATTGTATTTTACATTCTTTAAAAATGTCTAAAAGCTATCTCTATTTTAAAGTATGTACTTCTTTTGTTATTAGATTTCTTGATTATAGCCATTCTAACTGGGCTGAGGTGGAATCTCAATGTTGCCTTGATTTGCATTTCTTTTATGGCCAGAGAAGTTGAGCATTTCTTCATCTGCCTATTGGCCATTGTTACTTCCTCTTCAGAGATGAAGCCTCTCTTTCATTTAGTCCATTTATTAATGGGGAGGTTCTTTCTTTGAAGTTTTTTTTTGGAGGATTTAATTTTTGGAGTTCTAAGTATATTTTAGATATGAGCCTTGTTTATTGTGTGGCTAGTGAAGATCTCCTCCCAGTCTGTGGGCTTTCTATTGATTTTGCTAGCTATGTCTTGTGCCATGCAGAAGCTCTGCAGTTTCATGAAATTCTTTTTTTTAATTGTGAAAATACCGTACAGAGGGGTTACAATTACATGAGCAAGGTAATGAGTACATTTCTTATCAAACATTGCTGCCTCCTCCTTTGTTTCCCCTTCCCAACCCTTCCCATCTCCCCTCCCCTCCTTCCCAACCCCCATCCCTCACCCTCCCACCCCCACCCCCGTGCCAAAGTTGTAAAGTTCATTTTTTGACATAATGTCTTGTACATCTCATTGTTGCAATGGGTCCACCTGTATCCCTATTTAAACAATTTGTTTTTTCCCTTCCCCTCCACAAATTATACCAACATCAAATACAGGGTTTACACCATGGGGGAGGAACATACAAAGCAACAAAGAAATCATCTTATAAATATGTTAGAAACAATAGCAAGAAAGAAAAAAAACATGTGAGTCCATATCTTGGGGTTCATTTCGTCTAACATCAATTTATTTGACCATTTCTGCTTGTCTCAGACATATACTAGTTATTGTAATAAGGGAAGCCATGGGACATATATATTCTTTGGGACTGGCTTACTTCACTTAATATAATTTTTTCCAAGTCTTTCCATTTCCTAACAAATGCCTCCATCATGAAATTCTATTTGTCTAACTTTTCTTTGATTTGTTGTGTTTTTTGGTCTTTATTAAAAATTTCAGCCCGTATCAAGGAGCCCTAGTGTAAACTTGTTCAACCACTCTGGAAACAAGTATGGCGGTTCCTCAAAAGACTACCCATAGAACTCCCCTATGACCCAGCAATCTCACTTAAACAAGGCCATATTAAAGCTACCAGCACGACTATGTTTACCGTAGCTAAGATATGGAACCAACCCAGATGCCCTTAAGTAGATGAATGGATCAAGAAAATGTGGTGTGAGAGAGAGATTATGTGGTATAAATATATATGTATATATATATATAATGTGATATATGTATATATAAAATGTGATATATATGTATATATACATATATAAAATGTGATATATATGTATATATAAAATGTGATACACACACACACACACACACACACACACACACACACACATATATATATATATATATATATATATATATATATAATGGAATTCTATGCCTCCATCAGAAAGAATGACACTGCCCCATTTGTTAGGAAATAAAAAGACTTGGAAAAAATCATAGTAAGTGAAGTAAGCCAGACTCAAAGAAATATAGGTCCCATGGTTTCCCTTTTTGCAATAATTAGTATACGTCTAAGATAATTTTATCAGATGAGCAGAAAAAGTCAAAAGATATGTAAATATGACCATATAAGATGATGATAAGTGAAATTAACCCCAAGATATGGACATAAGAGGTTTTTGTCATTGATGTTTTCAATGTATTATGTGATTTTTTTGTTTCCTTTTTATGTTCTTCCCCCATGTTATATCCCGTATTGTCATTGTACTTGATTTTGGTACCCTGCATCTTGTATATACGTTTGTCTAATTTGGGGAGGGGGAGGGGAATAACAACACACTGAAGGGCACAGGATGACCCATTACAACAATGATACTCACAAAACTATATTGGAAATGAACTTTACAACTTCAGGAGTGGGGAGGAGTGAGGGAGGTAAGGGAGGGAAGGAATAGTGGGAGAACAACAAAGGAAGGGGTAACAATGCTCCACAAGAAATGTCCTCCATACCTTACTCATGTAACTGTAACTCCTCTGTACAGCATCTTTACAATAAAAAAATTGAAAAAACCATGTATTTCTACATATCATAAACTTGACATTAACTGGTCTAAATAGTTTGTAGACTTCTGTGTGGATGACACACTTGTGGAGAAACTACTGCTTTTTATGTATAGATTTTTACATTTTGTGAAGGAGAGTAGACCTCCTTTTTGGGGTTTAATGCTCTTCTATCTAAATACATGTATCACTTAACATTTCTTACAAAAAATAGCAATATAGCTTAATACAATTAAGATGCTCAAAACTAATTTTAGTATTTTTCTGTTTATCTTTTTTTTTCTGTTTATCTTAATATTGGTCATACACTGTTGAATGTCTTCCTTCCTGTTGAGGAAGAATGTGTATGTATTTTTTTTTGGGGGGGGGAGTCGGTCGTGGGTCCTGAACTCTGGGCCTGGGAGCTGTCCCTCAGCTCTTCAGCTCAAGGCTAGCACTCCACCACTTGAGCCACAGCACCACTTCCGGCTTTTTTTCTTTTTGCTTATGTGGTGCTTAGGAATTGAACCCAGGGCATCATGCATGCAACGCAAGCACTCTACCACTGAGCCATCTTCCCAGCCCCTGTGTATGTATTTTTAATTCTTCATTATTCTTTTCTTTTTAAATATTTCTTGAATATTGCTTCTTCTCAAGTACATTTACTTTGGTAACTTCTACATTTACATTGATTTTCTTCATTCCGTCATTAAGTTTGTGCCATATTTTTTATCTCTACCTCCTATGGAATTTGACATATAATTTTCAAAGAATCATATTTCCAATTAGACACTGCTGGCTCATGCCTGTAAGCCTAGCTACTCAAGAGGCTGAGATCTGGAACATTATTGTTCTAACCCAGGTTTAAAAAAAATAATCAGATTCCTCTCCAAAATAACCAGCTAAAAGCATGCTGGAGGTGTGGCTCAAGTAGGAGAATGCCAGTTAGGCGAGCCAGCTGAGTGTGAAGCTCTATGGTCAACTCCTGTCAAGTAAAGAACCATATTTCTTTCTAACTTCAACAATTACATATGTTTTTTACTTATAGAGATGATACATTGTTTTTTTTTTTCAAAACCAGGTATCTGAGTTCCTTTGCAGTGTTGTGGCTCAAATCTAAGGCTTCATATAGGCTAGGTACAACTTTACCACCAACTTGTGCCCTCCATCCTCACCCATGTATTACTTTATTCTATTTTGATTGTTATTATAAAGGTGATGTACATAGGGTTACAGTTCCATACATCAGATAAAGAGTACATTTCTTTGGAGACAATGACATAATTTCCCTCGCTTTCTCTCCCAGTTTTCCCCTCCTCTCCTCACACACAATTTGCATAGTTCATTTTCAATAAAGTACCCAGTGAGTACCACTGCTACGTTTCTTTACTCTTTGTCCTTTCATTTCTTTTTTTGAATAAGTTTTTTTAATGTGAAAATACCATACAGAGGGGTTACAATTACATGAGCAAGGCAATGAGTACATTTCTTATCAAGCATTGTTGTCTCCTCTCATTTCTGTATCCCTTCTTACCCTCCCGAAGACAAATAAACACACAAAAGAAAAAATACAAAAGAAAATGAAAACAAAAAAAGCAACAAAATGAACAAAGAGTTCATTTTGATAACTATTATTTTATATGATCAGAAGTACATAGGTATTGCACCTTTGTATTCCTTTCCTAAGACTATACTCCTAGAGACCTGTATAATTTATCATATGCCAATGTATTTTATTTTATCATCCAGTGTGTTCACTTTTAGATTTATAGGCACATTCTAGCCACCACAAATTGGAAACTATCCAACCCATATTTCTCTGGGTCTGATTACCTCATTTAATACAATTTTTCCAAGATTCTACCTCACTCCAGTTAGAATGGCCATTATCAAGAAAACTAACAATAACAAATGCTGGTAGAGATGTGGCCTAAGGGAACTCTAGTACACCTTTTGTGGGAATGGAAATTTGTTCAACCACACTGGAAAGCAATATGGAGGTTCCTCAAAAGCCTAAATATAGAACTACCCTATGACCCAACAATACCACTCTTAACCATCTATCCAATAGAACACAAACAAGGGCACACTAAAGATACCAAAATAATCATAGTCATTGCAGCATTATTTACCATAAACAAGATATGTAATCAACACAGATGCCTACCAGTGGATGAATGGATCAAGAAAACATGATGTATATTATACACAATGGAATTTTACTCATCTATCAGAAAGATGATACTGTACCATGTATTACTTTAATATAGTAACCTATTTTATATTATATTATTCATTATTTGTTTACTCTTTAATGATAGTTTTGTGATTTTACATTTAAACATATTTTAATGAGCTCTATGGAAAATAGAATTATATATCTTTATGATTATATCATTTTAGACTATGCTTTCAGTTTATAATGTATTCGGTAGATAGAAAAGCATTAAGTTCAGAAGAGAAATTCTCTTTTTCCTTCTCTTTGTTTGGACATTAATTTCCTTCTGTAGTTATTACCTCTTGTGTACTCTGTTTTTTATGGTGAGATCATTTTCAGTTGAGGTTATTGTTCTTTTCTTTACCTTTCTCTCTCTCTTTCTCTCTCTTACTCTCTCTCTCTCCATTCTTTTTTTTTTTTTTTTTTTTTGCTATTTGCCTGTGGTACACACATTAGCTTGGCTAATTGGAGATATTGGCTTGATCTCATTTTGATGTGTAACACAGATGTGAGGACTGTACTCCTCACAATGCATTAACTTTCCTCTATTCAAAGCCCTAAAGAAAGGGGAAACTTTGCTTGCTTTTCCAAGTTTACAGGAGAATTTTTCTAGTTTCCCTTTTGAAAGTAATTCCAGAGTATCCACACTGAGTCAGTTCAGTTCTAGCTTCCCTCTGAGTCAAGAGCCCTACTTCCAAACTCTAGTTAGAGCATTTAAACACCAAACTTTGTCTCTGATCTTCAGACTAAGGCTGTCCTCCTTCGATAGCCCACCACTTTATTACTTAGCTATCTTTGATCTTATGCTTGACATATTTCCTTCCTTGGCCTGAAAGTCTGAAAAGTTTTTTTCTTGAATTGAAATGTGTTGTAGCACATGTACTATATTATGCACATTTTGGCAATAGCAGGAATTTAAATGCAGTGCCGACATCAATTCAACATGGCATTTAGAGATCAGTCATGTAAAAAACTGGAAAAATATTAAGCCCAAGGTGTCATAATAAAGTATTTCCTTAAAGCTTCTTCATACTTCAGTGAGGTATTCCTTTCTAATAAAAATTACCATAAAAATCTTATAGTCTAAAGGAATGCATTGCATATGTCTATTGATCATTTTGTATGTTGGAAAGGAATATGCACATGTATACATGCATATAGTTTTACATGTAGTGTATATATAGTAATTATATATATATATAGTTTATATTCTGATTGTGAATAGCTTTGATAGCATTTCTCTATGAACATGAATGTACATATATGTTCATATATATATACATATATATTCTTCCAATTCAGTCAAAATTCTACCACTTTACTTGAAATTAAGCCTTCAACAATTTTTAGTATCATTTTAATACATGCTGTGTTAATTATTTGTTGATAAACCCAGGTCAAGTCATATTTTTATGAAGCCAAGGAATTATCACACTCCTGTCTACATTGATAAGTGTTCTTTTCAGTTCTTGAAATCTATGCATGGTTTATTGAACTACTCAGCTATTTAGTACTCTTGTGAATAGAGGCAACAGGCATTTGCTAACAGTACATTCCTTGCACATTGAGATAAAGTGTACTATGCTATAATTATGAAAATACACGATATAATTCCTTTGCTACAGGCATGTAATTTTTGAATTTTGTAATTATGTAGATTTTTTACTAAACCTTCTTGCTACAAGTTTTTAATCCTAAAAAATTAAGAGCTGATATTTTTGTATTTAAAATATCACATCATTCAAAGACATTATTTTGAATGATGCTATTTACTTAATTTTTCAATCTCTTTTATTATTTCTTAATTGCTGTTTATTGTAGCATTTTAATTGTGTGTGTAGAGTCTCAAGTGTCTTCATGGGAGGCATTTTTCTTATTAGGATTATAATGACTCTCAGTACAATGTTGAGTCAGGCAGAGCACAGGCATTAGCAGCTTTCCCTGGGAGCTCCACTAATCAAACTGCTCTCCTGTTTTAGCTTTCCTGCTGCATTTCCCAAAGTGAATGAAATGAGGCTTGTTTCCTGTATTTGTTTGCTCCTCTTTTTCTGAAACATATTCAACATCACTAGTCTATAAATGATAGCTAGAGTAATGCTTCCTTTTTTATCTGGCCTAATTTTCTCCACTTTACAGAAGAAGGAAGTTCCTCTTCCATCATAAGCTTCTTATTGCCTGTCGTTACTGCTGTTGTTGTTTATTAAGTAGCTAAGGTTTGAAATTTCTACAAGTTTGCAGACTGAATGAAACACCCTCAATATGCTTTGGTAAACATTACTAGAGAAGGGGTACTAAAACCCTGCGGGACTGTTCAGAGGAGTTCAGCACAGAGAAAAGAGTATCCTGACCAAGTCCGCACTCACAGACTGCTATCCAATCTTGGGGTACAAGAGCAATTTTTCATTTCAGATACTATTGGAGTGAGATGTACTAAATTTAGAAAATCTACTATATTCTACTATTTGATAATTGTTTACACAGAACTTAGTGACATTCTGCTCACTTGGGTAGCTAGTAAGTAATGTAGATAAAATAATTGCAGTAGTCCAAGATAGGTGTCTAACATGCAGACTTAATATACAGATTAATGTTAGGTATATTAACATCCGAATATACCTAATATAAGGCCCTACAAAAGATAGGTCCTTAGTATAATAATACACATCTATTATATAACTGTTATTATATTTAGCTCAATAGTCTTGTCCCAATACAAATACATTTACTGTTACAATTAATATTTCTATAACATTACTACTTACTGTTTGTATATGTACCTATCTAAAACTCAAATATATCAACTCTAACCATACAACATTTTGATAACTTTTTTGTGAAGATTAAAAAATTAATAAAAGAAAAACTTTTAGTAAGGTTCTGTTTAGAATTAAAATGTAAGGGGCGAAAGAGGACTTTCATTTTTAAAACAGTACAGCATGATACTATTTCCATGGAATTATTTATTCTCTCAGTTAATGTAGCCATCTGATTACTACAAATAAACCAATCTTATCATTTTAGACTAGTGCATGTCTCTCTGCTTCCTCTCTGTGAAAATTGTGGGTGTAATGCATCCCTTGACGCTAACAGGATGAGCTATTACTGGAGAATGTACAACAAATAAAATTGCATTTCTAAAAGCACTCTGAGGAGAAAATATTGAGTCTCAAATCAGTTCTACTAGATCTTCTTACTCTTCTGTAATTAAACAGAAGAATTAGCGATGGTGAGAATTTTAAGGTACCTTCAGACTTCAGAGTATCATTTAAACACAATTGTTTCTAGAAGTAGATGCTAACATATAGATTTGAGCAAATTAAAATTTCAAAGTGTTTGCATGTTTGAGTACTATGAATAGCATTTTTAAATGAATAGGCTAGATGAGAAATGAACAATGAGAGGGAGTCTTTTCTTTTTGAAGTAATAGGTATTGAACCCAGGGCCTTGCACTTGCCAGACAAGTATATATGCGGTATTTTTTCAGTCCCTTTTGTTGATATATATATATATATATATATATATGTATATATATATATATACATATATATATATATGGGGGGGGGGGGTCCGGTCGTGGGGTCTGAACTCTGGGCCTGGGCGCTGTCCCTCAGCTCTTCAGCTCAAGGCTAGCGCTCTACTACTTGAGCCTCAGCGCCACTTCCGGCTTTTTTCTTTTTGCTTATGTGGTGCTGAGGAATCGAACCCAGGGTCTCAGGCATGCAAGGCAAGCCCTCTACACTGAGCCACCTTCCCAGCCCCTATTTTTATATTTTTTGTAGACAAGATCTCACTATCTTTGCCTGACTTGACCTCAAATTTGCAATCGTTGTGCCTCCACCTTCCAAGTAGCTGGGATTAAAAGCATGGACCAACTGTTTCAAGCTTACATGAAAGACTTTGCAAGAGTATTTTGTAATTTGTAGATAAGTGCAGGTCATGGATACATCTGTTCAGCGATGAATGTTATGAGCATTTATAGACATGGTGAATAGATAGTAGGTATTTGTAGACATGGCTGTAATTGCTTCATGCCAAGAAGACGTAAGAGAGAACACAAGGAAAAGGCCTTGGGTCTTGAGAGTAGGGCATTGTGAAAGACAAACAGCATACCTTGCAGCTACATGGGCCCAAACAAGGGTCTTCGTTTGTGCTCCCTAAACCACTGCAGTTGCAGGGCTTGCATTCTGGATAGCCAGTGTAACCGCGGGCACATCGATCACAGCCCACTCCTCCAAAGCCAGTTTTGCAGTGACAGGAGCCAGGAGCTCGACCTCAGGGAAGAATGTATGACATGTCAACCTCTTTCAAATACACAAAGGATTTAATTCTTTATTTTTTATTTATTTTTATTTATTTATTTATTTTTTTGTCGGTCATGGGGCTTGAACTCTGGGCCTGGGCACTGTCCTTCAGCTCTTCAGCTCAAGGCGAGTGCTCTACCACTTGAGCTACAGCGCCACTTCCGGTTTTCTGGTGGTTTATTTGAGATAGGAGTCTCACGGCCTGGTCTCTCCTGCCCGGGCTGGCTTTGAACCGCGATCCTCAGATCTCAGCCTCCTGAGCTAGGATTACAGGCGTGAGCCACCAGCGCCCGGCAGGATTTAATTCTTAAGGCTCATGTTATAGTTATCATTTGGACCACCTATTAGAATGGATCTCAATTATATTTTAATTTGAAAATTGCAGCAATGATTGCTTAAAATCAAATACCATTGTTAAAACTGTGAAAGGACAAATATGTCCCTGACAGCATCAGTTAGTGAGAAATGTAGGAATGGTTATTTTTCTCATTTCGTATTACAAGAGCATAAGGGAAATGAACTATATAACTCTGAAGGGAGGAAAATAGGGAGGGGAAAAACTGGTAGAGAATGAAGAAGGTGTGACACTGTTCAAAAGGAAATGTACTTATTACCTGAATCATGTAATTGCAACCTCTCTGTACATCACTTTTACAATACAATTTAAAATAAAATAAAATACTTAGAAAAAGTCATAATTTAAGCTTTCTCTAATGTCATAAAGGTATCATCATACAGATATACCGTAATAAAAAATATATATAATAAAAAATGTATGGGTTGTGGGCTGGGAAGTTGGCTCAGTGGCAGAGCACTTGCCTTGCATGCCTGAGGCCCTGGGTTCCATTCCTCAGCACCACATAAGCAAAAAGAAAAAAAGCCGGAAGTGGAGCTGTGGCTCAAGTGGTAGAGCACTAGCCTTGAGCTGAAGAGCTGATGGACAGCGCCCAGGCCCAGAGTTAAGGCCCCACAACCGGACCCCCCCCCCAAAAAAAATTAAAAATGTATGGGTTGTTGGCGAGAAGGCAGAGGTGGTAGGAATGAATCATTTCTTTGCTTTTTAAGATGTAGTCAACATGCAATTATGTCACTTACGTCACTGATTACAATGTTATTTAGATATTTGACACAAGTTATCAAGAACTTCACAGGAGAAAAATTTGGGGTCTGTGGGTATACAGGTTGTAGAGGGCAGTATTGCTAGTTATTTTCTTCCCTTCTTTGTTTTAAAATTATCTTACTAGGAATCTTTATAATAATTTCAAAGTCTTTATCAGCAAAACTCTTCATTAAAGCATTAGTTACAATAAAACTGGAAAAAACCTGTAACTGTTTTTATAAATTTGAATGGGTGAATAATGATGATACTGCCATACTGTAGTACATATTTAGGTGCAAATCAAGATTTCAGAAATCTTAATCATTGGCAGAAAATGCATCGTGAAAATTTAAAAGAAACAATGGCAAAAATATTCTACACAACTTATATTTGTGATTCTACATGTCTATTTCCTTTAACTTTTTTTTAACGATAATCTACTTATTTTAAAACAGGAAAGGTTCAGAAGGTTGAAATCTGAGAATGATAGCTTGAAGGCTAGCTCAGGCAGGAGAGTTCTTGACAGTTACATCTCTAATTAACAACAACAATAAAAACGAAGGAGTGTGGAACCAGGCTCTGAATTCAAGCAGCGTACACACACACACACACACACACACACACACACACACACACTAGTAGGAGGGGGATAAAATAACAGTAGTGACAATTACATTATGATTTAATTGATAGCAAAAAGATGGCTTTAAACTGAACAAAGACTCCAGCAATTCATCCCTTGAATATCAAAACATAATGCTCTTTTAATCTTTCCAGATTTAAGATTGCATGTAAATTTCTATATTGATAAAAATAAATTCTATATAGAAATCAGGTATGCCTTGGAAACATAGCCAATATCTTAAATTTAATCTCATTGCAGAGGGAAACATCTTTCACAGTGTAGGCATAATTTACTTGTCTTTCAAAGAAGACAGGACTTAGTCTATATGCTATAAAGAAACTGTTCCAGATATATTTTATGAATTTTCCACTTGGCAAGAAATTGCTCTGGAAGTAGTTTCAAACATTTTCTACCAAGTAGTTCCATTGGCATTTGATTCCTTAATATTTGAAGTTCATTGTGAATTTCATTGCTCAAAGTACTTGGCAGTGGCAGGCTCTGTTCTTTAATTCATGACTGTGCCCATTTTCAATCCTTTATGTGAGCTTCTTGCCTTCTCTAATCTTGCTGTGTGATCTCCTCTGTTTTGCTTTCCATTCCCATACATTCCTCCCTCAGTGAATGCACTAGAACCCATGCAGTCTACAAAACAATGTGAGAAGATATAAAAGCTACATCTGTCATAGGTTTGCGATTTATACATATACATATACACTCTTCTTTTTCTGTGGTATAGTCTGTCCCTCATTCTCTTGTTCAGTTTGCTTGCTCACAACTGGTACTATACCACTTGAGCTATACCTCCAGTCCAAATTTTTGCTGGTTAATTGCAAATAGTGTCCCAGACTTTTCTGCCTGAGCTGGCTTTGAACTAAGGATGATGCTGTGATTTCAGCCTCCTGAGTAGCTTAAGATGTCAGATGACTGTCTTTTCTTCTTTCTTCAGGTACACGCATGCACACACACACACAAACACACACACACATACATAACATGCACCTTTGAAAATCACTTTTGTTAATGACAGTGGTCCTGTAAGATTATATAGTTTGATTTCTCGATGACATTTGCATAACTAACTCACTTTATGACATTACAATCAAAGAAAAAACTTAATTATTGAGATGAGCAAGAAATTGGCTCCTTGGGGAAATGCTGATGCACTGATAGATGTAAGACTGTTTGCTGTAGGGAAGGATTTTACTGGAAAGTGATCTAAAAATAATTGACATTGGTTTGTTTGTTTCTCTTCCAGTCTTCGGGACATGACTCTATCCAATGCTTACCTCGCAGGGCATATTTCTCATCCTTGACACAGATCTCACTTAAAGAGCCAGTTGGATCACAGTGACATGGCTGACAGGGCATTGGATAACTTGGTGATACCTAAAAAGTATTTACAAGAGTACATAAATATTAAGAGTAATTAAACACTCATATTAATTAATTAATTTTGTCCCAGTAGTGGGGCTTGAACTTAGGGCTTCTAAACTCTCTCTTAACTTTTTTGGGCTGGTAGTCTACCACTTGAGCCATGTCTCCACTTCTGTTTTTGTTGTTGATGTTGTTTTGCTGATTAGTTGGGAATAAGAGTCTCTCAGCTTTGGGGCTGGGAAGATGGCTCAGTGGTAGAGTGCTTGCCTTGCATGCTTGAGGCCCTGGGTTCGATTCCTTAGCACCACATAAGCAAGAAGAAAAAAGCCAGAAGTGGCGTTGTGGCTCAAGTGGTAGAGTGCTAGCCTTGAGCTGAAGAGCTGAGGGATAGCGCCCGGGCCCAGAGTTCAGGCCCCATGACCGGACCCCAAAAAAAAACAAAAACAAAGAGTCTCTCAGCTTTATCTTCCCAGGCTGGCCTCAAGTCATGATCATTAGGTCTCAGCCATGTGAATAGTTAGGATTACAGGTCTGAGCCACCAACAGTGCAACAAACTTTCAAAATAAAGTAGATTAAAAATGAATACTAATTTTAAAAATATTACAAATTATCTATAACATACATGAGAAATTTCTAAGATTAAATTTTAAATGGAATCATATTTTTTCTCATATATTTTTTTTCTAAATCCAAAGCCCATAATTTGTATTTTTTTCCTTTAGAGCACATAAAATTGTTTGTATCCTAATAAAATGTGTTAATATACACAGAAACATACCTACTTGTTTACATATTCTCAACAGTAAGAGAAAAATCACTTGAGAGCTTTGAGTGATTTCCACATAGCATACCTTAGAGAATATTCTTAGTAGACAAACTATATAGCAGAAATTTTCTTGCCTTGAAAATACAATTTTAGGGCTGGGAAGGTGGCTCAGTGGTAGAGTGCTTGCCTTGCGTGCATGAGGCCCTGGGTTCGATTCCTCAGCACCACATAAGCAAAAAGAAAAAAGCCAGAAGTGGTGCTGTGGCCCAAGTGGTAGAGTGCTAGCCTTGAGCTGAAGAGCTGAGGGACAGAGCCCAGCCTCATGACTGGACCAAAACAACAAAAAAAAAGAAAATACAATTTTAAAAACTCATATTTTTGTTATGTAGATTCAACAATTATCAAAATTTTGCCAAATAAGTTTTTTTCATCCTTCACTATTTTTTAAAGGAAATCTTAGCTAAAGAACCTTCAGGCCTTAAAACATGTGCCTTATAATCAAAGTATCATTATTATAACAAAGAACTATATTATATCTGTGGTAATCACTAGTATAATCTCATCATAACACCTTGCTAATTGTTTTGTTTCCTTATTACAACGCTGTTCAAATAAGTACAGTTTCCTCCCATTTTGCCATTAAAGAGCTTTACTTTGATTGATTGTGGAATAAACAAAATAATAGAAATTTATTTTGTTGCTCAAAAATATACTACTAAATATTTAAATTAAGCTGTATAGTTATTTAGGGATCTCTATAACCTGGGAGAAAATAATGCCTGCTCTGTAATTAGGAAATCTTGAGCTCATATCCCAGTGTGACCACTTACTGGCTGTGTGGACTTGTGTAATTTGTTTACTCCCTTGTAATACAAGGATAACAAAACAACTACAGTGTGGTTATATAAATTAAAATGAAAAGAAATGGCAGGTGAGCCATCTCAGAAGATTTCTTACCTATCCTAAATGCTTAATATAACTAGTAGCTTACTGTTGACTGTTTTAATTAAGCAAACCTAGTCAATGTCCAGATATTTTAAATATATTTGTTTCTCAGATGGCATAGAGCAAAAAACTAAATTAGCTGCCAAAGAAATATTGAAATACTATTGAATATGTGTGTGCATGCGGTTTCCACCAGTAAAAAACAACATTTTTCATATGTACATTCATACATTTAGGCTTAGTTTATAAGTAGAAACTCATTCGCTAATATAAATCAGAATGTCAAAACAGCTGATAGAATATGAATCAGCCACATCCACATAGCAGTTTCAAAATCATTTGTTCAAGACACATTTGTCTCTCATCACGAAGAAAAGACTGAACAAAACAGACTGGAGGCAGAGTCCAGGTCTTCAAGCTTATAGGAATGTCAGATTTAAAAGACACTGATTAAAGAGAAAATGGTAAATGATAAAATAGACACATAAACAAAGTGTTATCAGAAAAAGAAGTATAATAACACAATACAATGAAGTCAAGGAATGATTTCTGAAAAAAAGAAAGAAAGAAAATCTCACTTAAACTTGAAGCTTGAAATAACAGTAGCAGAATGAAATTGGGAGGTTTTTTTGTACCCAAAGGAAGCACCTAACCATTAAAAACAAACCAAAACCATTTTATAGCACATTGCAACTTAATCAGAAAAAAATGCTAAATGCAGTTCTTTAGGGAAATAAATAACATAGGAAAACAGGTAACTAGAAATGGTGTACATATCTTTATAGTTAATGAGAACTATCTTTTTACTTTCTTTTTATTTCTTTAAAAGAAAATTAAGTTGAAACAAGTTATAATATTATTTAGGGAGATTACTTGTGAAATATGGAAAGAACAATCCAAAAGGTAAGCCAAGATGAAACCAATTTAAATATCAATAATTTAAGTTTCCAAACTGATAGGTAGTAAAAGAAAAAAGAAAAACTAAGGCAGGTTAGAAGAATAATATGACAAGCACAAGAAGCAGAAGTCAATAAAGAAAAGATTAGGCAAAAATGATTTTGAAATGCTAAATAAGAAGAAAAGCAAAGAAGAAAAACAAAACAATTTTAAAGTGTTAAAAATTAAGAATATAATATCAGTATAGAAACTCTAAACTTTGAGAATAATATGGAGATATTAAATTTTAGAACTTTAAGGAAAAAATGTGTAACTATGTGGATAAAATAAACCAATGCTTTGTAAAGTATAATGTATCAAATTGATTTACAAGGATCAAGTATCATGGTACAAGCTTATACTACCAGTGCTTGGGAAACTCTGGTAGGATGAAAAAATGTTCCATCTAGGACTAACCTGAACTACAGAAACAAAGACAAGAAACAAGACCATGAAGCTTATTTAGTTCCTAATTTAATAACTGAAAAACTTAATTCATTATCTAATTTCCACAAAAAGGGGCTTAAATAGTTTTCCTAGATAATCCTATTCTACAAATGTAAATTATTTATAAAAGAAAGAATTTTGATTTATGCAACCCATTTCCCAACTCCTGTTTTGAGGTCAGTGTACCCAATACAAATATTTGTGAACTATATTGCAAAAAATACTCAATTACAGATAAGCATTTCTTATGCAAAGATGCAAAACTCTTTAATTAAATACAACCATGCGAGAGTCAAGAAATAAGTATTTCATGAGTCAGTTAGATTTAATCACAAATACAAACTTACTTTAATATTTTACAATTCAGTTAATGTAAATTGGTTACACTAATGAATAGGGTGAAAACATATATAGATTTAAGTAGACACAGAAAGGCATTTGGTAAAATTCAATCCCTCTTTTTTTCATACACAGTCTCAGCTACCTAGAAATAGCAGGGAAATTGCTGAATCTGATAAAAATGCATCCATAAAACCCTACAACTCATGTCATACTCAGAGTGAATTATTATGTTTCCATTTGAGATGAGGAAAGAAATAAAAATGTCATTTCTCACCATTTTTACTTAACATTGGCATGAATATTGCAAGGCAGAGTAAGCCTGAATTTATCTTCTGGCAACACTTTATGTGTGTACTTCTAATGAAAATCTAATGTAAAACTACTAGAAGCTATAAATGAATGTTGGATGGCTTCAGAACATAAAGTCAATATGGAAACAACTTTGCAATAACAGCATAGAAATAAAAAGGAAAAGTCTTTTAAAACCAGTTTTTATGGATAATCTTTTTAAATACAACACTAAAGATTAAATTTAATTAAAGATATTTAAAATCCCTATACCATAATTATTGTTATGAATCATTTTAAAAGAGACACATATATAGACATATCCATTGATTAAATGATCTCGCTCTATTGCAATTTTAGTTCTCTCCATCTTTTCATAAATATCTCTCCTCCCCCCAAAAAATCCCCATGTAGTATTTTCTGTAACAACTAAATCAGTGGTAAAATTGGACACAACTACAAAGAAACTACAATAGACAAATGTTCAAAATGAAGATAAAGTTGGGGTACTACATTACCTGAAACTAAGTTTATTGAAGTTAATCAAGGTATTGTGGCACTGGATGGCCAAAACAATGAAGGAGACTAACATTCTAGATTTTGAACCACATTGCTTATCACACATCTAATTTTAAAATGACTTGTTGACCATAAATCATTATTTTATACAAGTTACAAAGATTTGCTTAGATCTGTACTAGCATTAAAAAGAAAAGCTTCTGAATATAAAACTAATAATATTTTGCCAGGCATTAAAGGCTCCCACCCATTATCCTAGATACTCAAGAGGCTGAGAGCTAGAATTGTGATTTGAAGCCAGCCAAGGCAGAAAAGTCTGTCAGACTCTTATCTCTAATTATCCAGCAGAAAGCCAGAAGTGGAGGTATAACTCAAGAGGTAGGGTAAAAGCTTGGAGAGGAAAAGCTGCTGGGCTCTGGTGGCTGGTTCATCTTGTATTCTTGTCTATTCAGGAAGCTGAGATGTTTGTTCAAGGCCAATGTGGGCAAGAAAATCCAGGAAACTCTTATCTCCAATAAAATCCCACAAGCCAGAAGTGGACTCTTTGACACCTACCTTTTTAGAGAACCTATCAACATTATTTTTCTGTACAACATACCATTGTATAAGATAGTAAAAAGAACACGGGATAGAAGAGCGTAATTTACCCCTTTGGGTCTGAAGAAGCCATCCAGGCACGTCTCACAGTTGATGCCGGCTGTGTTTTGTGTGCAGTTAATGCACACGCCACCTCCAATATACTTCCCATGAATGTTTAAACTCAGGTTTCTTCTAGCAACATTTTCATCATAGTAGCACTCGTCAGCTTTTCCATGACAATTGCATGCTGTGTGAAGAGACAAAGAAATTCGTGACCATGAATTTCATGCTTCAGACAGATTTAAAAGATATTTTCTATGCCAGGCGCTGGTGGCTCACGCCTGTAATACTAGCTATGCAGGAGGCTAAGATCTGAGGATCACAGTTCAAAGCCAGCCCAGGCAGGAAAGTCTGTGAGACTCTTATCTCAGAAAACTGGAAGTGGTGCTGTGGCTCAAGTAGTAGAGCTCTAGCCTTGAGCTGAAGAGCTCAGGGACAGAGCCCAGGCTGAGAGTCCAAACCCTATGACCAATTTGTTTTTTAAATGTATTTTCTCCTATACACAAATGGATTCAGAAAGCACTTGGATTTATTGGATATATATGATATATACATAAATACTTTTAATAAAATCTGAAGTAATGAAACATGAATTAAACTGAATCCTATGAAATTACCAATATCTTACTGATTCTTGCCTTACAAATCCACATAATTCAACCTGTAATTTCTATAAGAAGATGAATAAGAGATGAATAAAAATGATTGAACAATAGCATTAAATGGTACACAATCAGGTAATCAGTAATGAATAATTATCATGTGTTAATCTCTGGCTAAATCTAATCATAAAATGATACCTAAAGGGTACATTTCCATTCTATTAGTACAAATAACAATGAAGCAGAACTTTGTTTTAATGCTTTAAATTTTTTTTTGCTATTGCTACTAATTTTAATTTAAAAAAATATATATATCTTTTGTATATTGGCAAACTGAGTCATTGAGAGCTGTAGTAACACAAATTAACCCAATAAATATTTGAAATCACATGCTGAGGTTCAATTCCTAAGTCTGCACTTCTTACCACTGACAGCCCTTCACATTCTACCCAGTAAACAAGAGAGAGAGGGGGAGAAAGAGAGAGTGTGTGAGAGAAAGGGAGAGAGGTAACATATATGGTAGATGTCAAGTAATCAGGACAAATGAGAACACCAGGCAGTCTTGGGTTTGAGAGTGTTCCACTATTTAGAAATCATGTGATGTGAGAAACTTCATTTCACTATATACCATGGGGTAGTCAATAATAATTACCAAACTGGAATATTTAAAAGCATCAAGTGAGATAGTTCATGTGAGATCATTAACATAATTGCTTATAGAAAAGTTCTCAATTGACTTGTCTGCTCTTCAGCCTTCTTGTCTTTTTCATGTTACTTTATAGTAATTGGGGAAAGTGAAACATCACTTTCACTTGAAGAACTGGGTAAGGTGTCTAAGGATCACATGGTAATAAACATAAATTTCTAGGCATTATAAGCAATCTTATTTGTTTAGATATTGCACAAGAATAATTAAGTAATCAAGAATGATTTCTGCTGGCAGTATGGAGGAAAATACAGTGCAATGAAATTTTATTTTCACAGTACTTAGAATTTGCTTTCCAAAGATGAGGTAGTGCAGGCAAAGCACTGATGATGCTCAAGGTCCTTCTCACTCTCTGAAGCTAGGACCCTTCATCTGTCTTATCAACTGCACGCAGCCCAGCTCTAGGTGGACAGCCCCAGGGGACAGGGCTAGCACTCTAGCATCTGGTATCAAAGGACCATTTCCATTCTGTCATCAGAAGCAGCTGTTTCACAGAATGTCTAAGACATGTGATATCTGTTTTGTAATAAGACTTAGGAATGGAATGATTATTCATTGCTCTTTAGAGATATATCTTGCCTTAAATAAGCTAGATTAGTGAAAATCCAAATTAGACTCAAAGGAATTAGAAGGCAATTAAACATTTTATACCGGGATTTATCATACCAAAATGATTTTCCTAAATATTAGGGCAATTGGAATACAACTCAACTTGGAAAGTTTTATACAAACTTTAAGTAATGGATCCAAAGGCATGAGATTCATGTAATATTTTATGATTAATATGCCCATATTCAATTCAGGGGCTTTAAAAAGGTTTCTTTAGAAATATAATTACTTCTCTTCCCCATTGAAAAGATATTGTTCATAATCCCAATATTCTTGAAAGGCATAAATCCTGTATTCAGCAGTCGTATGTCTTTGCTGCTTAAAACCATTTTGGTCTCTGTTTAAACACAGGTACTCAAGCACAGAGTGGTAAAGGATTTACAGATCCACTTAACATTCCACAACTGTGTATGATGAACCATGATAAGATGTTAGATAACAGAATTCCTACCCTCCCAACTTTCTCCATGATTACTGATATTCTACAAACTGAAGCTTAATTCCAATTAAATCTGAAAGCAAGACTCTCTGGGTGGTAATCTCTCTTAGGAATAAATGTCTACTCCCTGAGGGAGAAGCTGAGGAATGTCATAAGGGTGCCCTGGAGCAGAGTTGGGGATTTAGCTCAGTGACAGAGTGATCGATTCACATATAAGAATATAAGAAAGCCTGGTTTTGATTTCCACAACCACAGGGAGAGGAGAAGGGGGACTTAGAAAATTGAATGACTAAGATAGCAGCTTTGGCCTTAGGTAAAATATTCAAAATGATCTTAGTATGGTGGGCCACATGTATAATCTTATCTACTGGGGAAGTATAGATAGAAAAAAAGCCAGTTTGAAGCTGATCATACAAATATATAATATCCTGTCTGAATAAATAAAAATATAAACAGTTGAGAAGTATGGTTCAGGTGGAATGCATGCCTAAGAAGCAAGAGTTCCTGAGTTCAAACACTTAGTGCCATCAAAGAATGGAAAGATGAGCTTCCTCATCCTCACTACGAAGAGCATGCTGTCCACTTCTCAACAGCATACCTTCACATTCAGTCTTTGTCAGGAAAGTACCAGCTCTCCAGGGTTTTTGGTGGAATCCTGGACAGCACTGGTCACAGCTGTCGCCACACGTGTTATGCTCACATTCACAGCGAGATTTCTAGGGGGAAGCACACATTGACTATTATTTAGAACCACAGGTCGTGTAAAGAAAGCAGCAGACATCTAGACTAACGTGTAAGACTGTCAACCTTGACAGGAATTTGTGCCAACCTGAGAATGGGCACAAATAAATCCATATCAGCACGACGTGGTCCCAGTTGATTCTGGAATCACTGAATTTTATTCTAGAAGAGAGCAGGGAGGACCAAAGGAGGTATGAATTCTCCCTCTCTGATATCTGGGATCTATAGGTTTTTCTGCATGTGTCGTGCATTTCAAGACTTTGCTTAAAGAACTACTAAGGTTTGTGGGTGTGTTGAAAAATAGAGGAGTTGATTTTTCCCCAGATACTCAACTACGGTTAGAGGAAAATCACCAATCTCAGGTTTTCCAAAACTAAATCTGCCTCTGAGCTCTCTGACTGATGTATGGATTCATCCCATACAACTGCCCCTCCGTGTCTACCTTAGATCTCTCAGAGCCTGGAGAGCACTACCCACCATTGACCTTTAGAGAGAGCACTTGGACCATTGACATGCAGCACTCTCCACTAGGAGATAACATTCTACAATCTGGCACTTAAAACACTAGTGTGGAGAATAATGGAATTTGTACCAGGTACAGCAGAAGCAAAAGAAGAGAGAGGAAAACATAGCCCTCCTGACATTCACTGATTTTTACTATTCCATATATTTATTCCATATCCAGCACAGTTGATGATTTTTAATTTCACCAGTTTGTTTATGACAAGAATAAAACAGGTTCTCATTCATCTTCCTCTCTAGGTTACGTTCACCTAATATATTCATTGTCATTAATGAAAAATGTTCCACAAAAGCACTCCAGCTTGACAGCCACAATGCTCTTGAAGTGTTTCTTGTACCCAAGAAGAGAAAATGTCCTCATCTCATTTCAGTCTCCTATGTCCTAGCCATTCCTATCTTTCCCTCTATGCCCAGTTTATAACTAAGCATTTAAAACTGAGCCACAGATTTTAAATATTAATGTAATGCTTTGCTTTTGAATGTGCTTGCATTAACTTTTTGTATGGAAAATTTTTAAAGAAATGATTGTGACAGCTAAAATCATGCCACCGACTGTCATAGCTGGAGACATTTCAAAATAGATACCACTTTAGAAACTTTTTTCTTTTTGTGGGGGGGGAGGGAAAGAAATGAATCTGTTTTTAGTTACTTCAAAGTCTATCATCTTAACTGCTAGCTCTATTTCACCTTGGCATAGCTTTCTGTTACACTGTCTAAGTGGGGACCTGACACCCATTCACAGCATTCTCTGTCGGTGAAGACTCTCAGGAAACATTTTCCAGTTCAGCATTTCATTTTTCCTAAGCGGCCTATAAATATACATACATTTGTTGCTGGATCAAGCGGACAAGCTCGGGCATGACCGTAGCAGATGCACATGCCTCCGACGGAAATATCCTTGACTGAGTAGTAATACTGCAAAAAGCAATCCAGAGAGGGGTACTGTTAGCGGGCTGCAACGTGCAAGGAACAAAAGGGAACTTTTTGTTCAAGAAATGAGCTTTTGCTTTTATTCTTCATTCGAGTTGTACTTGTTTGCTTCCTGAGGACTTGCAAAATGGATGAGGCTTCCAGCTAGTTTTGGAAGCACAGAACCCCCAAAACAAGGCCTCTAAGTTCAATGATGGGGCCCGTTAGAAACTTATTTTCCTTGGTCTCTTCAAAATCCAGGCTGGGGGATTCACTGTCAACAGTGGCTTTTATTTATTTATTTTTTATTTTTTTATTGTGAAAATACTGTACAGAGGCAAGATAATGAGTACATTTCTTATCAAGCATTGTAGCCTCCTCCTTTGTTTCCCATCCCTTCCCATCCTCCCCTCCCCCACCCAATCCTTCCCCCACGAAAGTTGTAAAGTTCGTTTTGTATTTAACAACTTGTACATCTCATTGTTGTAGGGTGGAGCCATTGCAACAGTAGCTTTTAATGTGAACTATGGATAATGATTCTTCACCTAAAGCTTTCTTTTCTGTTTGTTTTTGTTTTTGCAGGTCCTGGGGCTTGAACTCAGGCCTTGGGGCAATGTCCCTGAGGCACTTTGTGTTCAAGGCTAGCACTGTACCCCTTGAGCCACACTGCCACTTCCAGCTTTTTCTGAGCAGTTTATTGGAGATAAGAATGTCACAGACTTTCCTGCATGGGCTGGATTCAAATAGCAATCCTCAAATCTTAGCTTCCTGAGTAGCTAAGATTACAGGCGTGAGCCACAAGCACCTAACAGCTAAGGGTTTTGTTGTTGTTGTTGTTGTTGTTGTTGTTTTTTAATGTAGTTTCCTCAAAGAAAAACACTTTAATTGTGACCATTAAAGATATGATATTCACAAAATATCCTACGTTACTTGACAGATTTGAAAAGAAATAATAAATTTATAGGAAATTGTGGTGTGCCCAGATTTAGAAGGGGGAAAAAAGTAAGTATAAGTTTGATGTGCAGAACATTTGAGCTTTTTTTATTATAGTAGAATGTCAGACAAAACTTTTGTATCTGAAGTTAATAAGGTTATATTGCTTATTTTAACCTACTTTTTGGTAAAGCAATTCATAATTTTATAGCTAAATGAATATTGAAATAAGAATAACTGTATTTATAACATTTTATAATTGCCAGAGACCTTTACATTATCATATATAGTCCAAACAACTCTCTCACAATAGAGAGTTCCAATTTTCCAATTATGTATGTGAAAAAATACTATATTGAACAAGAGTAATTATGTGGACACAAATCTTCAGTTCCTGGCTTTTTCTTTTTACTTCAGATTTTCCTACCACTTTTGTTTCTCTCTCTCTCTCTCTCTCTCTCTCTCTCTCTCTCTCTCTCTCTCTCTCTCTCTCTCTCTGTCTTTCTCTCTCTTTTTCTGTATCTCTCTGTGTGTCTGTCTCTCTCTCTCTGTCTCTCTCACACACACACATACAGTCTTTTAACTTTTTTATTTTATCACCTTATTTGCGTACCTCGAATTTAAACTAATGGAAGTTTCTAGGAATTTGGATAATGTAAGTATCTCATTTACATTTAACTACATTGCTCAATAATACAAATACAAGTGGAGATATTTCCTTTAAAAACCTGGTATAGCATTATTTGTAAATGCATTTAAAACTGAGCAACAGATTTTAAATATAAATATATAATGCTTTGCTTGTGAATCACCGAGGGCTCAAATTCCATATTCTACTTTGATATATTTAAATTTAGATGTAGTGTTTATGAACTGGAGCACTTTAAAAATATATTTATATATTGGCTTGTATGCACTATTTTAAAGTCTTATTCAGTTCTAAATAATAGATATGTACCCCCACCTCTACTCTGCCTCTTGCAAGAGATAATAAAAGGAGTACTAATTTATTTTCATTTAGTTATCCTACTATACTGCTAAGAAAGAACAAATTTCACTTCAATATTATTCGATATTCCTTGGTGTATATGTTTAAGCCATGTCAAAATTAAAATTAGACTCAATTTTTCTCAAATATGTGAAGAATCTAAACATTGCTATTGGATAACTATTACTTTTGTGTAAGGTAATTGACAATCTGGTGAAATAGAATGATAGGTAAAATTGTATCAGCTTTGGAAAATACAGGACACTAAAACATCTAACATGTATTGTTTGGTGATGATTAAAACCACGTCTTTTTGTGCTGTTGAAGTGGTTAAGTGATGAAGGCAGCAAGCATGTGAGTAGTGTTCAACCCCAGTGGGATTCAGTTCACCGGCTCCACAATAATGCAAGTGGTGCCAATGGTCTGATTATTAACATCATTCTAAAATTAAGTATTTTGTCTCACAATATAAGTTACTTCCTCTTTCTTACCAACATATATAATAATAATAGAAAATTGTTAATGTGGATTTGCTTTATGGATTTATGACTGAATTTTGTCTTGGTTCAGTAGGTGTCAATAACCTGTGAATAGCGTACAGAGTAAACAGGCCGATGTACAGTCATCAGTCTGGATAGACCATCTATTCATATGTGAAGGACTAATAAATTTAGTTCTAGAAAGCAGCATTTCTTTTAACTCTAAGGGTCAGAGATGTGTTCAACTTTTAGATTTTTTTTCTGTTATTTCAATTACAGAAAATAAAGTAATATATGGAATCGGCTTTCACCTATAGCAATGCTTTTTTTTAAACTATAGTTCCATAAAGAATTTTAAAACCAGAATATTTGATAAGACAAAATGATCCAGAGACCCACAACATTAACAACACTGGGAAATTTTCTAGAACTGCACAATCACAGGCCTGTCTTACTATAGGAGCTACAGGATTCTAGTTGGTTCTTTAAACTTTAAAGTTTAAGAAATATTATTTTTTTCTCTCTTTCTCCCTCTGTGTGTGTGTGTGTGTGTGTGTGTGTGTGTGTGTATGTGTGTGTGTGTGTGTACGTATTCCTGTCTGTGTCTGTATCTTGTCTGTGTGTTGGATCATGATTTAATATTCATGTCTTAGAGTGAGCTGTGGTCAAAAATGTCCCCATGTCCCTGTATTTTTAGTAGCAAGTGTTCAAAGCCCATTATAATGATAGTGCAGATCACCTGAAGTGACAAAATCCAATTATTTAGTCTTTACAAAAAGATTATGAGCAAGATTATTATGATCCTCATTTTACAAAATAGGAAATTAAATTTCAAGCATATAAAAAGGCTTGATAAATGTCCTCTACCTAATCAGTGGCAGAGCTTGGATTTGGACAAAGGATGGTCTATTGAATTTTAAAATCTTAGATAACTACTCCTAGCATCGCTGAGAAATTTCTTTCTGAATTCCTTGACAGAAAATGGAAAGGAAGAGTGTGATCTCATTCACAGGTTGCCAGGAATCGCTTTCACTTACTCTTCTTGTGACAATGGGGTCGATTTCTCTGGGGTCTTTGTGAGCAAACATCATCAGATCGGCATTCAAGGTGCGGATCCTCTGAAATCTCAGGCGAATGTAGCGAGCAGAGGTGAATTCCAGAAGTTCTGGGGAAGGGTCATCAGCACTTGGTCGCCCATTGATCAAAGAAATGTGAATCTATACAACATGGAAAATAATTGGACAATTATTTATCAAAACTAAACATCTTGTTTTGCTAGTTTCTTTTTCCTGAGGAAAATGAAGAGTTCTTGTTTCACAAGGAGCAGATGCAAGTTCATGTTTATTCATCAGATAATTGAAATAACTGGGGTGCTTCATGGACTTTCTTATTAGAACAAGTACATAAGTTCATCTGCTTAGGTTGTCTCCAATTATATACATATTCCTCTGTTTCAAGTAAAAAATATCATGTGCGTGTATGTGCATGCGTGCATGCGTGCGTGCGTGCGTGCGTGCGTGTGTGTGTGTGTGTGTGTGTGTGTGTGTGTGTGTGTGTGTGTGTGTGTGTGTGTGTAATGGGACTTGAAATCAGGGCCTGACCTCTGTCCCTGAGCTTTTTCCCTCAATTCTGGTACTCTATCACTTGAACCATAGCTCCATTCCTAGCTTTTTGATAGTTAATTGGAGATAATAGTCTCATGGACTTCTCATGAACTTCCCTGCTCTGGATGGCTTCCAACTGCAATCCTCACATCTTAGCTTCCTTAGTAGCTAGGAATACAGGTAGTCACTAACACATGATTATGAAAATTATTATATGCTGCATTATGTAAAAATCTGGTTAATGCATTGTACTCACAAACTGTCATGTTCAATCAAAACTCATTTATATAACTACTTAAGGATAATAATAATCATCATCATCATAATATAAAGAATCTGGAGAAGTGGAGCTATGGCTCAAGTGTTAGAATGTTAGCCTTGAGCAAAAAGCTCAGGGACAGCACCCAGGCCCTGAGTTCAAGCCTCAGAACCAGAACAAAAACATACAAACAAAAAGAATCTAGTATATAGCTGGACTCAAGAAAACTTGGTAAAAAGTGTTTCGAATTATCTGACTAGATTAGGAGCCCATAACTTTAAAATTCCTGAAGTTGAAACCATCTCATTACATATAAAAATGCATGTCTATAAAGTATAGAAAACAGAATTTATAAATGAGGAGAAAGGACAAAGCTCTGTTCACAGTAAGACATTTTAATAAATTGGTTTTTTATTTTCACTCATTTTTTTTAGTAATTGATAGAGCCACACAATAACATTTTAGCAAGGATATAATATATTCTAAGAAAAATATATTATATGAAAAAGACATTGAAACTGAAAAGGAACGATAATGTTTTAGGAAAGTAATTTAGCACAATTGACTCCAGAAGAAATACAGTATAATCAGACCAATTTTCGTGTCAAAATAAAGATATTGTCAAAAAACTTTCTCCAAAGGCACATGAAGTTGTCATACCCCAGGGTTGTCCTAGAACCAAAATTCTAGTGAAGGATGAACATTAGATAATAGGAAGTGAACTTTTATCACAAATAAGGGAATGGTCCTGTGTTCCTAAAGTGCTCTTATAAATCAACAAAGACCAACAAGGTAGCATGAAAACTAGATGAAAGGAAACATAGGGCATTATTGAAAGAAACAAATATAAATGTTTATTAAATTATTGATGAGAAATCAAACTTCACCCAAATAAGATAAATGTTCAAAACAAGCACACAGGTAAGCATTTTTCTAAATTTTCAAGATGGCCAAAACTCTCCAGGAATCCAATGACCGGACTAAAGGAGTATAGGAGGAGTTCTTACATTCAAGGGAATGAAAATAAAAGAAATGAAATAAAACTCAGTAAGTCAATTGAACAATAAATACTACATTGGAAATGTACATAATTACTGAAGTAGCACTTAAATTTCTAAGATTGATGCTAGAAGACTACAGATAGTAATCATATTGGGCTCTATAGAGACAGGCTGTTCAGTGTTCTGAATATTCCCCTTCTCTCATCTCACATGTATATGTCGAGTCTTTAATCTCCATGTGATAGTATTTGGAGGCTAGGTCTTTGGGAAATACTTAGGTCCTAAGATTAGTAATTGCCTTGTGAATGGAATTAAAGCTTTAACAAGGGAAGCCTGAGCATTAGTTTTCTTCTCGCCATGTGAAAATAGAGTAAGAAGTCCTGAAGAGAGACCTCACCATGACCCAGGCCATACTGGCACTATGATCTTGAACTTCTGGAACTATGAAAAATATGTTTTGTTTCCACCCACCCAATCTATGAAACTTTCTTATAACACTTTGAGTAGACAAAATCAACATTATTTTCTTAGCTTTTTTTTTTTTTTTGGATCCTAGTAAAACCCTGCAGTTTAATATCCATCATTGTAAGACTGGTTAACTAAAATACATGCCTCTATATTTAATTACATATAGCCATAAAAAAGAATAAAAAATCCCTACTGTACTTGATAGGAAGAAGCACTTTCATTTTTGTATTATGGAAATGGATACTACCTATATGATTAATTTAATGAGATAAAAATGTTAAAGAAACTGAAGTTGACTGGTATGTTTTCAATTAAAAATATACACAACAAGCATGCATACGTACACACTGGGTTAAAGTGACAGGAAAAATAAACTGGGAGTTCTGTGCAAGAAGGGGAAATACTCAAGTACGGGATTCAAGGTCATCCCTGGAATTTGCGTACTCTTTTCCAAGACAATATGTCATGCATGTTAATTATACTTTTGACAGGGGAGTCGATAATATGTATTTCCATCCTAGCATCCTTTGCATTTAGATAATCCCAAAGATCATTTTAGAAACTTGCTGCCAATAAACGACTTGAATCACAAGAGAAATATAGCACACTCTGTGAAGAGAAACTAATTTTGATGTCACAAAAAATAGACTCAAAATACCCCATGATAAAATATGAGCTGTTTAAGCTAATTGAATCTATCTTGGATACTTACTGGAGAATAAATTCACTGAGTAAACAAGTTGGAGGTTGATAGAATGCAGGGTTTTCTACTATATTAAGTCTCCTAAAATGCTAAATAACCTCTAATGCAGAAACACTAAGGAGAAAGGAGATCTTGCATGTTCCACAAATCCAACACCTAATAGGAGAACCAAAAATATGTTTGAAATTAACTTGTCTCTGTTGCTTAAGGACACCCCAATTAAATGTTCCAAGAATGTCAACATATATATGATACTTAGAAATTAATTTTGGCATCCAAAGAAAGATGTTACCAGTGCCCTTGAATTGATGCTTAAATTTCTTTCCAATTCTTCCCTGAGTACTCCACAAAACAATTTGAAAGGAAACAAAATTACAACATGGCTAGAATGAGTATTACTAAGGCTTCTTTGATGTTCAAGCTCTACTGATCCACACTGGTGCTGTACAAGCAATCAGCCTATTCCTCACTTAAACATAAAAAGACATTGAAAAGCGGGGGATGCACATTCTTATACAAGTTAGAAAACCATATGACTGTTCCATGAAACATTTCGCAAAGGAACACTTCTCCTCACAGCTTTGGTATTTTCATCAAGCGTCTCTGCCAAGAGATCTTGGGAATATACTTAGTCCCAAGCTGTTTCTGGGATATAAAGCCAGCCAGCTGTTTGGCCATGATATGTGCAACTTCCTTAAACTGCTCTCCCCACCCTCTTCTTTCCTTTTTTTCACACTCTCCCTCCAAATAAATCATAATATTGGATAGGATGTTATATCTGGCACTATGTTGTGTAATTTCAAGTGTACAGAAAGGGATGGTTTAACATACTTCCTGATTTCCTATGGGGTGACAACTGGAGTGTGTCTGTCTTCAAGGAAGATGAAAGGATCTGTCCCCAGGATCGCCACTGCCTTGCTGTGAGCCCCTGGGAAATCTGTGACAATCTAGTGTCATCTGAAATGCTTCCCATTATAGATCTGTTGGTGAGTGTACATTCACGCTGTCACAGGAATGCCTTCCAACTGAAAATGTGTGACTGTGATTACCAAGTGGCTTTTCAGATTTGAACCTTACTGTTGTCAGCAAAGACTTTTTACAGACAAACACATGGAAAATGTATCAGAATATTTTTATTACCCAACAACTGTATCCATATTAAGCTCTGCTTACCCAGATCATTCTGTTGTCACTAGGTAAATCATCCTACACATTGTATTTCCCTTGCACATGGAAATGACTGGATAGTATGTTTACTTTAAACTTCAAGAGATTTTTCCGAGTGAAAAATTCTCCTTCCCACGGATGCAAAGGTGATGAGGGAATGGATGGATGGGGAAATGCTAAAAGAAAATCATCATCAAATCAGAAACTTTGAAATCAGTGATGGATTGGAGTGGCAGATGTGGAGGAGGTTGAAATGTGGCATACTCTCTTAGAACATTTTTAAAATGTTTATCAATGAAAATGTTCACCATTAATCACTAAATTAATTTTTTCATTGATAATTGTTTATTTTTTAAAGAATCTTTTGGATTGTGGCAATGAAATGGGAACAAGTTGAAAGTAAGCTGACCCCAGAAGATCAAACAAGTCCACATTGTAGAATGAGAGAAACTATTCACATGTGTGGTCAAAGAACTTATATATGAATGCATAGCTGACATATCTGGGAACATGTTAAATCAAATGATTCTTACTATGCTGTTTTTCAGTAAAGGAGAGTAAGATTGTGAAGATAATTTTCAAAAATGGGGCCTAATCACTTGTATTCTAGACTGCATGAAGCTTAGGAAAAGGGAATGATGCTATAGGTTTTCATTGTGTTTCATGTACAAGGTAAAGGCTCTGGTCCTGACTTTGGATGTACAGAGGTAATACATAGGACTAATTCCACCCCTGGGTTCCCACACTTCCTCCACTTAATCCGTCTTGGGGAAGTCACCAATAGCCTTTGAGTTACTAGCTAAGATGATCAATGCTTAGTCCTCACAATTGTTGACCTTTTAGCAGCAATTCAAACAACTGATTACCACCAATGAGCTCTAGGACCCATTGTTATTGCTTGGTTCTTACCTTTGTGGTTTCTTCTCAATTTCCTTCCCTACTGGAGGGAAATGCTTTGGCTAGAAGTATTTCAGATTTTAGCAGTGTTTATATTACAAAGAATTTTCCATATACATAAGATAATTTTAGGATGGGACCCAAGCTTAAATATAAAACCCTTTGCATTTTGTTTAGGCTTTGTATACTTAGCCCACATATAATTTTAAGACTTTTTAATTTATTTATTTTTTATTGTGAGAATACCATAAAGAGGAGTTACAATTACATGGGCAAGATAATGAGTACATTTCTTATCAAGCATTGTTGTCTCCTCTTTGTTTCCCTTTCCTATCCCTTCCCATACTCCTCCCACTTCCCCCGACCCAATCCTCTCTCCTACCCCCCCCCCCACCAAAGTTGTAAAGTTCATTTTTCAACATAAGGTCTTGTACATCTCATTGTTGCAATGGGTCCACCTGTATCCCTAGTTAAATGATTTGTTTTTGCCCTTTCCCTTGACAAATTATACCAACATCAAATACAGTGAAAGCAGGGGGTATACTGTGGGGGAGGGACATACAAAGCAACATAGAAATCATCTTATAAATATGTTTGAAACAATTGCATGTTTTGACTGTGATCTACCATGTGAGATCATGTGTGGAATATTCCACAAGTATTGTCATGTGATGCCATGTAAGCTCACATTTTAGATCATTTCAGATTTTAGATGTTGAGATTAGGGATGCTCAACTTATAATGTAGTTGCTCCCTAAGGCACAATGTAGAATCTTTCTAATACTGTTCTCAGTGCTTGGCCCTTCATCTCTTGTACCCACACACACTTAATCATCCCATCAACACCCATCATATTCATTGTGGCTCCCACACTTAAGTCTCTAGGTTTGACTTCTTTTCTGAAGATCAGAAACCACCTATTTGTTATTTGTTAGCTTACACAGTTCTCCAATAAGCATCTAACACTACATTTCTCCTTTTTTTTCTTAGTCTTTTCAATTTCACTAAATCTTTCTATTCTTTTAGTTACGCCCACTAACAGTTTAGAATGTTTGGCTCTTTTTAGTTTTATTTTATGTCAAATTTATTGGCAAATCTTGTTGACTAGACTCTCAGAATTTATCTGGCATCCTGTCACTGACTCAGCACCTCCACTCTTGCCATCTTGGAACACACTTTCATCACCATCGACCGAGCCACTGCTCTTGCTGGTTTCCTAAATATTTAGTAAATGTAACTGTGACCCAAAAGCATACATCAGTCATATCTTTTCTTTCTAATGAGAGTAAATATTTATATGTGCTATTTTCCCAAAATTAAAGTTAATGAGCTTTTGTATCAGTTTCTACTCAAATACTTTGAATTAAGTTGATGTAAGGGAAATTAGGGGCTGGGCATTGTTGTTTATGCCTCCAATACCAACTACTCTGGAGACAGACATCAGAGGTTCCATAGTTTAAAGCCAGTAAGGGCCAAACTTTAGGTAAACCCCCATCTCAAGTAATGAGCCAAGCATGGTTGGTTTATGATTCTGATCCCTGGTTCATGGGAGGCAGTACATAGGTAGTAGAAAGGAGAATAATAGTCTAAGGCCAGTCCCAGGCAAAAACAAGAGAAGTTATCTGCAAAATAACTGAAGCAAAAGTATTCTATGGGCCTGGCTCAAGCGGTAGGGCAACTGTCTAGCAAGTGTGGAGTTTTGAGCTCAAACTACAGTGCTATAAAAACAAAAAAGAATCAAAGAGACAGAGAGCTCAAGAAAGAATATGAAAATTAACAGCTCTTACTCTCCTCAAACATTTACAGTGGTATTTTGTTTTAGACAACTACTTGGTTCCATTTCCCAGAAACTTAAATTGTTTTTCTCCTGTTCTTTGAAATTATCATTCTTTCATTTGTCATTCCTAGATGAAAGCTTTGCCTTCCATGAAATATTTAAACAGATTCTTCACTGTCAAAGCTCCAGTCATTAATAAATTGCAACATAATAAGAAAATCAGTTATCTTCAAAGTGTACTTGTCATTTTAGGATTTTCTTTCTTTTCTTTCTTCATTCCTAGTGGAACAATTTAAAATACTCTGTTCCACTGGTTTGTGTTGCTTCTTTTCTGGCCAGAGAACCTCTCATCCCTTCATTTTCCAAAAGTTAGTTACAACATTTTTTTAAATCCCATACTAACAGCAGATTTCATGTGACAGTGATTTCTAACTCCTATGGAACTGCTGAACACACAGAAGGTCTAAATTTTTAGGAAAGTTCAAAAATAGAAGTAAAGTCTCAGCTGCTTTAGGAGTTCCAATTTTCTCAAAGTCTCACAGTTGGTATGGTCCTGCTTTTCAAAAAGCTTCTGGTGGTCTTCCTTTCTACAATTCAAAGCAATCCAGCCACCATTTATTTTTAAATTTCTTGCTCAAGATGAGCTGAAATTAGCTTCATGTGAAACACGTCCAGATGGGTGACCTATAATACATCATGATTAAATGGAAGCTCTTCAGATGATTTTTCACTGGGCATGATGTATAAAAAGAACACTGACCACAACGTGCTTGAAATTTTTCACAGGAGGAATTCATTACCAAATGCAAATATCACCCCTGGTTCTTCTTCTTTTTTTGCTAGGGACTAGTACTGGCACTTAAACTCAGTGCCTCAGGCTCTCACTTGGATTTTTTCCCAAGTCTGGCACTCTAACATTTGAGCCACAACTCCACTTTTAGCTTTTGTTAGTTAATTTCTGATAAGAATCTCTTGGTTTGTCTGAGCTGACTTCAAACCTCAATCCTCAGGTCTCAGCCTGCTGAATAGCTATAATTATAAGCATTAGCCACGGGTTCCTGGCATTTTTGGTTAAATTTCATTGAAAAGATTAGAGTTCGTTTTACATATTTAGATGCATTTAAAAATAATAAAATTGCACACTAATTACATTATTGATGTAATTGTAACCTCTCTGTACATGACCTTGACAATAAAATTAAAATTAAAAAAATAATAAAATTGTATTTCAAGTTTTATTTACAACTGTGTTCTTCTTTCTTCCAATTATATAATAATTGCATGGATAAAAGTAGGAGTTAAAAAAAAGTAGGAGTTGTCATAATTGTCTCTTTTGGGAACTTCTTGCTAAATCTTCCTGTTGTCATACTATGCCTATACAAGGGTTCAGCCACTAGCTGAACTTCACACCCAGGAGAGGTTTTAGAAAGAGTAGGTCCAAAGAAGCTTAATGTGGGATAATTCCAGAAGGAAGCGCTCTTACCCTCCTTAAATATTTACATTGCTCTAAGTTTTGCTTTGGATAGGCCTTAAATAGAGGGTTTAAGAGAATAGCACCATTACCTATGTGGATTCCAACCCCATAGCTATTGCAGAACCTCCTTACCACATACAGGCCCTTGTGTACAGAAATAACAGTGATAATTAATGTGTACTTACTAAATATCAAAGACTCATACAGGTGATCTTTACATACTAACTCACAAAATATTAACTCAGTGTTTCTAACAATCTCATGAAATGGGAGTTATATATTTGTTTTAAAGCAGATGTTGAAATTTTAATCATCATAGTCAAGTATAGCTATGATTGGCTGATTATAGTTAGACATCATTAGACACCTCAGTTCATTACTATACTACATTGTAGAGAAGGGATTCGATAAAAATTGGTACAATGGTGTGTAGACACTATTTGAAGACTTTTGTGTGTGCTCTGGGGCTTGATCTTGCGGTCTGGGTACTGTCCCTGAAGTTTTTGTCCTCAAGGATAGCACTCTTCCCCTTGAGCTACAGTTTTACTTCTGGCTTTTTAGTGGATACTTGGAAATAAGAGTCTCACAAACTTTCCTGACCAGACTGGCTTTGAACTGCAGTCCTCAGATCTTAGTTTCCTGAGTAGCTACAATTATAGGCATGAGTGGCTGGCACCTAGTTCTTTGAAGACTTTTATTAACACCAAATTCACCACAGAAGAGCTAGTCTTTTCCATGTCTCCTCCCCAAGTTCTATCATCTGACATGCTGATATGATTCCATTCTAGTTCTGTGACAGACCCACTATTTTATCTTCATTTCCACTTCCTTGCCTTCTCTTGCTCCTCTGACATGATCATTATTGGTTGTTTTCTCTAGCAATTGGCTTTTCTTCATGAATTTCTATAGGATTTGTCTCATTAGTTCCACCATTCCAGACATCCTGGGGTAGATTTGTTACCATTTCCCCAGTCACTACTCAGTACCTGTCTCTAGTGTGAGGCAGATTAGAGAACGAAGCCCGAAGTCAGGGATGCTCCTAGACTGGATAATACCTTTTTACAATGATCCATAGCAGAGCAGGCTCTCCTGGTAAAAGTGCCGAACAGATCAAAACGAAAACCGAGTCCATCTCAGGGAGGAGGGCCAAAGTATTATTATTCAAAAATAAGCCAGGCCCAAAGAAACATAGGTCCCATGGTTTCCATTATTTACAATAACTAGTATATGTCTGAGACAAGCAGAAAAGGTTAGATAACATGATGTTAGGCAAAATGAACCCCAAGATAAGGACACAAGTGTTTTTTTTTCTTGCTACTGTTTCTAACATAGTTATAAGGTACCACATGATTTTTTTTTTGTTGCTTTGTATGTCCCTCCCCCACGGTATAACCCCTGTTTTCACTGTATTTGATGTTGGTATAATTTGGGGAGGGGAAGGGAAAAAACAAATTTTTAAAATAGGGATACAGGTTAACCCATTACAACAATGAGATATACAAGACCCTATGTCGAAAAACAAACTTTACAATTTAGGCGGGGGAGGTGGAGAGTGTAGTGGTGGAGATGGGAGGGAAGGGATGGTAGCTGGAAACAAAGGAGGAGACAACAATGCTTGACAAGAAATATATTCATTACCTTGCTCATATAACTGTAACCCCTCTTAGAGTATTTTCACGATAAAAACTTATTTAAAAAATTAACTAACAACTCTGAAAACCTTATCAATGGTATAATAAGTAAAAGTGATTGCTATAGGTTTTGTACTTTAGCATTTTATTAGGTGGAAATCAATTGTGATAAAATCTACAAGACAAAGAAAGCTAGACACTGCAATTACATGAAGAAGAAACAAATTTGCTAACACACAAATAGGTATCTATGAGTCTAATATTGTTAGTGGGGAGACCCATTAAAGAAAGTTCTTAATAGCAAAATGAAGCAAGAGAGCTTCGATGACCTATATTAGTAGAACAGAACCATTAGTACACTTGGAAGGCATATTATAACGCACAAAGGAAAACTTAAGTAATATTTTCCTGTTTTGTTTTCAGTTCCCAAGTGGGAACACTTGTTTAAAATTAAAATCTTGGAACAGCAGGTCGAAATACTGTGCCAGATCCTGTTTCCTTTGACTGGAGCAGGACCTAGACACATACTGGAAAGAGAAATTCAGTCTCTTCCATTCTCCTTCCCTGACTCAAAGTTTCCTCAGAGAAAAATTATGTGGTATATGTTTCTTATAAGTATGTAAATGGAAAGGCAAAGCTGTACAAATATATTAATTTCACTTTTGCCCATTTATATTGTTACATCATTTTAAGAGAGCTATTGGGAATCTCAACGTTGCAGAAGGTTCTATCTCAAACAGCAAGAAGTAATAAACTTGAAATTGTATAGCTGCACTCATATTTGGAGAAGTTTTGAACATAGACACAAGAGCACATCCACAAGCTTTGTGTACTCCTGATGTCTCTAACTTGATGTGTGCAAACTAAAGTGCCAGCGACAGCTTAGAACCTCTCTACTATCTACTTGCATGACTGCGCCTTACTCTCTTTAAGGAAGGGGCAGTGCTGTTCTCCAAATGCTTCATTGTTTTGCTTCCTTCCCTCTGCTCTTATTTCTGTTTTTTGATAGCTACTTCCGTATCTTTATCAAGTCTCCATCTATTTCCCATTTCTTTACTCTCACCATCCCTGAGATTGCCTATCAGGAAAAAAAATCAAGTTTCTATGCTTTCAAGTATATGACTCTGTTCTAGGAAATCTGTATGGATTTAGCCTAACTTTGATACTGAAATCACAGGTAGGTCTTGTCCAATATCATAAACTTTTCATTGCATAAAAGAGTTTAAAACTAAACAAAACTAAATATTTGTCATTGTCAAAAATATCTTTGCATTTCCATATCTAGTGACTTTTTCATTTCAATGGTTTTGTGAACCTGAGTATGTATGTTAGACTGTATGGGTGGTCACATGTGTTACTGACATTGACAGTCCTGTGTGCATGGTATTTTGTCTAATTGTGATTGTATGCATGTATGTTCAAAGACTTAACCATAGTGTGTGAACAAACACAATGGCAACTTACTGCTTGTGTACAAAGTATGGAAGCTCTGCTTTGCTTTGTGTGTATATATTAGCCAGTTTACTTAATCATTCTGTGCCTCAGTTTCCTCTGAAGAGGCACATAACAATATTTGCCAGACTTTGACGTTAGGTGGATTAACTGAAATTCATGTGAAATGATCAGCACAATGACTATTATAAAAAAAACACACGATGTGTTAGTTGTTATGAGGAAATGATGGCCTATATCTCTGCTAGTTTTCCAATGTGAACCTGAACAACCTCAATCATAAGTATCAGTAACAAATTCTTACATTAGAAATGTGATTCTCAAGTATTAAGTTTGAACATTGGTGGTCAAACATGTATCAAGGAGCAGAATATATTCTTTACATTGAATTCTTATTTATATCTAATTTTCACACACTCACAGTTAGGAGAAGGGTTAGAGGATTTCTTAGCTCATACTCCTCCTGGTCTGTGCTGAGACCACCACCGTGGGGATGGCCTATAACCTCATCCTCTGATATGAAAAAAAAACTTTTGGAGTTGATATCAGAGGAGGTGACTAACTACCAAGACAAGGGCTACAGGAAGATGAGTCTGTAGAATGATGCATACCTGGGTAGAATTCTGTAAGAGGACAGCGATACGAAGGACAAAAAGTATGTGATGTAAGAAGGAACTCCCTATCAATCTGACTTCATTCTTAAAAATTTTTTGAAGCCATCAGATTTTCAGCTCATCACTATGATGTGTGTGGATGGCTAGAAATCATTTTAAATGAATAAGGTTTGAAGAAGGCACTTCATTAAGGAATTTGATCTTCATTCCATGTATTTCATAGAACAGCATCAATAATTGTAATGCACATCAACACTATCCTAAGCTAAGGCTCCTGTTACTCTTCGGTATAAAGTTGGATCCAAAGGTTTGTAAGATGTTCGCTATGTGGACTTGGACGTCTGTAGAGCTGCAGGTGGCTATTCTTTTCAGGAGTGTACAAAAGGACCTCTCCTCCCACACAGCTGAAAGATGAAGTTTTCTGCAGATTTACCAAGTACACAGTGTTCTTGCTCTTTTGCTGGATTCCAGCTAATAACTAACCACAGGAAGCTCAGGGCATGCCCTCAAGCTGAGAAATAGCTCTTGTTGGTTAGCTAGCCTAGATGGGAACATACTAGAATCCAAGCCCATGTAGAATAGCTGATGTTTAGGAATACTGAAGCTTAAGAAAAATGAACAGCTGATTAGAAGTCATTGATCATTATTGTAAATTATTTGTCTAAAGTGGACTTCATTGCATGGCAGTTTTTTTTTTCCTCTTTCCTCTCGATAAACACAGTGTGAATGAAAGGTAAAGAGAATAAAACGTTTAATCAATCATCCTGGGGCCAGGACTGGATTGCTTTCTAATATACATTTGCTGCCAAGTTCACAGAATCAGGTTTGTTTCAATTATTTGTAATATGCTTTCCCAGAAGAATTCATAATAGGTTGCTTAGGCAGTGTCCCTTTTTCTATTAATGACCAAAATACAAATGTCTTGCCTTACCAAAATGAAGACTAGCTCCAGTGAGAAATGTAAACAAAAATATTACATTGTTTTATTTGTTCCACTGTCTTGCTTCCAAAATAAGAATTTTTATTATTTTTATTGAAATAGGTTGTAACAATAATATCTATGAAAAAATAAAAATAAGCATTTGTCATAACTATCTAATATTGCTCTTGAAGTTCTAAAAATTCTGACTTGCTGCCTAAAGAGAATTTTTTAAAAAGGTACTAAAAAAGAGTGATACAGGGGAGGAGGGCTTGATTGAAATACATGTATACACAAGTGGAAATATCACTATGAAATCCCCCCTTGTAGTATAGCTAATGTGTGCTAATAAAAAATACATAAAGAAATGATACACTATAAGCCTTGTGAATATTTCCTTCCCCGAATGCAATGCTTCTAACCTCTCTGTTTCTAGAAACTTCCCTTTTCTCTACTATCCCTGGCTTCCCTATTGTTTTCCTCCAGGACACTCAGGTTCCTCCACTAAGAGCACCATTGCTATCTTCAAAATTTCTCACTCTGCTGAGAAGACCCAATCTCATTACTAGCCATCCTTATCCCATAGCAGTCATTTGAGAAACAGAAGGAAGAATCTCTGCAATACTGTATACACACAGCCCAACGCCACTTACTGTTTCTATGAAACAATGTTGTTGTTGCCTCCTGCCAATCTCACTTATAGCACAGGGCCAGAGACACAATGGTCCTACTCATTGCCTGTCTCTGTTCACAGTGAGCCAAAGCAAGAACACCATAAGAGAGATGTTCGGAAAACTCTCAGGCCTGGGAGTCCTGTGGGAATTGATTGGCGTTTGTATGTAGATTTTCTAAAAGGTAGAACAATATTCATTTTTCTCTTTGACTCCATTCCTGATATTTCATTTCCTTTTCTCTGTTCCCCCCATTGTCATTTCTGTGTCTAATCATTTGTTCACTCTCAAAATTAAGCCCTTCAATTGGAATATGTCATGATCCCCCCATGCTTTAATTATATATTAGTCCAAATAGTCCTTCCTCTAGATGTTGGATTTATATGTCTACTTTGGTAGAATTCCTCATTATATCTATAAAGCATATAAAGCATAAAATATTACCTTTTCAGTTCCAAGAGCACACACCATCTGTTTTGAGATAGATACCTTCCTCCACATTTAACATCCCTATTCTTTGTACTAGTGTATTTGAAACAACATGTTGGCCCTAATAACAGAAAAGGAAAGCTTGTTTTTTTTTAACTTTTATCACCTCACAGGTTGTAGGAATTTTACTGTTGATTACATTTTTGATACCATTCATGATGTATTAGCACACATTAATTGTCTAAAGTTATCTGATTGTGATAGTTACATTGTAATAGTTATATATGCAATATATTATATAATAAGAAGGATGAGAGAAAGTTAAGAAATAGTATATATAATACTCTCTATTACTCCCCCCTCCTTAGCCTTTTCTATAAAAGCTTTCTTGTAGGACACAAAAACCATCATCAGTTCATGCAATTTGCAGAGAAGTGTGCATACACATAAAACCTTATTGCTTCCTCATGTTAAAAGCATATCAAAGTGGCCAGGTGCTGGTGGCTCATGCCTGTGATCATAGCTACTCAAGGGGCTAAGATCTGAGGATTGAAGTTCCAAGCCAGAAAGAGTTCTGCTACTCTTTTCTCCAATAAAACAGCAAGAGCTATGAGTAGAAGCTTAAATGGTAAACTGCCAGCCTTGAGGGGAAAAGTCAAGAAAGAGTACAAGGCTGAGTTCAAGCCCCTGTACTTGCACCAGAGAATCCCCAACACACACACAAAAAGGCACACTCTCAACAAATTAACTATCCCACAGTATGTAAGTCCAAATGAATGCTGCTCCAAATAATTATATTGGGGTACACTCGGTGAAAATATTGCCTTGTCTCCAATCATTGTAACACTACTATGTTCTTCTACAGTCCTGAGATAGACATTTAAAGGTCAGAATAGAAATAGTAAACTCGAAGTGAAAATGAAGGAAATGCCAGATAGCAAAAAACGATCTACTTGTATACTTCACTACCCAGAATTCCAGGATAAATTTCAGTTCAGGTTTCTTAAGAATCATCATTGGAAAGTACTGGGAAATACTAAAATTTCAAGGAAATAACTAGAAGCCAAACATAGTTTACTCAAAAACAAAATATTTTCTCTTATTGGAATCTTCCTTTATCTTTGGTTTTTCCCTTCTTGGACTTAGTTACTAGAAATTAACTAAGTTTTGAAAATATTAATATTTTAATATTTGTCTTGACTTTTTGGAGAGACAAGGTTCACATAATGTTAGAGTATATTGTTGCAATCATTCTATGTTAATATCATTTGTTGTTAATCTCTTATCATGCTGAATTTACAAATTAAACTTTATCATAGATATGCACATGGAGAAAAACAGTATGATTTCCTTGGTTTAAGCATGCACTGGGTGGCTAGGATGTTTCCTCTGAAGGTAGAGAAGACTAACTACAGCATTATAAAAGCAAATCCTTGCAGTCTATTTTAAACAAAAATCATTCATTACCTACAAGATTTTTCATTTAAAAAATGTAGCATATTTAATCCTGTACTTCAACTTACATTATTAATTATGTTTAAATTATATACATTATGGCATAAATTATGTTTAAATAGCAACTCTGTCCACTTCTGTGTTCAGTCATTAATAACATGAGAAGGAGGTGTGGTCCTGTGGAAGAGTGTTCCCTGGTAAATGAGAGGCTCTGCGTTCACATCTCAGCACCACCAAAGACAGAATGCCAATGTGTCAAACATTAATAACTTTAAAAGAGAATAGGTTAACCACACAGCTAACCCATTACTGTTTTACTATAAACTCTCATATATACAGAGTCACAAACCTTATTTTATACATCATTAGATTATGTTGACAATGTATATTTATATATATATGCATATATATTTGTGTGTGTGTATATATATATATATATATATATATATATATATATATATATATATATATATATGTTTGTTGGTTGTGGGGCTTGAATTAGGGCCTGGACACTGCACCTGACCTCTTTTGCTCAAGGCTAGTGCTCTACCACTTTGAGCTATTGCACCACTTTCAGTTTTCAGTGGTTAATTGGAGATAATACCCTTATGGGGACTTTTCAGCCCAGACTGGCTTGCAACCATTATCCTCAGTCCTCAGCCTTTTGAGTAGCTAGGATTATAGGCTTGAGCCACCAGCGCCTGACTGGTTAGCAATTTTTGGAGTGATTTTTCTTGCACTTTGAGAACAGATGAGCAATTATGTTTAGGTGGGTCATCCGACATGCCCTTTCAGCTTGTGAATAGGTTGTGTTTGTTGATTTCAATGAACATCTGTTTGACAAATTGAAATGCTCATTATGATTTATCATTTCCATGACATCTAACATCCAGACAGTAATAAACATTGATGACTAACTATACTTTTTTGTTTCACCCAGATGTTTGCCATCACATAAGACACCACCTTAGTTTTTCATTAAAAAAAAAAATGCTTCTTGAGTCTGGCTCATCATTACAGAGAAAACACTAACTTGATTAACATAATAAATGCTTTCTTTTACTCAATATATGCAAATCTATTGCAAGATGTCTAAACTATCACCAATAAAACTATACTTAAAAACAAATATAAGATGGGCCTAGTGGCCCAAGCATTCAGGAGAGTAGTTAGGTAAGCAGATCAAAAGTTCAAAGTCAGCCAGAGCTATGTGTGGACACCCTGTTGCAAAACAAAAATAAAATTTTCAACATTTAGCAAATGAACCCAAAGGCCAAATCAAATCCTAATTTTGTATACCCACTGTTAAAATGGGTATGTCAGATAGTGTAGTTGGTACTATAAATTGTCTAAAACATGTCTATATTCCAAGTTTGTTCAACAAATATTATTGAAAGAATTTACCATTATACTATAATCATAAATATACAATATTTACAAGCTGGTTTAACCATAGATTAAGTATAGAATTTAATTATAAATACAGAATTTAGATACAGGAGTCACATTTCTTTAAGGACTCAGAAACCTCTTCTTTTGATTTAATAGTACTTTGTCTTGAGAATAAAATGTCCATTGTCTATGACACAAATCAAACCAGATTCAAGCACATATTTCTAAAAAATTACATTCATTTTCTGCAGTGAAGAGAATATCTAACACCTGCAAAGTTTTTATGAGAAATATCTCGGCTCTCCAGCTGAGTATTTCTGCTATTTGATTCTACAACTTCTGCCTCATATCTTTGACCTCTACAGTGAACTCCCTTGGGACTCAGTTCTAGAACATATTATTATGAACTTTCTGGTAGTATCATGCTTCTAAACTGCAAAACTGTCTCACAAAGCCACACCCTTTTATTTGATCTCCAGAAAATTAGGCATGTTTAACTCAACCTCCCCACATGACTTAGTGAATCTTCCATGAATAATAAATCCATAATACCAATCTTGTGCTTCCCTGTTAAATCCTACTGGTCTTCCCTAGTTCACTTAATGGTAACTCAATCATCCCATCTCTCTAGCCAGCTCTGTAGACTGATCCTTTAGTCATCTATTTTCTCACAGGAAACCCATCAGCACATCTTCTTGGCAGGATCCAACTGGCCAGGACATCCTATTGGCTCTACTTTTAAGGTAAATCATCTGCTCAGATACTTCTCACACCTTCTTCACTGCTGCTCTCACACTCTAACCGCTATCATTTACCTCTGAGTCACTGCCAAAGTATCTCAACTACTCTCCTGGTTAAAATACCTTCCCTGCTATGCTTTTCCAGAGCAACCAGAGCTACAGGGAAGAGCAAGACTGGGAAATGACTGTTTATGTAATCAAGCTTTCTTTTTGAAAACTATCTAACAAGTAGGGATTTTGGCTGCTGAACCTTCTAAGTGTTAGATAGTTAAATAAATAGTTTCATGAATTAGAGCTATGTGAGTGAGCTGTGGCTTGCTGAAGCAGTAGGAATTCAATTGGTCGTGGACAAGTTTTCCAGAACCAATGCCCAGAAAACATAGGAACTATTTAATCACTACAAAAAGCACAAGTTATCAACACTAGCAAAGGACCCTTAGAGAAAATCAGACAACAAATGTCACACATAATTCGATCCTGGAATTCTGTCTAGCCATAAAGACTTCTAGAGACTTCAAAAGCCATTAAGTAAATAATACATAAATTACTTTTCGTAATGAACTTTTATCAATACTATCACTTGATTTAAGTGACAACAGGATCATAGCAATTAAGCATATATATTATGTTAATGACAATGTCACTTATATATGACATATCAAATGTTAATTTGGTATGGATGAAAACATAGATATTTGAAAGTAAACATCTCTGATTTGGTAAAATTTCCAAATCCAGAATGATAAAAATATTATTCGATAAACTGCTTATTTTAAAGTGCATGGTTTGACAAATTTTGATATAAGTGTATACCTGTGAAAACAACAATACAACTGAGATCATGAACATTTCCATCTGTAATTTCAAAGTTGCTTCTGGACTCTTGTTATCCTCCACTCACCCAATTGGCTCTCTCCTCTATTTTGTCTACGTAGTGATTTTTTTTCACTCGAGAATAATTTAATAGCATAAACTTTACTCTCACCCACAGTCTGAGTAAGATTTCTAAGAGTGAGCACACTTTTACATGCTGATGCTCCCCTGTGTGAAATCTATTTGCAAAAGGAAGCATGCAGTTTCATGCTAGTATAATCTCAGAGAGGAGGCTTTGACATACAAGGGAGAAAGTCTAATTTATTAAAATTCTTTTTCAGAAGCTGCATTACAAATATTATTTGTATAAGTGCGGGGAAAAAAGAAATCAAGTTCTTTCAATAGTCTGTTAATAATCTATAAAAGAACAGTTCTTCTGCTAGAGGATACAGGATACTTAGTAACTTCCAACTAAAAATTAATCAGCTTAGAGAACTTGTAAGTTTACTTATAAATTTTAAGGAAGGATTTAAACAATATTTTGTGATCTCTTCTCTTATAATTTTTAAAAGTTAGCTACAATTTGCAGTAGGCATCATAACAGTGAGCAATAATCACAAATTTTATTTTTTCATGCTGATTTAAGCACTGAAGCACTAAATAAGCTACCTTTCCTTTATCTTTCCTGAAGTGATTGCCTCAGGAAAGATGTGAAATTTTTTACGCAATTTATCAATCTTTAATAGTTCAATGCCTCAGAAAATTGACTCTGGTTATGTTAATTATAATTTCAAAACATGCTGTTGACAATTTGATTCAGTCATATCCTTTCCCAGAGGTTTTTAAGTCTACCAATTTAATTAATTTCTTAAAACTCACTTATGATATTAGAAGGAAGCTATGGAACTTTATTAATAAGATACATTTATTTTTCTAAAGCAAAGAATTCCTACATTTTGTTACCACCACCTTCTAGAGCCTCCAGCATGACACCAAGTATCAGTTCTAGTGTGTAAAATTTAATTCTGTTTAAAGTACTAAACATCTGCCTCACTGAGAACATAGATTAATATTACTAGATACACTAATTAAGAAATTGTTAATCCTCAACAAGGACTCATGATAATTAAAAATACTCAGATAAAAATACATCAGCAAGCCACAGCATCACAAGAGTTTCTAGTAAAACTCAAAAGTATATTTGCAAAAGATTCTCAGGTCCTCAAAGCAATAAAATAATATATAAAAGAAATATATTTAGAAAGCCTAGTTGGCATACATTTCCACACAGAACAAGTACAATGACGAGGGTGACTCATTTGTTTTTGTTAAGTTCTCTGTAAATAATTATTTCTGAAGATCCATCCCCAGCCCACCATCAGTGAGAGCGGATGGTCTGGGAGGTCTTTTGTGTTGCTCAGCAGGCTACTTGTGCGTTCCCACCCACTATTACAGCACCACAGGGTTGAGTGTAATTTAGCCTCAGATATGATTAATCATTTCAACACTCAACAATTCTCCTTGAAACGTCTAGCTAAAGGGCCATTCATTGTGGGTTAAAAACATTTTTGTATTCACAAGCTATTTATTTTCATTAAAGGCAATAAGGAAAGTATTGCAAGAAGACAGAAGATTGCACTGAAGATTGCACTGAATTTTCCTCTATTTGGCCTTTATTTCAAGTCACAGCAAATGCAATAGTAAAAGACTGTCCCTGCTTGAGGTCACTAATTTCCTTGAAGATTTCGCAACCCAAATGTGAAAAGATACATTGGAAAGTCATACCCAGATCACTTGATAGAGGATAAATTAGCTTTCAGACAAAATAGCACCAGTGAAGTCATTGAAAGGAGAAGGTCTGACTTCTAAGGCTATATAAATCCATCTAAAGTCCAGATGATTGATAGTTTGCTAATCATTATCCTTAAGCAAACAAAAAACAATTGCACTTTGCCTGATTCATGAATCAAAACTTTCTGAAAACGTATTTAAACAACAATCAGGCATTTTCGTTCAGTCAGATCCTCATACATACATCCCTGAAAGGTAACAAATGATGTGAATTTTTGTGACGATGATCTCTCATAGAGCATAGATCTCCCATAGAGCAAAGCTTACTTGATTTGTCTCATTTCCTTCCTGCTTCTCACCCCCTCCTTTTTCCCCCAAAGATAAACTGCAAAATCTTTACAAATGTTCTGCATTATAAAATTTCAGTAACTGTTTCCAGAAATCTCAAAATAGTTAAGTGGGATTTTGATACTTAAATAATCTGTTTGGGTTATTTTCAGCTGCACCAAAACATGTATCTGAGGGGAGTAAAAAAACAATATGATGCGTATTTAACTTTTAGAGTTTAGTCATCTTGCTTTAATTTTTAGAGCTAATGGCTGGCTATGTGTACTCTTGGCATGTATACCAGTCTAGTAAAGTTTCCTTAAAGCCGGGGTCAGAGTAATTATGGAATAGAGTTATAACTTAAAATCCCAATGTTAAATGCCAGGAAATGGGCTTATGGATGACTGGTCTATTTAAATGAACTAAATAACTTGTTTCTGTTTTTATATTAATTGAGTGCATGGATTTTCAATTACATCAAATGTTTGAATAAGGCACATTTTTTCAGATTTCTTTAAAATCTACATAGAAATGAACATACTGTATGCGATTTGCTATCACAAGTTGAAGAGCAAAGGGAGAACTATCTTACACAAACTTATACAGAGGAAAAGTTAGCTTTCAGAAATGTACATCTAAAGTCCTAGGGAACTTATAGATTAGAAAGTTGCACAGAATGGTACGAATACAAATTAAATGTCTTACATTTTTAAGTTACATTTTCTTTTTATGTTATATATACCACCTAGACATTTTCCTTGGAAATATTACAGCTATTAAAATGACATATTTTACTATATTATAGAAAGTTGATGGTCTTCATCTCTTTTATTCAGGTAGCTTCTTTAATAGATTTTTACTATGGCTTTTCTTGGTGATACTTGGGTTTGAACTCGGGCCATGCCCTTTCTAAGCAGGTGCTCTTGGCACTGAGCCATGTCTTTAGATGGTCATTTTTTGAGATAGGGTCTCCCTCCATGCTCACACATGAACCTCGGTGTGATGCACTCATATTAGATTTCCCATTGTAGCTAGTATAAAAGGTAAGTGCTCTTGTATGTAGTTCTTCTTTAAGAAGGGATCTCATGAGCTTTGCCACCTCGGCTGGCCTGGAATCACATCCTGCCAGGCTCAGCCTCTCACACAACCAGTACTGCAAGCAAGAAACACAAGCATCGTGTTGCAGTGACATTTCTATATCCATGTACAATACACTTGCATTATATTCATACCTTATCAGCTTCTATCCCTTTTTCTCTCCTTTCTCCTCCCACAGGCCCATCAGTTAGTTCCCTTTTTATGTTCATTGCCTTTTCATTTTAGATCTGGTTCTCTGAGATCTATTGCTATCTATTGATTCACTTCCTCATATATTATTGCATATTGAAAACTGTTTGTTGGTGCTTTTCTGAAAATAGTTTTGTAATCAGTGAATATAAAATGAAACAGCAAATTCTTTAACAAAAATATTTTTTAAAAAATCATACAAGTGAATCAAAACCATGTTGTACTAACTGCCTTAGTTTTATACAAACCAAGCAACACAATGGGATTGTGTACTATTCAGAGGTAAGCGCAGAACTTCAAGAATATCCTTTAACTCTTACTATTATGAAGGTTTGTCTTTGAAGGAAAATAACTTGAGGAAGGAAATCAGCACAAGTCAAAATGGAGGAATAAGTCATATAAATATAAAAATGGCCCATTTTAAGAAGGATTTCAACACATTTTAAACAACATTGGATTCAAGGAGTATAGGATACTTACATTCCTACTTATTACTCTAACCTGGACTCAGAGCCCTCTTTTATTCTGGATACTGAAGCTTTGCCCAAAACCTGAAGTTACTTTGCTAGCACGTTCTGTATCCTATTCAGCAGCAACTCAGAGGAAGAAATCATTGGCATCATGATTGTGTTTTTAGACAGCTTAATTCTTTCTTTCTCCTCTACTCAGAGAAAGAGGGTTTTAAAAAAAAATTTTATTGTGAAAATACCATACAGAGGGGTTACAATTACAAGGGCAAGGTAATGAGTACATTTCTTATCAAGCATTGTTGCCTCCTCCTTTGTTTCCCCTTTCCATCCCTTAAAGATAAGACTAGATCACAGCTATCCTTGGGAAACCCTTGTACAAATACGAGACTGCTAAGTTACATGCATAGGAGGTCAAGAAAAGATGAAGAAACTATATGTAAATGGGAACAATAACTGTTATCACACCATTTGTACCCTGAGTCAATAGTTTGTAAAACCATGTTGGAAAATATGTATTAATACTTGCCCATCTTGGGAAATAAAAGTAACAGAACCTCAAAGAGTTGTCCAAGGTTATAAAATTATTGACTTACTAAGATTCCAAAGCAAGCCTGATCTCAATGGCTGCTTAAGTCCATGACACCACCTGTTACCGTTCTGAACTCTTCCTGCTGTACAGTTCTCAGCCATTCTTCCTTGAGAAAAGACCATAGGAGAGGAAATAGACTGGCAGAACTTCAGACTGAAAACATGGTTTGTGTTTCATAAGGAATTTTAAGGACCGTTTCACTCACTTAAGCATGTCTTTTTGAGATGGATAAACAGCAGCTGGGGAAATATATTTCTTAAAGAAGTCATTTTTATGCATCAGATAAACAAGAAAATATCCAATTCCAGATGCTAATGTGAAATTATCCAGATGCTACCAAATGATCATCTAAAATACCAGGAGCAAAAGAAAACCAAACTGAAAAAAATATTTCAAAAGAGAAATCAAAAGTGGAGATAATAAGTTGACCATCCCTCTGCTTTTTAAAGCACATGCATGTAGAAAGATCTTTTTTAAATAATGAAAAAGAGTATAGCATTAAATATTTCTAGGCTGGAAAAACTAATGCACATTTTCAACAAAACCTTCTATGACCTTTGTAAAATTTTGCTTAAGTGTTGTTTTTTTTTTTTTGATTAAATAGAAATCCAAGATATCCCAGAGATGACAACAGACAAAAATACAAAATTTGTGCCAATTGATATTGTCATGCAGATGTCACATTTGAATCCAGAATAATAGCTTCCCATTTAACTATTGGTTCTCCTGGGAATTTTTTTTTGTGTAGCTTTAGTGTATGAATGAACAAATCAGGCAAACACTACAAAATTCCGAATGTTTAGCTTCCTGCCACAAATTCAATAGGCATGTGAAGGCTATCTGGTTCATTAATCACAATAGCTAGTCTAATAACTTGCTTTCCACTTTCAATTCCTAGATATAGTGTATCTGATTTGGCTGTTAAATGGACTACTTTTTACATGAGCTTATATAATGTAAATCTGAAATAGAGAAACCGAAGTTCAAGAATAAGTTGTATTTTTTCCCACATGGAATTTAATAACTTTCAAGTCATTTTTAGTACTAACTTCCAACCATCTAAACCACTGTGGGGAAAAACAAAAACAAAACACAATATTGGGGAGCTGGGCTCTATGGCTCACTCCTTTAGTTGTAGCTACTCAGGAGGCTGAGATCTAAGGATTATGGTTCAAACCAGGGCAGAAAAGTCCCTGTGAGCCTCTAATTTCCCAATTAACTACCAGAAAACCAAAGTAGTAGGGTGTTATCCTTGAGCAAAATAGAGCTCAGGGACAGCACCCAGGCCTTGAGTTTAAGCCCCACGATCAACAACGACAACACAAAATGGGGGAAGATTTTGAATATATACCCTGACTTGCCAGGACCGCAATCTTTTGCCTATATATGTATACTATCTAGCTTGGATGACTGACAGGCACATATTACTATGCACAGAAAGTTATTTGTTCAGTGGTAGCTTTGAGAATATTTTGTCCATGTTGGCTTTAGATGAGTTTTCCACCTCTGGAGTAGCTAAGATTATAGACATGAGCCACTACATCTGGCTGAGATACTTTTTCCAAAGCAACTAAAACAAATACCATTCTTGTTATCTGATTCAAAACAAAGCAAACAAACATTCAAAAACTATTTGTATTCCTATCAACAAACATCTTTTTGTAGTTTCCCTCTTTAGGGATTTGTATGACTTATAATTCCATCAATGGGAATAACAAGAACTTCATTAGGGTTTTGAATCTGTAGCTGTTCTTCAAACTTAAGAGTCCTGTAAGAGAATGTCTTGTTTACTTTTGTTTCTGCAGCTGTGAATGTCTGATAGAGTTGTAGGAGCTGTATTCTTTTCAAAATAACCCACATCTTTTTTCCAGAGGAGAATATTAAAATAGTGTTTGGCTCAGTACATATTCAGCAATGTATGAATACCCCTGACCTAATTATTTTGTAGCTTTTCAGCTCCAGTTTGCATGTACCTTAGGCTGTGTCAGTCCACTCATTTGCAAATATATAAATAACATATATTGTATATACATATGTATTGTATATATCCCATTTGTTTTTATTTGATCTGATTCCAATTTTGAAGTAAAAAAGAACCTCGAGGTGGTGTTTCTTTTATGATGTTGCAACAAAATTTTGTATTATTGGAAGCACCTGCATCCATTCCTCCTACATTGGGCCTTTGTTACCTTGGGCAGATAAAAATATCATTTGGCTGAAAAGTTACCTGTGCTGTATTCAGGGGGAAAAAAGTCACCAACGGTGCTGTTTTTCCAATGAGAGGGATAAAATGTCCTGCAACAACTTTCCTTTTGATCTTAATGTGCGGCCTTTTGCAGGACAGGACTGAGGATGGCTGATATTCCTGGCTCCCTCTACGGGGAACTTTCAGCCGAGGCTCTGTTGGGGAAGAGACATGCCAAGAACTCCATGATGCCTCAGACACCATGTTTTCCATCATTTGTTTCTCTTCTGATGGTTTGTCTTCCTTGAAACCTGATTTGCAGTCTTCTACCATAATTAGATGCTTTTTCTATGGTTACAGGAAGGATTTTGTTTGTTGGCTTACTATTTTTCTTATACAGGGGCAAGCTTTACATGGAGATGTGTTTTAGAAAATGCGTTGTTGAGTGATTTCATTGTGGCATGAATGCCATTGGGTGTATTTCTACAAACCTATGTGGTATGGCCTACTTCACATCTTGTTTCTGTGATGAAGGAGGTGTGGTATGTGCACATACATTCAGTAGAACCTAGTTCGAGGACTGTGATAAATCACATGAACTAAATCAAGCACGAGAGAAAACAAAGCAACTAAGGCGATAAAGCAAGCTTTAGATGTTTGAGGTTGTTGTTAGAATAGAATGCTTTGTTACAGTTATTTTTCTTTCAATAAAGAGTACATTCTAAAATCATGTAAGAATAGGAGTATGAACTTGACAATAAAATTAAATAAAAAAAAGAATAGTATTATCTGGGTGCCAGTGGCTCACATCTGTAATCCTAGCTACTCAGGAGGCTGAGAGATCTGACAATCACAGTTCAAAGCCAGCCTGGGTAGGAAAGTATGTGAGACTCTTCTCCAGTAAACTACTAAACATTAGGAAGTGGTGCTGTGGGCTCAAAGAGGCTTGAGCACAAAGAAGCTTAGAGACTGAAGGGTTAAAGTACTTGAGGCAGTGACCATTTGTTGCTTGTTTCAGAGCAGAGAAACACGTGGTGCTAAAACACCTGGTTGTGTGCCTTTATAAGCCCTGCAAATCCTTAGCTTCTGGGCTCTCCTCCTAGGCTCCGCTGTGTCAGAGTGTAGGACAAGGCCCGAGCTGCAGCCCCTCTAAATAAAACCTTAAAACAGCTGTAAAGTCTGACTCTCGGTGGTCTTCTTGGTGGGGTCCTGTGACTTGGGCACAACAAGACAGCACCCAGGCCCTGAGTTCAAGTTCCAAGACTGGCAAAAAATAAATAAAAAGAAATAATATAGGAAAGACAGAAACCAGAAATAGTCATTGATGACCATTGTCATGTGCTATGACATATGACATAGAAAGTACATATGACAGCAAAGTGGGATATACCAATGCCACTAGAAACACTGGTAATTTGTGGTATCAATGACCAAGTCATGAGCTGGTCAGAGTTTTTTAGCTTCATTATAATTCTGTGGGTCTACTGTAATATATGTGGTCTGCTGTTCACTGAAATATTACAGTGCAGTGCATGTTGGTACTTGTTTATTTTACTTCAAGGATTAATAACATTTATTATTTTGATAATGGTAACATTAAAAAAACAGGTCAGGTAAGTGATTTAAAAACTATTCTAATATTGAAAATCTTCCAAGTTAGTGGCAGTAGACCTGCTATTGTAGTTGGTTTAGTCTAAGGATGCATTATTTTTTTACTGTCTTTTTTCATCTATTTATAGTTATTAAATAGATGGGTTATAGTTACATAAGTCAGATAAAGAATACAATTTCTTTTTGGAAAATGTCACTACTTGCCCTGTTCTTTCTCAACTTTTCCCTCCCATTCTCACCCACAAGTTGTGTAGTTCATTTCCAACATACTGCCCAGTAAGTATCACTGCTGCATTTTTTCACCCTTTGCCCCACCATTTCTGTGCCCCACATACCCTCCCAAAGACAGATTAACAAACAAGACAAAAGGGAATGAAAACAAAAACAGCAACAAAGAAAATAAAATCTCATTTCTATTTTCTGGAGATCATTTCAATAAATATCATTTTATATGGCCACATGCACATAGCTATTGTGTCTATGTGATACTCTCTTAAGAATATCCTCCTTTGGCCCATTCTGTGTGAATGCCTACTTGTATAATTTATCATGGATTTTTTTCTTTTACCATTCACTGTGTCTATGTGTAGATTTATAGACACAATCTTGTTAGCACAAATAAGGGAAACCATGCAATCTAAGTTTCTTTGTGTCTGGCTTACCTCACTTAATATATTTTTTACACAGCTTTCCATTTCCTTATCAATGGTACAATATTTTTCTTTCTAATAGAGGAGTAGCATTCCATTGTGTATATATACCACATTTTCTTCTATTCATCCACTGAGGGACATTTAGGTTGCTTCCATATCCTGGTTATGGTAAATAATTCTGCAATTAACATGGTTGTTCTGGTAGCTTTAGTGTCATCTTGTTTGTGGTCTATTGGATAAATAACCATGAGTGGAATTGCTGGGTCCTAGGGAAGCTCTACGGTTAGTCTTTGAGAAACCTCCATACTGCTTTTCAGAGAGGCTGAACGAGTTTACATTCCCACCAATACTGTGGCAGAGTTCCCTTTTGGCTATATTCATGCCAGCATTTGTTATAATCAGTTTTCTTGATCAGGATCATTGTAACTGGGGAAGAGTTGGAAATGGCTCATATAAGCAGCATAGTCTTGTTAGTAAGCACCATTAGTAGACTGTATATCCTAGCACAAGACAACACACTCTAAATGCTGAAGTACCAGCTATTTTGTTTTAGGCTTTTTTTTTCTCCTCTCTATTTGGGTTTGATCAGTTCCCTGATGCTTTTAGCTCACCATAACCTCCAGAAAAATGTGTATGCTTTTCTAAGCGTGAAATCCTGGCAAAAAAGAAGACATCTATCTTCTGACAGCTGGATTGGCTTATCTGTGACAGTAATTTAGAAGTAAAGGATTATATCAGGTGTTTTGGGGGGGGGGAATTATTAATGTCTTATCTACAATGTAAGGATTGTTAAATCACTGGGAAAAAAGAGGGGTCTAACACTGGTTCTCTAACCACAGAACTCCACTGCTTTAAAAAGAGTGGGCCCCACAATAAGTGAGCACCCTGGGGAAAAAATGGCAAAAGAATGGTTGTATAAACTAGAGACAAAGCCTCCAATATTTTCATTTATTTTGGTGATGAAGGTCTTTATTTTAACAAACACATAAATTAATATATAGGCAAAGAATTCTGCTGCCCTGAAATATGTTTCTCTGACCTTTCTGAAGGCAGAAGTAGACATTTAAAATGGAATTTTCTAATTCTAACACTGTTTTACAGCTCAGTACAGACAGAACTGCTACCCAATTTATTCATTTATTCAGTAGCTGAAGTAATCATGGTGAATCAAAGCAGTTGCTACAAACTAAGCATGCCTGCCTTCACTTTGCCACCTGTCACTCCCTCCCTCCCCCATGTTTGATGTAGCAGCCATGTAATTCATGCCATCTCCAGACTCCGTGCGTGTGTGTGTGTGTGTGTGTGTGTGTGTGTGTGTGTGTGTGTGTGTGTGTGTGTGTGTGTGTGTGTGTTTCTCCATCTCTTTATTACTCTCTTGGTCTCTCTTGGTCTCTCTGTTTCTCTAGTCTTGATATCTCTTGTTCTTTTGGTGTCTGTCCCTGTCTTTCTCTCCCTCTCTTTCTCCCTCCCTCTTTCTCTCCCCCTCTCTCCCTCTCCCTCTCCTTCCCCCCCTCTCTCTCTGTTGCCTTATATCTGTCTCTGTTTGCTTGTCTGTCTCTTGTCTGTCTCTCTGTTGTTCATCTGTCTATCTTTCTCTTTCTCTTCTCTGTCTCTTTCTCTGTCTCTGTCTCTGTCTCTGTCTCTGTCTCTGTCTCTCTCTCTCTCTCTCTCTCTCTCTCTCTCTCTCACACACACACACACACACACACTCACACACACAACTCCACATTCTTTCACAACTCCACATTCTTTCACTAAGCCATTTCAGTATTACAATGTCTTTACCATCTCTCTCCCTTATTTGATGCCCCCAAATATGATATACTTTATCCCCTGTACCTAAGACAGTGCTGTCCACATAGATATCTCACATTTATTAAAGGAAGAAACAGCTAAACATTGAGTTCTGTTCCTTGGCTTATGTATACTTGTGAAATTTATTTGTAATATCAAATCATTTGTAGCTGGAACTGAAACTGTATCCCAGTCATATTTCTGGTAGGCTATCTTTTCAGGAAAGCATTTGCTTTGTAGTGATAAAAGTGTACAGAAAGTTCCTCTACTATATCTAATACAACATAAAAGTTTATCTCGTTACAAGATAAATGGGTGTAACATAACAAATTGTAAGAAGAAAGAGCTAATGTTTTTCTTCCATTGAAGTAAGGTGGAGATAAGAAAGACAGCAAAATTAAATCACTACTCTGACCTTTATTTCTATATAGAGCTTTTATTCCTTGACATAATCTTTAAGAGTTTTCATGAATAATCTTGCAATAAAGTAATTAATCCTGAAGAGAATAGTAGATAAGTGGCACAAGCATATATGAGGTCTAAAAATATGTGAGATACTTCTAAAAAAGGTGGCAGCTGTCACTCTTGGAACAGAGAATATTTATATATGTGATCACATTATACATGCCAGGGAACTAGAATGTTTTATTTCTGTGGAAAAACAGATATACAGATAGTTGTGTTATAATATATCAACCCATGCCATGTAGCTCCAAAACTTATTACTACTAACTCAAGTTCAATTTCTGTATAGTTTTCCATGATTCCTAATGTAGTCCCATATGTATATGTTATTGGGCTTCTCTCCTTTTCCCAATAAAATTAAGAAATCAAGTGCAGTATTAAATATTCACCATTTACTTCATCCAGTAACAAAAACTTTATTATAAATACCTAGCATGAATTAATATACTTACAAATTAGTGTTTCAATGAAATAGTTTGAGATCTCTTTGATGTTTTTGCTAAAATATTTTAATTCAGCTAAAGGGTATATTTAGGGCAGCTTCTGTAAGCATTTTTCTTCAGTTAGAGTGTATATTTGTTGAAACCTTATGAAACTGCATTTTATTTACAGAAAAAGCCAAACATTGGCAATTTCATATGGATCAACCTAATATGAGGGTTGGTTTTAGAATGTATTCATCAGCTGAATAGGAAAATAAATATACATGCATATATATATATATATATATATATATATATATATATATGTGTGTGTGTGTGTGTGTGTGTGTGTGTGTGTATTTACTGAAAAAATCCAGAGAACAAACTCACACAAGGGAAATACAATTTTCCAAAATGTAATCTTGCCAGGGTTGCATTCTCCTTTGCAAAATGAGTATTGTAGGATTTTGTTGCCCATGATTAAAATTTGAATTGTATGTCTTATATACTTTCAGGTAGCAGAATTCAGCAATGTTCTTCATTTATGTATTTCCAATGAAAATATTTGGTTGCAGTCTGCTATGTTGCAAAATAGTACACATCCCCAGGCTAATGGGCTCTGCTGTAGATTTTTCTCCAGTTTTCATTTCGTAGCAGGGGACCAGGTAAAGTAGCTCCTGATGCCTTTTTTGAAGTTAGCTTGTAAAGTGCTATCATCACTATTCTACACTGGGGTTACTTGTCTCAAGGACTTTTGATGATAACTTAATTGTTGAAATAGTTTCCCTAAAGATTCGAGCATATTTAATAGCTTCAAGATCCTTTGTTGTACTTTCAAGTATACTTGGGCAATAAAGATAATAGTAGTTATCTTTCCTGTGTGAGGCTGATTAACTGACACCAACACACCTTTTCATTTCCCAGTAGATTGAGTGAATGGCACTTAATTATACACACAGTGTCACACAAGGGCTTGTGAGCAATGAAAAGTACACATTTAGAAGAGAGCTGATTGGACCAATGGGCTCATTTTATGAAATGGAATGATTATGAGGCTTGCTATCAGAAGATCTGAACCAGATATTAATACTGAACATTTACTACCATGTGACCTTGAATATATTACTTAACCTTCACCTATAAGGTAAGCATAATACAAGATTTTGTCTTCAAGTATTTCCAAAGATTTGATGAAAATCAACTGAAGAGTGGACAGGAACTTGGTATCTAACTAAGAACCATAAACAATAGAATTACTACCAATATTATTGGAAACAAAAATAAGCTCATCGATTAATCTACTTTCTTTGCTTAGAATTTACTTTGTGTACCTTGTGTGTATGTGTGTGTGTGTGAGAGAGAGAGAGGTGGGGGGCCTGGACACTGTCCCTGAACTCTTTTGCTCAAGGTTAGTGCTCTACCACTTTGAGCCACAGTGCCACTTCTGGTTTTTTGAATAGCTAATTGGAGATAAGAGTCTTATCAGGACTTTTATTTTTTTTTGGCCAGAGCTAGCTTCCAACTGTGATCCTCAGATCTCTGCCTCCTGAGTAGGCAAGACTACAGGTGACAACCAAAAGCACGTAGGGATTTACATTTGAACTAAAGGATTTGAATCTAATTTGGTAATATGAAATAAAACTGCCAAGACTTATCAGATCTTGCATGTTCAGCCCTTCTTTCAATGGCACATTGGCTCAGGAATTTAGACTTGATTTTCAATGCTACAAGATGACTAAAGTCTTAGAAGCAAAAACAGGTGAAATGGAGGCCTGTGCATATACACAGAGAAAATAAGAGAAATCTATCACGTAGAGAATTCCAAGCTTTCCATGCCCAGGAGATTTTCCGAAAACAACTGACACACAGAGGAAAATGTTTAGTTTTATACCTTTCTGATAGTTCAAGGATACAATATCTTGACTTCCAATCACAGCTGCAAAATGACTAGCTTTGGAAACCTGAATGAGTGGGTTTTTTTTTACTCCTCTGTACGATATTTTCCTCAGCTTCAAAGTGTGACAAGTATTCTAAAAGTTCCTTTTTATCCTAGCTTTTGGTTGTATGGGTATCTGAAATAATAGCCCCCAAAATATTACAACAAAAATTCTGGAAAGTTTTCCACTTTAAGTTGTTCATATTTGTGATTTCTGGGTAGCTTGACAAAACCTTCAGCATTCGGTTCCACCCTGTTCCAAACCACCTGGGATATGAGTCATTCTTTTGAGCAGCATATCTGTAATAAATATTTTTCCGCAAGTTACTCAGCGAGAATGTGTCTCGTCAAATCACAGTGTTTGTGTTCAAGTAACTTTCATGGTACCTAAAAATGGACCCAAAGTCCAAGAGTAGCTGTGCCTGACAACTCTTTTGTAGAATAATGTTGTAACTGCACAATTTTATTATTCACAATGATTGTTAATCTTTCACTATACGTAATGTATAAATTAAACTTTATTATAGGCATGCAGGTAGAAGAAAAACAGTAGAATAACAGGGTTCAGTGCTCACTACGGTTTTAGATATCTGCTGGATGTTTTAGAATGATTCATTTGATACAGAAAAGAAGAATTACTACACATGAATTAATACTGATAAAACATATAGGACATCACTTGTCATAAAATTAATGTGCAATTATTATTAGCTGTTATTATGAGCTTCCTAGCACTGTGTTAACCCTATTTCATCATTTGCAATCCTTCTCCTGCATGTTTATACTTGACAACTGTTTTATTTTTTGTTTTTTTGTGTGTTTTTTTTCTTTGCTTTGTTTATTTATTCCTTCTGTCTACTTAATTGCCTCTGCCTACTTGACAATCATTCCAACAATTATATGGTTCTGCACTTTATCCAGCCAGAGGCAGCTCAGACATCCCAATTAGGGGAGTCTTTAAGCCAATATCAGATAGCGAGCTAAGAGAATTTGTGTATTATATTTTATGGGTTGCATGGGGCATTGCTTGATCACTAGCCATGTGAAATCTCCAAGCCACATGTTCAACGAATCACTTGCCTGAGCAAACCCCATTGTTAATCCTGGGCAAACCTTTCTGAAAGCCTAATCTAGTGAACTTCCCCATCCCAAGAACAGCATCATTGCTTTGTGCCTTCTATTTACCCTTGATAGGAGCTACCCTTCTCCTCCATGTTAGTAGATTCTGAAATGTCAATTCCACCACATTAAGATCACCTAGTCTCTTAATTTGTGTTTTCTCCCTAAGATTCCATTCTTGTTAGTTTCTCTGATAAACTTAGTATTTCATCAATATTTCTCAAATTTTCTAAACATGATGTTTTGTGTGTGTGTCCAGTGGAACATTCCAAAAGTGGTCACCAGAAAGAAAGGAGGAATAAACGAATTTCACTATATCTTCATTACAAAAGTATACATTCAAACTATCATAATAAAAAGCCTTAAATGCACTGTTGATTTTACGTGGCGCAATACTGTGTCAACAAGCCAATCCAAATGCTCTGTGCGTTCCAGCAGGAGGCGTACCATTTCATTTCTTGGAGGGTGCTGTATATTCCACTTGCAAAGGGCAACTTTACATTGCCACAAATGGCGTATTGTCTGACTCAATGATGGTCAAGACAAGAACTATTCTTAGAGATACAAACTCGGAAGCTCCAAATAGTTATCTATGTAAATCTCTCTGTTCATAAGAGATATATTAGTATTAGCCTTCTACCTTTTCCTACAGGAGCAATTCCAAGGGTAATTTCGAAAGGCTAATTCCTCCGTTCTATTCCCACATCTCCACACAGACTCACACATGAAAATCCTACCATATCCTTTATATGAATATATCAAAGCAGAGTCTCCAAATCATTTTTATACATGTTTGATTTTGTTTCTTTTTTCCCCTGTAATTTGCAAGTCTAAGAATCACCATAATGTCAGATGATGAAAAAAATAAGGAAAATATTGTGTCTCTCTATATAAAATTCTGTCACATAGCAAATCAAAATAATATCAAAGCTCTACATATAGTCTACAAAAAAAAGAAAGAAAAAAGAATCTTCAAGGATTAATGATGGTTTCTCCAGGGATTTTAGTGCAAGAGTACCATGTTTCAAAAGCAAACTCAAAAGAAACCTAAGTTCCATTGAGTTGTCCTCCTGAGAGTGGAATGGGCTGGTAAGGAAAATGCATGTAAATAACTTAACGGTCTCTGTAGGAGGAAATTGGGGCAAAATCACCATGGTAACCATGAATATTTAGTTACTGCTCTAGTGGCAATCCAAATAAATTAAAAGTAATAATCCTAGTCACAGACTGAGAAAAATCACACCTAATAGAAAACAAATAAACAAATAAACAAATATGGATTACCATTTACATCCTGGAGTCCCTTGAGCATTGTCATCTACATAGCCCATCCTCCTTAACATCATTAAGGCAATTCATCTCCCAATCACCCCTTCAACTACCAATAACTTAGTTATAGCTCAAAGATTATATACCCAGCCGGGTGCAGGTGGCTCATACCTGTAATCCTAGCTACTCAGAAGGCTGAGATCTGAGGATTGTGGTTTAAAGCCAGCCCTGGCAGGAAAGTCCGTGAGACTCTTATCTCCAATAAACCATTCAGAAAACAGGAAGTGGTGCAGTGGCTCAAGTGGTAGAGTGCTTGAGCTGAAGAAGCTGACAGTGCCCAGGCCCAGAGTTCAAGCACCATGACCGAAAAAAAAATGTTATTTATCCAGCTTGAACTCACTCAGAAATTTGGTTTACAAAGCTCTGCAGTGTCCTGAGGTAGGAAAAATAGTACTCTCATTCTTAGATTGCAAGTAGTCAGAATTGTCAGAATTTATTTCCTTAAATAACTGGTATACTATTCCTTTCTAGGGTTTGAAAGAAATAGCTGAAGAGTAAGTCAGAAATAAAAACACCAGAATCACCAGGAATACTTGCTTAACATATGCACAGGACTTTCTGAACCCTTACCAAAAATCTCTGGTCTCAGAAATATCTCTTTCAAATGCTCCTAGGCAATTTTCAAGCAAAGCCTCCTTCTCAGTGGTACTTCTGAGAGGATGTCCTTGCTACAAGTTCCCAGTAACATCTGGCACAGCTGATTTTGGCAGAGGCAGCATTTGGGTGATGATGGTAAATGATGATGGAGCTGACTCCCTGTAGCTCTGCTGGAAAGCAAGTCTGTGTAGCTGGGACCCACCAGAGGGCTTTTTTTGGTATCTCTGGCCTCATAGAATAATGGAGACCTCCTCTGGTCTGTTGTTCACATCCTGCAACAACTATTAGTGAGCTTAAGATCATTCTTTCAAAGCAGAGGAAAGCAGGTCCCTGCTGAGCACTCTTGGTACTGATGATACAAAATTGCCCTTCTAAATGAAACTCTTAAGGCTTTTGCTGAAAGCATCCTTTTGTTTGCAGCCTGGATAACATAACATAGGCAATCTCTCCATGGCCCTCCATTATCCCTCCTTTCCCAGGCTCTATACCCCTAGGATTATTTCCCAGATCAAGTGAGCTTCTTTTCTCCTTTTTGGGACAAGTCCAAAATAGTAGACTAAAGAATTTTAGTCTCTCTTTCTCTGTCTCTCACTGTCTCTGTTTGTCTTTGTCTCTCTGTGTCTCTGTCTGTCTCTGTCTCTGTCTCTCTCAGTAGTAATTAAATATCTTTTTTCTTGGGAACTGGGTGTATACCCTAAAATATCCTGAGAGTAAACCATATGATAAGTAAGCATCATTGATTTTGTGAAGGCCATGTGAGATAGAGAACAGAGGATGGTCTGATCCAAACTAGGAAAGGTAATGAGAGTGTTAGAACCACACTGTCAAAGAAACAATTAGAAACATTACAGACATGACGTGTCTATAAATGAAGACATAGACAGAGGCAATATGGAACATGAAACCCACGGAGAGAAGAGCTAGAATATTCCTTATTGAACCAATGAAGACTTTACCTAAAGTATGTTTCAGCTCCCTAGAACATAAAATTTTAGAACATTCTAAAAGTTTAAGCATATATTTCCAGAAATTTCCAGACAGGTGATAGTTTAATTGCATCCTTAAAAATATAAACATTGTTGTTAAATAAGTTGGTATGATTAATACATGTTAATTTAATGGGTAGATCTTAAACTACTCCATTTTTTATTTCTGACTTTAAACTTACATTTAAAGAATGTTATGAGCTCTATGTGTAGTCTTTTGAAGAACCCCCATTCTGCTTTCCAGAGTGGTTGAACCAAGTTTACACTCCCAACAACAGTGCAGTAGGGTTCCCTTTTGGCCACATCCCCATCCAGCATCTCTAGTTATTAGATTTTTTTGATTATAGTCATTCTAACTGGTGTTAGGTTGAATCTCAATGTTGTTTTGATTTGCATTTCTTTTATGGCCAGAGAAGTTGAACATTTCTTCATGTGTCTATTGGCCATTCTTATTTCCTCTTCAGAAAAGTCTCTATTTAAGTCTTTAGCCCATTTATTAATGGGGTGGTTGTTTCTTTGAGGATTTGTTTTTGAAGGATTTAATATTTTGAGTTCTAGCAATCCCACTTTTGGGCATTTATCCAAATGATCACAAACAAGGCCATACTAATGCTACCAGCACAACTCTGTTTATTGCAGCGTTATTCACCATAGCTAAGATACAGAACCAACCCAGATGCCCTCAGTAGATGAATGGATCAAGAAAATGTGATATATATATATATACATATATATACATATAAAATGGAATTCTATGCTTCCATCAGAAAGAATGACAATGCCCCATTTGTTAGAAAATGGAAAGACTTGAAAAAATTATACTAAGTAAAGTAAACCAGACCCAAAAACCATAGGTCCCATGCTTTCCCTCATTTGCAATAATTAGTATATGTCTAGGATAATCTTACAGATGAGCAGAAAAAGTCAAAAGCTATGTACATATAACCATATAAGATGATACTAAGTGAAATGAACCCCAAGATATGGACACAAGAGGTCTTTCTTTGTTGCTTTTAATGTACTATGTGATTTTTTTTGTTGTTTCTTTTGTATGTTCTTCCCCCTGGGTATATCCTCTGTTGTCACTGCATTTGATTTTAGTACCCTGTGTCTTGTATATACCTTTTTCTAATCTGGGAAGGGGAAGGTAAAAATGCTGAAAAAAAATGCTGTAACAAGGACACAAGATGATTCATTGCAACAATGACACAAGACACTGTTAGAAATGAACTTTACAACTTGGTGGGGGGAAGAAGTGGGGGTGGGGAGGGAAGGGATAGTAGGAGAAAAACAAATGACAGGGTAACAATGCTTGACAAGAAATGTACTCCTTACCTTACTCATGTAACTGTAACCCTTCTTTTTTTAAAAAAAAATAAGTTTTTTATTGTGAAAATATTGTACAGAGGGGTTACAGTTACACGAGCAAGGTAACGAGTACATTTCTTATCAAGCATTGTTGCCTCCTCCTTTGTTTTCCCCTGCCATCCCTTCCCTCCCACCTCCTCAACTATGCTCCCTGCCTCCCCCTCCCTCCCCCCACACCCCCTACATCGTAAAGTTCGTTTTTCAACATTAGCATCTTGTATATCTCATTGTTGCAATGGGTCAACCTGTATCCCTATTTAAACAATTTGTTTTTTCCCTTCCCCTCCCCAAAGTATACCAACATCAAATACAATGAAAACAGGGGTTATACCATGGGGGAGGGACATACAAATCAACAAAAAAATCACATGGTATTGTAACCCTTCTGTACAGCATCTTTACAATAAAATACATTTTTTAATGTTATGAATGTGTGTGGGGAGAATGATCTTTCCATGCTTCATCCCAAATATGCATTGCAAAGTATGGTGACTATTTAGACACTGATGTTGAAAATGAAAATTATCTAGAAGTATGAGAAAATGTAACAAATAAAAATATACACAAAATCATATGCAAACATATTAATTCAGATATACAATGTCAAAGGTGTTTTTGTTATGAAGTATTGCTCCCTAAAAACCAGGAACTCAACATAATTATAAGAAAACATAATTGAGTAAATGCTATAAAACATCTCTTAAAAGATGTCTTAAACATCTTTTAAAGTCATTCATTGATCAGAGGTAATTGAGAAAATATGTAGTACCCTGAATTTGATTCCAGGATAATTTAATATTAATGTATCAAGGCTAACCTCTCAATTTTGTCAAATGCATTGTGTAAAATATTACCCTTTGGGCTAGCTGAGTGAACTGATAGGAGAATTTTCTCTTCTTTTCTGATGTTTATGTAAAATCAACATGGTTCCAAACACAAAAGATTTTTAAATATGCCTGTATGATTTAACTTCTTTTGATAAAGCAGAAAAGGGCCAACATGCTTAGTGACAACAACTAGAAAAGCTGGATAAAACATAGAAAATCTTTCAAGCTACTTGAGTGATACCAAGTAGATGAAGAACTCCTACTCAACGAAGGAGGTGATGATGTGAAGAGGTGATTGGTGCCAGTTTTGGTCCTATGGACATCTTCCTGTCCAAAAGTTATGGTGGAGAGAATGGACAGTGCTTTCTACAGCAAGGCTATGAGAAGAGGACAAAAGTTGGATGTAGGAAACTACAGAGGTTGAGCTTTGTTAAATCTGTGCATGTTGGCTGCATCTCCAAAGGCAAGTAGTCTCAGAATGAGAATAACTTGAATCAAAGCAGCAGACATCTCGCATCTAAGTATCCCATAAAGCTAAATTATTTTAAGAGGCCCCAAATGCCATGGGGTAGTAGCAGTTCCAAAAACTCCTCACAAGATGAAGATAATATGCCATTCCTTTGATCATTTCTACACTTATCTTTCAATACAACTTCTATTAAATGAAGTAATTAGGTACAAGAGGATAGGATATAAAATAGTATGAAAAGAATCAACCAATGAAACAGTACAAGATAAACTAGCAACAAATTCTCCAGTTTTTAAACAGAGTCTTAAATCATTGTTACTTTGTGCTCAAGGGAACAAACTAGGCTATTGAAAGTTTAAATATATATTACTAAATTAAAATTTTAAGATGAACAAAATTTCAATGTAAGATGAAAATACCATGTTTCTGTATGAAAATGAATGAGAGAAATTCTAGAAACTAACAAGTATCAGAACTACAGTTAGAATTATATGAGTATGTTAATACATTTTACATAGATGACGAGAATTAGAAGCATGCTAAGAGAAAATATCTAGAATATTTCTATACAAAAACAAAGTATACAATCACAGAAAAGCCTATAAGATACAAAGCGTAAGATATATTGTATGTGCAGTAAGAGGTTCTACATTTATTTATTTATTTTCTGGTGCTGGTTGTGGGGCTTGAACTCAGAATCTGGGTGCTGTCTCTGAGCTTTGTGCTAACGGCTAGCACTCTACTACTTTAACCTCCTACTTCCAGCTTTTTGATAGTTAAGTGTTTATATGAGTCTCATGACTTTCCTATATAGGCTGGATTCAAATCACAATCCTCAGATCTCAGACTCCTGAGAAGTTAGGATTATAGGCATGAGCTATCAGCACATGGCTCTAGTTTATTTTTATTAAAATTATTTTTTATTATTTTTAAACATTTTTTCTACAGAGGATCTGCCATTCAACAAACATTTTATGAATATAATGGACTTATGGGGGAAAGCAATGGAGAGGAAGTAATAACTTGAGAACAACTAGTTGAACTTTTTTTTGACTGATGAAAGACATCACTCTGCAGATATGTCAAATGAGATGAAATTGAATCCAGAAAGAAAATGGTATAATCTAGAATGGGCAGAACTGGGCTGGCAGAACTCTGAGTCTGTTCCTTCTAACATGTAAAATATTCCACAAAATAAACTGTAAACAGAGCAGACGCTCCAGGAAGACCCCGAGTTCAATTGTTATTCATATACCCTATCACTCTGCTACTAATATGTTGAATTACTTTCTGTTTCTTACTTTAATTTCATTCTTATGCAAGAGACAGATTGACTTAAGAAAACATATCACAAGAAAAACTGAATTAGTTGTTTAATAGTCACCGTCCATGGGTGGTTTTGGGGAATGCTATTGTTTCTTACTTTAATTTCATTCTTATGCAAGAGACAGATTGACTTAAGAAAACATATCACAAGAAAAACTGAATTAGTTGTTTAATAGTCACCGTCCATGGGTGGTTTTGGGGAATGCTATTTTGGAGCAAAAGCAATCTAGCTGTTAAAGACACAGACAAGTAAGTAAACATGTCTGGATATTCCATGTTGTCATCTAGATGTATTCTAAAGACTAGAGCTTCCTACAACTAACATAGGAAGGATATGACAAGGGGCTTGTATATAACTTAATAATTACATGTGTATTAAAATATATTTTATATTGCTCACCCAGTTTCTGAAATGGACCCAGTTTCTGAAATGGATAAAGTATAGCTTCAAAATATTAGAGAATTATTCATCCTGAGTAGACATTGGATCCAGGAAAAAAACTAGATACAGATATTCTTTCTGTATTCCCTGCTTTCCATATTCTTAGGCTGAACTGCTCAAGAATTGGCTGCTTCTGGGCACAAAGCAGGTTGAACAGTTGTTTAGCTCACTGCATTTGACTCCTAGTCCTTTTGCAGATTGAGACCTCTGCTGAGAGCTCCATTTGGAATGTTTTTCCCCCAGACTGGTATTTTTGAACATGGAATTTGAAATTGAGTGAGACACTAGTGTACATTCATGGAATAATATTGACAAATGTAGTCTGATAGATGTATGTCAGAAACCTAACTTTCCTCCCAATGTGTTTAGAGACATCCCTAGACTGGCTTGGGAGAGCATGACAGAATATGAGTGCAAGTATATGAAGGATGGCACTAGCTACAAATAGAGGGCCAGGCAGAAAGAATATCAAACATTCATAGAGACAGTCCCCAACTTATAACAGGCATGGCCTAGGAACGTTTTTGACCCTAGCAGTGAGAACAGATAATACACACTCAGTAGAAGTGTATTTTGAATTTTGGCTCTGGGTCTTTTCCCAGGTTCGTGATGAGTGTGTGGTCTCCTCTCACTATGCTCGGCAGTGGCAGTGAGCTGGAACTCACAACCAGACATGATCATGAGAAGAAACAATCAATGTGGAATGTGCTGTAGTAGACTGTGTGCCAATTTTTTCTTTAATTTGGACAATTTTGTGTTTTTTCATGTTCACGCAGCATTCATCTGTTTTCCTGTCACCACATAACTCAGCTTTTCACTTTTGGTATAGGACTCAATAAACTGCATAAGCTATTCAACACTTCATTAAGAAATGGGCTGTCTGTTAGAGAATTTTGTCCATGGTAGGTTAATGTAAGTAGTCAAAGCAGGTGTAAAGTTGGCTAGGCAGAGCCATGTTAGCAGAGTAGATGTATTAAGGTCATTTATAACATGATCTTTTTAACTTATGGTGGCTTTTTCAGGATATGATCGTATGGCTAGTTAAGGAGAATCTGTTTAAGCAAGTAGAATGAAAGGTGGTAAGCCACCTATACTAAAGAGACAGGTCAGGAACAGATATAAAAAGGTATTAGGGAGTTCAAGAGGCAGAAAGTCATGGTTTGGATACTTGAGAGGAGATGAATAAATATTATTGTGTCATTATTAGTGGTTCATTTGATCATATTTATTATCGTGTAGGATAATGATTATTAAGTAACTAAATCAAGAGCACAAAAATAATTACAAGAAATTGATGGTTTGGCTAAATGTAAATGTAAAGGCTAAAATCCACTAAAGAATAGCTAAGTCCTGTTAAACACAGAGCCCAGTCCTGGCACATGGAACTTAGGAGCCTTTGCATATTTCCATTAAGAATAGTGGGACCAAAGGGAAGACACCCCACAACAGCCCCCTGTGGTGGCAGAGAAGACACATGGACATGACAGCATTTCTGTTCTTTTTAACGAGAGCTTTGAGTATGGGTTATATTTCCTCACAAATTCTCCTCTTTTGTCTCTCTCTTTAGATTCAGTATATACAGTTATAAGCTTTTCTTTAAGATCTTCAGTCCCTTTCTAATCATTAGCAACTGTCATTGTCAGGAAAGTCCTCTCTCTATAAAATCAATCACTGACTTTCCAACTTCAATGCATTTCCTCTTTTCTGATCTTTCCTGGAGATAGGAGACACGAAGGTAGTTAACATTCTAACCACTTTGGGTTTTTTCCCTTCTTTTATTTAATAATTCATTGAAATGTATTTCTGCTAGATTCCATTAAAAAATCTCTCTGACATTAATTACTGACATATCCAAGTCTTTCTGACAGGGCGATTTGCCGTTTTCAGTGTAATTCAATGGTAGGCTTTTCATCTTACCTCTCCATTCTCTAAAGGGTGTATCTTGGAATAAAAGGAAGTACAGATGACCTCATCGTCTTGGGCATAGGATGGGGGTCCTGTGCGGGGATAGATATTGTAGAGGGTCAGGCACTCTGTGTCAGTGACGGCATGATACTGCCAGGGCTTGTATTCCACATCATCCAGTGAGCGTTCCAAAATCCAGTTTCCAGGCCGAGGGGAGTTGGCTGCTTTCACAATTACATATGCAATTTGAAACACCTGGGAATGACCAAAAACACAGTTTAAATTCCAAAGTGCTATTTTTCTTCTTTTCCATTCTAGGTCAAGTATAAGACTAATTGATACCTGAGACTATTCTAGATTTGACCCTATTATTCTATTATATTCTCTGACATGATTTTCCTATTGCATGTTCATAGTTAATAATTTTTTGCTGAGGCAAGGTATTCCATTCTGACCATCCTGATTTGAAAAGACCCAACTTTAGTTTTTGTACGACTCCTTGACATCATTTCACCTGATTTTCAAGGTTCTATTACAACCATTACCACTGAAAGCATCCATGAGATACCATTTTGGTCACCTTATCATTAGAGACAATAAACCATGTGCTAGAAATTGTAATACTTGGTATTACTCATATCATTTGATCCTCAAAAAGTACTAGGTAGATGGATCCAGTGTTATAAAACTAAAACAACATAAGTTATTGGCACCACAGTCGTGCATTCATACTGTAGGCCAAGTGTTTATGGGAACCTAGCAAGGTTACTTTTCCAAGTCTTAGCTTTCTTTATTGTAACTTATGGTCAAGAAGTATACAATGTTTGGATTGAATGAAATAATGTATGTATAGCAACTGGAAAGAACTTGACAGTAGGCCATAAATGGCAGTTTCTCTACATTCACAAACAGAAAAAAGCACAGATGAAATTCCAGTGATACACAGATAACTCACTGAAATAGAAGTCCATTAAGGGAAGTGTTTCTGAACCTTCTCTTTGAAAGATATAAGCATGGGGAAAGTATGGAAATAAAGAAAGAACCAACACTACCATACATCAACAGTTATAACTGAGATACTTGAGAGCATCCAGTATTTTTCAATATTTACATAATTTGAAAATTAAAAACAAAAACACATTTTGGATGTTTTGTGATTACACATATGTGTGATTTACCAACACAGTGCACAGATGCAAAACAAAAATGTACAAGCATTATCAAGTGACATTTATGTACAATAGCTTGGGTGGGAATTTAGGAAAAACTGAGTTACACAGAAAGCTCTGAAGCTGGCCTTTCCAGATCATTACTAGATGTGTGCACAGTGTGTAAATAAGGAGAAAGCCAGGATATGCGTGTGGTAATAAGACATGAAAAGTACAATGGTAATAAAGCAATTTGTCATGTTCTAGATTGGCTTTCACAAATATCTTCCTGAATTCACATATGGTAATTTCTATGTACTCTAAGGGACTGAATTTGCAAATATTAGAAGTTGATATGGAAGGTGCCACCACACAGCTGGCTCTTTTGAGCTCCTTACCAGGATTGTGTGCATACTGTGCAACTCAATGAAAACCACAAGCTCTCAAGAGACTGAGATTAGAACTGGCATATACTTTCTAGACACCATAGTAGAAATGCTGCTGATGGCTAAAATACTGAAATCCTTCTGTTGCTAAATTACTGCTCAGCTTCCCAGATGCCTCCTCTTGCCTGAGATCATCTAATTAATCCCTACAGAGCAAGCAACAGCCAAAATGTCTATTCTGCTTAGTATAAACTTTACAATTCTGTTTTACTGAATATCATTGCAGGGAAAATATATTGAAAAATTCATATTTACAATGATATATACACATACAATTGAAGATAGTCATACATATTATTTGCATGTAAGTACTTGGAAATGCATAGGCATTTGGAGCAAGAATATACATAACATTTCAAAGCTGTTGTCTTTGACGTTTTAGAAAGAAGAATCAAGGAGATGGAGAGGATGGCTTTATTTCATCTCAATATCCTTCTGCAATTGATTGTTTTAAATGAATGGTATAGAGTTTAATTATAATTAATTTTTTCTATGCTGGGTGTGACTTCAGGACCTTGAATGTGCTAAGCAAATGTACTACCATTGAGCCAAATCCACATCTATAAGATGACTTTCAAAATGGAGAAAAATTTAGAGCTGGAGGTATGTCTTAATTGGTAATTAAGTGCCTGAATATCAAACATAAGGATCTGGTTAAAATGGAAGAGTAAGAAAAAAAGGTATATATCTATATTTATCTATCTATCTATATCTATATATGTAGATGTATCACATTTTCTTGATCCATTCATCTACTGAGGGGCATTTGGTTCCATATCTTCGCTATGGTGAATAATGCTGTGATAAACATAGTTGTGATGGTAGCCTTAGTATGGCCTTGTGTGTGATTGTGTAAATGTCCAAAAGTAGGATTGCTGAGTCATATGGGAAGCTCTATGTGGAGTCTTTTGAGGAAACTCCATACTGCTTTCCAAAGTGGTTGAACAAGTTTACATTCCTACCAACAGTGCATTAGTGTTCCCTTCTGGCCACATCCCCTCCAGCATCTATTGTTATTAGATTAATTGATTAGAGCCATTCTAACTGGGATGAGGTGGAATCTATGTTGAATATGAACTTTACAATTGGTGGGGGGGAGGAATTGGGGAGGGAAGGGATAGTAGGGGAAAAACAAAGGAGAGGGTAACAGTGCTAAATAGGAAATGTACTCATTACCTTACTCATGTAACTGTAACCCTTCTATACAGTATCTTTACAATTAAAAATTAGAAAAGAAGGAAGGAAGGAAGGAAGGAAGGAAGGAAGGAAGGAAGGAAGGAAAGAAGGAAGGAGGAGGAGGAGAGAGGGAGGGAGGGAGGGAGGAAATAAAGCAATGAGGTTGGAAAGAAGGAATGGATGGGGCAGGAAGGGAGAGAGAGATGGAAGAAGAAAAAAGGAAGGAAGGAAGGAAGGAAGGAAGGAAGGAAGGAAGGAAGGAAGGAAGGAAGGAAGGAAGGAAGGAAAGAAGGAAGGAAGGAAGGAAGGGACAACTATATCTAAAGTATTTTCTATTTCTAAATGTTTAGATGTTCTTCATAAGGAATTATTTCTTCCAGATAATTTGTATACAACTACTTACAATACACAATATCTCTTTCAAAGGTAAATCACTGAAGACTATACCAACTAATTAACCTTATAGAAGACACAGACAGAGCTGTCTGTACTGTAAAATTATAAAAATAGTATGGTCCTGTTGGTAATCCTAAAGTATTCTGGGTAGTGTCTTAAAACAGTGAAAAGGTGAATAAGTAAATTGTGAATACCTCCAGAGCAGAGCCCATCTTCAAAGGTGTGATACTATAATTCTTTTATAACATTATACGTATGCTATTTATTAAATTTACTTGAATAATCAGAATCACTTTCTGTATTATTGCTATAAGTTTTAGCACCACTCATTTCAGTTGCAGTAAATTGCAGTCATCACTAGCACACTGGGTGACTGTATAAAATAAGTTGTATGTTTCTTTACTATCCACCTTCTTATATCCTTAAAAGCTGAGATTATCTCTAATCATCTATTTCCAAACATTCCTTTTCCGATGGAAGTTTCCAGAAAAGATACTGATTGAGGGGATGGGAGACACAGGGGATAATGATGAAAGAGGTGACAGTGATCAAGATGCATTGTACCCCAATAATGACAAGTTGAATTGAAGCCCCTTTGTAAACTATTCAAAGATAAAAAAAAATACGAAATAAAATCTCTGAAAAACAATAAAGGATACACAACGGTGGACATACTTTGCAAGAGAGAATCATACAAATATTTTGTGTTAGCAATATTTTCCTTCCAAAATATGCACTTTTATTAATGATAAAATTCAAGGAGTTAAGGAAGTCTATTAGAGATCACTGGTACTCAGTAAGAAAAACAAGGCTACATTGAGGTTATGGATAAAGAACTTTATTTAGAAAGCATCTCAGCAAGCTAAAACAGGAAGAGGCTAAATATCACTTGGAACTACAATATGGATTTATGATTCAGGAGCCTCTGAGTAGGCTCTAGAATAACAGGTGAAAAGTAATATGTGAAAAAAAATCTTCAACAAGAAACTCTACAAAGTCCATCTATAAATCAATGCAACAACTAGCACTAAATAACACAGAAATGCGGTTGCTGTCTTCAAAAGTATTAAAGGAATCCTATTTCATTTAAAGGACTAAGGAGTCTTTTTCATTTCTTTTATGTGGATTCTTTCACATCCCATGCAAAATTAATTAAATGTGTTGGCATGTAGGATTATGAATAAACTTTTTAAAGTGCTGTAAATAGCATGATTGAAAAATACAATGAATAGATGTATTCTTTGAAGCCTTCAGAAAATGATTGTAAAAATCTTAACCATCATTTTTTAAGTGCTCCAAATTTTCAATGCCCCTAATAGAATAGAACTATTTAATGTTATTGATGCCACTTTTATTAACTGTCTCTTGTGTTCTCTGTATAAAGACTCTTCAAAATCAGTGGTGTTAATACCTCATTTCCTGATGAATAAACTTTCAGTCTATTGTGGTAAGAACAAGAAAAGTAAACATTTCATTATATGAAGTACTAAGACTGGTAGGCTCAATGTGAGATGCAAATGTTTTCCTGATGGTGGGCCATTTTTACAAACAGGGAGACTAAAAAAACAATTTGAACTCTTAAATATCTTACCAAACATCTGAAACTTTACTGTAACTATGGGAACTTTATGTTCTCTTATATTTGTTACTCATTTGAATGTTGCCTAAAAGTTATCATATAATTACACCATTAGATGTGGTATTAAGTATTACTTCAATAAAAAGGTAGATTATTAAGAACTGGCTTTCAGGTGGAGAGATGGAAAGGAATTGGGGACTGAAGAACCCTTCCCATCTCAATCTCACAACATACAAGGACCATCATATTAAAAAGATGCTTTGTGATCCTTTTAGTATATAGGTAAGTAAGATAAAGTGGTAATTGTCTAGCAATGGTTCACGAGGAGTCTTCATTGCCTAAGGTGAGATGTAAGAGTTGTGAACAGTCTTGATTCTTTTCTGCTCCTGAACAACCTAACTCTCTTATAATCCATTTGATTGAGTCTGATATTCAAACCAATTTTTAGCACATAAATTGCTAGATGTGGATTTTTTAATCCTCTACTAAAGCCATCAATAAATCCTTTATCTTAGTCCCTTTGTTTTTTAAAGCATCACACAGATGGAAAAAATACTACAAAAGTCTGGCGTTTTGGATATTTCAGAGACTTTGGAGTGTCACTGATGCTCAGTTAAAGAAATTGGATAAATATAAACTCTTTCTTTCAGGCTTCTTCTTATAAAAATCATAAAGAAAACCTTAAGGCTGCTGTCTAAGGGAGTTAGGACCTGATCTGATTTGTTCTTTTCCAAATCTTCTTTCCTAATCTCTCAAAAGAACAGATCATGATCATCAAGGAGATATCCAGTGTAGAGCTCTTCCTCTTTCCTCCACATGTTTTTATCTGTGAACTTCTGATAGCAAAAAAAAAAAAAAAGATTGTTCACAGATTAAATCATTTAATTGTGTTTTTTTATACTGTATTCTGTTATAGGTATAAATATTTCTATCTGCAGTGATATGTCTCCAAAATACTTATCTCAAACTATCTTGAAAGCTCAACTTTATTCTTCACTCTTATGGTCTATAAGGCAAATTATCTCATTTATCAGTATAAATATCATAATTAGGAAGGGATAATAGATAGCATGAATTTTCAAGTGTAGTACCCACTGGAAATTCTGTGAGGCTTTCAGTGTATGTATGGTGTCTGAGTTGATGGATACAGTTGATGTGATTATCATCTGTTCCACCCAAGCCTGCTAAAAAGAAAATGAAGTAAAATAAAAATCAAAAACAATAAAGAGAAAAAGATGAGAAGAATTTGGCATGTTTCTTGAAGGTTCATCTGAGTTCCTATGATGGAGAACAGAGACCAATGCCCTAAGAATTCAGAGTGGCTATTGTTTTGGTGAAAATCCCCAGCTTTATAGAGGTAAGTCTGACTGAGGCCTAGCTGGGCCTAGCAAGATAAAAATTCATTGACACATTGTACAACAGCTTTACTGCACTTAAGCCAACCTTCCCAGGCTCTTTTTCTCCAGCTAAATTTTCAAGCAATCTCAAAATATTAGTGGCTCACCATGACCTTAAAAAGTCTCTGAAGAGCTGGGTTCTGGTGACTCATACCTGTAATCAAATCCTAGCTACTCAGGAGGGGCTGAGATCTGAGGATCAGGGTTCTAAGTCAGCTCAGGCAGGAAAGCCAGTGAGACTCTTTTCTCCAATTAACTAGCACAAAAGCCAGAATTGGAGCTATATTTCAAGTGGTAGAGTGGTAGCCTTAAGCAAAAAAGCTCAGGGTTAGCTTTCAGGACCAGAGTTTTAAGACCCTACTGCCAGCAGGGAAAAAAATGCTCTCTGAAGTGATTATTACATAAATTCTAATGATCATTTTACTGGATTTGAGTTTACTCTACTTCTAAATGTGTAAATTTGTAAATGATGAATTTAAAAAGAAAATTAACCTGAAAATATAAGCTATCCTGATTTTCTAGATTCATTTTGTGTTTTTTTTTTAATACATTAAGTTATTTTGGTAAACCTAGGATAGTATGGCTGGAAATATAGAGGAGTTTTCCCACCATAACTTTCATGGTTAGACAAAATCATTTAAAGTCATTTCATATACTAAATTGAGCTGTAATTGTCACTCAATTACAATGTGCAGTCCACTTTGTCTAACTCTTCACCATCAAGTATGTTTTACAATTGCTGAGAACAAGCTCAGTGAAGCTTCAGAGAAGCAACTGTGCTACTTTACCTGAGGGTAAGTGGCTCCCAGGCTGCAAAGGAGAATGAAGCACTCTGCTCCCAATTAAAATAGAGTTTTTATACTCTATGAAACTCATATGAATTTAATTCAGGTAATAATAATTAATGATAATCCTTGAAAAACTTGCGATTACTTGTTGAACTCTTTAAAGGCTTTAAATCAATGCTTGATTCTTCAAGGGAGTGTAACGAAGGACCTTTGCACTTCAACTCTTCAAGAAAGCAAATTTCAACTTATAGCTCTGAAAAAAAAAGTTTCTGTTCACCTCTCTCTGCAATAATATATAAACAGAATGCAAGTCCACTTTTTCATGAAAAATATTGGGTTTGTTTCCTAAGACCTGGACTCGTTGATTGTAAATATAATTTGGAAGAATTAATAAGCAAAAGTGATCAAGAGAATCCTCAGCTTGAACTGCAATATAGACACATAGTTAAGTGAAAAAATCATAGAGTACATGTTACAGTTCCCAGCATGCTTCTCTCTACCGGAATGCGGTGTGCACTGAATTCATGAATTAATGGCTACTAATGCTCATCGGTGGCCACAAACATCCACAAAAAGAGACATCCACACATTTTTGCAGTGTATTACAAGCACATGGCATGACCTAGAAAAATGATCATCCCCAAAACAAAACTAAACCAGAGCAAGTCTAAATTGAAACATTTATTAGACAATGAAGCAGGAAAGCAACATGAAAATAATAATCTAGGAGTGTAGTTAGTACATGCAGAATGTAAGAACCTCCTTTGAATGAACAACAAGGTTTATTTGTTTAAATAAATAGTAAAGAAGTAAAAAATGATGAAGTCTATTGATTAGTAGAGACAATTCCATGTCCCTCAACAAATATGTCTTTTTTTGTCTTCCTGTATATCCTGATTTGATCATCAAGCCTTTCTAAAGGAAATTAGCAAGCCAGACACCAGTGGCTCACACTCTGTACTCAGGAGGATGAGATCTGAGGATCTGGGTTCAAAGCCAGCCAAGGCAGGAAAATCTATCCAACACATCTCCAACAAAGTACTCAAAAAAAGAAAAAAAGCCAGAAGTAGTGCTGTGGATCAAATGGTAGAGTGCTTGCCTTGAGCAAAACAAAGCTCAAGGACATTGTCCAGGCCTAGAGTTCAAGCCCCATGACCAACAAAAAACTAAGCTAAAATTAAACTAAAAATAAAAGAAAATTAACAGAAAATGTGAGATATTGGAATACTTATGCATAATAATTAATAGTAATGAAGTAATGGTACTCATTTTTAGGTGTGACATTATTTTATTTATCAGAGTCTTGTCCTTCAGAGATACATAATGTTCTATCCAGAGAGAAAATGATACATATTAAATTTGCTTCTAAATGACCTATGAGCCATGTGTTGATTCTGACATGTGGACAGGTATTGGACACATCTGGGACCATGGTGTTCTCTGTAGGTTTATATGTGTTTAAAATTTTTCACGACCAAAATAAAAATATAATACACATTACTGTGTCTGTATGTGCATGTGTGTGTGTGTTTGTGTGTGTGTGCATACACGTGACAATACTAGAACTTGAGCTCACAACTTTGTGTTCTTGCTTAGCTTTTTTTTCTCAAGGCCGGAGCTTTAACAGTTGAGCTACACCTTCCATTTTGGCTTTTCTTGATTAGTTGAAAATAAAAGTCTCCCCCATCTGTCTTCTCCAGGATAGCTGTGAACCATGATCCTCAAGAGGTAGCATTCTGAGCAGCTAGGAATATAGGCATGAGCCACCAACAGTGGGCTATGTTTCACTTTAATAAAGAAATAGTTCTCTTCCACATAACAGTATTACCACTAGCAGTAATTTAGTTTTTGTTCTTAAAGTGCAAACACTTAATGCATTTTCTTAATAAATGGTTAACTCCATGTCTTACTGATTCTACCATATTCTGAGATCAAAAAAATGTGTTTTAATAATTAATTATCAACTTTAAAGGGTATTATTAGCCCAAAAGGCCTCAAAATTTTAGTCCAGTCTTAAAAAAAATTCTAGCAACCCAAGTGAATGGAATCCAAATCCGAATAAAGAAGGTCCTCCCTTGGGTTATTAATGCATTTATGACCCTATTCTTCATTAAGTTGCTGCCATTTTTAACAATGTTAGCTGCAGGAGACATCCAGGCAAGCACTTTCCTTGCTTTTAGCGCTGCCCTTGACTTCTGTTCTCCCCTCCCATGTTTCTCCCTCATTTGAAGCAATCTACAGCTTCAAAAGAATGACCTGCCTTCTGCAAATAAGTCATTGGCTTCCCCTGGCTTTCACTCTAGCTACTACTACAATGGCAGGTGAACTGAGTCCCCCACAGAACATGGCAGTCCTTTCAATGAAACCATCACAGAGAACCATGTTGGTGTGAATCACAGATGATCAAAAATGTGACAGTTTAAAGCTTGCCTGCTAAAAATTATTCTCCCTGGAGAAATACCTGGCATTGCCTTTGTTTTTGTGCTTCTATAGTTGCCAGAGTAGGGAGAACTTACTCATTCTTCAATTTATGACATTACAGACATGAATGAATCATTCTAGTTCAAAGGAATTGGGGAATAATAGCAAAGATTTGTAGTGATGAGAAGAGTTAGAAATGTAATGTTAACGGTGTAGAATGACAAATCAAAGACAGAACGAAACTTTCTGATCTTGGTTCATGAATGCGTGCAGCAGATCACAGTCACTTAACACTCATCCAATTTTAGCTATTACAATTGAGATCACAGCAGCTGTTTTCATGCTTATACATTGCTCCACTTTCTTGCCTTTCCCTTAGAAATGTCTTGAGGATAATCTGTACTCTTTGTTTATTAATTTACCACGCTTACTGAATTAAATTTTTGAAGCTCATGAATCACCTGCCACCCTATTGTAATTATCAGAGAGTTACCAGTGACCTATTTGAAATGTTTTCTGCTTTTTGGCTATTATCATCTTCTCTGAAATATCTATAGCTTTGGTTAATATATTCTCTTAGTTTTGGAAACTCACTTTTGGCTTATGAAAGTGATATTTATTTCAAATCTAGAGATTTAAAAAGTAAAAAAATATGTTTTTCTAATATAGCTTCACTTAAAATAGAATATAGACAAGGAAGAGAGAACAAAGTTAGGAGTTTTCAGTACTTACCTGAATATTTCTATAAGCCATGGATAGGCACTTTTCTAGTGGTTCTACTTAGTCTACATTTTCTATCCAAAAATATATCCTAAAATGCTGTTTTCTAATCTTTCCCTTAAGATAATTGAATGCACCCTTTGAGCTAGACTTTCATCATAGAGAATTTTGTTTATAGCAACAAGAACTCGGTGGGTCAGGAAGAAGTTGCTGGTAAGTCAAGTAAAATGAAGCTTGTATGGGTAGACAGAATAATGGCCCCTCCAACTTGTCCATATCTTACCTCTTGGAATATATGAATATGTTACCTTTTATGACAAAGGAACTCTATGGAGATAGTTTGGTTACAAACCTTGAGATGGGAAGATAATCTTGTACTATTACAAGGTCCATGACAGAGAGATTTAAAAAAAAAACAATGATGGCGAGGCAATGTGGACAATTCAACTTGTTCCTGGCTTTGAAGCTGAAGGAAGGATGGGGTTACAAGCACAAAATAGTGAGCACCCTATAGTCTACGAGTCAAGAAAGTGAATTTGCAAAAACAGTAACAACAACAAAAACGCATTCTAACATGTTTTTCTAGCTGACCTTTTCCAACTTTAAAGAATTGATCTCACTGACCAGTGAAGTGTGAAAAGTGTAGATAAAATGAAAAAGCTGAAGATGCAAAGATGGAATGAAAAACTGAATAGCTGCCTGAGATAATACTTGTAGGTCTCCACAGAATATATAGAAAATCCCTTTTTTGATTCATTTCTTCCTTTCTTTCCCTCCTCCCCCTAGGCCAGTCTAGTCTTGAACTATAAAACTCTTACCTCAGCCATATAAGGTGCTGGGATTACAGACATATGCCAACACCTCTAATTCCTGTCCATTTAGAAAATGGCCATTTTCTAATAATTAAAAAAATATTAAATAAGATTTTTGAAATATTCCACATTACGGGGGCATATTAAAATGTAATCCCTCTGGAAATCCTTACTCTCCATTCTGTGTAGATTTCCCCTGGTTCTTTTTGAGTTAAAAAAAGAAACCCCTGCAAATCATATCACTTTAGTAATGTCAAATTAAAAGTGATTTATGAGTTGGATACTGCTGATTCATACCCACAATCCTCTACCTTAGGAAGCTGAGACCTGGAAAATTATGGTTTGAAGCCAGCCCAGGCTGAAAAGTCCTCAGGATTTCATTTCTAGTTAACTAGCAAAATATCCAACTTGAGGCATGGCTTAAGAAATCGAGTACCAACTGTGAAAGATGCCAGGGGAGAGAACAGGACCTTGAATACAAGCAATACTGATGAAAGTTGGATTTCAACATTCTCTAGGTAGGTCTAATTTATTGCATCAAAGCTTTTAAAAATTATTTTGAGTGTTCAAATTTCGACTGGGTTTAGTTTAATCACATGGGAACTCATACTAGAGAAGAGAAAAAGAAAATCCTTAAAAGTGATGTGAGGACTTTGAAAGCTTTTCAATCAGACAGGTTATAAATGTTATAAGTCACAGTTATAGCTGCCCCAAAATATACCAATAATTTTTAACACTTTCTGTGGTTCCAGTATCTAGCTATGAACATTGAATCACATCTAACATTCTGGATATCTGTAAGCCTTCTGTAGAAAAATCATACACATTTCTTTTGCAAATAGGACAGAATGCTGCTATTGAATTCTGATTCAGAAAGCAATATGCAATAAAATGTTTAATCACAAAGACTAGAAGCAAATCTTAAAGAACAACATTATCTCTAGGGAACAGAAATATTATTTCACTAGTATGGAACCAAGCTCTGTCATTTGTGAAACTCAAGGCTTAAAACATGGGTCTTCTTGTACACTGTGAGTAACTACCACTCTATCACATCCATGGGAAAGCTATAAGAGCACTAGTTCCAAAACCTGACCCTAGAAAATGACTACATCTGCACAGCAAAGAAAGGATGGGCAGAATGTACAATTCTCCGTAAATATATGTAAGGAAATAGAGACACCATTATAAATTCAGCAATGTATTTTATAACATGCACTAAGGCAAACATAGACATACAGTGAATGGTTGTGAATTAGCAGCAACTATTAGCAAAGTCTTGCACATACTTTGGATTATAATGACTCAATTTCCCCTGAGCCCAGACTGCATATCTGCAATAAGTTTCAGAATGGTATTGCAGCATGATCATAAACAGAAGGTAGTGAACAGAGACAAGCCTCCATTATTATCTGGACAGCATTTGTCTTTCACTGATAAAACTAAGAACAGCAGTGTGACCATTAAAATTCTTGTGCTAATCCTTTTAGTGTTCAGGTCAGAAATCTTAAAATAAGAATTCAAACCACAGAAGGTCACGATTTAAATTGCAGATATTCTTGACATAATCATTTTAGAAATGCATCAAAAGCTTAAATGAAACAATATGCTGGACCAACCTCAGATCAATTTCTGCAGCCTAAACACAAATGAAATTATTTAAATGTGAACAGAATACATTTAAGTGTCTACCTGCTCAATGATCTCTGTAGGAGACTTAAAAGAGAACAGTCACATCTCAGTTAAGATGCCTGAAAAGGACAGCTGTACCTGAGCTGAAATGCACTTGGTTAGTATTGCTCTTACATTTGTTTCCCTAGAGTCCTATCGAAGAGTTTAATATCCTGAATCTTCATATATTTTAAAGAGCCACACCACAAAGTATATATGATATCATTTACTAGTCCAATTATTTTACATATATTATTGAGCAACACATTATTCAACCGGCTAGCCTTTAATCCAGGTGTTATAATAGAGTGGTGTATTTAACCTTATTTTTTCACTGGATATTTGAGAAAGTAAGTATAAGAATGTTCTAGAAAAGAAGTAGAAGGACCTTGTTCAACCACTTTGGAAACAGTTTGGAGGTTCCTCAAAAGACTCCATATAGAGCACCCCTATGACCCAGCAATCCCACTTTTGGGCATTTACCCAAATGATCACAAACAAGGTCATACTAAAGCTACCAGCACAATCATGCTTATCACAGCATTATTCACCATAGTTAAGATATGGAACCAACCCAGATGCCTCTCAGTAGATGAATGGATCAAGAAATGTGATATATATATAATAGATATTATATGTATATAAATGTATATGTCATGGAATTCTATGCCTACATCAGAAAGAATGGCATTGCCCCATTTGTTGGGAATTGGAAAAACTTTGAAAAAATTATACTAAGTGAAGTAAGCCAGCCCCAAAGAAACATATGTCCCATGGTTTCCTTTATTTGCAATAACTAGTATATGTCTACATGTCTACTTCAAGCAGAAGAGGTCAAAAGCTTTGGACATATAACCATATAAGATGATGTTAAGTGAAATGAACCCCAAGATAGGGACACAAGTGGATTTTTCTTTCTTGCTTTCTATTGTTTTTAATGTACTTATAATGTACTATGTGATTCTTTTGTTTCTTTTATATGTTCTTCCCTTATGCTATAACCCCTGTTTTCACTGTATCTGATTCCGGTGTCCTGCATCTTGTATATACATTTTTATGATTTGGGGAGGGGAAGATATATAACAAAATGCTTTTTTATTGTGAAAATATTGTACAGAGGGGTTACAGTTACACGAGCAAGGTAATGAGAACATTTCTTATCAACCATTGTTGCCTCCTCCTTTATTTCCCCTTCCCAACCCTTCCCATCTCCCTCCCCCCTTTTCTCTCTCCCTCCCCTCCCCCCCATACATCCCCCCTCCGCCAAAGTTGTAAAGTTCGTTTTTAGACATAATGTCTTGTACATCTCATTGTTGCAATGGGTCCACCAGTATCCCTATTTAAACAATTTGTTTTTCCCCTTCCCCTCCACAAATTATACCAACATCAAATACAGTGAAAACAGGGGTATACCATGTGGGAGGGACATAAAAAGCAACAAAGAAATCATCTTATAAATATGTTAGAAACAATCAAAAGAAAGAAAAAAACATTTGAATCCTTATTTGGGGGTTCATTTCACCTAACATCAACTTATCTGAACTTTTCTGTTTGTATCAGAATATACTAATAATTGCAAATAAGAGAAACCATGGGATCTATGTTTCTTTGGACCTGGCTTACTGCACTTAATATAATTTTTTCCAAGTCTTTCCATTTCCTAACAAATGGGACAATGTCATTCTTTCTGATGGAGGCAAAGAATTCCACTGTGTATATATATACCACATTTTCTTGATCCCTTCATCTACTGAGAGGCATCTGGGTTGGTTCCATATCTTAGCTATGACAAATTATGCCCCAACAAACATAATTGTGCTGATAGCTTTACTATGGTCTTATTTGTGATCTTTTGGGTAAATGCCCAAAAGTGGGATTGCTAGAGTCATAGGGGAGCTCTATGTGGAGTCTTTTGAGGAACTTCCATACTGTTTTCCAAAGTGGTTGAACAAATTTACACTCACAGCAACAATTCAGTAAGGTTCCCTTCTATCCACATCCCCTCCAGCATCTGTTGTTATTAGAGTTCTTGATTATAGCCATTCTAACTGGGGTGAGGTGGTATCTCAATATGGCTAGGGAGGTTGAGCATTTCTTCATGTGTCTACTGGCCATCCTTCTTTCCTCTTCAGAGAAATTTCTCTTTAAGTCTTTAGCCCATTTATTTATTGGACAGTTGTTTCTTTGAGAATTTGTTGTTGGGGGATTTAATTTTTTGAGTTCCAAGTATATTTTAGATATGAGACCCTTGTCTGTTGTATGGCTAGTGAAGATTTTCTCCCAATCTGTGGGCTTTCTATTGATCTTGCTAACTATGCCTTTGCCATGCAGAAGCTCTGCAATTTCATGCAATCCCATTTGTCCAACCTTTCTTTGATTTGTTGTGCTTCTGGGTCTCTATTAAGAAAATTTCAGCCTGTGCTAAGGAGACCTAGGGTTTCTCCTATTCCATCCTGTAATGTTTTCAGAGTGTCTGCTTTGACTCTGAGGTCTTTGATCCATTTGGAGTTGATAATGCTTAAATAAGGATACAGGTCGACCCATTGTAACAGTGAGGTATACAAGACACTATGTTGAAAACAAACTTTACAATTTTGGGTTGGGGCAGTGGGGAGGGAGGAGTTAGGTAGGTGGGAAGGGAAGGGAGGGTAGGGAAAAACAAAGGAGGAGGTAACAATGCTCGATAGGAAGTGTACTCATTATTCTACTCAGGTAACTGTAACCCCTCTGTACAGTATTTTTACAATTAAAAATATATCTGAAGAAAAGAAGTACTAGTTTTTAGATATGTAGCATCTATCTAGCATGTAGGAAAAGTTAAGGAATATTAGCATTACTAATGGTATGATCTGAGTGTTCTGTCCATCTTGATTATAGCACTTTTCTTTTGTGACATCCTGCTGTTGTTATCATTTATTTAAGCCTTTCTTTTATTTGGTAAAATGTCTTAAACTTAGGATATAAATTATATGATTTTAAAAAGTAGGAACCCTATATATTCAATTTCATATTCACTAACTCATTAGTATAGTAGCTGACATGTGAAAAAATGTTATCAAATAAAGTCTCTGAAAAGCAAATATTTTTAAAATAACAATATGAAATTCTCAATTCTATCTCTGAATGTTGGCTTTTTGAATATAAATAGTTACATTTTTACCAGCATTTTCAAATTAGTTCTTTAATCTTCAAAATTTAGGAACGGACATGATGACATTATTCTCACTTAAAAACTGTCAATAGCAGCAGAGGATAAGGAGGTTTTATATCTTCATTGATGCGGAACCTGAATCATGGGTGATTTTACTCAACATAATTTCTAAACTCCCCATCAGTCTTTCTTTCTTTCTTAAAAAGTTTTATAGGCACAACTTAATTGTACCAAAGGTGTCATTGTGATACTTAAATTAAAACTTGACCAAATTAAAAAAAAAAAGTAGAAGGATAAAGCCATGTCAGTGTCTTTGGGAATATCAATTAAGACAGAGAACCCAGCAACTCTAAAAGGTCAGATGAAGAAACACTCTTGTCTCATCCTAAAACCATTGGATTATGAGAATCCAATAGGAGCAGCAGATCCGTAGATGAGCATATGGGAGAAGCCCAAGAGATAGGTCAGTGAGTTGCAAAGAATGGAATAAGGGTATCAATTTCATTCTGTAGAGTTGGGATGACAATGGAAGATTTTTGAGCAATGGGGTTGTGAGATCTAATTTGTGCTTTTTTCATTGCCCTACTCCCTGCTTGGCTATGGGATACAGGCAGAGAAAGTGAATGGAGGTGAAGTTCCTGGGCTCTTTAGCAGTCCTATGAGCAAGTCCTATGGTGGTGGTTTAGACTGGGGTAAGAATGGTAGAGGTGACACATGGTAAACTGAAGCTGTATTGTGTAGTTGAAGTTTACAGGATCTTATTAAGCAGCACATATGGGACACAGTAAAAATTAGCCTCCTGGTTTTTGTTTCTGCACAGATAAGTTAAGAATGGTGTTGATAACTGAGAGAAGTATATGATTTTAGAAGAAAGTTCAAGACTTCTGAGTTGTAAGGTTGGTGATGCTTCACTAGACATCCAAGTGGAGCTGCTAGTTGGCATATAGAATCCAGATATCTTGCAGTGTTAAATAGGATAAGGCACTTGGAACAATTTCTAAACTTTTCATTCTTCATTTTTTTCTCAGTCTCATCAATGAATATAAATAATATGCTTTCTTTGTACAGCGGTGATGGTTATGACAGAATTCACATGCAATGCTTAGAGCAATAACTGGCCAATTTTAAGGATGACTAAATATTATTATCATAAGCTACAATATTTTTACCTACTTTCTGGATGTAAGTTATTACTGCTTTTATTTTCCCTTTAATGTAACCTTAAAATGGAAAAATATATTCACATCTACAGTGTCTTGGAACTTTTAATTGAATGAAAAGGATAATGAGAAAAATTACATTGGGGGATAAATATTTCCTAACTGGAGATAAACTCTATGTAGGTTTTCGCTCTTATCTACCCTGATAATTTATCTGCTAATAGTTATATATCTTATGGTTAGTTTTGAATTATCATTATTATTATAATATGTAGAGTATATAAAAAGTTATTGTAAATGCGATGGTGAGACTACATGTCAAAATTTATTAAATTCTAGACAGAAATCTATCATCCAGTTAGAAAAATCACATTACTGCAAGGCACTAGAAGTCAGAATTAATTGTGATTCCCTATTCTGTCTAATTTGCATTTTAGAGTATCTACCACTCTGAGGTCTGATAGCCAACATATGTTCTATGAGATCATGTTTGCAAATTAATTTTTAAATAACTATACTTCAAAAAGTATTTGGTTACATAAAGGAAACTGTTAACTTGTAGTTAGAACAAAATATGAACTGTATTTATAGTGTGCTCCCAAAGTAAAATGCTGGTATGATTACGTGTGTTTGCAAGATAAATCAAAGAAAATAGTTCCAAATGATAATACCATTAAAAATTCATAGGAAGTCTTAGATTATAAATACAGTTCATGATGAAAACTGGTAAACATTGATGTGATTGTTCTCACACACAGGTAAAACTTTCAACATGCATATGGGAAAATGATAAATAAGAAAGTTCCTATCCAAAAAAAATAATGTTTTAAGAATAAAAATTTAAAGTATGAATTTTAATCCATATTCAAAATAGTAATATATAAGTATTCTAGTGATAAAGAAAAAAGGATACTTCATGAAATACTCATTTATACAGGCATCGAGTCCACTAATAAATTTGGAATTTGAAGTTTTAGTGAATATCAGGAGAATGAAAGCAAGTCTTAGTATAATCAATATATGCTAGAAGTGGCTGTAGGAACTGGGTGGGGACAAAAATGTCTCTGTTGTAATTCTAGGCAGAACTATTCATATGTTTATATGATAAAGCCATACTTTATGCAAATAATAAAGTAGTCCAGTTTAACACCTGTCTCTTTCTGGCTTACCTTTAACCTCTCATAAATGATAGATTTTAGAAGGATGAGGAAAAAATACCAAGGACTTATTGTCCTTTAACACATGCTGTGTCTCTCCAATCATGTTCCAAGGTTTGCATACTTCAAATGGGTGTTCATTGTTGCTCATCTATGTAACAGCCCATTGTTAAAAACTTATTATGTACCTCTCAGAACATGCCAAATTAAGATCAAGAAATATTAGTAGAAAGATTTTTAATGTGTCCTCTTGCCCCCATAAATATGCAATCTAAACTATATTCAGTATCTCCTATGGAGGGATTCATTTATTACAATGACAAAGATATACTGACACATGATACTCATCTCAAATACTTTGTTTTTTTCTTGGTATACATTCTGTGCATCAGAATATTTAATAACATAATAGCATGTATATTTTATTACAGTAAAAGACAGAGGATTTTTTACCACACTATAAATGCTTGTGTTGGACTTACTAACCTTTTTATCATGCAATTCCTGACAAATTTTTAAAAAATAGTGAAAATGTTTGTCATTTATCGTAAGTTTATGAAATGATTGGATGAATGTAATGGACTTCAGAAAAAAAATCTGAAATATCCAGAAGCAGTGGTATAGGAAGCATGACTTGTTTCAGTGATTTTTCATGGCTTGGATATGATGTGATTCCTACAAACTTGGTTCCATGCTGATGTTGCTTTGGGGAAATTTCTGGAAATTTTAGGATATAGAGCCTCTTGGAAGGAAGTGGTCACTGATGGCTGTATTGTCTCCTAGGCTTTTCTTTGTTGCTCTGACTCCTATCTAACATGAGGTGATCCAATTTGTTCCATGATATGGTCCCTACCATACCATGCTCTGCCCCATCAGCTCCCCAATACCCTAGAGCTGGATGACCCTAAACTTTTAGCATGGGACAAAATTAATCTGATATTTGATCACATTGACAAAACAACCTGACTTACTTGACTAACATAGTGACAAAATTAGAACCCCCCATGAGGTACTTGTACAAGATACCTGCATGCATTCATTCATGCATACATACATACATACATACATACATACATGCATACATAATACCCACACATAATATGGTGTCACATAGCAGATAGAGTGTTTTATTCCACATACCCAAATAGACTATAACTCCTCTTTATCTTAATATAAACTCAGATTGTCTAGGTACTTGTGTAAAGTAGCTGCAGAATGATTAGCTGAAATCTAATATGGCTAATAGAGGCAGTATGAGAGCTACTTAGCAGAACTTTCTGCAAAGTCTATTATGTGAACTAAAATAGAATGTAAACAAATGATAGTAAATCAAGTTTGTCACTAGCGTAATTTTCTTGAGAATATTCTAAAATCAGGAGAGCAATCACTTTCTACCCTTTTCTTAATTTCTAAAAATCATCTGTTAAACCTTTCTATATTTCCAAAATCATTATGTAAATAAATTGTGCTTATATTGATGGATGAAAATGTTTATCATTTTGAATGAATTGATTGAGCCAATGAGGAAGTTGATAACGCAAATGCTATAATTCTATTTAACTATTACTATTTACTAATTATGCATTCCACCCTAGTACTGAAAGATTCCAGCATGGAAATAATGAAGGCCATGAAGGCGGACAGCTTAATTAACTACTTACCCTGTATTTTGAAGTTTATTCATCTTCGCCTCCTCATTTGCACCTGACTTATTTTATTGATAAATCATAATGACCCAATGCTGAGAGGCAATTGCTCATTAGTGTTTGGACCAATTTCCTTCCTTGTGCTATATTTCTTTTATTTGTGTTCATTATTTCAGCTAATTTGAGATTAATCTAAAATGAGCTTCCTACAGCCAACTTGGCAGAAAAGCAGCATTAAAAAAATTTATTTACACAAAGATTCTGGAAATACAAAAGTAAGGTATTTTGACAAAGGAACAGAATTACATTTAATCTTAACTCATGATCTGGCTGATAAGCAAAAGATGTTATAATCTACTACTTCTTTGTATAATTTTATGGACTATTATCTCAATTGAAAAAAAAAAAAAGCACAGTGCCAACATTTGTGTCTTTAAATGAGTAAATTGAACATGGGTAGGTGGTGGGGTGGTAGAAGCTCCCAAATTAATTCTCTCTGTTTACAGCCATTTGACTTGTATTGAAGAGGGAAAAAGATGCTACTCATTGATGTCAGGTTGTTCGGGGTTTGCTTTGATGATTTGGTATTTCTACTTCTGAAAAGGTGTTATGAGAATCAGAGCTTACCCCTATCAGTTGCTGCACTGTTGAAGTAGACACTTCCTTCATATGGAAGTGGTTTATCTACCACTTCTGAATTTGGAAGGCCTGGGAATCAATCCTAGGTTCTCTCTTTTGTCTGTTTTTTGTTTTTGTTTTTTTATTGCTGGCAGTAGGACTTGAGTTTTCTTGGCTTGTTTGCTTGTAGCTCATCATCTACTTCTTGAGCCATGCCTGGCTTTTTGGCTAGCTAATTGGAAATGGAATCCCATCGTTTTTGTTTTTATTTTTCTGTCTAGGCCTGCTTTGCAGCCCTCCACATCTCAGCCTCCTGAGTAGCTGGGATTACAATGTGACCTATCAGGGCCAAGTGTGGGCCCTCCTCTTTTTTTTTTGGTTGGTCATGGGGCTTGAACTCTGGGCCTAGGTGCTGTCCCTCAGTGATTCAGCTCAAGGCTAGTGCTCTACCACTTAAGCCACAGAGCCATTTCCAGTTTTCTAAGTGGTTTCTTGGAGATAAGAGTCTCACAGATTTTTCCTGCCCGGGCTGGCTTTGAACTGTGATCCTCAGATCTCAGCCTCCTGAGTAGCTAGGATTACAGGCATGAGACTGTTGCCAGTGAAATCCGAGTTCATATAATTTCTTCCAAGATTCTCCCTCAACTTCAGATTTTTAAATCTATTTGCCAGCTTAATATTTCTACATAAGTGATCAATGTGCATTTGAAATATACCAAGTTAAAGGAAGACCTGAAGTACCTAAAAAACTAGTACCTAAAGCATCTAAAATACCTATAGTCCTAGTGTCTAGAGCCTGCACCTGTATCAGTCTTTACTGTCAAAGCAAAATTAATTTTGTCAGATGAAGGATATTATATCTCTCCTATGATTTTTCAAACTATAAATCAGGCGAATACAGTTTTTTTTTGCCTTCAACTTCTCCAAGAGACAAAAGTCTTAAAAACTAAATAATATACTAAGAACAGCTGTTTAAGTTATCAGAAGAACCAAGATAGCAGATTTAAGCAAAGATAAAGCAAGAAAACAGCAGCACTTTCCTCTCTGTATAGATAACAATCTCTTCTATCAATTTGCCAAAAGGTGATGGGGTGTCACTGATATGCCATAGCCTAGAAGGTCACCAGTCTCATAGGTAATAAACCTTGAAATTCAGGGCCAAGCACTAGATTGGCTATGATCTAAAAGACTACAATATATAGAGAAATGGGTCTTTTGTTTTCTTTCTTTTTGTGTGTGTGTGCAGATCTTGGGGATTGAACTCAGGGCATGGGTACTGTCCCTGATCTTCTTTTTGTTCAAAGCTAGTGCTCTACCACTGAGCCACTGCTCCACTTCTGGCTTTTTCTGAGTAGTTTATTAGAGGTAAGAGTCTTACAGACTTTCCTGTGTGGGCTGGCTTTGAACCCAGGTCCTCAGATCTCAACCTCCTGAGTAGCCAGGATTATAGGTGTAAGCCACCAGCGCCTGACTAAGGGATCTCTTATCTTTTGAGCTTTTATCTTTAAGAGATATGATACATTTTGAGTATTGACAATAAGTATCTGACAAAAATTAACTCATGATGTAGGAAAAGTATCAGCAGGTTTTGGGAAAATCTCAGAAGCAGGAAGACCAAATTTGAATGCCAAGTTCAACAAGAAAGGGGAGGTTCTAATAAACAAACAGGGCTTCTCACTGATGTGTTGAAAATCTGTCCTCAGGATTGAACAGCACCAGCACAGCTATCTGAGCCCTGACCAGGCCATGAAAAATCTAAACAGCTAGAATGAAGGCCATCTCACCCTATTCTGGTACCTGGAAGGATAAGAAACTCCATTAAAAGAAAATAACAATATCCAGAATTCTTGTAAATTTTTAGACACAATGTACATTAATCATAAGCTATGAGCTTGTCATGAATCCACATATCAAAAATGGAAAAAGAAGACAAGCAACACAGACTGAGGTGTTTGCAATGCCCTAGATATGACACACATAGTTAAAAACAACTTATGTTATGCTACATATGACCACATGAAGATGGCATCTTCCATCCATTTTCTAAACTACAAATGGAGTTCTAGAGCTGAAAATATAATTAATACAAATAAGCTTTCAATAAATATGTTCAATAAAGGAAGAACAAAACTATTCTGCTAAAATCAGGCCACCAGGAAGTGAACAGACTGAAGAAGGGTCAATAGCAAAGAGGTGAATGAAGCACACAGGAAGTAAAGTCCATGATGCGCAAGGCAACATGTGTAACGAGTCTCTAGACAAGAGGAGAGAAAGAACAGACAGCAAAAGGATTTGAGGAAATATACACTAAGAATTTTCCCAAAGTGGTCAAAAAAGGTCAATCCACAGAATCCAGGAACCAATAGAGTCATCCCCTGGGGCACCTGTAGTAACCTCCATCTGCCTAAGATAAAGACAATGAAAGTACCAACACTTTGTTTTCAAAGGAACAGCAGGGAAAGCTTTTTCTGACTTTACATCACAAACACTGAAAGCCAGGCAATAATATTATGACATCTTTAAAGTGCTGCAGAAAACATTGTACATTTAATGGGAAGGAAATAAGGCATTTCAGGCTGGGTGTAGTGGCTGGCTCATGTTTGTAATCCTGCTACTAAATGGTGATTTGACATGATCAATGATAATTGATGTCAGCCTAGGAAAAGAAATGTTAGCTCAGGTCCTCATCACAACAAATAAGTTTGTTAGATTGATTCATGCCTGTAATTCAACTATGGAGAGACTCAGAAAAGTATCTCTATTTGAGGCTAGACATGATATTATCTGAAAAGAATAATGGTTAAAAAAATACAAGAGTGTGCATACATGATAAGAGTGCTTGTCTAGCAAGCACAAACCTAGAAGTACAAAGAAGAGAGGGAGGGAGGAAAGAAGGAAGGAAGGAAGGAGGAAAGGAAAGAGGAGAGGGAGGAAAAAGTCACATATAGTCACATATTATTATTATATGTACTATTTGTATAATAACATGTGTCTATTACAAGTATAGTATATTCAAATATAATATGTATGTATAATATGTACAGGTCTATGTGTATATACAAGTATAATATATGCATACATATAAAAACATTAAGAATCAAATGAAAAGAACATACATTATTTTCCCCAAATGAAGAAGTGTGACTGCCCTATTTGTGGAGGTGTCTTCAGGCATCTGTGCACACTGTCCACATTTAGTTTCGGGGGAAAGTCCTCTGCAGGCATCCCATAACAGAAATAGATTTAAAATGGAGGGATTTAATGGATCTTTTCCCAGAGACTTTGAAAAACAGAGAGATCTCTTCTCTGTATCTTACTCTTGCTTTTGAAGAAACCATCCTATCCTTCAATATAGAGCTTCTAGAGCCTTGTTCAGGGCAGACACCTTGACAGAAAGGGAACCTGCATCTCCATGTGATCAGTTTTCAGTGTTGCTACCCTCTAACATATCGGCATTTTTAATCAAAATGCATGGCCAATGGGGACAGCTGTTTAAACGGCAATATACAGCATCATGGTGTTTTTTACCTCATTCTTACACTTGGAAACAATTGAACAAGCAGAAATGAAACAGGACTCATCACGATAGACCTTCTCATGACAAGGGAATAACGGATGTACTTAAACGTCCTTCCATGTAAAGCCATACATGTGACAGCCACACAGAATGACAAGAGTGATGTTCAGTGCTCATTTAGAGAAGAGAATGGTGAAAAGAATTTGGCCTTATGATTCCTAAAAATTACGTATTTCAGCCTTCTAAACTTTCAGTGTTGAAATTCTAACTTCTCACTTGATGGTATTAAGGTTGAGGGCAGGAGACAGTGCCTTCATTCATGACACTGGTGTCCTTATTAGAGGGACTCCAGAGAGTTCCCATGTTCCCTGCCAGCTCTGCTGTGTGACATTACAGCAAGCAGGTGGCTGTCTGTGAGCTAGGAAATAGGCCCTCTCCAAACATCCAATTTGCTAGTTAGAAAAATAAAGCAAGAAAGTGTTTCAAAAATGGACTCCCATGTGAAATACAATGTCAAGAAGATCCTTGCTGAGGTGATATTTAAAAAATAAAACAAAACATTAAAAACAACAGCAAGAAAGATTAAATCTCTTGTGTCCCTATCTTGGGGCTCATTTTACTTAGCATCATCTTTTATGTTCATATGTGCATAGCTTTTGACCTTTTCTGCTTGTCCTAGACATAGACCAGTTATTACAAATAAGGGAAACCATGGGACCTATGTTTCTTTGGGCCTGGCTTACTTCACTTAATATTTTTTTTCGCAAATCTTTCCATTTCCTAACAAATTGTGTTTTTATATGTTTCTTTTGTATCTTCTTCCCCCATGGTATAACCCCTGATTTCAGTGCCCTTCATCTTATATATACATTTTTCTAATTTGGGGAAGAGAAGGGAAATAACAAAATGCTTAAATAAGGATACAAGTTGACCCATTGTAACAATGAGACATACAAGACACTATATTGAAAATGAACTTTACAACTTCGGGGGTGGGGTGGGGAGGAAGAATTTGGGAAGGTGGGGAGGGAAGAGAAGGGAGGGAAAAAACACAGGAGGGGTAACAATGCGGGATAAGAAACATACTCATTACCTTACACATGGAACTGTAACCCTTCTGTACAATATCTTTACAATAAAAAATATATACTAAAAATAAAGCAAAGCAAAACAGCAACAACAGCAATAACAAAGATAAGACAACAGCTCAGGTGAAAAATGGGGAAATAATTCCAAATGTAAGGAAATAGAAAATGTAAGGGCTCTAATGCAGGAAAGTACCAAATGCAGGACTTTGACAGAATCCCATTTCCCAACTTTAATTTTAATTAATTTTTAATTTTAATTTTAATTGCCTGTGTTTTGGAGGTTATGTAAAAGAAAGAAAGATCATTGCTAATATTGTCATTGCATTTTTCCCCATGGTTATTTTATTCTATGTTTTTCTAGATTTGCAGTTGCTGTTTATAGATACTGTGATAAGGATCTATTTTCAGTTTTCTGTGTGCAGCTATCAAGTTTTCCAACCCTCATTCTTGAAGAAACAGTCTTATAGGCACTTTGGTTGAAATGGTCTTATTGGCACTGTAATTAAAAATTAAATGATTACAAATACGTGGATTTATTTTGGGACTCTAATTCTCTTCCTTTGGTCTATGTATCTGTTTTTATGCTAGTAACATACTGCTTTGAATTTTATAGCTTTGTAGTGTATTTCCAAGTCAGATACTGTACTGCCTCCTTCTTTCTTTTCCTCAGAATTGCATTGGTTAGTCAGGGTCTTTGGCTGTTTCATATGAATTTTTGGATTTTTAAATAAAAATTCTATAAAATATTATTGGAATTTTAATAGGGAAGTTTTTTTTTTTTCAGTGTGGGGATTGAACTCCGGGCCTGGGCACTGTCCCTGAGCCTCTTTGTGCTAGTGCTAGTGTTCTACCACTTGATCCACAGTGCCACTTCTGGATTTTGAGTGGTTAATTGGAGATAAGAGTCTCATGGGGACTTTTCTGCCTGGGCTGGCTTTGAACCGCGATCCTCAGCTCTCAGCCTTCGCAATAACTGGGATTATAGGCATGTGTCATCAGCACAAGACTGGGCTATTTTTTTTTTTTACAATATAAATTTTTGCAATCAGTGTAAGTAGAATATCTTGCCATTTGTATCTTCTTCAATTTATTTAACTCATTTTAAGAAAAAATTGTTAGTGTATAGGTCATTTGCTTCCTTGGTTAAATGTATTCCCAAGTGTTTTATTTATTTATTTATTTATTTTTGTGTAATGCCCAGGACTGAACTCAGGGCCCAGGTACTACTCCAGAGCTTTTTTGCTCAAGGCTAGTACTCTACCACTGAAAACACAACTCCAGATTAATTGGAGATAAGAGTCTCATGGAATTTCATGGCTCAGCTGGCTTTGAACCATGTATTTCAGATCTTGGTCTCATGAGAATCTAGGATTACAGATAGGAGCCACCAGTGTCTACAAGTGTCTGGAGTTTAAACTTATGGTCCAACTTTTGCTAGGCTAGCACCTACCACTTGAGCCACATATTCAACCCTTCTACTGATTAGTGTGACTTGATTTTGTAACCTGCATTTTTACTGAATTTGTTTATTAGTTTAGTGTCATCTTTAAGGTTTTGTAAGAACATCAACATGTCCCATGTAAAGAAATAAAACATTTTTCATCTTCAACCTAGATATGTTTTATTTTTCTTGCATAATTGTTCTGGTGGAGATTTCCAAAAATAAGTTTACTTGGAAATGATCATCATGGGCATCTTTTTCTTGCTTCTTATCCTAGAGGGAAAAAAATGTTCAACTTCTCATCCTGAGAGATTAGTTATGAATTTATCATGCATGGCCTTCATTACGCTGAGATACCTCCTACTTTACAAAAATTGTTGAGAGGTTCTAGGATAAAAAGAAAAGGAAAGGGCTGGGAAGGTGGCTCAGTGGTAGAGAGCTTGCCTTGCATGCATGAGGCCCTGGGTTTGATTCCTCAGCACCATATAAGCAGAAAAAGCTGGAAGTGGCACTGTGGCTCAAGTGGTAGAGTGCCAGCCTTGAGCTGAAGAGCTGAGGGACAGCGGTCCAGGCCGAGTTCAGTACTCATGACTCGCAAAAAAAAAAAAAAACAAAAAAAAAGATAAGGACATGAACTTTGTCAAATTCTTGGCCTCCTGAGATAATCACAAAATTTTAATCCTTACTTTGTTACTATATGACACATTTATAAATTTATATGTGATAACCATTCTTACATCCTAGGAATAAATTCCACTTTGCAATGATAAATGATTCTTTTAATATGTTGTTGAATTAGACTTGCCAGTACAGTTTTGGAGAGTACTCAGAATTATTGTCTTGTAATTTTCTTTTCTTTGGGTTTGTTATCAGATTGATGCTTACCTCATAAAAAGTATTTAGAAGTATTCCCACTTGTTTGATTTTTTGGAAGTTGTTTAAATGGGACAATTATTAATTATTCTCTAAATGTTTGGTACATTCATCAGTGAAGCTATCACGTTCTAGACTCTTTTAATATGAAACTTTAGATTGTGATTCAATCTCCATGTTTATTTTAATGACTTACTCAGGTTTTCTATTTCTTCAGGACTTAGTCTTGGTAGTATATGTATCTAAAAATGTATCCATTTCTTCTAGTGCCACATTTTGTTCAAAATCATCTCTGATCTTTATATATCTTTGGTATTAGATGACTCTTCTTTTTGTCTTTACTTGTCTCCTATTTTTCTGTTTGTCCAGCTAAAGGTTCTCCTTTTTAAAATCTCCTTTTTAAAATTCATTGTTATGCTTTGGTCTTTAATGTTTCCTCACTTCTCACTGAAGGCTTCAATGGTTTGTTTGGTTTATTCTTTGTTTTGTGTTTGTTTATGTTTGGTGGGGGGTGGTAGAGAAAAGAAAAGCCCTATGCTTGGGACTGTGCTGCTTCTTCCTTTTATTTTATTTTATTTTTTTGGCAATAGGGCTATTTGCTATTATGTTAGCTTGACAGCCTTTATGACGCTTTTGACTGTTATTTATATCTAAAGGTATGTTATTTTTTAGTAAATGTCTATTTCTGAATTCTTTTATCTAAGATCAGAGATTAGTATCTTTTATTTGTTCAATAAATGTGACATACAGGTAATATATTAAAAGACATATATGACAATTAGTGGAAGCTTTAACCAATTCCAAAATAACCCAAAACAGAATGCAAACAATGGATGGAGCTTATTTTTGATCCAATCTACTATTCTTCTTTTGATTGAAGAATTGAGTCCATTAAATACTTAGTGTTATTATAGAGAGGTGTGTCATGTTTCCTGCCATTTTCTTGATTTCCTATATTTTGTTTTTTTGCCTTTTCCTGTGTTTACTAAATTGATCTTCTAGTGGGTTTCGTCCGATGTGTTTTATTTTCTTTTGATTGTTTTCTTCAGATTATATTCCTCCCTTTAGAATTCTTTGTACTGATGGTTTAGTGATCATAAATTCTTTTAATGTTTGTTTGTCATGTGTTTGTCATATGTAGAGAGCTGCGAGAGGCCGCACCTGGAAGATGGCGCCTGCTTCCTCCCTCCGCCTTCCCGATGGCGAGTGCTCTCGTGGTAAACAACTCCTGATATGGCTAAGGCAAAGAATCTGGCTTGCTTCTGTGCACCTGAACCTATTGGCGGTTCCCACGTGGCGTATCAGGGTTGGCTACCCAGCGGGTACTTAAGGCTGTGGGGAATTCTCCCCGGGGTTGGGGTCAGAAGATTACTAAAAGGTCCTGAATAAACTGCGGAGAGAAGAGTCCGGTGTCGCGTCGTCATTACCGGCCGAGGCGGTAGCGACACGTGGTGGCCCGTATGGGGACTCAGCCACAACCCCAACGAGGACTCAGAACTCTCTGTGGTCAGGGTGGTGCACCGGTAAGTTCCCAGGTAAAAGGGGAATCCGCCACAAGAGCTGGGATAAGTCCCCAGGTAAAAGGGGAATCCGCCACAAGAGCGGGGATAAGTCCCCAGGTAAAAGGGGAATCCGCCACAAGAGCGGGGAGTAAGTTCCCAAGTAAAAGGGGAATCCGCCACAAGAGCGGGGGGATTTTTGCTCTTCTCGGTAGATAAAGAGAGAGTGAGAACCCGGGGCTAGTCAGTAGAGTAGCCAAAAGTGAAAGTAAAAGCTTGTTTACCAGCTTTAAATGTTTGAAACATGGGCGCTTCTTTTTCGCACCCAATTTTTTTGGCTCTCAATGAGCTACTGCACTCAAAAAAGTTAAAAATAAAAAAGAGTACTTTAGAGAGATTTTTGAATGAATGTGACACCGTTGCCCCATGGTTCGCTGTCTCTGGAAGCCTCACGGTGGCCTCTTGGGAGAAACTAGGGAGGGACCTAGATTTTGCCTCTGAACAAGGAACGCTTAAGAGCGGAGTGAGACCAATATGGAAACTGATAAGAGGCTGTCTCGAGGACCAGCGTTGCAGTGAGGCGGTAGAGAATGGTCAGGCCGCCTTAGAAATGCTGCAGGAAGAAAGATCAGAAAGGGCAGACAGCGAAAAGGAGGAGAGCAGGGGGGGGTCATGCCCTGATTTTGCCGAACTAGAGACCTCTGAGTCTACAGACTCAGAGGAATTACAATCAATCATAGAACAAATAGAAAAAACAAAGATAAGAAAGAGGAGGAAATGGAAGGAGAGAGAGGACCCAGATAAAGACGAATGCACGCCCTCCGTGCACCGCCCCACACCTTCGGCTCCTCCGCTCTATGCGGAGGACCCCGGAAGTGGCAGCCCCGGCTGTTCTTTCAGCCCAGGCGTGTGGAAAGCGGTCAGAACCGAGTTACATCTAGCCTGTCCAATATTTCAGGATCCACAGGGACAGCGGTATCATGAACCCTTAGATTTTAAGGTGATAAAATCTTTAGCTGAGTCTGTGCGGACATACGGAATCACAGCCTCCTTTACTGTAGCCCAGGTGGAGGCCCTAAACAGACATTGCATGACACGTGGTGATTGGAGTGGGCTCGCACGAGCTTGTTTGAGCCCAGGTCAGTATTTAGATTGGAAGGCCTTTTTGATTGAATTTGCTAGTGAAGAGGCTGCGGCCAATCAGGCTGGGGGAAACTCAGCTTGGGACAGAGATATGCTGCTTGGACAGGGGAGATTCGCCAATCAGCAGATAGGCTACCCGGTCCAAGTTTATGAACAAATCAATAAAATTGGCATAAAGGCATGGAAGGCCTTACCAAATAAAGGCGAGGTGAGTGGCAATCTCACCAAAATCCTGCAGGGCTCTATGGAGCCGTTTTCGGACTTTGTTGCTCGTATGGTTGAGGCCGCTGGCAGAATTTTTGGTGACCCAGACGCAGCCATGCCATTAATTAAACAGCTTGTTTACGAGCAGTGCACTAAGGAATGCAGAGCCGCCATAACCCCATATAAGAACAGGGGACTAGAAGCATGGATGAAAGTTTGCAGAGAGCTGGGTGGACCACTAACTAATGCTGGATTAGCTGCTGCTGTGGTGCAATTAACCCAGAAGAAAGGGGCTGGGAAGTGGCTCAGTGGTAGAGTGCTTGCTTTGCATGCCTGAGGCCCTGGGTTCGATACCTCAGCACCACATAAGCAAAAAGAAATGAAAAAAGCTGGAAGTGACGTTGTGGCTCAAGTGGTAGAGCGCTAGCCTTGAGCTGAAGAGCTGAGGGATAGCGCCCAGGCCCAGAGTTCAGGCCCAGGAAAAAACCTATTTAAAAAACGCTGCAAATTTGTCTAAACAGTTGTCTAGTTATCTTTTAGGTAATTGAACTGGGGAGTTCGACAGCCTGATGGAACAGCTCAGGGTTGCCATCGTCGTGGTGAACTCGACCCGAGTGGATGCCGGATTGGCGGAGGGGTTATCTTCATGGATCTCCACTGCTATGAATCATCTCAAGGAGGGGGCGGGTTTGGGAGCCCTGACAGGCCTCCTGGTGTTAGCCTCCTTGGTATGTCTGTGGTGCATTTGCCAAATTAGAGGTTCTCAGCGTCGCAGTGCAGCCATGGTTATCCAAGCCTTTACAGTCATTGGAGCAGGTCAGTCCCCCTAAGCGTGGCTTGCCACCCTAAAACAATGAGCACAGATTGCAAAGCCAAAGTACTGCAGTCGAGAGGCATGAGTTTTGCCCTCGAGGAGAGCATGTTTGATTGCACACGGGTTCGATTCGCCTTTTCCCGTCCTTGTGAAAAACGAATCAATGGACAGGCTGAGTCATCCCTAGAGAAGGTACCCTCTGGGAGAAGGCTTGTATGCAGTCCTTGCAATTGCACAACAGGGATCAGACCTCTGTTCTCATCTGTGTTCTTTAAACAAAAAAGGGGGAACTGTAGAGAGCTGCGAGAGGCCGCACCTGGAAGATGGCGCCTGCTTCCTCCCTCCGCCTTCCCGATGGCGAGTGCTCTCGTGGTAAACAACTCCTGATATGGCTAAGGCAAAGAATCTGGCTTGCTTCTGTGCACCTGAACCTATTGGCGGTTCCCACGTGGCGTATCAGGGTTGGCTACCCAGCGGGTACTTAAGGCTGTGGGGAATTCTCCCCGGGGTTGGGGGCAGAAGATTACTAAAAGGTCCTGAATAAACTGCGGAGAGAAGAGTCCGGTGTCGCGTCGTCATTACCGGCCGAGGCGGTAGCGACAGTCATAGAAGGTTTTGGTTTTACCATCTAATGTAAATGATAGTTTCCCTGGGTAGATCAGTTTGGGTAGGCAGTATTGATCATCAGTGCTTGGATTATATCATTCCTCTCCTTGCAGTGAGGGTTTGTGTGGAAAGGTCTGCAGTGATTTTGATTGTCTTTCCATTGTAATATAGCTCCTGGGCATATGGATTAGTGGTAGAGTGCTTGCCTAGCATGCATGAAGCCCTGAGTTTGGTACCTCAGTACCAAATAAACAGGTAAAAGAAAAAGCTGGAAGTGGCACTGTGATTCAGTGGTAGAGTGCTAGCCTTGAGCAAATGAGGCTCAGGGACAGTACCCAGGCCCTGAGTTCAAGCCCCATGACTGGCTTATTCTTGAAGTAGAATATTAAATTGTTTATTTCATACCTTTTTCTTTTGGATGCAAGTATCTATTGCTATTGATATCCTTTTTGAATAGCTTTTTCTGCATCTTCTATAATTTGGTATGTTATCTTTTTGTCTCAAAATTTTATTTTTATCTCATTATTTTATTTTTGGCCACTGTTGTTCAAGAATATTTTCTTTAAGTTTTATATAGCTTTACATTTTCCAAAATTCCTCCTTGAACAAAGCTGCTTTTAACAGAAATTAATAAGGAGAATGTAACAATAACTTGATATACAAGACAAACTTTTTTTTCCAAAATTGATATTTTAATCACTCATTCTATATTTAAATGAAAAACACTTTGAATGATTCATTTTGATTATTTTATGTCCTTTTATTAGAGAGGATTCAACTATTACATTAATAATTGTAATCAGAAAATGTACTTTATGCTGATAAATAGACTCTAAATATATAGCAATATGTACATAGAAGTACTAAACTTTTATACATTACTCCTATTTAAAATTAGTAACTGGCAACATGGTCAGTCAGCAGTGGCTCACACCTGTAATCCTAGCTACTCAGTAGGTTGAGATCTGAGGATCACAATTCAAAGCCAAACCAGGCAGAAAAGTTAATGAGACTCATCTCTAATTAACCACCAACAAAACAAAACAAAACAGAAGCAAGAATGTGGTTCACATGGTAGAGTGCCAGCCTTGAGCATAAAAGCTAAGGTCCTGAGTTCAAGCCCTAAGACCAACATAAACAAAAGAAATTTGTCAATGTATCTCATTAAATATTCTCTATAAGGCAATAAATAAAATTTCTAGGTAAAGAACATATAGAGTATGATATCTGTAGCTCTGAGACAATTTTTTATGATAAATGCATGTTTAGCTCTGAGAAATAGGAAAGGAGGTTAAGTCAATCATTTATGAAGGTATACATGACTCCTACATCTTTTGATTATCTAGAAGTGAATGGACTTCAAGAGATATTAACAGATTATACTAAAAAGCTACTTCTTTGGTATATTTTTTCTCATCTCTTAATATGTTTTTCCCTTATATCAAAGATCAGTAATGAAAACATGGACAGATTAAAAAAATAATACATATTCTCATTGTATCCTGAGGGAAATAGATTGAAACAGACTATTTTTGATATTCTATGAACCTTTGAGTTACTCTTACAGTATTTTAAATGGCTCTGTGCTATTTGCCATAATATTTAATCTATGTATACACATCTCTAAAATACTTAAGCTTGTATTCAAGTTTATGCTGCTTCTAGCCTAATAGTCATAATTTCCAGATGGAGTTTAACTGTTATATTTCTATTATCATAATTTTAAATTTGTTGCCACAATATTGTAATATTTATTCTGCTAATCTAGCTGTTGAGGCACAGCATGATTAAATCATTGGCTCAAGATACACTCAGAGTAAATGCAAAAATAAAAAAATCCCTTAATTTCTAAAAACAATCTGCTTATAAAATAAGGAGCTATATTTTCTTGCAAGTAAATTGTTGTGTTTTTGTAGTGCTTGTCTTAAATGTTAAAATGTGAACAGAAGTTTCTATATATAATGAGCAATTTCATTAATCAAGACAACCAAATGATTTCTGTATATATTTAAAATAGTAATTTATTAAAATCATCTCACAAAGTAGTCAAGAACATGTTAACAAAGACATTGGTACCTGTCAAAAATCATATATTTCAGAACAAAAGGAGCTATTAAATGGTCAAACTTCTTAATTAATCAATGACAAATATATATTTAGAGATATTTGTCTATTATCCCATAAATAACTTAGATTCCCAGATGGATAATAATTCACATTATGTTACTAAACTCTTAATACTTCATGCTATATGCAAGAAAAATAATATTTCTATTTGGACAAGTAAAATGCATTAAAATGTGTCAATATTTTAATGGTGCCAGTGCATTAAAATATGCCTTCCTATGCCTTTCCCTCATTTCTCAATAAGTTCTATAAGATGTCCTACAGTTTCATATTCAAATGAGAAGTATATAATACTTTCTTATCTGGGAAATTCTATTTTATCACCTAGTTATAAAACCTGGTCAATGTTTTACATCAGAAAATAATTGACTGAATTAAAATCTTGAGTCAGGTGGAAATTAGTTTTTCTTTCATATTGTATGTTATATAATCCACATTTCGGAAATACATGTTAAGTTGACTTGCAGGAAGTGGAACAAGTGAATGTTAAAGATGTGGGCAGGCAGCATCCTATAATGTAAGACCATTTGAACACATAGTCTCTGTACCAATACTACTTAGTGAATACCAGACTTTGGAGTTGGACAGCCTTTGATTATGTACAGAATTTTACCACTTGTTTTGATCACTGAACTATAGTAGATGACCTGGAATAGTCACTTATCTTAAAGCTATTAATCTATCCTGGGAACAAGAAAACAGAGAAACAAATCCATATACTTCTTAAGATACAGTCTGGGAATTGATTAGCGAGGGTGCAAAACAAATGTAGGAAAACACAACTGCCTTTCTCAAAACATATGAGCATTTCGGTGAACTCTTTCCCTCACAAAATTAATGACAGTTGAGTTGTCTAGAAATGATTTATTAAAAACTTGTGATGGTACCATCCAGTTCTAAGTTAGAAGGAAAAAATGCTTCTATATTTGATAACAGATAAATAACAGAGATCAAAGGGTAATTTAGATGATTTGTGCAAATGATATTAATAATTTACTGCCTTTCTCTATGTACAATCTGAAAGAGTAAGTGGAGAGGAAACCAGAGCAATAAACCATCACTATATATTGATTTCCTATCCTGGGAGATGGTCTGAGTCAATGGACAGCAGGCTCATTCTTGATTTGGGAAGGCAGACTTCTAATGAGCACATGGAAGGACAGAACTATGATCAATAAAGGGCCAAGCTGTTCTAATCCAGAGAAGAAGAAAGTCCATTTTGAGGGCAGGGTCCCCCAGGGAATTCATGCACAAGATTAATTGACCTAAAGCATGAGGAATCAATGTGGTTGTTTGCCCCTGTCATTCCCAGACAATGGTCTGAGATTTCTTGGGAAATATCACTTAGGCAGGATTGACATCGGCAGCTGTACAATAATATAGGGAGAAATAAATCCATGCTGGATGGAAACCTAGCTGTAGCACTGCACCCCTACAGCAACTCAGTTGCTCAAATACTAAGGAACCCCCCCATGGGAAGAAGGAGAGCTTGCTATGAGACCTCACAGTTTATTCACTCCCCAAACAGCTACTTATGGCTCTTGAATGTGTGCAGTTCTCACCAAAACTATCCAGGATCCTAGAAGAGAATGTGTGCCTGGTGTCAGCCTAGCCCACTGGCTGGTGCTTCCACACACAGCAGGTCACAGGACAACCATGCTCTGTGCATTGTGTGCTGCCTATCATTAATGTCACGGTCATTCCCCTTCATCAGCCTAAACTCCTTTGCTGGGCTGTGTACACACAGATCCAGGGGGAAGTGAATGAATAGTTTTTCTGTCTTGATACTAGAAAATGGAAGAGAAAACCTGCTGAATTAAAGAGGTTATCTAAGTGCAAACTTTCCCACCTCAGTCTTTGGCCAATTAAAGTAACTTTTGTATTCGGAACAATCACAAAATATGGAAACGTTTTCAAGTTCCATCATAAACCCATTTACAAAATGAAATAATTTCTGTGATGGTGATTCTTGATGAATAATTTTAGCTTAACTTAAATATTGTGAATACAAACATTCTGAATGAATCGCACCTAGGCCTATACAACACAAAATCCAATGAGTTCCAGCATAAATTCATTTAAGACTTACTACCTTTTAGAGTGGCCCGAGTTTAATTTGAGAGTCAACTGTCACAGCTTGCTGAACTCTCAGTAATGAGAGACAATTTACCCAAGAGCCTCATTATCCAAGAACCTTTAAGGGAGCACACTCTCAGCAGTGTGGGACCACTATATTCTTTTTAAAAGTAAAGAATGATCCTATTATATTTTTTCATTTAACATTTTGCTGATTCATATTTCCATCATTAACTCAAAACTAGTTCACAGAACCCATTCCTAATTCATTTCTATACCAGTCACAGGGATCCCTGAGAGTACGCTTTAGAAATAAGTGCCAAATATTTTTCAAGGAATATACACCAAACAGACAAGACCCTTTGTTCTATGTAGCAAGAAAATAGTGGAGGGCGATAAGAAAGTGAATCCCTTCACCTACAAACAAACTAAACAAACAAACCACCAACTAAACAAACTGTATACACAAGAAACAATTTCCAAAGTATAAAATGTTAACAAAGAGGATACCTGCTGTAAATCCAATGTAATCGTCACATAATGGTATTCGATTCCATTCTTAATACTGGGACTCTGCCACCAAGTGTTCTTGCCATCAATAGCATTTGTAATGGGGTGTCTCTCTATCCAGCAGCAACATGTGAAAGGAAGAGAGAGAAAAAAGACCATATCATGAATCCAGAGCTGTTTCTTTAAAGAAAAATAAAACTAAATTAAAACAATCCACTGTGGTCACCAAACATTAAAAAGCAAGGAATTCAAATCTTCAGCAGAATTTGATTAATGGAATGTTTCTCATAGCATGAGACAGTAAAAGAAACTAACACACGGAAGAAGCTAGTTACCTTCCCTCTACCCCACCATAGTCAACTAAAAAAAGACAACTTTAAAGATAGTTACCATAAGATCGCACACATATTGATATGTCCGTCACTGAGAAAGCAGACACTCTACATTTTGAGGCAGCGCTTGTTTACATTAACTTTGTTAACAGAAACATAAATTCCTGAATTGGGGCTTGAAAACTACGTGAAGATTTGTTCTTTAGACATGTTCATTATCACAAAGACCTGGCCAATCAAATATGTATCTTGCTTTAATGTAAGATGCTGTCATATTTGTCTTAGGAGACTTTTTACAGTAACCTTTGATTTTCCATTTTCCTACTACTACTTAAAAATCAAATGAAAGACTCCAGAACCTTCCTTCCATGCAGCCTTTGACTGGCACTCTATCAGGCAAATATACTGCCCCCAGCAACAAACTCCAGCTTACCAGACAAACATAGATCTTCCTTTTACTTTATCCCATATATTAGAGAAGAGAACTTACTGTGAGAATTGAAAGAAAGGAAGAAAGAAAGAAGAAAGAAAGAATGAAAGATGGAAGGAAGGAAGGAAGGAAGGAAGGAAAGAAGCAAGGAAGGAAGGAAGGAAGGAAGGAAGGAAGGAAAGAAGGAGAAAGAAATGGGGCCTCAGTACAGCACATACCCAGAGTACAAAGCCCTGAGTTCAAACCCCAGTGCCATTGATGATGATGACGATGATGATGATGATGATGATGATGATGATGATGATTTCGGATAGAGGAGTGATACAAGTGGTAGACTGCTAGCAAGCATTAGAGTGTTTGCTAGCAAACACTAGCCCCTGATTGAAACCCAAGCACCAGCAAAAGATAGAAATAGAGGGTCAGAGAGAGAAAGAGAGAGGGAGAATATGAACCTGCCCAGCCAGTACTGTAACAATTCAACTCTCTTCCTTCTTACTAATCTTAGAATTCAGAAATCTTCATCTCCTGCAGTTTAGCTCCAAGTCATTGACAAGAGTAAGAATTATTTATCCAGAATTATGACAAATTAAACTTAAATTTAACAATATTTTTAAAATCAAACACAGGGTTATTTCCCATGAAATGAGTCTCAAAAATAAAAATAACCTTTCAATGTTTTATTGAAGAGTGAATTTATATTTGTCATTTTCAGACTTGGGAATTTACATTATGGAAGTAATTGTATTTATACAGTTTGCTATAATCTTTACCTGAAAAAATACAGGCCATGTTATTGAGTTATTTATGGGTGGATATCCCATAAATGTTGATATGAGTGTATTGGCCAGGATGTTAATATTGCATTGTCATTGAACAAATTTGAATTCAACTGAATAGCTGAATAGTCCTATATTTTGCACCGGCTAATTATATTAACAGTCCACTGAGATGACGCATCCTGTCTCCTTAGTGAAAAGCAAGATTGATGAATAAATTTAATAATCAGTGTTAGTTATATTCTGTTGAAACTACAGAAGGTATTGTCTTTCTAATGATTGCAAATACCAGGACATAAATAAATATCAAACAAATGCCCCCGGTGATGTGTGTGCTGAAATCAGCACATTAGGATTCAATAATAAATGAAATATTACTGGAATTGCTTTGTGAAGAAAATAAATATCACCGTGTGCATTCCAAAAACACCTTCCTGAATCTTTTTATAGACCGTGTGTTTAATATATGGAAGAAAAGTACATGCAAGTAGATTTCCAAATAAAACTCATTGCTCTCAAGTAACGGTGAGGGAAGCTGTCTAATTGGAAATTCTATCTGCCACTTCAGGTCAAACCAATGTGAGAATTAGTCATGAAAAGGATGGGGAGCTGAATCAACAATTAACCATAATTCTCATTTTATAACTTGAATCATAATTAATTGGCAAATACTGATTAATTGTTGGTTGAGTTTCCTTATTTAAAAGGACATAGCCATGGCGAATATTCTCAACAGGAATAAACTGTGCAAGCAAACTCAAAGGCTATCTTCATCTGAAAACTGGCTGGAGAATTATTGAGATAAACTTTTCAGACTGGTAGTTCTTAACTAGGAAACATAATTTATTAAAGCCAGAAAGTGCAAAATATCATTTGTTTTGCTATGACAACTAAGAACACACCTTCCACAGTGATTCCAAAGTGAATTTGAGGAATTTCATCTGTTGTATCAACTTTTACCAAAACTTACTGACATGATTTGTGACAAGATTTTTATCTTATTCAGTTTGATTCTTTTTCTAAAATTTCAGTATCAAAACTTGATTTGGAAATGCAATGAGAGAAAGAGAGAGCAGCCATGAGCTGGCAAATTATACCTATAATCCTATTTACTCAGGAGGCAGTTAGGATGAACCTAAGTTATACCTAAAATTATACTTCTAATCCTAGTTACTCTGAGGTCTGGAAGACTATGGCTCAGAGTCAGCCTGGCAGAAAAGCCCAAGAGATTCCTTTTCTAAACCAGTGATCAAAAATTCAGGCTGGAGACATGGCTCCAGTGGTAGAACACCAGCCAAGCAAGTACAAGAACTCAGTGCTATAGATGAATCAATAAAGAAACATTAAAGCAAACAACATGAAGTAAATCCAAAGGATCCAAAGCCATTACAAATGCACACAAAACACTTACGGTTTGGATTACTGCTGTTTTGATTGCAAATTCGACACTGTGGGTTCCTCACAGGCTGCCCCGGGACATGCTCTACCAACTTGCAGTACATCTCTGGTCCTCTTTCTCCACAGGTTGCATTGGTTGTGATGAGGGCATTAGAAGCAAGATTCAGGACAGCAGGGAATAAACCTAAAAATGATAGTTAAATGAAAGCACATTGACTGAAAACAAATTTACGAATTTGCTCTACTTCAAAATGCAATTAAGATATTATATTTTCAGGGACTTCCACTAACCCAAAAAGAAAGAATTGAATATCAAACAATACAGTATGTTAAAGACTACATGTTATCCTTTTTTATTTTCTGTGTCTTAAATATGGAGTATAAGTCTGTCTTGTTTATGTTTAACCTTTAATACTTAATTAGAAAAGAAAAGCTGGCATTGAACACACTTTCCATACTCTCTGAGTCTTTGTTGTCATTTTATTTGGTTTGGTTTTTGTTTTGTGAGACAGAAACTTGGTATATGGCTTGGGCTGACTTTAAATCGATATTCATTCTTTCTCAGCCTCCACAATGTGAAACAGACATCATTAGATAATCTCCTTCAGATTGTTGATAAAAAAAATTATTGAAACTGAATTTTAATCATATAAGGTTTTTGTGTCACTATGTGCCTAGGTCCTTTTATATTCCAATTGCCATTTAATGTAAATGGTGTTTGTTACACCTCCTTTAGATCTATATAGTAGAAAATGAAGAAATATTCTGGAAATGGAATTTTTAAGCTTTCTATACTTTCCAACCTTATTTTACAGCAAAGCCTTAATATGTCATCATAATAGTCAGTAATCATAGCTTTTAACTAGAACAGCGAGACTCATATCCATGCGGGGCGCAGAAGGTCTTCTGTTCCATCTGAGAATCCAGTGGAAGTTCTTCAATGCCTGAAACCAATGTTAATGTTATTTTGTGTATTTCCAGTGTTTGCTTTGTGTAGATCTCTTTTCAGTGACATTCCAGTGAAGTCATTCATCAAAGCCATTCTGTTCATAAAATGTTCTTCTATAGCAAATTGTATGTAAAATTTACAGGCAGCTTGATTCCATTTATGCAACTGGATCCCAAATCTAGATCTGTGTCCAGTAGTTCTCCACCATTTCAGTTTCAACTTCTAACAGAAATCCTACCTGATTGTATCTTATATTTTAGTATTGCCTTGAGACCCTTAGAATTTCTAGTTCATAAATGTTTTCTGCATTAGTCTTAAAAGTTGGCACTTAGTAGATGTTTAAAATGAAGAGATAAATGACATAAATATTGGCCTGATACATGCCCTTCTGCATAAAATGATATTAATCCCCAGCATGTACGTTTGTCTGCGACGTGCTAGCCACTATTCTGTCTAGCACTGTTCTAATGTGTTTTGTTTTGTTTTGTTTTTTATTTCAAGGACTAATCTGCTCCCATTGCTTCCCTGTGAGTTATGAATTACTTTACCTCTAGCTCATGAAGAAAGAATGGAGAGGTAACTTGTTCTGGATTATAGCTTGTAAGTGACAGAGCTCTGGTTTGAGCTCAAACATCTTTACTGCAATCTGTCCTCTTAACTACTGCACTAATGCTATCTTCAATGTTACATGAAGCCTATATTACACCAATGCTCACTTGTGGCCTCCCTGACTCTAGAACTGGACTGAAAGAAGGAATAAAAGAAGAAACAAACTGGAGTAAGTCAGCAAAGTGAAATATTTGATCAGAACCATAAGTACCTGATAATTAAACTTTCTTCTTCAACTAGAAAAACAATAAGCAATAGTAGGGACACTTTAAAAAATTTAAATAATTTTAAGGTAATCTGAATAACATTATTTAAAAATGAAAGCCATGACATAAAGTAACATTTGGAGAAGGGCCCAAAGAGGAGTCCCTAAACAATATTAAATCATTATTATTTGGTCTCACATGTATGCCCACAATACTTCTGTTTGCTGTTCTTGGTTATAGGATGAGACGCATGCACCATACCATTTAGTTGAGATTTGGTCTCAAACTTGTTCTATGGGCTGGCCTTAAATTACAACCCTTCCAATCTCCACCTCCCAATTACAGGCATGAGTCACTGTGTACAATTTACTTTAAGTAATTCTATTCTTTATTGTAATGTCACTTGAAAAGATTTCAAAGGCAAGTAAATTTATAAGACTAGTCACCTACATGCCCAAACCCAAGCAACCTCCTCTCTCTCCTCCCTTTGTAAACATACTAGATTTGAAATATCTTTAATTCTGCTCCTCCAATAACCCCTAATCATCACAACCAACGTTAGCCTTCCTGTCTTATGACTTTTTTCTAAAAGTTATTTGAGTTTTCACACTGTTCAGGAGTTACTTACTTTATACGTAATTGCAGCCATTATTTCATTTCATTTTTTTCTACTGCCTGTACTCTGCTGTTCAACCCTGCCCATAATGGTATACACATATTATCCATGTTATCAATATAACCTGGGTTTAGCTTATCTCATCATTGGCAAGAGAAATGATAGCCATCCCTAAAACTGTTTTTTTTTAATTAGAAAATGTGCAGTGTTTCAGAAAAGGTAAAGAAACATATCAAAGTGAGGTTATCTCTTTTAGTATATCTTCCTCTTATTTGTGTAAGGCTTATTAGAAACTTTTCTAACAGTTTTGTGAAGTTGATCAGATTATAAATGTTAATGTTATTATAGTCTCCAAGGCATTATTTCTCTCTTAGACATTTTATTCTCCAGATTAGTAAGTGATATATGACTAAATAAGAAATGTCTATATATCTTTCTCTTCTGTCATTCTTCAACATTTTGCCTTTAATTATGCAATTATTTTGGGATCAAGTATGTTTTGAGCTTACATTATGTCAGATAGTAAAAGATTTTAGAATTATTAAGAGACCTGCTGTGGGAAGTAATCTTAAACTAATTCTTAAAGAAACAGAAGCTTATTTAGAAGAAAAGAAAAAAAGAAAAGGTAGGGGAAAATACCAGAAAGAAGAATATAGCAAGATGAAAGCACATTGGAGTAGTTGAGGCCACAATTATTCTAATGACACAGACATGCACATAGATATTGATACAAGTATATTAAATGCACAATCTATGTATATTCTATGCATAATCTAGTAGTGGCAAAACAAACCACTTCCTATTTGTCATTGCTAACAATGTGTGTTAGTCAATTTTCCACTTCTACCCAACAGAATTTAAGCAGTAGAAAAACAGGTGGTAAAATGGAAAAGATAGGTTGAACATTCTGTTTTCATACAATAAAATCTGCTTGTAATCTTTCTGTAGGATTTTAGATGGCCAGACACCATTTAGACCCTTTTGAAATAAGCCACTTAATCAAAAGACACCGCTGGATGTTTGTCAATACTTCATAATTTTTCCAGTATTGCCATTTTGGTCTGTAATTTATTATTATTATTTTTATTTTGAAAATACTATACAGAGGGGTTACAATTACATGGGCAAGATAATGAATATATTTCTTATCAAGCATTGTAGCCTCCTCCTTCGTTTGGTCTGTGATTTTTGTCTGCTACCCACCACAGACTAATCTTGCCCTTCAAAGATTTCTTTGGTCATGTGGGCCTGTAGGATCTAATTTGAGATGATCAGACCTGTCTTTTTTCTGGGTCTAAATAATTATGCACAGAAACTGATAAGGTAGCATGCAAACAATACTTTAGTACATGATCTATATTCAGAAAATACAGACTTACATTTGATCCCTGTTCCACATAGGAATAAAGAATAAAGCAAGAGCAAAAAAAATACATTGATGAAAAGATTAAACACGCAGAATTAACATGGAGAAACTGTTTTATGTTCTCCATATTTATTATCCCAATTACTTTGTGTAAATTTGAGTAAATTCAATTTTACAGACAAGAAAGTGTGAGTTCAGGGGTTGGGAAGGTGGCTCTGTGGTAGAGTGCTTGCCTTGCATACATGAGATCCTGGGTTCAATTCCTCAACACCACAAAAGCAGAAAAATCCAGAAGTGGCACCATGGCTCAAGTGGTAGAGTGCTAGCCTTGAGCTGAAGAGCTGAGGGATAGAGCCCAGGCCCAGATTCAGGCCTCATAACTGACGAAAAAAGAAAAGAAAAGAAAAGAAAAGAAAAGAAAGAAAGAAAGAAAGAAAGAAAGAAAGAAAGAAAGAAAGAAAGAAAGAAAGAAAAAAGTGTGAGTTCAAGCCCCAATGTCAACAAAAAAAGTGCAATGAGAAGAAATTCTCAATGTGAACACAGTTAAGGCTGATTTAGTGAATTGAACACAATTCTTTAAAAAGGTCAAATAACTTTTTGTCAATACAGAGTCAGAATATAGTCTTCTACAAGGCTTATCAACTTCTATTATTAATAAAAGAAATAACTTATCTAGTCATGACTCCATATTTTGAATTACAGAGTATTCTACCCATAAAATTAAAAGGGATTAATAAAAATTTACATCTAGCATCTTTCTCTCTGTTGTGTTGTTTCCCCTATACTTATTGATCATATACTCCAAATTAACCTTTAATCAGTTTAATTATTCTACTTTTGGTCAGCGAATAATTGTTTTATGAAATTTTATCATCATTTGGCTGTTTACTTTTAAAAATCAATAAAGAATATTGGTCAGAGAAGGTCCCCAATTAGTTGTTAATAACCAATTTGAAGAGTCAGGCAATATCCTAGCTATTATTGAATTTTCAGCCTGTTGTATTATAGATTGCAATTCATTTTCATTATATACTAAATCTATTAGGCTATACCTATCTATTCCCACTCAGAAGCATCAATGTAATATTCACTGCCATATGCAATATGGGTCACTTGTTTGGATTATGCAGACATTGAGAGTGTAAATGAACTACAAATAGCTGATGAACCTTTATAGATTATTGACTTGTAGTTGTTCAATTCAGTTTGAGGTCCTGTAGTGTTAATGACATAAAAGTGAGTCATCATTATCCAGACAACTGTGACTGACATTTTTATCTGAATAGAATCAAGATTAACTAAATTTAGCTGGGTTTTATATGAAGAATAAAGTACGAGCAAAAGCAAAGTATTAATTATTCAGCCTCTATCCTGTTTGTAATACAAATTATAGAATAAATGTAACTTACAAAATAACATATTTTGGTCTATAATATAAATTATTACAAAGACCCAAATCTGTTGTGTTTCTTTTCTCTTCTTTAAATAAAAATCTTCAGCACCTCCTACATGGTTTCTGAATCCTATGTCATCCGCTTGCTTTCCTTTTCTTTTTAGACACACACATTCACAGGCCTTTTCTATCATCACTTCATGAGTCCTGTGATTCATTTCCAAACATCTCCATTTTAAGAAAGCAATCCTTCTTGTTCTATTTAGAACCTGTGACTTCTGACAACCCATCATGTTATACATCTCCCCAGTATAGCTGTAGAATCAGTGGGAGTGGTCAGGGAGCCTCATTCTGTCTCCTGAAGGTGACTTCCAAATCAGTTCACTAAGAAGTGACTTCTTTTCAGAACACCCAAATAATCTTCCCTTTCCATGTTTCTCTCCCCCGCTCCCCTCCCCCTCTCTTCCCACCCCTCGATCTCTGGGCCTAGGCACTGTCTTGATCCATTTTGTACCCTGCCACTGAAAAGATCTCTCTAAGGATCCTATCATGCTCTTATTTAAGACCAACATGAGCATGATAAAGGCTAACAAACATCCCTAAAACAGAGAATCAGATAATCATAGTAAGAACCCAGTAGGCACAGCTCCCAAGAAGGTAGATAACATGTCAGGAAGTAACAAACACCTCTCAATACTAACTCTCAATATTAATGGACTTAACTCTCCAATTAAGCAACATAGATTGCCTAGCTAGATCAAAAAGCAATATCTTTCTATCTGCTGCCTTCCAGAGACACACCTTGCCTACAAAAACAAACATAGTCAGAAAGTGAATGGCTAGAACAAAATCTACCAAGCAAATGGTCCCCATAAACAGGCAGGAGTTGCAATCCTACTCTCAGATAAAATAGACTTCTAATTAAAATTAGCAAGAAGAGATAAAGTAGGACATTACATACTAATAAAGGGATTTCTCCTACAGGAGGATATAACAATCCTAAACATGTATTCACCAAATATCAGAGCACCTAAATTTATCCAAGAAACAGTATTTTCCCTAAAATCACACATAGATCCAAAGACATTAATTGATGGGGAATTTAAAACACCACTCTCCCTGCTGGATAGATCAACCTGGCAAAAAATTACAGAGAAACCTTGGATCTAAACAACTGCATAGACCAACTAGACTTAACAGACATCTACAGAATATTTCACCCAGCAGCAACAGAATACCCATTCTTTTCAGCAGCACATGGAATATTCTCCAAAATAGACCACATTTTAGATCACAGAGCAAATGTGTCCAAATTCAGAAACATTGAAAATATGCCCTGCATTCTCTCAGATCACAAGGGAATAAAATTAGAATTTCACACCAAAATCCACAAAAGAAAATCCTATAACACATGGACAGGGAACAATACACTGTTGAACCACCAGTACATCATGGAAGAGATTGGAAAGGAAATTTAAATGTGCAGGTTATTTAACAAAAATGAAGGTACAAATAACCAGCTCCTCTGGGACACAGCAAAGGCAGTATTCAGAGGAAAATTTATAGCTATGAGTTTCTACATTAACAATTTAATGATGATGCACCTGAAGCTCCTTGAAAAAGAGCAACAAGCCTAACACCAATCCAGTAGATGGAAATAAATAATTAAAATTAAATCAGAATTAAATGAATTAGAGTCCAAAAATCACAGAAAGAATCAACAAAACAAAAAGTTGGTTCTTAAAAAAAATTAACAAAATTTTTGACAGACCCTTAGCAAATCTTACCAGAAAAAGAAGTGAAACACTCAAATAAACAAAATCAGAGATGAACATTCCCATAGAAACAACCAAGATTAAGAACATTATAAGGGAATACTCCTCAAACCTTTATGCTAACAAATTTGAGAATCTGGAAGAAATGGAAAACTTTCTATAAATATTGATATGCCCAAACTAAACCAAGATGAGTTAAAACAAGTCAACAGACCCATATCAAACACCAAAATAGCAATAACAGAGCTCCCATCCAAGAAAAGCCCAGGACCAGATGGGTTCACAGGTGAATTCTACAATGTCTTCAAAGCAAAACTCATACCAATACTCCTCCAATTCTTCAGTGAAATCTAAAGTGAAAGTTCACTACCAAACTCTTTCTATGAAGCCATCATAACCTTCATCCCCAAACTAGACAGGGACAAACCAAAGAAAGAGAACTATAGACCCATTTCTTTGATGGACATAGATGCAAAACTTCTAAACAAAATTTTGCCCAATTGACTTCAACAACTCATCAAAAAAAATCATATACCATGATCAAACAGGATTCATTTCAGGGATGCAAAGCTGTTTCAATATATGCAAAACAACTAATGTAATACATCACATCAACAAGAGCAAGGATAAGAACCACATGAATATCTCAATAAACACAGAAAAAGCATTTGACAAGGTCCAACACCCCTTATGTGGAAAACTCTAGAGAAACTAGGAATCCATGGAACATTCCTCAATATAATAAAGATTATGTATGACAAACGTACAGCCAGCATTATACTTAATGGTGAAAAGCTAAAGCCATTTCCTCTAACCTCAGGAACAAGACAAGGACGTGTACTCTCTCCACTCCTCTTCAACTTATTATTAGAATGTCTAGCTAGAGCAATAAGACAAGATGCAAACATAAAGGGGATCCAAATAGGGAAAGATGAAATAAAACTCTCCCTTAGCAGACTACATGATCTTGTATTTAAAGAACCCGATGGACTCTACTCCCAAGTTACTTGAGCTGATTCGAAATTAATCCTCAAAAATCAATGGCTTTTCTGTATGCCGAGAACTAGAAGAGTATGTTGAAATCAGGAAAGCAACTTCTTTTGTAATAGCCCCACAAAAAAATAAAATACCTAGGAGTTAACTAAAGAAGTGCAGGACCTCTATGATGAAAACTTTAAACACCTGAAAAAGGAAAAAGGAAAAAGGAAATTAAAGCAGAACTAAGGAAGTGGAAAAAACATCCCATGCTCCTGGACTGGGAGGATTAACATCATCAAAATTGCTATACTGCCAAAGGCTATCTACAAATTCAATTCAATACCCATCAATATCCCAACCTCATGCTTCAATGAAATAGAAGAAGCAATCCAAAAATTCATATGGAACAATAAAGACCCCAATAGCAAAAACAATCCTTAGTAGAAAGTACAGTGCTGGAGGAATATCAGTACCAAATTTCAAACTTTGTAGTAAAAAAAAGACATAGTAATCCAAACAACTAGGTACTAGGACAAGAACAGACCTGAGGACCAATGGAATAGAATTGAAGACCTAGAAATGAACCCTCAGACCTATGGCCACCTAATCTTCAATAAGAGAGCCAAAAAAAAAAAAAGAATGGAAGAAAAGACAGTCTCTCCAGTAAATGGTGCTGGCAAAATTGGTTAAACACCTGTAGAAAACTAAAGCTAGATCCTTATATATCACCTGCACCAGAATCAATTTCAAATGAATCAAATACCTCACAGTCAAAGCAGACACATTGAAAACATTACAGGATAAAATAGGAGAAACCTTAGGTCACCTTGGCACAGCCCGAAATTTTCCTAATAGAGACCCAGAAACACAACAAATCAAAGAAAGGTTGGGCAAATGGGATTGCATGAAATTGCAGAACTTCTGCATGGCAAAGGACATAGCTAGCAAAAATAGAAAGCACACAGATTGGGAGAAGATCTTCACTAGCCACACAATAGACAAGGGCCTCATATCTAAAATACACTTAGAACTGAAAAAATTAAAGCCTTCAAAAACAAATCCATCAAGAAACAACCATCCCATTAATTAGTGGCCTAAAGAATTAAAGAGAAACTTCTCTGAAGAGTAAATAAGAATGGCCAATAGACACATGAAGAAATGCTCAACTTCTCTAACCATAAAAGAAATGCAAATCAAAGCAACATTGAGATTCCGCCTCATCCCAGTTAGAATGGCTATAATCAAGAAATCTAATAACAGATGCTGGAGGGGATGTGGCCAGAAGGGAACCCTACTGCACTGTTGGTTGGAGTCTCTTTCAACCACTTTGGAAAGCAGTATGGAGGTTCCTCAAAAGACTCCACATAGAGCTCCCCTATGACCCAGCAATCCCACTTCTGGGCATTTACCCCAATGACCATAGACAAGGCCATACTAAAGGTACCAGCACAATTATGTTTATCACAACATTCTTCACCATAGCTAAGATATGGAACCAACCCAGATGCTCCTCAGTGGATGAATGGGTCAAGAAAACGTAATATGTATAGACAATGGAATTCTATGCTTCCATCAGAAAGAATGACACCACCCCATTTGTTAGGAAATGGAAAGAGTTGGAAAAAAATCGTATTAAGTGAAGTAAGCCAGATCTAAAGAAATATAGGTCCCATGGCTTCCCTCATTTGCAATAATTAGTATACATCTGGAATAATTTTTTCAGATGAGCAGAAAAGTTCAAAAGCTATGTACATATGACCATATAAGATGATGCTAAGTGAAATGAACTCCATGATATGGACAGAAGAGGTCTTTCTTTGCTGTTGTTGTTGTTTTTAATGTACTCTGTGATTTTTTTTTGTTTCCTTTGTATGATCTTCCTCTTAGGTTATATTACCTGCTGTCACTGTACTTGATTCTGGTACCCTGCACCTTATAGATACCATTATCTAATTTTGGGAGGGGAAGGGGAATAACAAAATGTTGAAACAAGGACACAGGATGATCCATTACAACAATGATACTCCCAAGACACTATGTTGAAAATGAACTTTACAACTTTGGGGGAGGGGAAATGAGGGTGAGGGAGAAAAGGGATAATAGGAAAAAAACAACACCGGGGTAACAATGCTCAACAAGAAATGTACTTCATTACCTTACTCATGTAACCGTAACCCTTCGGTACTACATCTTTACAATAAAATAAAAATTAAAAAAAAATTGAAGGCATATTCCACGTGCTACCTTTTGACAAACAGAGACCTGTATTCTCCCTGTCTTTCAGCAATTAGGGCTGGTACACTTGACTTTGGCTCAGAGTTCTGAATCTTGAGCAATTAAATTACAGACAGGCACAACAGAAAAATCTGATTAATGTAGTAGCAGACAGACAGCAGGAGTGGTAAGGAAGTGCTACAAAGCAGTGACTGGACTGTCCTTGCATTACAACCCAGGGTGGCCTTCCTGCCTGAACTCATCTCCTGCTTGCCAATCATTCAAGAGTCTGGAACATACTTTGAGATATATTTCCTCTCAAGTTAAACAATGTTGGTGATTTGTGTTGCTTACAATGAAAACTCCAGATGCATATAAAGAACACATATGATGTGTAAAGACACTCAGGTGAACACATACACACACACACACACACACACACACAAACACACATGCACATACAAACAGATATACTAAAGATAGGAAGATCAAGAACAATTTTATAATATCTGGCAACAAGATAAATATGCCCATACATGCACAAAGTTGCTTCATTTAAAAATGTCTTTAGGATAAAATGTCAAGGGACAATAATAGTGACACTAATCAAGACTCTACACGAAGACGCAATAGAAATAGAATGACCTGGATGAAAATGTAACCATAAAGTCACTTTAATAAGTTCTGTTCTACATATAATGTTTCTAAGATTTCTTTCTTACCCATTGTGCTATTTATTTTCATTACTTTTGTACTACTTTTAAATGACAGTATTTAGTGTAAGTCTTTAAAAGAAATCTTTCTAATGTGTTATAAATATTTCCAAGCATGTTTTCTTTGTGTTGTGAGTCTAAATAAATTTAATGTAGTAATGTAGCTGTCTGCTTTGTCTGTTCCAAGTACATCGTTATACTTTGGGATTAACACACAAAAATGCTGACATAAAGTTATGTATTGCTATATAGACATATATAGACATATATATATATATATATATATATATATATACACACACATGTATCTTAATTTCTCAAATAAAATGTTTATTGTTAACACTTACAATTCAGCCTGTAAAGACTGTCATTAATATGTTGCTAACCATTAATATAAATTGAGTAGGTAAGTATAGAAAGGTCAATCATGAGGGCAGGGAAGGTTGCTCAGTAGTAGAGACCTTGCCTTGCATGCATGAGGCCCTCGGTTCGATTCCTCAGCACCACATAAGCAGGAAAAGCCAGAAGCGGGGCTGAGGCTCAAGTGGTAAAGGGCTAGTCTGCAGCTGAAGAGCTGAGGGACAGCGCCCAGGCCCAGAGTTCAGGCCCCACGACTGACCGATGAAAAGAAAAAATAAAAAAGAAAGGTCAATCAATGATTTTTTTTTTTTTTTTTTTGCCAGCCTTAGGGCCTGAACTCAGGTCCTAGACACTGTTACTGAGTCTCTTTTGCTCAAGGCTAGCACCCTACCATTAGAGTGATAGCTCCACTTCTGGCTTTTTGGTAGTTAATTAGAGGTAAATATCTCAGTGACTTTCTTGCTCAGGCAAGATCCTCAGTACTCAGCCTTCTCACTAGCTAGGATTACAGATGTGAGCCATCAGCACCCAGCTAATGATGATTTTTCAATATGTTCATTTTAATAACTATAGAGAATAATCATTATTTACAGTACCATATATCTGATATTCTTTTATTTCTCTATTTCCTGTCATTGTAATCTTAGTACACAGTATTTCTCCTATCAGTTCATGCCAATACTACCATCTCTCTAAAGGTAAAAAGAAAATTGTTTCAACATTCCCAGCTTTCCATTTCAGTTTCTAGGCCTGTGGCACATTTTAAAAAAATATTCATGCAAGTAAACAGAGCTGTTTGCAAGTGACTCATTATTTAAAAGACAAAAGAGAACATGCCAATTTAAAATGTTCTCAGAGGCGTCAAGGAAGTAAAGGAGACACTCGTCTGTTGAAATCCTGAGCTATGTGGGTGCTTAGGAACACACTGGTATAAAACAGAAATGGAACAAAACAAAATGTTGAAGGGAATGGTTTCCAGCTGTGCACTGCAGGAAGTCACTTAATGCACTGGGTCCACAATGCAGATGAAGGGTTTTATAGAACTGGAAAATCAGACCAATTTGAACTAATAGCTGTCCAGACACAACAATGCTTACAAGCAAGGGAAAAAAAAATTGGAATCCAGTTAGTCAGAAGCAAACAAAGCCATGAAGAGCGTTGATGTATTCTAGTCCTGATTCCACGACTCTCAAATGTGTCTCCAACTGACTTAATTCTGCTCTTCCAAATGTTACAGTTTCCAAAATGAAAGGATATTTTTTAAAGGTTTCTGCATTGGCTTGTTCTCCTTTCTTCCCTTTTCATCAGAAAATGTAGTGCATGTTCCTCTGTGGAATTGATTTTTAAAGCTGTTACTCTTGTTTTTTGTACTTAATATATATATATATATATATATATATATATATATATATATATATATATATATATATATATATATATAGGCTAGGATGGAAATTTAAGAACTTTTATTTTCATCAAAAATGAAATAAACCAGAGACAACCCCATGCACTCCAATGGCTCTTTACGAGCAGAGCTTAGGATAGGGGCTACTCCAAATTCAAATGTTGGCCTGGCAACTTGGTCCACTCAAGAATACAGGATAAATTGTAACCCCTCTGTACAGTATTTTCATAATAAAAAAAAAGAATACAGGATTATATTAAATTCCTAAAATTGGGTACTATTAATCTCATTAAGACAGGTTTTTCCCCTATCAATTTCTATCACCTAAAATTTCAACGTATAAGAGAAAATCACTGGTACAATAATCTAGATATCTTGTAGGAACGCCGACATAACAGTAAAGTCATAATAGTATTTTTTCTAGGACAGTTACTTCATATAAGCCATTTTTACTTTAGTCATTCCCAAACCCTATAAATAATTTTTGAAACCAACTGAAGTCCCTCTGTGTTTGGAACATTGGAATTAATGATACTACTGGTGGTCAATATGCTTCTTAGCATAAAAAGAATCATACTTATCAACATGTCATCTCTAAGATTAAATGGAATAGATATTAACTTCTAATATAACTCCCCAAGAAATGAGTGCACATAAAACTCCTTGTACCGCTTCACAAGTCCTTACTTATTTGGTCTACTTTCGCTGCTCTGGTCACATTTTCAGTCCTTGCCACTTTCATGGAATTCTTACCTACCATGCATTTCAAATTAAAAACTAAAATTTGCTTTGCTCTGGTTTTACTGTCTTCCACTTGTAGAACCAGCCTAAGTTGCCCAAATGGTTTACAAAATGATTATAAAAATAATAACTATCCTAGCTAGGACCTATATTTGGAATGCTCCAGCATAAGGTGTCTGAATATATATGGAGGAGGTGGCAGTTGAGGAGAAGATAACTATTTCCAAGCTCCTTCCAACCTTGTTTCATCGCTTTCAGCAGAACATATGTTTAGTATCTGCTCTCTTCTGCCTGACTTCCCAAGCCAGACTTATAAACTAGATGTCTCTTTCGCAAGTCGCTGTCGCAAACCCAAAGTGCAAAGTCAAAAAGGGAAAGGAGAGGAAATGCAACTCACTCTAAAAGTGACAAAAATGAAATGTGGAGTCTTACATTGGCAAATAACTCACAACAAAGGTGTTTGCAATATAGAAAAACAAATTGGATGATTTGTGAAAATATCTGCTACTAATTGTCGAAAAACACGCAAGTCTCTAATCTACATCTAATGCCAGGAACACTAAGCTTATGCTTATATCCTTCAACCAACAATATCAGAAGGGACTCCTTTGTGCTTCAATGAAGACAAGAGCCCTGGGAAGGAGGCTGCTCTCATTCTGACAGTTTCTTATCGCTCATGATGAAACACAAATATTGCAAATATTCTACATTCTGTTTACCTTGGCTTCAAAGACCTAGATGAGTTGAAAACAAAAGTCATGGTCATTCACTTCACTCTTTTTCATTTGTTTATATAAGTAAATATTAAAATTCCTCAGGGCCTAATGCTGGAGCCTTTTATTCTGATAGCTTCATCACTGCCATCCATATCAATACCTGGCAAGTTGTATCTCCAGGCCATCTCTTCCTTCTCTTTCTTTCTCCCCCTCTACCATCTTTCCCTTTCCCCTTCCTCCCCTCTGGTCCTAATCCATCTTTCCAAAAGCCTAGCTGAAGCCTCCCCATACATGAGCATCTCAAGATTAATGTATCCAAGCAGAGCTTATGATTTCCAGAGCTCTAACTCTCACCCCCAGCATCCACCATGAATTGACTACCTTTGAGTTTCTTTCTCCTAGCTCAACACATTTGATCTGTACCACTCAGGATCTCAAACAGAAAATTGCCAGTATGGCAGCCCTTCCATCACTAAATGCTATCCTAGTTCCAAAATAAATCCAGATCCTGTTGTTCTCAACCATCAACCATATTACTGCTGACACGTAATGGCCAAGCCACGTTTGTAACATCAGAAGTTTGCTAATAGCCTCTTCAAAGGCTACTTGATTATCTTTCGCCTTTCTTCTACTATGTTTTTAATGAAATGCTTCTTTCAAGATGTAAATTGAATGGGGTCATTCTTCTTTAAAATTTAATATATTGAGGTATAACAGCCTCCTATTACATTCTAAGAATGTTTATTTTAGTCAATTTCTAGAAGTGAATGCATTTTCTCCTACAGGAATTTATCTTGAAATCTTTGCTTCTTAACATTTGTCCATTCTTCATACTTCCTTTCACTCCCTTTCACATATGTTGTGCATGGTTTTTTTCTATCACCTCTAAATTAGTCTTCTATTATAAAACCTCACTTTGCCACGGTTTTCCTTGGAGCATTACTCCCAACAAGTAATTTTAAGTTAAATTCATTTTAGTATGATAAAACTTTGTTTTAAACTTCATAATGGAAGAAACTATATATGTTGTGTTTACTTTGTTAGTCATTGCTTATGGATGGATAAATCAAGGTGAACACAAATATTCTCCGATGAGAAATTTCCATCACAATAAATCCAGCACATAAATCGTATGCCTGTTGTAAAGAAGTGGCAAATTTCCTTTGTCGCAAAATAAAAATAGTAAAGAATGAAATAAAACACATAAAAAATAATACACCAGAAGGACACATTTCTTTTAGTATTCTAGTCACTTGGCAACATAGAAATTATATTAGTATCAAGAACAAAAATCAATATTTCCTTACTTTTTATTGGTTTAATGATCTTCCTAAGCCATGCCTCTGGGTAGATTTCTATTTTTCTGCCTCACTTCTAAGGCAGAACCAAAATTCTTATGGGTTGGCTATAAAGTGCCTCTCTCTCTTTCTGAAAGGCTCATACACTGAAGTGTGCGTATCCACTGCTGGTGGTCTTTTCTGTGATGGTATGGAAACTAGCTAGAGGAAGTAGGTGGCTGGCAGTGTGTTCATTTGGGGCTTTATCTTGTCCTGGCTCCTTCCCTGTTTCTCTGTCTTTTGTTCTATGAGGGAAATGGCTTCTGCTAAAAGACTACCATTGATACTCTGTCTCACCACATGCCCCAAATCAAGGGCCAGTGGTGCCATGGACTGAAGGCTGCAGTCAAATAAACAATTGGCCTAGTTAAGTAGTTTTTCCCAAGCACTTGTCCCATAGATAACAAGAAAAAAAAAACTGACACATAACTCTTTTTAAATTTTATTTTGTATTTCGTGGGGGTTTTGATGATCTCTTTGAAGTTGTCCTGGGATTAACTTGGCTTCTGTCATGAGAAGGCCTGATATATTTTCCAACACATGCATCTATCCCCCACTTTCCCACGCAAACATTGGAAGACATAAATGTTCTGCTATAATAAATATAATGTCAAATTATGCTAAGTACTAGGTTGCTTCGGGGACTTTTATATGACATTATTACATTCCAACTGTGCCAGGCCTCCCCCTAATGCTTAGGGTGAAGAATTAGAATGAGGGGTATATAGAAAACAAATATTTTATGGCTGATATAAGCATCTAATTCTGTTTTATGCTTTAAAAGCAAATTCTATGCCATTTCAGTACATCTATGGAAATACGTGTTTTATAGACAATTTTTCCCCCAAGTGAGATTTGACAGTGTTTATAGCAAAACACTTTGTTCTCCAGCAGCTGTTTGAACACATACATAAATATGCAAGAAAGCTCACAAACACTCTGGTTCCTCTTGTAAATTCTTGAAGTAAAGAATCAGCATTTAAAAATCATTTAGCACAGTATTGCTAATAATGATTTTCATTTACCAAGCACATATAAACTCTCAGATAAAATGAGTGCTTCATTAGAACTTGAATTCTGCTTTTTTTTTAAACCAACAGTCTGCTACCACTAAACTCTTAAGTTCCTTAAAAGCAGAGACCATGGCCTATTAATGTTTTCTTTTTCAAAGACTAGACTCACAGATATCAAACAGTTGTTCAGTAAACATTCATAAAGACTAGAGTTACTGATATCAAAGACTAGAGTCATTGATATCAAACAGTTGCTCAGTAAACATTCATAAAATTAATGAATGACCTCAGATTCTATGACTGAGTTTGATCACATCATCTCAAGCTTCTCAAATAGTCTATATGGGGCACTGTTATCCTAGTTCATTGGATCTTCTAAAACAAATAAACACACACTCCAAGACACTAGTCTTTCTTTCCATGGTGTGGTATATAAATTGTGTCGGTCATTGAACAAAACAGGTTCTCAGCAAAGAACATTGTTAAGGAGCTTTCATTTGACTCTTGACTCTCATAAAGAAACTACAACAATCATAGACTAAGATCCAATTTTACAGATAATATGATGGCAGCTGGTTTTCTATTTGTTTTCATATATAGCCCAAATTCTTCTTAAACTATAAGTAACATATGTGAACTTTATTCTCTAATGGTCTAAGTACTCCAGGCTCTAATTATATGACAATGCAGACAAGGCTCCCTTGTCACTGAGCTGAAGAGCAGCCCAAGGGAATTATGTCATAGAACTTCAATGAAATTTTACTAAACATATTTCCCTACTGGAAAGAGTAAGCAAAGGATACAAGTAAGATCTGAGAGCAGAGGCAGCTTTTCACCAACTTTTAGTAAGCATTAAGGAAATCTATTATCAATAACAATTTGATACTGTTTCCTAATTTCAGTCACTTTTGCATTTCCTTTAAATTTCTCAAAATGAAATCTATGCTAAACATTTCCAGAACTTGAATGCATGCATTCATTTCACTAGCATCAATAACTTTGAACATACAGAGGACAAGAATCTTCCTCCTTCCACAATGATTTGCTGTCCACCTTGAAATTCTCTTAATTTCCAGTTCTGCTTGGCACCCAAGTTGAAACAGGGAAGTTGGATGTTCTACTTGGAGATAAGAAAAGTATCTCTGTATCCAGAGATAATGAGTCTTTATAGGATCAATCCTACTATAAGAAATCTGAAAAGAAACAGTTTTATGGAAAGAATGCTACAGAAGGTGTCCATGTAACTGTTGTCTAATTAAGTATTCTTAAGCTGTTTGCTTTTTCAAGAGTGTCACTTCACTAAAATTCCATCCATTTTTGAGTTTTTATATTCTACCACACATGGCACACTCTTATTTATATGCTCTGGTATTTTAATTGCACGGTAGTTAAAGCTCTTCATTGCTGATGTATAATGAGCTCTCAGATCACTGTGGTATCTCAAGCTATTTTTTTTCTCTCCACACTTGCACACAGACTAATTTCTTCATCATCTTGTTTTAGTGTCATTTTTGCTTCTAAAGTAAATTGCTCTTCACTTTTCTATATAAAACTTCTGGCTGGTGTCTGCCTATTTCTCCTTACTTCTTGAATACCATTTTATCTATTTTTGTACTTCTGGCTAGCTTAGCAATATAATACGTCATTTAAAATCATATGTAGACAAATCAAAGAAAGACTAGATAAATGGGATTGCATTAAACTGCAGAGCTTCTGCATGCCAAAGGAGATAGCTAGCAAGATAAATAGAAAGCCCACAGATTGAAGATCTTCATTAGCCATACAACAGAGAAGGGCCACATATCAAAAATATATCTAGAGCTCAAAAAATTAAACCTCCCCATAAAAAATGCTCAACCAACCAACCAATTTGTAAGTGGGCTAAAGAATTAAACAGACTTTTCTGGAGAGGAAATAAGAATGGCCAATAGACACATGAAGAAATGTTCCACATCTTTGGCCATAAAGGAAATGCACATCAAAACCACACTGAGATTCTACCTCACTTGAGTTAGAATGGCCATTATCAAAAAAACTACCAAGAACAAATGCTGGCATGGATGTGGCATAAGGGGATCTTTATTATACTCTGGAAAGCAGTTTGGAGGTTCCTCAAAAGACTACACATAGAGCTCTCTTATAATCCAGCAATCCCACTCCTGGGCATTTACCCAAATAATCACTAACAAGGCCTTACTAAAGTTAGCAGCATAACTGTGACCTTTGCAGTATTGCTTAGCATAGCTAAAATATGGAAACAACCCAGATGCCCCTCAGTAGATGAATAGATCAAGAAAATGTGGTATATATACACAATAGAGTTCTATGCTTCCTTTGCAAGGAAATGGAAAAGACTTGGGGAAAACCACATTATGTGAAGTAAGCCAGACCCAAAGAAACATAGGCTCCATGGTTTCCATTTGTAATAATTAGTATATGTTGAGGATAGTCCTAGCAGAGGATTATAATAGCTCAATAACTATGTACATATGACCATATAAAATGATGCTAATTGAAATTAACTCCAAGATATGGTAACAGGAGGGTTTTTTTTTGTTTGTTTGTTTGTCAGTCATGGGCCTGAACACTGTCCCTCAGCTCTTCAGCCCAAGGCTAGCGTTCTACCACTTGAGCCACAGCGCCACTTCTGACTTTGTCTGCTTATGTGGTGCTGAGGAATCGAACCCAGGGCCTCATGCATGCAAGACAAGCACTCTACCACTGAGCCACCTTCCCAGCCCTGTTGTTGTTGTTTTTAATGTACAGTGTGAAGTTATTTCTTTTTTTACTTTTTTTTTAATCTAATTTGGGAAAGGGAAGGGGAATAACAAAATGGTGAGACAAAGTGCAAAGGGCAAACCAATGCAACAGCGATACTCAAGATACTATGTTAGAAACGAACTTTATAACAAGGGGGAATTGGGAGGGAGGAAAGTTCATAAAAATGAGAGGGACAACAATTTCAACAAGAAATGTGCTCATTACCCTACTTACGTAACTGTAATCTCTCTGCACAACATCTTTACGATTAAATTTTTAAAAATAAAATCAGGTGTAGATGTATCCTGAAATTACTTTGAAAAGTAATCAATTATTGGAAGATATGAGTATGTCCAGATATCCATTTCCCTTGTTAATATCAGTTATCATTATTGCCAGTACAATTGGTCTAGAAGCTATTGTTTAGAGTAAAATAATACAAAAGATAATTTGATAAAAAATATTAAAAATTTCACTTAGTTTAAACTGAGACATACCTAAATGATTAAGTTTAAGACTGTAAGACTTATAGAGAACTCAATAACAACTTATTGAATAATATGTTTTCAGTATTTGAATTCAGTGTGTGAATATTCACTTACAAGACTGTAACATTAACTTGTTACAAACAAGAGATATGAACAATGTTTTCAAAATAGTACACATTTGTTTCACAACACACCTGCCTAGAGAAATACAAATTTCTTCCACACTGTGGGGCCTGAAAATCATGTTTATGAAACTGACAGATGGACAAGTATTCCACATACTCATAATTATATTTCCTTATCATCTATTTCTCTAAATTAAATTGAAAACTTGTTTGATAGTTTACCTGTTTAATATATGTTTTACCCCAAAATTACTCAAGAAATATTTATTAAACGAATTAGTCCATGCATGATTACAATATATAAGGCTCTTTTCCAATATTAATCATAAATACACTGAAGAAAGTAAGAATATCAATAATATAAAATATGATTGTGGGGAGGTATATTAACACTAGTTTGAAGTCCTCTGAAGCAAATCTTTCTCTCTTGCAATAATCAGGTTGGTTTTCAAAATACACTTGAAATTCATATCATTCTTCATCAGTATAAATTCAGTTTAATTCATCATCATTATTTTAAAAACTAAGATTAGTATAATTTATTAGATTTCTGTCCATTTATTACAGGTTAGGGACACCTCAAATAACTCTTAGTTGACTCCTAGAATTAATATAAGGCTTTTATCTTGGTAGTTCAATATGATATAACCTCATGATTATGCACCTTCTCTCTTTACACATATTCTATATTTATCAGCTACTAGCCTCAAGTGAAATTCCTCACTCCAGTAGGATAATTCCTACCCTACTTTGAATTTACCACCTCATTTCCCAATTTCTCTAGGTAGTATTTACTTCCCTTCCTGACTTACCATCAATCAAAATTTAGTACTTCCATTGAAATTAGCTCAAAATCATCCTCTCGGTAAAAAACAAAACATGACAAACAGAAAGACCATACTGTTTCTTTTTTTCAGCAACACATTTTTATCATCTATGTAGGTTTGTAAAACCCTCTAGCTGGTGCTTTTCTTGTGGGAACTCTTATGATACAAGAAGCAATGTTGTCTCTTTGTTTTGATCTCCAAAAGCCAGACATAACACTCTACAGTTTTTATAAAGTATTTTTATTATGTTTGCTGGCAAATCTCCACAAATTCAGACCTATCTATTGGGTAAATATAGGTATCAACAAACAAAAAACAAACCATTCTTCATGAATTCATTCACTCAGAGTGTTTGTCAAGACAAAGTCATCACTGAGCCAGTCCCAACAGAGCTGCTCAGTTCTGTGTCTAGTTATGAGCCTTGAGCATCACTGAAGCAAACTCAATGGAAATCGGGATGTTAGCTTTCTTCTTAAATTTACTCATTTTGAGACACTCTCAATTCAGAGATTATTTTCAGAGAAAAGATAGGCATTGCTTTCTAGTTTTCATACTTAGTGCTACTTTTCTGTTCTCTTAAGATCAAAACTACCTGGAAGTTTCCATTTAAAAACAAGTTGATTTTAGTTATGGCTGAATAGAGAAAGTAAAGTCTGAGCAGATGGCTGTCAAAACACCCATGACTACATACCATGGCTGAGAACTTGCACACAAAAATATGCAACTTGGTACTCAGTAGATTTCTTCCATGTAAATGCCAAGGGACATCTGGCTTGAAAACCGCAAAATCAATTTGATGATATTCTATATTTGCCCCGTCTTCTATGGGATATTAAATTATACCAACATCTGCTAGAATCTCTGACAGGAAAGACTGTGTCCCCAGAACCATTTCAAGCCTTCACATTTCACTTTCCAACATTAGGAAACATCTGGAACCTGAAACCTGACTCACATGAAGAAGCAAAGTGCATACATGCAGAAAGTTATTTGGGAACTAGCATCCTATGGCTGAAAGAGTTAATGCTGAAAGAGTTACAATAAATTCTCTTTCCTCTAACAAAGCACATACGTACTAATTGCTTGTAAACAATTTTATTCTTAGAGCTTCTTTCTAAATATGTAGCTTCTACATTCATCTTTGCAGTTAGACTCAATTTTAGGGTACACTTATATCCCTATCTTCATGCAAAATGTTTTCATCACTGAACTGAATGCAAATCGATAATGTATTGGTTTTAATCAAAGTGGTACCTGATTTAAGGGGAACCACTATTCTCTAAATTTAGCTAATATATTATGAAACGAATTATGAGTATTTTTATATTTGGTCAAAATACAGAATTTAAATTAAATACCATGATCTTAAGTTCATGACAATCCAGACAATTCTGTCACTTTATGGAAACTGGTTAACAATTTTTTGTGGAAGATAGTAGTCTATGTGTGAAGAGAATAAGTGAAAAGAACTTTATTAATATGCTAAGTAAAACAAATTCCAAACAATTTCCAAACAAATTCCAGTTGATGCCTGAGTTGGACACAACAAAGGAATTGAGAGATAGAACTTTATGTGAGTTTTTGTGCCAGTGCTTGCTGCCTGTTAAGTGTAACCATATTGGAAAAAGATTCTGAGCAGAGAAAATGCCAGTACTTTGTTCCACTAGAAAGAAATCACTGTGACTGTTCTTGAGGCTTCCTAATGCAGTCAGAATGTTTCAAATGTCATTTCCCTAAATGAAGAGTGACATCGCAGGTAGACTGCGACAGAAAGCTCACATCACTTCTGCTCAGTGGCTAGGACATTTCCCAGATTCCATTTAAAATGCATGGACCTACACATCACATTGCAAGAAGTAAAACTGGTTTCCCTGATTTAAATTTTTTCAATTTAATTTTAATTCTGATATGGCTGGTCTATTTTCTCCAAGGGCCTTCCTATTAAGGTATGATTTATCCTTAACCCAATAACATATCTATCCATGAAACCGCTATTTTAAAGCATCTCCATCTTCTATGAAGTATAACTATTCTCAGACTACTATTATTTTACATCCTGAAAACAAAATTCAAGATTGGGCTTTTGTTTTTAGAATAGAAACATATGCACAGATGAATATTCTTCGCTTTTAAACACAAAGGTGATATCTATGAAGATTTGCAATTTCTGGAAATTCAATGATTGCTCATCACAAGCAACTCATGAGTGGGGACAAAAGACTTACTGTTTTCAAGTTAGAAAAAAAGGTCCACTTTATATGAAAATAGCAGAGGTACTCATTCTGTATCATTTTGTCACATGGCGACTTTCCCTTTTCTCTATGATTCAAGCTAAATTAAATTTTTTAACAAACTCATTCAGATATGGACACTTCCCACATTTTGTTTTTGTTTGTTTTTTTGAAGTATAGATATAAGCTTAGGATCTCACCCTTGCTAGGCAGGGACTACACCACCACTGGGGCCATATTTCTAGCTCTTATTGATTTAGTTATTTTCAAGTAGAATCTCACATTTTGTTGCCTAAGACTGGTCTTAGACTGAGATTTTCTAACCTATATTTCTAATGTAGCACTACTATTTCAGGCCTTATTGGTTGAGATAGAATGTAATAAGATGAGATGTCCTGTCCTGTCTGGGCTCAAACCAGGATTCTCCTGATCTCCACCTTTTGATAAACTGGGACTGCAGGCATATATTATTACATTGGTCTGTACACTTACAGTGTTTGATAGGGAATATCTGCTCTTAAAAACATTCATTTCTACATATTAAGTACCTGAAATTATTCATTTCTAGCTTAATCTTTAACTTTAATAAGCGAGACAAAGGACAAAGGGCTAATCAATGCAGCAGTGATACTCACAAGACAATATGTTGGAAGTAAAATTTACAACTTGGAAAGGAGATTAGGGAGGAGAGAAAAGGGGAGAAAAATGAGGGAGGAGGTAGCAATGTTTGACAAGAAATGTACTCACTACCTTGTGTATTTAATTGTAACCATTCTGTACATCACCTTGACAATAAAATTAAATTTAAAAAAAAAAAGTGTTTCTGAAAGCGTCTTGTTTATTATTCTTGCTTGAACCACACATTTGCTTAAGTAAAAAAATGTGGAGAGCTATCTGGATGTACCATCACCATTCTGACACACTGTGAATTCATTTAGACAAATTTACAGCTATGTGGCAAATGGACTAAATCTGAACTGATACTTCATTTCCTCACGAAATCAAGAAATCATTTTATCATACCTTCTGCTCTTTCTCTTATGATTTATTCATCACATGTAGATCCAACATTGAAGTTGTGTTTATGCTAACATTTCAGAATTTTTGTATTATCTTGCTTAAAAGACCAGAGTGACTTCCCTTTTCCAAGAGAAAAAAATCTTGGCCAAAGTAGTACTTAAAATTAGTGGTTGAGATGCCTGTCCAATTTCATCAACTTTCTCTCATCTTTGCCTCAAGATTTATTCGCTGATTTGCTTATTATCTAGTTAGAAACATTCAGTTTGTACTTTCTCATCTATTGCTTCACACACTTATACACACACATACACACACACAATATATATATAACAAATACTTGGGTATGAAAGGAATGACAAAGACAAAAACATTGATATAGAATTGGCACTTAAATATGTAAATTGTAAGTGTATAAGTCAAATCAATGGTGCAATACAAATTGATAAATGATGTGATAAATCTGAGAGAGATAAGAGGTATGAACATAGTAGTGCAAAGCAATACCAGACACTAGACAGCAAATTGAGTGCTATACCATCAGTGCAGGCAAGGTATAACCCAGCTGAAGGTTACTGACATTAGAGGAAGGAGAAACAATTCCAGAAGTATTAGAAAGGTAAAAACAGCGAGAGTGGTTATCTATTAACTGTGAAAGCAAGAGAGAAGATAATTCACAGCCATCCTGTGGTGCTTGTGTTGACATTATATCTGGGATACAGAAAGAACAAAAGAGCAAGTAGAAAGTCTAGATAGATACTGGAAAAAGACAACATGAAGAATTCGCAGATACAAGACAGGCTACATGGAAAAGTTAACAAAGAATGCTGTGGAACCCAGAAAAATGATAGTTTGTAAGAATTATACAAAAGAATTTAACAGGATTGGTTTCACATAGAGATGGAGACAATAGAGAATACCAATTGAGCAGCTGTTGGGTGTGAGGTGGCAGGAATGTGGATGAATATAATAAGAATGTTATACCAACTTTTATGTCTTATCTTTAGAAAGAAAAGGAATTAAGCAATGAAATGCCAATGGAAAGAATTCATAGAAACAACTAAGAAAACACAAAATAAATTGACTACAACCCTCATAATGGGTCTCAAAGACACGAAAAGGAAAGTTAATTTATATTGACAAGATGATGCAAAAGCCAATCTGGAAACACTATATAACTCCTAACTCATGGTACTTTTGTTGAGGTAGTATGTTGAAAATAGACATTGTGGTCATTGTGCTAAGTACTATTTTGCCTTCTACAAAGAAAGAAGTCTTTGAACTGAAAATGTTGAGGAGGTATTTGTAGTTATAAAAACTTTTCTCTTACTATTGAATGGGGAAAAATCCACAGCTGTTAGTTTAGGAAACACGTTTGAAGTATGATGATTTAGTTTGCATCTCTCTATTGACTTGGGCCATATTAATCAAAATCTAGGCAAAAGGCTGACATTGCATGTCAAAGTACTATGTTTTTCCCTAAACTTTTTGGCTAAATGTAATTGAAGTACAATTTTTGAAGCATCAAGAAGATTTTGCCACCGAAAACGAATTTATAACCTACATAGCACTGAACACTTAATTTTAGGGTAAATGAGGGTTTAGTGTTAGAATGAATGCACAATGAGAGTTTGTCGATGGATGGAATTTCTTCTGAGCTTCACGAATGAGACAAAGTATAGAATAAGCAAAAATAAAAATGTGTGGCATTGCAACATTCCTTTTAAGTAAAACAAAATACAATCTTAAAAACCTCAAAAATGTCTGACGCTATCTGATAGCTTCTTGAAAGATTATTTTATTTTCTTAGCTTAGGAGTTTCATTTTATATGCTAAAACTCAACAAGCAAAGAAGCAAGCAAATATCCAAACCCAACCAACCAAAACAACAGCAATGATGACAACAGCAATACTCAGGCTCTACTAGTCAATAATTTCTTACAGGAGGTTTTCCTAGCATGGTGGATTTTTACTGCTGTTTCTTTTCTAATGCTGTTTAGAGCACTGGGGAACTCTCAAGTGGATGAAATTTCCTAGAACCTTGAAGTTCATAAAGCTGCTTGGCATGCCTTATGGCCTATTTTTGGTACATGGCCTACTTAAAATCACATTTTAGAAAAGTCTTTCTTTTGGAAACAGAGGTAAGTAGCATTCCAAATTAGTCCTCATCTCTTTGTGAAACCTGCAGACCCTACAGAAATGACATACATTTAAGTGGAGGAACACAGCAGGCTTTCCTGGCGTTTTTTCCCTTTGGCTATTTACTAGTCTCTTGTTTCTTTCTCCACAAGTTCTTATCAGGCCAGGACACACTTCCAATTACACAAAAGTCACTTACAGTTTCCTCCTGGGATAATAGCACCTGTTCTTGCCTGAGCCATTCAAAGGGATGCTCAGGGCATTCTTTCTCCTGCCTTTTCTCTCCAAAGCTACTGCTAATTCTTGTAAGTAGAAAAGTAAGTACACTATAATGGTTTGTAGGCAAGGGAAGACAAATAACAGGAGAGATTCTTATTTCTTCAACATTTTTCTTTCCAGAATGATGTGTACTTCCTATATAATTTGAAAAAATAATCTTTATTACATACAACATTGAAATCAATGGCAATCTAATTTTAGCTTCATAATAATTTGGATTTTTACCCCCAAAAATGATGTTAAGTTTTCTATAAAGAGAATTCTACATGGATGAGTAGTGACTCACAAAAACAATGTTTTAGAATTAAAAAATGATCGAAGGTACTAAACAAGTGAATATGTTGACCAATGTATACAACGTTGCCACTTAGTTATCAGAACACACTTCTATAATCAAAGTTGACTGTATGTCTAAGACCAGAATCTTTCTTAGGATTTAAAACTAGTATAAATTAAAATAAAAAATCTAATATGGGAGACACTTTGATGACTTATTGGGGAATTTAATTTGAGTTTTATTTTTGTGAAATGTGATTATAATAATCTGTGAAAAGTAATGAATTGTTTTTTCCATACTATAAATAAGAACTATGAAAACTGGTAACTACTTGTTCTATAACTGTATGGAGATTATCTATGGGGAAATAACATGATGCCAGAGGAAAAGTCCTACATATTCTGTATTTGACGCTCCTCGCCAAACAACTCATCTAATTGCCACTTTTCCTACCCTACAGTACAGTGTTCTCAAGTTTATCAGCAAGCTACTCAGTCATGTTGCCTTAAAGAACCTCATAATTCAGTGTAAATCCAATGAAGAACATGCATATTTTCAGTAGTTTCTCATAGAATTGAGGATTAAAAGTAGATAAACAAAGGTTATAATTTTTTATTTTATTGAAAAGGTGATGGGTGGGGGGGTGTTACAGTTACATAAGTAAGACAACTAGTATGTTTATTTTTAATCATTGTTACCCTATCCCTCGTTTTCTCTCATTTATACCTCCCTATCTCCTCCCTGCCAAGTTGTAATGTTCATATCCAATTGTTTCAAGTTATTATTGATGATGCTTTGGTTCATCCATTGTCCTGCTGTTTCTGTGATTCCCATTCCTTTCCACATGTTGCCTAATCTTATAAGCAGAACATGAGGTACAAACAACTAAGAGAAATGAAGAAAAAACAACAGAAAAAAATAAATAACTACATATAAGGTCTAATAAGAACCTATTTCCATATATTATAGTTCATGTTGATATGCTTCATTCTATATGGTCCTATACACTAAGCAGTTGGGTTATTGAGATCCTCTGATAAGAATATCTTATACATATTGTAGTTCCTACAAATGAGAGAGATCATGCAACCTACCTTTCTTTGGATCTGGTTTATTTCATGTAATATAATTTTTCCACGTCTTTCCATTTCCTTACAAATGGAGCATTGTTGTAGTTTTTTTCTGATGGAAGTAAAGAATTCCATTGTGTATAGGTACCACAATTCCTTGATCCATTCATCTACTGAAGGGCATCTGGGTTGTTCCATATCTTAACTATGGTGAATAATACTGCAATGAACATCATCGTGCTGGCAACGGAATAGATCCAACGACCCAGAAATGAACCTGCAGACCTATGGCCACCTAATCTTTGACAAGAGAGCCAAAAAAATAGGACAGAAGAAAGACAGCCTCTTCAATAAATGGTGCTGGCAGAATTGGCCAAACACGTGTAGAAAACTGAAGTTAGATCCTTATATATCACCCTGCACTTAGAATCAACTACAGATGGATCAAAGACCTCAAGGTAAAAGCAAATGCCCTGAAAATATTACAAGAAGGAATAGGAGAAATACTAGGCCTCCTTGGCACATATTGAAACTTTCTTAGTAAAGACCCAGAAATACAACGAATTAAAGAAAGGCCTGTTTTTTTAAATGAAGACAACTCTAGTATTCTTAGTGAGATATAAAAAGAAAAAAAATGGAGTGATATAAAGTTTCAACAAAACTTTTAAAACAAAAATTTGAAAACTTTCCTTATGAAACAGAAGCTTATAAGATATGTATTCAAATGTTTTTTTTCTTTCATGCGATTGTTTCTAACACATTTATAAGATGATTTCTTTGTTGCTTTGTATGCTCCTCCCCCACAGTATAACCCCTGCTTTCACTGTATTTGATGTCGGTATAATTTGTGGAGGGGAAGGGCAAAAACAAATCGTTTAAATAGGGATACAGGTGGACCCATTGCAACAATGATATGTACAAGTCGTTATGTCGAAAGCGAACTTTACAACTTTGGTGGGCGGTACGGGGGAGGGGGAAAGCGGGGAGGACTGGGTGGGGGGGACGGGAAGAGGATGGGAAAGGATGGGAAGGGGAAACAAAGGAGGAGGCTGCAATGCTTGATAAGAAATGTACTCATTATCTTGTCCATGTAATTGTAACCCTTCTGTACAGTATTTTCACAATAAAAAAGAAACAGAGACAAAAGAAAAAGAGAAAGAGAAAGAGTGATTAGAGTAATGAAAGAGAGAAATGTGATCAAAGTCTATTGCATGCACATATGGTCATACCCTAATGAAATCCCTCTGTACCGTTTAAGATAATAAAAAGTATATACATTATATGTAATATAGTATATTTCTATATTTATACAATATACAGTGTTTTCCATGTGTGTGGAAAAAGAATCATCAGTATAAAAAATGCCATATATAACCTACAGAAGCTTTAACAAGGTAAGTATGAACACACTAGTCAGAAGCAATTTATGCTCAAAACTAATACTTCCCAACTTGAAGAATTAAATATGTAGATTAATAGAGCCTATCATGTTGTTAGAATGAATTTAAGAAGCCTACAATTTAGAATGACCAGAAAATTTACTACCTATATAACATTTTTTAAAATATTCTGTTTGAGTATTTGCTTCAGGAAAATGAGAAAGTAATCAAGAGAAGAAGAAGGCCTGGCTTCCAAGGCAAAGTAGATGTAGGAAAACAGAATTAGTAGGCCTGGAAAAAAATGAATCCAAACTTAAGCATGACAGCTGTCTTTGAGAAAATAGCAAGTGGAGCAATTTAGAATAGCTAATATGTTGGATTGTTTGTGATAGGGAAAAACATGAAAGTGGAAAATAGTACAAAGACTAGAAATTTTAAAAAAAAAGTGCACCTAAAATGGTACACATAAAGAATAGTTTTAATAAAGGATACTATAGATACATATATGTAGACAAATAGATATGTACCATCAAAGATGCATGATGACAATTTCAGTGAATTATAATATATTTACATTAGAAGAATCAGCACAGAAGATGCAGTGTCTGAAATCTAAATTAATTGTAAAAAAAAAAAACAGAGAAAGTGAATTGATAATATCCAATAGTGGCATGTTGAGAAATATGAACAAATCCTATCGTTTAGAAGGATTATTGAAGATGTGTGAACATTATTCAAATAAACAGCAACATGACAGTGAATTAGGGAGAGAAGGCACAAGAATTTTGTTTCTTCATTTCAAGTTTCTTAGTATTCAAAATTTTTGTGATTAAAATATACAAACATAGTAAATCACACCAAATTTTTCCTTTGACATTTATAGTATATTTAACTTAACCAATTAATTCATCCTCTGTGTGTGTGTTTGTGTGTGTGTGTGTGTGTGTGTGTGTGTGTGTGTGTGTGTGTCCACGTACTTATCCTGGGGCTTGAACTTAGGATCTGGGCACTGTCCCTGAGAATTTTTTGCTCAAGGTTAACACTATCACTTGACCTACAGCTCCATTTCTGGCTTTTTAGCAGTTAATTGGAGATAAGAGTCTCACCGACTTTCCTGTCAAGTTGGCTTTGAAGGGAAATCCTCAGATCTCAGCCTTCTGAGTATTTAGGATTATGACTGTGAGCCACCAGTGCCTTGGAAACAGCTGTCTTTTACTTAAATCTTGGTTGTAGTGGTTTCTGACTCTTCTCAGTTATACAGACTTGCACTAAAATTGATCGTCTGACTTTTTTATCCCTCATTCAGCTACTATGTTTTCTCCTTAAAACAACCTACAGAATCCTCCTTTGCTTCACACTAATGTTTTGTCCTAGAAGACTTTACTTTTGTTTCTTCCCTTCCTTTGTCTTTCTTCTTTTCTGTGCCAGTATTGGGGCTTTAACTCAGCGCCTCACACTGTCACTTGGCTTTTCCACTCACAATTACTGCTCTACCACTTGAACCACACTTCTACTTCTAGTCTTTTTTTTGCTGGTTAATTGGAGATAAGTAACTCTCAAATTTATCTGTCTGAGCTGGTTTCAAACATTCATCCTCAGATCTCAGCATGCTAAATAATGAGGATTACAAGAATGAGCTACTGGCACCCAGCTTTACTTTTACTTCTTAAAAGAAAATCTTTTATTCAGTTTCAAACTATTTTTTTTGCAACCAATTCTAATTTGGGAAAAAGATAAACATTTTATAATGCCCAACACATTTCTTCTTTTTTTTTCTTATTTCAAGCCAACTAAATTTGACAAAATACTCCTAATCTAATTTTTCATGCAAAGTAAACAGGAAAAATCCCTTTCAAAACATCAAATCACATATTGGAAAGGCATACCAGCAGAAACAATGCCGCTGGGCTTAGAACATTAAATATTCTTGTGCAAACATACAGCTGTAGGAGATCTACTGTGAAATATTTGCTTTTGTTTTTATTTCCCTTGAAGTTAACTTGCTTTAGAAAAAAAAGTTTTATCTAGGATGATAGTCATCTTTTAAATTGACCAGCTTTATAATTAGTAAGCAATGATTTTAGGAAAAAATACTTCGTTATTTTTAAGACACAAAAATACTTTGCTTAAATTAATTCTGTCCAGAAAACACTTATCACATGTGTCACAACATATATATTACTTGTGTCCCAACGTATCACAAACCATGCTGCTCTCTGTGACGAGTGGCCTGTGCATAGGAAGAGGCAGCTGTTAGAATCATGTTCAGCGTTCTATTGATAATGCACTGAAAGGGATTATGAAACAATTTTTATTTAAGTAATGAACATTTGAGTAACAATGTTTGCCAGGCATTTTGTTACAAAGTAAGCTATTAGATATCAAAACTCTCTTACTATATTATTGAGTTATTTTATTATGCTATCATCATGTACCATTTTAGAAATAAGCAAGAAATGAATACATCTATACAATCAATACATGAATTCACTTGTTCAAATTAATACTACTTGCATCAACAAAATTTTCTAATTTGGAAGCGGTATCTGGGATATTTCATACATAAAATTATAATGCCTTACAAAGCTCAGAAGCAAATTAAAATATCTTAAAAATGAAGTAAATGTATTGAACTTAAAGAAAACCAAAATATGACCAACAAATTGAGTCTTACAATATTTTAAGGTAATTCACTCATATTAAATTTACTTATGGTTAATTAATTTGAAGATTTTTTTAGAGAAAAGTTGTATTTTTATCTTTAAGTGGCTAAAAGTGTATTTGAATGCATTGTGCTTTATGATTCATAAGAAAGTCTAGTTAGAGTTGTAAAATTACTTATTCAGCATGTCATGATAAACATGATATTACTACATATGTGACACATGAATAATTTCTTCTAGTGAAAAGTAGGGGAGGCATTTCATATTAGATTTTTTTCTTCATCTTGTTGAAGTTTTTAAAAAATTGGTGCTAATAAAAGCTATATATGCAATATATTATGTATATATTCACAGAAAATGCCAAAATATATAGATTTATAATCTAAATGTACATCATAAAATAATCAGTTAATGACATTTTAATATTCTCATATGTAAAAACCTATGTAGTTATCATATGGTCAAGACAGAATATTATCCATTCCAAGAAATCATCCTCTTAATCCCTCATTCCAACTTTCTCATATATAAATACCATTTCAACTTTTTTTTCAACTTCTGTCCGACATGAAAGTTGACCTGTATTTATTTTTGAATGTTATATAAGAGGAATCAACCAGTATGTACTCTTTTCTAATTTATTTTCCTTAACTATTTAATGGTCTATCTATGCAAACTATTAAGTGTCATGGCATACAAGTATATAGATTGCTTTCAGAAGTGTGCTTACCAACTGGTTGCAACATTATAGAGCAGGTATATATTAAATTTAGAAGATTGCACCACATGTTTTTACAATGTTTTTATGTATAAATCTGAATCGTAGAGGATATTTTCACTCTATTCAATAGTCAGATAATAGACAATGCCTCTTGCAAATAATAATATAAAATATTCTTTGCTTCTGTGTTTAACATTGCTGTACATATTACTGTACACTGTTCTTTATGTAGGAAGAAATTTCTATAGCCTTCTCTATTTGAGGCCCAAAGGGTAAAAGAAATTTCTATCAAGGATGACATGCCATGAAGATGACAGGCTCTAGTTCTTCTAAACAAACTAAAAGAGAACTCCTGCTGACTGAAGTGCAGACAAGAGTGGTGGATTTTCTCAGTTGGAGGCAACTTTATGTACTATACATCACAGCTGTCTTTGTCTCCAACTCAAATTTCCACTGCAGTCAAAAGCCAAAAGAGCTCAAAATACAAATGGCATTTTAAATGCACACATTCGCAAGCATAAGCAAAGCCAAGGTACATAAACACTTAGCCTAACAAGCTATATCACAGGTTCACCACTGTCAATATCTGGTGTCAACTACACACAAATTCTTTGATTAGGAGTTTTGGGGAATGCTTTAACTCTTCAAGTAATATTTTCCTTTGACATATTACCCCAAACAGAAAAAAAATTAGGTGTATGATTCTAGAATGTTTGTATGTTAAATTTCCTGGTGAAATTAGAGTTGTCAAGAAGATGGACAACAGAGATAATCCTAAAAGATAGCAAATTTTCTATTGCATATTTGAAGTATTTAATGTTCTATATGAAGCAATACTTATGAATACCATTGTGTTAACATTTCTAATAGCCCTATAATACATAGCGATGCTATATTTCTAAGTGTGATTACCTTCTCTGGGCCTTCTATCACACTCTTATTGGTTACCGGTGCTTCTTATAACATCCATATGACTGATGCTATCAGAGCGAAGAAAATGATGATTCTGATCTCTTCAAACTTGTACTGCGTACATTTTTCTGGGGAAGGGTATGGGCATGTAAAATCCTGGAGATTCTATATGATTGATTATGACTTCTTTATATACACATTCTTGGCTTATTTTCTCCTTTCTTAATCTCTGAGTTTGTATCCTTTAGTTAATAAGCTGATAACGGTTAACATTAAACTCAATTTTAGACTAAGCATTCTCAATTAATTTGAAAAAAGCACTAATTGGTTACTTTGAAGTAAATTGTACTTAATTTCTTATTTAAATAGATTTCTGAGTTATATTTCAAAACACTAAGACTAGATAATTCTCCCAGCCAGAATGTGACACTTGATATAGTTATGCTTGATTAAATTCTAATGGTAATATTGAGCTATTAATATTTCAAGTCTATTTATCTGTACTTGGTCATAGTCAAGTTGTCAGCACTATTAGTTAGACTTTAAATTCCCTACTTTAAAGATCAGAGGGTAATTCTACCATAGCTCTATTTCTAGCTAGGGAGAGAGTTGAGATTTGAATAAAAGGTACTAAACAGATGATCTATCCATAGCTTCTTCCTTTCCAATGTTCCAGTGCCTCTTCCTTCTGCCTTACTTTCCAGTGTTGGCCTGCTTTAAAACCCTTTGAGAAACCACAGGGATTTATACTTTTTCCTTTGCAACATTGCCAAATGCCAACCTGGTTTCATACTCTCTCTTCTCTCCTATGTCAACAGGTGAAATCTAAATTCCTCAAAAAACAACCTTTGCACACGTGGTCTTGGAAAGTCTATATTAAAATCTCTCCTCTTTTTCATGGGCATGAAAAAGTTAGCCCATGCAAGAAAGTCTGGGAGACTGTTATGTCTAATTAAGTGCCTAAAAACTCAAAGTGAAGCTGTGCCTCAAAATGGAAGAGCACCTGAGAAAATAATTTAGGAATCATGCCTAGGCCCTGAGTTAGAGCCCCATGACTGATAAAAACAAAGAAAGAAAAGATATGCAGCCATGTCTTTTCTGTCCTGAGTCATCATCCACTCCAACCATTTGTATCAATTTATAAGATGCAACTGTAAACACCAAAAAATGCATAATCTCATGCATCAACACAAATTTCTGAATTCTCCTTTTCCTTCCCCACTACCATTTTCCTTTTACCATTTGAAGAAGGGTTTTTTTTTTTTTTAAGTCTTTGCTCTTTTTTTTTTTTTTGCCAGTTGTGGGCCTGAATCTGGGTCTGGGCGCTGTCCCTCAGCTCTTCAGCTCAAGGTTAGTGCTCTACCACTTGAGCCACAGCGCCACTCCTGGCTTTTTCTGCTTATGTGGTGCTGAGGAATTGAACCCAGGACCTCATGCATGCAAGGCAAGTACTCTACCACTGAGCCACTTTCCCAGCCCACAGAAGGGTTTTTTTTAAGACATTGTCTTCTGTCTCCTTTCCTGTTCTCTTCTTTACCTCATTCAATCCTCCCAACACACTTATTCATGACTCAGCATCTAACTCAGCAACAAATTCTCTATATGCACTTAATTACTTTTTCCAGAATATAAGCTAGTAGAAAGCAATATCCATACTTAAAACCTACACGGAATTAAATGCAAATGTTTCTACTGGCTTTTAAAATTCTACATATTTGTTTGTCCCCATCTCCTCCACATGTTATACTGACATCAAATATAGTGAAAGCGGGGGTTACACTGTGGGGGAGGGACATACAAAGCAACAAAGAAATAATCTTATAAATGCATTAGAAACACATGCATGAAAGAAACAAAAACATTAAAATACATATTTAAGGGTTCATTTTCCTAACATCACATTATCTGACCTTTTCCGCTCGTTTAAGGATTCAGGTGGACCTGTTGCAACAATGAGAAGTACAAAATGTCATGTCAAAACCAACTTTACAATGTCGGTGTGGGGGGGGAGGGGGGTGTAATTGGGTGGGGGGAGGGGGGAGGCTGGGAAGGGAGGTGAAGGGTAAACAAAGGAGGAGGCTGCAATGCTTGGTAAGAAATGTATGCATTATCCTGCCCATGTAATTGTAGCCCCTCTGTACAGTATGTTCGCAAATAAAATAACATAAAATTTAAAAAAAAATAAAATTCTACATATTATCTGCCTACTCACCATTCTATTTTTCTTCTCAAACATATCTTTTCTTTCTTTGTTTTTATCAGTCATGGGGCTCTAACTCAGGGCCTAGGCATGATTCCTAAATTATTTTCTCAGGTGCTCTACCATTTTGAGGCACAGCTTCACTTCCAGTTTTTAGGCACTTAATTAGACATAACAGTCTCCCAGACTTTCTTGCATAGGCTAACTTTGAACCACAATCCTCAGTTCTCAGCCTCCTAAGTAGCTAGGATTATAGGTGTGAGGCACCAGCATCTGTCTCTCAAACACATACATTTTATGCTTCACTCCTATCAGTGATTCTTGGCTCCTGAAATAGGCTGTGTTGGGTTATTTTTACCCCCTTGAGTTTCTCTTGAACACTTTCCTCATTACCTGGTGATTAACTATCACATTATTCTATTTATTCAAACCTTTTAATAAAAATATAAAACATAGAGAACATTTGAAAGACTAATCCAAAGAGCACATGCTTGGATTCTCTAAATGGTGGCATTTGGGCATATTTACTTTATCTTTAAATGTGTGTTTCATACTTAAACTGATAGCCAGAAGTAATACTTCCAGATGTGACAGAGATTCAGCTGGTCTTTAAGGGATGAGTGTTGCTTGATTACATTGATTTGTGAAAAAGAACACTATCACATTTCCTATTTAAAGTAAACAATCTATATTTATTATATAAAAGTAGGGCATGTCCCACTAAATCTTCCAAGATGTATATCCTAGGAGAAAAAAATGCAATTCCTGTGTTTAAAAGAAGCACACAAATAAAGGTGACAAGAGTAGAGGAGTTTGGGGTCATTTAAGAAGAAGGAAATGTCTAAATAAGTTAACAGGGTCCCACAATACTGTGAAATTTGGGAAATTATGTAACCACTTAATCACAATAAAAAATTTGGAAAAAAATAAGTTAACAGGGCAAAGTAGTAGGACTATTCAAATCAAAAACTGTAACTATAAAAATGGTGACTGAAACTCAAAATAAGTAAATTCATTATCCACATTCTATTTTTAAGAATGCACCTAGGTACAAATATAGATAAAGAAATATTAAATTTTTTTCATAAAAATAATTTTAGAGAACATATTCCCCATATGTTATGAATAACTGAGCTTTGAACTACAGAATTATCTTTACCTTGCAGAAAGACAAGGTATGTTCAGAATAGCATTGCATTTAATAACAAAAACATTAATCCCGAATGTTTTATAATTGAATTTTGAGTAAGAGGGCATAAAAAGATGAAGCCTGTAAAAATAGTAGAACAGCCTATTTGAATAAATGTTCTGTATTCAACAATATTAGACTTATTACTGTTTTCACAATTTTTCTGTGACTGGCTAAAATATATGGGGGGAATAGAATGGTAAAAAATAAAATCTGTAAGGCATCGAGCATTCTCCCTAGCCATGATCTCCATATCTTTACCACTTAAACTCAATTGCTAGGTATCATGTAACATGCACCAAACTGCCAGAAGCAGTTTTACAAAGGAGCCAAATTTGTGGAAGAGCTTTCCTACTGACCCTGAAGTCCTGATGTAAACAGCAGTAGAAGAAACAGGTATTCTCCAAATGGAAGATTTTAAAAGAAATCTCTGGAAAGTTCTTTTCCCTGCTCAGACTTGAAACTGAGTGTACTCCTGCTCCTTCGGTGCTGGAAAAGACTCAGTGATGGACTGGCCAGCTGTGCACAGAATAAGAGCAATTCCCTTCCATTAGGTAGAGCCTAACCTAATTATACGAATGCTTGAAAAGACATAAAGGACAAATCACAGTAATTTCATAAATGTGCAAAGGGGATGGGTGTGGGTACAGGGCTTCTAGATAGAACAATCAGCAGTTCTCTTCTCTGTGTGAAGAGCTAGTGCAGTGTTTCTCACCCACTGTTTCCCTGAGAGCTGGAACTTGGCACTAAAAATGACTGGTGACCGAGATGTGTCATCCAAATGATGTGTGTGGCTAATTTCAGTTATTTTTCAGAAAGTGGTCTGATGTGCCTTTGTAGCTGAAGGCTCCATTACTGAAGGTTCTATTAGGATCAAAAGAGGAAGCAAGAAAGGAAAAGAATAAGTGGGTTTGCAAAGTAAGTAAGCAAGGCAAGTTGTTTTTCCATGTAGAAAAATAGGATTAAGAATATGTCTGCTCTTCTCATGAAAAAATTTTGACGATGAAAAATGATCTCTTGAACATATATGCATATATATGTACATGCATGATCAGGGAAAGGTATAGGGAATAAAGGATGTCATAAAATATTTACTAAAGCTCTAGAACATTCACCTTCCCCACAGAGACTCAAAAACACTTGAATTTTTTGAGATTCTTTTTTTTTACTGCAGTGAAGCATCTATGTAGACAACCAGGAGTGATGGATTGTATGAAGTATGTATTGCCATGACAGATAATAAGGTAATAAACAGCATTTCTCTCCTTTACATTCATCTGAAAATGTCTCCACCTAATCTGACTCAATATAGTATCATTATATATCAGGAATGGAAAAGCCAATTTCATTCTATTACCTTTCCATCATTCCCTCCCCCATTCAAAGTAGGAAAAAGATACCATGAATTTAAATACATCAATCCCTTTCTCTTGAGGAGAAAATTTTCTAGATCAGTGAAAACTGAATTCCTCAAATCCATTGTTTATGTGAGCATTTCCCATTTGAGATTCTGATGACAAGAACTGCATCCTCCATCTGACCTGACCCAAAGAGAGAATAAAAAATTTAAAAAAATATTGCAGCTTTGGATTTTCATGCATGTTTGGTAAAGATGCTTTTGATGTTGGATATTTCTGAGAGAAGATGGTCCTAGCTTTAGTGCCTGATTTCCCTACATTTAGAAAATCCAAGTCAGTCCTAAGGTATATGCAAGTTCATTCTGGCTAATTACTTAGAAGTAACATCTTTGTCTATAACACAGTCTAAATCTTTTCAGCAAATCCCCTCAGTTACCAGTTCAAGTGTGATTTATTATTGTTGCTACACTACTCTTGACAAAGAAACTTGCAACAATTCACAACAGCTGCTGGCCAGCAGGTGCTGCAGGGTAACATGGAAAGCCTGAGCCCTAAGTTAGAATCAATTCTGTCTCCCTTCCTGTGACAATCAGGCAAGCAGAACAACTGGGCATTTTTAATCTGACCCTTCATATCCTTCAGAAATAGAGGTGTAAAACAGGACTCCACTGTATCATCAAAAAAATGCCCTCCCCATCACAATAATTGTCCTCCACAGCCGTACAGTTTATGAGTTAGATAATAAAAATGTGCAGGGAAGGTCAACTTCTGGAATCAGAACACAGATGTGTTCAGTAAGAATCACATTACACACACACACACACACACACACACACACACACACACACACACACACACACACACACACACACACACACACACACACACACACACACACATATATATGCATGCACATGTAAAGAACTCACTCTGGGTCTGAGATATTACATTCAAGAGTTTCAATTTTTTTAGAAGTAGGACATACTTATTTATTTACTTATTTTTATTGTAAAGATGATGTACAGAGGGGTTACAGTTACATAAGCCAGGTAATTAATGCATTTATTTTGAACAGTCACCTCTTCCCTCATTTTCTCCCAGATTTTTCCCCCTCAACTCCCCTTCCCCCCAAGTTGTATAGTTCATTTCCACATAGTATCTAGTGGGTATCACTGCCAAGTTAGTTCTCCCTTTATCCCACCATTCAAAATATTTATTTGTAATCTATGAATCTTCATCAAGGCAATTAGATTACATTTTCATACACTCATCCCGAGTCTACATTTATCATATTTTCCTTTTAACTACTCCTCTCTCACTGAAAATGAACATCATTTGAAAAGACATAAAAGGTCAAATATTTAATTAGAGACTCCACACATTTTCAGAAAAGGATTTCTTTACTTTTAAATAGTCCATTCTAATTTCTTTTTGGCCTGGTATTTTAGAGTAAACATGTGACTTTTTAAGTTAATAATTCTGATTAGAAGAAAGAGTGGAATTCTTTGAAAATCCATCACAACACTCAGTTTTAAGGATTTAAGCCATAATTATAAAATGATTAGGGGGAAAAGTGAAAATTAACGATACTTATTATGATATGTCTAGAAAGGCAGTTAATTTATTTCTACAATGTAGCTCAAACATATCATATGACTTTTATTCTTAATGAGTCTTATTTGACTAAAGGTACTGGTATGTCCATTGTGAATGAAGACATTCATCTGTAGAAAAGTATTTGTGTCTAGAAATTCTAAAATAAGCCAGTTCTATGTAGGTTTTTGTACTGCGCACTCCAAAACAAAAATCAGGCCATACTGTCGAATACCACTGCATTCTTGTATCTATAGTGTATATTTGTGGTCTCAAAAATGCTTTTCAGAAGATTAACTTGATACTGTGTGTATCATTTCGAAAATTCCTGCAAATGATTCCATCCAAAAAGTAATCTTTCCTCTTGCCAAAGTTCTTGGCAATATACAGATTCTCACACTATCATCATTTCAGGATTGTTTATCTTTTTGCCTTTGTAACTGTGTGTGTGTGTGTGTGTGTGTGTGTGTGTATGTGTATGAGTGTTTGTCTGTGTGTGTCTGTGTGTATCTGTGTGTCTATGTGTGTGAGTGTGTACATGCCAGGATCTCTTCTCTTACTCAACTACTTTAGCCAAACCTCTCATTCCAGCATCTTGCTGGTTAACTAGAGATAAAACTCTTCAGAATTTATCTGCCAGGCTAACTTCAAGCTGTAACCCTTAGGTCTCTGACTCCTGAGTAGATAGAATTGTATGTATAAGCCACTGGTGCTTGGTTAGGGGATATTTTCTTAAAGTAGAACAAAATTTAAGGATTAGTTATTCTTAAACATAATTTTGTTCCTTTTGTTGTTGAATTATTATTATAATCATAAGTAGTAGTAGTAATAGTATTTGGCATCTGTGTTCAATAAAGGGCAAAATTTTAGCAAAATAAAACACTTTGATGAATAGCTCACTAGAATATTAATTATGGATATTCAGATCTATGTCGACTAGACATCAAATGTTGCAAATCCCTTAGACTTTCATCAATAGGAGAGATGATAATACAATAATAAGAGAGATGATAATACATTCACAATCCCAAATAACCATCTTTTCCCTTCACTAAGTTTGATTCTTTTTTTTTAAACCAGCAGCCTTACATTACCTTCTACCCCAAAGGAGTACTCTTAAGATCAAAAAGACAGCAACACCTACATCCATGAATGCATGCAGGGTTTCCACATACTTTGGCCCCAAAATTAATACGAGGCTCTAAGGCAGCATCAGTGTCCCATGTTACATGTAATGATAACATATTCCACAGTAAAACAAGAATGTTGTCACTGTCTTCCATGATTGCAACCACAAATTAGGCTGTGTGGCATATATTGCTTCTTTATTTTCCAGTTGTACAGCTATGAAAACAGTGGAGGATGGGAAGAGATGGGAAGGGGAAACAAAGGAGGAGGCTACAATGCTTGATAAGAAATGTGCTCATTATCTTGCCCATGTAATTGTAACTCCTCTGTACAGTATTTTCACAATAAAAAAAGAAAGCAGAACATAAAAAAAGAAGAAAACAGTGGAGGAATTTTTCAAAGATGTATTTCACTAGGTTTAAAACTGCCCATAAAACTTGTCAGTTAGTGTCAGTGTCACTGCCAGGAAGCCAGTAAAGCCCACATACCATAGAAGGTTGCATAGAAGGCCAGCAGGATCACCACAATCTATGACTCAACTATACCCCAAAGACAAACTCAGCAACACAGACCATTTTACTCACAATACACCATATTCCCACATAGCACAAAGGCAATTTAGGTATGCTTCATATGGAATAGCTCTCAGGAAATAAGAGTGGCCAACCAACAGTGGAGCAAGTGGGTTTTTTATATTTCTGACTTATTTAGAAAACACTGGCCAATGAAGTTCTTTTTGTTTAATTTCCATGAGTGAATGCTAGACTGGTTCCTCATACAGTGTTTTTATACACACGGGGAAGCTCACATCTTAGTCAAACAACAAAGACTATATATTTCATTTGGCACGGAGTGTATTTCAAATAGATTACAATGCTCCTGAGGATTTACTTTGTGTGTGTGTGTGTGTGTGTGTGTGTGTGTGTGTGTGTGTGTGTGTGTGTGTGTGTGTGTGTGAACACGCACATGTATGCATGCACATGTGTCCCATTACTGGAGCTTGAATTCAGAGCCTCATGCTCTCAGCTTTTTTCCTTACGATGCTCTCCAGAACTTGAGCCACCCATCCAATCGGGCATTTTGCTTGTTAATTGGATATGGAGTCTCATGGACTTTTCTGCATAATCTGGCTTTGAACCATGATCCTCCAAGGTTCAGCCTCTTGATTAGCTAGTATTGTAGGAGTAAACCATTACCACCCAGGTAAAATTTACCTTTTTCTGTTTTAAAGCAATTTACTTTGATAATAAAAATAGCATCTAGAATCCTCAATTCACTCAATACCTACTAAGGGTCTAATAAGTTCCAGGCACATAAACAACTTTGCAAACACTATGCTCAGAGAATATACACAGCTGACAGAGAGGCCTGGTCTGTTTCCTAGGAGCTCATTCCACAGTGGGGGAACCAGCAATATCAAAAGAAACATAGAGACTTTCACATCTTTTCCCTGACAATTTCCCTAAGCCTTCTTAAATCCATCTCAATTAAATCCAATCCAAGTAAAACATCACCCAAACAACATAGCTAATAAAAGACAAGTTTCCTTGGCCCCTTCCACCAGATGGCTTCCACTAAGTCCTTCTCTCTAGCTCTAGGAGCCTGATGGGGAACAGATATTTAAATCGTCAAAAGGAAGATGCCATAATAAATGATATAAGTATGAGGTCCTCTGGGAGCACAAAATGATGTTTATCCAGGGAATCAGAAAGCCAGAGAGAGTTTCCGGAAATTCTTCCATGATAAGGACATAGAACCTGTACAAATAATGAGGCAAAGGCTGCTGAGGAGGGCAGAGGGGAAGCCTGAGCCAGGGCAGGCCTGTACACTTCCCAGCAAGCACAGTGTCAGCTGATAGAAGAGCAGCATGTCGGAGCAAGAAGTATCAAAGGAAGCTTGGAGGAACTGAGCTATACAAAATATACATGCCCTGATATGGATTTTAATATAGTTTGATCTTGAAGACCACGGGGACCCCTAGAAGAGCATTAAGCAGTGATGATATGAAAGAATAAGAAGAGGGTGTTTTCTGTGTGTGTGTGTGTGTGTGTGTGTGTGTGTGTGTGTGTGTGTGTGTGTGTGTGTTAGGCAAGCCTTCTACCATTTAAGCTTCATCCCTAAAGTCTCTCTCTCTCTTTTTTTTAGATATAGAGCAAGATGGCAAAGGAAAATTTGAGCCCCCAGTAATCTCCTCACAGAGACATCAAATAGAACAGATGTTCACACAAGAACTAAAAGAATCATCGAAGTGGTCACAGGCACTGCAGTAGTTTAATAGAAAAGGTCTGCAGAAAAACTGCTCTTGTCACCTCTCCCCCAACAACAAGAACAGCTGGACAGCGACCTCCCACTTCAAAGCAGAAGAAGACATTAAATTCAGGCTTGAGAGTTAGAACCCAATACCAGGCCTACCACAATCCAAACGGGGCAGAATCCTACAACTCCTGTCTCCAGCCAGTACTAGTGACTGGAGCTTCTGATTCTGTATTAGCTCCACAGTTAGAGAACTGCTTCCATTATCCCTTCTGCAATCTCAGGCAACACAGAGCAGATGGAGATGACCTCTACAGAGCTATAGGATAGAAAACTCAGTTCCAAGCCAGTGAACTGTAACACTGGGTAGATATCATTATCCATTGACCCTAGGACAATGCTGGTGGGCAAAGCCCCTGAACACATCCCTGTTCTAAGCAGGAGTCCACAGCTCTGGTGGGTCATCATTCTGTTCTGGCCAGCTCAGCTGGATATGGTAGTATTGGGTCATGAGTACATTGGGTCATGAGCAGCAGGGAGGACATAGTGAATGGGCCTTGGTCCTGCCTCCATGTTGCACAGTCTCAGTCAGCTGTGGGCTCCAGGTTCAACCCAGCATTGCATTCTTTGTAACTATTGGACTGCCTACATTACCCCTTCTTCCAACCCTAGGTAGCATAACACAGAGTCATTGTCCACTTGAGGAAAGAGCAGGGAGGACCAGTCCTTTCTTGATGAGGCCCAGTTTTAAATAGAATTTCACAGTGCCAGTTACTGGGGACCAGCTTCTAGTGGAAGTTTGCAGGGATGGAATCCCATTTTCAGGCACTTCTTCAGTCCATACTGGATAGTACCTCAGCTGTGAATTGCTGTCATATCTGGGCCTGAGCCACCCCCTTGTGCGGAAGCACTGACAATATATCAATGACAGACTTGCAGCAACTCTGGAGTAGAGGGTCATCTGGTGCTAACAGAGCAGGAGTTACTACCAGCTTAGTGAAAATAATCTGAATTAGAATTTCTAGAAGGATAGCTAAAACCAAGGCAAGAATGCAAAATGTGGCACTATTCATTCCTTCAAGGTGGAGATGTTGCTTATACCTGTAAGAAGCAAACTTTTTCAAAGAAATATGACCTCACCTAATAGACCAAAAAATAAAAATAAAAAGGAATTATAAATCAATCTGTACAAACTCATAGTTTAAAATAACTCTCTCAAGCACACTCAATGACTTCAATTCTTTATCAGGAAAGTAAACAGAGAGATTAAAATATTCCTCAGAAATCAAGCAGAAATCCTAGACCTCCAGAGAACACTGCACAAAATGAAAAATGTGATCAGAAACTTGAATAACAGAATAGAGGGAACAGAAGAATGAGTCATTTGAAGACAGACTCTGAAAATACACACTTGGAATGGGCATAAGACCTTTGAGGTGTTACTAAGAAAGCAAAATTAGGGTTCAAGAATGAAAATGCTTAATAATTTTTAAAAAGTTAACAGAATTAGACATTTCAAGTACTCAAGTATAAGAATATAAAAATTAGTCATATTCAACCCAATTAATTCTACCCCATGGTATTATAATCCAGCTGTCAAGTTTAAACACAAAGACAGGATTCTCAAAGCAGCAAGAGAAACAAATAGCATGTAAGAATAGACTGACTCATCTTACAGCAGACCTCTAGCAGAAACCTCGTAGGCCGGAAGGAAATAGAATAAAACATTTGCTGTGCAGAAGGAAATAGAAAATTTCCAGCCCAAATAATGGAACCAGGAAAGTTACCTTTTAGAAATGAAGGAGAGATAATGCCATTCCGAGACAAACAAAAATGGAGAAAATTTATTATTACCAGACCTTTCCTAGAAGAAAAGCTAAAAAGAATTCTTTCTCATTGTAAGTAATACTAGAAAGAAGAAAATATCAGAAGATATAAAGCACATGAATTCAGAGTACTCAAATGTTGTAAACAAGATGAGAAAGAAGTTTGCACTTTAGTATGAAAACTAAAAGATATCACAAAGTAATGACTATTAATATGCTAAGAAACTAGTAATAAAATCAGATGATACACCAAAATTCAACATGAGGAGGAAAGAGTACAACTGTATTTTTCTTAGTACCTTTGCTGTTTTTCTTTGTTGTTTTTGTTTCTTTTCTCAGACTTCTGATCAAAATTAAGTTGCTATTATTTCAAAATAGCTTCTTACAATCAGAAGATATTCTTGTAGGCCTCTCTATAATAATATCTTTTTGTTGAAAATACAAACAAAAATCTCTAAACAGTTCTGAATAAAAAGGTTAGGTTGAAGAAAATGTCAAAATATTTGCCCCCAAAGAAAATAACAAAAATGGAATTTATAAGTAGTTAGCATACAGAGAGAAAGACCAATAATTTATACACATGAGGCAAAAGATGTAAATTTTGGTCTATATATAGACATATACAAACATGGTCTTTTATATATTTTTCTATCCATTTATACATACATTATTTATTTACCTATAGGTCAACATCAATTCATTAGTCTTTCTATATTCAGCATAGGATTATATTCTGACTTAAATGTTACAATTGCTATTAAATTAAGGGAGGTCTTAGAAAGTAATAAGAAGTCAGAATTTACCACCACCCATCAATTTGGCATAATACCAGCACTAAAATGTTAAGAAAGTAAGTTTTCTTTGATTATTTTTTAAATAAAAAACATGTTAAACATTTTAAAGTTCAAGAATAAGACATTAAGACATGAGGATAGGGGTGCAGTGATATTATCCATTCTTTCCCTTTGAGAGGAAAGACATATATTTAAAGGAGAAAAGAAAGAAGGAAGGGAAAGAATAAAGGGAGGGAGGAATGAGGATGGGAAAAGGTGATTTAAGGCACTACCTTAGAGAAACTTAACCTCAGTGGTCAACATAATAACTGGCCAAAAAACAAAACAAAATAAAAACAAACTCTGACATACCTCAGCATTTGAGGAAAATAAAGTAAAACATAAGCTACAGAAAGTTTTATTCAAAATTAAACAAGTTAGCGAACAGTTTTTTTTCTCTTATATATTTTTTAATCCCTAACATAAATGCCTGAAAACTCAGCAGCTGTGCCACAAATGTTTTAAATATTAATAACCTCATTATTCCATTATGTCTTATGCAAAATTTTAGATGACACAAATTAAAAGGAAGATGGCATAGTATCAACATGCAATAACTAAATATATAATGAAATGTGGTTAGTGGGAAAGGTGTTAAATGACAGTTAATAGAATAGTATGAGGTGTCAATAAGATATTAATTAATATTATTTTAATTTTTCAATAAGTAGAAAGTGTCAAAAATGAACATACATTGTTATGTAACTGTGTATAACAAAAAGAATTAGAAACAAATCCAAAAATAGACATGTTTTTCTTAATTTGTAAATTATGATAAAAGAAACCAAATAATTATGTTCATAATTCATTCAACTAATTTAATGAAAAGGCAATATATTTGGTTTTAATGATTCAACAATCCACAAAATATTTTTATCCCTGCCTCATGAAAATGTGACTTTGTCAATTTGCCCAAAAAATACACGTAGATAAAAGTCATTGCGTACTAAGATATAACATGCCTTTGAGTTGAAACAATTATATAAAAGCCTTTCAAACCCTAGAGCTTAGTTATTCGTTGTCCGTCCCCTTCACTGCAACTTCCAAACAAATTTTCTCTTCCTGCAAAAACCTCAGCATATTTGAAACTTCTATTGGGGACTATACCAACATGCAAATCACCCATAAAACCATTTCCCAGTCATATGTCAGACTTAGTTTCTGACTCACCTTTCCCACCTCTCTGTGCAACTGAACAATCGACCTGTGTGTCTTAGTCTTCAGGCCCTTGACTTTTTCTCAGCCTTATTCCTCCTTTCCAACACACATATCCACAGTCAGTGCTTGTTCCATTGACTAGGCATTCATCTCCCAACCCATCCTTCTAGTAGTGCTCTTCTTAGACTGCACTCTAATTCCTGGCTCTCTGAATCTTTCATCACTTTTACCCTGTCTTCTTTTCTTCTCTTTGGTTTAGTGATTTTATGAACTCCTTTGTAATTTCAAGAAAGCTGATATATTTAGGTACTGAAAACACATCAGCAAATCTTAAAGTATCATGAGTATATTTTTAAAATTTTATTGCAAAGATACTGTACAGAGGGGTTACAGTTACATGAGTAAGACAATGAGTAGATTACTTGTGGATCATTGTTACCCCTTCCTTTCCTTGTTGTTGTCCCATTATCTCTTCCCTCCCCTCCTCCCCAACTCTTCCCTCATCCCTCTGCTCCCCCCCCCCGCCCCGCCCCAAAGTTGTAATGTTAGTTTCCAATATTATGTCCTGTGGGTTTCCTTGTTGCAATGGGTCATCCTGAGTTTTTGTTTCAGCATTTTGTTATTTCCCTTCCTCTCCCCAGATTAGACATATTATATACAAGATGCAGGGAAGCAAAATCAGGTACAGTGACGATGGTGGATATGCTATAGGGGGAAGAACATACAAAGGATATAGCCAGTTTGACCTCCCTGCCTTGACTTCATTCCCGTCATTCCAGTCACACTGGACAAATGTTTTATCACTTTTCATGTCCATATTTCTTCTACTTTACATGCTGGGTTCTTGTTCATCCTTCTGTCTCAGCTGCAATGTCACCTGGATAGATACTCATTCCCCTTTGAGCATTTCGCATATGATAACTCCACACAATTACTTTTTACTTCATTGTCTGGTCTTACTTCCTTTAAGGCACTGACCACATGCATAATCCTATCATTTAGTTTCTTTCTGTGAGTTGCTTGCATTCAATATGTAACAGATAAAGACCTCATTTATTTACTTTCAGTTGTGCATTGTCAACAAAGTATGAATTCATGTACATGTTGTCAGATGAATAAAATACAGCTCACAACTGCAATCCTAGCTACCCAGGAGCTTGAGATCTGAGAATCCTGGATTGAAGCCAGCATGGGCAGCAAATATTAGGAGACTCTTATTTCTACTTACAAAACCAGAAGTGGTACTGTGGCTCAGATTGGTAGAGCTCTAGCCTTGAGCCAAAAACTCAGGGACAACACTCGGGCCCTGAGTTCAAGGCCCACAAATGACAAAGCAAAACAAACAAAAACAAAACCCTAACATATATAAGCAAATTTGAGTCTAAATTCTCTAGTGCCTCTTGGGTTGCCTAGCAACCCAGGGACACTGTGAACCACTGTCAAGACAATGTATTGAAAATTGTGAGACGGAACTGTTCACTTACTACTTAGGATGGATAAACATTATATACAACATTTTAGTGGGTATGTTTCTAATTTCTGCTGGTCAATAACCCCTTCACACAGAAAGAAGATGATTTATTATTTTCTTCATAAGCCTTTTCAGTTAGAATGATCTGGAAATTATTGATATAGTTGCATAAAAATATGGATGTGATAACTTAAAAATATATAATCTGCGGCACTGCTGTAGTTAAGTGATTTCATTTACAGAAAATTAAAGGGAAAGAGTGATGCATTTGATAAATGATATTCCAAAGTATTTTAAAAATTTAGATATCTTAAATGAGATTTGCTTTTTTCCTTCTGGATACTTCTCTGTATAACTGAGAATAATTGGTCCAACTTTGGTGATTGTTTTCTCTAAAACCCAGTAGATGCAACAAGGCAATGCTATTTGAGAAATATACTCCAAATACATAAAAACCCTGAAGGACTTACAGTTGAACTCCTTAGTAGTTACCATTCCTGATGTGAAATAAAACTCTTATTACTTTGTAGCAGTTACTATAATATTTCAATTCATAGGCACCCATATCACAATGGTGACATTGGCAATTAACTGGGTTTGCTCATTGGCAAATAGGTGTCTAGAATTTAGAGTACAGATTTCTGCCTTCCCAATTTCAAAGCAAAGTATGTTCTTCAATATTTTTATAATTGTCTGAAACTATTAGATCTGTGGATTGTAAATTCTAAATCTATAAATGCCACACCCCTAATAATTATATTAGAATGTCCAACAGTGGAACATAACAATTCTCCCTGTATTATATTAAAAAGTATAAAATGGGGTTAAGCAATTTACATAGACATAAAATAATAAATTTACATATTAATAAATGTGTTTTACCATAAATCTTAGTGGCAAATCAATTATCTGATTTAGGAATAATCCAGACATAAAAATAACTTGCTAGCTTATGTATGTATTTCCCAAAATAGTTCTCATATATGACTGGCAGAATGATTTTACTGAAATTAAACATAGGTTCAGATGTCAAGAATCCATAAAAAGTAGTAATGAAAATTAAAATTTAATTTGCCTAAATATCTGATCAATTTAATTAAATATACAACACCAAACTTATTTTATTTTGTCTTAGAATAGATTTCATAGTCAGTCATAAGTTTTGCCTAAAGGTTTCTTGAGATGTTAGAAACACAGTTTTGAACTCTAACCAGAGTTGAAAACAGCTTCACTGTTTAATAGGAGCTGTGAATTGCTTTATCTCCTTCAATTTATTGTGAAGAATTCTAAAATGAATTTGCATGCAATGGTACAAACCTGACTTCATTTTAGTAGGAAAAATTTGTAAAGCAAATATGAAGATATTTCTGCTTCTCTAATAGACTAGAACATTTTCATCCATTTACATTGTAGAGAGCACTGGCTGAACAAAACCATAGCAATAGTGTTTCATATTTCAAAACTACAGGACAGTTTTGAGATCAGCAGTAGAAGGAAGAAGGGCTATGTACTGATATAAATTTCTATTTCTAAACCAGTCATCATGCTCAGGGGGAGAAAAGGAAGGAAGTAAACAAACCTAGGAGAATAAAGTAAGTTTTCCCAGCAGGAAACTATTCTCAGAAAAAATAAATAAAAATCACAAGAAGGTGATTTTCCCCCTGTGTGGGATAGATTTTGAAATAACACAAATTTCAAGCATTTACTCTTTAAATCATAATCCAACTTAAATAGTCATCTTTGAGGTTATAGTTGTTTAAATGAGTCACAATCTTCAATTCTGAAAAAATAACAATAAAATTATTCCCCTTGAAATAATTAATAATTATAAGTTCATACTTTTTTAGCTCTATAGAAAAACTCTTCTCTAACTCTTAAATATGAGTACACATGCTCACAAGCTGATTAACATATCTTCGTTTTGGGGAGTGGGTGGTTCTGGAGTTTGAACTCAGGGCTTTGCATTCTTGATTGCTTTTTGACTTAAGGCTTATACTCTAACACTTAAACCTCTACTTCCTGCCTTTTTCTGGTTAATTGGAAATAAATTTGTCTTGGATGATCTTTCTGGATTGGTTTTGAGAAAACTATCCTTAGATCTCAGTGTCCTGAGTAAGTGTGAGCCATCTGCACCTGGCCTAACCTATCTTCTTTAGGCATGTGAAGAAATACATACGATTTATGTTTTGAGAAATTGTTCACTTGTAGCTCAATTAAAAACATGATAGTTCATTCATTTCAGGTAGAACACATCCCCACAATGAAAATATTTCAGATGAAAGCTTTTTTTAAAAAAATAAACAATAAACTCGCTGATTAAGGCCAAATAAATAAGAGTAGATATAGCCTACTTGAAAACAAAACAAAAATAGAAGCTAGTCTTTTACCATGTACTTGGCTTAAGGCAAACTGATAAATATTTAATTGTGGAATCACAAAGAAGCCTACTTCTTCCCAGATACAAAACCCGACAGTGTGCTATCACCTCTAGCTGGGGCCCGGGCACTTCCATTTATAGGACTTATTACAGTAGAATGTTGAAACATAGAACAACTTGTTAGGAGCTTGGCAGCAAGCCAGACTCCAAATGCATATTCATACCCAAAGATGCATGTTTTCTTTGCTAAATACACATTTATGAGAGGCTTCACATGCATGCCATTTGTTCTCGTTTTATTTCTATGAGTTAGAAGTAAATGGTTCCCCATTAAACCATAAATAACCAATAATTAAAATAATTGGTCCTTTCAAGGAACCCAGAGGAAATATAGAGGAGAATAATTTTCTTTCTGAAATAGCACAGGCTGAGGACCCAAAAATAATTTTAAAAAATAGAAAAATAATAATAGAATAATAATGAGAAAAGAACAGAAAAATCAAATGACATATTTATACTATGGAAAGATGATGAAATAACTCTTGAACCAAAGCTATTTAAGGTTTCCTAGCTGGGATTATAGTTTTGGTTTTCTTTTAGCAATGGTGATAGTAAAGTATTTGAAAACATTTTTAAATAACATATTTAATGCTGTGTTCTCTATATTTCCAATTACCCTTTTCAAAATGCATATATTGAAAGGGAATAACTCAAAGAAAGGACATTGAACAGGAGGGCATTGGTGATGATTAATTAGGTTTTGATGACCGAACCCTACTGACAAAGATTAGTATTGTGACTTGCTCACTTCCAGCATTTGAGGTTACAGCAAAAACAGGCCATTTATCAACAAGAAAACAAGGGCCCTTGCCAGACCTCAACTCCTCTACTCTCCTGATCATGTGCATTCTAGTCCCTAGGGCCAAGAAAAAGTCTGTTGTTTACAAACCACCCAGATTAAGCTACTTTGTTAAGGTAACCTACATAGACTAAGATCCTATTTGTAACTATTTTACTCAATTATCTACTAACATGGCATTTAGCAACATCAACAAAACCTGATGTGAGCTGAAAAATAGTGTTATAATTTTTTGAGTGCCTACCATGTACCAGTCTTTTTCTTTTCAATTTTTATCTCTAACCCTTAGGACAGCTGGAGAGGCACATAATACAATCTTTACATAAATGAGACTGAGGGAGTCTTGGTTTCTAGTATCCTCACAAGAAAATAAGCACCTATGTTGGTATAATTTGTGGAGGGGAAGGGAAAAAACAAATCATTTAACTAGGGATACAGGTGGACCCATCGCAACAATAAGATATACAAATCGTTACTTTGAAAAACGAACTTTACAACTTTGGTGGGGATGGGGGGAGGATCGGATGGGAGGAGGGGGAGAGTATGGGAAGGGCTGGGAAGGGGAAACACAGAGGAGGCTACAATGCTTGATAAGAAATGTACTCGTAGCCGGGCGCCGGTGGTTCACGCCTGTAATCCTAGCTACTCAGGAGGCTGAGATCTGAGGATCGCGATTCAAAGCCAGCCCGGGCAGGAGAGACCGTGAGACTCCTATCTCCAATAACCACCAGAAAAGCCGGAAGTGGCGCTGTAGCTCAAGTGGTAGAGCGCTCAGCCTTGAGCTGAAGAGCTGAGAGACAGCGCCCAGGCCCAGAGTTCAAGCCCCAAGCCCCACGGCCGACCAAAAAAAAAAAAAAAATAATAATAATGTACTCGTTATCTTGCCCATGTAATTGTAACTCCTCTGTACGGCATTCTCACAATAAAAAAAAAAAAGAAAGAACAAGAAAATAAGCACAAAGGTCTACACTTGTAAAACTTATGGCTTTAATTCAAATACTATTTTATAAGTTGATACTTTATAAATTGGTCATCTTTGAGTATTCCTAACTTCATTTACTTAAAAAATAGTATAGTTTACCCAATTCTCCTCTCTACCTTCTCAGCATTGCTCTGACTTCATATTATAGATTTGATTTTTGCTTCACATGATTAGTTGCTAATTCTGTTGAGACTTTGAAGAAAGATCATTTCCACCCACTTAAATGGTTTTAAAAATTGTTTTAAAGTATTGCTGTGTCCTATTAAATTTTACAGAACTAAGGAAGCCCAGCCTAATAATTATAATATCTCTTAGATAATCATTATTTTTAAGAACATTCTATACCTACAACATCATCATTATGATTCTTTATGAAATGTTTTCATGAAGACCAATAATCTTTTCTGTTCTAGAAACTTAACATCTATTACTAATTAAAATAGGGATTTTTTTCCTGTTTTTCATTTAATTGTCCAGGAAAGAATAATTTCATTTCACTAGATAGCCTATTAATTTGAATAGAATGTAATAGACTTGTTTAAATTAACAATTTTAGCCTGAAGAAATTTTGAGGTATTTTTTTTTAATTAAATGGTTTAGTTTGGCTTAACTCTGATTAAATTTAATCTCTTTCCAGCAGAGAAAATCAAAATGACAAAGCTAAACTTCTCTCTGTTGAAAAATTTCAAACTCTTCAGGTAAAAAAAAAAAATTCTAATTTAGTCTAAAGTCTAAAACTTATGAGAATCCCATCATTTAACCATAGAATTGCCAGATACTTAAATATGCTGTCTGTCCTTCATTCCTTTCCTGCCAAAGCTAGCAATGATGCTGTCATTGTCCCAAAGATTAGTCTTGTGTTGGATTAGCTAGGTTTCAGAAGTAACAGAAACTAGCCTGGCCAGTAGCGAATGACTGTAATCCTGCTACTCAGAAGGCTGACATCTTAGGATCACACTCCCAAGACAGCCCATGCAGTAAAGTCTGTGAGAGTCTTTTCTAATTATCCGTCAAAAAGGCAGAAGCAATCACTGTGGCTCAAGTAGTAGAACTTCAGTGGACAAAGCACCCAGGCCCCAAGTTCAAACCCCAATAGAGACATAAAACAAAAAAGGAACACTCCCTCATTGCCTTAGTAAAACATTCACCTGTAAGCTTTTTTGAACACAATAGACAGATAAATTAAATTACGGACTCATGATCATGTATTCTTAGCTTGTTTATTGGTTTCACATTAGCAAAGCTACTTTAACTTCTGGGAGACTTTTTCTTCTATCAAATTTGTACTGGCCTATTATCTACACTTACCAGTCTCTTCACCAGTGCTTGCATGGAGCACTCTCCAAAGAAAGCCTGACTTTAGGTGCTGATGATGACAGAATACTCTCAAACCAAAATATAAAATAAAATAAAACCAAAGCTCTAAGTTAAGCTGATGAACTATTTACCCCATGTCTCTGATTTTTCTTTTAAAAGGCAAATATGGTAATACCATTCGAGAAGGTGATTTCTAGCTCAAGTTGGTCAGATTATTCTCTGAAAGAAGAGGGTAAATAACCTGGATATGAATGAATATTCTGGAGAATTCTCTGTAAATATCCAGATCGATTTCTTTCAGTCCATTCAGTGGCAGCAGACTAGTGAAGAATGGATTATTTACTAAAACATTACCAAGCACACAATTCTGCAGGATGGAATGGAAGCGCTGGGAACACATGGATGACCAAAGTCTAGGGTATTGGAAGCCAGCCTGGATGGCAAACCAGCTTTTCATCTTTGCTACACTCCCAGGCTCAGCATCATTAGGGACTGAAGTTCTCTAAGGACCATTAGCTATAGTGGTAGTTTGAAATAATAGAACTACTATAAAGAATGTAGACCACCCAACAGGATGGTGGTGTTTTCTATACTTTTTATTTAAGAAAGCAGGCTCTCCCACAAAGTATTTTGAGCAAGGATAACATTAAAGAACTTCCAAAGTTGCTTATAGAGCTGTAGCCACAAGTAACCTCTGAGGATATAAATTGGTACTAATCCCAACCATATGAGAATATAAAGTAGAATCATACTGTCCCTGGCAAATGAGTTTATTTGCTCACACTACCTAAAAGTCACTGGAACCGGTCTTGATTAGGATGGCTGTACCTTTTCTTCCTTTAAACTCAAACACCCAAATACAAACACAAACATGTGTAACTCTCACAGATTGCCAGTTAATTTGTACACATGTAATATTTTGTAATAAAGCATACTAATGACCCAACCATAGCTGAAAACCTTTGACTTGGTGAAACCTTTCTTTTTTTTTTAATTCTGAAAATACCATACAGAGGGTTACCATTACAGGGGCAAGATAATGAGTACATTTCTTATCAAGCATTGTTGCCTCCTCCTTTGTTTCCCCTTCCCATCCCTTCCCATCTTGCACCCACCCTCTCCCGGGCCCCAAGCCTCCCAGCCAAGATTGTAAAGTTTGTTTTGACATAACAACTTGTACATTTCAAGGGTAAACCTTTCTTAACCAAATTTATTTGTCAAACAAGGATAATAGCTCTTTTCTTACAAGGTCTTGTGATAAATGAATATGTAATTGCTAACACAGTGAAAGTGTTAAATGTGTTGCTGCAGATATAATTCTCAATTACTAGTATTTTAATGTTCACCCACAGACTTTAGGCATTGGGAGATACATTGAAATCATAGTAGGGCAATTTCATTCCTAAAAACAATATCAATTTGTTTATTCTCATCAAAGAAATTTTAGAGATTTCTGAATCTATAATAATCCCTTTAGTTTTTTAAAAAAACTGTATATTTTATATCTACTATGTCAAGGAATTCTGCAATATCTGCATATAAACTTTTGGTAATATTTTTGAACAAGGTCTCACGAAATAGCTCAAGCTAACCTCACGAGCTTCCTGCCTCAGCCTCCCAAGTTCTAACATCATTGGCATGATCTACCACTCACAAATTATTGTCAAGTTTCACAGTTGCCATCTTATTGAGTCTTTTCTGTAGGTCTCTAGAGCAGATAGAGGAAAGGTTCCCTAATTTGCCTAAGCTAACAAAAAATCATTGGCAGCTCAAGAATGGAACTGGATCCTATAAGGGTAAGATCTTTCCCTCAAACTGTGTGTTCCTCTTCTCTTTGCCCACCACATGCAGACATTCCATCATGTCCACATCAAAGCTATGCAAGCAAACTTTAGTCACATCCTTTGTTATGTTGAACAATGTACAGGGAGATACTCTCATACACACTGATCATAGACACTAAAATGGCATTAACCCTAAGGATTTGACAATATCTAGTAAATTTATTTCCAGGTTTATTCTTTGAATGAACAATCATATATTTAGAAGTCTAACTTTTAAGAAATCCTGTGTCTTATATATACATTTATCTGATTTGGGGAAGTGAAAGGGAATGGCAAAATAGTGAGACAAAGGACAAAGGGTGAACCAATGGAACAGTGCTACTCACAAGATACTATGCTGGAAATGAACTTTACAACTTGGTGGCAGGGAAGTCGGGGAGGGGGAAAGAGAGAAAGTGGGAGAAAACAAGGCAGGGGTAACACTGTTCCACAAGAAATGCACTCATTATCTTACCTATGCAACTGTAACCCCTCTGTTCATCACCTTTACAATAAAACAAAGTATTATTTAAAAAAGAAACTGACCCAATTTCCACCCTGTAAGAAGAGATATGCTGAGACAAGCAATTAAAAAATCACTTGTAATAGATACTGACAAAAGAAAATCCTTATGTAGATTTTTCTGCATGAATTATTTTTATTTATTTCAAAAAACTAGAAAGACAAAACAAAACATGCAGACCACACATTGGGTTAGAAGAAATCAAGAGAGTCACTGACTGAGTGGAGGAGGAGGGCTGTCACTAGGTGCTTTATTTTATATATCTGAATTTGAAAATATGTAAAGGTATAGATCAATTATAAAATCAAATATCTTAATTTCTTTAAAGAAAAAAGTTACATGGAACAAAGAGGTGATATGTTGAAAACTGGTGGCTTATACCAAATTTATTTTAGACAAGCTTCCTAAAAAATGTAATTTGAAGGGAATAAAATTAGAACTCAACACCAAAAGCCACCAAAGAAAGTCCTGTAACACATGGAGGCTGAACAACACACTGTTGAATCACCAGTGGGTCATGGAAGAGATTAGAAAGGAAATACAAATGTTCATGATATTCAACAAAAATGAATATACAAATTACCAGCTCCTCTGGGACACAGCAAAGGCAGTGCTCAGAGGCAAGTTTATAGCTCTGAGTTCCTACATCAACAAATTGGAGAGATCTGAAACCAACAATTTAATGAGACAGCTGAACCTCCGTGAAAAGGAGCAGCAAGCTAAACTCCAATCCAGTAGATGGAAAGATATAATTAAAATTAAATCAGAATTAAATGAATTAGAATCCAAAAAAAAACATAGAATCAACAAAACAAAGAGTTACTTCTTAAAAAAAATTAACAAAATTGACAGACCCTTAGCAAATCCTATCAGACAATGAAGAAAATACACCCAAATGAAAAAACTCAGAGATGAGAATGGAAACATTACCAAGATTCAGAACATTATAAGGGAAAACTTCTCAAATCTTTATGCTAATAAGTTTGAGAACTTGGCAGAAATGGACCTTTTCCTAGCAAATAACTGCATGCCGAAACTAAACCAAGATGAGTGAAACCATCTTAACAGGCCCATATTAAGCACTGAAATAGAAACAGCAATAAGAGACCTCCCATCTAAGAAAAGCCCAGGATCATATGGATTCACAAGACTTTTAAAGCAGAACTCACACCTATACTCCTCCAACTCTTCAATGAAATTGAAAGAGAAAGTTCACTACCGAACTCAATCTATGAAGCTATCATAACCCTCATCCCAAAACCAGGCAGGGATTCATCAAAGAAAGAGAACTATAGACCCATTTCATTGATGAAGATTGATGCAAAACTTCTTAATGAAATTTTGGCCAATCGACTTCAACAATTCATCCAAAAAAGCATACACGAAGATCAAACAGGATTCATTTCAGGGATGCAAAGCTGGTTCAATATATGCAAATCAACTAATATAATTTATCACATCAATAAGAGCTAGGATAAGAACCACATGCTTATCCCAATAGATACAGAAAAAGCATTTGACAAGATCCAACACCCCTTTATGATGAAGGTTCTGGAAAAACTAGGAATCCATGGAACATTCTTCAATACAATAAAGGTTGTATATGGCAAACTTACAGCCAGTATTATATTTAATGGTGAAACACTAAAGCCATTTCTTCTTAACTTAGGAATGAGACAAGGATGTCCACTCTCTCCACTTCTCTTCAATCCAGTATTAGAATGCCTGGCTACAGCAATAAGACAAGATGCAAACATAAACAGGATCCAAATAGGGAAAGATGAAGTAAAACTCTCCCTCTTTGTAGATGACATGATCATGTATTTAAAGAATCCCACGGACTCCACTCCCAAATTAATCAAGCTGATCCAAAACTTTGGTAAAGTAGCAGGGTATAAAATTACCCCTCAAAAATTAATGGCTTTTTTGTATGTCAACAATGCGAAAAACATGACTGAAATCAGGAAAGCAACTTCATTCATAATAGCCCCACAAAAAATAGAATAACTAGGAATTAAGTTAACCAAAGAAGTGAAGGACCTCTATGATGAAAACTTTAAAAACCTGACAAAGGAAATCAAAATAGAACTTAGAAAGTGGAAAATCCTCCCATGCTCCTGGATTGGATGGATCAACATCATGAAAATGGCAATACCTCCCAAGGCTATCTACAAATTCAATGCCATACCTATCAATATTCCAACCTCATTCTTCCAGGAAATAGAAGAGGCAATCCAAAAATTCACATGGAACAATAAAAGACCCAAATAGCAAAAATGATCCTTAATAGAAAGAACAGTGCTGGAGGAATATCAATACCAAATTTCAAACTCTACTACAAAGCCATAGTAACCAAAACAGCTTGGTGTTGGCACAAGAACAGACCTCAGGACCAATGGAATAGAATTGAAAACACAGAAATGAACTCACAGACCTATAGCCATCTAATCTTCAATAAGGGAGCTAAAACAATAGAATGGAAGAAAGACAGCCTCTTCAGTAAATGGTGTGGCAAAATTGGTTAATCACTTGTAGAAAACTAAAGCTAGATCCTAATATATCACCCTGCAGCAGAATCAACTCTAAATGGATCAAAGACTTTGGAGTAAAAGCAGACACTCTGAAAACATTATAAGACAGAATAGGAGAAACCCTAGGTCTCTGTGGCACAGGCCAAAATTTTCTTAATAGAGACCCAGAAACACAACAAATCAAGGCAAGGTTGGATAAATGGAATTGCATGAAATTGCAGAGCTTCTACATGGCAAAGGGCATAGCTAGCAAGATCAATAGAAAGCCCAAGGATTGGGAGAAAATCTTCACAAACCATACAATGGTTAAGGGTCTCATATCTAAAATATATTTGGAACTCAAAAAATTAAATCCCCCAATAACAAATCCTCAAAGAAACAACTGCCCAATAAATAAGTGGGCTAAAGACTTGAAGAGAAACTTCTCTGAAGAGGAAAGAAGGATGGCCAATAGACAAATGAAGGAATGCTCAACCTAGCCATAAAAGAAATGCAAATAAAAACATTGAGATACCACTTCACCCCAGTTAGAATGGCAAAAATCAAGAACTCTAATAACAACAGATTGCTGGAGGGGATGTGGACAGAAGGGAACCTTACTACATTGTTGCTGGGAGTGTAAACTTCTTCAACCACTTTGGAAAGTAGTATGGAGTTTCCTCAAAAGACTCCACATAGAGCTCCCCTATGACCAAGCAATCCACTTTTGGGCATTTACCCAAATGATCACAAACAAGACCATAGTAAAGCTACTAGCACAACTATGTTTATTGCAGCAGGTTTTACCATAGCTAAAATATGGAACCAACCCAGATGCCCCTCAGTAGATGAATGGATCAAGAAAATGTGGTATATATACACAATGGAATTCTATGCCTCCATCAGAAAGAATGACATTGTCCAATTTGTTAGGAAATGAAAAGACTTGGACAAATTATATTAAGTGAAGTAAAGCCAGGCCCAAAGAAACATAGGTCCCATGATTTCCCTTATTTGCAATAACTAGTATATGTCTGAGACAAACAGAAACGGTCAGATAAGGTGATGTTAGGCGAAATGAACCCCTAGATAAGGATGCAAATGTTTTTTCTTTCTTGCTATTGTTTTTAACGTATTTATAAAACATTTCTTTGTAGCTTTGTATGTTCCTCCCCCACTGTATAACTCCTGTATTTGTATACTGTATAACACTGTATTTCACTGTATTTGCTGTTGGTATAATTTGTGGAGGGGAAGGGAAAAAAACCAATTGTTTAAATAGGGATACAGTTGATGTTAGGTGAAATGAACCCCAAGATAAGGGTTCAAATATTTTTTTTCTTTCTTGAGACTGTTTCCAACATATTTATAAGATGATTTCTTTGTTGCTTTGTATGTACCTCCCCCAGGGTATAAGCCCTGCTTTCTCTGTATTTGATGTTGATATAATTTGTGGAGTTGAAGGGGAAAAAAACAAACTGTTTAAATAGGGTTACAGGTGGACCAATTACAACAATGAGATGTAGAAGACGTTATGTTGAAAAACAAACTTTAGAACTTTGGCGGGGTAGGGGATGGGGGGGTGGGGGAGGCGGAGAGGGGAAGGGATGGTATGGGGAAACAAAGGAGGAGGCAACAATGCTAGATAAGAAATGTACTCACTATCTTGCCCACGTAATTGTAAAACCCTCTGTATCAATGCTAGATAAGAAATGTACTCATTATCTTGCCCATGTAATTGTAAAACCCTCTGTATGTATTTCACAATAATAAAAATAAATAAATAGGGATACAGGTGGACCCATTCCAACAATGAAATGTAGGTGTAGGGAGGGGTGGGGGGAAGAGTGGTGGGGGAGATGGAAGGGATGGGAAGGGGAAACAAAGAAGGGGGCAACAATGCTTGACAAGAAATGTACGCATTACCTTGCTCATGTAAATGTAAATGTACGGTATTTTCACAATAAGAACAATGTAAGTTGAGAATACATACCTAGTGGAATGTATTAGAATTATGAAATTATGATAAGGAAAGTTATTTCAGTAACTATCTTTCATGTGACAGTATTAGCATTATTCTGAAGCATCATATATGGATAAAGAATAACAAAATAAATAAGTTATTAGATCAAAACTATCAATGAATAAGAGAAACAAATATAAAATTAAATAAGTAAAACATTAACCCTATAGTCCTAAGTAAGTATAACAGAATGTACTTATAGTATATTTAGTATTTATTCCATGTAGAAGGCATAGTAATAATTGATGGTCCTTCATGCCCAGATTGCAGTGTCCATATCCATTCCTACTGTAAGAAATGAAGGTTTCCAAGGGGAATAACTTTTTTTAAGACAAAGAGAGAGGAGAGAGGAGACACTAGAATATCTTGCCAGATATTAATATAGTAGAAAATTGGAAGTGATCAAGAGAGATTGGATTAAAAGGACTAAGAAGCCAGGCTGCCAACAATGCCCCAGTCAAAGAAAGGATTTTTTTTGAGCACTGAAAACAATAATATCAACTCAGTCATGGTTGTGTACATCTATAATCTCAACTAATCAGATGGTAGAGGTTAGGAGACTGTAGTGAGACTAGCCTGGGCAAAAGTGGGAAACCTTATCTGGAAAAAATAAACCAAAAGGGACTGGAGGTGTGTCTCAAGCGGTAGAAGGCCTGCATAGAGAATGTGGGACTCCAGGTTAAATTCTTAATATCCCAAGTGCAAGGGAGAATAATAACTACAATACCTTGAAACGCATAAAATATATTAAAAATTCATGAGTCCACAAGGACACTAAAAGCAAAATGATCAGTCAGCATCAAACGAACATTTTGAAGCAACTTGTTTTGGTTTTGGTTTGGGTTTTGTTTTTACAAAAACTGAGAAGAGAAAGTATTATTCATTTGATCAGCTTCATTATATGAACATCTATCTGGAGTAAACAAATGGCTAATGATCAAAAGCACTTATTATTTAAGTAATTCAGTGAGTATATAGAGATTATCAATAACTGATTTTTTTTAATTTTATTTTATTTGAGTCTGCTTTGAGTTCAAGGTCTTTGATCCATTTGGAGTTGATTCTGGTGCAGGGTGATATATAAGGATCTAGCTTTAGTTTTCTACATGTAGTTAACCAATTTTGCCAGCACCATTTACTGAAGAGGCTGTCTTTCTTCCATTCTATTGTTTTAGCTCCCTTATCGAAGATTAGATGGCTATAGGTCTGTAGGTTCATTTCTGGGTTTTCACTTCTATTCCATTGGTCCTGAGGTCTGTTCTTATGCCAATACCAAGCTGTTTTGATTACTATGGCTTTATAATAGATTTTGAAATTTGGTATTGATATTCCTCCAGCAGTGTTCTTTCCATTGAGGAGCGTTTTTGCTATTCGGGGTCTTTTATTGTTCCATATGAATTTTTGGATTGCCTCTTCTATTTCCTTGAAGAATGAGGGTGGAATTTTGATAGGTATCGCGTTGAATTTGTAGATAGCCTTGGGAAGTATTGCCATTTTCACGATGTTAATCTTGCCAATCCAGGAGCATGGGAGGTTTTGCCATTTTTTAAGTTCTGTGTTGATTTCCTTTTTCAAGATTTTAAAGTTTTCATCATAGAGGTCCTTCACTTCTTTGGTTAAGTTAATTCCTAGGTATTTTATTTTTTGTGGGGCTATTACAAATGGAGTTGCTTTCCTAATTTCAGCCACACTTTTCTCATTGTTGGCATATAGAAAAGCCATTGATTTTGGGGGGTTAATTTTATAACCTGCTACTTTGCCAAAGTTTTGAATCAGCTTGAGTAATTTGGGAGTGGAGTCTATGGGATTCTTTAAATACAAGATCATGTCATCTGCAAAGAGGGAGAGTTTTATTTCTTCTTTCCCTATTTGGATCCCCTTTATGTCTGCATCTTGTCTTATTGCTGTAGCTAGGCATTCTAATACTAGATTGAAGAGAAGTGGAGAGAGTGGGCATCCTTGTCTTGTTCCTGAGTTAAGAGGAAATGGCTTTAGTTTTTCACTATTGAGTATAATGCTGGCTGTAGGTTTGTCATATACAGCCTTTATTGTATTGAGGAATGATCCATGGATTCCTAATTTTTCCAGAACCTTCATCATAAAGGGGTGTTGGATCTTGTCAAATGCTTTTTCTGCATCTATTGAGATAACCATGTGGTTCTTATTCTTGCTCCTGTTGATGTGATGAATAATATTAATTGATTTGCGTATATTGAACCAGCTTTGCATCCCTGAAATGAATCCTGTTTGATCATGGTGTATGATTTTTTGGATGAATTGTTGAAGTCGATTGGCCAAAATTTTGTTGAGAAGTTTTGCATCAATGTTCATCAAAGAAATGGGTCTATAGTTCTCTTTCTTTGATGAGTCCCTGCCTGGTTTTGGGATGAGGGTTATGATGGCTTCATAGAATGTGTTCGGTAGTGAGCTTTCTCTTTCAATTTCATTGAAGAGTTGGAGGAGTATTGGTGTGAGCTCTGCTTTGAAGGCCTTGTAGAATTCCGCTGTAAAACCATCTGGTCCTGGACTTTTCTTAGCTGGGAGGTCTCTTATTGCTGTTTCTATTTCAATGCTTGATATGGGCCTGTTAAGCTGGTTTAACTCATCTTGGTTTAGTTTTGGCATGTCAATATTTGCTAGGAAAAGGTCCATTTCTGTCAAGTTCTCAAACTTATTAGCATAAAGTTTTGAGAAGTATTCCCTTATAATGTTCTGAATCTTGGTTGTTTCCATTCTCATCTCTGAGTTTATTAATTTGGGTGTGTTCTCTCCTTTTTCTGATAAGGTTTGCTAAGGGTCTGTCAATTTTGTTAAGTTTTTCGAAGAACCAACTCTTTGTTTTGTTGATTCTTTCTATAGTTTTTTTGGATTCTAATTCATTTAATTCTGATTTAATTTTGATTATTTCTTTCCGTCTACAGGATTGGGGTTTATCTTGCTGCTCTTTTTCAAGGAGGTTTAGATGTGTCATTAAATTGTTAGTTTCCGATCTCTCCAATTTGTTGCTGTAGGAGCTCAGAGCTATAAACTTGCCTCTGAGTACTGCCTTTGCTGTGTCCCAGAGGAGCTGGTAATTTGTGTGTTCATTTTTGTTGAATAGCATGAACATTTGAATTTCCTTTCTAATCTCTTCCATGACCCACTCATGATTCAGCAGTGTGTTGTTCAGCCTCCATGTGATACCGGACTTTCTTTGGTGGCTTTTGGTGTTGAGTTCTAATTTTATTCCCTTGTGGTCAGAGAGAATGCAAGGTATAACTTCAATGTTTCTGAATTTAGACAAGTTTGCTTTGTGGCCTAAAATGTGGTCTATTTTAGAAAACATTCCATGTGCTGCTGAGAAGAACGTGTATTCTGATGCTGCTGGGTGAAATGTTCGGTAAATGTCTGTTAAGTCTAGTTGATCTATGCAGCTGTTTAGATCTGCGGTTTCTCTGGTGAGTTTTTGCCGAGTTGATCTATCTAGTGGGGAGAGTGGTGTATTAAAATCCCCAACAATTAATGTCTTTGGATCTATATGGGATTTGAGGGAAAGTAGTGTTTCTTCGATAAATTTGGGTGCTCCATTGTTTGGCGAATAGATATTTAGAATTGTATTATCCTCCTGAAGGAGAGATTCTTTAATTAGTATGTAGCGACCTTCTTTATTTCTTCTCACGAATTTTAATTTGAAGTCTATTTTATCTGATATTAGGATTGCAACTCCCACCTGTTTATGAGGGCCGTTTGCTTGGTAGATTTTGTTCCAGCCTTTAACTTTGAAAATGTGTTTGTTTTTACGGGCAAGATGTGACTCCTGCAGGCAGCAGATAGAAGGGTCTTGTTTTTTAATGCAACTAGACAGTCTATGTCGCTTAATTGGAGAGTTCAGTCCGTTAACGTTAAGAGATAGGACTGAGAGGTATTTGGGAGTTCCTGCCATTGTTATCCACCTTCTTGGGGGCTGCGAAAACTGGGTTCTTCCTAAGGTTCTTGGATTCTCAGTTTGGGTGCAGTTTCTTGGCCTTTGTTGCGGTCTTGTTGGTTTTCTATGTGTAGGACATCTTTAAGAATCTTTTGTAGGGCTGGTTTGGTGGAGACGTATTGTTTCAATTTTTCTTTGCTATGGAAGGTTTTTATTTGGCCTTCAGTTATGAAGGAGAGTTTAGCTGGGTACAGTATTCTTGGTTGATAGTTGTTTGTTTTTAGGGCATGGCATACGTCATTCCAGGCTCTTCTTGCTTTGATTGTCTCTGCTGAGAAATCTGAGGTAATTCTAATTGCTTTCCCTTTATAGGTGATTACCCTTTTCTCCTTGACAGCTTTAAGGATCTTTTCCTTGGTCTGGGTTGATCCTGTGTGGATTATAATGTGACGGTGGGATGTCCTATTCTGGTCTGGTCTATTTGAGGTTCTAAAAGCTTCTTGTATCTGAATAGGCCTATCTTTTTGTATGTTTGGGAAGTTCTCTGCTAGGATCCTGTTAAACAAATTTCCTAGACCATTAACTTCTGTTTCTAGGTGCTCCTCTACACCCATTATCCTTAGATTGGGCCTTCTGATGGTGTCTTCCAGGTGTTGGATAGACCTATCATATTTCTTGGACTTGTCTTGGATGGTTGTATGTTCTTTCTCTGTAATATCTAGGCTGTCTTCAATCCCTGAGATTCGATCTTCTGCATGGTCTAACCTGCTGTCAAGACTCTCTGCTTTGTTTTTTATCTCTTTTCCTTCTAATTGGTCAGCTTTGATGGCTTCAAGTTCTTTGTTGAAGCTCTGTTTTAGGTCTTGTATGAATTTCTTTACTTCCTTAATTTGGTGTTCAGTGTTTGTTCTCAAATCACTTAGTTGATTGGTTATGGTTTCTTTGGACTCCCATTCCTTCTGTTGGGTTCCATTCAGCATTCCCTTTGTGGTCTCCCTGACTTCCTTCAGCTCTTTGTTAATGGATTCCATGAATGCCTTTAGTGATCTTTGTGTATTCTCTACCTGGTCTCTCAATTCCTGAATTACTCTTTGATTAGCTTCCTCCCATCTGTGGGATTCCTGCAGTTTTCTTTCTTCCCTTCTGTGGGATTCCTGCAGTTCTCTTTGAGTGTTCTCTGCCTGCTCACGCCATTCCTCCCTTTCTCTTTGAGTATTCTCAAGTTGTTCATGCAAATCCTGTATCAGTTTTTGAGTAGCTTCCTCACGCTTATGATATTCCTGTATAAACTTCTGGGATGCCTCCTCTCTCTCCCTATCACGCTCATACAGAGTCCTTTGTACATTGTCAAACTTCTCATTTATCATGCTTGCTATTAGTGTTTGTAGAGCTATTTGGGAACTCTCCTCTGGATTATTCTTTATCTGTTCTAATCCCTGATTATCAAGATTGGGAATTGAGATACCCGAATTTGCCATTTTTCTTGTGTTTTTCCGGCTTACTCGGCCCATTTGAGATGAAGATTGCACCAGTTTTGTGCTAGAACACTATCTTAAGGCAACCATCAACCAAAGTTTGCATTTGTACAGTCAATAGTCTACAGATACAATCTAGTTCAACAGATACATCTATTCAACATCAAACAACTATATGTTAATGGACTTTGAACCGCAGAAAAGAATTTGGAAAGCCAGAAATTATTAGGATTAGGGAGAGATGTGGGTAAAAAATAGGAATAGATTGGTGTGGGGAGGCACAGGGAGAGTTAACTATGTCCTAATCACAATGCAGGAAATGAGTTGGGTAGGATGCAAGTAGAGAGAGAGAAAAAAAGAAGAGACGGAAAGGGGAATGAAGAGAGACCAGAAAAAAATAGAAACGTAAAAATTAATGTTATTATAGAGGTTAAAAGACCATCTATTTAGAGAGGAATGTGAATATGTTCAGAGAAGGGGAGGGACATAGAGGAGATGTGAATAACTTTAAGGATGGGAAAGGGAGAAAAAAAGATCAGAAGTTCAGTAGAGCTAGACAAAAAACAAAAAGATAATTAAGAAAGAAAGAAAAAGAGAAAGAAGACAAGAAAAGAAAGGAAAACACTCATTCACATATTCCTAAAATAAAAATTATAAGATGAGAAAAAAAAAAGTTACTGGAAAACAATTATTTTTTCAGAAGAGGCAAAAATTAAAGATTAATAAAAGTTTTAGAAGGGAAAACAATTTATATATATATATATATATATATATATATATATAAGGTAACAAAAAACAAGCAAAAAAAAGAAAAGAAGAAGAAGAAAAAAAAAGAAAGAAAAAAAAAGTCTTTTGATTTTTTTTTGGGGGGGGGAGGAGTGGGAAGAATCCTGTATCTCCCTTTTGTCTGTAACCAGTCTCTTGTTGGAGTCTCTGGTCAGCTTGAGGTCCTGTGGCTTGATTGGTTTCTTAAGTCGGTTGGTTGGAAGAGGCAGAAAAATGCTCTGCTTTACCCAAGATTTTGAGATCTCCCTCCCAGGTTAGTTTTCTGGGAGGGTGATCTGCTTTGAGAATCACAAAAGAGGCGGATGTGGTGATGAGGCTAGGTTCTGGGTAGAGTTGAGGCCTTTCAACAAACAGTAGCTTTTCCCTGGGGCTATTTTGTGATAAAGCTCACAGCGCCCAGCCTGGAGCCATTCTCAGGGTTTCTGTTTTTCAATTGATTGTGGTGGCTGCTAGAGGGAGGGGCAGCCTCTGGCTCTGGTTACCCAGTGAGGCAAGGCACTCCAATGGCTGGCGCCTGAGCTGGGTGACTTTTCCCTGGATGGAGCTAAGTCTGGCAGGTCACTTCGCTGTTAAGTTCTTGTGACCTGCTAAATGACTCGTTTTATTCCAAGGCCTGAGCTGGAGCTAGCAGCTCCTCCGAGCTTTGTCGGTATCCAAGATGGAGATCACCGGTGCTGGGGGGGGGAGGGGTGGCCTTCCCTCCTCTGCTCTCTGAGAAGGAGTGAGGACGTCGGGCTTGTACTCACGCCGAGTCTTGGATCCTGGGTTGTCTCTGGTCTGCACACAGCAGGATGAAGATGTCCGCTCCTTGTTGGTTCTTGTTGGTGTTGAGTAGAATCCGCTCGTCCGCTGCGTCTGGCTCCTTCGTCCCGGACTCTCTGTGTCTCAGGTATGACCCCGCGGCTGTGGTCGCCGCCGCGACCCTGCCGCCGCAGCGGCAGCTGATGTGTTTCCTTGGCTTCCCCTCTCTTGTCTAACTCTCTGTCCTGTGATGGCACACTTGGTGTGATTCTCTGGCTTAGGACTGTTCACTGGAACTCTAAAACTGCTTTCTATGCGAGAGCTTGTTCAGATTCCAGCTTCTCCTCCGCCATCTTCCCGGAACCTCTCTTCAATAACTGATTTTTTTTGATGACAAAAATATTTTTTTATTTTTTTAGGTTTTCTTTTTTTTATTGTGAAAATACTGTACAGAGGGGTTACAATTACATGGCAAGATAATGAGTACATTTTTTATTGTGGCCTCTTTCTTTGTTTCCCCTTCCCAGCCCTTCCCATCCTCCCCCACCCCCACCACCCAGTCCAACTCCCCTCCTCCCCCATAACGACTTGTACATCTCATTGTTGCAATGGGTCCACCTGTATCCCTATTTAAATGATTTGTTTTTTCCCTAAATATTATTTATATTTTTAGTATAAAATTGTATGGATCAAGAGTTTTAAAAAATAATTCATATTTCTAGAGGTACATGTTAAATATTTGCTGGTTACAGATTGTATGATACGATATCTTTGAAAGAATCCAATAGGGGTGGCAGACACGGTGGTAGATGTTTATAATCTTAGCACTTAGAAAGCAGAGTAGGGGATCATGAGTTAAAGGTTAATCAGGGCTATCATGTAAATTCAAGAGTAGCTTTGGCTATAAAGTGAGAGCTTATTTTGAAAATAAGCAAACAAATGAGAAAATTCAGGAGAATTACGGAAAGAGTAAATAATGAGTGACAGCTTTTAGAGTGAGGAATGGGCAGTGATTATGTTTAATAGTTTCCATAATACTTCTTTTCAACATTGGAAGGTAAATACCCAGTTTTCCAGCGGGTTCTCAACAGAGTAGCTCTTTGGTTTGTTGTGTTTTTGTTTGTCATTTTATTGATACTTCTAGATCACAAATGTGAAAATATATTTTTCAAGGAAGGTCAGTCCTTTCCTTCCCCAAATCTTCCAATGTTTTTAATCTCTATTTTTTTTTTTTTGCTTTACTTTCTAATAAAATGTCTACTCCTGTCCCAACATCAAAAGACAAGAATTTTGCCATGAGCAGTGAATAGTTTATAATTGCACAGTGGTTTGAAGTTTTCAGTCTAGTTACAGCACTCTTAACCTTGACTAATCTGTATTTTAAAACTGTGCCCTTCAAAAGAGCCCAGGAAGCTATTCATTTCTTCCCAATCTGCATAGAGAAACCATCTGACCTACTTTTCTTCCCAGAGACCCACTCCACATTCGGACCAGTCACGTCTTGGACATAAATCTAAAAAGAATGAGGCAGACTTTGAAAGGAGACTTTTTAAAAGCTGTACTTACAAGACACTGTATTATGATTTACATCAAAGAACTGTAAAGTAATATAGCCTTTGAATGCATAATATTTTTTTAAATCAAGTGTCTTAGATCCACCAGCAAATTAGTTTGTAGATAAGCTATACAGAAGGAAAAGAAGGTAATAGATTTTAGTAAACTGTGAACTATGTATGGATTTTTATTTTACTTTCTAGCCAGATTCAATACATTCAAGTAACTCCCAAGGAATAAAGGAGGGCATGCAGTTTACACAGCAGCAAGCACTCCTTTAAGAAAAGTAGGGACTGGAGTACAATTTAAGTAATCCATGCTTTTTACCATCCAAGGGACTATCAAGATTAAACTGTAGAGAAAGTCAGAAGGAAGAAAACTGGTGAGAAAGATTTTCCTTACCAATGGAGGGGAGGGGGGTGAAATCATTTAAATTCCTATGTCTACAAATAAACTTCATTTATTCTATAGAAAAATGTATGTTTGTCTGTTTTGGCATGTGAAATTTGTCTTCAATCTAATACACAGATTTTATTTTTCTGCAGAGAAAGTAGAAAGCTAACTGTGTCTTAAATAAAAAAGAAAGAGTTTAGAGATAAAGGGGAGTACTTGAAGGAGCCTCACCTGGACACAGATGTCTAAAGACCTCCCTGTTGGGCTGGGAAGGTGGCTCAGGGGTAGAGTGCTTGCCTTGTATGCATGAGGCCCTGGGTTCGATTCCTCAGCACCACATAAGCAAAAAGAAAAAAGTTGGAAGTGGTGCTGTGGCTCAAGTGGTAGAGTGCTAGCCTTGAGCTGAAGAGCTGAGGGACAGCGCCCAGGCCCAGAGTTCAGGCCCCACGACTGGACCCCCCCCAAAAAATAAAATTAAGACCTCCCTGTGGAAGTGCACATGCACAAGTCATTTGGGAGAGGCCTAAGTTTCTAAATATGTATGATGAATGAGGAAACAGTGGTCACATGCGCTATGCACAGTTATTACAGCACAGCAAGAAGATGAATAGCTGATGAGAAGAAAAACTACTGATGAGAGTGTGCAGTTTTGAATTGTATTAGCATCACAGATGGAAATGTGAATCATGTTTGTGCATGGAGGAGTGGGAAAAACAGGAAGATAGGAAGGGAAAGATAGGATTGGCAAGAACAGTTCTACTCTTCAAAACACAGGTAGTAGTGGCCAGCTATTCATGTTGTTTATTTTTGTACACATTTTAAAAAATCACTTGAAATATAATGGAGAACCCAGCGTAATTTTTAATAAGACCGGATTGTCTTAATTTTAAGTTTAGTAAAGCAAGGAAAAACATCAGAAGTAAAGGTTAAATAAATATCTCCACTAATGCTTTGATACGTACATAATTTACCTTGATTCAGCCCAGATTCTTGAAATTCAATGTATAAAAAATGTTCCATTGGGCTGGGAATGTGGCTTAGTGGTAGAGTTCTTCCCTAGCATGCATGAAGTCCTGGGTTCAATTCCTCAGCACCACATAAACGGAAAAACCAGAAGTGGCACTGTGGCACAAGTGGTAGAGTGCTAGCCTAGAGCAAAAGAAGCTCAGGGACAGTGGTCAGGCCCTTGGTTCAAGTCCCAGGACAGACAAGAAAAAAAATCCAAATTCATCCATGACTTTTCAGCTCTACTTCCTCTACTTCCTCTAGATTTTTTTGTCGGTTGTGGGGCTTAAACTCTGGTCCTGGGCGCTGTCCCTCAGCTCCTCAGCTCAAGGTGAGCCCTCTACTGCTTGAGCCACAGTGCCACTTCCGGTTTTCTACTGGTTTATTGGAGATAAGAGTCTCATGGACTTTTCCTGCCCATGCTGGCTTTGAACCACAATCCTGAGATCTCAGCCTCCTTAGTAGCTAAGATTACAGGTGTGAGCCATGAGTGTCTGGCTATCTTCGTGTCTTAATAGGTTAGTTGAGAAGTGAACACTAAATTAAGGGAAACACCTCACCTCCCAGGTTTCTGACTGAGTCATCTGGATGATAAAGATGGCCTTCACCAAGTTAGGAGATATGAGAAAGTGTCTATTCACCTGATTTGAGGCACATGACAATTACAGTTGTAACCAGGAAAATAATGAGACTCTCTTAAGTATTATCTTACACATTGATTTAAGTATAATTTAAGAAAAAGTCTCAGATTTGTGCAACAATTAGCAATCCAGCTTTATTTTCACCTCAATCTTAATCAAAAAACATTCTTCTAAGATATACATAATAAATAATAAGCCTGTTTTTGTTGTTCTTGGAAGTAGTTCTCAGGAAGCTAGAAAAATTAAAATATCCTCTGCAACTTTCTAAAAACAGATATAGTTTGCTAAGTCCTTGTGGAGGGAAAATTAGAATAACAACTATGATATTTCAGCTGGTAGAAATATTTTTATATAAAACTCTTATTTTCTCGCTAGCACCACAGGAAAAAAATAAACTCATTTATTTATAGATTTGAAATTCCTTTAGCAGATATGTGGACAATTCAATAAACATCAGTTTCCTAAACTTAATCTAACATGACCCAATATTCCATGAGAAATGTCCCACAAAAAATTGAATTTCTTTTTCACACAGAGAATTAAACTCAAAGGGAGCCTCGCCCTCCTTCTTGCCTTCTGTAAATGTTAACACGCACACCAGACATCATTTAGTCCATTCTGCCAACAGCAATCAATACATAAGTCTAGGAGCTCATGAGTACAAGCAGACTATTCATATTTGTGGTACATTGTTATTCCAAGAACTGTATTGTACAAAAAGGTGTCACATTTACAGGACATCCAGTAGAAAAAAATATTTCAAAACACATATGAAATGTTACTGTATGTGCATTTTTCTCACTTTTAAAATCAGAAATAGTAGTTGACATGAATTCATGTGTTTGTCCTCTTCTACACCATCACAGCAATAACTTGTTGGCATGTTGTGAGCTACACCTATTGGCCCATACCTGACTGAAACTCCAATCTCTCTTTTTTAATATACTGTCTACTTCACATTCATAAAATACTGAAGACAAGAAGTGGTACATTATCTTCTATGGTCTTTCATCAAAGGGCTAGACTAGATAAGTAGGTAGCTTTATCTACTTAACACATAAGCCCTCTATTGAGCCAGGTACTCTGTTACATATTGAGAATTCTTTGAACAAAAAGAGCCATGCTCCTTGGTTTGATACGTGTGTTCACCAAATTGAATAAATAGGCCTTAGTGAAGCAATTATGTACACAAATATAAGACCCTATGCTAGTGGGCAGGGCTGTTATTCATATTTACATATGGGTACATAGATGGTAAGACTAGTATGGTACCCTGGGCTAATACAGATAAGTGGAGCAAATAACTAGCTTCAGTTTATGGATTATGAGAAAAGTTAGTATAAAACCTTTCCAAATCAAGCATTGAAGCTCCTTTGCTCTCTTTTCCTTCTTTCATAGTTACCAGCAATGCTGTTAAGGTTATTGCTTCATTAGGTTAGTTAAATCCATGACAAGATTCAATGGAACCCACTGCTGACTTGGTTGTCTGTAATGGAAATATTAGAATAGCATATTATGTGATGGTGGCAAAAATGTTCATTGTTTGCAGCCACTAAAATATGAGAATAGTTTGTTTCTACAGCCATAGTCTACACCGTTTAGAGTGCTCAATGTCCTCATCCAATTGTGTTCTGTGTTATAAATCCAAAATATTTTAAACATGCTTTTATTCTCACGCCAAACTGAAACATCGACAAGTGGACCACTTCAGTGTAAAAATATTTTATGCAATGACTCAAAGTTCGTATTGTGATGAAAAGAAAGAGCAAAGCCACCTGGAAGTCTTTTTAGCTTCTCCAGATTTCATGTGGACAAATTTCAGGACAATACACCATTCACTCCAGCTTAAGCAAGAAACTCGGTATTTTTTTGGGGGGGGGTCCGGTCATGGGGCCTGAACTCTGGGCCTGGGCGCTGTCCCTCAGCTCTTCAGCTCAAGGCTAGCGCTCTACCACTTGAGCCACAGCACCACTTCCGGCTTTTTCTTTTTGCTTATGTGGTGCTGAGGAATTGAACCCAGGGCCTCATGCATGCAAGGCAAGCGCTCTACCACTGAGCCACCTTCCCAGCCCCGAAACTCAGTATTTTTTAAATGGAGAATCTGTTGTCTACAGAGACCACAAATGCTGGAAATCGGAAAAGCTGGACAAGAGCCCATAATACAGTTTGTTCTTGCAAGAGGTGACTTAATGCATGCTTTGAACAAGTTCACCTCTCAAGTGATCCTTGCTTTTCCAGAAACCTTTCTCACATTTTCTTAGCACTCATAACCTCTAGTATCCAGTTTCTGGCATTTTAGTTTGTCTTTTATGCTCTTCCTCTTGGCAGGTGAACCTGGCTACCGTTTTCTTCTAGTGACATAACTTCAAAGGAAAATCAAAGGATTCCATTTTTTTCTCTTAACCTAATTTTCAATGTATAAAGTATATCAAGGCTTTGCTATGTACTGCTATGTCTTCCAAATATCCCTGCATCAGTTCAGAATGGAGAGCATTTGGAAATAAGGCAGTAATTTTAAATTTTATTTAACTAGGGAATATGCAGGGTCTTATCCATGACTTAGTTTGTGTGTGAAGATTATTGAAATACAGCTACATTCGCTCCCTTATGTGTTGTGAGCAGCTGTTTCTCTATTGCAAGAGCAGAACTGAATTGCTACAGCAGAGACTGTAACACTGGGAATATGTAAAATACTTATTATCTGCTCCTTTATAGAATAACTTTATTGACCTCTGACCTAGCTTGTCAACATCATTGAATTAGTACAATCATTTAGTTTTTAGAATAACCTTTACAATCTTGCATGATGTGGCTTCTTTAGTTCAAACTCTGACCTTCATCCAAAAAAACCTTAGTCCTCTGAGGACTTCATACTCTCCTCTCTCTCAAATGTAGAAGGATCTAGACTGTTTCTGGGAAGCTTTGCTCTTTTAACAGCCTCCTCATCCTTCTGTCCCATCCCAATTTTCCCACTGAGCACCTATGAATTCTTTCATGAATCACTTCCATAAGTACCTCCTGATTACTTCTGAACCATGATGATACCATTTGATTCTATGCTAGCTAAAACCCTGTTCCACATCTCTCACATCAAATTGTACTTAACGTTAGCTTCATTGGATGATCAAAGTCTGTTTCCTCCAGAGATGGCAAAGACCTTTGAGAAGCAGCAGATGTCTTTTTGCTTAGAGCAAAACAATCTCTGGAAGAATAACTGGATTCTACACACACATACACACACACATACACACACACAAACACACACACACACACACACATTTGTCCATTCAATTATTCTCAAGCAGCTCTAATAATTCACTACAAATATTCACTGACATTCATTGAGGAGTCTCCTCAGGCCCAGCTTTGAATCTAAAACTTCTTTGGGTAGCACATATGAATGAAGCAGTTACACTGGTTGAGGAATCTAAACCTGGAGGAGATTTGTTTCTTCCAGATTCTCTACTTTATACTCATCTTTTCTTAAAGGAATATAGAATGACCTATTTAAATGATGGATTAAAAAAATAACTTTCCTTTAAAGGAAGTTTAGTGAGAATATGATGGCTCCTGAGCTAGAATTTGTATGTTTTAGATTCATTTACAAGTAACACATTGGCTTTCCAAAGGCTCCACTACAGGATAAAGTAAATTTTTACTTTCTGAGGCCAACAAGAGGAAAAGGCTATATACTTCTCTCAGCAGGGAGGAATGGTGGGGCAGGGGTGGGGGTTGGGAGAGGATGCAGTCAAGAATTTATTGTATATACCACAAAATCAGGAAAAGTAAGAAAATGATGGGGGTCAAAGGGGAATGAGAATGTTGAAGGGGCTGACATTTATCAAGATTCATTGTGCTCAGAAACTGCTTTGTTAAATGACATCCCCTTTGTAGGCTAAAGATAATAAAAAACACAAAATAAAAAGAATATTTATCAAAATAGAAGTTAAAAATCAATTAATTTTATGCAAAAAGAAAATTAGTTGTCTCAACTAAAACCTACTTCAGGTGGAATGCAAAGTGTGTAAAAATCATTACTCTGAAGTCACAAAGGCTAAAAGCTGTATTGAAGCTCATAAATCAGTACTTATCATGAGCAAAATTTAATTATCATGGTTAAGAATTGTTTTTTCTAAAAGAATAGGGTGGAAGACAGCCGCTTCAGAAAATGGTGCTAGCAAAATTGGTTAAACACCCATAGAAAACTAAATTTAGATCCTTATATATCACCCTGTGGCAGAATCAACTCCAAATGGATCAAAGACCTCAAAGCCAAAGCAGATACCCTGAAAACATTACAGGAAAGAATAGGAGAAACTCTAGGGATTTTGGCACAGGCCAAAATTTCCTTAATAAACACCCAGAAACAACAAATCAAAGAAAGATTGGACAATTGGGATTGCAGAACTTCTGCATGGCAAAGAACATAGTAAGCAAGATCAGTAGAAAGCCCACAGATTGGGAGATGATCTTCACTAGCCATACAACAGACAAGGGTCTCATATCTAAAATATACTTAGAACTCAAAAAATTAAATCCCCCCAAAACAAATCCTCAAAGAAACAATCAGCCCATTAATAAGTAGACTAAAGACTTAAAGAGAGACTTCTCTGAAGAAGAAATAAGAATGGCCAATAGACACATGAAGAAATGCAAATCCAAACAACATAGAGATTCCACCTCATCCCAGTTAGAATGGCTATAATCAAGAAATATAATAACAACAGATGCTGGAGGGGATGTGGCCAAAAGGAACCCTACTGCACTGTTGGTGGGAGTGTAAAGTTGTTCAACCATTCTGGAAAGCATTGTGGAGATTCCTCAGAAGACTACACATAGTGTCCCTCTATGACCCAGGAATCCTGCTTCTGGGCATTTACCGAAATGACCACAAACAAAGCCATACTAAAGCTACAGAATGTTTATGTTTATTACAGTATTATTTACCATAGCTAAGATATGGGACCAGATGCCCTTCTGTAAATGAATGGATCAAGAAAATGTGATACACACACACATACACACACACACACACACACACACACACACACACACGCAAACACACATATACACACACACACACACACACACACACACACACACACACACACACACACACACACACAGTGAAATTCTATGCTTCCATCAGAAAGAATGACACCACCCCATTTGTAAGGAAACAGAAGGACTTAGGAAAAAAAATCATATTAAGTGAAGTAAGCCAGACCGAAAGAAACACAGATCCCATGGTCTCCCTTATTTGCAATAATTAATATACATCTAGGATAATCTTAGCAGATGAGCAGAATAGCTCAATAGCTATGTACATATGACCATGTAAGATGATGCTAAGCGAAATGAACTCCAAGGCATGGACACAAGAGGCTTTTCTTTGTTGTTGTTCTTAATGTATGTACTAAGTGATTTCTTTTTGCTTTTGTGTTTTTTTCTGCATATGGTTTATCCCCTGTTGTCACTGTATTCAAGTTTGGTATCCTGGTTTTGTATATACATTGATCTGAACTAGAGAAGAGAGAGGGAACAACAAAAGATGAAACTATGGACAAAGCAACAAAGCAACAACAATACTCACAAGACAATATGTTGGAAATGATCTGGGGGAGGCGTGGGGAGGGAAAAAGGGGGAAAATGAGGGAAAGGGCAACAAGTTAGACAAGAAATGTAATCCCTACCTTACTTATGAAATTGTAACCTCTGTGTACATCACCTTGACAATAAAATTTTAAAAAATGAAAAAAGCAAATACTGGAAGTTTTAGGAATAAATTGTACAATTCTTATACACATTTTAAGATAGAATGTTTGTACAGAATAGATTTTTTAAGATCATTAAAAAGAGATGCTGGGAACTCATTATGCAGCCAAGTGAAATTCTCTCTAACCAAAGCTACACCTAGAGGAAACAGCTGGGAAAGGTATTTATCATAGAAACAGAATAAAATGTACCCATAAGCATATCCAAAGAGCAAAAGATAGTCGGATATAGATTTTGACTCCTATTTGACAGCACATGGTAGGCTTGCTTTATGAGACAGGGTGCCCTAAAACTACAGTAGTAATCATTCTCCATATGTTGGCATGGAATGCTGAGGCTACTGTATGGAGCCTGTATGTGCATAGAAAATATCTTGTAACAGAACATGCAGCTCAGCTCCACAAACTTCTTTGGATTGACTTGAACTGAAAAGACTGTCACAGATTTGAAGATTCCAACACACCTTCCACATAAATGTCCACAATATTCTTCTCTGTATGCTTCACTAATGTGTTACTACAACAAAAAAAGTTTGGAAGATGGGAAATACGTCTTTTCTCATTGCCATGATGCCTCTCTTAAAGAGAAAACAATTGCATTTGAGTATACCCTCAGACAAAGTTTCTTTTCTCTCTCTCCAAGCCTAAAGCTTCCCTAGTATTCTGGCGATAATATCCCTTTACTCTCTGTTCTGAGCAATATACCCATTCCCCTGGGTATCCATGAGCATTTGTATGCTGAAATATCACCAATGATTATGACAAGCTAGCATCTTCCCTTGAGCTCTGACTCTAAACCTTCAACTTCCTCTTACATGCCTGCATGTAGATGTGTATCAGGTACAAGAAATGAAAAAGAATCAAAATTCTTCTCAAAACCTGTCTTCATGCTTTTCTTTAACCAAGTCAGAAATCTAAACATGTCTAACCCCTTTTTCCTTTTACACCCTGTATTTAATCAGTTTGCTAAGTCCTGTAGAGTTAGAACAATAGACACTGTTCACCCATTCATGTAGTTCAGGCCACAATAATCCCTTTGGCTACCTCACCAGCTTCCTAGTGAATTTTCCTTTACTGACTTCTCAAATTACTTTCCAGATTGCAGTTGGAGTGATCTTCCTGATAACACTTAATAAAAGTTCACAGAGTGGTTCATGATCTGGTTCTTGATCAGCATCTGCCATTACCTCTCACCATTTCCCTTTGATCCCTGATTCCTCCTTTGCTTCCATCATTTCCCCATACATTATATTCCAAGAATTCCAGACACCTTGCACTTCCTAGAAATAAGTCCTATACTTGCTCACTGAGGGTTTGTCTCTTGGCTGAAGTGCTGAATAATTTTCCTGAAATCTTTTATTTTTGCCTATTGTAAATATGACTTAAAATTTTTTTTACTGTAAAGGTGATGTACAGAGGGGTTAGAGTTACATAAGTCAGGTAATGAATACATTTCTTTTTGAACAGAGATACACCCGCCCTCAATTTTTTCATTTTTTTCCCTCCTGACCTCTCTCTCCCTCATGTTTTATTGCTCATTTATAGCATAGTGTTTAGTATTACTGCTGAGTTACTTCACCCTTTGTCCCACCACTTCTGTTTCCCCTTCCCCTCCTCAAATCAGATAATCTTACATACAAGACAAAAGTTACATAAATAAAAATCATTTGGAATCATTAGAATGTACCTATAAATCTGCAAATAAGCTTATTGGACAGTAAAATACAATGAATTATACTTAGACATGATAAAATAAACATTCACAGGGTGAGACCAAAGGAGGGTATCCTTAGGAGAGGATCACAAGAGCTTAATAGCTATGTGCACATGATCATATAAAATGATGCTTATTGAAATGAACTCCAAGAAATGGAAACAAGAGGTTTTTTTTGTTTTACTTTTGTGGTTATTTTTCTGTTTTCCCCCTTTTGTCACAGCCTAAAATCTTATACTCTCTCTTCTATTCCCAACTTCACTTTGAATTTTGTTTGCCTGAATCTTTCCTGCTTATCCTTTAAAGTCTCAGATTAGTTCTGCCTCCTAAACTAATCTCAGATTACTTTAGGCTTCACTAATTCTTCTAAAATTCAGCTTCTTCTTTAGATCTTTTGTTGTTCATTCCTGTGCTCAGTTTCCTGTATATCATCTATATTTATGACAAATACAAGTGTGAGATTGTGTCCAAGGGAGAGATAATGCCATTTGGACTGATTTTAATCTTCAAAATTAATAAAATTTTAGTCTTTAAGAGTGATTTAACAAATATATGTTACAAGAATGAATGATGAAAGAATCAGTAAATCCAAAGCTTATTTTGATTTTCTTTGAAAATCATTGATACTCTAGAACAGCACTACTCATTGTTTTCGAAGGCATTAATACTTGCTAACACAAGGGAGTATAAATACTCCAGGAAATATAGTAACTGTAGAAATGTTCTCAAAACTGTCTATGAGTGCAGTGATAGAATACATTTTAGTACAAAACAGTGTATTTATTCTATATACCATTTTAACTTATGGTCTACAAGATGCTACCATATTATCCATATTCCTTTTCTTGGTATGTTGGTAGATCATATATTATGTATGGATCTTTAAGCTTGAGAATTTAGCTTCAGGACTCATTTGTTTTACAAGTCATGGAGCAATGTCTTTTGGTGGACAGTGACCGTTAGAAAATAAGAAGCTCTTTTGTAGGATTCAGGGTTCCCATTGTGACCTCTTTGACAGGCCAGCATATACTTGATAAAGCAGCGGGAGCATCACCTGGTTAACTGGGCATAAATAGAGTACCTTGACCTACATGAGAGGCCAGCTCACATACTGTGCACAGCATGCTGTCATCTGACTGCTTACCTTGATTAGGCTCTGCACTGTGTGATAAATTTAGGGCTTTTAAATGGTGTAGTAGGTCAGTGTTAATTGCAGAGCTTTAAGAACTATTGAGGAAAATATATTTGAAATATACATTTGTGTGTGTGATACAAGGCCTAAAAGTTTAGCTCATTAGGAGTAAATAATACAAATTATTTCATCTTATGTATGCCACATGCAGTGTCAAATGTTTAATATAAATATGTACCCTTAACACTCACATGCAACATGGGGCAAGATTTATTATCTACTTGGATCAACATGGTTAAACAACTACAGAAAGCCACTAAGCTAAGCTTATGGCTCAATCTGCCTGACTCAAAATCCAGTACTCTCAATGAACGAACTATCCTATAAGATGGAAATGGAATTAACCTTTTATAAAATAACATTATATCAATACTGCCATTACTGAAATATACATAGAGGAAGAGTATCTAATGATTGATGAAGAAATACCAGTTAGGAGTCCTAGTACATCTGTATTCATGGCTATGTCCCATCAGATTGAGCTCCACGCTACTCATTTATTCTTTCCTAGTATAGGAAATTCTGCTGGTGCCTCAACCAGAGCCCTTTACCAGGCCTGAGCATTCATCTTGCACCTGCAGTCAGGTTTGGCTGCAATGACTAGAGTCCTGCCTCTGGAGATGAGTGCCATCTTCCTTCTCCTGCGCCCACCCCTTCCCCCGCTGCCCCACATACACCTAGCAGATTATATCACTTGTATTTCCCCCACTCCCTTGGCCTACAGCCAGAAAAGGACTCCTACGCTGGTATCTTGCTTCTTACAGGGAAAATCCTCTCTGTGGAGGCAGAGCTCTTTGCAGCCCATACCATGCATGCAGCAGGCATAGGCTCAGCTTCTACTGGACAAACATCTTCCAGATTCTTCCTTTGCCTTTCCTCATTTTCCTTACTTACTGGTGTCTTCCAAGAGCCCCTGTCCCCCTAACCATTTATATTAAAATCCCCGCTGCAGGCTCTGGCTCTATACCTCCAACGGAAACAATCTGACTTCCTCTTTTCTTTCTCTAATCCCAACATAAGCCTAGCACAAGTACTGCTGACTCTAAAATGCTCTGATAACTCACCAGTCTGTGATCCCCATCCTCCACATTCTCACATCACACTACCCCCCGCCCCCTACTCCGGTCTGTGTTCTTTGTATTCTTACTTCAGAATGTCCTTCTGTGAAAACATCCACTTCTTATTTCTGTCCATGTAATGTTATACATTTTCTTGAGGGCAATTTCCCTACTTCATTGCTATGTGTGACAACCCCAAGCACATCAAAACTGTTAATCACTGACTGCTGAAATAAGGTGTGGAATTTAAAAACATCAATAGAGGTGCCATGTTGAATTTTAAATATGGTAACAAAAACATTTTGATATGCTCTCTCTGTGTAAGAGACTAAATATTTTTCTTTCACTCCTCACTGTGCCTTTGCAGGGAAAGAGCTGGGTTCATCTTGCTTGTCAAAGCTGCTGGAACACGAACCCTCTTTTCTGTGTGAAATGAAAGGCTGGCAAATGGCAGGAGATAAGGAGGCCCCATGGCAGCTACAGAAAAGAATATCATGGGCTTCTTTTCCTACCTTCCCCATGCCAGCATAAAACCAGTTCTTCCATAAGAAATCCAGGTTCAAGGGGCAAGCAGAAGACTAACTAATCTCTTGCTAGAGACAACTTCAGTTAGCAATGTTTGTAACTATTGGCAATTCCCTTTCAAAATCAGAGCTTATTCATTTCCTTTAGAAGACAGCTAATGTAGATGAACCAAAGAACAACTTAGTGATGACCACTTTACTAAAAGGCAAACACACTGTAAGGAAAAGCTTCCTGACTAGATAAAAGAAATACACTGCCTGAATAGAATGGACTATTATAATTTTTCACAATTGAAGTTTCTATTTTTAGGAAAGTTAATTTCTTGCTATTCAGTAATGAATTTTAAAGAAAAGTTGCTTGAACATTTTATAAATATATATTATATTTATTTCAGTTAAAGATAAAGCATACCTCTTTTGAAAATTTCAACATATTAAATTTCAGTTATAAAGTCCTCCCAAAGTCATCTCAACTGTATTTCTGAGGTTCTGGGAAAATCAAATATAGCTTAAAAAACTTTCAGACTCTAAATCCTGTTAATTATAGAACAAAGAAAACTATTGAAAATAATAGAATGTTCGCTTTCAATAGTGAAAAGCATTTCTGCTTTTTTTGTAACTCTATTTTATCCAAGAACAAACTTTAAAATAGTTTATAGAATAAAAGTTACCATAACAACTTTCTTGCAAAACTTATTGATTAAACAAATTGGAAAAGATATCTGGCTAAAATATGATGTAAAGGAATATCATTCCAACTTTTATAGAAATTAGACTAAATATAATAAAGGCACAATGTGTAATTTATAAGCAATGCATTTTCAAAGATTTTTTTCTTTGTCAGTTGTGGGGCCTGAACTCGGCCTGGGCGCTGTCCCTCAGCTCTTCAGCTCAAGGCTAGTACTCTACTACTTGAGCCACAGTGCCACTTCTGGCTTTTTTCTTCTTATGCAGTACTGAGGAATTGAACCCAGGGCCTCATGCATGAGGGGCAAGCACTCTACCACTAAGCCAATTTCCCAGCCCCTCAAAAAAATGTTAAGAAGGTTTTTCTCCTAAGAGCGAGATTTTTTCATGTCATTGAATCTATTTAATTTGGAAATCAAGTCTCCATCTTCTAGTGTATATGTTTATATGTTATCTGTTTTTATCCCTCAATATAACTGTGACAGCAGCTGTACTTGTACTGTATTGATATTCACACAAATACTTGTTCCGTGCACACCCACCTGTGATTTCTAAGCAAATGAATATCTTCTAAGGAGAGAGCACTTTTACTTTTACTTGTTTACACAAATAGTATTGCTGTTATATATTTGCCATGAAAACTTTTTATGTTCTTTAAAGTCAAAGGGAATATAAACAGAAACTGGGCACAGTGATGCGAATTTGTAATCCCAATACATGAGAAGTGGAGAGAAGGTTCAGAGTCAATCTAGCCTCTATAGTGAGGCTCTATCTCAAAAACAAACAAAGAAAATGAAAGAAAGGAAGAAAGGAAGAAAGGAAGAAAGAAAGAAAGAAAGAAAGAAAGAAAGAAAGAAAGAAAGAAAGAAAGAAAGAAGGAAAGAAAGAAAGAAAGAAAGAAAGATAGGAAGGAAGGAAGGAAGGAAGGAAGGAAGGAAGGAAGGAAGGAAGGAAAGAAGGAAGGAAGGAAGGAAGGAAGGAAGGAAAGGAAAGGAAAGGAAGAAAGAAGGGAAGGAAGGAAGAAAGAAAGGAGGGAAGGAAGGAAGGAGGGAGGGAGGGGGGAGGGAGGAAAGGAGGAAGGAAAAAGGGAGGAAGGGAAAAAAAACAAATGACACTGAAAGTTGTAATATAAAAATTCTGAGAAGAGTTGTGGGAATTAATGGCACCTGGGAACTCTTTAGAAACTGAAAAATAAAAAAGTAATAAACTAAGATTTCAAGAAACTGAAAAATCATAAAGTAATAAACTAGGATTTCAAGATATTTCTGGAAAATTGCATAAATGTGATCATTATAACATCCTATTGTCATTATTTATACTACAAAAAGAAGAGAAAAAATGCTTTTTTTTTCCTGTCATCTTCTGTTCCTTGACATTAATCTTTTCCCATTAGCTATATCTTCAGCCAGAGCTAACACTGTAATGGGTGTCAACTTGTATCTGCTTAGGTTTTGGAGCCCACAACCAATAGAACAGCTCTTCATAGAAGGACTTGTGCCTTCTTCCAGAGAATGGAGATGGCAGATAATAAAGTTAGTAAAGTATCTATGGCATCTGATTAGAAAGATTGTCTGCTTCCAGCTCTTTTTTTTTCTCCCCGATACTGGGGCTTGAACTCAGGGCTTGGGTGCTGTCCCTGGGCCTCTCTGTACTCAAGGCTAGTGCTTAACACTTGAACCACAGTGTCACTTGTTTTTTGTTTTGTTTTGTTTTTTTTTGAGAGTTTATTGGAGATAAAAGTCTCATGGGGACTTTTCTTCCTAGGCTAGCTTTGAACCACAATCCTCAGATCTCAGTCTCCTGAGTAGCTAGAATTACAAGCATGAGTCACTGGCACCTGACTTGCTTCCAGCTCTTATATGTTGGTGATGTATTTTCCAAATACATTGACAGAGTGTCAAAGTATTAGGCAAGTATTTTCAAAAAACACCTCATAGTTTCCATGCAGTTAAAATAAAATTCAAGTAACACAAAGTCCTGTGTGATCCGGCCTGTGCTTCAGTTGGCCCTTCAACTAACACATCATTTGTTTAGTCTTCTGATCACTCTGTCAAATGAACTCCCAGGATTTGACCTATCACAACTCCTCTTTCATTTTCTTCCTACCCTTTATCATTAGATGAAAGCATCTTGTTCATTTTTCTCCTTGTTTGTTTTTTCTTCTGGTCACCAGTTCTTCCAAAATAAAAACATCCTGTGAACAGTGTTGTTCTCTCCTGTTTTCCCATTGTTTTGAATAAGGAGTCGCATATATAAGTATGCTAGAGTGAATTAATGAAATTAATCTGCTTCAGATCTCAATATTTTTACTAAGTCCTTTTCCCCAGAGCACATAGCTACACTAAATTCATTAGTAGTGGTTACAGTTTTTTTGTTGTTGTTGTTGGTCATGGGGCTTGAACTCTGGGCCTGGGTGCTGTCCCTGAGCTCTTCAACTCAAGGCTAGCACTCTACCACTTGAATCACAGTGCCACTTCCAGTTTTATGGTGGTTAATTGGAGATAAGAGTCTCTCAGACTTTCCTGCTCAGGCTGGTTTTGAACCATGAAACTCAGATTTCAGCTTCCTGGGTAGCTAGGATTACAGGTGCCTGGCTTTGACTACAGTTTTATTCTGACATTTTATAAAGGCCTCCCTGAATACAGCCAGCACAGCCATTGCTTTCCTTAATTGTCATATCTTATAGATTTCCTTTGGTTGATTGAATGAACCTATTAACAACCTTAGAAAGTAACTAGAGTGATTGATTTGTTTAATGTAAATCTATAATGAGTAAAACTGGCTCTCAGAGTCTAGACTAGAGGGAAATGATGCAGGTACGGAATGGGTCAAGAATCTTATCCTCAAACAGCCACAGTCCTGTAGCTTGGAATCTTGTGATCTTTAGAGACTGGGTAAGTTAGAAATAACCCAAGATGCACAATTCAAAGTCAAACTTTCACCACCCACTGCATACTAAAATCTGTGCTTCCTTGGACATAAGCAAGGTAATGAGTACATTTCTTGTTTTTCCCCTACCATCACTTCCCTCCCATCTCCACAACAAATACACCCCCCCTTGCCCCGCCTAAATTGCAAAGTTTGTTTTTCGACATAGCATCTTGTATACCTCATTGTTGCAATGGGTCAACCTGTATCCCTGTTTAAACAATTTGTTTTTTCCCTTCCCCTGTCCAAATTATACCAACATCAAATACAGTGAAAACAGGGGTTATACCAGGGGGGAGGGACACACAAAGCAACAACTGTTCTTTCATTTCATACTGAAATATATCTCATGCATAGTTCTTTTTAAAATTGTTTTAGATTCCATGTATTTTATAGTGATATAGAGATTCTGTCAGACATAGACAAATCCAAGGGATGAGGGCCTGGCCTGTCACTTACAAATTCAAGTCAGATTTTCTAGCAATCTACTTGAAGTATATGGCCACTTGTTCTCACCTACATTTGAGTCACTCATCGAAATTTGGACCTTCACCAATATATAATGAGAAAGAATTGTATCCTTGAAATCGGTTTTATATAACACACATACAATGAAATTTAATTAATCAAAAAGACCATTTTCTTCTATGTAGGAATTTCATTATTACCAGTGCTTTATTTGCTGAGCTGATCTTTGCTCTTGTAAAGAACACAAAATTAACCATTTGGTAAAGCAAAAGCTCATTTCTCAGTACGATGACCTACTTTTTCTTAACTCATTTTCAGAGGGATTATGTGAATGAATAGCTACTTTTTATGAATATTTAGCATTGAGAAAACAATAGGATCATTTATCACAATAATAAGGATTTTTCAATCTATTCAGCTCAACGTACAAAGCCTTTCTTAAGAAAAGTTGGCACACAGCACTGTCTGAGGCCTGGCTCAGGAAAATCCCAGGAGTTCAAATTATTTTTCTTTTGTTTCTAGTCTTTGTCTATATGTATTGTTTTATTTTATTTCTGTTTAAAGGATCTGTGTACAAGCTGAGAGCCAAAGAAGGATCCTCAAGAAACTTGATCACTGAACATACAATTTAAAGAAATCTGTATTCCCTAAAATGAATTCATCTCAAATAGTCAAGCTCATGAACAAGAGCTAAATCATTACATTTGTATGGGCACAGCATATAAGGACAGTCACAATATTTTAAAATATATGAACTTTTTTTTAGGGAATTGTATACCAGAAAGGGCAATCAGTAAACTTGTCTTTCTGGTACAAGGTCAAACTCAAGGTCCAGTCCCAGAAATAATAAAATAAAATGTTATTTTTTAATATGTGTTATTTGAAATCTAATTCTGATCTGTGAAGGTTTACATATTAAATATTAACTCAAAAAGACTTTGTTTCTTATGTTTATCTGTGAATCCAATATTCATTATTGACAACTAATAGCATTAGAAGAAGTAATTTAGAATAGTCAGATGGCTCTAAAGATGAACAGATTATATTAGCATGCTTTCCATGCTAATTGTCAAAAGAACAAGTTATAATTCAACAAAAAGAGAAACTATGGACCAAAATAAATTTTTCTTACATATTTTTAATTTATAGCTTCTACACTTAAGGAGAAAATGAATAAAAGATGTCTAAAGAAAGATTCAAATTTTGTTATCTGGAGGGTAAGTAACACTAGATTGATTAAAGATGATTTATTGACATTATAAAGTAGATATAACTCACCAAGCAATATTTAACTGTTTCAATACAGGAATAGTGCCATCGATAGTTATTTGTCTCTTTAATTGTTTACAAAAAGTTTCACTCCAAAATTTCATCTATTTAAATTGTATCTCATTTTCTTTTGGGTATGTAGAGATTTTGAACAGAAAGACTAAAAAAAAGAATGATTCAAATAAGCAAGAAACAATGGAAATAAAAGAAAAAAATATTCCAAATACTTCATGTTGCTTCCCCCTAGGAGTAATGAAATAAATAGAACTAATAAGTTGATGACCATGTTATAAAAACTAATTTGTATTCTCAGAACAATGTTCTTCCTCCTCTAATAAAATACAGTTTGTGTTTTCTAAAATACATGAATATTTAAAGAATTTTACCAAATTTATGTAAGAGAAAAATATTACACAGATATCAAAGAGAGCAAAACATTCCAAGTAGAACAAAGATCATCTTTCTGCTTGCGTTTTCAAAGATATTGGTGAGCTCAGAACTTAAGAACAATATAAACCCTTCCTTCCATTTGCTATATACCAAATACATATATATATATATATATACCTGCATATATGTATATTTGTATTTACAAATATATATATTAGAGTAAGATTAATAAATCATTGAAAGTATTTTCTTTCATGATAAAAAGTAACTAAACAACACAACATTCACTGTGTTTGCTTGTGCTGTACCAAACCTCATTTTATGACCCTCTCATATAAATTGTTCATGAAGGGACTCCTCTTACAGACTTTGAAACAAGAATGCATCCTGTATGTTTATGTTACAGGTTTATGATGATAGATTGTTCTTACTGTGGAACTGGAAACGACCAACCTAGTTTATAAAATCTGTTAATAAAAACAGTCCTCACTCTGAAGTAGACTCATTTACTGAGCAACGTCAAACCATTCTGACATGTATTCAATCTTCCAAATAAAGTCAGGAATGTCCTGCCATGTGAAATGACTGTATGTAATAAGAGCAAGCATTTCGTATTTTCACTTTTCATATGAAGCTTAAATGAAGATGACTTTGACAAAATAGCATGGCCTGTTTTTTTCATTTCAGATGATACAGCTGTGAAACATATAAAGTTGCATCATTTCAATATAATTGAAGGAGTCAGAAGATTAGCCTACAACGTGTATTTTGAATGCTAACAGTTATCTGTTTGCCTTCATACCTATTCTTTATTATTTCTTCAATGTACTGACATTTGAAAATAGAAACTCAAAGCAGTGGAGAAATTTTGTTCATGATAAATGAAATAGGGGGCCAAATATCATAACAGCTGAGTACTCTGACGCCTCTGTGGTATAACATTATGCCAACATTCACTATGAGAGAGGTGAATTGTATTTGACAACATATTCCCAGGCACTGTGTAATGAACCTTCAAACTTCAATTAGAACCTATCAGAAAGAAAAACAAACACAATTTCACTAAAATGCTGCCTTCATGAGAAAAACAAGTCAATTGGAAAATACAAGTTCAACATCATTGGCTACTCATCAACCATTCCTCCTCTGTGTCAGGTATCATAGAAAAATATTTTTTTTAAGTAATGATAGAGATCACTCTCATTCTTAAAATACAAGTCATTCAACTCACTCAATACTCTTGCAACCCACAGCAATTCTACAGTTCAGAATTTAATGATTTCTCTCTCCATCCACTTACTTCCAAAGAAAAACATGACTTTTTTACCTCAGTGCATGGAAGACCACTGTTTATGAAAGGTAATCACACAATCAAAGCTCACAAGATAAAACATGATCTTCTGGGATTCCACCCGTGAAGCATATGAAAAATCTGCATGTTGCATTAAATTAACCTAAAAGAATGTTGCAAGAGCATACCCCAAGTGCACTGCATTCTTTGTGAAATATAATTTAGACTATTCAAATGATGAATTTTGAGGTGCTTCACACATATAGCATTTCAATGAATTTTGTCAGCTAGAATGCAGTGGTTTGCCTGTTTGTAGCCTCTTTCTTTGCCAGTATTTATTAGTAGCTTGCAGACATTTTGGGCATGGGAAAGCATTCATGAAGGGGGCAACATGATCGGTCTAGTTAGCTCAGAAGCTGGGGTAACAGTGCTATCTTTGCTAATGATTTAAATAGCTGAGTACAATCATTGCATTTTTTTTAGGTTTTTCTGAGATCCTTTTGATGACAATTCTTTGATGTAACATTTTAAGTTTTTTTTTAACAGTAAACAGAACACAGAGTGGAAAATACTCAAGAGAATTTTATATAACACAGAGCCTGAAGATAGCCAGATGGGAAGCTTTCAATCATAAAAGACACTACTTCAACTACATTTCCATGTCTGGGCGTGCTGTCTAAGTAACAAGATAATTAGATAATTAGGAAAATTCTCAATTATCATCACAGCATTTTCTATATCCCTTTTCCTTGCAGTAATATACATAGTGATAAGACCATCTATAGTAATAAGAATGTATATAGTAATAAGACCGCATATAGTAATAAAACTTCACAGTGTTTACTAGTCATTTGGCTCCCATTTCTAGCACCATTTTGCACTTGTACAAGGTAAATCCATTGAAAGCAAATCTCATGTCTCAGTATCAAGACTGAACAGCTTGAGCTTGTGAAGGAAGTACACATCACAAGCCTGAGTGAAGTCAAGGTGACGCTGCAGTCATTTCTTCCGATTTCAGAGGGGAAACCTTAATTGCATAAGAGGAATGCCACAACTGGCACAGACACCCAGTGTCCCAAGTTAACATTAAAGAAGTAAACAGGCCCAAACCTTAAGGTATAAGAGCCTTTGCAGCAGGCAATGTTGTCAAGTAGCACTTGCCACAGGCTGTTAAGACACCGCGGATTTTGATATCCAAGTTACAGTCACTGAGTAAGCAGGATGGATGCCCACAGCAAAGGGTTGTAACTGATGGTTGTTGGGTTGGGGCTAAGAGTGCCAACACGCAGGGCATACTCCAAAGCTGCAACACTAGAGGGCACCACCTGTTGCTCCTCACTGTCACCTGTCACCTGCCACCACTACTAGCGGAGGAGCCACAGAGTAAAGGGATACTCACTAGACTCAATGTTGAAAATGAACTTTACAACTTGGGGGTGGTTGGGGAGGAGGGAAAAACTGAAAAAGCAAGGGAAGCGTTGACACTATTCAAACAGAAATGTACTCGTTTCCTAATGTAATGAGTACCTACCCCTCTGTACATCACCCTTACAGTAACAATAAAAATAAATAACCAGAAAACAACAACAACAAAACCCTCTAAGGGTATGACCCAACTGGACAAGATTCTCCTTGCCTACCTATGATTCCTAAAGTAGAAGGACTCCACCATTTTGTAAAAAAAATAGGATATACCAGAACAAGACCCTTTAGTTCTCTAAGGTTAACATTCTCCTAGTGCCATTTTGTTATTGCTGTCATTGTAATTGCTCTAAAAAGGTAATATTTAAAAGATAAAAGCCAGACGCTGGTGGCTCATGCCTGTAATCCTAGCTATTCAAAGGGCTGAGATCTGAAGATCTCAGTTGAAAGCCAGCCCATGAAACTCTTATCTCCAACTGACCAGAAAATGGGAAGTGGAGCTGTATGTCAAGAGTTAAAAGGCTAGCATTGAATGAGAAAGCTCAAAGAGAGTGCCCAGACCCTAGTTCAAGCTCCATAACCTCCAAAAAAAAGACAAATACTTTGCTTAATGTCTCCCAATAGGGTTTTCAAGAAGAGGAGAAATGTGAGTATGTTTTGTCCTTTCATTAATAAGAGATATGACTAAAAATGTTATCTTTGCTTTGAAGAATATTCTGTTGTTAGTTTAAGGATAAGGTCATTGACCTTGAACTTAGTTTTAATTAATTCAACCCATTATCAAGTAAATAAGCCCATATAATTTTTACAGTTAATTCCACCCATGATTGGGATTTATTAATCTCTAAGAACCAGAAAGCCATATCACATGGATTACACAGCCTCAGACTAAATATTTTAGAATTCTTCTTTATGCCTCAATGGAAATATTATTACAATGTTGTTTAGTAACTAAAGATCACGATCCAATGTCTAGCAGGGCTTTTCATGTAGACATTTTATATTTTCATTGTTCTTATTCCCATAAAAATGAAAAAATAACTCATAAGTACCTTCATCACAATAATAATGGAGCCATCATAGATCTTAAGTCATCATATATAAATACATATAAAATCAAATAGTTTTTTTGCTATTAACTGTAATGTGACCATAGCATAGATCAGACTCAAGTAGATGGATAGAAGTAATGTATTCTACTTATATTTTACATTAAAATACTAACACCTATAACTTTGGCTAAAGATGGCCATGAACAAACACATTAAACCCTAATATAAAATTTTCTAAAGTGATATTTAATTAATAAAATGATATATAGATGCTAGTTACCTGGACAGATGAGGACAACAGATAAAAATCTCAACAAATTCATGGAGAAAGGAAAGAAAGTGAATGCAGTCAGTGATATAAGCCCATGGCAAAAAAAAAAGGGGGACAGGGATGATATATCTCAACAAAGAAGCAAACCACGGTAAGAAATTCAATTTTTGCTGCTGAGTCCTGAAAAAAAAAATCTCTGAAATCTGAGGCACCAAATGATTGATTAAGATAGCAGTCAGAGCTGGTGTTACAAAATCAGAGTTAGGTCTCTATGCCCCTTTGCCAATCCCATAAAATATACCTTCTAAATCCAGTGTTGTAAGGAGACAGGGATTTATTCTCTAGAGAAATTGACTCAAAGTGTCTAGACCTCATGCAGTGCACAATGGGAAGAAGGGCAAAATTCCAGATTGAACACAAAGAGTGGAAATCCATATATTGAGAAGAGTGAGGATCATTCTGTTCATTAGCCATTACTCCAAAGGCTAGAATACAAAAGATTGGAAAATATATATCCATTAATATAGACCCCTAGATATTTGAAAGTCTCCCGTTAAAGGGCAGCTTGATTATGTGCTAATTAATATGCTTTTATGACAAGCATTGATCTAACAATTTTATTGTCTCTGCTAAAATAACTAGGCAGACAATTTTCCTCAAACATTTTATAAAAACCATTTAAGACAGAAAATAAAACATATAATCAAATTCTCTTTTAGGAACTTAAGACAAAGGTAAGATTAAAAACATTGAAACTATTCAATAATCTCATAGAACTAGCAAAATAAGTGGAATGCTGACACAATAACAGGATGATATATTAATTTTGAAAGGTATCAAAGCAAAGGAAAGTTCTTAAAATATCACAGCAACAAAAAATGTTATAAAACAAAGATGAAGAGTGGAAATCAGTGAAATTCTTAAAAAGGAAAGTAAGAACCTTTGAGAAATGTAAAAGAGCAATATTTCTTTTGATTTTTGTATCCTTTGTCTTGTATGTAAATTTATCTGATTTGGAGAGGGGAAGGGGAAACAGAGAAAGGGTGGGACAAAGGATGAACCAATTTAGCAGTGAAACCCAGGAGACACTATGTTGAAAATAAACTATACAACTTGGCAGGGGGGGAGTGGGGAAGAGGGATCACGAGGGGAAAACCTGAGAGAAAATGGGGGAGGAGGTGACAATGTGCAAAAAGGAATGTACTCATTACCTGATTTATGTAACGTGACCCCTCTGTATATCACCTTTACAATGCAAGTTAAATTAAAAGAGTAGAAGAGCTATAAAATCAATCCATGAAATTCTCCAACTGAGAATTACTCTACAGATAAATAACATACTAATTATGAACTAAATATAAAAGTTTATCAGTAAAAAAATTCAAGGCACAGTGAGTACATTTTATCATGAAACTCCAGAATACCAGGGATCAAGTGAAGACACTTAAAGGTGTACAGAAGCAAAAATCAAATGACCCATATGGGCCAGGAAAACCCTGAAAAGACGTGAAATCAGAAAAGTATTTATTTATATTCTTTTAATTCCTATCATAAGTATGTGTGCTGATAATGAAGACTGAGCTCAAGGCCTCACAGATGAGAGGTAAGTATTCTGCCACTAAGCTATAAGCTCAGATCTGTGAGATATTTTGTTAGGTGTTAGGAGTTATGTGGATATAGGTAGATAAATTATAAACCAAAATAATAATGCCATACAAAATACAAACCATCTTGTAAAGTGGTGGTATATAGAGAAGAAATTATACACTGGCCCTTACGTAAGCCATCTTTGTAATATATTGGAAAGTAATAAAACTAAAGAAAGAAATAGATGGATTTGTTTCAAGAGACCAGGAGAGATGATGACAGTGTCCATTTGCAAAAATAAATAAATGGATAAGGGAAGAATAATTGAGAATTCTCCAGATTAATAATTTTAATAAATAGGAAGATAGTGCAGCCTGAAGATAACTTGCAGAGAAGAATTTCAGGCAGAAGACAAGCCAGTGAAAAGGACTAGAAACATGTGTCATATGTTCAGGAGCACTGAAGCAGCCAGCATGGTTGAATGCAGGGCAGAGAGAGGCAGAAAGCAGAAATGTAGGATATTATAACTGGAAACATTTCATTTTATAACCTGTCTACACTTCTTTAAAAGAGAGGAATAGTAAGACATTTTCGGCCATATAACCCACAAAAAATATTTACATGTCTCATTTTTATACTATTCATTTTTATGTTATTCAAATTATGGCAATAAAGAAATCTAGAATTTTTTGTAAACTAACAATTCCCCAAACTAAAACTTCACCTGATAAATGTCCAGGAGTGAAGAATTGGACATGTCTGTCCAAGGATATTTCCGAATTAGAAATGTATCTATAGAAAGCTAAGAATATTTGTTTATTACAAGGGGATTTCTAATACTAGTCAAAAGTGTACAAAAAGTAGTGCTGTGCACAGTGCAGCACAGAGCTCTGCTGTTTATACTTTTATTACATGAAATATTTTTATGTATGTTGGGTGATACAGCATGAAATGTATTGAAGATTGTATCAGAGAGATTGTTTTTTCTCTTTCATCTATGGAAGAAATAGATCATGTCTAACATTTAAAAATAAATTATAGTAAGGTGCTATTGACTTATAATGTTAGCTACTTGGGAGGCTGCCATCTGGGGTCTGTGATTTATATTGGTACTTCTTTGTGCCATCTAAAGCAGTATTATTTGAGAAGTAACCATGCATTTTTGACATGGCAAATAAAATAGAAGCTGTAGACAATAATGCTTAGACCAAGCAGAGAAGATTAAAAAACGTCATTTGAAGAAAGCAATAATTGACAAGTTAAAAATAGTCTTATACTGTGCAAAATATCTTGAACTTCTTCAGGAACAAAGAGCTCACACCTGTGATCCTAGCTACTCAGGAGCCTGACACCTGAGGATCATGGTTCAAAGCCAGCACAGGCCGATACAATCAAGAAAATCTTAGGACTCCACTTAAAAAGCAAAAAGTTGGAAGTGGAGCTGTAGCTTAAGTGACAGAGTGGTAAACTTGAGTAAATGATAATAATAATAATAATAATAAAAGTGTGAAGCCCTAAATTGAAGCCCTATAACAGTACTCAAAGTAATAACAATCATTAACTTTCCTGTATATTATTTATTAATATCTTTTTTTCACTTATAAGAATATTATTAATCTATTTTATTTGATCAACAGACTAATACATTGTAAGGCTCTCCAAAACTATCCCTCCCCATTTCAACTACACTCCTGAGCTCCTATTAAGTGCCAAAAATGTACTATCCACCTAAAATAGAAAAATATATGGGAAGTTGCATTGTCTATGAAATATTTCAAACTTAAAAAAAATTTCCTAAGGTAGTTAAGAATAAAAATAGATACACCCTGGGGTCTGGTGGCATTGTTCCAACTTCCAACTTAACAAATATCACTCTGAAGTTTCTTTGAAGAGTCAGGCTGGATAACTTTTAAAATGCAAATATTTTATTCTACTGCATAATAAGTTTTATTTTTAATATTAAAATATTGCTTAAAATTTCCCTTAAGCAAAACTGAGGGTCTGAAAAAAATCTGACACGTTCCTGCTGTGGATTTCCACATTCTAGGGCTATCACTATTTATATCTCATGTAATTGCTATAAAGGTGACAATGAAGCTGAGTGATGGCCGTGGATCACACCTATAAGCCTAGCTACCCTAGAAACTGAGATCTGAGCATCACAGTTCAAAGCAAGCCTGAGCAGGAAAGTCCATGAGACTCTTACCTCAAAATAATTAGAGAAGAAAAAGAGGAGGGGGAAGAAGGAAAGAGAAAGGAGGAGAAGGATCTGGAGGGATAGGAAGAGGAGGAAGAGGAGGAGGAGGAAGAGGAGGAGGAAGAAGAGGAGGAGGAGGAGGAAGAGGAGGAGGAAGAGGAAGAGGATGAGGAGGAAGAAGAAAAAGAGGAGAGAGAAAGAGGGAAGAGGAAGGAGAGAAGGAAGCTATTGCTTAAGTGGTAAAGTGTTAAACTTGAACAAGAAAAGTTCAGGGACAGTGCCCAGGTCCTGAGTTCAAGCCCCAGGACTGGCACAAACACATACACATACACACACACACACACACACACACACACACACACACACACACACAGTAGTGAAAATTTCAATATGTTTTGAATCAAAACAATGCATCTTTTTATCAGTTTATTTTTTCCTTTCCGCTCAAAGCATACTTCTACTGAATTGCCTGATACTTGGCTATCTGTCTTTGGGAGGGTAAAGGGAAGCACAGAAATAATGGGACAAAGGGTGAACAAATACAGCAGTGGAGCCGGGCACCGGTGGCTCATGCCTGTAATCCTAGCTATTGAGGAGGCTGAAATTTGAGGATCATTGTTCAAAGCCAGCCCAGGCAGAAAAGTCCGTGAGACTCTTATCTCCAATAAACCACTAGAAAACCATAAGTGGCGCTGTAGCTCAAGAGGTAGAGCGCTTGCCTTGAGCTGAAGAGTGCAGGGACAGCACCCAAGCCCAGAGTTCAATCCCCACGACCGACATAAAAACAAAAAACAAAAACAAATACAGCAGTGGTACTCATTAGACAGTTGAGAATGATTTATCCAACTCATGGATGAGGATGGGAGGGAAAAACTGGGAGAGAACGAGGGATGAGGTGACATTGTTCAAAGAGAAGTATACTCTTTACCATAACCCCTCTGTACATCACCTTTATAATAACAATAAGTAAGCTAAAAGAAACCAAAAACCTCCATACTTACCACCCTAGGTAGTTCCTATTTAAGAAATAAAATCACTTAAAATGTTTTGTTTAATACCTAATGGCTCTATTTAATGTAAAACTTTTCAATGTTCAGTTTTTTTCAAATATAGGTAGCTCCAATTTGGGGCCTTCAGAAAAGGAGAGGAGATAAAGAGAGGGAAAACAAATGTATAAGTTTATGTATCCAAGTGATGTAGCAGGGAAGTTTAAACCTCTTAAGCATGTTTTTAAAAATACATTTTATTCTATTTAAAAGATTAACACAGTGCTGCATACTTCCATATATTTTGACCTTTAATTTTCAAGTCCTGATGGGGGAAGCTAGAGCCCCAAATTTCATCTTTCAATAACTCTCTTGGCAGCCTCTTACATTAATGCTTTATATGTGCCCAAATCCTGTCTCTGTCTCTTGCACACTGTGTAGCTACAGAAAACTTACTGACCCTCTACCAGTGTATCTTCTTAAACTGGGAATAGCCATCATTTGGTATTATAACATCCTTGAGAAAATCAACAAATTATACATCAAGTCCAAATATTTGTTGGTATATAATAAACACTACCCAAGCCTTTCCTTTGTTTGTTTCATGAATTCCACACAAAGCAATAGAAATCCATTTACTAGGACAATTAATAGAATCATTTAAAAGAATAATCCCAATATTTTAGTAGAATAATTCCAGCAACTGTTGCATTGAACATTTTCTAAAGATAGTTCCTATTACTGTTGGAAAATATGTGTGGTTTTACAATAATGATTTCATTGTTACAGTGTTTTCTCGTGAAGAGTGAATATTATTCTCAATATTTTCATTGCTCATGCTTGTGTATTGTAGGTTTATGATACTCCTAAATTATAATCTTCTGAAAAACTAAAGAACATCCATTAACACCGGTGAACTTTGAATTCTCTCTGGCAAGAGGAGGAAAAGCACGGATGGAGTGAGGAGAAGAGAGGGGAGAAAGGAAGGGAGAGAGGAAGAGAGAGGAAAAGAGAAGAGGGAAGAAGAAATGAAGAGGAGGAGAGGAGAAGACAGACATTAAGTTGAAACTTGAGCAGGTTCATCTCACATAAACTAGAGTATGGTGATCAAATATATCTCTGCCTTAAACCAAAGGAATTTTTTTCAAAAGCTCCTAAATAGATCTCTTAAGATTTTTGTAAGGTTTTCCTTCAAATACATTATATCTGTCTCTGTATTTTAAGCACAGTAGAGCTTTCCTGTGTAGTAGATTTATCCCTTATGACAGGTCAGCTCCAAGAATAAAAATTAAATCAAAAAGCTAGTAATGTAAAAATGCCGACACTCTACACCCGCATGGAAACAGCAATGTGTTTAAGAAATGTTGAACAAAATCAAATATGATGACTGTTAGCTATCTTCTGCTGATGCAGATAGTTCTTTAAAAGAACCATAAAAATCAGAATCCCTCTTCAATAAGACACAAAGGATTTCCAGAGCTTGCAATTTCCTCCTGACATAATAGGGGTATGAAAACAAATTCTAATTTAAATATTCATGCCTTCATTTTATTTAATGGTATGCTACCGTGACTGTAGATATTATATTTTAATGCTTTGTGATGTTTCTTCCTGTTTTATAGCAGCTAAAATGATAGCCATCTTCAAGAGTAATATCACAAGGCATCATTATGAAGTTCGTATTTTCCTTGAAACATGGTCTCTGATACTGATAATGACAACACATCAACATTTAAAATAAACATTGTCTTCAGGATGCATGGCTGCATTTTTAATTGATAAATAATCCACTGGTTGAGGTTATAAACTGAGATTCAAAGCTTACCTCAAAAAATCTCAACTCACAATCCCTACAGAACTAAGGAAGGAGCAGCAATGAAATTTAACAAAAAACAAAAACATCTGCAAAATAAAATCTGTTCTCTGAACTCTCAGAAGATAAAACATTTGACCTTCATCATTTCAAGAATCAGCCCAATAAACATATACCTGGGAATATGCAAATGTACATACAGAAATACTTTATTTAGAAATAATTTGAAATATTTCTAAATAGTAGAAATATTGAATTTTAATATCTAATATTGTATTTTAATATTTTAAATGGTTCTAATATCTAATATTCTAAACACCAGAAATATTTAGAAATAGCTGAGAAATTAGTTCCTTTCTTAGTTATCTCTAGAAATAAAGCAAGCTCATCTACTTTATACAGTACACTTCAAGTTAACCTTTTTACAAAGTTGAAAGAGGAAAAATAATTATTTCTATTCAACAAAATTACCATAGCATATTGAAAAGCTAACATCATACTGTGTGTATGCCAATAGGGGTTTGAAATCCGGGCTTACACATTACACACTTGTTTGTTCAAAGCTAGCACTCTACCACTTAAGCTACATCTCCACTTCCTTCTTTTGTGTGTTTAATTTGAGATAAGAATCTCATGATTTTTCTACTCAGGCTGGCTTTGAACTACTATCCGCAGAACTCAGCCTTCTGAATAGCTAGGATTATAGGCATGAGCTCTAGTACCCAGCTAATGGCTAACTTTTTTCTCTCCCTCATACAAACACCATGCACACAGATACACACTGTCACACATACACACCCAGAGTCCCAATACAAACACAGCCTGCACACAGACAGGTCTTGTTCTGATTTCCTTAATAAGCATGACTGGAGAAGGCAAGTGGCTCACACAGGCTGTCAATTCTGCTAGAATCCATGAGACATTAATTACCAAATACAGTGAATTTATATGTAAAAGCCTGCTTCTTCGCAAGAAGTTTTCAGAGGGCATCTTTTATTGCTTAGGTTTAAAACCAATAATAGTTTTCTCCCACAAAATTAAAGAAACAAGTCAAGCAATCTCAATTGGAAAGTGCTTCAAGATGAGATAGGGTGATCATTCAGAAGGAGCACTGAGTCTAGTCCTAGCTAGCACTTCCCCGTTGTGGAATACATGTCAGGCAGATTCACATCCCTGAAACTCTTAGGAATGTAACTTCACCACACCATGTGCAAGCACACGACTGAGCACATGATCCATGCCAGGCCATCAGAGATGAATGAGGATTTCAGGAGTAAGAAATCTTTCTCCTGAGATTTCAGTGACTTAACAAATTGCTGTCAACTAACAGTGCCTTACGTAGAAAGTCCTCATGAAATAAAGACAATAAAAAGGAAAACAGGAAGATACTACAATGGATGATGCCAATGATTTGACTTGATCCCTGGAGCAAAGACAGTTATCAGATTTCTTTGGCACTTCGCTGGACAGATGAGCAGAGCAGTCACCAGAGGCTAAACTTTCATTTCAATTATCTGCAACTGGAAACTCACATAAAGTCAATTAAGTTAATTGAGGACAGGTATCTAACATGTTTGTAGTTATTATTGCTGTAACTATAAAAGCACAGCCCCTTTATTATGAAAAGGGTATCCCGGGTTTTACAGTGTAAAATTTAATACCATAAACGTAGATGCCTTCAGAGCAGTCCAACTTTAATTTTGTTAAATTCAACAGTATTTATTTGTTATGATGCCTATATATCTGAGATTCTTAAAAACTGAAATTTTATCTTACCAGATTTAGATCTCCAGCCTTATATGTATAGTTACTACTCAAAAAGTGTTCATTTTGATAATGTGTGGAATTAATGTCTTTTCCTGTTGACTACCATCCACATTACCACAAGGCTATTTAACTAAATTTTCAAGAGCTCTTAAAATAGAATGCGCTATAGAAAAAACAATTGTTTTCCATATACTTGAAGACTGTCATTTCTTGCAATTCGGAAAATGAACTGTTTAGAACTTGAAGTTTTTTTTTTTAGTTTTAAAAGTTTTTATTATTTATGAAATATGGAATTTTTTGAAATAAGTATGTTGAAAAATTTCACAAGTCGAAAGGCTTATAGATTAGCATTGTTTTTAACAAAGTAAGATAAAGTCAATATCAGCAACTTTGGGGACCAAAACAGTGTTTCCTTCTGCAAAGGAGAGCTAACTTAGATGACTCTACATTGGAAAAGACCAGGGCTGAGGACATTACTCAAGTGGTAGAGCACTTGCCTCACTTACTGACCAGTTTCAAAGATTACATCACTCCTTGTCTATAGCAGAGATTAATTTATCTCAGACCCTAATCTATAGCTCAGTGTATTTTCTTCAATAATATGATTTATAATAGCTCCATATTTTGCATTATAAATTAAAAATATTATAATTTTGAACATTATACTAGAAGATTTATTTTTAAAGAATGAGCCCTCCCACCCACCCTCAATATTGATACAGGACTTTTATTTAGGATTGGTATCACTTCTTTTCTTCCAGCACTAGAGTTTTAATTCAAGACGTTAGGCTTTCGCAGTCTGTGCTCTACCACTGGAGCCAGACCCCAGCCTGTATCATCTTTCTTCTAATGTTCACTCATAACACCTACTATTGACACTTACTTAGGTCAAACTCTTGACCAATCACTTATACCTGTTAATGTATTTAATCCTCTTGACATAATTTGAAAAGAAAAATATATGACCATTTTCTAGATTAAAATAGAATTAAAGTCATCATTGTACTGGGCCAAACACCTAGTAGATAGTAAAACTATACTTCATGTTCAACTATCTAATTTCAAGATGGATGATTTCTACTGGATCTTTGAAAATGACCTTCGGGAAAACTTCACACAGACAAACAAAAAAACATACTGAAGCAATTTATCTCTAAGGACACAGGAAACAGGAACATAGAGTTTGGATGGAAACAATGTGTAAAGATCCAGGCAGAGCTAGTGACTGAAACTTGCTTATTGGAATCAAATATTTCTCCATCGAAGCTATAGTCTGCTTTACTTACAATTTGTTTTATTGAACATTTTGTGGGAAGTTTTTAGGTTTCTAAGTGTTGCCAGCTTACTGACATGTCAAGAACAGCTGTCCAGATGTGGCTTCAGGAAGTTCCTGGGCCTCATAATCTGAGGCTGAATATTCTTCTTTAACTTGTTAGCTGTATGACCTCAATCAAGCAGTATAATCTTTTTTCTTGTCTATAAACTAGGGACAGTCACAATACCTACCTCTTTGGGGTGTATTATGAGGATACTGGGGACTTCAGTATCTTCCTGACACATTCTATAACCAATCAGTACAATATACATGTACCAGCTTGTCTTTCAACAACAAGAATGAATAAGTCACTAAGCCCAAATATTTAATCTATGAGATACTACTAACATTTACAGGAAAGTGTATTGTTGTGTAGAAAATAAGTTGGGATATAAGCTCAAGTTACTCTAACAACTGCTCTGGTAAAATGCTTGTCCTGGGTTATTGGTACTTGGATAGTAAGACAGACAGGAGGGAAATGAAACAACAGGGCAGCTCTCCCCGCTCCCTGTGGTATTAGTGTGACAGGGATCTGATGGATGAGCAGGCAAGCTTCTTGGTCAGTGTAATGGCAATGATGCTGATTAAAAAGTGCGGAATGGAGAAGTTTGTGTAACAAATGTGTCTCATTGGCAAGCTCTCTTTGCCATAGGTGGAGCTTTACAAAAATTCCAACAGATGGTCACTGGAGGAAAAGGGCATAATTCAATGCATGAAATGCACTTTTAATCCACACTTCTGTATAAGTGATGCACACTTATATATGTGTGTGTGTGTGTGTGTGTGTGTGTGTGTGTGTGTTTGTGTATGTCCTATTTTCTCAGATATTTAAAGACAACTGACATAGCTTTACTGAGACTGCTCTTCTGTGTGATAAATACTCATGATCACAAATGACATCATGGCACAAATTCTCATTGTCACATCCATTCTTTCCTCCAAAAGTAGTGCGCTTTCCTCTTTTCCTTTGCTATATGAGATTAGTTTGTAAAGATTTTGCTTAGTAAACTTATATTTTTTTTAAAAGATAGCACAGGCCTGTCAGCTTTCAGATTCCAGATAAGAAGTTTGAAAACTCAAGGATGCATGTAAGAAGTCTGGGAAAATGTAGACTTCCACAAACTGCCTCCTCTTTACAGAGACTCTAGTTTTACCTACAGTGACGCTCACTCAATGGAATTTTCCTTTTTATCTTCTTAGTCTATGTATGCATATGTACTCATTTGGTGACATTTTTAACAATATTTTTACAAATTCTCCCTGATTAGTGTAGAAAAAAAACTTGTGAAAATCTCATTGCTCCTTACTCATTTGGAAATGTGTGTGTGTGGGGGGGGGTCTTGTACTATATATATATATATATATATATATATATATATATATATATATACATATATATATACATATATAGTATATATATACTATATAGTATATATATATACCTAAATAGTATATATATATATATATATACGTATATATACATATATAGTACACATATATGTACTATATACATACATATAATGTGTGTATATACACACACATATAATTTGCGTTTAACAAGTGGTAGTAGAGATGTCACTGAATGACAATGAACACAATTACAGGACACAACTGTAGATATCTTGCACTGTGTGTGTTTCTCTGCACAGAGAAACAAACCACCCACTGATATCGCCAACATTTCTCTGCTCCCACTCTTTGTGGCAAATCCTGTTAATCCAGTAGGTTCCCTGTGGTAAAATCTCAGGCTTAACTCTAACCAAGGTAGTGATCAATGGAATAAAAACTTGTTCAATATGTTCCACAATGCGCAAGTGAAAATTATTACGAGATTTGAAAATATCCAAAGCAATACAACATATTAACATTTCCATTAAATTCTAACTTTCCTAGCTAAACTTGACATTTTTAATGTTCAGAAGCATTAAATGAAGAAAGCAGCTATCTCATTGTGACTGTATGAAAAAAGAATCTCCATGACAACATTATCAGACACACACATTCAAAAACTCTTAGAACCCATCTAAATAAGCCAATTCATAGTTTTTAAAATTAAATTAAAATATTAATTTATTCTGCATTTTTAGCTCTATTCCTCTTATTTGCTTTTCCTTTTAAGATGACTACAAGAAAAACTGTTTCTCTAATCCTCAATAAAATTTCAATGAAGAATATGTTAAGTAACAAAAGAACAGATTCTTTTAAATGATATTGTAAGCATATTATTATAAAGAATTTGAGTGCACTTTGATTTTCAAGGATGTTTTTCAAATGTCTCCTAAAAAATAACTCAATTAAAAAAAAATCCCAGAGAGCCAGGTGCTGGTGGCTCACGCCTGGAATCCTAGCAACTCAGGAGGCTGAGATCTGAGGATTGGGGTTCAAGGTCATCCTCAGGCCGGACAATGGTGAGACTCTTCATCTCCAATAAACTACTCAGAAAATGCTGGAAATGTCTCTGTGGCTCAAGTGGTACAGTGCTAGCCTTGAGCAGAAGCTCAGGGACAGGGCCCAGGGTCTGAGTTCAAGCTGCAAGGCAAGCCCTCCGAAATAAAAAAATTCCCAGAAATAATAGATGGGATGAGTGAGTGACCAGAAAAGTGGATAAAGCTTAATGTCCAAGATAGGACTGGTTCTCCAGAACAAGCAGAGTGGTAAAAGCAGAAATCATGAGAAGGTCTTGTTTGCTTTACTCTTAATTACATACCTTGGCATTTTTTTCTGAGCCTGTTTTAATGAAGTTGCTTTCTGCTGCTCTTTAGTGGTAGAGCATTTTGAACAGAACTAAATTTAGACAGTGTTCTCTAGAGATGCTCTTTTCATGCCAAGATTAACGGAGGGCAACACCATTCTCCTTCATCATTTACCTCTGAACTCCTCAGTGACAGAGGTGTATAGGGGTGGTGGGCTGACGAGCTGCAGAGGGCATTTGAAAAATCACTGTAAGCAGCTAAGACACACTGGGCACAGAGAAAATTGCAACCATATACTACATGAGAAGATGCTCATATTCAAGGCTATCTCTTGTTAATGAATCAATTATCGCATTTCTCACTTCATTTACCATCTCCGTGATGTTTTCAGATCTAAGCTCATTTTATTTACAGCACATCATTTTCTGTTTTGTTTTTGAAACTTGAAAAATCACATTTAAAAATCTCTTTACTAAAGGTAAAAGATATAATAAAATACAAATCCAGGTTTCATAGTCAGGGGAAATAAACTAAGTGACGATATACAAATATTTCCAAAAAGCATGGACCTGATGTAATTGAGTAGCTCAAACTTCCTTCCTTATTCCAGATGCTTTTTAAAAACATAAGTTTTCTGATTTAGCTTCCTCAATAGTCTTTTATTATGTACTTTGATTTTCAAAACACAATGGTTTTGTCCTACTTTATTCTGTTTACCTGTGTTTTCCTAATACCTAGGGAGATTATGTGACTGAGAACTACTGGACTTCCAGTCAGTGCTTGTTGAAAGTTTGAAGGGAATTCAATTGGCCTTTGACTCATGACTTTCAGTCCACCCAAAAAAAGCTTTTTCCCCCACTACTGCCCAGAGAAAATTCTCTTTCCAGGAAAGATATCCTAAAAATCCCATGCTTTTTTGATGCTATTGATTTTGATGTCTTCCATTATGGCATGTGTGGTTCTATGCTCGTGCAAATACCATAAATATCTTATTGAGACTTTAAGATAATATTCTGTACATGGAACCTTTCATTCCATCTCTTCAGGTTATGGAATTCTTTTTGTTTTACCTATGGAGGTAACCAAATAGTTATCGTAGAATGTTTTATGTTGTTTACTCATTGTGAATGAATTATCTATTTATTACTTTGCCAAATATTCAGTTCTTCCAACAAATATTAGTTGTCTACAGTGTTCCAGACACCATCTAAAGGTTAAAGAGAGAAGGTTGGTAAAGGAAACATGTCTTTGCCCAGTTAAAGAGACCTTGCCACAGAGAAGGAAGAGACATTAATCAACTTGTTCAATAGATCATTAGTTCTCATCAATGAAAAATGATAAAGGGAAAGGCCTAGAAAATACTAGTAGCCCTCATAAAGGAATGTGATCTACTTGAGGTTCAGGAGACAGTCTGATGTGAACTCACAAAGGAAATGGCATTTGAACTTAAGTTTGAGAAATGAATAGGCTGGATAGAGGTGACCTTTTAAAGCAGTAAGAAGGCTCAGAGATAGGAGCTTTTTAACTTCAACATAGAGGAGTGGTAAACATCTCTGAATGAAGTGATGATAACAGATTAGAGTGTGAAGGAATGGAAAGAAAAGTTTTTCAAGAGGGTAACAAGGGAGCTTGCTCAGAGCACACATGAGAAACTAAGAAAGGCACTCTGCCCATCTTTCTAATTTTTTTTATAAGAAGTTGGCAGATAAGATAATGAAGGAATTGCTCATCTATTCTCTACCCTGGCTCCTTGGCAACTTCGTTTTTGTTGACCCTCCTCTCTGCCTTTGGCAATGACCTTACCTTTTGGACTATGCTTCCTTTCCAGAAGCCACCCATCTATCTGTGAACTTTCAAAGGATTTCTTTGATATTAAAATCTTTTCTGCTTCTTTCTGAAATACCTATGCTTTGCTTTATTCATATAGTACATACAGTATTTTGTACCTAATACTCTGGTAAGTCCAAAGGAAATAGATAATATAGAAAAAGATGCACTCTTTATGAATTTTAAATTAAATAAATCATATGATATTACAGGGCATTCTGTCACACAATGTATATTTACTGAATAACTATCATGTAGTAAGCACAGGTATTAACAACTATAAAGAAGAAAATTGTTGGTCTCCCAGTGCTTATCTCTGCTGGAGGAAGGCAAAGATAATACATTGTGATAAGGGTTATTGAAGGAACAAGAACAAAACACTATTAATATCAATTATATAAAGAGGTTTTTCATGCATGAAAAACACCTCAAGCTTTTGCCAAACAAAATTGTGGAGGAAAGCTTTTCTATGCTAGATGATGAACATGTGAGAAATATAAGTGCAAGATGATGAAAACTAAAATTTTTGGAATCTTTGATTCTGTAAAAATAATTCTGGATGTAGGACATGTGAGATTACATAAAAAAGAGGTTAGCAGCAAGAAAATGGATTAAAGACAGAAAAAGCACAAGTAAAAATTACTGGAACCTGGCCTATGATGAGGTAACAAGCAATTCAGGTAGAGAGAGAGATGAATGAGGTCACTTGGGGGTTGGGTCAGGCACCCGAGGTGATTACTGGAGATTGACTACCAACATAGAAATCTATGTTCTTGTTGTTGATTTCTGAAGGGGGTAACAATGCTGGACAAGAAATGTACTCATTATCTTACTCATGTAACTGTAACCCCTCTGTACAGCATCTTTATAATAAAATAAAATTTAAAAATGTCAATAGAACCGGAACTGCCCCTTCTTCACTTGTGGTATACATTAAATTAAAAAATGCTGGCAACAATGAATTGTCAACTATTTCTAATCAAAAGAAAAGAAGGAGAAAGACTATTTCTAAGATGATCCTCTGAGGAGTCTAAGTTGAAAACTCTAAAGCTCAGTATCTTAAACCATTCCCTACTTCTATGAAATTCAGGCATGGAACCTATGTAGGATGACAGACACGGCAAAATGGTCAAGTTATTGAGCGATAAGGGACAAATAATCAAGTTTTTCTCTGGATCTCCACATTCTAAGGAGTGACTGAAAGTGGTTCTTCATTTGTAACTTAAAGCAATAAGTCATTCTTTACAAGACTGTGGTATACATTAAATGAATTAATCCATCTAATCAGTATTTAGCACTCAAAAGAACTCATGAAACACTAGTTCTAATACTGTGAATTATAGTAACTCCTACATACTATTTCATTTAGAGAGACCAGTTAATGAATGAGGTTACTCTCACTAGAATGATCACTTCTTTCCCCATTTATATAGATGAGGAAACAGGCTGAGAGCATTGAAGTGACTTGTGTAAGCTTTCTCTTTATATATTACTAAGTGACGAGGCTGTAATTAGAACACAGGTGGCCTGGATATAGAGGCAGAAATCTTAACCCCAGCACAAATATGTGGAAATTAAACAACATCATCCCCAATGACCAATGGGTCAAAGAAGAAATCAGAGGGGAAATCAAAAATTATCCTGAGACAAACAAAATGAAAACACAGCATACCAAAACTTCTGAGATGCATAAAAAGCAGTTCTGAGTGAAGCTCATAGTGAAGAAATCCTACATCAAGGAAACAATAAAGATCTCAAATAAACAACCCAACATTATACCTCAAGGAATAAAGGACAAAGCAATGTTAGCAAAAGGAAGAAAATAATACAAAATCAGAGCACAAATAACTAAAACAGAGACAAAAAGATAACAGAGAAGAGCCATACTTTTTTCTTCTGTGAAAAGATAAAATTGTCAAATGTTAGCTTGATTTCATAGAAAAAAACCCTCAAAAAGTAAACTTATAAATCACAGAATAAATATTTTAAAAGAAATACAAAGGATCACAGAGGACCATGGTGAACAATTATACTGTGACTAGTTGGCTAATACAAACAAAATTGATAAATACCTAGATGCAACCTACCAATACTGTGTGATAAAGAAGACACAGAAAGACAATGAAAAGATGAAAGAAAGAAGAAAAAAGAAAGAAAGATAGAAAGAAAGAAAGAAAGAAAGAAAGAAAGAAAGAAAGAAAGAAAGAAAGAAAGAAAGAAAGAAAGGAAAGAAGGAAGGAAGGTAGAAAGGAAGGAAGGAAGGAAGGAAGGAAGAAAGGAAGAAAGACAGAAAGACAGAAAGAGAGAGAGAAAGAGAAGAGAGAAGCAGAGATGGAGGGAGGGAGAAAGGAAGGAAGGAAGGAAGGAAGGAAGGAAGGAAGGAAGGAAGGAAGGAAGGAAGGAAGGAAGGAAGGAAGGAAGGAAGGAAGGAAGGAAAGAAGGAAGGAAGGAAGGAAGCCTGTGGACAGACTGAGTTGCTTCAGAGAGAAAATGTTCAGTAGTTATTTGTAAATTGTTTTAAGTCCTAGAAGGGATGTATAAGTAAGGATAACCAAAGTACAATTAAAATTAGGAGAGTTCGCAAATGGGATCACTTCTTTCCCCATAATCATAGAAATGTGTGTGTGTGTGTGTGTGTGTGTGTGTGTGTGTGTGTGTGTGTGTGTGTTTGTGTGTGTCCTAGACATAAGCTGGATACTGTCCCTGAGGTTTTTTTATGCTCAAGGCTAGCACCCTACCATTTGAGCCACAGCTCCATTTCCAGCTTGTTTTTTTTTTTTTTTTTTTTTGGTAGTTAATTGGAGATAAAAGTCTCACCGAGTTTCCTGCCCAAACTGGCTTCAAACCATCATCCTCAGATCTCTCCCTCTTCAGTATCTAAGGTTACAAGCATGAGCCACCACACCAGGCTCTTACTGCATTATTGAACCAATAGAAAGTTACTGTATCAGGGCTGGGAAGGTGGCTCAGTGGTAGAGCGCTTGCCTTGCATGCCTGAAACCCTGGGTTCGATTCCTCAGCACCACATAAGCAAAAAAAAAAAAAAGCCGGAAGTGGTGCTGTGGCTCAAGTGGTAGAGCGCTAGCCTTGAGCTGAAGAGCTGAGGGACAGTGCCCAGCCCAGAGTTCAGGCCTCACGGCTGGACCCCCTCCCCCCCACAAAAAGAGTTATTGTATCATACTGGTCTCATATTCCTGGAAAAAATATAAACCATGAATTATAAAAATAATGTTGAGAGGAATTTGGAAAATTTTTGTTTTTTCAGGAAGAAGGAACACTACTGTTTTTAAGAATTGAAATCAGTGAGAGCCTTTTGAATCGTTCAGTTCAGGAGTCTCATGTTAATGTAATTTCACAGCTTTTATGTCACTCTCCTAGAAGTTCACCATGTAAATACAAGCAAGTTATTTGACCTCCACTGAGATAATTAAAAAGAATGAACTTTAATGATGATCTGATTTAAAATGTTTATAACAGTTTTTTTTCTTTTTTTTTAATTAAGAAAGACCTTTCCTTTCCTTTGGCCTCAGCATATACAAACATGAACTTTTAATAAACAATCAAGAGTAATTCTTTTCATGAAGATACACAGGCAAATTTCCTGAGCAAAGATTTCAGTTCACAGAATCATCTTTCCTATCTATGCAGGTAAATGTGGAATGATTCATTACTCAACCCACATGCATTCAATTATTCTCCTAATGAAGTCAAGTATATGAAATGAAACCATCCGGGAAGTATTTTTCAAATCATTATTACCATCTGTTTGTGGATCTTGAAATCAATTTAGTAGGTCAAAATCAGTAATAAGGCAAAGAATATAAAATAGAAATACCAGAGAAGACTGAATGTAATAATTCTAAGTATTTATTCAAGATAATTTATGACATTGTTATTTTTATCTCTTTGTGTGGCTGTGTGCTTGGAATAGAGACACATAGTCACAATTTAAATTTATTTCCTACCAAGAAATATGTCTGAAGGCTACAGTTCTAGAAAAGCATGGCAAGAGAAGGATGACTGGCATAATGACCAAGGTATGATTTGGCCATTTAATAAAAGACCAATGTCAGTTAGGGATTCCTCTCCATGCTCAATTTCAGTAGCCACACACCATTCTCCATCCATTAAAGCCCACCAGGTCTTTGTATCCTGCTGTGATCTGAATATGAACGATTTCCATGATCTTATACAGAAGCTTAATCTCCCAAATTTCATGTTAATGATTTTAAGAGTGCAGATACTTAACCTGACTCTGGTGTTCTGAGGTGGAGCATCTGGGAAGTGATTATATTAGATCATTTCTTCTGGATAGAAACCCCTGAACTGATTCCTAGCAGCTAATAAGGAGCGGGAAGGAAACTACCTGTGTCCTCCACGTGATGTGATATAATGGAGAAGGCCTTGGCCTGAATCTGTGGCAAGATCTCTGGTATTATGAATTTAGATAAACGTCTTTTGCTTTATATAAAGTCTGTGTCTGGTGTTTTGTTACCATCATTCAAAGCTGACTATTCTATGTCCACCTGCTCTCCAACTCACCATTTTGCTTTTGAGGATTTCTATACCAGGAACAAATGTTTTCAAACTGCCTGTCAACTTTAATCAGATTCATAATCTACCTCCTTCATTTTCTACTGTGTCTTTGCTCACCATGCTTAAGTGTACTGGGATTTGTTCTACAGTTTTAGCAATAATACCACAACATTGTATCTGATGAATACCAAAATATTTTTTAATCTTAGCTTCAGAACCACACTGAATATTTCAAAAAGTAGTCTTTTTTCAATAGCATAGAGAAATTCTGGAAAAAAGTTAACATCAAAAAGATTATAAAAAGTAACAAGCAGTGAAAATATTCACCATATGGCCGATAATATGGATATAATTTATATCATATTAATATAATTAACATATAAATATAACTATATTATATATGCCTATATACTAAATATTATGTATACCTATATATAACTATAGATATATATATACCTATATATTTTACATATGTCTATATATACCTATATAGTATATAGGTATATAATGTAATTATAAATATATAATATATAAACATATACCTGTAAATGTAATTTACATTATATTAAATATAATTTAATAAGATTAAGAACTGAGTAACCATTATTTTGGATTTCTTTGGGTTGAAATAAGAAATTAGCAGGTCAAAACCGTGGGGTATCTGCCCTGAACATTAAGAGCAAGGATATGATAAAGACAACTGCACAGAGCCAAGGTATAGAAACAGCCCAGATGCCCCAAAATAGATGAGTGGATCCAAAATATGGGTTCCTATACACAATGTAATTTTACACAGCCATTAGAAAAATTATGTCATTTGCAGGGAAATGGATAGAACTAGAAAAGAATCACATTAAGTGAGGTAAGCCAAGACCAGAGATACAAATGGCACTTACTCTCTCTGATCTATAGAAATTAGATTTCAAATATACTGGGATATGATAAATTATATAGGATTCTAGATACTCACCCATAGTGAGACCAAAAGAGAACACTCTTAGAAGAGGAACACAAAGGTGCAATGCCGACATGCCTCCTTATATTTATATAAAATTATATATATATTGAAATTAACTCCAAAATATGGGAAGAAAATGTCTTTTTTATATTTTTTATTTTTATTTCTTGATGGTTCTGTCTTCTTTTCTTTATGTATGATGTAGCCATGTGTATATCATCAGGAGGGTGGAAGGGAGGGTAGAGAATGTGAGGGAACTTGAGGGAAAAAGGGTGAAAACGTGCATCAGTGGAGCTCACTGAACACTGATGAGAGTGAATTATATAACTCATGGGTGGAGACAGGAGGGAGGGACTGGGAGAAAGAGAGGAAATAAGACACAGTACAAAAGGAAAGGTATTCATTACCTGACTCATGTAATTGTAATCCCTCTGTACATCACCTCTTCAATAACAATAAAGTAAATTAATTATAAAATAAAGGTCAAAACTTTTCCTCAGAAATTTTTATCTTGGGTTCATCCTAAATACTAAAAATGAATCTGATTGTTACTAAAGAATACAAATACATGACCATCGCTGGGATTACAAATTCATACCATAATGTATTCTGATCCTTGAAATGGTAAACTGACCATCTCTAAAGAAAAGAAGTACGCCAGGTGCCCGTGGCTCACGCCTGTAATCCTAGCTGCTCAGGAGACTGAGATCTGAGGATCATGGTTCAAAGCCAGCCCGGGCAGAAAAGACTGTGAGACTCCTATCTCCAATAAACCACTAGAAAACTGAAAGACACACACGTTCAAGTAGAGCCAGTAACTTTTGGGTAAAACATTAAGGAAATAGTAAAGCTATTGGGTGGAAATCCTAGATTTGGTGAGTCATAAAAAAAAAATTCCACCAGAATGGCTCACTATGGAAGGACTGATAGAGAATATCAGCTCAATGAGAATTAAGTCAGAAAGAATATGGCAGAGAAAGACACAAAAGCCCAAATCTTGTTTGGGCCCCGAAAGTATCCCTCCTCCATCCTTAGTTTCTTTCGTCCTTATTTTTCTACACCTATTTTTGTATCAGGATTCACACATTGTTGGACATATGGAACAAAATTTGCATTAATAAAGTATTTTTGTTAATGGATGAACTTGTACAATGGAAGACTAGTTATATGTATGTGTGAAGGGAACTATGTATTATTTATTTAAAAAATAAATCTAATAAAGGAAGCATGTAGAAGCATTGATACAGGGTTGGGTTTCCATATAGTCTCTTTTAGCATGATATATAGGCAAAGATAGTAGTTCTAACCAAATATGCCATGTCCCTACACTTTTCATTTCCCTTGCAACTATTTCCACAGATATGTGTTTATGTGACCTCTTAGCTGAAGCACTGAACACCTGGAGTGGTAGCTCCCCTCCTTTCTTCTCTGTCATTAAACATGAAAGCCATTTGTTCAATTAGCAATATAACAAGGAAAACTGGGACCTGCACTCATCACTGTATGATTGAAAAATGAACAACTATGCAGTGAGCCCACCTAATTCCTAGATATATTATATGTGTTTTTGACCAAGCAAGTCAAAACTAAATTGATCAATAAAAATTTCTAAATATTTTTCCTTTAATTTCACATGTTGCAGCTTGGTTGATAGACAGAAGTTCTCAGCCAGTTCCTTGTTTTCACCCACTGTGTTGAAATCATTGGAAGATCTAAGTGTTTTCCTGCTCTTAATTCTGTCAAAATCTCTTCAAAAGTAAATGGTGGCCAAAAGAAGGGTGAAATTGTGCTTCATTTAAGTGATAAAGTAAAAATTTTAGATTTGTTGAAAGGTAGCACATCTTTAGTGGAAGTGGTGTCATATTTATGAGAAAATAAAGCAAGCGAACATAGCATAATGCTGAACTCTATACATTCTAGGCATTCATGGTTTTTCCTTAACAATAGTGTCCTTAGAATCATATATCCATGGGTACTCTGGCCTATAATACTGATAAGCTTTTGAGGTTTTAGGTCTTATTTGTTTCTGCAGCATAGCTTGGTATTTATTGATCAGACAATGACCATAGATGAGCAACTGAATGATTGTGTTATTAAAAAACATTAGCAGTAAATAAATAATCAGTGACCTTGAGAATGTTCAGAAGACATTATGAAATTCAACTCCTGAATCCTTATTGCTTTAATCCTTCTACTATTTCAGTCTCCATCTTCTCCATACAAATATATTGGGTATATTTTCTCCTTTATAACAACTACATGAGTTATCAAAGTAAATTACTACAAACTGAGTGGTTTGAATTAATTCTCTTGCATTTTTAGATGCCAGAAGTCCAAAATCAAACTTTCAGTAGATTCGGTTCCATATGGACATGGTAATAAATAACCTTTCAAGTGCCTCCTCTGCTCCTTTTTTAAAATTTCTGGTGATGACCAGTAATCCCTGTCATCCTTTGGCTTACTGATGTATCACTGCTCTCTCCCTGTATCTTTGTATTGCTTTTCTTCTAATAACTAAGAATCCCAGGCATACTGGGGTAAGCCCTTAATTTGATTATGTTACAAGGTTCTTCTTGGCAAAGAAGGCCACATTCAGAAGTACTGAGGGCTTGATGTTCAAAATGTCTTTTGGGGAGACACAATTCAACACTCAAAACCAGCTTACAAATAAAATGTCACTTCAGTTTCCCACTTTTATCTTCTGGAAGTAAATGTTATAAATTGAATTTAAACAGCCCTTACTTTTAGTTACCCTTTTAGAAATGGTTTTGTTTCATTTACTGTAACTGTTACCAATTTTTTAAAAAAGAAAAACATAATTTTAGACCAACACTTCAAATTCAAAGATAATTATTTTCTGCACTTACTGAAAATTATGTTACTATAAAAGATGTTCTAATAAGTTTGCACACTGCAGGCAAAATACAATGGTTTTCAGGCATTTCTGTGCCCCTGCTAAGATAAGTGCAAGCAACAGTGTGAAGACAAGCTCAGATGGTCAGAAATGGAATGTAGGTCTCCATCCAAATTGTCAGTATAAGGCCTCTTAGGGTTTTTCTGTTACTAGTTTCCTCTCTTGACATTCAAGACATGGTACATTTCTGGTCTTTCTCTCATTTCTTCTCTATTATTTCAGTGCTTCATAGTCCTTCGACACCTTTGCTAATATAAAAAATGAAAAGCAGATGAGACAGCGTACAAGCACTCTGAAGACTTTTGCCTCAACTCACAAAGCATGCACTTGAACACACACAAGTTAATGATATCTATATAATCAATGCTCATGAAGTCCTAAGGATACCTCGGTGAGTAAATTGACTGTCTTCTCTTGCCACAATTTACATTTTTAAGGGGAACACAATGTTAGAATACACAGACAGCTGGGAGAAGGATTTGATTAGAGTAAACATGGGGACAGAAAAAAGAGAAGTTCAAAGTGGTTTGGAGATTAGCACATGTTACATGGAAGAAGTGTATAAATGTAATCATAACAATTGTGTGCATTATTCAGGTTTACATAGGGGTGTTTCAGGTAGTAGAAATGCAGTGGCCTCAGGCTCAGCGCTGAGAGACTATGACACATCTCAAATCCAAAGGAAATCAGAATGGCTTTAGATGAGATTATGAAAAATGTGGTGAGCTATAAGGCTGGAAAGAAAGGTTCATGAACCTTATAAATAAGGTATTTATATAATTCATCTCCCAAACAAGCCCTTCTAAGAATAAAAAGAAGGCACTATTATTCATGAAGCTGAGCAACAGGTATAAGCCAGTGCTGTCAGACTTAAATTAATCACATTGATAGAGCTTGGATTTTATACTAAGGTCAATCAGGTGTCAATACCATATTTTATAAAGAGGAAAGGCTCAATATTATCTTGAGGGTCAGCCCACTCCGCATATTGCAAACAAGTGAACAAGGCTAAATCAGAAGCAAGAAGGCCCATTAAAAGACATTGTGGTGATTTTTAATCATTGAGATTGTGACGATCTGAATCGTGGTAACAGCTAGGAAACTGTAAGAAAATTGATGAAGTAATATTAGTTTAACCACACAAAATTGCTACAATTCACCATTTTGAACCTACAAAAATGGCAATTTTGCAACCTCAAAGAACTGATTTTTTAAAAGAAAACTGATCAAAATATTGAACACAATATTATATTAGATGGTAGCAATATGGTGATAATGACAATAATGATGATTACTGCATATTGTCATTATCTAGATCAACAAAGCTGTACATTAGAATTCCAAACACGAAGCACTCAAAATCACTATCTCTAGAGATATCAAGAGAATAAGCGATCATATCTGGCTCATGCATAAATAGCACAAGTAGAGAATCAATCCCCCAGAAAACAATTTATGTGAATTCCCTGGGGTTCACAAAGGAGAAAGATGGAGAAAAACTAAGTCATTTGGGCATCTGACCAAACAAAGTAGTCAGTTGATTTGCGAGATATCACCCAAACAGATCAAAGTGATGGACATAGGGAAGACACTATGGATCAAGTAGAATGCATGGTTAAAGTTAATGCTGAGTTTATTCTGGAGGAAGTGAATCTATGCTCCTGATCTCCACTATTTTACACACTCACAGTACACTGCCTATGTTGATAAATCTGGTCAAGATCCAAAATGCATACCACCCTGTTCTGATATCCTGGTGTTACACATGTTCACTCTTGCATGCAAATTCCATCTCAGGAGAATGAACAGGAGGATTCACTTTGAATTAATTTGATTTTAAACGGCAAAGTTGCCTCAAAAAAAGCTACTTTATTGGGATGAAGTTAACTGAAAGAATCTAGATGAAGTTGCATACCCTAAGGAAACTTGAGGCTCAGAGTTGTAGATTAAATTCTAAATTAAGAATTTTGAAGTACAACTTTGTCACAACACTGTGAATAGTATGACTTGTAAGGTACAATAGGGATGATGAAGAAGAAAATTATTTGGTTTCTGGCTGGACAAAGATGTGGGTGACTGATTTCTAGGTAATGTACATTGGAGAACTGAATTGAAGTAGAAGATAATAAGTTGTTTGACATGTGATAAATTATCATTTCAATTTTTCAGTTTCCTTTTTACTGACCACAAATATATTTAAAAAAAACTTTCAGCTAAACACAACCCTTACTGGTGTAAAAAAAATATGTTCATTATGGGAAATTTTACCTTAATCTCTGTACTAAATTTTTTCAAATATTTTTGATCAAGAACAGAAGTCCTACTTCACTGTTAAATTATAAATTTAGAAAACTTACAGTAACAATGGTAGTGTTTGGGTAAACATTATTATATTATTAAAAATAATTACCTTTCCTTACTTCTGGAAATTTCATCTACAAGCATACTCTTAAAATCAAAAAGTACAAAACAAGGAGCACTTGTATGTGTGTGTGTGTGTGTGTGTGTTTTAATTTGTAACAAAATCTTACAGACAGATACAAACAGTAAATCCTCTTTGCAACCCAGAACTCATTGCTGGTATGAGATTTTGGTACATGGAAGAAGAAATATAATTTCTACAACAGTTGGCATTGTTAGGGTTTGTTAACACACAGGTTGCTCTTGAGAATAAAGTTGACCTTAAAGCCAAAAAAAAGTATAAAACAAAATTGCCCATTCTATCCTTCTCTCCCTATCTGTTCAAACCCTACCTATCCTTTAAAGTTCCCTATTTCCATTTTAATATATGTACATTGAGTATTGTGACTATATTATCCTATGAGTCCTGTAAAAAGTCATTTAAAGGGGATTAGCAGAAAAGAAAAAGAAAAATAGATGTAAAAATTAGAATAACACTTAAATTTGCACACAGAAAAGGAGTTGCAGGAAACTCAAATTTTCTGGAGAAGTGTGCACATGTTAGTCTGTTCTCATTTCACCTTCCTATGGCTCCATATACAATATGTGAGCCCCAAAGCAAGCAAGGGGAACATTTTTCCACAGAGGTTCAGAAGCAATGGATAAAGATATTACGCTAATTTAGGTTTTGTCTGAGCTGTGGGATGCCTCCGAATTTCTCCGTCTTCATTATTCAAGAATTAGTTCCCTAAAGAAAAAGACCTCAAGGTTCCGCACAGCCAGATTCTAGCATAAAACATAGTCACTGGATTAGGACAATGTAGTTGAAACAAAAGAAAGACTTGAAGTAGTAATTATTTTACAAAAGTAGTATTCAACTGGCATGACCAATTACAAGAGCATTTCTACCATTTCACAAAGAGCCAATACCCGGTTACGTAGGCACATATTAGAAGCATAATATTTCAACTATCAATTGTTTCAGTTGCTAAAATTAGAATTTATAGTTAACATTCTATGAATTACATTTTCTCTAGAGTGCATACAAAGCCAAAGAATGGATCTATAAATCAATGGAATTTAAGTTTAAAAAGAAAAAATATGGCTATGGATCAAAATTTCTGATCTCCATCCTTATACCCACCATGGCCACTGGAAATTTTGTCACTTGGCTATTATCTGCCCAAGGAGGGCCATGAAAGCACTATGGAAACTTGACATGGTAAAAGGAAGACAATCCCCACAGGAGTCAAACTAGCTGCAAAGAAGAATGATACAGCAGTTAGATAACACAATACCAGCCAACCTGTGAATAACACAGCATCAGGCACAGGTGCAATTAAATACCCGAATTTCAATGAAAATCATACTTAATTTTTTCACAATAGTGACTATTTAATTATAACATTCATCTTATTTTGGAATTAAAAAGAAGACAAACTCTCTCATCATCCATACTTGATGGACTAGGGCCAAATTATTGAGTTTATTCTTGATCCCATTCTCTAATTGAGATCTTTCCACAAGGAACAATTATAGTGTTCACTACAAATACCCACTTAAAGACTTGGTTTTTACATTGTGGCCTCAGAGGTCCATTTTTAAGCTATAAAATAGCTGGTAAACTATCTACTTACATAAACAACATGCCAAATTGTGATACAATTCTTGTCAGACAATGTATTTCACACTGTTTAAGTAATACTTCATGGAGTGGAGTTATATAAGACATTTGCCAAGTTTACCTGCCGAGAGACACACTTCAATAGTTCTCACCCAGCGGGATGGCATTTATCATTATTCAAATTTAGCAGAAAAGAAAAGGTTCCGATGTTTTTGACATTATAACTGGCTCTGGTAAACTGCTGTTAAGCACCGCTATTCAGGGGCTGCGCTAGTCCAGCACAATTGGAAGACATCTTTCATGCTGGTCCACAAAATACTAAGAGAATTTGAAGCGCTCTGGGGAGAATTCCATCCTTAAATATTGTCTTGTACTCTCCTAACTTCAAAGACAACCACGGGCTAATCTACAAAGCACATTAGCAATTAAAACAAGTGGAAATATGTGTGTATGTGTGTGTGTTTTAAGGAAAGTAATGACGCTTTTCTATTTGCCTTCTGTCTTTATTCATGTGTCTGAGTGAAATGTTTACAACATGGTTTCTTTTTCTTGCTTTCTTTATGTTTTTTAACTGACAGACAAAATTGTAGGTATTTATTCTGTAAAGCCTAATGTTTTGAAGTATGTATACATTATGGTTAAATGTTTTGACAAAGGCAAATACATGTGGCTTTCAGCACTTGGCCAAAATTGAATAGATAACTATTATACTCAAGCAAAAGTCCATGTGAAGCTCAAGTATTTCAGGTTAGAAAAGCTATTCTCCCATTCAACCTAATCTTTTTCATCTAACAGGTCTTACAACAAACTACTTCATGCAGAGCTACTTATAAACAGGTCTACCTAATTGTTTTAAGTACTATGGCATCTCCTTATGATGAATAATGTGCACTAAGTATAAAAATATTTGGGGGAAAATAATTTTTATTGGTGATAAATTAAAAATTGGACAATGGATGCTATAAAGGAAACATACAATTTGGCACTGGTGTCTAGCTACTCAGAAGGCTGAGAACTGAGGAACATTGTTCAAAGTCAGAGTGGGCAGAAAAGTCCCTGTGAGACTCTTCTCTCCAATTAACCACTCAAAAACTGAAAGTGGGGTTGTGGCTCAAGTGGTAAAGCATTTGCTTTAAGTATAAAGAGGCTCAGGAACAGCACCTAGGCCCTGAGTTCAAGCCTCACAACCAATAACAAAAAAAAAAATAAAGAAAAAGAAGACATGCATAGGTTCCATAACCGTAATTGAAGATATGCATAGCGTAAATGCTGTTATGATTAACCCACTCAGTTTTGCTTGTCAATCTTTTTAGAGAATTTGCTATCTTCATCTTAAGACACAAGTCAAAGAATCATATGATTGACACATGTATGTGCCAAGTATCACACACACACACACATACACACACACACAAACACACACACACACACACACACACACACACACACACACACACACACACTGCTTATAAGACTCTTCTAAACATAGATGTCCAAGAAAGTTGCGTTCATTATCTACCTAGGAGGTACACCTTTAAACCTTAAGCCCCAAAATTAAAATACAACTGCAGCAAGTTCTTCTTTTGAAATGAATATGGTTATTTTAAAATTAGCAATGCCTGAGATTGGGAAGCTGCTTAGTCTAGTCTCTCAGCAGCCCTGAGCCCAGGAGCTATGTTGAACTTGAATATATATATATATATATATATATATATATATATATTACATACATATATTATAGAGGATTACACACTTAAATTATACAGGTCAGCCCTCAACCTAAGTAGTGTTTCATTGCTTGCTGATTTTATCTTTCACTTGTCTAATAAGCATGCATCCACACATTTGCTAAAATGCAAAATCAAATACCCCTCAATACTATTTAAATTGCATTTAGCCAAGGTTTGAAATATCACATTAATACAACACCCCCACACCATGGACTTTTTGGAAGCTGTGACCATTAAACAATAAAATCAAACTGTGAGCTATATAGACCTATTTATAAGATGAAAATGCAATCTTTTTATTTAATAAGTATTTACATTGGAAATTATTTCAGCTAACAACTTTGAAGACAATAAAGGTATGAGGATATAAATGTTCCTCTTCTATGTTCCCATAATATTCTCCCCCCTGCTAATTTTACTCTGAATTATCCTAGTCCATACAGCAGAGGATAACAGCTGCATTTAATGACACCCACACATACTCTCAAAGATATCTAGATGAAATTTTGGCTGTGAATTTGAGTATACACATACAGTCTTTATAACAGATGAGTTTTCTTTTCCCTTGCAAACAAACCTCAATTATAAACTCATTTAATTTAGATTAACTATGTGCCAAGGTAATTCCATTACACAAAAATGTGTTGATGTCTGGTATATTCTGACTATATTTTATTGTTAATAAGCACTATCTAACTTGCTTTGAGAGTTTAACACTGGTTGTTTTACTGCTACAGTTGTGAATTTAAGAGAGACAATACCCACAAATCAATTCCGGAAGTAGAAATCTAGCAGCTTTAGTTACTATGTTGCAATAAACTACAAGTACATCATCTTTAAAAGAAATCTCTAGCTAATAATAAGTAAAACCATATTATGAATGACATATAAACAGGAAATAAAAAAGCTTAAATGCATAGTGGTATTTATCATTTACGAAGAGTAATAAGAATTCTAGGTCATTAATGAAACTGATCTCTTTTCATAAGTATTGTAATTTAGGGAAAAATACACTAGTCAAATATATCATTGTAATGATCAATTGTGAGGCAACAGTTTCTTGGGCTGAATTTGCCAAATTTGAAAAGTTATTGAAAATATGGAATCTTAAAATGGCTTTTCTTATCTTCTAGACTTCATCTTGGCTAGTAACTGTTGCCAAGTCCCATATCAATATCTCATAAATAGATCCTACCTTTGCCTTTCATAACCTGTTAAGTCATATAGACTGGACATAGAAGCACAAACACCTCATATTTTTCCTCATAAGTGAAACCTCCAAAAGGTCGACTTGAATGTAGAATTGGGTGATAATACAGGTTTTGAGGTGGGCTGCAAAAGGGCAAAAAAGAATTTGGTCAGTGTCCATTGTACAAACACTGAAGTTTGTTAATCAGAAACAAAATAACTCAATTTTGAGCTTCCCTTCCCATTAAAAACAAGCCTTGGCTAATAATAAACTTGAACTGAAATGTGGGTCTTTTGATTCTCAGCCCCTTCCTAGCATGTCCCACAACCCTCCATTACTTTTCCCTGAACTCTCCTGGCCTATCTCTTCCTGGCCTGCCCATAAAAAAAAATTTCCTCTCTTAGACTCAGTCCAAACCTACCTCCTTTGTTATCTTGTCCTTCCTGGAACACATCAATTCAACTGATTCTTTAGAACCTAAAATCATTTTAATAACTTTATAATACCATTTTCATTGATAGTCAGCCCATATTAATCTCATTTTATAAATACCTTTAGTTTTTCTCCTACTCAAACAGTACTTTGCTCATGTTTTATCTACAGGGCAGTATGCCAGTCTGTTGTTCATAGTATGTACTCAGTATATTCTTCTTTTATGCATATTTGGGTGTTTTTCTTTTCTTCCTTGGTACCATTTCTTAGGAGCATAATCATATAAAACAGCTAACAAGTAATTAGTAATCTGTTGTAGAAGTTGAACAAAATATATCTATTCTGTTATACATCTTTTTACAACTATACAGAAATCTTCAAATTGGTAGGCTTTTTAAAGGTATAACCTTTCCAGATATAACACATTTTTTATCCTTTTTTAAAAATTCTATAAAAATGGAAATTAAGTGCCAGGAGCCTGTGGCTGATGCCTGTAGTCATAGCTACTCAGGAAGCTGAGATCTTTGAGGATCACAATTTGAAGCCAGCCCAGGCAGGAAAGTCCATGGAACTCTTATCTCCAATTAAGCAGCAAAAAAATAAAGAAAGAAAGAAAGAAAGAAATGATGCGTGCCTTAAGTGATGGACTGTTAGCCTTGAGCAACAAAGCTCAGGAATACTGCTCAGGCCCTGAGTTCAAGCCCCATGACAGGCACAAGCAAGAAAGCGAGAAAAAGAGAGAGAGAGAGAGAGAGAGAGAGAGAGAGAGAGAGAGAGAGAGAGAGAGAGAGAGAGAGAGAGAGAGAGAGAGAGAAAGAGAAAGAAAGAAAGAAAGAAAGAAAGAAAGAAAGAAAGAAAGAAAGAAAGAAAGAAAGAAAGAGAGAGAAAGAAAGAAAGAGAGAAAGAAAGAAAGAAAGAAAGAAAGAAAGAAAGAAAGAAAGAAAGAGAGAGAGAGAGAGAAAGAAAGAAAGAGAGAGAAAGAAAGAGAGAGAAAGAAAGAAAGAAAGAAAGAAGGAAGGAAGGAAAGATGGAAGGAAGGAAAGATGGAAGGAAGGAAAGGAGGAGGGAGGGTGAGAGGGAGAGAGAGGGAGAAAGAGAAAGGAAGAAAGAAATTGAAAAAATTCAATGATACTATCATTCATTATTCAGTTATTCTATCTACTATTCAGTTATATTATCATTCATTATTCATTAACAGTTATTCTGTTAGATGCAAGTAATCATCATTAATAAGATCATGCCTTGGTTTTGGAAAATAGCTAATTTTTATTAAAAATAACTATATTATCCATGCAACTTATGAATTTCATTCCTTGATAAGTATGAGAAATAAACTAATAGCCTTGAAATGACTTATATATAATTTGTGCATATCAACTTTATTCATATTAATAAAAATTGGAAACCATCTAAATGTTACCAATAGACTAATCAACTAAATAGATGATACAGTCATACATTGCAACTTTTGGCAATTAGAAGACCAGATATTGGTGAACACAAAAATATGAATGATTTTTAAGATGTAACATTAGGCAAAAGAAGGTAGATGCTAAAATATTCCTGTCCTTGATAGGACATATGAAACTTATCCAATAAGGGCTTAGAGAATATGGAGGAGATAAAGAGCCACAGAGAACTTTCTGAAAAAACAAAATTGTTCTATTTCATAATTGGGTTGCTACTTATATGACTGTCAAAAGCTATCTACCTATATACCTAAGTGTGGATTTTATTGTATGCAAATTATAGCCTCAAAAAGTTTTTTAAACCATTGTTTAGAACAGTGATTGTGTTTTATGACATGTTTATCTTACAATCAGAGAATCGCAGCTACAATAGTTAGAATCCCCAGAGAATCTCGAGTCAAAACAAAGTGAATAAAGTATCTGACGTGTAATTGGTGTTGGCTCTTCCATAAAGCAGAAAAACAACTCATACTCATGCAAGCCAAATGCAGATCAGAGGTTGAAACTCAAATGCATAAACTATATTGTCCAAAGGAGACTCATTATACATATCTGCATAAAATGTGTAATGGAAATAATTATCAAAATACATTTCAGAAAACAAAAGTGATTTACTTATAAGTCATTAATTAGACCAGGATATTAAATATTGATTACCAAAAAAGTTCATTTTGAAGGTAGAATAGCTTTATGTGGCTTCGCAATTACACTACCTGTTACCATGATGCACAATATAACCCGTAGTATGGAAGTGGCCTTGTTTCTAGAACTTTATTTGATCGCCCCTGTGAGTACTGATCAACTAGTTTCCTACAAAATGGTTTATTATTTCATTTAGTTTATTAATTCCACCAGCTATTAAAGTTTTCACATAAACAAAAGGAAACTACACAATTAGGGAGACATTATTCTGTCAACTCCCACACATAGACAAGAAGACTAATTGTAAACAGCTGTTTTTTTTCTTTAACTAAATTAGCAGTGCTTATTATGTTGAAGCTTCTGGATACAGAACAACATGCTCATGTTAATATACCTAAATTCTAACTTGGCAATAATCCTGAGGAAATCCATCCTCCATACATACCTATCTAGTAAGCTATAAACTAAAGAAAATGATTCTTTTGTTTTATTGTGAAATTAAGACTGCCCATTACAACTGCTGTTAAGGGCATGCCTATGTTAAGTCTGTTGCTGGAAGTTATAAATAAGATGTCCTCAAACCAAGTTGAAGAACAAAGAACATAGGTGGCATACAGATGAAACAGGATTATCTTTGAGGTGGCTAATTTGTGATCCCTTTCCATCTATAGGAAAGGGGAAGAGGAGGTATGCATGTGTATGGTACAGTTTAAGTGCAAACTTGTGGGCAATCCTGTCCTTTATGAATTTACAGTGCTTTCTACTCAAAAGACTGAGTAGACGGTTGTGTCTTGAACTTTTGTCCCTGAGTTTCAGGACATTGAGGAAATGGTGGTACCAGAACTGATAACATTAACATGATGACAGGGAAATCACTTTTCTGGGTAGCACTCTAAGAGACACCTTTGAACTCAAACTTTCAGATTACCAGACCGAATGCATACTGATGTGGTCTTCTAAGAATGGATAAGCTCTCAGCCCTAGACCTCAGCTTTTTTTTCTTTGTCTCCTTCTTCACCACCCCTCCCTCCCCCACCCCAGCAGAAGCTCCACCTGACCATCAATTCCCAGAAGCATGCAATCTAGGAAAGATTCTACACTAAGCTTGAGACAAAAATGTATTGCAGTTTCATTCTGTGAAAGAGACAGACATTCTAAACATTACAAAAAATTCTTTTCTACAAAACCTTTTTTTTAGAAAAAAAATAAGTGTAGAAATAAAGACAGCTGTAAAAGAAAACTAGCTACAATTTCATTTTTAAGATCCCACAAAGATTTTTGTTTTGTTTTGTTTTGGTCAGCCATGCGGCTTGAACTCTGGGCCTGGGCACTGTCCTTGAGCTCTTCAGCTCAAGATGAGCACTCTACCACTTGAGCCACAGTTCCACTTCTGGTTTTCTGGTGGTTAATTGGAGCTAAGAATCTCATGGACTTCCCTTCCCGGGCTGGCTTTGAACCATGATTCTCAGATCTCAGCCTCGTGAGTAGCTAGGATTATAGGCATGAGCCACCAGCACTGTGCCCACAAAGGCTTTTGAAACACATTTATAATCTATAATTTTTACATGGTTTTATCCAATAATTACAAGTACACCAAGAAATACTTCCAAATGATTTTGGGAAAACAAAACAAAACAAAAACATGCCACCATGAAATCTGGCAATGGAGTTTAAACAGAGCTCTTCTGTGTAACAACTATGTAACTCAGTGGTAGTTTCTTTAGAGCAGAATTGAAAGTGCATATAATACATTTTAATGCAGAATATACAAAGATATTAAGATTGGTAATTCTACTAAATGTCAACGATTCTGGAACCCACTTATTGTAAAAGGCAGATATAATGAAATTCCATTTATAGTGAAACAGAGTGGAAGCTTAATTGCGTCAATGGAATGTAATGCACAAGGCCTGATTCCAGTAACAGAGGATATTTTGGAAATCTTGGTGAAATGCTGATTTCATTGCAATCTCCCACATCCTTCACATAAACATATATACATAAATATGTTCCAAAGTGAAGTATAATAAATCCAACATATTAATACATAAGATTATATACACATCTATCATGAAAGGGCAGATATATATATTTACATAAAAAGACTATATTCTAAGTTGTTTCTGATGTATTTATGGGCAGAATATAAAAATGAACTAAACAACTGAAAACAAAAAAGAAACAACAGTTATTTTCAGCAAATGGCAAAATGAAAAGATGTTTCCCTCTGGAAAACAGGAGAAACCAATCTATTTTGACTACATTTTTTTAAAGCCCATGTTTTAGCTTAACTATAAAAGTTATTTTTCTAAAATCTCAACCCTCTCACTTCAAATTTTGTTATCGTGCTATAATTTTCATATAATTTTCTTCTTTCCAAAAAAGGTACTTCTTTCCATTTTGGAAAGGAAAATTTTTTAAAGAAAATACACTCCAAGATTTAGGAAGCATTGGCTTGTGTGACTATGCCTTTATTTTTTTTAATCAATCTAAGTCATTCATGTTTAGCATTAATCTTATTTTACCCTAAAAGTCCAGACTTTTAGATATCCTACTTTTATATCCAAAAAACTCAAAAGCTTTGGTGAGGATAAAAACAACAAGGCCCCCTTTTTGATAGACCTACAAAATTGTCATGAAGATGCTGGTAATACATAGAGATGACAATTAAGAACATAATGAAAAAGCAAAGGATCAGAAAGAGAAAAACTAGAAGATGAGTAATTCTGGAATACATTGCAACTATATATGAAAACCCCAAGAAGAAAGTCAATGAAAGCTATCTTTTAGTAAAGGGTTGTGAGAGCAACAAAAATATAGACTCTGTTGAAGAAGGGGTAGAAATGGAAGGACATTTTTTTTAAAGGATTAAGTTGAATACATTAAAATTTTTATTATTTTCAATTATTTGTTTATAATAAAGTTTTAAAGTAAAAACAAGAGTAACATCAGATAGGACGGAAATCATTAGACATTTACCTTATGGAGTCTATACTACTCAGAGTAATCTGAGCATTTATTTTGGATAATGTCTTTGGAAGTGATTGTCACTCAGAGTATCATAATCTTAGTCATTTTTTATCCCTCTTTCTCATCTTTACCTCCTCCTCCCGCCTCCCCCCAGTGCCTGGCTCTTTATGTCTCTTTTAATACCAAAGACCATGGTGTCAGTTTCCCCCTGCCTAAGAATTAGAACTTCCTGTTTTCCTACTGTATCATTCAGTATTTCTTGTGACCATCCATGTCAGCCTCTCACCAAGTGAGGATCCAAGAGTAACAAAACAGATGTGGTTCCCTCTCTCAAGGCTCAGACCCTGATACCCTTCCTCTCAAATTCACTCCTTCATTCCAAGAAAAATAAAAATTCCTCAGTTGCTGAATGGCCAGTCCTGTCTTGCTCTGCATGAAATTTCCATTCTCCAAACAAGGAGAAAAACAGAGGTATCATACCTTTTGATCACCAATTCTCTTTTATTAATTCTAAGTGTGTCACCATTTTGGTTTTTAATAACTCCATGAAGAGACTATGTGTAAAGGTATAGTATATGCATTATTTGATTCATTCTGAAGGCCTTGGAGTAGTTTTTGTTTCAGGAAAAGAAAGCACTGATGATAACTAAGAAGAAGTAAATGAAAATGGAAACAGGTTCCAATCAAATCAACCCATGTAAATACCTAGAATTTACATTTTGATATCATGTAACATAATTCTCATCCAAAAAGGCTTTACATACAGAAAGTTTTGGATAAATGAACAAAAATGAATTTCTTACACAAAGCTTAAGTGTTTTTCAGCTTTTACTCAAATGGGCTGGGGAAGAGAGAGCTTATATCAAGAAGCAAAGTCATTGAAGGTAGCCCCACTTCCTAGAATATTTATCAGGTTGTAGTACTGAAAATAACCTTTTTGTATCTGTCTATATTATGTTTCAGTACTTGTAGAAATTTTTATCTTATTAAAAGTATCCAAACTATAAAATCACTAGGGGAAAAAGTATATGCCAAAAAAAAAAAAAAAGGAAACCAAACTTACTATGGTTTCTTCATTTAGGTATTTCTTTTCTTTTCCCTTTTAGGTGCCGTCCTATGTGAGACTATAAACTTGACTGAAACATTGCAGAAAAATAAAGGGTTAAAATATCTCATTATAAAATATGCCTTGTTAATTAACAATTGCTATAAAACAAACTTTGTTAATTAATAATTGTTAAAGAGCTGAAACTTCAAGAGGAAGAATTTGTTGATTATAGGCACTTATAGCTTTCTGCAAGAGCAATTGTTCTGGAAGTTTAACATGAAATACAAATGGTTTGTTTATCTAAGTTATTACATCACTAAAAATAAAACCATAAACAAGACCGATTCATTACATACACAAATCCAATATTGACCTAACATGTGGAATTATGTTCACAACAGGCTGAACATAGCACAGACTAATTTAAGGTGAGAAATATTTATATACAGTATATCGTATACTCTGGAGATGACAGCTCCTTCAAAATTGAGTTTATATTGCAATGGTGGAGGGAGAAAGAAAACAAAGTATTAAATATATAAAATTATTCTAAGTGAACATTAAGTTGTTTAAAGAAATTACAGCAGGGCGATGAGTAGGCAAGTAAGAGCTACCTCCTAAGCCTTTCCAGGAGGTGAAATTGGAATTCAGAGAAGGTAGTACTGTTGGAATGGAAGAAGTATTCATTGTTGCTAGAAAATAACAGAAAAAAGGATCAGTTTGATATCACAGAAAAATATGGGCTCATTCACAAACACCCTTGCAAACTATGGTATTTGAGGCTCCTTTTGAAATCAAAATGGACTTAAGAGGTGAAGGGTAAACAAAGGAGGAGGCTGCAATGCTTGGTAAGAAATGTATGCATTATCCTGCCCATGTAATTGTAACCCCTCTGTACAGTATGTTCTCAAATAAAATAAAATTAAATTAAAAAAAAAAGAAAGGCAAAAGGACAGTTGGAATAACTTCACATTGCACAAAAAAAAAGAAGCAGATCACATATACATATATATATATATATATATAATGGTGTATATATACATATATCGTGATATGCATCATGATAAATGTATATATATATAGATAGATAGATAGATATCTATATCTATCTATCTATCTATATATATATATATACTCTTTTAGTCTTCTCTGAGTGCATGCTGGACCTTATGTGGAAAATGGATTGGAAAATGAGCAAAGGAAAATAGAAAGAGCAATTGGGAAGCAACTGAGACCCTGTCTCAATCAAGGACTGTGTATGTGGCATACTCCTGTCATCCTAGTACATCACAGTCCAGGCTTCCTCAAGCATAAAGTAAAATCCTATCATAAAAATAACCAACACATGGGCTGGGAAGGTGGCTTAGTGGTAGAGCGCTTGCCTTGCATGCCTGAGGCCCTGGGTTCGATTCCTCAGCACCACATAAGCAAAAAGAAAAAAGCCTGAAGTGGTGCTGTGGCTCAAGTGGTAGAGCTGAGGGACAGTGCCCAGGCCCAGAGTTCAGGTCCCACGACCAGACCCCCCCAAAAAAAATAACCAACACAAAAAGGGGACTGGTGGAGTGGCCCATGTGGTAAAGCATCAGCTAATCAAGAGTGAGGCCTTGTGCTCAAACTCCAGTCTGAGTAAAACAATGAAGTTTCTTCCCCTGCCAATCAAACTTTCTGTTACTAGATGTGTATAGAAATAAATGACTAATAAATTTAATAAAATTAAAAAATATAAAGTGGGAGGAAATGAGAACATTCTACTCAATAGGACAGAGATTTCACAATTATTTTTTCACTTTAATATTGTATATTTCTTTTAAAAAATTAGTTTGATATAAACTCTGACATTTAAGAAACTAGGATAGTTAGCAAAGACACGTTTTGACTGGAAATAGAACACTGGTATGGAAATATATAAGCCTAGCAAAAGTTAGTTTAAATTGATTCTCAGGCCTGGATCTCACCCATAATCTCAGCTAGCAGTTTGAAGGTAAAAGTTAGTGAGATGTCATTTTAACCAATAAACTGGACATGATGGTGTACAACTGTTATTCCAGGTATATGCTGGGAACACAGTCCCATCTGTTTAAGACTGTCCTTGAGCAGCGAAAAATTTGATCAAAAGATGGCACATTGAGTCTATGAACAATAACTCTGATCAAATGAAAACAAAAATACATGATTGATCACTTGATACACACATAATGGTATCTGATGAGAGGGTCATGGAGTAAGGACATGTCTTATGTCAAAATCTGGAAAGTCTTTCAAAGGCTTTGGGAGTTACAGAATCTTTAAAGGTCAGAAACTAAAGAAGGAAATCCCATAACCCAAGAAGGAAGTACAGCTCTTTTAAAAGGATTCATTTCATGAAAAACATGGAGAACACTTCCTGATGTGAATTCAACAAATACTTGCTCTGTTAATACCCAGAATTTGGAATAACAGCATGCTTTCCTTGTGTATTGTAAGTGTGCAAATGGCTGAGCTGCTCAGAACTCTGGCTTCCAAAGGGCCTCAAAGCTTGGTTTCATGTTCTGTCACTGTCATGAAATGCTTGAAAGTTTGAACAAAGGGCCTGCATTTTCACTTTGCATCGGGCCCTGCAAGTTATGCAGCCAGAACTTTGAAACATGGCACCTCTCTTCCTAGTGGATTGAAAGAAAGAAATCAGAATCTAAAGTTGAAAGTTACTGACTATGCCATTCAAGTATGGATCCAAATGGTGGACTGAGCTGAGGATGAGCCTACAAGATTTTCTTTTCAGCTTTGAAAGGAGACGACTTCAACACTTGAATGCAGATACTCCTGGCGGTTTCTACTGGAGAAGAGGAAATGGCCTGGATACTTACAGGCTTTTATTATGGTACTGATATATATTGACTTTAATTTCTTGAGGAACTGAACTAGTGCTTTCTATTCAATATGGAATTCCATCTCATCTTCAGGCACACATGCAGATGCCTGCAGAGACACATGCCTATATACTTATGCACACATATAGTGGTGTTGGGAAAGTGGCAACTGGTCTACCTTGATAAAAACATGAAAAAGCATATAAAGACAATGATGACAGCTGGATAAAATGTTTGAAGACAGTGCTTCTCGTCCAGGGCTTGATTTGGCACCCAGGCAATAATGTATGGAGTCCATTTGGGTTGTCATAACTTGGGGATGTGTTGCTAATGGCATCTAGTGGGTAGAAGTCAAGGGTGACATTGAGCATCTGGTGGTGTGCCACAGCTCATCACCACAGTTATCTTGTAAAAAGTGTTATGTCCCAGTTCAGGCACTTGGTTGTTGGCTTTTTTTTTATGTGCAAAAAGAAAAAAACCTGGAGCTGGCCAAAATCTTCATTGTGGTGACTCCTTTAGCTTCAAAACTATTTACAAAATACAGCAATCTAAACTCTGTAAAGCAATCCAAGCCTGTGAAAATGGGAATCCCAGATAAGCAATGTAACGAGAATGAGCTCCATTGGGAGAGGAAAAGCCATTTGTACTAGGACAAATTCAGTCCCAGCCACGAGTGTCACATTGCCAAGCCCACAGACCAGACACTTCGCTTGATTGTTATTGCTTCCTGGTTCAAAATAAAATCATTTTTGTGACAAAAAAAAAAAAAAAGTTCCTTACACTGGGGATAAGGTTGTAACAACAAAACAAAATTGAAACTAAAAATAAATACACAAAATTTTCACAGTTGTACTTGTTTTCTTCTTTTTTTCCTCTTTTTTATTGTAAACATACTGTACAGGAGGGTTACAGTTACATGAGTAAGGTAATGAGTACATGTCGTATTGAGCATTGTTGCCTGCTCCTTTGTTTTTCCCCTGCCATCCCTTCCATCCCCACCTCCACAACTCCTCCCCAATCCCCCCAAAATTGTAAAGTTCATTTTCAGTATAGTGTCTTATACATCTCATTGTTACAATGGGTCAACCTGTATCCTTGTTTCAGCATTTTTTTAATTTCCCTTCCCCTCCGCAAATTAGAAAAATGTATATACAAGATGCTGGGCACTGGGATCAAATAGTGACAACAGGTGTTATACCATAGGAGAAGATCATTCAAAAGAAACAAAAAGATCACATAGTACATTAAAAACAACAGCACCAACCAAAAAAAATCCTCTTGTGTCCCTATCTTGGGGTTCATTTCGCTTAGCATCATCTTATATCGTCATATGTACAACAGCTTTTTGCCTTTTCTGCTTGTCTGGTAAGATTATCCAGGACATATACTAGTTATTGTAAATAAGAGACCTATGAGACCTATGTTTCTTTGGATCTGGCTTACTTAATATAATTTTTTCACAGGTGTACTTTTCAAATCTGTTAGGAATAATATGTTATTTCTGGTTTGGACAAATGCAAGAAATGGAAAATAAGCAAGGCTGACAATATGGCAGAGATTTCTTTTTCCTTCTATACATGTGTCTGTCTGGCTTTGTACTTATCCTACTTTACTTACTGAAGGGGCTCTATCTAAACTTCTGTTTGCTTGGGAGGAAATAATATGTCAGTCCTGGTGTGAAATCTAATGTGGTTTTGGCTCTGATTCCAAAGTTTACCATCCTGTGGTTATAGTCCCTAAAGGCAATGAAAAATTCTACTGAAATCCCGAAGTGCAGAACTTGTAGAATGCTCCCATGAGTCCTCAGGCCTTCTCTAGGGACACACAAAGTCCAAAAGTTTCAATAACAATAGTCAATATTTATCTTTCTCTTGTGCAAACATTTGCCCCTCTGGTGCAAAGTATTTATCATGAAATGCTGATGACCCATTAAACAAATTAAGGCAGAGCAACAGACAGTGCTTGCTCACGCTCATGCTACTTTCCATCAGCAACCCTCAGAAGAAAGTTCTTGCTGTAACAAGAACAAGATCATATATGTGAAATTTCATCCTTTGGTGTATCTTCTTGGTTTGAATGGTGTACTAGATTATTTAAGTTGTTTGGAAAAAAGCAAAAATAGACTTTGCTTTTCATGAAATTTGTCTAAAAAATACCTGAAAGATTATGAGTTCTAAAATATATTTGATAGTTTCTTGAAAATAACCTTTGAGATGTTTCTTCTTATGTTTAAAGATATTTCTGATGATCTCAGTAGTTATATGAAAAAGTGATTCAAATGATTCTGTTAACTTTTGTTTGATTTGCCTAACTCTATGGATCAATCATTTCTAAATAATCAATGAATAATGTTGTAATATCACATTTGGATAAAAATTTCCAAATGTAAGACAGAACAGTGAGTTTTCATAGAGCACAAAACTATCACTGATGAAGTTTCAATATATCAGTGTATTTATTATATACATGCATTTATGTCTGCATAGGCATGTATATTATATATATTTATTATACATATATGTCTGTTACTCTACTATTTTATATACTTAACTAAGTCAACATATATTTTAAGCCAGGCGCCGGTGGTGGCTCATGCCTGTAATCCTAGCTACTCAAGAGGCTGAGAGCTGAGGATCAGGGTTCAAAGCCAGCCCAGGCAGGAAAGTCCATGAGACTCTTATCTCCAGTAAACCAGCAGGAAAAAAAACAGAAGTGGCACTGTGGCTCAAGTGGTAGAGCTTTTGCCTTCAGCTGAAGAGCTGAGGGATAGCGCCCAAGCCCAGAGTTCAAGGCCCACAACTGACAAAAAAATAATAATAATAATTTAAATTCAGAGACAGAAATGGGACCTTGCCTCTTTTCCACTAAGCAGACATTAGAGATTTGGGTGTTTTGTGTGTGTGTGTCTCTCTGTCTGTCTATCTGTGTGTCTGTGTGTGTTTGATTTTTGGGGCTTGGGGCTTGAACTCAGGGCCTGAGCTCTTCAGCTCTAAGTGAGCACTCTACCACTTAAGCCACAGTGTACTTTTGGTTTTCTGGTGGTTAACTGGAGATAAGAGTCTCATGGACTTCCCTGCCTGGGCTGGTTTTGAACGGTGATCCTCAGATCTCAGCCTCCAGAGTAGCTAGGATTATAGGCATGAGTTACCACCACCCAGCTTAGAGATTTGTTTTAAATATAAATTTTTCACAAAAACATTTTAGTGAGCATGTACCTATTTTGATGCTGCAACTAATGAATAAACATTTAAATTTTTTACATGTTTAATTTCTAATACAAAAAAAACATTAGAAAGCAGCATAAGTCAAAATTTCAATTATCTTTAAAAACATAAAGAAATCGACACCAGAAATTTGAGAATTCCTGGCACATTTTATGATTACTTTTAATAATTTTACTGACTACTTAAGATTTGCTATTTAACCACAGGATATTGCTATGCTTTTTCAGACATCAGTTCTCATTCTCACTAGTACTGCATGTTTGATATGTTTACTATATAGCTAATTTGTGGGATGAATTAAAAAAAAACTGTGCTATTTGTCCTTGAAAATACAGAAGTAGGAATAAAAATAAATGAGGGCAAACTCAAAAGAAAGGGAGTGAAGCAAAGCTTCATGGACCAGCAATGCCTAAAGCCAACCCTATCATCTATTACAATAACAAACAATGTTATTAATAATCTTATTTGTATGGAACATGTCATTTAACCATTACAGCAAGCTCATGAGATAGATTCAAGCCTTCTATTGTCATTTTTTCATGGGGAATTATGTTTCAAAACAGCAAAATGACTAACCCATTGGATTCCTTTTGGAATGGCTGAGGGCAAAATTATGTTCTACAGTTCTAATTAAAAATCCAGAAGCATATTTTTCTAATTTATCAGAGCAAAAAATTTGAATAATTTTGGCTTACATGGGAGGCTGGATTAAAGATTTTGAAAGTACAGGGGCTATAGTAACTGTTTGTTTAAATTAGTTTGAAAATCCAGTGTTTTAAAGTTTAGGAAAGCAATTTTCCTGGAAATCTTTTGAGGTTTATGATTTTCTGAAGTAGTTCTGTTTTGAGGGTTGTTTTTTTTTTTTTTTTAGCAATGGCCATAGATTTATAAATAGGTTGTTACACTAATTTGTTTTCCTATCCTGGTTGGTATTAAATAATATATTTCAAGACTACTTTTTCAGCAAAGTGATTAAGAAGTGTCAACATAAAAAAACTATTTTGAGAGATTTTCAAAACTACAATTGAACTTGCCAACTATATTGTGCATTAACTTTTTGTTTGTTTGGTTTTGTTTTTAGTTGGCCATGGGACTTAAACTCTGGGCCTGGGCACTGTCCCTCAGCTCATCCACTCAAGGCTAGCTCTCTACCACTTGAGTCACAGTGCCACATCCAGCTTTTTCTGTTTATGTGGTGCTGAGGAATCAAACCCAGAGCCTCATGCATGTGAGGCAAGCACTCTACCACTGAGCCACTCCCAACCCCTGTATTGTGTATTAACTTATGAGTAGTTTTCAATGGGCTAAACAATCATCTCTACCAAAGTAGGTGTCGATGAGGACATGAGTAGAATAGCATAGTGAATAGGGAAAAAGGCTCATCAGACACTATGTATGCACCATATATTTTGCTAAACTTACCAAAGGTTCTGAAATAGCCAGGCACCTAATCTTAACTAGTCAAGAGGCTGATATCTAAGGATTCTAGTTTGAAGCCAGCCCAGACAGACCAAACTAGGAGACTCTTAACTCCAATGAGTCAGTTAAAAAACCAAAACCAAAAACAAAAAAAAAAACAAGTGGAGCTGTGACTCCAATGATGGAGCACCCATCTTGAGAAAGGAAAACTAAGCAAGAGTTCAAGTCCCTGTACTGGCACAAAAGCAATGATTATAAAATATCATTTATTGATATTTAATAAATGGATGTCTGAAAATGAGAGATGCTTAGAAAAGCATCCCAGTTACCTCATATTTAAAACATTAAGTAGCCAGAAAAAATTGCCAAATGTTCCAGTGGTATCTGTTTTAAATCAGTTCTCACACTGAACTACTAGCACAACTGTCAGTTAATTATAGAAACTAGTATTTCTTATCTCTGTTACTGACCTGTGTAACCCTGAAAGAATTCTTTAGCCTCTCTACAATGAGATAAAAGTTTGCCACCTATATTCTTTAGGCCACTTTTTAGAATATATTGATCTTTTTTATGAATAAGTTTTTTTAAATTGTGAAAATACCATACAGAGGGGTTAAAATTACATGAGCAAGGTAATGAGTATTGTTACCTCCTCCTTTGTTTTCCCTTACCATTCCTGCCCTCCCCTTCCCTCCCACCCCCCACCAAAGTTGTAAAGTTCGTTTTTCAACACACAACGTCTTGTACATCTCATTGTTGCAGTGGCTCTACCTGTATCTCTATTTAAACAATTTGTTTTTTCCCTTCCCCTCTAGATGCCAAGTATTTTCTAATTCAATTTTATTTTGCTAAAAGGAAACACAAATTCTATTGACTAAACTTTTGCTCCTACATGAGCAGTAATTGGGCTACGGATTCCATTCATCCATCTCCCACATCCATGCCTTTTCTGAAGGTAACTCAAAGTTACCTTCAAAGCAGAAGAATGTCTGTACAAGGGGAACATGGTAATATGTGTGGTTATTGTTGTCTATGTGAGGAAGTTCAGAACACTACAGTAGAAATTTTTATTAAAACTGAATTAACACACTTGTGCCTTCCAGCACAGAACTGAATTCCTTCACAAATGGCCTCAGCTAAATTTGGCAGGCCACTGTATTGAACTTTATAAATCTAAAATGAGCATTTGAATGTTCATTAGTCCTTGTCATGTGGCTGGATATCTTTTCATTTTTATTTTAGAAAAGAGGGTAATTATATTAACTTACTACATGGCCCTACTAGGTAAGGAAGTTTTAACCATTTGGTACTCAAGACTAGTTGAAGGAAGAACCTTGGGAGGTGGCTCAACAGCTTGGTCAGCTGGGAGAAGCATTTATGAAGGAACAGCCATAGCATTGCACAAGACACAGGATGTCTTCCCCAGTTCCCAGTACCACACAGCCCCTCAGTCCGTCATCATAAGGAATTAAAGAAGTCTGCTGTGATGAGCACAAATAGACTAAACTCCATAATCTTTTCCTACATGCCACATGTCCAAACAAATTTTACGTTGGTAAAATTCTCATATTAAAAATTAAATCCAAGGGCTAGAGTATAGCTCAGTGACAGAATTCTGACTTACATTTCTGTGGCCCTGGTAGTCAGTGCCTAGCATTTTAGGATTGAAAATAACCATTAATAGTCACTATCGTAGTAAAATGTACATACCAGATGACTGAAGGGAAAACATTTCAATCCATTGTATGCATCATTGACAATATACTCATCATGTAAACTTAGCTTCTGTTTCAAAACTATCTTATGATAGTAATCACCAGTCACTTTTTAGAAGATTTATGTGAAGCTTTGGTGTACATATTTCTTAAAAGTTACAGTTGTATTGCTATATCTTATTTAGAAGCAGAAACTAAAATAAAAAGGGAAAAAAGGAAAAGCTAAGCAATTTTCTTCATGTAACTTTCCATCTAAATGCTAGAATTAAGTAAGACCAAATTGCATTACTTTAGTCCAAAGGTTACTGCAAGACTTACAGTGATCCTTAAAGTAGTTATAAAGATCGAAACAGAGCACACAATAAGTTTCTGATTGCAAAAATAGGTAAAATTTCAAAGCTCAATCCATAAAAGAAGTCACTGGATCAATACATCACTGTGTCATTTTTAACAATAGTGTCTAAACTTTAGCTTTGATGTTAAAATGGACAGTAAAAAAAAAAAGTAGGTAAGGGGGAGAAGGGTTCCAAGGTATACATCCCCATGGGATTGTAAGTGATTTCCTTTCCGTTAAAAATTCACAACAGGGGGCTGGGAAGGTGGCTCAGTGGTAGAGTGCTTGACTTGCATGCATTCCTCAGCACCACATAAGCAGAAAAGGCTGAACTGGTGCTGTGGCTCAAGTGGTAGAGCACTAGCCTTGAACTGAAGAGCTGAGGGACAGTGCCCAGACCCAGAGTTCAGGCCCCACGACTGACAAAAATAAGAAAAAAATAATAATCACAACAGTTAAAGATCACTCTAAGAAAACTATGTCTTTTTTAAGCATGCTTGGGAACAATAAAAGGAACTCTGGCAATTCCTCTCACTCAAGTTCTTTCTGAAGCAAAGACATACTTTGAATCATAGAGTAGTACTGAGAGATGACCAAGGGAAGAAAAGATGCATCAGAAGACATCAGTTCTACAATGAAGACTGATGAGATTTCATTAATTCATTTAACACTGCTCAAAACTTCCTAATACCTACTCATTACACTGAGACTCTGGAGCAAAATCATTGCGATAGTCAATGTGCTATGTAGTCTAGCATCTCATTATTTCTCTGACTCTTCTCATTATACTGACACCCTTACAAGTCTGTTCCCTGAATGAAGATTAATCTTCCACCTGTCTTCTTTCCCGCACTACCTGCAAGTATTCCTTCAAGTATGATCACCTTACTTAGTCATTTATCAATTTATTCATAATAGTATGCTCTCCACTCAGAACTTCCGGTTGCCTACTGTAATTGTTGGTTTCTCACTTAATATATTGTATATAGTTTATTGCCATATTACTTCCTTATATCTTCCCATCTCTACCCCCACCTAAACATAAGCTCTACAAGGGCAAATATTTTGAACAGCTTTGATTCACATTCTAATCTATATAGGCCCAAGCCCAAAAGCTTTTTATCAATTTCTTTTATTAATTTTATTGTAACCGATAATAAATGTTGACTATGTTCTTATTCTCAGACAGATATTTTATCTATTATGAATTAATTTTGCTAAACTATTAGGTCAGTAGATAGTGAATAAAACAAGTTACATATGGAACAAAAATGTAAAAATAATAATTCCAGGTTTGTGTCCACAATGAAGACCCTGAAATTTTCTTAGATGATTATAATTATTTTTCTGTACTTTATAATGCAAGATGTTTTAGAGTCATGCAATTGGTGGTGATGTGGAAAATCCTTACAGAACATTTTAAGTGTTCTTGCCAAAAATGTGTGAGGATTGTCTAAAATATGTTTTCTGTTTGAAATTCCAAAAGGCATCTAAACACACATTAAAATACACTTCACATTTTGTTGACATTCTGAAATTTTTCAGACTTTTAAAGACAAGTATGAACTACAAAAAGAATAGATTATAGTATCCGCATCTTGGGATTGAACAATGACTAGAAACTTCATGCATCTTTATTTTTTCTCAGCAGACGTATCCCATTTTAATGGGGTGCCAGCCACTTGGGCATCTCATGTGGATGTTTCTAGAGACAAGGAGCCCCAAAACAATCCAGTTATTGCCGAAGTGCTCAAAATGGTCATGAGTTGATATGGAGAAGAAGGAGCAGGTTTCTCCCTTTTATCAAACTCAAGTCTTCAGCTTTCATATTCTTCCATGGCTCCCAACTCACCCTTTAGAAAGAACATTTAGTCCCTTCATTTTTATAACAATCTTTGTAAAAATTTGCAAGTAGCTGTTATGATTTTCTCTCCACAGATTGTTCTATATCAAATCAAAAGATTTTACTTGGAACATTTCTCCTACGAAAATATTTTTTTTCTTTTTTTTTTTTGTCACTCGTGGGGCTTGAACTCTGGACCTGGGCACTGTCCCTCAGCTCTTCAGTTCAAGGCTAGTGCTCTACCACTTGAGACACAGTGCCACTTCCGGTTTTCTAAAGGTCTTTCTTGCCCGGGCTGACTTTGAACTGTGATACTCAAATCTCAGCACCCTGAGTAGCTAGGATTACAGGTGTGAGCCACCAGTGCCTGGCAAAATATTTTCAAACTCCTAAGCATGCTGATCTTTCCTTTCCCTTCTGTCCTATTTCCTTTCCTACCATTTCCCTTTTCCCTTTCCTTGTTTGTCAAGGGAGTACCAGCTCTGTTTGCTTCTTTAAATTTTACTTTTCTGTCACCAGGCCACACTATACATTTATATTGGAATTCCTGCAACTCAGACTGGCCTGCCTCATCCTATCTTTGGCTCATTCATTTCTAGGAGACAGCAGAGGGAAATGTTTAATATTAGGATTTGAATTGTAAAGCCACTTAACATATGTGCTCTGTTAGTAGTCTACAGACTATGTAGACCTGATATTGCTAAACCAGTTATTCATAAGCTTAGCCACCTCAATCAATTTGGGGCTACCTGAAGTTTTTACAAGATTAGATTTTTATGCTTTCCATAAAGCCATTACCAGGATAGGTACACATAGAAATTTCTATCATACCACTTGAGACTTTGAGAATCATTTTGATCTACTATTCACTGTTCTTTGGAAACTGTGTTTCACTCTGTTTCAAGATACTTATCATCATTCTTTCATTTCCATAGAGAAACTTAAAGCATGTTGTTCCACTGCCTTATTGAAATATAGACTGATGTTGACAACAATATTCTCCTATTTTCTTGGCCTTAAATCTAGCCAATTAATTTTCCTTGGGATATCAAACTTGCCAAATCAATGTTACCCATAATACAATTTACTATGCTATAAGGATCATGAATGCTTTTAACGAGAAAATAAACAAAAATATGGTTAAATTTCTAACTTAACTACAACACTTAAAATGATTCCTTCATATCAACATGCTTAATAAAATGGCACTTACTAGATGGGAAAACAGAACTCCTTCATAATAAGTACTTGGCCAGGAAAGCAAAAAAAAAATAATAATCAAAAACAGAAAATTTGAGGATTGCCAAGAAAATACTTCTTCACAAACTTTTCTCCAATGATCCTCACTAAGAGGTTGCTTCAACCAAGAAACACTGAAAAGGAAATATAGCCTCCAAAAGTAAAAGGAAAGAAACTTTGAAACCATAAAAAAGAGTATTTCAGCATGACCAATACTGGAAGAATATTTGATTGTTGGGAAACTAAGCTATTATCATTGGTTATGTGAACTAAAGTCACAGCTTTTCTAAACTTCAGTTTTAACATTATTCTGTGGGAGTAATAATAGCTGAAGATGAGAAGAGATCTTGCTTATGAGCATTTTTAAATTATAAAACCCTACACAAATGTAAGGTGTCATAAAATATATTTGATATGTTTTTATTATTAACAAATTTCAACCATTATATCAGTCAACCCCTACCTCCAAATATATTTCAAATGGCTATCATAAAGACAATAAAAGTAGCAGAATACAAATTATGACAGTGTGGAGTAACTATGTTATAGTTTGGTGAAGATGTCTTATTCTATAATCTCTATGCACTCTCTCAACAGATTGACTGTAAATCTTTCCTTCTGAATTCACTCACCTCATGCCTGAATCCTAAAGAAAGCAGTTAAGTTTATTTCAATTAAGAAAGAGAATCAATGGGAAGGAGAAGGAGGGAACGTTGTGTACCAAGGAAAATATTAAGGAACTATTCTGCATATTTCTGCCCAGTTTGATGGAAAAAATTGCTATCCCAGCCCTTGCTTTATTCCTACCACCTAAACATATTAATATTAATGTGTATGGTTAAAACATACCATATAAAACAAAGGAGGAGACAGCAATGCTTGATAGGAAATGTACTCATTACCTTACTCATGTAACTATAACCCCTCACAGTATTTTTACAATAAAAAAACATTTTTAAAAAGTTCAAAAAAATACCATATAACTGAACTATTTTAACTGAATAGTTAAGAGCTGATTTTTCAATTGCCAAAGATGTTCTCAAAATCATACTCTCAAGAATTCTGCTATTTAAACTATGTTGACCCTGCTTTACCTCTGCAAAGGCAGATGAAAAAGTTATATAGAGAACTCAAGGTCATTTTTTTATTCCAGGAATTATAGTCAGAGAGTTATTATTATAGCAAGGAGCTTAAGTAGTGTTTCATTTATTTAAAAAAGAAACATACTGAAAAAGATGATAGGAGAAACATCAAAACTGTTAGAAAATGGGCAAATGTACGTCAAAACATTCCAATGGTCTATATCTCTAGATGTTGTATTCTTACATAGTAAGATAACAAATCTAATATTTCTAAACTACTTATCTACTTAATTCAGGTTTTCCAGCTTACATAAATGCTAAAATAATGTGTTATGAGTTATAATTCAAGTGCTGCAATGTGCTTCTTTTAAAATGCATGATAAAGTAACTCTTCAAAGACTCCCAGGAGTTTTAGGAAGGCTATGCATATAAATATTAAAATGCTCTGATGAGAATGATTTAAGTCACACTAATACCAAGATTTACAAAGCCCCTGAAAAGTATCTGGTCATCGTGGTCTTATAATACACACGACTTGGAAGTCTTCTCTGAATTAGAGCAAGAGACAGAGTTCACTATGATAAAATAGAAGACAGAGATAGGATGTGAGTATGAAAAAAAAATAGAAGCTCAAGTCGTTTTGCCACGAAAGAACTCGCATATCCAAGTACTTTACAAATCCATTCAGATAATTAGAAACAACGTTGCCTAAAATTAAAAAGAAAATGTTTAAAAAAGACGCATGGGTTGCTTTTCATAAAGTTCCAAGACGAACTTGCAATTGGGGAGAGAACTTTTAACGCAGGGATTGGGAAAAAAAAAAAGTTTACCCCGGAAACTTTGGGGGAGATATTGTAAATGAGTTCATAGCAAAGAAGCGCTCCCCGTTCACCCTACATCACTCTTTACGGGAGTTGACCCTGAACTGGCATCAAGTTTGGTCCCCCAGGCCCAAAGACAATGCGAAGTTTCCAGCTAGAGGGGAACCAGCCAGAGCCCTGGTTTCAGGGCAGAGGCTGCAATCAGCAGCTCGTGCCTTGACTGTACCTCTTTGCGGGTGTGCCTGCGACTGCCGCCGCTGTGAGGTCCCCTGTGCCCGGCCGCCTCCGTGGTCCCCCAGGAGGAGGAGGAGAAGCAGGACTCCAGCCGCTCCTGGCATCTTGGTGGAGCTGGGAGCCGATCCCCTTCTCCTGAGCCTCCCGATCCTAGGGCCTGGCTTGAGAGCAGAGTGAGCAGCAGCAGCTGCTGGAGAGGGGGAGGAGACGGCCCTCCCCGCCTTAGCCTGGGCTCAGCAGGGTGGGGGGAGAGAAAGAGGACACTCCTCCCCTCCCCTTCCCTGGCCCCGGACCTTTAAAGGGTCCTCAGTCCAAAGATCTTTGCTACAGCCATCCTCAGAAACTGGATCATCCCTTTGCTTGGCCCGTGGTCTAAACTTCTAAACTAAGCAAGTCGCTGAGAGAAAAACACTTCGGGATGTGCAAAAATCCCTACACATGGAAAACATTATTTCTGGGAAATCTGTACAGCTAGGAACTTGAGCTCCTGGGGAAGTCTTGGTGAGACTGTCTGCAGTCAGGTGCGTCCTGGTGGGTGATTTACTCTGTTCACCTGGCCACCCTCAGGCCAGGAGACTTGCTCCAGGGGAGATTCCTGGCAAGGTAGCAAAGTAAGAGAACTGCCCACCCTCGGTTCTACAGAAAATGTCTCACCAATATAATCGTTGGAATTCTGATTGTCTGTTCAGTCAGGGGATATTTATTTAGAGGAGAGGTAAACACTTTCTTTATTTTTTTTCCGCAGTGATTTTCTTCCAGACTCGATTCCATCTCCTCAAGTTCCCATTCTACTTTTAACCCAACCGAACTCCATTTTCCCCTGTCACTCTGGCTTGGATGGTAATACTTCACTAGTTTTGTTATTGGTGTTTGTTATGATCTACATCATTAGCTTTGAGACAGCCCCTCTGATGTGTTTTATGACTTTACAGGATGTTCTCAGCTCAGGAGTTAGGTGGACACCGCTGGCATTCCTGTACTGAGGGGTCAGTTGTCCCTCCGTGGACAGGATGATTGTACTCCACAAACTGTCCTTCTCCATCATACTGATTGCTCCACTGGTTATTCATGTCGATTAAAATAATATATAGTTGAATCCTAGTTGAAGTCTGTTGGCATACGTTTTTTTTTGTTTTTTGTTCTACAATGTATCTACTACATAAGTTAAGGAAATCACATATTTTGTGTTTTTGGATTCCACTCAGGTTCCTATACCATTTCAGGAAACTGTTCGGCATAGCAACCATTTCAATGGTATTCGGGTTTTCCTGGCAATATCAAGATCCCATCAATTAAGCTGATTAGAAGACATGTTTCATTCTGCATACTAAACTTGCTTGGTGTTTTATATAGATGGCTTGTTTCCTTTTGTGTTTTATATTGCTTTTAAAAGATATATTATTTTTAAAGACAATATGTTGAAGTTAGAATATCATCTATGAATATATTTTCAGTAAAATAAGAGGGTATTGTTCCTAATAGGACTGGTTGAGAATCCCTGGCCAACATTGGTGCTTCAATATTATCCATCCTGGAGACTGTACAATCTTAGCTTCCACATTTTTTTTTTCAGTCATGAGGCTTGAATTCAGGCCCTGAGCAATTTCCCTGAGCTTTTTATGCTCAAGGCAAGCACTCTACCTCTTTATGCCACACCACTACTTCTGGTTTTCTGGTGGTTAATTGGAGATAAGAGTCTCACACACTTTTTTGCCCAGGCTGGCTTTGAACTGTGATCCTCAGAACTCAGTAGTAGCTAGGATTACACCGGTGCCAGCAGCTTCTACTTTTGTAACACTGATTTGTTTTGATGTTCTCTGTGAAGCTTAGGTATTTTTTTAATGCAGGTGTTCATTCATTTTTGGTACCATTTGTTGAAGTCTATATCATTTCTTCATCTGATTATGCTATTTGTTTTTCTCTTAAAAACAAAATAGTAATGTGGGAGTCCATTTGTGGAGTCTCCATAGATCCCTACACATATATGTCCCCATCACAATCTCTCCTTCTGTAGCTTTATGGTAAATCTGAATTAGGTCATCTAAGTTTTACAGCAGTATTAGGAAATACAATGCTTTGAAATGTTCTGTTCTTTTGTATATTACATAAAATACCTTTCATTTATTGATGAGGCTGAAATTTTTATTGGTTTTAATTCTAACATCTGGTCTACATTTTCTGAATGCCACTTGCAAATAGCAGCATTGACTCTTCGGTGGGGGTGGCATGTTAAATAAAGGTGAAGTCAAATTGGTGGATAAATTTATTTTCATAATCATCTATTTGTTACTGGTCATAACAGTTTCTAAGAGATGAATGCTGATATCTCCAACTGTAATGGTTGATGCTTCGATTTCACCTGTCAAGACTTCTGTGTGCAAACAGATTGATCATTTTTACCTTCTTATTGCAGTAACTCTTAGCCACACATGGTTAAGTTGAAATAAAGTAAAAGAAATAAAAATCAAGGGCCTCAATCTCCTAGCCATAGTTTAGCTGTTAAAGATCCATATGTGTACAATATAGACAGCATGTGAACAAAGGCTATTCCTCATGTGTCTGAAGGAGCTATCATACATGATATGAGAACAAAATAGCATAAAGAAATCAAGCCCAAAAGTTAATGATAAATTAAAATTAAAATATTTTCTTCAGAATTTCTATTAATGTACCACCAAAGAATACTGTCCGCCTGATAAAATTTAAAATTGTAGAAAAGATTAATAGAAACAAAAAATACAGATAAAAAGCAAGCTAATAACTCATGCCTGTAATCCTTAGGTATAAAGATCTAAAGGATGTGGGTTCTGGGCCATCTTGAGCAGCAAAGTCTACTAGATTTATTCCCCCAAAATAACGAACAAAGAAAAGCAGGGCTGGAGGCTTAGGTCAAGTGGTAGAAGGCTAAATGAGCAAGCAAGCCCAAGTACAAGCCTCTGAGTTCAAACTCCAGTATCACCATAAAAACAGAATAAAGCAAACAAAAATAGTGTAATAAAATTTAATAGTAGGGCTACGAAGTTGGCTCAGTGGTAGAGTGCTTGCCTTGCATGCATGAGGACCTGGGCTCGATTCCTCAGCACCACATAGCAGAAAAAAAGCCAGAAGTGGCACTGTGGCTCAAGTGGTAGGGTGCTAGCCTTAAGCTGAAGAGCTGAGGGACAGCGCCCAGGCCGAGTTCAGCCCCTATGACTGACAAAAATAAATAATTTAATTTAATAGAATTTAGTGTATTGAAAAAGAAAATTGGAAACACTTTTGAATAAAGAATAAATATTCTATAAATGGACTCACATGGTTTATAACCTCTAAAATGCTATTGTCAGTTTTAGTCACCTAAAGTAGATTTTAACCAAACATTCTACCACTTTCCTAAGTTGAAGAAAGCAATCTTCAGTTTGAACAATATGTTTTTTAATTACAAAAATTCATAAATACTTCAATCATTATTTAACAAAGAAACATTAAAGCTCTTCGGGTTTTAATAAGATTTTCATAAAAGGAAATCACTGTTACCCTTGTAGGAAAATTTAAAGTTCATTTCAACACATTTTAATATAGTATATAAATTTGGAGCTTAAGGTGTTTTCATTCAACTGTTAATTATTCAGGTAACATTGAAAGTTATCATATGGTTTCACTTCCTTACAGGTATCATCGGGGCATTATATGAAATAACCGATTATATACATTTGTGCTTTCTAGAAGTCTTTGCATTTTATGAAGAAGACATGGGTTTGAATCTGGGAAGTTGTGAGGTCAGATCTCTGGTTTTGAAAAACAATCTGTCACCATGAAGTTGTCTGAAAAAAGAGAAGTGGACATGCAAACCAATAAACTGGCTAGGATGGAAATGCATCATTTCTTTGTGAAAAAATTTTAAATGAATCATCACAAATGATTATAACCTTTACAAGGGGATTTAGTAGTAATTACAAGATGAAGGCTTCTTAAAATAGTGTGTCAGGAAACTCTCTTGGAGAAGATGACATTTAAGATGAGATCTGACAGGACAGGATTCTCATGAATGTGGTGTCAGCAGAGAGGAGTGAATAGCTCAGCCATGTTTGGGAGAAAGAATTTATTCACCAACCGGATATGAGGATTTAAGGATCATCCAAAAGTTTTTTGCCTGAAGTGGACTGGCTGTCTGGTAGTATGAGTAACTGATGTAGGAAACACAGGAAGACTGCCAGGAATGAGCAGGATATGTGGAGATAATTACACTTGGAGATAGCTAGATAGTTATTTTTACTTCTCATGAAAACATTTCATAGTTATTTAGGACTAGAATATACAGTCGAGGAAACAGATTTCCCAATGCAGTTGAAGAACAGAGATAGAATAATAATTGGAAAATACAACGGGCCTAGAGAAAAAATATGTTATTGTTTACAAAAAGCTATCATTTTTGCATTTAATATGGAAAAAATAGTATCAATTGTACAATTGTAAAAGCACAGCTAACAGCAATTAGAAATACAAAATTGAGTGAATAGTAGATACAATTGTAAAATGAATTTAAAAATGTGTTTTAAAGTTTTAAAATTCCAATTAAATGCAAAAATGATAGCTTATTGTAAACAATAAGTGAATACAGAAAACAAAGTTATTATACAAGTAAATACATGAAAATAAATGCTATACATATAATATACTGTGTATAGATACATATGCATATACTATATATAAATAGGGATATACTGCATAGTACATATATATGTGTTACAATACAAACAACATATAAAAATAAATATCATACAAACAAGTAAGTAATATTTGTGGAATACCCTAAAAATAATTAGAAAACGTGAGAGTACTTATACTATCCAGAAATAAATATAACTAATGCATGCCTAATCTGTAAAACAATATTTCCCCCAAACACACGTTAGATGACTTCACTAGAGGCTAACTCTATATTCTAAGACAAGAATATTCAATATTTTAAAGAGTTTCTTGGAAATAATTTTTGTACCTACTACAATGTTGTCATTTATTTTTCTGGTTTTTCCTTCTTTGGAGACCTTTATTTGAATACACATAAAGAGAAAGAGCTTTCCTACTAAGGAAGATAGACAAATTTCTCACAAGCTAAGAGGACAGTATTGCTAAATGGTATTGCCCAAGCAGACCTTCAAGCTTACAACTTGAACTATAAAGAAGCAAAGACAGGTTCAAGTTTGTTGTGGTGACGAACGTATCAACATGTAAGAGCCTCAGTGTTGGAACGTATTTTTTCCGTTCATTCAATTGAGAGTTATTAAGAGCCTACAATGTGCCAAAAATTTGTGTATTGGAAAACTGCTTTCAACAAAATAGACAAATATCTCTATAACATTAAGCTTTTCTTCTTCTGAAATAGGACAGGCATAAGTTACGAATCACAGATTGGAGGTGTTGCTCCAGTGATAGAGCACTAGTTATGTGGGAAAAAGCTAAGCAAAAGCTCAAGACCCTGATTACCCCCACAAAAGCAAACAAATAAATAAATATCACAATAATTAAATAAATTATCTAGATCAAGAACCTCTGAGGTAAGAGCTAGAAGTGATGTCAAATATGACATTTGAACAAACACCTGTCTTACGTCTGATTCTATTGAAACCTGACTCTAAAGAAATCACATCAGTGCCAACATTTCATTTGGGTATAAAATCTAAGAAGATAGATCAACATAAGAGGATTTTTAATCTCTGGTAAGAATGAAAAGTTATTATTAGTGTCTACACATTAGTATTCTTTTTCAGATTCTGATATCTTAATACAATAACATTTCTCTTTTATCTTTGGTGATATTTTCTGCTGAAATCCATTTGCCTGAAATTCATATTTTCACTCCATATTTCTGACAATGTATAGCAAGCTGATTTGTCCATATAAGACATTTCCAGAGGAGCTACATTAGACTACAAGGAGAGAGAAGGAAAATGAATTCATTAAATAAATCCTGCATTACTTTTGTCAAAGTTCAGTCTATAGGAAATCAGTACATATCTGGACACTAAGTAAAATTATAAAGCTAAGTCATGTCTTGAAATGCAATGAGAGCATGAGCCCCAAAGCTATAGGCAAAACAGAGGTGCTAGGAACAGAGTAAGAACAAGCCTATCTATGTAAAGCAGCACCTACCACCATAGCAACAAAGTTTAGGACAAAGCAAGCTGTCTTCCATTCCCGTACAGGTAGAAACCTGAGGTTTAAGGTGAAATTAATGCAGACTTGAGGACAGTAAGTAATGTTGAAAGGGAGGAGTAAATGGTAAGAGATGGAAGGAAAAGGTCACACATTATTTTTTCCTCTCTAAAAATGGCAACTGTTGCCACTTTACATTTTTAAAAGCTGTGTCTGTCTGCTGTGTTGAAATAGCCCACAGAGAGCAAGGGTAGAAATAAGACAATCAGATAGCAGATACAAATCCAGGGTGGCTAGAGGAGCTACAGAGATGGAGGGAAATGGTAAGATTTCCATGTGTGTTATAGTCAGAGTCCAGGGGGTCTCCTTCTTCACGCTTTTTGTAAAATGAAACTTTTCATGAACATAGAAGCTATGTGGTAGAACTGTTAAAAATAAGAATACTAAATCCATTAGAAGTAAATATAATCCAAGATAGGGAAGCTGAGTTAACTGCCTGAAATTCAGACATCATAAACAATATCAATATTTCAATAAATGAAACTGACAGAAAAACAACACTGAAGTAGAAAAAGTATACAATGTATTTAAGAGATAAAAGTTTTGTATATTCTATACATCAGTTACTTTTAGTGCAAAAATTAATTCTTATAGACCAGAAAGAATAAAGCAAGCAATTCAACGGGAAAATAGGTAAGGACTATTCAGCTAGGAGGCAAAGCGAAGAGCATAGTCAATCTTGCCAGTTAGATGAAAACACTCAAAATAATTTAAATGCCAGCTTTTATTCATTAAGTAAAATTAATATTGAGGTACTCGGGCTGGGAAGGTGGCTCAGTGGTAGAGCGCTTACCTTGCATGCATGAGGCCCTGGGTTCGATTCCTCAGCACCACATAAGCAAAAAGAAAAAAGCCGGAAGTGCCGCTGTGGCTCAAGTAGTAGAGTGCTAGCCTTGAGCTGAAGAGCTGAGGGACAGCGCCCAGGCCCAGAGTCCAAGTCCCACGACCGGACCCATAAAAAAATATATATATTGAGGCACTCAAGAGTTGGACAACGTACCAATATGTATTCATTTATAATCTGTGATGGTGTATGATTTGGCAGTATATCAAGGAGCACAAACTGACCAAATACTCTTATGTGAAATATCTCTCATTTTACTTCAGCAAGTCCGCTCTTTTAGAGAAATATTCATGTCTTCTCTTTTCTAGGAGAAATTTTCTCCTGTCATTAAGAATACCTAAGCATGGTTTCCCTTATAACTATAAGAAATTCATTACTCTCCTAAATTTCTCCCTATAAATGTCTAGATAATCTGATAAAGAATTGGGAAAAGGAATAAAGTCTGTCCATAGGTCCTGACACGGAACAATGTAATATTTTTATAATAAATGATATGATGATTACCTAAGTAAAACATTTCCGAGTCTTGAGTTATTAATTGTTAAAATATAGAGAGAGACATCCCTACTTAAAATAATCTAAGAGCTCAATTTTAAAATGAGTTCTCAAACATATGTAGGAAAAAAAACTATGTGTCACACTAAATCAGTTTCTAATTGATTATCAGGCATCACTTCTAGTGGTATAATGAAAATACAAAGCATGTCAATTACATTATGAAAATGAAAATCATGGGAAAAAAACCCATAATACTAAAAGAAGACAATGAAAGTGAGCTTGGAAAATGGATAAAGCACGGGACAGATTACTAGAAATCAAGCTAGTTATCAACTAAAGAAGAAAAAATATGAAGGCACATAGTAACAGGTTGAAGACTTTGGTAGGATTGCAGTTTTAGAAAACAAAATTTGCTGCCCAGTGCCAGTGGCTCACGCCTATAGTCCTAGCTTCTTGAAAGACTGAGCATGGAAGAATGATAGTTTGAGACTAGTCTTAGGAGATAATTTTGCAATTTACCTTTCCAATCCAGAGCTGGGTGTAATAACATGCCCCTTTCAACACAAGCTACTTGAAAGGCTAACATCGAGGATCACAGCTTCAAAGCCAGCCTGGGGAAGAAAAGTCTGCAATTCTCTGTCTCCATGGAGTGAACTGACTGTGGTGGTGCATGCCTGTGATCCTACCAACATAAGAAATCTAAAAGTAAGTGGATGATGGTTCAGGTGCCCTCATAGGCAAGGAGTGAGACCCTATTCTAAATATAACCAGGGAATAGAACTAAAGCTTAAGGCATGGCTCCGTGGTCAAGGGCCTGAATTCAACCCCCCCTCCCCTTCGTAAGGAAAAGAGAGGTGGGGAGAGGAGAGAAGGGAGAGAGAAGAGAGAAAGAGAGAGAGGAAAGGTGAGAGAGAAAGAGAGGGGACAAACGGAGAAAGTATAACACGTATATTTTAGGAAAATATTTTAGGACCCTATTGTCAAAAACAACCATAAATGAAACAATGTCACACCATTTTCCAATATGCCTTGGTCTGAAGAATCCACAGTGACATAGTCTCAATTCATTCTTTTAATATGCCAAAAATATAATATGTTGTGTGCTATTTTGATAAAATAAGAGAAATGCTTTCTTTTGTAATATTTTCAGGATAAAACCCCATTAAAAATGGGGTTTTAGAAGTCTTCTTTTCCTAAATTCTACAAACTACTCTCAAAATAGTAAAAGTTGATGCTTAACTTTCTTATATACATATTTGATTTTTGTGAATCATACATTTTAAATTTTGTTTCAGTCTTCCTAATTAAAGAAGGCCAACCCTGACTAAAATTTTTTAAAGATTTATTGATCAAATTCTTTAAATAAATACGTGTAAAGAAATTCAAATAGTTAAATGACATGTTTTAAAATACTATATTCATAAAGTATTAAAGTTCCAAATTACAGATGTGTATGTTTGTATGCACACATCTTAAAATGTAACAATCTTTAAGGGGAGGAATTTAAAAAAGACAACAATACCCCTCAAAATTTTGGGAGTAAAGATAGAGATAATATTACCTGAAGGAAGGATCAAATAATAAATGTATCAATGATTCTCAAAATTGATCAATATTTGGCTACATGTTCAAAGATGGAAAATAATTTTCTAGTAAACTTTTTTAGAAACTGTCTGTAAATTGAGGTAGCTTTCTCAATTCATTCAAATCTCAAGAAACAATAAGATATTTTCAAGCATTATAACCTTACAAACCCAACACAGAGTGACCCTTTACTTGGCCAAATGTAGATATAACCACATAAATGAAAACAAGAGTAAATTAATCAAGAAAAAATATAGTACTACCTATTATTGATGAAAAATATAGACATATAGACATTCTCAAACCTTGTAGTTATAAATTATCACATCATTTTAGAGAAAATGTTACAGACTCAACAACATAGATATTCATCTCTTCTGTACTATATTGATTGCCTCTGAACCAATTATTCTGTCATATCAATATTTGTTCCACCAACACAGTCTTTTTAATCTCAGTTCATATTTATCTAATATGAATTATGCATACTTGATTCATAAATTGGAAGATGGACACAAATAGCACACAGAAGTTGTGTAAGTTTGTGTAGGACTTTTTTTCAAACAAAAAACATAGGGGAATATGAATAGAAATACAACCGTTAGCACAAAAAGGAAAAGCAAGTGTATGCAATCAAATAAGAATTCTGTTAAGAATCAGTGCCCATTTAATGTATACATACATCAAATATCACATCATACCTCATAAATATGTGCAAATGTTATATGTAAATTACAAACAATAGAGGCTTCTCTCCCTTGGCCTTATTACCTCTCATCTTACAGCAATTTTCATTGCTGTCTACATCCACAAGAATGACATCAACCCAACTCACAGCTCCACTTCAATGATTCCCTCATTCAGCATCACCAGCCCTACTCTTATCAGCATTTCCATTTGGTGATTTCATGTTTTTTAACATCCACGGAGGCAGCCTCCAAACACAGAGCTCTCTGCCTAGGTTGTCTACATTATCTCCTCAGGTACCAATTTCCATTTTTATTGGTGCTCTAGTTTCAAAGGTGCTCAGATGTGAATGGGCTTCCTCTAACCGATTTTATGCCTGTTATCCTAATTGCACTATTTTAAAGAACATGACTCTTTATAAAGAGTACAAAAAAAGAAAGCCCATAATTGTAAAAGGGAGAAAAGGGATAGTAGTATAAGGCTGATTATGGCAGAAATGTTGGCAATAATAAATACCTGGGAACAGAGTGCACAGGTTTTGGAATGGCTAAATAAATTATAATCTGTCCTCTCTACATTATAAAAGGAGTTATATCTCTATGCAGATATTTTCACCAAAATGTATTGGTTTTTTTGAAGCTACTAACAATATACATTTTACATTAAAATTAGAACTATGTACTAAATTTGCATTACTAAATTGATTCTAATGGTTATATGGAAAGATGGAAATATTGCTAACGAGAAATAACAAATATGCTTCCACGCAATTTAAGGTGATTGGTACCAGGGACTGAACCCAGGGCCTCAGCTCTTGCTCGGTGAGTTAGCTCATGGCTGGAACTCCACCACTTGAACTGTGCCTCCATCTCAGCTTTTAATTTGTTATTTGGAGGTGGAGCCTTCCAGATTTTTCTGCTTTGGTTTGCTTCAAGTCATAACTATTCAGGTCTCAGCTTCCTGGGTAGCTAGAATAACACCTGCACCTGGCTCAATTTAAAACTTCTCAAAACAATGTGAATGTATTCCTGTAGTGATTTTTGAATAATTTGCTTTAATTTCAAACTGTAAAAAAAAACCTACCAAGAAATATTGAACTCTGAAAAGCAGGAAAACAAAGATGATGAAGGATAAAGATTAATATTCTTTTTTTAAATTTTTTTGGTGATTTTCCTTTTTTTATTGTGAAAATACTGTACAGAGGGGTTACAATTACATGGGCAAGATAATAAGTACATTTCTTATCAAGCACTGTAGCCTCCTCCTTTGTTTCCCCTTCCCATCCCTTCCCATCCTCCCCAGGCTTCCCCCACCCAATCTTCCTCCCCCCTCCCCCCACCAAAATTGTAAAGTTTTCAACATAACGACTTGTACATCTCATTGTTACAATGGGTCCACCTGTATCCCTATTTAAATGATTTGTTTTTTCTCTTCCCCTTCACAAATTATACTGACATCAAATACAGTGAAAGCAGGGGTTATACTGTGACCCAGCAATCCCACTTTTGGGCATTTACCCAAATGTTCACAAACAAGACCATACTAAAGCTACCAGCACGACTATGTTTATTGCAGCATTATTTACTATAGCTAAGATATGGAACTAACCCAGATGCCCTTCAGTAGATGAATGGATCGAGAAAATGTGGTATATAACACATTTATAAGATCAATATTCTTTATCAGTAAATTTCAAACTTTTATGTTTTTCAAATATTAAAGATAAAATGAAAAGATAAACATAAATTTGAAAAACAAAACCAGCCTATATAACTGATACTTGGGAACACTTGAAAAAATATGTGGACTTGATCCATTTATCTACTGTGGGGCATCTGGGTTGGTTCCGTATCTTAGCTATGATAAATAATGCTACAATAAACATAGTTGTGCTGGTAGCTTTATATGGTCTTGTTTGTGATCATTTGGGTTTAGTATGGTCTTGTTTGTGATCAAAAGTGAGATTGCTGGGTCATAGGGAAGCTCTATGTGGAGTCCTTTGAGAAACCTCCATACTGCTTTCCAGAGTGGTTGGACAAGTTTACACTCCCACCAACAATGCAGTAGGGTTCCCTGGCCACATCTCCTAGCATCTGTTATTATTAGAGTTCTTGATTATAGCTATTCTAACTGGGGTGAGGTAGAATCACAATGCTTTTTGATTTTCATTTCTTTCATGGCTAAAGAAGTTGAGCATGTCTTCATGTGTCTATTGGCCATTCTTATTTCCTCTTCACAGAAGTTTCTCTTTAAGTCTTTAGCCCACTTGTTTATCGGGCAGTTGTTTCTTTGAGGATTTGTTGTTGGGGGATTTAATTTTTTGAGTTCCAAGTATATTTTAGATATGAGACCCTTGTCCGTTGTATCCCAATCTGTGGGCTTTCTCTTGATCTTGCTAGCTATGTCATTTGCCATTCAGAAGCTCAGCAGCTTCATGCAATCCCATTTGTCCATGTGGTATATACATACAAGGGTATTCTATGCCTCCATCAGAAAGAATGACATCACCACATTTGTTAGGAAATGGAAAGAGTTGAAAAAAATTATATTAAGTGAAGTAAGCCAGGCCTAAAGAAACATAGGTCCCATGGTTTCCCATATTTGCAATAACTAGTATATGTCTGGGACAAGCAGAAAAGGTCATAGCTATGTACATATGACCAGTGGAGGGGAAGGGGAAAAACAAATCGTTAACTAGGGATACAGGTGGACCCATTGCAACAATGAGATGTACAAGTCGTTATGTTGAAAAATGAACTTTACAACTTTGGTGGGGGGGAGGGGTAAGCGGGGAGGATTAGGTGAGGGGGCAGGAGAGAATGGGAAGGGATGGGAAGGGGAAACAAAGGAGGAGGCTACAATGCTTGATAAGAAATGTACTCATTATCTTGCCCATGTAATTTTAGCCCCTCTGTACAGTATTTTCACAATAAAAATTAAAATGTAAAAAGCAAAATGAACCCCAAGATAGAGACACAAGTGATTTTTTTCTTGCTTGCTATTGTTTCTAATGTATTTATAATGTACCATGTGATTTTTTGTTTCTTTGTATGTTCTTCCCCCACGGTGTAACCCCTGTTTTCACTGTATTTGATGTTGGTGCCCTGCATCTTGTATATACACTTCCCTAATTTGGGGAAGGGAAGGGAAAAAACGAAGTGTTTAAATAGGGATACAGGTTGACCCATTGTAACAATGAGATGGACAAGACACTATGTGAAAAATGAACAATTTAGGTGGGGGGGGGAAGTGTAGTTGTGGAGGTGGGAGGGAAGGGATGGTATGGGAAAAACAAAGAAGGAGGTAACAATGCTTGATAAGAAATGTACTCATTACCTTGCTCAAGTAACTGCAACCCTCTGTACAGTATTTTTACAATAAAAACATATTTTAAAAAGAAAAGAAAAATGTGTGGACTTGTATGAAAACAGAATGTCCAAGTTTACACCCAATACCTCCAATTCATTCTGCCATGAAATAAGAGGGTAACTGGGTAGAACAGCATTTAACCTGTAATGGTGAATGAAGGGTGGAACCAGTAAGAGGAAGAATAGAAGATGAAAGTTTGAAGGCTTCATGGCTGATTTCGAGTGAGTGACTAAGGTAGAGGTAAAAGCATCAACATGATTGGAGAAGGTAGCTGTATTGTGAGCCAGAGCATCTCAGAACCAAACCTAGAGTTAAATGCTTATTCATCCATTTGCAGTCAATCCAACTCCAAGCTCTAGCTGGGCCTTTCTCCACAGAGCCCCACCCTTATAAAACTTATTTATGGAATGGAAGACCTGAGCAAAAAGGCAAATGTTAAAAATAGCCACCACTTCACATGTCCAATTCTCACTTCCTATTTTGTTAATGAGAGAATTCAACCCTCTTCTCGTGGTGCACAGACAGTCAGGAGAGCAAAAAGGGAAGAAGGGAGCTACTCAGGCAGAAAGTAGAGATTCAAATTTGTCTTTGGGGGAGTCACCCTAATGATAACAACATCTCAATGATTAATGAATTAATGATTAGTAATATAATTGGAAAAAACATACCAGAAAACAGCTCCTACTATTTTAAAGAAAATTTGTTGCTTTCACATATTTACTTTTTACAAAGCCACACAAATTGTATAAGAAATACAAAGTGCATCATTAAATCTTTACTTAGGGGTTTAAGAAATGAAATGATTCCTTGAATTAGCATTTCAAGTGTCAACTAATATTCTTTCTTTTTGTTTTTTTTTTTGTCGGTCTTGGGGCTTGAACTCTGGGCCTGGGCGCTGTCCCTCAGCTCTTCAGCTCAAGGCAAGTGTTCTACCACTTGAGCAACTAATATTCTTTAAAATGCAAATATGTTACCGTAACCCCTCTGTACAGCACCTTTACAATAAAAAATTGAAATTATATAAAAAATTAAAGATCCAAATATCTCACCATCTTATTTTAACCTGACATCATATATAAGATGGTGAGATATTTGAATTTATTTAATTTTACCTGACATCGTATCAATGTAAAGGAGATCAAAATATATCCACGTGTAAAAGTAAACATTATGAAAAAAGAGTACAGAAAGAACTACAAAGTACTTATAGATCCAATCTTCAACTGAGAAAAAAGCCACTTACTTCAAAAGAGATACAAAGAAAGAATTTAATTTGACAGACACAATTTTAAATCAGCAAACAAATTACACACATATGATTCAAGTAACCTGAATGTCTGATAATCTTAAAAAGGTCAATTTTGAATTCTAACTTTCTTTTTTGTACCAGTTGTAGGGCTTGAATTCAGGGCCTGGGTGATGTCCTGGATATATATATATATATATATATATATATATATATATATATATATATATGTATATATATATGTATATATATATATATACATATATATATACATATATATATACACACACACACACATATAATTTTTTGCTCAAGGCTAGTGAGGCCAGTGCTCTACCACTGAGCCACAGCTCTCCACTTCTAGCTTTTTTAGTGGTTAATTGTAAATAAGAGTCTTGTAGGCTTTCCTGATTAAGACGGCTTCAAAGCAAGATGCTCAAATCTCAGGATCCTCAACAGCAAGGATTAGAGGTGTGAGCCACAGACACTTGGATGCTTTTTTACTTTTTAAGTATTCTGTTTGCCCTCTTCCCACAGAAGAGGAAATATCCAAACTAGCACAACCAAAATTCTTGTCTATGTATTTTTTTTTTGAGGCATATTCTTGTAGCTACCTTTGCCTGGGCTATCCTGTCGCCCATCACAGCTACATCTATGATGAGTGCTGAAAGACATTCACTGGCCCTATCCATGGAGAGATTACAGTTTCCACTATTTCCAATTTGCACTTGCTTTGCAACTAGCTTAGGGGATGAATGTGGGATATAGTGCTTGCCACGTGCTTGCACTTCCCACTGTGTTTCCCCCACTGTGATGGGACAGCAGTTCCACAGACCGCAAGTCTCATCATGTGACATTAAGATCTAAACATTTGTTGCTACATCGCCTGAAGAGTTCAGACTGCAGAAGAGCTTCTGTAGTACACCTATTATGAACCATCCAGAAGAAAAGATACAAATAGCCTTTGGCCTATTAAAAGTAAGCAGAGAGAAAATAACTCGTTTTTGTTTTTTGTTTTTGTTTTTTGTTTTTTTTTTCATTCCTATGTAGTTCCCAATATTGACTAAGAAAAGAAAATGACTAGTGGAGTAATCTCTAGATTTAATCATAAATTGTCTTTATTTCTGTAAAAACTGGTAACTACTTGTTAAATAAATATCCTTCATTTTAGTCTTGCCTTTAAAATTACCTTTTGATTTTTCTGCCCATTTATTAAAAATAAATCAAAATAATGGTAACTTCTTTCAATTAGGAGAAAAACACTGCAGTGTTAAATTCCTGAACCAAAGAAATTTCTATTTATTAATTTCTTTGAATAAGCATGGCTTAAATTAATAAGAGAATGAAAATGATGATGCATTTATAAAACTATTTAATTTTCAAATGAAAAACACTAATCTTGACACATTCTTAGGCAAAGAAGGTCATGGCTTACTAAGTAAGAAGAGCGCAATACTTTCAATTAAAATAACATTTTTGAAAAGTCTCTACCACCTTGATTTGAATAGTACTTCTGTTGCAAGAGAAAGCTGCCAAATGTGTCCAGAATTGATTAATAAGGAGAATAATTGCCTCCTACTAATTTTAATCTTTTATACAGCTTTGCCTCTTAGGGGATAAACATGAGGACTATGTGGCATTATCATCAAATCTGAATTTCACCATTCCCTTGCCAGTAGCCAATGAAGTGCAAATACAAATTAAACTGGATTGAGGATTCTATTACTTGGCTGTTTGAAAATTTATATTACTGCAGAGGATGCAGGAAGAGAGAAGCAGATGGACACTACTGAGCAAAATTTTCTTTCTGGATATTATCCATCTGTTTTCCTTTTTTGCATTTCTACTTCAAGCTAGTCTATATGCCCTACTACTTCTTTTTTTCTTTTGTTTTTGTTTCTCTACTTTTTTTGCAATTGCATACATTAGCTATCTCAAAGTTGGACAGGTTATGCATGCAATATGTATTTGATCATTTCACAGTAAGCAATATAAAAATTACAATTTATATAGAGTGCTTACTAGATTCCAGTCACTTTCCCTTGGCTTTTAAATGTCTTACAATTTTTTCATTCTTGCCAAATGGATGCTATTATCATCTCCATTTTACAGATGAGAAAATTAAAGAATAAAGAGGCTTAAAATAATTTTCCAGTTCACATTACCAGGAAATGGCAGAAAGGGATTCATTACCATTTTTTAAAAAATGAGCCTGAGGTATTGAGGGGATTTGTGTGTGTGTGTGTGTGTGTGTGTGTGTGTGTGTGTGTGTATGTGTGTGTGTGTGTGTGTGTGTGTGTGTGTGATGGGAGGGGGGATGGACTTACCTGTATAAACTTTAAAATTTTTATTTGTAATCAAACAGAAACAAATTCATTTCTCTCAAATTCATCACATTTCAATAAATTGATTAAGTTTTACCAGTGGTGAGTTTTTAACAAGCAATTAAATTTTGGGTTTGGAATGGCTATCAAATATCCTCTTACTTAATACCTCTCAAATGTTAGTAAGCAATAATAATATAAAAAAACTTTCATCAAACAAAATGGGATGAAAATTTGAGTCAGTAAATTACTCAGATTGAAGTGTCTAAATATAACTGGGTGGAGAGAAGGAACAATGGGAGGACCACCAAGATGGCGAGCTAAGCACTGGATAGCCCTGTCTCTTATGTTCTATGCTTTTCTCTTGCTGCTCCCCAGTGCTCTCTCCTAGTATCAATGACTTCCAGGCTTTGATAAAAGTACTGTTTAACAAGAAGGCAATGATTATATTAACCAGCCTTATTTCACTAAAATCCAGTTCACAGATAACACTCACAATGGAACCATTTCCCTTTACCCACTCCATCCTCTGAAGGCAAGCTGTGTCATCAAAAAATGAAATAAAAAATAAAATAAATCACCTCCAGAGGAAATGTGAAATCTTGCAAGTCATTTCAAGCTTAGAAACAAAGAGAGTTGAGGTAGATGGTAGAAGTGGTTAGTAACCAAGCTTGGGAAGTTGTTGGTGCTACACTTCCCATTACATGGTTAAAACGTAAATCTTAGGCAAGGAAGTAGATGTGAAAGGGAAGTCTACCCCAAATAGTAAAGATTTTGTTTTAGTTTTCCTCAAGATAGAGAAAAAAAACCCTTCTACTATATTCTGTGGCTTCCTTTCTACATGACTCAAAGCACTTTATTAATGTAAACATAACTGTATCTAAAGTCTAATGTAAACATAACTGTATCTAAAGTCTAATAGAACAAAGTCAGCCAGTGTGAGTTACCTGGCCATCAGCCTGCTTGATAGGATATGTACTCATCGCCTTACTCATGTAACTTTCACCCCTCCGTATAGTATCTTTACAATAAAAAAATATAAAAAAAATAAAAATAAGGATGCAATAGATTTTTGTTTTTGCATGAATACTCAAAGCTTAAGTAACCAACTACAAAATATACATTGTCTTTGCACACACACACACACACACACACACACACACACACACACACACACACACACACACTGACTCACCATGGTTTGAAACCTAAAGGATAGATTCTATTCCCTCTTAGCATACCCACTTGAAACCCTGCCCATTGCTTCTGTTAACTCTTTCCTTATAGAGCTAGAGGAGGTCTGAAGCACATGGACAGCATAATACTCCTTATTTATCAATGACATCATGCTGAAAGGTATGGATAGACAATAAAAGGCAAGATGGAAGATTTGGTAAGACGAATAAATTTGAGAAGGAAGAAATATGCTCTATGGAAAATTCAGGGGTTTACCTTATCAGTGAAATTTGGAGTGGGCTTGATCAGTCTTCTGAGTCAAGCTAGTCTATGTCTTCCAAGAGAAAAGCCAAACTGTTGTTCTTAACCCTAAAAAGGAAATGAGATGGCTTGGGGAAAAGGGAATTTGGTGGACCTCTTTGGTTTCTTCCAAGTCTTTGTTATTGGAACTAATTTCTCCAGAGATAGTATATTGGCTGCAGTCCATTATCTGGTTGGGAAAAGAAATCTCCATAAATTGCCTTTGGTTCTTTCTCTCATAGAAACTTCTGTCCTTGGGTTCCAATGAGAGAATTCTAGTTAATAAATACACTCATAATACAGCCATAAGTATGGATTTTGTGGAAGAGCTTGACAATTTAAGATTCATTCTTCACCTTATCCTTGCTACCATCCACATTTTAATTCATAGAGCAATGTGTCCAGCCCTGGGGGAATCTTTCATGATAAACTTTCTCTAATGTTTTCCCATACTTTCTTGCTGCCAGTGGAAACACTCACATGACTCAGTCCTAGAAATAGTACCTTAGTAGAAGTTTGACAGACGTAAGGTATTTTGACAGACTTAAGGTATTAAGTGTTACTTTCTGGCTACAGATTTTAGTCTTTTTCCTTTCACTTAATCCTGCTTTGAATTTGAAATCAGAAGGAAGGCTTGTAATGGCCTTCCTCTGGTTTGATAGAATGGCAGAAAGAACAAGTTTACACTCCTTCCCTTCTATCCACGTCCCCTCCAGCATCTGTTGTTATTAGAGTTCTTGATTACAGCCATTCTAACTGGGGTGAGGTAGAATCTCAATGTTGTTTTGATTTACATTTCTTCTATGGCCAGAGAACTTGAGCATTTCTACGTATGTCCATTAGCCATTCTTATTTCCTCTTCAAAGTTTCTCTTTAAGTTTTAAGCCCATTTATTAATAGGGAAGTTGTTTCTTTGAGGATTTGTTTTTGGAGGATTTAATGTTTTTAGTTCTAAGTTTATTTTAGAGATGAGGCCCTTGACTGTTGTATGGTTAGTGAAGATCTCTCAGTCCATGGGCTGAGAGCTTGGTACTGGCACAAGAACAGACCTGAGGACCAATGGAATAGAACTGAAGACCCAGAAATAAACACTCAGACCTATGGCCACTTAGTCTTCAATAAGAGAGCCAAAAACAGAATGGAAGAAAGACAGCCTCTTCAGTAAATGGTGCTGGCAAAATTGGTTAAACACCTGTAGAAAATTAAAGTTAGATCCTTCTGTATTACCCTGCACCACAATCAACTCCAAATGAATCAGATCTTGAAATAAAAGCAGACACCCTGAAAGTATTACAGGAAGGAATAGGAAAACTCTAGGGCTCCTTGGCACAGGCCAAAATTTTCTTAATAAACACCCAGAAACAACAAATCAAAGGTTGGACAAATGGGATTGCATGAAACTGTAGAGCTTCTGCATCCTTGTCCTGTACCTGAGTTAGAGGAAATGGCTTTAACTTTCCTCCATTAAGTATAATGCTAGTTGTAGGTTTGTCATTCACAGCCTTTATTATATTGAGGAATGTTCCATGGATTTCTAGTTTCTCCAGAGCTTTCATTATAAAGGGGTGTTGGATCTTGTCAAATGCTTTTTCTGCATCTTCAACCACTCTGGAAAGCAGTATGGAGGTTCCTCAAAAGACTCCACATAAAGCTTCTCTATGACCCAGCAATCCCACTTCTGGGAATTTACCCAAATGATCACACACAAGGTCATACTAAAGCTACAAGCACAACTATGTTTATCACAGCACTATTCACCATAGCTAAGATATGGAACAAACACAGATGCCCCTCAGTAGATGAATGGACCAAGAAAATGTGGTATGTATACACAATGGAATTCTATGCCTCCATCAAAATGAATGACACTGACCCATTTGTTAGGAAATGGAAAGATTTGGGAGAAAAAAAACTGTATTAAGTGAAGTAAGCCAGACCCAAAGAAACATAGGTCCAATGGTTTCCCTTATTTGCAATAATTAGTATATGTCTAGGATAATCCTAGCAGATGAACAGAATAGCTCAGTAGCTATGTATATATGACCATACAAGATGATGCTAAGCAAAATGAACTCCAAGACATGGACACCAAAGGCGTTTCTTTGTTATTGTTGTTTTTAATACACTATGTGAATTTTTTTTGTTTCTCTTGTATGTTCTTCCCCCTATGGTATATCTTGATTTTGGTACCTTGGTATTATATATACATTTATTTGAATTAGGCAAGAGAAGGAGAACAACAGAATGATGAAACAAAGGACAAAGGGGAACCAATGCAACATGATATACACAAGACAATAGTTGGAAAAGATCTGTACAACTTGGCAGGGGGCGGTGGGAGGAAGCCGTACAGTAGAAGAAAATTGAGGGAAGGGGTAACAAGTTTGACAAGAAATGTACTCATTACCTTACGTATGTAACTGTAACCCCTCTATACATCACTTTGACAATAAAAAAGAAAAACAGAGGGAAAATGGCAGAAAATTTAAAAAAATGAAACTCATGGCATCATATACTCTAAGGACCTCCAGAATTCATGGGAAAAATACAGTATGAGTGCTTGCTTATTAAAAGCACACTAGTTGGATTTTTGTTACTTAAAAGCAAATATAATCCTAATGAACACATTATTCATCCTGATTACAAACTATGTTTAAGGCTTTGTGTTGAAAAAAAGACCTATGTAATTTACCTTTATTTCTGGATGATGTTTTACATTTGCAGTCCATGGAGTAATGAAAATATGAACTATTTTTTAAAAAAACTTATAAGTAAAGAAGGAAAAGAAAGGAATGGTAAAGAAAAAGTCAGAAAGTACTGAATGAATTCACCCAACATAATTCAGCAACACCAATTCAAACTTATACATTTTTTCAGTATCTTGGATCTATGCAAGCAAAAAAATGATAGGAATTTTTTTCTGTCTTTTCAACATGGACATAGAAATTATCTTATTTAAAGTCTGCCTTAAGCCATGAATTTTGGAATTTGAGCTCACAGTCTTCTTTTCTTAATATGTACATTTATTTATTTTTTGGGGGGGAAGCATCCTTTGATATTTATTGGATTGTCTTTCATGCAACTCTGTAACAGCTACTGGTCTTTCAGAGCTCTTCTTTGAGTGGTTATTTCACAGTAGATGACCACACGGAGCAATTTAATTAGTGGCTTGGGTACTACATGTCATTGACTACCAAAGTTTGGTCCTTTAATATTCATTGGGATTTTTCTGCCTCAAACTATTTAACAAATCCCAGACTTCTCAAACTCTGTGTGCCACTCACTATCAATTTCCCCTTATGTTTACTATTTGTAAACATTTCTGGTCTTGATTTTATACTAATCAGAGTTATGCATGCAAAAGGACAAAGGCTGACATTGGTTGGTTTAAAATAAAAGAATGTTTGGAAAAAAATGCCAATGAGATTGCAATCCAATTTTAGAAGGCTCAGTGCCAGAAGAGTAAAGACTCAAACTCTATGAACTAGTTACTACTCTTCATTAGTCTGAAACAGGTTGCCCTTGCTGAAACAGGTTCAAATGCAAAGGAAACACGACTGAAAAATTTCACAACGCCGTTGCTGAACATTAGTGCTTGCTTCTCCTGAAAAATTGTTCATCATTGTTACAGGTGTCTTTGTTTAACACCATGATTCTTCTCTGTGGGTTTCCTTAGAGCATTCTCTCAAGCTCATTCTCAAGAAGTATCTTAAATATGTGCAATTGAGTTTCTAAGGAAAATAGATATTTCTCCCTGTCTAGAGTTCTTAGGTCAAGAAGTCCCTCTATATAGAAAAACAGTTCATATAATAAACAGCTTAAAACATACTAATCAAACTGCAACTATTCAATACAGATTATTCACAATTACTAAGTTCTTCCTGTCACCCAGCTGGTCTTTATGAGTTTTTGTTGTTGGTAGTGGTGGTGGTTTATTTATTTATTTATTTATTTATTTATTTATTTATTTATTTATTTATTATCAATTGACTCCTTTAGTTCTTACATTGCTCCATTCTTTAATTTCTGCAGCAGAAATGATAATTGAAGTTATAGAGCCTCTCTGAGATCACAAATAATAAGAGATAGGAAAATAATTTTAGTTCCATTGGTCACATATCAAATCTGCCTCTTACCTATTATACATATTGTTTATAATTGCATAATTAACTTCTCACAGGGTTGAAAGTACATAGTAATTTTGACATAAAATATTGCTTTATTCCTTGGGGAAAACTGATAAGTGCTAAGGAAATGCCATATGAGAGAAAAATGTAAGATTCTGATTGAATTTAAAACCTGAATTATTAGATTAAGACTTTTGCCAAAGGCCCGCAAGTTCTTAGAATTGTAAAACTGGGTCAAAAGGCTCTAGTCATAAAATTACACTTTACTTTAGAAAATATTGTAAACCTTTGGGCAGATTTCAGAAGGGATTTTTTTTTCTGCTTTAAGACAATGACTCAATATCCGACTCTCCAGGTAGATCACAAAGATAATAATGAAAGTGATTTTGCCAGAGGTAGTTTTCTCTTTAAAGAACAACAAAATAGCAAATAATAGTTTCTGACATTCATAGAAGTTCTAGGTTATAAAGAAATGCTTACTTTCCAGACTTAGGGAATGTCTTAAAATCTTTGGTTTTTAATGAGTGTTTTCATATTTCAGTTAATGGATTTATTTATACATATTATGAAATAACTTCTCCACACATTTAGAATGAGAAGGCTGATAAAATAAGAAACAGTGTACTGGGATTATGTGTCATGATAGAGTGGATTCAGTCATCTTCAACATTACTCATGATGAATAATAGGTGCTCTATAATTGTAATTTTTTGCTAATTGAAGCTCAGTTCTATGGCTATTCGCTGGTTATTTTTCATCCACTCTTCCAAAACTTTTTTTTTTATCCTCCCCAGCCATTTGTATCTTTCATTCTTCTCCAATACTACTGAAAAATTGAAGACTATATAATTCTCAGCACCTTTGCATTTTACTTTTTCCTTGTCATTTTCTCTTTCTCTCTCTCTTTTTCTCTTTCTCTCTCTCTCTCACACACACACATATCTTATACATCTTCATCTTTCCTTTCTCTCTTTCTTAGTCCATTAACTATTTTGTTGTTCTCTTGTTCATTTGTATTTTTTTTCAGGAAAGATCAACCAGAAAATCAAAATAAGGAAAAATAGGAGTGGGAAAATAATAAATTTAGACATCAAAAACAAAATTCTAGTCCCTGCAGGAGAAGATCAACATTAAGGCAAGGACAAATGCACTGAAATGCCAGAAGAGTATGAAGCGGAATTTAAATGAAGCAACAGTTAATTCTGGTTATAACCAGTGTATTAAAAGCTTTTTCATAGACCAAGTCTGGCCCAAGATCATGGAAATGAAGAAATGAATGAATTTTGGTCCTTTGCTTGAGCACCTTAAGTTCCAGATTCATTTGCTATCTGTTCTTGTCCAATAGTTAAGAACAAATAATAATTCTTTAATCAAATCTCCTGAGAGAACTTGTATAAAATGCTACAGAAAAGTGAACACAGATTTATATTGAACTCCCCCAATAACAGCCCATGAGTTAATATTTCAGTGAAGAATTAGAGGCTGCTTCTAAAGTGGATGTTGAGTTGAAAGCATTTCAGGTTTTCGTCTGTTTATCTCAACTCTTTTGTAACTTGAATTCATTCAACTAGCAGGATGACATAGTTGGTTGAACAGTCCAAGAACTGTCACTAGATGAAATTGGTCATTTTGAACCAGAAGCTAAAGTGAATTTGAATGTAGCTTTAAACTTGCAAGTTACATTGCACTCCTAAATTGGTATGCTGAATTGAATCCCCTACTACTTAAAGAAAAGAAAAACTTAGAATAACAGAACATGGCTGTCATTCTTTTGCTTCTTTTGAAATCTAGTGACCTGAAGCAATCTGAGAAATTATTCTTCAACAGTTTCAATATGTAATACTATCTTACCACATTATCATTATCACAATTTCCATGTTACCACATGGATAATTGCCGCATTATCCATGTTTTCCCATTCATTTAATTCGACAAGAACCAGGTGACCAAACTAGCTTCTAAATTGAAATAAGTAAGCAATCCAAAGTAGAACGGATGTTAAAAGACCATAACAAGGAAACAAGTGGGTTTTTTTTTCTTGAAACTCAATTAGCATTATTAGGAATCTGACTTGAAGATATTGCCTCTTACCATTGATGTTCTTTACTTGTTTGTATAGTACTTTAAGGTCACAGAACTAAGAAACAGGCTATTGGTTACATTCTTTATCAACATAAAATAATCTCATGAAGAGCACCTACTCCAACATCACTGGATTTTGAGTCCATATCTTTATAAAAATTGCTCAGTACTTCTATGCAGTCTTCCATCTACTGTTCTATTGCCTTACAAAAGTTACTGTTCTATTGCCTTGCAAAAGTTACTGACTCCTAAAGCCCTCAGCAGGTGGCCATTCACAAAGATGCTGCTATGATCACCATCAGAATATTATTTCCAGATAAGGGTGACCTCTCATCTTGCTTACAAAGCTACAACTCACTAGGGAACAAAGTGACATTGAATTTCCTTCAATCTTCACTATTTCTGTGTCATGCTGTGTTGCTTAGAAAAAATAAACATGTAGAATGAGCCTCTTACTCTGCATGGACACATTTCAGAGCAGAGCACTGAACCAACATTGCTGGACCCTCTCTTGTTTCTTGGAGTCCTTTCACTTAAAGGCCATCACTTGAAAGTGTCATTCTGAGGTCTTTCTCCCTACCCCTCCTTGTCACAACCAACCACAAAGCACCTTCAAACCTTCCTCTTCCTACAAAAATCAATGTGTACAGGCTGTAAGTTCACAGTCATCTCTTTTACATCGAATATGCTACACTGCTGAGTACTGAAGCTTGTTGAATCGTCAGAGCTGAGTCTTCTGGAGGATGTTAAGAAAAGTTAGTACCAATATGACCATATAAGCTGATGCTAAGCAATATGAACCCCAAGATAGGGACACAAGAGATTTTATCCTTGCTCTTCTGGTTAATGTACCTATAATGTACTATGTGATTTTTTGTGTTTCTTTGTATGTTCTTTCCTCATGGTATAACCCCTGTTGTCACTGTATTTGATTCCAGTGTCCTGAACTTTATATATACATTTTTCTAATTTGGGGAGGTGAAGGGAAATAACAAAATGCTAAAATAAGGATACAGGTTGACCCATTCTAATAATGAGATGTACAAGATACTATGTTAAAAATGAACTTTACAACTTTGCAGGGGGGGAGGGGAGAGGAGTTGGGGAGGTAGGGAGGAAGGGGATGGTAGGGAAAAAACAAAGAAGGGTTAACAATGCTTGATGGGAAATGGACTCATTACCTTGCTCATGTAACTGTAACCCCTCTGTACAGTATCTTTACTAAAAAATATATTAAAAACCCCAATAAATAATTCTAATAACAAAAAAATGAAAGTATCACAATCTTTCTGTAAAGTTCTAAGCATATTTTTTTCTGAACATAAATACATCAACAACTCATACTTCCTGGAACTCTTTTTTTAAATTTTCATTTATTTTTTATTGTGACAATACTGTACATAGGGGTTACAATTACATGGGCAAGATAATTTCTTATCAAGCATTGTAGCCTCCTCCTTTGTTTCCCCTTCCCATCTCTTCCTATCTTCCCCCGCCCCCCAACCCAATCCTCCCCGCCCCCCCCACCAAAGTTGTAAAGTTCGTTTTGGACATAACGACTTGTACTTCTCATTGTTGCAACAGGTCCACTTGTATCCTCATTTAAACGACTTGTTTTTCCCCTTCCCCTCCACAGATTATACCAACATTAAATACAGTGAAAGCAGGGGTTATACTGTCGGGGAGGGACATACAAAGCAACAAAGAAATAATCTTATAAATGTGTTAGAAACAATCACATGAAAGAAAAAAAACATTTGAATACATATCTTAGGGTTCATTTTCCTAACATCAACTTATCTGACCTTTTCTGCTTGACTCAGACATATACTAGATATTGCAAATAAGGGAAACCATTGGACCTATGTTTCTTTGGGGTTGGCTTACTTCACTTAATATAATTTTTTCCAAGCCTTTCCATTTCCTAACAAATGGGGCAATTTCATTCTTTCTGATGGAGGCATAGAATTCCATTGTGTATATATACCACATTTTCTTGATCCATTCATCTACTGAGGGGCATCTGGGTTGGTTCCATATCTTAGCTACAGTAAATAATGCTGCAATAAACATAGTTGTGCTGGTAGCTTTAGTGTGGTCTTGTTTGTAAACATTTGGGTAAATGCCCAAAAGTGGGATTGCTGGATCATAGGGGAGTTCTATGTGGAGTCTTTTGAGGAACCTCCATACTACTTTCCAATGTGGTTGAACATCCTGGAACTCTTTTCTAGGGCAAAAACCATACTGCCCACCTCCTCAAACCTTCCAATTCTTTTCTCCAAAATAATCATGCAAATCTGTTCATTCATCCAGTGTCAGTCATTATATATAGATACAAAATGTGTTAAAAGCTGAAGGCCTTAAAAGATTGGGATCAGATGGTTTCTGTCTTTTGGTTTCATTGGTCATGGGGCTTGAACTCAAGGTCTGGTTACTGTTACCTGGTTACTGTGATTTTTCACTCAAGGCTAGCACTCTAACACTTTGAATCATAGTAGCACTTCCTGTTTTCTGGTGTTAATTGGAGATAAAAGTCTCACAGACTTTCCTGTTCCAGCTGGCTCTCTCTTGAGAATTATGACTAATACCTACTGCATATTAGCTTTATTTTCAAGTGCATTCAAAGTGGAGTTTTGCCTCAATTCATTGAGAGTGGCTCTGTTAAAACTGAGAACACAAAAGATGAAGATTAACTCTTCCATCCTACTTTAGATTCAGTGGTCAGTCCTAAATTTTGATTTGAAAGATGATCTCAGGGAAGGGGAGAGATGACATTGTCTACAGTCTTCATCTACACTCTACTTTAGCACCATCTGCCATCCATCATCTAGCCAGATCTACAACTCTAGGATTAACATACTTCCCAACCAAACAGTGTCAAAAATGAACATGACTGATTCATAAGATAGGCTTAGTCAGATGCTGAGAAGCTATATTTTAACAGGTTTATTTAGGCATTTATTTCTTGAGATGTATTCTTAACAAGTACCCAAGTCTGTTAACAATAATATACTCTGCTGGACACATTATCAATGCATTTTTATCAGTCATTTAAGATTTTTGCACCTCTAGATCCATTCACTTCTAAAAAATGAATAGCTAAAGGAAAATAGACAAGCAAAAATTGATTAAAATGGTTAATGCAGTCCATATAGATATGTTCTTTACATGCACTCAGGTGTTATTTTTAGATATACTTAAAGAAGCACAGTTACATTTCCAAAATCTTTAAGATTTCTTTCCATGACTTCTCTGATCCTCAGTTCTTGTAGCAGAAATTTTCTTAGATCGCATGAATTGGCTTCCTTCTCCTTCCTAAAAGCATTGTTTCATATACATATCTACAGTTCCACTGTACTATCCCCATATTCTAGGAGAAATTAAATTTAACAGTAAGACTGCCAATTGACATACTGATTAGCACATTTCCATTTCCTTGCACAGTGATGGATTTAAGTATAGGGAAGTGGTTTTGCCTGATTCCATCAGAAGTTTAATTTTGAAGAATGAATGTAGGACAGTGGCTTGGAATTCTGGGAGAGAAACAATCCTATATCTGAATGATGTGTGGCTACAAAGCCTGGAAATGATGCAGCTATTTTGTTATCATGAGGAAAGCACTAACATAAAGTTGATGACGCAGAGAAGAAGGAAAAATATCAATAATATGATAATAATACTAACAATGAATTAGGGTACCAAAGCCAAATCAGAAAATTAATGTGGCTCACATTTATATACTCAGGAAAACCCATAAATCCTTTTTTAATGTTTAAGCCCCTTTTTCTTAGATTATCTTTATATGCAACCTAAAGAGCACTGTATAATGTGAAGAGCCAATGCATGTTAGTGATGTGAACTTCTGATCTCAGAAATCTGTCCACAGAGACCTTACATTTTAAAACATTGCTGCTGAAAAAATTGTACAAGTTCTCTGTCATTGGAGGAAAGGGATTGAAAAATTAAAGTATCTATTATTATACTTATTTTCCATTTGGAATTGAACTAGAAATCATCTTTTATAGGCTCCTATTAGTATTTTAGAAAGTGCACCTGGTTTTTACTTCACCTTGGCAATTACACATACCACTTGCCTCAATGCTCACATGAACATGTAGATATTTTAGAGTTCCTTAGAGTTTGGCTAGAAAACAACCCCTAATATTTAAGGATGAATTTTTTGTATGAAATATCATCCAATTTGTGCAAATGGTTATAAGGAGGTAAACTCTTTAATTTCAAAATATTATTTTTCAGAAGTCACTAGTAATAAACTATTCTTAACAAGGAATGATTTCCAAACAGAGGACAAGTCATTAAAATGTTTACTGTGTCTCTGATTTTGTATTACCTCAACTCAATTTGTTCTAGTTCCATACATTTCACTGCAAATGACATTATTTTATTCTTTCTAAGGCTGTGTAAATTTCCATTGTATATTGGTACCACATATTTTTTTGATCCACCCATCTATTGTGGGGCATCTGGGCTGTTTCCATATTTTGGCTATTGTGAATTGTGCAGCAATAAACATGGATGTGCAATGTCCTTATCATATCGTCTCTTCTCTATGGTGGATTCACATACACATCTGCAGGAAAACAGATGGGGAGGGCACAAAATCAGAGGAAAAAGGGTGAAAAGTGCAGCAATGGAGCCCACTGGCTACACTGGACACTGATGAAAGTGAAACACATAGGTAGAGATGAGAAGGAGGGAAGGAATGGGAGAGAATGAGGGAACAGATGATATTATGAGAAAGGAAATGCACTTATTAGCTGATGTATGTAAAGATAATGCCATTGTATACCACCTCCAAAATAACAATAAACTAGAAAAATAAAATAAAATTAAATGTTTATTGTTATTTTCAGGAATCCAGATACTCAAGTTACTTATTTCACAGCCTGAATCATGAGAGTGTTGTTTGCTATGTGACTGAATTGTGTTATGTGATATCTGGTGACAACCATTTATCAATGTTTACTTGTTCCCTATAATATGAGCTATATATACTAATCGCTATAGCAATAGTTTAATATTTAAAATAAAGATTTTTAAATCACTGACAAAGCCAGGTGTCATTGTCTCATGTTTGGAATCCTAGCTACTCAGGAGAGTGAACTCAAAGAACACAATTTAAAACCAACCCAGGAAGATAAGTCTGTGAGCCTCTAGCTCCCATTAGTCAGCAAAACACCAGACTAGAGAAGTGGCTCAATCACCAATCATAAGCAAACAATTCAAGTGAGAGTGCAAGGTACTAAATTAAAGCTATACTGCTCTCATTTCAGCACATACACACAAACTCAAACACACACACACACACAGACACAGACACACACACACACACACACACACACACACAGACACACACACACACACACACACACACACACACACACACACACACACAGACCACTGATCAATCAAGAATTCTTTCACTGGATGTTGATGGTTCATGCCTGTTGTCCTAGCTACTCTGTAGGCTGAGATCTAAGGATTGGGATACAAACCAGCCTAGGTAGAAAAGTTTGTGAGATTCCTATCTCCAATTAAGCAACAAAAAGTCAGAAGTGGAGCTGTGACTCAAGTGGCAGAGTGCTAGCCTTAAATGAAAACACTCAGGGTAAGCACCCAGGCCCTGAATTCAAGTATCAGGAGTGGTACAATCTTTTTTTTTTTTATTGTGAAAATACTGTACAGAGGGGTTACAGTTATATGGGCAAGATCATGAGTACATTTCTTATCAAGCATTGTTGCCTCCTCCTTTGTTTCCCCTTCCCATCCCTCCTCATCCCCCAACCCAAGCTTCCTCCCTCCTTCCCCCCACCAAAGTTGTAAAGTTCATTTTCAACATAACGACTTGTACATTGTTGCAATGGGTCCACCTGTATCCCTATTTAAACAATTTGTTTTTTCCCTTCCCCTCCACAAATTATACCGACATCAAATACAGTGAAAGCAGGGGTTATACCATGGGGGAGGGATATACAAAGCAACAAAGAAATAATCTTATAAATGTGTTAGAAACAGTCGCATGAAAGAAAAAAAAAACATTTGAATGCATATCTTAGGGTTCATTTCCCTAACATCAACTTATCTGACCTTTTCTGCTTGACTCAAACATATACTAGATATTGCAAATAAGGGAAACCATGGGACCTATGTTTCTTTGGGGGTACAATCTTTTTAAGAAAAAAAAAAGAATACCTTTACCAACATTCCTCATTATAATTCTCGCAAAGGGATATTGTTATTCTTCATTGTTTTAGAACTAAAGAAAGTTCATAGTTGTTCAAGAATTTGCTCAGGGTTAATTGGTAGTAAGGTGAAGGATTCTTGTCCTTTTCAATTCCTTAGAATCTGATTACAAGTCTACATAATTAGTCACTTCCTGACTCTTCCCATAACAACATAAATATTTTTTGTATCCTTCAATCCCTTTCTAATTTAAAATTTAGCAAAATAGGAATGAGATAATTATTTGAAAAGATAGGTAACAGGCAATCATATGAGTAGAAATAAATCTTGCAATTAAGTAAGCTAATTATTTTAATTAAAAATATATATTTTGAGCAATGATACACTAAGGAGATACATTGGGGTTTAAAATACTGTTTGGAGGGGCTGGAAGGTGTCTCAGTGATAGAGTGCTTGCCTTGCATACATGAGGCCCTGGGTTCGGTTCCTCAGCACCACATAAGCAGTAAAAGCTGGAAGTAGCTCTGTGGCTCATGTGATAGAGCACTAGCTTTGGGCTGAAGAGATGAGGGACAGCACCCAGGCCCAGAATTCAGGTCCCACAACTGACAAAAAAACAAAACAAAACAAAAAAAACCCTGCTGTTTGGAGAAGATAGAATTCTTGAAGCTATTTAAAAATTAGTTTTCCTTTTCCTTTTTTCTTGGGGGGGGGGGGAGTAGTCGTGGGGCTTGAACTCTGGGCTTGGGCGCTGTCCCTATGCTCTTCAGCTCAAGGTGAGTGCTCTACTGCTTGAGCCACAGCGCCACTTCCCATTTTCTAGTGATTTATTGGACATCAGAGTCTCGAAGACTTTCTTGCCCAGGCTGGCTTTGAACCATGATCCTCAGATCTCAGCCTCCTGAGTAGCTAGGATTACAAGCATGAGCCACCAGTGCCAGGTAAAAATTAGTTTTCCTTATTGATCATATATGATGTATTTTTAGAAAGCCAAGAAACTGCAGAGATAATGATAAGCTGATCAGATTGTACCTTTTTTTAGTCAGAATTATTCTGACTATTATAGTAAGTGAGGTAAAGATATATTATAAAGCTATTTCTAAATTTTATTGGTTACTGTTCATATATATTTAGTTATTTCCTATTATTCTACTATGATTAAGTTAACTTCTCACCAATTATAATTCATGATGATAAAATATCCCCCAAATGCTATCCAATTGTATAGAACCATATATGGAATTATAGAGAATCAAACCAACTACATTGTTATCACTTTCTGAAATTGGGCAATTTTTGTCAAAGACAGCAAGTCTTTTTCACCCTAAGAAGAGTGTCTGTCAAGGGTTAACTGGCAAAGTCTCCTCCGAGAATTAGGATATGCAGTGCCAATTTTCTAGAAAGATTAGGGAAAATATCTTATATTCGTCATGAATTTACCATGAATGTAGAGCCCTAGTTTCAGTCTCTAATTATGTCTCTACTTTGGGTAGATTATTTCATGACATATCAGTCTTCATTTGACTATTTTTTCTGCATATACTCTTCTTCATGATTTGATTTCAGAGGCAGAAGCATAGAAATCTTATTTCATGAAAACAATGCCTGGCATACAAATGCTCTTTCTATAAATAATGGGTCCACATGGCTGTTGTGCATGTAAGTTCAGCCGCCTGCCTTTTCCTTGCTGGTTATTCCCTTGTGCTTGTACTAACACAGCCTTCATGTTGTTCTCTTTTCTCTGCCCACCCTACGGTCACAGTCACAAATGCTGTTTGGCTTCTGGACTGAACTATGTCTGAACAAGACCGTGTGGTCATGAATCAGTGGTCCTAATCCAACAGGAGTTAAAAGATGACAAATAGATCCAAGAGAACACACAGCACACACATTTAAATAGGAAAAAAAGCCATATGAGGACATAGTGAGACAGCCATCTGTGAACCAAGACTAATGGCTTCCCAGAAACCAGTCTTGCCAAGCCTTCATTTTCCATTCCCCAAAATCATGAAAAACAAATTTCTGTGCTTAAGATAGCCTGTGTGATATTTTTTTTAATTTTATTTTATTGTAAAGATGCTGTATAGAGAGGTTATAGTTACATGAGTAAGGAAATCAGTACTTTGGTATTTCTCCAAGGCAGCCCTCGAAAGTACTGTTAAAAATTAAGTAACCAAATCACTTTTTAATGAAGTGGCTTTTCATTGTCTCCACCAAATCTTAAGCCTACTATTCTTGACTTAAGAATTAAAATATTGATGTATAATATATGGGAACAAAATGCATGATGCAACTATGATGTGGAAGCACAGGATTAGTTAGAATCTAAACACTGACAATTATTTAATACTATAAACTGAATCTTATTCAGAATAATCACTTTATTCAGAATAATCAACCCCTGTAAGAAACTGTAGTTTCCCTAATTGTATTTCCAAGCACTCATATATTATTTATTTATTTATTTATTTATTTATTTATTTATTTATTTACTTGTCAATCTTGGGGCTTGAACTCTGGGCCTGGGTGCTGTCCCTCAGCTCTTCAGCTCAAGGCTAGTGCTCTACAGCACCACTTTTGGTTTTCTGGTGGTTTATTGGAGATAAAGTTTCACGGACTTTCCTGCTCGGGCTGCCTTTGAACCGAGATCCTCAGATCTCAGCCTCCTGAGTAGCTAGGATTACAGGCGTGAGCCATGAGTACCCGGCCATATTATAATTTTTTAAAGAATGGTTGAATTGGTGAATGAATGAATTCATATTATATTTTACAGCAGGGAATCTCAAAGTGTGACTCTGGGAACTTCTTAGAAAAGGTTCCCTTCCAAATCCCAGTCCAGATTTTTTTAAATCAAAATCTCTAGGATTCAGCAATCAGAATGAATAGCATTCCAGTGCTTGGGTATTGCTGCCAACCCACCCATTTCAGTGAATGACTGTGAAAAAGCATGCATGGAGAAAGTGCTCCTAATCTTGTAAACTGAATTATTTCCTCCAGGCATTATTTTAGTAACAGCTAATATTAAAATGGAAATTGCTTCATTAATTATCATTTTGATTCTAGATCTTGCAATGTCATAAACAACAACTCCTTAATAGTGTAGTACATAAATATTAATAGCCTATTAATAAATTATAATTTCTTAGTAATCTAATTTTTAAATTGACATTTAAACTATTTAAGGCAATCTTTCAGAAATTATGCCAGGTCATACATAGGCAATGTACTCTTAGCAGTATTTGTCAATGTTAATAACAGAACTACTTCATTTAAAATTATTAACCTAGAGTTAGTCCAAGCTGCTTGGAAGTGTCACATGAGTGGATCACCTGAGCTTACGCATCCTTATATAGGCAACAGATTTCCACCTCTATTTTTAAAAAATTGACTTGTAGATGTAAGAATAATCTTTAAATACGATATAAATTCCAAATGTTTTCTTGCCTCCTGTAGTTTGATAAATGAGCCTCAACAACTTAAGAACTTGTATAAAACTTCAAATGAAATAGCAAAAATATTTTTCCTCTAACAAGATTTTCTTCATTTTTATTTTTTTCTGTTTCTAAGTACCACAGACTGGAAGCAATGATTTTTGGTTATCAAACAAATTACACCAGAATGCACCTCAACACATGTCCTTTCAAGAATTCTTAAATATGTAAACAGTTCTTTGCAATTAGGTTTTACAGTTAACATTTTAGTACATAAATATTTATTATTATTAAGTAGTACAAATGGGTTACAATTCTATAAGTCAGGTTATGCGTATAACACTGCTTGGTCAATATTGCTCCTTTTTTATCTTCCTCCAGGTTACCTCTCCCATCCTACCCTCATGTTAGAGAATAGCAAAGTTTATAGAAGCATAAACATTGCATTTACTCCAATGATAACATATTTGAAATTTTGAGGTTTATACTCATAACCTGCGAAACCATAAAGTTAGCAAAATACTATTGCTTTTTTTTAATTTAATTTTATTTTATTTGTGAACATACTGTACAGAGGAGTTACAATTACATGGGCAGGGTAATGCATACATTTCTTACCAAGCATTGCAGCCTCCTCCTTTGTTTACCCTTCACATCCCTTCCCAGCCTCCCCCCTCCCCCCCAATCCCAATCCTTCTCCTTTCCCCCCTTCCCCCCCCCCCCACCCCGCACCGACGTTGTAAAGCTCGTTTTGGACATGACAACTTTGAAACACAAACCCAAGAACAGGAAAATGTCATGAGTCCCATTGAGAACACCTAAGTCACGGTGTCTTTGTTGAATAATCATTTGTCTCCCATAACATTTGACCCAGGTTGGCCAGCCAGATGTGTGGATAACAAGATTGTGATTATGTGCAGTCTACTAGAAAAATTACAAACTAAAATAAATTTTTGGTGGAAAATAATCAGGAAGGTAAATGATATTTCAAAGTATCTACAACAACTTTAGCATAATTCAAGCATTAAAAAATTCTGTAAAGCTAAAATTTCTGCAATTTGCTACCTTCAACATGAAATGCAAAAATTATATTAGAGCTCAAAACAGAGAAATAGGCCCAACTATTTTCTATTTTTTCCATCCATGTTAACAAGCTACCTAAATTTCACATTTCATGGAAACTTCGGTCAAGAGTTCTGGTGTAAGTCTGTCTTGCTCAATTAGTAGAACACTTGGCTAGCAATTGCTCCAGAGAGAGAGAGAAGAGAGAGAGGGGGAAGGAGAGACAGAGACAGAGACAGAGAGACAGAGACAGAGACAGAAAGAGAGAGCGAGAGAGGGAAGGAGAGAAAGAGAGAGGGAAGAAAAGAAAAGAAAAAAAGAAAAGAAAAGGAAAATAAGAACTCTGGAGAAGTTTTATACAATACTATGAAGTAATCAGTTAAAAGAAAAATGTAGAACAACACAACACAAAAAATCTGTGTGTGTGTGTGTGTGTGTGAGTTGTATATGTTAGAAACATGGTCTTGGGAATAGATTAAATTTATATTTCTGGAAGTAATAAAAGCATTGTGATTAAGATTTAAAATTCTTATTTAATACAAGTGTAATGTTCTTGTTGATAAAAATTAACATTACACTAGATTTTCTTTACAGATGTTTCAGGAGAAAAATGAGAATCCATTTGAAAAATAAGAGCAGTAGAGTATAAGATAAAATAAGAGAAGAATCCATTTGATAAAATAAGAGCAGTAGTTAAAAATAAGTGCATGAAGTTCTATCATACCATTCTTTATTGTGTTATTTTTCCCCAATTTCATAATAAGTAGAGGCTTAACATTTTTTAAAAAAAAGGAAAAAAAAACCCTTGCAACTCTTAATTTGAGAGAAATTTGCCCTAACTTAATCGATAATGAAGCTTCTGAAAAGAGCACAGAGGCCAACTCTCAGGACACACCTCAATCCTCTTCCAGGTTTTCATTCAAACTATTAAAGCAAAAGCTTTAATAGTTATATACAGGGAAACAAGAGCGTCTTGTTTCACAGTGTTTCATCTTTCTCCTAGGGGTTGAGTGAAATGATTCTCCATTCCCATTTCTCCAGTGAACAACTCTGAAAAGGGTTTAAACAAACTCTTCACCAGGTTTCTAACAGAACTGAACCCCAGTTTCTCACAATGATTAAAACCATGTTTCATGCAGTCTAGTACCTACTGCTGTTCCTGGGAATGACATAAAAAATAAACTGACTAGACATAAGACCCATCTCAAGGTTTGCTTCTTAGAGAGAGCTTCATAAAGAGACTGCAAGGGAAATTAGATTACAAATTGCAATAAAATCTTTAAACAGTGAACATACCAAGTCAGTTGGGGTTGTTGGGAATCTGATTCTGAGATAAACATGAGAGATGGAGAGTTTATTGAATAGGAACATCAGTGAAAGATTTTTTTAAAGTTACACAAAATAGGATCCATCTGAAAAGACAGCTTGATCTCACTACAGAAATCTCAACTTGAGGGTGGGGGAGGAATTAGAGAGGTAGGGAGGGAAGGGATGGTAGGGGAAAAACAAAGGAGGGGGTAAAAATGCTCGATAGGAAATGTACTCATTACCTTACTCATGTAACTGTAACCCCTCTGTACAGTATCTTTACAACAAAAATATATATTTAATTTTAAAAAAGAAATCTGAACTCTGGCAAAAAAAGAACTATAAAAAGGATTGAGCCAAGAGTTTATCCAGTAGTAACAGAGATGGTATCCAAGTGAACCCCACAGGGACCTTCTGGAACAGGATTTTCACACAAGGATTGTTTACCAGCAAAGTCCTGCTTGAGAGCAGATCCGTAGAGACTGTATCAGCAAAGCATGAATCAAAAGCTGGGACAGAGACTGAGGGCTTTTGGTGCTGTGGGTTATCAGCTTGCATCCTTGGATGAAAGAGAACATCTATGACTCCCAAAATAAAGTATCAGGATATATTTCTTAATTCTTGTATCCTCTTGCTTCTCATCTTTGTAACCTCGGTGAAAAGGGCCATAAAGCTGAAGATGAAATGCAGGTCCCCAGCTCCACCCAGACCTGAGCTCCCCCCAACCCTGGAGTTCCCACATACAGCTGGCCCCTCCCTCTCTCCACCCACACCCACCTGAGCTCCCATCCACTCACTTTCAACCCCCAGGCCCCTCCTGCTACCTGGATAGTGAAGGCTGCCACGTGCGCCCTCTTGGGGGAAATTTGGCTCCTCTCATAAACCTTGTAATCATCTTTCTCCTGTGACTGCCTGCCTCTGCGTGGTCTCCTGGGATGGATGTGAGGGATCCTTCAGTGATCAGTGAGAAATACACATTATCGATCACTCAGACGAAGTGCACCAAAAAAAAAAAAAAACTGCCAAATATGCAGACGTCATAGTATTCTGCAGTTGTGTTTAGAGATGAGAGGGAAAATATGAACACTGTTGACAAAAATGAGTTTGATGGTCCTACCGCAGCTCCACAAGAGAAGCGGGGAAGCAATTCCCACAGGAAATGGCCTGCCCTTTCAGAGGAAGTCTGAAGTCTATAAGACACTGAAGTATTGTGGAGTTACTCTATTGCTGCTGCGAATAGGGGAGCATCTGACCCCTCTGTACCTCGCACGCTACATAGCGTTTGTGCTCCAGGCTGGTGAAAACCAACTATTAAAAACCCACTGTGAAAGACAGCCCTAACTGCTACGAAGTCCTAGCAGTTTCAAGCACCAGCATTTTTGCCAACACACCGGAGTTCTCAGTCCAAAATGCTCTTTTCTGGCTTGATCAAACACAAGGACAAATATTTAGAAAGAATGAGCATTGTACTTCAAGAATCAGTCCATAACTAATTGAAGTTACCTTCTCTTGATAGTAACAAAACAAAGTAAATGCACACCAAAAAACCTACACCCAAAGCCCACTTCATCACACCATTGTGAAAACTGAAAAACCAAACAAACAAATGAAAAACAACCAACAGTCACAAACAAGACTATAAATGCATAACTGTACTAGCTTTTATCTCTGGGGTTTCATCTTTATCATTTTTAATGAACTTTAAATAGCATTTCAAAAACATATATACGTTCTTCGTCCTTCGATTGATGTGATGAGTACTTCTAGTCATTCTAGCATCAAGAATTCCTAACGCTATGAAATTCAAAACAAGAACCAGCTGAAAGACCCTGAGAGGCAGAGCTGAACCATTAGACTTAAAGTGCTTGGGGAAAGCCCATGGGGAAAGATTTAGTTTGCTTACAGCTCTCCACAGTTTTTGAGAGATTGTTTTTTTGTCTTTGAAAATGCTTATAACTAGAGAAGAGGTCCTTTAGGCAATTTCTCTTGGGACTAAAAACCACAGATATCCTTGAAGAAAAATGAATTTCTTCCATGGCATGTCACAATTCAGGGAATAAATTTTTGTCTCTGCACTGCTTTCAGAACAAACATAGAAACTACATCAGTTCTCTTCCCTAATATTTTGTCACATTCAGAAAGATTTTACTCTAGTGCAATTGCTAAATTGCTAATTAATGGGCACATAATTCCATTTGTTATTTAAAATAACATAAAAATTATGTATACAAAAATTATATATCCAAATCATATATTTCACAAGTATATGAAATTATTCAGAGGGATGAAAGTATCATATTAACAGTCCAACTTTCTGTATAGATATTTGAGTTCAAGGATTGTTTACAAATGTTACAATATACTTGTTTCTACCTATATGGGTCACTAAAGCACAACTAAGCATCATTTTATGTTATTCCTGTGACACCAACTAGCCACCAGATATCTACCAAACCAGACAGTGCTGACTAAACCAGACACTGGAGATAAATCTACATTTAGTTCTTACATGTATAAAAATAAGAGTAGCTATTTATGATTACTACTTCACGAATTCTGAGAATAAATTTGTAAAGTCATGTGTGCATGGTGTAACTGTTCCATTTTTGTGTGTTTAAGAATATGCCCAGAACATTCCAATGATTAGGGATTTGCCATATCACATTTCTTCGTGATGAGTAACAACTCTAATTCAGTGATAAGCAACAAATTCTTTCCATGCTTACCTCATGTTATTTCGTAATCACAAAATAGATACACAGCTGAGAAAAATTATTGAGGGGGATAGAAAAAATAGTGGGCTGACAAAAGAAAGGTATGATAGTGTCTGCAGAAAAGGGTAACAAAGAGACATCACTTAGTACAGTTGTATAGAGATGTAATAATCCTTTACCTGTGCATTACTCTCTTTAAAGTCAATAGGTAGTTTGTAAGCATCAGTGACACGTTAAACCTTGGATTTAGTACTGTCAGGGAAACACATCCACATAATGCCTTGTGGTCAACTGGCTTAAAATCAGCCCACAAATCTGTGACCTTAACACTTAAAATCATTAAAACTTAATTGAGTAATGCTAAAGGCACAGTAACAATGTAAGTCTGAACAAACACAATAGGGCTAAAAATATCCCATTATTGTCTAAGAATTGAAAAGATGGAAAAAAAATCATTTCCAGCATAGGAAATGAATATACAGGATTAGGTTGATGTTAGGTATTCTGACAAAGATAAATATCAGCCCGGCCGGTGGCTCATGCCTGTAATCCTAGCTATTCAGGAGACTGAGATCTGAGGATCGCGTTTCAAAGCCAGCCGGCAGGAAAGTCCATGAAACTCTTATCTCCAATAAACCACCAGAAAACCGGAAGTGGCACTGTAGCTCAAGTGGTAGAGTGCTAGCCTTGAGCTGAAGAGCTGAGGGACAGCGCTCAGGCCCAGAGTTCAAGCCCCACAACCGACAAAAAAAAAAAAGATAATCATCAAATTGCAATGGTGTTCATTGGCATGAGCAGCTGGAGAGAATCTGGGCAAGCATTTTAAGTACAAGAAAGAGAAGAATACAAGTCATCTGCAAAGAAAATATAAGAAGAGATAATAAGTCAGGTGTTTTCTGGTTCAGACTAGTAAGAAGCCCTTGTGATGATGAGACATTTAGGATACAGGGCAAAGAGTCCTTCTATGTCTAAGCAATGTGGCAACCACAACTATAGAAGGCTTCAATGGTATCAGATCAGATCCAGAAGTATTCCTATGGATGATCTTAATGTCAAGAACAGGCTAGCTGGCTGCTTTTGGACACTACTCTCCCCACTATGAGATAACAGATGAAAGTTCTCTAGCAATAAATGACTCCAACTCTAACAGTCCATCACTGGGAACGTCTCCTGGCTTGTGTCCCTCATGTCCAGAAGCAATCCAAACGTCATCTCTAGAAACACTTCTAATATTTCCGAATGTCTGAGCTTACCCTGTCTTGGTTGTGATACTCATTCCAACGCTGTCAAACCAATGTGTCTACATTCACTACCTCCAAGAAGAAAACTGAACCTAAGTGCTTCACTTCCATCATCTCAGTTGCCTATGTGATACTTTCATATCAATTTTTCAATGTTCTCCTACTTGTAACACACCTAAAATGGTCATCCCTCCCCACTTGTCGAGGCTCCTAAGTCTCTAGAGATTCCAGCTCCTCCAAATGTTTGGCAGCCATACTGGCGCTCTAACCATTGACCAGAGAACCAGGTTGACCACTGAATGCTGATACATGGCTTTACTAACTTTCACCTCCACAGAGAAATTTAGCATAATCCCCAAAGCAGATTTAACTTACTTTTTTATCCTTTACAAAAATTTTTGAATACTCTAAGCGCCAGTCACTATGGCAATAACCAAAAGGAAGAACTGAACAAAACATGTAACGTCTCTCTTTGCTCTGCTAATTGACAATCTGTTCTGACACTTTGAAACATGACTTCTTTCATCAATATTTCATATGAGTACAATTCTAACTTCTCCAAAAGTATGAGGCAGTACACTGATATTTCTTTCATGTCCCCTTCTTACTCCAGGTGAAGCATTCTTCATCTGAAATGCTTGGAGCCAGAAGTAACACACTAGGTTATTTTTCAAACTTTGGAATGTCTGTATCTGCATAACAAGATATCTTGGGAATAGAATACATGCCCAGACATGAAATGTGTTTATGTTTCACATACACCTTATATACATAGTCTGAAGGTAAATTTATGCAATATTTTTGTTCATGTGTTTTGAGGAGGTCATATGTAGAATTTTTCATGGGTGGTGCCATGTTGACACTAGGAAATTTTAGACTTTGAAGCATTTTGGATTTGGGATATTCAGATTAGAAACATTCTACCCATTCCTATAAGTGATTACATAGCAGATACTGTGATGGTGACAGGGTGGTCTGGAGTTTAACCAAGTGCCCAAGTCATGGATATTATTCAACGCCTAAGAACAATGTTATATCCATGTTGAAGAATCATATGAAATAAATAGACTTTCCCCATTAAATGTTTTAATGTTATGATTTCTATTACTATTATTTTAATGACAATACATCTTCTAAGAATAGTAAAAAAGTAAAGGAAGGAAGAATAAAGAAAGAAAAGAAGGAAGGGAAGGAAGGAAGAAGGGAGGAAAGAAAGAAGGAAGAAAACAAAACAAACCTAACCCTGAAGGTTTTATTCCTTTACTACTAAGGATATTTCCCTCTGAAGATACTATATAAATTCAATAAACATCATGAATCTTTAGCTAAATCAATTATTATTAATTTATTTCAAAACTGCCTATCTTAATTTTTCCATAATATATACTCACATTTAACTATAGGACACACTACAAAAATCAGACTTTTAGACAATTTCATTGTTGAAAGAATGTCATAGTTAAACCACCTAGATAGCATAGCCATCTGCTATGATCCCAAACTATTACATACACATACATACATACATATACGTATATACGTATGTGTATATACATATATAAATGTGTGGAGAGAGAGAGAGAGAGAGAGAGAGAGAGAGAGAGAGAGAGAGAGAGAGACAGAGAGAGAGAGAGAGAGAGAGAGAGAAATGGGAATATAAGAGAAAATCAAACACAAAGAAAAGGGTGCAATTGAACACAATAAAGTGTGTTCAATAGGTGTTAAGTCTTGAATCATCGTGACATGGAATTCTGCCTTATATATTTTTATTTTATTGTATTTTTGTGCCATATTGGGGCTTGCAATCAGGGTATCATGGTCTCACTTTTTGTTCAAGGCTGGTGCTCTACTACTTGAGTTACAGTTCCACTTCTGGCCTTATGCTGGTTAATTGGACATAAGGGTCTTATAGACTTTTCTACTGAGGCTGGTTTCAAACTGAGATTTTTCAGATCTCAGCCCCCTGAATAGCTAGGATTTCAAGTATTAGAAACCTGCACTTGGCCCTACTTTGCATTATTTGTTTAGTAAGTAGAAGTAAAGTCTATAATAACAATAAAATTGAACTGTTATAAACCTGTAAACCAGTAAGTCATTTGTTCTTACTATCAAATATCATTTCTATGGTACTTGGCTATATGTACTATACTTTCACACAGTTGGCAGCTTGGTAGGTTTGTTCACACCAACATTGCCACAAACACATGACCATTACACACGGCTGTGCCAGCATTAGGCAACAGGGAATTTTCAGCTCCATTATAATCATAGGAGACCATTTCTGATGTATCCTATGTCTGCAGTGCATGAGCATACTCCCATATGAGGAATGATTTTTGGAGGTGTTAGTGGATTTTTATTTGCTGATACCATTTCATAATATACATTTCTTTTAATTGTGGAAATTAGGAGGTGACCATCAGTAATCTCTTTATATATTCTTCCTCTTTTCTTTGTCACTTGAAGCCATCAATTTGTGCTTACTTCTCCAGTAGGTTTGAATTTTTAGGCAAGCTTCCCTCTTTTAGTGCATATACTCTAACTTTGAAAATAAAATGACTTTTATTTATCCTATGGTACCTCCATCAATTTTCTCCAACTTAGGTTGTTACTTTCAGCTACTGAGTCTAAAATGTTCCACAGGGATGATAGCAGCTTCTGCTTATGACCTTTTCTCCTACACAGGTGGGAGCCAAATTCGCTATGCCAAAAAATGTAGAGAGAGGGATTTTAGGACATTATTTTTCTGGGACAACATGGCCAATATCACTTTGCATTTTTTTTGGCCAACTAATAAATGTATATGATACAACATATTTTTGCTATTTCATTTTAGTATATCACATGATTATGGCCCAAATCCTTACCTTACATAATTTTACAATCTGTCTGTCTCATGTTCATGAATTGGAAGAATTAATCTTATGAAAATGGCCATACTAATGAAATCAGTCCAAAGATCCAATGCAATATGCTTCATGATCTCAATGTTATTCTTCACAGAAATAGAAAAATCAATCCTAAAAGTTATATTAAAGTACAAAAGACTTTGAATAGTAAAAGTAATTCTGAGCAAAAAATACAGCAACACATACAACTCAAGACTTCTCCAGTGTAGGTACTGCAGAAGACAGAAAAGTAGAACTTTCACAAATTCATTTGATGAAAGAAGAATTAAATTGATTTCCATAACTGACAAAAATTACAAATCAAAGCACTCCAATTCAATCTCACCCACAAATACTGAAAAAGAATTTACTAAAATACTAATTAAAAATATAAACCCACACATAAAAAAAGAATACAGAATGAGGGTGTGACGTTTAGTTCAAGTTTCACTCTAGGAAAATCTGTACATGACTTACAGCTCACATGCTAAGGATATAAGTTACAAACTCATGTCCATCTCTGAGGAAAAAAATATTTTATACGTTCAACTCAATGGCTTGTCAACACGAATAAGTAAAAACAACTTGTTAATATTTGCTTATAATAAAATACATCCATCTAAGTCAAATAGCCAACACTTTAGCCAGCCATGGGAGTGGATGCCTGAAATCCTATCTGCATAGGAGGAGGTAGAGATTGAGAGGATCACAATCTGAGGCCAATTGAGCAAACAGTTAGCAAGGCCTCATCTCAAGGAATAGTTATTCATTGAGTACAGCGATTCAAACCTTAATACAGAAGTTCATACCTGTTACCTCAACTACATGGGAAGCATAAAACAGAAGAATAAGTCCCAGGCTAACCCAGGTAAAAGAAGCAAGACCATACTTCAAAACCTTTGAACAATTAGCAGTTTAACAAAACAAATACCAGAAAGTTGAACCATTACTTGTCTGAGCAGGGGAATGATGGGTATTAAGGAGAGGGGGGACAGATGTGCAGAGAGAAAAATGGTGGGCAAAAGCTCATAATATCCAATGTGAAACGTGAAAATGGAACTTGGGAATTGAGGTGTGTGTGAGGTTGGGATGGATGGGAGGAGAAGAGAGTGATGGAAGAGGAATCTGATCAGGATGCTTTGTACACATAAATCGACACGTTGAGTTGAATTCCCTTTTTACTATTTGAAGATCATTTTTAAAAGTCAAATTATGGGGGGAAATAGCAAAAAGGACTAAAAGTATGGTTCAAACAATATAGTGCCTACCTAAAAGCACAAAGCCCTGAGTTCAAACTCCAGTATTAAAAATAGATAAATAAATAAATTCCATTAGCAGGAATAAAACCCATTAAAATGCCCATTTAATCCAGTGCTAGTTAACATTTTTATTGGAGAAGTCAGCCAAAGAGACTAACCAAAAGAAGCAATTAAAAGAACAGTGTTTGGGAAGAGAGAGATAAGTATTTTCTCTACAAATGAAATAATTTCATATCTGGAAATTTCAATAAGTTAATAAACTACCACAAATATCAGATAATTTGATGAAGTTGCAGTTATAAAATTAATATAAAATAATACTTTGCCAATATGCAAACTAAAACACAATCTTTGGTAGTAAATATGCACATACTGATTAAAAATTATATATATAGTCATAAGCATAAACTTGCACATAGCAGGAAGTTATTAGGAAATATACAAATCTACACATTGAAATTACTAAAGATATAAAAGTAAACTTGGACAAGAAGAGTGAATGCCATAAAGAAATCATTACTCAGTTAATTTATAAACATAATGTAAACTTAGAAATGTCATTAACGATTTTTTGAGATACATAAGACTATTATTATAATATTCATTTGAATATTAATAAGAATAGATAGAAAAATCCTAGGGAAAAAGATTAATTTAATATATTGGATAATATATTGGATCCAATATAGCAAAGACTATAATTGCAATGTTAATGCTCAAATAAGCAGACAGGCCAGAGGTACAAAATTAAAATATATATGTATTTATTTGCTTATGAAAATTTAGTGTACAATGAATTCCAGTCAAGGAAATTGAACTTTTAAAGAAGTGTTATTGGGATAATCTTATAGAGGATAAATATAACAGTGGGCCCATATTTCATTCCATATGCAAGACAAATTCCAAGTGGATCAAGCATTTAGTGGAGCAATCTATGGAAAATGGAAATGGGTTGCATATGACTTCAATAAAGAAATTTATAGATGAAACTAAAGTCTGGGTGCCAGTGGCTGATACCTGTAATTCTAGCTAACCAAGAGGTTGCCTTCCCTCACAGGAGGTCATAAATCTTAGCTCCAATTAACTACCAAAAGAAGAAAGTGAAGGTGTGACCCAAGTGGTAGAGAAAAAACAAAAAACAAAAAACAAAACAAAACTTAGCAATGGTGCCTTGGCCCTAAGTTCAAACCTTAGCACAAGTAAGAAGGAAAGAAGGAAAGAAAGAAAGAAGGAAGGAAAGAAAGAAAGATAGAAAGAAAGAAAGGAAGAAAGGAAGAAGAAAAGAAGGAAAGAAGGAAAGAGAAAGAAAGTAAGCAAGCTAGCAACTGACCATGGCTAAATTGCCATGTAACTTGGAGTAAGAAAACTTTCCATGAGATGTACAAGACACTATGCTGAAAAATTAACTTTATTTTTTTAGGCTAGGGCGGGCGGGCAGCGGGAGTGTAGTTGTGAACGTGGGAGGGAAGGAATGGTAGGGGAAAAACAAAGGAAGAGGTAACAATGCTTGATAGGAAATGTACTCATTACTTTGCTCATGTAACTATAACCCTTCTGTATAGTATTTTTACAATAAAAAAGTATTTTAAAAAACCCACTCCTCTGAACTTGCCCATAGGTTAAAAAAAAAAAAAAAGAATACTTTCCTGCTGTGATCAGACTGTGTAACCTAAAAGAAAATTTCTTGAAAGGTTTTTTACCACATTAAACAGAAAAATACCAAATAGCCAAATGGGAAACATATTTCCAATCTCCCTTACAATACAGTATCATAGATATAGCATATAAAAAAATGTAAACTGAAGTTACACTGAGATAATTTTCATGTATAAAATTAACAAAAACATCCAAATTCATTCACAGACTTCTAAGGAAACTAGAGAGAAACAGGTGCTCTCACATAGTGCAGTGGAAAAGGAACAGAACAGAACAGAGCCTGCTATGCATTTATCGTTTGACCAAACAATTAGATTTCTAGACCCAATACTAAATCTATAGGAATGCTCAAATGAATCTCACAAGAAGATATTGCTACACCATGACAAGGCAGAACTTGTCATGTAAAAATAACTCTCCCAGTCATCTCCACAAGGATGGTATTTATGGCCGTTTTCTGAGGTCTCAAGTGTCTGGGCGTCAGAGATTTTTTGTGTGTGTGAAAATACTGTACAGAGGGGTTACAATTATATGGGCAAGATAATGAGTACATTTCTTATCAAGCATTGTAGACTCCTTTGTTTCCCCTTCCCATCCCTTCCCATCCTCCCCTCGCCCCTCCGCCCAATCCTCCCCGCCCCGCTCCCCCGCACCAAAAAACAAATCGTTTAAATGGGGATACAGGTGGACTCATTGCAATAATGAGATGTACAAGTCGTTATGTCGAAAACGAACTTTACAACTTTGGGCGTCAGAGATTTTTGAGGACCACTTGTTGGATCTACATTGTCTTTGCCTATGGAAGGTTATTGAGCTCTAATAAAGATAAAAGACTTGACTGTGGATCTGAGCAAAACATCAAATGCTGTGTTCTATTGAGTCTATTAGGTCAGGAAATTGGGCGGATCCAATAGCAATCCATCCCATAATAAAAATGGTACTTTCATTAATCCCCAAGCATGATTTTAGCACATTAAAAAGACATGTGATCAGGTATTCCAAAATTCCTTATCACATGGCATGCGTGTTCAGGGCCATGCAATCAGCTCACACTGTGGGCTGTGGAAGGATGAAGGTAGATATAAACAACTAAGGTATTTACCAGTGGGTTGAGTTGCTTTCTGATTGTATTTACAGGTCACACTATAGGAATGGGTGGTATAGAATAATGAAGGTGGGCTATATATCGGACATTGTTAAAACTATGATAAATACAAACAAATTTATCACATAATTCTCTCTCAAATACAAACAAATTTATCACATAATTCTCTCTCATTTTTACATGTCCGCTATCTTTTCTATAATTTTTGAAAAGTATTGGAATGTAAAATAAAGAAAAATGAGATGGGAAACAAGGAATTCCTTGTGTAAACCCAGAGCATTCAATTTTCAACACTAAATATAATTTCTTGGACTTTCATTCTATATTTTGTCATTATCAAGTCTATTATCCCACTGAGCACTTCACAGTGATGAATAGCAGTAGTCAGGAATGTTGTGGCATTCAAAGAATTTTTTTCTATGTGACTGGTCATTTTGTGCCTATCATATTGGCCAGATGCCCACTGCTGAACTGGCTATAAAATGAATAATGTCTTTATGTTCAAAATTAAAAGCTCACAATATATTTATTGTCTGTGACACAAAAATGTTCCATTTGCATCTAATTTCTTTTACATCTTAGTCGAGCAAATCTCTTAATTATACAGTAACACAAGTGAAATCATAGCATGTTACAGCTCAAAGAAAACTGAAAGGTCACTTGCTCTAACTCTTGTATTTTATGAGTGAGGAAACAGGCTCTTTTGAAGTTCTAAGGTATTATTGACTAAGCTAAACTAAAACCCCAAACTTGGCCTCCCAATCTGATGCTTTTCCCACTACCAAGCTAAATACATAAGAGAGAGCCTTCCTTACAAACAAAACCAGTTCCCAAATGCAAACCCCTTGATGAATACTGTAGAAAACTTTGACCCTTCAAACTCCTTTCTAATAGCTCCATTTCTACTGCTGTTTTAAAAGATACTGTAGTGCCCTTCCCCCAAAATATTGTTTTTTATTCATTTTGATTCTGGAGGATGTATCATAATTCTTGTTATACAAGGGATTATTAATTTAGGAGAGAATCACAAAGGCTCAATAGCTATGTACATATGATCATAGGAAATGATGTTTATCAAAATAAAACAGGGAAAGAAGAATTTTTTTATTTAACTCTGTTTCTGTTTTTTGTTTTCCCTTTTGTCAATTGTTGATTTCTGTACCTTTTGTCTTGTATGCAAGTTTATCTGTTTGGGGGAAGATAAGCAGAGCACAGAAATGGTGGGGCAAAGGGTAAACAAATGCAGCAGTGATACTCATTAGACACTATGTTGAAAATGAATTAAACAACTTGTAGGGGAGGGAGGTCAGGAGGGGAAAAAACTGGGAGAAAATAAGGGAAGAGGTGACACTGTTCAAAAAGAAATGTACTTGTTACCTGACTTATGTAACTACAACCGCTCTGTGTATCACCTTTACAATAAAAATAAATAAATACCATAAAATAGGTTATTAATGAATGCTCACTAGACAATACAAATATGACAGATCTACATGTCACAAGTTATATCTGAAAGCCCAATGATTGCCATTTCTCATCAACAAGATGACAGAGTCAATGTGATTGTAATTCAGAGATATAATTAAGTTCGGGGCCTATTGTTGGCAGGTTTTACTTGTTTGTTTTGTGAAAACTAATCTGCCCACTTCCAATAATCCAGATTGGTGTATGACATATTTTGAGCAGCTGTTGGTTTATGCTCATTTATGATTTATGAAGTTCATTGCCCAATATACAAGTTTATTTAACAATTCATGTGATGAAGAAAAAAATGAAATAATGGTAACAACACAGTTTTATAATTCATAATTGGAATATATGATAAAATTATATAACTGATTTTCCCAAATAATTAAAAACCTTTTTCAATTGAAAGCCATTTTAAATACCAAAGAATTTTTTACTTTCAGTCTTATTTAGTTGTCATGCCTCAATCTATACAACTCTTTTTAAAGACAATAATTAATTATTGAAAAGAAACACATTTTATTTGTAAGGAGAATAAATTTTTACCAATATATATAGTCTAACAACCTAGAAAAGTTGTTTGAGTAGAAACATATTCAATTGAATCTATTAAATAGATCATATTGCACTGGTCAAATAAGTTACAGTAAATTAAGTAGCTGATTCTTTTTATGAGGGCTTTGTAGTGCACCCTTGTGGTAAAATAATAAACTGCAAATGTAACATCAAGACAAATATTTATGAGCATAAAGCCAGTTCTACAAGAAGCAAGTAATATCCATCTGTTATCTTCTGGAAGTATCAACTATTACCCAGTCTGACTGGAGAAAAAAAATAGTGTTTTTTAATTTTAAAAATGATGCAACACAAATAAATAAGAGGGCTTTAAGACAAAAGTGATCTCAAAATAAGTTTTCAAAAAACACTGAAAGGTATGTTGAATACTAACATATTAAAGGCACATCCCTGAACTTATTCTCACCAAATTGCCTGTTCAAACTGCCATGCTCCATTAAATGGGAAAATGGTATTTTGACAATGTTTTCTGTTTTCTCCCAATGTGTCATCTCTGTTCATAACTCTGATTTGTTTGTGTTATTTTAACTAAAATTAATAAAGAAATGTTCTAAACATCTATTTAGATTTTTCTCATACCAACTGATACACTCAGGTAGAAGCATGGTTGTTTATTTGTGAAAGGACTATTTCATTGACCTTTGAAATAACACTCATAAGAAAGTTTAAAATACTGAAAAACATATTTTCATAAAGCAGAGAAAAACATACTTTTTAGTGGTAAATGACATTAAGTTAAGATTTGGTGTGCATGCATGTGTTCATGTGTGTGGGGGTGTACGTGTGTGTGCGTGCACGCATGCATGCACTGGTATCAGGGCTTGAACTCAGGAACTCCCACTCTTCCTCAGTCTTTCTTGCCCACATGCTCTTCCACATGAGCCATGCTTCCAGACCAGTTTTTTGCTGATTATTTTGGAGACTGAGTCTCATAGACTTTTCTGCCCTGGCTGGCTTCGAACAACCATACTCAAGTTCTCAGCCTCCTAAGTAGCTAGGATTATAGGTGTGAGCCACTGGTTCCTGGCCAAGTCTTTTTTTTTATTTTTTTATTTTTAAGTCAGTCATGGGGCTTGAACTCTGGGCCTGGGCACTGTCCCTAAGCTCTTTAGCTTAAGGCTAGCACTCTACCACTTCAGCCACAGCGCCACTTCCGGTTTTCTGGTGGTTTATGGGAGGTAAAAGCCTCATGGACTTTCCTGCCTGGGCTGGCTCTGAACCACGATCCTCATATCTCAGCCTTCTGAGTAGCTAGGATTATAGGCGTGAGCCACCAGTGTCCGGCCAGGTCTTATTTTTATAAGCAAGGTAATATCCGTGTGACAGGAAGGTGATAAGAAATTAGACACAGAAAATAAATCAAGTCACTCTATGCCTACTTTCTAAATCAAGGGTCAGTTTTTAACTAGTAGTTGTCAAATTCCTTATAACCAAAAGCATTAATTTAAAAAGCCCACCTTAACCACTGGAAATTATATGTCAAAACAAATATTCATCCAATTTTATGACACTGAGTACAAAGAAATTATAAACAGAAAGAAAAGTTTAATCAACATATGACTATGGAAATTACAAAAAGTAGTAATTATATCATATAGGTAGACAATGTAAAGACTCTAATACTTCTATTAGTTTTTCTCATAACTAATAAATTACATTTAGGAACCTAGTCCCTATACATGTATAGAAGTAATACTAAATACCCACTGTTGACCATTATGCTACTGCAAAATCAAACATTATGCTCAATAAATACTTTATGACAAGGGGATATATAGCAAAAGTCTATGTTCAAAAAAAAACCTCCAAAAATTAAAAACAAAGAAAACGACTATTTTTTTTTCCAAAGGAATGTTTCTTGTATACAATGCTTATTCAAAATGCTAATGCAAAAGCTTTTTCACAAAGCCAAGGCATTGTACTCAATAAACTGACATGTTGAATTGAAATCCTTTTGTACAACTACTTAATCATAAAAATGAAAAGAAGTAACGGAAAAAGAAACAGCTTTCTTGTAGGGATGTGTTGTTGCTCTGCTCAGTAGTAGAATGTGTGTTGCATGTGTAAGGCCTTGGGTTCTATTCTCATCACCAAAAACAGAAGAAAAAAAAAGAAAGAAATTTTGAAAAGTATTTCCATGCATATAATTTATTTGAACCATATTTCAAAGTGTACTTTTATTCTAATAATTAAAATGTTATTGTTTTCTGTGAGACTATTGGGAGCCACCACATTAAATGCAGATTTTGCCATTTATTTTTAGCATTAATTCTTTTTTTAATGTAAATGCCTTTGTGTCTTACCAGTTAAATAATTTTTTTTATCGTGAAAATACAGTACAGAGGGGTTACAATTACATGGGCAAGGTAATAAGTGCACTTCTTTTTTTTTCTTAATTTAATTTTATTTTATTGGTGAACATACTGTACAGAGGAGTTACAATTACATGGGCAGGATAATGCATACATTTCTTACCAAGCATTGCAGCCTCCTCCTTTGTTTACCCTTCACATCCCTTCCCAGCCTCCCCCCTCCCCCCCAATCCCAATCCTTCTTCCCCCCCTTCCCCCCCCCCCCCACCGACTTTGTAAAGCTCGTTTTGGACATGACAACTTGTACTTCTAATTGTTGCAACAGGTCCACCTGTATCCTTAAACAACTGGTTTTTCCCCATCTCCTCCACAAGTTATACTGACATCAAATATAGTGAAAGCAGGGGTTATACTGTGGGGGAGGGACATACAAAGCAACAAAGAAATAATCTTATAAATGCTTTAGAAACACATGCATGAAAGAAAATACACATCTAAAGGTTCATTTTCCTGACATCACATTATCTGACCTTTTCCGCTTGACTCATACATATACTAGATACTACAAATAAGGGAAACCATGGGACCTATGGTTCTTTGGGCCTGGCTTACTTCACTTAATATAATTTTTTCCAAGTTTTTCCATTTCCTAACAAATGGTACAATGTCATTCTTTCTGATGGAGGCATAGAATTCCATTGTGTATATATACCACATTTTCTTGATCCATTCATCTCCTGAGGGGCATCTGGGTTGGTTCCATATCTTAGCTATGGTAAATAATGCTGCAATAAACATAGTTGTGCTGGTAGCTTTAGTGTGGTCTTGTTAGTAAACATTTGGGTAAATGCCCAAAAGTGGGATTGCTGGGTCATAGGGGAGTTCTATGTGAAGTCTTTTGAGGAACCTCCATACTGCTTTCCAAAGTGGTTGAACAAGTTTACATTCCCACCAACAATGAAGTAAGGTTCCTTTCTGTCCACATCCCCTCCAGCATCTGTTGTTGTTAGAGTTCTTGATTTTTGCCGTCCTAACTGGAGTGAGGTGATATCTCAATGTTGTTTTGATTTGCATTTCTTTTATGGCTAGGGATGTTGAACATTTCTTCATGTGTCTATTGGCCATTCTTCTTTCTTCAGAGAAGTTTCTCTTTAAGTCTTTCGCCCACTTATTTATTGGGCAGTTGTTTCTTTGAGGATTTGTTGTTGTGGGGTTTAATTTTTTGAGTTCCAAGTATATTTTAGATATGAGACCCTTGTCTGTTGTATGGCTAGTAAAGATCTTCTCCCAATCGGTGGGCTTTCTATTGATCTTGCTAGCTATGTCATTTGCCCTGCAGAAGCTCTGCAACTTTATGCAATCCCATTTGTCCAACCTTTCTTTGATTTGTTGTGTTTCCGGGTCTCTATTCAGATAAGTGCACTTCTTATCAAGCATTGTAGCCTCCTCCTGTTTCTCCTTCCCAACCCTGTGCCCCTCCTGCCAAAGTTGTAAAGTTCATTTTTCAACATAACGTCTTGTACATCTCATTGTTGCAATGGGTTCACCTGTATCCCTATTTAAACAATTTGTTTTTTCCCCTCCCCTCCACTAATTATATCAACATCACATACAGTGAAAACGGGGGTTATACCGTGGGGGAGGAACATACAAAGCAACAAAGAAAACATCTTATAAATATGCTAGAAACAATCGCAAGAAAGACAAAAACATTTGCGTCCTTATCTTGGGGTTCATTTCACCTAACATCAACTTATCTGACCGTTTCTGCTTGTCTCACATTGAGATAACACCTCACCCCAGTTAGAATGGCTATAATCAAGAACTCTAATAACAACAGATGCTGGAGGGGATGTGGAGAGAAAGGAACCTGACTGCATTGTTGGTGGGAGTGTAAACTTGTTCAACCACTTTGGAAAGCAGTATGGAGGTTCCTCAAAAGACTCCACATAGAGCTCCCCTATGACCCAGCAATCCTACTTTTGGGCATTTATCCAAATGATCACAAACAAGACCACACTAAAGCTACCAGCACGACTGTGTTTATTGCAGCATTATTTACCATAGCTAAGATATGGAACCAACCCAGATGCCCCTCAGTAGATGAATGGATCAAGAAAATGTGGTATATATACACAATGGAATTCTATGCCTCCATCAGAAAGAATGAAATTGCCCCATTTGTTAGGAAATGGAAAGACTTGGAAAAAAAATATATTAAGTGAAGTACGCCAGGCCCAAAGAAACATAGGTCCCAGCTAAATAATTTCTGCTTGGTGATTTGTAATAGAACTAGGAATTTTGCCCATCAGCAGTCAAGACAAATAGCCTTTGCCTCATTAGAGAATCTGGTGTTATGAGAGAAAAAGCCAAGGCAAGAGGAACCTGGAACATGAGACAGCCCTTGAGTATTGGAAAGGATTTTTCCAAGTTGCCAGCTGGCCTGGTGAGGAGTAGAAGGGCCTGTCCTGGAACACAATTGAATGATTATGCCAATCTTGAATTGGGTAAAATCTGGCACTAAATGGAAGTCCTGTAGAAAGGCCAGATGACTTCGTAGAAGTGTTGGAAAATTAGAAAGCAGGTGGAGAAACTCTACAGAAAATTTGAGTTGTTAAAAACAAACATAACTAGTGCAGGGGAAAAATGATCTTAAGAAAGGCATGTATCACATAATGCTTATTTAGGATTTATTTCATTTCTAAAATGTTCCAAGTATGAAGGGTTAGTCTCCTTAATTTGAGCTCAATCTCTTCCTTCCAATTCCAGAGCATAATAATGGAAATAAAACCTATGTTATCTATAGGGTATATTGAGAGCTATTGAGTTAAAACTAGAAGGATTATAGTTTAAAATGTCCTCTGCTTAAGGAAGAAGAGGTGGTAATTATTGAATCTGAAGTAACTAAAAAAATAAGGACAGGCTATCTGATTGCCTAACATTGTAAAAAATGTCTTGCTATCTTTGAAGAATTCTATGTTCAGTGTGGCTGGAGTAGGAATGGAATGAAACAAACAGCAGAACTGGAAGATTTGGGGTTTGGAGTTAATATCATATTAATATAGAGCCTTCTAATCATGGTAATCATTTTACTAGATTTTCTCTCTAAGGCTAAATTATATGGAACAAAATGAAATTCTAAGGAAAACAATGAAATTTTCTAAACAGTGTTCTTTTTGACCAACTATGTATCACAATAGAATCACTCTGATTGAAACAAAGAGAATTCACTACAAAGGAGTGTAGCTGGGAGGAAAAATAAATACTTAAAATGTCCAAGTAAGCCAGGCACCGGTGGCTCACACTTGTAATCCTACCTATACAGGAGGCTGAAATCTGTGGATCACTGTTCAAATCTAGCCAGACCAAGAAAGTGAGACTCTTATTGCCAATAAACTACATAGAAAAAAAGCCAGAAGTGGTGCTGTAGCTCCAATGTAGAGTACTAGCTTTGCACAAAAAAAGAAGCTCAGATACAGTGTCCAAAGCCCAGAGTTCAAGCCCCAGGACTAGAAAAAAAAAGTCAAAGTAAAGCAAAATGATGAGATTCGTTTCAACTAGTAATAAGGAAAGTGCTAGTACACTTTAACTTTTTCCTTAAAATAACTAAAAATAACATGTAAAACATATGAAACAAATCTTTAATGCATTAGATAAATAGAAATACTTGACAGAAGCCATGCACCAATGGCTCACACCTGTAACCCGACTTACTCAGGAGTCTGACATTTGAGGATCATGGTTCAAAGCCAACCCAGACAGGAAAGTCCATGAAATTCTCATCTCCAATACATTACCAAAAAAGCTAGAAGTGGAGCTGTGGCTCCAGTGGTAGAGCACTAGCCTTAAGAATATGAAGCTCAGGGACAGCACCCAGGCCCTGAGTTCAAGCCCCTGGACAGAAAGATGAAAGAAATAAAGAAAGGAAGAAAGAGAGAAGGGAAGGAAGGAAGGAAGGAAGGAAGGAAGGAAGGAAGGAAGGAAGGAAGGAAGGAAGGAAGGAAGGAAGGAAGGAAGGAAGGAAGGAAGGAAGGAAGGAAGGGAGAGAGGGAGGGAGGGAGAGAGGGAGAGAGAGAAAGAGAAAGAAAGAAAGAAAGAAAGAAAGAAAGAAAGAAAGAAAGAAAGAAAGAAAGAAAGAAAGAAGAAAGAAAGAAAGAAGAAAGAAAGAAAAGAGAAAAAGAGAGAAAGGGAGAGAGAAAGAAAGAGAGAAAGGTAGATAGAAAGAAAGAAAGAAAGAAAGAAAGAAAGAAAGAAAGAAAGAAAGAAAGAAAGAAAGAAAGAAGAAAGGAAGGGAGGGAGGAAGGGAGGGAGGGAAGGAGGAAGGGAAGGAGGGAGGGAGAGAGAGAGAAGGAAGGAAGGAAAAGAGAGAAGAGGAGAGGAGAAGAGAGGAGAGGAGAAATAGCTGACCAACAGGACATGAAGGATATAAATCCTACTACTGCCTAAACTTGCTGCCTTGAAAAGTTTCCAAGAGTCTGTATAGAAAAACAAAACAAAACAAAACAAAAGCAACAGGTAGACTTCCTGGATGAAGTAAACAATAGAAAATGCAGAAAAGCCAAGGTGGCCAGAGTTACAGAAATGATTACAAATGAAAGAAAAAAGCTCCAAAGAGGAAAAATCCTCAAAGAACAATGTTTTATCTCTATTTTATGTGAGCAAGGTCAAAGAAAGAATTATTTGATAATCCAATATGTAATAATCACCTAGGACCAAAAATAGAACTGATTCTTGTTAGCCAGACTAGCAAACCTCAAAACATTACAGAACCTCAAGAACCAGGAGGAGTTTTAGTTTGAGACCAGTCTAGGCTATATAGCAGGAGTCTGTCTTAATGAACAATACACCCTAAAGTATTCTACAAAATACAAAAATGAAAAAAGAAAGAAGAAACATGACCAAACCAAGTTTCTGTAGCTAGTATCACTACACTGATATTAAAACCCAATAAAAACAGAAGAAAAGGAGAGAGAGAGAGTATATTACACCCATTTTTGATTGTCACGATGATATCTCAGTTTCTAGGGATTTATTTTAATTATATTCAGTATAACCAAGCCTGAGTAGCCTGTGGTTCAAAAGTTGTAGGGATGTTTAATTTCCATCTACTTCTATCTATCTATCTATCTATCTATCTATCTATCTATCTATCTATCTATCTATCTATCTATCTATCTATCTATATATTAGAAATATGCTCCACTCCATTAATGTGCCAGGATTTTGATGTTTATGAAGAAAGAATAGAAGGATGGGTCGATTGTGCCTAGAAACTAGCCCATCAGACAAATTCATCATGCTTCATTTACATATCTTCCCTTTCCTTTGAGCCTCCCATATGTTTATAACACCTGACTACAGACTATTTGGAAGAAGCTCATTGTTCTGATAATGAAAACTTCAGTTCCCCAAGCTGTAAGACTAGAAAACTTGAGAGATACTATTCACAATACAGAGAATTAAATTAGTTTATGTGCAAATAAAATATGTAATTGTAATAAAATACTATTTTTAAGTCTGATTAATATTGATTTTAGGGAAACAATATAATAGCATAGTTATTATTAGCATAAATTCATGAATTTATAAAATTGAGAACTAACTTATTCATTGATATATAGTATATATCCTTAATTTCATTTTCAACATTCTATCAAAATAAATTCTGACCTTTTGAGAATTTCACTAAAGTTAAAGAACATCTTACAGGGCTGGAAAGGTGGCTCAAGTGGTAGAGCGCTAGCCTCGAGCTGAAGAGCTGAGGGACAGCGCCCAGGCCCCATGACCGGACCAAAAGGAAAAAAAAAAAAAGAACATCTTACATAACTTTCTCTCCTTAATGAATAACAATATGCTATTTTTCACGTATTAATAAACGTTTGTAGAATTAATAAATTAATGAAGTCACAGTTAAATAAATCCAAAGTAAAATGAGTAATTTCTTCTTATTTTACTAAAACAATTTCAATTATAACTTCCATATATTAACTTTTCATCTTCCTATGTGATACATGACTATAAAAATTTATATTGTGGAGGCAACAATGCTTGATAAGAAATGTACTCATTATCTTGCCCATGTAATTGTAACCCCTCTGTAGGGTATTGTCACAATAAAAATAAATAAATAAGTTTTTAAAAATTTATATTGTTATTGGAACTTACTTTCTTAGTTCAATTCAATCATTTCAATACATTTCTCAATCTCAAAAATATATTTTTATTACTGCTGAATCAAATGAAACACTTAATTTTTATGTATTTTTTTTTGTTTTTTTATGTGTTAAGTAGGCATTTAATGATCTTATACTGGGCAATCAAACCTTTAATGGTTTTTAAACACTACAAAATCTTCCACATAAGGAGAACAAGCAGGTTGTAGATTCTAAGAAAATTTCCCAGTATTATTTAAAAATAACATTATGTAGATTATTTTTAATGATTAGTATTACATCTGATTTTATGAATTGAAAATTGTTGATTTGATTATTACTTTGAATTTATACTAATTATCTTTCCAATAGATCTGAAATACAAGTCTGCCTACTCTTCTACAACATAGCATAGAGAGAAATAAAACTTATATAATGGAATTATTTCTATCATTTTTGTCTTTCATTATCATGGAAAAATTACTAAACAACTAAACTCAAAACACTATATAGTTTACCAAACTAAATAGCTAGAGTATGTATTTAAATGGAAAAAGAAACCTTGTAGATGAATGTCACATTGAAAATAGAAATATACATAATTACCAAAAAATCATAATTAAGGAGCATTGCATTAGCAGCTTCAAAAATACTTTAACCTGCAATTATACTATCAGAAACTTCCTCAAATATAAGCAAACTTATGAATGAAAGTAAACAGTAACTTTGGAAATAGGTGTAAGAATACTTAAGAATTTTCCTTAAAATAAAGCTAATATTTCAAATCAATAAATAAAGCTTTTACAGTACAGTTATAATTTGATTCACTAAATAAGTTAAATCCTTATTCAAAAAGGAAATCAGTTGAATTCTTATGTCATAAAATTTATTTTTTTAAGAATTCCACTTGTTTGAGCCAAAATCAACTGCCTTAACCATCCTAGATGTTACCGGAATGGTCCTTCATTCAGCTTCCTGATGTTCTCACTCATTAGCTGAGGACATCATGCAAAATGAATTGACTATATGAACATATGGGATCATTCAGAAAACAACATCCAGAATCATGAATCAGCCATACTCCTACAGGTATGAATCAGAGTGGTCCATTTTAAATCATGACATACATTTATACATTATCTTTACACAGAGTTGGGGACAAAAACTTAATGGCGTCTCTGAAGAGACTTAATAAAGTTCTATTTCTGTAGAGAAAAGAGCATTTATTGGGGAAAATAGATCTAATAATAATCTCATGTATATGACACTCAATCACTCCCTTCTCCACTGTCCATCCTAATTTCTCTCCAAAGTTGGTTTTTGCTTCAAAGGGTCGTGGCTGATAGTATGATCCAAATTTCTTTTAATGTTGCCATAGAAATCTCAGCAATGAGAGAGAAGTCAAGAAATTTCCATTAAAAGAGAGAAGGATTTACTCTATGATATAAACTTGACAATTTACCTTGCAAGGTAAAAAATAAGCAAAGTTTATTCAAGAAAAAATAGTCCTACATTAACTAAGGACATTTAATTTATATTCAGCTCATTTTGCTACAAAAAAATTCCAGAATCAAAGTATTTACTATTAAATTCTATTGAATTCTATCAAATACTTTTTAAAAAATAAAATGCTGTAGAAAGCCCACAGATCGGGAGAAGATCTTTACTAGCCATACAACAGACAAGGGTCTCATATCTAAAATATACTTGGAACTCAAAAAATTAAACCCCCCAACAACAAATCCTCAAAGAAACAACTGCCCAATAAATAAGTGGGCGAAAGACTTAAAGAGAAACTTCTCTGAAGAAGAAAGAAGGATGGCCAATAGACACATGAAGAAATGTTCAACATCCCTAGCCATAAAAGAAATGCAAATCAAAACAACATTGAGATATCACCTCACTCCAGTTAGGACGGCAAAAATCAAGAACTCTAACAACAACAGATGCTGGAGGGGATGTGGACAGAAAGGAACCTTACTTCATTGTTGGTGGGAATGTAAACTTGTTCAACCACTTTGGAAAGCAGTATGGAGGTTCCTCAAAAGACTTCACATAGAACTCCCCTATGACCCAGCAATCCCACTTTTGGGCATTTACCCAAATGTTTACTAACAAGACCACACTAAAGCTACCAGCACAACTATGTTTATTGCAGCATTATTTACCATAGCTAAGATATGGAACCAACCCAGATGCCCCTCAGGAGATGAATGGATCAAGAAAATGTGGTATATATACACAATGGAATTCTATGCCTCCATCAGAAAGAATGACATTGTACCATTTGTTAGGAAATGGAAAAACTTGGAAAAATTATATTAAGTGAAGTAAGCCAGGCCCAAAGAACCATAGGTCCCATGGTTTCCCTTATTTGTAATATCTAGTATATGTATGAGTCAAGCGGAAAAGGTCAGATAATGTGATGTCAGGAAAATGAACCCTTAGATGTGTATTTTAATGTTTTTTTTCTTTCATGCATGTGTTTCTAACGCATTTATAAGATTATCTTTTTGTTGCTTTGTATATCCCTCCCCCACAGTATAACCCCTGCTTTCACTATATTTGATGTCAGTATAACTTGTGGAGGAGATGGCGAAAAACCAGTTGTTTAAGGATACAGGTGGACCTGTTGCAACAATGAGAAGTACAAAATGTCATGTCAAAACCAGCTTTACAATGTCGGTGTGTGTGGGGGGGAGAGGGGTATAATTGGGTGGGGGGAGGGGGGAGGCGGGGAAGGGAGGTGAAGGGTAAACAAAGGAGGAGGCTGCAATGCTTGGTAAGAAATGTATGCATTATCCTGCCCATGTAATTGTAGCCCCTCTGTACAGTATGTTCTCAAATAAAATAAAATAAAATTAAAAAAAAAAAAACTAGCTTTACAACCTCGGTGCAGGGGTGGGGAAGGAGAAGGATTGGGATTGGGGGGAGGGGGGAGGCTGGGAAGGGATGTGAAGGGTAAACAAAGGAGGAGGCTGCAATGCTTGGTAAGAAATGTACGCATTATCCTGCCCACATAATTGTAACTCCTCTGTACAGTATGTTCACAAATAAAATAAAATTAAATTAAAAATAAAAATAAAAAAATAAAATAAAATGCTGGTAATACACCACCTAAATGATTTCATGTGGTCAAATTAACACACTATGAAAAACAAGCAGAATTGTATCTGGACAAATGAGCATGATAGGAAATGCAGAAATATTTGGAGAAGAAGAAAGAAAGGGAAAGACAAAAAGAAGAAAGGAGGAAGGGAAGAAATGACATGTGAAAATATTATGAATGGATACTTAATGGAGTAAAGGAAAGCCAGACACTAGTGGCTTACTTATGTCTATAATCTTAATTACTTGGGAAATTATGAATCATAGGATCATAGTTTAAGGCCAATACAAGTGAAGAAGATTATGAGAACCCTGTTTAACACATTATTGAAAAATTATGACATGCAACTGTCATCCTAAATTCATGGGAGGCTGAGATTAGGATTATCACCATTTCCAGCCCATCCCAGGAAGAAAAATTAATAAACTTTATTAAAATTATAAAGAATTACTTAAAGTCAAGTGCCCATAGTTCATGCCTATAATCCTAGCTACCCAGGAGACTGAGATCTAAGGTTTGTGGGTCAAAGCTAACCAGAGAGGAAAGCCTATGAGACTCTTATTTCCAATATACCACTAAAACGTCGGAGGTAGAATGATGGCTGGACGGAAAGACCACTAGCTTTAAGCAAAAATGCTCAAGGACAGCACACAAACCCTTCATACAAGCCTTGGTGTTAACACACAAACACATACTACTTTCATACACTTATTTGTAATAATAACTAGTTGTATAATCCAACATGACAATTTATGTGAAAAATGTATCTTGCTCAATATCAGCCCTTCTTTAATTCTCCTGCTATGTCTGCCCCAATCTCACCCATCCCCTCAAACCATTTGCAATGTGTTACAAAGGTAAATACATATGTCCATACAGTACATTGATTCCCCTGTTATTCACACATTAAAATGAAAACAGATGTTCATATAATTTGTTCACATATAATATAGATCGGTAAATGTGTATAAGCAAATATATACATACATACATTTGCATCTACATATATATATATATATATATATATATATATATATATATACTTGAAAAGATTTAACAATATCCTTCATACAAAACAGCTAAAAAACTTCTTGAAATGGTGTGTACAAAAAATAAACTTTGGTATAACCATGTGATAGAATATAACTCAACAACAATAAATTCACTACTGATAGAACAAAAATGCATTCATCTCAACTAGATTATGCAAGGAATAAGATTCAGCCTCAAAAAATACATTCTGCTTGATTCTGTTTCTGATAAAGGGACCGATTTAATTTCTGGTGACATAAAGTATCAATAGTTGTCTGCCACTGATGGATAAAAAACAGAAAGACATAAAGAACATTTGCCTGTGTCTACAAGGGGCAGATTGTTAAGACAAAGAAAGAAAAGACAAAATTTTAAGACAAGCAAATGGTGAATGTCCACTCAAAGTCATTCCAGGGTCTTGTCTAAGAAGCTTATCTAAAAAGGATTATTAACTTGAAGGAAGATATACTCTTGATTATAGCATATTACAACTGCATAAGGAGATGTTTAGAAAACTGATAGCTATACACACCATTTCATTTCTATAGCAGTGCCAATTAATTTTGTCTCATAGATATGAAATGAGTGTGCCTTATATGGATTTGAACCTAAATTCTCTCCCTTATTATAAAGTTATCTTTATACTAGTTCCTCTTCCCTCCCCCACCAAAAAAAAATCTGATTTACCATCCAGTTAGATCCACCTGTAATTAGTTAAATACATTTTTGGTATATTTCCACTTTTGAGAATGTTCTTCAAAGATTTTTGTGCTTGTTATGTTAAATATACCGATCTTGTCTTTGATCATATTCACACATGGTTACTAGCCTTCTGTTTTTCTTTCATTCCCTTTCATTCCCACTGAAGTGAAGGAGGGTCTCTTGAGACTCTCTGACCCAGAGAAGGTAATGTCCAGCACTTTCAAGAACAGGAGCGCAAAGTTTAGTTTCATGAGGATCCTCTAGGTGTCCTTGGTATATACAGTAGAATAGAAAGTATGGAGGTCACACGTGGTAAACTTTCCAACTTCCCATTTCCTTAAGCCTTTGGATTCCTCCCTTCACCTTACCCTTGGGAAGCTTTAGCATATCAACTTCTTTCAATCAAAGTTTCAATCACTGACAAATTATTGAAGCTATTTCCAGCTGCATATGTTAACATATAAATTCTAAAAGATCTGGTAATTATAGTCATTTCAAAAACTTGGTCTAATATATATTCTGTCCTCCCTGGCCTAAGAACTTTAGTGTATACTTTATCTACTCCTCAGCCATCAGCAGCAGATATGAAGATTTTGGCTCCTTTGTTTCTGTCTTTTTTTTTTCAGACTTTGTACTGATTATTCTGGGGAATGCTGATCAAAGATCAGAGTAATGATTCCAGTAAACAAAGTTGTGTGAGGTTTATAGTAGAAAAATATTAATACCCAACCTATGATAACCATGTCCTAAATGACAGAATTGGTGGATATGCTATCCTCCATGACAAAACAGATTTTGCAGATACAATGAGGATCCCCAAATAACTGCTCTGGATTGTTCCTATGGGTTCAATGTCCCTAAAAGTAGAGAAACTTTGTCTATGATCCAAACACAGAGAGGCAGAAGCAGAAGGATTATAAATATGCAGCCAGCCTGGGTTACCTAAGGAGAACTTATCCCATAAATAAATAAATAAACTTGGAGGAGGATGGGAGGGAAAGGATTGTTAGTATAATGGGATATAAATAGAACTTGATTTTCCCATCTCCCATAGCTATTTCTGAAGTTATAGGAAGAGAACCACAGCCAGGAAATGCTAGTAGCCTCTAGAAGCTAGTAAGGTCAAGAAAATGGATTGTTTCCTAGAATTTCCAAATGGAAATGCGGTTAAGTGATTTTAGCTCATTGATATCAATGCAAACTTTTAACCTGGACATATTTGAGCTTTACTACACCACCGTGTTTTATGGTAGCAAATAAGAGATCCATACAGGGTGGGGAGATTAAATGTCTCAAGGGGCAGCCTTATAACAGAATACAGAAACAGTTCAAGAAAGTGGAAGATAATCTCTTCAGAACCAGGAAGAGGAATTGTTTCAGACTGTCTGAAAGGTTCTCATGTCCATCCAAATAAACAGGCTTGGAGCCCTAATCCTTTCCAAAACAGAATATTCAGCTAGCCTTTAGAATTGTAAACTGATTGCCATAGTTTGAATATGGATTATCACCTACAGGGATCTTTGTTAAAGGCTTGGTCCTCAGTTAAGTGCCATCATTAAGAAGAAGGGTCTAATTGAGGGTTCAGGTCATTGGAATATGAAATCAGAGCACAGTGGAACTTGTTTCCCTTCTCTTCCCTTCCCTTGCCTCTTCTCACTTCCCCTCCCCTCCCCTCTCCTTCCTCTCTTTTCTCTTTTGCTCCCTTCCCCTCCCTCCCCTCCTCTCCCTTTATTTCTCTTCCCTCCCTCTCCTTTGAACTCAGCTATAGGAAGGTACATGAGTCCCCATTCCCACAAATTCCCTCTGTAGTCTACAGTGTTGCCATGGTCCCAAAGCAACGGGACTCAGATACCCAAAACTGTGAGCAAAATAAAGCTTTTCTCTTTGTAAGGTGATTACCTTAGATAATTTGTTACTTGTAAGGAAAACTAAGATATTGCTAAGAATATTTTACAGGTGGTTTCCAAGAAAATTATTGTGGAAGTAGTGGATATATTGTGGATAACCAAAAAGAAAGCTTTCTAGTAAAGTAATATGGGAAGAAGAGCTTTATGTGAGTGTGAAGGTATGTAATAAAGAGTCATATCAATACTGCATAACAAAGCACAATAAGGTAGGGACAGGTGAAGGAGAAATTTAAAGAAATTTAAACGTTTCCATTTTGGCGATTCTCATGAGGGCAGAGAAAATACATGCCGAAAAGAACTAAATTGCAAAGTTGGCCTGAGAAGAGACTGTGTGGACAGAAATAATTTGAACTGAATATTCTAGATAAGCCCTGGGAAATAAAATTTTCTAGTACATGACAACGTAACTGAGGGAATAAAAATGAGTAGAGACAAAACTTCTGAGAACTAAACTTTGAAAGCTGAACAAATTATCCATGTGTATGTTGCAGACATCAAGACTAATACCAGGAATATGGTGTGAAGGAGAAAAACAAATTCCCTGGTAAAACTTTACTGAAGGGAAAGGAAAAATGGAAAAGCCTGTTTATGAAAGAAATGAGGAAGATGAGTTGGAGTCACTGTAAAGGTTTGGAAACAGCGAGGGGAATCATGGTATGTAAAAGAAAGAAAACAGCCCTGGGTTCTGATGCTCATGTGAGATGAGTCTAAAATCTTGGAACTTTATAGAATGCTTTCTCTTTGGAACTGAAAAGTTTTGCATTTTGTAGCCTATTTTCTTAGACTAAGAAGGAGATTTGCTTCGAAATATTTGAGGTGATGACACCATTCTTTAGAAAAAATAGACTTGTAGGAGCTAGCATATAGAATATGAATTTAGTACACAAAATTTGGTATCATTACTGAGAATGTTTGCATTTGCTGCACTATTTGTATTTTCTAAATTACTACTTAAGTGTTCTTTTTTTTTTAAAGTACGGTTTTCCCTAGCAACAATATGTCCTAGATTATATAAAATCCACATATAAAAACCAAAAGTGCCATTTCCGAAAATTAGCTTATTCTAGGTATTGAAAATTATTCTTGCATGTTACCTTAAAATTTCTTTATGCGTCATTTCCAAACATGCTTTTAGTCCAATTATTTTTCTGTCAGTATGAGAAGTATCGGTATCATAAGTGCTCCTAGATTTCTCCTTTTACTCCTAACATACTGAATAAACAAACACTATCTTTTTTATTTAAAAAGGAAAATTTAATTTAAAGTTTGCCATTTAGGCATTTAGTACTGACTTAATACTCAGCTAAAGGCAAAACTCTTATAGGACTTTGGTGGTAGCAAGAAGACAGGAAAATCAGGACTCTAGGTGCATTACTTTAAACTGAATTTGTCTGAAGGAGGGGAGGCCCTCCTACTCCTTAAATCTATTTAAGTAGTCATTGTTTCTGCCTGTCAAGCAAGAGAGTTGTTAGCCTCTCTGAGTATTTCCCTAATAGCTCTACCAATCATTTTTATCTCTGCTGCCAACTTGAGCTTTCATTAACAAGTGTGAAAAATGTTCGAGAAGCAACATAAAGCAGTACTAGACTAGTTCAATCGTTTGGAGGAGTTTTTACTTATATCCAATGAGAACTATTACACAGCTAGAGAAGATACTGGAAATGAATCTCAATAAAGCAAAGTTGGCTATGTACTATGTTATGTCGAGGTACAGGGGAAGGTTCCAGGGAGAATGGGGGAGTGATAGTAGATAGGGTTAAAGTTCTTTATATGCATGAATGAGAACAGAATTGTGTGTGTGTGTGTGTGTGAGAGAGAGAGAGAGAGAGACAGAGAGAGAGAGACAGAGAGACAGAGAGAGCAACAGAGAGAGAAAGAAAGAGAGAGAGGGGAGGGGGGGGAAGATAGAGAGAGAGAGATGGGCCTGATGTGCTGTCTCTTAACTTTTTTAATCACTTCTGGCACTCTACCCCTTGAGCCACAGCTCTACTTCTGGCTTCTTAGTCATTAACTCGTGAAAAGAGGCTAACAGGCCTATCTACCTGAACTAACTTTAAATCACAATGCTTAGATCTCAACCTCCTGAGTAGCTAAGATTATAGAAAGGGGCCACCAATGCCTGACTTGAAATTGTTTTAAGACAGGGGGAAGGAAAAGAGCTACTTCTGGCTTCTTAGTCATTAACTCGTGAAAAGAGGCTAACAGGCCTATCTACCTGAACTAACTTTAAATCACAATGCTTAGATCTCAACCTCCTGAGTAGCTAAGATTATAGAAAGGGGCCACCAATGCCTGACTTGAAATTGTTTTAAGACAGGGGGAAGGAAAAGAGATAAATCAGGAAAAGAGATAAAAGGTGTGGTCAAAGTACACTATATGTATATATGGAAATGTCAACATCCTTGTACAAATATTATATGTTCTCATTATTAATATTTCACCTTCTTACTCAAGTGACAATGCCTATTCTTTCTAATTTCTCAAAACAAAACTCATGGGATCATCTTAGCTTCTTATTCTCAACTTCCATACCCAAAATATGAAGAAATACTGCTGGTTCTATGTGAAACTTACTGAGAATCTGACAACTTCTTGGACCTAGCCCAACCACTTCTTCTTGTACTCTTCCCCTAGGTTACAAATGTGAATCTCCCATATGTAAATTTTACACTGGTAAAGGTAAACTGCATACATATTTTTTAAACAAAGTAGATCATGCCCTTCCTTGAGGAAATTCTTCCATGGTATGCCTATTTTATAGACAGTAAAATGCAAAATATTTAATATTCTAAACCAGAATGAGCTGGTTTCTGATAACTTTTCAGACCTCACCTGCTCTCCCTAGTCTCTTACAGCACTCCAACCAAGTCATTTTTGCCATTCTATAAACAAACAAGGCTATCTCCTCTGTAGTTCTCAAATGTCCTTTGCTCTAATATCACCTTGGATCATTCCTTTCTTAGTCTAAGCCTGTATTTATATGTGACATATAAATGCATTTCCTCATTTCCTCTGCTGTAAAATTCTCTGCCCTTTACTTGTTATTTTTTGTTATAACTTACCACAACACATATACATCTACATTATATGTATATACATGTTTTTATGTATGCATGTGGATATAAATGTGTGTCTAAAATCATTACCAATGAGCCTATAAAAGTTCAGTTTCTAATCAGAACATAAATTCTTACTTTGTTTTGCTGACTGCAATGTCCCATGTCCTAGGACATCTTTGGTAAAAACAAATCGTTTAACTAGGGATACAGGTGGACCCATTGCAACAATGAGACGTACAAGTCGTTATGTTGAAAACGAACTTTACAACTTTGGGGGGGGAGGATTCGGTGAGGGGGGATTGGGAAGGGATGGGAAGGGGAAACAAAGAAGGAGGCTACAATGCTTGATAAGAAATGTACTCATTATCTTGCCCATGTAATTGTAACCCCTCTGTTCAGTATTTTCACAATAAAAAAATAGAGGGAACTCAAATAATTCATTTGTAATAAATGAGTCTCTACAGCACTGACAGATCCCAATTGAATAACACCACCATGTGAAAAACTTCACTTTAGTATGAGAAAGAAGGATATGCACATTAGTATCTGCTGTCTGCTAAGATTGTCTTCCAAGGTTTACTATTGTATGAATTTAAGAAATTAGTGAGACCACAGTATGGAAATGTGCAAACCATAATAGCTCGATGAGTCCATTAGCGTTAGTCATTAGGACAAAAGCTCTGACATTTTTTTATATCCACTGTTTTCATAAAACATATGTGTCCCCAAAGCTAAATAATAAAAGAAGACAAGATCTGCTTCAAGATGACTAAAATTGCATTGATTTTTCTAATTTTTGCCAGAAAGCATCAAACAAGGAATATGTTAATTCATACTTAATGTTTCTCTCCAATAAACTTTCCCTTTTGCAACCAAGAAAAATATGCTTTTTTTAAGTGTGAAGGGATGAAAGAATCTAGACACATTTGTCAACTGAAGTAAAAAGTCACGGCTGTCACTAAGGTAAGTTTATGTGCTGTGCAGTAAATGCGTTCATTAGAAAGAGCATTGTATTTGAAAATGAGAAACACAGTACCCAAATCCAAAGTTAGGAAAAACGTATTCCCAATTGCTTCATTAAACAAATGGCTTATTCGGAATGCTGATGGTTTATGCCTGTAATCCTACCTTCTCAGGAGGCTGAGATCTCAGGACTGCAGTTTGAAGCCAAGGAAAGTCATGAGACTCTTATGTCTAATTAACCATTAGAAATCTGAAAGTAGAACCATGGCTCAAGAAGCAGAATGACAACCTTGAGCAAGAAAGCTAAAGAACAGCACTGAGGCCCTCAGTTCAAGTGCCAGTATTAGCACCAAAAAATGGGGGGTCTAGATTAGATTACTAAAGAAATAAAAGGATATAAGAATTATGTCTGAAATCAGGACTTAATTAAACTACTAATGCCTCACTATAATTTCACATCCTTCAACATGATATTGAGTATCCGCCCTTCAGGGAACCATTGCTGTGGTTAATGATGGGAGTTGCTTAATTCCTCATGTGTATAAGCATGAGCAGAAAGAGTTGAAAACACATAGAAAATTGCCACATAAAATACAGCTTACAAAAATGCATAAATTTCAGCAAATCACAAATGGCATGACAATTTTTTTTAAAAACATACATAATTACTTAAACTCAAACATCTGAAAAACAAAGATAATGAGGAAAATCCTAAAAGCCTATGAGAACAAAAGAACATTGATGGAAATTAATGGCTGACCTCTCCTCATAACAAGGAAAATGAAATTATACACCCAAGAGCTGTGGTAAGAACCGTCTGCTCAGAATTCCATAACCGCTGACAATATTCTTTGAAAATAAAACAAAATTTTGTATTATAAAACTAAGATAATTAATTATCAAAGCCATAATGATAACAAATTGACTATTGTCAAACTGTGAAGAAAATATGACAGGAATAAGTATAACAGGAAAGAGTAAAGATCATAAGGAATGTCAGAATCTTGTAAAAAATAAAACACTTCTTAAATTTTGTTTAAGAGGAAATGAACTATTTAGAACAAAATTGATGAAATATTGTGCTATTTATTATATAGGTGGAAGTGAATTATATAAGAATAATAGCACAATGAAAATAAAGCATCTGAAATTAATCTGTACTATGGTACATAGTAAAATGTTGATATAAACTGGGTAAGTTAAGGGAACACATGATGTATTCTCTATAGAAAAAAAAAACTAAAAATAAAAGACCAAGAACTATAATTAAAACTAATAAAGGAGATTAATTCAAAAGAGAGTAAGAAAGACAAGGAGACAAAGAACAAACAGAATAAAAAGCAAGAGGTTAGTTTGTCATCTAACTCTGTAAGTAATGCAAATGTATGAAAACTCCTAATAAAAGACACAGAATTGGGCCAGTTTTTTAATATCAAACTATATGGTCATTTATAAAAGGCACATACAAATATAAAGAACCAGGCAAATTGCTACTAAAAGTAGAAAAGGATATACCATGTACACAATGATCATAAGAACGTAAGAATCATATGTTCTTATGTATTTATGTATGTATGTATGTATGTATGTACACATACCGTAAGCTGTAAATGGGGCTATAAAACAAGTTTCAATAAATTACAAAAGATTGTAATGATTCTATTTTGTTCTCTGTCAACTGATTTAAAGCAAGACCAAGAACAAAGAGAACATCTATAGTTCCAGATATTAAGGAGCCAGATATTGGGACAGTTGTGATTTGAATCCAGTCTAGGCCAAAATATAAAAATGAGAAGAAATTAAAATTGAATGAGATACCAATCTCAACAGAAAAATGTGGGCATTGTTGTTGATGCTTGTAATCTGGGCCATGGAGAAATCATAAGTATGAGAAATGCAAAAATGCCTGGGCAAAAATATCACAACACTATGTGAAAAATAACTAAAACAAAAAGAAATGGTGACATAATGCAAGGTTCTGGCTACTGAGCCTATCCGAAATCGAGTGAGAATCAGCGTCACCCTGTCATTACACAGGCCTTCATGAACATTGAGAATAATTCATCTGAAGTACTACCAATGAAGTACTACCAAGTACTCCCACCCAATGTCATTGGAAGACAACAACAACAACAAAATTCCCTAAACATTCAACAACATCACACCAAAGGACATACTTATTGTCACGTGATCAAAATCCCAAGGAAAGATCTCAAAAAACAGTGATAAATATGATCAACAGAATTAAAGGGGACAGAAATAAATGCCTAAGTAAAATCCAAGAGCATACAAAGTGCTGAATGAATAAGGAAGAGAATGGAAGACATGAAAAAGAAACTCGATACAGGCATTGAAATTCTGGAAGAATTAAATTAAAATTTTGGAAGTTAAAAGTTCAGTAAAAGCTCACTTAAGTCTATCCAGTAGACTGGGTCAAATTGAAGACACAATAGAACAAGAAAAACAACAGAGACTATACAAACACATAGAGACTGAACAATTTACTCTTGAATAAACCTTGGGCCAAGGAGAGAATGATCAACATTCTTTGCCATAAATGAAATGCACAAAATAACATTTGGATTCCACCTCACTCCAGTTAGAATGGGCAATCTCAAGAATATATAAAAGAGAGAAGAGAGACAGACACAAGAATGACAGAAAGGAAGGAAGGAAGGAAAGAAGGAAGGAAGGAAGGAAGGAAGGAAGGAAGGAAGGAAGGAAGGAAGGAAGGAAGGAAGAAAGGGAGGGAGGGAGGAAGGAAGGAAGGAAGGAAGGAAGGAAGGAAGGAAGGAAGGGAGGGAGGGAGGGAGGGAGGGAGGGAGGCAGGGAGGGAGGAAGGGAAAGAAAGAAAGAAAGGAAGGAAGGAAGAAAGAAAGAAAGAAAGAAAGAGAAAGAAAAAGAGAGAGAGGCAGGGAGGAAGGGAAGGAAGGATGGAGAGGAAAAATTGATATTGCCTCACCCATTTTGTATTATCACAGAAATCTTTGCAAGAATGATAGTTTTTGGGAAATTTATGTTTGGATTTATCCACATACTTACTTAACCTCTTGAATTTCCATGCTTTTATTTCAAATTATTTGACTTCTGCCAGAGGAACTCCTTCAATTTTTTTTATTATATCTGATAATGATGCCTTTTCACTTTTGTTTGAGAATGCTATTAATTACTTTGCCTATAGTTTTGGATCATTTTGCTTAATATAGAATTCAGGTAGGCATTTCTTTTCTCAAGCATTTTTAAGATGTCATTCTATTGATTTCTGGCTTCCATCATGTTGACTGAGTAATTAACTGTCAGAGATTGAAGATAAAGTGTCTATTTTAGTTTTGATGCTCTAAAGATTTACTATCTGTCTTTACTTTTCAAAGTTTTGCTATGATATACTCAAGTATTATTTCTTTGTATTTTTACTGCTAGAGATTTTCTCGCAGTCTTTGTTTCAATTGTTCTACTGCACCTTCTGCCCATTTAGAAAATTTTTGCTATTATCAATTTAAATATTGTCTCTGCTACATTTTCTTTCTCTACAACTCCAGCGCATAATCATAAGTGCTACATGTTGTTTATAATCTTTCTCTTATGATAATTCAAGTAAGATATTTTCTTTTGTTGTTGTTGTTGTTGTTGTTGTTGTTTTCTGCATCAGTCAAGCGGCCTGAACTCTGGGCTTGGGCACTGTTCCCCAATTCTTCAGCTCAAGGAGGCTAGCACTCTATCACTTGAGCCACAGCACCACTTCTGGCTTTTTCTGCTTATGTGGTGCTGAGGAATCAAACCCAGGGCCTCATGCATGCAAGGCAAGCACTCTACCACTGAGCCACCTTCCCAGTCCCAGGTAAGATATTTTCTATTGAATTTAGTTATCTGCTTCTAACTTTCATAGGGTTCTTAATTTCAGCCATATATGTGAATTTTTGCAAAATTTATGGTAGTGTTTTGTTATATTTCATTTTTTCTATATATTCTATTTTCTTAAGCATAATGACTATGGAATTATGTTTATCTGCTCATTTGCTTAATCTAGTAACTAGTCACTTGTCAATATGCTTATATTCTGGTTTTTTCCTCTTATTTCTAAGCATATGATCTTATAACATGTCTAGGGATATTTAAGTATATAGAGCTGTGTATAAAGTCTTGATTTCCTCCAAACAAGATGAGTTCTTTCCCAACTACCCTTTCTTGACCTGTAGAATTCAGAAAAGTAGATATTCATTTTGTTTAATTAGAGACTAAGCTAAATAGTCTGGATTACAGTTTTGTCCCCCACCCCCACCCCAGGTTTTATTCATTTCCATAATAACATCTTAGTTTTCTTTTTTTTCTATTTTTTTATTGTGAAAATACCATACAGTATGAGTCAAGCAGAAAAGGTCAGATAATGTGATGTTAGGAAAATGAACCCTTAGATATGTATTTTAATGTTTTTTTCTTTCATGCATTTGTGCATTTATAAGATTATCTCTTTGTTGCTTTGTATGTCCCTCCCCCACAGTATAACCCCTGCTTTCACTATATTTGATGTCAGTATAACTTGTGGAGGAGATGGGGAAAAACAAGTCGTTTAAGGATACAGGTGGACCTGTTGCAACAATGAGAAGTACAAGTTGTCATGTCCAAAACGAGCTTTACAACGTCGGTGGGGGGGGGGTGCGAGGGGAGGATCGGGGGTGGGGGGGAGGCTGGGAAGGGATATGAAGGGTAAACAAAGGAGGAGGCTGCAATGCTTGATAAGAAATGTACGCATTATCCTGCCCATGTCATTGTAACCCCTCTGTACAGTATGTTCACAAAAAAATAAAATAAAATAAAATTTAAAAAAAAAAGAAAATACCATACAGAGGGGTTACAATGACATGGGCAAGGTAATGAGTACATTTCTTATAAAGCATTGTTGCCTCCTCCTTTGTTTACTTCTCAGTTTTCATCTGACATCCAGATGTGTTCACTAAGCCTGGTCGTATGGGCTTGTAGACCATTTTGAGAACTTTGTGTTTTATTCCATCTGTGATAGGGCATAGGTGAGGTTTCCAACAGTGAAGTATGATTGAAGTATGATGAAAATGAATTATGTTTTATAGGGTTCACTGGACTGCTTGGATATTCTATGAAGAAAATAATACAAGAGGTGGGAAGACTACTTAGATGTTTATACTATCTGGAGCTGGTAGTCCAAATAGAAAAGATTAGGTGCTATAAATACTTTGACATTAGAGAAAACAGTATTTTCTGATGACTATGAGATAAGAGATATGAGATAAGAGAGAAAAGTGGGAATTAAGGATGAACTCATATCTTTGGCCAGAGCACTTGAAAGAATTAAGCACTATTTACTAAGATAGAGATTCTTTTACAGAATTCGAAAGGTGCTGCGCATTTAACATGGGGTTCACTCATCTGTAGGCAAATATGCAATCCTGACTTTCAGGGGAAATCTCAGGCTAGAGAGTGAAATTTGAGAATGGCATTTAATAACTGAAATGGATCTAAACTAAGCATGAAGAATCCTGATGTGCTAGAACCAAATTGAGAATGTATTTATTGACAAATTATGTTTTTCTCCTTCAAATCTAGGTTGTCCATGAAAAGCTGAGATAACTATTGATTTGGCAAAAAGAAATGACCATATCTGGACCATATCTTCAGGCTGGTGTAAAAGATGTTCAGAAGGTTCAGCTATCTACCTGGTGAGATCACTGAATCCATCACCGTGGTACATCCACTCTCTACATCACACTCACAATAATCATTTTTGAGTCTGTTTGTTTGATCAGCACATCACTTCTCATAAGTTAAAATTGTTCAATATAATTTCATTTCATTAGTAAAACAATTAGTTAGCCAGAACCTAGCTTTCAGTTCTTAGAAAATAGATAGACTACCCAAAAACAGATTAAGAAAAAAGAATGAAAACGAAATCAACATATTTGTTGTCATAAACAAAGATCCCAAACATTAGTACCTCACACACACACACACACAAACACACACACACACATATCTCTGAAGAACTGTTCTATCAGAAGTTCAATCATTTTGACAACAACGTTAAATAGCTTAGTGATACTTGATTTTTTTCTTATTTGTGAACAGAACTGGCATTTAAAGAAAAGAGGAAGCATTGTAGGCATATATCTTAGAACATTTCACAGTGCCAGTCTTTCCATTTCAAATATTAAGGTAATAAAAGTTGAGAAATGGGTGCATATTAGTCTATGAGTCCCCATTTGTACATGTCATATATGTATATATACAACATTATAGATACATATATATTTGTATCTTAATTATATGATTTATTTTGAAAATAATTTTAAAGAAGAAATGGACTTGAAAAAAACACAGTTAAAGTTCAGGAAATGAAAAATCATATAGCATAGGAGAACAAACATTAACTTAAAAACTAATTCATTCATTATCTGTGATACATATCTTCAATTTTTATCACCATACTAAAAACAAGATTTTCATTTTTTATGGTTAAGAAAGTAATAAAAATAAGTAAATTACATTTAAAATCCTGACAAAGCAATCATAAAATCTTCCCTAGGTAGGATCCTAATATGTAATTTCTATGCTATCAAAAAAGCAGAATGTAGGATTGGAGGTGTGGTTCAAGTGGGAGAGTGCCCAAAAAGCAGGTATAGGGCCATGAGTTCAATCCAAGGTACCACAAAAAAAAGAAAAAGTAATAATGCTGCCATGTCTATATAACTTTTTTATAGCTTATCATAACTATTTTTTCTGCCCTCTGATGGGTAAGAGAATTTCTAAAAATCTAAGGAAATACCTTTCTTCCCTTAAAAATTAAAGGTATTGTGGGGGACTGGGGGTTTAGCCCAGTGGAAGGGCGCCTGCCCGGCGCATGCAAGACCCTGGGTTCGGTCCTCAGCCCTGGGGGAAAAAAAAATTAAAGCTATTTTCTGTCTTGAGTGTTCCTACCTAACTCACTCTGTATCTCAGGTTGCTAACCCAATGATACATTCTTTATTAGTATTTCTCTTTAAAAATGCTAAAAGTGGAGGAGTTACAGTTCTAACAATCAGGCAGAGCACATTTCCCTCTGGACAATGTCACTCCTTCTCTCACTCACCTAGTTTTCATCCCACCCAGAATTTGTATAGTTCATTTTCAACATAGTGTCCTGGGATTACCATTGCTATATTTGGTTATTCTTCGTCCCTTCATTTCTATGTGTTCCCTTTAACTCTCAAAGACATATGGACAAACAAACAAGACAAAAAGAAATGAAAACGAAAATAGCAAAAAAGAAAAAAAAAGACGCTTTTTTTCTTTCCCAAACAACTTTGTTTCTAAATTGGACTCACCCTTTATCAACAATTCCCTTGAATACCCTCAATTCTTTATTCTCTTCAGCTTCCATCCTCATAGTGCACATCACCTACTGTATTTACTTGTCTATTACTATTGTACAGGAACACAGGAAACAGAGAAGCCACATTTTGAGAGGTACAGTTGGGAGTCTTCATTGGAGAGTCAGAGACTACAGGTGGCCTCCAGTCTCAAAGACCTGCAGCCCCTCGGATACACTTAACAGTGTTAAAAAAAAAAAAAAAAAAAAAAAAAAACTGAGTCACCAGAATAGGAAAGGACAGAAAAAGCAGAAAAACAATACCAACAAACCAGACCACCTCCAATGGAGAGCTGCAGTGGGATGCCATGGTGATCTGAGGAAAGCCAGGGGACATGTGGCATGGCGTAATGGTCCCTGAGGTGGTCTACGGCGAAATAGGGACCTAGTCAAGGAGTAGGATCACAGGGAGCTTGAATGCTTATGACCCAAGACAGGTCTGGTAATCTACTGCTCCTGCTTCTAGGAATTCAGGCATGCCCATCACCTGGAGGATTGGACTTCACCTTCCTCCACCATGAAGACAAGATGGCACCAGTTATACCCAATATCCACCACCATATAGCCAAGATGGTGCCAGTTATACCCAATATCCACCACCATATAGCCAAGATGGTGCCAGTTAGACCCACTATCCTTATTTCACTATCATTTGTCTTATCAGTCCTAAGGCAAGCTGGAAGAGGGCTATTGTCTTAGATGTTTTGTTTGAGATACCATACAGATACATTCTCAAATGTTTAGAATTGTTCTAGACACTAATGTTTACTGAATGCATTCAACGCCATCCTTAATGAATATATTAACAGAAATATTTTCTGAAAAGCAAGACGGATTTTACAAAAAGACAGTATCAGTTTGTAAGGTCAAAATGTTACCAAAATCTAAAGTTCCTATTATTCACATCTATTAACAATCTAGGAAACAGAGATTCGTGGAAGGAAACGTGTAGTCAGAGTTGGCTCTGTGGAAGTTCAAGGATAATTTTCCATCTAAAAATCTCCATCTCTAAGAGCTTTGGATTTTTATGGGACAAAAAGTTGACGGTGAAACAATGGGCAGTAAATATCTCTGCTGGGTAGGTATTCCCAGAGCTACCAGCTCCCTTCTTCCTGAAGGAAAACTAGGATCTTCACTTCCTGGGCTGGTAACTGCATTTGCTTTCCAGATAAATGACTTTTTCTGAAAGTTAATTCATATGACCATGATGAGAAGAATTAGGGTTTATAGAAAATAACACGTGAGAAGGATGGATCCTTAAAGAGTAGAGAAAGAACTGAGAATGAAAGGAAAAGTGGACACATGTTTGAGAAAAGATTAGGAGAGGACTAAAATAGAAAAACAAAAACAAAAAAAAAAATTCCAGTCTAGCTTATCACCTTACATCCCAAAATAATCAACTTAATAACTTGGCTCTTCTAGACACTGTCCTATGCTTTCACATACAAAGTATAAATACGGTATCTGCTTTTACTATTACATTTCACATTAGCAACCGTTCATTGCATCTTCATGGAATACAAGGTAAAGCCTCTGTTCTAGCTGCTTCATGAGAACTGGAGTGGATATGGAGGAGTGGGAACTGAAGGATGTGCAGGTCCAGGCAGGATGTTTCACAGACATCGTACAGTACATTAGATCGTTTTCTTTTATATTCCAAGCTCACCCACCATTTATTTCCCATACATAAGAATGCCTCTACATTGCCCAAAATTGTCATATTTAAAATCACAATAGCAACAAAAGGAAAATGACAATTCAGTAATTTTTATTTTTATAAATAAATAGGAAGAAGCAAAAGGGAAAAATTAAATAGTGATATGAGTGCTTAATAGATGTATTATACCAATGCATATGGCAAGCATTTGTGTTTATTTTAAAAGAACCATAGTCCTCTTCTTTACAAAATAAACCAAACATGAAATTTTCTCAAAATTTCTTTATGACTTATTTCCATAATATTATGATGTAAAATTTTATTAAAAAGAAAAAACAGAATAAAGCCAGGCACCAGTGTTCAGACCTGTAATACTAGCTACTCAGGAGGCTGAGATCTGTGGATCATGAATCAAAATCAGCCTTGGCAGGAAAGGCCTTGAGACTCTTATCTCCAAGATAAGATGAGAGTTGTGGAGGAATGCTAGCCTTAATAGTAAAAACTCAGGGACAGTGCCTAGGAACCACTCAAAAATAAACAAAAAGCTCATATAATAATTTTTAATGGGTTATTGATTTTTTTTGTTTTAAAAGGTTGGTTTATCTTGGGGTTCATTTTGCTTAATATCATCTTATCTGGTCATATTTACATAGCTTTTGACCTTTTCTGCTTGTCCCAGACATATACTAGTTATTGCAAATAAGGGAAACCATAGGACCTATGTTTCTTTAGGCCTGGCTTACTTTGCTTAATATAATTTTTTTCTGTGTCTTTCCATTTCCTAACAAATAGGGCAATGTTATTCTTGATGGAGGCATAGAATTCATATATATATATATATATATATATATATATATATATCACATTTTCTTCATCCATTCATCTATTGATGGGCATCTGGGTTGGTTTCATATCTTAGCTATGTTAAATAATGCTACAATAAACATAGTTGTGCTTGTAGCTTTCATATGATCTTGTTTGTGATCATTTGGGTAAATGCCCAAAAGTGGGATTGCTGGGTCATAGGGGAGCTCTATGTGGAGTCTTTTGAGGAACCTCCATACTACTTTCCAAAGTGGTTGAACAAGTTTACACTCCCACCAACAATGCAGTAAGGTTCCCTTCTGTCCACATCCCCTCCAGCATCTGTTGTTAGAGTTCTTGATAATAGCCATTCTAACTGGAGTGAGGTGGTATCTCAATGTTAATTTGATTTGCATTTCTTTTGTGGTTAGAGAGGTTGAGCATTTCTTCATATGTCTATTTGCCATCTTTCTTTCCTCTTCAGAGAGGTTTCTCTTTAAGTCTTTAGCCCATTTGTTTATCAGTCAGTTGTTTCTTTGAGGATTTGTTGTTGGAGGATTTAATTTTCTTTCTTGCTATTGTTCCTAATGTATGTATGTATGTATATATGTATGTATTTATTTATTTATTTTTTGGTCGGTCATGGGGCTTGAACTCTGGGCCTGGGTGCTGTCCCTCAGCTCTTCAGCTCAAGGTGAGCGCTTTACCACTTGAGCTACAGGGCCACTTCTGGTTTTCTGGTGGTTTATTGGAGATAGGAGTCTCAAGGTCTCTCCTGCCCGGGCTGGCTTTGAACCGCGATCCTCAGATCTCAGCCTCCTGAGTAGTAGGATAACAGGCGTGAGCCACCAGTGCTGGGCTTTCTAATGTATTTATAATGTAGCATGTGATTATTTTGTTTCTTTGTATGTTCCTCCCCCATTGTATAATCCCTGTTTTCACTGTATGCACTTCTCTAGCTTGGGGAGGGGAAGGGAAAAAACAAAATGCTTCAATAGGGATACAAGTAGACCCATTGTAACAATGAGATGTACAAGACTCTATGTTGAAAAAGGAACTTTACAATTTAGAGGGGAGTGTAGTTGTAGAGGTGGGAGGGATGGGAGGGAAGGGGAAAAATAAAGGAGGAGGTAACAGTGCTTGATAGGAAATGTACTCTTTACCTTGCTCATGTAACTGTAACCTCTCTGTACGGTATTTTTACAATAAAAAAACGTGTTAAAAAAAAAGTTGGTTTATAGTATTAACAGAAGTGGTGGTTAGGAAAACATAGGTTGTCCCATTATAACAATGATATGTACAAGACACTGTTGAAAAGGAACTTCACAACTTTGGGTGGGGGAGGAGTTGGGAAGGTGGGGCAGAGAGGGATGGTAGGGGAAAAACAAAGGAGGAGGCAACAATGCTTGATAAGAATGTACTCATTGGGCTGGAAAGATGGCTCAGTGGTAGAGTGCTTGCCTTCCATGCCTAAGGCCCTGGGTTCGATTCCTCAGCACCACATAAGCAAAAAGAAAAAAGCCGGAAGTGGAGCTGTGGCTCAAGTGGTAGAGCGCTAGCCTTGAGCTGAAGAGCTGAGGGACAGTGCCCACGCCCAGAGTTCAGGCCCTACGACCGGACCAAAAAAAAAAAAAAAAAAAAGAATGTACTCATTACCTTACTCATGTAACTATAACCCCTCTGCACAGTATCTTTACAATAAAAATATATACAAAAAATAAATTAAAGAAAACATGTACTTTTAGAGAAAAATAGTACTTTTTAGAGAAAAAAAAGACTATTCATTGAAATAAGAATACTGGCCCCAAATTGGACATCATCTTGGCAAAATAGTGAATAATAGGGAATTGAGTCTAATTGGCACCATCTTGTCTACTTGGTGGATGACGGTAAAGTCCCATCCCCCAGGTAATAGGCATTCCTGATATCCTAGAGGTTAGGGGTGGGGACTTGAAAAATAGATTACTGGACCTGCCAGTCCTGTGCCATAAACTCATGAGACTCACCAGCTCCCTGTAACCCTGAACCTTAACCATGGCCTACTTAGGTCCCATGAATGGTTCAGCCACCGTTTTGCTCCGTGTGTAGTGTCTCCTGACTCTCCTAAGTCAGCATGATGTCCTCTTCAGTCCTCCATTAGAGTTGATCAAGCATGTTGAGATTGTTTACCCTCTGTTTCTTTGCTTTACTACCCTCATGGCTAGGATTTTCCAACAGTGTTAAGTATATTTGAGGCTGCAAGTTTTGGGGGGACACACAGACAGTCGCTGGTTTTCTAATAAAAACCCCCAATCGATCTCTCAAAGTGTAGCGGCTCTGTATCTCACAATTGAATTCCCATATGACAATATTAACTAGGGTAAACACAGTTGCATCTATAGTATGAAACAAAAGGTTTTCAGTGTGTTGGATACAAAAAAAAGTAATGGTAGAACATGCCATTTGTGTTCATATTCACTCAAACTTCACCACAAATACATAAGAAAAATCTTTCTGACTTCACTGGCCAAATAATGTTAAATAATTCTCTGCATCCTTACCAGTAAAACACTGCCTACTAACTTCTGCATTCCCAAACCTGTCAACTACACTTCTGTTGTAGAGCTCGTACTGGAGAAAAATCTGCTGAATTTTCATATTCAGAAAGTATTTTCTAACTTTTCAGAGTCAGAAAAGTCAAGGTGAGTAGAAAAAATGAAGGAAAAATGTCTTTCTACCTGTGGAGAGCAAATCGTGAAGAAAAGCTCTTTGCATCTATTTAGTGAGAGAAGGTCCACAGTGATGGCTTTCAACTGTAACTTCAGAGACCCACAGCAGACTAGGCATCATACATATACTGTGAATATGAGAAGCTATTCAGGTCGACTACATTCCTGATTTGTCATAAACAAGGTTATGTTTCTCTTCTAACAAATACACACACACACACACACACACACACACACACACACACACACACACACACACACAAGTGAAGGCAATTATTTATGGAAACCAGATTGTTCCCCTTACATAGTTATAATGAGCACAACTTCTCTGGAACTACTAGCAAAACCAGAACTTAGATCAACCAGGGCTGCTTACTTGTGCGAACATCTTACTCCTTACCCCAATTTTTTTTCTCTTCTTTAAACCTAGTCATGTTGATATCCCCAGTGGCACACAGACCACTGGCTCTTTTTTCTGATATTCACTAGTACTCTGAACTTGCATTTACATGTTGGAGCAAATGGCTGGGCTTGACACATTGAAATCCACAACCCCAATCCATCCCAGAGGGACCTCTGTCCTGAGAGTCAGCTTAAAAGCACAGATTTTGGTTAATATAAGAAAATTTCTGTTGTGGGAACTTGTCCCAGAACCTGGTCCTTTCTTTGCAGGATGAGAAGGGAGAAAAGGAAATAGAGAAAAGGGGACAGATGGAGACATCAGGAGAGGGGGAGAAAAAAGGAGGAAGGGGAAGAAGGGATAAGCTGAAAGGTTTTCTTTGAGATCCCTTTGTCTCCTGAGTTTTGGTTTAAAAAGATATACCCAAGCATTCTAGAGATTTCATTGTTTTTACAGTGGATGTGCTACTACACGTGAAGCTGTGAGCTCACCAAGATGTCACTGATCATTGATGCTACAGAAGCTGTATTTTTTTACTACAATTATGTAATTAAATGCTATGCAGACTGATGAAATGTGCTTGATGATGGGTTTACCATGTAAACTAAGTCAAATGCTTTGAAATATTTCACAAACATGACTCTGTTGTTTGAGGGATGGGGAGGGAGAAAAAAAAACAAAACAAAAAATGACAGGGGACTTGAATAAAAATCTAGGAGAAAGTTACACTAATTTTTCTTCTAAGTACATAAATTTCATACTAAATTTAGAGAGGCTGAAACTAAAAATAATAAAGTGTTTTATGGATATGTTTATATAAGAAAGAAAATAGAGGCCTTTTCTCAGCAGATATTAAAGTAATAGTCTTGGAATTCTGCAAAGGATTGGTAAATGAGTGCATATTCACTTGCTTTAATTTCTAATAAAGTGTTGAAATGTGTATTGACAAAGATTCTCTCCTTTGACCAAAACTGGAGCCTGGCTCCACTGAGTTGCTTCCTTGGCCAGGTCGAGCCCTACGCCTCCTGTCAGTCCTTCTACATGACTGACATGACTTCTTGAGCAAGAATCTCAAGAAGTCAGTTGAGTAAAAATCCATAATACTTGATATTTGACTACCTTCAGTACCTTTTACCTTTAGCAATTACCTCACCAAGCAAATGAGCTTAGTCAGAAACACCTTGTCCTTATGTTAGTGACTTATCAAATGACCATAACCTTCAATACTGTTCCTCATTACACATCTCTTCTAGTTCTTCCTGAAGTCAGGGTTGGGTCTAGTTTCTTTTTCCTACAGCAAGACCCTACTTCCGTTATTACTGTACTCTTGTCTGATGAAGGGTCATGGATATTTTTCTGTACACTTTCTTTTTCTTTTATTGTGTGATGGTACCCAGGCTTGAACTCAGGGCCACACAGTCTCACTCAGCTTTTCCCTTCAAGGCTGGTGCTGTACAACTAGAGCCGTGCATCCAATCCAGCATTTTTGCTGGTTAATTGCAGTTGAAATATCACAGACTTTTTTTGCCCAAGTTAGCTTTGAACCATGATCCTACAGGTTTCAGCTTCCTGAGTAGGCAGTGGGCTGGAGCCACTCCTGTCTGGCTTACACTACCTTTTTTTCTTCTTCTGATAGTCCACTTTAATCAACTACTTAAAAAACTTTCCATGTACTAGTTCTGAATTGTATAGAAGGAATAGTCCTATAAATATATAGAATATGTTGCCTAATGTAATTACCAAAGTTAGTTTTAAATATTATTTCATGAAAGTCACTAAGTATTGCTAATTTCAATGAATCTCAGGCTAAAATATTTTAATCTTAATTCAGTCTTGATTTCAGATACACTATTAATATCCTTCTTCCTTTGGAAGCATTAGCTTTGATGAAAACATTGTTTATAGAAATGACTATTTCAGACAATCAAAGTTTCCAAGGAAACATGCTTTCAATTCTACAGAATATGCAAATAAAAATCTCTTTTTTGTATAAATTGCCTTAAGTGAGAGACAAAGCCTGAAACAATAAGCCAATTCAAAGAGATAAAAAGAAACAACAACAGGCAAAGTGACTCCAGTGGCTTTGTTAATAGCCATGAAAATCATTCTCCTTTCACTTTACAGATCCTACTGCACAATATCAATATTTGCCTGCTGTCAACTGGGGAGAGATTAAAAAATAAATTGGGCTTAAATGTTCTTAAATTTGCATGGTGGGGTCTTTGCTTCTGAATTATATCTATTCATCTAGTTTACTGTAGAGATTAAATTGCGCTATAGAACAATTTGTGGCAGATTGTAGTCTACTTTCTCTAACAGAAATCAATATGGCTTTCCTTATGAAAAAACAGTGGAAATAACAGAACAAACAAACACGTAATAAGGAATTCTTGCTATATATACCATTATAATACTTGTACGTCCAGAATACATTTATAATGATTTACCTTTTTACCAAGAGAATGGTTATGTACTTATACAAAAGAAAGAATTGTACTATGAGATAGTACTTCATCTGATCCATGGAGCCTGAGGCTTTCAACCATATGATCTACAATTCTTTTTTTTTTTTTTTTTGTCTTTTCTTTTTTGGTACTGGGGATCGAACCCAGGACATTGCACTTGCTAGGCAAGCGCTTTGCCACTGAGCTACATCCCAGCCCTGATTTACAATTCTTAAATTCTCAAGTCCAGCAAACAGATCTAGCTTTCTATCCCCTAAAACAGACTATGTAATTGCCCCTTTGTTGTTGTAAAATAAGCCAATGTATAGCACCTATTTGGAAAAATAGTTAATGGCTCACCAATTTCTGCTCCAAGCTATGCTTATTTATATAGATGATATTATACACCAGGCTATTTTATGTCCTGCTTGCTTTAATATTTTGAAAGAGATGAAAGAAAGAACTAAAAGAATATAGACTATGTATTGATATGAGAGAACTTAAGTGGAATCCCTAGAATAGTACGAGCTTCTGCAAAATTAAAAGATCATCTCTTCGGGAGCGCACAAATAACCCAGCACACATAAAAAACAGACACATGAGGAAAAGAAAAACAGACAAATTTCCCAAAATGTACTTAACAAAGAAAAAAGCTTATAGAATCAGGTAGCCTTCCGAACCAAAATGATTGGGTTTAGAGTGTTCCATACCTCTTATGCTGGTTGTTTCAAGCCAGAAAAAAACACTTATTTTGAATCCTAAGCAGATTTGGTCATTTATTGTTTTTTTAAATCTTTCATCAGCAAATTCGATAACTTTTTACATGTAACAATGCTTTTGGTTTTAAAGCCTGTATTGTCAGATACTGATATAGCTGTGTTTGATTTAGTATTTTCATGGTCTACTGTTTCCTTACCCTTTTAACTTTATGTCTTGGTAAAAATGTACCTTTATAAAAGTATATTTTATAAAGAGAGTGTTGGTTTGGTTGGTACTCTAATTTCACTGTAGTGAATTTTTTGCTAATTATAATGTTTATTTCAAGCATTTGTATTTATTATCATGGGGGTCTGAGCTTGTCAGCTCTCACATACAATTCCAGTTGCTCAGAAGGCAGAGACTGAGAGAATCAGGTTTGGGACTTGTGAAACACTATCTCCACCCAAAGCTGGGCATTGTGGCTCACACCTGTCATCACAGTGACATGAGAGACGGAAATTGAAAAGATAATGATTCCAGACGGGCCCAGGCAAAACAAGTTCATGAAACCCCATCTCAACAGAAAAAATCTGAGTACGATAGCACATGTCTATCATTACAGCTATGTGGGAAACACAAATGGAAGAATTGTGATCCAGGTGGGTTTTGTAAAAATATGAAAACTTCTATCTAAAATAAATAGAGAAAAATGAGCTGGAGACTTGAATTAAGAAGTAGCGTGCCCGCCTAACAAGTTAAAACTCCAGGAAGGGTAGGTGGGGGCAGGGGATGCATTCATGATAGTCTATGCACATCCTGAGAAACTAAGAAAATTGAGTGGAGGGTTTCGATTGGAGGAATGGGGAAGAATGATGAAATGGGAGAGATCAGTCACAAGGTGTTCTACTTGTAAATTGATTTGTTGAGTGGTGATATATGTTTTTATATGCATACATATGCATATATGTGCATATATGCATAATTTTTCTAAGTCAGAGAAATTGACAAGGATCCTATCAGGATGTTACTTTGAAAGGTAGACAGACATCTTAAGCCATTGTGAACCCCAGACTCCCTCTGAGTTTCTGAGTGGGGTGTGAATGTGAGATATTAACTACACATCTGAAGCAGTTGCTCGTACCTTTTGTATTTGCTCATCTTTCCTTTAAGTTCCTTAACTGGTCTGTCTCTGATATTATCCACAGCAAGAATGTGAGTACAATGCAGGGTCATGCAGAATTGCTTTCTGCTCATTTACTTAGTAGATGAATTTGAGTGGAATTTGATTATGTCAAGATGCCAGCTCAGAATAAAAATCAATAGACCTTAGAATGTTTTGCAAAGAAGATAATGCTTTCCTCCCACTACTGATTAAAAGAAGACAAGGAGAGAGCCAATCCTAAGTTAATACCACATTCATATGTATTTTGACAACAGGTTTGATCTATGTGGTTATTGAAATTTTAAGAATTTTTTTTCTCAGAAAGATAAGAAATAAACATTGTTGAATAGTGGATATATTACTCACAGCACCTACCAAGCCATCAGAGATGACATGTTTTCTTCCACGCATAATAAGGTCACTGCTCAACTATGGAATCAAAGGAAAAACAGCAACATAATAATGCCTGCTGCTGATAATAGCAATGAAGACTATGGACTGTGTGCCTGGCATTTTGTGAGGCTTTTTGCCAGAACCAATTTCCTTTAGTTGTCAATGACAGTTTATGTTAGGCAAAGATATAGCTGTATTTTATAGAGTAAGATAGTTCCCACACTTTATACACCTTCCTCCTTTGTTTAAAGAACTGAAATCGTTTTTGTGAGAAAACCTTTATGATATTGTCATGTTCTTTTTGATTGAATAATAAGATGAATGGCAGGTGCTGGTGGCTCATACCTGTAATTCAAATTCTTCAGTAGGATCTGAGATTTGAGGAACATAGTTCAAAGCCAACCCAGATAAGAAAGTCCATGAGACTTTCATCTCCAGTTAACCACCAGAAGTAGAGGCATAGTCAAAGTAATAGAATGCTAGTTTGAGTAAAATAACTGAAGGCTTTTTCACAAAGACACTAAATTCAAGCCTGGTACCTATATCAAAAAAGAAGAAAATGAGGAGGAGGAGAAGGAGGAGGAGGAGGAGGAGGAGGAGGAGGAGGAGGAGGAGGAGGAGGAGGAGGAGGAGGAGGAGGAGGAGGAGGAGGAGGAAAGGAAGGAAGGAAGGAAGGAAGGAAGGAAGGAAGGAAGGAAGGAAGGAAGGAAGGAAGGAAGGAAGGAAGGAAATATTTAGCTATCTAAACATCATTGATTCTTAACCAAGTAATAAGCCATCTATAGGATAGTTAGCTAGAGCAAGAACTTGAATTATAACTTCAAGGAAAGAGATACTTCTCTAGGCTAAATATTTGCCAATGATAAAAATAATACACTTACAAAATCTTGCTTAAAATTAAATATGTTGGGTAGTATGCAAGTGTACATAAATATACCAACTGAAACATGGTAGATTCCAGGGAGAACTCAAATAGTGTAATTTCTTAGAAAAGCTAAGTCAAAATTCAACAAAATGAAAACCAGGAAGCAGGTAGTTGAAAGAGGCAGGGTAGGGCCAGGAGGAAAGAGGTGGACAAATGAAGAGGAGAAGGGGAGAATGAAGTCAAGAGCCCCATTTATATCCTACAAAATTAAGAAGTAAGGGAAGGAGTTGTGGGGTGGGGATGGGTAAGAATGTGGAAAGAGTGACACTGATCAAGATGTCTTGTATTTATAAATTGCTTTGTTAAAGGGCAAGTCTTTGGTCAAACTACTTAAAGATAATTTAAAAAGGCAATTTAAAATATCTTGCCTATCAAGAATACATACAAGCCTACATCTATTTAAACATTTTCATATATAGACATACATGCATATGTACACATTTTATATTTTTATTAAAAATAGGCATATATAGGTTGGAGACTTACTTTACACTTAAAATACTTCAGCATTTTCTGACTGCCATCAGAAATTACTCTTGGGGAGTTATTTTTTTAACTTATCTTTAAGTAGTTGTACAAAGGAGTTGCTATCCAAGAAAGCAGTTGTATTTATATATAATGAATTTTGATCAATGTCACCCTTTTCGAAATTCTCTCCCATCCCTCTCAAATCCACCATGAAGGTATTTCAAGGCTCCTTGGTATCCAATCATATGATAAAGTCATAAATATATATTTCAGTAAATCCTTATTAGTGGAGCTTAGACTATTTCTACTATTTTCAATAACCATTCATGTGCATAAGTCTGTGACCACACCAAGTATTTCTCGTTAGGATGAAGTGGGGGAACAGATAAGCTCTGGTCCCGGATAGATTGTCACTAGCCTCCTTGCTGGTGGATAAAAATGAAAATGCACTGTGATAACACAAAGTTGAAGGGAATTTACTGTTGTCCAATTTCATTCTGAATAATTCCTCCTGGGCTAGAGGAACAGGAGACATTTGACAGCGTCATAGCTTCCTGCTGGACTGTCCTCAGACCTTGCAGGCTTCTTCCTCTTAGCTTCCCACACAAAGCTTCTGCCATTTAAAGATGGGGCTTTCTTTCCTCTTGACAGGTAACCAGGAAGTTCTTTGCTTCACAAGACCTTGCTCTCTCAAGAACAAGGCTCCTAAAGACACAATTGCTTCCTGACACAGTCCTGTCCTCTGTCTTAGATTACAAAGGCAAGATTGGGATACACCACTTGTTGGTTTATGGAAATGTCAAACAATGCCCTAGTCATGGACTGGCATCCAAACTGTAACAGAGTGTATTCCAGCTCCCATGGAAGTCAGAGCAGTTGTATGACAAAGAATGACGGTGAGCTCTAGGGAGCAGCACTGGCTCAAGCCACAAGCTTCCTAACAGTCATTTCGGACCTTGACAAATTACTGTCCTCTAGAAGAAGGGGCAGTAGTAGAACCCCCATGTATTCCTGCCTATGGTGCCACATGTTGTATTTTTTATTAGCGGGGATTAATTGTAGAGAGGGGTTTCATGTATAATGTATTTAAATGAAATTCATCCCCTCTATGTTTTTTTTTTCCTTAGCTTTTAAAAAACCAATTTGAAAGATAACAATGGTATCTCATGTGAATGTTATTTGGATTTCTTTTGATTATTAATAATCCTATATGATTGAAACTTCTTTTCTAAAATATGAGTGGACAATTAGCATATCCCTTTGGAAACTTTTAAATCATTCCTACCTAAGGAAAGAATATTGGGGATTTTTGTTTGTTTGTTTTTAGTTCCAGCAGAGAACTTTTTAAAGAAACCATTTAGAGAGTGCTAGAAGTCTAAATACAACAGCAGTGAATGGGAAAGAAACTTCCCTCTCAAGAGAATTCTAGATACAAGACCATCCACACGGTGAGGGGGAAATGATGGGTTTGCATTGGAGCCCAAAAAAAAAAAATCTCCTTATGAGAAAAGGTAGCTTGAACGGCTCTGCCAGCACATGAAAGCAGCCATCCTGTCAGAACTTTCCTGGTCATTTCAGGTCTTTTCTTATCACCTATAGACAAGGATGTATGAGGGAAGGAGAGATGACTTTAAGAGGAGAGCAGAATGACATAGGTTAAAAATACAGAGGAAAGCCAATATAGAACTAAGCCAGGATATGATAAGGACACCTGCATGTCCATGTTCACTGCTGCACTATTCACAATAACCAAGCTATAGAAACAGCCAGATGGCCCACAATAGATAATTGGATCCAAAAAACGTGGAGCCTATATACAATGGAATTTTACACAACCATTAGAAAGTAGAAGTGTCATTTGCAGAGAAATGGATGGAACTAGAACAAATCATCTTACATAAGGTAAGCCAAGATCAGATTGTTTGTCTAAACAGTGCATACTCCCCTGATATGTAGATATGACAAATTACACAGAATTCTAGATACTCACATACAGTGTGACCAAAATAGGGTGGTCTTAGGAGAGAATCACAAAAGTGCAATACCCAAGCACCTCTTCATATGTATATAAAATAATATGCATACTGAAATAAGCTCCAAAGATATGGAAACAAAGGACTTTTTCTTAATTTTTTTCTGATAACTATATTCTTTACCTTATATATGGTGTATTCCCATACACATCTGTGGAGGGTGGGGGGAGGGCACAGAATCTGAGGAAAAAGAGTGAAAAAGGCATCAGTGGAGCTCACTGGCTGCACTGGACATTGATGAAAATGAACTATGCAACTCGTGGGTGGGGAAGGGAAAGAGGGGATGGGAGAGAATGAGGGAACACATACACTATGCAGCCTGACCTATGTTAAGGTAACCCCACTGGATATCACCTCTAATACAAAAATTAAATAAATGAGAAAAAATGGGCATGAACTGCTCTCCAGAACTTCATAAATCTCAGCATTTCTAAACTCCAAAAACACTGAGTACGAGTGGTGGAAAGAAACATGGTCAGTCAACATGTGAAACCGGCCAAGTTCAAACCCACACGCATGCAACATACACAGAGGCAGTGTGTGAGGATGCAGCGGGAAAGTAGCTGTCTAGATTACAAGGAGACAGTTCCTCAGCCTCCAGACTGAGCTCTGAAGATGAACCAAGGAAGATTTAATTACCTACACCCAACACAGGTGGGCACAATATTATTGTAACCTTTGTAGTACAATGTATAGACTGCCACCTGGGAATTCACACAGACAAGCTATCTTGTTCCAGAAATAGGATAGTCCTCATTCCATCCCCTTCTCTTCCTTTTCTTATCTGCAAGATTACCTAGAGCTATGTCTGACTTCCTTTCTGTTTAAAAAAAAAAAAAAGAGTTTAACGGGCTGTGTCTGTCAAATGTGGCAGTCCCAATTCCTACCTTATTAGTGTTGAGCAATATTTCAATCTCATATGGCAGAGCACCGCAAAGAGGCCCTTAACATGGAGAACACATTTCTTCACAAACACCTTTCCATTTCACACATATCTGATATTGCAATTCCTGCTGGCAATATCACACACACACACACACACACACACACACACACACACACACACAATCATAGTCTCAGTGAAAGAAACTAGGGATATAATTATGAGCTAATGAGATCACAGTAATAATATAGAAACAAATTACTGCAGTAACACAGAGAAAAAAGAAATTTATTGTCCTGTATTTAGGAAAAGCTGCAAACAGAGGGGAGGAAAAAAATCAAAGAAACTATTAAACGTCATGAGACCCCATTTGACCACTCTCTGTCTTTTCAACACAAATTATCTCAATTCACATTCTATATATAATATGCTAAATATTTACTGCCCTAAGAGCTCTGCTTAAAATCAAGTTAATGTGTATTCTGAAAGAGGAGTAGGGGGCGCTTTACCTAGTGTTTGCAATAGAGGCCACTGAATGATGCTCTTCTTTTCAAGTTTGCTGTGATATATGTGTGTGTGTGTGTGTGTGTGTGTGTGTGTGTGTGTGTGTGTGTGTGTGTGTGTGTGTGTGTGTGTGTGTGTGTGTGCAGAAAAAAATTAGCTTGTCTATTTCCTGCTATTCTTGATTTTCTGCCCTACTTGATTCCACTACTATGTCAATATGCCACTATTAAAATGACTTCCTTGAAATTACCCCACTGTCTTCAGAAAGCTTCCTAGTAATTAGGAAGCTATCACCTAATGTTTGAATGTGTTCCCTTGGGATGTGTGTTATGTAACTGGTATATAATTGTGTGGTCAGCAGAAAATCTCATTCTAGCCTAGAGCTTAGAAAATTCCCACATGCACTAGGACAGGTTTCGATCCAGCCACCAGCATTGTCCAGCAATTGCACATCAATTTCTTTGTTGTTAAAATAAAGACATTGAGGAGACTTAGTGTTTCACATGTAAGAAGCATTTAATAACTGAAGTTAATGCTTCATTAATATGAATAAAAGATATATGAATAAAAGTATAAATATGAATAAAAGATTAATGGAAATATACTCAGAATAAGGGAACATTGTATAACAGAGAAGAGGGAAAAAGGCAAGACTTTTCCAAGGAGAAATGTTAAAAATGGTTGAACAGAATTGAGATCTTTTTCAGAGCTACCATACGTTTGAAATAATCCACCTTAAAGCAATAAGAACAGAGAGCTGTATACTTTCTAATAAATCCAGTAAGATTTACATTCAAGATTGAACTGTGGAGCAAATGTAAGTTTAGTAAATGATATTCCACAGATTCTTTCAACTATCACAAATATAAATATTCTTTCAAACATGCACACACATAAATATCCCATAATAAACCACAGACAGATATTGTATGGCTCAGCATAATTTATGATTATATTCTCAAATAACATAGAAATTCAGTTACAAAATGCAAAATCAGTCATCATCTACTTCCACCCCTTTCATTTTATGACTATATTTTGCTATATTATTAAGTAAAATAATTATTATAAGTATTTATATTTATAACTTGTAAATATAAAAATATTGTTATATTTACTAGATTTATGGATATAAGCTTTATATGTATATAATTATGTATAAAACTACAGTTATAATTAGTAAGTCAAAATCACTTACACTTAATTAACTCAATTCACATTCTATATTCAATATGCTAAAATATTTTTTGCCTTAAGAGCTCTGCTTAAAATCAAGTTAACTTTTATCCTGAAAGTATTTTTTGCCCAAGAAACTCAACAGAATTTTATTTATAAAATTCTACTACAAATTTGGGCTACCAGACAGGGCAAGGACAACCTGAAAAATTACTAGCACGCTTCAAGCCAAAAGTCCTTTACTTTCTTTTACAAACTTGCTTACTCACTCTTGAGATTAATGGACTGTCTGTCCATGGATCTGGCATTGCCTAACACTTTAAAATAAGGAAGGGCGACCCCTGGTGTTGGCCTTTAGAAACCAAATTCATAGGAAGCTCCAAAATCACAATTCAGGAGGATGCGTTACAAAACAAATCAGGATTCCAAATTAATTTAATTATCTTACGGCAAAAATAGCATTGAAAATATGTTATTAAACGACTTAAGGGAATCGTTCAAATTACAACAGTTACACAGTGACTTGTTCACAGCAAGTATATGAAGCAAAAGAGAACAAAACAAAAGGAAAAGGCATACGATTTGCTTGAATGAGCAACAAGAAAGCTAGCCAAGGGGGGGGGGGGAATAATGTTTAAATCACTCCCACATGGCACTGTAGATAGTTTTTATTTCAATCCCAGCAGTAGACTTACATGTATTCAGCAAGAAACTCTTGAGAGACTCATTTACTTCCTTGCTAGTTTTTTCATTGAAACTTTCACCTTCAAAGGCTCAAGGTCATGAGTTCTGCAGAAAAGGGAAAATAGTCCTCCTTAAACACCTGTCACTTGTGACAAAATGAAATGGAAGGTCGGAAGTGACTTCCTGCATCATTTGAACTCATTGTCAGTCAAGAGGAGACGCTGACAGACAGAGGACATGCTGGGAGAGGGAAATCTCATAATTGAAGAAAATTCTTCCTGAATATAGATATTTATGTATATATCTTATATTAGATATTGATATAGATAATGTAAGAAAGCCCTGAAGTTCTTTCCTAGTAAGCTTTATTGCCAATATTACTAAAGATCTTAACAGAAGTTGGCTTGACACTAATTCAGAACAAAACAATAATTAGACATTTATAGCTTTTCTTTGAGTTTCAGGTGCCAAAGTGACATTAAGAGTTGATTAGGCAAAGTTAGTGCTGAGGAACATTCTGTAACTTCCTTTTACTCACACAGACACAACAAGAAAACATACAGAATGGTGGGACAAATTAAGAACGAGAAGGAAATTGTATATGGTGATAAAATTGCTGATTCCACATTGGAAGTAGAACTTCCAGGACAATGGGTCCTCTGCCGTTAACACCAAACACAGACACATCACCTGTCACTCACACAGGATTTATTCTTACAATCTACAGGAACTTCCTTGCTTTGCTCTGATGTTTTTGTGGAAAGAAAATGCTTTATTGTTGTTTTTTTGTTTTGTTTTGTTTTGCCAGCAGTGCCCTTTGAAGTTCTCTTCTAAGTCCCAGTTGTACCAATTTCTATAAGTGCTTGAATCTTTCAAAGCCTTCCCGGATTTGATTGTAAGTCATTTCCCTTGCCATTTTACTCCTGAAACATGAATTTTGTCCTGTAGGTTCCTCTCCCCTTTATCCAATATCCTTTTTTGTTTGTTTGTTTGTGATCTAATTTGTGAGTGTACATTATTTAGATCATACATTTACATTATTTAACTGATACATGAATATTTATATGAACAAAAAATAGATTTTACACTTTAAGATTATTTAACATTAAAGATTTATTTTACATTTTTTCCTTTGAGTTTAAACATTTGGGAGGAAGCAAAAATACCCGTTTAAATCTATAGCTCCAGTTCATTATAAGAATTCATTCAAACAGGTTGCCTGAAGTTTCTGCTGCAAAGACTTTCATTGTTATCAATATGTTCATCATAAGAAGGGGGTTCATTTATTTAGAAGGGTATCTTTACTAGATGTATACATAATTTCATTTTGTATGACTGATTTACCTGCCCACTGATGCTCATTGGAGGAAGGCATTTGTACTCTCTTGGAACTTCTGCTTCTTGCAAAACCTGCAGCAGTTCTTTCCAGTGACTAATTTCATAAGACACTGAAATGGCCTCTTTGAAATGCAGCTTTCAAAGTGCCTAGAAATCCTAGAAAAGAGCTTTTGCATACATTATGCGACTCAGGCAAGTAAGCATAGCAGGTAGCTAAGAAACACTGCCACAAAATAATACCCTATCCAGCCCCCCCCACACACACACACACATTCACCACCACCACTGACAAAAATGCAAGGGAGTTAACTAGCAAGTATTTCACCAGGAGGAAGTGGTATGCAAGGAAGCCTGGCTGACACAATGTATCTTGGAGAAATAATTTTATTAAATATTTGATGAAATAAAGGTTTCTTGTTATTTCATATTTGAAACTACAATTTGATATGAAAAGAAATGTACGGTAAAGCAGACTTCAACAATGCTTGAATTATAGGGCTAATACATAGTACTTTAATGGTGTTTAGAATATAAAATAGAGACATTTCACATTTGCTGGCAAACTTCCGACCATTTTCTCACGTCTTTAGGTTTAAAGAGATTGTATTCTTTTGTCTGACATAAGTCTAAGGGAAGATTTGAAGTCAAATTCTCTTTTCAGATTTTGATTCTTTGGTGAGAAATGATACAAAAATTTGTTAAAATAATTATACATGTATTTTTCCTCCCTGTGAAAAATCAAAGACAGTTGTCTGTACAGAAAAAAAATAAACAAGAAAGATTAATAAATACATAGATGGAAACATTTTCAAAATGCCATAGTGCATAGTGAGAATTTCATTAGAGAGCTGTCTGGAGAATGCAGAGCCAGGAGAAGAACTGGAGACGAGAGAGAGCGCACGCCATGTTTCTAGGTGGGCGATGTGACTGAATAGGAGATGTGACTGAAATACAAGAAAAAGGACTGGAATCAGGATAAATAACCTATGTCACAACCTTTTCAGAAAAATCTCCTTTGCACTTCACATCTATATCCCTGAAACAAGTAAATTATGCAAAGACTTACATATATGGAATCTTTGTTCTCTGCAATGAACGTAGTTAATCAAATTTTAGATAAATATGTATTATGCCTTGAAATGAAGAAGAAATTTTATCATCTGGAGGATTAAAAGTCCCTAAAACATCTGGATTTGGCAAAAGAAGAGGCCTAGAATATATCTTGGAGAAATAAGTCTATGTCATTAATCTGGTGCGAAAGAGACAGTGTGGTATAACTGGTAGGAGAATGAATCTAACCTAACTACACCACTGCTTACTACAGAGGAATTTTTAAGAACATACTTTCTCTGAGCCTGACTTCTTCTCATTAGCCTAGATCTCTTTCACTATAACTCAAGTTAAGAGACATATGCTTCTCCAACTTTATGATTTTCCCATGACATAATTTGTAAGTTAATTATGAAATTCTGTGTTCATGTTGTTAAAGAAAATGAACACATTACAAATTCCTGTATAATAAATAGTAAAAACATCCCTAATGCATCAGAATTTAGCATTTAGTTGTATATGCTTTGAGATATCTTCATCAATAAATGCATCTAAATATATGATATTTAGTGGAATGAAATCATATTTGAAATATTTTTTTCAGGTAGATTACCATTTGAACTATGCTTTTAGCCTTTTATTTTCTCTAGATACTTTTAAGATAGAGTCTCATTTTTTGGTCTTATATTCATGCTCCTCATTGCAGCTAGAATGCTGGGCTCAGGTTTTCTGTTCAAATCAGTTCTCATGAACTTTTGCCTGGGCAGGCCTAGAACTTTAATCTTCTTTATCTCAGCCTTTCATGTAGCGAGGGTTTTGTTTTTTTTTAACTTGTTGTCTTCTCTTGTTAATACGACCACTAATCAATAATATTTACTTCACTGCACTGCAAGATCAAATGATATGTACTTTATTCACCTAGATATATTATAGCATGCTAACCTGTGGAAATAATGCAGCAAATACCTTTCCTATGAAGCATGGCAGAGCATGCCACTTCTTTGCTCAGATTGATAAACGTGATTCCATTAAAACCGAGAATCAATATTCTATTAAATTTTTTATTTGAATAACGCTCAATTTAAAGATTCATTCCAAGAGTGATGATAGTTGTACATACTCAATCCCTTTCCCCCCCACACCAAGAAAAGAACATCCTGTGTATCTGCATTTTCCAGGTCAGCAACTCTTAATATGTTATGTAACTTAGCACGCATTTGTTAATTCTTGTTTGTCATCCACTCTAACAATACTGCAATACTCCCTCTAGTACTTCAGCATAGTTGTATTCCTGCAGTCAACTTTGATTTTTCTAATCCTACTTTTAAAAATGAAACTTTGTATTGTGTGTGTGTGTGTGTGTGTGTGTGTGTGTGTGTGTGTGTGTGTGTGTGTGTGTGTGTGTGTGTGTGTGTGTGTGATTCCTTTATTTGGTGGGCTTCACTTTCAGTGCAAAACTAAAGTCAGTGTGACTATAAAATCTCCACCTGGCCCTGTTTTCAGAAACAGTTCTTCAAAGCCTAAGACCTCAGCCATGTACCGGTGGCTTGTGACTGTAATCTGAAGTACTCAGCAGGCTGAGATCCAAGGATCACATTCAAACCCAGCCAGAGCAAGAAAGTCTGTCCAATTCTTATGTACAATGAACAACAACAACATAGCCAGGAATGATGCTTCACCTCAAGTGGTCAAGCACTACCCCTGAGTGAAAATGGTAAGGGTCAAACTCCAGTGTAAGTACATGTACGTATACATATGTACAAACACATACACACCACCAATCACCTAAGAATTTCCCCTTCTTGAAAGTTTAGATAACCTTAGTCACAAAGCCATCTAAATCTCGAATCTTTCTTATGTACTGGATTCATCTATAATTGTGATTTTTTTGCCTTTTGTAATTAATTTTATTGTAAAGGTGATGTACAGAGGAGTTACAGTTACATGCATTGGGTAATGAGTACATCTCTGGTTGAACATTGTTATACATCCCTGATTTTTCTCACACCTTCCCTCCCTCCACTCCACTCCCCAAGTTGTAAAGTTCATTTCCAACATAGTGTTTTGTGCTTATGGCTGTTGCATTGGTTGACCCTTTAGTTGTTACTCTGATCAGATATTTTTTCCTATACAAGTTAAAATCAGTGACCATTGTCATTTATGTTATTTTATTTTACACTTGTTTAAAATACTCCAGTGCCTCCCTATTTCTCAGACTCTTAATTAGAACCGATTTTCATAGTAGCAATACCAGTATTTTGGGTGTCTACTCCATGTCAGGCACTAGTTAACTTAATTCTTGCAATAACCTTTGGTGCATGTTCTCCATTTTCCCCATTGTTCAGATGAAGAAATTGAGGCATAAATCCATGTCTTTCTTGGCTGATGATACCGTAAAGGCAGTAAGTAGCCTAAAGAGTGTTCAAATTCAAAGGCTTTGTTTTTAATCTATAGGCTACTAGTCGGTATCTTTCCTTTACAGTTCTAGTTGCAAACCTAACCTATGGGTATTCTCTGTGAGACCTCTCTAATCTTGGCTTCACAGGTACATGTTTCTACTGCAGAGGAATTCATTTTCTTATGTGTCACCATAAAGATTTTTTAAGGTGAGAACCAAGATCTTTTCATTATGAAAAATTTCAGTTTAAATTATGTATTTATGTGAATATAAAATGATAACCTTCTGTTTATTGTACATATGTCACTCTGCTTCTTTTATTTTTTTCTTATTTTTCTCTCAGTTCCCTTCATAAAACTTAATAATGACTGAATATATATCTTTACATTTTGGTGTCTTTTATTGATTACATTTTAATGTATTTGTATAAGAAAACTCTCTATATAAATTTAATGTTTAAGCTTCCCCAATTATGAATTTCTAAGTGTTGAATTATTTTGTTTTCCTCCTGGATTTAATTATTATAGTATTTATTTGGCTATATATTTGATATAAAGGATATATGTTAAGGTTTTTGGCAATTTTCTGTCTGGAAAATATATAATTTAATTGGAAATGCTTTTCTTAATAAAATGAATGGGACTGAAGCTGTTTGATTTCTCATACATTTCATTGTTAACCCAGATACTTACTGAAGAATGATATCCTTCTTCACTGAGATAGATCTCAACATCCATCTTAGCCTGATTTTCATTTTCAGAGCATAAGCGCTAAGCAAACTCATCCATGCAAATTAATAACAAGTCTTAGAGGGAGCTTTGATACAGCAGTGCAATTTAACTTTTTTTTTTTTTTTTTTTTTTTTTTTTTGCCAGTCAGGACCTGGGCACTGTGAGCTCCTTTTGCTCAAGGCTTGCATTATACCACTTAGTACAACTTCCTGTTTTGTTTTGTTTTGTTTTGTTTTTCTGTGTATGTGGAATCAAACTCCCAGCTTCACGCTCACTAGGTAAGCATTCTACCACTAAGCCAAATTCCCAGCCCATGTAATTTAACTCATTCAACTCACATAATTAAGCTCATTATTGGACATAAGACAAAAGTGACTACAAGGTATGCCTTCAAATAATATTTTAACCAAAAAATAGACAAAAATTTGATTAGGTACCCTCTAAATTTTCTTTAATTCAATAGTAAAAATTCTCTGATTTGCAAGATGATTTGTTACCTAATCATTAGGAATTTGCTTTATCAACAACATCAGCATTTCCAATTGTCTCTGGCTTAGCACCTTGGTGATTATATATAGTAATAGGCTATACCACTTCAATACTCCCACAAGAAAGGGTTCCACCCCCCTTTGGGAGGTGGGATTTCATAGGAGGTAGTTAGAGATGTGCCCTAGAAGTGAAATGTTATACTCTGACCCCTCCTGACCAGTGAGGTGATAAGTTTCCTGTGCCCTTCAGTCATCAGAGATCTAGACAAATGGGTCCAACAAATCTTGCACCTCTAAAACTAAAAAAATACTTTTATCTTTGTAAAGAATTATTTTAAGTATTTTGTTATAATGGTAGTAAGATGACTAACATGACTAACACAGTGTCAGAATAAATTCAACCAGCAAATTATCTTTTTTATTTTTTGTATTTAATCTGAGCTGTGGTGGCTTATGCATATACAAAATGCCAAGGTAAGCAAACTTGATTCTTCCACTGGAATGTCTAATATCACTGTTTACATTTGACTGTGAAGATATTTACAGAATCATTTTTCATCTGTGTACACATACTCATATGATAACTCATCCTGGTATAGAGCAGAGACCACAAGGCACTCTGAGTTTAGGGATCATGGCCAGCTCACAGCATTATAAGGTTAAGAGGACTAAACCAAGGAACCAGATTTTAAAACAATATATTTACAATATTAAGCTTCAAAAGGTAGAGCTAGTTATGTCCCAGTTACAAATATCATTATCTCATTTGATCTTTTTAAGCACCTAACATATCAACATGCAGATATTAACAGATAATTTACAATGAGCTTTAAGTGGCAACAAAAGTGTAAGTATACAAGCCTGTCTGAGCTTAGAACCTAGAAGTCCATACCAAACAGCAGTCTCAGAAGGGGGCCAAAAACCACAGTTGGGGGCCATTTCTAAGAATGTTGTAATCAGATGAGAACCCAGTGAGAGAGTGTTAACTTTTGAAATCTGGAACAAGGCAAGATCTTCACTCTTACCATGCCTATTCAACACAAAGAAAGAAGTAGTCATCACTATTAATTAACAACATCTAATGTATATAAGCCTTACAGACTGCAACAAAAATCTATGAGAATTAACAAAGATGGCAAATTTGAGGATGCAAAATCAACCCATGTAGTAAAGATATATTTCCATCTGATAGCAAGGCATTTTCTGGAAACAAAATTCAATGTTAGTTACAAAAATAAAACACTTAAGAATAAATTTAATGAACAAGATGAAAGATCTGTTCCTGGAAAGTAGAAGTTTGAAAAAGAAACTGAAGAAGATTGGCACGATGGTGCACACTTGTAAACATGATACTATACAAGCAAAGCAAGAGGGTCACATCATAAGGATTAGGCTAGTTTGGGCAACATAGTGAGAACAACAGGAAAGAAAGAAAGAAAGAAAGAAAGAAAGAAAGAAAGAAAGAAAGAAAGAAAGAAAGAAAGAAAGAAAGAAAGAAAGAAAGAAAGAAAGAAAGAAAGGAAGGAAGGAAGGAAGGAAGGAAGGAAGGAAGGAAGGAAGGAAGGAAGGAAGGAGAAGGGAGGGAAGGAGAGAGGGGAGAGAAAGAGAGAAAAAGAGAGAGGGAGGGAGGGAGGAAGGAAGGAAAAAAGAGAGAGAAAGAAAGAAAGAAAGAAAGAAAGAAAGAAAGAAAGAAAGAAAGAAAGAAAGAAAGAAAGAGAGAGAGAGAGAAAGAGAGAAAGAGAGAGAGAAAGAGAGAAAGAGAGAGAGAAAGAGAGAAAGGGAGAGGGAGAGAGAAAAGGAGAAGGAGGAAGAAGAAGAAGGAAGTTAGGAAGGAGGGAATGAAGGAAGATAGGAAGAAATAAAGGAAATTGAAAGATATCCCATATTCATAAATTTGAACAGTTAATATTATTCAAGTGTCCATATTTGTTTCAATGGGATTTTACAGATAAATTGCCAGGCAATAGAAATGGTCACTACTAATCTGCTGAGAAGCTCATCTACCATTTAACTCAAACTTAGTTAAAATCTGAACACAATTAGCTAGAGGTGTATAATTAAATATTAATAGGAAAGTTGAAAAGGAATAGTGGATGGATAGGAAATGTTCAAAATGTAATCATGAACATATTTCTACATTATATTGCATGACTAAGTGTAATATATCTCTGACTGGAAAGTAGCCAGAGAATCACAAACTGGAAGTATACATTTAAGAAGCTTTGTGCTAGCATAATAATAATAATATCTATCCTTAGAGTCCTATGGACATAAATGTGGTTATGCAAGCAAAAGCTCTTTGAAGATGGGAAATCATTATTTTTTATGATTGCTTACACAGACAGGAGAGCTACAATTCTGAGATGAACTCTCTGAGCTTTAGTAGTTAGCAAAGACAATGACAGAGTAGTGAAAATGAATTTTGAAAATGATTGTTTGGAAGGTATGAAGAAAATAATCTTAATATTGCAGATTAATTTAATTTACTTTCCCACAAGTCAAAGGAAAAGTAATTTTAAGGAAAGAATTAAGTAGAATGATTAAATGCATGATTATTAGAACTGATCAAAAAAAAAATAAATGCATTTAAGACAAGGCTAAGATAGCTGAAAGGGACATTGGAGGTGTTTGTCTGTAAAGGGAAAGGAGAAATAAGGGAGAATATGAAAATAAAAATGAAGATTAAAAAAAGAATATAAGACTACTGTCCAAATGAGACAGGAATATCTGGTCAAAGACAAAGAGACAGGCTATTCTGATAATAAAAATTTACTCTCTGTAATTGAAAAAATATCACAGTTTAACAAGCTGAGAAACAGAGAAGGTATCTTAAATCTTCTCAAATAAGTTAACAGAATAATTATTTGATGAGAATTTAAGGGTGAACTTGTAGAGGAAGGGAATATGGAAATAGAATTTCCATGGCCACTATGTTGGATATTTTCTGACTGAAAGAGGAATACAAATAGGTTTCCATTTTTGTTGTTGTTTATCTGTTTTTTAAAAGCATGAAATTGTTGTGAACTAGATCTGAATAATTCCTTGTTCTCACTGTATGCAGTTGTACAGCCAGAGATAAAAATAACAGAAAGTCAAATATCCAGTAAATCAGAAAGTTAAGAGGGTTCCCCCTTCATCTGGAAAGAATATATTGAAATTAAATTCTATATAGCCACCCTTTAGCTTCATTATGAGAGAAATAACCCAGTTCTAAGGTCACTTTTCTATTAAGACATTTTAAGAAAAGAGTGGATTACAAGAACCATGTACTATTTATACTATGTACCACAATTGGTTTCCAAAATTGTGCAGAATTTTTTAAATGCTATGCTATGCAATGAGATGTACAAGATGTTATCTCAAAAAACGAACTTTACAACTTTGGCGGAGGGGAGGGAAGGGGGTGGGGGAGAAGATAGGAAGGGATGGGAAGGGGAAACAAAGGAGGAGTCAACAATGCTTGATAAGAAATGTACTCATTCCCTTGCTCATGTAATTGTATCCCCTCTGTACTGTATTTTCAGAATAAAAAATAAAATAATAATAATAAAGCAAATGCAAATTTATATTTTAAAATTCCTGAGAATAAAAATTTCTCATATATATATATATATATATATATATATACATACATACATATATATGTATATATTGGTGGTGGTGGTGGTGGTGGTGGTCATGGGGCTTGAACTATGGGCTTGGACGTTATTCCTCAGCTCTTCAGGTCAAGGCCATCGTTCTACCACTTCAGCCACAGCACCACTTCCAGTTTTCTACTGGTTTATTGGAGGTAAGAGTCTCATGAACTTTCCTGCCCAGGCTGACTTTGAACCGTGATCCTCAGATCTCAGCCTCCTGAGTAGCTAGGATTACAGGCCTGAGCCACTGGTGCCTGGCAAACTTCTCATATACTATACACAAATAATACATGGAAATATAATGTGATCTTTCAGTACTTAAATACTAATACTAAAAGTTTAACAGAGTGAGCCATGTTTTATTTGTGCCTGAAAATGATTTTGGTAGAAAACATGAGAAACAGGAAACAAATGAAATGGAAAAGGATAAAAAGAAAAAATTGAGGGAAAACCAAATGTAAAATATTGCAATCTAAGAAGTTTTTAATACTCATCAACTATACCTTTAAGCCTAAATACAGTGTAGGGTAACATTCTCCTATTTTCAGTTATTCTTTCTTTCTCAAATTGAGTTTATTGCCATACAGTTGACTAATATTCTTACATATGTCAATACTTTACCAATCTTCCCAATTGAGTCAGAGAAAAATTATGTTAGTATAATTATCCTTCAGATGTATCCAGAATTTAGCACATGTATGCAAACAGTTATTTCACACAGCACAAACATTCACTGTGAAAATTTTAAAACTAGTCTTAGTTTGAAGCTGTGTATACCATAAAATATAACATTTCTTCCTTTGGATTTTATGTTTTTCATATATAACAGAATAGTACAAGCAAAATAGTACAAGCAAAAAAATGATCACTATATTCAATTTATAAAATTTTACAAATGTAATAGAAGCTTTCTGCACAAAATATTAAGTACAAGTCCAATATTTCTTTTTAATCTCAGCAAAATCAAATATTCTAATTTAATAGCTTCCAGATAACTAGCTTATTAGCAAATGATGTAAAAGTAAAAAGCTTTAGGCAAAACCCTAAGCCTTACATTTAAATGGCTATTCACTGCATCAGATGTAGCTTTCAATATGAATAAACAAATCGCCACCTATCATTTTCAGCTTTAAAAAAATAAGAAATTAACTCTGCACCAGAAATGACAATAAAGCCTGTTTTTATTATTACTAGGCTACTCTTTGATTATGAAGTTGGATTGCCTTTAAGCTGTTGATATATGTTTTTAATCATAACAGCATTAAATTTTCATTGTTTTGTGTTATTTTTACATTTTTTATGGAGATAAATTTTGGTTGGCTCTTGGTAACTTCATTTCATAGCTTTAAACATACAGCCAATCAGCCATGATTTACTACAACCACAGAATGCAGCCACCCACATGCAAGTGCTAGAGTTAAGGAAAGAGTAGAATCTCACCCTGGAGATTTTACCTTATTCTTTCTTTTCCTATTTTGCTTTCCTTCTATGTGGAATTTTTTTCTACATTCATATTACTAAACTCTTTCTGTTTTGTACTCTTGCTATGGGCCTTGGTTGTTAAATATAATATTCCAATCTCTCATCTACAGGCTATAGTAAAGAAGGAGATGATATAAAAGTGAGAAGCTCAATTATACTGCTGCTGAAATCTGATGATAGTGCTATGACTCAATCAAAACTCCAGTAATCTCTTTGTCCAAATTTGAGATCATGACCAACATTATGCCACTCATTAGTAGAAAATTTTGAATATTTTTCCAATCTCTCTCTCTCTCTCTCTCTCTCTCTCTCTCTCTTACACACACACACACACACACACATATGTATATACACGAATATAGAAAATGTGAAGATTGCAGGTCTATATCTTTGAGTTTATTTTAATGATGTGTCACAAATTCATCCTTTGCCTTATTTGAAAGTCATTAGAGATAATACTTTAAATGCTAGTTTTCTGTATGAAGCCAAACTTTCTACTTTATAGATTGTTCAGTTTTCTAGATCATTTGCTTTATGTTTTCATGGTGACTTATTGTCTGATGAAAATATATGAGGAGTCCTAAGCAAAGCTCACATTTTCCAATGAGTTTTTAACTTGAGATAATAGTGTGTGTGTGTGTGTGTGTGTGTGTGTGTGTGTGTGTGTGTGTGTGTATGCTCACACATTAGTATCAAGGCTTAAATTCTGGACCTTGTCCTTTCATTAGGCTTTCTTGCTCATGGCTGGTGTTCTACCACCTGAACCATATCTGTAGCCTAAGTTTTGACTATTTCATCAGATATGGCATCTCATGAACCTTTTTTTGGCCTGAGCTGGCTTCATACTGTAATTCCCTAGGTCTCAGCCTCTTAAATTAAAATTACAAGCTCACACAAATAGCATACAGCTAGAGATGACAATTTGTAGTCATGCCTCCCAAGAATTCTCTTTTCTCAGAAAAGAGAGAATTTGTGTGTGACCTGCACACATTCTGTCTGGCCAGTGTAGCTAAGGCAACTTGCACATCACATCCTTACTTAGAAGCAGACGAGAAGAAAGGCCGTCACCATCTGTGGCTTTCAAATGCCTCCTCATAAACACTCTGCTGTCTTATCCATTTCCTCTGGTTACACAACAGAACTATACTATCATTTGATCATTTATTGTCGCAAAGTGATCTTCCAGTCAAGATTCCATTTGCCACGTTGTGCTTGTACAAAGGATCAGACCAGCAATACTATGGAAGCCAGGATTTTTTTCTTTTTCTTTTCTTTTCTTTTTTTTTTATTGTGAAAATACTGTACAGAGGGGTTACAATTACATGGGCAAGATAATGAGTACATTTCTTATCAAGCATTGTCGCCTCCTCCTTTGTTCTTTGTTTCCCCTTCCCATCCCTTCCCATCTCCCCTCCCCCAAAGTTGTAAATTTCATTTTTCGACATAACGATTTGTACATCTCATTGTTGCAATGGGTCCACCTGTATCCCTATTTAAACAATTTGTTTTTTCCCTTCCCTCCCACAAATTATACCAACATCAAATACAGTGAAAGTTGGGGTTATACCGTGGGGGAAGGACATACAAAGCAACAAAGAAATCATCTTATAAATATGTTAGAAACAATTGCATGAAAACAAAAACATTTGAATACTTATCTTGGGTTAATTTCCCTAACATCAACTTATGTGACCTTTTCTGCTTGTCCAAGACATATACTAGTTATTGCAAATAAGGGAATCCATAAGACCTATGTTTCTTTGGGCCTGGCTTACTTCACTTAGTATAATTTTTTCCAAGTCTTTCCATTTCCTAACAAATGGAGCAATGTCATTCTTTCTGATGGAGGCATAGAATTCCATTGTGTATATATACCACATTTTCTTGATCCATTCATCTACTGAGGGGCATCTGGGTTGGTTCCATATCTTAGCAATGGTAAATAATGCTGCGATAAACATAGTTGTGCTGGTAGCTTTAGTATGTGATCATTTGGGTATATGCCCAAAAGTGGGATTGCTGGGTCATAGGGGAGCTCTATGTGGAGTCTTTTGAGGAACCTCCATACTACTTTCCAAAGTGGTTGAACAAGTGCCAGGAATTTTTTTTTAACATTCTCTTTTTCTTTTCAAGTAAAAGTACCAGTGGGGAGTGGCAGTGACTAACTTTAGCTTAAAGTTCCCTGGAACTGTGATTCTCCTGTTTCTGCCTCCCAAGCTGACATTGCAAGAAGAGCACCATGCCTGGACAAAGCAATAAATGTATGAAGAAATAGAAATGCTAATTACGTTGATTTGATTGTTACAAATTATACATGCATGCATCAATCTATCAACTAGATTCCATAAATGTGTATAACTATTATTTGTGAAATTTAAGGCCCTTTGGAAAATATAGGCCCATTCATAAAGATATTGACTTTTTGATATGACTCCCCCCAAACACAAGAAACAAAACAAAAATGGACAAAAACAGGATATATCAAACTAAAAAGCTTCTACATATCTCAGGAAAAAAAAATCGACAGAATCAAGAAGCAGCCTATAGAATGGGATAAAATGTCAACTATTCATCTAACAAAGAATTATATATAAGAAACTCAAAAAATTAACAAAAATCTAGTAATTGATTTTTAAAATTGTCTGGAGAAACATGTCTCAAAAGAAGAAATATAAATGTCCTACACAATTCTATTCACAATCTCAGGCATTAGGGAAGTACAAATCCAAATTGAGCTATCATCTCCATTCACTTAGACTAGCTATCAGTTATTCTACTTGAACAATAAGTAACTAAAAGACAAATACAAGTGAGGATTTGTGGGGTAATAAACACTTTCATACACAGTTGGTGAAAATGTGAATACAGTCATCATAGAGAATATTTAGAGAAGTACCTCAAAAAAACTAAAAATAGTTCTACCATATGATCCCCTTATACACTCATTTCTGGATATATGTGTAAAGCAAATGAAACCAGCATGTCACAGGGATTCCTGAATGCCCACACATACAACAATAACCGAGATAAGACATCACCCTCGGTGTCCATCAAAGATGACTGGATAATGAAAATGGGACATATGCACATTCTCCATAAAGGAGAATGAAAGTCTTGCAAAGATCACAGCACAAATGGAGAGAACTGAAAGACATGTGAAACATGAAATATTTTCTTTCTTTCATTTGTGAAAATATTTTTAAAATTGATTTCAACATAACATGATTATTGCTAGCAATTTGGAAGGGCAGGGTCTATACAGGGAGTATTTATACAGTTCTTGCTGCATGCATATGTTACTATATCATTGATTCACATTGATTTATACAAGTAACACATGTTGGTTATAAACACAATTTAAATATATAAACATATATATCCATAAAAAGTTAATTTATTGATTGATTTATCTTTCCCAAAGGAGGAATCTTTCTAATGACAAACAACAAAAAACTTCTCCAATAACAATATCTAATTATCAAATCGTATTAGTTTATAAGGTGTGTACTAGCTAATTTAGACTCTAAAAAAAGTGAGGGGAAAAAGTTAAGTCAAATTTGTTTTCCTATGTCAGGTCAACCAAAGACTATGTTCGATTGCTTTACTAACTTTTGCTAATAATTAGATTCATTTATCATACATTGAAAGCTTTTATTTCAGTAAATTGCAACAAGAAAATTTAGTAAATCAAATATGGAAGGAATTCTCATAACCACAACAAAGAGCATAATTGAAGTAGAGAGGTTAAAGGATTGAAAAGACATTTCTCATAGAAGATATACAAATGGGAAAGAAACGCCCTGAGGATGTCAACATCATTTGTGAAATGTAAATCAAAAGCATAATAACATGTTATGAATATGATTAAACAGGAATAATAACAAACATTGGTAAGGATATGGAGAAGCTGGCTCGTCCATTGACTACTTTTGGGTAACTAAAGAGGCACCCCCAGTCCTCCTTAAATGCTTACAGAATTTGATTCATCAGTTCCAGTCCTATTCACATGGTAAACAAAGATGATAATATGTTCCCTCAAAAACTTACAAATAAATGTCTTGCAGCAGCATTATTCATAACATCAAAAGATTAAAAACAACACATTTATCTACTACTACTAGGTAGTAGATAAATGGAATGCATTATATAGATACAATAGAATATTATTTGCCAACAAAAAACATGTTATATGATATGTGCTTCAACAAGAGATAAACCTTGGAAACAGTATGCTAAATCTAAGAAGCCCACTTCCAACCTCAGGATAATTCTAACAACATGAAATGTCCAGAACAGGCAAGACTGTGGAAACAAAAAATCCACCAGTGGTTACCAAAGGCTCAAAGATGGTATTGAGTGTGATTTAGCAGGATATGAAATTGTAACTGCTAATGGCTATGAAATTTCTTTGGGGAGATGATCAAAATGTTCTGAAATTAATTGAATAAACCTCTGAATGTGAAACAATTTTAGCAATATTTTGTAAATGTGTAAAAGTATGTAATATATTAATTATTAATTATACCTCAAAAAAATCTGTCATGAAAAATTATTAGGACAATCTCAGCTAAGAATAATACAGCAGATTTAATACTGACAGGAATGGGCCCATTGCTAAGACAAATCAATTAAATAACCAAGACATTTCACTCTCGTATTAGTAATGATTTGGTGAGCGATCCTTCTTTCCAACAATAAAACCAAAAGGTGGCATTAAGAATAACCATAAGTCATAAAGTTTTCTTTTGTTGACTAAATACATATTTTGAAAACAAGGCTTCCCTGTCCCAATAAAAGTCCCTTAGCAATTTAGGTTCTGAATTAGATCTGGAATTTGCAATAACAGATCTGGAACTGGTGGTAACATTTCTGCCCTCAATTTGCAAATGTACCTTCAAAGCAAGATTATTCATCTAATTAAAGTTCTTTGTGGCAAGAAACAAGACCAGAAACTAGCACATATAATGTAATAATCACTTATATAAAGCCTGTAAAATTTTGTAATGATTTGTTATATACCCCCTTTAGGCCTATTTCCTAAGAAGTCCCTCTCTATATTAAGATTATATTAAGAGTATATTAAGATTAGTTCTTTATTGGAATATTCAGTATATTATAGAATGTCATTTTTATAAAAGAGTACCACTTAGTTGTAACATCTATAAAGCATGTAGTATATTTGATAAATTTTATACTATCTTAACTATACTTTATAGACCATAGAACATCACTTATTTCAATCATCTAGCATAAGTCATAATATTATAATTTATGATGAACTAAATCACCATCAACAAAACAGAAGGGACTTACAATCTTTAATCTTAACAGATATTAAGTGACAAGATCAAAGGCACAATTTCTTTTGTGCTGTATCCCATTTATGATGGCAGAAAGCAATTCATAAAATATACTAAATACATGTCAATGTTTTACTTTGAAGCTCCACGTTCACTTACAGTATTACAGTATTTGAGAGAAAAAGGTTGTCATACTAATATCACCTTCTTCTAAATTCTATTACGTAAACTCATCCATATGAAATTGGACGTATTTGTTCTTCATTTGCAAACTTTTTTTGTGCTTATACTAGTTTATACCAATTGGACTTTAAAACCTGGCCTGAGTAGGAACTGGCAAAAACAAATACATCTCATATCATTGTGGTACGAACAACTGTAACTGGTTTATGTTCTGTTTTTTTTTTTTTTTTTGAGGTTTGAAGTAGCAGAAATCTGTAGTTAAGTATAATGTGACAGTTTAAAGAATATTAAAATTAAATTTTTATGCAAAAGTACAAGTATCTATAGAAATTTCAGTCCACATTACTAAGCAACTGCAGTTTTCTGATGTCTGTGAGTTTATTTAAATAACAACCTTCTTCCTTACAAAAGAATATAGCCTTTTTTATTTTTGTGCATTATGTACAATAAAAGAGAAGAACACAGCACAGTGATGTGGTTGAAAGGTTATTATTACTTCAATGACAGAAACAAAAGCATACTATCATTGGATGATGTCAATGAAAGGGTATCATTACTTTTTCTGAGGAGAACATTCTGGTAAGTAAACATACAAGTACAGTATTTATTACATTTCATTCCACATGTGTCTCTAAGGAAATCAGAAAAGAAATGTAATTAGTTTGTGATGTTGGAGACAAAAAAAATGTTGGTTTCATCTGCTCCACAAAAATCTCCGAATCAGTTATTTTTCTAATCAAATTTTACTCCACATCCAAGCATTCTATTTCGCCATCTATTTTATATTTCTCACACATGTCTCAAAGTTATCTTGCTACAGAGAGTGAAAATCAAAATCCAAATTCTAAAAGAAAGTGGTGAAATCTTCCAGCATTCAATCAGTCTCTGGTTTTGAATGATGTATATTGCCCTTCACAATAAAAAAAAAGAAATGTCATTGTAAGAAATGTCAAATGAAAACATATGATATGGTATGTAAATAACCCATAGTAAAAGTTTAAATTATTAAAACCTAAAGTTAAACTTACTTTATCTTAGCTTCCTGCCAATTGTGCTCACTGTTCCTTGTCTAAGTGATGTAACAGGCTCAGGCACTAATGCAACTCCAGTTGTAACAACAGATCACACCTAAAGAAAATAGTTCAAGAGCAAACTTGTTTCTGCAAGTACAAGGGGGCAGCTGAGTCTAACATGTGTTAATGCTGGTGTTTCTCTCACCATAATTTTTCTCTGCAAATTACATACAAGTCATATGAAAAAACACTAAATAGAAAACTACAGACTTCAAATCATAATGTATATTTTACCTATGTTGTCAATCTTGCACTAAAATAAAATAGTATTACCATAAATAAAGCTTCTCACAGAATATTTAAGAGGACATAGTTGGGTCCATGGGCTACGTACGAGAAATATTCTCTTTGCCTTCGACTGTTGTCATTAAGTAGAGAAAGCAAGTATTGTGTAAATTATGTCAGGAAGAATACATTCTCTCTGCTGCATAAACTTACAGGTTATATAATTAGCCCACTGAAGAATGAAACAATTCATAGTAATCATCTTTACATTTCTTTAGTCAAATTTGTGTGTGTGTGTGTGTGTGTGTGTGTTCGCACTGGTCGTGAGGCTTGAACTCAGAGCCTGGGTGCTGTTCCTATAATTTACTTTTTGCGCAAGGCTAGCATCTACCACTTAAGTCAAAGCTCCACTACTGGATTTTTTGGTAATTAATTGCAGTTCAGAATCTCAGGAAGTTTCCTGTCCTGGCTAGCTTTGAATGATAATCCTCAGATCTCAACTTTCTGAGTAACTAGGATTGCAGGTGTGAGCCACTGACACCCAGCTTTAGTCCATTTTTGTTAATACTTCTTTTTCAGGACTTTATCATTCTTCAATATAAATGACCATTTTCCTGTACATTTGCTTTCCTTCCCCTTAGAATTCTGCCCTTGATGCTGTGATATTTTTCTCTGGTGAAGTGCATTGTCATTTGTGTTCGGTTCTCTAGACCTAGACCTTGACATTTCCTTGTATTTCAAGAGATGTCTCCCTGAGATGTCTTCACCTCCTTTGCGAATGGAAAATCATTCACAGAAATTTTATGATTTGTGACATATAATCTATCTGATAGATAATAATAATCTAGATAGAATAATTATAATAATCTATCAGATAGGATATGTGTGTATAGATTATAGATAAATACCTACATAGAACAAGACTAACTATGGTACCATTAGGGAGTGCAAGGGAAGGGAAGAGGGAAAGAGATGGAAGATGAATAATTTCAAAATGTGTTGTAAATGTGTTTGAAGACAACATGAGAAATTTCAATGAAATCTGTTGAGGTTGGGAGGCAGGAAACGAGAAGGTCATCCTAACAAAAAATAATTCTGCACATCTGAAATAGCATAGGGAAAACCCTTGGTGCAAACTGCAAAAAATGAAGTAAATGGCAGGAAATTAAATATAATACATATTCTTTCTCTAGGCCAGTTTCACTTATGTAGAACACTGGTACACCTATGTATAGTACTGTATAGTATATGTATATATAGTATGTATAGTATATCTGTATAGTATAAGTACATAGAGTATATGTATACTATACCACTGTACATCCCTCTGAATATAAAACTTCAAAGATCCCATGATAGAAAAAAAGTCCCTGATCCAATCTATTTAAAGTCTATCTTTATAGTTTATCTCCTCTGTTTTTTGTTAATTGACCCAGGAGCTACCTTCCCCATTACATCTCTATTTATCTAAAAGTAATAAATATATATGTACACACATGTACACATGTATATATACACTAATCACAACATAAACTCTGAAATTCACTGGCAGTCGACATCATTGATGGCTTTAAAAATAGGGTAGAAGAAGTTGCATTGTGTTTTGAATATCATTTCCATCTTTTCCTGTTTGTCCCATACTGTATAACTGTTCCGTACTGTCATGATCCAGTGACCTTTCAGGCACTGTCAATTATGCTCACACAGTCTTTTTCCAACTGCTTTCCATGTCAGTATTCTCTGCCTTACTTGATTTTAAAGTATTGTCTTGATTTTTTACAATTCGAAGACATGCGCAGAAAAAATACAATTATCAAGTCTCAAATGTTTATTCCAGTGGCTGTCTTTGGCTCATTCTTCCCTGCCTTGCAATCTATCTGCCAGAATGAAGCAGGACCTTTCTGAAGCAATGTTGCTTTTCCAAAACCTTACATTTTCTCTGCAGTCAAGCATACCTAAAGAGGAATTATACAGAGACTATCAGAATGGTCCTGTGAAACAACAAAACCTCTGAGGTGTGCTCCATTTAAAAACAAACACCCAATAAATGAGCTAACGTGCAAATTATTTTAAAGTTCTTCATGGGTCATAACATGCAATTTAAAGTTTTCTACAATTTTCTATGCAAACATTTTCCATCAGCAGTTTTCCATATAAGCATGTCCCTAGTGATGTGCTTCATATATGATATGAGAGTACTGAATATGTATTTTAAGAACATTTAATAAATGATTTTTTTTACAAATATGCAGGCAGTTTCATAAAGAGGAGTACCGCAGCAGCAGGAGGAGGCTCACATGAGTGGAGCATGGCCATCCCTCGTTGACGGGAAGATGGGCAGGACAGACAGAAGGACCTGTGAAGGTGGCATACATTTATTTCCAGTTCTGAGTAATTAGGAACTAAGGTGGGAGGAGTGTGTATGTATGTGTGTGTGTGTGTGTGTGTGAGAGAGAGAGAGAGAGAGAGAGAGAGAGAGAGAGAGAGAGAGAGAGAGAGAGAGAGATAAAGTGTCAATCTGTGAAGAAGGAATTAGTTTATACTATTCTAAATTATTTTAATTTTGAATTGTCATACACGTGTAGTATGAGGGGTTATTGTGGTTATTTCCATACAGGCACACAGTATATTTGAACAACTTTATTTCATTCACTATATTCTCACTCTTCTCCCTGCTCTGATCCTCACTGTTTCAAACAGCATTTAATGTGGTTTTTTATGCTGTCTTAATATATATGTGAACACATACAAATATATATATATATATATATATATACTGAAAGGTGATTAAGATGGAAGTACAAATATGTACATATTTCCATCTTAATATATATTTAATACATATATATAAATAATATATAATATATTTATATATATATATTAAGATGGAAATCTTAATCACCTTTCAGTTTCTCTCTTTTCCTCATTCTCCATTCTGTTGTTTACATTCAAGTTCCATCACTATTACTATTAGTATATACTATTTTCAAAAACTTACTTTTATTTGAACTCTTTTTTTGTATGGTTTTTATTATAAAAATGCTGTACAGAGGGGTTACAGTTACATGAGCAAGGTAATGAGTATATTTCATATTGAGCATTGTTTAAACTCTTTTTAAAAAGATATATAAGACTGAAAACTCACAAATACTACTATGATCAAAATGTGCTAGACATTCAGTCATTAGTATAATTGACTGGCTCCAAAATCACTGTACACTTGATAGCAGGCACTTGCAACTTTCAATCTTTGTTCCCATTCACTTCTTTTTAAAAATTGAACCCAAGTTCTTGCACGTGCTAGGTAAGCTCTCTTTTTTTATTGTGAAAATACTGTACAGAGGGGTTACAATTACATGGGCGTCACATGAGCCTAACTCCATATTAGCTGAGTTATAACTATTTATTGACTGAATAAATGTGTCATTGAGTCATTGAATGAATAAAAATGTCTCAGTTCTGTAGTATAATACTCAAATAATATTCTCCTGATAACATTAATATTTTCAGTTCTGCCTCCTCTGTGTCTCTCCTCCTGCCAAATTATCCTTGACAAAGTTTTGATCGATTCTATCACTAGCTTGTCCTAGGCTCTCCATCAGGAACAAAAGTAGTCAAGCTTGTTCGTGTGGTAACTTGGAACTATACGATTCTTTCTTGTGTATATCTAGTACCTTCCCTCTGGATATGAATAGCTCTTTCGAAGATGTGACAAATAGAAGGTGTCAAGATAATGTTAAATATCCCAAGGTTATGGTGGGGTAGAATGTAGTTCTAGATTGTCCCTCTCTTGTATATTAAATACAAAAGCACTCCATAATATTATCTTTTGAAAACTATATGTAATGTCTCTCTTGGCTGAACCTTTGAAGTATTAATGATTAAGCATTTATATAATACCTATCACTTTCCACCTTGAGTTCAATTATTTGAACTCTTCCTCTGAATGAAAATTATATAAGAATGTAAAAATCTTTGCATTCCTGCGTGAACACGGCGCTGCCTTTTCCACAGGCTATAGCATAACTCAATAGTTGCTTACAGAAATGAGTAACTTTGTTTTTCTACTCAGAATTTCCATCATATAGTGACCTTTCACTTAGCAGTTAAAAGCTGCAGAGAAAAGATAAATCTTAGAAGCTCAAGCATAGGGAGCCTCTTTTTCTACTACTGAGCTGAAAGCAATGTGTGCATGCTTGCTGGGATATGAGCAAGGCTTCCTGGTTTAAATCATTAAGATTTAAAGTAAGGCTTCACATCCTTTTCATAAGTGTTGTCTTAAAATTTTCTAGTTAATATAGACATCCAGCTGAAGTTTTAAAAATACAGTGAAGAGACCAAATGCATAACTTTGGTTGGTGGATGTTTATGATGAGATGTTACCTTTCTTAATGAGGTCTATAAAGTTGTTTTCATCTTCAAAGTGCTTTAAAACATTAATTAATTATTGCAAGACTCCTGAGCAATAAATAATTAAGTATTATTATCACTCCATTTATTGATGGGAAAATGAAACAAAATTGTTTAGGAAATTTCTCCAATTTATTTAGGTCAGCCACAATATTAAAGATCTAATGTTACAGGCTCTCTCTTTTTGTTTTTCATTGTATAATCTGATTTAAGAGTCATTTTTATGAAATATATTTTATAAAGTCTGGTAGCAGAAACCTCAAATAATTTCTAATATCAAAACTATAAATAATAAACTCTCCTATTTCCACCAATATTAAATCAAACTTCAATCTTCAGTATCCCAGTTCATGAACTATAAAACTTTAAAAAGTAGTAAGTGATTTCCAGATTCACATTTCCATTCCTTTAATATCATTATTAATCTTTGAATGAATGTTTTGTGCAATAAAATATGTACTCTTAAATTCTAGCTAAAAAATAATTTCAAAACATAGTTGGTGATACTTTAGGATTTACAATGTAGCACTTCTCTTTCAAAATAAAATGACAAGAAATTTGCTACATTCTGTCATATTTTTTAATATTTTCAGACGTGAAATGTGGGGAAAGTTTTGCATATTTTGTCAATTTTAAGTTTTGCATATTTTGTCAATTTTGTGTTTGTGAATTTGCTGTTTCTGACAAATTATAGATATGTGATTTGTGAAAACAAATTTCCTGCCTTCTTCCTACATGAGTATTTGCATTTGTTTTTGTAACATAAATGTAAAATACAGATATTCAAAATATCTGGTCCAACACACTCCACTTAATGGGAGTATTCTTAGAAGTGCCAGACACTTCTATGCCTTTTTCTCAATTGGTTATTAAGGTATAAACTTCTTACTAAATATCCAGTTTCATATGTAGAGCTCAAAAAATTAACACCTCCCTCCCCCAAATAAAGAACCTTAAAGAAACAACAGCCCAGTTAATAAATGTACTGAAAACTTAAGGAGAGATTTCTTAGAACAGTAAGAGTGGCACATGAAAAAATGTTCAACATCTCTGACCATAAAGGAAATGCAAATCAAAACAATATTGAGATTCCACCTCATTCCAATGAAATTGACCATTATCAAATAATAATAACAATAACAGCTGATGGGGATGTGGACAAAGGGAATGCCACTACAGTGTAGATGGGAATGTAAACTCATTCGACTACTGTGGAAAGCAGTAGGGAAGTTCTTCAAAAGACTACACATAGAGCTTCTCTATGACCCAACAATTCCACTCTTGGGCATTTATCCAATAGACCACAAACAAGGCTACACTAATGATACCAGCACAACTGTGATCACTGAAGCACTGTTTACTATAGCCAAGATATGTAATCAGCCCAAATGGCCCTCAGTGGATGAATGGATCAAGAATATATGGACTGTATTCCTCCATTAGAAAGAATGATATTATGCCATTCATAAGGACATGGAAAGATCTGGAAAAATTATATTAAGCAAAGTAGGCCAGACCCAAGTAAACATAGGTTGCATGGTTTTCCTCATTTGTGGTAACTAGAATGTGTCTGTAAATCTACACATAAACACACTGGATGGTAAAAACAAAAAGTACACATGGACACGATAAATTATACAGGTCTCTGTACATTCACACAGAATAAGACCAAAGAGGATACTTATTCTTAGGATAGCATCACAAAGATAGGTTCATATAATCATATTAAGTTATATTTATCAAAATGAATTCCAAGAAATGGAAGCAAGTGTTTCTTTTCTTTCATTGTTGTTTTTGTTTTCTGTATCTTTGTATTCTTATTTTTAAGATTATCTGTTTGGGGAAGGTAAGGAAGGGCACAGAAAGAGTGGGGAAAAGGTTTAAACAATGCAGCTCTGGTACTCACTATACACAATGTTGAAAATGAGCTACATAACCTGTGGGTGGGGACAGGAGGGAAAAACTGGGAGAGAGCAGGGGAAGGGATGACACGGCTCAAATTAAACATACTCATTACCTGATTTATGTAACTGCAACGCCTCTGTATACCACCTTTATGATATATACATATGAATATATAAAACCACTAAATACCCAATTTCTACCATCCCAATTTGCTTTCTACAGACTATGTATTTCTAAATAATAGCTCAATCCACAATAGAACAGGTTTATTCCATAAGAAAACACAATTTCACCATGTTCTGCAAAGTATTACAAAGCAGAAAGCATTTTAAGAATTTTTAAGGAAGAAAGCATCAGAGGAAGGAAGCAAAGATTAGCAGATGGTGAAAGCAACTCCGTTAATCTTTTTTTTTTAATTTTTTATCATAAAAATACCATACAGAGGAGTTACAATTACATGGGCAAGATAATGAGTACATTTCTTATCAAGCATTGCTGCTCCCTACTTTGTTTCCCCTTCCTATCCCTTCCCATATCCTACCCCCCCTTACCCATCTCCCCCCCTTACCCATGTCCCGGCAAAAGTTGTAAAGTTCATTTTTCAACATAACGACTTGTACATCTCATTGTTGAAATGGGTTCAACTGTATCCCTAGTTAAATGATTTGTTTTTTCCCTTCCCCCCTCCACAAATTATACCAACATCAAATACAGTGAAAGCATGGGTTATATCATGGGGGAGGGACATACAAAGCAACAAAGAAATCATCTTTGTTAGAAACAATTGCATGAAAGGAGAAAACATTTGAAAACTTATCTTGGGGTTCATTTCACCTAACATCAACATAGCTGACCTTTTCTGCTTGTCTCAGACATATACTAGATACTACAAATAAGGGAAACCATGGGACCTATGTTTCTTTGGGCCTGGCTTACTTCACTTAATATAATTTTTTCCAAGTCTTTCCATTTCCTAACAAATGGGGAAATGTCATTCTTTCTGATGGAGGCATAGAATTCCATTGTGTATATATACCACATTTTCTAGATCCATTCATCTACTGAGGGGCAACTGGGTTGATTCCATATCATAGCTATGGTAAATAATGCTGCAATAAACTTAGTTGTGCTGGTAGCTTTAGTGTGGTCTTGTTTGTGATCATTTGGATAAATGCCCAAAAGTGGGGTTGCTGGGTCATAGGGGGAGCTCTATGTAGAGTCTTTTGAGAAACCTCCATACTGCTTTCCAGAGTGGTTGAACAAGTTTACACTCCTACCAACAATGCAGTAAGGTTCCCTTCTGTCCATATCCCCTCCAGCATCTGTTGTAATTAGAATTCTTGATTATAGCCATTCTAACTGGGGTGAGGTGGTATCTCAATGTTGTTTTGATTTGCATTTCTTTTATGGCTAGGGAGGTTGAGCATGTCTTCATGTGTCTATTGGCCATCCTTCTTTCCTCTTCAGAGAAGTTTCTCTTTAAGCTTTAGCCCACTTATTTATTGGGCAGTTGTTTCTTTGAAGATTTGTTGTTGGGGATTTAATTTTTTGAGTTCAAGGTATATTTTAGATATGAGTCCTTTTCCGTTGTATGGCTAGTGAAGATCTTCTCCCAATCCTTGGGCTTTCTATTGATCTTGCTAGCTATGTCCTTTGCCATGCAGAAACTCTGCAATTTCATGCAATCCCATTTGTCCAACCTTTCTTTGATTTGTTGTGTTTCTGGGTCTCTATTAAGAAAATTTCCACCTGAACCAAGGAGACCTAGGGTTTCTCCTATTCCATCTTGTAATGTTTTCAGAGTGTCTGTTTTAACTCCAAGGTCTTTGATCCATTTGGAATTGATTCTGGTGCAGGGTGATATATAAGGATCTAGATTTAGTTTTCTACAAGTAGTTAATCAGTTTTGCCAGCACCATTTACTGAAGAGGCTGTCTTTCTTCCATTTTATTTTTTTTAGCTCCCTTATCAAAGATTAGATGGCTATAGGTATTTAGGTTCATTTCTGGGTTTTCAATTCTATTCCATTGGTCCTGAGGTCTGTTCTTGTGCCAGTACCAAGCTGTTTTGATTACTATGGCTTTGTAGTAGAGATTGAAGCTTGGTATTGATATTCCTCCAGCACTGTTCTTTCTGTTAAGGATCTTTTTTGCTATTTTGGGTCTTTCATTGTTCCATATGAATTTTTGGATTGCCTCTTCTATTTCCTTGAAGAATGAGATTGGAATGTTAATAGGTATAGCATTGAATTTGTAGATAGTCTTGGGAAGTATTGCCATTTTTACAATGTTGATCCTTCCAATCCAGGAGCATGGGAGGTTTTGCCACTTTCTAAGTTCTGTTTTGATTTCCTTTGTCAGGTTTTTAAAGTTTTCATCATAGAGGTCCTTCACTTCTTTCGTTAATTTAATTCCTAGATATTTTATTTTTTGTGGGGCTATTACAAATGGAGTTGCTTTCCTAATTTCACCCACACTTTTCTCATTGTCTGCATACAAGAGTCATTGATTTTTGAGGGTTAATTTTATACCCTGCTACTTTGCCAAAGTTTTGAATCAGCTCAAGTAATTTGGGAGTGGAGTCTGTAGAATTCTTTAAATACAAGATCATGTCATCTGCAAAGAGGGAGAGTTCATCTTTCCCTATTTGGATCCCGTTTATGTTTGCATCTTGTCTTATTTCTGTAGCTAGACATTCTAATACTAGATTGAAGAGAAGTGGAGAGAGTGGACATCCTTGTCTCGTTCCTGAGTGAAGAGGAAATGGCTTTAGTTTTTCACTATTAAGTATAATGCTGGCTGTAGGTTTGTCATATACAGCCTTTATTGTATTGAGGAATGTTCCCTGGTCTTTCTAATAAAGTTACTCACTCAATGTAAAGGAAGGGGAGGAAAGGAAATAGTATGGCAGAAAGTACAATATTTTTGTACCATAACAAAGGACAATTTTTTCAACATTATCATTTCTTCACTAAGGAAATTGATCAGTATTGGAGACTGTATTTGGGGCTATGGACTCTGGCATGAGGGTACCCCAAACAATCTCCTTTTTTTATCATTTTTACAACATGAGACATAATACTGCATGGCCCTATTAGGAAATTGATTAGAATGGAGCAAGTGAATGAAATCAATAGTAAAACAACAGGTAGTTCTGAGATATTACATTTTTCCTTACTCCAACAAATACCTGCCAACTTAAAACACTCAGTGAAAACATTTTGCTCCTCCTTTGTTTTTTTTTTTTTGTTTCTTGTTTTTTTAGAGATTGATCTAAAACTCCCAGGTGGAATAAGAATTTAACAAAATATACTTCAGAAATCTAGTAAAAATTTACCCTTGCTTCAGAATACTTTCATCTTTACTAACCACACACCTGACATTTTGGAAAGATAAAAAGGAAGAGCTTGAAGGTTATATCAGTGTAAGAAAGAACACAGGAAGAAAATTTAATTTACTCTTTAAGGTTTGAGCCTTTATTTTTAAACATGCGCTTCATCAGTTCCTCGTTACTTCATGCCTATAAGATATATCAGTATACTTAATTTATTGAATAATAATTTATGCTGAATAGTATTAAGCTGCTTTGATCACCAATTAAAATGATTACCAATTGTAAAACTAAATCTATCTCATAGATCAACTTTCTTCTCATTTATAATCTATATAACGGACCACATTTATACTCATGGATCTTTAAAGGGAAGGAGGGAAAGACAAGATCATTGCCCTGACTTCCTTTTGGACAGCTTTGCAAAATTCAATGCAATGCAATGCCATTAATCTTGCCATATATTCATCACTCATTGGACAGTTTTCAATTCATTTATTGCCACTCATTTCTCAGTGAAAGTGACAGTGCCAATTCAAATTAATTTTTCACATGTTTCCTCATCTACTTTTAATAGTTTATTAAATTCTAAAAGCTACATATTATATATACTATCTTTCATCTATACTTAAAGCTTGTCATTCTATATGTAGCTGTCTGTTTCAACATGCTTTATCCTTTATAGAACCATGTTACCATTCATTGATTCTATTGCTAAGTTTTCCAAGATAATGTTATAGAAATTTATTGATAGAAATTGTTTACCAAAATAAAATTGCTGTGATCATACAACCTTTTCATTTTGCCTTCCATAGGATCTAGATATTTCATTTAACAAAAAAATATCCTAAAAATAGATCCTTTTTATGGTTTTGAATTGGTGATTCCCTCCCCATCCCCAAATCCCCCCCCACACACACACACCACAAAGGTATTAGTTTCTTAAAAACCTAAAAAGTCAGAGTTGCTAATCTTACAGAAAGAATGATAAAAGGGAACACTGGATATTTTTATTTTTCCTTCTGGAAATAGATTAGAATTTTTAGTGGTTTGAGATAACATAAACTCTGAAGTTATTTCTGCTATTGATTTTTGATGCTTTTGTTGTCATGAAACTTTGATATCCATTAGGAAAGAACCAGAAATATGAACTAACCCATGTAGATTCAATGTGCTGCAGAGTTATCTGTATTAAATATTGGTTTACCCTGGTGTACTCTTTAAGAAGTAGAACAGCTGCATGAAATGGAAAGCAAAAATTAATAGTGGCTTGAACAAAACCATAGTATAATTTTCTTTCACAGGCAAGTCTTCTGGAGGAAGGGAGTCAGAGAGTCTGGCTTCTGCCTCCTTATGGAACTGTCCCAGGGCTTGTTCTCCATTTTAAGAACAGCTCCAAGTTTCAGAGCAGAAAGGGAGGCAAACAACACAACTGGTATTTTTAAAGATTACGTAGATATCTCCTATCACATTTCCATTTGTACATAATTGGAAAGAAATTAGTGATAAAATTATAACCAGCTACCAAGAAGTGTAGAAAACTGTTTTAATTAGGCAATAATCAAGAGTTTCATTACAAGGATTAAAGAAAAATGGGTATTAAGGTGGCAATTTATGTCTGTACCACACCAGAGTTCCATCTTTGTCCTTTAGTGTTCAGATCAATTCTGTCTTCTTTTAAATCATTTGCCATGTTCTTGCTTTTGATGATGGCTTTTCTATTATCCACATCCAAAATATCAACCCATATCATTGTCTAGTCATCCAAGAAAGTAATTATCATTTAGTCCTCTGTCCTAATTGCCAAATGTATATTTTCACATCTACTTGGATATTTAATAGTATGATAATAGTATGATAGAGACAATGCTAGATACTAACTAAACCTGTTCTCTTTGTTTTTTTGGGGGGGCGGGGAGAGGCAGGGTACAGGCACACAGAAAGGAAGGCTTTATTTCCCAACCACCCTTGTTATTAACTTAATGATATGACTAAATTTTGTTTTGTTTTGCTTTGTTTTGTCGGTCCTCGGGCTTGAACTCTGGGACTGGGCCCTGTCCCTGAGCTCCTCAGCTCAAGGCTAGCGCTCTAGCATTTTGAGCCACAGCACCACTTCCAGTTTTCTGGTGGTTAATTGGAGATAAGAGTCTCATGGACTTTCCTGTCCTGGCTAGGTTTGAATAACAATCCTCATATTTCAGACTCCTGAGTTGCTATGACTACCAGTGTGAGCCACCAGCACCTGGCTACAAGACTAAATTATTGCTTATTGAAAGGTGATGAACAGGAGGGTTACAGCTACATAAGTAAGGTAATAGAACATTTTTTGAACAGTTACCCTTTCCCTCATTTTCTTCCACTTTCTCCTCCCCGCTTCCTTCACCCTTCCCAAGTTGTAAAGGACATTTCCAACATAATGTCTAGTGCATTAGTTCATTCTTTGCCCTTCTGTTTCTGTGATTCCCTTTCCCTTCCATGAATCAGATAAACGTATATATATATATATATATATATATATATATATATATATATATATGACAAAAAGTACAGAACACAGAAAGAAGAAAAGAAAGAAAAGGAAAGAAAGAAAGAAAGAAAGAAAGAAAGAAAGAAAGAAAGAAAGAAAGAAAGAAAGAAAGAAAGAAAGAAAGAAAGAAAGAACGGAAGGAAGGAAGGAAGGAAGGAAGGAAGGAAGGAAGGAAGGAAGGAAGGAAGGAAGGAAGGAAGGAAAGAAAAAAGAAAGAAATTAAAGAAAAAATAACTGCATACAGGAAATAATAAGAACCTCTTGTTTCAAATTCTTGAGTTTAATGTGATATGCACCTAGCAATTGGGTGACTATGACTCTGCTAAGAATATCATAGACATAGTTATCACAAATGAGGAAAATCATGCAACCTACATTTTTGGGGGGTCCTGCCTGGCTTGCATCACTTAATATAATTTTTTCCAGCTCTATAAGACTAAATTATTTTTATTTCTCCCCGCCCCTAACCTCATTTTCTTCTTGGGTTGTTTTGTGTGTTTTGTTTTGTTTTGTTTTTTGAGATAGTGCCTTGCTTCGTTCCAGGCTGGCCTGGAACTCCAGATCCTCTTGCCCCAGCCTCTCGATGGATGAGACTGTTGCTGCTCTGGATTTCTTTCTCTGTCTCTGTCTCTCTGTCTCTCTGTCTCTCTCTGTCTCTCTGTCTCTCTGTCTCTCTGTCTCTGTCTCTGTCTCTGTCTCTGTCTCTGTCTCTGTCTCTGTCTCTGTCTCTCTCTCTCTGTCTCTCTCTCTCTCTCTCTCTCTCTCTCTCTCTCTCTCTCTCTCTCTCTCTCTCTCTCTCTCTCTCTCTCTCTCTCTCTCTCTCTCTCTCTCTCTCTCTCTCTCTCTCTCTCTCTCTCTCTCTCTCTTTGCCAGTCCTGGGGCTGGAACACAGGGACTAGGACTGTCCCTGAGCTTTTTTTGCCCAAGGCCAGCACTCTACCACTTGAGCAACAATGCCATTTCCAGGTTTCTATGATTATGTGGTACTGAGGAATCAAATCCAGGGCTTCATGCATGACAGCAAGCACTCTACCACTAAGCCACATTCCCAGCCTGAGACTAAATTCTTAACTAAATTCTACAAGCCTAAATTCATGTCAATGGATAATAGACAAAGTTGACATATTCTTTAAAGTTCTATCAGCAACTGAGACAGGAAGTAACAGAGACCAAGATAGCAGAGACACAGGATTGAAGGAGAATACATGTTAGTCATAGCTTACAGGTATGCCATCCAAAAAAATTCCCCATCCGAACCTATATCAGACTCCATGTGAAGCCTATGAAATATGCTCCAGTAGCATTAGCTACCTTGATTAATAAAAACAGACATAAATTAAAGATTTATTATATTCTCTAGTGTGACAAATATTGTTCATAGCAGATCAGTTTCTTAAAGAGGACAAATCATGTTTAGAGTAGTAGCTGTTCTTTGAAAAAACTGGCTTAAAATCTGATGTTAATTAAACTGTGAAGTTGAGAGGAATTGCTTTATATAATAACACGAAAGAGAAAAATCATACTCAAGTAAAAGAAATTCTGTTAACTTTTCAAGTAAGTTTAATGGTTACCTAATGTAGAGACAACCAAACATCCTTCATTGCCATGTACACTTATCTTCATGATTGCATGCTAGAGGCCCTTTATCTGAAATGATTGAGAGGAAGAATTTCAGATTTTGAACTGTTTCTGGATTTGGAATATTGGCATATGCACAAGAGAACTGAAGGATAGGACTCTAGTCTAACTAACTAATTTGCTTATGACTCATATATTGCTATAGTTTCAAGACATATTTCCCAGAATAACTCTTTGAGAGGCTATAGAACCTTTAAAATGTGGTACCTAGTGGAAGATTGTGGGCTCACTATGGAATACTGTCAAAGAAGTTAATGAGACTCGAGATCCTCTTCTTTTCTTGGTTCCTGGCCATGAAGTGAACAGCGTTTCCCTGCCACCTGCTCCTGCCATGATGTGCCACAACTGACCCAAACAATGGGGTCAATAGAATAAAACCTCTGAAACCCAAAGAGACCCTTTTCTTTTTAAGTTCATAATCACAGATATTATAGCTATGGAAAGTTTGCTAATACAAACCTTATACACACATAGCTCAACAGTGGTTTGGGGCATTATTTTTATTAAGCATAGAGCAAAGTTTCATGGTGTGAAAATTTCTACCTATGACATCAGGTCGGTGCTCATAAAATTGCAGATGTTGGAAACATTTCAAATTTTGCAGGTTTTTTTAAAAAAATGATTATTGTTGTTCAGTCTGTAGTTACAGAATTCTTGCACTTTATTATTGTTTAATCAGTTTAAACTACAAACATGTAAAGGTATTTTATATGGAGTGAATGGTCAGTAATAATGTTGATGAGTACTATGGAATGATGGTGATGATGTTAAGGTAAATGCATATTATTGCTATTACATTGAGATTAATGTACAATATTAAGCTCTTTCAAGTAAAGAGTTTAAAGTTGACATTAGATTTTCCCATTCCTTGTGAAGAAATTTCTCCCTTTTTTTGCCAGTCCTGGGGCTGGAACTCTGGGCAAGGGCATTGACCCTGTACTTCTTTTGCTCAAGGCTAGCACTCTACCATTTGAGCACAGTACCACTTCCAGCTTTTTCTGTGTATGTGGTACTAAAGAATCAAACCTAGGGCTTCCTGCATGCAAGGCAAGTACTCTATCACTAAGCTACATTCCCAGACCCTTGTGTAGAAATTTCTAATAATGCAAAATTCAAGTTTCTTTTTCTTTTTTTTTTTTTTAACAAAAGACTTGGTTGTCTCACTTCTTTTTTGGGGGGTGGGGGGCGTCCCTGGGGCCTGAACTCTGGGCCTGGGTGCTGTTCCTCAGCTCTTCAGCTCAAGGCTAGTACTCTACCACTTGAGCCACAGTGCCACTTCCGGCTTTTTTCTTTTTGCTTATGTGGTGCTGAGGAATCGAACCCAGGGCTGCGGGCATGCAAGGCAAGCGCTCTACCACTGAGCCACCTTCCCAGCCCTTGTCTCACTTCTTACATAGGTATTGAGATTTATCATCTTGTCATTTTCTCAGGTACTCTCATTTTTTACACTTCTCTCTAACTTTGTATGAAATGAGGCACAATATATAAAACGTTATCTGGCACCATAATCTTTTGATAAGATTTCTTCTCCAGAAATCCAAATATCCATTCTTGTTACTGCTTTTTTTGCAGTTGAAATGTGAGTAATTAGATTCCTAGGGTATTCCTACTCTGAAAGAACTAATAACAATTCCTTACTCAAATAAAGAAAGTTGTAGTAAATAGATAGTGCTCTAAAGTCAGTTTGGGAAAACTTAAATGTGAATCATAATAATGTAACATGTTTGGAGGTGAAAAGTTCAAGGATTTAGTCCTGTTCAAACTGAGCCATCTGTGCAAAAATAGTCATGATATTTATTCTAGTAGCCAAGGCAGAAAACGCATTAAAAACATGCAGAATTTGAGATGACAAAAAATGAAAAGAAGCTACACAAATACAGTGAGACTCTTACTACATTTCAATATTAACTAAAGAAAGAAAATGGAGAAGTAAAGAAGGTATCCAGAAGAAAGGAAAAGCAATTATTTTAGAGTAGTGGAGAAAAGAGACAAAACGATGGGATTTCACAAAGAACACAAAATAATGTGAGCTTTATCCTTCTTTAGTTTTGTTTTCCTGAAAAGAGAAAAAAAAGGTCATGAAAATATAAAAAAAAAAAGTCAGGGGAAACAAACATGGAGTGCAAGGATAATATAAACTACAGAAAAAAATTGTCTCAAGTACAAAGGAGAAAATAACTTTGTTAAATTTGGCGAAGACCACTCCTCCATTTTAGAAAAGTTATTTATTTTTATAGAAATTTGGGGGAGTAATACAAAACTACAGGCCTGAAAGTACTTTCTTTGTGTTTTCTGCTCTTAAATTCATTTTCAGGTTTTCACCCCTCATTCATCCCATACCTCCTCCTAATGTAACCTCCACCCTTAGAATGTCTGGCACAGAGTAGATTGTCACCAAATGCCTGAATTATAGAAAGATCAGTGAAGCTTGACTTATCACCAATGGTATTTTATATTTTGAAATCAGAATTTAACTGCTTTGACATTTGTGTACCAGATTTTCCTACCTTTGATGAATACTCTTCTTTTGAAAGGCATCCTGAATTTGTTCAAGATTGCAACTCAATAAAAGACACAAATGGAGCAGTAGGAAAGAGATAACCAGGAAACCTATTAATCCAGCCCAGTGTTCCTTAGAGATCAATTGACTGACAGATGTCAATGTCAAATCACCCTATGGCCACAGTATTAAATTAAAGTGTTGCTTTTCAGGAGATATACTGTGGCTAACATACAGATATTAAAGAAATAAGTTAGAGGTTCACAATACAGTGATTTTTCACCTGCTAAGAAAAAACATGGAACTGTGAAATAAATATCAGAGTGGGTAGTTCCACCAAAAGAATTTAGCAACTCTGTATGATACATTCCTTAAATACTACAATGCCAGAGAGGGAATTTATCTGACATTAAGGAAGATAGGAAACTCTAGGACATTTTTTTTTCTTCACTGAAATAAATTGTACCTTTGAGTGGTTTGAGAGTAGCAAAAAGTCACAGGCTATCTTTTCTACTGATGTGTTATGAGTTTTCTATTAGGTGCTTTGATGATTATCTAGAGGAAGTTGCAAATACGCTGTATCAAATCTGCTGTCAGGCTGAAGAAAGCTCAAGTTTTACTGAATTTAATCATTAAAGGATTACTTTCAGAAGAACAATACACAGACAATATAATTCTTTAAAAAATTTTCAGACAAAATTGAAAGGGTAATCAGTTTATTTTGTTTGCAAGAAAACTAATAATCAGACTTAGGTATGAGCTAAACCAATAAGGACCCCCAAGCTGAGGTCCTTAGGAGATCTTTTCCCTATTTAGGTTGCCAGAAAATCACAAGTACCTACTAGAAGAAGAAATTTCTAGCCAGAAGTGCATGGAAAACTAGTCAAGGAGGCAGAGAGAAGGATTTTAACCTTAGGAAACACATTAGAACAGGTGCATTTGCCCAAACCTGTCCTCCTACCTAGTTGGGAGCTCATAAGACTCCATCTTGACCAATAAGTAAGGACAACGATGCAACCCTGCCTCTCAGAAATACTGGGATGTACAGCAATGCTGAGAAGTACAAATAGGAGGATCATAGTTCATGCAAGCTCAGGCCTAAAGCTAAATCAATGCAAAAATGAAGGGGCTGCTCAATGCTAGCACTCTACTACTTTGAGCCATAGACCTACTTCCAGTTTTTTGGTGGTTAAATGGAGATGAGTCTCATGGACTTTCCTGCCCTGGCTGGCTTTGAACCTCAATTCTCAGATCTCAGCCTCCTGATTACAGGCATGAGCCAGTAGCACCTGGCAGTACTGATTCAAGTAGTAGAGCACCTACTTAGCAAACACACTGACACATTACTCCCAAGTTAAAATGCCAGTACTGAAAAAGAAAAGGAGCTATTTCCATTAGTTCATATCTCTGTGAAGGACCTGAATTAAAATTTACACATCTGGCCATTCCAATTTTTTCCTGAAACTACTGCACATACATTCTCCATCCAATTGAATATTCTCAAAAGCATTGATGACCTACTATGAAATGTTTTTATAAAATAACTGCAACAAAAATTACATATATTGGCGGCTGGAGAGGTGGCTCAGTGGTAGAGTGCTTGCCTTGCATGCATGAGGCCCTGGGTTCAATTCCTCAGCACCACATAAGAAAATAGAAAAAAGCCGGAAGTGGTGCTGTGGCTCAAGTGGTAGAGCGCTAGCTTTGAGCTGAAGAGCTGAGGGACAGCACCCAGGCCCAGAGTTCAGGCCCCACCACCAGACCCCCCCCAAAAAATTACATATATTGGACTTTCCATCATTAATTTGGTTACAAATAATCTGTTCTACAATGCTATTCCTTGCTTCAATACTTTTGACTGTTTTCCTGTAATACTATTCCACAGCCATTGGTAAGAAGTCATAATGTTTTCTTATTTTCCAAGGCTCCCTAATTTATGTTCATTTTCTCTCTGAGATGAGATAAATGGTTTTTTGTTGTTTTAAAAATGAAGAAAATGAAGCTAGAAAGATCACACACTTAAAACTAAGTACAGAATTCAAGTCTTTCAATACATTAAGAAAATATGAATCCTAAGTTCTTTGTATATGCTGTCTTCCATTTACTTCAACAATAGTTAATGTAGTTTATAATTAAATATAAGAATAAGACTATATTATCTATTTTGTATAACAAATTCTGTACAAAGTGTAGTCCCTCACATACTAAAGATGTTCAATGGATAGTTGTTGCATGAAAGATGGATGGTTTTCTTTTCATGAAATGGTATGTTTTATATGTTTTTATTGTAAAAATACTGTATAGACGGGTTACAGTTACATGAGTAAGGTAATGAGTACATTTCCTATTGAGCATTATTACCTCCTGCTTTGTTTTTTTCCCTACCATGCCTTCCCTCCCGACCTCCCCAATTCCTCCCTCCACCCAAGTTGTAAAGTTGGTTTTCAACATAGTGTCTTGTACATCTCATTGTTACAATGGGTCAACCTGTATCATTATTTCAACATTTTGATATATCCCTTCCCCTCCCCAAATTAGAAAAAAATGTATATACAAGATGCAGGGCATGAAATGGTATTTAACCTCTGTCTCTTGTAATCCAACTGTAATTGTACCTCAACAATATCACCTGAAGCTAATTTTACCTCACTATGTTATGAACTATTCTTTACACTTCACTATCTCCACATTAATATATCTATTTCATCCCAGTAGACTAGATTATTAACTATACATAACTGTCAAGAACCCAGTACAGGAGTTTGGAGTGTTGTTCAGTAGAAGAACACCTGTTGCATATTCTGGAGCATCTGAGTTCCATCCCTAGCAGCCTCTTCCTTCCAAAAGAAGCTAAGGCCCATATTCTGTGGTATCCCTAAATAAATACCTGGAGAAATGAGTATTTTCCATTTAGCCCAGTTAAAATGATTCTTAAAGTTTTAGAAAAGTCACTTTTGGGGACAATTCATCCACACAATCAACCTTTAAATGAATTTTCAGATCATCAAGTCCTATATCTAAGACATTTCATAAATGAGTAAAATGATTTTTACTTGATAAGAAGGTGACAGATGTAAGAATAGAAAATCACACCTTATCTTTAAATCCATGTCATTTGAAGTCATCTGTTTTTTTGTGAAGTCATCTGGTTTGTTCGTTTGTTTGTTTTTGCTTTGTTTTGTTTTTGCCAGTTGTGGGTCTTGAACTCTGGGCCTGGGTGCTGTCCCTCAAGTTTTCAGCTCAAAGCAAATGCTCCACCACTAGAGCCACAGCGCCACTTCCAATTTTCTGGTGGTTTATTGGAGATAATCTCACAGACTTTCTGCCCAGGCTGGCTTTGAACCAGCATCCTCAGATCACAGTTTCTTGAGTAACTAGGATTACAGCCACCAGTGCCCAGCCTGTTACTCTTTTCTTTTCTTTTCTTTTTTGAAAAAGTATTTTTTTATTGTGAAAATATTGTACAGAGGGGTTACAATTACACGAGCAAGGTAAGAGTACATTTCTTATCAAGCATTGTAGCCTCCTCCTTTGTTTCTTCTTCCCCATCTCCCTCCCCGTATCCCCCATAACCTGCCCCCAACCCCCCCCCAAAGTTGTAAAGTTTGTTTCTCCACATAACGTCTTGTACATCTCATTGTTGCAGTGGATCCACCTGTATCCCTATTTAAACAATTTGTTTTTCCCCTTCCCCTCCACAAATTATACCAACATCAAATACAGTGAAAGCAGGGGTTATACCATGGGGGAAGGACATACAAAGCAACAAAGAAATCATCTTATAAATATGTTAGAAACAATTTCGCCTAACATCAACTTATCTGACCTTTTCTACTTGACTCAGACATATACTAGTTATTGCAAGTAAGGGATGTTTCTTTGGGCCTGGCTTACTTCACTTAATATAATTTTTTCCAAGTCTTTCCATTTCCTAACAAATGGGGCAACGTCATTCTTTCTGATGGAGGCATAGAATTTCATTGTGTATATATACCACATTTTCTTTTTTTTATTGTGAAAATACTGTACATTGGGGTTACAATTACATGGGCAAGATAATGAGTACATTTCTTATCAAGCATTTAGCCTCCTCTTTTGTTTCCCCTTCCCATCCATTCCCACCCTCCCCCGCTCTCCTACCCAATCCTCCTCCCCCAAATCGTTGAAATAGGGATACAGGTGGACCCACTGCAACAATGAAATGTACAATTCGTTATGTCCAAAACGAACTTTACAACTTTGGTGCGGGGGCGGGGGGAGCGGGGAGGATTGGGTGGAGGGGCAGGAGGAGGATGGAAGGGATGGGAAGGGGAAACAAAGGAGGAGGCTACAATGCTTGATAAGAAATGTACTCATTATCTTGCCCATGTAATTGTAACCCCTCTGTACAGTATTTTCACAATTCTTTTCTTTGTAAAAGAGAACTTTCTTAAGCCAGAATCACAGAATAGGCAAAGGAAAAAGTAAACACAGATGAGCCACCTGAACTCTGACATTCTTGACAATATTTTAACTCTTCTGTTACCTCTTCTCTTCCAGGCAATTCACCTCCTCCCCGTTTTTTCCATCTTCTTTTCTCCTTTGCTGCCCTTTCCTGAGGATGATCCAAGCCCCCTTCATGATCTAAGAGTGCATTAAGAGTGCCCTGCATCTTGTATATACACTTCTTTAATTCAGAGAGGGTCAGGAAAAAAAATGCTGAAATAAGGATACAGGTTGACCCATTGTAACAATGAGATGTACAAGACACTATGTTGAAAACGAACGTTAAAGTTTCAGTGGGGGTTTGGCTGGGGGGGGGGGTAGTTATGGAGGTGGGAGGGAAGGGATGGATGGACAGGTGGAAAACAATGCTCAATAGGAAATGTACTCATTACCTTGCCCATGTAACTTTAACCCCTCTGTACAGCGTTTTTACAATTTAAAAAAATGTACCAAAAATGCCTGTCATTTCAGAATTTGAATTTCTGTGAAAAACAGAACGTTAGATACAGTAGAGTCAGGCTTGTTTAAACCAACATGGCCACCACCTTGACCACTGTTTGTCTGCTTGTTTCATTAGTGTCTTGTCATAATTCTCACAGTAAATTTTCTACCAACTAAGACCTGGATAGTTCCTTCCATAAGCCATGGGGATGCTCAAACATGGTCAAGCAGAAGGGGAACACACAATTCTTGGAGATATCCTGATAGCTCCTTGGAAAGGCATTAACTAGTCTAACCACTAATTAATCCACCTAATCCACCCATACTAAGAAGGTTTGTCATGTAATTTCTTTTATTTAATGGTGTGAAACAGTGCAAGTCTGATATGAGAGTTTCCTGTCCTTTCTTGGTCACTAAATAAAAGTCCTATCTCCTTGCTACAGTAGTTAAGTTATTGCTTCTCTTCTGCAGAAGAAACAAGATTTGACCCTAGAAAATTGAATAACATTTTCTGCAATTGCCCTAAACTGTATACCACATTCACTGAAGCAGGTGACTTTTCTGTGTGTCTGTTTCTTGTATTTACATGGCAACTAGGCCTTACAACTGGATCTGAGAAATGCCTTTAGTAAAAGTTTTGACCTAACATTCTGCATGTTACACATTACAAAACTAAAAGACTGAACATTTCGAAAAGATTTCCTCCAAACCTCAAAGGGAAAAGTGACATTTTATTTCTTGCTTCTCAATCAGGAATAAAGTTCTCCAAATTTAGGAAGGAAAAACAGCAGTATTTCAGAGACACTCTAAAGGTCAGTAATATATGACAGAGAACTAGTCTGTGAAAAAAAATCTCTATTGAAAGGATGAATCTATCCTCTCAACCTTTAAATGCACTAATTAAAATCATATCTTCCTAAAGAAAAAATGCTAAGTCAGATACTTCACAAAATAACAGCCTGGTTTCACTGAAATTCAATTTCATATAGCCAAGAGTTTCTTAAATGTCATTCAAACCCCTGCACAAAGGATATCAATAGTGATATAAAAAAGAGATATATTAGTTATATGGCTCATATTTCTGAATTTTCTTATGTCCAGTCTTAATTTATTAAGGGTTAAAAATCTCCCTTATATAGCTATATTAAGGAAAAGCTAAGGACCACCTAGTCCCTTTAAATTTGGCACATATTTGTTTTTATACACTGAAAAATAGCTGTCTAGCCAATTCACTTCTAGTTTTATGATCACTTGCAATAGGTATTTATTATTTTATCCTTAAAATTCATAAAAATTAAGAAGTGTCATAGTGGAAATTACTGTGTCTTAGTATAAACTTATTTAAAAGTAAATTGTAAATGTACATGTTTTAATATTACCATTTAAAAATTATCAGTTCAGTTATTATTATTATTAATTCCCTAGAATTTGACCCAAGGAATTTTTATATGGTAAGCATGAATCACATCTCAAACCTTCACCATCAGCTTTATTATAATAAAGCCCTCTCAGATATGTAAGGGGCTGATATTAGGAATATTACAATTTCAGGACCATCCCCATGAAAAAAAGGAAAGGAAAGGGAAGGGAAGGGAATAAAGGAAAGGGAAAGAAAGAAGGAAGGAAAGAAGGAAGGAAGGAAGGAAGGAAGGAAGGAAGGAAGGAAGGAAGGAAGGAAGGAAGGAAGGAAAGAAGGAAGGAAGGAAGGAAGGAAGGAAGGAAGGAAGGAAGGAAGGAAGGAAGGACAAAATCTTCACTAAATTTCATCTCAATAGTAAAAACTAGGCATGGCGGTACTGTCACCCCGGCTATGCAGAATTGTGAATAGGATAATCACTATCCATACAAATACACAAATACAAGACAATATCTCAAAAATAACCAAAACATAAAAGGCTAAAAATGTGCTCACACAATAGAGTACATGTATGACAAGCATGAAGCCCTAAGATCAAATACTGTACAAACAAAATAGCAAAGGAGGAGGAGGAGGAAGAAGAAGAACAAGAACAAGAGGACAAAGGAAGGAAAGAAGGAAGGAAGGGTGGAAGGAAAGAAAAAATACGAAAATTTTCCCAACTTGGAGAAAGAAATGAACATCCAGATTTATGAAATCTTAAAGATTTCAAGTAGGTAGAACCTGAAGAGGTCACACAAGACTTATTATAATAAAATTATCAAAATTAAAATCAAGAGTTTTGAACAAGAGAAGTGAAAATCATTACATAGAAGCTACCCACATGATACTCTGCAGATTTTGTTGCAGAAATCTCGCAGACTGTAAGAATAGTATATTCAAGTGATAAGGGACAAAACTCTCAACCCAAAATACTGCCCATGGGATAGTTGTCCTTTCAAAATGAAAGAGATAAACACAAGCAAAGCTCATCAACACTACATTTAAAATATCAAAAAATGTTAAAGGAAGGTTTACTATTTGAAAAGTAAAGACTTTTCAAGTGTTTTTTAGTTACTTTTTAAAGCATATACTTAGTAAAAATCACAAGGAGTCATATAAAATTTTACATCTTAACAGTAGATACAAGCATATATAAGTATATATAAACGTATAAATATACAAATTCAACAAGAATATATAACTAAAACACAATATAACTAGCATCAGAAATTATCAATGTTACCAAGAATATAGAATTGGAGAATAACTTTTTTCATGCCATCACATGAAAATTCAATATCATATCTTACATATACATACAAATATGTACACATATATGTACATACATGTATGTATTTACTGTTGAGATTTAATTTTTATATGATTTCTTGTGCCAGACATGTATATGTCTACATAGAACTTATATTTCATATATACATAAATATAGAACAATATGCTATGGTAATAGTAATAAACTGTTATTATATAAACTATTATTTTACTTGAAATTTAAAAAACATTGAAGTTAAGTTGCCATGAGCTCAAAAGAGGGGCTTATAACCAGGGGTAGTTTTATTGAGCCTCATGGTAAGTCCAGTAATTTACAGTGATCTTTAAAAGAAAAAGAAAAGAGAGGGAGAGCAGAACAAAGGACTTCAACATACACAGAAAGAAGGAAAATCAAGAAGGCATCAGTAAATTTTTAATTCTAACGTTTATGTTATATATAAATGATTTAAAATTTAAAAGACACAGGAAGAAGAAATGAGTTTTTAAAATGTTCAACTGTATGCTGTCTAAGAGAGGCCACATTTATATTAAACACATATGAAATACAAACACAATGAGGGTAAAAGGATAGAAATACGTATTCCATGTAAGTAGTAACTAAAGGAAGAGCAAGACTTATATAAAACAAAAGAGAATAATTAAAAACTGGCAGATACAATGTCATTAGATAATTATAAATTAGTCAATTCAACAAGAATATATAAGTAAGATATAATGTAACCAGCATCAGAGATTAGCAATGATAACAAGAATATAAAATTGGGAAAGAATAACTTCTTTCATGCCACACATGAAAACTCAATATCCATACGCAAGACAAGAAAATTGGATCATTATCTTACATCACATGCAAAAAAGTCAACACACTGATTAAAGATGTAAACCTAAAACTGGAAACAGTAACACTCTAGGGGGGGGCGGGGAAATTGAGAAAAATTCTCTGACATATGTCTCAACAATAATTTCCTGGATATGACATCAAAGTCATAGGCAACAAATGCAAAAAATAACTAAGTAGGACTATCCAAAACTAAAATACTTCTTCATAGCAAAGGTACACTAAACTGTACCAAACTATCTGTAAAGTATCACTTGAAGAATTAACATTAAACAATATTAGATATTTATAAACTTGCTATACAATTTAATAGCAAGCAACCAAAAAGTAACCTTCACCATTAATTCTATTAAAAATGGCCATAGAATCTGAGTAGATATTCTCAAATAAAGATCTACAAATGCCCAACAGGTATATGGAAAGACACCCAATATCACTAATCATCAGGGAAATGCATATCAAATACATTTCACTTCTCATTTGTTAGGGTGAATATTTTCAAAACAACAACAAAAAAGAGGGTAACAAGAGCTGCAAGGATGTGGAGAAAATGGAACATTGTTGGTAAGAAGATAGATTAGTACAAGCACTATGGAAAACCATTTAGATATTCCTCAAAAAAGTAAACTGGAACTACTACGTCATCTAGCAATCCCATTTCTGGATGTATATCACAAGAAATGAAATGAAGAACTTGAGGAAAACCACATACTATTTAGAGTGTCACTTAAAATGGAAAAAGAAAATATGAGATATCTAGATAGATAGAGAAATAGATAGATGTAAGTGCATGTATTAATATATTATATAGTCGATATTATAAGATAATAACATGTATAAATATACTATATTATGTATTGTATTATATAAGATAGCATATAATGTGTTATGATATTTATGTTATATATACGCAAACATATATGTAGAAGAATAGTATTTAGCTTCAAAAAAAAAACTTCCTGTTATTTTTGACAAGAGGATGAACCTAAAGAACATCATACTAGTGAATTACAGCATATAGAAAGATATATACTACATGATTTATCATGCATGATGATATCTCTTATACAATGAAAGTAAAATAGTCAAATCTTAGAGGCAGCAGGTGAAATGGTCACCTCCAGGGTATGGGAGGGTGAAAGTTGGAGGTGTCATAGAGCCCAAATTTTTGATTATACAATGTAAGTAAATTCTAAAACTCAACAGTTGAATATAGTACCTAGCATTAAACTACCTATACTTGAAAATACACTGAGAGTAGATCTTATCACCCTCAATAATAATATAAAAAGAAGTTGATTAGAACTGTATGCCTTATGGACAAGTTTGTGGAAGATTGTATAGCAATGACTTCATGACTATATTGTTATCCCCAATACTCATCATATTGTATACACTAAATGTGTACAACTTTTAGAATAGCAATTATACCTTGATAAAATGGTTATCGAAAGAAAAGAAACATGTGCCTTTTTCCCACTCATTTGTCTCTTTTCAGTTTAATTGCAAGGACCTCGATATTGAATCTAAAATAATAAAGGATTATTTGGCTGCAAGAAATAGAAAAGTAATTAAAACAAATTTAGCTTTAGTAAATATACTTTCTGTGTTATATAGCATATCAGAGCTATAGCAAGTTAGGGCAGGTTAATAGGTTGATTACCATCATTAGTCCATTAATTGCATGAAAGACCAGTTATTCCCACCTCTTCCATCTTACCACCATGAGAACGTAAGTCGGTGCCCTCAGGCATATCCATTCATAACAGCAAGATGTCCGCAGCAAATTCAAATATTGTCCCCTCACCTAACACTGTCCAAAAGCCAGAATGGATGGTGAGCATACTCTCTTCCCTGGATCCCAAAATACAAATGGATAAAATTGTCCTAGAAGTTATCCAAATAGTTCTCCATCATATCTCACTTATTACAGTTCTGTCACATATCATGTTAGAATGAATAAAGGGGAAATGGTCTAGACTCACCATAATTGGCTTTGACAAATCAAGCTTTACCCTCGAGTTGAGGAGGAAGTGAAATCTTCCTAATGTTCAAAGTCCAATCCTGAATAAAATCAATGTACTTTATAGGTCACCAAACAATACTGTCTGACTTAGTCGCTGAACTAGTTCTGTTTTGCACATCCTATTTTCCCTTTTCTCTCCTAATTTCATTATAGTCTACTGAAAATACTTATTTCTTTATTTTTCACAACCTCAAGATTGTAGTTCCAGCTTAAAGAGTTCCCACTAGACCACTTTGTGGCATGTTTTATAAATAGGCTTTAGTTCTTCAGACTGGAAGAATGTGATATGTGTGGTAACTTAGAAACTCAAGAGCAAGACTCGAATTTCCCACAGTGGCATATTATGGATAGTTAATAATTACTTATTGAATAAATTAATTACTTTGTATTATACTTTTCCTTACTTGCCCCCACCTGCTGACTAGATAAAGATTGCCTACCAGAGGTTCACTGAACCTCTGTATCTATTTATGATTTGACTTTCTTTTACCATAGGAAATCTAGATTCATTCTAGAAAAAAAAAAAAGGCCACTATTTCATGTTAGACTGCACCAACCTTTTTCACAACTCTCCAAGGATTTGTGTTACTACTTGATATACTATGTTTAGAGAATATAATGACAGCATTTTTTTTATATTTCAGCACTCAAATTTCACTGCAGATTCCTTTAACATGGACAAAACTACAAGACCTATTAAGAGTAATTCATTGTTACACTCCAGGGTCATGATTTTCACAACTCCACAAGCACTCTTCCATTCAGTTTGTATTTTTCTTAGCTCTTTGTCCTATCTATTCTATCTTCTGAATTTAACTGAGATTCTTACAGATGTACTGAAGGTATTTCCAAAACAGAATTAGTCACATTCTTGTCTAAGCTTTTTGGGCATATTTAAATATAGCTTTAATTTTAATGAGATTTGTTTTTACTATACTTGTTTCCTTACTTGAATGGTAAGCTTCTTGGTAGATTCTTCTCTTTATTCTTTCTAAAAAAAAGTAATTGCCATTACTTTTTTATCCCCTTTAATATAGAATGTACTCAAGAAGGATTTGTTGATTAAAATTTCAAATTGTAATTGGTCACCAGTGGCTCATACCTATAATCCTACCTACTCAAGAAGCTAAGATCTGAGGATAAAGGTTCAAAGGTAGCCCTGGCACAAAAATCACTGAAAAACTGGATGTGGAGCTGTGGCTCAAGTGGTAGATACTAGCCTTTAGCACACAAAAAGCTCAGGGACAGAACCCAGGTCCTGCGTTCAAGTCCCAGGATCAACACACACACACACACACACACACACACACACACACACACACACACACACACACACACACACACACACACACACACACACACACACACACACACACACACACACACACACACACACACACACACACACACACACACACACAAATCAAAAAAATTCAAATTGCACATAAACATACACCTAGCAGTGTAAGTTTCTAATTTATTATAGGTCTGGTGTCCTTAGTGAACTGTAGCAACTGTAGCATCTTACTTTCAATTCTCTCTTGGTGTCTCCTAAACTTCCTTGGCCTTCTTCTTAGTCATACTCTAGAGGGAATTTGCTACCATATTATTATATAATACTATATAATATCACATTATAATAAGAATACATTATCCAGTTATTAATTGGGTTGGTGTTTCTTTGAGGGTTTGTTTTTTGAGGGTTTAGTTTTTTGAGCTTCAAGTATATTTTGGATATTAGATCCTTGTCTGATGTAAAGCTGATAGAAATCCTCTCCATTCTGTGGGCTTCTGTTTCATTTGGTAGCCATGTCATTTCCCATGCAGAAACGTTTACGTTTGATGCAATACAATCTATCAAGTCTTTCTTTTATTTGTTTTGTTTCTGGATCTTCACTTAAAACATTTTGACATGTGCCTAGTTTTCCTAAACGCCTTCCTGTAATAGTTTCATGGTTTCTGATCTTGCATTGTGGTCTTTGATCCATTTTTTAATCAATGCTGATTTAAGGTGATATATAAGGATTTAGTTTCAGTTTTCTGCATGTGGATAGCCAATTTTGCTTGCTAGCACCATTTGTTGAAGATAGTGTCTTTCAGCCTATGGTTTTTACTCCTTTATCAAATATTAGATGGCTATAGGTCTGTGGGTTCATTTTTGGGTCTTCTATTCTGTTCCATTTGCCTTCAGGTATATTCTTTTGCCAGTATTGAGCTGTGTTAATTATATGGCTTTGTAATAGAGTTGAAATTGGATATTGTTCACAAGAAATGCTCAACATCTACATCTCTAGCCATCAAGGAAATACAAATCAAAACAACTGTACCTCATCCCATTTTGAATGGCCTTTACCAAGAAAACTAACAACAACAAATTCTGGAGGATGTGGCCAAAAGGGAACTCTGTTACACTGTCAGTGACAATGTAAGCTTATTCAACCACTGTGGAAAACAGTATGGAAGGTCCTCAAAAAACTAAGAATAGAATTACCTATGACTAAGAAATTCCCCTCCTAGGAATTTATCCAATAGAGCACAAACATGTCTACACTAAAGCTACCAGCATCACCATGTTCATTCAGCAGCATTACTTACCAGCACCAAGGTATGGAATCAGCCCAGATGACCTTCAATTGGCAAACAGATGGAGAAAATGTGGAATTCTATTCATCCAGCAGAAAGAATACTATTGTACCATTTGTACAGAAATGGAAATACATAGAGAAAATTATATTAAGGGAAGTAAGACAGACCCAGAGACATACAAGTTGCATGGCTTTTCTCATTTGTGATAGCTAGAATGTGCCTATGTATCTTTAGATAAACACATTAGGTGATATATAAATGGCTGCAAATGAATTAACTGAGCTCTATGGAGAGCTCAAACTGAATAATTCTTTAGAAAAACCAAGTCTAGCCTGATGTTGGTGGCTCATGTCTCTAACCCTAGCTACTCAGGATGCTAAGATCTGATGGATCACCATTCAAAGCCAGCCAACCCCAGTAGGAAAACATGTGAGAGTCTTATTTTCAAATAATCAACAGAAAACCAAAAGTGGAGCTATGGCTCAAAGTGGTACAGTGCTAGCCTTGAGTTAAAGAGCTCAGAGACAGTACCTCAGCCCTGAAGGTGAGTTCAAGCCCCACAACCAAAAACAGAAAAAAAGAAAGAGAGAGAGAGAGGAATGAAGAAAGCAAGCAAGCAAGCAAGCAAGCAAGCAAGCAAGCAAGCAAGAAAGCAAGCAAGCAAGAAAGCAAGCAAGCAAGCAAGCAAGCAAGCAAGCAAGCAAGCAAGCAAGAAAGAAAGAAAGAAAGAAAGAAAGAAAGAAAGAAAGAAAGAAAGAAAGAAAGAAAGAAAGAAAGAAAGCGAGGAAGAGCGAGGAAGAGAGGGTGGAAGGAAGGAAGGAAGGAAAGAGAGTCAATGCCAACAAAATAAGTACCTGGAAATGGGTACTTGCAAGCACGGATGGTGGGTTGAAATTAAGAATGAGGGGAAATACAGGCAAGAATTTAGTGTATGTACCACAGAATTGAAAAAAAATAATGAAAAGGGTGGGTTGACGGGGGTGGAGATGTTGAAAATCAAGATGTATTGTATGCATAAACTGCTTTGTTAAATGGCAAAAAATACATAACTTAAAAATTAAGAAAACTGAGGGAAGTGGTAGATTGGGAGCGGGTAGCAGAGAATGCTGAAAGGGGCAGCAGGAATCAAGACACACTGTATTCATCAACTCCTTTGTTGAATCGTAACTCCTTTGAAGAACTACTTAGAGATAAAAATATTTTTAAAAGAAATACAGTTGGAAATTGCCATCTATGAAAGGCTGTGTTTCACATAATGTTTAGTGCCTAGTCGACACAATGCTACTTTCTGGTTGTCCAACTATTTGATCTCTCTTCTATTTCTTTTCACCCTCTCATTTTCTTTTCTTTTTCTATTAAGCCATTGATTAGTTAAGCAGAATATCAATGACAAATTACATAATCTCTTCAAGAGCATGGTAAACTTCTGGCTTTTTTTTCTGTTTATGTGGTGCTGAGGAATTGAACCCAGAACCTCATGCATGCGTGGCAAGCACTTTACCACTGAGCCACCTCCCAGCCACTGATTTTTCTTTTAAAATTCAAATCTGGTATGTGGGGGGAGGGAGGGAATGGATGGTAGGGGAAAAACAAAGGCGGGGGTAACAATGCTCAATAGAAAATGTACTCATTACCTTACTCATGTAACTGTAACCCCTCTGTACAGTATCTTTACAATAAAATATGTATATATTAAAAAAAAGAGCATGGTAAGCAAATTTCTTGCCTATTGTTGTGCTGGAAAAGATATAAATATCTTTATAATTTTGTGTCAGTTTCTCTTTCAAAACTAGTAATTGTACCCTTCACAAAATGTAAACACCACAGGACTGGTAACTTTGTTTTCTTTATTGACATAATTAATTCAATCCTCTACACTAATGGCTGGCTCAAAATACAAATATACAATTATTTTTGTTGGAATGAATTACAGGATTTGTAACTTCTATAAATTCTCCTCTACTTGATAAGATTTTTTTTCCTTTTTCTGGTCATTTTCTCTTATTATTTCTCCTTTTCCTTTCTTTATTAAAACTCACATATACTTTGTATAAACTGTATAATCAAAATAATAAATAACATCAACCTAATATCTTAACTTCACCCAATCTATTTTACACATAAAATTTTCAGCTTTCAAAAGCTTTTACACACTGTTATTCTGATAATTATCTTACTTAGAATCCAAAGCCAGCTATATTTGACCAAATATAAATCAGTTCTAATTCAACTTGTAATTATCTCTGAATAAATTTAAGCCATACTTTTCATACTTATACAATCCATTCATACTACTATTCTATGTATGCGTTTTCACTCATTGGCATCATTAAAAAAACTTTTAGTTCAAAGCTTATCTTATTTGCCCAAGAGACCATTTTGGTTGTTTGAAGAGCTCTTTAACCAATAATTTTTAAGGTTTGTAGAAAAACTCATAGAATAATGAATCTCCACTCCAGACACAGGCATATCTTTCCAGTATATTTCTACAGAATCAAATATACCTTATTATCCTGACCTACAGGAAAATCTAGGTCATTCAAAATAGCTTATATCATTATGGCATCCAAATCTCTGAAGAATATGAGCCTATATATATATATATATATATATATATATATATATATCCCTTGATAATTCCATGAATCTTATAAACAATTTTCAGTAGGATTATTGCTAGTTAAGCTTTTATATATTCTCCTCTCATAAAGCTTTATGCATAATATCTTTTGATACATTAACAATTATGTTTTTAAAAATTCTCCAAGTGTGGTTACTACTATTCAAATGTGAGAAATTCTCCAAACTTAAATATAATTTTTGCTAATACTCTATATAGGAAGATTGGGAGTGAGCGAGTCTGTCTCTGGACAATTTTGTGACTTCACTGCCCTTATAGTTTTTCTTGGTCTTATTCTTGTTTCTCTAAAATAATCTATGCATAATATTAAATGAAACATTGTATATTATTACATAAAACAAACAGCTACCTCATATATGCCCAAACTATAGTTAAATGTGGAAGAACCAAGGTATACTAATGGTAGAGGTAGAAGACAGAGAAGAGAAGGAGCTGATAATCTCCAGTGGAAGAGAAGTAATTTCATAAATCTAAGTTTCATGGTAGCATGTACACAAAAATATCCCTGAATAGATTTTTTATGTTATGAAATATTCCTCTTCAGAAGAAACTGAGATCCCTTGTCTATTTAAACTTGTTTCCACAATTTTATCTCTCCTATTAAAAATATGAAATATTGTAGCTTTTCAATATATAGCATTCAATTTGTAGAGAATTTTTAGTTTCAAAGTTGCAACCAATTTTCAAGGAATAGGTAACCAAATTAGGATTCTTCCTGCAAGAACATACTTGTTTCACTCAATCTCCAGAGGACATAAACACATTTAGAATATACAAAGAACCATTCATCATTTTGTTAAAAGAATAAATAATCCACTAGGGAGGGGGCAGAATGTGGAGAGAAATACCCAAGAGCAAAATGTGATTCTGGAATATAAAATTAGTTTGGACAAATCCTTAGGAAAACATACTATAAAAAAAGAATCCTTTGTTGTTCCCCCAAGACTGAATAAAGTGACATGGAAAGAAATGCACATTTTTCTTTCATCTATAGAGTTCTCCCTTTAGAAAATCAAGAATATGAATCTGCCCCTCAAAAAGAAAATTAACCATTTCTTCACCTGCAGCTTTCTTGAATTTCTATGAAATACCTGCACATTTTGACAACTCTCCAAGTGGATATATCATGGAATTAAAGACGTAATGATTAGGAAGTGGAGAGAGGGGTTGGGGGAGAGTGAGGGAAGAGGTGGCACTGATCAAGATGCATTGAATACATCAGTGCACATGGCAAAATGAAACTCTTTGTACACCTCATTGCTGCATTTAAAAAGTAAGAAGATTGTGTATCTGAAAACCTGTAACTGAAAATACTGTAATTATTACTTCAAAGTGACAAAGCTTTGTTTAAAATTTTGTGTAAAGTTTTTGAATGCCTTAGGATTTCACATTGATTCTAGATGTATTTCGTTTGGAACAAAATGAAAATTAGAAGTTATAAAAAAAAAGACCAGTGATATTTTCACATGTCCAGAGTCCCAGAGCTACTCGTAAAAATTATACACATCACAAGGGCCAGCTATTCATTAATAAGGCAAACATATTTAATGGTTTGTGGCTTCCAAACTCTTTCAGCTGTGGTATTTCAGCTTGTTTGGAGTTTGGGGGACATATGATAACTGTGTAGGGGTGTACTCGTTTTAGAATTTTTCTGGCTCCGGATATTCTTAAGAGGTCTGGAAAGAGAAATTTGGTCTGAATTTTTGTTAAGCATCTCAATATCCCTTGTCTCTTCAAGTAGGAACTGGGAATTTTTTAAAGTATTATTGTAAAGGTGATGGACAGGAAGATTACAGTTACATAAGTGAGGTAATAAGTACATTTCTTTTTGAACACTGTTACCCCCTCCTTCATTTTCTCTTATTTTCCCCTTACTTTCTCCTTCCTCCCAAGTTGTAAAATTCAATCTCCAATATAGTGTCTACTGAGTATCATTGTTGCATTAGTTCAGCCTTTGTCCTGCTGTTTCTGTGATTTCCTTTCCCTTCCATGGATCAGATAAACTTATATATACAAGGCAGAGGGTACAGAAAACTAAAACAAAACAAAACAAAACAAATAGAAATAACTGCAAACAGTACATAATAAAAGAATCTCTTGCTTCCAATTCTTGGAGTTCATTGTGACATGCATCATTATATATGATCTTGTAAACCTAGTGATTGGGCTATTGTGATCCTCTGCTACAAATATCATAGACATACTCTAGTTATTACAAATGAGGGAAAACATTTCTTTGGACATGGCTTACTTTGCTTAATATAATTTTTTCCAGGTCTTCCCATTTCCATACCAATCAGTCAAATGTCATTCTTTCTGATGAAAACATAAAATTCCATTGTTTTTATATACCACATTTTCTTGATCCATTCATCTACTGAGGGGCCCACATAACAAAACCTAGGCTAAAGCCTGGCACCCGTGGTTTAGGCCTGTAATCCTAGCTACTCAGCAACCCAGGCACAAAGTCCCTTGAGACTCTTATCTCCAATACACTACCAGAAAACTGGAAGTGGCCCTGTGGTTCAAGTGGTAGAGCACTAGCCTTGAGCTGAAGAGCTCAGGAACAGTGAAAGAAAAGAAATATATTCCCGTTTTAAACAGAAAGACCTAATGTTAGTTTAAACCCACTTACTTCATATGTGCTCCTTTTTTCCTTGTGTGATGGTAGTTATCACTTCTACCATGAGCTCTCTCTCTCTCTCTCTCTCTCTCTCTCTCTCTCTCTCTCTCTATATATATATATATATATATATATATATATATATAATGTTTTCCTTTAGATATTGAATAAATTTTACTATTGATTAGTTATTTTCTAAATGCCTTAAAAATATTATCTTAGCTAATTATATGGTAGTCCTATCGTGTATACATGATTACTTTTCCCATTTTAAAGATAATAACACTAAAGCACAACAAAGAGGTTAAATAACTTGCATGAAGTCACATCCTAGATGTTCTTAACTACTTTGATCCTTGAAATTATTTTCCTTAGGTCATTTTGATTCCATGATTGATAGCTATATTCTCACACTCAAAGAGTTACAGCAAAAACAGCTCAACAACCCATCTGAGGGCTTTTTGTTTTTGTTTGGTTCAGGGTTTTGTTTTACTTTTTTCTTTTGTTTTGTTTTTTTGGTTTGTTTTTGTTTGGGTTATTTGTGGGGCTAGCACTCAGCACCTGGGTGCTGTCACTGAGCCTCCCTGGGTGCTGTCACTGAGCCTCTTTGTACCCAAAGCAGCACTCTACCAGTTGAGCCACAGCAGCACTCACGGCCTTTTCTGAATAGTTTACTGGAAATAAGAGTCTCACAGACTTTCCTGCCTGGGCTGGCTTTGAACAGTGATTCTCAGATCTCAGTCTCCTGAGTAGCTAGGATTACAGCTGTGAGCCACTGGCGCCCAGCTTGGATGCAAATTAAGTGACATATTTACTTGTTTAATGAATCCATCCTCTTTGGCACCTGAAGTTGTAGCTTGTGCTTTGCTCTTCTCCCTTATCCATGCCTCTTTTCTGCACTATGTATTTTTTATAAGGTTTGCTAAAAATTCATACAGGGGGTGGGGAGGTGGCTCAGTGGTAGATGTTTGTCTTGCATGCATGAGGCCCTGGGTTCAATTCCTTAGCACTACATAAGCAGTAAAAGCTGGAAGTGGCGCTGTGGCTCAAGTGGTTGAGCTGAAGAGCTGAGGAACAGCACCCAGCTCCAGAGATCAGGCCCCAGGAGCGACAAAAAAAAAAAAAAAGATAAAAATTCATACAAATTGTCAATTCATTTAATATTTCCTTAGTTGAGTCATTGTCTAATGGAAATTCCCTCTCTGATAGCTAAAATGGGACCTCCTCCATATCAGAGCTACCTGATCAGACTTTTGCAATTGGTGCTAAATGGCAAAGTTTGCCCTAGGGTAGCCACTGTGTACTTATAACCTCCAGTAGTAGGATAGCTTTTCCTTCTTTAAATATTGCCCTTGACAAATCTTCACATTGTTTTCACCTATTTTTTATTCCCTTAAATAATTGTACAAAGGAAATTCAATTTAACATGTTTACTTGTATGTGTATGTGTGTGTGTGTACCCGTTCTAGAGCTTGAACTCAGAGCCTGGGTATTTTCCCTGAGTTTCTTGGCTCAGGATTAATAGTCTACCACTTGTGTCACAGCTCCATTTCCAGGTTGTTGTTATTTGGAGATAAGAATCCCACAGGCATTCCTGCTCAGACTAGTTTTGGACTATGATCCTCTTAGCCTCCAGAGTAGCTAGAATTACAAGGGTGGTCCTTCAGCACCAGGCTAGAATGTCTATTTTTATGTACAAAACTTATTAATTGGTCACATCTTCCATCATTGTTCCTCTAGCATTTAACCCATACCCCATTTCCCAAGTTTCCTAGCTCTATGTCACATTATGTACGTTGAGTATTATGACTATATTGACCCACCATTCCTCTTCCATTCTCTTCCTTTAATCTCTGCCCCCAAACTTTCAGCCCCTACAGTCAAGACATGTTTCAGTTTCCTGGAATTCATTTTTATTAACTGTCTATCAGTCTAAGTTGTTGCATACTTCAGTCAATTTAATTATGTATATATGCAGATAACCCTGTATGTATTTTCATATTTGTTGATATTTTAGCTCGAACACATTTAAAAGAAATTGTATCCATTGCCTCTTTCCAAGCCTAGCATTACTTCATTCAACATTATTTTTTTCAGGTCCATCCATTTCTCTGCAAATGGGAAATTATTCTTCTAATGGATGAAAAGGTTTCAATTTCTTGAGTGTGTACAGTATGTGATATATACATATATTATAATATATTGTAAATATCACTCATTCTTGATCTATTCATCGGTTGTTGGGTATCTGGGCTAGTTCCATATTTGGCTAGTGTGAACAGTACTGAAATAGACAGGAGTGTACAGGTGCTTTTATTATATCCTGACTTGTAATGTTTTAGATATATGCCCAAGGATGGTATTCCTTGGTCATAGTGTAGTTTTATTTTTAGTTTTTTGATGAGTATTCAAACTGAGTATTTCATAGCTGTTGCACTAATTAACGTGTGTGCCAACGTTGTAATAAGATTCATTTTTCTCTGTGTTTTTGGTCAACATTTCTTCTTTGTCATCTTGATGATGGCCATTCTGACTGCAGTGAGATGGAATCTCAATGTTGTTTTCATTGGTATTTCCTTTATGACCAGGTATGTTTAGCATTTCTTTGTGTATTTACTGGCCATTTGTATGTCTTCTTAGAAGAGTCTGTTTAAGTCTTTTACATATCTATTTATTGGGTTATTGATTTCTGTGGTAATTTCATTTGCTTGAACTACTTATATATTCTAATTATTAGATCCTTAACAGATGTATAGCTAGAAAATATTTTGTTACATTCTATAAGCTGTCTTTTTACTGTATCCTTTGCTGACCAGAAGCCTTTAATCCAAAAATCTTTGCATTATTTTGTATGCACAAGTTGTCAGTATGTTGTCACATTTTATACTTGCTCTAAAAATATATGTGAAAGGAATGGAAGCAAAGAGTAAGTAATGAAGGTTGCAGTGGACAGAAAGCAAGAGATGGAAAATAACAAAGAAAAAGTTACTCATTAGAAGATATTGTTTTAAAGAATAACTTTAAAGCAAGCCTCTCCTGTTCTTACCATTAAAATATAGCATATTGTAATTGTTTTATTTAATTTAAATTTTTACCTCAAAAATAATATTAACAATTAACAAATAATATGAACAATTAACCCTTTAATTGAATCAATCCCCCAAGAGACAAAATAATATATAAGGTAATACAAGCACTCTCTCCATAAAACTTTTATCTAATAACTTTGAGTTTCATTTTTAAAGCCCAATCTTTTAAGTAATGATTTATTTTTTATCATTTCTGGAAATGTTACTCCAGGGGGAAAATGAGACCCAAAAAGATAAATGTTAGCAATTAAACTAGAATCTTCTATCTTATGCTAGATGGTGCATTTATAAAGCCACACAGAAAAATATGAATCATCTTTATGACAATTGTTACAAGAATCATTAGTACTAGTCTTGCATTAACTACAGAAATAAATTGCTTTGCTCAAAATTTAATCCAACCATACCTTAACATATTCACCAAAGAGAACAACATTTTATATCATAGGAGGGCAAGTAAGGAGTCTAAACTCCTTGCAGCAAATAACTAATATGCTTTATCATTATAAAACATCTAAGCTTTGACAGTATAATTAGACTGAATTTGGTATAGAGGCTTGTTTGATTGTTTTGATTGACCTGAGCCATCAAATCAAGTCAAAACCATCAAATAATAATTGATATGGACAAATAATGCTTTGCCTGAGAATACTCTGTTGTATAACTTGTTACAGTAGGGATTTTCTACAGTAGTAGTGAAACAATTGAGTAAGAAAATAAACATACGGTATAAGCAAAGGCCAGTAATAATAATCTTTATAATGAGGCTCTACTTGCCAAGCCTCATGACATTTTGTCTGGCTTTTGATTTTACAAGAGTTCAATTATCTTTTGGTATGTTCCTTATTCACATCCTTCCTTTGCATTTTCCTCTCCAGATAGCCATCTTTTAGATATTGTCCTAATAATTTATATTTTCTGTTTATTTTTAAATTTCATATAAAGAAAATAAGACACAAACAAACTACATTTATATACACACACACACATACATTTTTTTTTGGGGGGGTGGTTCCAGCACTTGAACTCAGAGCCTGGGTATATATCCTGAGCTTCTTTGAACAGGGCGAGAGCTCTACCCCTTGAGCCACAACTCCACTTCTGGCTTTTTGGCAGTTAATTGGAAATAAGAGTGTCAAAACTTTCCTGCTCAGGGTGGCTTCGAAGTGTAATCCTCAGACCTCAACTTCCTAAAAGCTAGGATTACAGTCATGATGAGCTACTAGCACCCAGATGAATTTAATTTTAAATAGCTATAAAATGTTAGTTGAATAAAATTCTATTCATGTGTTTGCTTGTTTGTTTGTGGTTGTTTGTTTTCAAGGCAAGTCTTGAACTCCTTAGGTGTCCAAGTTGGCCTATAACACAAAATCCACCTTCCCCAGCCTCCACAATGAGGGTATTACTGACACATGCAACCATGCCTGGCCCTACATACTTATTTTTAGCAATAACTTTTAGAGACTATAGTGGGATTATTTTTGTCAACCTCATGGAATACCTCAGTAGCATAAATAAATTGGACACCCAAAGAAAATCATATTAAGTAAGTATAAAAAGACTCAATAACCATCATAGCATGATAAGATTTGTGTTAAACATTTTTAAATTTAAAACTTCAGATATAAGCAGTGTTTTACCCTGTGCATATTTTCCTATAGTCTAGAAGTAAAGCTAGTTATTTTTGTTAAAATGATTGTTCACTAAAAACTAATTGTTTCCTGAAAACTAAACTGTTTCAAGTTGGAACCAACTCCTCAGTATCACTCTACAATCTACTCTTGAAATCCCATCATTAGCATCTGCTTCAAAATATTGACTTGTTCTACACATATGCAGAATTTTTTGGTACCATGTCTATAGTACCTGGTAAGCCTCCCATTGGGCGAAGGCTAAGTCCTTTTGCCACCATCTTCTTCACTTTTCCAATCCTACTGACTTCAACTTCCAAGCCTAATTTCTTTAATGACTGTACTCTGCATCCCTTCTGCTGGGATCACTTCACCTTTCATCTCTGCCTGGAAAGTTTGTATATAATGTTAAGAAATATTTGAAACGGGGCTGGGAATGTGGCTTAGTGGTAGAATGTTTGCCTATCATGCATGAAGGCTGGGTTTGATTCCCTAGTGCCACATAAACAGAAAAGGTAGGAAGTGGCACTATGGCTCGAGTGGTAGAACATTAGCCTTGAGCAAAAGAAGCTCAGGGATGGTACCCAGGTCCTGAGTTCAGGCCTAGGACTGGCAAAAAAAAAAGAAAGAAAGAAAGAAAGAAATGACCCTCAAATCACCCACACACATACATACACAGTGAAAACTGAAATAAGGCTACACACACTGAAAACTGAAATAAAGCTACACAATTATTTAGCTGAGAAACATGCATAATGACAACAGCCATTTAGACCCCCTATGCCATAAATAACCTCAGGGATGGCCTTCTTTCATAGAATAGCAAGTCTTATCTGAAATGTGTAACACAAATACCTGATCACCAGTCAAAAGCTTGTGATCTTCTTGTTAATCAGTTCAGTTATAATGACCAGTTGCCATAATCACTCTTTTGTTCTTTTTTCTCTTAAAATAAAGCCCCCAACTCTCAGGTGCCACTGGGAGACATAATTCCTAGGAGAGTAGAATTTGTCCCCCGTGTGATCATCTTCATATTGGTTTAAGCCCTTTGTTCTCATACTCCTTGTACTAGTCATTTCTAGTCATTGCAACAAGTATCTGAGCAAACCATTGTAAAAGAGGAATGTTTGACACATGGTTGCAGAGGTTTCAGTCCACCTTTGGCTTGCTCCTTTCCTGTGGGCCACTGTTAAAACAAGAACATGTGGATGGAGTTTTTCTACTTTGTGGTAACCAGGAAGCAAAGACAGTGAGAAAGGGCTAGGAAGGAGACAAATCCTTCATAGTCCTTCCCCAGTAGCCCATTTTCTCCTGCTAGGACTTACCTACTAGACTTCTAGTTCAGCTATGCACCCTTCAATGGAATCATCCACTAACCCTCATGACACAGTCGTCTCTCTGTGCTCCTGCCAGCAGGGAGCAATCCTTCACATACGTGCCTTCTTGAATTAGTGCAGTTTCTGCTGCTGCTGTAACCTGTGGATGTCTAGTTTGTCAGCCTCTTAATGTGGACTTGTTTAATTATTATCCGGTGACTTCTAACTTTCTCAGGCTGGGGCTACATAATTTTGCCTTTTGATGTAAGGATTTCAGGTTCTCAGATTGAGCAGCTATTGGCATTTTGGTCTTTCAGGCTTACAGATGGGAGTATGACACTATCCAACCTAAAATAAACTAATCTAATAAATCCGCTCATTAATTGTGTGTGTGTGTGTGTGTGTGTGTGTGTGTGTGTGTGTGTGTGTGTGTGTTTTACTTCAGTTGAGAATCTTGATGAATCCAGGACAAATATTGATTTCTTTGTAAAATCCCTATATACCTCTAGAAAGTATGTTACTTCCTCTTGTGTATTCCAAATAGACACTATTCATAATTATTATACCATGAATCAAGTTGGCTCACAAGTATTATTTACATAAGAATTATTGATGATAACTGAACATCTAGAGTCAGCCATTAGGTACCTCACAGAGTTTTTATATTAGGTAATGGATATATAAATGCTACCTGTGATATGTGTTCTGTTTAATGAATGAATCTCACTATGTGAAGTGATAACCTAAAGATATACTTCAATTTATATATTATTTTAATTTTAAGTGAAATAATTTATGGGTGAGTTATATTTCTCAATTATTTTCATGCTCAGAAAAAAAAATCTCTTAAAAAAATCTCTATAAAGCTTATGCATTCATGCCAGCACCAATGGTTGACACTTATGGTCCTAGCTACTCAGGAGGCTAAAGATTTGAGATCTGAGGACCGTGATTCAAAGCCAGCCTGGGCTGGAAAGTCCAGGAGACTTTTATCTCAATTAACTATCACAAAGCTATATGTGAAGCTGTTGTTTTGAACAAAAAAAAAGCATCCAGGCCCCAAGTTCAAGTCCCAGAACCAGCATACACACAATAAAAATTACATTTTCTATTTTTAATATAAATATAAATATATTGTGTCATCTTTAATGGCCCTACAATAGTTTATTTTATGTAAGTACTAAGAATAAGTCTTTAATCTTAATCCTTTGATAAACATTTTGTTCATTTTAATATTTTAGTTTTTTAATTTTGAATGAAGTCTTTTTAAAACCTGTAACTTTGAATAAAAGGCACAGAGCTAAATTATAAAACTAGTAAAATACCTTCCTAGCTAGAAGAATAATTTCAAAGAGAAGCTTTCATAGGTGGTATGTTAAAGTGAGCCATAAAAGAAGTGTAAAAATGAGGATAAAACAAAGGAGATAAAAATCAACCCCCAAATTACCTACCACTAGTAATAGATAAATCAATAAATATAAAATATAAAATAAGCCATGTTCCTGGAATAAATAGATTAAGAGGTCAGATGCAGAAATTGCTACTAATGTTGGTTTTCAACATATTTGTTTTCACAGATTGATTTTAATGCAACCTTTATCTAAATTCTTTGTACATATCATCCCTGCACATTTTGGGGAATTTTTAGTCTGTCATGGGAAAATATGCCTACACATGGTATATTTTCCATGAATTATCTTTGGATAAGAAACACATTATTAAATAATATTATTCAAAAGTAATACCAGGAAACAGATGTTTTGCAATAATTTTACACTTACTAAAAACCTACTGAGATTATATCATAATTATTAAGATGCCTAGTGTAGACCATCTGGATTCATAATCTGAATACAGAGGTCTAGACCATGGAGGATAAACATATTTTTAACATGCCTGTTTAGAGAACATTTTAGATAGGCAAATTTTCCATATTATTCACGATAAAATGTCTTTACAAATGAGCATGTAGACACAGACAAAGTAGATGTATACTTGTATGTGTGTAATGTATATGTGTATTGTATGTGTATATGTGTGTACATATTATTTAATTTCAAATTTATGACTAGTGAACCATTTAGGTAAAACATATAATATGATTCCAGATGGCTGTTTCATTTTATCATTAAATTTATTTCAAAAATCTCCAAACACTTACTGCTGATAAACTACATTGGCAAAGATATGTGATTGATTGAAATTGATGTTTATAGCAGGTAGCCAAATTGCATAAATCTGCTTTGCTGCAAAGCTGTATTAAAAACACTACTCATAAAACTAATCTGCCATTTTAAGGAAAATGTTTAAGCCAATTCAATTGCTGTTGCTTTTTTTAAAATTTTAGTTCCATGTCCTACCAATATGCTAATATCCATCTGGGACATATGCCATTAAAATAACCCAAAGATGCCAAATGGGATGATCACCAAACCCTCATTTGCTCCTAAACAGTAAAATAAAGATACTTCTAAAGCTTTACTTCCCTTGCTTTTTTTAATGTTTAATTTTGAATCGTCAGGTATTTGTAAGCAAAATGTCATGCTGACCAAAGAAGCACATAGTTCTCTTTGTACTATATGTGGACCTATTATATACTTGTCTGAGATTGGTTAATATTTCTTCATATGCTATCTGTCCATCCTAGTGTTCAGAATCAAAACTATTTATAGAGATTGTGTCTAAGGGGTAACTAAACTAGGAAGACTTTAAGAATCAGAAAATAATTGCACATCTTGTGCTCAGTAACAACTCTGAGTATGACAGCATAATGACATGGCAGAGATCAAGATACATCATCTACATCTGAGTGCAAACATGCTAACAGCAATGCACATGAGTACAACCAAACCATTAATATTGTTAGAGATAATTGTTAAAAACAGAATCAAAAGAAAACAAGATAATTAGCATAAATACATACATGTACACGTGTGTGTGTGTGTGTGTGTGTGTGTGTGTGTGTGTGTGTGTGTGTGTGTGTGTGTGTGTGTGTGTGTGTGTGTGTGTGTGTGTGTGTGTGTGTGTGTGTGTGTGTGTGTGTGTGTGTGTGTGTGTGTGTGTGTGTGTGTGTGTGTGTGTGTGTGTGTGTGTGTGATGGTCCTGAAGCTTGAATTTAGGGGCTGGCTTCAGAACCTGAGCTATTGTGCTCAAAGCTGCTCTCAATTCCTTGGTGGTCAATTGGAGCTAAGAGTCTCCCAGGCTTTCCTGCCCATGCTGACTTTGGGTCCTGATTCTCAGATCTCAGCCTTTTGAAGATTATAGGCATGAGCCACCAGAGCACCCAGCATAACCTATATATTAAAAAACAGATCTTACTCAAGGGGAGATTTACAAAAACTTGGATTCCTATCAGAAAATCTAATAAACTAATATAAAGTGTTCAAAATCTTGACATATAAAATATTTAAAACCTGGTTAATGTGCATGTACATGTGTATAGCTTATATTTAATGTAGAGTATATATCCATATATATTTATATATAAATTTAGGTATATAAAATACACACATATGTGATTATATCGATACAGCTGTCAATTTTGTTTTATCATTCTAACCTTTGATATTTACCACTCTAACTTTTGATACAGTCACAGATATAGCTGGTATAATCTAAAGCCTTTTAAGGTAGCAGTACTCTCAGGCTTTGAGGAAGATGGATTGGTCATAGTTCATAGGACATTGAACCACTATCATTATACACAAGTACAAGAGGTTTTGCAGTTTCTTTAACATTTGTTTGACTGACTCATTCCACTGCCCATGGGCAATTTCATGCAAATTTAAATATGTACAATGTTGAGTAAGATTTTTCTCCTTAAAGCCTGAAAGCTATTTCAGTTTACATCTATCTAAGAATATGAAACTTTTCACTGTTTATTAAAGGAATTTCTGGTCACAACAAAAGAAATAACATGTCTTGTTATCTACAAGATTTATACTCTAATCTTCTATTCGAAATTTAAGGTGCTTTTATTTTTTATTCCATACTTATTGAATGCAAGTTTGTCTGATAGTTATGATTTTAAACTCTCCATCACCGGTCCAATTTCAACATTTCTACTTTGTTTTATATTTAGTGCATAACCACAGGCATGCATACATATGCATCATTTGCTGTTGGTCTAAACTGCTTATTTCTCTCTTAAAACTATTGCTCTCTCTCGTACTGATGTGCCATTCCTTATCATATTTATGGGAAAGATCACATGGAACCAACATACAAACCCAGGTTATCTTTATCGAAGAGAATATCAAGCCAGTAGGGGTAGAAAACTTCTTTGCTAAACCTTTAAAAATCACTCTCTCAAAGGTTATCAATAATTGTTTATTGCAAAAATAAAACAAAAACAAAAACTGTGCAATATGAAGAATGATAAGGACATGGGAGGGAAGGAATGGGAGGGGAGAGACAAAGGAAGAGGCAGCAATGCTTGACAGGAAATGTTCTCATTACCTTGCTCATGTAACTGTAAACCCCCTGTACAGTATTTTCACAATTAAAAAAAAAACTTAAAATGATAAGGAGCTAATATAACATGTTGCAAGTGTTTCTTCCAAATGTACTCCACATAATAATATAATTCATGACACAATGTATTCAGATATTTAGAGAGTTCTTAACAGGGTAATATCCATTTCAAACCCAATTACAAGGATGCCTCTGGAAACTGCTAAATCTATAACTTTTCATTGTTGGTGTTACTGAGATTATTGTTCAATGAAAAGAACAAAATACCGTTTACAGCAGATTCTCTTAATTCTGATTAGCTTAATGTTACAAGTACCTGTATAATACTAGGCATCCAATTGTGAACCAAATATTTTTGAATGCTTATCTCTACCAATATCCCAGCAGGTGATACAGTACATATTAGCTTCGGTAGGACTCAACCGCACTTTTAGTAGATTTTGTTTATTATTCAGTATTCTCTGTGCAAACAGCCATGAGATGATGAAGAGCACAGACAGCACTATGATGCTCTTGGACTATCTTTTAACCTGTTTGCTTGTGTTCGATTTTGGTTTCTTAGAAGGAAAGCACAGCACACCAGAAGAGATTTGTACTCCTTAAAGTAGAAATCAAGAAGATCAAGTAGGGTTTAAAAGTGAAACAAGAACTTAAAATGAAGCCTTTTACATACCGCTTTTATTTCTTTTACTTTCTTTAAAGAAAAGCCATGGTAATTAAGGATCAGGTATGAGGAGGAAGGAAAGAACAATTGGGCTGCTTTCCTCTTAGCCCTTCTACCCAATTACTGTAAGAGGTACCAACTTGACCCAGACCAGTCTCTTATTACCTATGTTCGTTTTAGAGTAATACAAACAAAACACTACCTAGAATGTATGGAAGGTATGACTGGATTTGTGTTTGGGTTAGAGGAAATTATTGTTGTATAAATAAATGAATTAATTAAGTAAGTAAGTAAGATAGAATTTCCCTTGCAGTTAAATAGGCACTCCACTCTTCAAAAATCACTGTAATACTTACCTAAAGTTAGATAACCTTTATTGGAAAGTGGGTAGACAGTACAGAGTGGAGAATTTTCAGGAGTTAGCCATTTTATGTTCCTTAATTTGTTTGTTTCTTACACTGATAGATTCATCTCAAATAAGAAATTATTGTTTTCCACATAGGTTTAGCACTTTTTAACTTGAAATTACATCTTTAAAAATATTGTTGATAAATAATTAAAATCTGTTGTCATTTGAAAAATCTGACATTTGCTAGTATCCAATAACACAGAGCTTACTTAACTTAGCATCTTTGCTGCCTGCACCTAAAATGACTTTTATGTTGAACACTAATTAGGATCCAATCAAGAAAATAGGATTTTGTTTTCTCTCCTACAAATGATTATATCCTTTACTATAATTAATGCCTGGTTTTGTGTATCTATTTTTCTATATACTACCAGAATTGTATTCTAATATCCAATGTCTGATAATAACATTCTCTTCCAGAGAAAGTATTCAACTTCATGTATCACAGATCTTATCTTTTCACTGAGGGGCTGTTGATTTCTTTTATCCACCTCTTCAAGATTAGCAAGAAGAGTAACTAGCATCTGGGATCCTCTCTGATGCTCAAATTGTCTGATAGGAGTAATAAGGTTGTAGCGGAGCAACATCTACAACAAGATTCTACTGAGGAGCTTTTAAAGTGGGAGCACCATGTGGTTTGCAGTGTCTGGAACTCTACTAATGTGTGTTCGTGGCAATCTGTCCTTGAAAATAATACTAATTTTCCCCTGCTCTCCACTGAGGACAAACGATAGTCTAAAATAAGTACACCTTGCTCCTTATCAAAAGAAGGAAGTACTTATTTCGGTTGTCTCCTGGCTGGCAGTCCTTCCATAACCAGCGTTTGTCTTCTCTGGAGATCAGAGAGCAATTCAACAGGGATGGGAATTCTGTGTAGAATCCTCAGCCTTGAAATATTGATGTGTCCATACCCCAATAAATATGGAAACAAAATAAATGTATTTTGTTACCTAGTGCTGGTTTGGATTATAGCAAAAAAAAACTCAAGTCACAATGCTTTGTGGGGAGTAAAAGTAAGTGGACTAACCTATAAACTCAAGAAATTGAGCACCCAGAAAGCAATAAATTGAGTAGATCCAATTGTACTTACATAAACACACCTTCTCTCAGTTGCTGCTTCTCTGTGTGATGCTCATCACTCATTCTGTCTTATCTCAGAGAATGGCAAGATGGCTGCTGACAGCTCCAGGCCATCTCCTCTGCCGTCACTAACCGAAATAGAAAGAACTCTTCTGTTTCAAAAGTTCAACCCTAGGATTTCTATGATTTTTTTTTTTTACAATATTCCCTTGCTCTAATTTGTTGGTCTGAGTCATAGGTTCATTTAGATCTAGGTCGCTGGTGTGCCCTTCCAAAATATAATTTTTAAATTGAGAATAAAGATATTTTCCAGAAAGGAAAGCAGAGAAGAGGATTGAAACAGAGCAAAGGGCTTGGGATGTGGCTTAGTGGCAGAGTGCTTGCCTAGCATGCATGAAGCCCTAGGTTCAATTCCTCAGTTCCATATAAGCAGAAAAAGTCGGAAGTAGCACTGTTGCTCAAGTAGTGGAGTGCTAGCCTCAAGAAAAAGAAGCTCAGGGATAGTGTCCAGGCCCTAAGTTCAAGCACCAGGACTGGCAAAAAACAAAACAAAACAAACAACAGAGATCATTGTTCTAGGCAAAGGTGGTAGATACCCAGTAGCAAATATAATCACAGGAATATACTCAGATACAATGTCAACTTTCAAAGCACAATAAAAATAATAATAATATACCAATTTATAACTTAGGCAGTCACAGCTATGATTAAAGTCTTAAAGCAATGAAGATTAATGTTCCCAGCTGACGTGACCTGACCTGTGACTGACAAAGACATGGATCCTTTTCTCCAAGAAGTCTCTAAAGACAATCTCCTGTATTGTCAGCTATCTCTGAAGTACTTTCTCTCTCATCCACATTAAATTCCAAATTCAACTTTAATTCTACTACTCTTCAATGATCATTCCTCCTAATTGTTTCATCTAAACCCTGTATCTAATGCCAAGACAGTGTAAAGGACAAAAGACAAGAAGTAAAAGACATAATCTGGGTAGAAGCCTATTCTAGATGAAATTACAAATGGAAATCTATGTATCATTTCAAAGGAATAGTTCATTTTCCTCTTTCCAAAGAAGTACTAAAGTTCTACCATGATAATAATAGGGACTGATGGCTTTGTGAGACAATTCTTTGCTAGGAGACTTGGAAAACACATAATCATTTATACTATATCTAAGAATATCCTGCCAATTTGAAGCTTTCCATTCAGATTTATAGAGGGAAGATGGTGGCCTAATCCTCACAAAAGGTCTTTAGAAACCAGAAAAAAAAATTGATGAATACTCTTGGGCTGGAATCAGGGAAGGACACTTTCTGTAAGCTTTGTTGGCCTGTGATTCACACAGTCAAACCACTCAGTGATGGGATAATCTACAACCCAATTGTTATGTGAGACAGTCAGGATGGGTTAAGTAAAAAAAATAAAATAAAAGATAAATTACAGAGTAAATTCCTAGATTGCTAGAAGATGGAGTCCTTTATCCAATTTTACCTGTTGTTTTGCCATTTTACTATTTGTTATATGGTAGATTCTCTTTGGGGAAAAAAGAATATGTTCAGGGTATCAACTGTTGGAAAAGAAAATGCTTCCATAAAATCTGTATGATGGTATTTTCATTTCTTTAGGGATCTGAACATTCTAAGCTTTGAGGGGGGTTGTGTGGTTTTCCAACAATACCTTTTTTTTAAAAGCTCTATATTATGAAGATCTATATTTTCTTTTTTCTCCTGGAGGATTAAATTTTTTATATCTGTTATTCCTGCCATACTTCTATTGATTTCTATGTTTCTACTTTTACTTTTCAAAGTTACAATATAATAACTTGCCTTATTCTTGATTGCTTTTCTATTTCTTATATTTGGATCATTACTGGATTTAGTTTTTTTCCTTTGGGTCTGCAGGGAACACCTCTAGATAAGTTATATTTTGTCCTTTCATTTGAAAAGACTTGGTTTAAAAAGTCATAGGTCAGCAAAGGTCATATGATTATTTATAATTAAATAATATTTTCTAACTTATCTATGAATAATTTGTAGTTTTTTAATGACATTGCTTGTAATTATGAAAGTCTGATATCTTATATACTTATATACATGCTTCTTCTCCTAAAACTCTACTATTTCCTCTATGGGTCATCAGCAATATTTTAATTCTAAACTTGATTTTGCAACTGTCCTGTCAATACTTTAAGGGTAAATACTTTGCTTAGTCTGTATTCTGTGACTTAACAAACTTATAAGATAGGATCCATTAAAAAATATGAAATGTCTTAAGGAGATTGGTGAATTAATAAATGAGCCTAATTTTGATCCAGAGTATTATTATTGCAGTCATTTTACCAGAGAATGGTTTCACAATGATATATCTTATGCATGGAACTCATATTTAATTGTTAGTGTGTAAATATCGGGAGTGTTATATGGTATAGTAGCAAGATGCTTCATCAAGAATTTTTTAAAACCAACTTGAGAAAAAACACAAACCAATACGTACCTGATTTAGGCAAAACAATAGAAATTACAAAAAAGAGAATAACAATAAATTATCAGTGTTGATAGTCATTTTACTGAGCGTATTAATATATCAAAACTTTAATACATAGAGATGAGGATAACCAGAATTGTAATAGCAGAAAAAGAATTGTCTCAAAGATAAATACTGGAAGAAAAAGAATTTATTCAAAGATAAATACTGGAAGTATTTACCCATGATCTGTTTAGGAAGAAGGTGACAGCCCAAACATGAGATGTGTCCAATTCTTGCAGCAGCTGTGTTCCTATTAAACAATGATATCCTTGTCTGTAACTCCCAAACACTATGGTGTGTACCTGTCCAGATAATCAAGTTCCTGAATATCTGATCCTATACTAGCTTATAGGTTCCAGGATGGAAATACAGAGCCTAATATTGGTTTGGGAAATGAGATTAGGTTTCTGAAAGTAAGATGAGTCATTTGAAAGGTGATATACAAATAAAAATTGAAAAAGATACCAAATTTAACTACTGATGTAAAAACTGGCTATTAAAAGGAGGATTTGGGGAAAGAGAGAAATTGGAGAATCTGGAGAGAAAACAGGTACAGGCGACTATGTTTACTGCAGCATTATTTACCATAGCTAAGATATGGAACCAACCCAGACGCCCCTCAGTAGATGAATGGATCAAGAAAATGTGGTATACACAATGGAATTCTATGCTTCCATCAGAAAGAATGACATTGCCCCATTTGTTAGGAAATGGAAAGGCGTGGAAAAAATTATATTAAGTGAAGTAAGCCAGCCCAAAGAAACATAGGTCCCATGGTTTCCCTTATTTGCAATATATCTAGTATATGTCTTAGTCAAGCAGAAAAGGTCAGATAAGTTGATGTTAGGGATATGAACCCTAAGATTTGTATTCAAATGTTTTTCTTTCTTTCATGCGATTGTTTCTAACACATTTATAAGATTATTTCTTTGTTGCTTAGTATGTCCCTCCCCCACAGTATAACCCCTGCTTTCACTGTATTTGATGTCGGTATAATTTGTGGAGGGGAAGGAGAAAAACAAATCGTTTAAATAGGTATACAGGTGGACCCAATGCAACAATGAGATGTACAAGTCATTACGTCGAAAACGAACTTTACAACTTTGGTGGGGGGGGGGAGGAGCGGGGAAGATTGGGTGAGGGGACAAGGGAAAGCTGGAAAGGGATGGGAAGGGGAAACAAATGCTTGATAAGAAATGTACTCATTATCTTGCCCATGTAATGGTAACCCCTCTGTACAGTATTTTCACAATTAAAAAAAAAATAGTTGCAGGAGGAATTCAGGAAGAAATGTTAAGAAGAGAGCACTGAGAGTAACAACTTCAGCTGTAAAGTGTAGCCACTTACTCAAGATGAAGGAAGTGTCCATTCCATGCTTTCCAGAGTTTAAAATAATGCATCATACATAATTTGGTAATACACAATTTTGAGAAGCCTTATTTAATATTTCCCATATATTTGGTCAATGTACATTTGGTGGTAAATAATTAACACTAAACTGCTTTCACTGTGTGACAGGTCAGGTGGACATTTGAAAAAGATACAAGTTAGACCTGAATGAGTGAATGAGGAAGGATGTGATGGGTCGAGGGAGATGGATCCTTCCGGGTTAGCATTCGGAACACATCCGTCTCCAAATATAAGTTTCTACGTCACCTTAGACTGTCAATTTTCTGCCACAAGGTTTGCCATCGTCTGAATGATATTGTTATTATATAATAGAATATATAAATAAGTTGAAAAAAACAGGATTACTTTCCACATACATGTACAAGGGAGAAAAAAAATCTATCTAAACATTTACCAGGATGAAAATTGTCTGGAGACATCGCTCCATGGTAGAGTATCTGCCTAGCAAGGTCCTAAATTCAAATGCCCCAAACTGCCAAAGAGAGGAAGTTATTAAATATATAATTCCATCTTGTATCTCTAGGTCTTAGAAAAGAGACAATCAGTACGAGTATGTATAAAATAAAGGCAAGAAAAGAAATAAGTAAAATAGATTTGTACTAAGGATCTGTGAAAAAAGACGTGGTAAAAGAAAATTGGTCCCCTTTTGATCAAATGAACTAAAGAGAGAAAATTTTCCAATAAACAAAATTAGGGATGCAAAAGGAGCCATTTCAACTAAAATGCAAACATCCAAATATTAATAGAGAATATTTTGAAAAAGAGTATGATCATAAATTGAAGAAATTTCATTTCAATAAGTGTTCATATATAGAAGAGATGGATAAGCTGACCACCTACAAATGACCTATGAAATTTGATCTAAGGGAACCTAAACAGACCAATCAAAGGCTCTCCACAAAGAAAAGCCCAGGACCCACAAACTTCCCTTATGAATTTTTTCAAGCTTTTAAAGAAGAACTAGCATCAATGTCCTTCACACTCCTCCATAAAATAGAAATGCACTCATTGCCCATGTAATTGTAACCTCTCTGTATGGTATTTTCACAATAAAATAAAATAAAAGAAAGAAAAAGAAATGGCTTTCACCAAGTGAAAATCAGCCTACTACCAAAACCTAATAAACACATGCACAATCATCATCATCATCATCATCATCATCATCACCACCATCTCCTTTTTGTTACTAATCAACTTATTTATTCTTTCTGCATGATTAATGTCTATTAATGGAGATATACACACAATCAATTTCAGAGACTTCTATCAAAAGCTATAAAATTCAAAAATATAAAAACTTATATCTCTTGTTTTATTCTATTATTCAATTTATCACTGTAATTAGCTATTATTCATTTCAATAATCTTCAATCTAAATAAGTATATTGGTTATATTTCTTACTGTTAAAAATATGAAAACTGTATAGACATTTTATTAAGCCACTCTGTAGTTTTGTGCATTTTTAAGCCATGCAGTCATTCTGTGCTTTCATGTTTATTTTCTCCATTTACAGATGACAAACTGAAGCTAGTGAGTTAAATATTTTTGCCCAACATATATCACGAGTCACTCAGATTTCAAAGTGCTACTGTTTGAGATTCTAAAGCAAAATAATAAATATATGAATGTTTTTCAATGTGAGGGACAATATTAATCACAGTAAGATGCAATAACATTTTTTCCACCTGCTTCAAATACTGTATCTCATTAGGTGTTATTATCAATCTGTTAATGTGTTACTCCTTTACCAGTCTTCCTAATTTTTTTGGCTTCTCGTGCCTCTTTTTTTTCAAATGGTTTTCACTTCATTTTAACTTCAGTAATGCCATATTTACAGAGAGCTCATTTCTAGTTGCTCCATGTTGTTTTCTGTTTGAGCATCCTTCATCCCACATACCAAATATCTTCTCATTGTAATTTATAAGCATCATCACTCAGACCTGACCCTACTTGTCACAACTACCTTTAAATGCATTTGTTAAAAGAGACTACAGATAATACGCATATCATAGTACACTGCCACTAAGATAAAAACTATTATAGCTCAGAACTCCTTTAAGCCCAGAGTTCATGGTTTATATTCCTGCAGTACTGAGCACACATAACTGAAAATCAATAGGAAGTTAATGGAAAGCAAATACCATTGGGAGAATCAGGCACTACACATAGCATACTTATAGAGCAAGAGAGAAAACATTACAAATGACTGAAAACAAGTTTGGAAAGTTGAAGAAAAAAATGGATCGTTTGTTTTATATGATGCTTACCTTCAGGGAATGTATAACTTGACTTTGGGTTTGATATACTTCCACTTTCTCATTCTACAAAAAATAATCTGTTTGGAAAACCTGTAGGGAAACTCCCTGATTCAGTAATTCACCAGGGTGTACTACTTTGCTCATTTATCTTCTTATTTTCAAAATTAGAAGAAATGAAATCTCAAAGGCTTGAAGACTTCTAACATGATGAATGCAATATACAGTAAAATATGAAGAGTTAAATCCAATGTTGTTCTAAACATTGACATGTCTAACCAGGAAGGTAGAATAACTCTGGCCTCCTGAATATTTCTATTGACAAAAATGCTGCTCCTCAGAAAATTATGAATTGATTTCTAATAAAATTAGGTTACAGTCATAAAATGAGCTATTTATATGCACTATATGTGTCCTATACGTGTTCTTACTTGGTATTATAACTTCAAGCAATCATACAATGATTGGTAGAGCAGGTTATATACACATTGACAACGACCATGTATTCTAGAGTCAAATATAATTTTTTTAATATATGTAAAGTATTTAACTTAAGCCAGCTGTGGTTGGCTCATGACTTCAGTATAAGATACTCAAGAGATAAAAATTGTGAGAATCATGATTCTAGACCAGCCTGAGTATAAAAGTTCACAAGACCCTGTTCAACTAATAGCTGTGTTTGGTAGTATGTGCCTGCAATTCTTGCTATATTGTGGTCCCAAGAGAGCCTAAGCAAAAAAAGTTCACAAGACCCCATCAAAATAGAAAAATACAGGTATGGTGTAACACAGCTCAGCTGTCTTCTCAGCTACAGTGGGAAATGTAAATAGAAATGTAGTCCAGGCAGCCTGGGTAAAAAGTGAGACCCTATCAAAAACAAACAAATAAATAAACCGCAAAATGAGCTGGAGGCATTACTTAAGCAATAGAGTACAATCGAAGTAAATAGATTACAGTAAAAGTAGTCGAAAGTAAATCTTAGCTGTTTATGTGTATTAAATTTTCTTATACTATCATAACAGATGACTAGAAATTCAGTGGCTTAAAACATCATAAGCATATGATCTTACAATTTCAAAGACAGTAAATTCAAAATGGTCTCATGGAGGTAGAAGCTAGGAGACCATAAGACTTTGGAGGAAAATCTGTTTTCTTTCCTTTGACAGATGCTCAAGGCCACAAACATCTGCATAGGCATTGATAGAATTAGATTGGAGAGTCTCTTCCATTACACCACTGATGCTGACCTCCACCTCTCTTCTATATTTCAGGATCTTTGTGAATGCACCCATCTTAGTCATCAGGATTATCTTCCTTAAAGCCATTTTACTGTTCGTTTTTTTTTTATCATGGAGCTCAGAGCTGCCCCTGAGCTTTGGTGCTTAAGGCTTGCACTCTACCACTTTGAGCCAGCTCTACTTCCCTTAAAGCCAATTTATTAGCAAACTTATTTCCACCCACAATCACACTGCCCCTTGCCATAAAGCTATGCCAACAAAACTTATTCACAAACTCAGCTTTAGAAAGTGGATACCTGGAAGGCAATTGTTTTGTCTATTTCATATTGAGTAGACAGTATTAATGTACTAAATCCATCTGATTTTAATAACACAAAGTAGGAAATGAACAATGAACTATGAATAGTGTTAGTTACGTTAAATATGTTTCTGCATTATTGTGTTTGTAAACTGAAATTTTTCTATGTACAACAGTCAAATCCAGCTATAAATTATAGAAATTGAGGACTATATAATGGCATATGAATATGTCAACTAAAAAAATCTCGATTCAATGATCTTAAGGAACAATGATTTATGATCCTCATTAGCTAGAATTATTGGATTACCTTTTAAGATTGAACCCTAGTGTCCATAACTGGATACCAAGGACATTTAAAATAAACATGCTTCTAATACTTGATCTGTAAGAAGACTACCATTTCTCAAAATAGTAAGTTTCAGTGCCAACCTGTTAATGTTTAAGTCCTTCTGCATTTCAGCACTGCTCCCTGAATGAGATCAATATGGGCTAGAGTTTATAGAGTTTATAAGAGTAATTTCACACAGAGTTACCTAACACTTGACATAACTGTTTCCTTTTAAAACTGGAAAATATAATAAACTCACTTTCTCCTGAGTCCCATCCCTGAAATCACACACCTAATTATGCATATGATTTCTGTCTCTTCATAGATACCCAGAAGTCCATGCAATAATAACTCCAGATTTACATGCCCTTGATTTCAAGAAATAACAAAGAAAGAAAGAAAGAAAGAAAAGCTTTCCTATTTTAAGAATAAGATGTAAGGAAATGGATGTGGGGCAAAACAGAAAGAAAGAAAACATGGATTACTAAGAACAAGAAAGGAACAGAGCACTTCTTACAGGACTAGATGCATATTCCCTGCTTAAAACCCTCTGAGCTCTCATAACTTCCATTTCTCCCTGTGCATAAAGGTTTGAAGAAAAGTCTGAGCTATAGGAGTGAAGCAGCAAAGAGAAGGAAAGCCTGATGATGTAAGGAAACGTATCTCACTGCTTCATTTACTGTATTTAAAGCAATCCCACTGAGAACAATTTATTTCTCCATCAGGATAATTCCTTGCATTTTTCTGACAAAGTGCAACAGTGAGTAATGTTCTTTGCATTTTAAAAATCACAAGACTAACACAAATTTCAAAAAGAAAATTAGTGTGGAAAGTAAAGAACTCAGAAATTTAAATTCCTACATTTTTATGTTTCTGCCACATTTTGTTACAAGTATTTGTGAACTGGTTTCTTCCTTTTAAAATATATCTATAAAATACTGAAACAAAACAAGTCAGATACCTTAAATACCTTCTCTAGAAAATATATTTTTAAGATACTGTATTTCTCTTTTCTCAAAGATCATTTCTTATCTCCCAGAGCCGTCATTTCCTTGGATTCAAACCTAAATGATTTTTCTAAAGATATAAATAAAGGGGTACTTAATATCACACACAGGAACTGCATTATCCAATGGAGCAGTTAGGAAGGAAGGGAATAGTTTGTTGGTTGGTTGTTTTTAAATCATAGAATTAGACTATTTCAGTACCTCCCAACTCTCCTCTCTTCCCTTTTTATAATTTAGTTATTTTTTAATATTGACTGATGCAGAGATACATTAAAAATATTAGTGGGACATCATGCAATGTGTTGATACATACATATATATATATATTTCATAGTGTTTAAATTATGGTAGCCATATACATCTCTGAAAATATTTATCATTTCTTTATGTTGCAAACTTTAAAACTTATCTTCAGGCTTCTTAAAATACATAGTACATGTGGTTGTTTCTATAGTTACCTATTGTGCAATAATAACACCTCAGAATTTCTAGATCCTAACTGCAACTTCATCTCTATTGCTCAACTTTACTCCACCCTCTCTGCATTCTCCCCAGACTTTAGCAGCCACTATTCTACTTTTATCTTCTAGGAGATCACATTGTTTGAATTCCACAGGAGAATGAGATCATGGAGGACTCTTCTTTCTGTATCCATCTTTGGCCACTCATCATGATGATTTATAATTCCATAGTGCTGCCACAAATGACAGTATATCTTTCTTATGAATAGTGTCATTATCTATTCATCAGTGAGGTACACTTAAGTTATTTCCATTTTTTGCATTTCTTGCCTATTGTGGTTATTTTTGCATGAACATTGAAGTGTAGATGTCTCTTTAACATGTTTCATATTTCTATAGATATGAGATATATACACACATATGTGTGTATATGTATATATGTATACTCAGTAGTGGAATTGTTGGGTTTTATGCTAGTTCCAAATTTAATTTGTTAAGGAACATTCATATCAGTTCCTATAACATCTGTATTAACTTACATTCCCATAAGAGTGTACAGGATTCCTTTTTTTCCATATTCTCAGTAGAACTTGTTACCTTTAGTTTGGGGTCATAGCCATTTTACTGATGTAGGTGATGTTTCATTGTAGCTTTGGCTGACATTTTCCTTATAGTTAGTGATGTTGAGAATTTCCCCATGAGCCTTTCGGACATTTATATTTCTTCTTTGAGAAATGTCTATTCACACTTATTGAAAAATTTCAGTCAGGTCATTTGTGGAGGGTTTTTCTTATTTTGTTATTGAGTTTTTGGAAGTCTTGTGAATTCTGAATAACAGACTTGTCAGATGTATCTTTTGCCAGCATTTTCTTTGTGTTCTACTGTTTCCTTTACTATGTTGAAGACTTTAGTTTGATGTAGTCTTTTTTTATTCTTGCTTCTTGTGTTTTTTGTGGTCAGGTCTAAAAATCCCTTACTCATTCTTTTTTCTGATACATTTCCTTTATGTTTTCTCCTAGCAATTTTATATCTTCAAGTCATATGTTCAAACCTTTGATCCATCTTGGGTTGGTTTTTTGGAACTGTTGAGAGATAATGGTATAGACTGGTCCCTATGCCGAATGCCTCCTATTCCTTTACTCAAATGTCTTTGGCTTTATGTTTACATGTGTTCATACACAATTTATAATTGTTTTCTCTAGTTCTGTGACAAAAGTCACTGATACTTTGATAGTGATGTGTTCTACCTGTAAATCACTTGGGTAGTATAGACAAGGGTGAGTGTTGATTCATTTTTCCAAACCATGATGGAAGTGGATGCTTTTCCACTTGTGTGGATCCTCTCTAGTTTTGTTGTTTTTGGTTTTAGCAAGTATTTGTAATTTTTAGTGTAGGATTCTTTCTCATTATTTCAGATGATTCAGTGCTGGCATTTAATATAGCTATGGATTTTTGTACTTTGATTTTTTTGTCTTTCAAGTTTTCTGAATGCATTTATTACTTCTAATAGTTTTAGGTGGAATGCAGGGTGCTTTCTACTATAATAGAATATCATCTATAAACAAGACAATTTGACTCATTCTCCAATTTGGATGCCCTGTATTTTTTTGTCTGATTTTTCTGTCCAGGCATCCCAGAACAGTATTGAGTGTAAGAAGTGAAGTGAGCATCCTTTTCTTGCTGCAGGTCTTAGGAAGAAAGCTTTTGGCATTTACCTTATTTACTCTTATTTTTCTCTGTTCATTTATTATAAGAGGTCTGTATCATGTTGAGGTACATTCTTTTTATGTCAAATTTTGTCAGCACTTTTATCACAAAGGATGCAGAATTTGGTTAAACACTTCTTACATGTCGATTGATATGAGTATATGGTTTGTAGCCTTTATTCTGTTGGTAAGGTGGATCACACTTATTTGCATATTTTAACTATCTTTGTGTCCCCAGGATGAAATCCATTTGGTGAATAATATTTCTAATGTGTTATTGGATTCAATATTCGACTATTTTTAGATTTTTATGTCTATATTCATCAAGTTTATTGACCTGTAATTTTTTTGGGGGGAGGGTCCAGTCGTGGGGTCAGAATTCTGGGCCTGGGCGCTGTCTCTCAGCTCTTCAGCTCAAGACTAGTGCTCTACCACTTGAGCCACAGTGCCACTTACGGCTTTTTTTTTTTTTTCTGCTTATGTGGTGCTGAGGAATCAAACCCAGGGCCTCATGCATGTAAGGCAAGCACTCTTCCACTAAGCCACCTTCCTAGCCCTAGCCTGTAATTTTTTTAGTGCATTTTTATTTGGTTTGTACTAGGATAATCTGCTCATAGGATGTGTTTGAGAGAATTCCCTCCTCTTATGGTCCTTGGAATAACTTGGGGAGAATTGGGATGAATTCATCTTTAGTCAAAAATCACGTGAAGCCAAGATGTCCTAGACTTGTCTTTGATGGGATTCTTTTATTACTGATTCAATCTTTTTTTTTGGGGGGGGGCCCGGTTGTGGGGCCTGAACTCTGGGCCTGGGCACTGTCCCTCAGCTCTTCAGCTCAAGGCTAGCGCTCTACCACTTGAGCCACAGCACCACTTCCGGCTTTTTTCATTTTGCTTATGTGGTGCTGAGGAATCGAACCCAGGGCCTCAGGCATGCAAGGCAAGCACTCTACCACTGAGCCATCTTCTCAGCCCTCAATCTTTTTTTTTTAAATTGGTTTGCTCAAAGTTTTCTTCTTCTTCATCATGAGTCAGTATTGCAAAGGTATATTTCCAGGAATGTATCCATTTCTTCTGTGTTATCAAGTCAGTTATTAATTTTTCTTCATAATTTTTTCATAATGATCTTTTTGTATTTCTATGGTGTTAGTTGAAAGGTTTCCCTTTTCATCTTTAATTTTATTTGTATTCTTTTGCTTTTTATTGGTTTAAGTTTTCTTCATTATGTTTTTCTTTTCAAATAAATTGTTTTGTTGAGATTTTATATTGTTTTCATCTCCATTTCATTTATTCCTGCTCATATATTCATTTTCTTTCGGTTTATTCTTTCCTGTTTCCATGTTATACACTGCTAGATCATTTATTTCATATCTCCTTTATTGATATAATCTTTCTTCTTTATTGAGTGTTGGAAACATCTCTCTTACTGCTACATTTTCTGTATTCTATGGCTTTGAGTATCTTGTCTCCATTTTCACTTGTTTTAAGGATTTTTTAAATTTTTTTTTTAATTTTCTCATTTGACTCATTTTTTCTAAAAGACAAATTGTTTAATTTCTATGCATTTATATGGTTAGCAAAGCTTTTCTAATGTCTTTGTGCATATGTATGTGACAAGGAGTTTGAACTCCAAGCTTTGTACTTGCTAGGCAAGCATTCTGCCACTTAAGCAATGCCTCTAGTCCTTTTGCTTTAGTTTACTTTTAAGAGAGGGTTTCAGCATTTATAAGATTATTTCTTTGTTGCTTTGTATGTCCCTCCCCCACAGTGTAACCCCCGCTTTCACTATATTTGATGTCAGTATAACATGTGGAGGAGATGGGGACAAACAAGTCGTTTAAGGATTCAGGTGAACCTGTTGCAACAATGAGAAGTACAAAATGTCATGTCAAAACCAACTTTACAATGTCGGTGTGGGGGGGAAGAAGGGGGGTATAATTGGGTGGGGGGAGGGGGGAGGCTGGGAAGGGAGGTGAAGGGTAAACAAAGGAGGAGGCTGCAATGCTTGGTAAGAAATGTATGCATTATCCTGCCCATGTAATTGTAGCCCCTCTGTACAGTATGTTCTCAAATAAAATAAAATAAAATTAAAAAAAAATAAGAGAGGGTTTCATGCTTTTGACCTAGGTTTGCATCAGACTACATTCCATCTACCTCTGCCTTCTGCCTATCTGGAATTACAGATGTATGTTACCAAACCTAATCCTGCTTTCAATTTTTTCAACTTTCTTATAAACAATATGTAGTTGGGTTAGTTGGATCTCTTAGTTTCATATAATTCAGTTACTCTATGTTTTTCAGTTGGAGAGTTTAGTTCATTTATGCTCAAGATAACTGTTGCTAGGTGAGGCATTATCTCCACCATTTAATAACTTGTTATCTCATTTTGTTATAGCTTCCTTTCTTCTTTTTTTAAATTATCTCTCACAATCTTTCTTTGTGACTGGGCGATTTATGATAAGTTTTTTATATATTTATTATATTTAATTTATACATTCAAAATTTAATTTTATGGTTACCATGAGGCTTAGAAAAACGTGTATTGTTTATAAGCAGCTATTTTATAACGATAACAACTTAAGAATCATAAAAACAAGAACAAAAACAAAAGAAAAACAGAAAATATACTAATAAAAAATTTTCCATTTGCACTCTTCCTGCCCCAATTTTTATATCCTATTTGACATCATAAGTTGCTATTCTTCTTCTTTCTTTTGGTCAGTAATGGGGCTAGGCATGGACAACCCATGTTTGGGGTTAAGTGGCTGTTTCTTAACATACTAATAATATTTTTTATTTGTAGCTATTTTTATTTAGCTATTTATATTTAGCTATGTTTAGTCTTTTAGTAGAAAGACTTAAAGATGTAAATGCATTAAACACCCTGCTTATAGTTTTATGATACTGTGAAGTTGTTTGCTCAATGATTCTTATCAGTGAATTTTATGCCTTCCTGTTTTCTTCTTACTGGATGTTCCTTTCTACTTGAAGAACTTACTTTAGCATTTCTTGCAGAACAGGTTTGGTGAAGATAGAGTCTCGGAACTTTTGTTTGTCTGGAAATAGTTTTATCTTTCCTTTATTTCTAAAGGATAGCTTTGCTGGGTACACACAGTATTCTCTCAGATAACAGGTTTTTCTCCCCTTTGAAAACTGAAATTCTCATACCTCTCACTTGGCCTGTAAAATTTCTGCAAAAGTCCGCTGTCAGGCAAATTAGAACATCTTTATGTGTTATTTATTTCTTTGTCTTGCAGCCTCTCAATCTTTGTCTTTGAAAGGCTGACTATAAGATGTCTGGATAAATAATTGAACTTAAGGTAAATGGTGATTCTTGACTATCCTGTACCTAAATATTTTAAACTTTGTTTATATTGTAGAAGCTTTCTGTTACTGTTTGTTTTAATATGCTTTCTATTCCCTGGTATTCTCCAAGTTTTCTTCAACTCCAATAATCTGAATACTAATTCTTTATTGCTTTTCATTCTTTCTTCTTTACTTTTCAATTGTGCATTTTGAAACATCCTGTCTTCAAGCTTACAAATTATTCTTTCTTGAGGTGTTTGGGGAGGGGAAGGAGGGAAAAAATTATTCCTTCTATTTGATCTTCCCTTTCTACTACATTATTAATTTTAATCCTCGATGTTGTATTTTCAGCTCAAGAATAATCTAATTTTTTTTTAAATTGTTTCCACCTCTTTGTTAAAACTTCTGGGTTAAGAGTACTGAAACAGTCTGTGTTTTCTTCAAAATGACTGAGTTCTAAAACAGCTGTGTTAATATAGAGAACTCTGAGAGTTCTCCAGGACTGAGTACTATTTCATCTGTCTAGCACTTCACAATGTGAGTTCTTGGTTTCCTAAAAGTTCCTGCTGCATTTTTAGTGATTGACATCATCTAGGCATTGAAGGATTAAGTCTTAATGCCAGTCTTCCTAGCCAAGTTTTGTTGGTGCCTGTCTTTAAGAAATTTTTTAACTTTTTGCTTATTATCTCTGAGCTTGGAGACATTTATACCATGTCAACACTGAACGGCACCCAGATTCAGATTGACTGGGAGCCTGCTGTTGGTGCATTAGCACTGTTTTAATTCTAGAGGAAAATACAAGTCTATGTTTGTCCTAAATAAACTGTTGGCATATTGTTTAGAATGAATTATTAAAACACCTAGAAAGTTAAATCGATCCCAAGTCTTTGCTTAGGGCCAGGGTAGTTCCAGCTGCTTTGTTACCATATACCTGCCTATGGCTAAACATTGAAGAATTCTGCCTAGCTCTGCCCAAAGTCACCATGGATGGATCACCCCCTGAGTTATACCCGTGGCTACAATGCCACTGAGCTGTCATACTCAGCCCAGAGCCTACTAAAACTAGTACAACTTTTCAATACCAACAGAACCTTCACCAATTTGTATTAACTTTTGCTAAAGTAAACTTCCGACTCAAGACAACAAAAACCAGCAACACGTCATTCTAGCTGCCATAAAGTTATAATAGACTAGACCATGGACCTTTTCCTAGGACTGGAGCTCGAAGGTCTCCATCCATACACAGGCCTTAAAGTGGAGACCTTAAGGATCTACTCAGTGTCAGGTTTCACCAGCAGACCTGACTTCTGGGGCAAATACTTTTGTTTACTAGCAGCTCCATCCCTTGTAAATGTGTTCTTACAGGCCCCCCCGGCTGCTAGTAGTTGCGATAGTATGGGTAAAAGCAGTCCTTTAGCTACAAAAGCCATTATCAGTTATCAAGCTAGGGTATTTCTAAGTTTCTTAGCTGCAGGGGACTGAACAGTTGTGAGCAGAGAACAAGCTATCTCCAAGACTGGGTGCAATGCAGGCCAAAACATGAGTCTGTCCTGAGGGCACGCAGGTCTCTGCTTGATACCCAGGAAGTCTACTGGCTCTGTTTGTCAGCCCTGACCTTTATAGAGCTGTACATATAAGTTTCTATCAAGTGTTAGATCTCACAGAGCCTTGTGCTTGCCTCTGAGCCCTACTCTTTAGGACTGAAGTCCTGCTCCAATGGTGAAGGAGGGGTGGTAGTTGCTGATTGGCCCAATGAATTTCTAACACCTCAGTCTATAGGAATTCATCAAGTGGTAAGGGCTCAGAAGGCTTTGCCCAGTGCTAGCTTTTACCAAAGCATGAATGTAATCCCTCATCCATTTCTTATCCTCAAATTGGGCTACTTGTAAGAGAGGAAATGCCAGAAACTCTTCAGAGATATTAGGAGAATGAATCATGTGACTATCAATGTTTGTGAATAGCTTTAGAAGCCCAAGTCAGATGACTAATTAAGAAAGATAGTAATGGTTTCAGTACTAAAAAAAAAAAAAAAAAAAAAAAAAGCATTTTTCATTAGCTAAAGCACAGTAGCAAGGACGTGAAGGTCAAATGCAAAGGAATCTCCAGCATGGACAGGATAAATATTCTTAATTAGGTGCAAGAGCTTTCTTGATGGCATGAGAAATCTTTCTACCAAGGAGGAAATCCTGCTCCCAAATTGACTAATATCACCACTACACTCATTTCCCTGATGGATATTATCATTTGAGATCCAGTTAATCATTTCCTGATAAAATGCACAATTGGCTAGGCACCAGTGGCTCACACCTGTAATCCTAGCTACTCAGGAAGCTGAAATCTGAGGATCCAGTTCAAAGCCAGCCTAGGCAGGAAAGTCAGTGAGACTCTTATCTCTAATAAAAACCACACAGAAAACAGGAAGTGGTGCTTTGGCTTAAGTGGTAGAGCACTAGCCTTGAGCTGAAGAGCTCAAGCACCCAGTCTCAGAGTTCAAGACCCACTACTGACAAAAAAAAAGCTCAATTGTTTTTGGAAGAAGGCTTGATTTTGTTAATCTGAGTATCAATGTGAAAAGAACTGGACACAGAGAGGATCTGAAATTTGCACAGGATGCCTCTTCTTCTAGTCTTGGAATAAGAACTGATCCATCTATTTCTGTGAGGACACTCTGGGTATTCGAAGGTAAGTCTCACAATGTTTCAGAAGACCTTATGTTCTACTGTGGAAAATAAGGCCTTGGGTGGAATACACACAATGGTTTTTGTTCAGTAGTGTAACATAATTTGGTGCATGGATCCCTCAAAACCAAGATATCATTTGAGACCTGAAAGAACCAGTCTGTTTCCAGATAGCTTAATTATGTTTCAGAGCAAATCTCAGAAACAGTTATAATTATACAGGAACATCCAGTGCCCAATATTAATTTTATAACTCTGTCATGTGAATATGAAAAGGAAATAAGACTACTAATGGGAAGAAAAAATAAATTAATCAATACTGACCCAGAAATTGCAGAGATGATAGAATATATAAATGAGAACAATAAAACAATTAACACAACAGTATCCAAGTGCTCAAAAAGCAGGAGAAAAGATAGAAAATATTAAATAGAGATGTTGATGATAGGAAAAATACCTAAATCAAACTAAACACGCTGTAATAATAAGCCTCGGCACATATTTCACATCATACATAAAAATTAACTTTGAAGCCAGGTGCTTGTGACTTACACATATAATCTACCTCGTTAGGAGGCTGGGACCTGGAGGATCATACTTTGAAACCAGCCACAGAAAAATCCTATAAGACTCCCTCTCCAATTAATCATCTCCAATTTAAGAGAATGAAGCTCTGAGTGAAAGCACAAGAAAAAAAAGTTCAACATCACAAAACATTTGCAACAATGAGAAGCAATGGGAACTCAAATATTCTTGATGAGAATAGAAAATTCTACCATCTTTGGAAAACACTGTGAAACTCCTTATAAAGTGAAATATGCATTTAATGTTTTTACTGTGTTTTACTTCTAGTTACTCAAGAGAATTAGTAATGTTCACAGAAAGATTTGTAAAGTACATCTACCCTGCACTGAGTAAACAAACATATTCATACAATGGAATATTACACATGTATGAAACAGAACCAAATACTGATCAATGCAATAGCATGGGTAAACCATAGAAACATGCAATGAAACCAAGACAGAAGATCATATAATATATGGTTCTATCTATATAAAATTCAAGAACAGGCGGAAACAATCCCTAGCAAGGTGCCAGTGGCTCATGTCTATAATCCTAGCTACTCAGGAAACTGAACTCTTAGTTTCACAATTTGAAGCCAGGAGACTCTTATCTCTCATTAACTACCAAAAAGCTATAATTGTAGGTTACTAGCCTTGAATGAAAAAGCTAAGAGACAGTGACCAACCCTCAGCTCAAGCTTTATTATACACACACACACACACACACACACACACACACACACACAATTCTCTACTATAGAGAGCAGATTAGAATCAAGAATAAGTGATGGTATTAACTGAAATGAAACAGAATACTTTTAAAATGAAGAAAATGCTTGATTTACTGCTTTTTGTGGAGAGAAATGTCATACCTACTGAGTACATTTGTCAAAACTCAAGTTATTTACCTAAATTGGATGTATTTCTCTGCATAAATTGTGAATAACATTGATCTGAGGGTTTTTTTGAGAGAGTACATAGCACCTCCTCATTAAGAAACATAACGAGTATTTATTTTTTAAATCATTGTGACAAAAAAATACCTGAGGAAAAAAACCTTAAAGGCAGAAAATATTTATTTCATCTTATAGCTTCACAGATTTCAGTCTATGGTTCCTGACCACATTTGGGGGCCTATGGTAAAGCAGAGCATCATGGCAGAAGAGTGAGGTAGAACAGAGCAGCTAACCTCATGGTAGCCAGGAAACAGAAAATTAGTATAAGGCAAGGTCTACCTTTCAAAGGCCTACCCCTACGAGGCTCAATTTCCTAATGTTCTATTCTGCTATGATGTCATCAATGGATTAATCCACTGAAAACATCACCCTTTCATGATCAAATCAACCTCTCAATAATACTAGTAGCTGGACGTCAATCTTTCAACACATATGACATTTGCAGGATACTTCCTAGCTAAACCACAATTGGCATATATGAAACTGAGCACCATTAGCCCCTGAAGCACAGGTAATTTGTGTTAAAGAGAAAATTTCAGAAAACTCACATGCTTGGCAATCATTACCCTTTTTGTCAAAGTAGCAAATGGGACATTTGATAGCGTGAACTGACACCTGATTTCAAACATTTGACAATAAAAGTGTGTGTTAACAACTGTATTATAAGCCAAGAGATGCTCATGATCAAATAACTTAAGTTAAAAAAAGTCAATCCAGGAATACATTTATTTCCATGCAGTAATCTTGTACTACCTTGCAATGTTTCAATCCCATGATGTAATAATGACTGTTATAGATGCTGAGAAAGAAAATTTTCCTACTGGGCAGAGCTTCATTTTTTTTTCTTTTTCTTAAAAGAGATACATATAATGAACAATAAATAAGAGATTTCCCATTCCTTGAAATTTTGAAAGAAGCTGAGGAAGAAATTGATAAGAAGGTTGGAATAACGTAGGTCCCATGGTTACCCTTATTTTTAATAACTAGTATATGTCTGAGTCAAGCAGAAAAGGTTAAATAAGGTGATGTTAGGGGAATGAACCCCAAGATAAGTATTCAAATGTTTTTTTTTCTTTCATGCAATTGTTTCTAACATATTTATAAGATGACTTCTATGTTGCTTTCTATGTCCCTCCCCCACAGTATAACCCATGCTTGCACTGTATTTGAAGTTGGTATAATTTGTGGAGGGAAAAGGAAAAACAAATCGTTTAACTAGGGATACAGGTGGACTCATTGCAACAATGAGATGTACGAGTCGTTATGTCAAAAAAACGAACTTTACAAGTTTGGTAGGGGGTGGGTGGGAGTTTCGGGTGGGGAGAAGGGGAGAGTATGCAAAGGGATGGGAAGGGAAAAGAAAGAGGAGGCAACAATGTTTGATAAGAAATGTACTCATTATCTTGCCCATGTAATTGCAACTCCTCTGTATGGTATTCTCACAATAAAAAAAATTAAATTAAACTAAATTTAAAAAAAAGAAGTTATAAATTTCTGAAACTGGATGAAAAATTGAAATTATTTGTTTCTCAAAGTTAACACTCACAGACACACATTATCTGCAGTACATTAATAAAGTAGAGATGATAACACTTTTGCTAGATATTAACTTCTCTTTTTCTCCAGTCACTCTACTTTGATCAATGAAGTCATGAAAAAAAGTCAGTTATAGAAGCTTATGTCTTCCCAAAACATAGCCTTCTCTTAAACAAGTGTCTTCTAGCTATCACTATTGCTAAATACCTAACATGCCATCAGCTTGATATGATTCCTTTTTGTGGTTCCCTCCCCAAGTTGATTATTTTCATCATCAAAGAAGGAACAACATGCTCCACCAGAATAAACACAACAGATATATCAGGTCTTCCGTAAGTGGCCCACTTTTGTAATAACAACTACCTATGCACTGAAGGAATGCTCAGCTCTCTATAATGATACCCACACAACTTTGCTTCCAGACAAAGAACATATTTGCCAGGAAGGAACGAGGGAAAAGGTTACACCCCTGCAATTTATTGCTCTTATCATGTAGCACATCACCTTAGGATGACTTGCCTAAGAGAGCTGTGGAATTCCCTATTAAAAACCTAGTTACTGTGCAGGCTAAGTAATAGCATCTTGTTTGGGATGTACTGCTGACCTACAAGACTGTATTTGCTTTTTGTATTTTATCATTTTTATTATTTCATTATCCTTAAGTAGCTGTACAAAGAGGGCTGTTGGTTTACTAAAGCAGTAACCAATAAGTTTCTTTTCCCATAGCCAGAATACATGAATCAAGAAAACAAGAAGTGGGACTAGAAGGAGCTTCTGTCTCTCTGTACTATCCTTAAAGATCTGATTGCAAAAGTCTTTTCTTCCTATTTCACATCTTTCAGCTCTGCAAATTTAAAGGATTCAATTTCTTAAAGCCAAATGTTTCTAAAAGAAAACTTAATCATGATTTCATAGAAGTTGTCATTTAAGCTCTGTCACATCCCTATGGAGTCTTCATACAAGTTAAGTCACCCCGCCCTGAATTTACTGTAGTAAGTGGGAAGGCTGATGTTAATTGTTATGGAAGTAAAGTCACTGCTCCACAGTTAGACAAAGATGATTGAACAAATTCTTGAGTTGCCTGTTGGTGCTCATATATTCAATGTAGGAGGCTAAGAAAGAAGTAGAGCAACGTAGTAAAAGCAAGACGACTAACAACACTTTTAAAAATAGTTTTACATTACCTCATCAGGCAAAGAATCATGGCCAGACAAGGTGCTTACTGAAGACAAATGGAAGAGGTAATGAGAAAAGAAAATTAAAAGCAGCAATTATGAGCTCTTATTCATTTGCAAACCTTAGGCATGTAAAAGCTAAGCACATTTCTTTTCCTGCTTTATAATATAAATATTTGAATAAATCAAAAATTATTTTTACCAACCTTTCTCCTCTTCTGTCTAACACAGTATCAGTAGAGATTAGCCTACTAGTTCATGAGTTAGGTTAGAAGATAGGAAGGGGGGATTGGAACTAAGGTGGCAAAAGCACAGTCATCACACAGAGGCAAGTACAATGATTCAGAGAAGTTACATTCACCCTTCTGGGAGATGATATACCATATATGAATAAGATACAGATTACGTGGCACCCTGAAGTTAAGTTTTGTTATTTGTGAAGTAATAAGAGGAGCAGAGGAATACTGGTCGGCTAGGAACAATGGCACATGTCTATTATCCTAGCTACTCAATACAGATACTGGGAGGATTGTCATTTGGGACCAGCCAGGCAAAAGTTAGCAAGGCCTCATCCCAACTAAACAAGCTGGGTATGATCACACATGCCTGTTACATCAACTATAAAAGAGACCATAAGCAGGAGGATCATTCAATCTAAGTCTAGCCCTGACCAAAAACATGAGACTCTATCTGAAAAATAATTAAAGCAAAAAAGATATGCTGGCACATTCAAGTGGGAGAGTACTTCCTTGGCAAATCTAAGGCCCTAAAGTCAAACCTTAGCAGCACCAAACAGAAAACTAAATAAATACATAAATAAATAGGTAATAGTATACAGAGATGTTGAACTTGTCAGATTTCTGCTCCTATTAAGATTATAATGTCTCTGCTTTAGTTTTTCATCTTGTTAAAAGAAGAGAAACCTGAAATTCCTTTACCCAAAGACCCTTTCCAGGGATGACTACAGATTAGTCCAAAAATGACTAAGAAGCATTATAATACAGAAGGAACAAAGAAAAAACAACACATCTCTTTTGGCAACAAAAAATAATCCACAGGCAGACATGAGATTCTTCATGAGGGAGTTTCCAAGTCTGTCCTATAGTGTACTTACACAGCAGATGATTCTGGAGATTTACAGCAGCATCCAAATGACCTTGAAATCCTCTCTAGGCCAACTGACTACACCTATTTCTGCATCAAATCTCTTTCTAAGTCTGTGTTCAGAATGGCAACAGAATGGCTTGGCTGAAATCTACCAATTCAGGAAAATATTTAAGTTTGAAATGGACAAAGAGTGAGTGATTCATATTTCTAACAATATAAAAAAGAAAAATAATAACTGAAACTATGTCAGTGTCAGTTTTGGTGAAGCACTGAAAGCAGCAGAAGAGCGTTTCTCAAGTCTTATACACATGAAAAACGGAAGGACTTTGTCCCATTTTTAAAATCTTTACTAGCATACCACACAAGTGGTATGTCATTGTGACAGTTACATACATGCATAGAATGTACCCCGTAAGCTCCCCACATCTTTTACTCTCCTTTATTCCCTCCCCCAGTTTGTAAAATGATATCTACAGATTACATTAGTCTATTATTCTACTTGCATATAAAGTATTTCAACCATATTCATTCTCTTTATTCAACCTCTCTGCTCCCACCAATACTCAGCACCCCTAGCACAGCCTGTAAAATCACAAATCTTTTTTTTAGCATCTTTTAAAATTAGCATACATTAGTTGTACAGGGATATTTTGTCCCTTGTCTTTACAATAAAAACCAAGAGCAGGACATGGCTCTTATATCTCTGTGACCTTTTCCCTATTTCTAAGGAAAGCCAAATACTAGACTTAGAGCAAATTGTCATAATATCATCTGTTGAAACATGTTTTAAAAAGGGAAGGAAGCTATATATTTAAATAATGAGAGGAATGTACATGAATGGTATCTCACCAAAGGAGAGAAAGTCATATTTAAAATTTTACAAGAATTATTAGAAATTCTGATGAGTCAAGTACAAGGAGTGGAATTCTAAGTTTGCTACTATGAACAACAAATTTGGGAGGACAGACGAAGCCATCTGTAGCTTAAAGCAAGGCCAGTTCAGATGATCTCTTGTCATTGTTTAAATATGAAATGCTCTCCAGAAGCTCATGTGTTGAATGCTTAATTTACTCAAAAAAAAGTATTTTAAACTGCTAGTCTCTAGACTTTTTTGCTAGAAAAGGAAGAAAATATAGTTGACCATGGAGCCTGAATTCAAAGCATTAATCAAATGAATAAACTCCTTCACAATGCTTACCAAGTAGGAAAATCCTCAACACCCAAATCTCTCACCTGGATCCCACAGTTAACCTCCATACATGAATATTGCTGATCTTAGTCCTGAATTACTGCATTAATTATCCTAACAATATTGTTATCCTAGCAATAGTTAATGAGTCTTCTATCACCTTATAGAAGCTAGGGCATTTTGTATCAGCTAAGTGTTGAATGGGTTAGTAGGAAAAGAAAATAATTCCATTTATGGCTCCAAGAAAAATTTTGTGCCAGCAACTGTAATTTAGGTTTCTTCTTCAAAATTAATCATAAAATTAATTCTTAGAAGACATTCTTATGTATGCCATAATTAAGGACAATCTGAATAAAGGTTCACTTCTGAGTACTAGAAGTTCTAAATGAAAATTGTCTATGTTTCTGATTTTATATTTTGCTTTTTAAAAAATTACCCTCACTTAATAGGGAAAGGAAAGATTGCTCTCACTTAACAGAAAACATTTGTGGTGTCAAAAAGAAATGCTATGGTCAATTAATGCTCCTCATAAGAGCATTTAAATATCTCATTGTTACAAGAAACCCCATCATTTAAATCATTCCCCCTCTATGTACTAAAAACAAGACTAAATTAAAGAAATTATTTATTAAAGATCTATTTTGCCTATAAGAAGTAAATTAAGCTTTTCAACTAAAAATAATCCTGGCCTGTTGTTACATTCTTAGCATGTTAGCAAATGACATACTGATATGGAAAGTGCTAGTTCACAGCTAAGTGAACTCATTGTGTCTCTTGGCACAAAGTCAGACAATGTTCTATCAAGCAACACCATTGTCTACTATCTACTATATAGTATGACACCTAAATCTATCAGTTGCATAATACTCAGCTTCCAGATATGTTTCACAGTTGACATGTTCTACTTAACAGCAAGTGACAAGAGAAAGTGTCCAGTAGAAAGTTTTTAACTACAGATATACAGAGGCATGGCAGCCAACTGATAAAAACGCAACCAGCGACAACCAACTGTGAGAAGAATTGACTCTACAACTGCAGAAAAGACAGGATACCTGACCCCGCCTTAGAACATGTTATAATCCAGCCCAGAACAATGCGTGAAGGAGAAGAAAAGCCAGACAATGATCATAGCAAAGCAGCGATACCTCTGAGAGACAGAGTCAAGGAAAAAGACTGAAAACAAAAAGTTACAATGGGCAAATGATCTTCAAGAACAATCATTTTATAAAGGACAGAAACTGAAACGAAAGAGACAAATGCTGAATACTCTCTGGTAATATTATTCATAGTCTTTTGAAAAATATATGATTATAGGAAAATAATAATAATTATTATGCCATGTATTGCCACTTATGTTTTACCAGATATTCTCCTGAGCTTTTTGAACTTCTTCATCTTATTAAATCTTTTTGAGGGCTGAGAAGGTGGCTCAGTGGTAGAGCGCTTGCCTTGCATGCCTGAGGCCCTGGGTTCGATTCCTCAGCACCACATAAGCAAAAAGAAAAAAAAAAAGCCAGAAGTGGCTCTGTGGCTCAAGTGGTAGAGCGCTAGCCTTGAGCTGAAGAGCTGAGGGACAGCACCCAGGCCCAGAGTTCAGGGCCCACAACCGACCAAAAAAAAAAAAAAAATCTTTTTGACAACCATTGAAGGGAGTTATTATTTACTTTATTTTATAAATGAAGAAACTATGTTTCAGAAGCTAAGGGACTTGTCCCAATTCCCAGAGCCAGCAAGAAGAGTCAACATTTGACCCCAACACTACTTGGTTTAAAGCCCAACCTCTCACAGACTTGAGAACCTAAAAGATAACACTATACATACATACAAAAAAACCACATGAGCCTAGATTATCCAGATTGTTGAGTATCATTCACAGACAGCCTTAGGATACAAAAGTGACTACACAGCCCTAAAAGGTGTGAAGGGGGGGGGGACAACCATGCTGACCATTCCTCTACTTACTCACTAATGCACTGAAAATGTTGAAGACAACAAAATCATAAGAATAACAGAGGTATGTCTAAGGGGAAATAAGTCCTAACATAGGTTTAAAACATGTAAAAATGTTTCTAGTCACTTTCTGGAATTTTTTATACTATTAAAACAACCTCCCTTAACAAGGTAAATATTAAAGACAGTTGTTACAAGATAGACATGAAGAAGACTTTTGCAAGAATTCTCTTCGAGGGAAAAGCATCCGTGTGTAAGGAAACTCTGCTTATCTCAGAAAAATCAATAATTCTTTGATACTATTTGCCATAAAGTGAACAGCCTTTGGGTGTACTCTGAAGGAATAAACAGAGCATATAGAAACTGGTCAAATGGTAAAGTATAGATTGATTTTCTAGTTAAAGAGTTAAAAATATACTCATGTAGTCAACAAAGAAAGTTCCAGAAATTGGCAAATATTGTTGTTATTGAGCTTCTACTTCGAGTTCAGAAGTAAAAATGGAATCTTGTTCATTACATTCCAGCTAACAATTCAATCATAAACTTATCTGTTCACCTTTGGCAGATGAAAATGGCTTCTGTGCCCTGTTTTAGTAATCCTAGTAGTAGATTCAGAATATCTAGGATGAGTTTCCCTGGTAACTCAAAATGAAAAACAAAGGTGAATAAAGGTGTCTATGTCTGTCTGTGATAGGAAAGAAAACCAGGACCATTGTCTAATTAGCTGTATAAACTTCAGCAACTCAATAGCCTGGTGTGCTTTTTATTTTCCACCACTCTAAAGTAAGATAATTGAAGCCGATGACATCTACAAATTTAAGCTGTTAGTTCTGGCTGAATTCAAGAAGCTAGGTATCCAGACAACTATCACCTTCCATGTTTTATTATTATTTAATGATGAACCTGTATCACTTCTATAAACAAAAAAATATTAATATCCATTTGTTTGGCCCATTATCCTGTGGTAACTGACACAACTGAATTTTGTTACCTTTGTTACCCATTGTAGTAACTATCCACTAGGCATCTTCTAGAAATAATCTTCTGTCTACCCATTTTAAATACCTGGCACACAATCCTTTCCCTTTCACAGAGGGGATCAGTTTCATTGGTCCTTTTAGTGAATAAACACCCCATCTTTACAATCTTTTCTTTTTCAACTTTAGTTCATGTACTCTAACAAGGGACTTCACTAGGCTTCTCACACTATCTGACCAAACTCAGCACGACTTGAGCTTTTGGGGGAAAAAAAGGGGGCCTATTGCATTTCCCCTTTGATCATGTTTAGAGTATGTCAATCTTTTTCTTGTTCCAGCAAGAACGAGGCTGGTGAGCATTGCCAGGTCATTATCAAGTTTCTCTCTCTCTTGTGATAAGGGTTTGGGATTTCAACTGACTGAGAGAGGACTCCCTGAGATTGTCCTTGCTGCTAAATTCCCTGAATTATCTTCATCTGGCCCACATCTCTGTGCATCAGTGGAGCTGGTGACTAGATGATAATGTTGCTTTTGTATAAGGTGAAAAAGTTTCTTACTGGTCTGTTAGAGGTAAATTTACTAGATCTGGCAACCACAGGTTAAACTCTGAGAAAAGAATGCTTTCCCAGGTAGTTTCTTTTGAGTTTGAAGCAGCAGGATTTCGGTTATTTTTATAAACCAATAATTTAAGCTATTCATTTAAAATAGACTATTCTTCAAATCTAGAGAATTCAGACAATTTTGTTTCTATTGGTTTCCATGTTGAGGAACTATCACACAAGTCCAACTGTGTGATGTTTGAAGAATGATTCAGAATTTGAGTAAATATTACATAAAACTTACTGCAACCTATAGCCAGTATTGTAACCATAAAAATTCCTCTCCTTTGAGTGGCTAGTTCCAATATGACTGAAGGACAGAATGGAATAATCAAAAAGTAGAGCCTTCCAAACCCATCACTCCCCAAAGATCTTACAATAAGCAGTGACAATGTTGCCTTCAACTCTTAAGCATCTACTAACCCTGCCATCCTACTCTTCATAATTTATTTCACCTCTCACCATCTTACAAGCACAATTTAGAACCAAATCCTCCCAACCAATTGGAAAGAGCATCGTCTCCAATGCAAATATTACTTTACACACTATACTCACTTTCTAAGGCTCTGATAACAAATTACCAAAAACATAATAACCTAAAGCAATAGTAAGATTTCCTCACAGTTATAGAAGCTAGAAATCTGAATCAAAGAACTGTGTTCCTTCTAAAGGCTCTACTTGTCTTTTCTTCCTTCCTTCCTTCCTCCCTTCCTTCCTTCCTTCCTTCCTTCCTTCCTTCCTTCCTTCCTTCCTTCTTTCCTCCTACTTCTGCTACTTGGCTCATGGTTAAATCACTCCAGTCTTTGGCCTTGTCTTCATATAGCCATCTCCTCACTGCCTCTCTTCTCTATTTGTCTGTGCGGACTCTCCCCTCTACTGTAATCTATAAGAATACTTATAGTAATGTTTAAAGCACACTTGTGTAAATCATTGTAATTAATCTTAAATTTTTAATTCAGTCCTGTCTTCAGACTCTTTTTCTCTAACTAAAGTAATATGTACAAATTCCAGAGACTGGCATTTGAGATATATTTTGTATGTGGTCATTATTCAACCTGTTACTGTCAAACTTAGACTAGGCCTTAAATTTTTTGTCTCTTTGAGTTCTAAGAAGGAACATTTTATAAGTTTCTCTTTTTGTAGAATGATATCAAGTATCTACATGTCCATATATTATCATGTCCCACCAAACTGTCCTGTTCTATTTATTAACCCTGAATATTTATCCTAAGGTAAGCTACTTATACTTGAGATTTCCCTGCTTCAGAATGATTCCTTAATACCTTTTTATGTCTGCCTCATCTATCTGCTCCCTAAAAAACAAAACAAAGCAAAAACTGTCTATTCTTTTTTTTTTCTTTTCTTTTCTTTTTTGGTTGGTTTTGGGACCTGAACTCTGGGCCTGGGCACTGTCCCTCAGCTCTTCAGGTCAAGGCTAGTGCTCTACCGTGCTCTACCGCTTGAGCCACAGCACCACTTCTGGCTTTTTCTGCTTCTGTTGTTCTGAGGAATCTAATGCAGGGCCTCATGCATGCAAGGCAAGCACTCTACCAGTGAGCCACCTTCCCAGCCCCTGTCTATTCTTTTGACTAATAAAAGTAACTATTATATATCCAGTATTCTTTACCTCATTAACTATTCCTTGAATCTCAATAATTCTTCAGGATCTCTGAAATCAGCTGACTTTTAATTCCTGAATTTCTTATTATCCCCAGGAGTCTATGGACTTCTATGAAGGTATCCTTGTATCCTATGTTGCCCATTAAGACCCTAACATAGATAAGTGGGCACCGAATGAGTTGTATCCAATCCTCTAAAAGCCGAACTCTGTTGAACAAAACCTCTTTGCTATGCCGAATCTCACGGACTTTTGGGGACCCTCAGTGTATTATGGGAGTAAAACCTAAGGCCATCCAGCGTACCTGTGAGCAATTAAGGTAAAAATGAAATGCCTGAGAAGGGTCACAATCAATAGGTAACTATGCCAGGGGCAGGAAGGATTGGTATTCAAAGAGGGAGGAGCCTAATGCGTCAAAGTCCAGACGGAAAAAACCTCTCTAGCCTGGAGGTACAAAAACTGGCAGAAAGGAGCTTTTCCCATGAGCAAGGTTCTCATTGACAAGCTAGCTGGACAGGGAACCATGGGAAGGAAATTATCCTGAGGAGAAGCCAGAAATTACATTGAGCCAGAAAAAAAAATTAAACTTTATATGTTTAACAATAAATTTGATACTTACCATAGAAAACTTTGAAGGTGTACATTAAAAGACTGAAATAATTTGTAATCTTCATGACCTAGATAAAATGACATATTAAACATTTTGTGTATTGTCACTGTTTCTCCAATAAAATTATCTGTTTATGATTCACGGTGATTTTAAAGTAATCATATAGTCATATATATTATTGTCATCTCAAATTATTTTTCACTTAAACTTGCATGAGGTTAAATTTTATATTTTTTAGACATTCTTTGCAAGCATGACTTCAATGAGTGCATAGTATAACTTTGCATAAGTATTGTGTAACTTTACCTCAGTGATCTTTATTGTTAGACACTTGTTTCAAATTTTATGCTACAGAATTAGTTCTGGGACAAATGATTGATTACATAATTCTTTATATGAATCATTGATAATTCCTATGATTTCCTAGAAAATTAACACTTCTAAGAATCTCAACACATTTAATACTTGATATAAGTAATGGTTTCATTTCTGACATATAGACAGTACTAAGTTAATGATAATTCTTAATAATAATTTGTCCTCAAAAATACCATACAATCAATATTCTCATTTTCATATTCCTTTAAGTATCCTTTAACTTGAAATATTTCTCCGGATTCCTTTTGATGTTTAGGGGATGAGTCCCAAATTTGACTATCTATCTACACTGACTACCTACTTTCAGGTTCTCTGCTGGCCTCAGGGGGTGGTGTGGCATTTATTACATTTCAATTACTATGAATAAACCTTCAAAATGTTCCAATGTTTCAACAATACATTTTCTAAAATGTAGAGAAATGAACAGATGGCACATCCATAGACATGAAAATGAGAATTATTCCACACAGTTTGATATACTCTAAGGAATAACATTCAACTTTATCTAAGCATTGTCCACTGAAAAGATATCAAGGTTAATTCTCTATTTCATAAAGCACTCTCCATACTGACAGTGTTAACATTTACTTCTCCCGCCCATATTTTGAAAGGCACTTTTGATTTAATGCATGGATTTAGGTTAGACTTGCCTTGCACTTGAACATGAGGATGATTTATAAGGGTTCTTTAGCAATGTGTGCTACGCAATCTAAAAGGGCTGACCTTTGGTCACTATTAAAATTGGGAAGAAATTAGCTCATTAAAAGGCAATATCATATCCCTTATTCAGCTGTCATGAAGTTCAACTTGAAATAAAATATATTTTAAGCCTACGCTTTTATTCTTTCCAAGTCTAGGCCTTTGATATCATGGCAAAGATTCATTTGTCCTACAAGAAAAATTATTTCTCATACTTGAAATTTCAACATAAATGTCTCATGTTTTAACTGCAAATCTACATGTGGCCATTATCCTAATCTCTGAGCATTGATGTTGCAAGTGAACTCTTCTGTGTAAAATCATTAGCTGTACACATTACACTGATTAGAACATTCATTTCAGCTTCAAGGTCAGAGGTGGGATTTCTGCCCCAAGCCCTTGTCTACAGCATGAACCATGTATTCAACATGAGATTCATATTTTAGATTGTGAACAACTAAAATGCTGCAGATGAATACTCAAGATATATTAGTAGAGATAAATATTAACCAATGATCTCAACACACATAGCCTGAGAACTCTAAGTAGAAAAACAATTTCTTGTTCATCATTATAATAAATGCTGGTGCCTGTGGTTGAGATTTTTTTAGTTTTAATTTAATTTTTTGTGCTGGTCTTGGGGCTTGAATACAGGTCCTGTGCACTGTTCCTGTGCTTCTTTTGCTCAAGTACTCTAACATCTGGACCACAGCATCACTTCTGGCTTTTTCTGAGTAGTTTATTGGAGATAAAAGTCTCATAGATTTTCCTTCCCTGCCCTGCCCTGCCCTGTCAAATGATGATCCTCGGATCTCAGCCTCCCAAGTAGCTAGGTTAACAGGCACAAGCCACCAGTACCAGGCTGAGATTATTTATAAAAGAGTAAAAATAAGTAAAGGAAGTTAAGGGAAGAGAAAAATGGGGGCTGGGAAGGTGGTTCAGTGGTGGAGTGCTTGCCTCACATGCATGAGTCCCTGGGTTTGATCCCTCAGCACCACATAAGCAGAAAAAGCTGGAAGTGGTGCTGTGGCTCAAGTGGTAGAGTACTCGCCTTGAGCTGAAGAGCTGAAGGATAGTGTTCAGGCCAAGAGTTCAATCCCCACGACCGACCAAAGAGAGAGAGAGAGAGAGAGAGAGAGAGAGAGAGAGAGAGAGAGAGAGAGAGAGAGAGAGAGAGAGAGAGAGAGAGAGAGAGAGAGAGAGAGAGAGAGAGAGAGAGAGAGAAATGGAAGCAGAAAGAGTAAAAGGAAAGACTTAGAAAATAAAAGAGTATGATGGAAGCAAAATCTTTAAGATGAGGTAAGAAAGGAAGGAGGAAAGATGCTTGCTTGCATTAAAGGGAGAAACTATAATTGATAGGTGGCTCTGGTAAGAGACTGTCTTCCTAAGAGTCAAACAACAACAACAGATGAATGGTGTCTGATTGACACAGAGCCTGTGAAAGGGGAGGGGCATAGGGATAGCCATGCTCACCAACTTCCTTAGGTCCCTCCCTCACCTGCATCTGGTCAATCTATCCTTAAACTTTGGTACTCTGATCATGCTGATTCATGACCTTTGTCATACCAGACCTTGACTTCAGCTCTTTGTTTTATTTTCTTTTCTTGTTGATGCTGGCTCTGTCATACACCTTACAAATTGCTAGATCTCCAGTCCCAATTTCTTCCAATGGATTTCTGTTTCGTTTGTTTTTTGTTTTCCCACTGTCTTCTTTATGCACCATAGATTAAGTTTGAAATTTTCTCAACTGGACCTTGGTTAACGTTGCCATTTAAACAGAAAGAAACAAATGCCTTTGTGCTAAATGTCAATCTCAGAATCACCGGAGCTGTCCCAGCTATTCGAGAGGAATCTATACTCAGCTTTCCTGAGGCACTACATAGCTAACTGTTCTGAAAGCAACTATAAATAATTATAAATTCCTTCAATAGCAGACAGTAAAACTCGAGAAGTATTCTTAAGTTCAATTTAGAAAGGGCTTTCATAGCTGTACAAATAATAATTGGCAGGAAGATAGCTTTTTTAGTATATATTTTTTACTGTAAAGATACTGTACAGAGGGGTTACAGTTATATGAGCAAGGTAATGAGTACATTTCCTATCCAGCATTGTTACCCAACCTTTGTTTTTCCCCTACTATCTCTTCCTTTCCACCCCCTGAACTCCTCCCTCCCCACCTCCCCTGCCGTGGAAGTTGTAAAGTTCGTTCAAGGTAGTATCTTGGACATTTCATTGCTACAGTGGGTCAACCTGTATCCTTATTTCAGCATTTTGTTTTTTCCCTTCCCCTCCCCAAATTAGAAAAGTGTATATACAAGATGCAGGGCATCAGAATCAAATACAATGAAAACAGGGGTTATTTACCATGGGGGAAGAACATATAAAAGAAGCAAAAAAATCACATACTATATTATAAATATTAAGAATGGCAAAGGGTGAACTCAGGCTCACTATATCCCCCTCTCTCCCTTGTTCCCTCTCTCTCATGCCTCTCTCTCTCTCTCTTTCTCTCAAACAAACATTCTCTCTCTATATATATCTCTCATAGTAAGAAAATAAAACTTTATATTTTAAATCTGAATTCTTCTATTTATAATGATTTAATGAAAAAGATTTTCACTTTTTAAAATGAACACATACATTTATAAAATTTTAAATTTATTTTAATATGTATTTTATGCCCTCAAATTATAATATGCTTAATAGTCATGCATTGCTTTTACATTCTAACACATGAATGCACTACAATGCTTTAAATCAATTATATATGTGTAAAAGAAAACAGCAACCTAAAAGACTAGTTATATACATTTTCTGACAGTGTTTGCAACTCTTAAGTACTGAGTAAAAATTAGATTGCCTTTTTATGTACTTTTTTTGCAGGTATTCATTTATTTACTCAGTACATTTTAGTATTTACGTACAAATTCAGTGCCAATTTTTTTAAACTGAGAGATCAAAGATAAATAGCCATAATTCAAGCCATTAAAAAAAGCTTGTGGTGGGAAGAGACAAACATAGATAAAAATAAAATTGCTGTAAAGGAGATGAGTACTTTAAAACAGTATGTTTTAAAATTATGCCTGTCCTCTTCAAATTACATACTTTTATATTTAAATATGTTTTTGAAGCAATATATTTTCTTTTCACTAAAGAATCCTTCATCTATTGATATTTCTTTATGTGGTTTTCAGTATCAATATCTATGTAAGCTCAATTATTGGAAACATTATAATTACTGCAAAGCAATGATTACTTTTTTCTAAATTGTGATTTTATTTTGTCTTCCCTGTTCTTCCAAAGCTAAATTTATCAAGAGTAAAAGCAGGATATTATATTGAGTAGACTGCCAAGAAGTATTGGGAATTCGGGTAAATAAGTGTAAGTTGTCTTGTTATGTACTCTTATCAGGAATTACAAGCAAATTTTAAATGGCATAGAAAATGAAATCAATCTAGAGCTGAAACAGTGAGACTATTTTATAATACATTTAGAGAAAAATAAAATTGGAGTATTTCTGATAAATGAAACATTAGAGAATATAATTCATTTTAGAAATTGAAATTATAAAAGTAGAATTATTATTAAAAAAGAGTTATTTCTAAATTATTTTCTTCATTTATTCAAAATTTCAAATAAATTAATAGGTTGAACACATTGTTGTTACAGTTGTAGTTTAGTTTGTGGTATTGGCAATGGAGCCTACAACCTGCACATGGTAAACAGGGTCTACTCCTGAGTAAAATCTCCAAACACCAGTAGTTTTTTGTGACACGTCCAAGCTGACCCTAATTCCACAATTCTCCTACTACTAGCATCCTGAGAGCTAGAATTAGAGAGCAGATATTTTTACTACACATATTTAATGTTTTCTAAATGTTTAATTTGCTCTCTTAACCATGTACATACTTTGGAACTCTTTTACTCTTTTGTTTGTGCACAAAACAAACACATAGACATTCTAGGAAATAACAAGTTTTATAATATCTTTTTAAAAACAAATAAAATCAGACAACTCAAGGACCACAATATTACGTTTTTGCAATTACATCTCCTTTGACTTTGAAATTTCATGGAAATAAATGTGCTTGTCTTTCAGATTTAATCAATTAAATACTTTTAATTTGGCCCTCAGTTAACTTTTTGGATATTGGAATCTGGAGTAAATTAGTAATCAAGAAGATTAAAAACCTAGGTTCAAACCTTCTAGAATGCACTTAATCTATAGAGATCATTTCAGAATCAGAAGACTCTAACAAATAAACTAATAAACAATAACAAACAAATAAACTAAAGAGCCACAGCTATAATTCATAAATAGGTTTGTACATAAAGAGGTAGTACTTTTTCATTCCCATATTCATCTTTCTCTGTAATCCAAAATAAATTTAAAAAGAAATCCTAGAATAGGCAGTGCTATGATTGTGAGAGGAATGACTGGAGAGCCAAGTCCTATATAAAACCCAGGCTCACAGAGCTATAAGTTCTACAATGGAGTCCAAAGGGAGAAGAAAAGTGACTTTGAAGAGTTGGAATTCCATAATAATCAAATATCAAGATGCAAAAAATGGCTGAAGAGAAGTGCAGAGATAGACAAACTTGAAATCATAATACATATCAATGAGTATCTATGGGTATCAATGTCCTTTGTACCAAACATATATATTGTAGAACCCAACAAAAAGAGACAGTGAGTGAAGGTAAAAATATAATAAAGTCATTATGTAAGAGTAAAACATGTAAACATACACACACACACAAATAGCCCTCCATAAACTGGCATAGATCCTCCAATCACTGGCCCATTAATATGTTTTTATCAAAATAGTTTTGACCAGTGTGACTCCTCTGTTTGTTAAAAGTACTCATACCTTCCTGCTTTTCCTCTATCATTTATTTCAATTACAATTAAATTTCAAGTATCAATTTGGCTTATCTATCTCTAATTTACCCATCTATCATCTAGGTAATATGGTTTCAGAGACAGAAAATATAAATCCAAGGAAGTAAATTTGTGCCTTGAACATATTTACAAAATAGCATATCCAATGAAATGATTAAATAATGTCACAAGGTGAAGGGTGAAATGCTTTGCGAGGTCAGAAAGAGGAAAGGTTACATTCAGTTGAAAAGATTCAGAGAAGGTTTTATGTAGGAGATGACATTTCAGAAAAACCTGAAAACATGTAAGATTTTTGTCAGATGGAGCTAGGAAGAGGGTCATTTGCTAGCTAACTACATACTCATTGAGTATCTTGGGAGCGTTAGCCTTCTGGTTGAACCTCAGAAAGATGTCACCCCACTGTGGCCAAGATTCAAGATTTGAGAAGCAAGAGGCTGCCTCAAGGCCTCTGGTAGCCATTTTATTTACTAAGAAATTTGTTCCCAGCAATGCTTATCTATTTCAAACTGGAAATGGTTTAATGGAATAAATAGCCATTCCTATGATGTGTGTCAAGATCAAAGAAACTAGAACAATCACCTCTTCCAAGTCAGAACTCTGGCTATTGTTTAGTCTATTTCCTTCCTAGTGAATTACGTCTCTTTTCTGAAGCACTTTTGTTCTGGTCTTTTAGGAATTATTTACCCACGTCAAGAAAGGCAGGAATTATGCTAAAGACCTTAGTAGGAAGACCTGAAAAATTTTCTTGAGTCCTGTTGTATGTTAAATCTCAAATCCATCTATTCATAGAGATACATGCAGTAATTTTCAAAGATGTCTTGAGTGCCACATTATTGAAATATTAGGTTAAATTTTTTAATTGGTTTCCCAACTGAGAAAATTTTAAATCAATTAGAAAGCAACTACAACTACCAGATGCAGCTCTATGGGAGACTTCTGGAAATTTTGTGTGTGTAACTTTCTACAATGTCAAGAGGACTTCTTAGAAATTCTGGAGAAATCTCTCTCTCTCAGTCTGGATCAGAGAAAGTCATTGCTCTGCTGACATTCTGAAGGCTAAGGGCTTCAATTAACTCTATGAGAGAATTGAATCCCGTTTCATCAATGTTGTCTCTGGCCTTTAACTGAACAACATCAAAGAAATAAGAACCTAGCAACTTATTCACCAAGGATACCTTGACTTAGGAAAGCCCTGGATTTTCTGGAATTTTCCTTAGTTAATTGAAGAGATAATCCTTTTATTCAAAAATATTTGCATTAATCTAAAATGGAAAAAGTAATCTGCTTAACACCTCCATAATTCGAGTTATTTGCATTGCTGATGGTATACATCTATGAAACATAATTTATTTTAATTCTGTTTTAAGACATAGGAAAATCCTAGGAATTATCCCATTCTTTCCCTAAACCCAAAATGTTTTTCCTGCCATTTTTACATTCATCTTCTCTCATGGGATTTTTATCTTTGGCATTCTGTTCAGTGCTTTCTCTGTTCTCCTGTGTTGCCCACAGCTATTTTGAGCTTTTATAACATCTACTTTGAAATAAAACTTGAACTATTGTTTACAGTGATACTGCTAAGTAATAGAAGGAAGTCTTTGAATTCTCCTCTTCTTTTCCTATCTTCCTTGTCACCAGATCCAAATTTCACTTATGTTGCTTTCTATACTCTCAAGTTAAACTAATCTTATTTCTTCTATCTTAAATTATTTTCTTCATCATCTTGCAAGATTCTAATGTTTGTCTTATTTATGGTTTCTTCATAATAAGACACCTATTTGTCTCCCCTGCCAACTGTCATCAATGGTTACCAAACACAATGATATATAGAATTAAATGCATGAGAAAAACTGCTATTGATGCCTTAATGTCTTTTTATCCTCTGCACATAATTGAAATACCAAACTACATTCCCATCCTTGTCTACCAAATCCCCAACACACACACACACACACACACACGCACACACACACACACACACACACACACACACACAAACTCACACACTTACTTTTTTTTTTTATTTATTGTGAAAATACTGTACAGAGGGGCTACAATTACATGGGCAAGATCATGAGAACATTTCTTATCAAGCATTGTAGCCTCCTCCTTTGTTTCCCCTTCCCATCCTTTCCCATCCTCTTCCCGTCCCCCCCCACCCAATCCTCCCCGCTTTCCCCTTCCCCCGCACCGTCCACCAAAGTTGTAAAGTTCGTTTCCGACATAACGACTTGTACATCTCATTGTTGCAATGGATCCACCTGTATCCCTATTTAAACGATTTGTTTTTCCCTTCCCCTCCACAAATTATACCGGCATCAAATACAGTGAAAGCAGTGGGGGAGGGACATACAAAGCAACAAAGAAATAATCTTATAAATGTGTTAGAAACCATCGCAAGAAAGAAAAAAAACATTTGAGTACATATCTTAGGGTTCATTTCCCTAACAACTCCTTATCTGACCTTTTCTGCTTGACTCAGACTTCTTTTCCTTAAAAAAAAAAGCTCATCATGTGCAGTTGCTTTTGAAAATATTTACAGTAAAGTAAATTTTGAGGTTACATTTTCTGTTTGCATTTTTATATATTGTGTGGATTCTTCAATTATCTTCTTTATCAAATAGTAATGAGTGCTTGCTTTATTCTTATTCCCAATTTACAGTGAACTTCTTTTTTGGGGGGTCCGGTCGTGGGGCCTGGGCGCTGTCCCTCAGCTCTTCAGCTCAAGGTTAGCGCTCTACCACTTGAGCCACAGCGCCACTTCCGGCTTTTTTCTTATGTGGTGCTGAGGAATCGAACCCAGGGCCTCGAGCATGCAAGGCAAGTGCTCTACCACTGAGCCACCTTCCCAGCCCTACAGTGAACTTCTTGAGAATGAAATTCAGATTTTCCTCCCTGTATCATGAATATCTAGCCTGGTAGTTCAATAAATGTTTTCAAAATACTTTGAGACATTTTTCAATGTTTTAGTAAGTAAGAGGTTAAAAACAAATTCCTTAATGTAGACTTGCTCTGATATTTTTATAATTTGATATTCTCAAAGGAACTCATGGTTTAAATGTAACACCCCTCTCACATTAAAAAATAGCTGTGAAATTACTAACCTTAGTCTAAAGATTATATAATGGGTATTCAAGTCTTAGGTAATAGAATGGAAGTCATTAACAATAAAACAAGACACAACATTCCATATATTTGTATTCTGTAAAAGCAGTTAGTTAAATAAATTAGGCTGAGTTATGTGCTGATCTTTTCTTTAATTGGCTTTAAAACTCAAATTTATAACCCCATTAAGAAACTGAGACAAATTACTTGTTGTAGACAGCTTATAAAGAAATTTGGCAAATGTAAACTAGCCTGCATAATTTAGTTTGAAATTATTTTGGAAACAAAAACCACTTAAGAAAGATAAACTTGCTATTTTTAGCTAATATTGCCTTTTATTGTTTTTATTATGTGTATTAATTATTACCTAACTAGTCAGACAGGTAAACTTCGATTTGTTCTTACTGAACATGTAATTAAAAGATACCATGAACTTTGAGGAATTGCAACACGATATATCTATAACAACCCTAAAAATATATTTAAAGTGTTGGACTGTCTGCCAGTATTACTTATCCTCTCTTATGCTAAAGAATTACACAGGTGGCTAAAGAAATGAAAACAATATTTGCTTAACGCATACCTAACTTGCTACATAATTACTGAATACAATCTGAATCCAGGGTAAGATAATAACTCACTGCTCCCAGCACAATGAGAGAAATGAGTCACTTTCGGGTCTTGCGATCCATCTTCTCCATGGTCAGCACCTGAGCACTTAAGACCACTGGTTCCCAATAGTTTATCCATCAAGGCACAGAGTACATAGTCCATTATTCAATGTCAATTCTGACTCTTTACAGCATCCTTCAGCTTTCTTCTTTGACTATCTAATGCTGTGGTCATCTGCTACACTCATTAGTTGCTTATTTTTTATTTCATTTATTTAAAAGAAATTCCTTCATTTATTATTTTAAAAATACTTCGTGTGTTCATCACTTTTTTTTTTGGCCAGTCCTGGGGCTTGACTTCAGGGTGTGGGCACTGTCCCTGAGTTTCTTTTTGCTCAAAGCTAGCACTCTACCACTTGAGCCACAACACCACTTCCAGCTTTTTTTTCCTGTTTATGTGGTACTGAGGAATTGAACCCAGGACTTCATACATGCTACATAAGCACTCTACCTCTAAGCCACATCTCAACCTAAAAACTATTCTGAATAATGATGTAATGCAACCTCTCTGCCTCTTGTAAACATGTGAGGGATTTGAGATTAGTACAAAAAAGTCTTTGTGGATTGTGTAGATTGTCGGAGGCTTATTTCAGAGGGAGGGATATTATTCAGAGACTCGCTTAAATACGTATACTTCTGAACTTCACATATAGGAAAATGCATAGGATGATAAAGATGTCTAATGGAGAAGTAGCAAAAGATTTCCTCTTTTGTTTTTTACATCCTCTCTCTTAACTCTTTTTAGTTCCATTTATTTCTTTTCTCAGAAATTGCCCATTCATTGCCCATTAATAAAAGCTTTATTTTCCAAACATCATACAGTGACTGATGGTGGAACTGCCACTGTGATGTGTTGGAAGACTAATCATCTTCCAGAGGAAGGTGGGCACATATGTAAAATGGAACTAGGTAAGTTGAGGGGTGAGTGGAGTTCAGCAAGATGAGAGAGAATGATGAAGCGGTGAAACTAATCAATATGTATTGCATTCACAAACTGACAAGTTGAATTAAAATCTCTATGTTCAATTTCTTAAGGATAACAAAACTAAAGAAAATTTAAAAGTGAAAATAATAATTATATTCCAACTATCCACAGAAATGTTTCTCGGACGTATCTATATTTTTCTATGTATTTACATATATATTTACTTTTTACTACATCCCCATTTTAAGCGGTGCAACAAGTGAAATGAAATCATAGTATTGTCCATTTTTCTAATGTGAAAGAATATCTTGGTTATTGAGTGGCCAAAGGAAACTTTTGGGCCTATTCCAAACACCAAAGCTCTAATAATTATATATATATATATATATATATATATATATATATATATGATAATGAAAACTTGGCTAAGACTCCTTTCTGTGAGAATGTGTGATTACAGCTAGATGGGAAAGAAGAGGAAGAATCATTTTTAAAGTCTCATGGTTGTTCTGCGGGATAATAATAAAGTCATCTTGCAGGAGATAATTACTATTCACTAGAAGTGGCCTCACATTCACTTGTATTACCACATTCCTATGCCAAGCAAAGTGAGATTCGGTCATACCAGAACGGTATTTAAAGCATCAGAAACTGTGAAAACAATGTCTATTGCTTAAAACTTGAACCCGACTGGGTGTGCATACGAAGCAAATTCTATATAAATATTAATCTGACAACTGTCAGTTCTACACAGTCAGAGTTAATGTTACATAAACTGTCAACCCACAGGCAGGTTGGAGAAGGGTGCATACTCTGGGGAACCTATCTTAATATCCTTTTTTTTTTTAAAGAAAGGGAACTGCAGAGGCAAGGGCAAAGTAGAGAGAACTGCAGGTTTTATAGATCCTCTTGGGTTAGGATTTTACTACTTGGGACAGGTGCATACTTAGCTTTAAGAAGCCTCTTTCATGTGGTGCTGCTGGTGCATGAACGCAATCCCTGCACTTCAGAGGCAAAGGCAATGGAATCTGGACTTTGGAGCCAACCTCAACTATACAGCAAATTCGGGGTCCCACTAACTTACAAAGAGGGACCCTGTCTCAAAACAACCAAGAAAAGAAAAGAAAAATCTCCTTTCCCTGTTGGCAGAAAATGATTTTGCCAGGAAGGTCAAGGATCAGTATTAATTTAGAACATGAAGACTTTTCCTAGGGAACTAATGATACGATATTATTTCCAGGTAACAGGGCTTGTACAAACTTGAAACTTTTTAGAATGGCCAATTCTACACCATGGGGGAGCAAGAAAGGCAAAGAACAAAACAGCCCTTGGCCAGAAAAAAGAAAAAGAAAAAAGCCAGACACCTCCTCTCAAAGCCAAGTTCATGGAGCTCTAGCTATGCTTGCTTGTGTCTGACTTATCTGTCTGGCTTCCTTGACATCTATTCAGATGCTCCAGATCAAGCCCCCAGCTTAGTCCCTATCTCCCCCATGTCCTTGATCTAAGCAGATTGCAGCTTTTCAGCCCCAGGCATGAGGTGAGGTCAGCTCTTCAGCCAGAACTGGAATGCCTCTGGACTCTCCTTGCCTACCTCAGTGATTCATGCTCGTTCCCACCCACCTCAAGAAAGCCGTGGGCACAAGTAGCTAGTTCTGGTTTTGAAACCCATAAACACACACACATCAATGTTTTCTGCAGAATCTTACCTGTGCAGACAGCTCTATTTTGCCCTCAGTTGGATTTGCCTAAAACTTTTAGTGAAAAAAAATACCCACAAAACTTCAGATATGCACTTTCTGCCTTCTGTTTTTGGCTCTGCTCAGCAACCTCTTATTTACGGCATCACTGGTATTTTTTGTTTGTTTACCAGCTCCTGATAGTCTCCTACCTTAACCCCATAGAATAGAAACCAATACACACATATTCTTAAATTGCTAATTATCCACATACATTCCATCCAACTAAGGTTTCTTTGCCAAAACACTTTTTGAACTGCTATCTTCATCGGTACTCGCCCGTTAATATTCATTATGGTTAGGAAATGACACTGATTGGGGAAGAAAATGTGACATGCAGCAAATACGGCTTACTAACCCATAGAGGAGACAAGAAAGTACTGGTCTATCCACTCTGCAGGGTAATCTACTTCCTGTGTGGTTGGCTATTTGCAAAGCTGATTTACAGTGTGGCAACTAAGAAAGTGGATGATATACAGCCGCAGAGATGCTGCAAGAATTGCATGCAGACACTGTTCTCAAACCCTGCTTGCCATAAATCCTCACAAGATCAAGTGCATTCCAAAGAAGGCAGTGGACCATTTTCTTTATATTCCTTCCATTCTGGCAGATTTCTAAAATTAATATAGAAAAGCATGAACAGGAGCACATCCATTGAAATCAGAGTGGACAGCACCAGACAAAAAGCAGATCCTGTGACTCATTCTAACTGCTTATAAATGTTTGTGACCTTGAACAAAGCTGAGTCTCAATTTTCCCAGCTGCTTTCTGTTGTTTATTTTATTTTTCAAGGTACAACAAAAGACCACCAGGAAATGTCTAAAATCTCAATTAGTACCAGACCTACATACACATTATTTTTTATAAATACACACTTTTTTAAAAGTTTAATTTATAAATTAGGTAAAATAAGATACTATTAACAAAAAGTAATGATAAATGGAACAATTATATTATATTATCATATAATAATATATTCATATACATATACATGATGCATATCATATATACATATATAACATAATATATGTTACTTCTGACAGAGTTATATTCTGAGAAATTTGTCATTAGGTGATTTTATTATTGTATGAACTTGCTAAAATGTAACTAGGTAACCCAAGATGATATAGCCTAAGACACTTGTGTAAATGGGATACATGGTGTAGCCTATTACTCCTGGGACTATGATGAATAAAAAACAATCAGGCCCAGATAAAAGAAGGCAAGCACAGATACAATAAACATGAGTTTTGTGAGGCTGCTGCCAGCAAATATAGCATATTATTTACAATAAACTTTGTTTAGAAGTAGAAAAATGCTCCACAGTATAACAAATACCTAAGCCAATCACAAAGTCATTTATTATAATTTTCAAGCACTATGTAAATAAGATATGTGCTAGTCTATTATGGGCTGGCAATGCAGTAGGCTTGTTTATACCAGCATTGCCCCTAACACAGGAGTAAGATACTCAGTAGTGATAAGATTGCAAAGCAGCAGAATATTTTAACTTCATTCTAATCTCATGAGCCTACCATCATACGCATGATCCTTTTGCTAGCTGAATAATATCATTCTGAGGCCATTATCTAGTTAATTAATTGAACACAAGTCCCATGATTCTTTGACAGACAATCTCTCAACCTAGGTGGATAGTGAACCCTTGTTAACCAAGCTGTATATGCATGTACACATGTGAACATATGTACATATGTACATGTATAAACATATGCAGGTAGCAGATGCAGCATGGATATGCTGGACCAAGGATGATCCATGTCACAAACAGTAGAGAGGAAGGCAGCAAGAGATTTTTGTCATCTAAGAATGGGATGGATTTTAAGACCAATTCATTATTTATTTCTGGAATTTTCCATTTGATATTTTCTTTTTTTTTGGTTGGTTGTGGGGCTTGAACTCTGATACCATTTGATATTTTCAAACAATACTTAATTATAGATAATACCACATAAAGGGGAAACAAAGGTAAGAGGGAACTGCTTTTTTAAGTTTAATTTTATTGTCAAAGTGATGTACAGAGGGGTTACAGTTATATACATACAGTAGTAAGTACATTTCTTGTTGAACATTGTTAACCCCTCCCTCATTTTTCTCCCTCTTTGTCTCCCCCCAAGTTATAAAGTTCATTTCTAACATATTGTCTTTTGAGTATCACCATTGCATTGATTTGCCCTTTGTCCTTTGTCTCACCATTTTGTTGTTCCCCTTCCCTTTCCCAATTCAGATAAACATATTTTACAAAAAATACACAGACTCATACCCAAGATGGTCCACAATGTCTGTTAGCCTATATTGTTCTACTTTTCTATTTTGAATTTATGAACTCATCTATAGAAGGTTCTACTAATTGATCTCCTAAAACATATCTAAACATCCAGATTCAAAACTTGCAAGCAGTGTATGGATATAGAAGTAAAATATTAAGTATTGAGGAGAATCTTAGTGCTTTGAAAGAAATAAAGAAATTGGTGTCTCTATTGTAGACTAATAGAAGTGACTCCAGAAATAAGGATCAGTATCTATGAGGATATCAAGTGCAGGTCAATAATAATAAAAAGAAACAGAAAAACTTAAACTATGATGGAGCATATGAGCTTAAGACCTGATAAAACAATAATTAGAACCAATATGTCTCACATGCAACAAGAAACAACTATCTTTAGCCCATGACTGTCATCACCAAAGCCTGCGTAATTGGCTCCTTTTAGTGCTGCTGGAGACTCATTTATTGGTTTCCAACACCATTGCTGTTTCCAGAGCTTCCCTGTTGCTAAAGCTCTGAGGGCAGATAAGAAAGTCACAGAATTTCCATCAGTGATACTGAAGTTAATTGAAGAAAGCTGAAACATTTTTAAATTTGGGGCAAGATACCAAGGTGTAGGTCCAGGAAGTCCAAAAGAACCCACACAGATTATTACCCTTATATTCTCTTACAGACTTTCTCTACAAGACAAGGAAATCTATCAGTTATGATTTGAAGACATTTTTTCTAAATTATTTTCTTTAAATGCAACATATAACCCATGTCTAACATAATCATACAAATATGTTTTTATCCAAGATACATGCATCCATTTTTTTCTTTGTTCTGGTGATGAGGCTTGAACTTAGCGTCATTTACACTATCTCTTACTTTCTTCTGATGCCCAATTGCTATGGCTTCAGCCTTTTTTTTAGTTATTGTTCAAATTTACTCTTACTCTTTGCCAGAGATAGTCTGGGACTAGATGAGCCTTCTACCTTTTCCTTTACTCAGATAAGTCTGGGAGACTCTAATCCCCATTTGATCAGAAAAATCCTGGAAATGAATATGTGCCACAAGTGGTAAAACACCAGCCTAGCTAACAAGCCAAGCAAGAGCAAAATACCCTAAATGCAAGTCCTAGTATAAGTATACATGAAAAAGAGAGCTTGCCTTATAACCAAGAAACAGACAGTGATGAGAGAGAGAGGAAAGGCTAGGACCTCTAATTCCTACTAGGAAAAACCTACCATGATCTGAGGACCTTAGACCCTATAGGCTTTTACCTCTTCAAAGGGCTATACTCCTCCCAAAAGAACCATATTGAGGGCCAAACATTTCACAGAAGGACTTTTTGAGGACATTCCGTATCAAAACTATAGTATCAATGAACCAAGAATTCACTGTGTTTAATAAGTATCTTATTTCATTACAATTGTTATTAACTCCATGAACAGAGATGTCTGCTTTTAATTCCTCCAAATATTAAAATCAATTTTGACCATTTAAATATTTTCCTTTTCACTATTTAAACATATTTAAATTTATTTAAACATATTCTAAATAATGATCAGTTCAAATTAATGGGATTTTTACTATGAAGACAAAATAAGGTTCTATATTACAATAATATCCACATAGGTTTGGATTGCATTTTCATAATCTATCTGCCCATGATCTGCTTCTACTAACCACTTTTTGGAAAAAATCCTGTATTATGAAGTCATTTTCTCTTCTCAGTGATTCTAACAATCACTCCTTATGATCAAATATATGCCTTGAAAATACCTTATTTGCTCTGGAACAAAGGAAAATGCTTAGAAAAAAATAAGAGTTATTATCTATGACTTGAACAGTAATTACCCTTTCACTCCCTTCACAACTCACTTCAACTTCCAAATCAAGGTTTGAAATTTAGGAAAAAAAGAGACAAGTAATAAAAGAAATTCTATAAAACTACCTCTTTTTTATCACCACTTGAAAAGTTCATTGTATATGCCATGTGACAACTGTATTTACTAGTCAATAAACTTGCAATTTATAACAATGAGTCCAAATTTTCTAACAGTCAGGCCACTTGATTTTCCTAGGAAGCTTGCCATAATGGAATTACCTTTCAAATTACACACTGTTATTATTCAATAGTACTAAAATACCCCTACTGTGGGTGTTAATTTGTACAAACTACCATCATACTTGGCACAGATAAAAATACAAATAATAAAGCATAAATTTTCAATTTCATTTGTACTTGAAAGTGTATCTAGTACCATTCTTTACTCTGCATATTAGAACCTGCCTGTGGATCTTCTTAGGAAAAGATCACACAGATGTGGAAATTATTTACATCTGATCATATTAAAATAATCTTTGTCAAAATGAACTCCAAGAAATGGAAACAAGAAGGTTTTTTGTTGTTGCTGCTGTTTTGTTTCTTTTCCTTTTGTCTTGTTTGTCAGTTTGTCTTTGGGAAGGTAAAGGGGGATGCAGAAATGATGGAGAAAAGGATGAACAAAGGCTCAAAGGAACTCACTAGACACTATGTTGGAAATGAACTATATATGTTGGTGGGGGAAATCTGGGAGAGAGGGAGGGAAGGGTTGACATAGTCCAAAAAGAAATGTATTCTTTATCTGACTTATGTAGCTGTGATCCCTCTCTACATCACCTTTATAATAGCAATTTAAGAAAAGGAGTGAAAAGGGAAAAAAATCTACCTGCAATGACTCTGTAAATGTGATTTTGTCCACCTAATGTTTTCTAAAATGAGAACTGCATGTACCCAAAACAAATCTAGTCATCCATAACTATGAGGATTATTTCTTGTATGAATTCCTTCCCTTACATTTAATTTGAAGAGAATTCTGGACAGATGGCAGTAACAAACATTAGGAAAAGCAGGAAGTTTTTTCTCCTAGACAATGACTGCACTGTGTGAATCTGTCTGTTAGATTTCCAACTATTTTGGCGAATCCTATGGAACTTTGGCAATTTCCAGAAGTTTTATACACCGGAATTCTGTGGTTTGATCAGTTTCATGTTTTAGCACAAGAACATCTACCAACATTATACAGATACTAAACAGGGTGGATGTTCTCCTACCAAAGCAGGGGCTACAGCTTTGTCACTGGCAACCATGCAGATGTTCCTGGAGAAGCTTACTTGCAGCTGTGGGAAGCAGGCTATGCTCTGATCAGTGATGTCTGCTTCAGGTTCAGAGGTTCAAAGATACAGGTAGCCTTTTTTTTTAACTTCCTCATTTGTTTAAGCCATCATCTCCTGTTGAGGTGATTTCTACGTCTGGTAAAAGGTTGGTGACCCCTCCCATTTTTCTTATTCCCTTACTGAAAGCCAGATCTTTAAAATAAGGATGTTCAACAACAGCTACAAATATAAATAAAAAAAGGGAGCAATTGAACACAAAAGGCACAGGATCTAAAATAGAACTTAAATGACTTCCAGCTTATCTATCAGACTGAATCACAGCCTATAATAGTAAAATAAATACGCAAATACGAAAGCAAAAATCCAAGAAAATGGAAAATAGGATCTGACTTCCAGTGTAATAACATTATTAGCATTAAAGGATCATTAAGTGTTCACGAGAGAAAGAGATAAGAAAGAGAAAAGACTGATTCATTGAAAAGAAAAATTAGAAAACCAGCATATTCTGAAAAATTATTCTGAAAAAAAGAACTAAAGAAATATGTGGAGAAAGCCAAGAAAGTAATGCATGAAAAACAGAAATATCAGTCTAAAGAGCCTAAAAAGAAGTCACTGATGAAGATGCATTGTATTCATAAGGTGCTTTGTTAAATGATACCTCCTTTGTACATCTACTTAAAGATACTAAAAATAAGTCAAAAAGAAATTCTGAAGTTGAAAAGAAACATAAAGGGGATAATTCACTGAAAGTATTCAAAAAATATGGCAGAGGAAAGAAATAGTGAAATTGAAAATAGTATAAAGAAAATGATCAAATCTGAGCAACAAAAAGAAAGTTTAAGAGACCCGTGCGATAGCATTAAGTGTAGTTTAAAGTAGGAGGAGAAAGAATCCAGGTGCCTATTGCCCATGTCTGTAATCCTAGCCAATCCAGAGATTTTGAGGATCATATCTCAAGGCCAGCATTGTGGAAAGGATCACTAGATTCTATCTCCAAACTAATCCTCAAAAAGCAAGGCTGGGATCATGATTCAAGTAGTAAAGCATGAACATAGCAAGAAAAATTGCTAGGTTCAGGGAAGAACATAAGATCCTATCTGGAAAAAGTTTTTTTTTTTTTTAAAAAAAAAAAAACAACAACAAAAACACAAGGGCTAGGGCTATGAATCAAGTAGTAAGCCCATGTCTAAGAAGAGACCATTACTTCAAACCCTAATAACTGCCTCACACAAGATTCTTCTATTAATTTCTACTCTTCTGACCTATGTCCCTTAGATAAAGAATCAGAATTCCAAAGTGAACACCTTCATTTTGTTTATCACACCAGCACCTAAAGTTTATAAACATAGTCAGCCTTGAGATATTTGGAATCTGGCAGGGCTAGTTTTGCCTCTGTTTTCTGTAATCTGCTGAAGGATATACTTGGAAATTTCCATATCCACCACATTCATTTTCCTGTCAAGATAAGGTCCAAAGATAGACGATTTTCAGAATGGTTTACATTTAATAAGTAAGATAACCCAAACATACCAACAACAACAACAACCAATTTTTTTTAAAAAACCCACTAGTAGTAGATATCATGGAACCATTAGAAGAAGCATCTAGCTCTTCTGTACTACATTAGGTGTTGTAAGAATCTTCTACCAATTAACTTATAGCAATCTCATACTAGAAGTACTATCATTATCTTCAACTTAAAGATGAGGAAACAGAAACAAATAACTTGTGAAGCTCACTTAGTAGAAAGTGGGTGGATTTGAATCCAAATTAAGATATGAATGTGAACGATGCTGCCATTCCAACTTTTAATATGGAAATTAATGCCTTCAATACAAAATTGATCATAGATAATAAATGCCTGATGATGCTTTAGACCAAGGCAGATCGTTTAATTTCCATGGGTAGAAACATCTGCAATGAAGGTGTGACCAGCATTACTTCCTCCTTCAAGGGCTGGGATCTTTTCTTTCCTTTCCTTTGAGGTCAGCCTGTTTTCCATTCCAGAGTTTGTATTTAGGCAACCAATCACAGGGCCCAGCCTATCCCATCACAAGATAGGAGTGTAGCCACCAGGAAGGAGTTAATGACAAATAATAGGTTATTAGTGTGCAGTGGTAGAATGATGATTACAGAGTGAATGTGGAGAAATGAAGAGAGCTTAAGCTGAGAGTGCCATGTTTCACTTAGACTGGAAATCTACTAAACAACATGATGACTATCACTAATAGAACAATATATATATTTCAAATTGCCAATAGTCAATTTTAAATACACCACCACCAAAAGAACATAAGCCTGTGAGATAATATATATGTTAATTATCTTGCTTTATCATTATGTTATATAAATATCACATTGTACCTTATAAGTGTGTACAATTTTATTTGGGAATTAAAATGCTTGAATGTAGGAAAGGAAGATCATGTCCTATTTTCTGAGATACACAGCTAAAAATGATAATGATGTGAATTTAAAGCTGACCAATACACTGTAATGATCTCTTGACAGCCAAGTGGTAAAAGCCTCACCAAGGGTAAAAGTTAATGCAGAGACAAACAGGCCTGATAGCTGGAGTGAAGACAAGAGAGATTTCTGATATTGTTTGGCCTCACAATACTAACCATGCCTGGCACCTAGAAAATGCATGACATGGTTTCTGGAAGCCATGCATTCTTGTTTTGGAAACTAGTTTACGGTGGAATTCTGTCCCTTGTAGTTAAGAGAGTTCTCCTAAGTATACATTGGTAGGCTGGTATCTGAAGCAGTGCACATTAAGTAGACAGATTTATTTTATATTGCTGCACAAATGAATTAATTTGCTGATAGTGCTCCTACCTAAACCATTATAAAATATATTGCTTATAAGGTGTGATTGAGCAGGTGACCATCGCCCCATTTATAACATCTTGTGTGGGGAAGGCCGAAGTAGAAGAGGAACTGGTAGCAGATAATTCTTGATGAAAACAAGCTGGTGGCTCACGCCTGTAATCCTAATCAGGAGGCTAAGACCTGAGGATTATGGTTCAAAGCCAGCCTGGGCAGGAAAATCCAATAAACCACCAGAAAACTGGAAGTGGCACTGTGGCTTCAGTGGTAGCATGCTAGCCTTGAGCTGAAGAGCTGAGGGACAGTGCCCAGTCCCAGAGTTCAAGCCCCAGGAACAAAAACAAGGTGGACCCATTGCAACAATGAGATATACAAGACGTTATGTTGAAAAACAAACTTTACAACTTTGGGGGCAGGGGAAGGCAGGGTTGGGAAGGGGAAACGAAGGAGGAGGCAACAATGCTTGATAAGAAATGTACTCATTACCTTGCTCATGTAATTGTAACCCTCTGTACTGTATTTTCACAATAAAAAACTTATTAATATTAAAAAACTGGAGAACAATTTTGGATCTTCAACTAACTTTTCTGCCAGGCTCTGCCAACACAGCCAATTTAATACATAAAACAGTAAGAGCAATAGCAAACAATTAACAAAAGAGAAATTGCTCAGATTTTCTTATAATATAAACGTAAAAGAAAACAAATTGCCATTTCTCAGCTATAAAGCTTGTAAAAAAAAAAAAGCAAGGTGTGATAAACCTGATTCATATATTTTACTGATGTGTTGAGAATATTAACATATCATTACAAATTTAATTCTACCATTTGTGGAATAATGCAGAATATTGCTGAAAATATTCTATAGCATTCTTTCGTCCATATTTAAATCTGGAATGCATAACTTGTAGAAATCATTCTTCCTCAATGGAGGAGGCTGCAATGCTTGATAAGAAATGTACTCATGATCTTGCCCATGTAATTGTAACCCCTCTGCACAGTATGTTCACAAAAAATTAAAATTAAAATTAAAAAAAATCATTTTTCCTAAACAAGGCTATTGGAAATTTGAGGCAGGTTGAGCTGTTAAGCTTTAGCCCTCTAGAGGGATGAATTTACCCAATCACAGCTCATCACAGGTATGGCCAGGAAGCTGCAGGCCCACTGCACTAAGGCTAGGGTCTTTTTGCAAATGGAAAAAAACAGACATGGATACACTCCTCCTCCTGAAGGCCAGAGCCTAGGAAAAGAAAGAAGGTCGTGCTTTACTGATTCTATTTTATCTACTCCCAAATTCCTTTGAGAAAAAGAAAGATAGTGCTTTATATTTTAGCAACTCCCAAACTCACCAGTGAGGAGAGTCCTTTCTTCTCTCAAGAAAAGGTGGTCCGTCATGTAGGCTGGGCAGAAACTGTTGGCATCAAGAGGAAGTTCCTCCACATTACTGCTAAGTCTTCGAAGAGGCATCTCACTCCCACCTGGATGAGTTCTAGATTCCTTCAGCAGTTACAGCCTGGTTTGATTTGTTTTGCTTCTTGTTAACTGGAGAGCCTGTGGGTGCTCATTCACAATCACAAATCCAAAAAGTTAAAAAGGTGGTCATACAAGACAAGCAAGATGTGCACTCTTTATCAGATTAGCCTCCTGCTGAATTGATCTCATGTTTTTCCTCTACTACAGCACAGATTCTCTTTTGCTGGTTTCCTGTAGCTCATTGGCTTGCCATTTTCCTTGTCTCTAATCTCTCGATTTCTCCTAATATCTCCTTACTCAGGCATGGCCATTTGTTTATCAAGCGTGCTGTTTGGACCCCTGGGATATGCTCATGGAGACAATGAGTCCCAGGTGTGATTTACCACCCACTCCTCATGTGTGGCTTGTTGGAGAGGGCAAATTAATATATTCCAAGTGCAAATTAATATACTCCTATTTTTATAAGTAGGCTAGGAATGCAGACAAAAAAAATTAGTGGTATAGAGCAGCCCCAATCTGCCTAAACTTCCCCTGGATCCATGCTTTCTTCAAAGGTCCAACCCAAATTAAGATGGACTTTTCCATTACATATTACATAGGGAGAGAAATTTTTAATTTACCAGTTTGAGCCTTTGTGGATTTTGTTAGGTTAACAAAAGATAAGCAACTTGCTGGGAAGTATATTAGATCAATGTATTAATGTATCTGATGAAATTCCATAGATAAAATGGATTTAACCACTATGAAATTTTACTTGATTTTTTTTGGGGGGGGTGAGATAGGAGGGAGATTTTTGGGTTTGAACTGAGGACTTCACATTCATTAGGCAGATACTCTATCACGCCAGACCTTTGCACACAGAGTATTTTTTGAGATAGGGTCTTGCTTTTTTCCAGGCTCAGACTTAATTGCCACCCTCTGGTTTATTCTTCATAGCATAGTAAGATGACAGGTGAGAACCACGTTGCCTGGTTGTTTCTGTTGAGAGGGGCTAGCACATTTTTTGCCCCAGCTGTCCTCAAACTAGAATCCTCATGAATAGCCATGATTATAAATAGACACCACAAGCACCTGGCCTCTTTGATTTTTTTAAGGTATGTTTTAGAAGGCATGTCATACTTAAATCCTTGAGACTTCAAAAATAATCAGAGAAACTGACTTATGACTTTCATTTATGAAGGCAAATGTGGTAAATTGTCTTGATTTATTTAAATAAGGTGGTAAATTATTTATACTAGTATATATTTTTTAATCTCTGAAAAGATTTATAACAAAAACAGCTATTTTTTTACTTTATAAACACCCACATCTATTTAGACTTTAATACTTGGGATGATCTAAGTGTATTTTCCACAGCTGAGGGCCTCAGTTTCTTCATGAAGCAGTGTTGCAAAGTGGAGCCCAGTGGAAAGTGTTTAGGTCACAGAAGCACAGCCCTGCTGCCTGGATTAATGCCCTGCTGGAAGAACTGGGTTCTTTTTTGGGGGGAGGAGGGGTCCAGTCATGGGGCCTGAACTCTGGGCCTGGGCGCTGTCCCTCAGCTCTTCAGCTCAAGGCTAGCACTCTACCACTTGAGCCACAATGCCACTTCTGGCTTTATTCTTTTTGCTTATGTGGTGCTGAGGACTCGAACCCAGGGACTCATGCATGCAAGGCAAGCGCTCTATCACTGAGCCACCTTCCCAACCCAGAACTGGGTTCTTGTAGTGAGTTCTCGCTCACTCTCACGAACCTGGTTTAGTTACCTGGAGAGCAGGTTGTTCCACAGTGAGCACTTTGCTTGTATGTGTTCATTCTTTCACATGCACCTGCATCCCCTTTGGTGCTCTGCCAGACATTGAAGAGAATGATGACATCATCAAGTAGAGGTCAGCAGCCTGCTGTTGACTGGAATCAAGAGATGAATGGCTTCTCTCTTTTATAAATCATTCAGTTACCAGCATTTTGTTCTAGTAGCAGAGAATGGACTCAGACGAACTTTTCTCTTTCATTCCCTTCAGAAACAATTGAGAAATGTATCCAGAATTCAGATAAAGGTAATGTCCTCTTATCACATATAAAGACTTGAGAAATATTCCTTCAAAATATTAGCCCTGTGGCCTTGCTAGTCCTCATCCCAGAGTCTGCAGATCCATCTCTCATACCAAAGGAAACCCAAGCAAACATCTCGGCATGTAGGCATAAATATAGGCATAAATTGCTAAAGTAGTTGTATGAAGGAGCTATCATCCAACACATCAGAGTATAAGTACAATACATCTTGATTGATATCACACCTTTCATCGTTGTTTCCTATCCCTCAATGATTTGTTTTCTTCTCCATCCTAGAAGGTGGAAGAAGGTTTGACTTCTCAGGTCTCTTAGTATGAGGTTGCATGATAATTTTTTCTGTAGGTCCAGACTCTTCCTTCGTGTCTTTACTTGTTTTATTAGGATATCAGTTATATTGTAGTAGGATCCTATGTTACAGAGCCTTCTTTAAACTTATGCCTCTTTAAAGACCCTGTCTCCAACTACTGTGGATTAGGGTTTCATTATGAACTGCATGTAGGAAATAAGATACTTCTACCTCTAACCTACAGTATACTTCAGTCACATTCAAAGTGAATGTTTATAAAGTGGAAATGGGGTGCCATAAGTGAAGAGATGGAATTCCTTGTATTATGACTTTAACACAAGTCCTTCTTTCCTAAGGGGAAACAATGCAAGAGAAATGGAAGCCTGTGACAAAGAAAGGTGACAAGAAACAAAGAAGAGCTGGTTGCTTCTGGAGATCTACAAGTGAAGACTAGTTTTTCCTGTTCTGCAAGTAGAAGGTAGTTTGGGAGAATCCCTACTTCCTGCTACTGGGACTAGTCAGTGTTGCTCCAGTGACAGGAGGGAAGCAGGGAGAAGAAAGTTGAAAGACAGGCATGGGTATATTAATAGTACATTGATATTACTACTATGGGTCTGGGGGAAGAAGGGAAGGCATATAGGGAGAATAATAGGAAGGAGGCAAAAGAGAAGAGAGACTAGGGAGGGACAGAGAGGAAGAGATAATAAAGATTGAAAAAGGACAGGAGAGAGGGTGGTTAATATGATACTATAAAAAGGCAAATACATGGCTGAATGTTTAAATAATAGATGAAGGCCACCTGACTTTATGTTCCAGCTGATCCATGTAAAGGCTTTGTGGCAATAAGCATAATCTCTCTCTCTCTCTCTCTCTCTCTCTCTCTCTCTCTCTCTCTCTCTCTCTCTCTCTCTGTCTCAGTTTTTTAATCTCTCAAATGACATAAAGAATGCTCACTCATTAGATGACCATTTACAGAGCCAATTAGGGTAATATATAAACAGCTTGGCATGTATGTTTGTTCAAGTGCTATATTAGTGTCCAGTTTTTACCACTTGTGTGTAAGTTGCGCACTTAGGATCCAAGGTGTAAACAAGCCATTGAGGTCTTGCCTGTGTGAAGATCAGTGAAGGAACTTAGCTTGGGAAATTGTTCACCCATGTTTCACTCCCATGCTTGCTTCTCCAGCATGGCCAGCTGTGAACACAGCCACTTAAACAGATTGCTCAGTTTAGCTTCACTGTGGAGACTGGAACTAACATTGTAATTCTTCTGTGACCCCGGTATCTTCCAATTAGACCCAATTTCCTATCTAGGAAATGTAAATATTTACTGTCTTCTCATTATGTAGGTAAGCAAAAAGACTGCAGTCCTCCAATGTAATTCTTCTACTTGGATTGACTTCATTGCTTTTTTATATACTTGTTTTTCATTGAAGATGCATTTTCATCCCTGACTTGGAAGAGGGCCTCAAGTAGTAGAATACCTACCTAGCAAACATGAGGCTTTGAGTCCAATCCCCACTATTGCCCAAATAGTAATAAAATAGAAGCCTTCTCCCCACCAGTTAAAAAAAAGAACACTGCAAAGGCCTTTTTATTCTTCCTTACTTCACTGCACACAGGTTGATGGATGACACTAGCCCCTGAGGAGGATCACTCTTGAAATATGAGTGCAGATTTTGCTTACTTTTACATGGCCACTTACATTACCTGTCACCAGAGACAACACCAGAAAACAGAAGCTTAAAAACCACCCATAGTGTATACTGTGTCCTTCACTGAACGTTGTCAACAACTAATTTCATAGTATCAGCCAATTAAAAGCATCACACATAATATTAGTCCTATAAATCTGAGCAACATTTCTCAATGGCATCAGTGTTTTTAAAATAGCTTTTTAGTAAAGAATATAGTCCTCTAGGACACACCAAATGTGTGGCTTCATTCATGCGCTTGGGAGGCAGGATGTGGTTCATCAGTTATGGGGGTTGCAATGAGTCAGCAATGGAGACAAATGTTTCCATGGTGACCTTCTCCATTCATTCAGTGTGAAGACTCTGGATGCCCATGAGGATTAATGACATGGCATTAACACTGATAATCATAATGAAGAGAGCTGTCTGAGAGTGGAGCAAACTAACCCTGACATTTGGGAGGAAATAGGGAGGAATTTAGCCAATATTTTGAGAAAAAAATATTGAACTAGAGAGAGAGAGAAAGAGTGAGGGGGGAACAAAATTCATTTCTTCCTCCTTTTAAAGAATAGCATTCCTGCTCCTGACAGACTTCTGTAGTCTCCCCTCTGGCAATGCTCTTAGTGTTATGACAGAGTGAGGCAAGGAAAAAAAATAACCCAAAGGAATGATTCAGCAAAGGTCAAAACAACCAGGATAAGAGAATATGGAATGCGCACACAGGCTTAAACTCCACTTTGTTTGTTTGTTTGTTACACACCATAAAATATTCTTTAGGAAATTCTTTTAAGGAAAAAAAGCTCTTTTTTAAAAAAAATTGAGATTTACCTTGTTCTTTAACTTCATGATACCACTTTGTCCCTTCAGGGGGAAAACACATTTTTTTCACATTGAGCTAATAGCAGCATTTTATTTTTCATGTACAGAGATGTGGGGCATTGTACAAACTGATAAAGTGAAACATTAGGAGCCTGCAATCTGATGCCAGTCTGGGTAAAATTATTGACACAAAGAGAAATTACTACACTTTCCCAGAGCAGGACACAGATACTTGTAGGCTTGTGACTTGCCAGTTAGCTACTTATTTGCGTGATCATCTCTTTTATTAAATTTTAAGATTCCATGAGACAAATTCATCTTCATTTCATCATCTTTGTCACTTCCAGTTATACCACACACACACACACACACACACACACACACACATACACACACAAAAAAAAAATACACAATCAGGCAAGCAAGAACATAGCTACTGACCTAATACCCTGTTTTACCACATCGCTACATAGCTATTAAATGAGCATATCTCAGCACAAGATTAAAACTGTGAACAGGACAATTAAGTTCTTGTAAATGACATTTAAAAATCCATACAGCCAAATATAATGATTTTTTAAATAATGTAACCGTGTTTTTCTTTTAACTGGTTAGATAAGTAGTCTTGACAAAAATACAATAAAGCCTGAGAGTACATTTAACTTTTTATTTTAATCATTAAACTCTCAAAGCAGCTAAACTATTCAAATTGATTAAATGATTTTAGCAGAGCCTTGATAGTTGGACCTACAATGACATTTCTTGATCCATCAAATATTTCTTGAGCACCCACTTTAATAGCTATTTGTTCTGTCCCAATCATCATTCTAATTGCTTACAAAAATTAATTTATTAAGTCTTCTATAAGAGATGAGCACTATTATTAAAATACCTATTTTCAGACAAGTAAACTAAAGTAGAAGTAACTTGCCAAAATTTTTATAGGCAGGAAGGAGAGGAATTGTAAATTGAAGCAGGCTGCCTAGATCTAGACCACAAGACTAATGCTAGTCCCAGGGCTTAGAATGGGAGAGATCACAAGATTCAAAGGGTGTGTGCACCACACAGCTTGGAGTTTGAAGAGGAGACAAGCAAAAACAACCAACCATAATCACAAGTGGCAAGTGCTAGAAGGTGACCATAACACCATGCAAATTATCCTAACCTAATAATTAGGAGGTTTGTCCTAATCAGGAAAATACATTGGTAACAGAGGAGGTGAGTATCATTTTCCTATTGACCTTGTTTCCTAATGGTCTTTGGTAATGAGCTATGAATGACTTAGCCAAGAGATATTAAGTCATATTAAGAAGGAAAGATTTCCAAGTGGTTCCTAAGGTTGACCTATGAACTGTGGAAGGCATACCTTTGGGGGATCTGTCAAAGGGCAGAAAGTTAGCATTAACTAGACAGAAACTATGACCCAAGGAGACATGTCAGCTGAACCTTAGAAGGGACATTCCTATGTACCCAAATCCAGTGCTAAGATGGGGGTGGCAGAGTCGTGTGATTTATTGTGTAGGGAAGTTCAAGCTTTTCTTCTGATGATTTAATATTTGAGCCTGCTAACAAAACAGACTGACAATCGGTTGATAGGAGAAAAGCTATAACAAATTTATAGGGTCACAGTGTTGTGTGACATGGAAGCTTGCAACTTGAAGACACTGAGACCCAACCCAGCGATCTATCCATTTTTATGGCTATGTCTGGTGAAACATGAAAATCTATACAGAAATAGGATTAGACTAAAAGGATATGATCTCATTGAAATAGACTAAGGGTGGAAATCCAGCAACCTTTAGCTGTTCAGATTCTTTTCTGGCTTCTGCATATGGCTCTAGGAACAGACAGGACTCATTCTACAATGAAAAGTGAGACTCGTTTGTACAATAAGTATACACTATAAAATAACAGGAATGTAAAAGCAGTCTGTCAGGGAGACAGGAGCCAGTGGAAAGGGAAGAGTCCACAGAGGGGTTAGACATTTCATAATGCTCATAAGCATTCATGAAACTAGAACAATGAAATCTGTTGGAGTTAATTTTTGGAAGTGGTAAGAGGGGCCATGGAGGGGGGTGGAGAGAATCACTTTCATGAGGTACATTGTTGTATACAACATTTGGCATCTCCATATTTGAAATGTCAAAATGATACCCCTGTGCAGTTAACACTTGTTAATACAAACTATTTTTTTCAAAATGAAGTAGATCAGAAAATTTTCTTATGGCTATTTCTTAGCCAGAAAGGAAGGGGAAGTTCAATTAGTGTTCTGATATTTTGTGACAGTTTTTAGGAGCAAACGAAATTCCAGTTCCTATGATCCCACCTTCGAGAAAGTGAATTCTACTGCCAATGCCTTGCCACAGAATAGAAGGAAGAGTGTGAGACAGGATGGGAGAGGTCAGAGAGAACTTTGTTTCTGAGGCCTTCACCTTTAGATTTTGCTTTCGGAATCTCAACAGACTTATCCTGAGGCCGAGCTTGGCTGAGATCCCAACCTCAAAGCTTTTCAACGCCAGCCCTTCTAGTAACTATGACTCTCTCCCAAATGCTTGCTTGTGTCTGTTAATAAGGCAGTTAATAGTTCACAGCAAATACTAAGGACTCATTCAATCTCAATGCACAGCTTAACCCAGGATCTTCATATGAATCCTAGAACAAACTTAATACCACCACCACCGATGCCTGTGTGTAATGAATCATAGTCATCCACAGGAAAACGTTATGGAGAAATGCAAGTTCTTTACTTGCTTCAAAGATCTGATAAATTTCTAATATCAGCTGCGTAGCTTCTTTCATTCAATTTTAATTATAACAGAAGATGTGGCAGCAGGGCAGAGGGGAGGTCAGGAGAACAGCTAAAACTTGGGAGAAACACATGTGCAAATGTCAAGAGGCTGGACATAAGAAGTGCAAATCAGGAGTTTTGAAAGCCCTTGCACACAGCTGGGGGTGACCAGCAGACATGCCAGGGAAAAGCAAAATGTGTGATCAAAGAGACAAGTCATAAGAAATGGTTGGAAGAGTCAAAGAAACTCAGAAAGTGGAGAGGAGATGAAGCAGGAGTTGTCTAACCTACAGCAGGACAGATGGGGGTTTCTCTGCTGCCCTGCTTTTTGAGTTCCATGCCACTCTGCTGAGATAAAGTAGATGGGCAGGGTACCACTCAGCCTTAAAGTTCAAAGCAGCAACTAGGACTGGATCTCCAGTGGCAGCAGGCGATGCTACTGCTGACTTCAACGAAATAGTTCTAGGGGATAAAGGTAACTTGCAGTGTTTGTAAAAGTTAACCTTGAGTGACTAGAGTATTTGAGATGAAAATACCATCTTTTTATCAAAATACATGCCTCAAAAATCAGCTCTAAAACATTGAAGACCAGAAAAATAAGTCTCATAATAAGCTATAAACTTGAGAACTTTCTAGAATTTCCCCCCTACCCTTTTCCCCACTGTGTCTATCTGCTTCTTGGATCCTCTCACAGCTAAGTTCATTCTTTTCAAACAGACCCAAAGGTGACATATCTGGCATCACATAAACTGCAGGTTGAGTCAGGCTTTTCTGTGGCAAGCACGTTATACATGCCCTGAATTGTACCTTTATATTTGATTACAATTATGTTGTGGCTTATCTGTTAGTCTTCATTGCCTCATAGCTGGGATTGCTAAATATTGGGAAAGGGGAAGCTAACACCCTTTATAAAACATGGCAATGCTTAAATAAATACCTATTCAATTCCAGGCATGAATCTACTTAACTATAGTATGCCTTTTGTAGAATGTAGGTTTAACCTAAGGTGGTTGCTCTCAAACAATGTACTTACCCCTTTGAAAATCCATACCTGAATGAGATTCAAGTTTGAGCTTTCAAAAATTAACCAGATCACTAATAATGTGTGCCAAAAATAATTTCCTTATATTTATAAGAGGAAGTATTCGAATTACATGTAGTGACTTGGGGGTATGCAGGCTAGAATTATGAAGACAGACTCCCTTCCCTGTGTATCGACTTCTAGCTACAAGTTAGTTATTGCCCTTGATGTAAGTGCTTCTGGCTGGCTTACTAAGGATTTGACATATTGTCTTTTGTCCTTTTGGCTCCTGTCACTGTCTTCCCTTTTCTGAATTTTCTTTCTTTTTTCCTGGTATCTACTTGGTTTTGGAATCACTTTTCTGGGTTGCTTTTTTCCCTTTGTACAATATGTTGTCTTGCTTTTCAGCATGCATTTCAAAAGGCCTCCCCAGTGACTTGATTTTGAGGGGGAAAAAAAGCTGCAGGGTTGTAGCTCGGTGGAAAGCTTAGGATGACAGTGAAATCCCCATACAGAGACTGTGCCTTCTGAATAGGGAAGCCTAAAAATAAAAGCTGTCTGCAGCAGAGGCTCTGCACCAAGACAACTATCAGGGAAATGCAGAGGAAATCAAAACAGAAATCCACAAAACAGCTTGCTGGAAAGGACTCAGGTATTAAGTGGGTGTCAAAGTGAAAACCCAGAGGAGGCCAACTTTATAGTAGACACTTGGTCACCCATGGGTAGTATGAGGTGGGGCAAATTCCATTCATCCAAGAAACATCATGGCCAAGAATGCAAGGGGAGACTAAGAAGCTCTAAGTCAGTCATACTCCCCACCAAAAGCTGGTAGAGGGCCCATGCCCCTTCCAGGAAAACCTTTCCTTCCTCCTTCCTGATTAGTTTGCCACCAGTACTTCTTTGCAATAATCAGTCCTCGTTCTGAATGTACCCTACCTTATGGTGCATCATTCGTTTGTTGAAGGAACTTAAAGGAAAAGAGTTGGTGGGTAGGGCCTCTAAAACATCAAGTTCATCTCCCCACTCAATACTGCCTGGAAATTCTACTCTGTCTTCCTTCTAGTTCCCTCAGCTACAATGCCCAAATGTTATTTCTACTCTTCACCAGATTTTTCAATCTTCTATATCCTAGGTTATATTACTTTTCTTTGTAAAAGCTTTTAAGAAAAAAACAAAAACAAAAAGCAAGACCCTGTATTACTCACAACCACTGCCAGGTGCCTCTGACACCTCCTCCTCCTCCTCCTCCTCCTCCTCTCTTCTTCCTCTTCCTCTTCCTCTTCCTCCTCCTCCTCCTCTGTGGCAAGATACCCAAAACTCCCTGGGCCATGCTTTCCTCTTTTGCCAACTGCTGGTGTATTTTAGAACTAAATAAGCTCCCTCTCAAGGTGACAGATTGCTGCCACCCCCCTCCCCAAGATAAGAAGAGTGAGAGAATGGCCTTCTTCACTAGTGATGGCTTCCCACACCAGAGTTGTCACTGTGTCACAAATCCCCACACTGGGTTGAAGACTTGTCAGAGGCCTGGATTCACCTTGCAGCTAAAATTGCTGGTCATCTGTTTAATCTCACAATGGAGTCTTCAGCTTCCATCTGTCCTGGGAAGCCAAAAACAGTCTTGGAACTTCTCACTGCTTTGTTGTTGTTGTTTTTAGCTTCCATATCTTTGTGGCTTTGGCTGTTCTTCTCTTCATCACTCCAGAATGTAGTCTCTCCTATGTTACCAGACTCATCTCCATGGAGTCAGATAGATGGATGCTTCTAATCTACCAAGTCACATGCCTTCTCATTGCATGTGTTTTTATTGAGTGAAATTTTTGTATTTCACCATTTCACCCAAGCATTTGGTGAAACCAAGAAGTTTACAACCTGATCTTAGGTTTCTGTATTTCCAGGATTCTGAAGCCTTTTCATGAAAAAGAGCCATTTCTGTCCCTCTGGCACATAATTCTACTTTCCATGTTAGTGAAAATTTTGTTAATGAACAGCAAAAATCAGAGTTTAAAATATCTCTCCATTTTTTCAAGTATTCAGTATATTTTCATATATATATTCAGAGAAAGAAACATTAATTGAAATAATATATAGTATATAATATATAACATAAATATGCATGTATATATACATAATTACATAAATATATGCATTACATGTGTGTGTGTATATCATATGTAAATAATATATACTATATGTGTATATATGTATATAGACATGTGTATATCTGTATATGCATATATACACATATATCTATACATAGGTATACATATATGTGTATGTGTATATAAATATACACATATACATAAATACATATATACGTGAATATATGTATATATTGTCTGCTGCCTTGTCATCATCTGGTCATTGATCTCTGTCTCAGTAATATAGCTTCTCATACTGCATTAACTGGACTACACTACATGTTATTTTTCCTGAATTTATCTTGCAATTTCCCTATGTTTTTCTTCTGGTTTTACTTCTATAGGGAAAGTACCTTCATCCATTGACCATCTGGCAGCAACACCTTTTAAAACGCTCAGTGTAAGCCTTCTGTTTCATTACACACATACCCCATCCATATAGTAATAATAATCCCTTCCCTTGGGCCTCTAGTGTGTCCTGTATATTCTACTGCCTTTGTTCCAGTAACATTTAAATGTACTTGTTGGTTCACCTGACTTTCATAAGCATTTTATATCATAGAACATATTTCTTTCCTCTCTTTAGCCTGTATCTTTACTGCAGTAATTGCACTGGAAGACACTGAATTAACAAGTCACTGGTTTACTGAACACATGACAGAAGGAAGGAATATTAAGGCTCCTTCATATTACGACCCATTGCAAATTACCTAGTATTACTTGTCATTAATTTCAAGACAATACCTATTTTGATACATAAACAATATTTTAAAGTGAAGAAATTGAATTGGGATGAAAATTACAGTATTTCATAAACATAGATTAAGAAACAACAAAATTTGTACTGAAATTTCTAAATGTAAATTAGACCCTCTGAATTTTTTTATATTTCTATTTTTTAAAGAAATACAGACTAAGAGGAAATCTATAATAATTCTCATAGAAATTTGACCAAGTAGTGTAGGCCAGAAATAGGACAGATAAAGAGAAGGAATATCTTCTCTGGGCAAGTAAACATGGGACAAATGTGCTTTTTCCCTTCAGGAACTGGTAGAAAGATTTAAAATGCAGAAAAAAATGTGAGTCTAAGGAATTGAATAAGAAATAGTCTTTTAAAAAGTCAGAGTTTTAATGACAAGCAATTTTGACCAATTAAAGTTTAGACTAATTGCTGTGGTGATTTTGAAGAAGAATGAAGCTAATGAGTTTTTGAATGTCAACTACAATTTTTGAGTACTTTTAATTTAGAATCCTTTTATTTAATGGAGAAAGCACTGAAGACTCATTTTAAATGTATTCAAACTGCATTTTCATTTTTACAGCTGTATTTTGCTTAGGAATTATGTTTTACTATAATATCCAGTCAGGTTTTTGTTACTGTTGTTGTTGTTGTTGAAGCAAAGCCTTAGAAAGGTTTGTCTATGACTATCATAGTATTCTATAAGATACCAAAAATAACAATGCTTCACAGAAAAGGAATCTGGCCTGATATTTTATTCCTATGGTCTAGAAGAAAATAGTTAACAGATTGCTTGACCTAAGAAATCATTCTGTTTAACTCTACAATGGCACTGCCACTTTTTAATATAATTTTTTGATTCATATCAATTTCACTAAAAAAGAAGACCTTTGTGGGAATATATCTCAGGATTTTTTAAAACTCACTATAGTTTAAATGCCTGTTTTATTCAGATGGAAAGTTTTCATTCTCTTTCTACTTTTACAGAGACAAATGGAGAAAATAATAAGGGGAACAATTTGTCTTTTCCTTCATGCTTTTCTAGACGTTAATTACAACAAATGTAAAATTACAGCACACTAGCTACCCAGTTAAATCTATTTCAGCCTAGACACTTACCTAAAGATCAATAGTTAGAAGTTCAGCCTTCAAGTATGCACATACCTAAATAATTGGTGCTTAGTCTCACACTTGAGGATTTTTCCTTTTCATTTGCTAGTATTGATGTCTACTGTGAAATGACAGAACACATCAAATGCACCAATCACAGGAGCCCAATCTCACAGACTAGAGTGGTAATGAGCTGTTTTCCCTCTTGTAATTTTCCCCTCTTGTTTTTTTTAAACTAAAGAAATATTTGATATGGAAGGAGGGTATGAGTGTACCAAATAGAAATGTGAATAGCCAAATATTAAAAAGACATCAAACCAGGAGTGCCTTTCTGTGTCTGCATTTCAGATTCACACTGCCAATTATTTCAGGTCTAAGAAATTCAGAGACACAGGATGATCTGCTCCTACAGATATAGTATTTTCCCATTCATTGCCAGGGTGCAGGCAACATGAAAACAAACAAGAAATTATGCATTTGCACTGTTTATATTGAGTTAATGGTTTCCTAGTCTAACACTCGCTAAATGAGCTGCTGGGGAAAAAAAAACCCTGCCTTCTGATATTTCTCTCCTCTTGTACCCTGCAATTGAAAGATTCTAACCAGAAATTACATTAGATCTGAGAATTTTACCTGACATACATTGAACTTAATGTAAGAGCTTTGACCTTTTCTGTCTAACTCAGGGTGCTGATAAGTGAAATAAACTTTACTCAAGATAAACATACATATACAAATGAGGCAATTAGATGAATATAAGAGGTCATTAAGTTTAACAAATCTTATGTAGATAATAATGCTACAGATGTATTATAAGTATATATATAATTTTCTGTTTTTACTATAATATATTCATATAGAATTTTCCATCAATATGATACCTCAATTTTATTTTATTTTTTATTTAATTTAATTTTAATTTTAGGTATTTATATGTATGTGTGTGTGTGTGTGTGTGTGTGTATGTGTGTGTGTGCCATTCCTGGGGCTTGAACTTAGGGCCTGTGTGTTATCCCTGAATTTTTTTGTTCAATTGAGCCACTGTTCTACTTCCAGATTTTTGGTGGTTAATTTGGTTAATTATGAGTATCACAAGCTTTTCTGCCAAGGCTGGTTTCAAACCATAATCCTCAGATTTCATCCTTGTGTGTAGCTAGGATTACCAGCTTTAGGCAATGGTGCCCAGCCAAAAGTACAAATTTTTAAAAATATTTTTATTGAGTTGATTACATAAATTTCACAAATTTCACAGTGTTGTAAAATAGGGATACTCATCGCAAACACATTTTAACCTTCGCAAGGCAAATTGTCATTGTCATAGTCTATAATGTCTGTGAATTATATAAGCTTTGATAATACAACTGTTTCTTCCCTATCAGGTGATATGTACATTTCTTTCCTTTTGCTTAGTGTCAGCTGTTCCCTCTTTCCCTCTCTCCCATCACTCTCCTTGAGTTGCTTACTTTGTTTTCATCAATGTCCAGTGAAGCTGATGGGCCTCTCTGTTGCATATTTTCCTGTTTCCCTCTGATTCTATAAATGCACAAATTTTAAGAAAGAAATTTTTCTTTGTGGAAGTTGGTTATTGGAGCATTAGTCCATTTAAGTGATACCTCTGGGAATTTCAACATAGCAGTTCAGAATGCAGTATATATTCAAAGTATTATTTTCTGAAAGTATTTAAATGATTTTTAAAATCCTACTATGATAGCTGAATGATAAATTAATAATATTTACCAGCAGAAAGACTTTTAAACATTTTACCAACAAATCCCTTTGACAGATGAAGAAAAAGGTCCTAAGACATTTATTGACCTTGGGCAGGTCAGTCATGAAGTTCATAGAGCCATCAGAACTAAAAAACAAAGACTTTCATTATTACATACGCTCAACACTACATGCCACTGAAAAGTAAGAAGGCTTTTATTGTCTTTTTAAATTCTTATTTTTTCCAGGAGTTTATGTTTGCAGAAGCAGTCTTTAGTAGATTATTTTCTTACCAGCACTCTGAAATATTTGCTTTTATTGCCAAATTCAGGATTTTTGCAATATAAAATACTCTCTTTTGACAATTTAAGGGTTTTATGTAGCATGAAAAAAACAACTTGGAGTTTGGTTTAGAAATATAGACATGCTTGTCAGTTTGTATATCACCTGAAAATTCATTTAGCATTCAGGATACTCATTTATCAAATACTTAGGATATTGTTTATTATTCAGTCTCTGAAGTTTACAAGGATTAATAGAATATTTATCACTAGCGTTATTTTTCTTTTCCTTTTTTAGAGTCCAAACCTGATTTTTGGTAGCAAGAATGAGACTAAAAAGTCATTTTGGAAGAGGAAACTTTAATAATTATTCATAGGTTTCCAAATGTTCTTATAGACTATTTAGAGAAAAATCCAAAATATCTATTTCTATCAGCTGAATCAAGCACACTGACTTGATTTATATGTGTACTTCTGTTATCTGTGCGTGAATCTGTACGCATGTGTGCACCTGTGTGTGTTTAATATCAATGTCTTAGCAAAAATGTTGATCATGGAAAAGAGTATTTGGTTAGTTATGGAAAATCTTCACTATGACCACTGATTTTATTCAGACAGGAAGAAAATATTAATGAAACTTCATTTAGTTAATGTCATGACCTGAAACATTTTTATTGCTACAAAGAATAAAGTTTATCTTCAACATATTTATTCAAATGTCTTACCATTTACTGAGTCACTAATTTGTCTGTAAAGATTGCAGATTTAAGAGATCAAGCCATAGAAGGTCATCAAAGTTCATCAAAGGATCTCAATTAACAAATATATTAATTAATCTTCCTGTATAATTCCATTTGATTGGTGTCTTCTATTTTAAATCAAGCGGTGAATCTCTCTCTCTCTCTCTCTCTCTCTCTCTCTCTCTCTCTCTCTCTCTCTCTCTCTCTCTCTCTCACACACACACACACACACACACACACACACACACACACACATACACTCATACATACACATACACAGGCACACACATGCAGGTACACACACTAGCTTTGTTTTTTATATGGAAAGATATGCCTAAGTATTTATTTTAAACTGAATAAGCATTTCTTCCTCCCTTCCATAAGGCAGGCTTGGCCATTGTTCAATGGCAGTAGCTGCTTTCCATGGGATCCAGCTTTGTATGTAGACCTGTAATCTAACAGTTATAATGATGCTTTTTATCATGATCACAAAGCATTTAATTGCACAGAGCAATTTAGAAAACAAGAGTCTACGGCAAGACAGATCATAATCTAAGACAGATAACAGTGATGTGGAAAGCTTGGAGGGAACACAAACAACAAAATAGTAGTGAATAATTATAGTGATAAAACTTCATAGTTTCACTGTAGTTTTGTTCAAAGATAAATGCATTTTGGACAAGTCACCTTTGATTGCTAAATGCTTTAAAGGGCCACCATTGCTATGATTTCCTCAGCAAGCCTTCATTACTTTAGTGTTCATAACTGCCCACCAATGTATCGTGATGCAAACGGGTGTGAGGATATGGGGGAATATAGTGAAAAAACAAATAACTCCCAACAGTCACTGCTGCACATCACTTGAAGAGATTGTTCTTTTAATTACAAAAAATACTTACATTTTTTATACCAATCTTTTTGCTCAGGAAAGTCTTGTACATGCATAGGATATTGTCACACTCTTTGTTTAAAAGCAAAGCATTCCAGGTAAAACAGACCCACTTGCCAGAGTACTCAGTTTATGGGATCATAATTCCAGAAAGAAGAGGGGTTCAAAAAGTAGTTACTTCATTCAACTTTACAGATGTAGAAATAGACAACATTTTCTAAAGGTATTTTTAAAACATATACCATTGAACATCATTGGTATGACAGTATAAGTCAGCAAGAAAAAAAATACTATGATGAACTTATATCTTTGATGGCAGGAATAAATTGTAGTTCAAACTCTAATATACTTTCTATATTGTCATTGGATGCTTCTTTAACTGCAGCTCTTCCTTCTTTTCTGTATTTCATATCAGAGCATTGGTACAGCCTTTTAAATTTCATTAATAAGAGAAAATCCAGTTCCCATTGATTTCATCACAAAAGGCACTCTAATCCTTATAGCTTCATTCTCATAAATGCTCTAGCCATGAAAAACTCAACAGGACACAGGCAAGCAAATATTTAAAAAAAGACATCTATTGAGTTTAGAAATATTCAGAGTACAAGTTGAGTCTAGAAATATAAACCCAGAGCTCCTGTGATAAAGAGGACCTCAGACTGCAAACAGGAAGCTGAATATAAATGGGTCCTGATATAAGATGCTTTCTATTTACTTTGTAATCCAAAACATACTGACTTCTGATACCCAGGTTCATTAGTCATGAAGCAAACACTTGGAGACTCAATCATAAAATCATATATTTCTCTAAGAATGTTTTTTTGTTTTTTGTTTTTTACAGAATCCTCATGTTGGTGGTAGCAGGAAACACTCTGGTCCTAAAGTCCCATGCACCTCCCAATAATAGCTAGCCTTCCTGATCTAAGCCAATTATTGTCATGGCAATGATGGTACAGCTAATTATAGAAGAATTTTTCCTCTGTCATGCAATAAGAATATTTATATTTCTCTAGCTTTTATCCCTTCTGTGGCACTCTTTAGAGTAATTTATTGATTGATTGATTGATTTACTTATATATGGAATCTTAGTGAAAAATGGGAAACAATACAAAGAATATATATTACAGGCAAACAATAATAGCAATAGTGATAAGAAAACAGCCTTCACTTTAAAATTTTCCTATTGAGATGTCAAACTCACCGTGATTTTGAAAAATTATCTTGGCACATATCAACAAACTTGATTCTAAGCAAAGGAGGACAATTAGAGCAATTTTCAGGTACTTGTATTTTACTGTGCTAATTGGTTATCAAAGAGAAAGTATACTAAGGAGAAATGCAACTATTTTTTTCAAATGCTTTTGGAAACAGACTTATATTTGTAGCTAAAGCCTGGAATGGTAAATTTAAACAAAATATGCCATATGAAAACGAATATTTAAAGGCTGCAAACCATTTTAAATTCTTTTGCATTTTAAATTTATTTTTCTGTTACTGATGAGGAAAAATATAATTTTAAGTATATAAAGAAAGTTTAGGGGCTATCAGTTGCTAAATTTTGTGCAAATTACCCTTAGTTTAGCTTCAAGGCAGCGTAAGTTTCTAAAAAATTATTTCTTGCTTGCTGGTTCTAAGACTTAAACTCAAGGCCCATGCACTCTTCTTGAGCATTTTTTGGTCAAAGCCAGTACCCTTGTCACTTGAACCACAGCTCTTATTCTGGCTTTTTGATAATTAATTGGAGATAAGAGGTTCACAAATTTTCCTTCCAGGGGTGGCTTCAAGCCAAGAACCTCAGATCTCAGACTCCTGAGTAGCTAGGATTACAGACACAAGCCACCAACCCCTGGCTAAGAACATAGAAAAATCATTGGTATTCAGAAACAACACAAAAATGTATGGCACCAGAAATATTTTTAAAAGATATCATTCATATATACGTATATATTATGCATATCGATATTATGGATAATATATATTTGTTAAATGTTTATAGCAAATATAGCCTTGATGTTGGAAAGGACCTGAGGTTGACCTGTAGAAGGGTTGCCAATTATAAATTATTGTGAAGTGTAGAAGGAAGACCTTCTAAAATCAACAAAACGTAACACTGGTTATGGAGAACACTCAACCTGTGAAGCATAAGTTTAAGCTCTGTGCATTCCTGCAAAACCTGTGTGTGTGTTTTTGCATTCACCTTGTTTGGCTAGCAGATAAAATAGTGCTCATGTAAGTGCACACTTTCTCTTATGCTGAACATGTTTCCCACTCTATCAATTGTAAGGGAACACGTTCACATGATTTTACAAGAACAATCATTGCAACAAAACTAGCTGCATAATTTGGTTAAGCCAAGATATTACTAGTATGTACCAAATATAACAAGAAAATAATTCAGGTGGGCCTCAAGTACAAATAAAGTAATTGAGCCAGTTAAGTACACAGGCAAACCATAGGACAGTGACAATTGCCATGTTTCTTAGACTACTACTTCTCAAATTTTAGTATGAGCAGAACCAATTGTTGTTGTATGTTAAATTTCAGATTTGCCCCACTTCCAGGTTCTTTTTCTATATTTGCATTTTCCAATTTCCTCAGGAGATACAGATGCCTCTGGGCAGAGGACAGGGCATTTGTTAGACCCACTATTGCAGGAAGCTTTTATGACATCTGCCCCAATATTTCACAAAGAAGAGAACCTTTTTTCAACCAGATTACACGAAAGGAATGTGACTAGCTCATCTATGCTACTGGAGATGCCAGTAGCACACCTCCAACCTTCTTTGCTTCAATGCTAGTTACAAAAAGAGACTATGACACAAAAATGACAAATGTAATGCTTTGATTGCTGACTGTGTTTGGAATTTGGATTGTGTACCAAGTATTAGTCATTGTCCATTCTATTAAAACCATGCATTGGTGGACACTTGATTAGAATAGATTAATAGGTTAATCATATTTGAAGGTTAATCTTAATAGGTTAATCTTATTTATACTAGGAGTCCTAAGTGATAATGTGAGGAAAAATGTTAGTTTCATAGTTTTGGAAGCATGGATTTTAAACTTCTACACTCTCTCTTCTCCTTTCTTTATTTTCTTATTTTTCTTCCCGTACTTGGAACTGAACCTCAAGCCAGGTTGGCAAGTGTTCTACCTCTGATTGACACCTCCAGACCACTGGGAAACAATGTTCTCATTCTCTTCCAAAAACCACAGTAGATAAATAGGTCACTCTAAGTTGTTCCAGCCATTTTATAGACATAAAGCAAGCCAAATTTAGTGGTAAGATAAATTTTCAGACACAATATCCAAGGAAATGGTGGAGAAATTCAACAAGATGCTTTATTAGTCAGAACCTATAGAACACATTACTACACACACACACACACACACACACACACACACACACACACACACAAACTCTTTCAATTGTATAAATTGATCAATCACCTTTTGGTTGTCAGTCAGCTTGAGTTGAGCTCACTCTTATTTCAACCAAAATAAGCAGATAAATTTAAAAAGAAAAAGGACTCTTTCATAAGTAGATAGAAAGCTAAGAAATTAGAGTTAATAATGAAATTAAGCAGCAAGTATATTAATTAAAAGGATGCATAGAGTCTATTGATGAAATTTTTAATTTTTATTTTTGTATTGTGAAAATACTGTACAGAGGGGTTACAATTACATGGGCAAGGTAATGAGTACATTTCTTATCAAGCATTGTAGCCTCCTCCTTTGTTTCCCCTTCCCATCCCTTCCCATCCTTCCCCCACCTCCCACCCATTTCTCCCACACACACACCAAAGTTGTAAAGTTCGTTGATGAAATTTTTTGAAGTGAATTTAGGCTATGTGTAATGCCAGGATCAAAATTTTGTAAATAAGCATTGTTAAAGAAACTCTTTAAGAAATTCCATTTGTTAGAGCCAGGATAAACTACCAAAAGGACCAAAGGACTTAAGTATCTGAGGATGCAAAGCATCAAGAACAATTACAAGCTTTTCCCTAGCTAGTCCTTAATTTTCTATAATAATGTATGTAGAGATTTCTTTTCACTCCAAAATGATCATTAAGCAAAAACACTAACAACAATAGATACTGGCAAGTATACAGGGTAAACAAAATCCTCATATGCTATTGGCTGGTACATAAATATGTACAACCTCTATGAAGTCAATATGGAGGTTCCCTCAAAACTAAAAAGAACTACTCTATGATCCTAGGGTAACATTCTTAGTCATTTATCGAGAGGAATGTAAGTCAGGATACAATTAAAGCACTTACACACCCATGTTGACTGCAACATTATTCACAATAACCAAACTACGGAAACTGTCCAGATGTTCTACAACTGTTGAACTGATCAAGAAAATGTGGCACACATACACAAGGGAGTATTGTTTAGACATAAAGAAGAAAACATGTATGTCATTTTCAGGGAAATGGGTGGATCTGGAAATCATCATGTAAAGCAAATAACCCAGAATGACAAAGGTCATGTTTTCTCCCGTATGCTAATCCTAAGAAATTATATATGCTGTACTCAGAGGATCACATACCCACATTTGTAGTTGTAAGACTGTTTGAAGCAATTAAAAGGGAGGTAAGGAAAGGAAATATTAATATGACTGAAGATTTTTGGAAAGTTTTGTTTAGCAAAACAAAACTTTTCAAAAGCTGTTGACTAATAGGAGCCAATGGGGATGAAGAAAGTAAGAGCAAGCAAAGGGGTAAATATAATTAAAGTGTAGAGGATGCATTTGTGATATATCACAGTGAAACTCCTTTTAACATTTAACATATTCTTTGTAAATGAATGGCAACAATGCAAAGCAAATCTTGTCTGGTATTAATAGGAAGGAGAAGGGTAGTTGGGAGGGTAAAGAGGATTAATATGTCAAAAAACGTTATGGAGATGTAGGAAAAGAGAACAAGGAACCTTACTGAAAGATTCTTTATTGAAGGAGGAGGAATGAGGAAGAGTGATGGGAGGGGTAAGTCTCACTAAGTTACATTGTATATGCACATGAGCATGTCAAAGTACCATTGCCTCTATAAATAATTGATGCTAAGACAAAAAAGAGAAAACAAAAAAAGCATGAATGTAACCCTCATTCCTGAGTCCAATTAGTCATTCTTAGTAAGTCTCTTGATTAATTTCATAAAATGGCCTACAGAATCTTTCTAATCTATTGTCAAATGCAGCTATCTGAGCTGAGTAGACCCAATCGAATTCAGTTAGATTGGGGCAAAGAGTAAACAAAATCCTCTTAAAGAGTCTCATTTCCTTCCAAGTTGGAAAATCTTATTTTAACTAGACTCCTTTGAATAGATATGCTTTGTGCTTAACAGAAGGAAAGAAACACACACAAAATGTAGCCATGGAAAGTAAAAGCTCCTCAAGGGAAATGTCTACTTGGTTTCCCAGTTTGTGAGAGGAGAAATTCTTTCACTATCACCTGGTATAAAGACAAAGAAGCCCAATAAAGAAGTAATAGATAGAAAGAAAATTATCTAAGGAATGAGATAAAGCTGAGTTTGCAATGCCACCTCTGCTTTCTGACTTTACATAAATGAACCTTCTTTGAATATCAAACTAATTATCTGTAAACTAGGTATAATATGTCACTTAAAAAGATTTTTATGCATATGAAAATTAAATAAGATAGCACATAGAAAGCATGTCATGGTGCATTAATGGCTGCACAATACTATAGGATCTCTACCTTTTCCTAAATACCTCAATAGCCCTATGAAACAAAGCACAAGCTAGCTATATCTAGCTTAGGTTTCTCATGAAGTTGGGCAGTCAGTGCTACTAAACAAATGAACTTCACAGGCAATCCTATATTGGAAAGTTCATCTTCTTCTGAGAACCCCAATCAATATAAGGCAAAGACTCTTTCACAAGGTGAATCTACTGCCCAAAGAAAACACAATAATATTCAAGACAATGTTCAGATATATACAGAAAGATGATAGCGATTTATAGAAAGTGATTACATTCCTCTTAGCAAAAAGTGAGATGGGCTGTGGTTTTGTGGGGATTTTTGTTTACTTTGAACAGGATTGAACCAGGGCCTCAACCAGGGCTTAAACAAGTGCTCTAACTCAGCTTCCCCCAGCTCCAGATGGAAGAAACTCTCTCTGTGCCACTTGAACCACCAGTTGATTTCTGACAAGCAACATTCACATCTGGCTTTGGGGCATGAAACCTAAGGGTTTAATTGTCCTTGGAAAGTAAGTCATCAGACAATGAAGGTGGAAGAAAAGTACATGGCATTTTAGAACTCACTTATCAACATTGTCTCCTGGAATACTTCTACAAAGCTGCCAAAATTATGGTCCAATTTACTCCTGCTTGCCAAACAGTAATCATCTCAAAGTGCTGAGTTTAAGAAGAAAAAGTGTACCTTTACAGCCTTTGCATATACACCTCCTGCTGTCTTTTTATATAATAAAACATTCACCACTAGAAATTCAACCCATCAAAAATAATGCTCATTTCTAGCTGTATATTTACAAGGTGTATGTTAATAGGTAGGTGGTTAAAGTTCTGTTTTGTTTTGTTTTCTAGTTATTTTAACCTTATTTTGCCACCTACAATGTACTTTTAAAAGAGCCTTTCTTGAGTGATAGGTTCACTTAAGAAAATTGTAGAATATTCTCAAAGCAGAATGTATTGGAAAGAGTTTTGTAATTTTTCTGCCTACCATTGTCCTCATACTACTTAAACTACCCTTGGGTATTTACTCGGAATATATAAAGTTATGGGGAAAGTTAACTTAATAGGAAGTTAAATTTGTGTGTGTGTGTGTGTGTGTGTGTGTGTGTGTGTGTGTGTGTGTGTGTGTGTGTGTGTGTGTGTGTGTGTGTGTGTGTGTGTGTGTGTGGCTAAGTGGATATTCTACCGCTTGAACCACACTTCCAGCTCTTTGTGTTTTGGTTATTGTTGAGATAAGGTATCACTTTTTGTACAGGTTGGTCTGAACCTCAGTCTTCCTACTTAAACTTCCCTGCTGTGGTTAAGAGGACAAGCATTTGCCACTACCCCTAGCCTTTTCGGCCATGTGGCTTGAACTCAGGACCTGGGCACTCTTCCTAAACATTTTCATTCAAGGCTAGCATTCTACCACTTTGAGTCACAGCTCTACTTCCAGTTTCTGGTGGTTAATTGGAGATAGGATTCTCATAGACTTTCCTGCCTAGGTTGGCTTTGAACTCAGTCCTCAGATGGTAGCCTCCTGAGGAGGTAGGATTACAGGCAGCATGAGCCACCTGCTCCTAGCCTTTTCTACTGAGATGGAGTCCTGTAAATGATTGTGCTGGGTCTAGCCTATAATCCCACTGATAAGTGATAGGCATTTTGGAGGACAAGTAAGTAACTGAAGACAAGATTGTGTCCTTTTATTCCATAATCTACATTGGGAAATAATATTTCTCTTAAGCTCAAACAATGTGTGCTGTCTTCCATATATGTGAGAAAGAAAAAAATCTGTTAATCCACAATGTGTTCATCTTTTTAACAAAGACAATTTTGATACACTTTGACTCTATACATTTCCCACATCTTTTCCACATTCATACTAAAGTTTAACTCATAATGATTAAGTTTTCAAGGACATAGCAAATAATATCCAGTACTGTCCTTACTGAACACAGAGCCATGCCTAATATATCCCACAAATAATCTCTATTTACTTCTCTTTGTATCCAAATATTTTAATTAAGCATCTATTATGTGTCAGGAAATAAAGATAATTCAAAAACTTAGTCATATCTCATATTGAAATGAGGTTTGTGATTCACTCAGAAAGGGAGATTAAACCTCTTTTTAAAACCAGATTTCATGGGTCTGGGAAGGTGGCTCAGTGGTAGAGTGTTTGCCTTGCAGGCATGAGGCCCTGGGTTCGATTCCTCAGCAGCACATAAGCAGAAAAATCCGGAAGTAGCACTGTGCTTCAAATGGTAGAGCACAAGCCTTGAACTGGATAGCTGAGGGAAAGCATCCAAGCCCAGAGTTCAGGCCACACAACCAACAACAAAAAAAAGTATTTTATTTAATCAGCCAGTATTTTTAGGCAATTAATAATTATATATCAGGTTTACTCCCTGCAGACCTAAAAAAATTAGGTTGTATTCATGAATATCTTTGTCAATGTTCAGAGTTTTCTTTCCAGGATGCTTCGTTATCTGTTTTTTCTTGGGGGGGGGTTGTTTGGTTGTTGGTTATTGGTTTGTGTGTATTTTCTTTGTGTATGAGTGTTTTAGTGTCACCTTGCATTGTTTTCAACAGCTTTCCAAACATTTTAACACCTCTCAAAACATTATGATTATTTATGTTTTCTTCAATAACTATACTATGAGCTTATTGTGAATTGTATTTGGTTTTCTAATATGTATTGCAATAGCTAGAGATTTATAAGTAATAAATAGTAAAGGAAGGGAGAAAGGATTGGCTTCTCATTACAAGCCACAGCAGTGAGTGGCTCAGGTTGGCCTAACCAGATTTAACTAGAACATTGTGGTTGGTACCTCAGTAACAGAACAGGATATGGGAAAACATGACATCATCCTCTCTCTTTGTTTTTACCTTTTTGCTGGAGCTGCCTGGATAATTGGCTGCACCCTCCCTTTTGCCAGAATGGTAGGCCTGCCACAGCTATAAATGGAAATTTGCCAGGTCTTAACCTATAGTACCAAGTCACCTCATTACTGAAACAAGAAAACAACTAAAAACACCTTAGGAAAAGTTCTGCTGCTTCCAGACTTGAGAAACAGAAATGCAAACGTGAATTACAAGAAAACAAAAGCACAAATAGTACAACCTCAGTTGGTGCAGTGCTCAGAGCAGGTTTGACTGGTGTCACTGCAATATTGATGCTAACATGTGGAGTGCACTGATATTTCCTGCCCAGGGCATCTTGGGGTGGCAGAGAGTGGGGGTAACCTGTAATGGCTTCCCACCACCAGCCTATCCTGAGAGGATAATTCTTATTGGCATCTGTTAGGACAGCTGGAAAGCTATTATTTACCAAAATAAAACTTTTTTAAAAATCTAAAGTTATGATTGCACCTTCAATACAGCCCAGCATGTGGTGTGTCAGCTTTGCTAACATTATTTTCCTATTACTATTCCAGGAAAGATCTCTATTAGTGATTGCTTGCTGAGTAGGAAAAATGTCTAAAATAGAACATTATAACCCAATGGTAGGAAAAGAACAGCAACTACAAAGCAGGATCTCATACTCTTCTGACCTTTAGGAAAGGGAAGGATTTGCTTGATTTGATAGAGCTTAGCTCACATATGGAAGATTCTTTTAGATCCTATAAGGAAAGTAAGAACTGCATACAAGCAAATTAAAATATATTTAAGATGTAGGTGGATATTGCCAGTCATAGTCCAAAAAGTGTTTCAGCTTTACAGTATCTCTTGTATTATTCAAACTGTAGATAGTTCATTCTCCTCCACACTGGTTTATTTGCTTGCCTGAAATGTTCTTGTCCCTACCATCTTTCCAGATGCTATTCTTGGTCTAAAAGTTTAGGTTAAATCATCCCTACTCAGAAAGACAGACCTTCCCAACTTTCTTCTTGGATTAGCTTTCTTTCCTACTTGGGCCTTTTAAGTGACTCCTACAGAAAAAAAATTATTTATATTAAATATAAACTTAAAATATTTATTATAGTATATATTTACTATGTATATATTGCAAGCTATAACTATTTGATCTGTTTTCTGCCATTCATTTTTCCCTGTTTTCTGCCATTCATTTTTCCCTCAGTAAACAATAATCAACAAAGTGAAAGTGCCCCCATCTTCTTGATCAATGCATCTCAATGCCAAGCTGACTCTTTGACACATATTAAGTACTGATTTTTTTCACTTTTTATTTGTTAACTTAAATTTCATTGTAAAGTCGATGTGCGGAGGAGTTACAGTTATGTGAGTAAGGTAACGAGTACATTCCTTTTTGAACAGTATTAACCTCTCCCTCATTTTCTCCCACTCACCTCCCACAACTCCTCTCCCCACAAGTTGTGAAGTTTATTTCCAACATACTGTCTAGTGAGTATGACTTTTAATTGGTTAGCCCATTGGCCCACCATTTCTGTGATTCCCCTTCCCTTCTCCAAATGAGGTATTTTAACTAAATGAGTGAATAATACAAACTAGTTAGACATAACATAGTTCATGTGAGAGTCTTGTCATTTTATTTGTTGTATAACATTGAGAGTTATTTCCCTCTGTCAATGTGATTTTCTTTATTTCTAAAATAATGGTAGTGTATAGGGATATAAAGCATTAAATGAAATAGTGCAAGTACAGACCATTAATTACACTTTTCTCATGTTCTTCATGCCTACAAGGTGAACAAGTAAGTCCAACCAGATACTCACTTTGACTTGTGTATGGAAAGTGGAGACATCGAGTTGTTGATTTTCAGCTTCTTATAGGCAATATCTCTCCAGGCACACATGCCTTCCGAAGGAAATTATCATCATTGACATATTTCTCCCATAACACATTCAGAGATGGTTCACTACTTCTTTGAAGAAACTTTAACAACTATATTATATATTTTATGAGGTATATTTCATTCTGTAGCAGAGATTCATATCAAAACTGAAATAATTAACTTACATCCTAAGGACAATACCTCTACTGACAGTAACTCCAGATTTGCCTAAATATTCAAAGTACAGAAGCTTGTACAGAAGTTTGCTGCTGGGGGGTGGGTGGATTGTTTGTTTTTGACAGAGTGGTTCATTTAGTCTTGAAGAGGTTTCTGCTATAGTCCAAGGAAACAACATCCTGCTCCTAATACAATGGCTCTCAATTTTAATATATCAAATACTCCTATTTTAGTCATAACTATTTTGTTATATTCCCTTTATTATTCTCAAATAAGTACTTTCAAAAAGCCAAAAATGAATAAAGGAAAAAAAGGAAGAAGGAAAGGGAAAGAGAAATAATAGCCTAAACTATAAAGTTACAGAGCCATTAATAAGGAAAAAATTCCTTAAAGTAATTTACATTTCAACATGTAAAGATTTGATGTAAAAACATCACAAGATATATAGAATGGGCAGATGCTTGTACCTACATGAAATGAATAAGGTATAATTTGTGATAAATAGGGGGATGTGTACTCATTTTGTATGGGCATAGGGAAATAAAAGAATGCAAGTATTCATGAAAGCTAGAGCAAAAGTTGACTCCAACTGTACTTTCTTACTTTGCTGATACCCTATTGTACTGCATCTAATCCCAATTGAAACCTTTCTCTCTCTCTCTCTCTCTCTCTCTCTCTCTCTCTCTCTCTCTCTCTCTCTCTCTCTCTCTCTCTCTCTCTCTCTCACACACACACACACACACACACACACACACACACACACACACACACACAGAGTCAAATACGAAGTATCTCCCAAAAGGCTCAGAGGACAATAGAGTGTCCTCAAGTTCTCAAATTTCCCAGAGGATAATAGAATATCTTCAAGTTCTAATTTTCCTACTCTGTGTTCTGGAAACTTGAAATTAAAAGCAATATTCAATGGTTGGCCTAGTTTAGTGTCTTAGTTTAAGCCCATACATATTGAAAATAATTCTAGAAAACTATATACAATGAAATCATTGCACATTAGTAAGAACAGGATCTGGGTTCTGCTGAAATTTTCATCTCCTTGGACATGTTGTGGGAAACTTCTATGTTATATACAACTTCTATGTACACTCTAGGATATCAGTAAACACCGACGCTTGCCCCATCCCTCAAGCAATACAATATTGTGCCACAATATGAAGAATTTTGTGAGCCCAAATAAATTTGAACTTCATCTTAAAAGTCACTGATAGATGTTAAAAGTTTTTAAAAAGAGAAATACAAGGTTCAATGCATTAGCCCCTTATAAAAAGGAAATAAATATCCTGGTATCAGCATAGTATTACCAGAGAATAGTCAAAATTATAATAAATAATAGACAGTAAACAAATAGGTAAACAGATAGGTGGAGAGAAAGAAACAGAAACTAGGAGGCAGAAAAACATTTAGGGGCTACTATAATTTTTTAATTATTAAAGATTAAACTGAAATATTGTGAATGAAATAGAAGAAGAGGACAGATGAAAAATATTTAGAAGAAATAATCCATAGGTTCTGTGGAGCAATGAAATGTTGTACCTCAAACTCTACTTCTTTAGCCCTGGGTTAGGTAATAATTTATTTCAAACTCAAAGAAAGCACTGCCAAATAACAAGTACTTATTAATTTATTTGTTCCTACAAGGTATGCACTATTTCTCAAGTGTGTTTTTGATTTTCATACTTCATAGGAACATATTCAGTTATATAGCAAAAACTTGAATAAAGGCTTGGATTTATATGAATAAACAAGATTTTTATTCTCATTCACATGAGACTAAAGCTAATCAGATTCCCAACACTTGCAATTTCACCAATGCATCTTTTCCAGACCTGGCTGCTATTGAATGAGCAGAGATTTTCAGTACATATGTTGGTGCCATTCTGAATTCTGTTCCCAATGTAACACTTGATAGTTGTGGATTTTGCCAGTTGTTTTTTGGACTGATCATGTTTCAAAAGCAAACGCTTGCACACATCATTAATTACCAAAACAATACTATGTACATTTAAAGGAAAATACAACTTGTGGTGGTGTAACTTGAAAGATCTTGAAAAGGCTACTTTTTTCTTTAAATTATATAGAAGTGAATTTCAAAAATGCAACCATCTAAGAGAGAACAAAATCATTTAGAGAGTGGGAAGTAAATGGATTAGAAAAAAAGAAGAGAAAGTTAAAGGAGTTGCAGGCAGAGTGCAAAAGAGACGCAGCTCTTAACAATCAAGGGAGAGCAAAGGACAGAGACTTGAGTGAAATAAAGAAAGGAAGGCAGAGTGGATTATAGGAAGCTTGAAAGAGAGAGACACAGAATGAGCAAAGCTTTGATTATTGATTGGCATTAACTTTGAACATCCCACAGAAGGATGGAAAGCATATGGATTTATCAAGGAAGAGGAAACAAGGAATCAAACAATAGCTTAGTGAAATTAAAGTCATTGTATACAAGTTACGCTAACAGGAAAGAATACATGGTTGTGCCGCAGAATTGGCAAACAGAAGAAGTAGCAAATCTTTTCGAGAATGCAATGCACAAAAAAACCTGAAAGGAGGATGAGACAGGACAAATAGATGAGGAGACATGGGTCCATTATGTTAAAAGAGTATCAAAAAGCCAGACTATGGAATTGAAAGCAGAAGGCAAGGTAAGGAACGGGCAATTGAGTTCTTTTCCCAGCACATTTACTTCTGGATGTTAAATTTCTTAAATTACAAGAATAGGAGAAATAAGAGGGCCTATGTTCGTCTGCTTTCTCCTTTGAGATGCGAAAAAACTCCAAACTCTTCCTGAATGGCTTGAAACAGAGAGGAGGGCAGGCATTTCTGACTAAACGAAGTCCCGACGGTTACTTGCATCCATCTTACCCATCCCAAATAGTTGAATTGGGAGTTGTATTCACTCAGCTTAGAAAATGGCTACAGGTAGGGACCCCCTAGTTCTGAGTCTTCAACTCATATTTCCTGTTAGATGCTTGGGGGAGCAGAATGGTTTCTCTCCATTTCCCATTTCCCTCTATTTTGTCCTTTACACTAAAATAAATTCGAGCTAAAACTAGCTTCTTGTGAGATCTTCTTGTTATGGGGCACCCTGAAATGCTTTTCATGGGAGGATCTCAAGGACCTGTGTTTTTTGCATGGAAACTAGAAAGCTGAAAGAACGCCTCATCCATTACCCAGTGACAAAGCGACAAACCTTCTTGACAAATTTTTCAAATTGCATTTCCAGTTAGCAAAATTATTTAATACACCTGAGCAAATATGCTCTCCATAGTCTCAGAGAAAGATATCCTAAGATGATATCGAACAGGGCCTCTTGCCTGTGTTCTCAGATCTATTGTATGGAAACTCAGATTGCAGCAGGTAGTGAGAATTACGTGATGAATAATTAAAAGCTGTGAAACACATTCAGATGATGGGACCTGCGACATTTTTGGTTGGCAGGGTGCTCAAAATGAGACAATTGATTTCCTCTGCCCCATCTTTTTCCCTGTCAGTCTAACCTTCTGGGTTCTTTATATTCCTAGCTGTATCTGCTTCTCAAGGTTTATGATTGGATTGATGTTCATAGATAATATCTTTTAAAGTATGAATTGGGAGTAGATTGTGTTTCATACTTAAATTTTAAAAAACATCCCTTTTAGAAACAACACAAAAGCTTCTAATACCAGAAGAATTGGGAAAAATTAGAAATATCAAAGGCTCCACCTTCCATCATGCACATAGATGTACATTTTAAATTTTATGTGTATTCTGTAAAGAAAAATGTGTGTGTATGTGCATGTGTGTGCACACATGAGCTGCCAACTCAAAGCAATATTTGGCATCCACACAGCCTACAGGAATTTGAGTAAAATTAAATTAAACCAAATATTCATCATCCCTCATCATTCCTCATCCCTCATTTATTGATTGTGGAATTATAATAGCAAGGAGAAATTTGACATAATAGTTCAAACAATGGAGAAGAAAAGAAGCAATGAATAAAAGAAGAGAATGAGATAATATAAGTCAATCTGTGTGGTGAATATATACATTTGTCCATGCTAATAACTTGTTTTAGAGCTCTAATAATTTTGAGGACTATGGTAACAAAATGTAGAGAATGGAAAATAATTCAAACAACAGAGAAAATAACATAGATAATAGAAAAGTAAACAGGGATCCAAAGGCTTTATAATAATATTTGTGATTTTTAATAACTTGCTGATGGTAGATCTTGATAAATTATGAAGTGTCTCTTCTACTCTATTTTCTTTTTGCATACTTTGTGCCTCTTATCTGTTCATAGAAACAGATGAATTTGTTCTGATAACATGATTGACGATGAACATTATTTGAGAAGATGAGGCCTTTGGAAGAAAAATGTATTATATTTCTTATTGGTGGATACTATCACATATACAAACATACACATATACACGGAAACGCATACAAATTGTGACAGTAGCGTATGCTGTCTTCTATCACTTATTGTTAAAATGATTGAATATTTTACAAACACTAATTAATTATAAGTCACAGACCACCTATCAACAATATCTAAAGGAAAACAACAGCAGACTTGCCAGTCCTGATATGATTCAACAAGCATGTAGAATGTTAATTTAATAACAGTACTATGGCCTTTCAACAGCTGTTTTTCTTCCATAGTTCTAACAAAGCTAATAAAAACCAATAATACAAAAATAAGCTGCAAAATGTTTTCCCTTTATGTGGATCCTAAACTCAAAATACAACATCTCATGTAAAAACTCACTGAGGGCATATGCCTCTATATAGAACAAAACTGGCTAATGAAACTCCATGATACAGACCCTTCGAACAATTAACAGCTTAACAAAATAAATAACAGGAAGACAAAACGTGTGTTGGATAAGGGGGGCTAGTGGGAAGTGGCAGATGAATGGAAAAGGGAACAGTAGACAAACATAGTCAGAAAACTCATGAATCTGTGTGACCAAAGAAGTGGAAAAATGATGTGATGGGTGGGGGAAAGGGAAGGGTATGGGGAATTACCACAAACATCTTTGTGAAATGATCATTTTACGTAGCATTAAAAATATTGCTCTTGTGGGCTGGGAAGGTGGCTCAGTGGTAGAGCGCTTGCCTTGCATGCCTGAGGCCCTGGGTTCGATTCCTCAGCACCACATAAGCAAAAAGAACAAAAAGCCGGAAGTGGTGCTGTGACTCAAGTGGTAGAGCTCTAGCTTTGAGCTGAAGAGCTGAGGGACAGCGCCCAGGCCCAGAGTTCAGGCCCCGCGACTGGACCCAAAAATAAATAAATAAATAAATAAATATTGCTCTTATCTGCCATTTAGAGCTATTACTTATTTACTTATTTATATTTTGTCTCCAATATTGTTTCAATCTCTCCTAGTTTTCCAGGGCACTAATATGCTTCTGATTCTTTCTTTCTCCTGCTTCCTTTCCAATGTTTATTTTCTTTTCTTAATGTAATAATCTTATACTTTGTGTCCAATCTAGTTCAGTTTCTATTCTTCTTCCTTTACTACATGACCTACTGTGGCTGATCTGTTTTGCTCCCTTGGTATTTAGGGTTTCCTTATATTTACAAGTTATATTTCAAGCCAATGCTGGTTTTTAATAAGTCAGAGACAAAAAAGAAAAAAAGGGAAAAAGCAAGGACCAGGACAAACAGCCCAAGTGTAAAAAAGTTAACTTATTGGTTCTAAGACTTCTAGCTCTTAAAATTACTTGAACCTATTATTCAATGATCTGTTTGACCGTAGTTGATGAATCTCTAACTGGTAATTGTCCAAAGAATGTTTTAGAAGAGAACATCATCTATGGGAAATAGTGAGTAGAATGGTAAGATTCATGTTGCATTTTCCCTTTTTTAGAGTTCCAGTTTTTGAGGAAAATAAAAACAGATTCTCTTATGTCAGTTTCATTTTTTGGCTACAACACTTGGACATTGGATAATTGTCCTCTTGTAATTGTAAACAAAAAGCAATCCGTATGTTTTCTCTCTGTCAACTTTTTTTCACATTCTTACTCTCTTTACTTTTGCTGGTTGTACTGCATTTTGATTTGTACTTATATTCAAGAAAACTACAAAAAAATGAATTATCTATCCTCAAAGGCAGTTTAATTTTTCCTATACCCTTTTGCAACAATTTGAGGCTTTAAAGAACAGATATGTAATCTAACCTAAGTGATGAATAAAGCTATCTTATCCAATCTTAAATAGCTGTGAACTAAATTTGCTGTGTTTACCATTCTGTAAAGAGGAAAGGAAATTAAATGGCAGGGAGAGAGAGATACAGAGAAAGAGAGAAATAAAAGAATGAGAGACTGAGAAAAGAGGGAAAAAAGAGAAAGAAAGAGTTAATAGAGAATATTTATTTTATTTTACCTTTTTGTTTTTCTCTTTGAAGAAGTTATTGTGCCAAGTTATTATCCTGCTTGTAAAGCCTAGAAAATATAAAAATAAGCAAAAGTAAGTATTTCTAAATTTCCAGGTTTTCATAATATGCTGCATCTCTGTCAAATATTATTAGGCCAATAATGTTTTAAAATATTATTACTGATTAAAAAATCCCACACTCTCTGTATATTCTGAAAGGTAGACAATGTGGAATAATTAGAAATTATTTTGGACTTTTTAAAACAAAAACAAAAAATGTGTAAACCTTTTATTTTAGATTGTATTTTATAGTTACAAATCTGTCCCTTGGTTACCCAATTATAGTTTATAGTTACAAATTACCCAATTATAGTTTATAGTTACAAATCTGTCCCTTAGTTACCCAATTATACACAAAAACATGATGTGCCTAAAAATAATATTTATCTGAATGTCTCATTATTTATTGCTATATAGCAGATCTTCACAAGTATTGATAAGCAAAAATAATTAGATTTCAGGTAAATGAAAAGAATCTATAAAGTTTAAATTTTTAAAGATTTTTCAAATTAAAAATACCATAAGAACATGAAGTTCTATAAAGCGGCAGTTGATGAAAATTTCATTTACCATGCATTAGGTATAAATCAATGTTTAAAAATCAGAAAAAATTCTTTCTTAATGAGCATCATAGGAAATCATCCTTCTGTGGTACCTAGTAAGTATAAAATCATTCACTTTTCTTGCCCAGAAAAGAGGAGAGTTTCTTTAATTGTGATAATTGCATTATTGCATTGCTTTCCCCACTCACTTACCTCTCTCTCTCTCTCTCTCTCTCTCTCTCTCTCTCTCTCTCTCTCTCTCTCTCTCTCTCTCTCTCTCTCTCTCTCTCTCTCTCTTTCTCTTTCTCTCTCTCTCATGCTCTCATTTTTGAAGATGCATCTGTAAAGACATTTGGCATCTCATCAGCAGAAACAGCAGCTGGGGAAAGGCCTTCCTTACGTGCTCTGTCAAGGGAATTGCAGGTTTAGGTGGGTTTTAATAGACATCACAGATTCACTGACATAACATAGATTGCATGCTTTCATTCTGTCTATTATCTATGTCTTTCTTTTTTAATGGAAATGAAAACAATTATGGAACAGAAGACATAAAGCTTCTCATTGAGAGTACAGTTTTATACTACACTTAGAGGAATAATCCAGTGAATATATGAGTAAGGTAGATATTTACACATCAGATACCATTGATTAAACTTAATTTCTGTTTTCACATTTTATAATAAATACCTGTGAAAGTCTATCCTAACAAATCAGTAGCATCCTACCTAGGTTGAGGTAGATGTGTGTGTGTGTGTGTGTGTGTGTGTGTGTGTGTGTGTGTGTGTGTGTATGTGTGTGTGTAAACTAATATTTTCTTAGAACTTTCTTTTTTACATTTCTAGTTTTAATAGCTTCTTTCTTTCAAAAATTCATCACAATTTGGACATAAGTACAATCTTGGCAAATCATCTCTGAATAAAGCGCTAAAGGTTTCATTCACTAGATGTTGACAGGTTTTCAATGAGCAAGTTCTGTGCAGCCATTCTGCAGGCAGTAGCCTCATGTTGAACCCAAGCAATACTGCAACTCAGAATCCGGCTTCCCTCTAAATTAACAGAAAACTGCACAAATACCATACTTCTTAGGGATCTGTTGAATATATGAGATGTTATTAAAGAGTCAGGTTACCCTGTGTTTGATTCATGTTTAATTATATGATCAATGAAATAAGGACAGAGAGTCAGAGTCACCTGTCAAATTCAATCTTCATTTAAAAGTAACTTTAGATTTTAAAATTAAATTATATTTCTTTCAGTAACATTTGGAAACAGGTTTCATTTGACCATGGTAGTTTAAACTCTTCCGTCTATTTTCACTCTCCCTTGAAAAGGAAGTAGGGAAAAGTATAATTAACAAAAGAATAAACCTGCAAGCTCAGGGAAGATTAGAGAAAACACCACAGTGGGTGAGATATGTGAACAATGTTGGGTGAGATATAAAGCAGATGGAGTCAAGGTAATCACATTGGCAAAGCAAGATGAGCTCTAAGACTTGAAAGATAGTATTAAAGAGCACATCATGGAGTTGCTCCTCACAATAGCAGAAAGGCTAGAGATGGGAGCTCCCAATGCAAATGCCTTCCGATAGCTTTTCCCACTCCAGCAGAAGACATAAGATTTAGTCAGGAACACTAGAGTATTCTTTTTTTTTAAAGACATCAACTGAAGTGGAAGACTAAATGCTGAATAGTTCTAAATTTCATCTCATTCACCACCAACTCTTCCTGTACCAACAGTGTATGATACGTCCTATTTTCTCATACCTCCTTTGACCTTACGTATTTATAATCACCCAAAGATAATTTCCCTTTAAGATTCTTCCTTTTATTTTCCTTTAACAGTGAGAAGGTATCCCAAGGGCCATGCTGTTCTTACCAAATAAGCCTACTATAGTGACACAAGTCTGGTGCTAGATACACGGGTAGGAAGATAGTATCAGCTTGGTCTAAAAGGTGAAAGCTAATCTGAAAAATATCTACAAGTAAAAATGTTCAGAGGTATAGCTGAAATGTTTAGAGTGGCTCAGTGGTAGAGTGCTTGCCTAGCATGCATGAAGTCCTAGGTTCAATTCCTCATTACCACATAAACAGAAAAACCTGGAAGGGGTGCTGTGGCTCAAGTGGTAGAGTGCTAGTCTTGAGCAAAACAGAAGTTCAGGGACAGTGCCCAGGCCGAGTCCAAGCCCTAGGACTGGCAAAAAATAAAAAAAAAATAAAAAGAAAAGAAAAAAAGGAAAGGAAAGAAAGAGAGAGAGAAAGAGAGAGAAGAAAGGAAGGAAGGAAGGAAGGAAGGAAGGAAGGAAGGAAGGAAGGAAGGAAGGAAGGAAGGAAAAAGAAACAGAGAAAAAGAGGGAAGAAAGAAAGAAAAAAGAGATAGGAAGGAAGGAAGGAAGGAAGGAAGGAAGGAAGAAAGAAAGAAAGAAAGAAAGAAAGAAAGAAAGAAAGAAAGAAAGAAAGAAAGAAAGAAAGAAAGAAGGAAAGAAAGAAAGAAAGAAGGAAAGAAAGAAAGAAGGAAAGAAAGAAAGAAAGAAAGCAGGCAAATAGAATTAAAGGAGCATTCTATAAAACATCTAATTTGTATTCCTCAAAACTGCCAAAGTCATCAAAAAAAGGTCTAAGAAGTTGTCATAGAAAAGGGAGGGAGGAGGAGGAGGAGGAAGAAGAAGAAAAGATATCTTAGATGGTATCTTGAAACAAATGCAGGATATTAGATTAAAAAATATTAATACAGTATGTGTTTTAGTTAATGATAACATATTAATATTAATAACTTAATTTTAACAAATGTTCCCTATGATAGGGTAAATTGTGCAAGGGTAGGTAGAAATGCTTTGTGCTTTTGTCTAAATTATTCACTATGTCTAAATGGTTCTAACAAAGAGTCTATTTGAAAGATGGAAGTTTGGAATACATACTTCTCAACAGGGAAGTATTCCACATCACATGGGATTTTCGAAAGTGTAAATAGATTCAAAAACTGTGACAAACATATACCAACCATATGATCCATTCATTCTATTTTGTGAGCAAGTATGTGGATATAGAAACTGCCATATTTACACAATGTATCACTAACATTTATAAAGCATTCATAAAGTAAAAATATTAACTGAGTGTAGTGGTGGTACTCCTGTAATGTCAGCAACTCAGGAGGCTAAGATAGAAAAATCATTTGTTCAAAGCTAACCTGTGCTAATAGTGAAACCCTACTCAAAAGAAAAAAAAATTTAAAAAAAGATTTAAAAATAGAAAGATTAGTTACTAACAGCATGAAAGATCTCAAAATAACAATACTAAAGTGTCCATAAACACACATATACACAGATTTCTTTTCATAATTCCAGAAAATACTAATTATTCTAAGTGAAAGAAACTGTCTGAAGAGCTGAGGGACAGCGCCCAGGCCCAGAGTTCAAGCCCCACAACTGACCAAAAAAAAAAAAAAAAAAAAAAAAAAGAAACTGTCTGTGTTACTAATTGGGATGAAAGCTAAGGAGGGTGATAGAGTTTAGAGAAAACTTTGGGATTACAGATTTAAATATGCATGCTCTTAATTATTTTGATGTTTTCACAATGTACACTTATAACAAAACTTATCAAACTGTGTGTTTTAAAATGAAACAGTTTATCAAACATTTTTCTCCTTCTGAATTAATTTGGAAATTTTATCAACTTAAAGGGGTTTACTATCCAATTCCTCTGTTTTCATTGACAACAAAATATAATTAACATACAATATATGTTCACTTAAGTATTATACTATTATCACTTGATTCAGGTGTTATTGCAGAACATTTTCATTGTAAAGATAAAAGTTCATTACAGCTGTTTTAAACAAACTTGTTTTATGTAAATTTGATTTACATATGTAGAGAGAGCATTGAAATATTACTTTAAGAATGAAAAAGAGAAACAAGTCGTTTAAGGATTCAGGTGGACCTGTTGCAACAATGAGAAGTACAAAATGTCATGTCAAAACCAGCTTTACAATGTCGGTGTGGGGGGGGGAGGGGGGTATGATTGGGTGGGGGGGAGGGGGGAGGCTGGGAAGGGAGGTGAAGGGTAAACAAAGGAGGAGGCTGCAATGCTTGGTAAGAAATGTATGCATTATCCTGCCCATGTAATTGTAACCCCTCTGTACAGTATGTTCTCAAATAAAATAAAATAAAATAAAATAAAAAATAAAAATAAATATACATTCAGCCAGGTTAAAAAAAAAAGAATGAAAAAGAGAAAGAGAAAAAGAGAAGAAAAGAGGAAGGAAGGAAGGAAGGCAGGGAGGGAGGAAGGAAGGAAACAAGGAAGGGAGGAAGGGAAGACGGGAGGAAGGGAGAGAGGGATGAAGATAGAAGCAAAAGAGAAATTTTCTTATTGCAATCTTTCTTATAGAATTCTTGAAACCTCATTTGCAGAAAACATAAAATGTTTTCTTTTATGATCAAAGAAAGGATATACAAATACTCTTGGTATGTATGAGATATGCTCCTAAATGTGAGTTAAATGGGCCAGGACAGTAAACAATTACATGATTCACAGAGCAGGGTGCCAGACCAGTAAGAACCATCCATCAAAACTTTTAAAACAGCTGGATTATGGTAGAAAATCTTAGCATTCTTAGCAGTTAGTATAGCTAATGCTAGGCATCTGCTAATTAAGATGTGTTAGTAAACAAGTACCTTTAAGTAAGTTTACCCAGAATTTAGCTTCTTAATTTCCCTCCCCGATAAGGAATAGTATTTTTTCTTTGTTCCAAATATATAACTTCTATTTGAAATCTAGTGTTTCCTCATTCTATTTAACCAAAATAACTCCAATTTCACTTTTAATATTTCAGAAGAGTTCCTGAATTATTAATCCCTAATCCATTTCTAAACACAGCTGACCCTTAATGTAATTGAAATTAACTATATTTTTAAAAATAGATGTAAAAAGAGTAATCTGAGAGCTGAAACAAGAGCCATCTTGAAGGCAACCCAAGTCTACAGTCTCATTCCTCAGTCCTAAGGAGCTCTATGTATCTCAATTAAGAACTTTTACTGTTGGAGTACAGTAGGGTGGAACACATCATATCCAGTGTTTTCAAAGATACGACTGTTTTTTTTTCCCCAGAGGAATATATGAATGCCTATAAGCATGCGAAACAGATCATAAATAATTTCATGTTCAACCATGACAGATTTTTCATCATTGATCTTCTTGATATAGAAATCATTTTTTGGATTTTAAATTTGTAGATAAGGCATTGTGGACCTGTAATTTAAATATCTCTAAAAGAAAAGAGTCATGATTTTTTTTAGCTTTGCTTGAGGCATTTCAATATGAAAACGTATACATTTTAATTGATGCCTTTTACTCTCAAAGTCTTAAGAATACAGACTTATTGCTGATAAAAGTTCAAATACTGTATATGAGTTTTAAGGATGAGTATTGTCTGTCCCTACACAGCTGATTTCTTGGTTGCCCTCAGACATCTGCCTGTATGAATAATTTTGGATGACCCCAAAATGATGCTATAAACATCCAGATAGTCCTTGACAGTGGTTCCCTTCCCAAGTTTGACCATGTAGTTTTTGTATGTAGTGTATATAGTTTGTAATGTAGCTATGTCTGCTGTTCAGTGTTAACATGGTGTGACTCTGTCTTTCATTTTGATTTCTTTTATTTTCAATTCTGAGTCTAAGATTTGATAAGATATCCTGAGATGATCGTATCTAAAATGCCTACTATGGGAATAATTCATCATAAATGTTGTATCAGTTTTTGCCAGTGGCTGTAACAAAGTAAGATAAATCTAGTTGCCTATGAAAACAAGAAGTTTATTCTCCCTTGTGTCTGAAGACAAAAAATATCTAAATTAATGTGTAAGCAGGCCTAGACAAAGTTCTTAGAGGAGCTTTTAGAGATTCTAGGGTTCCTTAAAATAAAACAAGCGTAGCTATGAATTCTGAAACCAAAATTTATATTTTGCTAATTTTAGAGGAAGGATTATAAACAAAGAACAGTTGGCCACATTAGTGATTTGAGTAGAAGCTAAGCGGGGGGGGGGGGAAGAATATAGATGAATTAGTCTTTATTTTTGGAGAAAACAAATCAAGAATTACGAATGATATGGTAGGCAGAACTGTAAGAATTATAGTATATAGCATATTTCAAATTGTATCTTTAGAACACATTCTGCACATGCATCCTATCATATATCTGGGACAGAATATTACATTCCTATCATATTGAACCCTTTCATGATCTGTAATGTGAGTCTATATAGGACAGCCTCGAAGATAAAAGTATTATAGGGGCTGGGTAAGTAGCTCAGTGGTAGAGTGCTTACTTTGCACACATGAGGCCCTGGGTTCGATTCTTCAGCACCACATAAGCAGAAAAAGCCGGAAGTGGCAATGTGGCTCAAGTGGTAGAGTGCTAGCTTTGAGCTGAAGAGCTGAGTGACAGCACCCAGGCCCAGAGTTCAGGCCCCACGACCGACAAAAAAAAAAAAAAAGTATTATAGTACACTTTTTTTAGATCCAAACTTGATACAATGAGATTGAAGCCCAAATGCCATCTTCTGTTCCAAAATACAACACAGTAGGGCACAGATGGCTCACTCCTGCAATCCTAGCTACTCAGGAGGCTTAGATCTGAAAATAGTGCTTCCAGGCCAGCCCAGGCAGGAAAGCTAAGTGAAATTGTTCTCTCCAATGAACCACCATAAAGCTAGGTGTCTCAAATGGTAGCGTATTAGCTGTGAGCTGAAAAAATTCATAGACAGAACCCAGGCCCTGAGTTCAAGCCCATGACTAGCATCAACACCCCCACACTACCCCAGCCTACCCCAAATAGGGTTTCAAGTGTATTCCATTTTGGTGGTTAAGGTAGTAGACATTGTCCTGCATAATGGTCCTAATTAATAGCCCAAGTTTTCTCCTAAAATTGAAATACACAGTTTTGTGTTTTTGTTTTTTAAATCTCACAATGGTTCTAATGTGACTTCATTTCAACATGGTTTTTATGTATCATATTGTTTATTTAAAAACATGATTTTTGCTCAGATTAGGTTCAGCTTATTTGATAAAGAAAGAAAATAAAAAACTTGAGAATACACATGGTAATTTGCATACTTACACAGGTAAAATATTTTTAGAATATTGTGTCCCCAATCCTCTTTCTCAGCAAATAAAAACTGTATTGCTGTTTTGTGAATAATCTAATGAGTCTTTCTCTTCATTTTAAAACTCTCTCCTTCAATTTCAACGTATTTACCCACACAAAGAACGAAATGATTAGGATAACTATTACAACAATAACAGCAACAAAACTCACTCTGTTCCAAACCCTTCATATATTGCTATCATCAAATCTCCTCCCCATCCTTCAGATGGGTACCATTATATACTTTATAGAATAAGGTTAAGAAATTTATACCCTTTCTATGTCTCTAGATTGATTGCCTTTTCCTGATGTGGGCTACTTTTCTCTTTATCTATAAGATTAAATTTATAGGCCCATCTTGGTATTTTTATTTATTTAAAAAATATTTTTTTGTCAGTCCTGTGACTCCAACTCTACACTTGGGCTCTGTCCCTGAGGTTCTTTTTTGCTCAAAGGCTAGTTAGTGATCTACCACTTGAGCCACTGCACCACTTCCAGCTTTTTCTATGATTAATTGGAGACAAGAGACATTCAGACTTTCTCAGCCTCCTGAACAGGATTACAGGTGTGAGCCACCAGTGCCAGAATCAGTATTTTCTTAATGGTAAACAATTGATAGAATTCACAACTACATTCTACAACTGAAAGATCTCCCATGAACACACAGATAATCCCGTAAAATTTCTGACAGCCAGCCTAACAGATTACTCCAGAGCTACGCCAAAGAGAGTATAGGACATTAACTCAGGAGCTCAGAAATGTTTCATTGGTGCTATTATCTTCTCAAACCTAGCCTAGTAATCACTGTTACTTTTGAACATTCCCTAATCTAAAATTGAGAGCTCTTGATACTTAACATTTTGGGGTCTCTCTGTTAATCTGAGCATTCTGAGACTGAATGAAATTAAAAATTCATTGAACTTATTATGCCCTATTTAAACTACATTTCTATCTCTTTGGCCAGAATGTTCAGACAACTCCAAGAAGGGGCCAGATGTTTTGGGACATTTGATTAACAGCAGTTATCCCTCTGAAAGCATGAGGGATTTATTTTGAGATGTGTACTGTTACTCCGGCTGCTGCTCTAAAGCTGTGGGTTGTTCTTTCCTTTTGCCATAGGAGTATGTTATAATTTCAGTAAGATTCTCTCTGCATGAAATAATGTACTTTAATGTAGATTTCCCGCAGCAATCCACAAATACTTCTCTGTGGGATTTTATGTTTCAACCATTTCAATGTACTTGTATCACGTTTAAATTCATTTTTACTTACATTTTTATAATGTTCACCCTGACTTGTAATTTCAGCCTTACAAAGATTTTTTTGTCACTCTCTCTCTCTCGAAGTCTTAGAGCCCTTGAATTCTGAAATAGAAGATAAAAATTTCCTTGTTCTTGGACCCCAATTTCAACAACATGTCTTAGATCACAGAATATTAAATAAAATGAAAGTTTCCCTCAATATTGACAAGATACCTTGGCTTACAAAATAAAACAGACAACTTTTGCTAACTTGCACAATAGTGTGGCTAGAGGTAGAACAATATTTTTATATATAACATATATATATATATATATATATATATATATATATATATATATATATATACAACTCCTGGATTGGAGCTTTTGCTTTAAGCTTTTTAATTCCAATTCCAATTTCAATAAACTTTATTGGCATGGAAAGGAATGCAAGCATGGCTAGAATCCATAAATTATGTTTGTGACTTTAGGGCACCAGGTCTCACAGAGGAAATAGGATTTTTTCCCCCTTGAATCTCCATTTCCTATTAAGTAAGGGAAATAGAAGAGAATATTTTAGGTCTAAAAAGACAGAGCAGAAAAGGAACAAAATGCACTTCTTGGTATAGCTGCTTTCTGAATGAAACATGAGCAGGAAGAAAAAATTGTTTATAAAGAAATATAAGAAAAAATTCAATATTTTCTTGTAAAATAACCTGTCTATCTAGGAAAACATTCTTGTTTTATGAACAAGTTTATACAACTTTGTGGGCCCTTTCTTTAAAAAATTGGAACTTATTCAAAATTAGATACAATATTTAAAATGACAAGAGATAATAGAAAACTATGTTTTTGAAAGTTGATTAATAAACATCACAAATTCAGAAATGATATAATTTTAGTTCTTAGTTGATTGTCTGCCATACTTTTATTCTATTCCCTCTGTTTTTATTGTGTTTTAGTTTTTATTATTTTCAAGTCATTTTACAAAGGGATTTCAATTTATGAATACAATACATCTTGATAGAGGTCATCCATTCCATCATCCTGCCCTCCATCTCTCCCAATCCCACCCTCATGAAGGCCATACTTCTATACTTTTTCCATACTGTTTTTGTTTGTATATCTGATCACTCCTGATATGACAAAAATTTCAGTATTATCTGTAGTTAGAAAAGAAAGGTACTGCAGTCTGTGCTAGGTTAAATGTATTTTAAATTAATTGGAGTTTAGAAATTTTTCCTCCAGCCTCACAATTCATAGCTGGTAATGCCATGCAGAGATTTCCCTATATGCTGAGATTCATAGAGCATGGGACTTTAAGAGTAGCTACACATGGCTTTAGAGCATTTTGTTATAGGTTTGCACTCCAAGACCACATAAGTCCTATAAATCCATTTTGCATAATTCTCATCCAAAAAAAGAATTATGGAACATTTATCATTGTGCATGCTGCCTTATTATGTTCCTGACAGAAGAGTACTTGTGTTCTGAGCAGTCTTCTTTCCTTTAATTGCTCACATTCAATGCTTGGAAAAATAATCTCAGATGAGCTTCTGGCTTATTTCAAACCTTTGCCTTTCACCATCTCTATGTGACTAGTGCCAATTACGGTACAGCAAGGTCATATAGCAATGTGGTTTCAGGTTCCCTATCTTTGTCTAAGGACCATTGTGTGGAGTATTCCTGAAATCCACTTCTATACATACACAACTATGGATAACTTAACTATGTTTGGAAGTGTTTGCAAAACATAAAAAACATAAAAAAAAAATCCTACAAAACTAAGGTGTCTCAGCAGTTGGCCCTGCAGACATTAAGGGCTAGATTAATTGATATTGGAGGAGGGGGATTTTGTGAATTCCACGATGTTTGGCAACACCTTTCTTTATTGACTAGATATCAATAGGACCTACTCATCTGATTAAAAAATTTTTTTTCCTCATTCCTGGAGCTTGAATTGTGTCCCTGACCTTTTTTTTTTTTTTTTTTTTTTTTTTTATCAAGGCTAGCTCTGTATTAATTTGAACCACAGCGCCACTTCCGGTTTTCTTGTGGTTAATAGGCCGTAAGAGTCTCATAGCCTTTCCTTCCCATGCTGGCTTCAAACCACAATCCTCCATCTCAGCCACCAATAGCTAGGATTACAGGCATGAACCGCCAGCGCCCAGCACCCATCTGCTTTTTATTCCCCAAATATTTTCTGGGAAGCTAAAATCTCTCCTGGTTATGAACTATTGTACTACACAAAGTATATGTTCAACTCACTTTATCAATTACTTATAAAAGTCTACCTGTTTCTTTAAAATTTATTTTATTGTAAGGATGCTGTACAGGGGGTTATAGTTACACGAGTATGGTAATAAGTACAATTCTTGTCAAACATTGTTACCCCCTCCTTTGTTGTTCTCCTATTATCCCTTCTACTCCTCCCCTCTCCTCTCTCATCCTCCCTCCCCCCAGTTGTAAAGTTCATTTCCAACCGTAGTGTCTTGTGAGTATCATTGTGGCAATGGGTCATTCTGTGTCCTTGTTTCAGCATTTTGTTATTCCCTTTCCCCTCCCCAAATCAGATAAATGTATACACAAGATGCAGGGTACCAAAATCAAATATGGTGACAACAGGGGATATACCATAGGGAGAAGAGCATACAGAAGAAGCAAACAAAAACATCACATAGTATATTAAAAACAATGACAGAAAACCTCTTGTGTCTGTATCTTGGGGTTCATTTCATTTAGCATCATTTTATATGGTCATATTGGTATGTGACCAGCTACAATCAAGAACAACTTTGTTGTGAGTTAATAAACTAAATCCTTCAGACCAGTAATAATTTAGAGGTCTGATGAACTACAGGCCGAAGCCATTTTGATATAATTCCAGACTTCCAAATATTTGTGTACAGTACAGAGAATCTCTTCTAATCCTTGCTTTACTCTACTGTCACATCAATTTCATTAAAACTGACCTGCTGGAAAGAAATAAAGTTTAATGGCTCTTGTTATATAAAGGCAAATTCTATATTTATTGTCTTGCAATTTAAGGAAGCTATGATCCTTCACAATCTGGTCCCTCTCTTTATAATTTATATTATGTATCAACATTACCCATGTTCTGGACATAGAAACAGACTTATTAAGGTTAAGAAAAACATTCCCTTGAATATCAAAATGGCTTTACAAATTTACTTATCTCTCAGAAACCTACAAGAAATCTTGAAGTCAAATATAGCTAATAATTAAAATCAAATATAGATAGGAATTTTATTTTGGTCTCTAGATAATATTCATTCTTCTCAGTCCACAATAACTTCAAAATATGGAGATGAATCTGGAAAAAAAAATGGTCAAAAGACCCAAATAATCCTGTTTCCCATTACCTCTGTTTTCTTAATTGGAGGAAAAGAAGATTGTTCAAATCCTTCTTAACCAACTTCAAATTTCTAGGAAAAAAAATAACTTAAATATGTTAGTATGTGTTCCACAAAGGAGGACTTCTTTAAAAATAATTTTTTTCTTTTAAGAGTAAGAAACTAAGCTGGGTTCTGGTAGCTCACGCCTGTAATCCTACCTACTGAGGCAGCTGAGATCTGAGGATTGCTGTTCAAAGCCAGCCTGGGCAGGAAAGTCCATGAGACTCTTATCTCCAATAAACCATTCAGAAAAACAGAAGTGGCACTGTGGCTCAAGTGGCAGAGTGCTAGCCTTGAGCTGAAGAGCTGAGGGATAGTGCCCTGGCCCAGAGTTCAGGCCCCATGGCCGACAAAAAAAAAAAAAAAAGTAAGAAACTATTATGAAAAGTAATAGTGTCTAAACAATAGTCAGAAACTAAGCCTTAAACTGAGTTAAACATGTTCTATTTCTCTGAAATGTGGTATCTCCCAAACATAACTGATAATGAAGACATCTTTTTTCATACAACAGTATTTCAGTGAGTACTAGTGTTATTGGGAAATAAGATTGTAGAATGCTATTATTGTGTTATGAATATGAGATTTGACAATCAGGTAGTTTAGGGTTCAAATTGATTCAGACCTTTACTAGAAAAGAGGCCAAAATAAAGTCAGTTATTTTTTCTAAGTCTCTGAAACATTATTTGTAAAGCTAGGACCAAGGGAAAGAAGTAGAGGAATAAATAGAAGAAGAGGGAGAGAATGCAGTCAAGAATTCAATGCATATCCTAGAAAATTTCAAATTAGGAAAAGAGGGTAGTTAGGGAAGGAATGTTGAAGGGGTTGACATTTATCAAGTATTCATAAATGGTATTCATAAACTGCTTTGTTAAATTACAACTCCTTTGTACAACTGCTTAAAATAATTTAGAAAATTGAAATAAAAATAAAGTCTAAGTTACCAGTGAAAGTAAAAAGAAATGGCCTGCTTAGAATATTATTATATGGTTTAAAGCTAGCACATAGAAAGTATCCTGTACATTACCTAGTATATGTTCCTATTAATGTTTGAGTGTGTTTATTTAAAAAGCTTTAAAGAAGCATTAATCTGAAGTCACAGAAAAAAAATTTATCCTGACATATAATTTTATATAGATTTTACTTCATATATGCTAGCTAATTGACTTGTTAGAGAGAATGAAATCTGTCTAGATTTGGTATATCTCATGAAATGTTCTATAGTTTGTTTGTGTGACAATCTCTTGGCTTTAGAAGAAGCAAAGAATCAATTTCTAGTACCAAATAATTTACCTTAATATACTCTTATATAGTAAGCTTACACACCAAGTATTAATCAGGATAGAAGTTAAGATGTTTTTCAACTTTCTCCTAATTTCTTGGTGCATTATTTTCATAGGGAAGGAGAAAGTTATTTTAAAAATTAAAATGATACATTCTTGAGTTCTAATATAGAACAATATTAATATAATATTGTCTGGTAAGGCTAACTAAGAGGAGATTGTGTCTATTAAGATAGGCTCTACAGAGCACAATTCTTCTAAAATATAAAATAGTTATTGTCTTCAAACTAAAAGAAATCTAAAAGATCAACTTTTCTCTTACTTTCCTGTGAAAAAATTAGATATCTGGAGTTTAGGGGACTGGTAAACTTGTAACTTTTAAGTTACTGGTAGAAGCATGACTCTCTTCTGCATTCTTCAATGTTTATGCATAATAAAGAACACAGACTTGAAGCCCAAGTATAAAGAGTTGTCAGTTGACTTGGAGGAGTAGATCAAAAGAGATATTGAGGAATCATCCCTGTCAGTTTCATTATTCCTATTTTAATTCCTTTCAACTTATCCACCCAAGATGGTAGTGGTGGTTTCTTCCATGCTTTTTTTTCATAAGTAGTATATATGTCAGATAAGTGTATTTGTTTTTACAGCTCAACATAGAGTATTCCAAGTAAATGGTGGTTGAATGAACAATGTAGTCCTCTCCAAGATAGTTCATATTTGGTAGTTATTAAGAGAAAACCAACATGACAAAATAATTTTAACAGAGGGGTGAGTAATGAGAGACCATGTGCTTTGCTCTCACAGGGACATAAAATATGACAGACCCAAGGAAGGTATATTCTCCACAGTGGCTCTGAAAAGTATTAGTAAACTTATAATAAATAGGCAATCAGGTTATTTTACCCATAGACTTGTCTATATTTTTCAGTATAAGACATCTGGAATAGACACGTTGAAGGCAGGAGTGACTTAGCAAAAGAAAACTACTGGGAAGTCTTGAATAGTGGTTAGAAAATTGCAGTAGAAAAGAAGAAAGGAGAAGCCATACAGAGCTCTAGGATAATAGTTCCTTGAGGACATTTGTTCACTAAGCTGCTCCTTTGTTATATTAAGTTAAATGTAGATCATCTTCTGTGGTTGACATAGAAATAAATCTCATCCTTTAGCTTCCCATCTGACAGCCTGGATCCCAAATAGTCCCCATTAGAAGTGAGAGAAACAGATGGGAGGAGAACAAGCAGAGTAAAGATATTTGTCACCTACCGTTGCTAGAGATGACAGAAATTAATTGCCTCTTCAGCTGTGTTTTCACAGCAGGTTGTTTGTACCTCCATTGTGCCTACTGTTTCTGCATTTATTCCTAATTCTTTTCCATTTGTCATTCTGATTGTCCATGGTGCTAACCACTGGATGGTAACATACGCTCTTGGAGGAGTGAGTGCCAATGCCAGATACATGACAATGCTTATAGCAGAGGAGGGAAAGGCAAAGAAAGAAAGGATAAAGAGACCAACTGCCACATTGGAAAGGTACTGGATAGTATAAGATGTGAAAATGAAGGCTGGTAATTGAATGAGTTCAAGTGGGAACAATTGGAAGTGGAAGGTTAAGAGGAAGATAAAGAAGCCACTGCTGTTAGACTGGTTGCAAAACCTGGTTGCCAATTCCCTCATATTTCCTATGATTATTGCTGAAAGCTTTGCAGAGTTGTGCATGCAATTTATATTTAAGTAGTTTAGAGCCAACTTTTCAATTTATTCCACTGCTAAATAATTAATCTTCCCCTTGGGCACTTTAGGAACCTGATCAGCTGCTGGGTTGCCACTGGACAAAGTGTAGCTCTGGGATGGCTCTTGTCACTTTAATTCAGGCATCATTTTTCTCTGAGAAATCATACCTTTAAATCCAAATCACATAGTTGCTTTTTAATAAAAAAAAAAGGTAGATAACCCTCATTTACGGTTCTGATACTTTACCCAGTCTTCATAAACATGTCCATTTGCAATGATTTATACAATATGTACCAAGATTTATTTAAAATTTGGTAAGATTTTGGAATACTTGCTCATGTTACTCTCTTTACTTCACACACACACACACACACACACACACACACACACACACACACACACACACACACACACACACACACACACACACACACACACACACACACACACACACACACACACACACACACACACACACACACACACCCTCAAAGGTAACTCACAGAAAAGCAATGGATCAGATAGAAACTTTAAAGCTAGTAGAATTCTGTGAGTTAAAGATGTATGGCTAGCCGGGTGCCAGTGGCTCACACCTATAATCCTAGCTACTCATGAGGCTGTGATCTGAGGATGCAGTTCAAAGCCAGCCCGGGCAGGAAAAACCATGAGACTCCTATCTTCAATACTAGAAAACCAGAATTGGTGCTATAGCTCAAGTGGTAGAGCATTTGCCTTGATCTGAAGAGATGAGGGACAGTGCCCAGTCCAAGAGTTCAAGCCCCATGACTGAACTAACTAAGTAAATAAATAAATAAAAGATACATAGCTTTAAATTCCATTTTAATCAGTAGTATTCAGGACACAGAAACTATACTTACTTCAAATCTACCAGGGCAAATGATGAGTTAGTTGATTGCTTAGCAGGTAGCTTATAAGTCCAGCTACAGGATCCACTATGAAATCTTGAATTTCTGTAACTTGGCATGTTCTATCTAAAAATATTTCGGAAATAGAAAGGTATAGCCAAGGTGCTTTATCCTATGAACCTATAAAACTAAAGTATCTATTCTCCTGGAGTAATTTTGCTTCTTAATCAGTAGTAGACTTAACCAGTGTATTCAAATATAAATAAATATATAGAATAAATATATCAAAATGAGATATAAATCAAAATATATTGCCACTACAGAGTCCACAATTTAATGCATCTGAAAAGTTCCTTTGTCCCGTAAAGTAAAATAGTCACAACTACAAATATTACATCATAGAAATATTTTCTTTAATGGTAGTGTGTTTCCTTTACTTTGTTTACCATGCCATGTAAATGTTTTAAAAATTCGCTAATATTTCTGGGAGTCTGTGGCTAATGCCTGTAATCCTAGATGCTCAGGAGGCTGAGATCATGATTTGAAGCCATTCAGGACAGGAACGTTTGGGAGGATCTTATCTCCAACTAACCAACAAAAAGCTGAAAGTGGGAACTGTGGCTCAAGTGGTAGAGTGCCAGACTTCAACAAAATAAAGCAAAGGGACATGCCCAGGCCTTGAGTTCAACCCTAAGGGGAAAAATAAGCTAATACTATTTCTTATGTACGTATGTCTTGCACACTGAGCGTCTCTGAAATGTATTACAAAGTAGTTGAATGGTCACTTCATATCATGTAGAAGTTGAAATCACAGTAAGGCTTTGCTGCCTCTGCCTCCAGTTATTTTCCCAGGCTGTTTGAACTTTTCCTTAGACTTTCTGTTCATATCAGTAGAATATTAGTTTGTATCAGGTGTTGTTATCAACAATCTAAAAAGTTAATTGACTATTTCATTACAGCCCCAAGAAATTACATCCAGTTTTAATATACTTGAATGTGCTCATGTTGATATTTCTTAATGAACTCTTCTGAGTTTTTCATTTTAGATAGTTGTGATACTTTAAAAGCATGCAAATTGACATAATAAGAAATCTACTATATATTTTGTGCATCTTACTACACAAATTTAGGTAATTTTTTTAAAAATGAGAATTTACCCAAGAGCTGATGGTTCATGCCCGTAATTCTGGCTCAAGAGTTTGAGATCTGAGGATCTTGGCTCACAGCCAGCCCAGATTGACAAATCCATGAGACAATACTTTTCAATGAGCCAGCAAAAAAATGAAACTGGGGGCTGGGAAGGTGGCTCAGTGGTAGAGCGCTTGCCTTGCATGCTCAAGGCCCTGGGTTCGATTCCTCAGCACCACATAAGCAAAAAAAAGAAAAAAGCCGGAAGTGGCGCTCTGGCTCAAGTGGTAGAGCGCTAGCCTTGAGCTGAAGAGCTGAGGGACAGCGCCCAGGCCCAGAGTTCAGGCCCCACGACTGGACCAAAAAAAAAAAAAATGAAACTGGAAGTGTGGCTGAGGTGGTAGAGCATCAGCTGTGAGTTCAAGCCCTACTAATAGCCCAAAAAGGAAAAAAAATTGAGAACTCATCTCCATGATAGAAAAGTATCACAGTCAAAAGCAGCTGCACTTTGGTTATTCATCAAAACCAGTTTCTTCCCAGGAAGCCTGTTGTTGTGGTTGACCCCTTCAGAATTTTTGTCTCCCCTTTCCTGCCACAACTATCATTTGCTTCAAGATCGATCTCAAAGTCAGCCAACCTTTTCTCTACAAGTGTTCTTCACCAAGATACAACACTTTGCTTTCTATTACCTCACATATAAGAATGCACATACGTACTTATCTCTCTGAAATATGTGCATGTATGCCCATGTGCAAAACTGCACATGTATTTATATGTTTACTTATTTATCTTCCTCTTCCTTTAAGCAGTGTGTTGTCTCTTAGTTTATTTTTTTGTCTGTTAATCCCAAATGTAAACTACTAATTCTCCCCTGTGCCCCATAGTGTAACTGGCACCGGGTCATGCACTTAATAAGTGCTTGCAAATGACAAAATGAATTCTTTGCTTTGGTTAAAGAGGACTTCAGCATGGAAATGAGCCCCTGTGTTTGTATGTAGGTTTCAATGGTTCATTTTCTTGTCAGACTTCCCCTGGCTATGAATGCTGTGGCGGCACCAACAGTGTGAAGGGAGGATTTTATTGGAGAACATTGGGAGGATTAGAAAAATCTCCAGAGCTTTGGAAACACAGCATTTTGTGTTCCGATTTCTATTTCATTCTGTCTCAAGACCAGAATAAGCAGAGAAGAAAGATGGCAAGATCCACAGGGTTCCATATTTGAAGCCAACCCCCAACCCCCTTCAGAAATAAGTGGGTGGAAGAAAGGAGCATAATCATTAGAGAATTTCTTATTCAGCTGTGTGAATTCTCATCAGGCTGCAACTTTGCATATGAGCTCTTAACCCCACGGAATGTCTTACTGAATGCATGATGTATTTAATTAGTTTCAAGTTATTCTCCTCAGTTTTTTTTCTAAAACAACAAACAAAAAGAATTATAAGATAATGCATGCGTTCAAACCAAAAGAATTCAAATGGGGATCAACGGGATGATACATAGCTAGTACCTTTTATACCCCACCCCCACGCCCAACCCGCCCCGCCTCGTATTCAATCAGAAAAAACAAAACACAAATTTGGGTACATGGGAAATACTTAGCACAAAAGAAGAATATGGCACCAATTTATATTGTCCCAGAAAAGACAATTCATCAAACACATACTAGGTTACTGTTAGGCCAAGCGCTTGTTTCCCCCTCAAAGTTTATTCATGTATTACTATCACTGGATTAGACTTTGTGAAAATGAAGAGTTGATTTGTGTGAGAATATACCAGTTCTGGAAGTGACTGTCACTGTCCCATTCCTGCACCTCAATCCAATTCACACTTTTATGATTGGCTTCCTGCTTGACCCAAGCTTGTTAATTATATCCAGCTGTAGGCAAATTGCGCTTCCAAATTGGCAACACGGAGCACTCAAGCTGCTCGTATTTTTTTTCCCCTTCCCTTGATAAAACCTTTGGAGCATGCAATTTCTTGACTAATGTTTCTGAACTAATCCCCAGTGATGGATATTTTTAAAAGGTTCAAGGGAGCCACAAAATGACTCCGATTTTGAATATAGTGTATTTCTTTCCATTGGATCCAAAGTTACCTACGAATATGATGGAAAGAAGTTCCTGGGAGAATTTCCTCAGAGACTAAGGAGTATGGCTATCAGGATTCCTTTAGTTCCTAGATGCTCTGTTGTCAAGATCTAAGTAGTAAGTAGCTAGGTCTCAGAAACTCCCGAGAACAACACCCATCCAGAACAACACCCAAGGCTCCAACACCCATCCAGAACAATGGCTTTTATAGGTTTAACAAACATTTTTAGAAAAATTTCTAGGATTTTATGTTCTGTCCAAGAGCGTTATTGTTCAGAAATTCCTTCTCTCCTTTCTCCAGGCATTCTGTTGACAAAACTTAAACCCTCGTAACAATTCTATGACGTTTTTTTCTTTTTCTTTTCTTCCTTTTTCAACTTTCAGGGGAGAAAAAAATAGAAGCTCATTTCCACCTCCTACCCCAAGAGACTCTGCCTGATAAATTGGCATTGGGCATGAGAATTATCTACGTAGGAATCAAGAGGGGGAATGAGATACAGAGTAAGATTCGGGTCAGAGTTATAGCCCAACTATTAACCAGCTGCATACCCTTGGACAAATAATTTAATCCTCTAGGCTGCAGCTTTTTCATTAGTTCAGTGAAATTAATAATACTACCTGCCTTGCCTACTTCACAGGGCTGGAGTGAGGATAGATTGAGATCACATGTGTGAATGTGTTTTGCAAAGTGAAAAGCATATAACCAATTAGTTCCTACTAACAAGCTGAGAATATTATCTAATTGCTTATAAATGCATGCTGTGTCTACACTCTTGCTTTGTCACTGGGTGAATAAGACCTTACTTCTGTTGGCTACAGATTTTGTTCAGTGAGCAAAGCGGGGGCGGAGGTGGGGAGCATTTATTAAGCAGTTATTATCATCCAGGCCTTTTCATACTTATAAATCAACTGTTCTAAGAAAAAAATACACTTTATCGAATTATTTAGGAATCTCATTTTTCATATGAAACCAAGATACAGAGATACTAAATACTACTTAAAGTGGTTCTTTCCAAATTCTTTTTTCTGCATCCTACCTCTCAGAGATCATCTAGCTATTGTTTGGATCTTAACTACAACCTCCCCCACCCCCCAAAAACAGCTGCTTTTCTTAAGGCTTACTACCAAGGGGAAGAGTGGACTACTTAAGATGTGACACTAGTAGGAAGGAGTCAAAGGTGGAGTGACCTCAAAGGGGATATCTTGATCCCATGGTCTTCTCACCATCTTTGTATCCTTACTACCACGGAGAGAGCAGCTTCCTTAGTTAAGGCTTTGCTTCCCCTCTCGTCTTCTCTTCATAGGTCAAAGCAATAGGGGCAAGTGACCACAGACTGAGACCATGAGCCAGAATAATCCTATACTGAGTATTGAATTCTTCCATATTGAATATCTTAGCCATTCTTTCAGTGATGAAAAGATTACTAACACATTCTTCTATTAAATTGGTCCCTAATCTCAAATGGAGAAATACTGCATTTTTCACTGTCCCAGGCACCATACCATATTGGGCAATCATGGAAAAGATCTTATAAGAAAAGAAACCTGTCTAAATTTTGCCCAATCCAGGGTACTACAAACCCAGTTTAACTGTGATATTATTTTCTTCCAATGACACAGTAGCATCAGATAGAAATGGGGTTTTAGGGAAATCATTTTACCTGATGTAGGTCTAAGTTAGTGATTTGGAATTAGTATACAGTGAAGCTGAAAAAGACTAATTAAATCTGTGCTCAGCAAAAAGATTTATTATGCACATGCACCCAAAATAATAAGAAAAGGAAGAAGGGGCAAATTATGTTTTATTATTACATATCTACTGGTAATAAATTTAATATTATGGGCTGGTTATTTACTTATTTTGCAGCGCTGTGGAACCAGATCATTGGGCATGCTAGGCTAGCATTCTCCCACTGACTACCTGCTTTCCCACACCTAAGTTGTCAGAGTTGTCATCTTCTGCCTCCTCCTCCTCCTCTTCTTTTCTTATTTTTCAAGGTCAAAGAACATGCAGATATTTGTCATCTGATTTTTTGTGGAGTTCGTGCTTGGTAAGTAGGCATTCTACCACTAACATCATGCCTGTAGCCTCTTTTTTTCACTGTGATTTTTGGGGGTAAGATCTCATTTCATATATACTTTTATGCCCTGTAGGCCTTAGCTACTATACTACTTATTATGCTTCCCTGTTTTGCTAGAGATAGGCTTAGCCATTGTGCTTTCTCTGTAGCTGAGATAACAAGGCTCACGCGACCCTGCCCAGCCTTAGGTTGAGATGAAGTCTCGATTGCTTATTTGTCTAGGTTGGCCTCAAACCTTGATCCCCCCATCTCTGCCTCCCAAGTAGCTTGCCAACTGATCTTTAACATACACACACACACACACACACACACGCACACCATAAATTTTATCACACTAGCACTCTGAGTGTATAGTGTGGCATTAAATATATTCACATTTTATCTTCTTTGATGGAAACCTTGTACTATCTGCTTTCTTTAATATTTTATCATAAACTTTATTTTTCTAATTTTCAATTTCTTTCTTTCGCAGCATTCACTTTTAATGATCATTAGATTCCTTCAGCTCATAATTGGCCTGTTTTTGGACATTTTCAATATTTATACTTTCCTCTTTTATAAGCTTCTTGGACTATATAACACTTTGGTATTTTGGATTATTTTATTAGAATAGCTACTAGATTAAAAAATAGGAATGTTGGGCTGGGAATGTGGCTCAGTGGTAGAGTGTTTGCCTAGCATGCATGAAGCCCCTGGTTTGATTTCTCAGTACCACATAAAGAGAAAAAATCCTGAAGTGGCACTGTGGCTCAAATGGTAGAACATTAGCCTTGAACCAAAGAAGTTCAGAGACAGTGCCCCAGCCCTGAGTTCAAGGCCCATGACAGGAAAAAAATTTTTTTTTTAAAAAAGGAATGTTGTATCACTTTTTAACAAAGTTGCCAAATCTCTTCTAAAAGTAATAGAAAATTTATACTTAATCTGTCGGCTGATGGATATAGGTTTGGCATAGTGGGAGACCTCTGTAATTCTAAAAGTTTTGATGCAGGACAATTGCAAGTTTGGGATCAGTCTGGCCTATCTAGATCCTGCCAGACAAAACAGAACAAAACAGAACTCAGTAAGTTTTTAATGTTTGCCAAGAATTAGCTACAAGTATAGAAGAACCACGTAAACTCTACCGAAATGATTTCAAATTATATAAGCCTGCATTAGTTGTGGGCCCTGAGGACAAAAGGGCTGTTGTACTCGTCCAAAAGATTTATTGCATTTCTTTGATTTTAGTGAGAAGGCATCTTTGCTGGTTTGGTGATTCCCTTTGGAAATTTCCTTCTTTCTCATTTCCCCTTCTCCATTTCTTATTTATTTAGGTGAATTAATCTCTAACCTTGTTTCCTTATTTTTGAAGTGAGAATAATTCTTCATCATGTGATTTTTGCCTAAACTCAAGGAAACATGGAATAATCTTAAGGATGCAATATGATAATAGGTATCTTGGTAGTAGCACATCCGAAAAAGGCTGTAAACATACTTGCTGCTGTCACTACTCCATAACAGGAGTGAGTGAAACACAATCTTCCTTCCAAGGAACAAGAGCAAAGTCAGAACTGTGACACTATATAGGTCAGTCTTTAGAGAAATTTTATAATGTATTGTATATTACTTATATTTTATATTTACAATTTTATATTTCATTTTTCATACAATAGAGCAGATTAGTAAATACAAAATATATGTATACTAATATATACATATAAATATATATGTGTATGTGTGTGTTCTTTTATTCCATGATATGGTTTCACATATAGTCTAACCTGGTATGGAATTTGTAATCCGTTTTTCTCAGACTCCCAAATCTGGAATTATAGGCATATGGCACCATGCCTAGAGTTTTCATTATTTTATTTCTGTGAATAACTGCTAAGTTCTGGAAAGTTCTATTAAGTCCTTAAATGAATATAAATATAAATATAAACATATTTTCAGCTTTTGATTACTTGTGATTTAGGAACATTTCTCAAGTTAAGAAACTGGAATGGTGGTAGGATGTCCTCAGATTACAGGTTAATGAGTTTGAAAAACATCAATTTTGTACTCTAAGAAGGATGAACTTTACTATGCTAAACTGAATTGACAACATTTGGGCTAGTAATTATTCTAATGTGCAAGGTACAAGATCAAAATTTCTGTTTAAAATAAACTTCTATTCTTATCAATTAAAAATGTCTTTTCATACATATATATGGTGAGTTGCAGGTTGTGCACTAAGCCTGATCATAATACAGTATATATGTGATTAAATAAATGTGTGGTTTGATAAGTTACATGAATGTTATATTAAATTGAATATCCTATTCTCTTGATTTTAAAGGGATAGAAGTGTCTGATGTTAGGTGTCAATCAACAAACTATTGCTAGAAATTATAAAGATGCCATACTTCAGAATGGGTTATGCTTATACGATGCGATAGCACACATTTTTGTGCTATTTTACAAAAACGAACCAAGTATACAGGGTACAGTGCTTACAACAGGAGCAAGTCAGGGTGGCATATGGTGAAACTACTTTTTACTGCTGCAGAAGTAGCAAACTATAAAATACTGCACTATCATAAGATGGCTTTATGTTCCTTCTGGCCGATTACACATTGTTGCTTTCATTGCCTTTTAAGTATTTCTATTTTAAGTGGGCCCAATATATTAAACTAAAAATTATATATATATATATGTATGTATGTATATAATATAGTCTACTCCACCAAGCCTGGGGGAAAGGAAAGAGGCCAGGAGGTTCCAGAACAACAGTCAGTGAAGCAGAAAGTTAAAAGTCAAACACTCTCTAGACTAATGACAAACAAAACCAGAAAAGGAGACGCGCCAGTTGTTCACACTGGAAAGTTACCGAACGTTTATTTTGGTCCAAGTTTTATGTATTACATGAACAAGGCACAGTAATTTTCTATGGGGGAGGGATGTCTTATTCTGCATTACGCAGGCTGCCTATTTCCTTAGGGGATGTTTCCGGCACCTTTTCTTCCTACCGGCGGTGGCCGTGGTGGGATCTCCATCTGGGGGGCACAACCCCAGGACGCCCCTCTGTTCGGGGTGGCGGGTGTCCTCCGTGCTGGACCTCAATCGTCCCGCCATTCTGCTTCCATTCCAGTTTCAGCAACAGGGTAGCGTGATGCCTCACGTCGCGATTCTTTTCCCGCTCGCCGCCCTGGGCAGAGCGGCAGGCGGGCGGCTGGGGACCCAGGCGGCGAACAAAGGCGGCGGCGGGGAGCCGCGGGGCGCGGGGCGCAGGAGGGCGCGCGCGCGGCGGGGGCTGGCGCGCGTCTCGGGCGGCAGGCGGCGGCGGCGGCGGCGGGGGCGCGCTGGAGCCCGCATTCCTCCGAAGCGCCCGGAGCCCGCGGGGCGACGTCACCGCAGGCTCCGCCCCCCCCGTCCCTCCCCGAGCAAAGTAACTCTTGACTAACAGGAGCAGCCACGGCCGAGCATGGAGAGCTGCCGCCGCGGCGGGCTGGGGACGCAGGAGACGCTTTCGCCCCCGAGGTAGTTTGGCGACCGCCCAGAAGGCCATCGTCCGGGCGCGGGGTGAGCGGGCGCAGACTCCACACGCTCACCCCACGGCGGCTGCGGGGAGGGGGGGTCTTCCTGGCACCTCGCTGGTGGATTTCGCCGAGAGCCTCTCCCCCCCCCCCCTCCCGGGGCAGCTCTTTACAAAGCTGCTTGAAACTTCTTCTAAACTCGCCATGGATTCGGCGGCGCCGGCGCTGCCCGCTTTTGTGGCGCTGGTGCTCCTCTCCCCGTGGCCTCTCCTGGGGTCAGCCCAAGGCCAGTTCTCCGCAGGTGAGTGGCTGGGGGTGCGGGGGGGGGGCGGGTAGCCTGTGTGTGTGTGTGTGTGTGTGAGAGAGAGAGAGAGAGAGTGGAGAGGTGTGCGGAGCCCGGACCACCATCCCCAGCCGCCAGCTCCTCTGGCGGGTCCAGAACCAGGAGAAGGGGAGGCTGTGGAGGCGGAGGGGTGCCGGGGTCTAGAAAGAGATGTCCTCGGAGTTTGCGCCAGGTGGGACGCGGGGCACTGGGCTGGCGCCACTTGGCGCAGGTAACTTTCCTCTTGGCGACCCATTGTTTCTCTCGGAGTCTCGTGCGGGATACAGGGCTTCACCTCTGGGCTGAAGTGCAGGGACGTTTTCCTTGGGCGCACTGGTGGAGCCTCGGGGTCCGGCGCCACTGAGAAGGGGGGTGTGGGGGGGGGGGAAGAGAGGAGGGAAAAGTAGTTAGGAGTGCGGGTTACTCTGTGCCTGGTGGTGCGGGCTTGTGGCTCCTGGCTGCCCTCCCCCCCCCGAGTGTTCAAAAATTAAACACACACACACAATTCCCGAGGAACCTTTGTCAGGAGTGTGCAGCCGCGAAGGGACGGAACTGGGCGCGCTTTGCCAGGTGCTTTTTGTCCGGGGGAAATCACCTCCGCGGTCAGACTATTGTCCGACGACTTCCCCGTCGTCCCTCCTCCCCACCAACCCCAAGCCTTGGGTCGCTCCTGGCCCAGCTCTACGGGCCGGGACTGCTTGGAGACCGTTGCATGCGTCTCTTGGCGGAGTCTTTTAAGATGTTTTGCAATGCCATCGTAAGGATCCGTGCCGAGCGATCGTGGGCCGGGAGCTCGGGGCGCTCAATCCGCAAAGCCTGACCCGCATGCGGGAGACCCGCATGTCCCACGAAGCCATCACCGAGCTGGCTCCGCACCTCTCCTGGGGCCCGCCAGGGGCTAGAATGACCACTGCCGGCCGGGAGAACCCTTTATAACACGGAGAGGAGGCGGTGTTCCTTTCGTTTGAGCGCTTAGTAAAGCCACTCTAGGAACTCCGGGAGCCCTACTTGCCCTCTTGGGGGGCAGGGGGGTGGCTGGTCCTGGGGTCCCTTCCAGTTTTGTTCCTTGGAGCCTTTCTAAGCCTCTCCTGCGGGGGGGGGGGGGCGGTTCTGAAGTTTCACCCGGTGAACGCTGGGGAGCGGGCACCCGGTCACCAATTTGCTTCCTTCCCGGTCCCGATAACTTTTCCAGCCAAACCACCCCGGCTCAGCTTGGCTGGCGGGTTGACTGAGCAGATGGCAGCGCAGAGGTGGCCAAGAGGTGACAGAGAAGACGGGAAACGCCACAGCCACACGCCTGGCTCAGCCCGCCGGGTGTGCAGAAAGAACTTACTTTGTGGTTGACAGTGTCTTTGTGGAGACTGCCCGATTTCCTGGGAATAAACTCACCCTGTTGTTTTCCCGGGCAGTTGTGTCTTTTCTTTCGCTCTCCCCTCCCCCATTCAGAACTCCAGAGGAATTAGCCCTCAGATTCGGGTGGCAGCTTGTGTCATCCACTTAGGCAGAGACGATGAAATGGCAGCAGGCAGAGGAAAGGCTATGTGTGGAGATGATGTGTGTCACAGCTCTCTGCGCAATGTTTTAATTTAATTCTCTTTGGATTGAACATTACTGCATGCATCTCTGACATACTTACCCGTTAGTATTGGAACCAGGCTTGATGTAACTCATTATATGCAGCAAGTGGGAGTGGGGATCGATTTTTGCAGTGTTTGTAATGGCACAAAGAGCCTGCGCTTGAAAAGGCGTGTAGTTTGTTAATTGAAAGTTTGAACGGTACCAGTTGCATGATTAAACTTACATGTATTCAGCAGCCGCAGCTATTAGTATCTCAACAGCTGATGGATATATTTTCTATAGTAAAGGAACTTTTTTTTTTCTTTCTTGGGCATTACTTACCCTTTAATGAACAAGGGAATATATTTCTTCTATCCCAATGTACTGATGGGCCTTCTGATACCTGGAGTTTTGTTATCTCAAATAACAATTGTACTCATGCACATCTAGTTCTAAATGATTTTGTTTTCTAAATATGCCTGGCTTTTCTCCTTAGTGACTTTATATTGTATTTATTTAGTAGGCTGTGAAGTCCTAATAATTATAATACAGGGTTGTCCATAAAAATTGCCACTCAGTATATATATATATATATGTATATATATAAACACATATATCTATACATTTATATATATGCACACACATATATGCTCAGAGATGGGTGTCTTTTATTCTCAGGTTTAAAAGTCAGATTGTAGACTCTATAGTCTTAAAAGTTCAATCTCTAATTATTTCCATGTTCTGGTTAATCATAAATCATATGAAATTGTACTGTCATCAAATCCTGTCAGTCAGAATTGTTGAAGGACATAGACTACAGATGAATTAGAGATGATATTTTAAATGATGAACTTTTTGAAAAATTCACATAAGCATGTTTTAAAAAGCTAAAATTCTTTTCCAAATTTGGTTCTAAGTTATTGTTAAATACTTTTAAATCATACTCCTTAAGGCTATTCACAACCTTCTGAAATTATTGTGTGACTCCTAATGTAGTGAGCTTATAAACAATGTGAAAATCAGATAGTTGGGCCTTTGATATATCACATACACATTTTGCCTTTTAAAATCACAATTTAAGACTTTTCATTATTGTGACTTCTTTCTTAGCTTTTGGAGTTAAAAAGTATATAACTCCATGGCAAATTTCTTTAAAACCAGGACCTCCTATAAATTTCAATTTGTATTCTTTCATTTTCAGTCATTCTCTTAAAATCTCTGGTAAAACTGAGTCATAGAAATTCAGAAGATGTTAGAGTACAGTATATGTATTGGGTTGTGGGACTATTGCCTCCTGATATCATCCTGTAAGAGAGTGTTTTCTGGAAGAACTCAGGTGACCTACAAAACCAGTCTCAGGAGAGATGACTTGGAAACTCGGCTTTCCCATCTATAAAATGAAGATAATAATACCTGTCCCGATCATTCCAGGTAGTTTTTATGAGGATGAGGCAACATAGTTTATGTGAGCCACCACTGTCAATTGTAAAGCATTATGCAGCTGTCTGGTGTGTAATCATCATACATTAAGGTAGCTAAAGTACCTTAGTTTCAGTGTTTACTGTCCCCAAAGTCTTGGAACGCTCTATTTAGTGATAGTGTTGGCTGTTTAGAATGTGTATGTGTGTGTGTGTGTGTGTGTGTGTGTGTGTGTGTGTGTTTCACTAGCCTTTTTCTCTCTTCGTTCTTTCTTTTTATTTGTTTGTTTATTTGTTTGGGATGCCAGTCCTGGGGCTTGAATTCAGGGCCTGCACGTTGTCTCTGAGCCTTTTTGCTCAATGCTAGCTAGTGCTCTACCGTGTAAGTCAGCTCCACTTCCAGCTTTTTGGTGGTTAATTACAGACAAGAGTGTCACAGACTTTCCTTCCGGAGTGTCATTGAATTAGGATCTTTAGATCTCAGCCATAGCCATACTGATTATAGCCATAATCAGTATCCACTGATGTCTGTCTAGTCACTCATGTATAAAACAAATATCTTAGATTGTCGTAGACCAGTGTACAACAGTGACAGCACAGTGATTAAGTTATCCTTGAAACAAATTCATTCTTTATCGTCTGTAGATCTTTACATGCGTTAAACTCATGGACAAGCTAGTATCAATATTCCCAGCATTCAGATTAGAGGAAAAATAATGCTTTTAAACATTTTTTTAAGCTGTTAGTTGAACTGTTGGCTTAGCTTTTCCATCTCAGTGTAGAGAATAACATGCAGCTTTTAGATGCAGTCTTCCCTGTGACCTAGAGAGGGACTATTGTCTCTTTAGTATGATGTGAGACAGAAAATGCAGCTGAGGATCCTGGCTGTGCTTCCTGGAATGTCACACTGGTAATCCCTTAGGACCTTGCAACCCATCTATCTAAGTAGTGCCACTTGTGTCTGACTTCATATTGTCCCCAAGACAAAACTGTTTTCACTTATACTTATTATTTACGAGGAAAGCACATTCTAGCCAGCTTGTGTTGAGGATTGCTTTTTAGTTTGCTAGTTTTGAATGGTCACTGTCTTAATGCATTTGGTGCCTTAGTAATGACCACAACTTATAATCACTAGTGATGAGAGGTAAATGGGCATTTCTGGGCTTTTTTTCTCTTACTTGTCCCCTTCTATCTGAATGGTGACTTTCCTAGATTTCGAGATGCCATTTTTTGTGTCTGGCCTGCCCAGACGGGAAGAGGTAGGTTTGGCTGCTATTTGGGTATTGGCATGTACGCTGCTGACAGCTCCTCTCTTTGTGTTTATAAATGAGAATATAAAAAATAAATCAATCCCTCTGCCATTCCAGTCTTCTTCCACACTCCCTCCCACTCATTTCTAGCAACAACCAAGCTCTATGTACATATACACAAAGTGGCAATCTTTTGGCTTTCACCAAAATATTCTTGGGGGTAGGGCAGGACCATCTTGGATTTTCTGCCTCTTCCTACTCTCTAGCCCTAGCCCAGAGCTGACCTGAAGCCTTATTTTATTATTACTTAACAGGTAATAACTCATATATGAGGTTTGACCTGATGTCTTGATATAACATTGATGTGTCCTTTATTTAAAACTGGAAATAGGACTGATTGATTCTCACTGACAAAAACTAATGCCCCCTCTCCCACCAAACATCATATGTCTAGCAATGATGCTTAAATACATTCATATTTATTAAGTTCATGTGATATAATGCCAGATAGAGCAAGTGTTTTGAGCCCTACTATTTTTGAAGTACATTTTTCTAGTTCTACTAAGGGTGATATTAAGGCCAGTGTAAATCATGTTGAAGGTGGACCTGTGTGGACCATTTCTTCCACTAGCTCTTCCTAGAGGAAGAGGAATGCAGGAAGATTGAGAGCAGAAAACCAAGAGAGCTTACAGATTGTTTTTTTCAGACAAAAGGAAACACAGAGAGAGAGAAAGAGAGAGAGAGAGAGAGAGAGAGAGAGAGAGAGAGAGAGAGAGAGAGAGAGAGAGAGAGTAATTTTCAAGAGAGGGAAAACTGTCCTATTTTTTACTTGTTTATTTGAATCAGCCTTTGCCTTTGTTCAAATAGATTTCATTTCTTATTCAGTCAATGGAAAAATTTCCCTCTGTGTATTCCTATCAGACTTTACCCTTTGATCATATGTATCTTGGTTTGTGTTCCTTTATTAAATCGTGTTTCTCTGCCTAAAGAGGTTATAATTACTTGTGAACATGACTTTAAAAAATAATCAAAATTCCCGCTGTTTGTAGTAGTTTCTGAAAAATTGTTTAAGAAATATCAAATCATGAGATATTTCAAGTAGTATTTAACAATAAAGCATGAAATATCAGTCAGGCTTCAATTGAAGCCAAAAGCAAATTGCATAGCCATGAAATAATTATTTAATGTCACAGGATGTGTATTTGTTGTATTTATCTGTTTCTGGATGAAAAAAGAGTGAGATTTTTGTTCCCTTTTGTATATGGGAATAGAAACTTTGAACACCAGGTTCCCTGATATTTTTGTGATGTTACGTACAACTGTGCTTTGGGAATTTTTTTAAAGGATTATTACTTTGGAATATTTACAGTACAAAGTTTGAGGTAATCTGCAAACTTTAAACTTCATCTCAGTACAAATAAATGTCTTAAAAAATCAAAGTTACACATAAGAAGTGTTTCTTGAAGGTTCTGTTATAAAGTTTTTCTGTATATATTCTTGTTTGAATTCTTTGGATTTGCTAGTATTTTGGTAATAACATTTTAATAATTTAAAAACTTGGTTTTGTGATAATGTTTTAGATTTTTGAGGTTCTGGGAAGACATTAGGTCTGGGATGTGAGGATTGTATTGATTCTGTGGTGGAACTTTGCCATTTTCCCACTTAACTCTGGTTGAAGTGTTTTTTTTTTTTTTGAGGGGAGGGGAACTTTCTGTTTTATCTGTTGATAATCTATAAACATTATCAGTGGCTTATTTTGTCACTTACATTTGCTTTAAGAGCCAATTAAGTAATCCTAGATGACATGATTCCTGCATTGTGGAGCTCTGTTTGCAGAACAGTGATGAATCGGGCAATGCTGGTTAGTTCCTTCTCCAGATGTCATGCTAAGAGTTGCTTTAATAAGAGGACTCAGAAATAAAGCCGCATGAAATAATGTATAGTTCAGATACTGTGGGCACTGATTTTGTTTGGAAAGCTGTAAGTATGTGTAGCTTAGCAATGATAGTAATTCACTGTACAAAGTTCAGGTTACAAAGATGCTGAACACATTTTGGGATAACACAAAACTCCATGCTTATTTTCTCTGTTTCATAGATGAAGAAATGGTAGTGAAGATTAAATGAACTAGACCTTTTATCCTATCCTCTCTGATCCATCTTTTTTTCAGGAAAAAGCAATCAATTACCCTCTAGATTGTTGTCTATTTTGTATAAAACTTTCCCAGTTCATCCTGCATTGGGTTAGGCTGACTCTCTAGCCTGCTAACCCAGCCAGAGGAATTCTCTTGTTCCTAGTTAGACAATGGGGTAAATCCACCAGCAACTTTAGTGTGAGGCAAGACTGGTCACAGTCTTGTTGTGATTTGTTTTAGGACATTCAGACTCATCAAGAGTGGAGAAGACATTCTACAGTCCTTACTACACACCTAATCTCTGATGGCTAATTGTTTCACAGTCAAGCTATTCTGGCACTGCAAGGTTCTCTAGGGTTTTGCTACTTAAATTGTCCACCGACTAGTAGCATCAGTGACACCTGAGAACATGGGCTGATCAAGCTACCATATGACCTACTGAATCAGAATCCCTACTTTAATAAGGCTAGGTGACTTTCTTATAATGTTTAACTTTGAGAAATAGTACAGGAAGACAAAGAAAGCTTGGATTAAAAAGAATCTCACGTGCGCTTCTTAAAGGACTCAAAGACTATAGTGAAAGGATTAATTATAAGATGAAGCAATTCTTCTGGATTTATAATCTTATCAGTATTTACTGGATTATAATTTACCATCCCAGACACATCAAAACAATAATGCCACCCACTTTTGTTTTAAAGAATGCTCAGATAAATTTGAAAGGAATAGATTCACAGGAAAAAATAAGAATAAATAGTTTTAGTTATGAGTGTTTTGATTAGAATTTTTAGCGGCAAATATACTGAGGAACTAAAAATACCAAGTGCATTTCATTTTACTTAATGCAATTTAGTTCAGGAAATAGTATTCCCTCTGACATTATTAGTGGTAGTGTCTTCATAATTTTCTTTTTTTTCTTTCCAAGTGTAATTTAAGATCTTTGTAATAAGGAGCTCATTTATAGGACAGTCAAATTTAATGAATGGGAGTTAGTAGGTAGACTGCATTAAATTTCACAAGCATTCTTTTTACTATGCTTTATGCTTATATTTAAGAACAGAGATTTTTGTCAGTTTCCTCAAGAGAAAAATTATGATGTAATAGACAGTGTATACTAGTCTTGTCAAAGCACAATTTTGCTTGCATTTTATAGCTTGCTTTAGCGTTCTTTCAGAAAATGAATTTTCCCAGAAGACCTAATTGCCTTCTTATTAATGAGCCTGGAAGTGGGTTTTTTTTTTGTTATTCATTTACTATTCTAAATGTGTCTACTTGTGCTTGGTGTTTCAACAGTGAAGTCTCTGATTAAATCACAACTGGTATATTTGTTTTTGCCTTTCACTAGTCATTCAGAAAGTGCTGGTATAATGACATGGTTATAGCAGAGACTAATGAAAAGAAAATAGAAATTAATGTAGCCATGGTAGTTGGTAATATAGTGTTTTAGAAACTAGACTCTGGGATAAGAGATAGTAGCTGTTCTTGTTTTTTTTTTAATGTTCTTTAAAAATTTTATTTATTTATTTATTTATATTGTGAAAATACTGTACAGAGGAGTTACATGGGCAAGATAAGGAGTACATTTCTTAACAAGCATTGTTGCCTCCTCTTTGTTTCCCCTTCCCATCCCTTCCCATACTCCCCCCTCCCCAACCCGATTCTCCCGCCCCCCCACCAAAGTTGTAAAGTTCGTTTTTCAACATAAGGACTTGTGCATCTCATTGTTGCAATGGGTCCACCTGTATCCCTAGTTAAATGACTTGTTTTTTCCTTTCCCCTCCACAAATTATACCAATATCAAATACAATGAAAGCATGGGTTATACTGTGGGGGAGGGACATACAAAGCAACATAGAAATCATCTTGTAAATATGTTAGAAACAATTTGCATGAAAGGAAAAAAATACATTTGAATACTTATCTTGGGGTTCTTCCCCTAACATCAACTTGTCTGACCTTTTCTGGTTGACTCAGACAGACATATACTAGTTATTGCAAATAAGGGAAACCATGGGACCTATGTTTCTTTGGGCTTGGCTTACTTCACTTAATATAATTTTTTCCAAGTCTTTCCATTTCCTAACAAATGAGGCAATGTCATTCTTCCTAATGGAGGCATAGAATTTCATTGTGTATATATAACACATTTTCTTGATCCATTCATCTACTGAGGGACATCTGGGTTGGTTCCATATCGTAGCTATGGTAAATAATGCTGCAATAAACATAGTTGTGCTGGTAGTTTTACTATGGTCTTGTTTGTGATCATTTGGGTAAATGCCCAAAAGTGGGATTGCTGGGTCATAGGGGAGCTCTATGTAGAGTCTTTTGAGGAACCTCCATACTGCTTTCCAAAGTGGTTGGACAAGTTTACACTCCCACCAACAATGCAGTAAGGTTCCCTTCTATCCACATCCCCTCCAGCATCTGTTGTTATTAGAGTTCTTGATTATAGCCATTCTAACTGGAGTGAGGTGGTATCTGTCTCCATGTTGTGTTGATTTGCATTTCTTTTATGGCTAGAGAGGTTGAACATTTCTTCATGTGTCTATTGGCCATCCTTCTTTCCTCTTCAGAAAAGTTTCTCTTTAAGTCTTTAGCCCACTTATTTGTTTCTTTGAAGATTTGTTTTTGGGGATTTAATTTTTTAAGTTCCCGGTATATTTTAGATATGAGACTCTTGTCTTTTTTAATGTTCTTAAGGGAAAATTTTCTTAGCCTACATTGTCAGAGCCACAAAACATGTAGCTGTTGGATTAATTGTAAAGCAATATGACTTCTGTGTTTCCTTAAAGACTTCAGTGTTTCAAGGAAGCAGTCTTATTGGAGACAGATTACTGAGAAGAGAACTAGAGATGAGAGCTCCCTGCAAGCCATTTTTGTCTATCATCAAGATTTTAGACTTCAAATGTTCTGACCAGTTACATTTTTCTAATTTTGCCTCAAATTCTGAGCTTGTCTCTTTTTTCTACTATTCTACTTTTATTCTTGTCAGCAAGAATTAGGTTCTTTTATTCCCTCACATATTGGCGAAGAGAGATTTTTTCCCCCCAGAGCATGACAGAAACAAGAATAGGAGCTGGCACTTACTGAAAGCCTCTGTCTGACCCACCAGGACCTGTAGTCAACACTTTATATATTTCCAAGTCTTTACAATAAACAGGTTTAGAGAGTGTGAGCTCTTGCCCTAAGTGGCTGTGTGAAGGACTGGGTGAACCAAGTTATTGAATGTAGACACATGTTCAGTACTGTACATTCAATAATAATAATTGTATATATAGTGATTATACATTTTCTTGGTTGCATATAAGTAGAAAATGCAACTCTGTTTGGTGGCAAGAATTTATTGTCTCTCAAGACAATTTAAGTCCAACTTAAATTAGAAGTCTGCAGGACTGCACTGGGATACAGTCTCCCTCTGCCTGCTCAATTTGGGTCTGAGTGGCTGTATATGGAGGCAAAATCACCAAGGCATCTCCCACCACCCAAGTTCAGGGAAGTGTGAACTTACTTGTTGGTTGTACCTTCAAACCATTCCTGATGTTCACTGAGATTGAGCCAGTGGATCATTCATCCTACTAGTGTACCAAAAGCTATGACCAAGGGAAAATTACTTGAAGACTTAGTTCAGGGTTCTGGGTTCAAGACTAGATTCCTCTCAGGTTATTTATGGACCAGTTAGGGACCTATGATGCCCTCCAAATGATCTGTTTTGCACAGAGGAGTGGGAAGTAGATTCTGGAAAGGCAAGTGGAGTGTGTGTGTGTGATGCAATTCAGCTGGACTTGAGCAGTAAAAAGGAGGTGGTGCAGCCTGTTGCTGGTGGCTCAGACTGTAATCCTAGCTACTTAGAAGGCTGAGGTCTGAGGATGGCAGTTGAAAGCCAACCAGGGCAGGTACATTGACTGTCAAAAAAAAAAAAAAAAGAATATGGGAGCATTTTGTGGGGTGTGTGTGTGTGTGTGTGTGTGTGTGTGTGTATGTGTGTGTGTGTGTGTGTGTGTGATAATAATCCTTCTGAGAAGAAGAAAAAAGTTGGAGGGGAAAAGTCAGTGGGATTCTATTGGATTGGATGGCAATACCCAGAGAAAAATGTGGCTGTCTAAGCTTCAGTTTCTAGGGAGGAAAGGATGGAGGAGCAAGAGAACAAAGATATTTGTGATTGAATGAAATTTTATTTTTATGCTTTTTCTATCTTTAAGTTCTACTTTAAAGCAAATTTGCTTTTATTTTTGTTACTCTATTCTCTAACTCAGTATTAAATAAACCCAACATTAAATTAATGATTCCTTCATTTGACATATGATTCAAATGTTCCTGAAGAATCTGAGCTCAATCTCAAGATTTCAATATAGGGAGGGGAAAGTATTGTATACACACATGCACACACATACATTTACACCGATATAGATGTACATAAATACATATGCATATATAATTTTGCTTAATGATAATTTACATAAGGGATATTTAAGAACTTCTAGAATTATTTTGGTTTGTGTCTAGAATTTTTAAACACTGTTTCCATACACAAACTTGGCTTAATGATGAGCTTTGATTACAGTAATAGTATGTGTATGAATGAAAGAGACCATTTTAGATAACTGCCTGATGTTCAGGTATCCTTAAAAGATTTACTTGTGTATATATGTGCATATATTTATTTTTAAGTACAGGCAGAAGGATAGCTCATCTGTGCTATATTATCTTGAATAAAGAGAAATAGAGGAGAAATAAAATGTACTGTTTGGAAACCAATGTTAAAAACCACAAGAGGTGAATTTGTGTATAATTTTGATCTTCTAAAATCTGCTATCTAACTATAATGCTTATCTGAGCAATGTGGGGATTAGGAAGTTGAAATATCTGGGGTATTGCATAATGAACAAAATGTAGGGAAGTAACAGCTGGATTGGAGCAGATTGTTCCTTATCATCCTTTATCTAAACTCATATTTAAATACTTAGAGAATATAGGAGCTGAAGGAGATGTGAGGGGTCCTGAATCAGAGAAGGCCAAAGACTTTGGAGATCTGTGTAGGAGGCTGTTTCAGACCATACAACACAGAGCCTATAACAAGGAAAGACCTGGGTTCCAGACTTAGCACTGTCACTTGGCTGTAATCTTTCCTGTTTGATTCTTCATTTACTTGTAACTAGCATGGATATATTGCAACGAAGGTTGATTTTAAAGTGTTTTCCGGTTATCTTTTTAAGGTAAAATGTATACTATGTGTGAAAGTTCCTCTGTAGTTATATACATCCATACTATGTATTTATTTTTGTAGTAATATAAATAAAGTGATATATTTTGTAGTGTTTTTTTTGTTGAAAGCCCCAAAAAGAATATAAGCTGAGGAATGAGAATGAAGAAAAGAGATGTTTTATATATGTCAAAGTTATGCATCACATATCCCAGTATTGAAGGAACTAGTACAATGTTTGTATGAGTCTTATAAACAATGAGTAATTCTATCACAAGTGTAGTCCTCTTCAATTCATATATATACATATATGTACGTACATGTATATGTATATGCTGCCATATAGCATTTAAATTTTGTCTTTACATATCCTTGAGACGCTACACCCAAAATAGCAAAAGATTACCAAAGAAGTATGCAATGCTTGCTATCAAGATAGTAAAATTCCAGTAAGTGGAATTTCCCAAAAGTTGAGTAATCTGAGGTGTAAACAAAGTCAGGTGGAGGAGAAAAAAATTGTTTCCTTGAAGCTCATGTCAGTAAAATGCTGGAGGTAGAACTGGGAAGTGATAGCATCATAGGATGCAGTATGTATACATGTACACTCACTCACTGGACATCCATATGCAAAATCCGTTTGGCTGTAGATTCAGGCTTGCTGCAACCTTACCCTGTTTGAACTGTCTTTGCTCCCTGGACTCTGTCGGTTCTCCTCTCTACTGCTGTTTTCATGGAACTCATTGTCCTGAGTGGTAGGCAGCCACTAGGAAGAGGGAGGCCAGAGACCAGCAGAGAGACCTGCAGGGACTACTGAGGTACACTGGTGCTCCCCTCTTACTTCTCCAGCCAGCTCCTGTATCTCAGGAGCAGAACAAATTCACATCTTGACACTTTGGTCATTCATTATGAGGAAGATAAGAATATTTACATTGTAACTCCACCTACTGTTTTACCAGAAAATGGAGACTTTTGCATTTCTGCGTTAAAAGAGAATTCTGGAGAGAAGTAATGTTTTCTAAGTAGAATTAAAATCGCCAAATTTTGTGGTCCCTTCAAACTTGCAAAAACTTGAACAAATCTTAGAAAATTTGGTTTACTTAAGTCATGGCCACAGTAGGCAGCCACATGCTGATTTTCATTCAGATGATATAGCACAATATGGAAGTGCAGCGTGAATGGGGCCTGCCTGCCAGGGTCTCTCATTCTCTTGTTTTCTGATCATGATACTTCCATGTAGTTCTGACTTTTTTGTTGTTGTTGTTGGTCGTGGGACTTGAACTCTGGGCCTGGGAGCTGCCCCTGAGCTCTTTAGCTTAAGGTGAGCGCTCTACCACTTGAACCATAGCACCACTTCCAGTGTTCTGGTAGTTAATAGGAGGTAAGTGTCTCACAGACTTTCCTGCTAGGGCTGGCTGGCTTTGAACCATGATCCTCAGCTAGCACACCCTCCTGAGTAGCTAGGATTACAACGTGAGCCACCAGTGCCTGGCTTGTAGTTTTGACTTTTGACAAATTTGGGTAAGGAATGTATACCTTTTCAGGGTATACATTTTGAAGAATCTTGATTTTAAATGCCTGGCACATTAATGAAATTCATTCGCATTAGCTATTATTATTGCCATCATTATTACTGGACTAAATTAACTAATGTTTGCAGAATATCTAATCTCATGCTGCTATCTTTTCAAACCTCTAACTGCATTATCTTTTACTTTAAAATAAAACCAGCAGAGAGTAGATAATAGGATACCTGAAATAAATTAGCTCAATATGCTAACGAAGAACACAGGTAGCACTGTGAAGAATATTATTCATTGTTTAGGAAAACAAGAGACAAACTTACACCAATTTTTAAAGCTCAAAATCTGAGGATGAATGAATGACAACAGTAACAACAAACAACAACAAAAATCAGCACTATGGACAATTAAAAACAAACCTCAAATAGTAGCTGCGTGTGTGTGTGTGTGTGTGTGTGTGTGTGTGTGTGTGTGTGTGTGTTAGAGAGAGAGAGAGAGAGAGAGAGAGAGAGAGAGAGAGAGAGAGAGAGAGAGAGAGGCATTAATTTTTAGGTGTAAGACTAGTTGCAAAATGTACTTTAAACTTTCTTTTCCCTTGGCTGTATTGGGAATTGAATTTAGGGCTCTGCCATGCTTTCAGTTCTGTTTGGGTTCTTGCACTTTTCCTGGGCTGGCCTGGAACCAGAAGGATCCTCTCCCCTCTGCCTTCCCAGCAGCTTGGGTTATAGGTCTGGACCACCCTCGGCGGTTCACTTAATTTCTTAAGCAGTGGAGAAGATAGGAAGTTTTAGGCATACATTAAATTATCCTGTGAAGAGGGTGAGGGTCAGAGAAAATATGAAAAACATAGTTTGGGAATCTGATTAAAGAGACAACTGGCAAGAAAGTGGAGGAGTAAAATCTGTACTACTTCAAGCATGGTCTGCCCAATGAGATTAGAGTCCTGTCTAGGAGCAGCAATCAGATTTAGAAAGGAGGTGGATTAGTAAGTAAAAATGTAACATCTCCATAACATATAAGCATATCTTTTGCTAGGGATTATAGAGTGATAAAGAGTTGTTTCCATTTGAAACATGAACTAAGCAAATGTACACTAGCATTTAAAACATCTATTTACTCCTGAATGCTTACATTTTTGTTTTTGTTTTTGAAGACTCCATGGGGATTTAATCTTCTTTAGTTCATGGAGTAATGAGGCAGTTTCAAAGCTGTTTACTCTAAAACCTTTTTAAGCCACTGTCCACTAACTACTTTTTAAAGCCATTTTTAGTCTTGCATATGCTGTTAAGGTCTGGCCACACTCTTTGATCATTATTAGCCTTTTTGCAGAGTTGTTCTGTGGCAAGTCAATGTAGAGGAAACCCTCTGTCAACTTCTACAAGGTTTTATGTTCTACTCAATTTGTATCTCTTATACTCTTTCACTTTTTGTTTAAGTAGTATCTTTTCTAGCTTTAATTGAAACAATGTTCACTTTTTCCTTGCCTTTTACTTTGCTCTCCAGATATTTGCAGTGTTCAGTTATCTTTCTTACCAAAGCAGCACTTTGCACTGCAGGCTTCAGAGTCACTCAAGAAATGGTCTTAACATTTTTCAGCGCTACTGTAACAGTGCAACTTGGGGCTTTCACTGCAGCCTCCTGGTGCACTCTGTGAACACAGTGGTAGATGTCTTCCTTAGCCCCCTCCCCATCTAAAAAGCTTGTCTTCAGGTTCTGGTAAGTTGCTTTAGGTGTTGTCATTATTTGACCAGCATCACTGACTTAGTAAAAATGATCATACTGTAAGAAAACAAAGTGAGCAGCTTTCCATATAACTGTCTCCACAATACCTAAACCATACTGAATCAGAAAAGAAGTAACTGCCAATGGGAGATTGGCTATGGAGTGAAAAATCACACAGTAGCAGTATACTCATGTAGAACAAAATCCATGAGAAACTAATTTCTATCAGTATGACTGAGGCTTAGCAGGAGGGCTTTGGGGAAACTCACAGCCAAAAGATCTAGAAGGACCCAATTGCTGCACGGGCTTGGTCTTAGTCAAAGTATTAGTGTGTTTTATGCTTAGGGTTATCATCAGCAGTGAAGATTCAAGCGCGAGCTTTGAGTGCCATGTACATCTTTACTTTAGGTCAGAGGAACTGCTCAGTAGTCTTTTGGATTTCCCTTAATTATTCACTTGAGATCTTTCCTAGTGTCTCAGCAGTTTCTTCAAAGTGAGTCAGCACAGCATGGGGTACCAGTACACTATCCACCCCTAGACTCATTAACAACTATCTGAGAAACTTTACCAATTACCAGAATGTTTAAAAGAAAATGCATGTGATCCTGTTAAGAATGTCTCCAGTTGCTTTCAGTGTATTAGTTAAGTGAAGAGTACGGAAGCTAGGTCAGGATGTCATGTTAGTACTAATGCCTGGCTAGCACTGAGCTTTCTTCTAAGGTATATACTCCTTTTGTTGTCACCTCCTCTATTGTTGGAGTTATAGTTACCTCAAACATTGTCTTTTATGGAACAGTGACAGAAAGGATATATCTTTCCTGTACATTATGGCAATAGATTTGAACTTGTGACAGGCTGTTGCAAGTTCAGCCTGTCATAAGTTCCTTTGGAGCTTGTTAAACCAAGTGATACTATCCTAAATCATTAGCACCTTTTTGTTACAACACCTTGTTGGGGACAGGGATCATTGACTTGTTGCATTCATGTGATCAATTACAGTCCTTGTTAGTTGGGTTGGTAAACCAGTAGCCTCTTCATTCAACAGAATGTGCATGGTAGAGCTGTCTTCTTTCCTTTGTGTTGGTCTACATAAATTTACCAAGTAGTACATCCATATCCCCTATGTGCAAACAAGTGTGTGTGGCAGCACAGAGGTGAAGAAGATGAAATGGTTTGCCACCCATGTCTCTGCCTGGAAGGATATCACAGACTAAGACTATTTGGAGGATCTAAAAAATAAATAATTACAATTCAGAGTAGGGACTGAGACTGTGATTGATATCAGGACATGGAGCGAGGGAACTGTTAGGTTTTTAAAAGGAGGTAGCCGAGTAAGAACAGCAGCACTCACGTGGTATTCAGGTAAGGGGTAGGTTTATTAAGTAGACCTGCTGGGACCAGGCAAGGTTGGCACTCCATGCGGCTGGGAAAGGCCTAGGAAAGAGAGAGCTGGGAAAGAGAGGAAAGAGAGAGGAAAGAGCTAGAAAAGAGCAGAGAGAGAGCAGAGAGAGCTAGAAAAGAACAGAGAGAGCATCTGGGCCTGGGCTAGGCCTTATGTAGGGTATGGCGGAGAAAGGTGTGGCCACATCAAATTCAGATGTGACCTCAGTGGATGTAGATCTGACCTCTTCCAGGTGTCCCAGTTGCCTAGGTAATGCAGGTACTGGGTGGAGACTTTGCTGCGAGGAGGGTGGAGTCTGCTCGCCGTCCAGGAGTGGACCTTACAGGAACCATATTCAATCCTAGGATAACTTACTCAATCATTTCTGGGTCAGGAGGCTATCAACTAGAACATTCCCTAAGAAGGGGCACACAATTCACAGGGGAAACTGAGGCAGCACTGATAGTATTTAACAGCCAACTACTAAAAATATTCAGGCTTTTGCTGTGACCAGTATCTGGACTGGTAACAGCCACCATGGTCAATTTCAGACTTCACTGGACAGATACTGGGAAGAATTCTATAGAACTAGCTGTTGTGCAGTACTAACAACACACAGATACAAGTAAATAATCCCAAGAATATGAATAAGATAATTAGGAAATTGTGCAGTTTTTAGTCATTAACCTCTGCTTTTTAATATAATTTATTCAACTAGGGGTTTATATAATTTGATTTTAAGTAATGGCTATAATTAACACTGGTTAACAAAATTCGTGAAAGTTGTAATAAATGATGTCAGGAACGGCTGATAATAGTCTGATTTGCAGTACATGACTCTAATATGCCTTTTAATTTGGATGTGAATGTGATGGGTCCAGTGAGTGAATTGTCTTTAATTACAAAAACGTTTTTCTTAAGCATTTAAAAAATCATCTTTAAATAGTCATACAAAGGAGTTGCCATATTACACATCAGCTTATAAGTACAATATGTCTTGATCAATACCAACCCTTCAAACATTCTCACCCATACCTCCCCTACCCATCTTTCCTGCCACTCCTCTTAATTTTGTAGGATAATCATTGAATTCTTGACTGTATTCTCTCCATCTTCTCTTCTTTATTTGTCCAGCTTTCTCCTTAACCCCACTCCACCCCTTCCCAGTGTTTTATTTTGCTGAACTCTGACTTTGCTTTTGAAAGGAATTAAACTATTTGAATTCACCTTGAAATCTCCCATATTTCAGTTAATATACCTGTGTACATTTGCATTCCACCCAATGTATTTACTTATAAGTAGAAACCACCAGACTTGTAAAGTTTGCTCTTTCCTGATGAGGGCTGTGTAGTACAATGCTTCCATGATGGACCCTCTGGGGGTTCTGTATCTGGAGGGAAACAGCTATGCTTTTTGGTAAGTGAGGTGTGTTAAATGCATTTTTAACTTAAATTGGAATGTAATCTCCTCGTTAAGCTGAGGAGCTTCTGTATAGGACAAAGTGCTGACTGTCTTCCAGTGATTTATTTTTAGCAGAATGGATTTCTCACTGTTAATTCTCTTAGTATATTTTATATAAAGTCTTTCCCCTCTTATCCTTTATATATGAACAGTTTCCCAAATCTGGAAGCTTTTTGAACTATTCAGTTTAAGACTTGATGGCGCAATAAATATTTCCCAGACTGTAAAATAAAGTGTAGATTTAAATTTTACTTAGTAGTCACTCTTTTTGAAAAAATTAAATGGGACAAGTGACAAATATTTACTCAAAATTAACAAAGGTAAAATACTGGTGGGGCACTGACTGATGCCTATAATCCTAGCTACTCAGGAGGCTGAGATCTGAGGATCCCACTTTGAAGCCAGCCTGGACAAACAAAACTGAGAGACTCATTTCCAATTGATCACCAAAAAGTAGGAAGTTTAGGTGCAGCTCAAGTGGTAGAGCATCAGTCTTGAGTAACAAAAGCTAAGCAAGTGTGCAAAGCCTTGAGTTCAAGACCCATACTGGCATATACTTGTGTGTATACAAGTATACACACACACACACACACACACACACACACACACACACACACACACAAATACTGACTTGGCTGGAATTGTTGTTTTAATTTACCTTTACCTTGGCTAAAAGAAAGAGGCATTTTTTTTTTCAGGTGATAGTCACTGTTGCCTATGAAACTGGTACTGGTAGACTTTGAACTCAATCACTCACCTTTATATATCTAATACTGTAACAATTAATATCCAGAAGGGAGCCTGAATTAGCTAAGCATAATCGTAGATGTATTTATGTTAGGCAGATTATAATTTCACAAAGCTGGAAAGTTTACTAATAGTTGACCACATCCTTAAAATGGGTTAATCTCTAAGTTAGTTAATCATATTCTTCTGCAAGCCAGGATGGCCAATTTTAGAGCATTTGTTTTTGAGAGACAACTTCTTGGTAATTAATTTTTGGGTTTGAGAAGATTTTAAAATACATTTAATCAGCCATCTTTACTAAAATCTGCTACTTAGTATCTAGAAAACCAAAGAACATGGGCTTACAATAATAATAATGCCTTGCATTTGTATTTGAAAATGCCTATTTATATAAATTACCTTATTTGATTCTCTGTACCTTGAACTAATGTGTGGTATTATTATTGCAGTGACTTGCTCTTTGGCTCTTTTAAGTACCAATTGACTACCTGGCTAGGCAAGGGAAGTTTGGATTAAATGTCTTTTGATGTATTTCCCAGACTAAAAATTTACATTTCAATGTTTCAACAGTGGAAGGAACTCCTGTAGAGTACTTTATATAGTCTTTTGTTTCTTGTTTTTGACAACATGTTGTAGTGAATGAAGAAACTATGGTTTTTATTTATATTTACATTTTCTATTTTGGTGTTACTCTTGACAAAACAACAGAAGGCAAATGCACTTTGAATATACCTGTATAAACTCATTATTCATTTGTCTTCAAATAAACCTGAATCTAGATTTTTAAAAGAAAACATTATGCAAATAAAACTTGGTTGTCAAAAAAAGTACATAACCATGGTGATAATCAGTGGAACATCTAAAAAAATTCTGAGTAATATACAAGACTTAAAGGGAAACAATAAAGGTGCAAAAAACAAACACAACTCATCTAGTCTTTTTTTTTTTCTTTTTGCCATGATGATGTGATGATGACTGAACTCAGGGCCTTGTACTTATCAGGCAAGGATACTTCCACTAAGCTAAATCCCTAACCACAAATTCCAAATCCTTAGGTTCTTAAAGTAATTTCTCTGCCATTCTATTTTTGAGGCCCAGAAAACCTGTCATCCACCTATAACTATGTAGGCACCTAATTAGACATTTTATCAAGAAGTATTTTTTTAAATATTTATTTTATGGCCCAGTTCTATGATACAATGATACACATTGTTTATATTTTGAATGATAGCATGACATTGCTTCATTCAGTATACACCTTGAAGGTTTAGAGGTACAGACATGATCATACTTAGACATTTCTCATCATTTAGAGGAAGGAACCATCTCTGGACAGAAGAACATTCATAATCAGTCTCCAGCAGCCCCTTGTCTAGTCTGAGAAAAGCTAGGAGGATATTAGGATGCAAATGAAGTAGGGGAAGGGCTTCTGGCCAAGTGTTGTTTATTGAACTGAGCATCTCCTCCTTGGTTTGAAGGAAGCTGTGTAGTTGGAATAGGCAGGAAAGTTTTGAGTTTCTCCTATGTATCCCTCAAAGAGAGCCAAACCTGAATTCCCTCATCACGAAAAGCTGAGCTTGGGAAGGCTGTTTATTTTGAAACTGGAAACTGGAGGTATTTTGGAAGCGAGGATGCTTGAAATGGAAGCTAGCTGTGCTTTGTCTTTTTAACATCTGGTGGTTAAGATAATGGAATAACTAGAATTTGTGATGATTTATTTGTACTTCCTACACTCATTGTCTCCTGCCTTCCTTCCTTTCTTTTCTTTCTTCTTTTTGTGCCTTTACTGGGGCTTGAATTCAGGGCTTTACCCTCTTACTTGGCTTTTTCTGCTCAAGGTTGGTACTCTACCACTTGAGCCATACTTGTGGCCATACTACAAGCATTTTCCTGGTTCATTGAAAATTAAAATCTCATGGACTTCTCTGCTCAGGACTAGCATCGAATTGGATCCCCAGATCACGTCCTCCTCAGTAGCTAGGACTACAGGCATGGGCTTTTCTCATCTATTTGTACTTCAGGTGTAACCAACATACTCATTCGTATGTATTTTTTTGGTGGTCCTGGGCTTGAACTCTGGGCCTGGGCACTGTCCCTCAGCTCTTCAGCTCAAGGCAAAGGCTCTAGCACTTGAGCCACAGTGCCACTACCAGTTTTCTGCTGGTTTATTGGAGATAAGAGTCTCACAGACTTTCCTTCCTTCCCAGCTGGCTTTGAATAGCAATCCTCAGATCTCAGACTCCTTAGTAGTTAGGCGTGAGCCACCAGCAACCAGCTGTATTTGTGAGAAAAATTCTTTACAGGAAATTTATCAACATGATTTATAAATTTATTGCTATGTAAATACTTACTTACATTTTTTAATAATTCAGATTTTAAAATGACTGATAGTTATTGTAGGTCTGCCTGGGAGAACAACCCCTCCCTCAACTGTTTAACTGAATATCATACATGACTACTTAGATTGAAATAAAACCATTGTCAGGTCTAAATCCAAGGTGGCTTTCAGTTATAGCATTCTACCTCAGTTAGTGAGATTTCTTGCCTTCTTTCTTTTTTCTCTTTCTTTTCTCTCTTTCCTTCTTTCCTTCCTTCCTTCCTTCCTTCCTTCCTTCATTCCTTCCTTCCTTCCTTCCTTCCTTCCTTCTTTCCTTCCTTCTTTCTTTCTTTTCTTTTCTTATGCTGATCATGGGGTTTTGAGCACAGGGCTTGGTTGTTGTCCCTAAGGTTCTTTTGCTCAAGACTAGCTAGCACTCTTCCACTTTAGCCACAGTTCCACTTCTGCATGGTGTGTGTGTGTGTGTGTGTGTGTGTGTGTGTGTGTGTGTGTGTGTGTGTGTGTGTGTGTGTGTGTGATTTATTGGCCATAAGAGTTTTACAGACTTTCTTGCTTGGGTTGGCTTCCATATGTCATCTCAAGTTTCCTGAGTAGCTAGTGTTACAGGTATGAATCAGCTTTGTCTAGTAGTTATGAAGAAAAAACTGATTATGCTAAAAGTTTGGATAAGTGATAACTCACTTAAATTTTGATCCAAACCAGAAAATAATGTCTCATTAACTAAAGGAAAAGAAGTAAGAGTGATGGAGTAAGAAATAAAAGAGAAAAAAATCAGCAAATTCAGTCAAAACAAGAAGGTCAAAATTTTAAAGTGTATTATGACTCTAATTTTGACATTTATTTGATTAAAATATGAAGTTTTGTAGTTATTGATTTGTTTTTTTTGGGTCGGTCGTGGGGCTTGAACTCTGGGCTTGGGCGCTGTCCCTCAGCTCTTCAGCTCAAGGCTAGCGCTCTACCACTTGAGCTACAGCGCCACTTCCAGTTTTCTGGTGGTTTATTGGAGATAGGAGTCTCATGGTCTCTCTTGCCCGGGCTGGCTTTGAACCGCAATCCTCAGATCTCAGCCTCCTGAGTAGCTAGGATTACAGGCGTGAGCCACCAGCGCCCGGCATAGTTATTGATTTTTAAATGAAGATATCAAGTATTTAGAGGAATTTTATTTACATTATTATTATTTTTTTAAATTTAATTTTATTTTATTTGTGAACATACTGTACAGAGGAATTACAATTACGTGGGCAGGATAATGCGTACATTTCTTACCAAGCATTGCAGCCTCCTCCTTTGTTTACCCTTCACATCCCTTCCTACATTATTATTTTTTATATTATAGACAGTCAGGGATAGTGAAGTTAAGTAGATTTCAAAAGTGAGCTTCCTTTAATGCCCTCTGTTTTGTGGCATTATGATGAGTATTCTGCAACTGCTGATGCTTACAACTGTTTTCTTTAAGTTATACCTTAACTGCTAGTATTAGAACATATAATCAGTTCAATTTTGACAATTGCTACAGGATAATTTTGTAAATGATTAACCATGTACTGTTGTATATGTGGGGAATTATCCTTTCTAGGTGTTATCTTTTTTAGTTTATAAGTTACCTTATGTTTGCTTCTATAGGAGTGGAAAGATGTGAAACCTTTCCTCATTCTTCATAAGGGCAGAGCTGTCACTCCCATGAGAAAGAAAGATTAACAGTAGAAACAAATAATCCCTAATTATAATTTTTGATGACATAAAACATTCAGAATGAAGACTCCAAGATTCAAGGAACCTGTCTACTTTTGTAGTTAAATTTGATGAACAGTGAATAATAGAAACAACTGAAGAAAAAGGAAGATCTAATGGTGATAGATTAAGGGGATTCTGTTCAGATTCTTCTTGGCTTCTGGAATGAAATTCTTATAATCTGTTGTTAGACAGGGTAGGTCAGAGAATTTTCTTAGGGCCAGAATGACTGGGGGTAGTGGTGGTGGTCATTAGAGTAACATTTTCAGGCTCTATGACCTTCTGGCAAAAGGAGTTCAAGTTTTGGTGACTCAGCCTTTTGGAGAGGATGAGGGGTGAATGTCATTTGCTCCTGCTGCTTCTAAAGCTTCCAAATGCCCCTGGCATTTGGAATATTCAGCATGGCAAAAGTATGATACATTGGAGTATCATTTTATAAGCCTCATCATTACCTGTAATGTTTCACTGATTCTATACACACCTTGGTTTACTGAGTCTTTTTTGAGTTTACTATAATTCCAAGCACTATGCATCTAATTTGAGTAAGAATTTCTGAGGAACACTATAGTCTTCTTTGTTTATAAAAAAATGTATGATAAAATGAGAATAGAGTTATTCCAAACTCTCATATTGTGTCATTATTAGTTTATTTGTACATGTTGTTTATGATTAATGTTTTTTATAAGTCTATAGACAGTATGAATTGGTATACTTATTTAGAAAAAAATAAATTTTCCAAGGTAGTTTTAACTTTATAGGTTGGACATGTTATTACTTACAATCAAACTGAAGTATGTTACATTATTTTAAAGAATGTTCCTCATATTCTAGGTCCTGACTATGTAAGGACTATACCTGGACCTTGTCTTATGTCCTTGGACACTAGTTAAATGAGTTACTTCATTTGGCTTAATATATTAAAAATGATTATCCTGCAAATATTTATTGAATGCCAGTTGACTACAATATTTTGATAGAAAGGCTATGATACAAAGGCTGTGGAAATTTCCTTTGATCAAGTATATAAAAACTGGAGTATTTTGTTCTTAAGATTTTGTCTCATTCATTTTATTACTGGTCAGGGTTAGTATTCTTCTACTCGGTATCTGCCATCTTTACTGCGTCAAGATTTAGGAAATGTATTTTTTTCCATCGGTCACAGTGCTGGGATCTAAGATGAGGCTTTCTTACATGACATGCCCTTTTCTGAGATTTTGGAGGACACCCTGTGTCAGTCTGTTAAGTACATGTTGAATACTTTTTCTATGGCATGTTTTAGGGATTGAAGATGTGGTCATTTTCCTTGTGAGTTTTTTTAAATCTTGGTCCTTCACAATGATAAGCTGTTAAATAGATATTTTAACATAAGTAATCACAAATTACTAAAGTTACTTAAAGAAAGAGAACACAGGAGAATGTCTCTCAGGGGGATTGCCCTTGTTTCACTGAGAAATCAGGAGTGAGTAGGAATTGTTGCTGTGAAGGAAAACAGCAGAAGACTCTTGAGAAAAGAGTTTAAGTTGTTTGAGGATTGGAGTCTTGGGAAACATAAGAGACACTGTCCTGGGTGTGATGGACCAGAAGCCTATCCACCTCTATGGTGGAGAGGAGACTGATGAGAAGCTTAGTTGAGAGTAGCAAGACTTTCTGGCAGAGGCCAGACCATGCAAATACCATTCAGTCCTTGTGAGGATTTGATTGAGAGGAAAAAAGGCTAGCAGAGTAGAAAAAAGACATGATGTGATATCCATTTTAGTATGATCTGTCTGAGAACAACGTGATAAGTGGCCTGGCAGACTCTGTATTTATTTTAGTGGGAATTGGTAGGATGTTATTACTGTAATCTAAGAGAAGGATAATCAGTAGTGTAGGTAAAGGTAGAGTGGGAAAGAAGTGGTTAGAGAGAAAGGAGTATCTTGAAGGTAAGGGTGATAGGACTTTGGATAGGTTTGTGGACACTGAAGAAAAGGGAAGGATGGGCAAAGGCTCCTGAACTGCTTTGTTCCATAATATTTGTCAAGATTAGGAACGGAAAAGTTGGATTTTTGAGGCCTTTGCTGTAAGAGGATTTGAAAACAAGTTTGTATGTTGCATTTTCCTCTTTTATATAGAGTTCTATTTTAGATGACATCACTATTTTTATTTCTGTCCAAATTACTTCTATTTATGTTATGGCTTAAAGCATGTGTGAAAGTAGTATATGTGTACATGTTGGAAGTTTGCCATTGGAAATACCCTTTTCAACTCCACATAGAGTAATTTGATCCTCATTCCAGATACCTTTCTTTATTGATGTCCTGCCCTTTCTGACTGAAATTCCTTCAGTGATTAGGTTTACTGTTTTTGAGGTTCTTCCTTTGCTAACTTTCTCCTGTAAATTATATGTAAACACACAATAGGTGAATCTGTGCATATACATCTATATGCATATGCACACATGATTTCTTGTAGGTTTATCTGTGTTGGTGTGTAGCAAAATTTGGGGAAAGGGAGAAAAGACTTAAAAGCTATTGTACTATTTTTAATGGATTGTTTTTACAAATAGACACATTCTAGAACACTGAGAACTGAGGTTTTTTTTGTGTGTGAGAGTTGCAAAAATTTTACAGTTTGTCTACATAGGAAAGTCAGGAGAATGAGAATTCAGTGGTTTTACTTTTTCTCCACATACTTTCAGGGCATTATGACGTTTCAGTGTGAATTGTAAAATGTAGGGAGGTATACTCTAATTCCCTTTCACGCACATAAATCAAGTTTCAGGCTCTTTCGGAAATGTTTACTAGAAGAAACATCATGGGCAGATTTTAAAATGCTTTTGGATTGCATGACTGCATGGTGCCACTTCGATTGAAGGCTTGTAATATTTTATTTTCTTTCCCAAAGAGTCAAGATAAATCCTGTAAACATTTTTTCTCATTTTGTTGTTTCTGTTGTACTATTGTGTTTGGCTCTAACCTTTTGCCCCTGGGAAACAAAAGTGTTTTTTTACTCCAATGCTCCTGCTGAGTTCTCCAGCTGTAGGGCAGCAGTTTCAAAGTTGTTCCTTATTTACACACTATAATTCTGGCTGGTCAGAAAGCTCCCCAAGTCTTATCTGAAGCACAACATACAGATTTTAAGGGATATATTTTTGAGAGGGACTTTTGTGTCAGAACTTAACTGGACTGTCCTTTAAAAAATGACATCTAAAATCCAGTTTAATTATATCATTGTATCCTTAAAAATGAGTGTGATGAAATTCAATATAAACCTTAATCTTACATAAACTAAGAAAATCCATGAACTGTCATTCATTCAGTCTTAAATAAAACAATCATAGTGTACCACAAGTGTATGTTGGTACTATATTGGGATCTGATAAGGCTCTGCAAAATCTCTGAGCTTCAGTTTATTTTGAGAGATGGAAATTTGATAGTGCTTGGCTCATGATGGAATGCATTGAGGAAGGAGACAGCTTGGAGAATTTGAGAAAATATTATGGAAGTAGGGGAGATTGTGTTAGGACTTAGCCTTGGAGTTTGTAGAAGACAAGAGACATGGAAGAAAAGTGATGGAATACCAAGTCAGCACTGTGTTACAGTGGTTGGTGACTTAATTTTTTTCATATTTTTCCATGAATTGGTTATAGTTGAAGCATTCAGTGTAAGTCTGTTTTAAACATGGACTTGAGGTATTCATACTAAATAAATTTAAAAGAATTCCATTTCAGTCCTGAGTCTTAATGGATTTTGTTAAATAGAATTTGCTTTGTGGAAAAGTAAAGATGAATTTGCTTTCTTTTTGCAATTTATTCATTCAGTGTATATTGTGGATTGCCTAGTATGTGAAATATTGTTTAATGAACAATGAAAATAAACATTCCAACCTACTCCTTTCCCTCCCAGTGTTCAAATTTTGGTGGCCTGTCTATACCCCTTTCTGGATTAGGGCCACCAAAAGGGATTTGGAGTACCACAGTGGTACTCAGTACACACAGTACACACTCAGTACACACAGTCATGTGGTACCACATTACTTTGTCTTATCGCTTAAAGAATGTGTTTGATGGTCTCACCATAGATAATGGAGACATTGATTCTAGGTGTGATGGAGGTTGTCTGGAGAGTGTGGAATACTGGGTGTTTCTTGAAATGCAGGCCTTCCAAAGGCTATGAGATAGGGCATCTCAGAGGATGAGAAAAATTAAGAGTACTTTCAGGCCAAATGGTTCAACATGGAGAGTGGATTATATTGAATAGAGTTGAAGGAGATAAATAAGGTCCTCCAAATATAATCCTCCAAAATCCTATGAAACAAGTATCATGTCTTTTACATGACAGCTTCTCTAGGGACCATCTGAGTAGTAAATGATAGAGAGAGGTTCCCAAGCCAACTTTAAGAGGCAAAAATTGTGAAGTCAACCCCCATAAAAGCTGGAATTTTGGTGTTTGTGTTTGCTGTGTGTGTCCCTTTTCATCGCTATGGCAAAATACTTCAGTCAATGAACTTAAAAGAGGGAGGGTTTGTTTTCAGAAGCTTCATTGTGTGGTCTGCTAACATTAGTGCTTTTAAGCCTATGGCAAAGGAGAAATATAATGGTGGGAAGAGCACAGCTAAGGAAGACTGCTCACCTTATGGCAGGTAGGAAGCAGAGGCTTGGAGAAAGGGCCTGGGCCAAGAAAATTTACCATTTAAAGTCATACTGCCAGTGACATACTCCTGCCAGTGAGGTTCTACTAATGGCCATATTATACAGCCATGAACGAAGGTGGAACCCTTTTGGTTTTTGTGGTATCACCAGCTGAGAAGCAAGGCTTCAACACATGAGTCCTCTTGGCGTACTCTTCCTTCAAACTACAACTTACAGCTTATCAAATACTGTTAAAAGTTTTGAGTAAGGAGAGTCTTAAGTATTTATCAGGAATAGACCAACGAGGGCACACCACTCAGCTGGGAGTGAGTAGATGGAGTTTGCACTAGGAAATGATACCAGCATTGAGAACTAAAGATGGCTCTGAAATTAAGGTGGATTTTCTAGGCAAAGTAAGCAGCCTGTGACAGATCCAGAAATAAAGTAGCAGGAAGTGCTGTGAGAGATTCGTGTGGCACTTTGTTGGGAGTAGATCATAAACCCTGGGGCCTATTCCAAAGAGTAGTGACTTTATCTGAGGGACAACCTGATGTTGAAAGGGTTTTAAAGAAAGGATAGATAGGATCTGATTCCAAGAATTAGAAGGTTATATTAAACATTTTTTTAAAAGTGTGAGCAGTAGTGAACTAAAGTGAGCCATTTCTTAGGGGAAACTGCATTGTCTAAGATTCATTCTAGCCTTGAAGCTTAGGCCCTGAGTATCTGGCAGCCCTATGCTGACAGTCAGTTTGCTTCTCTTGTTTTTGCTGTTGCCCATCATTCTATTCTTCAGCCATCATGCTTGTGGCATACAGAATACTTGACAGGGTCATAAAGGCCAGTAGAAAAAGTAATAAGTAAAAAAGTTATGGGGTAATATAGGTCCAATGTTTAATCTGGTGGTAGATAACGTTAGTGTTTTTTACAAATACTCAAGCCTGTCTCTATTAAATCTGATGCTCTCACACAGTTTCCAGCCTGGGAAATGACTGCAGGTAAAATAATTGGAAATTATTGGTGTAGCCCAAACTGCATTATAGCTGCCAAGTGTGAATACTGGGGAGCCAGACCGCTCTTGTCTCTGCTTCCTCATAAACATTCTTTCCGCATTCTTTATCAGCACATAATCTGGTGACACAAAAAAGCCTTTGTGTCCTACTGGACATGTGAGAAAATCAAACTCCTATCTATAGGTTTTGCTCTTGGTTAGGAATCACTACATTTCTATATTAGCCACTTGTGTTTTAAATTGAGGTAAATGTTGCCAGCAAGATGTGTTCTACATTCCCTTCCTTTAGATATCATCATTCCCATATAAGCCATCCCTTAACCCAAATAATATATGTTTGTTTTCAGGTACTTGAATGATTTGTGAACACTACCTTCATTCACCAACATGATCATGAGAGATAGGTGTTACTGTTATATGCTCTTTATAGACATAATTGTGTCCCCCAAGTTCATATGTTGAAACCCTGATCTTTGTTTTTTAGGTAGTCCCTTAAGGGTGCAATTGCAGTTAATTAAAGTTTATGGATGGAACTCTAATCTACTATGACTAGTATCCTGATGAGAAGAGCCCTCGAGAATAATCATGCAGAGAAAAGGCCCAACTTAGGACACAGTGAGAAGGCAGTCATTTGCAAACCAAGGTGAAACCAGCCTTGTTGGCATCTTGATCTTGGATTTCCAGACTCTGGAGCTTCAAAAAAAATGTTTTTTTGTGTTTCTTCCAGTCTGTAGTATTTTGTTATGGCAGTTCTAGTAGATTAATGTGCATTTTATCACATGAAGAAATGAGAACACAGAAACATTGAACATCTAGTTCAGGGGCATCTAGAAATTAGATAGATTAAGGCTTTAATCTTGGGGTATATGATTATGGAATCAGTGGTGTGCTATTCTGCTTCATGTAAACATCAAGCTTCTCAGTATCTGGGCCAGGATGATGAGACTACATACCTTCTCTGACATTTTGTTTCCGTCTAGGGCACCATACCATAGGCTGCAGAAATGATACATCTGCAGAATCCTTTACACTTGTCATGGTTGGTAATTTGCTCTGGCTCAAGCAATTTCATGGTTCAGAATGAGCAGGGTCAGCAAACACTGTTAAAAGTTTTTCTTGTCATGCATTAACTTTTCAAATAATAGCAAAACTCACCTTATCCTCCCCACCCCCCATTAGCTTCATTGTTTCTGCTGAAAGCTGCTTAGGTAATAGAACTCTGCCTGCCATCTTTTGGAGAAGATTTTGTGTGTGTGGGCAAGAACAAGGAACTGGGAAGGGAAGATATACTGTTTGAATTAAAACGACCGTGTTAATACCTAAGGCTTACCTATTAAATGTATTTGGAACTTTTTGGCTATTTAAAAACATGCATCAGAAAAAAATAAAAATATGCATCACAAAGAGGGAGACAATAATATAAGAGAGAGGTGAATTAGATAAAGGAACACTGTATGTGTGTATGGAAATATCACAAATGGAGTTTGTTTGTACAATTAATATATTCTGATACAAATTTTCTTAATGTTATATGTTTTAAGATACTGTCTAAAACATGATACTGTTTTTGTCTAAAACATGATACTGTTTTTGGTACGTAAGCTTCAGTAAACCTAAAGAAATGAAATACTTATATAAATACAGTCCAGTGACAGACTATTGAAGGTCAGTTAATATAATCTTTCCTGAAAATGAAGACAAAGAATGGATTATGTGCACATTTATTTTGAGATTGGCCTGAGAAATAATGAGGCTTATTTCTGAGTTTATTCTGTATACGTCCTGAAAATTTGCCAATGTGTAGGTTAAATAGAAGATACAACTTGCAACAAGTACTTTGACCCACTGCTGTTTAATGATGTATTTAAAGGAAGACTAGTCTGTGTGATTCCTCATAGATCTTTTGTAATTTGTAATTGTATAGAGATGATATGAATTCAAATAAGATTCCATTGATTGATATGTTTGATTTTTATATTTTAGTTAGATTTGTATGATTGAGAGAGTTGTCTGAAAAGCACAGTTTTAACTCTGGAAGTCATGTTAATACCACTAGGTATATGCCTATATCTAGATACATGCCTATATAGGCATATATCTAGTGGTACTAACATGTATCAACTCAGGTGTCATTTACTCCTAGTCAATGATACCAATGGCATGTGTTAAGACTCTTACTAACACAAGAAGAAACAGAGGGATTCATTGAGTTTTACTCTAAGTGTGTAACTTAGAGTAACTTTGGAATGAATTAAGAAAATCTTTTTTTTTTTTTAATTTAATTTTATTTTATTTGAGAACATACTGTACAGAGGGACTACAATTACATGGGCAGGATAATGCATACATTTCTTACCAAGCATTGCAGCCTCCTCCTTTGTTTACCCTTCACCTCCCTTCCCAGCCTCCCCCCTCCCCCCACCCAATTATACCCCCCTCTCCCTCCCCACACCGACATTGTAAAGCTGGTTTTGACATGACATTTTGTACTTCTCATTGTTGCAACAGGTCCACCTGAATCCTTAAACGACTTGTTTGTCCCCATTTCCTCCACATGTTATACTGACATCAAATATAGTGAAAGCGGGGGTTACATTGTGGGGGAGGGACATACAAAGCAACAAAGAAATAATCTTATAAATGCGTTAGAAACACATGCATGAAAGAAATGAAAACATTAAAATACATATTTAAGGGTTCATTTTCCTAACATCACATTATCTGACCTTTTCGGCTTGACTCATACCTATACTATATATTGCAAATAAGGGAAACCATGGGACCTATGCTTCTTTGGGCCTGGCTTACTTCACTTAATATAATTTTTTCCAAACCTTTCCATTTCCTAACAAATGGGGAAATGTCATTCTTTCTGATGGAGGCATAGAATTCCATTGTGTATATATACCACATTTTCTTGATCCATTCATCTACTGAGGGGCATCTGGGTTGGTTCCATATCTTAGCTATGGTAAATAATGCTGCAATAAACATAGTTGTGCTGGTAGCTTTAGTGTGGTCTTGTTTGTAAACATTTGGGTAAATGCCCAAAAGTGGGATTGCTGGATCATAGGGGAGATCTATGTGAAGTCTTTTGAGGAACCTCCATACTGCTTTCCAAAGTGGTTGAACAAGTTTACATTCCCACCAACAGTGAAGTAAGGTTCCTTTCTGTCCACATCCCCTCCAGCATCTGTTGTTAGAGTTCTTGATTTTTGCTGTTCTAACTGGAGTGAGGTGATATCTCAATGTTGTTTTGATTTGCATTTCTTTTATGGCTAGGGATGTTGAACATTTCTTCATGTGTCTATTGGCCATCCTTCTTTCTTCTTCAGAGAAGCTTCTCTTTAAGTCTTTCGCCCACTTATTTATTGGGCAGTTGTTTGAATTAAGAAAATCTTATCTCTATGTTTCTAGGTATAATGTCAGTAGAAAATATATTCTACTTTCAGCATGTTTGGCCATCGGGCAAATGCATCTCACCCCCAACAAAATGGCTACCATCAATGGTGAAGATGGGATGGGGGGAAAGGTACCCTGATATGGTTAGTAGGAATGTAAATTTGGGAACACTATGATTAGTATGGAAGTTACTCGGAAAATTAAAGCAGAACTACCATGTGCTCCAAAGTTATACAAATTCTGCATATGTACCCCAAAGAACCAAAAGAGCTAACTACTGAGATGCCTGCACATTTTTGGTTATTTTGACATGTCCATAACAGCCATGTTATACAATCAGATTGGATGCCTAGCCATGAATGGAGAATGTTACACACACACACACTCACACATGCACACACGTGTACACACACATGCACACATCCACAGACACACACATTGGAGTTATATTCAGCTATTTAAAAAATGAAATTATATCAGTTGTAGGGAAAAAGAACTGGAGATCATTGTGTTAAGTGACATGGGATATATTCTACTATGTGTAGAACTTAGCGTAACAGGCATGAGAGTAAAAGAGGGACTAATAGAGATGTGGAAAGGGAAAATTAGAAGGAGAAATAAAAAGAGGAGAATGTGGTGAAAATGACCAAGTTATGTAATATACATGTATTGGGAGCATCATAATGAAACTCAGTTTCTTCGTAAATTAATCAATACTAATAAACATATATCTTCTAATTTCAAAACAATTATCTTAACATATATCTATTAATGTCAAAATAAAACTATCCTTAATATTTGCCTTATTTAATGCCTTCAGATTCACTTTCTACTCATTGCACTGAAATTAGCTGCTGTAGAAATATTTTTCAAAACTCTAGAATTAAGATTTATGGAAAACGTACCAAGAAACAATATAAAACATAACATTTTTTCTGCATGCTCTTTCCTCAGGCTTATTACATTAAAAATACAGGCCTGTGAATTATAAATAGATTTCTATAATATACAGTTGTCTTTCTATCCAAATACAGACCAGTGGCTTTTGTTAGGTTTATATGTAGATTTTTCTATGGAAGTAAATTTGTTCTGTTTTTTTTTTTTCTTTTTATTTAACCATTGTATTTATCAGTGAATGCTGAAGGATATAATCATTGTACTGTAAAATCATAGCTAAAATTTGCTTTTCTTTTCAGAATTTATATTCAGATTTTTAAAGAATTAAATAAAATTTAAATTTGTTTATTGAAAAAGTGCATCACACCAACAGGTGTAATGCTTTTCTTGTGAACCATATTCCTTCAATACTCAATCCCAAAGATGCCAGATCCAAGTTACATGTTGGCAGAACTAAGCCTAAATATGGAAGCTTTGCTCTGTGCACTTGAATAAGCAATTTTAGCAGTAATTACCCAGCATACTCAACATGAAAGATGAGGTGGAATCTGTTTCAAAGGTAATTATCTGTTTTGTTTATGTTACAAATAGCATATTCTACTGAATCCTAGGGTAGGCAACTGTAGTTTATGGATGCCCAGTATCTATTTCCCATTTTAAATAGGAAGCAGCATCCAGACTGTGCCATAGGATGATGCCTCCTCATCAGGTTCAGTTGTGGAGGGACTTTCAGCCATCTGTCCATCATTCATGGAGTGGATACCTGGCCCACTTCTCAAAATACAAATCTTACCAGAGGAATGCTTAACCTGGGACCAAGAAAGTCATCCTCTGTGGGTAAAAGTAAAATTGAAAATGTGAAAATTCATAGTATCCATCTTCTATGCATTTGAGCAATGATGGGGGGGAACTGGAATTTTCCTGGTATGTTAAAAATCCCTGGATCTGGTTACTTACGAGAATTTGCTCCCTGTATATCTTATAGTTTAATTATTCAGCATTTCCCTAAGTCAGTTCATTTTTCCTTTTGCCTAGTTTGAGTGACAATTTTTGTAGATAAAGCTGAAACAATAGCCACATCAGTCAAAATGTTTTCTACATTCATAGTCTCTGGTCATAGGCATAAATTCCTTGCAGTAATTATAGTGATATCATATAGAATTTTGTTTTCTGCTTCCCCCAATAATTACACATAGTAAATACATGCTCCTTTTCTTCAATTTTTTTTTTTTAATAGACGCCATAGGGAAACCTGTATAATACATAAATTAGCGTGCTGGTTTACAATTTGATACATGCTCATTGTTTAAATTTGCTTTTACTACTTTTTTATTATTTAAAAAATAAAAATAATAAAGAACTTGTTGAATTTTTGTAGTATTGAATTAATTTCTTTTTCTGTTTCTTTTTTTTTTTTGAACTCTGGGCTTGGGCGCTGTCCCTGCACTCTTCAGCTCAAGGCGAGTACTCTACCACTTGAGCCACAGTGCCACTTCTGGTTTTCAAGTGGATTATTGGAGATAAGAGTCTCATGGACTTTCCTGCTCAGGCTGGCTTTGAACCATGATCCTTAGATCTCAGCCTCCTGAGTAGCTAGGATTACAGGCGTGAGCCACCGGCGCCCAGCTATTAATTTCTAAAGAGCGATGGTGGAGACATAAAAAAGCTCATACTGTTTAATAAACAAGCATTTATTTTGGAGCCCAAATGTAACTGCACATAAATCCAAACTACCATTCATTATCAAAGGGGTATTAGCAACAGGACCAAGAAGTTAAACAGTTATTTAGCATCTTAGTCAAATGAGGATAATAGTAGCCAACTTCTGTTTTTATTAGTAAAAAATGAAATGAAATAAAGTATGTACATTGTTAAGAAAAATGATGTTTAACATTCAAAGGAAACTGGTTATTCTTCACTGAGGAAGGTACTTTCCGTTATTGAATGTTTGATTATTCCTTAGCAACATATTTCCGGCAGGAGTACAACCATTTCCTTTGGACACTGTTTACTTCATTATTCTGTTTCTACATCCTTTCTGTGATGATGATCACCTAATGTGGGTACTCTTGAGAGCTAGCTACTCTAATTCCTAATCTTTGCTTGTTTGCTAGCATTGTTCATTGTAACAGCATCTCTTCTCTCTTTCATATTCGTTCTTTTCTATTGCTTCCTTCCCCCTTTCTCTTTCTTTTTGCTGGGACTGGGGTCTGTACTCAGGGTTAGGAGCCCTTTGTTAGTTTTTTCCTCTCAAGGCAGGAGTTCTACCACTTGGGCCACACCTCAGCTTCCTGTTTTTGCTGGTTAATTGAAGATAAGAGTCTCACAGAATTTTCTGCAGGGGCTAGCTTCAAACTGCAGTCCTCAGATCACAGCCTCCTAAGTAGCGAGGATTATAGGCATGATCAACCAGTGTCTGACTTTAATACTCACTTTCCCCTCCTTCATTTTAACATAAAAATGTAAATGAATTTTCCCAATCTCTTCTCTAATTCTGATATCTTACCTTTGTAATAGCAATCATTGTTGTATAAATAAGGGATACCTCTAAGTATATACATTCTCCTTGCCACCCCAACCCCCTTGAGACATTGTCTCTCTGTGTAGCCTTGGCTAGTCATGAACTTTTTGTTTGTTTGTTTGTTTTAGTTTTTGTGTCAATCCTGGGGCTTGAACTCAGGTCTTGGAGATGTCTTGCTCAAGGCTAGTGCTCTACCACTTGAACCACAGGTCCACTTCTGGCTTTGTGGTTGATTGGATATAAGAATGTCATGGACTTTCCTGCCTAGACTGGCTTGAACCACTGATAATCAGATCTTAGCCTCCTGAGTAGCTAGGATTTCCTGTGTGAGCCACCAGTACTTGGCTAGTCTTGAACTGTTTTTTGGTCCAGTCATGGGGCCTGATCTCTGGGCCTGGGTGCTGTCCCTCAGCTCTTCAGCTCAAGGCTAGCGCTCTACCACTTGAGCCACAGCGCCGCTTCTGGCTTTTTTTTTTTGTTTTTTTTTTCCTGCTTATGTGGTGCTGAGGAATCCAACCTAGGGCCTCATGCATGCTAGGCAAGCCCTGTATCACTGAGCCACCTTCCCAGCCCTAGTCTTGAACTCTTAATCCTCCTTCCTCTGCTTACTGAGTGCAGAGATTACAGATATATATTACCATGCCCAGCCTTGCACATATTTTCACTGTATAACTTACTACTTAGCATTTATATTATATTATATGTATATATTATATATATAATATATATTATACATATTATATATAATATGTATAATATATTATATTTATATTTATATTTATATTATATGGATATATAAGGTTCTGTTAGCCTGGAATACCAGGAAAGTTTTTTTTCTCTCTACTCTTTTTTTCCTTCTAAGGAAGAAAAGTGTTGGCAATTAGATAGCCACTGAACTGTGTGAAGAGTAAGTGACAGGATAGCTCTTTAGTTTGCTTAGAACCTATTGATAACTGTATTATGTGTGTTATTATAAACAATTGATTTACATTTATGATGTTATTGCTTAAGTAATTTCAACAAAATGTGATTATGGGTTGATTACAACAAAGCCATGGGTTAAAGTTTTATAGTCTACTAGACATTTTTGATAGTTTTTATAATCGTATAGTTGCAGTATAATTACATAGACTGAATATTTTTGGGGGTAATATTAAGTGTCATATAATTTACATCTGTTATATGTAGATCATTTCTCACTTTTATTGTGGGTTCAGAGACCCCCCTTTTTAATGTTTTTGATCCTGAGAGCATACTGTTGATTACCTGCCTGTTAAAATGGAGGTTTAATTTTTATGAGATTTGTGCATGTTTTGAAGGTAATTAAAATTATAGTACTTAAGGTTGTATATTTGATTTAAATTTTCTGAAAAGAAGGATATTATTGAGCATAAAATGTGATTTGATTTTAACAAACTATGCTATTTTCTATTTCTTCTTATTGTACTTTAGAAACAAGACTCAGTATTTTCTTACCTTAAAAAAATTTATCTTAAAGTAGTTGTACAAAAGAGTTGCCATTCCATAAAATGAGTATTTTCTTAACACAGTTTTCAAAATAGAGTGTTAATGAAATTTACAAGTGGCTTACTTGTGATTTGAAGTTTACTTTTTGAAACATTTGTTAGGAAATGGTTTCTTCCGTAGTTTATTTCTAACCATGAGAACAAATATATGTAAATATTATCACTTGACAACTGGCCAACAAGGATGAAATTAGCATGACAGACTCAGCTGACTCAAATTTATTGTTTTTAGCATTAGACTGTTTGACTTAATAGAGCCTGTAGGTAGAAATTTATTGAATACTAATACTTGAAATTTTATGTATACAAACAGTATTGAAAACATTGGGGAAACAGTATTCCAGGACAGATGATCATTTTACTGTTAGGAATGAAGCGCTTATTCACAGGCCCTCTAGAGAAGAAATTAGAAAGCATTGTGGAACTGAAGTTGCTATTTTTAGGAAAATATGGAGGTTTCCTAAAAGCTCACAGCTCTAAACCAGCTTAGTTTGTCTTGGACATAATTTAGGAGCAAGGATGATGAGTAAGCCTGTTAATTCCAAGTGGGAAAAACTAGGGTTGCCCCAATTCCTGTATTTGTTTTATTTAGCAAACATGGCAAATGCAATGGGTGTCTAGGATATATCAGTTGCTATATTTGAAGAGTTCTTTGGTCAGTGATTAGGATATGTTTTTGAGGAGTCAAGGGAAACTGGACAGAACCATGAAGAGGGGAAAACAAATTGAAAAGGAAATGACTTACTCTGGAAATTATTAGGACATCCTGCCCAGGATGTCATTACCAAATCTTTGTTCCATTATTTTTATTAAAAGATAAAATCTATACACACCAGAGGACAACGGCAAATTTAGACACAATTGGCCTTTGGATTCCTTTTATCAGATTAGCTTAGTACCTATAATTTGAACTTCACTGTAATTACAGTATAATTCTAAAGTAGGCAGGCATGGGCTGTCTAATGCATGCAGAGATTTTATTTACAACAATCTCTTCCAATGTCAATGGACACCTATGATCATGTGCAACATGTTTATGAATGCACAGCATAGTGACCATAACCTGGGCCATGGGAAAGTTGTGAGTTCCTTTGGTACCTTGAGTATTCATTACTGTATTTATGCTACTATCTTATCTATTAGGAAGAAACAGCACTTCTGCAAAAGAGTCAGGCTCCATATTGCTATGCGTAGACTACTAATTTATAATCTCAGGGCTAACATGTGAAAAGGAACATGAAAATCAAAATTAGATTATTTTTATATTACTAACATGCTGCTCTTTATTTTTCTGACACACAGATGAGAATTGATTAATTCAATAAATGATGTTGGTGGAAAACTGTTACTACTCTTGTAAAAGAAAAAAGTCAGAATGACTTTGCTTTTGAGTTTATTTTTATGCAAGCTGTGATACTGTTTTGCTCTTAAAGATGGTAGAAACAAGACAAAAATTGAGTGCATGGAATTAAAAATTTGGTAGTAAACATGATTTATATAAGCTTTATAAGATTATACTGGTATACTTTGTTCAAGCTTTTGAAAAATAATAGAAAAATTGCTTTGCTTAGTGTTGGGGTATAGCACAGTGAAGAGCCCTATTAATTCATATTAATTAGTAATATGAATGAGACATTTAATATTCATGTTACTAATATTAGCAGTCATTCCTATTAGTAACATTTTATTTTATCAAGAATCATGCATCTAGGGAAGTTAGCTCTTCCTTGGCTCAGCTAAGAAAAGAGCATGATGTTGACACATCAAGTGGTTTTATGAGCAGGATACCACCTGGTTCCTCCTTATTCTGACTTCATTTGTTGTTGTCTGGAGTAATGAGAACTGTTCATTGGCTTAATGCCTTTACTTGTAGGAGACAGATGCTATCTGATCAGTCCTGTCAAAAGAATTCCCAGAATAAGCCATTTAGTTTAGAACAATTGGAGTCTTGTTGATTGCTACAGTAGAAAAGGGAATTCTCTGTGTTTTCTTGCACCCCGCTTCTTTTGTTCATGTCTGCCCATCAATAGCAAAAACTAACATTAACTGACAAATGTGACATATGTGGAGGTGCTTCTCTTCTGTGATCAGGCTGTTGTTTTTGACCTTCATGTAACCACTCAGCATCTATAGATACCTACATTACATTTCTGCTGAGCCTATCTGCTAATGTGCATTTCTGGTTCTCTTCTTTTTATATCTTATTTAAAGCAGTCTCATTCTATGGGTTTCCTTTCCACCTCTTAGTCTCCTATTTCACAGCTGTGGCCAGAAAACTTTCACAGTCAGAATTTTCTGTGCTCCCATTTCAGTACATTTTGTCTTACACACACACACACACACACACACACACACACACACACACACACACACACACACACACAACACACACACACACACACGCAGGTCTTACTAAAGTTAACAGCACAACCATGTTCACTGAAGTACTGTTTACCATAGCTAACATATGGAATCAATCCAGATGCCTGGCCAAACCCAAAGAAACATAGGCCACATGGTTTCCCTCATTTGTAATGACTAGAATGTATCTATAAAAGTACGAGAAAATGCAATGGGAAGTAGAAGACAAATAATTACTTTTGGATATGATTAATTGAACAAGATTCTAAACATTCGCACAGTGAGAACAAAGGAGAATATTCTTAGGAGAGTATCACAAGAGCTCAATAACTGTGCACATGACCATATAAAATGATGCTTATTGAAATGAATTCCAGGAAATGGAAACAGGTTTTTTATTTTACTGTTTGTGTGTGTGTTTTTTTTGTATCTTTTTTCCTTTGGGTTATTTCCTTTTGTTGCTGTATTTGATTTCTGTACCCTTTGTCTTGTATATAAGTCTATCTGATTTTGGGAGGGGAAGGGGAATCACAGAAACAGTGGGACAAAGAGTGAGCCAATTCAGCAGTGATATTTACTAGTCTCTATGTTGGAAATGAACTATACAACTTGGGGAGACAGGAGGGCAAAAACTCGGAGAGAACCAGGGAGTGGGTGACCACTGTTCAAAGAGAAATGTATTTATTACCTGACTTAGGTAACTGTAACCACTTTGTACATCACCTTTACATCACAGTGCATTATGAACTGTGAGAAAAGATGGATGGAGATGAGCCTTGTAGGCTAGGGTGAATATTACAACCATGGATATTTCAGTTACTTTTTCAAAGAGCTGGGGAATGTTTACTGATGTCATTTAGTACACATCTAGCTTGCATTTGGGTTCAGAAGTCACTTTTGTTGTTTGAACTGTTAGGGGCAAATGTTAGCGCTAAATAGCTAACATAAAAGGCGCCATGCACATTGCTAATTTGTGCTACTGCCTAAAATCCACATAGGTGGAATCTATTCATGTCTCTTTATTTTGGGGATAAAGTACTAGGTTGGATAAAAGTAAGTTTGGTGAGGAAGATACATAGCAGTTAGCTTATCCTTTATAGAACTCTTGAGATAGTTAATCATATTTTATTATGTGTCTGTTTTTGTCAAAGTCTATGTTATGTAGTAATGTGAAGATAATAGACCTATGAAACACAATTGTTTGTAGTATTTCTGTTCTGTTGGAGAACTTGGAAATATATATTCATGAAAAATTTTGATACAAGCTGGAGAATAGCTTCCAGTAAATTAATAAAAGTATAATTTAAAATAAAACAACTGAAAGTAATTGAGGAATGGTTATTATATGAGGTCAAAAAAGAAAGAGGGAAGAAGATTGAGAATTGGAGAAGAAGGAATGGAAAAGAATTTTCTGCTTTTTTTTTTGTTGTTGTTTTTGTATTTTAATATTGGAGTTTGAATTCAGGATCTTGGACCACGTAAGTGCTTTACACTTTGGACAATGTCTCTAACCCTTTTTGCTTTATTTATTTTCCATAAAGTCTTGTATTTCCCTCTCACTAGGCTGGCTTGGATTGTGATCCTCCTAATTATGATTCCTGTATAACTGAGATAATAAGAACATATACCACCACATACAGCTTTTGTGCTGAGATAGGGTTTCTCCAGTGTTTTGCCTAGCTGTGAAATGTGATACTCCCCATCGCTGCCTCCTGAGTGAGAAAGGGCTTCTCCTAGTGATGGAAGTGATTCTCATTAACTTACCACTTACAAAGTGAGACTGAATTTATTCATCTTTGCCCATTGTCTCAAGGTCAGCATTGGTTAGTCTGTTGAGAATATTTCAGGTTACTAGCATTTAATAAATATAAAGTAATGAAAAGTACAATGCAATTGGTACCCTACATTGCAGTTAAAAAAAGAAAAAAGAAGAAGGACTTTCTGTTTTGAATTTGGCATGGAAGTTAAGTGTCCATTAATAGTGGAACTTAGACAATTTCTGTGTATTTTAATTTAAAAGCTGGATAAAATTAAAGATATAATGGCATTAAAAAAACTTTTTATTTTTTTTTACTTCAAATGAATTAGGTACTACTTGGTGTTTTTATTCTCTGAAATAGGCTTAGAAATGCAAGCCTATTTGACCCTAAATTTATAGTCAGACTTTTTCTCAGGGCTGTACTTTATCAAGATTAGAAGGCTGTCTGTTCAGGGTATGTTAGGGATCCAGGAATGGGATGAAAAGTTATGTGGGCTTGGGTGTGACAAAGACATTGCCTAGGGGCGGAGAGGTTATGGTGATGAGTAATGAGAAATACATCTGGAGAAGCAGAGGAAGCACTTTTAAATGTGTGAATGGTGCAGGCTTTGTACAGTGTGATGCATGAAGACTCCAGGCCTTGCCTGTGGTGATCTCTATTACAGTGGGTGGAACACTGGACTCAAAGTCATGGAATACAGACATGTGAATGAGTTACTTCACCCCCTCACTTTGTCACCAGAACAGTGGAGGTGTTAAACTGGTCTATGAGGTACCGCTGTAGTGTGTGAAACCTATTTTGGCATTTCAGTGTTGAGAACATAAAGTGAAGGTGGGAGGATGAATTGGAATTTAACTGTGAGAGATACTGACTTGTTTAGGAATGGCATTTGGAATTGTTGAGGGAAATACAGGTCACAGAGATAAGGTAGAGGTGGAAATGGAAGTCTGTAGACAGGTTAAATGTGGAGCATGAAAAGAATGTGGAAAATACTTGGAATTTGTGAGTTTAGAGGATCAGTAGGTCAGAGGCCCAGTGGTAGTTATAGCAAATGTTGGGAACGCTTCCTGATGGTGGGGAAGAAGACGAGTGTAGGTGTTCACATACTCAGCTTTGGTTGACATCTGAATGTGTCGTCCTACCAGCATTTGGAAGAACAAACTTGAGAAGGCAATGAAGAACTGGATATTGGCTCCTGAGCATTAGCCACAGCCGGGCTGCCTTTTAGAACAGCTAAAGAAGGTTGGAAGGGAGATTCCTTCATGGAATTCAGAGCCAACAGCAGGAAATCAAGGCTAGAAGAAACAGGAAAGAAGGGGAAAAGAGAAATGACAGAAGGCCAAGGGAACGTGAGAGACTGAGAAAGCCACAGCGTTTGGTAATGAGATAGCAGGTAGCCTCCAGGCATTTCCTTTGACCTGTTTTTTGGAATATTGAAGTGGAAGGCATAATTTTATGGAGGAACTGGAGATAATAAGAATAAAATTCTTTGTTTAATCAAAAGGCAAGAATGAATGCTCTAGTAAGAAAAGGAGTAGTAGTGTTAAGTAAAACTCAAGATACTTAAGTTTAATTGCATGCTGTATTAAAGGGAGGCTACTTTTTTTTCTCACTTTATTTTCAATCCTTGCTCATCTTTCCTCTTTCAAATGCTACTACCTACGTTCACTCTGCCAGCAAGCCAGATGAAGTAAAACTCTCTCCCAGAAACTTAGATGTTAGGCTTTTCCCCTCAACTACTGATGCTAAAACAGCACCATCTCACTGCCACGTCAGTTTACTGTGAAGGAGGCCCTGGTCTGCTTTAGAATCTGTAAACAGTGTCTGGATTAAGATGGATTCTGTCCCTGTGGAATTTGGACATGGATTGGGATTGAGTTAGTGGAGGAATTTATCACTCTGTTCCCTTGGTAGATACTTGATAGATAAAACATTTTAAAGCAAGATTCCCAGTGATCTATAGAGGGAAGGCTAAAATTAGTTTTTGATTTTTTTTTTTAATCCCTAAGTTTTCATGACAACCATTTCAGAATGAAATACTGTTTTTTTGTTTTTGTTTTTTTTTTTCCTGCCCAAGACATTTGATTTGTTGTAATAAATTTGCGTCAGAGTCACTGTTTTATTGGCATTGGTGAAGTGAAAGCCCTTGCAGTCTTCTCTGGCCAGAGGAAGTCTTCTGAACCTTACAGTAGAGGTCACTGAGAAGCTTGCTTTCAACTGCAATGCCAGCTGTTCCTCAATCAACGTTAGCACTTGATCCAGCTTTCCCACAACCTTTAGCCCACCCCTCTTTCCCAGTAAGAACATCTGGTTTTCTATGTAGCTCTAGGCACGGGAACTAGGTGAAACTGGGAGAAATGTTGAGCCAGTGCATGGCTGAGATTAATGCAGAGCTGAGTGTCAGCACACATGTTTGTTAGTGTAGAAGCAGTTGGTCTATAAGGAATTGCTGTTCAATTGTTTATCTTAGGTTCTTTAGATTCTAGTGATAAACCTTAACCTACTATTAGAAGCACTTTGAAATTTGCCTTGTAAATTAGAAAAATTAAAAAAATGAAACAATCAATCTATTATATATATAATATAAAGATGTGTAAAGATACTGTACAGAGGGGTTACAGTAGCCTATTGAGCAGTTACCCCCTCCTTTGTTTTTTCCCCTACTATCCCTTTCCTCCCCACCTCCCCAACTCCTCCCTCTCCCACCCAAGTTGTAAACTTCCTTTTCAACATAGTGTCTTGTTCATCTCATTGTTTCAATGGGTCAGCTTTTATCCAACAAACTATTCTAGTCATACCCTATATATTTCTGATGTGGAAAGGTGAAGAAAGGAAACTATGGGAAAGTTCTGTTAAGTAGCCTTCAAGGCACGATTGTCTTTCTTTAGGAGCGGGGGCTAGGAAACAACCCAACCAAACCTTATAAATAGAAAAATCTGAGTTTCAAATTCAATATGGCCTACATCAGACACAGACTTGTTGGGTGGCCTTTTTTTTGCCTTTGTGATGATCAAAGGTTCTATTAAGACTCTCTCAACCCTTAGTTACATGGAGAAAAGCATGACTAAAAGCATGTCAGCACATGCCCAGGATGAGTGTACCAAACAACAGTACCAAGATTTAGTACTGTTGGTGGCAGCTCCAGAATGGATCCAGTATGAAGTCCAAAAATGAAGACCTCATGTGTTTGCCTCATCAATTCTATATCTAGTGCTGGTATCCTACAGGGAGCAGAAATGTGGGTAGAATAATGGAATGGAATCCATGAAGTCTAAGCAAAATTGAATCAATTCTTTAATTCACATTTTTGTTATATTTCCTCCATTCAATACGTATATCAAAACAGTGTCTCTCAAGATTGCTTGAATTCATTCATTCTAAGTAGGCAGGACTGACACTTCTCTCATTACTTTGAACCAATATCAGCACATCTTCTTCAGGTAAGGTAATACCAATATTGCTTGTGATGCACACTTTTGCCCTTGGCCTCTTTATTTTGGATTTTTTTGTGGGGGTGTGTGTCTCATGAACAGCTGGGGTTTTTTTGAACTGTGATCCTCCTGCTCTCAGTCTCCTGTGTGTCTAGTATAATAAGTATGCCCCATTGTGACCTGCTACATTTGCCTTATTTTAAATAGAAGAAAATCTGTGTGTAGATTGAATATCTGAATATTTTAGGTACCTCATGACTATACCACAAATACATTATGGTATATGGTTGCAACACAGCTTTTTGTTTCTTAATCTTCCTGAAAGGTCTAGGTAAATGAAGTTGTTTTTTTTTAGTGCTTTTAAATAATATTAGTTCATATATAGTTAATATTTTTTGAAACTCAGCTTGTAAATTTTATAGTTTTCAGAAAAGTGATAGCAACTTTGTGGTAAATACTGAATACCACCATGAAAATAATGTTAACCTTTTGTCTCTCTTAGCTAGAATACATCTGCCAGTTCCTAAATATAATTGTGTATTTTCTTTAGTAGAATTTTTTAGCTTCCCAAGGTAAAATTTGTCAAAAGCTTGTTACTGTTAAAAGAAATGGTACTCAAGGTTATTTCACACAAAAATGAGTAAACATTTTGATTCTTTTTCTTTTTTTATTACTTTGGCTTCATAAAATTTGAAAAATCATTTTAACATTTTATTTCCTCTTTATAACAAATTGGGAAAACAAACACATGGAGGTATCCTTATTTTACACATTGATGTTAAAAACCTATATTTTTTTTCAATCTCAGAAATGATTAATTAAAACATCATTTAGGGGCTGGGAAGGTGGCTCAGTGGTAGAGCGCTTACCTTGCATGCCTGAGGCCATGAGTTTGAGTCCTCAGCACCATATAGGCAAAAAGAAAAAAGCCGGAAGTGGCCCTGTGGCTCAAGTGGTAGAGTGCTAGCCTTGAGCTGAAGAGCTGAGGGACAGTGCCCAGGCCCAGAGTTCAGGACCCACGACCGGACCCAAAACAAAACAAAACAAAACAAAACAAAAACATCATTTAGTTGTTGAAATTTATTACCATCTGAATCTTAATACCACATACTCTAAGTTCTCCAATATAAATTGTAGGACATCCAGAAGTGCTAAATTTGAAAAATACGGACACATTAGCTGAGTCAGATAAAAATGAAAGTATGTTTTCTCAATCAGTAAGGAGACTAAATTATTCTAAAAAAAACTATAGCAAATAAGAGGTTGAAATCAAACTAAATCTTTATATTTCATATACTTTATGGACAAAGCCCCCATCATTAAAATGATTTTATGGTTCTTCTGTGAATTGTTTATATACATATTTAATCCAAGCATTCATGCTTACTAGATAGTTAATACTGCTTACATACTTCTGCATTCATTGATGTTACACAAGGATGATTCCAACGAACAGAGTATTATAAACATATTTGTGAACAAGATGCTTACTGACATGCTTTTTGTTTGTTTTATTTAATTCACATATAAAATCTGGATGTCTTCACAGTCATATAATTTAAACACCCATTACTATTCATAGTTAATGTGTGTGTGTGTGTGTGTGTGTGTGTGTGTGTGTGTGTGTGTGTGTGTGTTGAGGTACTTTGAAGGTATGATTCTATTACCTGAAGTCCAAACTAGATAGCTCTTGGTGTGAGAGGAGAAAGCTCTAGTGAACACAGTGCGTTAGATAGATACTGTCTTGGGCCACAGAATTAGAACTGCACAGTGAAAGTCTCCTCTGGGCAATTAATAGAAAGAAAGCATGTCTGTAATGCAACAGAAAATGTATCTTGGTAAACCATCTTTCTAAATTTTTTTAAGAAAAACAATTGGTGCGTCCACGTAAGCACTAACATTGAAAAATAAGTGGGATGTTGATGGAAGTATTTTAGTGTCAGTATTAAATATTGTACACAGATACTCAACCTACAATATTATAATGCAGTGCCATCTGTTTTGCCTCTGGAATAAAAACATTATTTTCATCAGTGAAATGATGGCTGTCAAATAGATATTACGGTTCAGGCTTTTCTTCCATGCTTCATATCTTCTTAAGACAAACCCACAGGGATGTCCAGGGGTACTGCAATTTCAACATTGTCAGCAGCTATGTTATTTGCTCTCAAGCATGCATCTTTTAACAGCCCTTCAGTTGTAGTTACCTAAGCCAAAAGCTTCAGATTTTGCCTTGATTCTTGTTATTTTCCTTAACACTGACTTGTAATGTCTTCTTGAAATCTCTCATACATAGGCCTCCTTCGTGTTCCTGCTGTTAAGACTTTGAATTATCATCACTGGGCCTTGGTTGCACAAATAACCTTCTCTACCCAATCTATCATTCATTGTGTTCTCAGAGTCATCTATACGAAACAAAAATCTGATGGATGATGGAAGCTCTGTCTTTAATGTTCAATGTCTTCTTGTTGCCAAACAAATATAGCTTCACTTCTTAAACATTTTTTGTCTAAGGAACTGTTTAAAAATATTATTTTGTAATCCTTAAGTGAAGTCTTAGTTCTTATTATATCTATTTTACAAAGAACTTTCTGGTTAAACAGTCCAATTCTAGATGTCTTAATGCTTCTAATTTTAACTTTCTATGAAGATAGAGTTTGAAATTCAAAGTCAAAAAAGAAGATAGGTTACTTTTATATTGTCCTATACCCAGAAGTAGGCCTTTCTTGAACTTTTTATGAAGAAGATTGTGTTAAATTTTACACTATAAAATTAAGTCTGAAAAGTGTTGGTTCTTGACCTGGTGAATATGAATGGCTTTTAAGCTATTTGTTACATTGTATGGCTTAGTTTTAGTTGAGACATTAGATATTTCAAAATGCATTTGTAACACTAATAACAGGATCATTTCCTTTTAGCAGTGTCTTCTCTTGACCTTGTGCTGTTGACAGTTTGGGGCAGATGTTTTACTGCAGAGAAAAATATTAGACTCTGTACCTTGCTATGAAGCTCTTTCTTTTCTGCTTTTGCCTGAAGCAGCCAGGAGTTTTCCATTGTTGGACTAGTTCAAAAGAGTTTACAATTTGAATGGACTAAGCCATTAAAAATATGTTAAAAACAATAACAAGAAAGAAAATACCATTTATCTTGTATCTCTATCTTAGGGTTCATTATGCTTAACATCATCTTATAGGGTCATATGTACTTCGTTTTTGGCCTTTCCTGCTTGTCCTAGATATATACTAGTTATTGCAAATAAGGGAAACCATGGGACCTATGTTTCTTTGGGCCTGGCTTATTCACTTATTATAATTTTTTCCAAGTCTTAACATTTCCTAACAAATGGGATGATGTTATTCATTCTGATGGAGGCATAGAATTCCATTGTGTGTGTGTGTGTGTGTGTGTGTGTGTGTGTGTGTGTGTGTGTGTGTGTGTGTATGTGTGTGTGTATCACATTTTCTTGATCCATTCATCTACTCAGGGGCATCTGGATTGGTTCCATATCTTAGCTATGGTGAATAATGCTGTGATAAACATAGTTGTGCTGGTATAGTCTTGTTTGTGATCATTTGGTTAAATGCCCCAAATCACAAGCTTTTTGTCTTTAAGTTTTATTTGAGAAAGGTAACAAGTGTATTTTTGTCATTTTTTAATCTACAGTCTATTCTAAACATATATGCTATTTTCTGAAGTTGCTAGAGACTAAGATCAAGTGAATATCACAGTCATAGTTTTTTTAAATCTATCTATCTATCTCTCTGTCTATAGATATCTATTATTGTGGATAATGTATAGTGTTAGTGTATGCTTCTACCTCTATGAGGATCTTTCAATCATTGGAAGACCCAACTCATCATGGTTTTTATTGTCATCATTCCTTTAAACATTTACATTCCTTCTAGAACATGACTTTCAGGAGTAGAAGAGCCAGGTATATAATTGGATAATTGGTTTAGTTTTACCTAGAAAAAAACACTGACAATTACTTTAGATATGATTTAATTAGTGGGTATTATTTATGACCTCAAGCCCAAGACAGTAGTTACTGAATGATGATCTGTTTCCTGGGCAGATTTAACAGGTAGGAACGGTTTGTGTGCAAACAAAATTGAGAGTATACTAAATGTGGTAGATTTGTATGTAAATGTGTGTTACTTACCTCAGCTGCCTCTTTTTTGTTTTCTGGTGCATCCACAAATGGTCTTTCTGATGAGAGAGAATCTAACACTTAGATTTCTAGTATAATCTAACACAGATAGCTACAGGGACCTTTAGCTCATGATTAAAAATAGGAAGGAATGTGCTCCCCAGTGAGTCTATCTGCCTAGTCCATTTTGCATCCAGCCCACTCTCCTCTTATTGATTGGCCTGCTTTTGTTGAGGGCTTTTCTATTAAATGCATTTTAACTTTACCATTTTCACTAGCTTGTACTTGTTTCCCTTGCAGATCACTCTTTGAACTCTGCCACAGTCCTGGATGTCTCTGTTGGCCCTAGTTGCACCTTGTACCTGGTGCCTGTCATTCTTTCTCACAACTCTCTGTCATTATTGGTTTTCTTCTGAAACAGAGTTGTCACCACCTTTTCGGCCTACTTTCCATGATATCTAGAATCCTCTGCTACATTCATTTTCTTTTTCCCTATTCATTTCTGTCCTAATTTGTACTACCAGATATTTTAAACATCAAACATTTTGTTGAGTAATATTGTAAACATACACACACACACACACACACACACACACACACACACACACACAATAGCTCACAGTGCTCTTCTCAGAAAACGCAAAAGGCTTTACTGTTTAGCATATTTATAACACTAGCTGGGAAAATATTGCATATATGTATTCTCTGACCATTTTCTTCTATTGACCTTGGCTGAGAGTCACTCTGAGGAATACTAAATATATTTAAAGCAAATGGAACATTGTTGCATAAAATTTACTTTTAAATGATGTCCTTCAGTGGTTTTCATTGAAGTCATTATCCTATATTCCAAGGATATTTTGATATTCCAGCTTCTAGGAGACTTAGCTAGTAGTGAAAGTAACTTTCCTTATCTTGTTTCTTTTTCAGTTTGGCTATCCCAATTCCCATTAACATCTAGCAATTCACAACATGGTTAAAAACAGAAAGTGTGTAACAAATTATAGATGTTAAGCAATATAGCCAGAACTGTTCAGGTATTTTAAAAAAAGATATATTGTTCCTTATTCTAGACAATTCCAGTAAATATCTTTATGTTGAGTCTACTTTAAAAGCAAAATTCTACACTATGTTGACTTTTCTTCCATCTTCTGAGATATTATTGAGCTATATCTTGCTTGAACTTGTTTTCTGGAAGACCGAAGAATCATAGCAAAGCAAAGTTGCTATTAGAGACTGAAAATGAGTGTCAGGGGATTATTATGAGCAATTGTTTGAATTTACATCATGTTTAAAATGAATACTTTTGGTAAAAAATATGTTCATTAGAGGCTAACAAAATGATGTCATAGGGAAAGTCAAAACTCAGACAATGTTTTAACACAGCATTCAGGAGGCAAAGACAGAGAACTTCAGATCTGCCGACAAACGTTGTATTGAAACAAAAGCCAAAACCACAAAAGGAAACAGTCAAGGAGCAGTAACTAATAACTTTGTAGGGCCTAAGGTAGAACAAGCATTTTTGTAAAGATTTAAATTATATAGGAAAATATAATTGCATAATAGTAACATATTACTATTATTATAAACCAATACTTTGTTCAGTTGTAGACCACTACATATGTTTTCTATGGCTTCTACAGCCATTGCAACAAACTCAGTAGCTTAAAAAATGGCACATTTATTAAGTTACATTTGTGGTCAGAGTTAAAGTGGGAGTCTCTGGGTTCATGTGGTATCTTCAGAGCCATCTACCTTCTGCAGGCTCTGGAGAGTGGCTATTTAGCTTTTCCTTTACTTGTTCTTTTCCCCTCCTTTTTTTAATTGAATGTTTTTTTGTTGTTGTTTTTCTTTTTTGGGTCCGGTCGTGGGGCTTGAACTCTGGGCCTGGGCGCTGTCCCTCAGCTCTTCAGCTCAAGGCTAGAGCTCCACCACTTGAGCCACAGCGCCACTTCCGGCTTTTTTTTTCTGCTTATGTGGTTCTGAGGAATTGAACCCAGGGCTTCATGCATGCAAGGCAAGCGTTCTACCACTGAGCCACCTTCCCAGCCCTGTTTTTATTTTCTTTAAGTAGTTGTACAAAGAAGTGCCATTCAACAGAGCAGTTTATGAATACAGTACTTCTTGATCAATGGTAACCCTTTTAATAGTCTCCACCATTCCTCCCCCCAGCCCTCTTCACTCGCTTTCCTTATTTTTTAGGTTGTATATTAATTTTTGATATCTAACAAAGCAATTTATATATACAGTGCTTCTTGGTTTGTGTCATCTGTCAACATCTTCATCCAGCTTCAACCCATCCCGTTCCCTTATTTTTCTCAATTCTGTGGCATGTACAATGCATTCTTGCGTGCATTCTACTTCCTTCCCTTGTTCATTCTTCTACCTCCCTGTCTTAGTCCCCTCCCCAACCCTTGCAAGTATCCTGGTATTTATTTTGTTGGGCTTTGATTTAGTCTTTCTAAGGAGTGATTCTCCATTGAGTCTATTATACTCCAATTAATTCATTTATAACCACCTGCATACCACGCACTGTGTTTACTTATAGATTATGGAATTCTACTCATCCCGCAGAGAGAACAATCTTGTACCATTTGTAAGGAAATGGAAAGCCTTGGAGAAAATTGTATTAAGTGAAGTAAGCCAGATCCAGAGAAGCACAGGTTGCATGGATTCCCTCATGTGGAGGAGCTGGAATGTGCCTATAAATCTTCTCACCTTCTAGAAACTTCTAGTCTTCTTGGCTTATGGGTTTTTTAAATCTTTTTTTTTTTAATTAATAAGTTTTTTTAAATTGTGAAAATACCGTACAGATGGGTTACAATTACATAAGCAAGGTAATCAGTACATTTCTTATCAAGCATTGTTGCCTCTTCCTTTGTTTCCCCTTCCCATCTCTGCCCTGTCCTCCCATCTCCCCCCCCCCCCGCGCCAAAGTTGTAAGGTTCGTTTTTCGATATAATGTCTTGTACATCTCATTCTTGCAATGGTGGTTTTTTAATCTTTACAGCCAGCAATATCAGGTGGAGAAGCCCTTCCTGTGTTGCTCTTTCTCTTTCTCCTTTTCTGTCTCCCTCTTCCACATCTAAGGACACTTATGATTATCTTTGGCTTTATTTATGTAATCCAGGATAATCTCCTGATCACAAAGTTAGCTGATGAGCAATCCTAATTTTTTCTGCTACCTTAATTCCTCTTTGGCATACAGCCTAACATATTTATGGGATTACATCACCAACACTTGCCAGGTTGGGGGTGGGGGTGGGGAGTGGTATTGTTATTTTCTCTGCCACAGGTAATCTGAATAATCATGTTAAAATAAAAACAGGACCCAAAGCAGTAAATACTTATTTGCTCCAAGGCACAGGTTTTGTTATTTTATGGCGATCTGTTCCCAAAGCCTTATGTTAGAACATTTGCAGAAAGCAGCTCTGAGGTGTTTATAAACGGCAACAATATAAGGAATGGTCAGCATTTTATTTTATTGGATTTAAAGGCATTTTCTAGGCCAGAATATAAATTACCTTGGAGGCAGTTCTAGGTTTTGAAAGTGGAACAAATCACCTATGCTCTCTTTGTGTGTATTCTCACTTTATTAATTTGTACCAACACCTTCCCTTGGCATAACTCTGTGACTAAGTACATGAGATAAGCTTTTGTTTGATGATAGGTGGCTTAGCACATGCTTTCTAACTAGATAAAGTAAAAAAAGCACTTCCTTGTAGCCGTCATTTCTCTATGTGCAGAGTTAGATGCTGGTCTGGCTTTGTTAATCTTGCCAGAAATATTATGAGATACCTTATTTTTCCACAAAACTGAAAAGTACGTTTGCCCTTGCTGTTTACCAAGGACCATGTTCCAAAATTATAAGATTTATTTTTGAAAGGAAATTTCTGTCGCAAAAGAAAACTTAATGTGTGTTGGTGAAATGAGATACATTTAGACATCTTTGTTCTTTGGGAAGGTGTTTCATGTGTACATTGAACTTCCCTGACTTAGGGTACTGTTTTCATTCGGCATGAAAATTGGGGAGGGTTTTTTTTTTAATTTAAAGAGAACCGTTGCAAGTTTTCTTAGGGGAGGAGAAATCTCTGGCTACTTATGGGGGTGGGAAAACTTTTACTTGACAAGGACCATAGGGATATTTGTAAAACATTTGTGGGCCATACAAACTATTAATACAGGCTGAGGGCCAAGGATAGGAAGTATAAGAGAAGCACAAATGTCTGCCTTGTCATACACCACATGATTTGTTGAGCTTTATATGGCCCATAGGCCCAAAGTTTCCTAGGGAGAGCTAAGCACTAGCTATGTAAAAATAATTATTAGAAATAAAACAGATTCAGAAGAAATCTGTTCACTGGAGGGTGCATATATCCCAAAACTAATTACCAATGAGGAGCTTTGGATATTGCTAATAGAATATATGGAATTGGTGGTAGTTTGTGGGAAATTCTTTACTGTAAACTTTATTTCGGAACAATTTTCTACTGATCACAGACTGAACAGAACTATAAATATCGACACAGATAAAGGAGTCTAAATAGAGACATACAACACACAAAAAAACATTAAATGATAAGAAATGTCCAGTCATAGTGTTTACTCACTCATTTTTAAATGGCAACACCAAACAAAATTCCTTCTGAGGACTGTAGTTTAGACTTAAGCTTAAATCTAGGTTCATGTAATGATGCCATATAGCAGTTTTGTCCAAGATAATGTATTATGCATATATATTTAGTAGCATATGTCTGCTAATTAGTTTGTTGTGATGATTCAGTCATTAGTAAAAAGATGTCTACTCCATCATTAGCTAAGATTTCTCAAATCATGAGACTCTGAGTGTCTACACATTGGCCTACATTATGCTAGAAGTTAGAAGTAAAGTAGAATACTAAAGACAAGTAAATTTGCTCTCTGATCTCATGAACTTATGATCCCAAAGGGAAGTTACATAATATTCAATTACACGAGTCATGCAAAACAGATACATGGTGATGTGTGAATCTAAGAAAATTCACCAAAACTTAATGCAAAACAGATACATGGTGATGTGTGAATCTAAGAAAATTCACCAAATCTTAATGCAAAACAGATACATGGTGATGTGTGAATCTAAGAAAATTCACCAAATCTTAATGCAAAACAGATACATGGTGATGTGTGAATCTAAGAAAATTCACCAAATCTTAAGGCAAGAGAAGTTGATAACTTCATTAATCTTTATGAATATGAACAGAAGGGGAATGATAGAAAGTAAAGTCACAACTCGTGGTGATAGATCTGACTTGTTGATGAATGACAAGGTGGGTGTGAGATAAGGGACAGGGAAAAGGGGAGGGGAAATTGGGAGGAAAAGGGGAAAAAAAAAGGAGGGCAGCAATGAATTCTGGGTTTCAGCACCTTCCCAATTTAGAGAGAGGAGACTTCATTACTGAGAGAGGGAGTCCTCAATGAGGATCTTGGTTCAGGGTGAGGTGTGCTAGTGGCTATGTTTGAAATGCCTTGTGACTGACAAATCAAATAGATGTTTGGATCTGTAGCACCACAGGTCAATGGAAATGGTGGAATTAGAGAATCTAAGAACTTTAATGAGACAATGACATTAGTCTATAATTGAAAAGATTGATACTTATGAGAAATCCCACTTAATGGCTAGAGGACTATTGATTTGAAAGAACATTTAGGCATGACCAGCATGGTTAGAAGAAACTTGACGACATATGTATCATTAAAATCTAGAATGTGAAGAGTAGAGAGTAGTTATTAGCATTTAATTTTGCAGAAACAAGATGCACATTGCATAGGTGAAACCAAAATCATCAGTGACCATGATTTGAATGTCATATTTTGAATGTACCGACATTCAAACTTAGGGTCTTATTATTTCTAGGCAGGCACTTTACCACAGTCCTAATCTATTTTCTTTTATGTGTTTCTTGCCTACGCTTGCCTTTCACTGCAATTCTCTTGCTAGATTTCTGATGTAGTTAGGGTTACAGGTGTATACCACCATACCTAGCTTATTTTTTGCCTGGGGTAACCTGGCGCTGTGATCCTCCTGATTTCTACCTATTGAGTACCTGTAATTTCAGAGTATGCTACTGTGCCTAGCCTGTTTTTATTCTTTTAGTTTTACTAGATCTGAAGACTTGCTGCCAATACTCTAGGGTATATTAGATATGCCTATTAATATTCTCTTTGTTTTCACTTAAATTTTATGTGTAGTTAGTACCTTAGCTTAATGAAAGGACTGGGTATATTGCTTTTAAGTGTACCAAAGCTCTTCTATTGAGTCATACTAATTGTATTTTCATTTTGTTAGTATTAGTCATATTCTCTTTTTTCTGCATTCATAAAATTGTAAGATTTTTGTCATAAACATCACTTACCATTAAAGTGTCTAAATATCTGGCCTTAAATAATAGACCTTTCTGTAATTATTAGGAATATAATTGTCTCCATGTTTCTGGTCACTCTAACCTTTTAAAGGCCTGAAATGCATCTATTGACATTTGCTACCCAAGGCCAGTAGGAAGAAGTCTTTTTACATTATGCACAGGATGCACATCAACTGTAATTGCTTTATTTTCCAGGTTAAAAAAGGCTATTCGTTGACATATTCAATTATGTCATTTTTGTGCATGCTGTTCTTCAACTTTCAGGTCTAATTTTCTTTATCCTGAAGTATGGCAAGGCAAATTATCTGGCATATGAATTAATTGGTAAGATTTGTGTATCCAGTTATTTTTTTTCTTCTTGTTAGGGATCTCTTATTTTTTAATTGTGGCATCAAACAAGATCTTGGCAATAGATGTTGTGAAGATAGATCCAACCGTGGAGACAGCTCTACTTTTCATTCAGTGCGTTTTTTCCCCCCTATTAGTGTGAGTAGTAATTGAGAACTTGATGCATGGGCAGGCCACTAATACAACCACTCAGAACGAAACTCAGAGCAGGGCTTGTACTTTTTTGTAACATCTTGGGCTAATTGTGTTGGAGTTTTTTTTGTTTATAATAAAAATTGCCTTGATTTGGGTTTTGTAAATGAAGCTTAAGAGGACAGTGGACCAAGAGTTTGAGGCTTGGATGCTAAATCCACATATGATTAGCTTCCATGGAATCTCTCTCTGTCCTTAGAACTCATTCTCCTACCCCACCCCCAGTCCAGTCCACTGATGGTCTGCCCTCTGTCTTTTCAGAGGCTTAGTAGTTCAGATGTCTACTGCTCACGGGTGACATCTAGGTGTGTCTCTGAACACCCCAAGACGGTTCCATGCCAAAGATAGTAGATATTCAGCAACATACAAGAACAATGGTGGAGAGAGAGAGATCTCTAAAGAAATGTAAAATGATTTCAAAAGAAAATTTCTTTTTGTATTTTTATTGTGTTCTTGGCAACTTATATTGTTTGCATTGACAATGATAAAAGTAATAATTAGAGGCCAACTTCACCTTTGCCAACTTATTGATTGTATTGGAAGTAAGTTCTAAAGTGGTTTCTGAAATTTTTACTTTTCTGAAACATGTAAGATTGAATTTGGGTATGGTTCAAATCTTAAGGAATTCTTAAATAAACCATTTTTGAATTTGTTTTTCCTCAAACCATGAGGTTAGTCTTTTGATTTGCATTTTATCTTCAAAATTGAGCAAATCAGTCTCTCATATCATATGAATTTAAACAATGGATTTACACAATTAATTCAAAGTTTTACAGTTATGCTTAGTTACCCTGACCTTTGAAAAATAAGCTGCTTGTTTTAATAAAAATTTGTCATGACTTTTAGTTAAGATTTTATTGTATAATTTGGTAATGGGGGACTCTGTGTGTGTGTGTGTGTGTGTGTGTGTGTGTGTGTGTGTGTGCGCGTGCGTGTGTGTGTGTGTGAGATAGGCAAGCAGTTTGCCTCTGAGCTACATCCTCAGGCATCAGATGGTTTATGTACAACTTTTCTATACCTCCACTGCTAGTCATTGCTGTCTAGCCACCCCTTCTTTATCCTAGTTTGGGCTATGCTACTAAGCTATTTTGGTTAGAAATTATAATTTTTATAGGACTGCTTTATTCAAACCCATATTTGCTTTGAATGGGGACTTTGAATACATCCTCATATTGTAGATTGGCAAAGTCTCAAACCTTCATTTAGTGCAAAAAACAGAGCCAAAAGAAAAGAGAATAAATTGGTTTTAATTTTTCTCTCCATAAGCTTTGTGACCTTTTATTCTACTCTCATACCCCTCTAATACTTTGGTTGTGTTATTATTGCCTTTTTAAAATTATATTTTCGACTAAATAAAAAAAATATGTGCTGTTGGTCACACCTTGGCAGAGTTAATCATGCTGGTGTTGTAGGTACTCTTCAGAATGTGCTGGAACACTTGTGTGGCCATCTATGTCTTTCCCTGTCTTTTAAACTGAAAGCTTCTACATGTATTACGACTTGTATGCGTGTGTGTGTGTGTGTGTGTGTGTGTGTGTGTGTGTGTGTGTGTGTGTGTGTGTGTGTGTGTGTGGAGAGAGAGAAAGAGAGAGAGTATAAGGAGATATAGATGTATGGAGGTAGATGAGAGCTTAAAACTTATTATTACTTTGGTTTTAAGCCATAGCAGTAAAGCAGAGTCCAGAATTGTGTTTGTGGATGTAACTAAAGTTAACTTTTTACTTCCATGATTGTCTTCTAGGGCAGATGAAACAAAGGGACATTTTGGATGACTAATGTTCTCTTCTCTTTCCCTCGGATCCTAAAGATTTTAAAGAATTTTCATTGGCTTCTATGCCAGTATTTGTCTAGTTAATCACCTTACATTTTCTTTTCTTCTAGCAGTTAGACTGACCCTCTGATTTAAGAGTTGAACTTGTGACTTTCTAAATTATTTCCCAGTAGAACCAACTGTTTAGCTGTAATGTGATACATGAAACTTGCATGTTTACTGTGATTTGGCCCATTGCCTAAAATATTACACAAGACTGAGTATGTACTTAGTTTATCTCTAAGTCCGTCCTGGAATTCATGGGTGGAATCACAACAGTTAAAGTTGACTGTCATAGAGAAAGCTAATTACTTTGAAACATTTTGAAATATCTTTGTTGTCTCTTCTTTTTTAAATAGCTACCTTGATTTTGTTGTTATCTAAAAAGGGACCACTAAAGTATAAATTTGTCTGGGGTGATGTTTACTGGCGTGGGGTGTAGATGAGTGGAAGAGCTCTTGTCTAGTGTGTGCATGGCTCTGGGATCTATCTTCAACACTGGAGAGAAAAGAGGGTGTGGCAAGAGAATGTGAATATGTGTAGATGTCAGGATTAGCTAGATGTGGTGGTAAGATGCAAGTCACAGAGAAATTTCGGCCTTAGTAGTTTTAAGAAGTGATTGTACTTCAGAGACATTTAACATGTATAAGCAGACAGCCAAATCATAAACTGGTTATTAACTCTGGGAATAGCATGCTGGAGGCTGCCAGGTGATCAAAACCCTAGAATCAAACAGACTTTAATTTTCACTGTTTTAATAGTGACAGTGGCTTATTTGAACAGGGTGGTGGTGATGGGGTGCAGTTTAGAAGAAGGGCAGTGTTCTGAATGAATCCTCCTGCTTTTAGACCTGTTTTGTAGTATTGCTTTATCTGAATTTGTTATATGGAGCACATAACATTCAAACTTACAGTTGATGCTATGTTTATTCCAGAGAGGCGTGTATCAATGCCTTTGGTGACCTATTTATTCAACTGATTGACAAGGTGTCTTGCATTTTGATAGGTGTAAAGTTATGAGACTGAAAATGTTTAATGTAGAAATTAAATTTGCACATTTCCCCTCCTGACTGCTGTTTCTTTCTCACACCCTGTTTATTATCATTAGCAGCATGTTCATCTGCTTCTTATTCTCACTTTAGCCACTCTCATTTTTCTTTGACACCTCCCTTCTGTTACTCTATTGATATGGAAATAGTTAAAATATATTGGATTATATAAAGTACTTGTAAAGTTAGTTTTGTTTCAGGTGAGGTGCTTAGTGCCAGTAATTCTTGCTACTTGGGTGGCTAAAATTGGGAGGATTTGATTCTAGGAGAGCACAGGCAAAAAAAAGTTCATGAGATCTCATCTCACCTAATAAAAAGTTGAGTCTGGCAGCACAGGCCTGTCATTCTATCCATGTGAGAAGTGTAAATGTAGAGGAAGGAGTCCAAGTTGACTCAAGCAAAAAGTGAGATCCCTTTTGAAAAAGAACTAAGGCAAAGAGGGTTGAGGGGATAGCTCAAGTGGTAGGTATCTTTCCAGTAAACGTGAGGCCCTGACTTCAAGCTACAGTACTACAATTTACAAAAATGCTTCTTTTTTCCATCTAAAATCAAAATACTAGACAAAATTTATATATATTTATACATACATATATATACATACACACATATATATACATACACACACACACACACACACACACACACACACACACATATATATTTGGCTCAAGGCTAGCACTCTACCACTTTGAGGCACAGCACCATTTTCAGTTTTTTTGGTAGTTAATTGTAAATAAGAGTCTCATGGATTTCTTGCCCAAGGCTGGCTTTGAACTGTGATCCTCATATCTCAGCCTCTTGAGTAGCTAGGATTATGGGCATGCATCACTTGTGCCTGACACAGTTTAGAATTACTGCATACATTCTATTTCTACTGAATAACATTGTTATAGACCATTCTATTGATTTTTGTACCAGCCCTCTTAGGACATATTTCTGCTCTTTCTGTTTTTACTTCTCAAAAAGTATTTTCATGGGGGCTCAAAATTGTGAAACTGAAAAATCTCCTAAAACAGTCTTTTAAAACAAATGCTAAGTCGACTATAATTTAGCAGTATCAATCAAATAAACATTGATTCATGCTCCTGTGTAGATGAACATAAAAGGTGTGATACTAAGTAGAAGAATCCAGGCATATATACCTGGAATTATATTTCATATATCTGTATATATAAAACATATGTATGTATATATATATACAAATATACATTTCATATACACATATACCTATAATTCCATACACACACACACATACACACACACACACACACACACACACACACACACACACACACGATATGTCTTGAAGAGGCTAATCAATAGAGACTTAAAGTAGATCATTGAGTGGCCAGGATAGGGGAGATGGGAAGTGAAGAATGAGTAACAATATGTCCTTGGTTTCTTTGATTGGGAGTGAAATATATAATCAGATAGTAGTGATTTTTGCATAACTGAATATATTAAGATCTCCTGAATTATGAATGCAATAGAATGAAGTTATGGAATGTAAATTATGTTTTATAGCTATTGAAATAACAAATATATTTTGGTCATGACATTAAAGGGTCGTCAGATGGCCTTGCTACCTAGCTTGTTCCTCTTTAGGGCAAATTTACTTTTTTATATTACTCAATTTACTTTATCTGTCTATCAATCCACCTATCTATCTACCACTAACATTGTGCATGTTTCTATTGTCAACAGTGGTCAAGTGCTTTTGTCTTAATTAATGCAAAGAAACAGACTCTTGTGTGTTGGAACTTTTCTAAGCAGTTACTGTCTCTTTTTAAATATTAGTCTATGTGCAGAACAGTTATTTTAATGCTATTTCTCCCCCAAAGGGGACTTGTTAGGCAAATGTATTTAAGTGTGACATAAATACTTTTTTAAAAATAGCTTTTACTTATTCTTTTACAGTTCAGTGATGTTCTAACATTTGATGAATTGTGTTTTTTTATTAGGACATCTGGATTTCATGTATAGAAAAAGGACAGCAAAAGGGAAAATATTTTCATAAGGTAGTTACACATGTTTTTTAAACTATGAATATATGGTTATACAATTTTTTTGTAACAATCCTGGACAATACAAGTATCTGTGTACCAAAGAGAAACATTTTTATTAAATTGTTCCATTACAGAAAAATGAAAAAAAGTTAAGATTAATGTTAAAGAGTAATTTTTAAACAATTTCTTTCAAACTGGATTTTCTTTTTTACCATTTTCTTTTAAATATAGCGATAAACTACAATATATTAAATCAATATTTTTATAGTTCTTCTAAATTTTGATTATTTTGTGTATCATCCCCCCTTTAGAGATGGTTTGTGTTTCTAACCTTCAAAATAAATATTAAGCACCTAAGAAATATAAACTATGATCCTGTTGGTTGTAAGTGAATTAAAAAATGAGAAATGAAACTTTGGTGGTTCTTATCATTCCTTATGTAAGGTCAGGTTCTCCTCCTCCTCCTCCTCCTCCTCCTCTTCCTCATCTATATGCTACACTGAGATTAAGTACTTTACTTCAAAGCATTTTTTTTTTTTTTTTTTTGTCAGTTGTGGGACTTGGGCTTGGGTGCTGTCCCTGAGCTCTTCAGCTGAAGAAGAGAACTCTACCACTTGAGCCAGAGCACCAGTTCTTGTTTTCTGGTGGTTAATTGGAGATGAGTCTCATGGACTTTCCTGCCTGGGCTGGCTTTGAACCATGATCCTCAGATCTGAACCTCCTGAGTAGCTATGATTACAGGCATGAGCCACTGGTGCCTGGCATTTCAAAGCATATTGACTTGATTTGTGCTGGTGACTTAAGAGACAAGGAATCCCTAAATTTTGAAACTAATTTACTCCTTAATAGTACCTTTGTTAAAAACAAAGGAATGCTCTGGATGATGTAAGGTGCCTTTCTATTATCAATAACTGCAGACAGCTGATATCTTAATGCAATATCATTATTCCAGCAGGTAAGCACCACAGTCTTCTTATTTATTTTTATATTCAATTATCAATTAAGTTAATGTAATTAATGTGGTATTTGGATTTGCACTCAGAGCTGTATTCTAGCTAAGCAGGAACTATACCCCCAGTGTTTTTTGCTTTAGTTCTATGGATAGTGTTGCTTTTTGCTAATGGTTGTCCTTATGTCGCTATCATCCTAACTACTTCTGATCTCTGTAGTTAGGGTAATTGGTGTATACTGCCATATCCTGCTAATCTGCTTAATTGTTTTTTTTTTTTTTTTTTTTTTGCCCATGCTGAACTTGAACTGGAGTCTTCTAGATCTGTCCCTTGCAAGTAGCTGAGCCACTATTCCAGGACTCTTCTTATTTTTAGAAATAGCAGTCCGTGAACTGAAGATCTGTATCAAAGGGGTAGAGCACTTGCTTGGTGTGTTCATCATGAAGATTTATTACATGGAAGAACTTAAAGAATGTTAGTAATCAGACTACTGATAGCTTCTTTCTGTTTTTAGAAGGCCAGACCAGTCCTAGATCTGTTATATCATGTTTCCAAATAAGTCTGTTTGTTGTTGGTGTAGATATTAGTTTATGATTTGGTGGCATCTATGGGTATAGAGGTTTCAAAGCCAGCATTTCTTATTCTACAGAAATTAAGATTATATTTAAAATTACTTAGTACAAAATTATCTGCCATTATTCGGCAACTGGCTACAAACCCATAATGTATGAATTTTGATTATCCTTATTTCATATGAACTGGTAGGTATACTTTTAGGGATAAGCAAGGACTATCAGATATTTGACTCTTTATCAGCCCTGTATTTCCTGGCTTGGTTCTCTCCCACTTCCCAAACAATTACACACTGTCTACTTTTTTGCCTTTGATAACTAGAAGGGGATCAATTTTGTCATTATTGTCATGGTTCATCTTGACAATTGGGACCATTAAAGTGAATAGAGGTTGAGAAACGTCTGAGAACTCAGGTCTCTAAGGGAAGCCTAGTGTTGCTTAGAGAAAGTGAAGAATGCAAATTGTGAGAGAGATTTTCTTGCCATCTCTACCACTTACTTGTACATTTGACAGTTTAACGTATTTGAGGGCAGTGCATGTGGGAGTGTTAAAGAGTTAACATTAATAGAACTGTGGCTAAACAGATGGTATAATTAACCCGCAATAGGGAAGAACAATGTTTTCATGTGTGGATAAAAAGGGCTCCCTGTGGGTGGTAGAGTAAGAGCTTCCAAATGACAGTGCCTTACGAAGATCAGTATATACCTCATGATTTAGATATTTATGTCTTTATCTATGCACACATGTGTAAATGCAACCCTTTTTAAAAATAGAAGGAAAACAGTTCTTGTAAATATTCAAATGGCTTTAATGAAGCTTAGACTAAGAGCTATGGCTAAGTACAGTGGAGGGTGTAGAAAAAAAGTCTTTGCAGGGTGCTGGTGGCTTCCCTGTAATCTTAGCTACTCAGGAAGCTGAGATCTGAGGATCATGCTTCAAAGCCAGCCCAGGCAGGAAAGTCCATAAGATTCTTATCTACAATTAACCACCAAAAGGCTCCTGTGGTCTGTGGTAGAGCACTAGCCTTGAGCAATAAAGCTCAATGACAACAACTAGGCCTTGATTTTAAGGACCAGCACACAAGTGTGCATGCATGCACTCGCGTGCACACGCACACACACACGTATCTAATTTTCTGGAACAAATATTGTCATAGCACAATAGCAAATGTGCAAGCTCTGGCAAACATTTTATTGGTATCTGTTATAATCCATACTATATTATATGTTTGTTAAAATGGAAAATAGATATTATTAGCCAAATTCAGTATTCTTCACAAAGAAAATAATTTCAAGAGTGGAAAGAAGTCAAAGCTTAGTTTGTCTCTTCAACTCATGAAACTATATCATCTACTTCCTTGTGTAGAATAAGTTGCTTTTGTCAACTCTGATTAATTCTCAATTGGTTAAATATTTTCCAGCAGTACAAAATGTAATGCTATAAACAAAAAAGCATAATCAAATAAAGCTCACTGTTTTCTTTGTATGGATTTGAAGATGCTGTCCTCCAGCCAATTTACAGGTTAAACTGGGTTATGTTCTGAGCTGTGTAGATAGGTCTTATTCATGTTTTTATAATAGTATAGATTTAGAAGAGAAGTGCACACCTTGGCTAATTATTAGAGATATTTGCAAAGAATTTTCTCCCTTTGTCAGCCCATCTGCTCTTGTGATATAGTCATAATGTGGAAAACATTGACATCTCAATTATTTCCATGGCAACAAATTGATGCAGGGATCCCACATTTGACTGCACTGCAGGTCCAAATAGGACTTGGATTACAAGAGCAGGTTTGGAGTTTTTACTGAAGTGCTTGGTCTTTAAGCACTTTAAATAGAAATATCTTTGGAAACTGTGTGTGTGTGTGTGTGTGTGTGTGTATGTGTGTGTGTGTGTGTGTGTGTGTGCATGTGTACACTGTGTTTGTATGCAGTTTATGTACTTTTAAAACTATGCATAATGTTGAATAAATAATTTTCTAAACAAAATGGACATTTGCTGTGTTTGTGACAGTTGTAAGTAAAAGTTGATTTAGTGTTGCTGAAAGCCTGGTGTGTTACAGACTTCAGCACTTGTCAATACTACCAAATAATGAAAGGGTAGAGCCATTACTCTTGAAGTTAGGTACAATGTATAGACAAATGTAAGAGTAGGAGCCTCAAATTTAAATGATGCAGTTCATCTCTATATCTGTGGTTGGTGTTATAACTAGAGTTGCTCATCTATACTGCATAGGCTGCATACCTTCAGAGTTTTGGCTTGTGTCATTTTCTGTTACAAAAGAGAAAATTTAGTATTGTCTTATTCCGGATATGAGTCTATTCACATTTCATTGCAAATACTCAGGGGACACAATTAGATTTGATTCTTATTAACAAATCCTGTTGAAAGTAAAGTGTTTCTGAAAACTTTTGTGCTCCATTGCCCTTGGTATGTAACTTACTGCGAGGCTAGTCCCATTACATCCATTATGCTGTGGTTCCTTGGCTTGGTTCTGAAGGTGGAGACTCTTTTTCTTTATATTGATGGTGTCATTGAAGTTCAATGCTGGATTGCAAATTTTGTAGGCTAAAAATTTAATATTTAACCTGCTTTTACGAGACTGATTAACTGAGAAAAGATCAAATTATTGTATATAATTGGTAATAGCTCACTGATTCTATAATCTTTTTGTTGTTTTGTTGTTGTTTGGTGCGAGGACATTTGCTGTTTTTGTGACAGTTGTAAGTAAAAGTTGATTTAGTGTTGCTGAAAGCCTGGTGTGTTACAGACATCAGCACTTGTTAATACTACCAAATAATGAAAGGGTAGAGCCATGACTCTTGGAATTAGGTAGGATATATAGACAAATGTAAGAGTAAGAGCCTCAGATTTAAATGATGCAGTTCATCTCTGTGTCTGTGGTTTAGTGTGTTATAACTGGAGTTGCTCATCCATACTGCATAGGCACTGTCCCTTCGTTTTTTTTTCATGTGAGGCCAGTGCTCTACTGTCTGGTTAATACTCTACTACTTCTTCACTTCAACTTCTGGCTTTTTACTGGTTCATTGGAGATAAGAATTTCATGGACTTTTCTGCCTGAGCTGGCTTCGAACCGTGATCCTCAGAGCTCATCCTCCTGCCTGAGTCACTAGGAATACAAGTTTGAGCTACAGGCATCTGGCTCTGATTTTTATTATTTTTGATGACAGAGTCCATGTAAATGATCACATTACTGATTACATGGCTTTGGGGTGAATTAGTCCTTGAACTTGATGAGTTAGTTGATATTTATTGTATAAATGGTCTGTTGACATTTCTTTTCTGGTACTCAGCCATTTTTAGCATGGAAGTGTTTCTTCATCTTCTGGGATAGTGGACAATGCCACGAGCAATTTTGTTCCCCGCTCCTTTAAAATGACTTGCGTGGTTTCATTGTTCCATTACTCCTGACAACAGTGTGTTCATACACTTTTCAATTTCCTTATGTTCTCCAGTTCTAATGTTCCTGCGTTTACACCCTGTGAGAGTGGCTGCCCTTTTATGTGGAAGGGGTCCAAGTGCCGATGATATCCTCTAGTTTAAATTACTTAACAGTTCTAATTACCATTTAACTAGAATTAAATCCATTAACACACCGCACTTACACTTTTCCTTGTAAGAGAAAAGGAAGAAAAGACTTAAATGTGTAGTAACTCCAATGTGACATCTCAAACTAAGAGGAAGAGCAAGGATTTGAATCTAATTTTGAAATCTGGGTCCTTGCCACTGGGTTCCTATGTAGATTGACAGATCATGTTTGAAATAGCATAAATTGTTGTTTGAACATTTAACTTTCAGTATAGGAAGATGAACATGTTTCCAAATACTGGGACTTTCTCAAAATAGTGAGAATAGTAGTTCTCTACCTGCAGCACTCCTGCTGTCCAGGTTGGTGAAGCTGTGGATTGGCATGAGACAGAAGAGAAAATAAGTGTGCTTAATGACAAGCATTTATAATGAGATTTCATAGGAGGAAATATGCCCATTTTGAGTTCATTTATTTTTTTCCCTTTGCAGCTTAATAGTATTGCAATAAAAATTTTTGCTAATTTAGATGAGTTGTAGGCAGCACCTGTCTGAATTAACTGACGTTCTGGATCACAGAATAATCTTATAGAAATTATGTTTTATTGTTTTTTGATAGGCTTATTTGGCTTATCAGTTAGGAGTTGGGAAAAAAACAAAAATTCTGAGTTTCTTAGTTTATATTAGCATTGTTATCTTGTTTATGCTATTAATTGATTCTATTAATTGACTTTAAAAGATATTCAAATATTATCTATCTAGAAATTGGCTTTTTAGAAAAGGCTATCATGTACACTGCTATAGTGTACCTGTACAGCAGGGTGACCTCCTAGCAATATAAATCTATCACAGTTTTGGAAGTAGCCAGTTCAAAGTCAAGATGCCAGCAGATTCAGTATTTGGTGAACACACGGCCTGGTTGGCAGTGAAGCTGCTTCTGGTAGCACCTTTCCACTGTTGAAAGGTTGAGAACATTCTCAGGCTTCCTCATTCATGAGGACTCTGCCTTTAGGCCCAACTCTGTTCTCAAAAACACCATTACTACATACCATTACTGAGGATTGGGTTTCAACATATGCACTTTTTGGGGACATAAACATTTTGTTTACATCATGAAAGAGTTTTCCTTCTTTCCTATACCCATCCCTTTCTTTCCCTTTCCTTTTTTTTTTTTTGGTTCCTTCTCCTTTCCTGTTCCTTCCATCTATCCAGATTTATATTTCCAAAAACATATAGAAAATGTATTTTACCTATTTTTTTTTGTTTGGATAGCTTCTTGATTATAATCCTACTTCAGCCTCCCAAGTGCTGGGATTGCATGTATAATACAATCATGCCCAGCAATGCTTGTTAATTTTTTTTTTTTTGGTGGGGGAGATAGTCATTAGAAAATTACTTTTAACTTTTGTTCTAATTCAAATTTGAACTCATTAGATTGAATCATTATACAATAAGGATAAGTTATTGATTGCATTCATTTTCTAATGTCATGCTATGGGGTATATCTATCAAGAAGAATCAGTCTTGAAATAGTTACTCTGATTGACTTGTACTGTTTTGTTCTAGCCTCTGAATTCTATTTTCATTAGTCAGTGAGGATGTAAGTAACAGATCTGACAGGCTCTATTGTGGAAACAGAGAAGTCACAATAAGGAATTGGGAGCCTTGTTAATAAAGAGAGAAATCATGGTGATTGTTAGCACCAACTAGAATCAGCACTTGAATGTCTTAAATACTGTTTGGCTTTCTGGCCTCATTGCCTGTATCCTGTCTCCCTCATCCTTGCCCCTTTCCCTTCCCCTTGCCTCTTCATTTGCACTTTTGATCACTCCTCCTCTTTTTCCTTCTCTCCCCATATTTCTTCTCATTCTTTTCTCCTAATGTATCCTTCCTTCATTCTTCCTTCCTACCTCATTTCCTTCCTCTCTCCTTCTCTCTCTTCTTCCTAAGGTCCTCCTCTTTTATCTTATCCCTTGCCCCTAAAATACTTCTTAATATATCATAGGAAGACATTGACTTGGATCATGTATAGTACTAATAAGGCTAAGGCTGACCAGGGATTTCAAGTGGATGAGCCTAATTGTTTCATTATGGGTTTATAGTTTATGATATGTGGATATATAGTTTATAATGGCAAAGTAAGATGATTCTCTTATGTGTTAGTTTTTGGCATACTAAATCGGTGCCCCAGCACACATGGTGTTTTTAAACATCTCTCCAGGTGGTTCTTATGTGTAGACTGGGTAGAAAGTACCCAATGCAAAGTTTGGGTACATTTCATATCCCCAGGTTTTACTACTGATTATAAAAGCAATTTTACAAGATAGCTATTGTTTTTAACTACATGATTTATTCTTTTGCCAAACTGTATCACAAGAATATAGATTTCATTTAAAGCAATTTCTACAGGAGTGTTTTGGGAATTGCTTGCTTATATTTGTTCATCTACAAACTAAAGTAAATGAACCGCAGAAGAAACACTCCAAGGGTAGCCTGGAAATAATAATGCAAGAGCTAACACTTGCTCAGGGCCTGTTCTGTGTCCAGCTTCTAACTTCACCCTTTGGAGCCATCATTTCATTTGACCCTTGCAACACCTCTGGAGGCAGATAATCTAATTCCTGATGCAGCAAAAGAAAAACAAGGAGCTAAATTTATCTACAGTTATGGGGCTAGGAAAGGGTGAGGCTGGGGCTGAAGGTACAGATTGTTGTGAGAATGAGAGGTTGTACACTGGATCCAGTTCTCTGCTCAGAATGGAGTATTTCACATATCTAATCCTTTCGCTTGTGTGGATTTTTTCTGATTCTCATTTGGAGGCGCAAAGCTGGGATGACTTTTACTGTTTTGATTCTGCTGTAAGGTAATGGACACATACACAGCTGTATATTGTAGTAAGGTTATTTTGATTTGACTATGATAATTAACATTTTCCAAGTGGTTACATTGTGGTACACTCAACATTGTTTATTTCTCTTCATGGTATCATTTAATCATGCAATTGTTTCTAACATATTTATAAGATGATTTCTATGTTGCTTTGTATGTCCCTCCCCCATGGTATAACCCCTGTCTTCACTCTATTTGATGTTGGTATAATTTGTGGAGGGGAAGGGCAAAAACAAATCGTTTAACTAGGGATGCATTGTAACAATGAGATGTACAAATCGTTATGTCGAAAAACGAACTTAACAACTTTGGTGAGGCGGGGGAAGGAGAATTGGGTCGGGGGAGGGGAGAAGTATGGGAAGGGATGGGAAGGGGAAACAAAGAGGAGGCAACAATGCTTGATAAGAAATGTACTCATTATCTTGCCCGTGTAATTGTAACTCCTATGTACGGTATTCTCACAATAAGTTAGATAAATAAATAAATAAATAATAAAAAAAATAATTTAATAAGGAAATCTGTAGGACAGTTGTTATTAGGATCAAGAAAAGTTAGTTCTTCCCGTGACACTGTGCCTTGAACCTGAACTCAGCTGATTGAATAAGTTCTTTATTCTACTCTCTTACCTGTTATGCTGACTAGACAGAGGGAAATTAATAGGAATTAACAGTAAATTGGACAATAGCCTGCTCTAGAAGCCAATTTAAAGTTGTCTTCCAGACAAAACAGGATACCATTGTAGAATGTGGGTTTTGGAGATGGTGGCCCAATTAACCCAGGGTCAGAATTTGATCACATCTCTAGAGTTGGCCTATTTTAGTTTTCAGTATGCCCTAATGTTTGTTGCACATTGAAGGAATTGGGTAATCATGTTCAGAATTTTGCTGTGATTTTGTTTTCCCACTAGGTATTGCTCATTATTTGGAAATAAGCACTCAAGAAATCTTACTATGTCTTACTCTTGCATGGTTTTGTTTTATTATAACTGAAGAATTTGAAGTTTGGAAAAACAATCTTACTCATACTTTGTGATAGATGCTCATAATCTCAGCTACTGAGGAACAGGGTCATGGAGAGATAGGGGTATTGAAAAGTTCAAGACCAGCCCTGTGAAAGTTGGTGAGATTCTATCTCAGAAACAAAATGAAAGCAAGTAAGTTGGAGTTATACCTCAAAAAGTAGAGGCTGTTGGTCCAATTACTGGTACTGTCAAGAAAGCAAAAACCAACCAACAATAATAACAACAAAAAAAAGAAAACAGAAAAGAAAAAGAAAGAAAATAGTGACTACTTTCTCCAATGGCTTTAGCTTCATTGATTTTTATTTTGTGTGTGTGTTGGTTCTGGGTCCTGCATACTCATTGGGCTTTCTTTTGCCTAAAATTCTACCATTTGAGCCCTACCTCCAGTTCAACTTTTTACTGGTTAACTGGAGATGCAGTCTTTCAGACTTTTCTGTCCCAGCTGGTTTTGAACTGACTCATCCTCCAGATCTTATCCTCCTGAGTAGCCTGGATTAGAGGCATGATGCATTGGGTGCCTTCCCCTAGGAAAATGTATTAAGTGTTCTTGTTTATACCTTGCTTTTTGTTTGTAGTGTGAGGGCATGAAATCAGGTCCTCAAACTTCCTAGGCATCTACCATCTGAACCATGCCCCTAGCCCTTTCTAAAATTTAATTTTTATAGATAGTCTTGCATTTTTGCAAGTACCCCAAATGTATTTGTTATATGGAGCATATCTATCAGTATTTATCATATGATAAATCATAATGGTCTAACTATATTTATCATACAAGAAGTCAAGATGGTGAAATTAGCCAAGCACTGATGGCTCATGCCCTTAATTCTAGCTACTGCAGAGTCTGAGATCTGAGGATCTTGTTTGAAAGCCACCCAGACAGGAAAGTTCATGACACTCTTATCTCTAGTTAATCTGCATAAAGCTGGACATGTAAGTGTAGTTCAAGTGGTGGAGCACTAATCTTGAGTGAAAAAGCTAAGAGACAGCACCCACATCCTGAGAAAAAGTCCCAGAACTGGTGCACACGTTTGTGTGTATCTGTGCATGCACGCACACATGCGTGCATGCATTCTCACACACACATACACACACACACACACACACATACACACACGAAACTGAGAAAAAAACAGTGAAAAACCCACTATATATTAACATGGCTTTCTTTGTCTTTATGTCAGTTCTGGGGCTTGAGTTCAGGGCCTTGAGCACGTGCTTGGCTTTTTAGCTTACAGCTAGTACTCATTGAAGTCGCACCTCCACTTCTGGCTCTTTGCTGGTTAATTGGAGAAAAGAGTCTTACAGATTTGTTGCCTGAGCTGCCTTTGAACCTTGATCTTCAGATCTCAGCTTCCTGAGTAGCTAGGGTTATAGGCATGAACCACTGGTATCTGGCTACCAAAAGAAAATTGATTTTTTCAGTGCTATTGATAAAACCCAGGGCCTTGAGCTTGCTGGGCTGGTATATTCCTACTGCTCAGTGCCAGTCCCTTAATGCGTGTGTGTGTGTTTTTAAAAAAAAATCTTAATGGGGCTGGGAAGGTGGCTCAGTGGTAGAGTGCTTGCCTTGCATGCCTGAGGCCCTGGGTTCGATTCCTCAGCACCACATAAACAAAAAGAAAAAAGCCGGAAGTGGCGCTGTGGCTCAAGTGGTAGAGCGCTAGCCTTGAACTGAAGAGCTGAGGGACAGCGCCCAGGCCCAGAGTTCAGGCCCCCCCCCAAAAAAAAATCTTACTCTCCTCTATTTTCAAAACAAGAATGGAAAAAACTGATTTTTAAAAGCATATTTTGCAAATCTCAAATTTTTAGCATTCTAGAAGATAGCTAGATTTTAATATCTACGTCTGTACTCAAATCTTTTCTAATGTATGATATATATCTATAGATCTATAAATATAGGTATCTTGATAGTATATCTTGTTTTATGGGAGTATATAAAAAATATCTAGCCCCATCCAATTAGGTAGCTTTGGAAAAGGGGTGTATTTCTATGCCTTTCCAAAGAAGTGTAGGTATTTCTTTGATATAATACCAGAGCTCCACAGGTTTTTTTTCCTATCCTTTCTTCATTATTAATTCCTCCTCCTCTTTGTGCTCCTTCTTCTATTCCTCCTATTGGGGTTTGACCTCAGGGCCTTACAGTTGGTAGGCAAGTGCTCTACCACCTGAGCCACTCCCCCACACCTCAGATTCTACTTTGTTAAGAGTATAAAGAATATACAACTGCTTTAGTAAACACTTTGCTACATTCAATTACATTCATATATTTAGAACGCATCCTTATGCAACAGCATACATTGTTCATTTGCAAAATGATGTTATTACATAAAGTGATTTAGCTATGAACAACATGTACTATGAAATGTTGACACCTTTCATTATAAATCAAACATCACATTTATTCATATCAAGAAAACTTTTAAGTATTGGATATCTGTCAAACTGGTGATTAAAAGCTGTCAGGATACTGATGTTTACATAAAAGCTCAAATTTTATCATTGGCAACAAGTTCCATCCTTTGACAGGCTCACTCCATTTTTTTTTCCCAAAAATGTCATGGCCATGTTGGAATTATTTTGTCTTCAGTTACTCGCTTGGGGCTACATGATGTTTAATGAAAGATAAATCATTCAGCTTTTGTTTGTCCATAAGCAGTCATCGTGTCCTTTTGTTTATGCAGAGCACACTTTAAACTATTAGAAACTGTTACCCCTGTCCTGATTCATATAGGGACTTCCACAGTTTTACTCCTCAACATCTTCTTCACCAAAAATTGGAGAGATAAATATCATTCTGAAAATAGCTGTGACTTCACAGGACACCTAGAAGGGTTCTGAGATTTGGGAGGGTGGTAATTATGAATAGTAAAGTCAGGTCATGTATGTTCATGTAAAAGTTATTGGTCTTGATTTCTAACAGTAGAATGCCTTTCTTGTATTAGGATACATGCTTTTGCTTAATTGGTTCATTAGCAGCTTACAACAATTAAATTGCCATTATAAAGAAAAGAATAATTTGTTTTTAATTTTCAAATATATTAAGCATGATGATATTTCATAATGCTTTTCTTAATACCGATCATGTTCTTTATTGTAATGATACATCTTTACAAGCAAGTATGGTTAGAACAGAAGATACATTTCGCCCTGTCCTAAGTGTTACTTATTTCTCTGCTTTTGGATTCCTGGTCTGATTTTTGTGCTACTCTACTTTAATTTCATAAATATAGTATAAGGACAGAAATAATTTTAAGTGTGAATATATTTTACTTTCACTTACTGAATTCACACAGGGCCTGCCCTAAACACCAGCATTAAATATTAATTTTTAACATTTGTTAATCATAAAATGCTTAACAGGAAGCAAAAATCATTGTACTCAAGAAAGAGATGAGTGTAATTTCTTTTGAATGTTTTCTCTGAATTCTATTATCCTTTCAATCCAGAATTCCCTTCTGGGAAAACAAAACAAAGCAAAACCAGCTTTAAATGTAAGGTGGAAATAAGTGTCCTACTGTAACTAGGCAGGTTTTGCTAGTGTGTTAACAATTATGTGAATTGGTATCAAATAGCCTGAGTGAACAAAATAACAAGTTCTAATAAAACATAGCACAAAACAGAGGCATTAATAATCTCTTTTAAATAATCTAATCAGGGGTTAGGGATTTAGCTCAATAGAAGAGCACTTGTCTGTCCTGAGTTTGGTCCTTAGCTCTGAAAACAAAACAAAACAAAACCCCTAAATAATATAAAGAGATGTAGATAAATGAAATATTAAGAATATTAAAGGAATCATTTTCTTTCAAATGCATATACAGAATTAGGTTTTTGAGAAGTTCTTCTATAATCATGTCTACTTATTTGTGAACTGACCAGAGTACAAAGATTTAAATCCATTTAAAAAATCTTGCATGGCAGAAGACAGAAGCAAGAAATTGGTGTGATCATGGGAAAGTTTTGCATTTTGTACTTGGTGATTAAAATGTAAGTCATTAATGATTTTCACCATCTCTTGTCCTCATCTCACTGCCAAATAGAAACATCTTTGAGTATGAAGGGTAAAGAGCTAGACTCATAAAAAGCTGTTTTTACCTAATTTAGTTATTTTTAATAATTACTTAGTGTTTAATACAAACCATCATGATTTTTATTGAGTGTAGAAGATTCATGAAGCATAAGGTAAGGCTTTTATGGCTTAATAGAGGATACTGTAAATGAGGAAAGAGTGTTAACTTCTATGATAAGGCTATGTTCTGATGCCTTGGTCAGAGTTCATTTCTACTGGTGTGTGTGTGTGTGTGTGTGTGTGTGTGTGTGTGTGTGTGTGTGTGTGTGTGTGTGTGTGTGTGTGTGTGCTGATGCCTTGGTCAGAGTTCATTTCTATGATTGTGTGTGTATGTTTGTATGTGTGTGTGTTTGTGTGTGTGTTAGAGAGAGAGAAAAGAGAGACTGGGAGGGGGAAAGAGGGCTGAGAAGCCTTTGAAGGACAGATGTCAAGCTGTGATTATATGTATTCAAATACCTTAGTTATTATAAATAGCAATCACTGAGCCAATGTTATTAGTCCTTCATGTAGTCCTGACACATTTCTAACATATCTAGAACATCTGTTTATGCAGCAGTTCTGGGAATACTGGCATGAATGCAGGACATAGGCCAGACTGGTAGGAGAGTCACCTAATTTCTGTAGCATATAGTAAGGGTCCTGGAAGGACACACCCCAAGGCATCTCGCACAGCTGGTAGTCAACTATAGCAACAAGACATTCACACTTGCCTTAATGTAAGAATGGATGTTCTGAATCACGAAACATTATTTTACATGTACATAGAACCAATAAAAATTATTATTTTTTATTTTGATAGTCCTGGGGCTTGAATGCTGTTCCGGAACCTCTTTGTGCTCAAGGCTAGCCCTCTTCCACTTGAACCACAGCTCTGTTTCCAGTTCTTGAGTAGCAATTGGTGATATGAGTACCATGGGGTCTTTTCTGCCTTGGCTGGCTTTGGAAAATGACCCTCAGATCCCAGCTTCCTTAGTAGCTACGATTACAGGCATGAGACACTGGTGCCCTGTCCAATAGGACTAAAATCAAGAGGCCTTTGTTTTTGTACTATAGATATGTCTCATTCATCATTAAGGAGTATGGTCTTGAATTTGTACCCTGGAAAATAGCGAAGGTTTTCCCACTGCCTTAGTATTCATAATAGTTTTCTTTTAGTTTAAATCCCACCACTAATTAGGGTTTGGGTCCTTGGATGAGTTAGGTAGCATTTCTAAGCTTTACTATCTTCCTCGGTAAATCAGACATTATAAACAGTAGCTGCCGCCTATGGTTTTTGTGAGCATTTAATGCGGTAATATATGTAAAGGGCTTATTAGAGTCATGAACCTGTTTGTGGTGGGTAATTGTTATATATTATAGTGACCAGCATTTTTCTCTTAAAGGAATTGAATAAATGTCTTAGTATTTAGTCTTCAAAATAAGTCCAAAATAGGTTTTATTTCTGTTACTTCACTATTCAGGTAGAAATCCTTGCATTGTACAAAGGTTTTGCGCCACCATCTAAGGGAACCACATTTCTTGCTCAAGTCAGGAGCTACTATTTGGGTTGTAATAATTTAGAGAGAATATGATCTCTTTTCCATTAGATTAGGGTATAAAATATATTTCTTTACTCCTTACCATGGGCAAAGCACTGGGAAAGGAACTGAGATAAGAAACTTGTAATTGACATTATCCTGTCCTTTTAAGGTAATAAAATAATAAAGATAGAAGAAATTATTCTGTCCTGAATAAGCTTACACTTTATCATGTGAAATAGGTAATGTAAGGTAACATGTAACAGTCCAATAAAATACAGTTTCTTTTAAGTAAGGGCAAGCATTACTTAGGTTCGTCTCACTTAACCTTCAGATATTCTGAAGAGTAAAATCATAAGATCGCAGTTGTTACAAAAGGCCTTTGTTAAATAGATGGTTTTGAATGTTTTTCCTACTGTTCTCCTTAGTTTTATTTCCAAGCTAGAGCAGGTATTAAAGATGGAAGTATTCTGGTGGGAGAGGTAGCCCAGAGCGCTTGAAACATTGCTAATTTCAAACCTTGTAATTTAGCTAAATTGAAACATAAGTGCATTTAGATGAATGGGCTGCTAGTTTTCCTTCCCAAGCAAACATGCCAACTTTTCATTACTTCTTATCTCTGTGCTATTCAGATCTGCTCATTTACACATAATTGACATGTAACACTATTGCACACACATATGAAGCATATATGTATTTATATATATAAATTATGATTAGGATGTTTTCTTCAATGTACAGTATCCATCATTTCCCATTCAGAAATGAGGAGAGTGAGTCTGGATGACTTAGTATTCCTGTGGAAGGTGCTTTGTACTTGGCTCATACTTTAACAAACCTGGGGGTGAATAAAGTGACACAGTAGGTCTGGATTACAAATACAGTTTATCTTCATTTGGGATCCATGACTTCTATTAAATTTAATTACTTCCCCCGTGGCGTCTATTAAATTTAATTAATTTCCCCTGCAGCTGGCTTGGTAGAGGTGCTGCTGCTAAATGAAGGTGATTGCTAATTGGAGGGAGTTTTCTGAAAGAGGTTTTACCCTTTCTCTTGTTTATCTGGAATTGCTTATCCAGCCAGACATCTAAGCACATTACTGAGGAATTGCAGGTTGCTAAGTCCTAAGTGAGTTTATCATCATTACTTAAGTAGATTTCATTTGTCTCCTTCCTTCGCCTTCCTCTCTTCCCTATCTCCCTTCCTCCCTCCTTGTCTGGTCTATCAGTTAGCCTGTCTTTTGGTGAGAGGCCAGTGTAGGATTCTCAAGGAAGAAAGCTTCCCCAGTCCTAATAACAAGACAAAACCTGTAGCCCTTTCTACATGTGGAGGTTCCTGGCAACCGGATCAAAGTTAATTATTACTCAGTTTGAAAAGCACACAAGAGAAGCAAAGAATTGTGGGCAATATATTACTCATCTTGTGACCATTCCTTGAGGGACTTCCTCAAATTACAGTTAAAAATCTTATTGTTAATATAGGCTGTTGTACTGGATTGTCCTTCTCTAAGGATGAATATAAATATCCATCTACACATCTAAAGTAAAGGTAAAGAATTCAACGCATTAAATAAAATGAAGATGGTGTACTTGTTATACACCTGTTGCCAATGCTTTGTCTCTAAAATTTGGTGAGCTGTTATACAGAAATATATACTGCAATTTGATGTATGCATTTTTAATGCAGCTTTTATTCTTAGTCTTTAAATTTATAGTAGAAAAGGACTTGTGTTTTTGAGCATCAGTATATACCAGAAATTATGTATACACTATCTCCATATATACATGTTTTATAAACATAAATATTATGTGTCATATTTTATATAATTGCATATAAACATATTGTAATATTAGATATAGATTTATAACATATACATTAATCATCTCAACCGTCCAATTGAGATATTTTACAAAGGTTTGAGTCTCAAGTTCTTGTCTTTTCCTTCTGTAGTTTCACTTGAATGTGCAAGTGTAGTATATTAGTTATTCTCTAAGCATAATAATACATGTTTTTTTAGCAAGTTCTACTGAACTTTGAATAAGCAGTAGCTATTCTCAACATTCAGCTCTTAAAAAGTCACTTATTTTTCATAATTTCATTTTTTCCTCGTTTTCTAGATATTCTGGAAAGTTTTTGCTTAGCTATAATTATAAGGTCATTGTCTCTTATTTTCATGTCCTCGGTTCTTCATAATAGACCTGTTCTTTTGTATTCAACACTGTTTCCATGATGTATCATTATTTCTGTTAAGTTTATAATTCCTGTCCATCTCTTTTAAAGAGAGCCAGGGATGCATAATAGTAGAAGTGTGTAAAAATAGATTTTATTCAGAAATGATTGCAATGAGGCCTCAGTATAGAACTGGGTCTGATGCTTTCTGTAGTGGGCACATGGTTAAGGAATGGGTGAGTACTGAGGTGGGGGAAATAACAGTGGATGGAAAATCACTCAGGAAATTGAGAGGGGAAGGAGTAAGAAGAAAGATTCTGGTTACACAGTCCTGAAAGTATTGTCAGTCCAAGGTGATCGTCTGAGGAGTATTGTGAGATGAGAAATTTCATCAGGGATGACTGTTACTAAATCAAGAGGCTGAATGGAGTCACCCAAGGAAGTCAAGTCCCAGAATCTTTCCTCATTCATTTTCTCAATTTAGGTGTTTCCCAGTCATAGCATAAGACATAATGCATTCTTCTACATTTCCCTTCCTAGTCTTTATCCCTCTAACCTTGACTTGGTGGTTAATGTAGAAATCTGAGAGTCATAATTTCTTACTGGCCCCCAAAGGCTCCACTTTAAGCAAATAGTTCTATCTAGTGCATTTTCAGAATGATGTCTTGTTTTGGTTTACCCCAGCCTCACCATTTTTAGTCTGTATCACCCAGACTATTGTGTGTACTAGTACTTGTTCCCTAATCTACTTAGATCAGGATTGAGGGCTTCATAGGGTAAGAACTTCATAGGGTTATATCATCATGGAAGACTAGTAGAAAGGGAAACAGCCACATGAAAAAGGGGCTAAGTGTACAGGGTGCTCTGTTTTTAACAACAAACCTGATCGTGTCATGTGGAACTTACTATCACTACTTTTTGGTGGCAGCACTGGTCTGCGAAATGGTTTTTCTAGGTTCTCTATAAGGTGATGTTACAAACTCTTATTTGTAATACTGCTTTCCTTTTTCTTTTTAACAATAATGGTGAATAAAATCACTGTTTACCATTCTTTATATTTTTATTTAAGATCGTTTCTTTTTTATTGCTTCTTAGATCAGTTTGTTATATCTTTGTTATTTTCATAGAAGATAAAGCTATCTGACTCACAAACTTCTGTAGACTAATCTTGTTCTAGGCTGCCTAGGGAGACAAGACAACACCTAGGGCCTTTATATTAGGATTAAGGCTGACTTCAGACTTCGTGTGTGTGCTTTGATTCTTCCTAACACACAAATTGGTCAGTTGGCTTACTCTTCTCTTGTTTGGTTTCCTTACATGAAAACTTTCAAACATCTGGGCCAGGCAAACCTACATGTTTGTTGGTTACTTTTGCCCAATAATACCTTATCCCCACCTCTATTTTCATGTTGTCTGAAATATTATCACTTAAGGACTAAATTGGATGACTAAATCTCAAAAAAACAACAAATGTTTTTTACAGGTTTAAATGGCTGCCCCAAATTTATATTGTTGTTAAGATATGAAAACATTATACATAGAAAAAGAAGTACAAGTTTGTAGATAGATGAAAAAGATGCTTATTCACTTTCTTTGATGCTTATTCACTTTCTTTTAAAAAGAAGTATATATTAAGATTACAGAGAAATATCATTTTCTCTACTGATCAATTTTGGCTATATATATATATATATATATATATATATATATATATATATATACATATAAATGTGTAACACTTTTGTTAGCAAAGGTTTATGACATCTGCATTTTTTCTTGTCCATGTATATGGAGAACACACCACAGAGGGTAGTTTAGTTATCAGGATAGCTGATAACACCCCCTTTAGGGAATTGATTCAAACTATGGACAAATTGTTCATATTGTTATTTCTAATGGCAAAAGAGAAAAGTAAGTATCAGTCTGCAAACTACTCAGCTTAAGTGACTGTACTTGTGAAGCACAATACTTTCTAGGTGTTAAAAACGTTAGAACTGGTAGCTTGATCTTACATTCTCATGAAGAAAGGGCAAGACAATTTATTCAAGATTTTAAAAATTAGTGTCTGACAAGATATACAATATGCAACGATGCTTTTTTTGAGATACATGTCTTTTGGTCCACCAGGTAAAGAATTAAGAGGCAGAGGAGTAGTAAGTAGCAAAGTTAATTGAAAGTTAATTGAAAGTCAAATTATAGTACAGACCATCCATAAGAGGGACCCCAGCTGGGAGTACATTGGGGTCCTATTGGAGGGTAGTTGTTATGTTAGGGGGACCCCTCCCATATCTCTTCCCTGGGTGTGTGCTCTGCCTGATGGCCTGTGCATACCACTGGCCTAGATTCCTTTGTTGGTTATCTTGTCTCAAGTTATTAATACAGAAGAAAATCCAGCTGGTCCTCTCATGCACAAATATAGAAGTTGATTCGATTGGTCATGCCTGATCGTGCACTACTAACCTAGGATTTTAAACAGAAACCCAGGGCATTATGGGAGTAAGAGGCACCATGATGGGCCACATGTTTTGTAGCATATATTATGTCTGCTATTTTCATCTTTACCTAACTGTTCTCCTTTCTTCACCCACCACTGCCTATTACACGTCATCTTAGCCAAAAGGTTGAGAAGTGATTGCCACCTATTAAATAGAAGATAAAACAAGGAAGTATATGTCTACTTGTGTGTTTACATACATAAATATATACATACATGCACACAAGCATAGGTTTAGGAGGAAGATACTCATGAAAAATACTACAGTTATAATGGCAGCAGTTACCTACATAAGTGGAGATTTCCATCATGTTTTGAATTTTGTTTGTGATTTTTAATTTTTAGAGCAGCATATATATTATTACACTTATGAATTAAATTTAGACATCATTTGATGGCTACATCCTCACCTTAACTCTTATCTGAAATGGAGTGAATCAACTGCAGATCATTCAGTTCTTAGTGAAACTGAATCGCATTCAGAACCTACAATGGGAACAGCTTCAAATCCTTGGGTAGGTATAAAGCTAGGTAGTAGGAGCTTTGTAACAAAACCTGTGAAAACATGCCAAAAACTAATTTAATCTACTTTGAGAATTTGCCCACAATCAACTAACTCCAAGCAAAGTGAAGTTATTCCTTCCTCATTCTCCTGCCTTTTGTGTGAGGGGAATTCAAATTAGAATCCAAATAAAAAATATATATGTATGTGTGTGTGTGTATATATATATATATGTATATATGTATATATATACATATATATATATATATATATATATATATATATAAGCTTTGAGTTCTCATATGAATGAGGTATATTGCAGAAACAAATATATTTAATTCTCTACCCAGAACTTAGCTAATGCTTATAACTGTAACTGTTTACATTTGAATTTTAACTTTAGGCACAATAATTCTCAAACTTTTGGGATACTAATTAGGGATGACATATAATCATTTGCAAGATCTTAGGCCATGTCATTCATGGTAATTTGTGGGCTGCACTCTTTGGTGGTTGGCCTGCTTTCTTCATACTTTCTATTTTCCCTACAGCATAGATTTTAGAATTCTGAAATCAATGAAGAAATAATGAATAAATAAAATCTCTCCGAAAGAGATTCTGTTAGTATAAGCTTACTATTATTCTTTCATGGTTGAGGCAGCCTTATGTACAAAGGATGATTGTTTCAAATTATAGCAGTGTGTATAGCTTTACATTTTTCTTTAATTATTTTATTAACAATATTTGGGTATATATGTAAGGTAGACACTGTAGATACTATTATCTAGTTCTGAGGATTTCATACCGAGTCAGAGTTACTGCCTTTGTTGCATCTTCAGCCTTATAAATACTGGAATCATTTACACTGTCCATTTATATCTCCTTTCCCCAAATTCTCTGTAAAATATAGTATGAAGAAGGGGAGGAAGGGGAGATGTTTAATCGTTCTTCCCATAAGTATCCAGTTCTAATTTAGTAAAGAAAATATATCATTTAGTACATTCTTGATTTGCTAAGAAATCCCTTGCTGCTGCTCCCTTTTATATTTTTTTCTCAACTGAAGATTGAACCCAGGATCTTGTGCTTACAAGCATACTCTACCAACTTGAGTCATTACTACAAGTTACTTTGTTTTAATATTGTGTTTTAGAGAGGACTTCCCCGAATTTGCCAGGGCTACCCTGGATTATCCTACCTCTATCTTTCCATAGCTAGAATTACAAGCAGGCACTGTCATACAAGGCTGGCAATTTTCTCATTTAAGCAGCAATTTTTTTTATTATTGTAAGGTATTTTAAATGCCATTGCAGTAAGCCAGTGGCTTACTTACTTGCTTGGTAACTTTGGCACTGCCTGAACTCAATTTGGTTAGAACCCAGCCCTGGCCTCTAGTCTTAGATCTAAAAAAACTTAATAATAATAATAAAAGAAGAAAATAAATGCAGCAACATGCAATATGTTAGTAGTTTATATTTCTGGTTGGAGCTCGATACAATCACTAGTTAATAATTGCAAAGTAATATTTAGGCTATTTTTTTTTCAGAATTTAAGTTTCACTCAAGCAAAAACATCTTCTAGAACTGATGTAGGGATTAGAGATTTCTGCTGTGTACCTAGCACACTAGGAGCTCTTTAAATGCTAACCATTATTTGGTGATTAACTTAGAAATAACAGATCAGTAACAGCTTAAGTGGTAGGACTTGTATTTGGCAGTGTGTTCAAGTTTCAGCCTTCCAGTATGAATTCTTTTGTCTCTAGGTTTTTCTTAGCCCAACGTGGCACCTGGGGCATCTGCAGTTCACTATTCATATGTCTTTGTAAGTTGATTCTGCATTGCATTTGAGGTGGGTATCAGCCCTTTGATTTGATCACTAAATCAAAGGAGATGAGATGAAGGCAGACGAAGAGAGCTGGAAGTAGTGAGTTGGACAGAACTAGAGAGATGAATGCTGACTGGCTTTCTCTTTTCTATCCCCTCTGCCTGTGGCAAGCAGCCAGCTGTTTCCTTAATTCAAACTTCTGTGTGCCCTGGCAGTGACAAAGCACATTCTTCCTAGAGAAATCCCTGCTGGCAATTGCATTTCAAAGAAGAAACTTATAGTTGAAGAATTATTATGGCTTTTGAGTGTTAATATGTGTAGAAGTACTATAGTTTGTGTGAAGAGCCACAGCCTTGGATTGGCAGACGTTCAGAAGCAGCATGCCAAATCTGCATTTATTCTCTTGCTTATGAGTAGAGGTGGAAATGATGTGTGTGTGTGTGTGTGTGTGTGTGTGTGTGTGTGTGTGTGTGTGTGTGCATGCGTGTGCATGCATGCGTCCATGCGTCCATGTGTGTGCAAAGGGATGGTGTTACCACACACAAGCCTCCCATTACTATCCTCAGTGATATAAAGAGGTTTGATCCAGAGAATCTGTCCTAACACTGCTGAGCCTTACCCTAGCTACACTTTTCGCCCTAAGTGGGGACCTGTGTATTTAACTGTCATGCCCTGTTGGCTGTGTGATATAACACTGCACAAATCCTCCTCCCTTTGAGGCTGTCCCTTGTCCCTACCCCCCTTATCAGTTTGAGTGTGCCTTTTAATTTCTTTCCTTACTGCTCATTGAGTTATCTTTCTTTTCTTTCTATCATGAACACTTTTATTTGTTTCACTTGCTGCCTTTGGTCACCTTAACACCATGGCATCTGTCTGTTGTTTAAAATACATTTATTTTTATTTTTGTGGTAGCAACATTTACCAAAGTAAGTAAAAAACCATTTGAAGGGCATCAAGCAACACTCCTAATTGTGATTATACTCATAGAGTAACTATGAATCATGTAGCAGATCTCCAGAACTATTGATCTCATAGAACTCGAACATTATCCCCATTGAACATGTTCTCTCTTTTTGATTTTGGCGAGCCCCATTCTATTTTCTGTCTGACTACTTTAGTAACTCTTAAGAGGAATTAGACTTCATAGAAAAATACCATTTGTTAGGAAATGGAAAAACCTGGAAAAAATTATATTAAGTGAAGTAAGCCAGGCCCAAAGAAACATAGGTCCCATGGTTTCCCTTATTTGCAATATCTAGTATATGTATGAGTCAAGCAGAAAAGGTCAGATAATGTGATGTCAGGAAAATGAACCCTTAGATATGTATTTTAATGTTTTTTTCTTTCATGCATGTGTTTCTAATGCATCTATAAGATTATCTCTTTGTTGCTTTGTATGTCCCTCCCACATAGTATAACCCCTGATTTCACTATATTTGATGTCAGTATAACTTGTGGAGGAGATGGGGAAAAACCAGTTGTTTAAGGATACAGGTGGACCTGTTGCAACAATGAGAAGTACAAGTTGTCATGTCCAAAACGAGCTTTACAACGTCGGTGCGGGGGGGAGGGGGAGAAGGGGGGAAGGAGAAGGATGGGGATTGGGGGAGGAGGGGGGAGGCTGGGAAGTGATGTGAAGGGTAAACAAAGGAGGAGGCTGCAGTGCTTGGTAAGAAATGTACGCATTATGCTGCCCATGCAATTGTAACCCCTCTGTACAGTATGTTCACAAATAAAATAAAATTAAATTAAAAAAATAAAATAAAATAAAAGCAGCACAGGAAAAAAAAAAAGAAAAATAAACACTGCCTGGGATTTAGATTTTTTTTCCCCTTCCTTGTGATCCAAGCTAGTTATCTAGTACCCTATGGCTTTCCTTTAAAAAAAAAAAATGGCACACTGAAATAAAATAAAGCAGATAAAGTTCTCGTCATTTAATATGGAGCAATCCCTCCAATTGGTTAGCTTATTTGGCTGCCAGTGTACCTTTTCATTTAAGTGTTATCATCTCGATTGAAGTAATTACTGTCAGTTATATACTCAATGTATGGAAAAGAAAAATCATTTTCAAAGGAAGTAGCTTTTCACCAAATTAAAAGTGAAAATCTCAAAGTCGTTTCAGGTGGACCCGTTGCAACAATGAGAAGTACACGTTGTCATGTCAAAAACGAACTTTACAACTTTGGTGGGGGGGGGGGGGAGGATTGGGTGGGGAGAACGGGGGGGGGGAGGCTGGGAAGGGATGGGAAGGGATGGGAAGGGGAAACAAAGGAGGAGGCTACAATGCTTGATAAGAAATGTACTCATTATCTTGCCCATGTAATTGTAACCCCTCTGTACAGTATTTTCACAATAAAAAAATAAAAAAGTTGTTTAGAGATTTCATATATTTCTCATTTATTTTCCACAAAATTTTCAATTTTTTTTAATATCTAGCAGGTGAAATACATTTTCATAGATTCCTTCAGTTGGATATTTTACTGTTTTAGTTATTAATAATGTATTTAATTAGTTCTCATTTTACAGTTCTCTTACTTTTTATTTTGTCGGTCATGGGGGTGAATTCTGGGCCTGGGCGCAGTCCCTTAGCTCTTCAGCTCCAGGATAGTGCCCTACCACTTGAGCCACAGGGCCACTTCTGGCTTTTTTCTGCTTATGTGGTGCTGAGGAATCGAATCCAGTGCCTCATGCATGCGAGACAAGCACTCTACCACTGAGCCGCCTTCCCAGCCCTCATTTTACAGCTCTATAACAGAAAATTTGAAAAGCACTCTGAAACTGAATTGAAAGTATACTAGTTAGGGGGAGCTATTCTGCCTAGCAAGTGCAACGTCCTGGGTTCGATCCTCAGTACCAAAAAAAAATGAAAATAACCAACAAAAGGCAGGGCCAGAGGCATGGTTTAAGTGGTATAGTGTCAGCCACACAAGTGGGGAGACCCTGATTTCAGATTCTAGTATCAACTCACCCCCAGTGATGTTTTGGTTTAGACTCCAAGAAAAAGTTGGGAGTTATGCTTTTGAATAAAAGGAATGAGTTTTTCCTTACCATTTGCCAACTTATCATTGTGTTTCTCCGAAACTTCAAGGAGGTATAATTCTTGTCAGTTAACTTGGGAATTTACTGAGTCTGTTCATTTCTTCTATTTTACATTTATAACCAGTCATGACTCCAAGATGTTTATTTCACATGTGCCCCATTTTTTAAAAAATTGAACTAATTTTGCTTACTAGAAAGCCTCCCCCTTGCTTTCATTTTAATTTCTGAGTGCCAGATTTCCTAGGAATGTTTGCTTAGCTTCACATGGTGGTGATGCTCCCATGCTACTATGGAGTTGCACTCTTTATGAGTCCTGCTCGTTCTCCTGACTTTACGAATCAACACTTTGTGACTTGTCCCTTCAGAGCAGTCTCTAATGGGTGTTAGTCTTTCTCTTTCATGTAACAGATAAGGAAGTGCTCTAAAATCATCCACAGTAGGATAGAAAACTACCTTTTTTACGACTCTCATCAGATGAGTCAAGTTATTCTGCAAGACTCCTTGGTCTTTGCCCAAGTCACTTCTTGTTTGCTACAGCTGATCCGATAGCTATATGGAGAACATATCAAGAAAAAAACGTTATTTAAAGTCAAATTTATACTTTAGTAATAGATGTACAGTATACCTCAAGCCAAGCTATCTCACCCTCAAAAGACTAGATAGTTGAAACATGGATGGTTCACACTTATAATCCTAGCTATTCAAGAGGCTGAGATTCAGAAAATAGAGATTAGCCCGAGTAGAAAAGTCTTTGAGACTCGTATCTTCAAAATAAGCAAAACCCAGAGCTTAACGTATGGCTCAAGTGGTAGAGCACCAACTGAGCAGGCAAGGTGAGCAAACATGATGCTGAGAGTTAACTAGTTTATGTTAAACTAGTTGGTTATATTTGAGTCTCACTGGCTGCCAGTTGCAGTCCTAGCTTTTGGAAATTTCAGGGTTTTTTTTTAAACTACTATAGAAATGATCTGGAAGGATGATAAAAAATAGATATTTTCTTGATTTTAAAAATAAAGGTAGCGACTCTGGGATGCTTCCATTTGAGTCATATAAATTCCTTTCCTGAAGTCAAATAATTGTGTTTCTTCAAGTTTATTTTGCAATGAGCCAGCAGGAGAGAGAGATTCAAGTATTTTAAATTTAAATATAAGTGCTAGACATGCTTCCAAGAAATGTGGGACCAGTTCTAGGACTGACTCTTGTATAGAATAAATGAATTGAGATTTCAGGAGGTTAAGCATTTTGTTCAAGGTCATCTAGCTATTAAGTGTGGGGGCTGCTCTGTGAACGCTCACTCACTGCATTCTGCGGCTTTGTGTGCGTGTGCATCTTCTACAAAATAAAGCTGAAAGAAAGTTTCAGAAGTATCTGGTTATGCTCTATTCTGAGTCCTTTGGAAACCAAGTAAAAAGGCTTATTTACGTAAATCCCATGTGTGTCTTTGTCTCTCCAAGGCAGGTTTGCTCCGGAAAAAAAGCCACAATCATATAATAGTGCTCAGAGACTGGCTTTTAATGCATCCACCTGCCTCCACAGACAGTCTTTGAATTGCCCCTGAGTCGAGAAAATGCTTTTTGCTTCAATTTACCTGGGCTGTTGTTTCACAGGCCAGCTTGTTTTCTGCACCCGGAGATAATTTTACCTATGCAGTCTCTAGAGTGTCTTCTGAAGGGACAAACAGTGAGCTTGGCGCAGCCTGTGGTGCATGTCTCACAATCCCAACAAGTAGGAACGGTGGGGCAGGAACACTGTGAGTTCCAGGCCATCCGGGGCTACATATAAGGCACTGTTGCCTACTGGTCAGTCTAATGGGAGTGGCTTAATCTAAAACCATTCAAAATATGGTGTCCTGGGAGCATTTTCTACATGGGACTTATGTGATGTTTTCCTATGATTTTTCTCTCAAATACTTTCCCAATATCTGTTTAAAAGGGGAGAAAAAAGGAATGGGAAGGGGAAACAGAGGAGGAGGCAACAATGCTTGATAAGAAATGAACTCATTTTCTTGCCCATGTAATTGTAACCCCTCTGTAGAGTATTTTCACAATAAAAAAATAAAAAGCTATTAGAAAATTACATGAAAATTCAATAAGGAATACAGTAAAAATTAATAAAATCAGAATAAAATAAAGTGCTTACACAATTAGAAGGCAAATGTATATATTTAGATTAATGAAAGAAATTTTCTTTTTCTTTTTCTTTTTTTTTTTTTTAACCAGTCCTGGGGCTTGAACTCTGGTTCTGGGTACTGTTCTTGAACTTCTTTTGCTCAACTCTAGCTCTCTACTACTTGAGCCACAGCACCACTTCTGGCTTTTTTCATGATTAAGTAGATAAGAGTCAGACTTTTTTTTAATTGTGAAAATACTGTACAGAGGGGTTACAATTACATGGGCAAGATAATGACTACATTTCTTATCAAGCATTGTAGCCTCCTCCTTTGTTTTCCCTTCCCATCCCCTCCCCTCCACCCCCCCTCCCTTAATCTCCCCCCCCCAAAGTTGTAAAGTTTGTTTTTCCACATAACGACTTGTACATCACATTGTTGCAATGGATCCACCTGTATCCCTATTGAAACCATTTGTTTTTTTCCCTTCCCCTCCACAAATTATGCCAACATTAAATACAGTGAACACAGGGATTATACAATGGGGGAGGGACATACAAAGCAACAAAGAAATAATCTTATAAATGTCACACAGACTTTCCTGTCCTGGCTGGCTTTGAACCACAACCCTCAGATCTCAGCCTCCTGAGTAGGCATAAACTACCTAGTGTCCAGTTTAAGGAAAGAAAATTTACAACAAGATAATTACTAAATAGAAGCTTACAATAAAAACACCAATATAAAATTAAATAAATTACAGTTTTAGCTGTGTATATGTATTTTTTGTGTTATGAATACATATTTTGTATGCATATGCTTTTAAACATAGCATACCTATCGATGTGACAGAAGTAACATTATTTACTCTTCCCATTTGTCATGGTTGTATTGAAAATATTTGACTGATCCTTTTAAAAAATTTGAATTAATCTTTCACCTAAAGTATTTTTTTTTTTTTTTTCTGCCAGTTCTGGGGATTAAACTCAGGGCCTGGGCACTATCCCTGAGTCTCTTTGTACTCAAGGCAAGTGCTCTACCACTTGAACCACAGCCTCACTTCTGGCTATTTCTGTGTATGTGGTACTGCGGAATTGAACCCCGAGCTTCATGAATACTAGGCAAGCACTCTATCACTAAGCCACATTCCTCCTAGCCCTAAAGTAGTTTTATCTTGAGTTCCTAAGAGGGACATGGACATGTTTTTTTGTAAGGTTCAGAGCAGTGCTGACAATCTTCATGGTTCCTAATGAGCTTAAATGGTTGTAGCATCTTGCTATATAACTAACTATACAACTAACTCTACCCAGACAATTTTATAATACCATCTTTCTTGTGTTTAGCTCTCTATTTCTTAAGATCTCAGCCTAAATAGTATTAACAATAGTAGTAATTCCTAAGAAGTTTAATTTATGTAAGCCTTTTGTTTCATTAAAAACTGAATTCTATACAGGGCATAGTTCTTAAACTTGTACTCCTAGCTACTTAGTAAGGCTAGGGGTTTCAAGAGTCAGAAAAAAGGCCTAGCGCTGTCGGCTCACACCAGTTACTCAGGAGGCTAAGGCCTAAGGATAGCAGTTCAGAGCCAGGCCAGACAAAAAGAAGTTTTTGAGACCCCACCTGAACAAGTGTCTGGGCATAGTAGAATGATAAGAAGCTGGAGGATCATAGCCCAGGCAAAAACCCTACTTAGTAAATAGCCAATGCCAAAAGGGGCTGGATGTATGAGGTAGATAGATCTCCTGCCTAAGTAACTACAAGGCTGTGAGTTCAAGCCCCAGTACCACCACCAACATAAAACAAACCAAACTAAACTACATTAAAAACTTTAAAAAAAAAGCCTCTTAAAACTTAAAAAAAAAAAAAGTCCTGAATTTACTGAAAATATACTTGAGGTTTCAATATAAGATCAATGACTGAAATCTAATTTATAAGTTTTGATCTGTTTGTCTTTTGCAGAAATATTTAACAGTGTCTATTCGAGAGATTTTAAAACAAAATCCTAAGCCAGATGCTAGTGGCTCACGCCTGTAATCCTAGCTGCTCAGGAGGCTGAGATCTGAGGATTGCTGTTCAAAGCCAGCCCAGGGAGGAAAGTGGTGCTGTGGTAGAGCGCTAGCCTTGAGCTGAAGAGCTGAGGGACAGCACTCAGGTCCAGAGTTCAAGCCCTGTGACCGACAAAAAATAAATTAAATAAATAAATAAAATTAAAATAAACTAAATATATTAAATAAATAATTAAAAACCAAAATCCTTTGAAAACATTAGCTATTAATTTGGATTATCTGTGGTATTTTATAACAGTTTTAACATATTGTCTTAGAAACTGATATGGATCTCAGTTTCAACAGATGTCTCTCCTTCCCCTTCTTCTTCTCTCTCCTTTTTTCCTCTTTTGTCTCTTTTTCTGACTTCTTTCATTTCCTGTTGTTTCAAGAGTCAGAAAATAGGCTGTAGGCTGACACAAGCTACTCAGGAGGCTAAGGCCTAGGGATAGCAGTTCAGAGCCAGCCCAGGTAGGAATGTCCATCAGAGTCTTATCTCCAGTGAACCACCAGACACCCAGAAGTGAAGCTGTGGCTTTGAGTGGTAGAGCACTAGCCTTGAGCCAGAAAGCTCGGGACAGTGTGCCTGAGTTCAGGCCCCACAGCTGACCAAAAAAAAAAGTAAAAAATATATCATATTACATTATTCTACTTTTCCTAAAGGAACAAAGGGCAAAAATCAATACATTTTTCAGGAAATGTTAGCTTGCCATGATAGCTCTGTAATGATCTCAGACCATGTCTTTATGACCATTATATCTCTCAACTTCACATTTGGAAGCAGTTTTACTATCAGGGACATGTCATTGACAGATCACATGTTAAGCTTTTGATATGACCATTCACTTAAATTGTTTTATAAGTGATGATAGAACATTAAAAACCAATAAGAAAATATTAAGTGAAGTAAGCTAGACCCAAAGAAACATAGGTCCCATGATTTCCCTCATTTGTACTAATTAATAGGTGAGGTGTGTAGGATAATCCTAGCAGATGATCAGAATAGCTCAATAGCTATGTGCATATGACCATATAGGATGATGCTAAACCAAATGAATTCCAAGACATGGAAACAAGGTTTTTCTGTGTTGTTGTTATTTTTAATGTACAATGTGATTTCTTTTTTCTTTTGTGATCCCCTCCCCCCCATGGTTTATCCGCTATTGTCACTGTATTTGATTTTGGTACCCTGGGTATTGTATATACATTTATCTGAACTTTGGAAGGGAAGAGGAATACATTTTTGATTAGACAAAGGACAAGAGGGGAACCAATACAACAGTGATACACAAGACAGTATGTTGGGGGAGGGGCATTGGGAGGGAGGGAAAAAGGGAGAAAAATGAGGGAGGGAGTAACAGGTTCAACAAAAATTGTACTGACTACCTTACTTATGTAACTATATCCCCTCTGTACATACATTGACAATAAAATTAAAATAACAATAAGATAAACAAGCATCTAGGTAAAGTGGAATGCTAAATTATTTGATGGATATCTTGAACCTTTTGAGTTTTTATTCAGTTTCTACTAGTAAAATGGCATTTTCTTTTATTTGGTATGCTCCTTACATTATTTGGGGGCATCTGCTAAAGGCTACAGTGCATTTAGAAAACATGATTTTATTCTGATCCCCCAGATACAATCACTATTTGAACTAGAGAGTAGAATCTGTCTTATTAAATTTATTATGACTGTTATTATTTGATGATCCTGAAGTTGGGACACAGAGTCTAATGCTTGCACCTACAGGAGCCCCAACCCTTTTTCGCTTTAGGTATTTCTCAGATAATTTTTGATGGGGGATAACCTCAGACTTTAATCTTTTGTACCTATGCCTCCTCTAGGATTACAGTCCTGAGTTCCACACCCAGCTCTTGCCTTATTTGTTAAATATGACATTTGTCAGACACATTAGGATGATACTTGGTATTTTTCTTCAAAATGTTTTATGTATCATGAATGAATGATGGTTTTATATTTCCCTACGGGCTATATTGGAAGAAATGGCTGACTTGAAAGCACTATGGAACTGCTCTTATGTGAGCAGCACTAGAGCAAGATCCTGGTAGGTTTAAATTGTATTAAAGCCTGCTTACTCAGTGTAGTGCAGAGCCCTCATTTGCATAATATTTGAGAACAATGGATCTGTGGATAGGTGCTTTCAAAGAGATGTCCAGGATGCAGATTTCAGTTCTATCCTTTAGAAACTTGATTTACTTTTCCCATAACTTGACCCAATTCCTGCTAAAGACACACAGCTTTTCAACAAGTCAATTATTTCACAACATCACTAAAATTTAGAATGATATTTACTTTGTTCTGGGGGCATCTCATCTTTTTATTTTTATTGTTTTTTTCCCAATCTTAAGGGTATTAAGTGTATTTTCCCAATCTTAAGGGCAGGGAAACAGCAGACAATGATGATTCAAACACAACCAATAATAACACAGAATTGACTGAGAGCTTTTCTGAGTTGTAGGACGTGCAGGTAAAAATTAAAAAGTTTTGTTTTTAGTTGGGCATTGGTGCCTCAAGCCTGTAATCCTAGCCACTTAGAAAACTGAGATATGAGGATGACTGCTTAAAGCTAGCCATGGAAGCTTAAATTCATGAGGCTCTTATCTCCAATTCACCAGCAAAAAGCCAAAAGTAGAGTTCTGTCTCAAGTGGTAGAGTGCTAGCCTTGAGGGAAGGAAAAAAAAGCTCAGGGACAGCACCCAGGCCCTGAGTTCAAGCCCCAGGACTAGGACCAAAAAGAAAAGTTTTTGAACCTTCGTTTATTCATTATTTTTTCTTTATCAAGTTTAGTAACAAGTCACATGTAATAAATCTGTATATAAAAAAGAACACATTGAAATCAGTCACAGGTGGCTCATGCCAGTAATCCTCTCTACTTGAGAGGCTGAGAAACTGAGGACCATGGTGTTTCAAAGCCAGCTGAGGCAGAAAAGTTTGCAAGACATCTCAACCCACAGCTGAGCACAGTAGCATTCACATATCATCTTATGCTATGTAGGAGGCTGAGAGCCAGAGGATTGTGGTACCAGGCTTGCTGTAACAGAAAAGTCTGTAAAACTCTCTTCATGGAAAGAATCTCTGTGGGGTGTGATGAATGCCTCTGATCCCATCAACAAGGGGGACCCTAAAGCTAGATGGACATCCAGGTGGGAAGCTAAACCCCTTTTGAAAATAACTAGTGGAAAGCAAGGTTGGAGGCATTGCTCACCACTATTTGGCAGTCTGCCAAGAGGGTGGCCCTGAGTTCAAACCCCAGTAGCATTCCACCCTATCACATGTTCAATACAGAGTTACATTATTAGTGTGACAGTCATTGGGAAAGGAGTCTGTGGAATGTGTGTGTGTGTGTGTGTGTGTGTGTGTGTGTGTGTGTGATTTATATACTCTTACAAATATTATGTTGCAACAGTTACTGATACTTTGCAACGTTTTTGCCATTAATATCATATTTCTGTCATCATTGTCTATTGAATATAATTTATGCATATGATGGGCACTTGGTAAGTGCTTATTGAATCAAAACAAGATTCAAAGGAGGAAAACTGTAGAAATGCTAGTATGTATTGATTTTTCATATATTTTCGTGTCTTCATTTGTTGCTTGAAATTCAGAGCTCATATAATCTTTCAAATAATGTGGAGTGGGAGGAGGTATTATGTCTCTTACAGATGAGAATATTAAGAGTCTAATAAGGGCAGAACAAGGCTCTCCAAACTGTCTTCTAGTCAAACTGTGTTAAGTAAGCTACATGCTGAGGGTTTGAATTACCATGCATCATGCAGATCCTTTTCTTCATTCCATCATTGCCAAGCAAGTTGATAGAATCTACAATTTTTGCATCTAAATTTCTTCACTTAAATGGTTCATGTAATCCAAGCCAACCCGATTTGAAACTTATCCATCAAGGTGACCCCCATTATCTTGACAGGGAAAGTTTTCATCTTACAAACTAACAGAGTTTGAAATCTGAGCTCTTATGAATATAACATCTTACCTAAGACATGGAAACAAAAATGAAAACAATTCCAGTAATTTAGAATGAACTCTGGAGCTTGGTGACTTTAGGAGTATATCTCATCATGGTAGATGTTCTTAGTATATTTGATCTTTATGAAGGCAAATCTCTCCAGGTAGAAATGATCTAATTAGTAATGCATTGCTGCCTTGAGTAGAGCAAGTTTGCATTTTTAATTAGTAGGGCAAACTTTCTGAAGGGCATCTAGGATTCTAAACAGAGATGCCTGTTTAAAACACTTCTCTGCTACTTTTACTAGTCAAATGCACTTGGATGCAGTATACAATGCATGCTATTATATATATATTACAGGAGATGAAGGGGTGTTTTCAGTTGTTTTATTTTACTGTCACTTTGGAAGTGGCTTTTTAAACATTTGTTTCATTACAGTCTGGTTATTTTGTTAAAAATGAAATGTTTTATGCTTTATTTTAGATTTATTACTATTTTACATAACAGGATATGACCATAGTATGAGCCTATGAATCTTGACTTTTATCAAAGAAAACAATACATTTTTGATACTGGCTATTAGTTCAGTTGTTTACAATGATAGTCACATTCATACCATAGGTTTGTAACCTGCTGGACTGTAATTTTTCTACCTTTGTTGGCACATGTTTGAAACAGTTCCTCTCAGCTCTGTCACCAGGAAGTTGGGACAAGGTAAATTAATTATTCACTTGGGAAAAGTTACTCAATTGGCAGATATTATGACCACCAAAGAGTAGGGATTTCTATTTAGAATATACCCCCTAGAAACATCTGTTTTGTCTCATTTCAGATGCCTCTAGCCTTAGGCCAGTAACACAAGCTTGATTTCAGACCCCCAGATTCTCTTACAGCGAACAAAAAAGAAATATGACTTCTGGAACATTATCATTGTTGATCTCATTTTATTTAGAATAGTGACCATGTTTAATGAAAACTTACTAGAAAAAAATCTGAAAGGTTGTAGAGTACATGTGGTAAGCTTGCAATCTTCATAGACAGCTGATAGTTGTGGTTAATTCTAGCTGTGGAGAGGCTGGAAAGAGGAATCCTGATGGTGGTCTGGCCATCATCATGGAATTGACAAAGATTTCATTTTACTTTGAGAGACTTAAAAGTAATTAAGAGATTCAGTAAACCTATTTATCTATAAGTATATGCTTTAAATTACAAAGACTGAAAATCATGTTTACATTTCGCATCATCTTCCTACTGACTACACTGTCCTTGTGTAGGAAGGAGCCACATACATTATTGCTTTCCAGTATCTCTTCAACATCATTTCAGACTATCAGTAACACAGCAAGAAATCTTTGCTCATTGTTGGAGTTCTTTAACCATGAATGTAATCAGATAACATTTCTATTATGCCTTAAGAGAAGACATGCAGAAGAGCATGGTGAAAATCTACTACTAGCTATTGAAATGAGATAGGTTTTGATGTTTGTGTAAGTAACAGTGGTTCTATCTTCATAGTGTTGTCCTGAGGGTTAAGTGAGATGAACTTTACACTTACACAGTGTAAAAGTTCATTATAAGCGTTATTATAAGTTTAGGTATTATTGTGCGTGTTACAATTATTTTTAATTGTACTAGAGTCAAATACAAGGCCTCATAAAAACTTCAGGACTCATTTTGCCCAAATTATATTCCTATAATTGATACAATCAATGCTAGCATGCATGGCTGGCTGTTCAGTACAAATGCAGGGTTGAACACATGAAAGGGAAATACATTCAAGAAAGTTTATAATCTTTCAATGTCTGGGGTCTTACGGTTTGAAAGTAAAATTCATGCCTCAAGTAGTTACAGCTTTGGTTGATGTAGAGATTGTTCTTTGACAGGAGGGTAGGAATTAATGAATATCAAGAAAACTCAGAGCTCTGAAATCTTGGTGTGTATTAGTTTACTAGAAGGAAAAGAAAAGTTTCTTTGACAGATTTTATGTAGAATAAGTACATTATGTATTTAGTTTCAGGTAAAAATAAAATGACTTTACAGGATTTTACGTGGTTCTCCTTATTCAGGAACAAATGCTTCTTTTGTTTCTACTTGATCACTCCAAACATGGATTATAAAATGACAAGAAATGCCAAAATGTTCATTAAAAATTTAAACTATAACCTTTTCTTCTGAAGTGTTAGACTTTGTTCTTGTGTAATATTAAAGACGTGGTGAGTATTGGAAATGCTGAATTATTATTATTTTTTTCCCCAGGGAAAACCACTTAAAGTAACTTGGTGTGTGACAAGGTTGTAGGGAGTTACAAGGATTAGGCTATGTTTGAATTTTACACTTAAGACATAATTAAAGTCTGTTGGGTGCTGAGAGGAATCAAAAGATGGATGAAGTCCAGATGCTACTTTCAAATGGATTATAGCAATTGAGTGAAATACTAGGAAAAATATCTTTAATAGAAAGTAGAAGAGTAGACACTGAAAGAAAAGTAGTAGAATTGCTGTCCTGGGGGATGTTATTCCTAGCTGGGGACTTCAACCCAAGTGTGAAAAGTGATCAGGTGTTTGGCACTTGGCCTTGAGAAGAATAGAACTGGTGAGTATTAATATACTTTGTAGGCCATGAGGAGGAGATGTATGCTTGAAAAGGGACTATAATGTGCAAGGACTCAGGAAAAACATCAAGAAGTATGGGAAGGGCTAAGCCACAGTTTATTCCATGGAGAATACTTGTCCCCAGAAATGAGGGACACAGAAAGGTTTCTATGGCAAACTTAGTTTTAGAAACTTCAGGCACTTGGAGGTGTTTTTTTTGTTTTGTTTTGTTTTTTTGGTCATGGGGTTTGAACTCTGGGTCTGGGTGCTGTCCCTCAGCTCTTCAGCTCAAGGCAAGCACTCCAGCACTTAAGCCACTTCCGGTTTTCTGGTGGCTTATTTGAGGTCAGAGTCTCACAGATTTTCCTTTCCCGGGCTGGCTTTGAATTGCAATCCTCAGATCTCAGCCTTCTGATTAGCTAATATTATAGGCATGAGCCATCGCCCGGTGGCACTTGAAGATTTTAAAACCAGAAACATTTAATGATTCTGAGAATGTTTTTATTCAAAAGTGTTTAATATTCTTTATACTAGATTATTTAATTATGATACTGTGAAATGATTTGTTACTGATTCTTTTTTTGTTGTTGTTGGTTGTGGGGCTTGAAACTCAGGGCCTTGGTACTGTCCTTGTGCTTTTTTGTACAAGGCTAGTGGTCTACCACTTTGAACCACAGCACCACTTCCAGTTTTCTGATGACTAATTAAGGAGAAGAGTCTCACAGACTTTCCTTGCCAGGGCTGGCTTTGAATTGTTATCCTCAGATCTCAACCTCCTGAGCAGCTAGGATCCAGCCACTGGCTCCTTGCTATTAACTGACTGTTACCGGAAGTGTTGGTCAGCAAAGGTAAACTACAATGAAATACTGGTAGGTTTGGAACAATGAAAAATCTGTAGTGTATGTAGGATAACTCATGCACTTTTCAGAGATGGGATGGATTGAAAACTGGCAAGAAATTTGTGGAAGGTGTTCAGTAATAAGCCTTATTCAGAATACTAAGCTTGAGTTAATGGAGGTATTACCTGAGTTGGTGTGGTAGTAATCTGAGGAGAGGATTGGAAGAAAAGAAGCTGAGCCAGCCATTCTTGGATATTGGTCATTTGTGACTTTTTTTTTTCTGCTAAGTTTACATACATTTTAACACCTTTGAATTTGAGAAGCATCTTAACATTTAATGATGACAATGTTTAATTTCCATGTCTTTCAATTTTTAGTAATACATAAATAAAGTTAGGTTTACTGAAATGTCTTTGCTGAAGGATATTTTTGAGATAACGGAGCAGAGTAGTTCGGGAGTCATTTGTACCTAGCAGTTTTGGTCACATGATGTGCTTCCCTCCTGTTCTGGATGAGTGGCTCCACTGGAAGAGCATGCTCCAGGGATCTGGACCAAAGGAGATATTGATTTGATTCAGAGAAACAGGGACAACACACTAGAACCAGGATTTTCTCAAGGATTTTGCTTCTCTTCACAGGCCCTTTTGACCTATCAGCAAGTGAAAAAGTCCTTGGGAACTTGGCTCACTTATTTACTTGCTACTCCAATTTTATCTAGTTGTGAATAGCAGGATTTTAAGTAAAGTGCTGCTTTGTTGAAGAAATGTAGACCTTACCCTCAGCCTTCTAGATACTAGCCTGATAAGATGAACTAGACATGATTTCCTGTTGCAGACCACTTTTTATTGCTGCTGTTCTTTCTCTGGCATACATCTTTGTCCTGTAGCTGTGAAAGTAAACATTTTACACCATATCAATGATTTCTTTGCTGGTCTCTTAATAGTAATTTAATCTGCTACTTTTAAAATAAAGACTCACATGACCGGAATGTGTTTACTATTATAAATTCTGTGTTTATAGTGTAAAGAGCCCACTATAATATTAAATAGAGAATATGAGAAAACCTCTTCACAAATATCTATTCCAAAATTATTTTTAAAATTTATATGGATTAATCAATATGAGATCCTTAAATTGCTTGTTAAGATTGTTTAATATATGGTGGGTGTCGGTGGCTCACGTCTGTAATCCTAGCTACTCAGGAGGCTGAGATCAGAGAATCACGGTTCAAAGCCATCCAGGCAGGAAAGTCTGTGAGAGTCTTATCTCCAAATAATTACCAGAAAACAGGAAGTGGTGCAGTGGCTTAACAGGTAAAGAGCTTGCCTTGAGTTGAAGAGCGCCCAGGTCCAGAGTTCAAACCCCACTACCAACCAAAAAAAAAAAAAAGATTATTTAATATGTAATTCAATTGTTCTGGAGTGCATTGTTTGATTGTATACCTAAATGAATGTATTATTCATGATTTTTTTCTTAAAAATGTCTAGAAATTTCTCTGCTGTGTGTTTGACACTTTAGTCAGTCTTTGACACATTAAGCTTTTGATGTTTTTCCTTTTAATAAACTAGATTAAAATTTAAAAAACAATCTAGATTGATAATATTCCTGAGACTCTTCCGTGAGAAGAGTCTCTTCTCTTCAGACTCTTCCATGACAAGAGTCTGAAAATAGTTTTTCTACATTAATTACATTATGAACCATTAGCCAGATTCCACATAAAGAACAGGAGAAAAACATCACAAATCATTTTTTTCTTTTGAAATAAAAATAAATTGAACTTTTCAATTTTTTTCTCAAATGGACACATTAAGTTGACTGTAGGTAATCTAGAAAACACTACACCCAAGTTGAATTGTGGAAAAAGTTTTAGTTTGAGAGAGAGTAGAACTTATTTTACGAGGAATGTATGCTGGTCTTGAGTTTGAAACACACAGATTAGAGAACCAAGAGGGGTAATTGTGAAATTTGTAAATTAAGGACAGTATTATACCACTGAGTGACCAGGTTTTTTTGCAGATCAACTTCTTAGTCTCTGTTTTCAACTATTTCTAAACAGCAGAAATGTTTTATTTATTTTATTTAATAAGAAACATTTGTAAATGTTCAAACCTTTTTTGAGTTCCTTGGGAAAAAAGCACTCTCCCATGTTACAACAAATGGAACTAATGATGTGTTTGTTAGGAAACTTACAATGATAGACAAAGATCTGAATGTGGAAGTCGAACAGAAATAGGTTAGGAAGATACATGGGAATCTAAAGAAGTCCAAAGACAAAATGAACCCTAAACAGCCAGTCAGGCAGATTTTAGAGATGGAGTCTGACTTTGGGAACAGCTACAGCTGGATGAAGATTGCAGTGTTTTCATCTCAATTCCTCTCATTTCTTTGTTTCTCTGTGTCTGTTGCCTTTATTTCCTCTTCTGTTAGGTATTCTCTTTTTTCTACTCAGTAGTATGTCTATTAAGATTGTAAGAGTGCCACTGATCTTTCACATCAAAACTTACACATGTTTTAAGATGGTGAGTTTTTACTTTAGAGTAAGACATCAAAATCTATTCACCACACTTAGGTACACATGCAGGAAATACTCGATTCATGTGAAATACCTGATTAAAATGTACATGGGGAAAACAAGGTGCCACAAAAAATTTGTTCATAAGCTTATATTTGCAGTTGTAGAAAACACACCACACAAAAAGAGGTTTGGAATTAGGGGAAACTCTTAAGTAGAAGTACAAAGCTGCTTTGTTGGCTCATGGTTTCTGGCTAGAGTTGTAAGGTAGGTGAGCCTTTGTATGTTGCTTAGCAATGTGTGTTTTCTTTTTTGAATGGAGTCAGCCTCATGAATCATGAATTGTTCCTTTACAAGAGAAAGGTGTTCTTAGCAGCCAGCCAAAAATGGTAACCAAACCCACACCTTGTCATACCAAATGAATGTAAGAACAGAATTTTAGTTATTTTTTAGACTTATTGCAAAGCTTTAAGGATATATTACTTGATGATATCATTATAATCAGATTCATTAATTTTTTTTCTGATCACAGTGATTTGTCAGACCAATAGTACTGACAAATTCTATTTCATGGTACGTATTTTGTAGTATATTATTGTATGGTAGAGAGAGTAGAAAGCTGCTTCTGTGTGGATACTGAGTCCTTCTTCAAGTGAACTGTAACTCTGGAAGGGGGAATACTTGTAAGGAGTATTCTTAAATGCTTTGTAAAAAAAATCCTATTCTTACTATTTAGCAAGTTTGGAATCCTTTTAAGATTAATATTTCTATTGGATTTTTTCCCACAAGGAACTGCTAACACTTCATCAATAAACTTTCCTTATTTCTCCATTCTTAGTTTATTACCACTTTAGTTTTGGACAGTAGACTTTCATCTTCTGTCATAAACACCAGTATTTTCTTAAAAATATTTGTGAGATTTATGAGAATGCTTCTAACAGGAGCAGACTTCCTCCTCCTTCCTCCTCTCCCTCTCCGTGTCCCCCTCCCCCTCCCCTGCCCTCCTCCTCCTTTCTCTCTTCTTTCTTCCTCTTCTTCTGTTTTTCCTTTTGGATGCTCTTTTGCCCCTACTTTTTCAAATATGTGAAGAAGAAAATTACACATTTAAATATATTTAATCTTTGTGATGAGATTTATTTCCCCTCAAACCTTTGTTGCTTTGCTTTTAAAAAATGGTATGTATGTATGTATGTATATATGTATGTATGTATGTATGTATGTATGTATGTATGTATCTATCTATCTATCTATCTATCTATCTATCTATCTATCTATCTATCTATCTATCTATCTATCTATCTAATTTCTAGTCCTCAGATTTTGAACTCGGCCTGAGTGTTATCCCTGAGCTCTTTTGCTCACAGCTACAATGTTATTTAAGAAGAGTCCATTAATATCAATAACATCAAAGAGAAGTTTTATATGTTACTTATACATATAAAATATAGCAGTTAATAATACAAATTCCAAAACAATAATGTAATGGAAATCATGGGAATCATGGGATCTAACAGGCACAGATCATTTAACACAGAAAACGAATTCATTGGTACATCATTAAAGCTTCTTTCTGAGTCTATCACTGTTATAAATCCTCTGATCACTAAGAAACATTTAATAATTAGACAATAAAGTTGAGCCTTCTGTCTTCATTTGCTTAATTATAGTCAGATTTCTTTAATCACAGTAGGATTTTGGTCACTTAGTAGCTCTTACTTAATTTCCCCATTCTTAATAATGGTGCATGAATTTATAAAAATGAATTGTTTCAGTCTCTGAAAACCCAGCAGAGCTCCACAGTGATTTTCATTTACTTGGTATGATAACAGGAAAGGAAGGGCCTGGAAAAGTGACCATTATCCTCAAGAGTACCCTACCAAGGGCTTTGTGAGGATGGTTTGTGAACAGGATGACTTTGCTTTTTTTCCTTACTGTGCATCTCAAATTACACTTTTTGCCCAATTAATGAAATATGAATATAGTTTTTTTCTGTCTGTTAATAGGTAACTATTTATTAAAAGTGAAAGCTTTCTTAATTGAGGAAACTGTCTTGTGGCCTTGGACACTATGAAACATATTAACTTAGTTAACTTTTTTTTTTTTTTAAATGATGCCTCCTCCAGATTTTTAGCAGAAAAAAATAATTTGAGCAAAATGCAGTTCTAAATTTAGTTTTCTTTCCACTGGAGAAACCAAGGTGTGTGAGGGAAAAAGAGTAGAAGCTGCCACACAGACACTAACTTTGTGTTTTCTAGTATGGTGTATCGTGCCTTGAATTAGAACAAGTCTGAATAAATTAGAGAAATGTCACCAAATAATAACAAACAAAACACTTATTACTACTACCTGATTGGTAACAAGGTCAGGTACATGTGAATAATTTCTTCCCTTTCTTAATTTTGTTACCTGTAATAGGACCTGATGGCTCTTGTTTTAAATAGATTATTATTACTTTGTACTCAGATACATAGAATTAATGATTTTAGAATCTAGGCCAGGTCAATGAATAGTGATGCATCTCAGTATTCCAGTCTGTAAAGTGAGAATATTTTCAATGGGCTTGTTTGAAAATAATAATCAAAATATTATCTCATATAAATTTAAAATATGGAAATCAGTTTGTGTGAATATTAAATAAGATAAAATATGAAATGTTTGAAAACATTAAATGTGTGATTTCATAAAACCACTTTACTTCCTTTTTAAAAACTTACTGTTTTCTTCTTAAACAATTTCTTTTTAAAGTTACTGTTTGGTTTCTCTTTTTTTTTTAATATACTGCATTTATTGAGTAAAGCTTAGACATGGCTTTATTAACTTTAGATCAACTGGAGAGAGCAATAAAAGAACTAATCTCCTCTAGAAGATGAGGTTTTAAAAATAAGTACTGATAAAGCAAATCAACTTCTCACCTGTTTCATTCACTTAAAAAAATTAGATGAATGACAGTATCTTCTGTCTTTTAATTTTTTCCCATAGTAAGAAAGTTCTATTTGTGCATCCTAGCAAAAAAAAAATAATTAAATTGGCTCAGTGAGGCCAGTTGAATAATAACTCATAATAACTAACACACATTGTGGAGGGTTATACACAAAGGAGAAGAAAATTTCATTACTGGACACAGGAGTCCTGGGCTGTAGTCTTTCATAATTCCCTTTTACTCGAGGAGGTCAATTAACCTTAGAGAATCTTAGGTGTGAAAGGAGCCTTGCAGCACCTTTCTTGCCTGGAAATAAGGAGCCATGTCACATTAAAAATCTTGACATCTCCTCTACTTTTACTATAAGTTGAAGAAATGTGGCTTTTCCATGACCATTTATATGCTTAATATTACACATTTATTTGGTACACATAGGTTTGTGCTGTAGAATTTGAGCGCTGTCACATAGAATTTATTTTGTTTAGACCATCTGAAAACCTGGATGAACCCATTTTCAAGTTTTTCTTAGTTATGACTCATGAGATGCCACAATGAATACCAGTACTAAAATCTGATTTCTATTAGTGACTTATTGACTTGTATTAGTCTTAAAAAAATCAGTATAACCAAAGTGACATCAGTAGGATGGAAAGAGAAAAGTGAAAATGACTTTAGTTTCAATTGTTAATAGAAATGAAGTTTTCTACTCATTACCTTGCCCATGTAATTGTAACCACTCTGTACAGTATTTTCACAATAAAAATAAATAAATAAAATAGAAAGGTAATATAGAGTAGCTATCATAGTAAGTTTCATTTGTATGTCCCTCTTACTTCCCTAATTTGGATTGTCGTCTAGGTTAAAACTTAACTTGTGCTTACATGATAGTGCTTTTCACTTCTTAGGTCTACTGGTTGTATGAAGCTTACTGGTTGTACTAGGGTATAGCTTTGGGGAAGATCTAATATCTCAGAAGCACCATGCCATTCAATATGAATAGCCAAAAGTGGTTTCAAAGATATTTTGGAGACATACCATTGATATCACAGATGGCATATCTTTCTTATGTTGAAGATTGTGAAAAATATTTAAGCAGATGCAGAGTAGGCATCTGTCCTGAGACTGTAGAGGACATTCCTAATTGGGGTGGAGAATTGTACTCAGTGACTGGAGAATTGTTTGCAGTTCCTCATGTAACTAAGTTCTTTCACTTTAAGTTAGAATAGAACATCCCTAAATTTTATGAGAAAACTAGGATGGACTTTGTCCATTGTCCTGTGCCCTGCAACAAGCAGCACTCTGCAGACAGACAATTGATAGGTAACTTTGCTATGGTGGTTCTTTTCAAGGATTACGTTGAACCCTGTCAAAAGGCACGTGAATGTCATTGCTATGTCCTACTTTAGAAATATGTAGGTGGTTTAAGTACAGTTCCAACCTGAAAATAGCTAGTTTTAGCAAATTAAATGCCCTTTATTATGGAGGAAATGTATAGGTGGTAGATTTTGAAATAAACTGGGTTAAAATATTTATTACACAAAAGAGATGGTAACTGGATGTATCTTGATCTCCCAATAATGTCTTGCTGGTGTAAATAGCATCTCCACAGGCTTGTCCAAATTCCTAATGCAGGCATGTAGAATGGACAGCTGAGTCACAGCTGCTAAAGGAGTCCATGCCTCTCCCACCCCCTTCCAAGAGAAGAAACAGGGAGAAACAGCGAATTAGAACTAGTGTCAACAAAATCCTCAAAATCCACTGACTTCAGAAGTCTATGAGGTTCTTAGGCTGAGAAGAATGGTTGTTGCTGTTGCTGCTTTCATATCTTATTTTATTTTTTTATTTATTGTCAATATGAAGTATTGAGGGGTTACGGTTACATATTTAAGGTAGTGAGTACATTTCTTGTCGAGCTTGTTATCCACTACTTCATTTTTCTCCCACTTTCCCTCCCCTTCAATCTCTCTCTAAAGTTGTAAAGTTCATTTCCAACCATTGTCTTGTGAGTATCGCTGTTGCATTAGTTCTCCAATTGTCCTTTGTCTCAACATTTTGTTGTCCCCCTTCCCTTCTCTAATTCAAATAAATGTTTATATAATACCCAGGGTACCAAAATAAAATACAACAGGAAATAAACCAAAGGGGATAAAACCCAGAAAAGACAAAAGAAATCACATAGTACATTAAAAACCACAACAATAAAGAAAAATTTCTTGTTTCCATGTCTTGGAGTTCATTTTGCTTGGCTTCATCTTGTATGGTTATATGTACACAGCTATTGAGCTATTCTGCTCATCTGTTAGGACTATCCTAGACATATATTAATATTTGATAAGGAAGCCAAAAAAAATAAGATAGAAGAAAGACAGGCTCTTCAACAAATGGTGCTGCCAAAATTGATAACACACTTGTAGAAAACTAGAGTTAGATCCTTATATATCATCAGAATCAATTCCAAATGGATCAAAGACCTTAAGGTAAAGGCAAATACTCTGAAAACATTACAGGAAGGACTAGGAGAAACAATAGGGCTCCTTTGCACAGGTCAAGAATTTCTTAATAATGACCCAGAAACAGAACATATCAAAGAAAGGTTGGACAAATGGGATTTCATTAAACTGCAGAGCTATGCATGTCAAAGGATTTAGCTAGTAAGATAATAAGAAAGCCTACAAATTGGGAGATTTTTCACTAGCCATACAACAAACGAAGGCCTCATAGCTAAAATATACTTAGAACTTAAAATATAGTTAGAACTCAAAAAATTAAATCCCCCAAAAGCAAACCCTTAAAGAAACAACTGCCCCATTAATAAGTGGGCAAAGACTTAAAGAGAGAGTTCTCTGAAGAGGAAATAAGAATTGTCAATAGACACAGGAAGAAATGTTCAATATCTCTGATCATAAAAGTAATGCTGATGCTGATTGTTTTATGCCAATTCTGAGGCTTGAAGTCAGAAACTAGACACTGTCTCTGAGGGCTCACCCCTGCCCCCCCCAAAAAAAAACCCAAAACAAAACCTAGCACTTTACTACTGGAGCTACAGCTCCACTCTGGTTAATTGGAGATTAAGATTAGGAGTCTTACTGACTTTTCTGCTTTGGCTGGTTTCGAATAGTTATCCTTACAGCTCAGCCTCCTGAGTAGCTAGGATAACAAGAACCAGTGCTCAGCTATAGTTTCTTCTTTCTTTAGAGATCTTCCCTACATATCTAGGAGGGACAAAGTTGTCTGGCCTTTGAGAGACTGCTTATTTAGTTTGCACTTTTGAACTGGTCATACCTGACGTGTTGTCTGGGTTACTCCTCTACTCTTCCTTTTGAAGTGCTCATTTCCTTCTGTTTGAAGAAAGTTGAGAAATACTGTCTTTGCTTAGATTTGGAGGCTGGCTTGGAGCCTTAATATCAATATGACTCAAACAATTTAGTTCCCTTTACTGTATTTTCTTCATTAAGAAAATAGAAAAAATGATAACACTCATCTTTTAAGGCTGGGGGATTAAATTTATTCATGTTCAGTGCTTAGAGTGGTGTTCCATCTACAGTTTCTACTCTGCCATCTTTGGCTGGGGTTAATTTTTTTGCTGCTGCTTTTCCTGGCATGTTGCATCCTCCCCCCCCCCCTCCTCCCCCCCCCCCCCCCCGCTTGAGAACCACCTCTATGGGAAGGAAATTAGAAGATGCATGTAGGTGGACAGTAATATTTTTAGTCAGTGAGTGCCACAGCTAATAGAAAGCGCACTAGTGCTTTTCTGTTCAGTTTTAGCAATTGTTAATTTTTTGAACTTCTGACAGGTTTAATAACTACATACACACAGAGAAAGAATAGCATTATTTTGACATGAATTTTTACTGAGACAACCCAGTGGCATCAACTGCAACATGATTGGGAACTCATGATTTTTAGAGAAGTGGAAACTTTCCAAAATATCATCAATAACTGAGTAAATATAATATGTAAAAAGTCAGAATGAAACTCAAGCCCATATATTAACCTCAGGACTTTGGGTTAGTAGGAAGATATGATAACTTTTTTTTGTTTATTTTTTGTCAGTTGTGGGACCTGAACTCTGGGCCTGGGCACTCCCTCCCTCAGCTTTTCAGCTCAAGGCTAGTGCTCTACCACTTGAGCCACAGCGCCACTTCTGTCTTTTTCTGCTTTTTCTGCTTTTTCTGCTGAGGAATCGAATCCAGAGCCTCAGGCATGCAAGGCAAGCACTCTTCCACCGAGCCACCTTCCCAACCCCAGAAGATATGAGGTCTTTTAAATGAAATAAACCCTATTGTTTATTTAATACATTTTATATTGTGAACTGTGTTTAATATTTTGGGTATTTAAAAAATAACTATGGAAAATTGCCCTTAGTTTTGGAGTAAAAACAAAAAATTTCGCCTCCTTTCTGTATGTGAAAATATGGTTGTATTTTCTGTGTATTCTTCATGTGTAGTAGAAGAATTTTATTTTCAATAAATTGAGGTGAACACCATTTATATTTAAGATAATAATAATAACACAACTTTCTGTAAGTATGAAAATTAAGTCATTGTGTTTTCTCCATAGACAGGAAGTGTTAAGATTTGCATATTTAGGAGATACAGTCTGAATTTTTTTTCCCTTATAGACAATGGATAATAATCTATCAAGGCAATTAACATTATTCTCTTTTAAAATCTTATTATTTCTTAATGTAATGAACCTTCAAATTCCTTCTCAATGCTTAAAATAAAAATGCATAATAAATTGCTTTATGACAGTCATTATACTGTGTTTTAGGACACTAATACGATTCCTATCTAACTGTATTTTCCTCTCTCTTATTTCCCTCTCTTCCGTTCCTACCCTTTGCTGACTGTATTCTATTTCCTATTTCTATGAAATCAATATTACCTTCTACAGTCGAGAGAACAATCAGTGTTGGTTTTCCTGTTCCAGGTTTAGAGTTGTTTTTCTTATTCCTGATTTATTTTTACTTAAGTTACTGTCCGGCAGTTCTATTCATGTTACCCCTAAAATGACAGGATTTGATTCTCTTTTAAAAGTTGAATCATATAATGTTGTCTCATCTTGAACTTTTTTCCTAGATACTTATGAAATTTGGAAATTTAGAAAACACAATATGCCTAATATTTAGCGTTGTTAGAGAATATTACTTTGCATCTGTTTATTTGCCTTTCTTTGGAGACTATGGTTGTGATTGTAGTCATAAATTTAAGACTGTCAAGGAGGATGTTTTACCACTGTAGCTCAACTTTGGTCAAGTTGGTGATTGATCAGGAAGTCGGTTTTCCTGCCTCAATTACTCAGCCTTGAGTGCCCTTCTCTTGAGACTTCCAGACCAGTATTTTATAGTACTATAAAGTTTTACTCTTGAGCTCACATAATTCTCACCTCATTCTTGGAGGTGTAATTAATGCAGCTGAGTCAGATTCAATGGTTATTTATTTAGTACGATCTTAGGGTCTTTCAGTATTTCACACGATTTCAGTTTAGGAATAGATTTCTCTTGTGACCCTCACCAGGCTGTGCCAAGTCTCTAACTCTTAGTGACTTTTGGTGTATCCTTTTGGAATACTTAAGAAGGAGTGAGAGCAGATTTCAGGGTTCTCTCAATGGGCAATGCTCTTCTGGGAATATTTCCTTGTGGATCTGATCACAGTTTGGAGTGGGTTACTGTCATATACATTTCTTCAAGATTTAGCAGTCCTTCCCTGATTGGAGGTTAAACCTTGTTCAGCAAGAACCTGGATGCATCAAAATCATCTATCTATTATGAATTTGTAGGCATCTCTTCAACTACTACTACTTTATAGGATTCATGGTTATCTTGAGTGCCTTGCAAATAATTTCTGAATTGAGGCTTTCTCACCTAGACTAAGTGGCTCAACAATTCTATTACAATCTGTCTAGACCTCCATCTCAGGGGGTATGGATGTTCATCCTCCACCTTCATGGATCCTCCAAAATTCTTTAGCCCCATTCTTTCTCCTCTCTAACCCTTTTCTGGGGTTTAAAGAAAATTGTTGAAAGGTGTATTTTAATTTTGCTGATGTGGTTAACGTGATTTCACTAGTTCAGAGCATTGAGTAAATGATTATTCAGTGCTTTGAGTAACAAATTCTATTTCACTAATATGAGATGACTAGTGAAATGTTAGTTTAAACAATGTTATAAGTAAGAGTATCTAGATAAACACAATCATGGTTCAAACATTTTATGTAGAAATATGCATATGTTTACATTTTCTGGCTAAATTTTGAACCCATCCTTTGCAGCAAAGAACATCACAAATGCTTTTGGTATGTTATCTTATATCTTTTAAAAAGTTTATTTATGATATTTAAGTAATTATATAAAGGGATTACCCTTTAACAAAGCTTCATCACTGTCAACCCTTTCAACATTTCATCCTTCCCTCCCAATTCACCCTTTCCCTTTCTTTGCTTAATTTTGTAATTATATATATATATATATATATATATATATATATATATAATATTGCATTCTTAACTACTTGCATTATTGACTTGTTAGAAGATGGAGGTAGGAAAGGGAGCTAAATTGTTTCTTTGGTGGTATAGAAATGAAAAATTCAGCAGCACCCCAAAAGACCTGAGTCTTAATGAAGTCCAAGCTATAATCTCATTCAGCCTTCTTTCACTTGAACTGTCTTCGTTAGATTATAATGACCACTGACTTAATAATGCCATTTAAAGATCTGTGTATAGTGTCTTTTTTGCTTGAAAAATGTGTCACATTTTGGCTACATGGTAACTAGATCTACTTTACTGAGAGAAGACTTTAAGGAGAAAACTAATGTGTTTTGACTGCAGCTACTTTTGAGTGTCTTATTTAATGTGGTATTGGTAGAAGCCCAAAACATTTTTACTGATAACAGAGGAACTGATTAACCCATTTAATAGCAGTAGTTATTATTGTGGCTGAAATGATGATGATAGGCAATTTTCTTACTGTAACTAAAGAAAAAAATATGCCAGAACTATAATTTGTTTATTCTTAAGAAAATTTTAAGAACTCTTGAAAAGCCAAACATGGGCCTGTCTTTCTATATGTCAACTCTAGATAACATTTTGATAAAAAAGTTTTATTTTAATGCAAAATATGGAGGGATATTATCTCCAACTGTTTTATCTGTCCGTGGAATGGTATTGAACTCAGAGCCTTTTACTTTCTAGTAGATGCTTTAAAATTTGAGCCACAACTCCTTTTGTGTTGGTTATTTTTGAGGTAAGGTCTGTCTTCATGACCTGCAGGCCTGGGTATTATCCTCCGACCTGTGCTTCTCCATGTTGCTGGAGATGAGAGGCACCAGATACTGGGCCCAACCTTTGTGATTCCTTAGCTGACACAGTATGGGTACATACCACCATGCACTAAGCCATTGGTTGAGGTGGAATTTCACAAACTTCCTTTTTGCTTGGTCTTGTTTTGAATCTGGGTCTCTGCCTTCCAAGTAGCGAGGATTAACTCCAAGTTTGATCTACTGGCTAGGCTATTTTTTCCTTCTTTTGGGATGCATTTAATCATTTACCACTACTTGGATGTTTGTTTCCTCCGAGTGTGTTCCAAAGTCATCTCTGAGTTGTTGATCTTGAAATGTAGTTGAACTGATTTAAGGTGCTTTTTGCCAATACGATATTAGACTTTAAATTTAACGCTGGTCTTTGCCCCTCCTCTAGAAGGTTGAGTCATGGAAGTCTGTTTTTCATAGCTTTCACTCTTTCTCAGAACTCTCTTAATCAATGAAAATGATCTCCCATCTATCATGCTAGAGCCAAGTCAGGAGCAACTGCCGAAATAAGCCAGAAAATGTCTGATGTGGGTGAAGTGAGCTCACCAGTAATCCCTCCATGGGAATCAAAACAATGAAAGGCTTAAAGGTGAGCTTGGATGATTTCCAATTTTACCAAAATGTAAATATGGCTTCACTTGAGAATTTTATTTTTCACTACATTTATTCTCAATTACTTTGTTCAGTGGGCTTCTCTAGATTGTGTATCTAATGCTAAGCAAAAAAGATGAGATTTTATTGGAATCGTTAAAAGGATAAAAAGTAGTAAAAGAAAAATTTTTACTCAGCAGTGATCTTGGAGAAAACACCTGGTTTCTTACGGTTAATGTGAGAACAGGCACTGAAGTGATCAGAACAAAATTGGTTTGAATTTTGTGAAATGTTTTCATTAAGGCAAAGATAGTTAAGTGATTTGTATGTATGCATTTGGGGAAAGGTAAGTGAAAAGTGAAACTTGTCAAGCTAGAGTCATGGAAGTGTAATTATATAGAATCTTAATCCATTCCAGGAAATAATTTCTGTGCCCATTAGAGGACACTCTCCTTTATGAATCCAATCTCCCTGCCCCAAGCCCCAGTCCTGGAATTTCTGTCAGTCTTGTGGCTTGAAATCAGGGCCTGTGCACTATCCTTGAAATCTTTTGCTCAAGGCTATTGCCCTACCACTTTAATCCACAGCTCCACTTTTGGTTTTTCTGGTAGTTAATTGGAGATAAGTATTTTATAGATTTTTCTGCTTGGGCTGGCTTTAAACCATGATACTCAGATCTCAGCCTCCTGAGCAGCTAGGATTATAGGCATGGGCCACTGGTACTTGGCTACCTCCCTTATTTTTACCACCATTTCATGTATTGATACAGAATAGTCATAGTGCTTAGGTTTTGGTTTTGCTTTTGATATTTTCTTACCTTGGGACCATGAACAATTTTATTTTCTTTTACAATGAGATAATTTTCATTAATATGTTGCTCTTACATGTTAATAAACTCGTTCTATCTGTGAAATCATTTCTAAAGTTACTTGGCATGAAATCACCCATTAACTCTATAATAAGGTTGGATGAACTTAAGTATGTATTCCATTTGTTCCTGAACCAGAGAATGAAGTAAAGAAATTTGGATGGTTCATACCATCCTTCTAGATCCTTTTCTACAATGGCCATGTGGTTATATTCATTTGAAGAACAGGATAGCTTATGTTTCTCCTATTATCTGTTTCCCTAATTCATGTTATTACTCTTCACTTTATTTCACTAAGGGAAATAATACTGTCCTGGAGACTAGTAGGACCAGTAGGCATGCTTGTGTATGGATAGGGTCACAGGATAAAATGCATTTACTTTTGTACTCTTACAGGTTTGAGGCCTTTGGACTGGTGAACCTTGAAAGTATCTCTAGCTCTCTCATAATCTCATAGATTCTAACTTAATACTCCTGTCCAGGCAGACAGCTGAATTAATTTCAACCGTAGAACTATCATTTCAGACTCCATTTCGGATTCAGTTTCCTGGCTGCTGCCTGCTGCCACTCAAGTTGATTGATACATGAGGAAAAAAATTGAGTTATATGGCTGTAATACAGAACCAAAGTCTCTTTTGTAACCTTTTAAACAGATTCTAGCAATAGTTTTAAAGAATATCCAACTCACAGGTTGGTAATCTCTTGACTGGGCCATATCTAGCCTGAGACCTGTTTTAGTCAACATTGTTTTGGAATGCAGATGTGCTCATTAATTAGCTATTTCCTGCAGTTGCTGTCTTGCTACAATTAGAAAGAGCTATTGTAGTTGCAATAGAAATGTTAAGACTGACAAAGCCTAAAACTGTTTACTTTGTGCAGACATTCTGGATCTGAAGGAATGTATTTCCTGTTTGAAAATTGACATGATGACTGCTCAGGGAAAATTGGTGTCTGTATTGTAGTAACTGTCTTCAAACAATCTGTAGTATTTCTGGACAAATTAGGTAGAAACCATGCTTCATAGAAATGTAGCTGTAGGTACATTGGGGGCAGAACCATATATATAGCACATGGAATAAACTGAAAATATTAAGAAGGCATTTTTAAAAATCTTGTTGAGTATGATGAACTTTGCATCATGTTTTGCGACTAGTCCTCACATCATTGTACTGCACCTAGCACTATATTGATTTGACTGGGGAGGAAATTGAAGCACAAATAAGTAAAATATCAGAAACCAGTATGCAGTTAGTCATGAATCCATATGGCATCTGTGTACATACCTCCATTGTGCCAACTGAATAAACAGTATATGAATATTTTCTTTTTCTTGTTTCTTTGGGGCTAATACCAGGGCTTCAACTTAGGAACCTGCACTCTAGCTTGGTTATTATTTTTGCTTATGCCTGGTGCTCTACTATTTGAGCAGTACTTCTTACTTCCATCTTTTCACTGGTTAAATATTATTGGGAGTCTCTCAGATTTGTTTGCCTGGGCTGGCTTCAAACCTCATCCTCAGATCTCAGCTTTTTGAGTAGGTAGTATTGTATGCATGGGCCACTGGAGCCTAGTGACAGTTTTCTTAAGTCTTAAATAATTGAAGTAGAGGAAATGTTAGTATCATTTCTATGCAAAGATGAAGGTATGAAATTGAATGTTTTATTCCATTCTGGTTAATTCAGTCTTATTAAAGGATGATTATACAGTTAAAGTATAGCATTTACTTTGAGTCATGGGCAATTTCAATAGAAATCTTATCAGCCAAATAGTATTAGATTATATATATTAAACACATATTCTTGGTTGGTGTTAGAAGTCCAGGGGTGAACAATTAGATAATGAATGGGTGTGTTTGAAATGCGTTCTTTCGTCATCATTAAGAATTAAAGAGTTACTTCTACCTCTCAATAAATGATAGGTCTGGATTTCCAAAAATGCATCTCAAGTTTCTTTTTCTTTGTGAAGGAGCTAGGCCTAAGTAATATTCTCATTTAGTAATTAATGATAAGCATTGCAAAGAAGATTCTCTGGGATCTGAATTACCTTTCTTTTTTTTCTATTCTTTTTTGTGCCAATCTTGGGGCTTGAATTTAGGATTGTTCTGAGCTTTTTCTTTTATTCAAATTTAATGCTCTACTCTTTCATTTCCTTGTTTTTTTTGTTTTTTGTTTTGTTGGTCTTTTTGTTGTTGTTGTTGTTTAATTGGAGGTAAGAGTCTGAAGGACTTTCCTGCCCAGGCTGGCTTTGAACTGTGATCTTCAGATCTCAGCCTCTTAAGTAACTAGGAATATAAACTTGAGTTTACTGCATCTGCTTGCATGGATTATCTTTCAAAGAGCTCTTTATTTATAAATATTCTTAGGTTTCTTCTTACTTGATATTGAATTGCAGCAGTATATCATGACGAGTGACTTATCAATATGCTCTTGAAGACATTAATTTTTGGTCTGTAGTTTGATTTTTTTGGTATATTTTAATTTCAGCATATAAGTTGAGAAAATGTACTTTTCCCTATAATGGATACCTAATTCCTAAATAGTAATCATGTCTATGTTCTTATTCTATAAAATTCCCAGAGGCATAGAGTTAACAGAGGGGAATATATATTAAGACATGCAGAATATTTTCAAAAAATGGAAAGACTTGGAAAAAATTATATTAAGTGAAGTAAGCCAGGCCCAAAGAAACATAGGTCCCATGGTTTCCCTTATTTGCAATAACTAGTACATGTCTGAGTCAAGCAGAAAAGGTCAGATAAGTTGATGTTAGGAAAATGAACCCCAAGATAAGTATTCGAATGATTTTTTCTTTCATGCGATTGTTTCTAACATATTTATAAGATGATTTCTTTGTTGCTTTGTATGTCCCTCCCCCACAGTATAACCCCTGCTTTCACTGTATTTGAGGTTGGTATGATTTGTGGAGGGGAAGGGGAAAAACAAATCGTTTAACTAGGGATACAGGTGGACCCATTGCAACAATGAGATGTACAAGTCATTATGTCGAAAACGAACTTTACAACTTTGGCGGGGTGGGGGGGTAAGGAGGGAATATGGGTGGGGGGTCAGGATAATGGAAGGGATAGGAAGGGGAAACAAAGGAGGGAGCAACAATTCTTGATAAGAAATGTACTCATTATCTTGCCCATGTAATTGTAACCCCTCTGTACAGTATTTTCACAATAAAATAAATAAATAAACAAGGTGAGGAAAATCACACAAAAAAGAAATGTACTCACTATCTTGCCCATATAACTGTAACCTCTCTGTATAGTATTTTCACACACAAAAAAAGAAATACATATTTTATTTAAACGCATCATTTTCTACATTTTTTCCAATATGGTGTATTTCTGGGAGTATACTACATTTGATCAGATTATAGAACCACATTTAATATATTTAGCAACTAGTTCCCTTTTTGTCTTTCAATTTTTTTGAAGTAAATTGGCTTCTTTAACTCATGTTGGATATTATACAAGTAAATTTAATTTATGATTTCTCATTAGCTTAATTAATGATGACCTATTCAAAGGTTAGTTTAGCTCATTGTTGTATATGTCCTAAGGCAGTGTGTTTTAATCTTTTTCTATGACCCAGATGGAATAAAGATCATTCTAAAGTCTATTACTTCTTATATTGACAAATTTGTGTATTGCAGTGTGATTCACAATTTGAAAAAGTTAATTTGTCCCCTTTTGAAGATCATCAAATAACTAAGCTAAACAAGGACACTTTTCTTTTTAAGGCCAGTATATTCCACATGATTTAATAAAATAAAGTGTGGTATATTGTAAGCTAAATAATACTTGTACGTTACACGCAGTAGGAACTATGAGGAATGATTCTTTGGTTTTTGCTATTATTATACTCAATCAGAAAGTAAAAAATATGTAAGTGTCTTGAATGGGAAAACATGAAAGATTCTACTGCACTATCTTTTAATTAAAAGATGGTCATAAAAAAAGATTGTCAGCCACAAAATGTAGAGAATCAGGGCTTTAATGACTCTATTTTTCTCCAGTTCAACCTTGTTTAAATTAACCCAGTCCTGGAGTTTATTGAAAACTTTGATATCAGAAAGAATTTGAGTTGTGGTACATTCATTTTTTATGAATTTTATAGAAAATGTCTGTGTTCATATTCTTCTATAGATTTATTGCCTTTTTGAATGAGTTCTTAAGAAATGCTAGATATTTAAGAAATAGTTTTGTGGCTGGAATATTCCTTTTTAGGTGCCAAGTGTTACTTACTCTTTCCATTGAGCTGTGTAGGAAGGAAAAGAAATTCTGACAAGTCCAACTCAGCCTGGTTTTATTTTCAGGTGAACAGGCTGCAAAGGTCATGAAAGTGGCTTGTCATAGTAGGATCAGACTCTCGCAGGTAAAGAACTGTCTGTTAGCTGATTGATTGGTGTAGAGGAATTAGCAATCTGTGAAATGCTCTCTAGAAGTAATTCTCTTCTAAGGGTCAAGAACTATGGTCACTCTTTTCTCTGGCATGATTTGAGGCTACTCATTTGTAGTCTTCCAACAACTGAAAATGGAAGATGTTTCCTCATTCATTTTTCTCCCCTGCATAACATCAAATCAGTATTACCACCTTCTGTTCTGCCTTCTACCTTAGTGAGACTTAAAAATTCATTAGCTTCGTCTTTATTTATGAATTTGCTATCACATTTCTCTTTTAAATATTATAACTCAGAACATGTACATGAAGGACAATGTAACACAAAAGATTTGGTGGCTATCTGGTGAGTCTTAAGTAATCTGTGAGGAGAATATATGATGGAATACACACACACACACACACACACACACACACACACACACACACACACACACACACACACACACACACACACACACGTAATCACGTAATGTGTTTCCTGTTGTAAGGCTGACGAAAATTTACTATGTCCTTTTAGTCCCTTTCCACTTTCTTCTCTATGTGACTGCTAGAGTTGTTCTCATTAAAAAACAAAAAACTATTGTAAAGATACTGTACAGAGGGGTTACAGTTACATGAGTAAGGTAATGAGTACATTTCCTATCGAGCAATGTGATGCTCTCTTTTGTTTTTTCCACTTCCCTCCCCACCTCCCCATCTCCTCCCTTCTCCTCACCCAAATTGTAAAGTTCGTTTTGAACTGTATCTTGTATATCTCATTGTTACAATGGGTCAACCCATTATTTTTTTATGTGGTTTGAACTGTGTAATACTCCTAGGTACAAATCTTTTAATGGTTTCAGGATAATGGTAGGGCAAAATATGAACTCTTTCATAGCCTGTAAAATGTGTACTATTTACTTGGGTTTCAAGCTTGTTCTTTCCATATTTTTCATGCTTTCTAATAAAAAGTTACTTGACATTCCCCAACACTCCATATATATATATATTATATGTATATATATGACTTTTCTTCTGCTTTATTTGTGATTGCAGCTACATTTCCTTCCTTCCTTCCTCCCTCACTCCCTCCTTCCCTCCCTCCCTCCCTCTCTCTCTCTTCCTCCCTCCCTCTCTCTCTCTTTCTTTCTTTCTCTCCTCTCTTCTTTCTTTCTTTCTTTCTTTCTTTCTTTCTTTCTTTCTTTCTTTCTTTCTTTCTTTCTTTCTTTTTTCTTTCTCTCTTTCTCCCTTCCTTCCTTCCTTCCTTTCTTCCTCTCTTTCTCTTTCTTTCTCTCTTTCTTTCTCTCTTTCTTTCTCTCTTTCTTTCTCTCTTTCTTTCTCTCTTTCTCTTTCTTTCTCTCTTTCTTTCTCTCTTTCTTTCTCTCTTTCTTTCTCTCTTTCTTTCTCTCTTTCTTTCTCTCTTTCTTTCTTTCTTTCCTGGCTGCATCTTTGCATATTTTCATTAGGTGTAACTCAGTAAGATCTTCACTACCCAACCTAGTTTAGGTATTCAAATCTTCTATATTCTTTATATTGTTATCCCTTGTAACATAGTATTTGTTTCATTAATTTGCCTCAGATGATTATTTTATATTTCTAATAATTTTTGCTGCTAGTATTAACCCTTAGCATTAAATTACAAAATTTATTATAAAAATAATTGTAATAAGCTATAAGCTCTATATAGGTGTCTCATACCTGTAATCCTAGCTACTCTGGAGGCTGAAATCTGAGGATCATGGATCAAAGCCAACCAGGACATTATCTACCATAAAAGCCATAAATAGAGCTGTGGCTGAAGTGATAGAGCACCATCCTTGAGCAAAAGAGCTTTGGGACAGCACCCATGCCCTGAGCTGGAGTCCAGTACTGGTGCATGCATGTACACACACACACACACACACACACACACACACACACACTCACACACACAGAGAATTCTAATTAAATATTTTACTAAAGATTTATAAATATGCTTATATTTATAAATATACAAAGGAGGGGGTAACAGTGCTCGATAGGAAATAAACTCATTACCTTACTCATGTAACTGTAATCCCTCTATACAATATCTTTTTTTTGTAGGGGGAGGTCCGGTCATGGGGCCTGAACTCTGGGTCTGGGCACTGTTCCTCAGTTCTTCAGCTCAAGGCTAGCGCTCTACCACTTGAGCCACAGCACCACTTCCTGCTTTTTTCTTTTTGCTTATGTGGTGCTGAGGAATCAAACCCAGGGCCTCATGCATGCAAGGCAAGTGCTCTACCACTGAGCCACCTTCCCAGCCCCTCTGTATAGTATATTTACAATAAAAATAGATAAAAAACAGTGAGAACAACTCTAGCAGTCACAGAGTAAAAAGTGAAAATATATTTATAAATAGAAATATGGTAAATAGATACATGACACCTTTTGGATTAGAATTTAAGTATAAATCATATAAATCAAAATTTCATCTTTTAAAATGTTTGCTCTCGTCCAGTAATAATTTTCAAGACTCTTTCGACAGCATTCCTATATTAGCAGTGATATTCAACAACAACCCACTTACTATGTACTGCTATTCCTTGTTGATATTGTTAATCAGAATCTTGGCATCTAAAATTAACAGTGGCTATCAAGGGCAGCAATTAAGGACATTTGTCTTCCAAATGAGTCAATGTGGACTCCACTGGAAGCTTAAATTTATGTACAGAAGGCACTTGTAGCAGTGTAAAGGGTAATAGGGGCCCTGAAGGCATGTGTTGCAAAGCAGTAAGTCATTTCAGGGTTGTAATAACAAATTATATTTTTGAGGAAAACTATTCTCTTGCAATGGGAAATGCATTTCCTAGCAACCTCACTTTGTTGATTAAATTAAAAACCACATCAGTTTTGATATGAGCATGCATATAAAAGGTATTTGGTCAATACTTAAAAGACAGTATTCGTTTTCAATTTGCTAGACTTTGGACTATTTTAAGGAATTATGTACTCCTAAGATGAATTCGAGGATGCCCACAGTATATTTTTGCTTTTGGAAGAGTTTTTAGGGTTATGATGTCTGATATATGTTTGGCTACTGACATAGCTCTTCTCTATCTCTCTATCATTACTGAGGGATATGACTTTCATGAATATTTATATTGCTAAACTTTTGATGAGGAGAGTGAGATGAATTTTTACCACCTATTATCCTGTTGTTTCTGGTTCTAGAAATCACTCTGTTTCTTCTCATAGATCCCCATGGAAACTAAACAAATAAGCTACTTGAAAGTTGACAGGTTATTGGTTTTTCTCATTAAAGCTGCTGCTGGATTTTCATTAGTTGTAATCCATTTTCTTTCCAGAATAGACATATACACCAGTTCTAACTTTCATGATTTGAATAAACTAAGTATGTGTCTGGTGTGTGCCTGTAGAGATGGGGTAAGAAGAAAAAGTAATCATTCCACTTTAGCAATGCAATTGCAATACAATTACCCCAGAAAATAAGAAATAGGTGATTAGATGAAGTAGAACTTGGGAGAGTGATTGTAGGCTAATCAGATTGATTTTGTGGTTTAGTTATACCTCCAAATCATAGTTGTATATGAAAGTAATCTAAACAAAGTGTGGAAGAGTATATCTCAATCTCCAATGATAAAGTTTTATATGTTGTTTCATTTGCTATTACCAGCAGCTTTCATAGAATTATTTTATTTTTTTTCTTTCTTTTTTTTTTATTTTATTTGTGAACATACTGTACAGAGGGGTTACAATTACATGGGCAGGATAATGCATACATTTCTTACCAAGCATTCAGCCTCCTCCTTTGTTTACCCTTCACCTCCCTTCCCAGCCTCCCTCCTTTCCCCCCACCCAATCCTTCCCCCTCTTCCCCCACCGACATTGTAAAGCTCTTTTTTGACATGACAATTTGTACTTCTCATTGTTGCAACAGGTCCACCTGAATCCTTAAAGGACTTGTTTTTCCCCATCTCCCCGCTTTCACTATATTTGATGTCATAGAATTATTTTAAAGCTAAGGATTTGATAACACTTCAATAGTAGCTTTACTTTTTTTAAACTTGCACTACAAAGAACAACAATTTACACTCTTTACTTCTCTTCACTGAAATGTTAAAATTATTTTTTAATCTTTATTGAAAAGGTGATGAGCAGGGGATTGCAGTTACGAAAATTATCTAAAGGTAATGTGTATCTCAGGAAACTTGACTGTACATGTGTCATAGATATTTTTAAAATAAAAAATCAGTGCCTCAGCTTTCCTTCTGAAGCTTGTTTGTTGCTTATTCAAATAGAAAATGCTAATAGGTATTTCTTTTGATGTGAAAACTTGAAAAGGATAACAGTCACACTATTGTTGAATATGAGTAGCGCATTACATATTTTACTATAAACCTTGGCTTTCCTCAATGTTTCCCTAACTTTACAAGATTTGTTTAGTGTATAACAACAGCCCTCTTTATGTTTCTAGGTGGCTGCACTTTTGATGATGGTCCAGGAGCCTGTGATTACCACCAGGATCTGTATGATGACTTTGAATGGGTACACGTTAGTGCTCAAGAGCCCCTTTACCTGCCACCTGAAATGCCTCAAGGTGAGCTGCATTCAGTTTACTCATCATTGGGAGAATACTTTGGGGTCTATGTAGCATTTTCTCATCATAATTATAAAACAGTAATTTATTTGTTATAAAAATTAGTTGGCCACATCTCAGACTCCTAAGTTGTTTTTTGTCTTTCTTTCCATTTGATCCAATCACACTGAGAGGATGGATTTCTCTTCCATGATCAGAAGGCAGATTGTCTCCTTCTGTAGCTGATCATGAGCATGCCATTGGCTGGGACATAAAATTGTCCAGTGGAGATGGTATTTTCTGAATGAATTATATAAAAATAGGGATAAGACATACTCGTTGTTTATCTAGACCTTGTTATATCCCTTGATTTTTTAAAAATGTTTTGAGATAATACAATTTCTTATTTATTTGTTTATTTATTTGGTTACTTGTGGGGCCTGAACTCTGGGCCTGGGCACTGTCCCTCAGCTCTTCAGCTCAAGGCTAGAGCTCTACCACTTGAGCCACAGCGCCACTTTCGACCTTTTCTGCTTATGTGGTGCTGAGGAATCAAACCCATGGCCTCATGCATACAAGGCAAGCACTCTACCACTGAGCAATCTTCCTAGCCTGATTTCTTATTTTTTATGACACATTGTTTGATGTTTCCTTTTTACTTGTGAAAAACACATTAAGATAGTATATGAACATGTACATTTCATTATACACAATCCTGAGCTAACATTTGTGCTTTCACATCTATATATTAAATTGGAACTAATTCTAAGTCATGTGTTTAAAAATAACATGTTTAATAATAGAACTAAAAATGTAAATATATGTAAAAATGGGACAATTTTCCTTCTAATGATTAAACATGAATAAAGATATAAGTATAAATTATATATAATTATACATGTAGAATCATTATTGTATGAAATCAATTGATGTTGATTTCCTATTACTAATAATTTAAGTAGCTTTACTCTTTTTATTATGAAATATTGATTTTTCCACAAATTCAGATAGTTCTTCTAAACTTAATGTGAATTTAGTGGAAGTCTCAATTCGAGTGATTGACATTATCAGTAGTATCTCTGCATTTGCTACTTATTATGTTTTATAGTATCAAAAGAAAACAACAGAACACTGATCAAAAACATATCAAAAGTTCACAAAATAGAAGAAAGCAAAACCTATGGGTTACCATTCATAATGGTTGGTCATAAATGAATGTGGTAAATATATCCTGTGAAAATTTGTTTTGTTTATCATGTGATATGCACATAAATTAAAGTTGTTTTTTATTCTGAATTGTTGCTATCAATGAGTGAGTATGCTAATAGTTATTTCTCGGGCTGGACAGATTTATATATGTATATATATATAATTTTTTTTGCAGCAAATATATTGGCACTTGGTAGTGGACAGCCTTTCCTTCTTATGTTTGACCCCTACATTGTCAGCAGACTCATTTATTTTTGTGTAGAGGCTTTGTATTTTTTTCAGAGGCGCATAACCTTATTTTCCTGGTGCATTTTAATTAAGGAAACTACTGTGATTTTTCACTTGAATTTTCTCTGTGGTATATTTAGACTGAATTTTTCATGTAAAACTAAAGGGGTGGGTTGAAATGCACACATTTTGACTGTTTATCAGCAGAGAATAATCAGAAAGACTTTGATTTATGGAAATGTTACCATTACTAATTGCCATTGATGGTGGGTAATGAGTAGCTGAAGAGATAGTGCAGGGTGCGGATGACCTTGTTGGCTCACCTTTATGCACAGCTTAATCGGTGGTTACAGTAAAAGATGATATGTGCATAAAATGAAGGTGTTTGAAATTCACCCACATCCTCCAATTAATAGGACATTAAGTAATTAATCATGCAAAGAAGGGTAAAAGGTCATGGGCACTTTATTTATTTTTGTCCAATGATGTAACTGGATAGTCTGGAGAGAGGTGAGGGAAAGCACTCATCTAAGTACTTTATATTCTCTTTTAACAAGAAATACTCCATTTTCTTAAAAGTACAAATTGAGCATGATATGCTAAGATATTAGCAAAAGGACATAAAGAATGATTTTTTAAATAGTCTTAATGATCACTTCATTTTCAAGGAAACAGGCAGGCATGTTTACTGTCTTTTGGTTACTCAACACACACACACACACACACACACACACACACACACACACGTACAAAACACAAAGAAAACATTTATCACTTCAGTGGTAAGAAGGCTGCCTCCCCGACATCAATGTGTTATTGAAGTCTGTAATACTTGGACATTGTTAATTGCCTTTAGTGTCCATTGTTTATTGTCTTTTTTTGGTGTTTTTGGCCTAGAGGGGGGAATGATTAGAAAGGGAAAATTAAAAGAATAGAATAAAAGAAGAATGAAGATGGGCAGAAGGAAGCACAGAGAAAAAAGAAAATAATTTCTCTACCTGAGAAAAAATTTTACTTCAATAATTAATCCGAATGTTCTCTATAGATGCACTTTTTTGGGGCTGGGAGCAATACTGGGATTTGAAGTCAGGTCGTCACTCTCTGCTGCATGACGTACACCACCAGCTCTTATTTGCTTTAGTTATTTTTAGATGGGCTTCTGTTCTCCAACTATAACTTTTCTTTCTACATCCTCCATGTTGCTGGGGTTAAAGGCATATTTGTTGAGATGGAGTTCTCACTAACTTTTCCCTGTGCGGGCCTTGAATTGTAATCTCCTGATCTGTACTGTCATAGTAGTTGGGAACGCTGGCATGTACCACTACATCCAGCAGCCCCATACAGTGCTTTTGTCAGACAATGGTGCTGGCTAAATATGTTTGAAAATAACATGTAAAAGAATGAAATGCTGATCAAAAGAGTTTTAATGGCAGGAAGTTACAGAACATGAGCACATACTGTACTAAGTCCTCAAAGAAATGCAAATTAAAATAAGAATGAGAAACTATGACACACATGGCAAGAGGACAGTCATGAAGCTGGGTTTGGTGAGAGGAATGTGGAGCAAATGAAACCCTCACATAGTACTGTGGAAGATAAGTCTATGTTTTCAGTTACTTTGTATCAATTAACAACAAGCTAATCCATTCAAGGTATAAGATTAAGAGATCCATGTAAAAAAGTTACCCAGCAAAAGTACAGAAAGGTTCACAGTATTACCATTCATATTCATGCCAAACCAAAAATAAATATAATTTTTTAAATAATATAATGGTCAAATAAATGAGGATACAGTCATATCATGGAATATCACTACTTGATATAAATGAACAAAATACTACCACACATTATGCCATAGGTGAAATTTGTAAACATGTTGAGGGAATCAACCCCATCCTAAAAGAATACACATTATATTCCAGTAACATAAGCTTAAAAACAGGCAAAACCAATGGGCAAGTTGGATATCCAGTTAATATTACTTATACATTATTATCAATGCTGGTTTTTTTTTTTTTTTCTTGGCCTCAATGTTGCTTCTGTAGCTATGCTCAAACTGTAAAAACACATTATGCTCACCATTGGTGAATTATGTACTTTCTTGTATTGACCTAAGTTAAAAAACAGTGACAAAGTGTGAATAAAACCAATGCTCATAAAAATAGTATTGGGAAAACTAAAATAATAATTAAGTGTTATATATTAGAACAAGACCTAATGTGATATCCCAAATGATTACATATTCTTGGTCACTTTTCACCCTGGATTTTTCTCTTTGTATAGACATATAAAAATACTATGGTTCGGGGGCGGAGGAGTCTGGGAAGGGATGTGAAGGATAAACAAAGGAGGAGGCTGCAATGCTTGATAAGAAATGTACTCATTATCTTGCCCATGTAATTGTAACCCCTCTGTACAGTATGTTCACAAAAAATAAAAATAAAAATTAAAAAAATAAAAATAAATAAAAATACTATGTTCTCTGACATCTTAGGTTCTTAGTATGACCCCTCCCCCCGCCTACATCTGCTTATATATTTCCTTGTCTGCCTATTCTTTTATCAAATTGTTACCCTTATTTTATTTTATTTTTATTTCAGCATAAGTTCCATCAGAATTGGGATGATTTTTTTTCCCAAACTGGCTTTGATTTCTTCAGTTTCTTCTGTACTCAAACCCAAATCTATTCCCACCTGTATTTTGTACAGATTGAAATGGCTGGTGTTGTGCTGGTATCATTTTTCACATGTTCCCTCTCCTGATAGACTATAATGTCCTCATGAGTATACCCCATACTTTTTCATCTTCCATTTCCAAGACAATATTCAGTTCATTTTCTTAGGGGGAAAAATGCCAACTTCTATAATATAAAGTTTAAAATATTTTGGATAGAATTTAAATGTTGAAGTTTTTTTCTCTTGTTAAAAAGTAATTGAAGAAAAAAAAATCCCATTTTCCAAGCAATGTACTAAATTTGGATTTCAATGTAATTAGAAGACCCTCACATAAATATTGGTATTAGGCCTTCACCTTTAAAAATGAGATCACCTATTTATTTGAAAGCCACTAAAATTTTATTAATTTTTTTACCAAGAAAGACTTCCTTTTAGCTTCCTTTGTCTATGTTTCTTGTCTTTCTCTCTGGAAATCAATGCCTGTAGTCTGCTTCTCAGAAACCTATAATATAAAATACATACTCAGAGAATGAGCTTTGTTGCATTGAACTAGAAATTATTCTTCGATTTTAGAAATCTATGCATATGACCTTGTTTGTCACCTAGTCTACCTATTCTTTTTGCTTATGACCCATGAACCAAATTATTTGATTTTTTTAAATATATGTTCTTCTCATATCTGAGAGTAAGGATTGTGAATGACATCTCAACACATTTGTCTTTGAAATTATAACTGCTTGTTCTTTTTAACAAGTTTCTATAAAGTGACTAATTGAATTTTAGTTTTAGAGTCTCTAGAGTAACCATTTGACAGTATTTTAAATTATGACACTATTATATTCAACCTTCAGTCTGCTACCTTTTACTGATAATGTAAATCATCATGCAGTTCTTCATTTAAAATGCACACACTGTATATTATAAAAAATAAAAGCTCTTTGTCATTAATCTGAAGAGTATAGCAAGAAACTATTCTTCCTCTCCTAAAACTTAGTGAGCTGTGATCCACTACTTTAAGCCCCTACTAGATCTCAATTTGGAGCCATGTCAAAGCTTCCAGCTATGGTGTAATCCAGAGATTACACCATAAAAGAAGAGAAATGAATAATGTCATTAAGAAATGATCCTTTATATTTATTTGATACTCTTAAGAATAGATGTCTTTTTTTCTCTTAGTTAACTTATGAATTATTAACTAGGTTGTTAAAATAAGGCTTGCTTTCTTCAAATATTTATTTAGTGAGATACAATGTGCTTCTGTGTTTGGTAGGGAACATGCATTGGTCACATGATTTTTGTGCTTGACTTTCTTCTGACAGTGTGATATAGTGAAAATTCAAATAATCATTTCATCATGATTAATGATCCACAATGATTAACATATACAATGGTTGATATACACATATACATTGGTATATATAGAAATATATGTATGTGACATATGAATGCATGTTAAGTTGATGAGTAACATCATTTCAGCTGATTTTTCTAGTTAATGATATATCTTTTAGTTTTCTAGAGCACACGTATAATTGACTAAAATAATATTATCAGTGTTATGAATGCATCCTAATGCATTTCTTGAGAACTTTGAAGGGAATTTAACTTAACGATTTCTAATATGTCTCTTTGAAAATGGTATTCACTGACTAAAACCAATAGATCACTTTAATAGATCATTTTGCTTTTTATTTTTATCACATACATTATGGAAAGTAGATAATAACTCTTTTTGAGATAGGCTCTCACTGTTGCTATAAAGGCCTGTTATCTATCTATCTATCTATCTATCTATCTATCTATCTATCATCTATCTATCCATCTATCCATCTATCTATCCATCTATCTATCTATCTATCTACCTATCTGTCTGTCTATTTATTTATTTACAAAGTTATACCTGCTGGAAATCTCACACAGTTGAATTAATAGAATTTTTTGACAGAGTATCTGCCAGAAATAGAGCACGGCAGTGAATGGTAGAATAAGGTTATATGCCTGTGGTGTTGCTAATGAGATGTCAAATTCCTAATACTAAGGCTAGTTTCTTATTTTTTCTTTAGAGCCCAAGGTGCTGGTTTACTTCCTTTTTTTTTTTTTTTGGTCACCTAGCCTGCATTATTTACTAATAAGCTGAAACTGAATGCATGAGTAAACACTTGCAGTGTCATCCTGTGTGTGAACACGTGAATTTGTCTTCAGGAGAATTGGGAGATGAGGTAGTGGTGGGAGAAGAAAGATCGAGGAAGGGTGAGGAAGGGTCAGTGAATGACTACACACGAGTTCTTCAGCACTGGTGGGGAAACCTGTCAACACTGGAGATAGGAATTAGATTGTTTTCTTTTAGAAATTCTCTTTAAGTAGTTGTAAGAAGGGATCAATGTTCTTTCCCATCTCTTCCGACCCTACCCATTCCCTTCAAGTAGGAATTAAATTCTAACGATTTTGAAACCTTGTAAGTTTAAATGTGTAACAAGCTAGGCTTTGTTCTATGAGTTTGATAATCTTTAAGCAATTGTTTTTTTAATCTGATACTTGTTCAGAAATGTATTCAGAAATGTAAAATAAAAAAGATGAAAAATTACACTGATATCTGCTTATTTTGTGCCATCTTTCTCCCCTAACCCAGTCCCTCTCTGAGCACTCCAGCTTCATCAAACTAGAATCTCTGAAAATCATTTAAAGGTATAAGACCCTATGGATAGTATGGTTCTGCCAACTCAAACACTTTGAGATACACATCTCTGAGATGAAAGTTGTTACTATTGTTAGCCTTCATTTACTGGTGAGATATCATATATGTGTGTATGTGTACATGGATATGTCTGTGAGAATACAATCACCCATATATACATACACATACATTTGAACTCAAGGCCTTGAAATTGCTAGGTAGATGCTCTACCACTTGAGCCATGACACTCCAGCTCCTTTTGCTTTTACTATTATTATTGTTATTATTTTATTTCTTTGTCAAGGCTTGAACTCGAAGCCTAGGCACTGTGATTGAACTATTTTGCTTCAGGACAATGGTCTAGCAGTTGAGCCACAACCCACTTCTGGCTTTTTGGTGATTAATTGGTGATAAGGACTTCCCTGAAAGGGCTGACTTTGACCTAAGATCCTCAGATCTCAGTCTCTTGAGTAGCTTAGATTGCAAGCATGAGCTTGTTTATCATTATTATTATTATTAAATTTGAATTGAGCCATACATTTACTAACTACCTGACCAACCTGGAATTTTACCCTCCTCTTTATGCTTCCTGTGTAGCGGAGATGACAATGGTATGCCACCACACTGAGCTACTGGTTGGGATCATTCTCTCGAACTTTTTTGCCTGAGTAGACCGGAAAATTTGATACTCCTGATGTCTGCCACCCAGTTAGCGAGCCACTGTGTCTGGCACGATATCATGTATATATTTTTGTTCTACATAAGAACCTACAAAATAAGTGAATAAAATGAATAAACCCAGGGACAGAATTTGAATTTAGGTTTTTCAACCTAAATATTAAAGTCAGTGCTGTCTTGGTAGCATCCTGCTTTGTCGTTGTAGCTTTGCTGACTAATTTCCTTGGCTTGGACATGAACATTAAAATCTACCATGGAATGAGCGATTTCATTGATTCTACGTAAGCCATAATGATTTTTATTAGTAGTTTTCATATTTTAATGCTGTAAAAGACTTCATAGGAAACAGAATTTAAGGTCTGCTTTGTTTGGAACTGCTACTGAGATTTAGGTTTCCCTCCATGGTATTCTCAGCTCCTGTGTGGGTACTCTGCCCTTGCTTTGATTTTTACCTGTAAGCTATTTTTAGTTATTTGATGAATACTTGCTATTCATCTGTCTAAACCAACCTTAAGAAACACGTATTATTTTTCTCATTAGAGCATGGCTGGTAGACAAGAAATGCATGGGCTAAAAGAATCAAACTAAAGTTAGGGTTTGAGAATAATTTGAAGAGTTGGTTTGCAGTGGGGTATTTTAGGCCAAGAATTATGGGCTTATATCAATGTGCAGTTCCACACCATGTTATCAAGTGTCTGTTGGTGTTTTTTGCCCTGAGCACAGAGAAGAGAGTTTACCACTTTCAAGTTGCTTATTAAGTGCAGTGAGAGTTGGAGGCAGTGCAGGGTGAGAGAGTGAAAGGCTATAATGGACTGCTTGAAGGGTGAGCCACTAAATGAAGGCTGGTTTTTAATGTAAGGACTATTACCCTTATGGGTATAAATGCAGCATGAAGAATGTCTAAATTACAGAGGATGGAACTGCCATGCTGAGACAGGATTTTTTTTTCTTTTTTCTTTTTTTTGGCTGCTATTTCAGGGACATAATGTATCTTAGTTTGATATGTCCCAGTATATCTCAGGGGAAACACAGCTTAGTATTTAAAAAGGAAGAAAAGAAAAGAATTATGCTGGTGTCAGTGCTGGAGAATCTCCAACCTCTTGAATAAATTAAGAGATAAGAATATACACTAATTTCAAAATCTATATAGTCACCTATAATATATACTTTAAGATCAATAGATAGTCCAAAGAAACAAAATTGCTTTTCCTTGCAAATAGTATAACATAAGTACAGTTATGACCTTAGACTGTTCCTTTCCAAAAATAAACTTGTCTCATGATGGCTAGCATCTATCTTTGTTTATCTGTGTTTATTATATTCCAGACATAAAAAGGATGCCTTTGAAATAAATTGAAAAGTAACAAAAAGGGAAGTAATTAAAAGTAGCAAAAAGGAAGTAATTGCTTAAAAATCTAAATATTATCAATGATCTCCTATAGTTAATGTTGTGAAAAAAATATATGGCAATCAAGAATAGCAACAGTATTTTATAGCATCAATATTAATACTTAACAATAATAGTAATTGCCTTACTATTGTAATTGATTTTCATAGTTAAAAATTAAATAGCAGGGGCAGGGAAGGTGGCTCAGTGGTAGAGTGCTTGCCTTGCATGCATGAGGCCCTGGGTTCGATTCTTCAACACCACATAAAGCCAGAAGTAGTGCTGTGGCTCAAGTGATAGAGATCTAGCCTTGATTTGAAGAGCTGAGGGATAGCACCCAGGCCCAGAGTTCAGGCCACAGGACCTACAATAAATAAATAAATAAAATAAATAAAATAAATGTAATATGATTATAAAGACACTAGATTTTGATTTTAGCTACTAATACCAAAATAGTATCAACTTACTATGCAAATTATTTTGCAGAAATACAGAATTCTTATATTAAACATAAGACTAAAATAAAGTTGTATGTTAGGTAGGGTTGTGTGTACTTGTGTCCCAACTACTTACACAGCCAAGACAGAACTAGGAATTCCAGACCAAACTAGGTAGTATGGAGAGACATTGTGTCAAAAAAAATAGTAACAAAGTAGTAGAAGCTTGCTTAGCTGACCCAGTCAGTCAGCAGCAACACCACCAGTTAAACCCTACTAAAAACAGGATTAAGTTTTACAACCTTTTGTTAAGCAAAAACTGATAATACTAAGATTAACTTACTATTTTAACAGAGAATCTAATTTAACACAATGTGATTCCGTTCAGTGTTACTGTTTTCCTGTGAAATTGTTGAGTGTGGGAGGGAGGAAAGAAAGAAGGTGAGAGAGAGAGAGAGAGAGAGAGAGAGAGAGAGAGAGAGAGAGAGAGAGAGAGAGAGAGAGAGAGAGAGAGAGAGAGAGAGAGAGAGAGGCTATCAGAACTAAACCACATTTTGCAAAAATTTTGCAACAGAGCCTATTACTTATCTTCAGAATTTGGCATTTGTTCGTATTATATTCCAAGACAAATTATCTAGAAACTTTTTTACATTTCTAATATCCATTCAGGTTCTGTCTTTGTGCAATCTTTTGCGTTCCCTAGCAACCAGAAACTTTTTAATCCCTGAAGAGAGAATTACTGTATTTTCCCTGGCACTGGTATTGCCAATTCAACTCACAGCAATGTCCAATTAATGTTAAAAATCTGTTTGTGAAATTCAGAGGTTCTCTGTGAGCACACTAACAGATAATTTTCTGTTGTTCTTCTCATTAACATCATTAGCATTATAATGTTCATGGTGCTGGTGATTGTTGCATCCTAGGTAAGGTTTTTGTTTTTTTCCTTACCATGAAGCTACACAGCCCTTGACATTTTTTTTTTTGTGTGTGTGTGTGAAAATACTGTACAGAGGGGTTACAATTACATGGGCAAGATAATGAGTACATTTCTTATCAGCATTGTAGCCTCCTCCTTTGTTTCCCCTTCCCATCCCTTCCCATCCTCTCCCCTCCGCCCCCACTCCTCCCCCCCCCCCCCCACCAAAGTTGTAAAGTTCGTTTTCGCCATAATGACTTGTACTTCTCATTGTTGCAATGGGTCCACCTGTATCCCTATTTAAACGATTTGTTTTTTCCCTTCCCCTCCACAAATTATAACAACATCAAATACAGTGAAAGCAGGAGTTATACTGTGGGGGAGGGACATAAAGCAACAAAGAAATAATCTTATAAAGGTGTTAGAAACAGTCACATGAAAGAAAAAAAAACATTTGAATACATATTTTAGGGTTCATTTCCCTAACATCAACTTATCTGACCTTTTCTGCTTGACTCAGACATATGCAAATAAGGGAAACCATGGGGCCTATGTTTCTTTGGGCCTGGCTTACTTCACTTAATATAATTTTTTCCAAGTCTTTCCATTTCCTAACAAATGGGGCAATATCATTCTTTCTGATGGAGGCATAGAATTCCATTGTGTCTATATACCACATTTTCTTGATCCATTCATCTACTGAGGGGCATCTGGGTTGGTTCCATATCTTAGCTATAAATCTTAGCTATAGCAATAAACATAGTCGTGCTAGTAACTTTAGTGTGGTCTTGTTTGTGAACATTTGGGTAAATGCCCAAAAGTGCAACCCTTGAAATTTTTGAGTCATAAGTGAAAATATTTTTTCAGAAAATTTAAAAATATTAGCAAAAATATTATGACACAATTGGCCTGTTATGTTAATATGTTGAGAAATCTCTAGCTGGAGGTTGTGTCAAATTTTTGCTGCATGGAATATGTCTCAAAAGCCAGCCTGATATAATCAGACCAAAATATAATGGCAAACCAAAATTATTACTATATTATTTTCACAGGTCTTGACTAGACATGGCAAATCAAAATTATTATTCTTATTTATCATTATGCTTTAATAAGAGTGTTGTAGTCCTGGAAAAGGAAAAAAATGTTACTTTGAAATGATCTTTTTTACTTAGTAGCTGATAATGAGCAGAGCCTAATGATAGGGTAAGAGAGTAACCTAACTGAGTAACAACAGATTACCCTTCTTTTTAAGAATGTTTAAGAAAGAAATTCAGTAGTAACTATAGAAACCATTTGGATGTTTAATTTTCTTCTTTTAGTATTTGACTTTGTGGAGGACTAAGAAGTATTTCACTTGGCATTTTATACAAAAGTAAAACATGTTTAGACTCCCCAGACTTGGGAAAGTGATATAGTAATACATTTGATTTGCCACTTTTAAGCTTCAAGGAATAACATTTAGACAATGTTAGAGAGTATGCTGTGTTTGTGAAACAATTTTGCTTGTGACAAAAGTTAAGAAATTTGGTCTGGGAATGTGGCTTAGTGGTAGAGTGCTTGCCTAGCATGCATGAAGTTCTGGGTTCCATTTCTTAATACCACATAAACAGAAAAAGTCAAAAGTGGTGCTGTGGCTCAAGTGGTAGAGTTCTAGCCTTGAGCAAAAAAAAAAAAAAAAAAAACCCAGGCACAGTGCTCAGGCCCTAAGTTCAAACCCTGGTCTGGCAAAAAAATAAAATAAAATAAATATTTAATGTTAAGAGCAAGATGAGACAATACCACTTCACTGTGCATTTTAACATGAGACAAAACAGTTATGTGTACTGAAATAAAGTCAATGAATAATAACTCAAAGTCTTAAAATGAGGTTTAATCTTCTTTTTTCCTTTTTTCCTTGAGAACATTTATCAGTTGTGTGGAATTCAAATCTTTGAATGCATGGAAGTATGGAAGGACAGTATTGGCCTAGAAGTAAATAAAAATAGCATCCAGCTAGTTCATGACATAGAACATGAGACTCTTACAAGAAAAAAAGTATTTTGGAAAAGAATGTGAATTTAACACAGTACAATAGGCTAAAATACAACAACATATTATTGCGTAACATTTCATTTTTGCTCATATTTGCTGTAGATGAAATCTTTGGAAGTTTTTATTTTTGTAGCAGTATTAGAAGATAATATTTTTACAGTATGTGTTATAGTTTAATGTAGCTACTAAGAGGATAATTGTCATCTTTCTTTACAGAGTATACTAATGAAAGTAAGCAACAGATTTTATGTAGTGGAAGTGGCTATTTCTTCTCTTGGATTTTTTTTTTCATAACAAGTTGATGAGAAAAGCCAACTATTGCCTTTGTATATAGCATTCCTTATCTTAAGCCCTACGTTTCTCTCATCATAAATGGGTTTCTTTATTTTTTTCTTTTAACTCTTTCTTTCTTGCTTGCTTGCTTGCTTTTTATTTTTTGTGCTTTTTATTTTTTTGTATATTTTTTATTGTAAAAATAGTGTACGCAGGAGTTACAGTTACATGAGTAAGGTAATGAGTATATTTCCCACCGAGAGTTGTTACCTCCTTCTTTGTTTTTCCCTTATCATCTCTTCCCTCTCCACCTATAAATGGGTTAGTTGAAACCCATTTTTAAAACACAGTAGCTTTTAAATCCAGGCAATGGTGGCTCCTACCTACCTGTAATCTTAGCTACTCAGGAGGCTGAAATCTGAGGACTGTTGTTTAAAGACAGCTCCAGCAGGGAAGTCTGGGAGACTATTTATCTAATTAACCACCAAAATGCCAGAGTTGGAGCTGTGGTCTTGAACCAAAAATGTTAAAGGATAGAGCTTAAGCTCTGGGTTCAAGTCCCAGTACTGGTACCCATGCAGAAAGTAATAGTGTTTATATTACTTCCTTAGTGTGCAAGCTGAGCAATGATTTCAGAGGGCTAATAGTAGTGTTCCAAAGAATTTTGACAGGTAATGGACACCTACAGGCCTCAAGGAGTCATTAAAGTGGACTGAATAAAGAAAATGAGTGGTAAAGCCAAACAAGTATATTTACATATATACATACAGATCTGTGTATATACACACATATGTATACATATATATGTACATATACACACATATTGTCCACACTGATTAAATAGAGTTGAAATCACTGACATTGCTTGGCACTCAATTTGCCTGGTTTTGACAGAGCAATGCCCATTATTAGTACGTTGTGGAACCCATCTTGGTAGCAGCACCAGAACTGGTCTAGTCTTTTATATGAAACAAGAAGACTGTAGAACTATCTAAACAGATGAAAGAACTAGAGTAACCAGAGTTTCAAATCCAGATTCTGCTGGTCATGAGCATTAGCCTTTCGAGCTTTCATTTCACAATCAGTGCATTAGAGATAAGATTCTATATCAAGTTTTGTTGTGCCATTGCAAGAAAACACAATGTTTGTTTGGTATCGGATAGTATCTGGCAGGTAGGTTTTGCTTAATAAATATTATTTGGCTTTTCCCTTTGGTACAAGGTGACATGGTTGGCTAGTAAACTCATTAATCTGTAAGAAATTGATTTGAATTCCTTTCACTTACTTATTTTAGCACAGAATAAATTGCATTTCTCCATTATAATTTTTCAGCAGCTCATTAGGAATTATTTTATATCCAATTCAGAAAATTACCTTTCATACATAATTGTTCAGTGTTCAGGTGCTTTGTGCTTTGATACATAATGATATCTGAAAATGATTTCCGTAACACAGTATTGTAGGTCAACTTGGACTTTTCCAACATTCTTCACTAATATAGAATAGTTGAAGTGCAACAGTAATTTTGAGAAAGCTTTTATTTTTCCTTAACTCTTTGAGAACATTAATATATATTGTGTTTTATTATGTAGTTGGCCTACTTGCATTACAAAATTGCATTGTGACCTCTTTTACTTTAATATTTGTTTCCTCATGAACTTTACTACTAACATCACCACATGCAATGTGAGAATAAAAAATTAAATAAAACTAAAACAACAAAGAAAGGAAAAATATTTAAAAACTTACTTGTCTAGGGCTGGGAAAATGGCTCAGTGGTAGAGTGTTTGCCTTGCATGCATGAGGCCCTGGGTTCAATTCCTCAGTACCACATAAGCAGAAAAAGCCAGAAGTGGTGCTATGGCTCAAATGGTATGGCTCAAATGGTAGAGTGCTAGCCTTGAGCTGAAGAGCTAAGGGATAGTGCCCAGGCCCCAGAGTTCAGGCCCCATGATCAATTAAACAACAACAACAACAACAAAAACAAAAACAACAACAACAACAAAAAACCTTACTGGTCTAGAAAATTGGAGTCTCTGTTACTATATAAAAGCTCTTAGGCAATCAGTAGGGCATATTGAGCCTGTATATGACTGATAGTTGCCCTTGTTTTTAAAACCCAGATGTTCAATAATACAGATTTTCATTTGTTTTTATTTTTATTTTTATTTTTTTTAATTTTACTCATATGTGTACAGGTGTTTAATTGGATACAACATATTTGAATGATCATTTTATAACCTTCTACTAGATATTAGGACTGGGTAGAAGTTGTTAGTTCTTGTAAGTTCTTGTTCTAATGAAAAATTATGCTATCTCTGCTCTGGATATCTCTTTTGAACAATGTACTATGGGTAAACTCAATTTCTTCTGCTTTTTATATTCCTTGTCTATACCATGGTCATGATAATTAATGTATTGTAAATAAATGACTATCAAATACATATGTTTGACAGGTATTAAGATGTGTTTTAAAAGGTTTATAGTTTAAGCATTGCTTATATGTATGTGTTTGTATATTTTTGAGTAGTAATATATTTAAATTTTTTAAGCACTAGTCCATCAAAAGACTTGAAAAGAGTAGTGAGAATGACAGAATTTTATAGCGTACAAAATAAAAAGTGGGCTCTTCCCTAGGATCCAGAACTTGGCGTAAGGTCCGTCCGTCCCTCCCTCCCTCCCTCCTTCCCTCCCTCCCTCCCTCCCTCCCTCCCTTCCTTCCTTCCTTCCCTTCTTTCTTACCTTCCTCCCCTCCTTCACTCCCTCCCTCTTTCTTTCCTCTTGCCCTCCTTCCCTCCCTCCCTCCCTTCCTTTCTTTCTCCCTCCCTCCCATTCTTCTTTCCTCCCTCTTCCCCCACCCCTTCTCTGTCCCCATACCTTTAGTTCCTCACTTCCTCCCCCTCTCTCTCCCCCATTTTGTTTTGGGATCCACCTTACTATATAGTTCAGGCTCACTTCAAACTTGATATCCTGCTGCCTCTTCCTTCTTCAGTGATGGGGAACTTATATAAACTACTATGAAATTTTTTGTTCCTTATTAATTGTAGCACATTGTTGATCATTCCAAGTTATGTCATCAGCAAAACAATAATTACCTTATTATTATTAGGCAACAAAATCTTAGAGAGCAAACACTAAAAAAACCAACAAAATTGTCACTAAGGGAATTTGTTGCATACCCTAAAGTGAATATCATGGAGAGTTAGAGTTTGTTTCCCCACAAACTGAGCAAATAATTAGCATTTTTCCAAGAGCCTGAGCATATCTATAATATATAAATGATATGATATTTAAGAGAAAAATAAAACAAATTATTCCTTGTTTTAAGGTACTTTATGAAAAAAAGTAAGCTCTTATACCATTTCTCACAAGAGTACATTTTACAAAAGACTCAAAATTTGGAATTTAAAGTTTAGATTCCAGCATACTACATGACTAGAATAAATGAGCTTCTCTTTCTGAATAGTAAATTTGAGACATTATGATTTGACCTTAATTTGACTTAAGGTTGTTGTAAGGATCAGACTAAATTATAATTGTGAGCATACTTTGAATCAGTGGAACTAATTTTTAACAATCTGCTGTAATGTAAATAGGTTGGACCTTCGATCTTCAATTATTCCATGTCATTTTATTAACTCATACTTCAAAGAGCAGAGTAAACCATATGGTTTATGACAGTATAATATATAATATTTAATGTAATTGATTCCCAGTATTTTATCCCATATGTTTAGGGAGGAGGGTAAATGGAATATAGAAGCACAAACCAAGTAAACTGGAGTGTGTGAGAATAAAGAGTAGACTTTTTAGTCAGAAACTAGACAGACTATTAGAATATCAGACAAGTTAAGCTAAAAATTAGGTACTATGTTACATTCTTTGCTTTCCTTATATATTGTCTAGATTAGTCTTTTACTATTGTGGATGTTCAGTAATTAAAATCATTTCTTAAGTTTTAATATCTAAAGGTTTTTTGTTTTTTTTGTCCCTATCTGTTGGGGGTTTGAACTCAGGCCCTGAGGAGTTCTGTTTCTGAGATGTTTTGCTCAAGGTTAGCACTCTACCATCTTGAATCACAGCTCCATTTCCGCTTTTTTTTTTGGGGGGGGGGGTGGTGGTCATGGGGCTTGAACTCTGGGCTTGGGCACTGTCCCTACGCTCTTCAGCTCAAGGTGAACACTCTACCCCTTGAGCCACAGTGCCATTTCCTCCATTTCTGGTTTTTAAGTTGTTAACTGGAGATAATAGTTTCATGGGGACTTTTCTGCCTAGGCTGGCTTTGAACTGTGATCTTCAGATCTCAGTTTCCTGAGTAGTTAGGATTATAGGCATGAGCCACCAGAGCCTGGTTTCTAAAGTTGTTTTAATGATAACTCATTTCTACATTTTATTTCCATCCTTATTTAAATTTTCACAATACAATAATTTTAGTGGATAAAAGTAGATGATAAAAGTAGAAGCTAATTGTGTAGAGGTAAAACATAACATTTTTGAGAATGAATAGATGAAACTTGATATTCACAAACCCTCACTATATAATTCTCTTGGAACTTACTCAGCTATGTAAGCATATTACACATTCAATTTTTTGGGTTTGCTCGGGAAGAGAATATACACTAACAGTAGTTAGTTATTTAGTTTGAATCCTGCACGATATTTTTTAAAATTAGTATTCTCTATTTGAATTTTCAATGGAAACTTTTAAATAGTTTTTTCACATATAAAACACAAAAGTTAAAGTACACCAAGGCTTATGAAAGTTGACTGTAAGTCTCATAAGCAATTCATTATCAACATTTTGTGTTATCTTTTTTTTCCTGAAAAAGATTACATATTTTATATGCTTAGAGTGTTTATACATCTCTGTGTAGGTAGTGTGTATATTTATGAAATCATGATGAAATAACATACATTTATTTTGCTGCCATAATTAATATCGTAACAAACATCCAAAATGTCTGCACTTCATAGTGATTCGTAGTAATTATTCTTGGAAGATTGTTTCAGTATGGTCTTCACAGTTTATCCAGAACCAGGGCCTAATTATTAATTTTTGTCCCTTAGTTTACTGTATTTCCTCTCTACCAAATAAACATAATAATTTCTTAATATATGTAGAAGAAAGAAATGTATAGTTCATCTTTATTAAGTTATTTAACTACATGTGATTATTGTGTTTCTATGAAAGTCTGAGTTGTAGTCTTTTTTCAAAGATTACATCTGAAGTACTTTTCTGGACTGTATTGGAGTTGTGGAATATTGTTTCTAATATATTTATAAGTTGATTTCTATGTTGTTTTGTACATCCCTCCCCCACGGTATAAACCATGCTTTCACTGTATTTGATGTTGGTATAATTTGTGGAGGGGAAGGGAAAAAACAAATCGTTTAACTAGGGATACAGGTAGACCCATTGCAACAATGAGATGTACAAGTCATTATGTCGAAAAATGAACTTTACAACTTTGGTGGGGGGTGGGCGAGGATCGGGTGGGGGGAAGGGGGGCAGTATGAGAAGGGATGGGAAGGGGAAACAAAGAGGAGGCAACAATGCTTGATAAGAAATGTACTCATTATCTTGCCCATGTAATTGTAGCCCCTCTGTATGGTATTCTCACAATAAAAAAAATCACAAATATTCCTTTTCAATATTAAGAAAGGAAGAATTGTAATGTTTAAAAATACAATCAAGTTTATACGCTTATGACAGTCTTGAAGTTGATTAAAAGTCTGTAATTGAATGAAAATTGCATGCAGCTCTCACTTTACTTGACCTTCTATGTTAATTAGGACCTTTTTTCATTCAGTTTGGAGTTATGTTCATGTCTTTGTCTAATAAACATTGATTCTGGTGGTTTTTTTGTTTCTTTGCTTTTGGGTTCTTACTGTCTTAATAGTTGATTAATTTTTCTTCTAATTGTTTCTTAAAATTTTGAATAACAAGTCAAAATGCTATGATGAAGAGAATTTAGGCAGTTATAATTATCTATTACCAATTCATTTGCCCTTTGAACAAATATTTATGTATTTCTGTATGTGCCATATGCTGTTTGAGTTACTGAGGATAAATTCATGATCTCAATAGATATATTTTCTTGTTTTCAAGAAACTTGTGTCTTTGAGGGGAAAGTTTCCTTTTCTTTTAAACCCAACTGAATAGTAAAAGTAAAATATGCAGTGTTTCCAAGATTATGAAGAAGATTAAAGACCTAAGAGATGCTCAGGCACATCCATGAAAATATCCAGGACAATATCAGCATGGGCAGAGGGCTTCCAAAGTGGAGGTGAATGCCTGGTATTTGAAATAATTTTACTTTAATCTCCAGTGTCACATAGGATGGCATAATTTGAAAAGTAAACATGGCAAAGCAATAGTCTGAGCGGGAAGACCAGTTAGAGGTCCTTGTGATAATCCAAATGAGGGAAGATTTTTAACTTGAGACCTGGATGTTATCAGAAATGATTACCCAATGTCAGATCAATCAAATTTTTCAATGATGAATTGGATATGTTATGTGAGGTAAAGACTGGAGTCCTGGATTAATAAATGTGGCATCAGTTAGCTCTTACCATGTGATAGGATGCAATCATCATGAACTATGTGGAGATTAATATGAGATTTGTGGATGATTGCAGAATTGGAATTAGAGATTTAAGTTTGAAATGCTTACACATAGTACACAGGTGTACTATAGTTATATTGGAAACCATAAGACTAGAGGAGACCCTAATCATAAACATAAACAAAGAGCACAATCCTTCCAAGGAATATGTATATATCTCCATCATACAGAGATTTAAAAAACGCAAAGAAATAGAGGAAACTTAAGTAGCTGAGGTCTTTGCTGCTAAAGGAATATGACATTTTGACAAACATATCAATAAATTGTGCAAGATGCTACAGAATTACCAAATGTCTGTCTTGTCTACCTTTCTATGTTTGTCATTTGAGAACTAAAAATAATTTCAGACAACAAGATGTGAAGTTGTATGCAGTTTACATCCTGGGAAGTTGGAGGAGGAGGACTAACATATTTACCTTTGAAGTTCTCTCTCCCTCTCCCCCCTCTCTCTTCCTTCCCCTTCTTTCCTCCCTCTCTTCTTTCCTTTCTTCCTTCATCTCCTGGGCTTGAACTCAGGACCTGGGCACTGTCCCTAAGCTTCTTTTGCTCAAGGCTAGCACTCTACCACTTGAGCCACAGCCCTACTTCTGGCTTTTTCTGTTTTTGTGGTACTGGGGAATCGAACCCAGAGCTTCATGCATGATAGGCAAGCACTCTATCACTAAGCCAGATTTTTTTTAATGTTAGCCATTGAGAAAAATGGGATATAATTAATTCTGACATCAGATAAAATATTATAACTCATAAGGTAGATGCAATTTTGTTGCTGAAGAACAAGATACCTAAGATTGATACTAAGATTGAGTCGGGCAAAGGTTTGTCTCAAGCAGAAATTCTGAGTGAGCCTAACAAAGGAGAAACACTGCAGATTACAATAAACAGATAGCTATTGATTATCTAGTGGTCTTTTGTACTTTCAACTTTACCCCAAACAAAATGACATGGCTTTGACAGAGAGAAGCTAAGAATATGAGGACACAGAAAGAAATCCACAGTGGCCTCTTTTCCCAGAGATTAATGAATTTATTTGCCTTCCTAAGAAGGAAAGGTTGGTGGTTGATTGGATGAGTTACTTAGTGTTAGCTATTCTCAGTAGCTCAGTTCCAAACATCAGTTGGTAAGCCAGCTGTTTGTTACCCAGTGAAGGAGCTAAAGTTGAAATATGTTGAAGTGTAAGGACAGCTGCAGATTCTAATGAATTATTGAATATTCTGAATTGTATAAGAAACTGTTAGTTCAGGTCTGTGGGATTAAAGACAGTGTTTCATGTACACCCTAGAATCCAGATGGCATTAAGACTTCTATTTATTTGAGTACATGAAGTTAACATGCTAACAAGCTATCCGTTGGGACAGAAACACTGGTCAAGCAGATGTGAATGAGAAAAAAAATCACCATGTGGAAGTGGTGCTGTGGCTCAAGGGTAGAGCGCTCACTGCTCACCTTGAGCTGAAGAGCTGAGGGACAATGCCCAAGTTCAGCGTTCAAGCCCCATGACCGACAAAAAAAAAAAAGAATCACCACATTATTCATTTTAAGGGGAAAATACTAAACGTAAAGTCAGTGTTTTCCTAAGGTTTTGGTTGTTACGGGTGGTAGGAGAACAAGTGTGTGAGAAAACACGGTATTGTATAATTCATAGATAAATCCCAGTATTTCTGTTTGTTTGGTTTCAATTCACTGAGTTGTCTGATTATAATTGAGTTGTTCATATTGTTTGCTTGAAATGTTTTGAGGCAAATGAAATCTTTGAAGAATTCAATTATACTGAAACAATAGCCACATGACACAGTAAAGTTACTGCTGAAACTAACAAAGGGTACTGAGGGAAAACACCATTGGTAGTTAGTCGTCTCCATACTATTGCGTGGAACCAAATATTTAAATTAATTTCCAAAGCAAACAGACTGAACTTTTGTAATCATGGAGGCAAGCATTTTATCTTTTAAAGTAATATGGTAAAAATGCTTTTTAATGGGGTGAGCTGATTTTAAAAAATTGATAATAACAAAAGTCTACAATTAATTTACATCATGATGACTTGCTAGTCAGACTTCTTTAAGGAAAATTTGGAATGCTACTGTGATAATTTTGAGTTTAAAATGAGATTTATGAAATAGAAAAATTTCAACAAAAAACGAATACTCATTTAAAGTAGAAACATAAACATGATTAAATATCTTCATATTAAAATGCACTGCCTCATAAATAATATTGCTATCAAAAACACTTGAGACTCCCTAGGGACTTATAAAAGAAAGAAAAAAAACATATCTTACTTTAGGAAATGAACCAATATCTGGAGCAGTTGCTTAGGGAACCCTCATTTCTATTCCCTACTTTACTATTAATTCTGTAGCTCTGAGTAACTAATTTAACCTTCCAAAAATCTCTCCCTCATTTGGGTAAGGAATGAGTAATACTTTCCAGCTACATCAATAACAGGGATGCCCTGGTGTATGACAAAGTTTATTTAGTTTATTTAATGTATTTAGTACATTAGGCTCTGGGGTAGGAAGACAAGCACTACAATATGAGCACATGCTCTCATCACTGAGATTACTTAACTATAGTTATTCTGGGGCTGTGGTGTGCGCTAGAGAGCAAATGATGCAACCTTCCTGATTGACCAAAGTCCCTCTGAAAAGCAGATTCCAGTTCTTACTCCATTCAAATCTTTGCTTTGTATGGTGGTCGGCATGGAGGAATAGTCAGGAGCTGTCTAGTGAGGCCAGGAATGTTTTGAATGATCTCAGATGTGAATGATTGATTCCTCTATGACGGACAGCCTGGGAAGGAAGAAACTTGCATTCTCCCACTTTCTTCTCATCGTTTGTCATTGGGATAAAATGTTCTGTTCTGGAATGGATTTCGTTATAAGAGAACATTTTCCAGGAAATGACATTTAAATCTTCATGGTACATGCCACAATAGCAATCTACTATAATGTTAGAGAAAGGATATAAGCTAAATTACTTTTTAAAAGCTTTTTTTCCCCCAAAGAAAGTGCTAATTTTTCATAATGTATCCAGCTTCTCAGTTTTTATATGCTTATCCTTAAATATCTGCTACAATCAATTCTTTGTACATGGAGTCTAACGAATGTTATTTTAAATAATCTCTATGTGAAGCATTAACAATGAGTACTGAGTTGTATCTTTTTATTTTATGCAGTGAAATACAAAATTAAACTTATATTTACAACTAAGGCCATTTCTGGATTGAATGTCTTATGAGATGTTCCGGTCGCATGATTTTCCAGCATTTTTACCTATATTGCCAGTCTTTGAAACTTATTTACATATGGAACATTTTTATTTTCCCTTAAGAACTCTTAGAAAGTAAAAACTGTACTTGGGGAAAAAGCCCACTCTGAAATTACTCCACTTCTGCAAACTGCATCTTATTTTATTTTATTTTACATTTGGCAATATAGAAGTTGGAAATGATTCATTAAAACTTTCATGAAGGAATGGTCAGGCTGGGAAGTGGCTCAGTGGTAGAGGCCCTGGGTTCGATTCCTCAGCACCACATAAGCAGAAAAAGCCAGAAGTGGTGCTGTGGCTCAAGTGGTAGAGCGCTAGCCTTGAGCTGAAGAACTGAGGGACAGTGCCCAGGCCCAGAGTTCAGGTCCATGACCGACAAAAAAAAAAAAAAAAAAAAAAAAAAAGTGGTGGGACAATGGTGTGTGTGTGGGATTCCATGTGTAAATATACTTTCAGTGTAAGTTCTTTCTTTTGGAGAGATTCTTACTGTGTCTTTTTTTTTTGGTAGGTTTTATTTTTTTATTTTTTAAATAAGTTTTTTATTGTGAGAATACTGTACAGAAGAGGGGTTTACAGTTACATGAACAAGGTAATGAGTACATTTCTGCATTGTTGCCTCCTCCTTTGTTTTTCCCCTACTATCCGGTCCCTTCCATCTCCACAACTACACCACCCTCCCCCAAATTGTAAAGTTCATTTTTCGACATAGCACATTGTGCATCTCATTTTTGCAATGGGTCAACCTGTATCCCTGTTTAAACAATTTGTTTTTGTTTTTTCCCTTCCTCTCCTCAAATTATACCAAAATCAAATACAGTGAGAGCCGGGGTTATACTGTGGGGGAGGGTCATACAAAGCAACAAAAAAATCACGTGGTACATTAGAAGCAATAGCAAGATCGAAAAAAAAAAACAATTTGTGTCCTTATCTTGGAGTTCATTTCGCTTAACATCATCTTATCTGACCTTTTCTACTTGTCTCAGACATATACTAGTTATTTCAAATAAGGGAAACCATGGGACCTATGTTTCTTTGGGCCTGGCTTATATCACTTAATATAATTATTTTCAAGTCTTTCCATTTCCTAACAAATGGGTCAATGCCATTCTTTCTGATGGAGGCATAGAATTCTATGGTGTATATATACCACATTTTCTTGATCCATTCATCTTCTGAGGGACATCTGGGTTGGTTCCATATCTTAGCTGTGGTAAATAATGTTGCAATACACATAGTTGTGCTGGTAGCTTTAGTGTGTCTTGTTTGTGATCATTTGGGTAAATGCTCAAAAGTGGGATGGCTGGGTCATAGGGGAGCTCAATGTGGAGTCTTTTGAGGAACCTCCATACTACTTTCCAAAGTGGTTGAACACGTTTAAAGTCCCACCAACAATGAAGCAGGGTTCCCTTCTATCCACATCCCCTCCAGCATCTGTTGTTATTAGATTTCTTGATTATAGCTATCTAACTGGAATGAGGTGGTATACCTAGGAATTAACTTAACCAAAGAAGTGAGGGATCTCTATGCTGAAAACTTTAAAAACCTGACAAAGGAAATCAAAACAGAACTTAGAAAGTGGAAAATCCTCCCATGCTCCTGAATTGGAAGGATCAACATGGTGAAAATGGCAGTTGTTCCCAAGGCTATCTACAAATTCAATGTGATACCTATCAATATTCCAACCTCATTCTTCAAGGAAATAGAAGAGGCAATCAAAAAATTCATATGGAACAATAATAGACCCTGAATCGCATAACGATCCTTAACAGAAAGAACAGTGCTGGAGGAATATCAATACCAAATTTCAAACTTTACTACAAAGCCATAATAATCAAAACAGCTTGGTACTGAAGAGACCTGAGGACTAATGGAATAGAATTGAAACCCATAAATGAGCCAAAAACCTATAGTCACCTAATCTTCAATAAGGGAGCTAACAAAACAGAATGGAAGAAAGATAGCCTCTTCAGTAAATGATGCTGGCAAAATTGGTAAATCACTTGTAGGACACTAAAGCTAGATCCTTATATACCACCCTGTACCAGAATCAACTCCAAATGGATCAAAGACCTCGGAGTCAAAGCAGACACCCTGAATAGCAGACACCTGGAATGGGAGAAACCCTAGGTCTCCTTGGCTCAGGTGGAAATTGTCTTAATAGAGACCCAGAAACACAACAAATCAAAAAAAGGTTGGACAAATGGGATTGCATGAAATTGTAGAGCTTCTGTATGGCAAAGGACATAGCTGGCAAGATTAATAGAAAGCTCATGGTTTTGGAGAAGATCTTCACTAGCCATACAACTGACAAAGTTCTATATCTAAAATACCCTTGGAACTCAAAAAATTAAATCCCCCAACAACACATCCTTAAAGAAACAACTGCCCAATAAATAAGTGGGCTAAAGACTTAAACAGAAACTTTTCTGAAGAGGAAATAAGAATGGCCAATAGACACATGAAGAAATGCTCAACCTCTCTAGCCATAAACGAAATGCAAATCCTACTGTATCTTACAGGCAACCAGCTTGGCTTGTGAAGTGGTAAAGTTTAAATCACATGCAATGCTAAGGCTCTTTAAAAGAAAGTGAATTAAGTCGACTGTGCAGCTTAGCTGTGGTGATTTTTCTTTTGGAAAGAAATGAAGAGTTTTATTCTTATGTAGTCTCTGCATAATGGAAAGATTTTCTGGTACCTGCATTTTAAAACACCATTCTTATAGTCTATAATTTTAAAGTACTTTAGAAGTAGACATTACTGTAGAAATCTGGCCCAACTTTCTTACTTTGACTATATGAAAACCTGTTTCCAAAGTAGTAGGGATATTTGAAGGTGAAGAACATTAAGCTCCTTAAAATTAGAAGCAGGTGAAAATATTCCCTCACTTTAGTTTTTTGACCTGAAAGAGTTAAAGGAGAACTACTTATGAGTCACCTAGTCTTTCTGCTGGTTAATGGCATGCTTGGGTCAACAGCACTTATTTGATGTTAAAAATAACTTGGAAATAACTTGACAAGAATGGCAAGGCTTCACTGGGGAGAAATTAGGATTACTCAAAGGAAGCTTCAGCTAGTCAGAGGAAGCAACCAGGAAAGGAAGGATTGCCCTGCCACAGATTTGCCTGGATTTTGATTTTCTTTCTTCCTCTTTAAAAAGCAGAACAGTTCATTGTTAAGGGACCTCTCCCATCATTAAAAGTGGACTGTTCTTACATTATTGATTTTGTTTTGTTTGTTTAAATAGAGTAAAATTCTCCTTCAGTTTATTTTCTCTGCTCTCTTTCACCTTGAATTTATTTTCTCTATTCTTTACTTCTTAGGATCCCTGCCTGCTTCTGACAACCTTCTTTCTTATGTCTAAAACACAAGAAAATTAGTAACTGAAAATTTCCTGACATCTGTTGATTTATAAAGCCAGTGACATAAAATATATTCAGCAGTGTTGGAAGGAGAGGACATTCACACATTTCACATTGTGTTTGAGTGGATGTGGGGATGGGCAATTAGTCATATCTCCAACATTCGCCCTGTGTTGTTTCTTAAGTTGCTTTCTACAACTAAGCTTACATTGTAACCTATTATGACAAGAATACTTTGTTTCTTAAGAAACTTTCTCAAATTCTCAGGTAGAGCATGAGTTTGTATTTTTTAATAGCATTTCATGGTTTCTATCTCAGCACTGCTATTAATGTAATGGAGGTCTATAAGAAAGGCAGGCATTTGGGATTAAATGGTGTAGATGCTATTTACATATTTAACAACTTGGAGAGACGTTCATTGTTGTCATATTTTAAACTATATTTTTATGCAGGTTTTCTGCCAACTATTAACTGTTAAGGCAGTGGTGATCCATCTTGGCTGTTTTTGACAATTCTGGAAGCCTTTACAAAAAAAAAAAAAAAAGCAATTGGGTAAGGTCCCACCTGAGACTAGTTAAATTTAAATCTCTAGGAATAGGGCCAGGATATTGTTGCTTTGAAAATCACTCCAAGGCATGTTAGGGTAGAACATATATCGGGATAAACACTGAATTTAGCAAAAGTTGGATTGGAAGACAATACTATAGAATGATGTGGGTATTGTAGTGGTGTGGCTTTACATATATCCTGAATTTTATGGTCATTTCTCTATGTAAATGCCATCAAATTGTACAAAATTAAATGGAAGGGGTAGAGATGAAGCAGATAATTCAGCATTGCCTGTTGGCAGTGTGTTTAATTTAACCATATACCAACCGATATTTACTGAGAGTCTGCTATGTAGACTATGTAGTTAGAATGTTGAACTATATAATAAAATATTCTTTAGGGAGTTTGAACCTTTGAGGAAGATATCTCACAGGGGTCAGGGTTTAACCCAGCTCACTTTTTACCCAGGTTAGAACCTTTCTCTGCACCTACACGAGATAAGAAAGAAGTAACAAGATTCTGAGGCTAGCAGATGTAGATTCATGTTTCTACGTCGTTATTATTGTTCTAGCTGATATATGTCAAATGCACATTAGGAAGTGCCTCCGCTTCTTCCTTGTATGTAATTATTTTGTAACGTTGCAAGAGCATTGGGGCTACAAAGTTTCAGAATCAAGAAGACCTGGTTTATCTTTCATGTCAGTGGTCTGTATTTTACTTATCTTCAACTTCTTCAAGCTTTTATTTACTCAGCCATAAATTGGACTTTGGATTTCTACTTTGTTAAGGATTCTGTGCACTTTTAAACTATGTAAGGCCCTTAGCCTGGAATTCGGTACAGTTATGAGAGCAGAGTGACTGTTGTTGTTTAATAGCTAAAATCCAGAGATGTGTAAATTTTAAAAATACGTAGTGTTCCACAAGAAGAGGTGTGAAACATAATTAGTTTATGTCTTTTCCCCACCATTTAAAAGCTTTAATTTTATCAGTTGTACTAGTGGAATTTCTTGGCTTGCTTATAGTGTTTTTGCAAGAGGTGATCCAAGTTTTCTTTTTTTTTTTTCAGGCTTTATGAGAATTATTTCCTAACACTACAATTTAGAGCCTAAACAGCTAGTCACAGTGATATATTACTTCGAGAAGTATCCAAGGTCCATTTCACTTCTGTACTTACCTTGGACTTCTCTGTATGACCCCAATTCGGATGGTTTGCTTCTAATAGTAGGGGCTCATCTGTCAAGGGAATGCCACAGAAAGCCCTTTCTCTCTCTGCTACTCAGACAGATAACTCCTTTCCTGTGACTGATCTCAACTTAGAGCAAGTGTAAAACATTGTCACTTAAGTCTTGAGGGTAACTATCAGTGTGAGTTTCTCCTGAGAGAGTTAAACATAGGGTAGCAATTGAGTATCAGACTTTGTTAGGTTTTAAATGAATCTTATCAAATTGTCCTTGTTTTTTGTGTTTTTGTTTTTCTTTTTTGGTTTAGCTTAAATATTTCATAAGATTATTTGCTTGGAACACACTCAACCCTCAGGAGAGATACTTGTAGTTCTTCTAAAAGTATATAGTAGAGATAGACACAGCTGATCTAGTACACACTCAAATACAGGCTCCATAGCGATTAGCTGCTAAAGCAAGGACACTGTGTCTTGTGAATATGTGACATCGAGATTCTTACAGAATATGAGTATGACCAGACACTGGGTAGAAGAAATGCCATTTCTGCTTCAGATCAGTTACTAAAGACTTTAGCAGGCCTTTTAGAATCTGAATTTTGGTTTTCCGAAAGATATTTTTATTTTGCCAACTAATTGGGTTTTAGTTAAATATAACCTCATTTCCTTTTACATCTACCTCTACTCAAATGAATCCAAATTGCAAATGTCATTTAGACACTTAAACAGTTTAAACCCTGTAGTGCCTTTAACCTGAGTGAGTGTCTGGTTATTGGTAGCTGTGGGGATTTAGATGAGATTGTTAGGAAAGAGAAAATTGATCATGTGGATTATTTGCTTGATAAAAACTTCAGTTTGGCTTACAATGTTGGCAAGTTTTTATTCACATTTGGGTCTAATTATGGTAGAAATATGTGTTGTATCTTTTGGTATATTATGCTAGGTGCTACAGGACACTTCGAAGAAATTAAGATAGACTTGAATCACAATGTTTATTAGACATTCTTTGTCATTTTCCAAAGATGCCTAGTGTAGATGTATACCACATTCTTATATTAAGTTGTTATCAAATTTAATAAAATGCATGACTAAACTTGTGCTATGAAATAATAGTAATAATAATAATGCAGAATAACAAACAACGGAATTATTTTTTGATGGAGAAATTAAAGTTTAGTTTTACAGAAGAAAATGGTTTGCCATTCATTGACACAAAATGAGAATGAGGAAAGCAAATTCTCTTATGAGGTTTTAAAATTGTTTTTATTGTTGTTTGTTCTGTGCTTGATTGAGACAACATTGTTCTGTATATGGTTTGAGGATGCTCATAGGTAGCCAATAGTTGAAGCTGCTTCTCAAATCCCTGTAAACCATGCTAACGATAAAACATTTTAAATGACTGAAGAGCCACTCCTCACAGATTGAGATACTTAATACATGGCTGTATTAATTTCAAGGAGTTAATAGTGATTTTTACTCTACTCTGAAACTTCAATAATAAAGAAGCAATTATAGGAAGATTGGTCGTCATATATCCCATTTTCAATATTTCAAAAAAGGCTGTTATGGCTGAACATTGGTGGTGCACACCTGTTATCCTAACTACTCAGAAGACTGAGATCTGAAGATCATAATTGGAAGCTATCCTGGGCAGGAAAGTTCATGAGAGTCTGATTTCCAATTAATCATCACAAAGCTGGAAGTGTAGCTGCGGCTTAAGTGGCAGAGCCCTAGTCTTGAGCACAAAAGCTCAGGGCTAGGGCACAGGTCCCAAGTTGAAGCCTCCAGACATGTGTATGCGAGCGCACACACACACACACACACACACACACACACACACACACACACACACACACACACACACACACACAGAGGCTCTTGTGTATTTAACACTACAAGTTAGTTAAACTTAACAGTTCTTGGTTTTCACTGAAATGATGTTATTTCATAATTATAAAGTATTTCTCATCACTCATAAAATGACAAGATTTGCATATAAGAAACAAAGAGGACTTCTCCTATCCGAGGGGCTCTGATAAAAGGAGACTGGGAACAGCTTAGGTTGTATGGGGAAAAATCTTCCTTATACTACCATTTTTAGTGTCCTAACTATTGATCTGTAAGTGTTTATTTAAACAATTACTAAAATTGTTCTCATACCTAAATGACCATGAAGGGAGATCCTGTCTTAGGAATACTTTTCAGAATGAGTGTAGCGAGTTCTGCAAAGGGAAGTTGGAGACACAGAATGAAGAGTGTAGAAGTGAATTACCAGTTTCAGACTCACCACACATCATTGGTTAGCATTCAATACATATGTTTCAAATACCAATTCGTAATTCACCTTGACATCATACAATGCCAGCTATCATCACATCTCAATATTTTGTGATTACTTATTTGACACTGGTTGATAAAATTTCAGGGTGATGGTGTTGAAATTCTATCTGTGCTAGTTACAGATCCAGGACTTTATAAATTGCTTCCTTTTCTCAAACACAAAGATTCAGTGAGGATTATTTAAATAGTGTGTGTCAAACTTTAGTAGTCTGGTTCATAATTGTTAGTTATTTTCTGGTTGCTGAGCAAGGCCTTGAAAATGAGTTCACATTCCTTTATTTTATTTTATATTTTTAGATTTAGGTTAAGATGGTATAATTTTGTGAAATGCTTTAGAATGCTCTGTCCTTGTGTTGTTTTAATTGTTTGCTTAAAAAAAAGCCTCAGTATGGGGCTGGGAAGGTGGCTCAGTGGTAGAGTGCTTGCCTTGCATTCATGAGGCCCTGGGTTCGATTCCTCAGCACCACATAAGCAAACAGAAAAAAGCCGGAAGTGGCGCTAGCCTTGAGCTGAAGAGCTGAGGGACAGCACCCAGGCCCAGAGTTCAGGCCCCATGACCGGACCCCCCCCCCAAAAAAAAGCCTCAGTAGCATCTAGCCCAAGAAACAAAATAAATAAGAAATTGGTTGTTTTAAAAGACAAATTTTATTTGAGGTTGAATGTTATATATTGATAAAGAACACTTCTTCATATCTTGTTTTCACTCATGAAGCAATGTATTGAATTATAGAAGTGAAGACTATCTGTGAAGAAGACCAACCTTCCTTTAATTCTAGACCAAGGAATAAGAATCATGGTTTCTCTCATTTGTAATGATTAGAATGTGCCTATAAATCTACAAGTAAACCCCAATGGATAGTAAAAGACAAAAAAAAATTACACTCACACAGTGAGACCAAAGGAGGATATCCTTAGGAGAGGATCACAAGGGCTCAATAGCTATGTGCATACGATCATATAGAATGATGCTTATCGAAATGAGCTTCCAGAAATGGATACAAGAGCCTTTTTACTTTACTTTTTGTGTTTTTGAACTTTTTTCTCCTTTTATCAGTGTTTGTGATTTCTGTACCTGTTGTCTTGTATGTAAATTTATCTGATTTGGGGAGGGGAAGGGGAAGCACAGAAATGGTGGGACAAAAGGTGAACAAATTCAGCAGTAATGTTCAGTAGACACTATGTGGAAAATGAACTATAAAACTTGTGAGGAAGGGGGATGAGAGAGAAAATGCTGGGAGAAAATGAGGAAAGAAGTGACACTGTTCAAAAAGAAATGTACTCAATGCCAGACTTATGTAACTGTAACCCCTTTGTATATCACCTTTATAACAACATCAACAACAACAAAGAATCACACCATATGCACCACCTAGTAAAATTTTGCTATTTAGCCTAAGGCTAGTTTTTTACTTGCTGATTGAGTTAGAAGGCAAACATCCACTCACAGATGTGTTAGACAATTTTGTTGAATTACAAAAAGGAAAGAAAAATAATTTTCTTATTTAGACTGTCATTAAATGTTATAAAATTATTCCTTAGAGAATAATTTCATTTCACAGAGATTGTACTCATAGAATATATTGCCTTTTAAATTGAAATTGTTGGTAAGTTGGATAGACTAGAAGATGCAGTTACAAATTTAAAACAAGAACTTCTGCATGTAGTAGAAAAGCATGGTTCTTAAATAATAAATTCATCTGTAAATAGAATATAATATGGTATCAACAAGACACTAAAAGTAAGCATGACATAAACAAATGTGATATGCTGCCAAACTGGAAAAGGGAAAATTGTTTCTAAGCTTAACCTCTTTATTACTTGAAAAACTCTCAGAAGTTGCAAAGGTAGAAATTTTTCTCATGTAACATAAACCATCATTCACAAAACTACCTTGAGTTTTTCCCTCCAGTTTTCTTTTTTAAGGCTGCCAGGATTAGGAAAGGCATAGGAAATTAAGAAATCATGTTAGAATTTTTCAGAACTTATTATGAGGTTCATTCTAAAAGAGACTGGCTCATGAAACAAAGGACCTGAATGTGATCCCTGGAAACTGACCCTCTTAATTAGAAAATTAACCACTGGGTTGTACAGCTGCCTTTCAGTGGGACCCACTGACATATTTCAAATCCAATAGTGCAGAGAACATTGTGAAAGCAAGGACAAATCAGTTTGTTTTCCATTGCATGCACAACTTTACTAAGTAGCTCACGTGGTAGAAATCATGCTTGTCTCATGTAAATAAAACTGTTATCTATATCTCTCTCTGTAAAGCAGCCTCCACACTCATGTCCTTTTATCTTCAAGTCTGAATAGTTTATTAAAATTTTGGAAACTCCTTCCTAATTGAAATACATTGCTGCTTTCCAATTGCTAACTGCAGATATTCAAAAATTGAAACCAGCTTCTTATTTTATATTGTTATTATTATTTTTTGCCTACTCATGTGCTGAGATAACATGCTATTTTTATCATTCAGCTGGGTAAGAATTCTGTTTGCATGATTTATCAAAACAATTATTTGCTTTGAGACAACAGACCCAGAAAGACATCTTACTGCCAGGAAATCTGCTTCTGAAAGACTGTACTGTCTCATTGAGTTATTTATTGTTCAGTCCAGTGAAAAGTTCAGATAGATGAAACTTCCCAGTATTTGAAAAATACCCAAGAACTGTGCTGGGGTTCTCCCTTTATATTTTTCTCATTTTTCCTACTGTGGCTTAAACATACGTTTGGATGACATGGTCTATTGAAAATAATTCCTGTGATTGGATCAGTCTTTCCAGTCAGCTATCCATTGTTGGATTGCACTGTGCAGGTAGCAGCTGTCTGTTGGACTCTTCCCATACCACCAGCTCCATGAGTGATGGAGGATGGAGAAGCCAGGACAGCTTGCACATCAAGGTGTGTGCGAGTGAGATCTGCTGCCCAACCTGATGTTATCTGAATGGAACTGGAGAAACTATTCTGGATCAAGTGGAATCCATCCCTGCTTTATCTCAGTTGCCTAAAATTTTATTCAGCCTCAATTTAGACTAGTTCTAACTTTGTGAAGAATATATCAGCTTGGTGAAAGTTAATATAAATATAAATTCCACATAACTGAACGTTTCTTCTACTCACAAAGCTGAATCTACGTGTGGAGTTTCTACAAAAGAAGTCAACTAAAGTAATGTTTACAGTCAAACTGGATAGATTATATATACAAATATTAGTTCATCACCAGCATGATAGATCATTTGGAAGAATTGTTAGTAAGGCACTAAAAATAGAAAAAAATAGCTTTCATTTTGGGAAAAAAAGGCAATGTCCCTAAAATATATGAATATTTATAATTATTTGGATAGAGTTGATCTCTTCTGGCTACTGAGAACCAGCTAGTGTATAAATATAAATAGACAGAGCCTGGGAACAGTGTGTGCTGTGACAGTGGCTAGACATGATAAGCTCTTAACTCTCCTGTTGGAGCTAGATGTCAGGAAGCCTAGATTCTTCACCAGAGCCCTGAAATACAGCTCTCCTTCTGGGATTTTTCCCCTTACTGCTGCCTCTGCTGCCCTCTCAGGAAAGTGACAACATCTTAGATGGTGTTACACTACTTACAAGAGGCAGTTAATAATCAGAGGTCCGTGAGCTCTCCTTTTGCTTTTTCTCTACTGCTTAATATTGTGAGATCATAATGAGACTATTAAAGTGTGAACTCTGATCCTCACCTGATTAAATAGCTCCAAAATGGCACCTCAAGAATTGAATAGGCTTATGGCATAGATTTAATAGCAGCATAGTAGCTAGCTTTCATTGTTTCATTAGGTAATTGAAAAAAGAAAAAACAAACCTGAACAATAAAAAGTATCTCTGCTTCTTTGTTTGGAGGGAAGGATCTGTGGGTGATCTTTCCCTCTTCTCTTCTCTCCTCTCTTACTATGTTTCCAGACTTTCTTTTTTCCTTTCTCTCTCTTTTTTTTGCCATTCCTGGGCCTTGAACTCAGGGCCTAGGCACTGTCCCTGAGCTTATTTTCCTAAAAGGTGGCACCTATCACTTGAGCCACAGCATCACTTCTGGCTTTTTCTGTTTATGTGGTACTGAGGAATCCAACCCAAGGCTTCATGCTGGCTAGGCAAGCACTCTACCACCAAGCCACATTCCCAGCCTCTGCTTCCAGATACTCTGCATTTTTCAGTTTTGTCTAAAATTTCTTCCTTTATGGATCTCAAGCCTTAGAAAAACATTTTTCTAATTTGGGGAAGGGAAAAACAAAATGCTGAAACAAGGATACAGGTTGATCCATTGTAACAATGAGACTTACAAGACACTATGTTGAAAAAGAACTTTATAAATTGGGGGTGAGGAGGAGTTGGGGAAGATAGGAGGGAAGGGAGAGTAGGGGGAAAACAAAGGAGGGGGTAACAATGCTTGATAGGAAATGCACTTATTACCTTAGTATTCTCACTATCCCTTCCTCAGATTGGATTACTTTGCTTAAATGTCTTACAAAACCCAGGAAAACATTTTCTCAGCTTGTTAGAGTTAGTATTACTAGGGATTGAGCAAAAGAGAAGAGCCTATGAGTTTAGTTATCTATAAGCTTCCCAAGCCCAGGATTTTTGGCTTTTTATGGAATATACATAATACATATAAATAATATCCATATATACATATTGATCATATGTAATATACACAGATATTATATACATATAGGTATATTATGTACATATACATAGATATATCTATGTCTACATGGGTATATGTGTATATAATATGTACATAGCACATACATTTGCACATATGTACATACAGTTATCTATATTTACCTATACACACAGATAATATACATATAAATACAGAGATACAATTGATTAAATCACCAGCTATTGACTTAACCTCCAGCACTGCATCAGAGTGTTTGCCATAGATGGCTAGGTGGCAAGTTCCAATCTTCTAATACTCCCCTGTTTTTCATACACCTAGCCCCTACTGTAGACATGGAGGATGCTAGCCACTAGTCATCTCATTGGTATGCAAATGTCACTAGTCACTAAGGAAATTACCAAGAATTTTAGGAGCTGTTTGTCAGGAAAATGAGGCAAAAAGTAATTGTAGGGGTGTGTGTGTGTGTGTGTGTGTGTGTGTGTGTGTGTGTGTGTGTGTGTGTGTGTGTGTGTGTGTGTGTGTGTGTGTGTGTGTGTGTGTGTGTGTGTGTGTACACAGGTTTCTGTGTTTTAAGTTAATGTGTACATTATTGCTGAGAAAAGAGTCTGCTCTCCACAAAAGTTGCTTCACACGTATATATTGACTATTCATTTTTAAGAGGCACTAAAACCCTTCTTTCTCTAGATAGGAAAAAAAAGTAAAGACTATGACAGTATCAGACCTTAAGTATTTTAAGTCTTAAGTATTTCAATATCACTGCTTTAAATTTTATATAATTCAGACATCATAGAAAGAATACTATTTCTTTCTAATATGATAGAATGATTTGCTAGGCAGATCCAGCTTGTATCTTCAACTTTTGGATGTAATTACCGAACTCAGTTGTGCTGCTGGGAGAAGTAGAGAAACACTTTTATCTTTACACAAGGATATTCAGATTGTAAATAATGCTGAGGAGAATGATTAAATGGTGTAAAATAATGATGTGAAATCACTATATCCTGTTGAGTGTGCTTTTACCAAGGCAAATTACCAGCTTTTGATTTCTGTAGAAATCATCTTAGCTCTTAACTAAATTCATTAAATGTTTAGTGGGCTATAATTAGTTTCTTGATTTTTTTGTAACATATTTACTAGAAAATAACTATTTATTTATTAAAAACAAACTATAATTTGCCCTTCATTAGTGCCCATTGAAGGCTGAAAGCAAGTGGGGAAAAAAGGTCCAGGTAAAAAGTGACTGAGCATGAATCTGAGTTCCTGCATGTGGGACCTGTAGGATCCTGTGAGATCTTATACAAAATTCTACTCCATGTCCCTACTGTCATACACATGACGTGGTAATGCTTATGAAGTACTTAGAACATTGCCTTGCACTTTCTAATGAAGTTAGACATTCTTAGTGTCATTTGTATGGAGTTTTATTTTAGATTATAAAAGAAAATTAAATACAATTATTACAAATTAAGAATATCTTAAGCATGGTGCTGGGGGCTCACATCCATAATCCTATCTACTCAGGATGCTGAGATCCAAGGATGGCCTTTAAAAACCAGCTGGGGCTGGAATGTCTGTCAGATTCTTATCTCCAACCACAAAAAGAAATAATTAGAGCTGTGGCTCAAGTGGTTGAGCACAAAAACTCAGGGATGGCACCTAAGTCCTCAATTCAAGCCCAGGACTGGTGCTGGTGGAGAAGGAATATCTGATAGAAAGATACAGTTTATAGAAATAGCTGTCAAAAGGGTATTGTTTTGTAGTTTTTATAAGTGGGACATATAAATATATATATAATAACACAAACACACAGACACATTCCTTACAGAAAAGCAGAAAAAATACTGACTGAAAATTAAAATCACTCATACTTCTTATGCTTTAATATACTATATATATATATATATATATACTACAGATATATATACATACTACATATACTACATTATATATATATATATATATATATATATATATATATATATACACTACATACGTAGTAGTAGTTATAAAATTACAGATCATTCCGAACATATAATATTTGGACACTGAAAGCAAAGTTAACAAGAATAATATGCCTATATGTTTTGAATGCAGTTTCTTTCTAAGAAATGAAGCAGTGTCAAGTACCAGGGTTTGAACTCAGGGCCTTAGGACCTCAAGCTAATTCAGCTTACTTGCTTGGTTTACTTGCTTTGCTGACACTCTTCCACTTGAGTCACATTACTCCTTTCACTTTCTGTGGGAGAGGCACAATGTGGATCCACTGTTTATTTTAAACAAAGAGCTAGCATGGAGTTTCTGTTGCTTCCATATACCTAATTGAAAGCCTATATGACATTTTATATACATAGGTAAGTGAAAGAGAATTACTGACAAATTTGATCACAAGATGACATATTCTAAGATGACATATGCTAAGTTATGTTTCACTATTCACTATTTGTTTCATGTGTACATGTTTATCATAAATTAAAAATAGTTTATAGTGTGATGAAAAAATTTAGAAGACATTAAACTATCATTAGTTTTCTCTTTCATTATAAAGATTCTTTTGCATTATCATCTAGCTAGCATTGGCATGTTTATGTTCTACAGCACTGAACAAGTAAGGAGTGCTTGGAATCATTGAAACTTGTAATGAGCTTTGTTGAAGATTATATATGATGAGGTGAAAGCATGTAGCAGTTGAAAATTTGTTAATTCAGTTGGGCTCTTCATGACCAGCACTTAGTCTAGTAAAGGTGGAGGTTGGAGGGCACTGAATGTGCAAAGATGTGGAGATATGAAATAACATGGCATTATAGAGGAAATCAAAGAAGCTGAATGTTGCTGGATTACATAGGAAGAAAACCAGCAGAGAAGCTGCACAGATTGGAGGAGGCAATGTCATGCTAGCCCAGCAAAGTTGGCTCACACCAGAATCCTAAGTGCTCAGGAGGCTGAGATATGAGGATCATAGTTCAAAGCCAGTTCAGGAAAGGAAATTCTCTGAGGTTCTTATCTCCAGTTACACACACACACACACACACACACACACACACACACACACACACACACACACACACACACACACACACACACACACACACACACACAGAAGCCATGAGTGGGGCTATGGCTTAAATGGTAGAGCATTTGTCTTGGGCAAAAATGGTCTGGGACATCTTCCAGGCTCTGAGTTCAAGTCATAGAAATCGTATGTGTGTGTGCATGCGTGTGCACTCACACACATGAGATATGCATCCAAACCACGATAAAACACATGGTAGTTTTTCTCCCAAGGGCCTATGGGGCTCCACAATGGAAGAATTGTCAGACATGTAATTGATCTACTCAGTTTTTTGCAGAAGTGATTTATATTCACAGTTGCTTGAAGATTTGTGTTTGTTGAGTGTTTTGAATGTAGTGATGATGGTTTTTTTTAATACAGTAGACATACTTTGCATAAAATTGAGATGATGATCCAGACTTCAGAGCCCCAATTCCTTTTTACCAAATCCAAGCCAGACCTTGTCACCATCACTGTCTCTCCAACCCCTGGATAATTCAATGATCTTTGCAGGCTGGACTGTATTACATGGAGGCCTTGGAGGTGTTTTAGCTTTTATTGGTTTTTGTGTAAATTTCATTACATGATTTAATTTTGACATAGCTTTTTCTGTGAACAAAGTGGTTGAAGGTCCTTGCCCTTAGGGTTTTGGGAGTTCAGGTTGGTAAATGCTAATTTAAAAAAAGCAAAATTTAAACTCCTGCTTCTGTTTTTAAAGTAAGAATCAGGTGAGAAACATGAACTACCAGGAACTTTTTTTTTTTTTATTACACACATTCCTCTAAATTTTTAAGGAATTACACTGATGATTTCCCCTCTATCATATATGTTAATTCACAGTTCATTTCCTATCATATAAATTGCACAAACCTCATTGACTATATAAAATAGAACTACTGCTGTCTGGATTTACTAGCAAATTCCACTTCTTTTGACATTATCATTCTGAGGTTTGGTCACCAACCTTCTCACTTTTCTAAACCTTGGGCTTCAAGTATATAGAAGTTCATTGATTGCAAGATCAATGTGATTGCTCACATTTCAGCTGCGGACTCAGCCAATGCCTTAATCTCTTGAGAAAAAGATTTCTAGATGATCTTAGGACTCACCTCTTGGTATGATTCAAAGCAGCACGTGTTTATAGAAGCACATACAACTGAAGAAGTTGAATTGAAACAATGATTTCTGACACTTTTCCCATATTAACTTCTTCCAGGTTAAAGTTAAAAGAGGCTAACATTGAGTGAGAGTTTAAAAAATACATACCTTAGCTGGGTGCCCGGAGCTACTCAGGAGGCTGAGATCTGAGGATCGTGGTTCAAAGCCAGCCTGGGCAGAAAAGTCTGTGAGACTCTTATCTCCAATTAACCACCAGAAAATCAGAATTGGTTCTGTGGCTCAAAGGTAGAGCTCCTTGAGCTGAAAAGCTGAGGGACAGCACCCAGGCCCAGAGTTCAAGCCCCATGACTAACAACATCAACAAAAAATACATACATTTTATTCTCCGCACCCAAGAAAAGAAGAACAACTAGCTTTCCTGAAGGAGTTCATGTAGTTTGCAAATTCAGGTAATAGAAGCTGACATGTTACAAATTTTTCCACTTAAAGTGCAAATAGTGAGGACTACAATCACATTTGCAAAAGTGTAGGCTCATCATTCTGTGTTGCTCTCAGCTATTCTAGAGAAACAATAACTTCCAATATGTAATGTTACATGTTCCTTTGGCAGATACTGGCTTATTTTATAAACATCCTGTTCAAATCAAACAAAACTTTTCTGTGGATAGATTGCACCTCACTTATTAGTCTGAAAACTTTTATCTAGTGTCCTCATTACTAGATTCTGTGTTAGTTTGAAGATGCCTGTGTGCTCATCTTTAGTCTCTATCTTCTACCTTCTTTCTCTTTAAGAAAACTGATACTGTTGCTAAGACTACTGGCCCTTGACTTTTACTTTCTTTTTCTCATTCTCTTTCTCTTCTATTTTCTTACTCTAATAAATATCATAATTGTTGATTTGCTTCTTACAATAAGAATAAAACTTTCAAAGAGCAAAATCAGTTTTATATTTGACCCTGTTTGATACATTCAGTATTTTTACCTTGCCTAGTAATCTGGTGAACTTTAGTAGGTGTTTTTAGTCATTAACTCATCTTGGTCTGTTACCTGGAGTTTTTAGTTTTTCCTGTTTCCAATCAAGTCAAGGCATAGGAATGTCTATCTGCATAGTTTTAGTACCTAGTTTTCCTAGTATAAGATTTTCTTTCAAAACTGTCCAAGATGGAAACACTGCTCTGAGTTCTTCAGTTTTTTAATTGTCTGTATATTGTGATTTGCTGAAATGTCATAGTTTATGTCTTATTTCCTAGACAGAATTAAACAATGCCCATTTCTTCTCTGTGAATAACTCTGTATTTTTATTTTGGAGGAGGAATTTTTTTGCCCCTCCCAGGAGGAGGAATTTTAAAATTTTAATCTTAATTTTTATTTTGCCAATCCTGGGGCTTGAATTCTGGGCGTAGGCACTGTTTCTGAGCTTCTTTTGCTCAAAGCTACTGCTCTACCATTTGAGCCACAGCCCCACTTTTGGCTTTTTCTGAGAAGTTTCCTGGGGAGACGCGTGTCATGAATTTTCCTGCCCATTCTGGCTTCTAACAGTGGTCCTCAAATCTCAGCCTTCTGAGTAGCTAGGATTACAGGAATTTTGTTTTTATAGTAATGGAATTGAACTGGGGACCTTGAACATACTAGTGCTTTACTATTTGATCCACACCCCTGGACAACCCTCCCCTGATTTATTTTGATTTTTGTCTGAGTTGACCTTGGACTGCAGATCCTCCTGCTTAATCTTCCTAAGTAGCTGAGGTTAGAAGTATGCACCACTGTAGCCAGCTGTAAGAAGCCTTACACAGTTACTTGCTTCATAGTTTTCTCTTCTATTGTCATCACTGAGTTGGCACTGCTAATAAGTTAGCCCAGATCCCAACACTTGACTAGATTTTAAATGCACAAAAATTTCATTTTACATCAGGAAATCAAAACACTATGATAACCCTTTTTATTCAGCCCTTTTTCATCAAAATTCCTCATGTATTTCATAAATTTAACAATGTATACTGACACACACCTGCATTTTTTGAACAGGGTGAATATGGCTCTGTAATGTTTTTTCCCCTTGAAACAGAATCAGCTTATGAAGATTGCTGCAGTGGGTCTTTCACCTTGAATTTCACTTATTCACTTATTCATATATGATACAATTTAAAAAAATTAAGAAGGCTGAAATCACAAAAAGCTAGAATGGATTTCTGTATTTTTCTGTTGAAATATCCCCTCATTCATCTGCAATTGTACCTTCAATTATATGCTATTATCAAGGGGATTTGGATCTTAAAAATGCTACCAGCATTTTTTAGGGGTAAATTTATTTCAGTGTTTTGTTTCCTTCTTACAATTGATTAAGTGAATGAGCAGAAGAGGAATGGAGAATAGTAGCATTGTGTTAAGTTTGGTAAACAATTTCCCATTGTTTCTGTTTGGCTGTGAATTTTTGTACCTTTTTCTACACTTGAAGTTTTTGGAACACTCATGGAAACTTGCTCTCCCACCTAATTAAGGCTTGTGTTCATGATTACTCATTTATTTTTATTTTCTTGACCTATTAAAGCTTTTTTATTTAGTATAAAGAAAAGTGGCTGGATGTAGTATGTAAATATCTGTTTGCAAACACCTAAAGCAATTGCTAGCATTCTTGCTAGGTGGGCTTTCCATTGCTTGTTGTATTTAATAAGGACACAGACATTTCTGAGATTCGATGCCCACATGTTTTTATTTATCAGTAACCAAATCAGTGAGTATTTTCATATCTATGTTCTACAGGATGCTTGACTTGCTTCACCTTCAATTTAGAAGGTAAACAAATTGGTATAGGACTTGTAAGTTTTTTGATATATGACATATCAAAAACATGTGTAAAAATCCTTAATGACACCTGAAAAGTAATTATCTCCAGTTTGATGATTAGAATTATATGTCTGGTAAAACTTCCTTATAATAAAAATAAGGGAAATTAAAAATCAGTTGCATATCTGTTAACAGTATATTGAAGTATTATTTTACCAGAGGGTACTTGGATCATATTTTCTAGAAACTGCTTTGAAAATTATTAAGGTTATGCTATTCAATATAAAAAATATAGTAAACATAGGTATTAATGTCAATCATTTGAAAGATTTGGGGATGCTTTTTGTTCAGTAAATAAAATTAATTATATTAATGTCTTAAAAGCATTCTTTGAGCTACAGATGGTATATATTAAAGTCATAACTTAATCCAAAATCATCAAGACTTGATTAAAATATTTATATTTAGCAAAATTTTACAGTTTTTGGTCTTGGTTTACTAGATTATTTTAGTTAATATTGTTTTAATGCTAGATGAATTTATGAGAAAATTCATTTGCAAATTATATAAATTGTACATACTTGGAAATAATATAGCTTAATTTAATTTGTCTATAATACAATAATATTATAGGGATATCTAAATGCTATTTCCCTCTTGAGATCTTTAACAAAACATATGTGTTTTTGAAGCTGCAATAGGAGATATTTATGAACCATGTTTTAAAGCATTTTTGGAGCCAGGAGCCGGTGCTTATTCCTGTAATCCTAGCTAGTCAGGATGCTGAGATCTGAGCCTCGCGATTCAAAGCCAGCCCAGGCAGGAAAGTCTGTGAGACTCTTATCTCCAATAAACCACTTAGAAAACCGTAAGTGGTGCTGTGGCTTAAGTGGTACCACTCGCCTTGAGATGAAGAGCTGAGGGACAGTGCCTAGGCCCAGGGTTCAAGCCTCACAACTGACAAAAAAAAAAAAATTGGGGGGGGAAGGGAGGGCTATGTTATTGGGGTAATTAGAACAATCTAATTCTCCTTAGGACTCTACTGGTGGTAAAGCAAAATTCAAAACTTGAAGGAAACTTAGTGAACAACAATGAAATCAACCTACTAATATTTCATATTAATGGAATATTATATCTTTATGCAGAGTTGCACTTTAAAACTTTAATTATAATGTAGAGATTGATGTGCTATAAATAAAATAGAAGGAACTCACATTTCTTTTTCAGTTCATTTCTAGATACATTCAGTTCACTAATCTAATTTGTAATGAAAAAATACCAGTGTTTCATTAAGAAAAGAACAGGAGTAGGTTTTTTTTTAATTGTGAAAATACTGTACAGAGGGCTTACAATTACATGGGTAAGATAATGAGAGTACATTTCTTATCAAGCATTGTAGCCTCCTCCTTTGTTTCCCATTCCCATCCCTTCCCATCCTTCCCCTACCCCCCACCCAATTCTCCCCACTCTACCCCCCCACCAGTATAACCCCTGCTTTCACTGTATTTCATGTTGGTATAATTTGTGGAGGGAAAGGGGAAAAACAAATTGTTTAAATAGGGATACAGGTGGACCCATTGCAACAATGAGATGTACAGGAGTGGTTCTTAAAGACCTTTAAATATGAGATTACATTTCCTATCTTTCTCTCTCTCTCTTCATGCATAATCACATAGAGGCTTTTATATACGTGCTTGATAAGGTCCTTCTTTCTGGTTGTACCCAGTTCTCCAATCTAGCTTGCTGGTACAGGCTACAATTCCCTTTTGCAACTAGGAATCAAGAGTAAAGTAATAACCTAAAACATTAGGAAAAGACTCTTATATTCACTATTCATCAATACATCATTTAAAGTTTGCATTGGCGTGGGGGGGATCAGGTTTATCTTTGAAGGCTAGATGTTTGATGCTTGTGAGTTAATATTTATCATCTTTTTCCTGTTTGGCATTGCAAGCTGTCCTAAGATGTGGGAAGCGTCAACCCGAGTGCTTTGCTGATGCATTCCAATGGATTCCTCCTGTCAATTTCGAGAGACAGGCTGCACAGTCCAGTTTGACATATGAAGGCCTTGTGTTTAACAATAGGAAATACTTTATTCAAGATCATGCATTTGCATGGTTCTGAGTCTATTCGTACTGTATCTATCAGCTATACATTTCCTAGAGTTGTTTTTTTTTTTTAAATCTTACCTTAAAATCTTCCTGTTTCCGGAAGGAATAGAATCTGAATTGGCTAAACTTGTCAGAAAACTGAAAAGAAAAATAACCAATTAACATAACTTGTAAGATTTCAGACTGTTTACCAAATCATACTTAGAAAATGAGTGAAAGTCTTGTTATGATACCAGATGTAACAGAAAATTGGTTAGAACTTCAGCTTTTTTAAATGACATGGTTATGCTCAAGCAAAAATAAAAAGACTGCCTGTCAATTTTCATCTTTCTGTTTTCCTTTGCTTCCTTGAATATTTAAGATATTTGCCGTATGTCACTTAAATTCAGTGTTTTTCAAATCAATAAACTACAAAATGTACATATGGCAGAATCAAATGATCTGTCAAGTTGCTACAAACCACACAATTCTGTGAGTTTTAGGTCACACTCAGCTTAATAAAGAAGACATTAGTATTAACCATTTCTGTTGATTAACTTGAATATTTTTCAACAAATGTCTATATACTAAAGTGATATAGTAGCTTCTGTTGCAAGATAAATTTTTAGTGCCTGAAATATATAAGCTTTAAAATTTTTAAATATTGGCTAAAATAATAAGTACAATAGGTAGGTATTTAAAAATAGCTACCAAATTTCTTTGTAGTTATAGAAAGCCATGTGCTGCTGTTTTAATAATTATATATTTATATTATATATACATCATATATATGTATACATGTTTTATATGTATAGTATATATTATATATAGTAGTATATAATATATATTTCTAATGGAACGAAGCTGATACATCTAGAGACTGGTAATTTAGACATTATATATGAAATCACAATTCAGATTACATATGAAATTACTTATGAGATTATATTGATACCTTCTGGGTAAGAAGATATACCAGGGGAAGGACTGCAAAATATGTAATATATATTCATTCCCTTTGCTTGGTGATTAGCTCAGACTATTATCTCTTCTTGCCTGTACAAATAATTCTGCACAGTGTTGGAGGAGAAATACATTGGAAAACATTCTTGCTTCTCCTGAAGCTGACTCATAACTTAATTATCTGTGTCTCAGATGTTGGGATTTTTCTCAAATGTCAGTGATTCAATTAGCCAATACTTATTGATTCCTGACCCCTTTTTAGAACCATGTTGGATGCTTTTGTTTGAATAACACAAGGTATTTCCATCAGCAAGATAACTTGTCTTGTTGAGGAGAAGCCAAAATACACGGCATAATCAAGCAATAAGCAACAGGATACAGCTACTGTTATACATTACTGTTTAAACAGCTACTGTTATTCAGCATTTAATGACATTCTGAGCATTAAATGTTCCATGTATGTAATAGAAACAAAATTACATCTTGCTTAGACTTCACAGCTGAATTCTCTTTGGTGTCATACAAGATAGCATATATTCATCACAAAAAGTATAGAATACATTTACTGAAAATGCTGACGTATGACTTTGTATCTATCCATGTATTCATGTTCATCTGTGGGTACATATAAATACCATACTAAGTAGAAAAAAAGGTACTTTAAAAAGCTTACTTTAAAAATTGTTTAAAAATCTTTATCTGATTTCTCCCACTTTCACAGAATATAGTATTTACCCAAAATTGTGCACTGTTAATACAATGGAAAATCATATAATGCAATACACTTACAGTGCAATTCAGTACAATACAAATAAAATAAAAATCTCTTGTCTTAGGATCTGCTACTGCCACACTTCTACATTTGGTTTATTTCTTTTCCCTATGTAACTCTTTTCTCTTTATGCTATGAATGAATTTTTGTTTTTCTAGATTTTTAAGAAAATCACTTTTGTTTCTTCAATTTCTAGGGACATAGCAATAAATGTCGAGATAAAAAAGTTATTAGAAATGAGGGCTGATTGGATAGGAGGTGAAAGATTGGACAATTACAGAATAATTTTGTCAAATCTGAGTGCATACAGTGTACATAGTGGGTTATCACCTCTGGTTACATTTAGTTAAACAAAGGTGAACCATTACTACTAAATTCAACCTCAGAATCCTAGTGTAAGTTGAGTTGGGGGTGTGAAAATTGACTATGATTTCATTGAATAAATGGAATTTGGAGAGGAGCAGCGCTAGATGATACATAAGAAACAGTTGTACCTTGGTGTATTGACTCAATTTGGTCAATAGAGGATTCAGGTGAGGGAGTTGAGTTTACTTTGAGTGAAAGTACTGGTTATTGGGACCTTAGGATTCAAAATTCCAAACTCTATTTGTTGTTATTTTTGGTTCTATGCAACATTTAAAAGACGAAAGATACTTCACGGATGCCTCTAATATTCTTATACAACAGATAGTGCTGTCTCTTTTGTTCAAATAGAGTCCAAATATATATGTAAAGGGGAAAAGATGTATGAAAATGAGTTGACTTTTTGGCGCTAATACTAGGATTCCAACCAAAGTTAATTTGAATCCACAGTTTATTCTTTTAGCAATATATTTGGAAAAATAGAATGGCAGATGTTTCTTAGCTAAAAATCTGTCCTGTTTATCTCAAGTGGACATGGGACAAATGAGAACTTTGCCCTTGTATATTTTGTCAAGCATTTAAGAATGCAAACAACACTACTTTCACATAATTGGTGTTTCTTTTAGGGGAAGAAAAGCATTCTGCAGCTGAATTTCTGTTTTCAATTGCTTTTGTTTTATTATGAGACTTTATTAGTAGAACTTTCATTGTATTTTGTAGAGCCACCTTATATGAATCACGTCTTCAGTTTCTGAATTTTTGTAGTCTTAAAGTAAAAAAAAAGTAAAAAACCTTGGGTATTTTTAAAAAATCATCTGTCACTTTATCCTTTTATTTATTTAGTTTTGAAGGCAGGCCTTGTACTCTTCGATGCTTTTTGAAAATTTGTTATTTATTTATTCATTTATTTTTGCTTTATAACATTAGACCAGGATCCTCCTTCCTGGTCCTTCTACAGATCTGGGATCAAAGCAATGGACTACCAAACCTAGCTTTGTTGAGATGAGGGAATCTCACTAACTTTTTGCCTGAACAATCTCAAATCCAAGTCTTTCTAATTCCTGTCTCCTATGTAGATGAAATTACAGGTGTGTACCATGATACCTGTCTTTGTAAATTTTTTGTATAGATCATATATCATCTTTCTTACTGCACTGACCCCTATATCAAAGAAATATTTAACTTAGGAAATACTTTTTTTTACAACTCCCAATTTAAGGGAAATATTTGTAACCTTTCACCAGTGAAAATAAATGACTGATATAGATTTTGTAAGCAGTGGTTTTCCAGATAACAGATTTTTTTCTTTTCTAAGTAAAAAGGTTGCTTTTTAAAAACTTAACTAGAATGATCCTATCCTTTTAAAAGAAAAGATGTTATGTCATTTGAGTTTGTAACAATTTTCCTTTGGCTCTACCATTTTAATTTTATTCACAATTTTGATTTTGTGTTTTGCACTAATGATGGGGATCAATTACAGTTTATAAAACATTGTGACAAAATTTATGATAGCCTTGTCAAGAATCCCTATATAACTACTCAAAGAAGATTAATTGATGTTGTGACAGAGGCCTGACTCCAAGGTGGACATCTTTTCTTGCTATTGCTTTATGTGATGTAATGCTGAACTAAATAAACCGTAGCTGTCAGTACTTCTTGTGAATTAGCAGGCAATTAGAAATGACTATCATTCTTCACAGATTTACATAGCATTTTCATTTTGGTCTAAATAACAATTAGAGATTAACTTATGATTAATAAACATTAATTAATGGGTAGTCTTATAATTTTCCTTGTTATATAGGTAAGTTGACATGCTATACTTCTAAGATAATGAATAGCAAAGAGAAATAAGGAAAAGTCTAGATATAAAAATGGAATCATGTTTATAGAAAAAAAAGCCTAAATTCTCCAGCCAAGAAAGTATAAGTTACTGTTTTACTTGACTCTTTAGATACAGAGTTTTCTTGTAACTGATTTGTAAAGGAAACAATTTTTCCTAGGTCCAATCTAAAATTGTGGGGAAAGAGAGGCACAGAAAATAGTGTTGGCTTTTTCTTCTTTTTAAGTGGTTGAATTTGTCTGAGTTTCTATTAAAAATGTTTATCTTCAATAGAATTAAGCTATAGATTTTCTGTTAAGAAAATGAATGCTGTTTATTCTTACTCTTTTATTACTATAGTTAGCTATATTGGGTGATATATTTTTGACATTGAGCATATTATTAACCTAGATTTGAACCTAGAATTCTCGAGGTTCTATGAAGTTTTAAGCTTTTATGTTTATACAATTATTAAAGTCATCTAAGTCGGGTGGTACACTCCTCTAATCTCAGCTTTGGAGCCATAGAGATAGAAGGGTAGAGGAAATAAGTTTGAGAGTTCAAGACCAGCCTGGCTAATAGTGATACATTGTTTTGTTTTTTTGTTGTTTGTTTTTTAAAGAGGAATGAACTAAGTAAAATAGAATAAAATAATTAGTACACATATAATTAAGACAATTTGACTGATAATATTTCAGGATCATCATTATCATCATATTTATTCAGGTTGGTATATTATTATTTATGTCCATCATGGGGTTTGAATTCAGGACCTGGGTACTGTCCCTGAACTCTTTTTGCTCAAGGCTAGTAGCCTATCACTGAGCAGCAGCACCACTTCTGGTTTTCTGGTGGTTGATTGGAGATAAGAGTCTCATGATCTTTCCTGCCCGTGCTGGCTTTGAACTATGATCCTCATTTCTCAGCCCCCTGAGTAGCTAGGATAATAGGCATGTGTCACTGGCACCCAGCTCAGGAACCTTTTAATATTTGCATTGATTCCTGTCTGTGTCAAGTATGAATTGCACTGTAGTTTGGAGCCTGCCAGGTGAAAAGTAATCATATGTATTTTAATGCATACCAAAAGTACTAGTTGAGGGGCTGGGAAGGTGGCTCAGTGGTAGACTGCTTGCCTCGCATGCATGAGGAAAAAAAAAAAAAAAAAAAAAGCTGGAAGTGGCACTGTGGCTCCAGTGGTAGAGCACTAGCCTTGACATGAAGAGCTGAGGAACAGCGCCCGGGCCCAGAGTTCAGGCCCACGACTGACAAAAAATAAAAATAAAAAAAAATAAAAATAAATACTAGTTGATAATATACTACTTCTTTTTAGAATTAAAGACATTGTGATTCAGCCTCTGAATTTGCAAAATTATTTCTTAAAACATATCAAATAAGCAGTAATTTAAATTTTACTGTTCTTAGACATTTGTTGCTTGCATAGAACAAAATACTTAGGTACTTGTGCAGAGTTCAAGCTAATGTTTAACTTTTTTTGAGTTAAAGTTTTGTCTTTGAAAGATTGATGATTTATACATGTTTCAGGAGTAGTGAGTCAGAAGTTTGCTTTTAGATTGCTTCCTGGCAGAGGGAATTAACAGATAATGTTTTCTTGCATACTTGGAGTTTGTCAAGATAAAAATCTTGCTTACCCATTTGTCTACTCTGAGAGAAGAAGGGGGATTTAGTGGTAAATCTGTGTGTGAGATTGGTGCCTGAAACAGTCATCCTCTGGGAAGGTATTAAAAGCTGTTAGTTCTGTGCATGTAATGTCATGTGAATTGTCTCTAACAGTTTGGACCTGTGGACTCTTAGCTCTTTTTATAAATTTGTTGGAGCATGGAGAAATAATTCATATTTAACAAAATTATTTATTTTAACGAGTAATTCTAGCCACTGGAGAAACTGATTCTCCTTGAAGGTCATCTGCATCTATTAAGTTAATTAAACAAGTAGATTTTATGGCCCCTTCTAGACACAATCCCATCATCATTTTCCATTTCTGCTTTTATTTTGGGGAGGATTTTAGTTTAAGCATTTATCTGGGACAACCAGAAAGATAGATGGAATATCTCTATCCCCTGTACACATTTTGCATGACAGCTAATTTCTTATTGGGCTGTTTCTATCAATGGCCTGACTGGTGCCCCTTGGTAAAGAACCCCTGAGGTTCTCCTCCTTCGTGATAGCCCAGTAGGAAGTTCATTTTCAGCAACTGATGTCTATGAACTTGGTGTTGGGTTCTCATTCATGTACTTCATTTTTCAGGTATTGGAGGATAATTTTGTGCCTTTCTTTGTTCCTGGAAGCAATTTCAGACCAAAACTATTAGGGAAAGGATCATCACAACTGTGATTCAATCACAATTAGTTTTATTTTGGCTCCCCAGATACATCTGAGTCTTGTGGCATGTTGTCAATTCTTTCTTTCTCAGAACACATTGTCTTTAAATTGAACGCTGATCAGGATAAATGTATGACATGCTCAACAAGGAATTTAGGTTTTGTATTTGAATGAAGTAAATCAGTAAGTGGTTATTGAGATTTGAGATGTGTTTCCTGGAGGTCAGGAGGTGATTTGTGTGTGAGGTACCCAGAGTAGTTGTGTGTGCTTGTGAGTGTTAAGATTAGATGGCTTCAGTTAAGAGTCTGTCATGAAGTCTTGGACTTCACCCAAAGTGCCAATCATTTTAAGAATAACATTTTGGTTAAAAAAATGGCAAGAAAATTCATGTAATTTAGTGATTAAGACTAAATATAATCTCCCTTGCTCTGTGTAACATTTCTCTCATGTTTAATGATGACAAAAGTTTGCAGTTATTTAATATTTGGAAACTTTTTAATACTTCATGAAATGAAATGTTATTCACTGTTTCATCATAATATACAGAGTAGCCTTTTATAACTTTACCCTTAGATTTCATTTATATGATATTTAAGATCCTTTTGTTTTTTAAAAATGATAGACAGCATTATGAAATTTTCACATCAGCATAGATGTAGATAAATGTATTTAAATATTACATAGATTACAAATGTATTTATATATCACATATAATATATTAATGTAATTAATATAATAGATATTACATATTATAATATATGATATATACTATATGTTACAGTGAAGATTTGTATATGTCACTCTGATTTAACATCTTTTCTGGGATGCATCAACAAGATTCATGCCTTTCTTTCCTTAGAGTCTTTTTTATTGTTCTTGCTAGTCTTTATTTGGCGAATTTCTTGCCTTATGAGATACTAGGACTCCCCAGAGAAGAGTATACTTGCCCTTTTTAGCCATCCTTTCAGCAAAGATGTCTACAGATGACCAAACTTGCGCTTTATATCTAGACCACTCCTAGGAAGTTTAAGTAGAAAGCTCTTGCATAGGGAGAATGTATCATGAGGGTTTCCTTCTGGAATGTGGAACCCCAGCCATGCATATGAAGGTAGCAAAGTGTTGGGCCTGGAAGAAACTCTCCCAGTAGGGAACTTGGGTGTATTTTGATCATTGTTTAGACTTCCTAATTTCCTTCGATTCTTTTTTTTTAAATTTCTGAATATAGTATAGTAATTTGGGTTATCTAAATTGAAGACTTTTTATTGATCTCTTCCCTCTAACTTGATCTTTATCCAGTAGAACTTGTGTCAGAGAAGGAATACAATATGGATATAGAAATATAAGCAGCAACCACATTGCACCTTCCAGACTCTTCCCTTATGTATTTGCTGCATCACTAATTGAACTTATTTTTTTTCTTTTCCTGCTTCATATGTAGGTCTTTGCTGACTGCTTAACCTCACCACTGTAATTAAGTATAGACTTTCTGTACTTGAATGCTATAACTGTTTTCAATCTAATCTCAAATTCTGAAATTTAAACTCTGGGCTTTGTGCTTCCTATGCAAATTTCTTCCCACCTGAGTCATGCCACTTTATTTTTCAGGCAGGGTCTCACTTTTATGGTGGATTAGCCTTGAACAATGATCCTCCTTCCTCCGCCTCCTACCTAACTGGGTTTCCAGCGTGAACCACCATGCCTGACCTTTGTTCATTTCTGTTATCAGTCATCATACATCTGTTCACCATATTGAAACCAGGGCAGTTCTCCAAAATGTAAATCACAGCTGCATTTTTTCCAGCTTAAGTCATTTCTTCCCATAGCATTTGAGGTAAACACAAACTACTTATCTTCATATGCAAGATGTCCTTGTTCTTTGTATTTGCTGCATTTTCATACTCAACTCTTTCATTCCCTTTAGTCTAGCCAAACATTCAACGCCATGTCTTCATTCATCATCCTGAGCTTTGTCAAAGTTTGGCAGGGTAACGCTTTGACTCTTTTTTCCCCCCATCTGTTGTGGGGCTTGAACTCAGGGCCTATGCTCTGTCCCTGAGCTCCTTGGTTTAAGGCTAGTGATCTACCACTCGGAGTCACAGTGCCCCTTCCAGTTTTTGAGTGGTTAATTGGAGATAAGCATCTTAGGGCCTTTATTGGTCAGGCTGGCTTTGAACTATGATCTCAGATCTTAGCCTACTGAGTAGTTAGGATTACAGGCATGAGCAACCAGCACCTGGCTTTTTTTACTCTTTGCTCAAGGTGAGCACTCTACCGCTTGAGCCACAGCACCACTTCTGGTTTTCTAGTGGTTTATTGGAGATAAGAGTCTCACAGACTTTCCTGCCCAGGCTGGCTTTGAACCAGGATCCTCAGATCTCAGCCTCCTGAGTAGCTAGGATTATAGGTGCCTGGCTTTTTTTACTCTTCAGGCTGTAACTCAAGCATTACTTTCTCTCAGAGCTTTTTATGCCTTCTTGATGAGATCATATCTCTCCACTGTACACTATTCTAACCAGTGTATCTTTCATACAGTTTCTCTTCTTTTATTTACATATATACATATATATATGTTCATACTTTACTTATGCATTGTCTTGTGGTTGTAAACGAAGACACTTGAAAGAGAACTACTGAAATATTTGTTAAATAGATCTTCACTTGATTTTCTGTAAAATTTTAAAAATACTTAAATTATATTGTCCCTTCATAATTTACATTTCTTACTCATTGCAAAAGAAAGTATAATGTATATGCTGAAGAAAATTGCTATGTTTGAGTTGTATATACTTACTTATACTTTGTAAACGTAACATGTTTAGAATGTTATTTTTTTGCATTTAATATGTAATCAGTACTTTTCTCACTTGTAGTAGAATTAAGTCATCCTACTAAATCATACAAGCTGCCATCATCACTCCTGCTGATATAGTATTATCAGCCATGTTTAGATCACTGGGTAATAGGAGGTAATAGCCATTAAGAAGTTTACTACTGCTGATTTTGGAAAATTCTACCCAGTATAATAATAAAGGATAGGAAATATATGCTTTGTTAGGTACCTAAAAAGTTGTATAATTGAACATAAGAATTTATGGAGAAGTTAATATTGGAGTTCCTGAGAGGAGAATAGAACAATGTAAGGCTTCAGGGGTGGAGGGAGAATGGTAAATCTAGTTAAAATGTATATATAGTGTTATTATGAACTGTGACTTGCTAGTTTTTGCATTTGGTTTGTGGCAAATAAGCACTCAAAATTTTATATGGATTAATTTTGAGTGACAGATTGATTATATAGTTCTTAACTATGTTCGGACTTCTAGGTAATTGCTTCATCCAGTAAATTTGTGTTGTTTCTTTTTTGTGAATGCATGGCTTTGTGAAATAAAATAACTACTGTCATCCTGAGATACTTGCTGAGTTTAGTCCCAGCTTGTAGGATCGTCTCATCGATTTTTGTTGTTGTTAGTTAAGTTCCTAGGGAGATACTTGATAACAACAGTTACATGAAGAAAATGCTGGAGACATATCCTTGTATTTAGTTATTCTCAAGAGAGAAATTTGCTGCTATTTTTCCTATCTGAGGTATGTGCAGTTATGGATATTAATGAATCCTAAAAACATACGTCAATAATGAATCGAAGGAGGTGAAAGTTAAATTTCTTGCAATTGTTGACAATTTCCTCTTCCCTTTTTGTTATGAAAGGAAAGACCACCCTTGGTTTGGAAATGTGGATTGGGGGCACCTGTGTTGCTTGTTGGTCAGAGATCCAACTGTTACTTGTTTTGGCTGGAACTGTTTTCTATTTTAGTTTCTACAGTGCACCCCAGAGGGAAGCTTTAATAAGTTAGTATGGGAACGGAAAGTCTACAATTTCCCAATGTTTGTCTTCACCCATTGAGCTGTAAGTTACTATTTATGAAAAGATTAAAGAACAGTCCTTAGTTGTTAAATGCACACACACACTTATGCACATAGACAAACATGCACACATACACACCAAAAATGTACTTTGGGAATGTAGGTCATTTGCATCACACTGCTTCTTTGCTTTCAAAGGAATGTTTCATGGGAGGAAGACCTCTTGATTACTAATTTCTAAGAGGAAGTTGGACTTCTTGTCTGTTTACATCCCCAAAGTATTAACATGCTGGGCAGTTCACTAGTGGCCTATATGACATTTTATACTGACCCAGGTGAGTTTAGGAGTTAGGTAAAATGATTTATCCCAGAGAACAGTGATATAATACACTAAAATACTTTTTTCAAGGACTGAAAATTACTAATTTTATTGGAGATGCCTTAAAGTAATGTAGAGTTTGAAGACTTTATAGAAGGATCATAGGTTTTTTTTCTTAAATTATATTTAAACATTGAATTATACATTTATTTCCTTGTGGTTGAAATCTGAGCATCTGAGGCAAGGATGCTGTTGTCTTTTACTTTGTGATTACTGAGACTTCAGTTTCTTTTATTGTGGTTGCATGATTTATGAAGTTGATGGGGAAGATAGAAAGAAAATATTCCCATTTCTCCACCACCTTGGGCTTATCTATTGCTCCAGGTTTTACTATTCCCATATATTAAAGTGTATATGCAATTGTTTCCACTTTTGCCTACATATTCTTCATTTTTCTGTACTCAGTCTTTCATTTTTCCCCCCTCATTCTCACTTGTCTTTTCATTCCCCTCTAACACAGGACTTTTAATCCAGGAAAGCAAACAGTCTTAGGTGATACTCTTTTAATAAAAATGGTGGGGGAAAGATGTTTTTGCTTTGACAGTTCTGAATTCTGTAATCCCAACAGCAGTCCTCTCAAATGGTACTTTTATGTTGAAGACACTTATCCTTTCTGAACTCAAAATTTTCATTAGTGAAGTGAATGACAGAGAGGAGAGTGAGACCTTTGGAGGATGGTAGTATGTGCCATAGCCTGCATTTTTAACTTTTTCATGAACAGAATTTACATAATGATGGACAATATGTTATTCTTACATTCAGTGGGGTTTTCATTTTTGGGAAGGGGTCTGGACTCACAGTTTTGTACTTGATAGGCAAATGTTCTACTGTATGAGTCATGTTTCTAGCCCAGTTCCTACATTTTGAGTATTTTATAAAGTATCTGTTTGCTATAGTAATTAGCAACATTAGTGGTTTATTAAGTGTATGAAAGAAAGGAATTTACATGGTTTCCCAGTTAAACCTGTACATGTGACCTCATTACCTTTGAAACACAGAACCCAGGTTCTTCACTGGTTGATCATTACTTGTCATTACATTGTTCAGAAATAATTATTATATTCCCATAGGTAGAATCATCTAATTAAGAGTTGTTATGAGTTTTGAATAAAAATTAAGGCCTATTTGTTCCTTTGGGATGTTAAACATAAAATTCTGGAATTGTTACTTTGTAGAATATTTTACCTTCAGGAATGGCCATTTATAGGGGAAAGGGAGAAGCATGTCCACACTTTACTAACCTTCAGTATTGACCTTCCATTATTAAGAGTGCTGATGTTTATCGAGAAGATATATCGAGAGGATATGGTTGGAATAGTTAGTTTGACATTTAGTCTCCAGATGATAAGCTTCCAGGGACTGCAAGCTGCACTGGCTTCTTTACCTTTTCTTGTCCTCTCTAGTCTTGATTCATTGGAAAGGGAAGTGATTACAAAATTGGCTTCAGGACAAAGACTCTCTTGAATTTCCAGGATAATGCAACTCTGATTACTTCCTCTCAACTTACCTTTCATTTTAGCAGCTACTTCTCAAAACATTTCAGTACCACATAACATAAAATGAAAGCTATTCAGATTGGAAAACCATAGTAGCATACCAGCATTACAGGAATGAGAAAAATCATATACTAGCTCTTAAGGTTAGAGCACAAATCCCTTAAAATTGGTAGTGTGTATGTGTTTCTGAGAGTGAAGATAAAAAGAAGAGCATTTCAAATTTTATAATCTCTAAATGTAAGATTCTAAAGAAAGAAAAAGTGAGAAAGGGAGGATTAGAGAAGAACAGAGAGGGAAGACATGGGGAGCAGGCTTGGCTGGCACTCAGATGAAAGGCAGAGTGGTGAGGGAAGGGTTAATATGGCTGTGATGTTTAAGGGCTAAGGAATTTAAATTTTTAGTGTGTACCGCTCTTTAATAATGTCATTTCATTTTTATCATTTCAAATTTTCATTTCACACATTCCCAAGTTTCTTGGTACTATATGTTTCACAATGACTGGGTCCAAAAGAAGCAATTACAGAAGATGTATCTCTTCTGCTTTTCAGCATATCATATAGACTTAGTTCCCAGTCTCAGGCATAAATGTGTCAAGATGAGGAAACTAAGGTAGAGAGGTTAAACTATTTACTGAAGACCTATAATTGATAAATACATGAGAAGTTGAGGGTTGAAGATACAGAAAGCCCCAGAAAGAAAAAAAAAGCCAATTATAAAATTCACCACTTTTTAAAAAAGAAGCAAATGATATTAACCATTTTAACAATCACATTATATAGTTTGCTATGTCATATAATTGAAAATGAAATTTTTGTGTTCCTGTTAAGGATTTTCTTTTCAAAAAGTAATTGGAGAAGAGAAATTACAGAACAATGTTAGACTAGTTCTGAAATTCATTGGATGCCAGATAAACTCTACCCAAAATGTAGAAATACTTTGTTAAATTTTAGTTTCCATGGTGTGTGTGTGTGTGTGTGTGTGTGTGTGTGTGTGTGTGTGTGTGAGAGAGAGAGAGAGAGAGAGAGAGAGAGAGACAGAGAGAGACAGAGAGACAGAGAGACAGAGACAGAGACAGAGAGACAGAGAGACAGAGAGAGGTATCTAAAGTTGGGTTTTAGAAGCTGTTCTCTGAAATTGTTATCTTTTGGTTTTTAAAAGGTAGCTGACAATAGCAAACAAAAGTCTTACTTAGATTTTCAGAGGAAGTTTATCTTGTAGACTGTGAAGAAGCAGGTTGTTAGAAGAATAATACTCCAGAGATGTAAGTCCAGTTCTTTTGGAATTTCAATGACTCGTTTACTTTTTCTAATCTGACATTTTATAACATGTGCCTTAGCTTGTCTTTGGAAGCACTCTGTATCATGTAGGGATGAACTATGAGAAGCATTATCATTAAGATTGAAAGATGTAAAAGGTAGGAACATTACTAACAGAACCCAAAAAGAAAGCGAGAGAATTGATTTCTCTCTTACCCAAACAATAGAATCCTTTAGGAAATTGTCAAAATTGAGGACATTGATTAAAATCACTTCAAATTTCATAGCTTCCCTTTTTAGTTTGTTTATGAAAGTAACAATTATTGTTTTAAAATTTTGTTTTCATTGTTGCTTGCTTAAATTAAATTGACCAAGTGTTTAAAGGTATCCCTGTTATATGTTGTTGGTGAGAGACATATGTTATATGTTGTTTCTGATCTTGGGAAGTTTATGTGTGGAATAGAGCGATACACAGACAGGTATTTGACATGAAAGAGAGCATTCATTAGATAAATTCTTCACAGTCAGGAGCAGGAACCATTAGAAAACAGATGCCTGCTTTGGTTATAAAGACATTGTTCTACAGCCTGAATGCTCAACGCTTTTGGTCTAGACGTAGATCTTTCATGTAGTTTTCAGTCAAGTAAATACATAAATGAATTCAGTTCCAAGTTATATGAAGGACGTTAAAAAAGTGATTTATTAGAAAGGGTGTTAGAAGGAACTATTAATTGTCAGATGAAGGAATCCTTCACCAGTAGGTCGTACTGGAACAGAGATGTTGAATGAATTTTAAGGAGATAGCTTTCCAAGTGCAGGAAAGTTCTGTGTAGAGAAACTGTGGTAAACATACATTCAGATATTTTAAATGACAGAAGGAAGCCCACTATATCTGGAGGACAGTAAGTAAAGGAAATGAAAGGATAGGGGCTAATGTGGGAGCTGACAGGTGTCAATCATATTGAAGTGGAGGAGTAATGAGTTTGGCTTTTATTCACCATGCAATGTGAGGATACAAAAATGATTTATGTTTTGAAAAATTCATCCCTCTGCCTGTAGAAACTTTTGTATAACTGCTAGTGTGGAACCCATGAAACCAGTTGAGATTACTTTGGTTGTTCTCTGTAGAAACAACCAGAGTTTGATTAAAAAAAAATATGGTGTGTGAAAAGAAGTGGGATGATTGAAGAAACAGCTTAACAGTAGACAAGAATTGCTGGTGAGTTACAAAAGAAAGTGATCCCTGACTTCTTAGTTTTAGCATATGATATTTACACTTAACTAGATACAGTAAAGTGGTTTAAAAAGAAGGAAAGAAAATATAGCAAGATAGTACTAAAAATAAGAAAAAGGTATTTTCTTCAGGTTATATATATATGAGCTGCAGAAATTATTTAGATACATTAATTATAGAATAAAAAGATGTCCCAGAGCAGCTGGGGCCCAAATTCTGATTATAGTCTTCACTTCTTTCTCTACCAGAGATCTCATTTGTTGCTCCTTAAGCTGTCTGGTTGTGAAACTATAATACTGAATGTTTTCTTTAGTTTTTTCATACCAACAGTTTCTGGCAAGTTCTTTTTGTTTCTACTGGGAAAGTCTCATTCAATCCCAAGAACTCACTGTGCTGCACAGTGTTTTGGAACCTTGTTGCTATTCAAAATAATCTTAAGAACACACAAAAATACTTTCCTTATTAGAAGAGAATACTACCTATGCTTTTCTACTCTTCTCCTCTTACATAGTGATATTATTCTCTCTGATTGTGGGGGACGAAAATGGAGGAGAGCCCTTTGTGGTACTTAATTTTGTCTTGTTTTGTTGCAGGCATAATGTGCCCAGATATTTGGCTGCATATTATTTTTTAGTGATCCTGAATGAGATTACCATTTGAAACAAGAGACAGAGTAAAGCAGTTTACCCTTCCTCAACCAATCTACCGATGACCTGATAGAACAAAGGATGAAGAATAGAAAATTCACTATAGGCCTGATTATGTTGAGCTGACACATTGGTCTTCTGACTTCAGACTTGTGCTTATACTGGCTTCTAAACTATCTTCCTTCCTGACTCCTAAACTCTGATATAGACTGGAATGCACATAGTTAGCTCCCCTACTTTTCAGATCTTTGGGTTCCAATCTTGGCTTTCTTGGGCTGAATGTTTAGCCTCAATTATTGCTATCTAGCTATCTATCTATCTAGCAATCTATCTACCTCTCATAACATGTATAGTTGTAAAGAAAGAGTAATATAGATGAGATGAATTTGATATAGATGTCATCAATATGACAATGCAACTTCTTATACAATTTATGCTAACACCAATTAAATTAAAATACTATGCTCCATAAAATATATATGTGCAAACATAGACATTTTTGTTATTAAGTCTTTATATAGCTAAATCACAATTAAATATTAAATTTGATAGATTAGTTATCTGGACCCAGAACAATAGAAAAAAAGTTTATAAACCAGAATGAAGTATGTACTTTCAAGGCTGTAAGAACACAGTGTTCTGTACATTTAGGAAGACTGAGGAGAATAATATGTCAAATAGGCAGTTGACTCCATGTAACCTATTGGGAAATTTGCCACTATATCACGTCAGTAGACAAACGTTTGATGGTTTTTAGTGCTAGCACTCACTTCTTCCTTCCTGCTACTGTGTGGTAAATTCATTATTATCACATACTATATTAGAGACTGTAGCAGTATCAGGCTTTATTGCAAAAAAGACTTATTTTTCAGAAAAATTTTATGAAAATGAGTTGTCAGCTTTAATTAACCTTCCTTCTTCCCTTTCTTTTTCCTTCCTTCTCTTTTACCCTCCCTCCCTCCCTCCCTCCCTCCCTCCCTCCCTTCCTCCCTCCCTTCCTCCCTTCTTTCCTTCCTTCCTTCCTTCTTTCCTTCCTTCCTTCCTTCCTTCCTTCTTTCTTTCCTTCCTTCCTTCCTTCCTTCCTTCCTTCCTTCCTTCCTTCCTTCCTTCCTTCCTTCCTTCCTTCCTTCCTATTAGTTTGAACTCAGGGCTTCATGCTTACTATACACAGTGTTGTAATGATCAGCCACACCTTCAACCCTTTTGGTGAATTTTGAGATCAAGAACCAGTTTCTATGTACCAGGTGTCCAGCTGGACCATGGCTTTCTAGATTTGCTTTGCTCTCATAGTTGGAATGATAGGTGTGCCACCATACCACATTACTTTCTTTAAGTTGAGATGGAGTATTGCAAACTTTTCTGCCTAGCCAGGCCTAAAACTGTGAACCTTCAGATTTCATCCTCCCATGCAGCTGAGACAATAGTTGCATGCCATTATACCTAGCTGTTGAGTGAGAAGACAGTCTCCTAGGTATGCTCAGGCTGACCTGACCATTCTAATCTTCTCCATCTCAACTACCTAAGTATGGAGGATTGTAAGTGTGAGCCACTACCACCTGGTTTGCTCTGTTTTTCTTTATCATTTAACCTCTCTTTTGAGGGACATTGGAATACTGAAATAATTTGGATAAGCTTTTATTTTGTGACTCTTGCCTTTCTATTTACCAAAACTTGAAGACTTACAAATGGACATAGCTTACTTATCCCAATTCTTCAATAGATAGCCTAAAATGCAAATTGCTAAATGCTCTTAATGATTAATGTCATATAATTAAAATGGGACACAAACCATATTTTATTACAAAATTTATTTTTATCAAAGGAGAAATGACTATTATGAAGCTAGTAAGTCATTTAACAATCATTACATTAAAATTTATCATCAGAAGCCATATTGACACAAACTTGTAAACGTGGTTTAGATAGACTACAGTGACTGTACATCACTCAAAAAAATGTTGTAGCAATATAGAAAAAAGTAAGGCCTGAAAACATAAATAACTGACCCAGGATGATAGTCCTGATACTAGTTAAGAGCAATAATTGGTTTGCTAAGTACTAATGGACCTGGGAGACATCTTGTGAAATCAGCTCTTGCTTCTAGAATGTAGATATTAAATAATAGAAAAATCTGCTCTGTAAATTAGATTAGGAAATAGGATATCCTGTTATAAAAAGATACAGTCTTTACAAAAATATACACAGATTATTTATTTTATTAATTTGTCACATTTGGGAATCAAGAAGAAAAAGAAAACAAAAAGAATTCCAGCTGTCAGAAGAGATGAGAACTTGAAGATTGAAACTTGAAGTGAACAATAATACCATCCATTGCTTTTGTAGTTTGTGTACATAATAAAGAGGTAGAAAAAACTCTAGAACCACAGTTCACCACTCCATAGGTATTGGTCAGATTTGAAATCTGTTTGCTGACATAGTTGGCTTTCTCCTCTCTTCCACAATTCAAGCTTCTTGCTTGAGATTTGATGAACCAGTTAAGAAGAGTAGTCATTGCTTGTTTGATGTGTCTTAGGTATATGTTATAGTTTTCTGGTGAGAATACAGAGATTGGATTAGTAGTTAGAGATACAACTGAGTTTTATATCATTAATACCTTTTGGCTAAAAGAGGGGGGTGTTTATGACAGAACTGTTAATCTACGTTAAATATGACAGACTGGTTTATTGGTATTTTGTGTGCTGTATGATCTCTGTTAAGCCAACTGTTGGATGGAAACAACTGCTTTTCCTGGATAGGCTCTTGAATTCATTTAGCAATCCTGTTTTTTTTTGCTAGGCACTATGTAATTTTGCCTGCAGTGAAATCTGCAGTAAGTTGTGCAAAGATTGAATGTCACCTCCTTATTCTTTGTGACCTCATGATACACAACCCAAAGATTGTGTAATAGGTTAGTCTCATGCTCAGATTTTGCTGCTTAGAACACCATAGAACATTGCAGAATTGTAACCGATAGGTAATGGGCTGACAACTTAGTGGGTGAGAATATACCCAAGTGTTAGTTTCAGAAAACTTTAACATTAGCCTGTCTCCTAACTCTAGAAGTTCGGCAGAGGTTTAAAGTGATTAATAAATGGAAATTGTCCAAATAATAATCTTGGGTTTTGAAATCTACAATAAACTCATTGCCTGTACCGTCTGATTTCTGTGCCTTAATATTCTGAATAGGGTAAAAAAAAAAAAAAGGTGTTTTTTTCTATCTTTATCAGTTTTAGGAGGACTAAAGGACTAATGAGATCTGAATTCAAACTAGATTCTACCTGTTCACTCAGAAGTTGTTGGGTTTTTTTTTTTTTTAATTTTTTGATGTTGGACTTGGTGCTGTCCCTTAGCTCTTTCAGTTGAGGCTGCACTTAACCATGTTAGCCACAGCTCCACCTCAGGACATATCTTTTAATTGTCATACATTCCAATTTGGCTTACCTATTCATGTAATTTTGTATTATTTGTGATCTCATTTCAGGTTCATATATGATAGTGGATTCTTCAAATCATGACCCTGGAGAAAAAGCCCGACTTCAGCTGCCCACAATGAAGGAGAATGACACTCACTGTATTGATTTCAGTTACTTGTTATATAGCCAAAATGGGTTGAATCCTGGCACTTTGAACATATTAGTGAGGGTGAATAAAGGACCTCTTGCTAATCCAATTTGGAATGTGACTGGATTCACTGGGAGAGATTGGCTTCGAGCTGAGCTAGCAGTGAGCACCTTTTGGCCCAATGAGTATCAGGTAATAATCTCTGATTTTCTGCATTATTGTCTTTAATATTGGATGTTGCTCTATGTATAATTTGTAGACATAAACATTGGTCCCACAGTATGAAAGAGTTTGGACCTTTTCTCTTCCCTTACCCTTATTCTTTCAATATGTTGGCATAAAACCTACTTGGTGGAGAAAATATTTCCACACATAGGGGAAAAAAATGTAGGTTGAGGTCCAAAATTTGTTTTGTGTTTGGCAAAAACAACTTATTGGAAATCATATCTTTATGTCTTTGTTCAGAAAGAAAAAGTCTCTTTTGATTTGACTGTAATATTCGGACTAAATTGGTATACTGATTTCTTGAAAATAACATTTGGAAAATGAACATGAAACAGTATTTCATGAAATGTTATCTTGAGGGGCAGGCTTTTTTGATTGATTATTTATATTTTTGTCAACTAAACGGAGTATAAAAACAAGCAAACTAAAAAGACAAGTTGTCTATACATCTTTGAATTTTTCCCTCCAGAAATGCTTCATCTTCTTATGATTAAATCAGACCATGAATAACATAAATAAATGATGTAGGTTTATCTGACTGCTTTTTACAACAACACCACCAAAAACCTCATAAAAGAGCCCATTTTCCATTTTGAAGACTTGTTCAGTAACATTGTCTGTGAGGTTCAGTACCTGGAAATAGTTTCTTTTGTAAAACTGTGTGTGTGTGTGTGTGTGTGTGTGTGTGTGTGTGTGTGTGTGTGTGTGTGTGTGTGTGTGTGTGTGTGTGTGTGTGTGTGTGACCATGAGATTTAAATGTTAATAGAATTGCTTATTTTTGGCTTACTATAGATAATGACCCTGTCTTTGTTCAACATTTTACTTTATGGTTGTCAGTTCTTAGCATATAAGGTAATAAGAGTTTTATTTGTGTTTTTTTTTAATGTCTGTTTCTTCAAGTTAGGCTTGTTTTCTTTCCTGAAGATGACACACTCAATGCTTTTTCAATGCATTTTCCCGAGATGGTATTTTTTCTGTCTTATTTAATGTTTCTTAAATCCTCAGCATGGCCCCCATGGGTAAAGTTCTCATTTTGGGGACAAGTGTCATGAGATGTCTGTGGATTTTCATTCAGTACTTGTTAACTCTATCATTTTTGAAAAGAAGAATGTTTCTCTTCAGTCTGGGAGAGTTACTGCATTTTTAGGGCTCTCGGCTTTGGGAGGGCTGTGAATATGGCACAAGGTGTGTGTGTGTGTGTGTGTGTGTGTGTGTGTGTGTGTGTGTGTATAACTTACACTAAAACAATGACTGTTAGATAAGAACACTTGAATCTGACTTCTGTAGTTTGGTAACTGTCATCACTGGGTCACTTCACAATGCATTATCAGCATACTGACTTCATGAGAGTCTCACTTTGAAGCTTAGGGTAACACTGTAGAAGAATTTGTTATTCAGCAGAATAAAACTGTCAACATTGAGATTCCATTAAATTCATCCCCCCTAAATAAGGAAAGTTAACAACATCATTACAGATGTGAGGGCTGGAATCTGATTGTATTCAAACATGTTGGTTTTTTGCTTCCTGTGTAGTTTTTGATGTTTTAAGAATCCTACTCCTTTAAAAACTAATCAACATAGAAAAAAGTTTTGATAAATCCAACTGTGGCCTCTGTTTTCCCCTTCCATAATTAAGGAAGGACCTTATCATAGCTATTTTCCCTCTTTTAAAAGATCAATTTCTGAGTCATTGATATTGATTAACCTCTTATGGTACAGATGAAATATTAGTTTTCATATTGAGAAATAGTGCCTCAAACTGGGGGAGTGAGTCTTTGTTTAGTCTCATTTTATATCAGGGAGCTTTCTGAGGACCTGTGAAGCAAACTATGTCTGTATTTTTATCATTCATGTTTTTGTTTATTTACAGTGTTTTTTTTTTACTTATCTAGTATTCTCTCAACTGAACCATACCCATAGCCCCTCCTGCTTCAGTTATTTTTTAATAGGGTCTTGCATTTTTTTTCCTGGGCTGGCTTGCACTGTTATCCCCTCCTTAGGCCCCTTGTGTAGCTGAACAAATATGCACCACCATTCCTAGCTTTATTGGTTTTGATGGGGTGTTGCTAACATTGCACAGCTAGCCTCAGTACAATCACCCGCAACTTCCACCTTCTGAGTAAAGGGGATTTAAGGGGATTAGCCACTGTACCTGGCCTCCAGAAACATCTTGCATAAACAGATTTAAAAATTATTTTCTAAGAAAAAAGAATTTAGAGAGAAAATAGCCTATCCTTAGAGATAAAAACCACCACATGCCTGTTTTGAACAAAGAAAATTTGAGATCTCCAACTAGATTCATATATTGTTCATTTAAAAAATTAGAACATGTGATTAGACTTGCCAGGATGAATTATCCTCAGATTTGGACAAACATATTCAAAGAAATGATCCATTGAATTCTGTAATTTGGTATTTCTACTTTCATTTTGTTGCTACCATAGTTTGCACAAGTCCATTGATTGCTCTTTATGGCTAGTCCAACTCATGCAAAAGTACTGGCCTTATCATATGGCAAACTGATTTTTTTCCAGCCACTTTTAAGCAAAAGAAAATCATTGACTATATACTTTTCATAGCATTTTTCCATTACAGTAATATACCAATACATAAAGCACTGTTTCTCACCTTTGCATTCAGAAAAACAAATATCTTTCCATCTCAGCTTTCTAATAATAGAAATTAGTTTCGGTCATTGTTGCAAGATACCATTTCATGTGTTTTTATAGGATAAAGGCTGATATCTAGATTTTAAGTTGATTGTTAAATAAAAGATAAAGTATTAAATCTATGTAAAAAATTATATAAGTTAATATGTATATATTATACAGATAATATATACATTTTAATGCATAATCTATCACTATACCTTAATACATGTATATTAATTATATTTCATCAATTATATTAACAAAATTATTTATAATATATTAAATTATATTATTATAATTGATAATAGTGTATCCATCATAGAATATCATATGCATAATATTATAATGTAACACATCTCATCATTACATTATAAATGAAAATCTGCATACCATTAAAAGAGTAATTTTCTCCATTCTAGAAAACTGCCCAGTCTTGTATGCATAAAACCAAGTTCTGCTTTGGATTAAATCTATTACTTTCTTACTGAACAGTGAGGTAGTTACTAAATGAGGCAGACAGACGACGTACATAACTTTCAAAACTATTAGAGGAAACCTAATCTGCTGTTTTCCATTAACTGGGTGCACATCATTAATCACAAAAATGGTGCGTGATGAAAACTACAGGGGTTTGGCCAGAAATTGGAAAAGTGACAGTTTAGCAGAAAATCCCTCACCCTCTTCTCCAATTCACTGAAAAACAGGCACTGCACTTTTGCAATCCATTCTCTTCCTAACGTTTTCTGTCTCTTATTTGAAGAAATATAGGAACAGTAGAAGGAACTTTCTAGTTTTGTCTCCTTTTTTAAAGGGTTTTATTAACGTGTATCCAACAGATTTTGGCAGTAGAAACCTTGATACATTCCAGAAATCCTGCTGGCTTTGGATCTAGAAAAAGATTGGGACTTAACCCAAGGGACCATTTCCCTTAAAGAGAAAGGGGTAGGGGACTTGAAAAGATCTAGGGGCACAGGGATCTATGTAAGGTCAGGCTCATAAGTGGTCCTGCGAGGAATTAGGAGAGATTAGTCCTGTTATAGCTCCTGGGATTTCCCCAAGTTTTGTTAGTCTTCTTTAACCTATATTTAGTCACATTTTGAAAAGGAAGTGGAAAAGAGTATTCTGTCCTAGACGTGCCCTACAGATGTACCTTCTTAATTTGTAAGCAATACAAGTGATTCTCGCTCATTATTTTTAGTGTTGAGCAATATTTTAGATATTGTTGTTGTCTAATCAATACTCATTCTCCTCCTCATTTTCTATATTGACAGAATTTCATTTGCTTTGCTTTTCTTCCCCATTCTTTCTGGGATAGGAGTGGTTTTATATGCTTCTAGTTAATGAGTTAGAAGGAAATTTTGCCAGAGGACATCATGCCAGAGAGAAGCAAGTTACTGCATGAGCCCGTGATGCCTTGAACTAGTGAAGACATCTTGTCACTATGAAGAAATGAATAGTTTACCCATAATGGTGTTAGAAAAATGTATGACAGAGCCTATGCCATACTCTTCAACAAAGTAGCAGCAATGATAAACACAGTATAACTTAGCCAGGTGCCAGTGGCTCAAGCCTGTAATCCTAGCTACTGAGGAGGCTGAGATCTGAGGGCAGGAAAGTCTGTGAGACTCTTATTCTCCAATAAACTACTAGAAAACCGGAAGTGGTGCTGTGGCTCAAGCTGTAGAGTGCTCGCCTTGAGTTGAAGAGCATAGGGATATTGCCAAAGTCCCCACAACCAACCCCCCCCCCAAAAAAAAGTATCGCTGTTATTTAAACAGCATTTACATGAGTAATCTGCTGCACAACCAAAATCTTTCAAAAATATCATGTGCCATTTTTTGAGCTCTTAACATGTGTGACATGAAAGAACTATCAAGGAATCTATGAATGAAGTAATTCATATTTCTATCCCAGTTGTATATAGAAAACAAGTATACATAATTGGAAAGTCAGTAGGCTCCATGACAATGGATCAAGGATTTTAAAGGGGTGGAAAGAAAGGAAAGGAAAAGAAAGCAAAGTTGATGTATTGAGTGTCTATCATATGTATGTGGACTCTGGGCTGTCTACTTTTGTATGTGTTATATTTGTTTAGTATTTTGTCAAGTGGTAAGTAAATAGTTTTTAAATCTCTATAGATATGCATAATTTCTGATGCTCTATTTGCAGCTCAAAATTATTATCCGTTTTCCATTGTAGTAATTTCAACTGGTTTTAAAAAGTTGGGACTTCTGAATTTGTCCATCTATTTTGTTTATGACAACAGTAATTGCCTGACATGTTCACTGTGGTTCACTTTTAAATTGGTGAAATTTTACCTCCAACTTCATAGATGATTAACAAAGTAACCCTCTGCCTTTTGATCTTCAAAATCCTCTTTGTTGCAATGTAGTGTATTCAGCATGTCTTTGGAGGACTTCCATGTTTTCATAGTCATTCTTTTTCTCAAACTTGTAACTGTGTGTGGCTTCTCCCTGCTCTCCCAGAAGATTTGCTTTTGCTTTAATTACAAAACTTCAACTCTGCTTTAATGTTAATTTCTGCATTGGTTCATCAGTGAATGTTTGTCATATAAGTAAATAAAAATAAATGGGCAGGAGTTCTGCTCCTTAATATCATTTGCATACTAAACAAACGTTGTTCACTCAGTCACACCTGCTTTAACTGAGGGCAGCAGGGGCTCCCACAGAACGCCTTCTAATTTGCTTTGGGGGAATATTTTTATTAAATAATTTAACTCCCTTTTACTAACTGACTGAAAAAACAATGAGCATTAAGGGAAGATAGGTATTATTTGTGGAATCGATGTCATTTCTTTCCTTAGGAATGTGTTTTATATGAATGGAACAGAGAAGATTGATGTTCCATAGAGTAGTTGAAAAATTGCAGGTTCTTTACCTTCATCTTTAATTTGCATTCAGTTCATGTGACTGAATCTGAGTCAGCATAATTCATATTTCTCATTTTGCCTATGTCTTTATAAATTATGTAGCTCATATTTGTTGAGTCAGTCCTCATGAACTATTATGAAAATCATGAAGCCAGATACATTATTTAATCATAAAAATGTGACAACCATTTCCTTGTGATCAATTTAATGATGTTTCTGACAGTGTGCAATTCTATGTTATAGCCAAAATATAGGCATCACTGTTAAATTAAGTCCAGTTATTTCTCTGCTGATCTGGATAGTCTATTAGAACTGTATTTGAGGGGCTTTCTAATCTTGTCCACCCTGGAAGTTTGTTTGACTTCTTTGTCTACTTTCATTTTCAAAGACTGCTTCTGCTTCAGTGTAATCTGCATGTAATTTGGGCACATAATGTTGGCTTTTTAAAAGAAAAAGAAAAGCAGATGACATTATGTTTTTGTCTAAAATTAACTTTTTTTGCTATGAGGGTGCCAGATTCATTTCTTAGATCATAATAAGAAAATAAGGGGATGAAATTATTGTAGAACAAGTTTCAGTTAAGAGTACAGTAGGAAGGAAACATGTAGTCCATATGTATTTTTTTTATCATTTCTTAGGTAACAAGAAATCTTACTATTGTGTTGTTAGTAACACAAATTAGAATATAAACAAAAACTGAATATTGTAAATGTAACTAGCTATTTACATCATGTAGTAGAAAATTCATCATTAATTTTATCTGACTTCCTTTTAAAAAGTTATTATTGACACTCACCAAAAGCTGGGTCTGGTGGTGCATGAGTATAAGCCCAGTACTTTGGAGCCTAAGTCAGGAGGATCATGAATTTGAGACCACTCTTGGATATTCAGGGACACCCTGAGCCCCTCTTCAAAAAAAAAAAAAACAGAAAGCAAAACAACTTGTCATTATAAAGTTAACTGCTACATCTTATTTCTGTATTTCATTATAAGTTACCCTTGTATTCAGCACTGGAATTCCCTGATGAGCGTAAGATAATAATATTCTTTGAATGATCTTTTAAAAGTCATTCTCAGCTTCCTAGAAGCAATAAATCAATTCTCATTTTATGTTTAAAAATAAGGTTTGTGGTCCTATGTTTGTGCCAAGTAATACTTTAGTAAAGTAATAAGGAAGGAATAATTTTGGCATCTAGATAACAAATCTCTTTAGATCCTAGTGTTTTGCAGCAACAGCACAAATACAAAGATTGGAAACTGACACAGTGCTTCTCTGAATTAATAATTCTTTATTTGTTTATTTTTTTTTTTTTGGGTCTGGTCGTGGGGCCTGAACTCTGGGCCTGGGCGCTGTCCCTCAGCTCTTCAGCTCAAGGCTAGTGCTCTACCACTTGAGCCACAGCGCCACTTCCGGCTTTTTTCTTTGTGCTTATGTGGTGCTGAGGAATCGAACCCAGGGCCTCATGCATGCAAGGCAAGCGCTCTACCACTGAGCCACCTTCCCAGCCCTGAACTAATAATTCTTAAAAGACAATTAAGGTTTCATTGTGAATATCAGTGATGCAGAGCTTACAAGGCTCTGAAATCAGTGCAGCTGCATAAACAATAGGACAGATGCCTCTGCTTAGATTTAGTTATAGACTTTGTTTCCTTTTTATCTTTCTTGACATATATTTACATATTTATATATAACATACATATGTTATATAATTATATATTTTATATACAATATACTTATTTAACATATTTATTATATACAAATATATCTATTTATGTGTTGGTGGCAGGATAGATGTTATAATAAACAGAACAATAAAGACATAACTCCATATGTATTTACTGAAGCTGAATTCTGCAGAATTAAAAGTGGCAGGTGTCATTATTTTATGATAGTGGATAATAGAGACTGCTTTGTCAATTGGGTAAATGGTTGAAGTGGATATTATTTGGCCTGTTTTCAGTAGAAGGTTCATCTGCTCAAGATGTTTAGAGTATGTTGTGTTTGGAGTTTTATACCCTGCAAAGTGGGATATTTGCTAGTCCATTCATAGCAGGTGTATTTTGTGAAGCGTAAAGTATGGTAGCAAATAAGGTACAGAATTGGAGCACTTAGGAATTCTCCTGACATTTGAGGGAAGTTCAATACCCACGGTGAACCCTTGAGACCCAGACTAGCCCACAGAAAGACTCCTAGGGCTCACTCTAGGAAAGCATGCTATGGTTTGTTTTTATGTGTGTTAGTTCTTTATATTTCCATAACTTTCATACTTACCACACATTCTGTTTTGTTGATTGAGCAGCCTAATCCATGTTAAGTACTTTCCGGGTACTGGAAAAGTTTCAAAGTTTCTGTTATCGCAAAATTGTACTTTATGGGTTGAAAGGGGAAAAAGAAAGGGGAAAAAGAAACAGATGGAGAGAGGAGTAGATAAGAAGGAGATTTGAATGCAGTAGGTGCCAAACAGATAATTAAAATAGAAAAATGTAAGAGGTAGAGTTTTGGAAACAGAGTTAGAGCAGTTGCTTTAAGGAGTGTTTGAGGTGACCTTCAGCAGGCTTCTGACTGATAATAAACAGCTATTTGAAGGTGGCAGGAGAGGCCTTAGCGGCAGAAAATCCCTAGCAAATCCAAGTCCCTAAATCAAGAAGGAGGTTAGAATGGAGAAGGGACAAAAATGTCCATAGTGGTCAACATTACCTTTTTCAAGATGGTATGCATAGATTCTAATGAAGTGGATTTCCTTGCAATCTCAGGAAAGTGAATGCTTTTAGAATTTTTGAAATGCATTTTTGTTGTTATTTTGATGTACAGAGGGATTACAGTAACTTAAGTCAGGTAATGAGCTCATTTCTTTTTGACCAGTGTCACCCGTTCCCTCAGTCTCTCTCCCACTTTTTCCCTTTTATCCCCATCCACAAATTGTATAGTCCATTTTCAACATAATGTCTACTGAGTATCACTTCTGAGTTGTTTCACCCTTTGTCTCACCATCTCTGTGCCCTCCATTGACCCTCTCCAAGACAGGTAAAGGATATCAAGGGATCCTGTTTACTCATTCTTGTTCTCATCTGGGTACCTACTCTTAAGTCTGTGTTCTCTTGAATCTTTTTCTTCTTACTCTATTCACAGCTTTGTTTGTCCTGTTCCAATAATTGTATTGCATTCCCTTGTCTTGTGCTGCTTTATAAATCACTTGCTTTTCTTGGAATGTTAATGCACTGATGTTGAGTTCCTCAGGTACTGCCAGTGTTTCTTTTAAAGTATTGCCAAAGTTTTTTTTTTTTTTCCTTAAAGCTAAAGCTCCATCTTTAATCTGAACTCCTCATAATTTAGTGTTCATCAACTGCTCCAATCAGTTACTATTACTTTTGGGAAAGGGGTAATAGGATTTAAATATAGGGCCTCTCACTTGCTGAGCTTTTATTATTGACAGGCACTTGACCTATACCTTCATCTCAACTTTGTGCTCATTATTCTCTGCTGGGGCCAGCTTTGAACTGTTATCCTCTAGATCTCAGCACTCTGAGTAGCTACACTAATAGGGGTGAGCCACTGGTTCCCTGCTGTCCAATCTGTTAGTTTTTAACTTTATTTTTATAGGCATTTCTTGCTTTGATCAAACTTCTTTAATCTTTGAACAATTTAGGAACATTTTTTTTCTTTTTGTTAATTTATACGTGTTACATATACCTCCAAATTACCTCTGTTTCTTCTTTTCATCCTTAGGTTAAGTTCGTCTTTGAAGAGGATCTGAGTGTGTGATACAGGCAATGTAATATATGGTATTTTGTATTTTGGAATATAATTAACATATTCATCTTCACAATAGTTTTATGAGATCACCAGGAAAGGAGAAACTATGAATATTTTTAAATAAAGATACAGTTCAGTTATTGACCATAGGCCACATTGCTAGCTAGAATTCAGCTAAGTCTCCTTACTACTAGTGTACTGTGAAGTTCCAGTTTATTGTGTGAAGCGTTTATTGATCATCATTTTGCAGTCTTGGTTCCAGAGAAAATTTAGTTTGCTGGTTAAATTTTCAGCGATGGTATAAGAGGAAGATTGTAATTTCATGCCCACAGAATTTCTCAGAAAAATAATTCATTAAAAATATTGGTTATGTAGCCACCAGTGGTTCACATCTGTAATTCTAGCTACTCAAGGAGGCTGACATCTGAGGATCCCAGTTTTAAAACAGCCTTGACAGGAAAGTCTGTGAGTCTCTTATCTCCACTAAACTACAGGGGAAAAAAAAACACAAAAAACGGAAGTGGGGCTGTGGCTCAAGTGTAGAGTATCTGTCTGTCTGTCTGTCTGTCTATCTATCTATCTATCTATCTATCTATCTATCTATCTATCTATCTATCTATCTATCTATCTATCTTTCTATCTATCTCAAGCTATATTATATATACATATATATATGTATATATACTATGTTAAGATTTCTTTTGAAGTGTTAAGTGGTTATATGGATTTGCTATGCAAAAATTGAATGCAGGAAGTAAGTTGAACCCTTGAGGGACAGAACTATTGTGAAATGAATTAAATTCATTGTCATAAGCAAGTACTGTGTTGCTACAACCTACCTAAGCATTAGCCGGGGCTCTGAAAGTAGACAAAAGGGTATCATCTCAATTTTATTTTTACATTTCTTAAGAGAATATAAAATTCTCTAAAGTAGTTTCTCACTTATTGGTAGTTTTTTACTGGTAGGTGAGGGTTAAATGGGGTTTTCCTATATAATTATCTCCCATGCTATCTGTGGTATAAAAAGCTGTAATAGAGCAACAGGCAAGAATGTCTTTGATGGAGACACTACATCCATATTGGCATATCTTTGCCTGTTACATGTCTAAAGGTGGAGAGAAGTGAGAAAAACAATACTACTAAAGGAGCTCCAAGAGGCAAGAAGTGTTTACCTTCTATGGTCAGAAAGCTGGGAGTGTGTTTGTAAAGGCTGGCTGGCAAGGATTTGGGGATGTAGTTTGGGCTTCATAGTAGTAATGGCTAGCTACCAGCCTCAGGTGGGTAGAGGTGAGAATAATCACAGTGGGTACTCCAGCCACCACACTGGCCTGGCTGAAATGAAGAGTAGATGTAGGTTATTCTGAATAAGTTGGGCCCTATTGTGGAGAGGTTTCCAAGTGCAGGCCAAGAGAATTGTCTGCTCATTTTGATTCCAAATTCTTATGAAGTCATCTGAAGAGGCTAGTCATCACTGCACTGTGATAACAGGAGTGGTTTTCAGAGTCATTGTAAGGCTACAGCTCAGCAGCTCAAAAGTGGCCTTGCCCTCAGTCAGCGTTTGCCAGTCATGCATAGACTACTGCCCCTGACTCACACCTGTCTCTTTAAACTACACTCTTGAAGTTGGGATGTTTCACATAACCTGAGAGGTGCACGGCATTTCTTTTTCTTCCCTTCTTGCAGGTATAGATTGATTTGAAAACTAATCCGATTTTGGCATACAACTTCACATTTAAAAAAATTAGAGGGGGCCTATTCAAGAATTCTTCCTTTTCAACAGAACTGCTGTCTTTTTGTTCAGTTCTGCTTCTTTCTGTGGGGCTCACTGGGGAACTTGCCCTTATTATAGAAGATGAAGGATGCCCAGATGATGCTCTTCTCCTCCATCTGCCTGCTAAGTCCTTAATCTTCTACACCTGGGTGGCTTCTAATCTTTTATTTGCTGTATGTGTCAGTAGTTCAAGGCGGGTGTCGCATATGCCAAGCAACTTTCCCTGTGCTGTGAAAGGGCATGCTGCGCCCCCAGATTGCCGGGGAAATAAAGTGGGCTGCTGTTCACAAAATGGGCCTGTAGGTTTAATGCAACCCAGTCCGGAAGTGGCAGTCAGTCACTCTACAACCAGGAGTGCCCCATTGATTGGCAGCAGGAAGCTCCTTGTTCATCTTGAGAGTTCCTTTTGCTGGGCTACTGGCCTATGAGAATTAGGAGTTCACTGCTTTTATGCTGCAGTTAAAGGGCCAGACTCCTTTTCTTTTTGCCTTTTCCTTCTGGGTTTGGAATCATTTGAGTTATTTAGTAATAGCCCTGAACTGGAAGGCATGATAGTTTTATGTGAGTTTGCTTTTGGATTTGCTTTTACTTTTTTTTTTTTTAGAACATCTAGCAGAGACTACAGGAAGCAAAGTTATCCATGGCTTCTTACTAATCTCTATCCTAATTTAAATTCCATGGATGACCGTGTCAAGAGGTTATGCCCTGAATTGAATTTCATTCTGGAGTCCCACTCAAGTTTGAGGAGAGCTTATGTTGCAGAAATAATCCTCTTACCTTCAGCCACATAAACCTTCCTAACAAATCATCTCTACCTCCAAGGAGACCATACCTATCCATCAGTTAGCTTACAGAGTGAATGGAAACGAAACAGAAGGTGCAATCCACATCCTGTTATCCAGGTAAATGCCTCATTATCTGCAAGTCAAATGAAACATATTGGGCTAAGACTGTTGCTCACTCACTAAAATGACAAAATGAGGAGAGAAGAGGGGAGGAGAGAAGGACAAGACTAAGGGAGAAGAGGAAGGAAGGAAGGAAAAACCCCAATGATTTTCATTGTGTAATATTAGTTCTGATATAAATGGATGGCCTGGTTTGTAGAAGCATATATTGAAAAATGTGTTTTTTCAATATTGCTACCACTAAACAATAAACAAGTTTTTAAGAATTTAATTTTTTTTTTTTAAGGAGGGAGGGTGTTATTAGAGTTTGAACTCAAGGGTTTACTACTTGCTGGGCAGGTGCTCTAACACTTGAACCATGCCTTATACCCTTCTTTGCCTTATTTATTTTTTATTTTTGAATAAAGTTTGATATTTTTGCCCATGACTGGCCTAGGAACACACTTCCCATACCCATCCCTTTCAAATACTTTGAACCACATGTGCATTCCCCCATATCCAGCTGTGTGGTGAGATGGGGAGCTCAGTAACTTTTGCCCAGACTGACCTCAAATTGCAATCCTCCTTAACTTCCGTTTCTGAGTAGCTGAGATTACAATTATGAGTCAACACACAAAGCCAGAAGGAAATTCTTAAATGATTGTTTTGGATCAGAATGCTCAGAGCAAGTGAACTGGTATCGGACTACAGAAGAGGGGATTGGCTCTAATAATGAGGCCTACTTATTAATCTAGAAGAGAAACAAAAAATAGGACTACCTTAGTTTGCAAAGAATTGTGTGGAAAATACCACTCTATTTCTGAGCGTTATTGAAAGTCTTGTCCTAGGCTAATTACAAGTTGCTTAGCTTGGGAGCCAGTGACTAAATTGAGAACTTGGCCTCCTGGTGATTATGTAGCAGCTCCTACCACATTCCAGGATGTTTGTCACCATCCATAATGTTGGAGACCAACACTGCTGCATCAGCTCTGGGATACTTCCGGACTGATTCAATGATCCCCAGAGACTTCTGGTTCCTCCTGGACCTTAGACTCACTCACCCGTTTCTGCCTTCAGCCTTGGTCCCCGAGGCTCTATTTCTAATCTTTATCCTCTCCCTGACCTCTGAAGAACCATTCCCCTATTAGGAAAGAATCTTGCTCTGGATCAAGAGTTAAGAAAATAGGGGAGTGAGAGAGGTGATGCTTCTAATATAATCTTCAATAATGCTCATTATTAAAAACTAATCCTAGTGAGTACTTAATTGATTTAGAGTCTGTGTTAAGTTACAAGGCAATGAACTGAGCAAGTATTCTGTAGCAAGGCTGTAATTTGTAACCTATTGACCTATTTTTTTTTTTTGACTGTTGACTGGTCAGGTATTTTAATAAGGAATATCAGTCCCAGAGTGTTTGAATGCCCAAAGTTAAAATATCATTTATTTAGATCTATACCCTCAACTTTTTTCTGTGGCATCTTTGTGATGATTTTCTCTAGTTCATAAGAGACCCCAGATAACCTCTGTCTCTATCTGTGTATTTCTATGTTTAAAATGTCATAATGAATCTCCTTGCTTTGTACAACTAATCTATGCTAATAAGTGTTTTTTAATAAAGTGAACACAGTCCTTATGTACAATGAAACTTTACAGGAAAACTACTTTACATGGGAGCTCTCTCTCTAATTGGTTTTTTCTGTCTTTTCTTTCATGAATTTTCCCAGAGCCTGACTTCCCGTGACTTACATGTGACATTGCATAGAATGAGAACCACTTTTTTTCTTCTCAGCTAATAGTCCACACTCACTTTTTATTCTTTATCTCTCTTTTTCTGATCTTCCTTCTTTCCTGTTCTCTTCATATAAGCAGTTTTATTTTATAGATATCTATTCTCAGTAAAGCATTGTATGAATTACTAACTGTGCATAGGAAATGAAAAGTAGAAAAACAAACATATGTATCCATACACCTGCTTAGTTAGCTAGTGATGTAGCTCAGTGGCAGTGTGTGCCATGCACAGCACAAGGTCCAGGGTTCTGCTCTCTTCCCCCACATCCCTGGTTTGTGTGTGTTTATCACTTACAACCATGATAGTTATTTGTCTTATACATTATAATGCATCATTATAATGGGGTAGTTACATAAGTTAAAATATATTTGGTAAAATTTTGCTTCCCTTATTTGAAGTGGTTTCACTGCCAGTAGCAATGTTGAATATAAAGTAGCTGTGTTTCTCCTTTAAAACAATTTTTTTTGAAAAATTAAGTAGATGTACCAAGTAAGTGCTATTTAACAAAACAGTTATGAATCCAGTGCATCTTAATCAGTGTCACCACTTCAACATTCTCACCCCTCCACCCAGCCCTTCCTTCACAGATTATGTGGAAAGAGCTCTTCTATCCCCCCTGTATTTTCCAGTGAAGAGCAGAAAGCACCATTATGGCTTTCATAATGTGTTAAAGTAAACCACGGACAAAATATCTACACACTCCCGTGTGGTTTTAATGCTTCAGAACTGCGGAAGTTCTAAGTAGTGATAGGATTTTCCCTGGCTGTGTTTCATTCTGGCTACAAGGCAGCCTTTGTCTTCTGAAGGTCAACTTCTCTGTTGTTTCAACAGGTAGCTAGACTTCAAATAATTGTTAAAATGAATGCTAGAGTGGAGATAATCAGCTCTTATAACTTCCATTGTTGTGGAAATCTTCTGTCCTTTAAATTCTAAGGTAGTGTAAAGAAAATCTTATGTCAGAAACATTGAAAACATTGCTTGAACAATTTATGTTAAAGCACTAAAATTATGTAATGAATCTGTATGCCAAAGCATTAACTTTAGTCTTATAGGTTTATTCAATCAATATAGCAGATATTGTTTTAACAGGTAAGATAATAAAGAAAATATATAAACAAAATATATAATTCGTAGTAGAGCCTTGTGTGGCACCATGGAATGCTATGAGGTCACATTAAATAATTTCATTATAAAGTAACTTAGACATTGACATTGGATGAAATGATGAGACATGTAGTAGCACCAACAGATGTGATTTCCAAGTATATATTCTTTGTCCTAGGGATATTCAGCACTAGTGATGCCTTTATATTTACAGACTTCTACTCTCCAAGGACATCTCCTCATAGACTGACAAGAGACCAGACCTCTTTAAAGCAATACCAATGACAAGGAACTGCCCCAGTTATAGAAAGGTAGAGTTCAGAGGACAAGATAAAGAGGCTAACTTTGACCAAAAGGGAGGATAACTTTGACAGAAAAAGAGAGAGAGAGAGGCTAACTTTGGAAGATCTTTTTTAGAAATGGGGAGCTAAAGGTCAATACTGGACTCATCTGACTTGAGATACCTGTTGTGATTTAGTTAAGAGATGGGGATTGATGGATTGAAATATCCAGTCGCAGTGCCAAAGTGGGCTGAATCCATTAATTTCAGAACAGATATTGGTGATAAGTTACTTGGTACATGACTTTAAGGGAAAGAAACTAGAGGTGATGCCAAATTTTCTAATTTTATAGGTCTGTATGTGGTCTATATGTGCTTTATTCAGTTATGGGCTAATAGATAAGTAGAAAAATAGTGTGTGTCTGTGTATTTGCCCCCCCCCATATGTATGTACATATATACTCAGAGTTGTAGGAATAGGACATGCTGATTGTATGCCAGTTATGTGGATTTAATTCATAGTTGGAATGTCTGAGAAACAGGAGACATCTTAACTACAGGGATCAATGTAAAGAGACTGATGTAAGTAAGAGGAAGCTATTGTTGACCAAGAATAGATAGAATCAGAGGTGGGTGTCTTGGGCAACCTATGGAATAGTTCAATAAGGCCAGTCCTCAATGACACCTTTGAAGGGAGATGCAAAAATACAAAGAGTTCAGAGAAACCTGTGATTGTGCTGGAAATTTAGAGAAGAGAGTATTTTTGAGAGGAGTTAGATGAGTGTACTAGCCCCAAAGACTCAAAGAAAATAAAATTATAAGGGTATATTGACTTTGGCATGGAAGACTTTGGTTTTGATTTAGTCAAAATCTTATAGGTAGAGAAAATGGAGCTAAGGAAAGGTAGAGTTCTGTGGAAGGGAATGCTCTGCTTTCTTCTGACTTCTGAGAATGAAGAGCTTGTAAGGTTTGTTTTGTTTTCTTTATCTGTAATTTAGTAGTAGGAACTTAGAACAAAGTTATTTGGTCTTATCTACACTTAAAAGACCAATATTTGAATGTGCTACAAACTTATCTACCAATGGCAGGCAGGACAATAGATGTTTATCACAGACTGGAACATAAATTATGGTGAAAATATCCTTATTTGAAAAAGAATAATGAACTTATATATATATATAGTTATCAAAGAATATGTTAGCAAGAATGACAATTTAATTAACATATTAGAAATCATAAAGTATTTTTCTTACTTGTGGTTTACTATCTCTGAGTGTTTGTACAGCAGTTGCCATTCAACAAATCAATTTATGAATACAACACATCTTTATTGATGTTACCCCTTTCATTATTATTCCCCATCCCTCCCAGCCTTATGGATTTTGTGCATAATGTTTTTCTGAATTTCTTACATTTTCAAGCAAGTAGCAATTAATTGGAAATTTTACCTATAAACTGATATGACACTTTTATCTATTGTCCTTCAACTATTAAGAGAGATGTAAATTACTATTTTGATGTTAAAACTGAACATGGGGAGTTGAGTAAACTGAAAAGAAAATTTCTGATGTTAAGATCCCAAATAGATAGTATAAGTATGAGTAAAAACATTATTATCTTGGGAAAAATAGAATTGTAGTATAAGTGCTGCTAAAAGTTATTTTATGATTGAATAATTGTATATCTGCATGGCTTTATTTAAAAGAAATTATATTTATCTGCCATTAAAGCAAGCCTTCATTTATTTATTCAACAAATATTTCCCAAGAGTTTTTTTCATGCCAGGCACTATTTTGTATACTTAACAATGTACCAACAAATAAGAGAAACAAATAAATCTTTGTCTAAGGAAGCCTTTTTGTGATGTGAATGTGGAGGGGATACCCATGGGAAATAATAAACAGCTAACATTATAAGGAGGACTGCATGGTAGTAACAGCTATCAAAAAGAAAACAGAGTATTGTGGTAGAAGTGTTTTAGTTGCTGTTGCTGTTGTTTGACAGTAGAGAGAAGACAGGTTAGGATTTTAAATTGAATTGAAACTACCAAGATGGTTGTTGAGAAGAAAGATGAAGGTATAAAGTGTTGACTATCTATCTACTAGTGGTGGCAATATGCTTGTCAAGTAAGAAGCCACTGCTGGGGAGCAGTGAGCTTGGGAAAAGGAGGGAAGAAATGTGCCTCAGAAACACACACACACACACACACACACACACACACACACACACACACACACACACACACACACACACACACACACACAAATATTCTGTACACCGAAGGATGATGCAATTGATCTTTTTCTCGTTTACAACAGTGAATTACATTTACAACAGTGTAGCCTACTGGCCTTCTATGGAATTGCTATTTTGACTTTTTTTTTTTAGGATTCTGAAGTTCAATGTATGTAGGCTGTCAATATGCCTTGTTAAAGGGTTTAAATGCTAAATTTTGGTTGATTTAGATTCATTTAAAATAATCCTGTACTTTGAAGATGGAGAAAGTGACTTGCCTAAGACCATCCAGATTCTGTGTGGATTTACTAGGGTTAAAATTAGACTAGCTTTCCTCACTATTTGTCATATGGAAACAAGAAGCAAAAAGTAGTTACTATGATATTTGAACTCAGGACCTTACTTTGTCCCAATTGAAGCTCAGTTTTTCTCACTTAAATTATCCTATGGCGTCTTCTATACAAAATTATAAGTATTCCAGTGTCACTGTTTAATTGATTTAGTACAATTTACTACGTTACAAAATAATCCTGTTTTTCCTACTAAGAACTAATTTGTTTAAAAAATTCTTGCGTTATACTTAAATTGAGAGATAATTAGGGCAGAAAAAAATATACCCTGCCTTAAGGTTTTTTCAATATCCTAGAACTCTAAGATATCAAATCTGGCAAATTACTACTAGCTGGCCAAATCTGACCTCTGGTCTAGCTTTATTCATACTATATGCCCTCTGATAATGTTTCCTTGCATTTTTGAATAAATAAAATTTTCTTGACACACTGGCTGTGCTTACTTTTACTTGCTTGTGCTAAGGTGCAGAAAACCTTTTGAGTAGTTGTGACTGAGAGTTGCCTGAAAAAGAGGAAATATTTCTAGCAGATCTTTTAGAAAAAGTTTGCTATACTCTGACCTAGAGTATAGCTTCTTTATACTGTGTAGAATTGCCAGGAAGGCCCTCCCTGAAATTAGGGAGGGGCCTAAGGCTGCATTCCAAAGGTCTGCAGGGTGACCTTTGCTCTGAGGTGCACCTACTTGCATTGCTTCATTTCCGCCTCGCTTATTCAAATAATTTTGGAGAAAGGAAGTAAAAGGTTTTGTTTTGGTCCCCGTCTAGAATGGATCTAAATCAGCCTAGTCCAAGCAACAAATACAGTTTCAAGATACTGAACCGCATAAATTATTTTAGAATATGTATTTTCCTTTCCACAAATATTTAAGCATATTAAAGATACATTGTTTTTATGCCCAGATAAGGATCCCCAAAATCCACCAAGGAGCCGATTTCGATGTAAGCACGTGAGAGTCGGTTATTACAAGTTCGAGCCTGGACTCCCAACTGTCACCGACACAGCTGGTCAGAGTTGAGAGCCCCGACCTTTCTTTTAGCAGAGTTTTTATAGGGCATAGGGTTGAGGTGAGGGGGTTCCCAGCTTGGCAGTTACATGATTGGCTCACATTTAGGAAGTCTTATAACAATCTTATTGGCTAGCAGCGAGTGAGGGTTAAGCGGTTAAGCAGCAAACTATGTTAACTATGCTATCTTAAGAAACATCTGGAGCTTCAGTTGCTTTCCTGTCATCCGCCCATGGCTATTGCTAGGGGAGTTATGGGCAGAACGTTATTGGGACATTCCGCAGTTTTTCCAGGAACCTGAGTTCTTCCTTTGGTAAAAGTCTTTACAATGGGTACTTTCGGTAAAGGCCTTCGAAATGGAGTCTAAGTCCAGAATGGCTGTACTCTGGCTAAGGCCTGTCGCCTATGGCCATTTTCTTTCCCCGTTCATTAATATTTATCTTTGTAATTGTTTATCCTGGGAGCCTTCTCAGATGTTTCCTAATTATTCTGTGCCAATACAGATCGGTCATATTAATGATATATCATCTTTTTTGCTAAACTTTTTCTTTTTAAATTAATTTTTCTTTCATTTTAGACAATAAATACAACCAGGCACCATAAAGTTCTTATAAAATTATATAACATTTGAAGAAAAAGAGTTAAAAATGTCCACAGTTTATTATATAGTTTGCTTTTTGAATCCAAACCAATCAGATAGTTAACTTGTGAGAGAAAAATCTGATGTTATTAACGTAAGGATTTTTGTACAAGTGTAATGAAATCACATAAATAACTCTGGGCCTCTTGATATGGGATCTTATGTTTTTGTATATTTTTACCCAAATATGTCTTCTCTTTTGAAGGTTGCAAGGATTTGAATGTCAGTTTTTACACATTACACAAGTCTTTCTACCTTTATGTCCCTTAGCTGCACCAATATGTGCGAGCGTGTGTGTGTGTGTGTGTGTGTGTGTGTGTGTGTGTGTGTGTATGCGCGCACGTGAGCACACACACTTGTGCTGGTCTTATAGCTTGAAATCAGGCCTCCTCTACCTCCCAGGCTAGTGTTGTACCACCAAAGCCAGAAACTCCATTTCTAGCTTTTGGGATCATTAATTGGAGTTAAGAGTCTATTTCCCAGGCTGGCTTGGAACTATAATCCTCAGATCTTAGCCTCTTGAGTAGCTAGGATTATAGAGGTGAGCTACCAGCACCCAGCCCAGGAACGTATTTTAATGATTAAGGTTCTGTTCCTAAAACTGCACTACATATTTCTTTTTAAGTTGGTCAGTCCCATTATAATTTATATATATAATGTAATTATTTTGATTCCATGCAATATAATAAAACAATTGAATTTAGGATAAAACATATAATACATACATCATATAAACATTGCACTTAACACATCTTAAAACAATTTACACAGAACTTTATCATACCCATTTGTGTTTACTTCCTTAGATTTGGCTCCTAGACAATGTGACACATAGCTCACTCTTAAAAATTTCTTGTTACAAAAGATATGTTTCAGATTAATTTAAAATATACTTTGTCTAGATGTGAGAAATGAAATTCATTAGGCTGTATCTTTTGTTCCCGACATTTAATTTAATAAATTAGTTTACTAAAATTAAATAAGCAAAATGCTCACAGACATACTGCATTCCCTGATTGTAGATGGAACAAAGCTAGATTCTAAAATGTAGGAGCAGCCCAGAAAAACAAAACAAAACAAAAGTAGTTGGTTAATTCAAGTTTCAGACAAGAAAGCATTATTACAACATATCTAATTTAAGGTGCAGTGAATAAAGCAAAATGGGGAGGGATTTCACACACCATAACAAGATAAGTAGGGGACAATTGTGTCATGAGAGAAGACTGCCATTTAATCAACAGTAGACACCTTAGAAAGATTGATCTTTAGCTCTAAGGTTACAAACAACACGAGTCTGCTCTTAGTAGTCATAACAAAACCAACATTGACTGATTTATTTTTAAAGAAAATATGCCTATACAATTGAACTTAGCAAAATAAACCTGAAATCGCTAAATATATTTAAGGAATGTACTTAGAATATCAATATGTCAAAAATAGCTCTCATTGGAAAAATAGTGTAATATGGTAGAGAAACATTAAGAAAAAACATTGGGAAACATTAAGAAAAAAGACGCACACACACACCACACACACACACAAAGATTTAGAAAGAAGAGACTAGCAGCTTTAAGCACAAAGTCTTCGTCTCACAAAGTCTTGTGTGGGCAGGGATCAGAGTCTGTCCTGTGTTCCTGTGTCTGCTGTGTGCTATTTGCATATAACTTATCTGTGATAGGCAATCCCAAAAAGATTGTTAAAATCAATTCTGCTTTAGTCAGTGAGCACCTTCTCCTTGATGTGGTAGCTAAATTACATTATTGTTATTTTATTATAAAGGACACACACCTTGTAAATCAGATAATTCCTGGAAAGGAATTTGAGTTGGTATATTGCTTTAGAAAAGGTTTGAGCTTTATTTTTTCTAAAATTTTATTAGCTGCTTTAAGATAAGCTGGTAAAGGATGGTTGGCATTTCTGGTGAGGTTTCAGAAGACCATGGTCAAATGAAACCGTAGTTAATAAAACTTTATGGCTGTCTGTTATACAGGGTTATTATTGCTGCAGTTTGAATATTCCCCTCCAAATTTCAAGAGCTTCTGATATAATAGTATTAAGACTTTAAATATTAAAGCCTAGTATTCATACTCTGAGGCAGCGATTATATCGTCTGCCTCTCGTTTCCAAATGGAAATAGGACATTTATCAAAGGGTCTAGCTTGCCCTCTCCATCTTGGGCCAAGAGAAGACATTGTTCCTCTTTATTGAGGAGGAAACCTCTAGGTACATCTTAGAAGCACAGAGGAGCCTTGAACACACACCCCAATTGTCAGAGCCTTAGGACTTGCTGTCTTCTAAAATCGAGAGGAATGAACTTCTGTTCCTTATGTGACATCCAGCCTCAGTTACTTCTTTATAGTAGCACAGAAGCTCATAACAGTAAATTTACTGTATGTCATATTTTTTCTTGCTTTATATGCTTTGATATTTTAACAGTTGTATGAAGTGAAATGTTAATGAAATACTAATGAAACTTAAAGACTTTTGAATTTTTCTTAACCAAGTTTAGACAGCCAGTAAACATTAGTTGGACATTGAACCCAACCCCAGCCATCTAGGTGATTTAATTCTTTACTTAAAGGCATTGGAGTTTCTTGTTCAGAATAGGAATTCTTGGAGTATGGGTTTGCAAATGAAATTAATTACAGCTGTTTTGAAATTCCATGGGCAAGGTTGATATCTGTCAGTATTCTAGATAACTCGGGAGAGGGCTGGCGACTGCTTAAGACTGGCAAAGAAAGACTACACAACACACACACCTTTTTCCACATTGTAGTTGAAAGAGAGGAGAAAGTTCAGGACAGACAGAAAAATACTACATAATGCACAATTAGGCGAAATGTTTTAGATGTTAGGTTTCTTAAATGTATCTTTCTGGGTTTTGTTGGCTGGTAGTACTCCAAAAACTGAAATGAAGTTGGAAATGGTAGAAAGTGTCAAGTTTTCTTTATCTCAGATATGTCTACTTTAAAAAATATCAGGAGTGACACATCCTGTAATCATAGAATAGGTGCCAGAATTTGCGATCTACTAGACACCAGAACCAGTATAGAGTACCAGTACCATCAGTACCAAGATTATACTTTGTGTACCTGAAAACACATAGCTCTCAGAATGTTTATGTGAACCGAAACATCTGGACAAGGAATAGCATCCGACGAAAATTCACAAGGAAGCCTTGGCTATTTTCTACCTCTTTCCACTCAGTTAATAAGGCTGTTTTTCAATTGTGATACAGACAAAATGGAATAGTTTTCTGTCTGATTATGTTATAGCTTCACAAATCAAGTGTCTAAATAACTCTGTCTTGAAATTATTAAACTTGGTGCCAATATTTTTATAACATGACATTGTGTAGTATGAAGATACTTTATTGTTTTATAATGCATGAAAAATAAAATGTTAATAATGTTGTGGGTCACATTCTTGAAATTGTCCTTGAATTATAGCATTATGAAATACATAATGATTTGTGTCTTGTTCAAACTCAGATTGCTTTGATATAAGAACCAGGAATAGGTTTTTAAAAGTTATTTCATCTCCATTAAGTATATAAAGATAGCACAGGTCAAATTTCCTTCATTTATCTAGGTGGTAAAAGGCTGAGACTTTAAAGGGAAGAAAAAGAGCTCAGAGCTATTTCATTTAAAACCTTCAAGTAGTTATTTTTTAAAAGTCCGTTTTAAAAATTCATAAATATTTAAAGAAGTTTCATGTCATTACATTGATTGGAAAATAAGAGAAAATTAAAAGCACTGTTCAAGTAATTTGATCTTTGCCTCAGTTAAACTATAAATCAGACATTGTGTTCCAATACTTTTGTACTTTGACTAGACTTAAATTTTATAAATTTGATTTGTGATTTATAGTCATTTCCTGGAAGAGAATCACAAATAATTAATTGTATTTGGCGATGTTAATGTTGATAGGGCTGTTTCAGTTAGATAATGTACTTGGACTCATCTCCCCTTCCTTCCTTGATGATAATGGGATTTGAATTCCAGTCTTGTGCTTGCTAGGTAGGCATTATATGGCTGAGCCACAGTTCCAGCCTCTTTTTACGTTGGTTATTTTTCTAAATAGACTCTTGGTTTTTTTGCTTGGCTATGTATCTGAACTACAATTCTTTTGCTTCCCACAATAGCTGAGTTGACAGGCTCATGCAACTACTTACCCATTCAACTTTCATTTGAGTAGTCCCAGGGACTTCTCAGTGTGGATTCCCTGAAACTGATTCTCTCAATCCCCACCTTCTACACAGATGGAATTACAGGTGTAAGCCACCACTTCCCAGATTATACTTAGGCATCTGTGTATCTGAAAACACATAGCTCTCAGAATGTTTATGTAAACAAAAACATCTGGAATTTAGATTATATTTCAGTGGTTCAGAAAAGTCCCAAATCACTTTATGCAGTATAGTTTCCTTAGTCACTAAAAGAAGATGATATTACTGACCTACTTTGTACATATGTTTGATTCATGTATTGTAAAACTTCATGTATTTTATAAAATGTCCTATAAATACATCATACACATATCATACACATATATGTGCATATATGTATCAGATTATACACACATATCGGATTTTTTAAAGTAGATCCTTATGTTTTCATCCTTTCAAACCCTATTGAAGTTGAGTATAACTTTTATATGTTTTGTTGAAAAGTAGAACCATTCATTCCTGAATTCAACACCTTCTATAGAAGGCAGAGTTCTGTTCTTAGTACAAAGACTAAGGACATCTATAGTCAAATCAGTTTGTGGAAAGTATCTAGTGATTTATTTAGGGAAAAAATGTTCTGAATATAAAAGGTTGGGCTGCTGAGTATGGGGTGGATCTTGTAACCTGGTTTGGTGCAGGACTAGAAGAGGAAGCATTTGAATTGTTCCCAATTCTTCTTGGAGAAGGCTGGGGGGAGCAGAGGGAGTGAGGGAGAGAGAGCAGGAGAGAGAGGAGAGAGAGGGAATTGGCACTGGTATTGACCTTTAAAAAGGTGCTTTGGGAATTGAAATATGGACATTTCAATGATTGCTAAAGTCCAAATTAAGTTAATGTGAGAACATTATTTTTTATTGTTATTGTAAAGGTGATGCATAGAGGGTTTATAGTTATATAAGTCAGGTAATGAGGACTTCTTCACAGTGTCACCTCTTCTCTTGTTTTCTCCAAGGTTTACCCTCCTGATAATTACCCCCTTCTACTAAGTTGTTAGTTCATTTTGAACATTGTGTCTAGTGAATATCACCGCTGCATTTGTTCACCCTTTGTTTGTTTCACCATTACTGTGTTCCCTTTTACCCTCCCTAAAACAGATAAACCTACATAAGAGATAAAAAGATACAGAAAACAAAAACAGTGACAAACAAGAAAAGAAAAACAGAAACAAAAAGCAAAATAACAAACACCTCTTTTTCCATTTCTTAGAGTTCATATAGCTATTGAGCCTTTGTAATCCTCTCCTACGAATATCCTCCTTTAGTCTCACTATGGAAATGTCTAGACTCCTATATAATTTATCATGTCCAAGTATATTTTTTTGGCTTTTACCATCCAGTGTATTTACTTGTAGATTTATAGACACATTCTAGTTACAACAAATGAAGAAAAGCATGCAACCTATGATTCTTTGAGCCGGGCTTACCTTGCTTAATATAATTTTTTTCAATCTTTCCATTTCCTTTGAATGGTACAATATAATTATTTCTGGGGGAAGCATAGAATTTCAGTGTGTGTATGTGTGTATGTGTGTGTGTGTGTGTGTGTGTGTGTGTGTGTGTATGCACGTATATCACATTTTTCTTGATCCATTTGTCCTTTGAGAGGCATCTAGGTTCATTCCATATCTTGGCTATGCTAAACAATGCTGCAATGAACATGATTGTGCTTTTAGCTTTAGTGTGGCCTTGTTTGTGTTCTATTGGATAAATATAGCTAGCTACCTATTCATCAGATAAGGGCCTCATATCTAAAATATACTCACAACTCAGAAAATTAAACCACCTAAATATAAACCCTCTAAGAAACAACCCAATTGATAAATGGGCTGAAGACTGAAATCTATTCATTGCCTTACCCATGTAACTGTAACCCCTCTGTACAGAATCTTTACAATAAAATTAAAAAGAAAAAGAAAAAAAAAAAGACTGGAAAAACTTCTCAGTAGAAGTAAGAATGGCCAATAGGTGCTGGGAAGGTGGCTCAGTGATAGAGTGCCTGCCTTGCATGCATGAGGCCCTGAGTTCTATTCCTCAGTACCACGTAAGCAGAGAAAGCCAGAAGTGGAGCTGTGGCTCAAGTGGTAGAGCACTAGCCTTGAGCTGAAGAGCTGAGGGACAGCACCCAAGCCCCGAGATCAAGTCTACCTACCAAACCCTTCCCCCCCCCCAAAAAAATAAAAGAATGGCCAATAGAAACATGAAGAAATGTTTAACATCTCTGGCCATAAAACAAATGCAAATCAAAACAACATTGAGATACCACCTCATCCCATTTAGAATGGCTATTATCAAAAAAACTAGTAATCACAGATGTTTGCATGGATGTGGCCAAAAGGGATCTCTACTACACTGTTGGTGGCAATGTAAGCTCATTCAGCCACTCTGGAAAGCAGTATGGAGGTTCCTCAAAAGACTAAATATAGAGCATTCCTATGACCCAACAATTCCACTCCAGGATATTACTTTTGAAGCTAAAATTGAATATAGGATAGGCTGAATAAGGCTTAAACGTAAGGAGCTATGGACACCAAGCCAATAAGTATTCAGTTTAAAAACAAAAGTGGGCCAGGATGTAGCTCAGTGACAAAGCGCTTGCCTAGCAAGTGCAACGACCTGGGTTCGATCTCCAGTACCAAAAAAGAAAAGACGAAAAAATATAGTTTTAAAAAAAAAACTAAAAAAAAATAAAACAAAATTGACCCAGTATGAAGATTTTCCTATACTGAATATCATTAGAGCTTAACTTCAGGGAAATTTATTTGCTATGTTTAGGCTATATAGATTCAGGAGACTTGTTAGTGGGCTATTGTAGTTTAATTATAACTAACTAATTATAATGTACTAATAGCCTAACTAGTTAATGTTTTTTCTTAAGAAATGCTATTGACTGTAACTTTAACATATAGATTTCTTTTACTTATCCTTGCTAGTCTAGTAGCTTGGCAATTGTTACTTTGTACAGATAGATCTGAACAGGAGTAGAAGACGTCTAGCCTTTGGGCAATATAAGTCTGGTGAAATAATTTGGTGTATTACAGGGCAGACATTCATGCTTCTCTGCTATCTGTAGATTGTCTGCCTGTATTAATAAGATTTTGTATGACTTGCAAAAGATATTATACAGTTCCACACCACTGTAAGACCATTAAAAACTATTGAGTTTACTAGCTGATGTTTAGGGACTTATAATAATGATTTGTATATAAAAACTGAATATATTAGCCTGGTGCCAGTGGTTTATGCTTGTAATCATAGCTACTCAGGAGGCTGAGATCTGAGGATCACGGTTCAAAGCCGGCTCAGGAAAGAAAGTCCATGAGACTTTTATTTCCAAATAACCACCAGAAGACTGGAAGTGGGGCTGTGGCTTAAGTGGTAGAGTGCTAGCCTTGCACTGAAGAGCTCAGGGAGAGTGTCCAGGCCCAGAGTTCAAGCCCCACAACCAAAATGAGATAGATAGATAGATAGATAGATAGATAGATAGATAGATAGATAGATAGATAGATAGATAGATAGATAGATAGATAGATAGATAAAAAGCACATATTTTCAAACCTTCCCTCTCACACTCCAAAGCAGTAATATTTTTGAAATAGGAGAAAATTGTCTTCCATTGTGCTTCAAAATTATGGAACTTTTGCCATTAGTTAAAATTGTATCATTTGACTTCTTAGCTCTCTTAAGTAACTCCATCTCTTGATTCGATTTCTGTTTCTGACTCCATTTGTTGATGAGTTTGGGCTCTATTTCAGAGCCTCTTCTTCCTTTTATTTTCTTCCTTTGTACCACCTTTCCTATATGGATGGGAGCACCCCTGGAGGAAATGGCCTGTGAAGGACATGGGCTATCCTGACAAGTTATAGAGTGAACCAGTGAAATTAACAGTAAGCTGGGTTCAGACTGTGCTTTCCTTCCTGCAGGACCCTGAGCTTGGCAGAGGGAAAGCCTGGCTTGTTTTAACACTTTGTGATCAGTAGGAGGTTTAGTGTAGTGCTTTTGGGAAAGCACCACCCTTTGTTGTATTTATAAGACTAATATATTCATATTTTCCACATTTTGTCAGTCCTCTGATCTCTTTCATTAGTTGTTTCATCCAATTCATTCCAACTACCATTTCTTAAAAACAAAACAAAACAAAACTCTTATAGCTGAGTTACTGTATCTTTCTTCTCTTTGTGTCACAAATTGTTGCAATAAAATACATGGTGTTTGTAAGCTATTTTTACCAGAGTTCTCAAGGTGCTTTCTAGAGGTATCTACTAATTAATCTTTGTAGAATCCCTGTGAAGTAGACAGACCTGGATAGGGTAAACAGTATACAATGTCTCAGATCATTCTGTATCTCTATTGTGAACAAGGATTATCATTATGTTAAAATGTTTATATTCTGAGTATATAAATTTGTAGCGATGGATGTAAACCAAATCCCTTGATGAAAGTGAGGACCTGTCTGTAGTATAACATTGCAATTGTAAAGCAAGCTCTATCAGCTTTGGTGTGAAAAGAATTATTCCAGACATGCACTATTGAACCACTTTTGGATAGCTTGTTTCCTTTACATTGCCTTTTGGGAAGTGACCAGGGGCAGGAGCTACTGAAATGAGATTTCAGCAAATAATGGATTCAGTTCTTCATTGCATGATTTAAAAATTACAACAGGCACCCCTGGCATATGTCTGACTTATCTATGTATATCTAGAAGCTTAACTGGTTTATATAATTGGTAAGGTTTTGCTGATAATCAAAGCCAAATGCTTCAGACCTCTTAGGGAATTTGGTAAGAATCATCTTGATTCCCCTTTCTATCAAAACAACCCCTCCCAGCCCCAGACCACTTGAAGTCAGTTATCTTAGACAGCAGGTTCCACTGTGTTTAACTGAAAGCAGTATGAGGTTGTTAGTCACCTCAGGGGATTCACTGGGACAAAGGTCCAGGAGTGGACCTAGAATGCTGGATAGATAGGGCTTAGCTATCATTTACCTTCTCTCATTTGTTGTCATTTCTCAACTTAGGTTTACTGCTTTGTTCTCTCCACCTCCTTTTCAACTTCTTGCTGAGAAAACAATAATCTCTACACACACACACACACACACACACACACACACACACACACACACACACACACACACACACACACACACACACACACACACACACTCACACACACTGGTAGTAAATTAATTCCAGCTTGTATTCCTGGGGGTATACCAGAGGAGCATGGAAGGTGTAAGGACACTGACTTTATGTACCAGTAGATGGCCACTGATTTGCACCTCTCTGCCTTATGTCAGGGAGGGATATATGGTAGATTTGAGGATTAGCAGAGCAGGGTAAGTGAGGGGCCAGAAATTTTTCATTTGTAAACCTAGGGGCTATGGGAAGGTAGGTTGAATTCTCCTACCACTAAGGTAGAGTGTCCCTGGAAAGGTCCTGGGGAGAGTCAGATTGCAGTATTATACAATCATCTGCTTGTGAACTGTGGAAAGAGCAGGCATAAGGGACTCCTAGACATCAAGAGGGACAATGGCCTGTGCCTTGTTTAGAGAAGAAAGCAGTTCACCTCTGGCCTCCCCTGTTGGCAGCTTCCCTTCCCCCAACCTCCAACAGCTGCTGGGCCTTGGTCTGCCCTCTGATCTTTGACCAGCTCAGCAGGGGTCAGTAGAGTGGATCTTGCTCATGAGGTCAGCAAGATGTCAAAACTGTCCTTGTATATTGATGCAGAGAAATAATTGCTGTATTGTGCTTAATGTGGCTTTGTTATTTGCAATTATTGATTTCTTTCACCTCCTATCATCCTCATAGATGATCAGACTATCAGAGTATTTTTTCATCAGATTTAATTTGTTTAATTGCCCAAGCAGTTTTTGAGGATTATTCAACTAAGTGCTATACAACATTAGGAAATTTTAATTTTGAAATCATTCTGAGTCCCAACTGCCATTAATATGGTAACATTTTCTAGGTGTTGAAAGGTATTCTTTTCACATAGTAGTAACTATAGCCTGTTTAAACATTTGAATGTCTTAGTGGAATAAACTTACCGCCACCTTATTTTGGCCTTGGAAATCAGAAAGGATAGCTAATGTGCTTTATTGCTAAATTACTTTTCCTTAACATTGTGTGAGCCACCACACGTTACTTTGAAAATTACTGTTTTATATTTTATGAGGTAAATACAGCTTTTCCTCTTCTATGAAATCTGATACAAAGAGAAGGATAGTGATACTTTTCTGTCCACTAAAATTCATACAGGAAATTAAAATTTTTCACTATTTGCCTTTTAGAAGCTACTCAGTGCCCAGCTCATGAAGACAGATACCCTCCCTTATTCTCTAGACCCTGAAGAGACACTGGCCAGGGAAAGCTGACTACCAAGAAACTTGCTAGAGACTCTCAGGGGTATTTGAGTTGGAAGCTGGAGGAGGAGATACTAAATCAGATAAGGAACCACAGTAACTCTAGCTGTGTTTTCAAAATGTAAGACGTTGGGGAATGAGGTTAATTGCCTCAAAAAACCCCACAAATGCGTGTATTTGCCATGCATATTTGAATGGAAAAACTATTGCTACTAATACCCAAAGCATTCTCCCTCTCCCTCTCTCCCTCTGCCTCCCTTCTTTTCTGTCCCTCTCCCTCTCCCATCTTCTTCGTCTCTCTCTTTCTTTCTCCATCTCCTTCTTCCTCTTCACCCCTCTCCTTGTGTCCTGATGATGGAGTTTTTAATGTTATTGGTAACATCTCTGTGAGATGGGGAGCAATCCCTGGGGAGGAGAAGGGAGGAGTTTTTCATGTAACAGGACTTAGCTATCCTGGAATCTTCTCTCACAGCACTACAATTTGGCCACAATGGTGGAGAAATATGCCAGAAAAATATAGACATTCTCCAAATTTAAAATAAATGGTTATTTGGGGAATGCATTTTTTTGTTCCTCATTACCCCTAAAAATTTGAAATAATGTTTCCAAAGAAACTTGGTCATAATACTTCCCATGGCTCCAGTTTTTTAAAAGGGAGAAAAAACAAATAGCTCTGAGGTTTACCACTGAACTATATATCACCCAGCTTCCAGCTGCATTGATCTCTATCAGAGTGCCTATTGCCCTTACAGATTTAACTGATAAGCAATTCTCCAGTCTGCAAAGAAAAGCCATTCATTGGGGGAATGAATCTATTTACTCTGTGTTTTTAATTAAAGGTGTCTAATGCTGGAGTACCTGTTGCTTTTCCATTTTCTCAAACATCACAAATCAATATTTTTCTTTTTTTCTTAAGTCTTCAGTCTGACTTATTAATTTTTTTTTTGCTTTTAATTAGAATGAGCCTGGACCATGTTGAAAACACAGATTTTAAGCACTGAACATTTTCTCTTAGGGTTTTGTTTTTTCTTTCTGTGGTTGTTATTCAATTTGCCCTCAGTTGAAATTTGTAAGACTTGTACCCTTAGGGGTTAGCATGATTTCCCGCTCTGTTATAGCCTACTTGCAGTGGCTCTCAGTGTGAGCTGCTTATAGTCTAAGTAGGATGATTAATGACTGAACAGGAAAGCTAAACACACAACACTTTGTGGACTAAAGACCAGATCAGACCAGTTCTATTTCTATTCCCTTCCTTGGCCTCTATGCTCAAGATGTGCTTCCTGAACTGTTCTTCCTACTGATTAGAAGTATCTAATCTTTTGATGTATGAGCGTGTTGAAGTGTAATCTAAGTACTGATCTGAGAAATCAGGTTTGTGTTAGAAGTGTTTTTAGCTGTTTCCACTAAATTTTACTTTGTTTGATGTATCTCATTATTTTAATCCAATAATTTAATTTTCTCAGCCAGTGTGTTAGATTTTCTTCATATTTCTTTTTTGTGTTCAATAAGTATTTGATAGTTTTATGTTCTTTTTCAAATATTTGGTAGTAATAATAATATAGTATTATTATTAGTAGTAGTAGTACTATACTATAGTAGTAGTAGTACTACTACTACTGCTAATAATAATAATAATAAGGGATTAAGGCTAAAGACCAAGCTTCATACAGGATGTATGATGGTTTCTTCCTGGATGGTTAAAAATGTACAATCAAATCCTATTTTAGTATAGAAGGCGCATTAATCATAAAGTGACATCATTCTGTTCTTATTTCTGTGTTTTGCCTATAACTAAAGGGTAAGGATTTGCCAGATACTTTATTAAAATATGGGCAAATTAAAGCTGCAGTATTTCCTTTACTCATTGTTCAGAGACTTCTAACATTTCTTTGAAAATGCTCAGAAAGTTTTAATTTAAAATACCACAGTAATTTTACTGATAATTTCGTAACACTGATTCATTGTTTTTCTTTTTATTTAAAGATCAGTTAATTCCATTTCTAAAATACTATTTCCCTTATGTTCTCATGTTCTACCCAGTTTTACTATTATCAACAATGGCAAATAGTACTTTTCTGCTATTCTCTCAACAAAGAGTTTTACGTTCCAAAGAAGGGTCAGGTACTTGTGCAAGTTTGTTCCATATTTTTAAATGTTATTTGTTTGGACTAGGAGACTGAATTAATTTTAGTCAAAGTCACTGGCTGAGTTCGATTCATAAATCATGCTAGAATGTTATTCTAACCACACAGAAATGAATGTGTGTCCTTTCCCCAACCTTTACTTCTCTGGTCAGGAGTTGGTTATGAGGTAGGCTGTTTAAGGTCCACATATACTCCCACCCCAGTTATTGATCTCCTTTCAGAATCTGTCTCTATTATTACTATTTCTAGAGTCAGGGTCAGCAGAAATATTGTTTTCAGAGAGCAGGTCACATATTTCATTAGAGTGACACATGATTGTGTTCTGACCTCTCCTCTCTAAGTTGATTCTCAATGTTTGGCAGACTCTTGTATGCCTGTTCCCTCCTGGTAGACTCCAGATCACCATTTTCTTTCATGACAGATTCATAGTTTGTCTTCTTAATCAAAAAGTGTCATCTATCATACCACTATATTACTTTCTGTGTGAAAGTTATTATGACTTTTATTTAAAATGCTAATCTAGCAAATTAGTTTATTTTTCAATGATACTTTTATAAGGCTAAACATTTAATGTGTGTTTTATTAAATTACTTCTTGGATGAATATCAGAGAAAGTTGTTTTAGCAATAGGGAAACTTTTAGACTATTATGGCTGTGCCAGGCTCTAAGGAAAGTAAACTCTTTAGGTAGCAAGTTACTCATTGTCTTAGGGAAGGTTTAGGAAGACTTTTTAAGAGAAATTTCTACTCCTATGCTATTGTATTCCGCAATGGAGGGAAAGGGGTTTCTTTTTACACATAGGATAGAATCTTCAATTTTTAAGAATGTACAAACCTTATATAATTAGTTTCTTAAAATTCCGTGTTTATAAAAACAAGAGAGTCTGCATTTAAGTGTCAGTATTGAAACATTTTATGGTATATGTCTTTTCAAGGTAAAAATATATCTTTTCTTAAACGTCTTGCTTCCTCCATGTTTCTACATTATCTAAAAATCTATCCCCAAATCAAACCACATATGCACAGACTGGCACAAGGAGCTCATCAATTTGCCTTTGAATCAAATTATGTTCCTGAATCAAATTAAACTAGGAGCTTCTGTTTTGCTGCATTTATTGCTAGAAAACATAGAGCTAAATTATGATTCCCTAATAAGAAGTATGTAAATGTTGATGGTAAGCGTATTTGAGCTTTATTCCTGCTCTAATTGACGTCTTCATCCTCAGTTTTCTCTCTTTCCCTCTCTTTATCTTTTTCTTCAAATTTACACTTACACTGTTTTCTTAGCCTTCATCCATTCTTTATGCTGTTGCTAATCTTTTCTAGAATGGAGTCAGAATCTAGTCAAATATGTAGCATATGCAGCACAAATGGATAACTAGGAAAGTATGTGTTTGTTGTCTTTTCAACTTCTGTTCTGTGGTCAAAAGCAATATTTCTGCTGACCTGGATAAAGATGCTATGGTAAATGTAATTAGTGGTCAAAATAAATTCAGGTTTAAGTCACTTACAGATATCACAAAATTTTATGTTGCTTTAAGAATTGTGGCTCCCGTTAATTGATTAATATGGTGCTTTTATAATTAAGGCATACTATCATATTAATAGTGATTTAAATATTTAATTGCCTAATATTTAATCCGATATTTAGTATTTATTGTATGTGAATACTTGTATTTAAAAAGTATCACATATATTATCCCAGTGATGAAAAATATTCCACAAACTAGCAAAGTAGGCTTATATAATTATTACTCCCTTCTTATATGAACAACTAGGTTATGGTGTGCCAAAATAATTAATAAGGGGAAAATAGGCAAAAAGTGTAAGATGTGAAATTTTGACGTAATTTTAAGAATTATTTACAATTTATCAAGTACAAGTTTCATAAAATTTTTCTACAGAAAAAGGCCTTGGAAAGCCTTTAGTCCAAACATCCGAATTTATGAGTGAAAAAAATGGAGTCCTGATAGAATTCTGCTCTTAATGATACATAACGTAGTTATTGAGAGAGTGGGACTTAGAGTCAAATCTCTTGACTGCTAGTCTCTTCTATTTCTACTAAGCCACGTCTCCTCTTGCAAATATTCACTGGAACACCAGCAAATTCAAGTAGGTATTGACCCTCCTTGTCGTTGGGACCATATAACTGTATAACTTTATGTTAAGCAGCATAAACTCTTTTTGTCCCCCCAAGACTAGATGCAAGACCTTTACTTCCTGTTTCCATATTTTTAACCTTTTAAACCTCTTGTTTATTGCAATCATTCTTAAAATTAGATTTTATTTCCGTTACTTAACAATTGATTAGCTGTTTTCTCTTTATATCCAAATAGACTTTGAATGAAAAACCTGTGGTAGGATCTTGATCTTTTTATTTATTATTTCTGTGAAATATTATGGAGTTTCCTCATTGTTTATAAATGAAGAACTAATAAGCAAGGGTTAGAGTCATGACTCAAGTGGTAGAGAATCTGCCTAATTATGGAAGGCTCTGATTTTAAAACTCACACACACAGACACATATACTTCTGAAAACTAAACACTATCACTAGATTAACTACCCAGTACTCTAAACACTCAACTTTATATGAAAAAAGTAAAAAACATATCAGGCATAACTTGGTTCATAACAGTGTCACTGGATTATAATATAGGGTGCTTTCAAACATGATTTTACTCAATAATCTTAGTTGTTAGACTTTATCAGCAACAAAAGGCCATGTTTATTTATATTGCTTGTTTGTAGCATAAATGAAATCTGCCTTCTGACTTCTTTTTAGGTAATCTAATTGCAAAATCTTAGTTTATATTCCTCAGAGTGAGACTACTTATCTTGTTGGAGGTATATAGATTTGAAGATAAAGGAATAGTCTGAGATACTCTTTGTGTGTGTGTGTGTGTGTGTGTGTGTGTGTGTGTGTGTGTGTGTGCGCCAATTCTGAACTGAGGATCTAGGCGCTGTTCCGTAGGTAATATTATAGTCTGAGATACTCTGTGTTTGTGTGTGTGTGTGTGTGTGTGTGTGTGTGTATGTGTGTGTGTGCGCCAATTCTGAACTGAGGATCTAGGCGCTGTTCCTTAGGTAATATTATAGTCTGAGATACTCTGTGTTTGTGTGTGTGTGTGTGTGTGTGTGTGTGTGTGTGTGTGTGTGTGTGTGAATTCTGAACTGAGGATCTAGGCACTGTTCCTTACGTAGATTATAGATGTGAACCACTGATGCACAGTCAGCCTCAGATTTTTGTCTAAGTACAGATGCCAATAATTGAGTCTTTAGTTGTCTTGCACATAGAACTATGACATGACTTTAAATATATTCAGGTGACTTGTAAATTGTAGAAAACAGTTTACTATGAGGTGGTTAATTTCCTATTATTATGGGCTTTTGAGACATTATAGTAACATTTATTTATTTATATATTTTTTCACATTGCCTAGTTTTCTGCATAACCCTTTGATAGTGTGCTTTTAAGTGTAAGGTTCATGGGTATACGCGAGAAATTCCTGTATACAGGTACAAATACTGCTGACACATGGTGTCTAGGCATGGTTTAGGATACAGCACAATTCTAAAGAGATTATAGCCAAAGTCATTGCTATTTAGTCTGCAGGAGTTTGGCAACTCAGGCTCATAATTTGGGATCTGTGGAATAGTAGTTTGTCTAATTTTGTGTTTCAAAGGCTTGAAACTCAATTTTCCACTCTTTTGGGGAGAAGGAACTTTGGTTTTCATTGAGAGAATTGTGGGCCTTCACAGAGATTAAATACCATTACTGTCTGTGAACAGTGGATCTAATTTTTTTTTTCTTCTGTGCTTAATACAAAAAAGGAATTCATTGTCTTTTTTTCCCCTCATGTTTTAATGACTGGTTCAGATGTGGATAAAGCCATTTTAATCAATGTGTAAAATTTCATTATAATTGATGTTGGGCTTCTGTTTTAGGAAATTAACTTGTTGTCATATTAAAGAGTGCTATTAACATGCTAGTACTTTTTATTTTATCATCATAAAGCTTTCATTATTTATAGTAATTTTAGGGCATTTTTTCAACTCCACATAAAATAAATAAACCAGTCAAATGTGCTTGGACCACAGAGCATTGAGCCAAAATTATGCATCAATAGTCTTGGAAGAGAACCAGAGGTATTATAATCATAGCCAAGTTGGAGTGATGATTCCTTCAAAGTTGAGAACTGCAGTGTGCTAATATTTTGTGAATGCTTTAAACTTTGATGGGGGGGAGGGTGGTTCTGAGCTTAGGCCAGGATGCCCACAGGGATTTGCTCCTGATCAGACCTTTCTTTTTTTGAGTACTTAATAGCTGCTTCTGCCAGAAAACCAGATCAAAGCATAGCAGGGGAGATTACTACATGGGTTTTATCAGCCATTTTTCGGCTACAGCTCTTATAAAGCTGATAACAGGGTGGGGGTGAATGAAATCATCTGCTTTCAACCTCCCTGTGGTGCTTTCATCTTGATTTGTTTAAGAACCTGGGAGGACCAAGTCTACTGTGTGGACACCTGGTCAGTCCCCTCTCCATCCCTGTCAGATTTTAAAACACTTAACTGGTAATCACTGCTCTGACTTGGGCAGTCGGGTGCCATGTTCCTTTTGCTTTTGACTTGGCAACTGCTGTGGCTTCTTCAGCACCTGGTCCTCTGCCAGCCATCTCCCTTACCTTGGATTGACTACAGAAGACTTTTGTGAAGGTTGAATTTCTCCCACTACTATCAAGGCAAAATGCCACAGCTTCTGTTCCCTCCCTCCAGAGACTAGAAAGGCATGAAGCCCTTTGTCTGTTCTTTTTATTCCTTCAAGGCTGCCCCGCCCCATCCCCCCATGTTAAGCAAATCTTACTTTTCCAAAGTTGACAAGTGAAGTCAGAATGATAGCACTTGAAGACTTTTTTTTAAGACCTTACTATCCAGTCCTGCCTTCTCCTTTGACATAGCATATTCACAATTTAAAAAAATGAAAGAAAAAAAAGAAAACAGAAATTATAATCTTGGTCTCTTGTTGCTTGGTGATTGCACTGATTGCTCCATAAAAAAAAGAGATTCTATGATGTCTACATCAAAACAGAATGATTCCTGACATGGTTTTATTTCTCCTTTTAGGCTGAGGAATAAATTAAAATTTTCCAGAATAGCAGTGCGAAGATATATGTATTATTTAAAACATCTCCAAGAATGCTTTGTTATGACCATAGAACGTTGCATATTACATGCTCAGTAAAAATACACATAAAAATTATATTTGAGATGTTGTTCACATCTACACTGTACATAGAACATTCTCAGAACAGAATATGATGGAATAACATCTTTCCTATAAAATATGTTCATAGTAAATTGGCTCTCCTTAAAAAAAATCAATGTGCAGTAGTTATTCATTGCAGGTAGCTTTATAAGGTTGGTGAGAGGTGAATTAAATCAGGACAACTCAAAGTCTTTTTCTGTCTATAATGCATGGACAGCTGTGGAATCAGATTTGAGCTCTATGTCACGTTTCTTGTCTGAAAAAAATGTGATGCTTTGTTTATGAACTTTCTAAGGCTTCTTCAGTAGTAGAAAAATCCTACATGACATGAAATATTTTTCCTACACACTCACACACACATACCATACATCACACTTTTTGTGTGTATGATTATCTATTCTGAGTTGTTGTTTCTTTTTAAGAAATGCATGCTTGAAACTGTTCATTTATTATAACATCATTGATAGAGAAAACTGTATCCCCTTTGTTGCTGTTGTTTGACAACGTGTTTTCCAGGAAACCGTCGTTTCCCCAAATGATGGTTGCTTTTCAGTGGCTAAGGACTGGCAGGTATAATCAGTGAAAAGGACAAATGAGTTAATTGGTTTAAAAAGTGTCTTGTAGTCATAAAGAATGCTAACTTGACTTTCTTTGGCTTGCTTTATTTTTTTATGTTCTTACTTACATCAATAATTTATGCGGGGGGGGGGATTTTATTTTGCCACAGGTCCATAGGGATGCAATGTACCTATCCTTTCCATCTCTCCCTCTTTCATCTTCCCTCCTGCTTCCTAGACAAGTCTCAAGAAGCTTCATTGTCATGTATATCAAGTGTTTTGGCCAAATTCACCCTCCACCCTCTTCACTCCATGAGTACCCCATCTTCTTACTTTTGTCTTACTAGGTGGAAAACAGCAGCACCTTTATACAGGAGTTGATTTTTAGAGAATATGTATCTGTGATTTTTAGGAATTTTTAAAATAGCCATCCAAAATTATTTTTAAATAGCAGTGCTTACCCTGGGACATGTATAGTTAGTAACAGAAGTACACATAAGTAAAGGAATAGCTTGAGTAACTATAGCTGGCTATTTTGTATTTTTTTTAATTTAATTTAATTTTATTTGTGAACATACTGTACAGAGGAGTTACAATTACATGGGCAGGATAATGCGTACATTTCTTACCAAGCATTGCAGCCTCCTCCTTTGTTTACCCTTCACATCCCTTCCCAGCCTCCCCCCTCTCCCCCAATCCCAATCCCAATCCTTCTCCTTCCCCTACCTCCCCCCCCCCCCCCCCCCCCCGCACCGACGTTGTAAAGCTCGTTTTGGACATGACAACTTGTACTTCTCATTTATCTACCATTGAGAAGTGACATGTACTTAAGTCCCTTGGTAGCCCAGCCTGTCCTTGAACTTTCAACCCTCCTGCCTCTGACCTTTGATGCTATGATTACAGCCATGCACCACCGTACTCAGTGAAAATTACTTTTGAATACTTATCCCGATTTCTGTACTGTGACGCAGTTATTCTCAGAATCTTTCTGCCTGAAACTGTTATAGGTAGACAAGGCTGAACTTTTATCTCAGTACAAACCTTTGTTCATTATTTTTTATATTACAAGGATTTTATGAATTACTGTTTATTTGTAATTTGTTTTCTGTCTAGTCGCTTTCTCTATTCCCACCACCACTTTGATTCCTAGTTGGACCTCTGATTAATTGACCTTACTGGCACCAGTAGCTCAATTGGAGCATTTTGTAAATCAGAACTAAATGAATTTCTATGAACCACTTTGACATTGAAGAACCAAATTTTTACCCAGATTTTCAGGCCCATTTAATCATAATTCCTCTTGCTTTCATATGAGTTAAAATGGAGTTTTCTGTTGAGGCTCCATAGCTTCACCTGACCCTATGTCCTCTATGCCTCACCAGATGTACATAGCTCCCTCTTACATAGCCATATAATATCCTCTGCAACCATTTTTATGTATCCTAGTCTCTGACTGTTCCAAATGTCTCTATTTCAGTGTCTGCAGCACTGCCTGACACATTTGAGATAGATGATTGTAAATGCTTTCTTTTTCTACTGAGAAGAGGATTGCTGCGTTCAACATCAACCTTCCCTTTCCCAACTGCATTGCACAGTGCTGGCTCCAACATTATACATGAAGATTAAAAATTGTCACTTCACCCTTATTCCAATTAGCTATATTTTTGGATTTCTGTGAAGTAATGATCTTGTTTCACAGATGTTTATCTCTATAAAAACCAGTGTTAGTTTTAAATGCTTAAATACTTAAACAACCTTTTTGTTGTTTGAATCCAAGTCCTTATATTTGCTGGAACTCCACACACCTCCAGCCTAGCTTTCAAATGATTAATTTTGGAGTTGGAGTCTTGTGGACTTTTCCTGCCAGGCTGACTTTCAACCACTTGGCTCTCTGGATCCCAGCCAACTTAGTAGCTAGAATTATGGCCATGAGCCACCAGTGCCCAACTTCTGTTTATATATATTTTTATATATTTAATAATGGAAACTTGATTTTTCTTCATACTGCCAGGTATGCAACCCTTGCTTATGGTTGTTGGCTCACAGTGAAGCTATTTAGGTCTTATCTTAATAATGGAGAAATTAATGAACTTAATGAATGAAGTAGTTATAATTTCAAAGGCCAATTAGACACAAATTCCCTTTGCTTATAAGACTGATAAACTTTAGAATTATAGAGATGAATTTTAGATGTCATTTTATTAAACTGTCTTTCTTTTAATGAAGAGAATAAATTTCTGTCCTCTGGGACTTTGTTAGGAGTAATTAGCCCTTAGGATATGAGACAACAACCATGTTGTTGCCTGACTTCCGATTTCACTTGACGAATATATTACTGGTAGATGTGACATCTCTTTCTGCATATGACATCAGAAAGGCACCCTATTGCATATTGTTTTATCTGGATCCTTCCTTTTGATGAATGTATAGTACTGGAAAAGATAAGATGAATTATGCAATAGATGAACAAGTAATCTTCACTGAGTTCATATTTATATTCTTTTGACATGAAATGAAAGTTAAGACTAATGGGTATTTGTCAAAATAAGAAAAGAAACTGGGAAACTTCTCCTTATGTCTCTCTTTGTTGTTAAATTCATTGTTAAACACTTTAAGCCAATATACAAGAAGCAATTAATAAAATAATAAGAATGGGGTTAGTCTATTGAAAATATTTTACTTTTGCTATGTATTTAGTACTCTATAAAGGACCAATTTAAACTTAAGCTATCAGGTTATTGTCCAGTAATTTAACTCTAGCCATTGCATTTGAGAGATTGTAAAACAAATGAATTGTTGAAAATAATTTTACTGTTCACTGGGGCACAGTGATTAAACAGAATAATGACTTTCTACTGGCAGTTCAGTTGGCAAGTGTGAGTAAACTCTATTTTGATGGTCTTTGATGCATTGTCGTTCTGAATATGGACTTCATCTCTCCCTCCCAAATTTGAAATCACAAGCATTTCTAATAACTCTCTTTACTTTGTGCATACTTTAATTAATGGTTTCTCCTTTTATTTGTATTTTCTGTTTCCTTTAGGTAGAAAAGAAAAACTCAATAATGAATGACCCTCAGAATTTAGTGACAAATGTGTGTTAATATCAATTTAAGAAGAACCTCTAATGATACATTTTCTTTTTTGGGGGGGGGGTCTAGTCGTGGGGCCTGAACTCTGGGCCTGAGTGCTGTCCCTCAGCTCTTCAGCTCAAGGCTAGCGCTCTACCACTTGAGCCACAGCACCACTTCCGGCTTTTTTCTTTTTGCTTATGTGGTGCTGAGGAATCGAACCCAGGGCCTCATGCATGCAAGGCAAGCGCTCTACCACTGAACCACCTTCCCAGTCCCATAATGATACATTTTCTACTTAAAAAATTGTACCATGCAACTAAATGTGTTTTTCTGGGAAGCAGCAATGAATATAGGATAATCACAAAGCTGGAAGAGGTAGAATGAGAAGGATACAAGCCAATGTGTCTATTTCTTGGACCTGATGGTGATTTCGGAGCAACTGAGTATGCTCCAGCCTTCTGTGCCAGGACCTCCCATTCTGTCATGCTGAAAGAGGAAGAATAGAATTTTGGGGCTAAAATAAAAATAGAACACTGGTAGTTGTACGAGGCTTCAGTATATATTTTATCTGAACTGTTCATTTCCATGTAATCACTAGTAATGAGAGTGGACTATTAATACCTATAAATTAAATAATAAAGAAAATAGATTTTTCCCCCAGTTCATTGTTCATATTGATCCCAAGGTTCACCATCAGATTTCCTTTATTAGAATTTCCAATTCAAACTGCAATTCTATGCCTATTGGCAATTTTAATTTACTTTTTTGTATTGTTTAGACTTTTCTTTTACATTTACATATTGAAGACAACAATGTTTTACTCCGTAGTTAGGCATTATCTACAGCAACAGTCCACTGACTATAATCAAGCTAGTTTTGTTGTTGCTGTTTGTTTTGTTTTGTTGGTGCCTATATGGGGGTTTGAACTCTGGGCCACTTGGTTAGCTTTTTTGCTCAACAGCTGGCATTCCACCATATGACCCATAACACTTCCACTTGTGGGGTCTGTTGTTGTTGTTGTTTGTTTTGCTGGTTAATTGGATGTAAGAGTCTTAAGGATTTGTCCAGCTGGGCTGGCTTCCAACCTTGATTCTCAGATCTCAGCCTCCTGAGTAGCTAGATTTATAGGCAAGAGCCTCTGGGGCCCAGCAAGACCATTTTTTGTTTGTTTGTTGTTAGTTTCGTTACTGATTTGAGGCAGAATTCCACTATGACCTTAGTATGGCCTTGAACTCATTGTGCTGATGCCACTGCATCCCAAGTAATGGTATTATTGGACTGCTAGTTTATCAAGACTATGTTTTCATTGTTAATTGTGGATCCATGGCTTTTCTTTCCTGAGAAAGCTGTTTTATGAATTATTAATAATAGACAAATATTGGAGGAAGAGTTCCATTGTTTTATAGAAGATAGGCTTTTAGAATCAAGTATGGTTGTAATGAAATCTCAGCTAAATCATTTGATGTTTCCTTGTACAACATAGTTGCAGTGTGTAGGCCTCAAATTTGCTCAAAAGTGCCCAAGATATTAACTGTATGACAAATAAATATCAATAAACACAGTAATTCTGGGCTGGTCAGTGTAACTGCTCATCACTGACAGTCAGGGGGCTTTTGCTGAGCAGTGATGAGTAAGGGTCTCCTAAAAGCTATTCTCTTTTTAGCAGGAAAGTAACCATTTATTGAGTACCTCTTCCATGTTAGTGATGATCACATTACTATTGATTCAAAGAAGGAAAGAAACAAATGGGAGGCTAACATGAAGATCCTATAATTACAAATAAAGTAGGATACAAGGCCCAGCTCAGGCAGGGGAAGGTTGACTATTAAACATAGTGGGAAAACCAACCTTCATTTGTAAAGTCAACTTTTAAAGTTTCTCTTTTAGTTAGCATATTTTAATTACATTAAATTTCTATTAGGCATTTCTATTAGGGGACCTAATTTGGGTAATTACAGTATTCCCAAAGATATATGCCCATGTATTTCCCCTCATTTTTGTCAGGACATGAGGAATACATTGGTTTTACATTATACAGCATCTGTTGGCATTGGTGAAATAACAAACAAGAGGAATAAAGGAGAGGATATAACATAATCTACAGATTATGAGTCTCGGTGATTTTTTTCTTGCTAAGCTTATTGAAGAGAAATGAGTTATATTTTCATTTGCTCAGAGAGGCATGTCTGAACAGTTGAGTCACAGACTGGATACCTCCTTTCCATTTACTGGTGTATCACTGATTTATTTGCTTAGTGTGCAGTAATATGTACATATTTTTCAGTTCCTTTGGGAAAAACTTAAATATTCAACTTAGCATTTACTTACCTATATGATTTTTATAAGATAAATAACATAGTAAGGCCACAATTAATAATACAATGTTTCATTATGAACTTATTGATTCTTTCTATTTCAAGGCAAGAAATAACTATCGTCTATAGATTTCAGCAGTTTTTTTGCAATGATTCCTTTTTTTCTGTATTTCTCCAATACCCACTTTTATTTTGTTTTTGCTTATCCACATGCCAGGGCTGTTGCTTAGGCAAGCTTGGAAGCTTTGCTTTCAGAACATATGTAAAACTTTCTGACTTTAGCACAAATTTGTTTCTGGCTTCATCTTAGACTTTCCTGAAATTTGTCCCCTTCCTTCTTAAAATCTTGAGGTATCACTTGGTCTTCCAGACATGGTGCGTTCCATGTGACTAATACAGAATTGCAATTCTTGAAGGAGCTCAGATATTGTCACCCTGTGGTTTAATTTCCTAGAGGAAGAGATTGTGGCCTGGAGAGATTGTGTGGAGTTAAACAACTGAAAGTATCATAACTAGTATTAGAACTTGGCACCTGACTAACTCCTTTATCTGAATCATCAGTTATTACCTGACCACTGGAAAGTGAGGGGAATCAGAATGTGTTCGTTACTTGCTGTGTATCAAGCACTGTGTATCAAACACTAATAGTCTTCAGAATTTAGGTAGTAACTTCATGTCTTTTCCCCAGCTTCAATCACCCCTTTGTTTCTTCAGTCTATGTGTTTCTCAGTCTGTTTCTGCTACTTTCTGCTACCCTTTTTGGCTAGAATACATGTCTACGTAGTCCTTTGGGTTATTATAACAAAGTACTAAGAGTTAGGGAATTTTATAAACAGCACACATTTATTTGTTACAAGCTGGGAAGAGGGGGGATTTCCAAAATAAATGTCCTGCTATTTTAAGTGTTTGGTAAAGACCAGTTTTCTGGTTCACAAACAGTGCTTTTTCACTATGACCTCACATGGCAGAGGGAGTGTGCAGTCTCTCTGGAGACTTCTTATAAAGGCTTTTCTTAAAAAGTCTTCATGTATAATCCTAGCTACTCAGGAGGCTGAGATCTGAGGATCACAGTTCGAAGCTAGCCCAGGCAGGAAAGTTTTTGAGACTCTTATCTCCAATAAACTACTCAGAACTAGCCAGAAGTGGCACTGTGGTTCAAGTGGTAGAGCTTAAGTCTTGAGTACAGAGAGGCTCAGAGTCAGAACCCCAGGACTGAGTTTAAGCCCCAGGACCAGGGGAAAAAAAGTCTTTGTGACTTAGTTATCTGTCAGAGGCACCGTTCCTAATGCCACCATCACCTTGGACATCAGGTTTCAATGCAGAATTTTTGAAGGGACACAGACAGTTCAACTATTATGTATTAATTTAAATTTCAAGATGTCTTTTAAAATGTCTTTCTAAGGACTTAACAAGTTTTACAGAGATTCAATGTACCTCAGAAATTAAAATGTCCCCTCTAGTTTAAATTGGAAAAGTATTCCCACTGATGAGTTTTTACATGCATTTCATGTATTACATGAATTTCATGCATTTCAACAAGCCTAGTTCCAAAAATAAAGGACTGATGCCAAACTTTTTCCTACGTTTGAATCCTAGTATTTCCATGGTACTAGCCATGTGCTGATGGGAATAAAACAGCACTTCTTTTTGTTACTATGTCTTCTTCAATAATGATAGTCCTGATACATACAGTATTTGAGAGGACCCAATTAATGGATGTTTTTGAGAAATTGTAATAGTTGCTAGTACGTGGCCATTAATATGTTTTTAATAAGTAAATAATAAAAGTATAAAGTGCTTGAAAACATGAATTTCCTAAAAAGTTGGAATTTGATTCAGACTAAAAATAATGCTTAGCAGAATGCATGTATCTTAGTCATGGTGCTGATAATAATCAACAAGTTTGAATCATGTAGTTTGGTGATATAGTGAATGTACAGAGTAGAGCAAAGTGTACTGAATAAAAGATTCGGTAGGCCTTTGAGCATACATTGGCTTTTGGCTTGTAAGTGAACATATCAATTTCACTCAGCTTCATTTTTTAGTATCTACAAAATGTGGCTATTAATATCTGTTCTCAGTACCTAGAAAAGCTTTTGTTGGGATCAAATAAAATAATGCACATTAGCATACATTATAAAATATCTAAAGTAACTACTGTTATTACTGTTTAATGATGATGACTTGCTTAGCCAAAGCACTTTATATCTCCTTGAATTTGATGTAAATCTATAATAGAAAAATGCTCAAGCAGAAATAACAAGACTCTACATATCACCATTTGCCTGATAACAGTGTTTAAAATAGCAAATAGCTTTTCTTTGAAAAATCCCTTATTTTTGTTTCTAGTTTTGTGTTAACAGTGGTATCCTTTGTACATTATTCTAAATAATGGCAACTTCACCATATATTTTACCCATTTATTCAGTTTTCTGCCTAGGTATGATCTGACCTATTTCCCTCCATTCTCAATTATGTTTCACAAGTCACTCCTTCCTGGCTCTTGACAACACGTTGAGCAAATAGGTTAGTGTCTGATCATTTCAGCTTATGAAAACTTACCTCTGTTCAAATTAAGTCTGCATCTTCACAGTTTGCATCCCCTTCACCCTACCACCTGTACTTGCTGCTTGGGCGTTGAAGGAGTGGATTTGCCTATTTCTCTTGTTTTCTCCCACTCATGCCTACATTTGGTGAGAGATGGGAAGGAGGCAGTTATCATTCTCCTTAACTGATAGACGTTGAATGTGGGAAGGACCGTATGATCTTGCTCTGAGTTTCCTTCTGTGCAAAGCTCCATGGATGATGAAGTGGTGCTTTCTCTTATTTGGTTTAATGATTTTCTTGGCTGGTATTCTTCTTCATACCAGCCACTAGTAATCCTCAGAACTCCACTGGGAAGAAGCAGCTGTACTCCTTCAGGATCAAAACATCCCAGCCTTCTGGCCTTTGTAATAAAATTTTCACAAAGCTGCTGCCAGGGCAGACTGAGTACCACAGAAATCACATCTATGTACAGACAGGCAAACTGCCACTGTCTGTTCAGATCACCAGGGAAACTTTCACCCAGTCACCTGACTTGAGCTGGCTTGCAAGTCCAAAACTTGAAGGAGTTTTGCTCTCATTATTAACATAGACATTGCTAAATGAATGCTCTTATAGATTATATTAGACAGAATTAATAACTCCTCTATATTTATCACATCTCGTTACTTGCTGCAGTTTGCTATATTGTCTGTGCAATTGATGTTGCTTTGAATCTTTTACATTTTATGCTAGTGCATATTGGGAAAAAAGATTCTCCTGTACCTCCTACCCCACAGAACAATGAGAACTTTTGTACAGATAATGTGAAATGGGCATGATGGTAGTATATCCACCACTGCATCCCTGAAACAAACAGATTACGCAAATTATGGTTTGTTGTCCCTCCATTATCCAACCATTTGTTGAACAGTAGAATGTTAGGCTCACAGCAAACTTTTCCTCTTTAGGTCCTCCTGCAATAGGGTCTAATCTCTAAGTGACTCTCCTCATACAAAATGGAATTCTCTTTTCATTCTTAAAAGCTTTTTTATTTTTAACCAACTTTTCCAAGAACTACCTTATTAAAAATTAGTATGGAATCCAGAGCAGGTGTCTCACACCTGTAATGTTAGCTACTCAGGAGGCTAAAATATGAGAATCATGGCTCAAAGCCAGCCTGGGCAGAAAAGTCTGTGAGATTCTTATCTCCAATTGACCACCATAAAACCAGAAGTGGAGCTGCAGCTTAAAATCGTAGAGTGCTAGGCTTGAACAAAAAAACTCAGGAACAGTGCCCAGGCCCTGAGTTCAAATCCCACAGCCACCAAAAAATAGAAAGAAAAGAAAAAAAAAAAAGAATTAGGCCAACTGCTTCTGCTTTGACAGGCATCTCTGTCTCAAAGAGTGATTTTTAAGAGAGCCTTCTTTTTGTTTGGACCCGAAAAGGTAAGTGTTTTCATTCCTTACTTTGGGAAGTTAGTTTTGCTTTTTGTATAAGAGGATTCAACCCTTTTTCTAAAGAACTTACTATGGGAATAAAATAAAAGTGTAAGGTTAAGAATGTAAGATGGTAACAAATAGATGTTGATGATACATGTTAGTATTTTAAAGTAAGACTTTCTGTCTGATGCCCTTAAGACAACTATGCCCTTTAATATATTATACTTTATATTTTCACTCTCTTGTACTTACTTGAATTCAGTTAATTTAATCTTGAGTTTGTCTCACACTGTTTGAATATCGGAAGAAAATGTGTTGGACAGAAAATTTGTATATGAACAATTCTGAGTTGCAGTATAACTTTCACCATGCTGTTTAGTTTGTCATCCATAAAATTGGGATGACAACCAAACCGGGAGAGTAATATTTGACTGTAATAGCAAGCTATACAGCATTGCTTGAGCCACATGAAGCACGCTTGATTGGTTCTGTCATTTGCACATGTGGAGAGCCCTTGTTCAGGCTGAGCAACTCCTGGTATTAGATTCTACACTTAGCCATGTCACTCTTGCTTGTTGATGCCATGAAGTAGTCTTCCAATAAGGGCCCAACTTGAAAATATCTTTTAGAGTAGAACATGCGTTCTTGACCCCTAGACAGTTTATCTTATTCTGATATGGAATTTTACATTGATCTATTTGTTGTTTATTATTTGTTACTTTTCTTTCAATATTAATAGTATACTTTCCATGTACTTTTCTGCAGGTTTGTTGAAATTCATACCCCAGAGATCTTCTGTTCAATTAGATAGCCACTAGTCAAATACACGGTTAAAATTACAAATCCATTTCTTTGATCTGACTAGCCACAATTCAAGTATGAAACGCCTACGTTGCTGGCTAGGGTATCCCATGTAGAATGGATGTAAAACATTTCCATGTTTTATGCTTATACTATATAGTTGGGCTATAAGATTGAGAAATGGTGCATATATATTTCTTGACTCAACATGAGATATATGGCTATATTTCATTGTGGTTTAAATTACTCATGCAGTTTTGGGGACATACATTTTGTAAATAAAAATAATCCTATTAGATGGTTACAGTATAATGTTTCAATTATATTAGAGACTAAAGTAATTGTTGAAGTACAGTGTTTCACAGCAATAAGAGACCTCCTACCCACCGGATGGATTTACAGCTAAATTCCACAAGGCCTTCAAAGCTGAACTCACACTAATACTCCTCCAACTCTTCAATAAAATTGAAAGTGAAAGTTCATTACCAAACTCTATGAAGCCATCATAACCCTTATCCCAAAACCAGGCAGGAGTCATCAAAGAAAGAGAACTATAGACCCATTTCATTGAACATCGATGCAGAATTTCTCAACAAAATTTTGGCCAATCGACTTCAACAACTCATCAAAAAAATTATACACCATGATCAAACAGGATTCATTTCAGGGATGCAAAGCTGGTTCAATATATACAAATCAGTCAATATAATTCATCACATCAACAAGAACAAGGATAAGAACCACGTGATTATCTCAATAGATGCAGAAAAAAGCATTTGACAAGATCCACCACCCCTTTATAATGAAAGCTCTGGAAAAACTAGAAATCCATGGAACTTTCCTCAGTATAATAAAGTCTGTGCATGACAAACCTACAGCCAGCATTATACTTAATGGCAAAAAACTAAAGCCATTTCCTCTAAATTCAGGAATGAGACCAGGATGTTCACTTTCTCCAATTCTCTTCAATTCAGTATTAGAATGTCTAGCTAGAACATTAAGACAAGATGCAACCATAAAGGGGATCCAAATAAGGAAAGATGAAGTGAAACTCTCCCTCTTTGAAGATTATATGATCTTGTATTTAAAGAACCCCATGGACTCCATTCCCAAGGTACTTGAGCTGATCCAAAACTTTGGCAAAGTAGCAGGGTATAAAATTAACCCTCAAATATCAATGGCTTTCCTGTATGCCAATAACGAGAAGAGCACAGCTAAAATTAGGAAAGCAACTCCATTTGTGACAGCCCCACAAAAAATAAAAAATCTTAGGAATAACTAAAGAAGTGAAGGATCTCTATGATGAAAACTTTAAAAATCTGAAAAAGGAAATTAAAGCAGAACTAAGGAAGTAGAAAAACCTCCCATGCTCCTGGATTGGGAGGATTGACATCATGAAAATGGAAATATTGCCAAAGGCTACATACAAATTCAGTGTGATACCTATCAATATTCCAACCTCATTCCTTCAGTAAAATAGAAGAAGCAAACCAAAAATTCATATGGAACAATAAAAGACCCCAAATAGCAAAAACAATCCTTAGCAGAAAGAACAGTGCTGGAGGAATATCAATACCAAATTTCAAACTCTACTACAAAGCCATAGTAATCAAAACAGCTTGATACTGGCACTAGAACAAACCTGAGGACCAATGGAATAGGACTGAACACCCAGAAATGAACCCACAGACCTATAGCCACCTAATCTTTGACAAGGGAGCTAAAAAAAAAATAGGATGGAAGAAAGACAGCCTTTTCATTAAATGGTGCTGGCAAAATTGATTAAACAACCCATAGAAAGCTAAAGCTAGATCCTTATCTATCACCCTGCACCATAACCAGCCCCAAATGGATCAAAGACCTCGAAGTCAAAGCAGACACCCTGAAAACATTACAGGAACGAATAGAGAAACTTTAGGGCTCCTTGGCACAGGCCAAACTTTCCTTAATAAAGACCCAGAAACACAACAAATCAAAGACAGGTTGGACAAATGCGATTACATGAAACTGCAGAGCTTCTGCATGGCAAAGAACATAGCTAGCAAGATCAATAGAAAGCCCATGGATTGGGAGAAGAGCTTCACTAGCCATACAACAGACTAGGGCCTCATACCTAAAATAGAACTCAAAAAATTAAATCCCCCAACAACAAATCCTCAAAGAAACAACCACCTGATTAATAAGTGGGCTAAATCCAATAATAATAATAATAATAATAATAATAATAATAATGATGATGATGATAATAATAATACTCTTGCTTTAAAATTTGTTGTACTATTAGTTATATAAAGCTTTAATATTTTGAGGATTGAGAGACTCCATTCAGAAACAGACCACACAAAATACAGAAATAGGCAATACATTCCAGAGAGCAATGTTACATCTCTCTAACTCCAATTAAAAAAGCAGCGAATGCAATCCAGCCTTCCACCTGGTCTCCCTTCTTCACCCTTCTTTCCTCCAGTCATGTTTATGGAAGGCAGCACACTGCCTGTCACTTGCTCAGCTAGATATGGGCCTGACAAAGATAAGACCATTTTCTCCATTTTCTCAGCATCCTCATGGTTAAAGCCTCTTTCCTTGAACAGCTACAGTGGTCTCTTTAATATTGTCTCCAATTTTGCTCTCCCATAAGCCACTTCTCAAAGTCCTCAATCTTAGCTTCTTTAGATCATAATTCAGATTATGTCAGTCCTCTGCTATAAGCCTGTTCTGTGACATTTAGAATAATGTGCAATCTTTTTTTTAAAAAAAAAATGAAAAAATGGAATTAAATATATACGTCGGGGGAAGCCATACCATCAAAAGTTCAGTCCAGAGAACATCAGTCTACTCAATAGACCTAAAAAGATTTTCTGAATGATGTAAGTGACATGATACAGATCTATAAAAATTCAAATAAAACATCAATAAAATAAAAAGGGAAATTTCTGCTTCATACAATTGCATCTTTTCCACATAAATCCTCTCTCTCTAGGCAATAACTGTTTGGTTAAAGACCTTTATAAAAGAAATAATTTCTATGTTGTCCATTGCTTAAATCTATGGTTACAGATGAGAGAATCAAAGAGGTTTTATGGACCAGTTCCTAGGTACTACAGAGGCAAGTCATATTCTTTATTTCTTTTTTCACTTAGTTTAATTGAAAAGGGAATTTCTATAAAGCTCTAGTCCAGTCCACCACCTTTCCCCCTCGCCCCCCCGCCTTGACCCCCAGTCTTGGGGTTTGAATTCAGGACTTGGACACTGTCCCTAAACTATTTGCTCAAAGCTAGTGCTGTGCCACTTGAGCCACAACTCCACCTGTCTGTCCTTTAGGTAGTTTGACTGGAGATAAGAGTCTCATGGACTTTCCTGCCCCTGCTGGCTTTGAACCATGTTCCTCAGATCTCACTCTCCTGAGTATATAGGATTAAAAAGTCAGATAAGTTGATGTTAGGGAAATGAACCCTAAGATATGTGCTCAAATGTTTTTTTCTTTCATGGGATTGTTTCTAACACATTTAGAAGATTATTTCTTTGTTGCTTTGTATGTCCCTCCCCCATGGTATAACCCCTGCTTTCTCTGTATTTCATGTTGGTATAACTTGTTGAGGGGAAGGGGAAAAACAAATCATTTAAATAGGGATACAGGTGGACCCACTGCAACAATGAGATGTACAAGTTGTTATGTCGAAAACGAACTTTACAACTTTGGTGGGGGTGGGGTGGGGAGGATTGGGGGAGGGAATTAAAAAAAAAAAAAAGCTTGAGCCACCAGCTCCCAGCTTCTTAAAGGCTATTCTTATAGTACGTTAGTCTTTAAAAAAGTACATTTCAGATATGTGCAATGTGCATCTCATATCCCTAATCCAATCCTGTCTTATCATAGACTTGGTTTCTGTCTAGCACCACACAAACTTGACTGGATGCTCTTCTCTGCCTCCTTCCTTTGCCCTTTGATTTTATCATGCTTCAAACTTGATTTTTTCACAAGGTATTTGTGCTCGTTATCGATCTTGCTGGGATGGTATTTTCTCCATCCCATTCAGGTATCTATTCATATTTTTACCTTTTAGACCCTTGCCTTATTACCCACTCTAACACCATTCTGTAGCTCCTCCTTAGAGCATTTAGGTCAGCATGACATGTTAATTCATGATCTTTTCTCTGTACTAGAGTGTTATGCTTGAAGACACCAAAGACATCAATTTGGTTTTCATGTTGTTCATCTTTTTTTTTTTTTACTTTATTAGATGCTGGATAAGTAGTTATCTAATGTCCAAATACATACATTGTAAGGGTATGTATTTTTATGTGTATATGTAAGGGTAAGTTGACAAAAAAGGTAACATAGTGTCTTTTTTTTTTTTTTTTACTTCTTTCTGGGCTTTTTATTTTTGCCTCAAATTCTGCTGTTACAGTAATCTGTGCTCTTAAAAGATTTCTGTATAAAATGTATTTGGTCATTGTTTTTCTACCAAGATATATTATGAGCTTATGATCAGTAAAGTTTAGCTCTATTTACAAATGCTTTGGATTTTTATGATCAGTTGTATCCTGAGTTGGCCTGGCCACTTGAGGAAGATGTAAAAGATCTTGTGAGCCAACAAAGCCCTGAGTTAAGTAACTGATATATCATACTATGTAAAATATTTCCATCTTTTTTTTAAAGCATAATTGAATGGAACTTTGAAACATTACCTTGCTGCTATTTGGCTATATACAAATAAAGGCTGGAAAAAAATTAAGATATAATCAATCACATTATACCTTTTACAAAACTGTGCAGTCATTAACATGCAATCAGCACAAAAAACAGACCCTTCATGTGGCATGCAAATCTCTGCAAGATAGGGTCCCAGCCTCTGACCTACCGTTCCTCACTCCTGTTACATGCATCCTATGCTGTTCGTACCAAGAGATCATGATGGTCCCTGTTTGAGTTCTTTTGTACATTGATGCCAGTTGACCTCTGTACTGTGTTGCCCACATTTCCCCCACTATTTGCCTTTTGTTTTAAAAATCTTACCCTGAAATTATTTTATGTTGACAATCATTCTCTGTTTTTCCAGCAGAAAATAGTTTGCCAGTTTGCCAAAGTGCTCCCAATTTCTATGTTAGACATAGTGTTTTCCTTCTTAGAAGTAGTGACCCTGCATTGCATCTACCTTTGAATCCCTGGTGGCTAAAATATTTAGTGTGTGCTCACTAAACATTTGGTATATGAAGAATGTTTCCTTTGATCATAGAAACATTTGAAGTCTTTTGCTCTTTTCCAAGTGGAATTATTTTCTCCTTCCTTTCAACTCTCTTATTACCTGTCCAGTTTTGCTTTTCCACACACACACACACACACACAAAACCCCAAACTCTCAAAACTCTGCTACAGTTATTTCCTAATGTGTCTCTCTCTTAGGCCATATTGTGATTCCAGTGAGGACTAGAATTAAGAGCTAGGTATTTTTATCAAGTATTATTCTGTTAAACTTAGAGAATCCAAACATTATTGATTTATATTAAAAATAATATTTTATGTAGGTACATATTTTTGTCTTGGTTATGTCATGAGGAAATTTTGTGAATCCACACTTTTAGATTAATTTTCCATACAAAGAAAAAGACTGAAGCAAGAAAACAGATTCTTTTTTTTTTTTGGGGGGGGTCCGGTCGTGGGGCCTGAACTCTGGTCTGGGCGCTGTCTCTCAGCTCTTTAGCTCAAGGCTAGCACTCTACCACTTGAGCCACAGCGCCACTTCTGGCGTTTTTTCTTATGTGGTGCTGGGGAATTGAATCCAGGGCCTCATGCATGCAAGGCAAGCACTCTACCACTGAGCCACCTTCCCAGACCCGCCCCTCCCCAAAAAAAGATTCTTTAGTGCCAGCTCTTCTTAGAAACTGTCACAATAACTTCTAGCAGTTTCTCTGCTCCTGCACTGTGGAGATCAGCCTGCACAGGTACCTGCTTTGTTTTCTATTTCCTAAGTTCCTTGGAAAAGGCCTTTGGTTTGCATAGATTAGAGGCAATCTCTTTTCTACCATCCAAACCAATTTAGGCTGTGTTCTAGTCTTTACACTTTAAAGAAAATACCTGGTTATTATAATGTCTTGCGCCTTTCCTATGCTTATAACCAAGTCCTTCCAATAAAATTGAAGCTTTCTCTCCTAATTTATCTTGTATAATTCATTACCTCCTCTAGCTATCTTTAAGAAAAAAAATCACTTTCAGTATTCTATTTATTTTATATGTGTGACAAAATTGGCCTCTGAATCAGTCACATTTGAATACACACACACACACACACACACACACACACACACACACACAAGTTTCAGAGCTTCTGCAGCTCTTCCTTGAGCTCCAAAGATTTATTTCTCTTTTGTTGTTGTTGTTTTGTTTTAATTTCTTTGAGTCTCTGCTTCTAATATCCCATTTTTATTGACTGTCACACACCCAGAGAGGTTATGCATATTCTTTAAAAAAATTGTTTTTTTTTTTAAATTTGGAAAAGATGGTTTTCCCTTTCTGTTCTGATTGACTAATTTCTCACCCAAAAACCTCTACGTATCATTTTTTAACCTGAAAACTTTCAGTGAGAAAATTTGCTAACGTCCTAAAATTCTATATTGTCCTGAATTTATGATACGTAAATCACCAAATACATGAATTGGTATTTTAAAAAATGTAACTGGATTGTACACTTTCAGCTTATTCATTTAAAATACATCTTTTAAGTCAAGGCAAATATATATGTGCACATCTGTGTGTATGTTCTTAATAGGGGTGTGATATTTTTTAAAGTTTCCCATTATTTTCTTCTGTAGGAATTGGCTATGTGTTATGTGTTATGACTTCTCATGAATAGATTTGAATTTTGAGTGAGATTTTTGCTAGCTCAAAGCACTAGCCTCATAAATTTTACAAAATATAACCATATTTGTATTACTTAATTCTTATAGCCAAAGATAGCACTTTTCCTTGACTATTTTACCTGGGGAAAAAGAAATTCGATAAAAGATTTCAGGGAAGTGGCGCTATAGCTCAAGTGGTAGAGCACTCGCCTTGAGCTGAAGGGCTGAGGGACAGCGCCCAGGCCCAGAGTTCAAGCCCCATGGCCAACCAAAAAAAAAAAAAAAGAGATTTCAGAATCTTTCTATCAGTAAATTCAACTAAGATTATATAACTAAGTACTTCATGAAATTGATGTTTAAAAACAAAAAAACAAAAACAAATATAAGAAAAACCTTGCACGCACACATCAGTCTTATCTTAATACTTATAAGGTACTTTTGAACTTAATTCTTCAACCAGTATGGTATACTTAGACAGTTGTCTTTTTATACGTGGTTTTGTAAAGAAATAATTGGTTGTTCATATATTTGAATTTATGGCGATTGATAGCCTAAGTTTAGAATTTGATTGACTTTGCCTGGATTCAGAATAGTTAACTGGTGTTAGTTTTCTTAGTTACATATAATCAATCACCCACTTTATACCTAAAGTTTACATTTCTAATTAGTGCATATTGTCCATGGATTTCATATGCCAAGTTATTTACTATATTGGTACATATAGAATAGCTCACCAATTTTAATTTTCCTAATTTCATTGTGTGATTCTATCACTTACATATGGCAGAAAAGCATTTTCAGATATAATTGTGTGCTGTGTTTAAGATTGGACTGCTGGTGCTAAAATTTAAAAGGTTTTGCTTGTGGATTGTGGGAAGACAAATGGCACATCTCTGAAAGAGAGAAAAAATAGTACTGTAATTCAGTGTCATGTTGATAGAAATAGAAACCTTAACCAGTCATCTTTTATTTTTGGCTCAGACAAGTAACTATAAAATATAACCCAGATGGTGGAGCTCTGATAGTAAAGATACAGAAATGACATTTTGCTGATGAATTTTCCGCTACCCTTTGCTTCCCCATTTTCATTTTTATACCAAATCTTTTATGGTGTAAGTTGCTTGGTTATGTATCTAAGGACAGATTCATAGGATAAAAATGAAATGTGTGTAGTGGCATTTTTAGTTCTGGGATTATTTCATAAAACTCGTGTTTTCATTTCATCTTCTAATTATTTCGTTCTTTTTATGCTTTTCTTTCCCCCCCTAAACTCAGACAGAACATAAGCAATGCCATGCGTTTTTTATCATATATAATTATCTTCTGAATATATATTTTAAATGGATTTAGAATATATTTCCATGCTTTACTTGCATGTTTGCCTGTATTAGAATTGAAATAGTCTCTAAAGAGACTGCGGATTTGTCACAACTGGTCTTGTAGTCTCTAGTTTCAGCCAGCTTCACTTTTTTTTAATGGTTTGCATTGAAATAGGGAAACAGCCCACACCCATGGCAGTTTAGTAAGGGGCCTGTAAGAAACAAGGAGTGGGCCAGATAGTTGATCTGCAGCATTGAGATTTTGTAGTACAGGAAAACTGAGGTTACATCCTTCTCATCTCTAGCACCCTTGTTCCCAAAGCTGCTTTTGTATCTCACTTTCTGGGCCTTTAGGCATTCTCCCTAATTAATTCCTGGAGAAGGACAAGAAGAGGCTAAGGTCTACTAAATTGTGTATACTATATTTTCATTCACTTCTCACAGTGACTTCATAAGATCAAAACTAGGATTTGAATGGAGGTCTGTGTGACTCAGTGTTGAGGCTATGCTGACTGAGCTTACCAGGCATTGTGTGTGTGTGTGTGTGTGTGTGTGTGTGTGTGTGTGTGTGTGTGTTGTTTGTGTGTACACAGCAGTGTATTTCCATTATCTCCATTTTCTTTTCTTTTTTATTGTCAAGGTGACATACAGAGGGGTTACAGTAACATAAGTAAGGTAATAAGTACATTTCTTGTCCAGCTTTTTACCCCTCCCTCATTTTTCTCCTACTTTTCCATCCCCTCTCAATCCCCCCACCCCCAAGGTGTACAGATCATTTCCAACATAGTGTCTTGTGTATATCGCTGTTGCATTGGTTCCTGCCCCCCCATCCCACCCCTTGTCCTTTGTCTCACCATTCTGTTGTTCCCTTTCCCTTCCTTAATTCAGATAAATATATATACAATACCAGGGTGCCAAAACTCACATATAGTTAAAACAGGGGATAAACCAGGAGGGGAAGAACACACAAAAGAAACAAGAAATCATATAGAACATTAAAAGCAACAACAACAAAGAAAAACCTCTTGTGTCCATGTCTCAGAGTTCATTTCACTTAGCATCATCTTATATGGTCATATGTATGTAGCTATTTGCTGAAAGTATCCTAGATGCATAAGATAATCTCCATTTTTTAAATTTTATTTTATTTTATTTTATTTGAGAACATACTGTACAGAGGGGTTACAATTACATGGGCAGGATAATGCGTACGTTTCTTACCAAGCATTGCAGCCTCCTCCTTTGTTTACCCTTCACCTCCCTTCCCAGCCTCCCTAATCTCCATTTTTTAATGGTCTTATATAAGACCTTTTGGAGAAGGCAGTATATACCTATTCCTCAAAAGTGTTTTAATGGTACAGAAAATATAAATAGAACACAAAAATGCCTTGAGTTTATGATATGCATATTATTTTCCTTTAGTTCACATTTGGGGCTTATTTCAGAGATGAAAAATTTATCTAGATCATTTTTCAGCAAATGATGAATCTGATTCATATTATCATCTATCAATATCTATTAAAATTGTCTTAAAAGACCACTGGTAATATTTTACAGGTGCAAGATTTCAAGAATGGAGAATTAATTTGAATAAGTAACATACTACTACTACTACTGCTATTCTAGCATAAGCTAAGAAGTAAATATTGTTAATTTCTTCATCTTTTAGATACCTTTGGTGATTGCATTAGAGATAGCCATATCCCTGTTTTAATCTATAGTACAGGAATCCACAATGTTTACCTATTCACTTAAGTAAGAAGCCTTCTGAATATTCTTTGGGCTTTTCTTTTATACATTGGCATAAAGTCCCTTACGTTATCTTCTTTAGGTCTCCAGTTCTAATGTTTTAGTTTCTTAGATATTGGCGTGTGCGTTTATTGATGTTCTGTTGTATATCAGACAAAAATAATATCATTCTGAGAAGGGTTTTACTCAGATGGTTGCTATAGCTGCTTTGTTTTGCTTTCCTTCTCTTAAAAAAAGTATTTTTTATTGGCTTTAAATAGTTGTACAAAGGAATCACCATTCAACAAAGGAGTTTATAAATATAATGGCAACTTGATTGTCACCCCTTTCAACAGTCTAACCCATCCCTCCCAACAAACTCCTTCCGTCTCTTTTCTTAAATTTTGTAGGATGTATATTCAGTGTTTGACTACATTCTCACCCATGTCGTCTTTCCATTTGCCTAGCCTCCCACCCCCTTAATCTTCCCTCATTCTTTCAAGTACCCATTTCTTGGTGTGTATTTTGTTGAACGATGATATTGTATTTCTAAGAAATTACACTGAGTTCTTCACTAAATCTATCTGCCTGTCATGGGGCTTGCACTCAGGGATTGGGTACTGTCCTTCAGATTTTTTTGTTCAATGCTAGCTGTCTAACACTTGAGGCACAGATCCACTTCGAGAGTTTTGGTTGTTTATTGGGGATAAGGGCCTCATAGACTTTCCTACCTGGGCTGGCTTTGAACCATGATGCACAGATCTCAGACTCTTGAGTATCTGAGAATAAAGGTGTGAGTCACAAGTACTGGACAATAGCTGCTTTTCTTGCAACTGAAGTCTTGTTACAGCTAATTCTGTTATCCATGTTACATAAAGTTGTAGCCCATTTCTTCTTGTACACAACAGGTAATGCAAAATTTGGTTTCTTTTTTTCTTTTTTTGCATTTTTTTATTGTGCAAATACTGTACAGAGGGGTTACAATTAACATGGGCAAGATAATGAGTACATTTCTTATCAAGCATTGTAGCCTCCTCCTTTGTTTCCCCTTCCCATCCATTCCCATCCTCCCCCTGCTCCCCCACCCAATCCTCCTCGCACTCCCCTTCCCCCCCCACCAAAGTTGTAAAGTTTGTTTTCGACATAACGACTTGTACATCTCATTGTTGCAATGGGTCCACCTGTATCCCTATTTAAATGATTTGTTTTTCCCCTTCCCCTCCACAAATTATACCGACATCAAATACAGTGAAATCAGGGTTTATACTGTGGGGGAGGGACATACAAAGCAACAAAGAAATAATCTTATAAATGCGTTAGAAACAAATGCATGAAAGAAAAAAAACCGTTTGAACACATATCTTAGGGTTCATTTCCCTAACATCACCTTATCTGACCTTTTCTGCTTGACTCAGACATACGTTATTGCAAATAAGGGAAACTATGTTTCTTTGGGCCTGGCTTACTTCACTTAATATAATTTTTTCCAAGCCTTTCCATTTCCTAACAAATGGGGCAATGTCATTCTTTCTGATGGAGGCATAGAATTCCATTGTGTATATATACCACATTTTCTTGATCCATTCATCTACTGAGGGGCATCTGGGTTGGTTCCATATCTTAGCCATAGTAAATAATGCTGCAATAAACATAGCTTTAGTGTGGTCTTGTTTGTAAACATTTGGGTAAATGCCAAAAAGTGGGATTGCTGGGTCATAGGGGACCTCTTTGTGGAGTCTTTTGAGGAACCTCCATACTGCTTTCCAAAGTGGTTGAACAAGTTTACATTCCCACCAACAATGCAGTAAGGTTCCCTTCTGTCCACATCCCCTCCAGCATCTGTTGTTATTAGAGTTCTTGATTTTAGCCATTCTAACTGGGGTGAGTTGGTATCTCAATGTTGTTTTGATTTGCATTTCTTTTATGGCTAGGGAGGTTGAGCATTTCTTCATGTGTCTGTTGGCCATCCTTCTTTCCTCTTTGGAGAAGTTTCTCTTTAAGTCTTTAGCCCACTTGTTTATTGGGCAGTTGTTTCTTTGAAGATTTGTTGTTGGGGGATTTAATTTTTTGAGTTCAAGGTATATTTATAATAAAAACACTCGTAATGAAATTCATTGATGTTTTATTCAAGAATATTTGGTACACTGAAAATATTGGCAATGTAAAATCCACTTGCCACTGTTATATTGCAACAAAAAGATAGGTAGATAGATAGATACATACATACATAGATACATAGATATATAGATAGATGTAGGTATGCATATATTAAAGAGAAAGTACATATAAAATCATAAGTAGCTGTTGCTGTGTTTCTTATATTGTAGTCATACAAAAGCCTATATCAGAAAAGTGAGATGTACAAGACGTTATGTTGAAAAACTAACTTTACAATTTTGGTGTGTGTGGGGGGAGTAGGCAGGGGAGGGGGGTGTTGAGATGGGAAGGGTTGGGAAGGGGAAACAAAGGAGGAGGCAACAATGCTTGATAAGAAATGTACTCATTACCTTGCTCATGTAATTGTAACCCCTCTGTACGGTATTTTCACAATAAAAAAATGTGTGGCTGGTAAAAAAAAAAAGAAAGAAAGAAAAAGAAAAAAAAGAAAAGTGGTCAGTTTTAAATTCTAAGGTCCTAATTACTTCTGAGAGATTCTAAAATCTTTAAAGCCAAGCGCTCCTGGCTCACTTCTGTAATCCTGGCTGCACTGAAGGGTAAAATTAGAAGGATAAAAGTTCAACATCAGGGTAGGCAGGAAAGTCCATGAGACTCCATCTCCAAAATAGCTAGCAAGAAGCAGGACTAGAAGCATGGCCAGGTGGTTGAACACTAGCTGAGTGAGCAGGAAAGAAGAAAACAGCCAGGGCAAGAGCATGAGTTCAAATCCCAGTAACACCTTCCTCTCAACCAAGGGGGAAAAAGAGTTCTCACATTCAATTTGGAGAGGACTAATTGTAAAACGAAGACCATTGTAAAGAAAATAACTTATTTCGGATTCTTATGTATTTATAAGTTGTGGCAGTGCCAAAGATAGCTAAAATCAAAGACATGAAAGTTTAGATGAAGAATGGATTCGTTCTTGATTACATATCTTACCTGCTTTCCCTATGAAGTTGGCATATAAGTAGAACTCTCCAGTATATCCCAGTAATTCCCTGTTCACATGTCTATGTACATTTGTCATCTAGCTCCTTGAGAAATGAAACAACAAAGTAACCAATAGACAAGGGAGGGCAATAATTAATATCAGAGAGACCCAAGGCCTTTAAAAGCCAAGCTATTTTCATACTTTATATGCTAAGATGTGAACTGTTCCAGGTGTTAGAAGGCAAAGAGGCCAGGTATGCAGGCTTTTGACACAGGAGAGATCCTTTCTTCCAACACTGGCAGTGAATCCTTAGGTGATAAAGCAGAATTGCAGATTGATGGTGTCTGTGTCTGAGTTACAGCAGGTGAGAGTAGATATTGGTTTCTCCTATCAGGTGTTAGTTCAGAATATAAATAAAATATTCACATTTGGAAAGAGATTAGATTCTAGACTTTTAACTTTTCCACACACACAACACACACACATACTTGCACATGTGCTCTCACACCTTTTAGAAAAGATTTTCTATAGCCTAAGAGGCAGAAGGGAACAACTAATTAGCTTGGCAAAATTCTCCAGAATTTTCCTCAAGGTAGTGTACTTTTATTACATCAACACAATTTTATGAGTTATGTATAAGTGATGTATAAGTTATGTATAAGTGATCTAAATACCTCACCCAAATTTTTCCTTAGAGGCAGAATTATTAATTAGGATCCACTGACATCACAGTGTTTCCTGTGGCTCCTTGGAACTCTTTCCACCCCTAACTTCCAGCAGTGTTCCTGTGATTCAGTACTAATATGAGAGGAATGTGAGAAATCATTGCTCTCAATGTCCTTATTCTAATAGAGGCAATAAAAATCAAAATTTCATTTCGGCTGTCATTATGTCACTACCAGCATGATATGGTTTTCTTCCAACTAGCTGATGCTTGCAGAGTGTATATTGATCCCATGTAAGTTACAACCACACCAAGTGGTAGGAGAAAACTTCTTTTATTTCCCTTTCCCAGTTAGTTTTTTTTTCTTTTCTTTTACCCATATTATTATCTTCCAGTACACCCCTAAGTCATGCTTTTTTCTATTCATCATAAGCTTTGTTTTGAAGTCTTTTACAGTGGATCTTACCACTTTGTTGGACAGTTGTCATCTGACGACTTCCTTCAATTTCCCAACTCCAAAATTTTTACTTCAGTAAGCTGTTGCTTTGGTTACGTAGATGTTACCTTGTCCTATAACTGTCTTAACTGTGTGTGTGTGCCTCTCGCTTCCTACCCATAAATACCCTTCATTTCATGGTATTTATTTTGTTAAGCTCCCTCCAACCTGAAAGAAGCCCAGCCTGTCATACGATCAGAGTTTAAGTAAATCATCAATAAATAAACTTTTATTTCATCTTGATTAGATGTTTAGACAGTTGTCATTTCTATAAACTTTGTTTACTTACACTCTTTCCACTTTTTCTGAAAGTAAATTTAAAGAAGCATTACATAGGAGGGAGGTACTGGAGATTAAATTCAGAGTCTTGCACGCTAGACAGATAATTTAACATATAAGCTATGCCCGGACCCCTTCATGGCTTCAGTTATTTTCAGATAGGGTCTTTTGTATGTATCCTGGGCTGGCCTTTGACTGTGATTCTCTTATCTTTCCTTTCGTGCAGCTGGGACCAAAGATATGTCTTTACACCTCACATGGACAGGCCTTATATTTTGAAGCTCTACCACTTCCGTAGCTTGAATTACCTGTATGAGCCAATGTGCTCAGCATTATAATAGGTTTTTGATCTAATAAAATTCCTGCCACTACCATCAGTGTACACTAAGATACTCCTGAATTTTACTTGCTACGTTTTTTTCCTTCAGTTTCTTTCCTCATTCTTTTCTCTCTTCCACAGCATTTGATTCTTTGTAAACTTCAGCCCTCTGTTTATCAGTTCATAGCTGAGAATATTAAAGCCACACCACAGATACTCCCTTATTATGGTAAAAATCCTGCAAATTATATTTCCATACATCTTTTTCTTCATACTCTGAAAGAAATTAGTTCCTCTCATAGAGCTATTTATTTGGATCCTATCCTGTCTCACATGAACACCTGACTTTTCTCTACTTTACAACCAAATATTATCTTACCAGTTAACATGTTAACTGCTGGGGTTGTACAAGTCAGCAGGACAATAACCAGACCCAGGCTCCCTGACAGTCAGGGTTAGCGTTCCTTGATACATGATTCTTCCTTTTCTTTGTTAACTGTTTCCTACAGGATAAAATTGTCTTTGTTCTTTGGATTTGCTACATTTTCCTCTTCCTCCTCTTTAATTTGACTTTACTTCACTTATTTAGTTAATAATCCAGGGATGTTGCTAGAGTAGCAAAAATTTGATGAGAATCATCACCTTCCGTATTTCAGGTAATGGAGCGGTATAAAAACAGCTTGAAAGGCAGAGACCCTGTCTCCTGTTCCCATGGTGTCTCCCTGGACAGGTTAAAGTTGACATCTGGTGTGGCATCAATTGCTTTCTTCTTCTGGAAAGCCCTGGTTGATCGCTTGACACCAGACATTAGATCTGACCTGAACGTTAGCCCAAGCAAGTGCTGCATAATTAAGCGGCTGAGATTTGTTTCCCCTGGTTGGACAGAAGAGCCTTGCAAGGTGAGAGCTCAGTTGAAGTGATAATGCTGATTACATCCTAGTAGAATAGGAATCTGATCTTAGAAATTTCCTCTAGCTCTTGTTAATGAGGCGAAGACAACACTTATAGAGAAAATGAGGTCACTACAAAAGGGAACCTTTTGGATTTTTTTTCTTTTTTTTCTTTAATAAAGAACCAATCATTTCACTTTCTTTTGAATCAAGGCCTAAATTTATTGTCCTGAATGAACCTCAATTTAAATGAACAAATAAGAATGTCTTCTCAGGGGGATAGTAATCTTTTTTAAACTTACAACCCATCAGCATCAAGGGAACTTAAATGACTCTAGAAAGTAACACTAAGGTAAGCCAAGAAGTTAAAATAACTTAAACCATGCTGACAAAGGCAAACTGAAATAATTAACAGCAGCCAGTTATTATGCAACTATATTATTTATTCAGTAGAATGCAATTTTTATAACAGGTTTTTTTCTTTCTATTCTTTTCTTTCTATGCTATTCTATTGTGTTTTGAGCCTCTCTTTACATCAATAAAAGTTATTTTCCTAAGGTTCAGTTTACATCCTCACCTATAAACAATGTATAATCAAAACAATAGCAGTTATCCATTTCCTACAAGTCCATACATTTCATGATGAATTCTTTTTTTATGTACGCGTTCTAAGGTGAGATCGGTCTCTGAAAGTTCCCCAACTCACTGGCAAGAAAGTATTTTCTCTACCACAATTCTCTGAGAGGTACATTAAATATTTGCATCCTGTTCTGCATTTATTGCTAATCCTTTGTCCCAACTGTTATTAAATAATCTAGCAATTGGATTCGATCTAAAAGCATTTATGTGAAGTGCAAATACATCCCCTAACATTTCTGTGTTCATAAATTCACCATCCTACTGTAAGGAAGCATTTTATTTATTTATTTCTGACATCTCATTCTGAGCTTCAACATACTTGAGTAAAATCAATAGTCACAAAGAGAAAATGGGGAACTTGAAAAATGTTAACACCAGAACTGAGTTTGAGATGAGAGTGTATGGAGAAAAGAGAAATCATAAGTTCCCACCTACTATTTCCCTTTGGTAGTAAATTTTAGGTGGTTGTAAAGGTATTGCATGAGATGGGAAAAATTTAATGATCATAATATTAGCATTTATTCAATATGCTATATGAACAAGTGGTTCTATTTGAAATAATGTTGGTACTTTATTTTAAATTTAGCATCTTGAAAGGAAATTGGAAGTTCATTTAAATGAAATTTATTTAACTGAAATTCTTTCACCCTATCCTTAATTGGAGAGGCCTTCGGGGGTTGATCATGTAAACAACCTTTGCTAGTCAATGTGGTTCCTTTCAGTTCTGGTTAACTAAACTACTTGTTAGCTGCTTTTGTTGGTCCATTTCCTTTTTTTTAAGTATAAATAGATATAAAATCTATTTACCTTAGATTCTCTGAATTTGTTTTTTTCTATATAGAGAAACAAGCAGAAGCAAGTGTGAACATGTGTGCTAGCTTAAGACAGTCTCTTTTATAGAGTAAGTGCTCAATAAACGATCCTTATTTTTTTTCCAATCTACAGTTTTTCCAGAGTAAAATTGTCCTACCAAGGTTACCTGAGACGTAATTATTGCTAACTCTAATCAATACTTTTAAATTTCACTTTCCCTTGATCGCTCTCCTGTATTTGATATTATTCAATATTGCCTATATCATTTTTCCCCCTCACAGTCCTCTAAATCTACATATTATTAACCTGGAAGGCTCACTGTTTCCTTCTCTCACCAGGGGTCTTCAGTTTGTGCAGAGCCATAATCATAGACTGATCCAGTAATTACAAATATTCCCATGAGAAGGGGAAATGGTTAAAGATCAACAGACAGTCCTGGAAAGGCTCAGTTCACCCAGCGTTTGTGTTCATTAGGTGCTATCATTTACCCTCTCTTTTATTTTTCTTCCTGTGTTGTCTCACTCACTCATATTAAATTTCAAAGTGATAGCTTAATGCCATCGATGGCGTAGCACTCTCTTCCAGATCCACTCCTTCTTTTTAGAGCCACCTCTTCTCCCACATCCATCTACCTAGTTACCTCTCATATCTGTCAGAGGGAAATCAAATTTGACATGTCTGAACTGTACTTGATATCTACCTTCCTTTTCAAATATGCACCATTTTCTGTATCACCATCCTGATTAGAATCTTAACATGCTCATTCACCTAGGAACCCAAGCCAAATCATCTATCCTGCTCCAGAGCCAAGGTAGCAACAAGATCTAGCATGTTGCTTCTTCAGCATTTTCTGCTGCTACCAGCATTCTAACTACCTATTCCTTTCAGATTATCTTCCACCCACTTTAGAAGTGAAGTACATTGACTATATTCTATCTGTATTTCATGTATCACTTCCATTATCTTTCTCAAAATGCTTTGCTAAATATACCAAAAATTACCTTGGTGCTTCTATGAACATTGACATTCTAAAGATTGAATCTTGGCTTCTTCTGGGACGTCACACCATGTGTAAAAGCCATGTGAAGTGTTTGTATGCATAATAGCCAACTCTGTAACAGGAGCCTAGATTGGACTATGGCAACTTTTTGTTGTTGTTGTTTTTGTTTTGGCTAGCTTTTTTTAATGTGATATTGCTGAGCCAAGCTACTTCTCATATAAGGCCTTCCATAACTACTTCCAAACTCCTGCTTCTCATTTGACGCTCCAAGTCATTAACCGTAGTTTATTTCACTGTTCATCAATCAGTGTGCTTGTAATTCTAGCAATATATATGTTTGTCTCTGTTCTTGAAAATTCTAGTTTTTTTTATTTTATATCTTCAGTAATAGATATACAGATATCAAATAAATAATGCAAATGGAAAAAAATAGGAGAAACTTTACTTTTAGAGATATCAGGTTTGCTTATCACATATTTCCTATCACGCTAGTAGCTGCTTAAAGAAAATTTGAACTGTTTGAATTCAGTAACATAATTTTTTTCTTTTTATTTGGTTTCCTTGTACAAGGTTTGGGATAAGTGAGTCTTTAAATTCTTAAGAGTTTAAAAACTTAAAAGAATTTAAAGAATTAAGTACAAACAAATTTACTTTTTAAATGTATTGTACCTTTCTCTAAAAATGGCTGTTGTAAATGTTTTCTGTTTCTTCCCAACAGGTAATATTTGAAGCTGAAGTCTCAGGAGGAAGAAGTGGTTATATTGCCATCGATGACATCCAAGTACTGAGTTATCCTTGTGGTAAGTTGTATTTATCTCAGTTGTATTTTTCTGTGTCCTTTGAAAACCACTGTCATTCATAGGCAATGACTGTTGATTGTTTAGGATTTGGTCATCACTTTCCTGTTAATTCTTGGTACTCCTGGCCTTCTCTTCTTTTGAAAAGAAGACATAAATATTTCTGGAATTCTGTTTCAAGTATTTTTTTGATTTGTAGCTAAATATTAAATTTTAAATTACTTGATTTCTGGGAACAAATTATAAATGCAAAGGCAACTCTTGGTAGGACCTGTCACATTTTTTCAGTATTATCCAAATGTTTAGGAAAATAAAGAAAAATAAATAGCCTGACTGAATTATCTGAACTTCTGATTTTAAGTTCAGGTGCAACAAAGGGAATGACTTAGTTTACCTTGTTTTAAAACTTAGAGATATCTTTTTTTCATGTCATAGTAACAACTATCTGGTTAGTTGACATTAAAGAAAGAAAAAGTGAACAAAACAAAACCCCATTTATTAATGTAAATTGCTTATGAATGACCTGAGAAACATATTGATTGTTTTTTAGATCACATATCTGTTTGTATTTAAATCACATTACTCAAAAGAAAATTAGTTATAACATGAATTTAGAGGAGCCAACGTAAAATGAGGCATAGTGTCAGACTTTTCTTACTATATTTTAGCAGCAGCAGCAGCAGCAGCTATGGCACCTGTGTTATTCTGGATCTTCTGTATAATAATCCTCTCTGGTAGCTCTATCTCTATCTCCTTGTAAACAGGATGCACAGGGACCCCATATAAAGGATAGGGCTTTGTGTCCCGGGTGGGTGGGTTGTCATCCTTTAGCGTATCGGAATCCTCCACAGGGAATGGTAAATCAGACTTCTCCTGGGTCCTTCCTCTGTTTCTGACTCATTAATTCTGAATTGGGACCAGAGAATTTACATTTCCAATCAATTTCCAGATGTTGCTGATGCTTCTAGTGAATGGATTTCTTTTTTGAGAATGGTCTTTCTGCTGTTCATTCTAGCTCAAACATTTTTCCCCCTGAGTTCTTATTAAATTAAGGCCCTAGAGAAAGAAGTACCTACCAGGCCAAGGTCACTTACATTGTCTATGGTGTATATGTTTTGAAAGAAGAGAACAAAATGACGTCACTCAAAGTTCAGGTTGGATTAGTAAACTTTTTCAGTCTATATGATAAGAACTCTGTGTTTCTATCTACTGTTCATATTCATTTCTTAAATGATAAATGGTCAAAGAAAGGCTTTCATGAATGGGAAATTGTGAATTGGCCACAACAATGCCACTTGTACCATGGTATGGTTTTCTAAGAATTTTTCTTTTATTTACTGAGGTTTTACTTTTGCTGTTTATATTTTCTGGAAATGAAAAATACCAGTGGAAGCTTTCATTTCAAATGTCAGTTGCAAGATACAGAACTGATCTCCTAGTTTCTGTAAACATTGTATGCAGTCATCCTTTTCATTTAACTAATATTTCTTTTTGATATCTTTCTTATGCTTATAAAACTAGCATGTTGATTTAACAACTGTTAAGTAGGTATTCTATTTTTGAGAATTCTTTAAAAAATCCCCCCTTTCTTGGAACTATGAGGGTTTTCAAAGGAAGGAAGGAACAAGGGAAGGGGATGCAATTACTTAAATCATAAGTTGGAATTATATGTTCTAGGCCTTATAATGGTCAGTATTTTAGAAAGCTTTGCATATTCCTGTTATTCTCAGACACATGTCTCTTTGTTCTCTTTTTCGGTTTACACCTTACATTATGACCCATATGTAACAGCCTATAACAGCCTTCCTAGTAACTATTCAGTGCTCATTCTATGTAGAGAAATGTCTTAACAGTTCAGCATGAATGTACAATAAAGCTACTCAGAAGAACACTGAGAGACAGAGAGAGAGGACATGTTATCTTCTAGCACAAACAAAAGTTCATCTTTTTTTGCATATTTGTCTTGGCCAAAAGTAGAAACATTAAGAACAGTATTCTGTTGCCAATAAGTAACACGAAATATTAACAGAAACATTAAGAACAGTATTTTGTTGCAAACAAATAACATGAAATATTATTTGTACATTATTTTTTTCTCTCCATTTACAGATAAATCTCCTCATTTTCTCCGCCTGGGGGATGTAGAAGTCAATGCAGGGCAGAATGCTACATTTCAGTGCATTGCTACAGGGAGAGATGCTGTGCACAACAAATTATGGCTCCAGGTAAGATCCAGTTGGCATCTGAACGGAAGATTTCATATGATTCTTTTTTTCAAAAAAGTTAGCACTGGTGTCGTGTGTGTGTGTGTGTGTGTGTGTGTGTGTGTGTGTGTGTACACCCATGCAAGTATGTGGCATAGATTGTGTGTGGGGTTGGTTTAATGGCCTGAGACCAAGCATCTCCCTTTCTAATGAAATATAAATAAAAATATGAGGGCACATAATCAATATTTGCATTGGTCTCTAGTGAAATCTAATGATTTTCTAATGCTTTCTTCAAATTCTAAAGGAAAGTTCTCTAGATCCATTCAAAATTGGAGTGAAAAATGAAAATTTTCTTATTTAATAATTTTGGGAGAATAACTTGTAAGGGCATAGTAGTTACTTAAAAATTGTCTTTATCTATGAAAGTTTCCAACATATTTTAAGTAACTCTTGATATTAAGATTTCAATTGGAAAAGAGTCAATTAAAGTTTTGTTTAGATTTTTTCTATAGCAGAATGAATCACTGATCTATATTTAAGACGTCTGACTTAAATATATTAAGCTTTTAATAGATCTGTGTTTGCCAATTATAATTTAACTTACATGAGAAAATGTAAATGGAACGTATAAATAGCTTCAAAAGAATGAAGGGAATAAAAAACCTGTAGAGCAGGGAATATTCATTTTCCTTCAGAGAAATTAATGAAAATCTGTCTGTCAACCCTGAAGTACTGAGGGGTAGGAAGGGCTTAGGAAAACTGAATCAAAGAGCCCTGGACCTGGGTCAGATGGCTGTTGAACTAAACATCTAAAGGTAGATGATATGTCAACAATAATGTCTTTAAAGCATTATTATTCTTATTGTATCAGAATAAGGAAAAAGATTTAAAGTTTTTTTTTTGTTTGTTTTTTTTTTTTTGTCAGTTGTGGGGCCTGAACTCTGGGCCTGAGCACTGTCCCTCAGCTCTTTAGCTCAAGACTAACACTCAACCACTTGAGCCACAGCGCCACTTCCAGCTTTTTCTGCTTATGTGATGCTGAGAAATAGAACCCAGGGCCTCATGCATACAAGGCAAGCACTCTACCACTGAGCCATCTTCCCAGCCCTGTTTTTTTTTTGTTGTTGTTGTTTGTTTTCCTTCTGTCATGGGCTTGAACTCATGGCCTGAGCTCTCTCCTGACCTTTTTTGCTCAAGGCTAGGCCTTTACTACTTTGAGCCATAGAGCCACTTTGGGTTTTTGGTGGTTAATTAGAGATGAGTGTCACAGACTTTCCTGCACAGGCTCAGTTCGAACTAACATCCTCAATCTCAGCCTCCTGAGTAACCACGATTAGAGGTGTGAGCCATCAGAGCCTGGCACTTCATGACAGTGGCAATCAAGATCTTACTGAAGAATCTATGTATGTATATCTTATTTTCTTCAATATGGACATCAGAATTTTTTCACTATATTCCTTGGGGAGGAGAGATTCTTGTGCAGGTATTTTGGGTTGAGGTTATAATATATTGATATATAAAACAACTTTACTATAATGTTTTGTATTATACTAGATGTTATATGTGTGTTTCCTAATTTCACTAGGATGGTATAATAAATACACATAATGTTTTGTATTAAATGGTTTGTCCCTACGTTTATAATTTATAAATAGCTTCAAAAGAATCAGGGGGCAAAAAACCCTATTGAGCAGGGAATATTCATTTTCCTTCAGAGGACCTAATGAAAATCTGTCAACCCTGAAGTAATGGGGGGATGGGTGGAGCTTAAGGAACCTGAATATAAGAGATTGGAGCTGGGTCATATGGCTGTTGAACTAAACATTTAAAGGTACAAGCATACTATCTTTTTTGCCCAATTTGGAAAGCAAGCCAAGCTTTGTTCTTTGTTCTCATTATGCTAATTTCTCCTACAAATATTGAGATATAGGATATTTTTTTTTTCTGAGAGTGCACATGGCATAGCACACTGACAATTTTATCTACTCATTGTAAAGTCCTTTATTTAACTCTTTTTTTTAACCTTGGCCAATATAAATGGTTTAAAATGTGTTTTTAATATCATTTTCTAATGATTTTGATTCTTATATTTTCATTTGAATAAAAATATCAGTTGCAATTTGGCTTTAGTTGTGAGCCATCTAGTTTTTTTCTTAGGGAGCCAGATAAGGCCCTGTATTCTGGCACTGTGGCTTTATACTCTAGAATTTAATGTGGCATTGAAATAAAAAGGGTTTTGTGTCCACAGATACCAGCTGGCCACACAGATATTCTCGACTATCCTGGACTGAGTAGGTTACAGTCACAGAACTGTACACTTTCTCTTTTTTCTTATTTTATGCAGTCTCATTTATTACAGTTTCTTTTTGTAATATATATCTTTTATTGTAAAGATACTGTACAGAGAGGTTACATGAGTAAGATAATGAGTACATTTCCTATGGAACATTGTTACTCCCTCCTTTGTTTTTCCCATATCATCCCTTCCCTTCCCACTTCCCCAACTCCTCCCTTTCCTCGCCCCAAGTTGTAAAGTTCATTTCTTATTTTTCCCTTCTATTTTTCATAGGGAGAATGTACTCAGTGATTTTTGTTCTGCTCTCTTCCCTTTCTTCACTTTGTGTCTGCCACAGAAGTGAGCTGTGTATTCGTCTTTCATGTCCACATGAATACTGCACAGTTTTCATCAGTGTATATGGATCTCATTTATTGACAAGCCATTCTGTCTTTTTCACCAAAACCATGTAAATTACCTTAATTTATTTTTTAAATCACTGTTTTCATATTCAAGATATCAGAATACACTAATTACTGTGGGTGTGTTTTCAAATTCAAATTTTAAAAATCCTTATAATGATACCATTTTATAATCAACCATGTGAGATCAGTCCTCATATATATATGACTGTAAAATAAAATGGCTGTTACTTAAAAAAATTATTCATCTTTGGTCAAAATTAGTAAAAGAAACAATACACTACAAAGAATTCTGGTTTCATGATAAATCTCTCATCTAAGCCAAACAAGTAGATGTCAAGTTATTTTCATTTAGGATGGGGACTAACTTCATATAGTTCAGGAGTCCCAGTTCTTAATTCTAACCTTAATCTAACCCTCCTTACCCTTCTAACCTAGTTAAATATAGTGGGTTTAGAGATTTCATTAAACTGTTCTGGGCTTTTATTTCTTTATCTATAAAAAGAGATAATTTGATAAAGACTAAAATCCCTTCCAGCTGTAAGATGCTAAATTAGGATTTTATATTAGCTTTGATGACCTGAAATGTGACCTTGATAACCTCCTTTGTTTGATAGAAAAATGTAAAATTTTTATGTTATTAGTTTGTGTGGGAAAAGAATGGTGTCTTAAATTAACTTTCACTGTGAGAACAAGTGCTGAAAATATCTGTGGAGAGCATTGAAAATGGATGAACTTGAAGGCAACTCAATGAAAGGTCACTGCATTCTATCACAGAAGTAATGGAATAATAGAGTAGCTATTACACCTGCATGGTCAGGTGAAATCATAAATGGCAACCAACTTTTCTTTTAAGTCCTTCAAATAACATAGTTACGTTGTGTTTAGCTTCACTTGGTAAAATGCTGTCTAAATATAGAATTAAGTAACAGGCTACCAAAGCTGCCTATTTTCTGTTTTACAAGGGAAAAAAAATGACACAGAACAACTATAAGAAGGATTAAGCAAAATAGCAGAACACATTTGTTATTTTAGGACTTTGACTTGTCTTTTTATTTGTGGGGGAGGTAGTGGGGATTGAACCCAGGATGTTGCACTTGCTAGGCAAGCACTTTGATACTGAACTACCTCCCAGCCCAAGACTTTGAATATGGAAATATATTTAAGGACTAACTCCTTTCTGTTATTCTTGTGCTGTGATTCATATTTCAAAGATTTTTATTGCCTAAAATTATTTGGCAGTTTGGTAAATTGAGAAGGGGAGAGGAAAGAAAGCACATACTAGAAGAGACGCTTCAGCTAATTTATGGTAATTCATAAATCATATCATGGTTGTTCTGGAGGTATCTGGAGGAAGCATTCTTCTCTTAAGAATCAGATTATATAAATATGAAGCCTTTGATGAAGGTCACTTGATTTAGATAAATAGAAAATAATACATAGCTCAATTAACCTATTTGTACATGGTCAGAAACGAGTGGCCCATAATATAGCATGGTTCAATATTTTCAGTGATTTGTTTAATGTCAGTGGACTAGAAATATAGGGAAATCATGAGACTTTCTGGAACATAGTCTTTTTTTTTTTTTTTTTTTTTTTGGTCGTGGGGCTTGAACTCTGGGCTTGGGCGCTGTCCCTGTGCTCTTGAGCTCAGGGTGAGCACTCTACCGCTTGAGCCACAGCATCACTTCCAGTTTTTTAGTGGTTTATTGGAGATAAGAGTCTCACAGACTTTCCTTCCCAGGCTGGCTTTGAACCGCTATCCTCAGCTCTCAGCCTCCTGAGTAGCTAGAATTACAGGCATGAGCCACTGGCACTCGGCCTTTGAACATAGTCTTAAATAGTATCCTATGTACAGTATCATATATTACGTAGTAAAGTACATAGTTAAAGTGACTTATAATAGTTTTTTTCATTCTTAATTTCCAAATTCCTCTTGCATCATAAAGCTCAAAGAAGTGTGCATTTGTTCATAAATACTTACTTTTGTTGTCTGAATTATTGAAAAAATTTGCCATATAAACATGTTTTTCAGGTCTTGAAAATTTCAGAACTAATTTTCATTGTGCTCCTAAGGACTGCAGAACTAGAAAAGTTGTGATTTATGACTTAGGGCTTATAGTAAAAGTGAGGTTATAGGAGATAGGATCACAAATCATATTCAACATAAAACATGTACTGAAATAATATATTAAGGCATCTATTTATATTATTGATCATTACCAGATGATTTTCACATAGGAAAAATGACTGTTAGGTTGACTATGCATAAAAATGTTTCTTCTTGTTTTTGTTATTGTATCTCTTAGTGAAGAGCAGTTCAAGTAAATGAGTGAAAAATGAATTTTGAAGCCCGGCCAGTGGCTCATGCCTGTAAGCCTAGCTACTCAGGAGGCTAAAATCTGAAGATTGAGATTCAGACAGGAAAGTCTGTGAGAGTCTTTTTTATTTTTTTAGTATATATTTTTTATTGTAAAGATACTATGCAGAGGGGTTATGGTTACTATGAGACTCATCTCCAATTAATTACAGAAAAAGCCAAAAGTGGAACTGTGGGTTTAGTGGTAGAGTGCTAACCTTAAACAAAAGAGATCATGGACAGTACCCAGGCCCAAAGTTCAAGGTCACAACTGGCACACACACACACACACACACACACACACACACACACACACACACACACACACACACACACAAAGAGTTTGAAGCATATAACACAATGTAGCATTTCCTCCTAGGTATTTACTCAAGAAATTTTAACTAAGATATGGAACCAACCCAGATGCCCCTCAGTAGATGAATGGATCAAGAAAATGTGGTATATATACACAATGGAATTCTATGCCTCCATCAGAAAGAATGACATTGCCCCATTTGTTAGGAAATGGAAAGACTTGAAACAAATTATTTTAAGTGAAGTAAGCCAAGCCCAAAGAAACATAGGTCCATGATCTCCCTTATTTGCAATAACTAGTAGCTGTCTTAGACAAGCAGAAAAGGTCAGCTAAGATGATGTTAAGCAAAATGAACCCCAAGATAAGGAGACAAGTGGTTTCTTCTTTCTTGCTATTGTTTCTAACATATTTATAAGGTACCACATGATTTTTTTGTTGCTTTATATGTCCCTCCCCCCACGGCATAACCCCTGTTTTCATTGTATTTGATGTTGGTATAATTTGGGGAGCGGAAGGGAAAAAACGAATTGTTTAAATAGGGATACAGGTTGACCCATTTCAACAATGAGATGTACAAGACACTATGTCGAAAAATGAACTTTACAATTTAGGTGGGGGGTGGGGGCGATGTAGTTGTGGAAGTGGGAGGGAAGGGATGGTGGGGGAAAAACAAAGGAGGAGGCAACAATCCTTGATAAAAAAAAATGTACTCATTACATTGCTCATGTGATTGTAACCCCTCTGTACAGTATTTTCACAATAAAAAACTTATTTATTAAAAAAAGAAAATATAAGATATATGCCCCCCAAAATATTTGTACAAGAATGTTCCTAACCTGCTTATCCATAATTAATAAGATAAGCTACATGTCCAATAATAGTAGGATGCATACACATTTGAGCATTCAACCTGGGAGATACCTCTTAGCTATAACAGTAATGAACTACTGGAGCATATGATATATGCATGAACCTCAGCATCTAACATCTTTCTGATGTGACCAGTATGCTATTCAATTCCATTTATACTAATATCAGGGAAACAACTGAAATCAAATTAGTGATTGCTGACTTGATTTAAGAATTGGTCTAGAAGTAGGGAAGGCAACATTTTCTGAGGGTAATATAAATACCATATCTTAAAATTGACTATTGGGGTCTATGGGCGACAAACATACAACAAAAATTGACACCAGCCTAATTCACTGTATATACATTTAAACTAAGGACAACCTGAAGATAATGGCCTTTTCTTTTTTCAAATATCCAATGTGATGGCATATTGACTAATGTCTATAGATGGCAGCAGGGCACATAACACATTTTATCAGCTATCCTATTTATTGGCAATACTAGTCAATATATCAGGTGGCACTAACCTACCAACATTGCATGCATGCATCTTTGTATGTCTGTCCCTTTGAAGTGATTTGGTTAGTTTCAAAGATAATTTGTAGTGGTTACTTTCAGTTAAAATATAGAAGAAAGCTTGCTTGGAGTGTTCTAAGAACACCCTTTAACTGGAGGATGGAAAGAGATCGGAATGGGTTTTACTGTGACAAATAAACTAGCATTTTATTCACGAAGGTCCAGTGTAAGTGGACCATCTACATGGCAAACCAAATAGAACCCATTCCTAGAACATCTGTCAGACCATATGCTTTGGCCTCAGGTTCAGCAGAGAAACTAAAATGGTAATGACTCCATCCATCATCTCAGAGCCTGGCCGACATGCATCACTGAACTGGGCAGAGAAATTCAGCACTGGAGTTATTGAAAGTAGGGAATTGTGTGAATAGATTTGGTGGCACCATTTGTTTTGGTGAATTGAAATGAGGCTGTTTAACGTGTGACTGGTAATCCTATGCAGATTGCCATCAAAGCTATGGCAATTGGGCCAATCTGTCAGCAATCGCCGCAGGTGCTGGCCTGGTGCCTCCTCTGAGGGCCTGCCAAAACAGGAAAGTCAGCCACCACTTTGCCCTTGGTGAGTCTCGTCTCTGCTAATGTGGTGTGATACAGCTAGTTTCTCAGCCAAAGGAAATGCCATTCCTTATAGAGCAACAGATAATTTAAGCAATGGCTTGAGAGTAATAATTGGAGAGTGAAATTAGTAAAATGAGATGCAAATTGCTCTGAAAAAAAAAAACAACAACTGGAGAGAGGCTGACCTTTTGGATTGCCAACCCCTGCCAGCTGAGGGTTAACAAAAGGGGCTGATCTGAAACGTCCAACCATGTAGTATTTTACCTGTTCAGGCAAATGCCTCATTCCTATACTAAATGTCCCCATATAGTATTGGAAATTGAAGCAAGCTTTTGTTGTTGTTTTTTACAAATTTGAGTTAATGTGAAGTACAAACATTTCACCTGACAAAATATACAGGTGCACCATTTCTAATGTTTGTAGTCATTGCCTGCAACATACTTGCAGATATTTCATACTGCTGCATTTCCTGTGGTCATCTGCTAGGTGTTTTGTGCATATTTTCCACAGTTTTTACTGTCTACCATGCTATTCTTTTAGAGAATATATCTGGAAATTTTTTATTCATCATAATAAAGGACAGTTGTCTGAAGAAATTCATCTCTGCCTGGCACTGCATTTTATAGTAGCCAAGTCACTGAAAACAAGTTGGAGAGGAATTGTTCACAGTTCACCTGATTAAATGTTAATATGTGATCAGCTTGCATTAGTACTATACAAAGAAAAAAAAGTAGGAAATGCAATATATTTAAATCTGTCTCAACAGCAGGACTTTGTCAAAAGTTTTACAGTTCTAGGTAATTAAAGGATGTCTGATACCCCTCTGAGATACTAAAATAACAAAGGCAGCATATAATTTCTAGCACACAGAGTGAACATAAAGAATGGGATGTCACTTTGGCTTAAGGTACCTTTGTTGCACAAATATATCTTGTGGAAGATGATTAGGTACATTTATTAAGAGCTTCAAATATATAAGTGGGGCATAATTTGCTCTTTACAGATCAAGTACACATAATAATAGCTAATGATTTGAAGCCATGTGTTTAGATGTATGATGATGAGTTTAAGGAAGAACTTTTTAACTGTGGGGCTGTAGAAACCTTGAACGAGCTGTCCCAGAAGGTAGTAAAATTACAATCAGTGAGAATGACCAAACATAGAGTGGACAGTCATTTGCCAGAAGTGTGGATTACTTGAGCCTTCATCTGCATGCTTTACAAGATCACTTTATCCCTAATGATAAAATGATTCCCTAACCAAGTAAGGAAAAATCATAAGGAAGCAAGGACTATAATGTGGTTTTTTAAGGGAGCAAGGACTATAATGTGTTTTTTTCCCTCTGTGTGGATTTATTAAGGCAGTTTCAATGCTTAATTTTTTTGCTCAATGATACATGTATTTCTTTCTTATTGTTAAGGTGATGTACAGAGGGGCTACAGTAACATAAGTAAAGCAATAACTACATTTCTTATCAAACTTGTTACCCCTGCCCTCATTTTTCTCCTACTTTTCCTCCCCTTGCCCCCGCCCCACGATGTACAGATCATTTCCAACATACTGTCTTGTGAATATCTCTGTTGCTTGGTTCCTCCTTGTCCTTTGTCTCACCATTCTGTTGGTCCCCTTCCCTTCCCTAATTCAGCTAAATGTATATACAATATCAAGGTACCAAAAATCAAATCTAGTGACAACAGGGATATACCATAGAGGGAAGAACATATAAAAGAAATAAGAAATCACACAGTACATTAAAAGTAACAACAACAACAACAAAATCTCTTGTGTCCATGTCTTGGAGTTCATTTTGCTTAGCATCATCTTATATGGTCATATGTATATAGTAGCTATTGAGCTATTCTGCTCATCTGCTAAGATTATCCTGGATTTATACTGTTTATTGTAAATAAGGGAAACCATGGGATCCATGTTTCTTTTTGTCTGGCTTACTTCACTTAATATGATTTTTTTCAAGTCTTTCCATTTCCTTACAAATGTGGTTGTGTCATTCTTTCTGGTGGAAGCATAGAATTACATTGTGTGTGTGTGTGTGTGTGTGTGTGTGTGTGTGTGTGTGTGTGTGTGTGTGTGTGTGTGTGTGTGTGTACATATATGCCACATTTTCTTGATCCATTCATCTACTGAGGGAATCTGGGTTGGTTCCCTATCTTAGCTATGTGAATAATGCTGCTATAAACATAGTTGTCCACCTAGCTTTAACATGGCCTTTTTTTGTGATTATTTGGGTAAATGCCCAGAAGGGGGATCGCTGGATCATAGGGGAGCTCTATGTTTTGTTTTATGAGGAACCTCCATACTGCTTTCCAGAGTGTAAAGTTGTTCAACCACTCTGGACCATACTCTTTTAACAATGAGAGTTAGAACACGAAGGTGCAGTGTCTGTGTGCCTCTGATCTTGTAAAATAATATTTATTAAAATTAATCCTAGGAAATGGAAATGTGAGTTGTTTTTCTCTGTTGTTGTTTTTATTTCTATTCCCTTTTGTCTTCTTAATTTGTTTATCTTTGGGAGGCTAAGGAGGGGGACACAGATATGGAGGGACAAAGCGGGAAAAGCACAGCAGGGGTACTCTCTATAGACACTATTTTGAAAATGAACTATACAACTTATGGGTTGGTATAGGAGGGATAAACAGAGTGTAGGGAGGGTTGACATTTTCCAAAAAAGAAATATACTCCTGACCTAATGTATGTAAATGATAACCCCTCTGTGCATCATCTATATAATAACAATAAAAAAAATAAATCCAGGAGCTGGAGCCTCACACCTGTAATCCTAGCTACTCAGGCAGCTGAGATCTAAGGATCAGGATTCAAAGCCAGCCCAGGCAGAAAAGACTCTATGAGACTCTTATCTCCAATTGATCACTCATAAACCAGGAGGGGGGCTGTGGCTTAAGTTAAGGAGCATAAAGGAGCTCAAGGACAGCACCCAAGCCCAGGGTTCATGCCCCAGGATCAGAAAAATAAACAAACAGACAAACGAACAAATAAACAAATGCAAGTAAGAACAGTTTAACAAATACAAAAAATACAAGCCATCTTACTTCCTTTGGACTGAAATAGAGCATCCAAGGAATGTTCTGCCTCTCTACTCAGGCCTAAGATACAGACCTTCCTTAGCGTTGGTTTACTGGGTGGCAGAGAAATTATGTCCTCCAGAGCACTTTGGAAAGCTGAATATGGCCTGTCTAAATAGAGGCCTGTCTAAATAGAAGCACACTGTTACAAATAGTCCAATAGTGGAGGGTGCTGGAGGAAGGTACTGGCTACTGAGCATTGTAGGAGCCTAGTACTGGTGGGGATGGGGAACAAAAAAAATAAGATGAGAGTTAGAAACAGACTATAATTCTGTAAATCTTTAGTGAATACTTGATGGATAGCTTGCATTGACAAAGAACCTGAATAAACCAAGATTTGAAGTATGATCATTGCTTCACCTTTGGACCACAGAAAGCATGTATGTATCTCAGTGTGGACTGGGGTGGAGTACAAGAGGAGGATCTTATGATGTGAAGAAGGGATGGTGTGTAAATTATGTTGGAAACTGGAAGTGGCTGTGTTGGCAGTATTGATATTAGCTAATCAGGGCTTTCAGATGGACAATGCAGAGGAATAGGAAAATTTATGTGAGATGCTAGCCTTAAAGAACACAGAGGGCTTTGGTTCTGCTAGGTTCAGAGCTGACAGTATTTAAGAGGTTAGAATGAAAACAGAAGAACAGTTTTCTAAATTTCCTCCAAGTTTATTTTTTTAGAAGTAGTCAATAAATTTTCTCATTTTCTGTGTGGGAACTAATTCATCTGTTAGAATCATTGTTTATGTGTTTTTTTCTCCTTTCTTCCTTCATAATAGCATATAAATGATACTAAATAGAAATGAAAAGATAAGGCATTCTTTGGGTCTTTTTAACCTGAATAAAAGTCTGCTAAGGCAATTTGAAGCTTGTGGCCAACTTAATTTTTTAGGCATTCCTAATAGCACTAAAGGAGAATGAAATGATCAGAGCACAGTTGGTGTGGCCAGTATTTGACAGCTGGGTTCCTTTGGCCACAGATCAGGTGGGAGAAGAGTTCAAACCTTGTCTTTTATGCTAACGTCTTGTACTAGCCTGCTATTTAATTCTAATTTTCTCTGTTTATCTTTTCATTAAGCTGCAGTGATTTTTTCCAAGTATGTCCTGGTTTACAATTAATTCTGTTCCACTTATGAGACCATATTCTGTTTCTAGTTAGTACCTATCACTCTTGTCATGCTTGGTTTTGCTTGGGCCATGGGATTATTCTAGTCAATGCACTGTATTCTTCATTCCTGGCCTCATATAAAGTATTTTCCTTATTGGAACAGACATAAATCCACTTACTATTTTTCATAAATTATAAGGATAACCTTTTACTTTTTGCATTTTGTATAGGTGTATATTATCTGGAGAGCATCACAAAATTCAATCATACTTAATTGTACAGGGTTGTTAAATATTTCTGAGTAACTTGTATTGCTGTCTTGTAGCTTTCCATGTGTTACTCCAATAGTGATTTGTTTTTACTTTTTAATAATTCATAAATTCTTAATGTAATGTCTATACCTTGCACATATGATTATAAGTGAAAAACATGTGGCATATTCCTTACCTGCCTTATCTATCCCTAAACCATGACTGTTATAGCTTGAAAAATTATTGATGCTACAGATTTTTCCTTATCATTATTTGTAAATAATGACTTACTGCTTTCCCTGAGCATGAATATTCAGTGGAGTTGCCCTGTCAGTGTGTTTTCCACAAAACATATCAGTCACAGTACTGCTTTCCCAGTGAGCTTCTGAAATCAGTGTTAAAACATGGAGCTTGGGCAAAGGCCCGGGTTCTTCCTTATGATAAACAGACTTTAGATTGACTAGTTAGAAAGCCATTTTATTGTTCACTAAAACATAGATATTGAAAAAAAAACAAAAGATTATCATGATCCACTGAATTTTTATATGGTTAATGCTATATAGGCTAAGAAAGAAACATTGCAGCCAGGCGCTGGTGACTCATACCTGTAATCTAGCTACTCATGGGGCTGAGATCTGGGGATCATTGCTCAAAGCCGTTTCTGAATAGAAAGTCTGTGAGATTCTTATCTCTGATTCACTAGTAAGAATAAAAAGAACAAGAAGAAAAGAACAAACGAAAGCTAGAAGTGGAAGTATGCTTCAAGTGGTAGAGTGCCAGCCTTAAATGAAAAACCAGTGACAGCGGCTACATCCTGAGTTCAAGTCCAGTTACTCCCCTATCCCTTGACACACAGGAAATAGAAACATAGCCAACATCATAAAAGCTACTTCCATGCACACTCCACCAGACATGATGGAGCTTTCTCCCAGCTTCTACAAACATCCATCAACATGACTTTATGTATGTATCCCTAGACATTATGGTTTATAATCTCATATATGTTAACAAATATGTTCCCCATTTTAACATACTAATCTGTAGGTTTGTACTCTTCTCCCTTTTGTTTTCTTCCCTATTTATGTATTAGGGAACCTAGGGCTTTAGTTTGTTGATCTAATAGTAATGTCCTTTTGATTACAACATATCCTCCCACACCTCTTGTCTTTATTTTCTACAAATTGGCATCTATGATCTTTGGCAAGATCATAGGTGATACTTGGTATAAGTAAATATGGCACAAAAATGTTTCTTCTTTTTTTCATGGATCTGCACAGCTGCTGATGTTAAATGCTTGTATTCCTCAAGGTTGAAAATTGTAATATTCTCTTTTCCTTCCTCAACTCTAATTTTTTTATATTTGTTTGGCTGACCTAGAGACCCTTTTCATATATATATATGGAGCATTACCATCATTTTAATTATCCTACCATGTAACCTAACACCACATATATTTCCCATCTAACCTTGTAAACCTAATTTCTGTGACTTCAGCTTTTTTTTTTTTTTATCAAATGACAATGTGGCATTTGTCTTTCTATTCCTAGTTTATTTCACTTGACATAAGGTCTTCCATCCATATCCCTTGGCAGCGTTGCATCCCATTGTATTGTCAGAATAGCATTATATTGTGTCCATGTGCTGTTTGTTTTATCCATTTTTCCATGGATGGCCACTTAAGTTTTATTTCTTGGCTAATGTTGTAATGCTACAATAAACATAGGAGGGCAGATGTCTTCCACACACTGATTTCATTCCCTTAGAAGTGATACCAAGGAGCCACGTGCCGGTGGCTCATGCCTGTAATCCTAGCTACTCAGGAGGCTGAGATCTGAGGATCACAGTTCAAAGCCAGCCCAGGCAAGAAAGTCCGTGAGACTCTTATCTCCAATAAACCACCAGAAAACCAGACGTGGAGCTGTGTCTCAAGCGGTAGAGGGCTTACCTTCAGCTGAAGAGCGCAGGGACAGTGCCCAGGCCCAGAGTTCAAGCCCCATGACCGACAAAAAAAAAAGTGATAGCAAGGGAAAAGGATATGATATATATATATATACACATATATATATATATATATATATATGATAGTTTTATGTTTTATATTTGTGGGAATGTACATCGTGTTTTCATAATGGCCTCACTCATGTTCATCCCTGTGAGTAGTGGGTACAGGTTCCCTCTTTTCCACCTCCTCTCCAAGGCTTGTCATCCTTTGACCTTCTGGTGACAATTTTTCTAACTGATGAAAGGTGATAGCTCATTCTGTTTCACATCTCTGTGCTTATATGTGACACTGACCATTTTCCCACTACATTGTGGATTTAATTGTGTTTTCTTGTGAGAACAATAAATTTGGATCTATCATCTATTACCGTTTTAAAAACCAGAGTATTTGTTAATCTTTTTCCATTTCTTCCTCTTCATCCTCCTTCCTCTCTCCCCTCCCCCTCCTCACCCTACTCCCCCTACTCCTCCTCTGCTTGCTCCTTCTCTTCATCTTCTTCTTCTTCCTCCTCCTCTTCTTCTTCTTCATTGTATTATTATTATTATTACTATTATTATTATTATTATTATTTTCATCTTCTGATGAGCGAGGTATTTTCTGATAGTTTATTTCTCTTTTCAATTTTGGAAAAGATAAAGCAAAACTATCTCTTTTGTTTGCATAATTGCTCTTTCTAAGATTACTACTACTATGACTACTATCCCTACTATGTTGAATAGAAACAGTGAATGGCATTCTTGTCTCCATCCAGATTTTAAAGAGAAAACTTTGAGTTTAACATCATCCAGTATGTTAGCCATAAGCTTGTTATCTATGGTCATCATTATGTTTCTTCTATAAATAATATTTTTTTACCCTGAAGGAATGTTAAGTGTATCATTTAAATGATCATGTGTTTTGCTATTCTGTTGGTTTTTTCATATTTATTTATTTATTTGCATTTGTTGCATCATCTTTGCATTGATTTGATTCATTTGGTTATGGACAAAAACAATGTTTTGATGTGCTTTAGAAGTCAGTTTGTTAATATTTGCCAGAAGAGTTTTCTTAAATATCTATATCCATCAGGAATTCCAGTTTAAGGGTAACATTTGTTGAATAGAATGAGTTTGGAAGGATTCTCTTACTCATTTTTGTGATTGGTTTAAGAATTACCTGTACTCCTAGGACCCTGGGGGGTGTACTAGGAACATTGTGAAGTTGAATGTGCAATGCATAGAAGGTTCTAGGCCAGCCTGATTACCAATAAGTGCAAGAACATATGTACATATGGTAACTTATCCAGAGTGAACGACAGTGATGCAAATTCTGGTAAAATGGAAACGTGAAGTACATAGAGTAGCATAATTTTAATAGCTAGAAACAATAAGTATATGACTTAAAATAAGTATATGATATCAAGGGTTAGTATCCATCTCTCAATACTTCTATCATGTAGTATGATGGGATTAAAATATTGTTTAAATAAGCCTCAGAATACACTCCAGAAAAGTGTATCAGATAAAAACATTTTTAATACATTTCATACTCAAAAAATTTTGTGAAGCAAACATTCTAAAATGTTTTCCTTTCACTATTATTATTATTACTATTATTATTATTCTATCAGTTCATTGCTGAGTTTTATTAATTCCATTTTAATCTTTCATATCCTGACTCATTTTCTTGAATGCTAATCTTTGGATATTAGGTTATTCTTTTGATGTATTTTGTAGAGATATTTTTCTGACTATTTTCATTAACTCTAGGGAACAGACTCTACTTCTTAGTCTTTTTCAGTCTTGTAGTCAATGGATTTATACTTTAGACTCTCAAGCTGTTTATTTTTGTGTAAGATACACATTTTTGAGATTTATATAGAGGTGGGCACACAGAAAAATTGGCCTCTGCCTGGGCATAGGTGGCTCATGCCTGTAACCTTAGCTACTCAGGAGGCTGAGATCTGAGGATCGTGTTTCAAAGCCAGCCCGGGCAGGAAAAGCCCTGAGACTCTTATCTCCAATAAACCACTAAGAAAACTGGAAGGGGCACTGTGGCTCAAGTGGTAGAATGCTAGCCTAGTGCTGAAGAGTTGAGTGACAGTGCCCAGGCCCAGAGTTCAAGCCCACAACCGACACTCCCCCCAACAAAATTGGCCTAGATTCATAGATTTCCTTTACATCTTGCTTTGAATTTTATTAAAACATAGACCTCCCTTTTTGGGTTTTAATACTTTGTTCTATTTAGACACTTGTTTGCTTTGTATTTTCTTTTTTTTTTTTTCCTGTCTGTTTTCATGGGCTAGATTCAGATAAAATTCAAACCTTTATCTGTGAAGTTAAAAGTTTTACATTAAGGAGATCTTGGTGTTCTAAAGACTTAGTATTTATATAGATTCCTTTTATTTTTAAGTTGAATTGCTGTGTATACATTGTTATAATTTATAAAAAGTCTTAGGCTTTATTTGGGTATGAGTGGCTCATGCTCATAATCCTAACTTCTTGTGACTCTGATCAGAAGGATGGTCTGTAAAAGCCTATCTTCAATTCACTAGACAAATAAAGCTGGACTCGAGGTGTGACTCAAGTGGTAAAATGGCAGACAAGCAAGCAAGCTGAGCACTTTGTGGACTCTGGCTTCAATCCTTGCAATCAACAGCAAAAATGAAATCTCTAATTTTTGTCTCTGTCATATTTAGTAAATATGATTCATTTGAAGAAAATATCCAGATACTATTTAAATAAAAACATGACATGGAAAGAAAACACATGTAAATATAAACAAAGCTACTACCCTCAGAACAACTTTAGTATACCAAACATAAATGAACTTTATATGTCTTATTGTATTAAGATACAAAATATTAAAGCCAGTTCTCAAATCTGAATGCAGATCTGTGAAGGGCATTTGGGGCTATATCTATGACACAACACAGCAGCACAAAGTTGTACTCTACAGTGTAAGGGAAATATGAATTGCATACAGAGAGAGAAGATCCTAACATCGTAGTTCATAACAACATGGAAAATAAATCACAAGCTTTAGCAGTTGCTAATCTGCTTGACAGTGACTCAAATTTTTCATGTGAGAAAATGATTTCTGCAGAACTGAGTAGATTTAGGATAGTTGCAAAGAAATTAACAATATTGTCAATGTATATACAACAGAAAGTTAAATGAATCAGAATTCTTTAAGGCTGATGTAAGTTCCCTTGAAGAAGTGGCATGGTGAAGTAAAAAAGAAGAATATGAGGTCTTACTGACAGGGCAGAGAAATGAGGAAAGAAAAGGTGCATGTTGTAAGGTAGTAATGAAGGCTGTCAGAAAATGATTAAAGCATTAGCCTGACAATTTTGTAATATGCAAAGACAATCATAGAAACCACTTTGTCGTTACCACTAATGCACCCACCTTTCTGATTAATAGAAATAAACATTGTGTATTTTCTTCATATGTCTTCTTTGTTAATGACTCTTTTAAAATTTAAAATCATAAATATTTCCCATATCTACTCCCATGAATCTATATTTCAGGTATAAAGGATACTAAGAATGTTTTTTATTATGTTAACAGGAACCGGGTAAAGGCTAATGAGCAATTCTTTCTCAAAGTGCTTCTCTTTGCCTTTTTCTGTGTTGAGCATAGATAATGTTAAAAATAAACAACTTTAAAAACTTAGATGAATGATTTCCTTTCATTATTAGATATATACATTTTTTCTTTTTTATAGTCTGTCTACTTTTTGATTGAGTTTTTATCTTATTGAACTGTAGAAGATCTTTACATGTCCTCATTTTTTATTTTTTATAGTTATTTTTTGACAAATACCATAGCCCATAGGTCTTTTTTAACCACTTTTTTTGTGATGTGTTTCAATAGATAGAAGTTTCATATTTTATTATAGTTGAGATTTTCAATCATTTCCTTATAGATTATGCTTGTTGGTCTCATGTAAAATACCTTATATCACACATATATGTTCCAAATTTTCAATGTGAAAATCAACAGTTACTTTTTTAACATTTAGGTTTTTTTGAATGCTTATTCAAAATGAATTGGCTGTCAATGACAAAGAGAACTGTGATGCAAAGAGTGCAGATTTTGGTTTGACTCTATTCATTAGTATTTTATTGACATTCTGTGGCAAAGGCACAGTGTTTTTGTGGAGTTCAGCACCATACAGTGTGTGATGTGCATCTTATGCAAGGACAAACCACTCTGCATATGCAAAGCAGTGTAAAGTTCATAACTGTGCAATCACAGAGATAGGATCATGGAGTCTTTATTTCTTGTTAATTCATTCACTGCTGTAGGAACTACAACTATAATGTCAGCTCTGTTCTTTTCTTTCTTTATTTTTTATTTTTTTAATCCTATATTTACTTAATATCCTTTAGTTGTTTGAAAGACTTGTAGGTCTATGTAGATATTTTTCCTTCTAATTTAGCAACAAGAATAATTTATCTCTGATATTGCTTGCTAAGATGCTTTAGATTTATGGAATGGTTAAGAACTTGCTTTTAAAGATTGGTTTCTGTTTGCAGAGACGAAATGGCGAAGATATACCTGTGGCCCAGACTAAGAACATCAATCATAGAAGATTTGCTGCTTCCTTTAGATTGCAAGAAGTGACCAAAACCGACCAGGATTTGTATCGCTGCGTAACTCAGTCAGAACGCGGTTCTGGTGTATCCAATTTTGCTCAACTTATTGTGAGAGGTAAAAATGTTTTCACTTCATGAAATTGCATGTGTTTATTAGCACAAAAGCACCTCTGTGGTCATTTTTGATTGATTTTTAAACTGCAGTCTTCTTTATTGCAAGTCATTATGAATAACATATCATTATGAAAGTTTGGATAATGTCTTAAGTTAAAATTAAGACTGTACTTTTAAAGTTTATCAATCAAGTTTCTCCAAAGTGATTCTCATCAAAGGCATCTGCTTTACACTGCCCTAAATAGTGTGACACATATGAAATGCTTTTTTTCCGTATTGCTATCATTTAGTTTACATTAGCTCTGTTTCTTTTGCTTCAAAAGAGTACCTCAGATGATACTGCTTTGTCCTTCAAAGAATTGAAAGGTCAATGAAACTTCTATTCCATGTAACCTATAAATTATACCAGTATGAAGCGTTAGTATTACAGGTTTATTAATTCTATTATTAGATCTGATAGCAAAAAGTTAGGAATTCTGAGTTTCTCACTTGTATTTGTGTGTGTGTGTGTGTGTGTGTGTGTGTGTGGTGTGTGTGTGTGTGTGTGTGTGTGTGTGTGTGTGTGTGTGTGTGTGTGTGTGTGTGTGTGTGTGCCTGTGCCTGTGTCTGTGTCGCTGTTATTATTATGGCTTGAACTCAGGGTCTTGTACTCTTGTGTGGCTTTTTCTGTTTAAGGCTGGTGTTCTATCACTTGAGCCACATCTCTACTTTCAGCTGTTTGCTAGTTAATTGGAAGTAAGAATCTTACAAATTTGTCTGCCCCCATTTAATTCTAACCCAAATCCCCAGATATCAACCTCCAGAGTAGATGGGATTACAAGTGTCTGTCACTGGCTCCTGGCTTTCTTAGTATTTTTAGAGACTAAAATAATTAAGAGGAATATGACACATTGGATAGATCTTTAGTACATTTTAAAAGAATATGTTCAAGAATGAAACGTACATTTCAATCCTTCAAAAGTTACAATTCTATAGTATATTTTAGCACTGTTCTAGTTTATAAAGCTGTATCTGGAAATAAAATACCAAGCTCCTGTCCACATAGCACTTAATATTTAGGTACTTTTGGGACTTTACTGAAATACAGAAAATGTAGTGTCAAGTCATGCTGTGTTTGTTTAAGATTTAGGTTGTTTGGAAAGTGACTTTGAGGTGGTGGCAAATGAACTCAAACCTAAGAAAAAGAATTCAGCAAAATGAGAAACAGCATTGTTGAATCCAATATCAAATATTAACCAGTACTGACAGAAATGGAAATAAAAATAAACTGAAAATGTCTTTTTGGAGAAGTTTAGCAGCCTCTAAACTGGATTAATTTGTTGTTCAAACCACCACATTTAGTAATGACTTTTTTTAATGTAGAATCTAAAAGTCAGAACATTTCCCAAGTAGGGCATATGGATAAGGAACTAAGGATTAGAGAAAGAGTACATGCCAGTTTCTAGCACTTAATTTGCTTAGTAAGGTTTTGACAACCATTATTAGATCTATATATCTATATCTATATTTATACCTATATAATCAGTTTTATTAGATTTTAATACTTTAATTTTTACTAGTTATATAGGGAATGAAATTGAAATTCAGGCCAAGTGACAATTTGCCCGGAACCATAAAAATTAGTAAATGACGGAGCCAGAATACAAACCCAGGGCTGGGAAGGTGGCTCAGTGGTAGAGCGCTTGCCTTGCATGCATGAGGCCCTGGGGTCGATTCCTCAGCACCACATAAGAAAAAAGAAAAAAGCTGGAAGTGGTGCTGTGGCTCAAGTGGTAGAGCACTAGCCTTGAGCTGAAGAGCTGAGGGACAGTGCCCAGGCCCAGAGTTCAGGCCCCACGACCAGACCCTCCCTCCCGCCCCCCCCCCAAAAAAAAAAGAATACAAACCCATGTTTTTGTCTCCTAATAGTGAGCTCATTCTTTCCCATCTTAGCATTCTCTCACATTAACAATGTTAATTAATACTGTCTTATGTTAGCCTCTTAAAACTTTGGGGGGAAGCTCAATTTCAAAATGTTTCTATTTGTAGGATGAATTTTGCTCTGTTCTCAATGAACCTTCTTGCATAGTTCCATTGTCAGCTCATATCACCAACATAAATTCTGAAATTTTAGCCCCAATAAATTAAGAAAAAATATGAAACTATTTAACCAAAAAGCTCATAGAAACAATTTATTATATGTTCATATATGATAAGTATGTTGTAATCTATATTGAACTTCAATTTAGAATCTTTCTCAGTGAGCCTAATTTTGAAAGCTGAAATTGAAGCTGCCCATATGGGTAAACCTAGCATGATTAATATGCTTTGGTAGAGGGATATGGTTGTGTTGTTGATTTGTCATCTTCAAGTACCAGCTGTGCATTCACTATATGTATCTACAAAGGCAGCATCCTATCAATTGCATTAATTGGTACGGAAGCCAAGTACATTACTGGTATTGTGTTCAACCACTTACGCTATGCTGTGGGACCTTGGGTTTGTCTTTTAATTTTGGTTTATGATTTGAAGTAGGGTCTCTCGTTAACTTTTCCTGGGCTCACCTTAAACATATGATCCTCTTGCTTTCACCTGCACATAGCATGAATCATGGCTTGGTGGCATTGTGCCAGTTTAAACTTTTTTGAGGTGACTATCTATGATGTGTTAATTGAAAAGGTTGCAGAAAGCAGTATTGGTACTTTTCTCCAGGTTACATATTATTCATGGAACTCTATTTTTTGTATGACTATTTATGTTTATCTTTAGAGAATCCATTTGACACTATTGGATCTCCCTCTTTTATTTTTGTTTTTATATATTTATTAATTGTTTTGGCAAAGTCAAGATTTATCCAAGAATCCTGTGCCTAGTAGTGAAGTGCTTTGCTAATCAAAGTATCCCACGATTCCTGGATCAATTAACAAATTATGATACATTTTTAACATTTAATTAAAGCCTCATATTTTCTTTATCTGGACACAACAACATTATTTCAATAGTTTTAAATGAGCATCCTTAAATTTCATACAAAGTTTTGATTTTCCTTCTTTTTACTCTTTTTATGAACAAGTCTTACCATATTTCATATTAATTTTATTTTAGAGCTTATAGAGTTTAAACATAAGAGGGATTTGAATGTGTATCTAGCTAGTCCACAAACATTGTGGACATGTATTTTGAGAATTTTGACAGTTTTATTTATTTCTGACAAACTTTTAGAGTCTATATCTAATATATACAGGTGATAATTTACTTGCTGTTGTATTGAAAACCAATGTAGATAAATAGTTTTTTTTTCTTGTTTTTCCAGATAACCCCCAAATAAATAATACTAACAAAAACCAGACCCTTGAGGTGCTGCTGTTCTGGTGTTGAAATGGTTTTGAGACTTAACTGTGGTGACAGATCCTGTCTCTCATTGGCACTTTTAAAATGACATCTTGTTACAGGGATACAAAAGATGGTAATTTTAAGGGAAATTTTTAGGGCATTGATATGAATAGTCTTTAATAAGAGCTGGCATCATGTTGCCTGTTGTCAAAGATGACCCATGGGTAAGAGTTTATTAGTGCATTTTCTCTTAAACTCAAAGTGACAGGGGATGCTTAAGGCTCTTTTTTTTGTTACTGTTTGCTATAAATGAAAATTTTAGTCTAAAACTCTCATGCCGAAGTATATTGATCTTTGTTTTCCCATAGCCACAAGAAGAACAGAAAGGGATGGTGAGACTCAATGTGCTCAGTTGTGGCTTTAGCACTACTTCCAGGTCATTTTGACTAAAGATAATACCACAGCTTGTAGAAGTTGATCTTTATTGACAAAAAAGTTTCTATACACATGAGATGTAGAACAGACATTTTTGCTCACTGATTCAACAGACTGAAGGGTATACCTTGTGAAAAAATAATATTTGTACACACACACACACACACACACACACACACATACACACACACACACACGGATGAAAAGTGGTTGCTTGGTTAGGAATGTGGTTAGTGGTAGAGTGCTTGCCTAGCATACTGAACACCTGGGTTCGATTCCTCAGTACCACATAAACAGAAAAAGGAAGTGATGCATGGTTCAAGTGATAAGAGTGCTAGCCTTGAGCACAGAGATGCTCAGGGAAAGAGCCCAGGCCCTGAGTTCAAGCCCCAGAACAGGCAAAAAAAAAAGAGGGGGCAGAGTTTACCTGCTTCACAGGGCAGGTACCAACTCACAGGGCAGGAAGCAATTTCCCTGTCTCCTTATGTTCTTGGTGATATTAATCAACCTCTACTTCTTTTTTTTTTGGTCCAGTTGTGGGGCCTGAACTCTGGGCCTGAGCACTTATGTGGTTCAGGGGAATCGAACCCAGGGCCTCAGGCATGCAAGGCAAGCGCTCTACCACTGAGCCACCTTCCCAACCCTCTACTTCATTTTTTGATCTTCTTTTTCCACCTGTCTAAATCAAAGACCTCTTTACACTTCCAATCAACTGATCCACAATAAGTTTCTTAAAAATTCTCTGAATTTACAACTGACAGTTTCTATTCTGGATTGCTGTATGGTTATTTGAACCATTTTACCATGGAAATTTTAATGATCTTTTAACATGCTTAATTGGATGTAGTTTTTGTTTTCTTTTGATTATTACCAATGCTTTGATTATTGAATTTTACTGGCAACTATTAACCATTATCAAAATGCTCTAAATTTGAAAAGTATTCATTCATGTGTTATATTTATCTAGTCATAGTGAATAACAGTGACCCCTAACTTTAGATTGGGATGGATGTCAATTCATTTCAAACTTATTCAAGTAGTTACCCAACTTTTTTCAGTATTAGTACTTCAAATGATAAGAAATCCTGATTATTATAATCAAGAACATACAAGTCAGCTTAAAATATGTTTTTGTTTATTGGCTTTTGTAATAGGAAGAGGCAGGGATATTTTTCAGAGTTCTTTGTAGTTCTTTGCTCTGTAGTAAATTATTTTGGACCTTCATACAAGCCCAGATTATCTCATGATTCCTCAGTCTCATCTAGTTTGAGTTAAAAGTGATCCTACAACAAACAACTATCCAAAGAAAGGAAGGTATGGCTAGGAAGACTAGGAGAATGTTTGCTTGAGAACTTGGTATAGCATTCTTTAGTAAATAAAGTCTTATTTAGTCATAGTTTTTCCTTGTATTAGGAGTCATAGTAGCTGAGGAACTATTTCAAAAAGAGATGATAACTTATAACCACAAGTGTTACATACAGTTTGAAATATAGTACTCTTGGGGAAGGGTGTTATATATTAAGTCAATCAGTGGGATGATAGATTCAGTGGTGTGATATTAATGGAATAACTTGTTAAGTACCAGCATGTGAACTGTAAGATTCTACTTTGGCTGTAATTATCTGTAGTTTTCATAGAGTGTGTCTAGTTTGTATGCTTATTTCAGTAACTAGCAGAAACCTTTGTATAAAGACATGCAATCCTTTTCTCAAAATTAGCAAGTAAATTATGTACTCAAAGTCAGAGTAATTGGCTGACCCTGGGAGGTGTCGGTGAACGGTAATGAGCCTCAAACCCCTTCTCCCCAGACGACAGATAGGGAGAAGCTTTCCAGTGTAGAAGAAATGAGAATGGCAGTTATTCCATAGAGAAGCTGAACCAGTTTCTTTCCCTTCACAGGCGAACAAGGAAAAGTGATTGTTAAGTTTAGCTTGATATATTTTTCACTTGATAAATTAAATCTTGATTTGACTAATAATTTAATGTTCTGTATATACTAATTAAAATCAGGTCTGAATATTTCATTTTATAAGCAACAAAACTTTTTTTTTTTGGGGGGGGGAGGGTATCCAGTCATGGGTCCTGAACTCTGGGCCTGGGCGCTGTCCCTCAGCTCTTCAGCTCAAGGCTAGCGCTCTACCACTTGAGCCACAGTGCCACTTCTGGCGTTTTTCTTTTTGCTTATGTGGTGCTGGGGAATCGAATCCAGGGCCTCGGGCATGCAAGGCAAGCACTCTACCACTGAGCCACCTTCCCAGCCCCAGCAACAGAACATTTTAAAAACAGAAAATACCATATACTTCATTGATAGTTTTGCTAGGTGGTGGCTAAAGGCCTTGGAATTTCTAGCTTCAGACCTTAAACAGCCCTCCTAATAGTACACATTACTGATTTTTAACTAGTGTTTATAGTGCAGCTGTCAGACTTGTGAATTCTTATAAAAATCTTTTTTTTGTAATGGTGACTTCAAGATCCTATTTCTTTACTTCTATTGTGAAAACTAGTCAGCTGAACAGGAAACGGAGTTATTTGGTAAAATGCAATTTAGATATTGGTGCTTTGTAAAATCTGAATAATGAGGGTCTCACAACCCATTGATAAACTACATTTTAATTTTCTTCTAATCTTCATACCTAGTTAAGAGACTCATGCAATCAGTCCATATCAAATATCTTAAATTTGAAAGGGACTAAAAATATCTCATTTTTTGTTTTCTGGGTTGTTTTTTTTTTTTTTTTGCCACTCTTGAGAAAGTCAAAGGAAGCATTCAGATTCTCCTCTCATTCATAGTTCCTATTTGTAATTCAGGTGATTCGTTGTTCAAGATGTCTGGTACATATCTAAATTTTAAATGAGCAAAAGAATACTAGATGTTCTTGTTTCAAATGGTACACTATGTATGGTGCAACCAAAACTGATACTGTTTTGAAATGTGCCCATATAAATTTTAGAAATACATTTTTCAAATTTGATAAAACTAAATTTTTATCATTTAAAATTAATGGAGACATGAATTATAAGTTTAATAGTTATACTGATTAGAACTCAGCCCAAAGTAGTGTCCACATCTATACACTATTATTCTAAATTCTTTTATCTATTTTCTCCTCTGAGTTTCTTTTTAATTTCTCTACAAAGTGGTAGATGCTGTAGTTGTTTCTATCTGAATTTTTTTTTTTTTTGTCAGTCATGGGGCTTGAACTCTGGGCCTGGGCTCTATCCCTCAGCTCTTCAGCTCAAGGCTAGCACCCTATCACTTGAGCCACAGCACCACTTCTGGCTTTTTTCTGCTTATGTGGTGCTGAGGAATCGAACCCAGGGCCTCATGCATGGGAGGCAAGCACTCTACCACTGAGCCATCTTCCCAGCCCCCCCTATCTGAATATTTTTATATATTAACTGTACTTTGAAATGATATTGTCTCCAGAACTATATCTGAATTTTTTCCATGGGTGATTCATGTGTGTTTAATACAACACCAAAGTGAATCTTTGTTTTTTGTTTTTGGATTTTGGGGGTTTTTTGATGGCCATTCTTATGAATTTGCAGAGTCAAGGAAGTAGAAAAATCATTTAAATAACCCAATAATGATTTCTGTGGAACTTGAAGAAATTTGATTTCAGATTATTGATAACAGGTCCATACTCTCCTGAGCTTTTCATTTCTCTTCTCCTGGAGTTTGTTGTAAATGTAATTTGGGCTCACTTCTACCAAGGGACTTAGGTCCACTTTATGGACTGATGATGTCTTTGTTATTTATACTCTGCTTCCGCCTCACTATTTTTCTTTCCCTTCTCCTTAATCCAAAAGAAAGCAGCAAAGTCAATTTGTACTAAGATTTTTTCGGTCTCTCTGGGTTCGCTTGCAACTTCATTGGAAAATCACCCCGTAGCCTTTATTGAGTACATAAAGTGGTAATAGGCACTGAGAAACACCAAAGAAACCACAGACACAGTTTCAGCTCTTGAACAGTTTCATAATTTAATTGAGTTTCTAAGAAAGTGTACAACTACTATCTTGTCACAGAATTTTCACTAAGATCTTAGTGACATTATTAATTCTATGAGAAAAAATATTTTTAATAAAAATACATATTCAAAGCAGCTGTTTTATTAAATCCTGTTATCCATTGCTGATATAGTAAATGCTGTTATACTTCTTATGGAATTATAATTGAAAAGAAGCATTGTAGCAAACATTGAATTCAATCAGTAAGGTCATAGTGTTGTTCAGTGACATAAAAGTAAAACGGTGATTTTAAGTGCTATGGTAAGCCATTACCTTGTTAGGGACATTTTGTATTTTACCTTCTAGGGAGTGAACAATAACAGTGTTTAATTTTGCAATTAACATGAATACTTTGTTTCTGAATATTAATATTGTGTGTGTGTGTGTATGTGTGTGCATGCGCGTGCATGCTTCATTTCTGGGGCTTGAACATAGGACCTTAGCACTGTCCCTGAGCTTTTGGGCCCTCTACTCTTTGAATCACAGCTCCATTTCTGGTGTTCTGCGTGCTTAATTAGAGAGAAGAGTCTCATAGACTTTCCTGCCTAGGCTAACTTTGAATCATGATCCTCAGATCTCAGTCTCTTGAGCAGCAAGGATTACAGATATGAGCCACTAGCATCTGGCTAAACATTAGCATCTTTGAAAAATTAACTAGTTTATATTATGCTCATTAGTGAAAATGTAGTCAGAAGTCTATAATTAAGACTCTAAATAAGGAGATATAGAGAATACATTTAGGTAATATTAGAAGTCTTACAGTGAAGACAGAGAATATAATTTCTACTCCAATGCTATGATTAAATCAATTAATACTAGCTTGTTCATAGGTTATCATAGTCCATGAAAACCACTTTGTTTTCCATCTAGTTTAATCTAGATGAGATTGTTGCCTTTAGTAGGAAATATTTAGGCTAAAAACAAGCATAAAGTTAACAGGATAAACATTTGTATTTTGTTCGACCTCAGCATGGCTTTTGTTTACTTCTCAGTTAGTGGTTTCTAGAAAAGAGGAAATGTTTTACCATTTCAGTATTAAACATGAGGATAGGGAGGGTGAGGCTGCACAAGTAGCTCCTGCAGCAATCTTTTCTCATACAGGTTTTACTTGGCTTTGATGATGGTAGAGAAATTATAGCCTATAGATTTGTTCCCCTTTTACGGTGTATTTTGAACTAAAAGGTATAATCTGATACCCTCAAAGATAACTTTATTTTCCCTTTCCAATTTGTGCTTAAAACTAAGCATTAATTTTTTTCTGCCACATTGCCCAATATAGAACCAGATACACCTGCGAGAGTGAAAAATCTATGATTGTACTTAAACAAACAACGAAGACCAAAAATGTGTTAGCTGAGCTGTGTTCTGGTGGCTCATGCTTATGATCCTAGCTACTCAGGAGGCTGAGATATGAGCATTGCAGTTCAAAGCCAGCTCGGGCAAAGAAAGTCCATGAGACTCTTATCTCCCATTAATGACCAGAAAACTGGTGGTAAGAGTACTTGCCTTGAGATGAAGAGCTCAGGGATAGAGCCCAAGCCCAGAGTTCAAGCCCAACAACGGACAAAAAACAAAGCAAAACAAAACAAAAACAAACATAGTGAGCTGTAGCATCATTTGGAAGAAATGTTACCCACGTGATTATTTATATCTCCCTAGTTTTCACTGGCCTTTTCTTTCATCTTCTTATTCATATGGAAGACTCAATTACCTCTCATGTTATGAAGCCACTTCCTCTAATGACTTGTGTTCATATAAAGAAGAAATACATTCACAGTCACGACCACCAATGGGTCTTAAAAGCAATATTCTCAGTCTATTACTCCAGATTTCTATTCTCTCTCTCAGCTTTTTCCTTAGTCCACAGAGACTACTGCCTTAGGCCTTTGTGTTCACTGCTCTCTCAAGCTCACTGTTTTTTTCTCATAGATATTCATGCTCCTTACATTATTATATTATTCAGGTTTGTACTAAGTATTTTTGGAACTATCTAAAGACCAAATGTCAATTATTTTTGGTATTTGAGATACTTGATTTAGTTTTATAATTTTCCCAATATTATTCAGCATTGTTTTAAAATTTTGCAGAGCAAGAGAGCAGTCTCTGAGCTTTTTGCCTTGTTTAAACAAGAAAACACAGAAAGAGATTTATTAATGGACTGTTTCTCGCATTTACTTTATTGGCCAGCTCTTTTCATTTCCTTCACTGTTGCCACTTGCCCACGGTCCATGTCCTGGCTCCCTCACTTCTGAGAGAGGCCTCTGTACTAGATTCCCTCCATGAGCACCAAGTCCTTCCAATCAGTCCTCACAAACCAGCCTAAGTGACCAATGCTGGTTCTGGTGGCTTCTTGCTCATTGAATAGAAATGTTAGGTTGATCATCATTGTCTTCAGGGCTCTGATGATATCACTGTGGCTATCCTCTTGAAGTTCTCATGTGATTTCTTGCTCACCAATATTCTGGCAACATAGACTACTTGCTTCTATTTATTTACGTGTATACATTTCATAGTCATTTTCTGCCAAGCTTTCTTCATAAGTATTCCTTTACAAGTCCTTTAGGCCAGCCTACGTTTTGAGAGCTGTATCTTCTACTAGACTAAGAAAATTTAGGGCCATTCTCTTTGACCCATTCTTGACAGTGTCTTGCTATCCAGCAGCATGGCCAAAGTCTGGCAGATGCAATCTAAAGTGTTTGCTGTCAAAGAAACACAAGCAGTGTGAGTTAAAATCTTCCCAGGAAAGACATGGATTTAATGTGTAGGGCAGAAAAGGCCACCCCAAGTGCTGCCTTGGATGGTCAGTGTATGCACTGAGGAGGAGATGAAGTTTCACCTGGTTAGTGATGGATGGGTAGGACTTGGACAGCTGAAAAAGGTCAAGAGTGTTCCAGACAGAGAGAGTAGCAATGAAAATCATGTTCTTCTAGACTAGTGTTAAAGTGGCTTTAACACTGTGATTTCCAGGGGAGAAATTGGTGATAAATTGAAAGTCTACTTTGAGGCTTTATTGTGGAAGAGTTTGAGTGTTAAACCAAGAATTAGAACTTTATTACACCCTTTGACTTGGGACTCTGAGAGATTTCAAGTTGATTACTGATGTGCTCACATCTGTCTCAAACAACCTTGAATATTCTGGGTTTTTGTTGTTGTTGTTGTTTTTTACTGGTTTCTTTTTTTAAAAAATTGTGAAAATACTGTACAGAGGGGTTACAATTACATGAGCAAGGTAATGAGTACATTTCTTATCAAGCATTGTTGCCTCCTCCTTTGTTTCTCGTTCCCATCCCTTCCCATCTCCACCCCCTTTACCAACCACCTCCCCACCCCCCGTGCCAAAGTTGTAAAGTACAAGACATAATGTCTTGTACATGTCATTGTTGCAATGGGTCCACCTGTTTCTCTATTTAAACAATTTGTTTTTAAAGACAAAATATAGGGGGATTTGGCAATCTTAAAAAATTTTAATTTGGAAGATCAGAAGAGGACAGAGTCAAAAAAGACAGATTTTGTTTTTAGCCTTAGATTGTATATGAAATATGCTATTGTCAATGTTAATTTCAAAGATTTATAGAGTATGGATGATAATTTCAATTGCAAATTTTCATCTGGAGTGCACGGAAGACAGCCAGGCCCAATTTTTGTATGCAGGAAGATAATGCTTAGAGTAATTGCATTGCATTAAGTACAGATTCATACAAGATGAATTCAACAATAGATACTTAGTGCATAGGAATTAGTTACATTCTATCAATTTCTATTTCATATTCTTTAGCCAATAATACTAGTATTTTTCAAGGTATGACGCTTAGAGTAAAATCACATGTATTCTATTAGGGGGAATTATTTTGAAGAGAAGCTTGATATATTTAGTTAAACAATTTCTCTTACATTTTCTTTTGCTTATTTATACATATAAAATTATGTGTGAGCTCTATAATAATTGAAATATGTTTTGCTTATGGCCTCATGGATTTGGGGCTGGTTTAAATCTTATTATTAAGTGAAAACCTTTTCCTTATTTTTTAGAAAACTTTTAACTTCATAGAAATGAAGCAAATTCTCTAAAGACTTCACCACCTTCTCTGCTCTTCAGAATTTGATTGCTTCTGATAACAATGCTCCTAAATCTGTCTTTTCCTTATAGCAAAATTTTTAAAGGTTTTGGAGGAGAAGAATTTTCCTTTTAGGACTTTTGGCTAGCTTCATTTCTTATTCCTCAAAGAATGTCGTTCACTACAGCAGGTGGTTTGAAAATATTTACTTAAGGGTAGATAAAGAGTTCCTGCCTGTCATAATTTCCCTGTGTTAAAACTCCCACTAGGTTTGACATTTCTGTGTTTTGTGCAGGATTGCTCAAAAGTACTTACCATGACCAGACTGGTGGATGCATGGTAATGATGAAAAACAGGGTGTTTGGAATTCAATATGGATGGTAGAAATGCAAGATGTCAGAGAAGCCATATATTAAACAGAATTTGAATTGGAAACTGAATCCCAACCTGCCACCAGGAGCATTTTGATCATTTTGATTTATTAAACTTTTATAACAGCATTCAGATGCAGCTGAATTAAAACCTTTAGTCATGGGTAGTTTATGGCACACCAGCTACTTTTTATTTGCTGATATCATTTTGAAAATTCTCTTAATCAGAGAATAGGGAAAGAATGAGTGAATGAGAGACTTATATGAGGTAGTTCACTGCTATATTCCCAATTTCACTTTAAACCCTCCTTTTTTCATTCTGTTGCTGAGAAACATGTTTTTCAACATCCATTTACAAAGTTGCTTAAACATTTGATTTTATCAAGCATATTTGAAACATGGATTAATCATTTTCTGATTAAAATGTTATGCATACATATTTGTACATATACATGTACATATGTATATAATATATGTATTTCATGTGTATATATAATATATATTAGCTATATCATACTACCTTTTCATTTTGGAATATCTATTTGCGCTCTTAGAGAAATCTAGGCCTGACTGTGTAAGTATGTTTATGAGTGTTCTGGATAATATTCAAATAGAAACACTAATGCAGTGCTGAAGTCTAACTGAGAATGCATTTCCCAACAACTATTTGAATGCCATGCATCACTTTCTGTAAAAATTATCGTTCAGCATCAGCAACCTTGGCTAGTCTTTTCCGAACAGGCCCTCCATGATAAAGAGAAATCAATTACTATTAGAGAGACACTGCAGGTTAAAGGCATTACAGGTTTACACTTGGTTTTGCAGCCATAAGAGAATACTTAGCTGTGAATCAGGAATGATGCAAAAGATGGATGAGACAGAGTTCAAGGAGCAGTAATGTGAGGGTCCAAGACGATCATTCCAAGCTGTCTCAGCAGTAATGATGGATGGTTCTGTGGCGAGAAGTAATAATACCAGATGATGAAAGATACATTCCAGCAACTTGAGCCTCGGCATACTGTCTACCTGTTAGAGTTCTGGGGCACAATGATTCCTGATTTGAAACCAAACGAGTTTGCTGCATTTAATAACCCAGCTTTTTGACAGTTCTGAAGGAAGCAAGTAGCATATCAAATAATCCTGCGCATTGTAAATTTAATTACCTCATATTTATGCATAGTAGTTGTTGACAGGAACTTGTAAGCTATGCTAATATGGTAGGTAATTTGTTACCTACAGAAATGACTTTCCATGTGTCTTCTGATCATTATCATGAAACATGATAAATGATCTAGCCCATGAGGTATAAATGAAAATGAAATGGATAATTGGATTCTATGTCTAAATTGTGGCTGGAATAGTTGCAGCAATTATAAAGGAATTTATTTCATAAAAATGCAGTTGGTAATATATCAGTGACCTTTTATCATGTTGAGCCTATGGTAGCACATGAAACTATACTTGGGTGATTACAAAAAAGTATTATAATTCGCAGACATAAATTTTCTCTTGTCTTATCTCCCTATCCAGTATTAAAATACCTTCTTTAATGTCAATGGTATTTAAGCAATTAGTGCTAATAATGTTATTTTTATACAAGAAATAAAGTGTCTTCTTATTTACTAATACCTTGTGAAAAGGCATTGTTTTGGAAACTTTTGCAAGATAAAATGAGATTCTTTTTCTTGAATTCCTTTATCACCATCAGTCAGGTCTTTCTGGATGATAGAAATGCTGTCTTGCAAAATGTGCCTGTGTTCATTTTGATACGGAGGAAAGAATATTTCTGAAATACCAAAATAGAACAGAGTTTGTTATATAAATAATCACTCGTTCATTTTCTTCCTCCTACTTCACTTTAAATAAAAATTATATATTTAAATATTCACTTTAGTAGAAATAATATCAACATTGTTACTTCGCTCATTGAGTAGATTACTATTTGGTCAGCTCCCATAAATTAATCCTAATTTATTTATTAGCAATTAACTCATTAGCAGTATTAGCAATTAGTTATAGCTAATAAAATGAATAAGATATACAATCTATAGTATGTTATTTTTCAATTAAAGTATAGTATAATTTCTCTTTTTCACATTCTCTTATAATTCCTTTTTCTTATCTGCATTCTGTTCATGAGAGTTCAAGAAGTTCATCTGGGCCTGTTTGTACTGCTTTTATATTTCCTCCTCAAGAGAAAATTTGAGATTAAATTACCAACAACTCCGTGATGATTAAATGTTATTGGAAATGTGAGTTTTCTTTTGGATGTGACATGTCAATAAGCAGGACATGTCCCTAGGGACTTCTTTCCATCTAAAGGGGAAATGTTTTAAATGTTTTCATTTCCCATGACCATTGATCATGAATACCGTATAGTTTCAAGTTGTAGCTTATTTAGTAACTGAACATTTTAACTGGAGATAATGAACTTTGTTCAGTCATTTCTTTCCTCTAATAAGTGAAAATTCACTTAAAGCAGGATATAAGTGCTTAGTACAAGTAATAAGAGGTACCTGTTTATTTATCCTCCATTAACAATGTAGCAGTTCTATGATAGATTATTTGCATGTAGTGTTGTCTAGTTTAAAGACAGCAACACTGAATATCACTCTTTATCAACAACTTGGGTATCATAGGTAGAGTTACATTGTTCATGTGTTTCTGAGAGACTTAATAACCCACATTCAACTCCAGCAAACTATCTTTTCAAATTTTTTTGTCATGCTAACATTGGTCCATGCAAGAATTAATTCATTATACTAGCAGTAATAAAAATGCTACTTGAAGCAAGATTTAAATAAATAAGAATAAGAAAAAAGTTTTGTAATATTTTCCTCTTAAATTTCAAGGATACTCAATATTACATCCCTCTGGTTATTATCTTGTCACTTTAGAAAGTGGTGCCTTTGCTTTTAATTGCTTGGTTCTTGCTTTAGATTGCATTTTGCCCAGACAAGTAACACTGTGGCTAACACCTACTATTTTATAAATCCTTAGTTTCCATAGGGAATGTGTAGTCCTCAATCAACTATTGAGTATTTAAACACACACACACACACACACACACACACACACACACACACACACACACACACACACACACACACACACACACACACACACACACACACACACGATTTGTGACCAGCATGCATGTTCTTTTCTGGTTTTGATGAACTGACCATCCATACCCATGGATGTTGTTTAATTTATTCAACTTAGATTCAAGGCCATGCAGTCTTTGTTACAATCTTGGCAGAGCTACTCAGAAGAATAGTTTATGAAGAACTAAGAAAAGATGCTGTCATTCCTCCTGATAAAATTCTTCATATTTTAGAGCTTTCTTAATTGTTGAGGAAATGAAAACAAATCATCCCCAACTTAATAACTTACTCTCTTTCTGAAGACATAGTGCTTACTAAGCAAAGAATGTCTATCAGCGCTTAATCTTAATTTCCTGTGAATATTAAAAATATCCTCTTGGCTGGTGCTCAGAATGGTGGTGTTTTCAATGGCCCAAGCATTTTTGATCAAATCATATGACAATACCAATCTCTCTTGTTTGTTCTTTCTTTCTGTTGTATCTCTCCATACTCTGTTTATTGTACAACAACCTTAAAGATTTCTTGGACTTAGTGGTCCTTTGAAGGTGGAAGTTAGTGCATTTTTCAGACTATTCTGACTTTTTTTTTGTAATTTGGATTAACTTAGTCATTGTTGAAGTATAATGTAAACATCATGAAAGTAATTTATAAACATGCATCAGAATAAATGTACACTTCTGTATGCCTTCATTACATTATTGAAATGTCTTTAAAAGGCAGAGGACTTTGCTCAAGTGACCGAGTTAACTGCTTAAATAAGGGCCTGGGTTTACTTCCCAGTTCTGAAAAAAAAATCCTTAAAAATATCAACAACTGGCTAAGCACTGTGGCATATTCTTGTATTCTTAGCTACTTAGTTGTTTGAGATAGGGAAGATTGCAGAAAGATGGGTGTAGTGGTGGTATAGGCTTCTCATCCCAGATATATAGGAAGTGGAAATAGGAGGATCAATGTCTGTTCTAGCTTGAGCTGTAAATGAGAAAACCTATTCAAAAAAGAAGGAAAGTAAGCTGGGTGCCAGTGGTTCATGCCTGTAATCCTACCTACTCAAGAGGGTGAGATATGAGCATCTATGTCAAAGCCAGCCCAAGCAAAGAAATTCCGTGAGAGACTTATCTCCAATTAACTACTAGAAAACCAGAAGTGGCACTGTGGCTCAAATGGTAGAGCACTAGGCTGGAGTTGAAGAGCTCAGGGACAGTGCCAAGGCCCAGAGTTCAAGCCCCATGACCACTCCCCCCCCCCCAAAAAAAAGGAAAACAAAAGGGACAGATCTCAAGGGATATAGTACCTCTCTAGTAAGCAAAGCCCTGAGATCAAACCCCAGAACCAATAAAAATAAAAATGCCAGTAACAGTAAGACATTTAATTAGTCTGTAATTATTCCTATATATCTCTTATTTACATGGTTAAGACATTGTAAAATTGATCTCACTCTGTCATCACAATTATTTTTGCATTAGAAATTTAAGAATATCACTTGTTATAAGGATATGCCTAACCAACGTTTTCTCACAAGAAAGCTACTTTTGTACCCTTCAGAGTGATATAGAAATGAGAACTAAATCCTAATTCCTCTAATTAACTTGAGGTGAATTAGTCTTGTATTTTACCTGTCTGGAAACGTGTTAGTAGCTAAGTCTCTGTGCATATGCACCCCATGCATATATAGAGAAACCAGTGTTATTGCTGCTATTTTTCTTTTGATATCTTCCTTTACTACATATAGCCATTTTGTCTTAATATGTGGTCTTATAAAATAAATATGAGTGGTGTTATTGTCCTCCAAATTCCTTTAAAATAACCTAGAATGGAAACATGACCTTTGTGTAACTGAGGCATATTTAATGTGCAAGTAAAATGAATATTTTCACTGCCAAACTAAATCCCCCTCTTTTCGCCCACCAGGCCTTTACCTCATAAAGAGGACTGATGAGATAATGATGTGATTACCTATTTATGGCTTTAGACTTAGGAAACCAAGCATAGATTGAGAGCTTTCCTGGTTTTACTACTGAGTTGATTGCAATTATTGGAATCACCTGGATGTTCTTTCTCTGAAATGTTAGGAACAGTTTAAACTCCAAGAAAGCTGAAATGAGGGATTAAATAATTATAGGAAAACTCTCCTATACTTATTAATATACACCTTGTGGAAGAGGGCCTGCAATTTTCATTATAATGTTTAGTTCCCTGACATGCTGAGAAAAATGTTTGTGAAATTGTTAAATTATCACAATAATCAATTATTCTGCAAACAATTCATTGCATAGATATTACATAGGAAGAGAGTAGATTTTGGACAAAATAAAGTACAAATCTAATTATCTTACAGTTTTATTTTGTTGGTCCCCAAGCAAGAAACTTTACTCCTCAAATATCCCTTCAACTTTTCATATAGTCTACATATGATCCTAACCTTGTTTTTGATTTCTGCTGACAGATCTAAAACACTATACTGTTTCTGTGACTTTTTATTTCAGGCAGGTAATAAAGTTATTTCAGCAGTGTTTTCAAATCATAGTGAATAAAATGCGCTGGTAATGCATAGGATATAAAATTCAATATGCAAAATTTCCAATTTCATTGCTGAAATGATTCCTCTTAAGTCAGCACTTTGGCAGCAGGAGAGAGCAATGCCATAGAGATTAAATACTTGGATTCTCCACAGATCTTGAAGATTTAAAAAATGAATGCACATTGCATAGTGACTTCAGATACAAAAATATAATGTTGTTTAATGTGAAGGATGGCATATTTACCACCAGAATTTCCTCCTGCCCTGAACTAAAGTTTTTTTTTTCTCCAAGAGAAAAAAATACATATTTTTTTCCTTCAAGGTTTGTGTGTGTGTGTGTGTGTGTGTGTGTGTGTGTGTGTGTGTGTGTGTGTACCCTGATGGCAATACAATTATACCAATACAGTTATATATACATATATCTTATATATGTTCTGATGTGATTTCAATTCTATAAGAACACGTACATTTATATACTAAATGTGCATATGTATGTGTATATGAATAATAAGCTTTAGGCAAGCAATTTTAATAGAATGGGATAACATATAGAGAAATCAAAAATAGAAAGAAGCATTTACAGTTCCTCACATAAAAAACGGGAGTAAAGATGAACATTCTTACCTGTGCCCTTTACACTTTCTGTGCTGGGAGAATACCCATGTTTATTTCATCAAGAACGGGCTCTTGTTGGTAGAATGGGTGAGGTCTACATGTGAGGACAGTAGACAACCTTCAGGACTTCCTTTGTGCAAGATGTCCTCCTTTTCTGCCCCTCTACTCCTTTGATAGTATCCTGACATCACAAAGAAGACAGATGCACAGCTAATGGCTGAGTAGAGCCCTTTTAATACTTACTACTTTTATCTCTTGTTTTTGATGTTGATATTAGGGCTTGATCTCAGAGCTTTGTACTTGGTATGTGTTTTTTCTGATATATGACCTGCTCTCCTACCCCAATACTTATTGATTTTAATTTTTCTGTCTGGTCACTCTGTCTTGCCTCTTTTTCCTGCAAATGACTTTGGTCCTTTTTAATCTTAAACATGTTTGAGCGTGTTGATAATCGATTTGCTATGTGGTTGCTTTGTACTGAGTAGACATTTGAACTTACCTAGAAAAGGAGCTGAAAGGACATTACTTTAACTTATTTAGGAAGTGACAAAGGAAACGTGCATGTAATTCAGATGCCATGATGAGGACCAGAAATGCCAAATTGTTGTTTCTTTAAAAGAATAATTGGGGAAATCAATTTTATGAGAAACATATAGAGCCCCTAATCTTAGCCTAAGCTAAGATTAAGAATCATAGACCCTTTAAGGGAATCTAAGACATACAGATATATTGAAAATACATGCCATTCACAGAAATGCATAGTAAAATCTAGAGCTACTGTAAAGATGGCAACCTAGATCCTTCCATTGTCTCTTTCAGATATAATGGTCAGTTGGCACCTACCCTCAATAGGCAGTGTTTTAGTTAATATCAAGTGCTTTCTGGAGGAGGCAGATTGATTTTAAAGCTTTCGTCCTTGATAAATCCAGCTGTTTATGCTTTTGCTGTAAGGACCCAAGAGAAGTAGATTTTATTCTTGAACTGTTCATTGAAGATGCATGTCCTTGGGAATGACAGCATCTAAGGATGAATAACATCTTTAATGCCAGGCATTACCTTTCAGGTACATATAGAATGAAAGGCTTATGTAAATGCGCAACCCCAGGACAATGGCAGATAATCAGCATACCTTTAAGTTTGGGACATTTTTCATTGTTGTCAAGTTTAGTCCATGTGTTTATAATTGTCTTGGGTTTCCTCATAAAAGGGCTTAGCTATTATCCCAAACATCCTACTCTGTATATGCAAAATTAAAGAATCTAGCCACTTACAAGTACAGTTTCAGTTGTTTAAAAAAGGACTTTGTTTTTTTCTTTTTCTGTTCCTTTTCTTTCTTTCTTTAAAAAAAAAAAACCAGGGGAAGAGTTAGTTTAGTTCTCTCTGGAAATTATAGTGTGGCCTAGCTATTTTAACTTTTACTGGGAAATTTGTATCTTTGGTGAAGAGACCCAGTATGATGAAGTTATACCTTCCCCTCCCAAATTTACATCCTCTTCATTCTGAAATAAAGGTCCACCCTTTAAAGTTATGAATGTTTATGTCCCTTGCTAAGGTGTTTCCAATTAATGACTTAAAAACAATTAGAATCTAACCAACTGAGTTGTAGAAGAAAATTTCAATAGCCTCTTGTATTATCTCTTGCCCTTGATTAAATGCAAAAACAGAACCAAGACTGTGATCAAAATTGATGCATCATGATGAGATAAATTTCCTACTAAGAATACAATACATAATTATGTCACACTTGGAATTTAACCATAGCCATAGAATCAATTCTTCATGAACTCTTGGCTTTAGTTACTTTTGGAAGAGTTGACAATACTGATTACATTTTTCTGGTTTTAACACAGGATGTCTTTATATAGTTCAGGATGGCCTGAAGCTTGCTGTGTATTCCAGCAAACTCATGATCTGCCTTTTTTTGTAGTTTCCCAAGCACTGGGGTTACAGACATGTGCCCTCATGCCCCTTGTGACTGTTTTTGTTTTGACAACTTTCCCCTTGTCTTTGAACAATTTTCTCGAAGACATCCTTTTACTAACCTCTCTGTGATTGGGCTTTGGCTGGCAGGAGGAGTCCTGGATGCCAATAAAACATTTTTATACAACTTTAAGTAACCAAGAGGTTTGCAAAGCTGGGCTTATCTGACATCCAATTTTGTGTTTAGTTTTGTATGCTTAATTTTGGTTTCATCCTTGAATCATAAAGATGATAATGTGATTCATTATTTTTATAAAAGTGGTTGTGAAAAATGTCAAGAGACAAGATATAAAGTTCTATATGGAAAATATAAAACAAACTAGTTAAAGCATATAGTTAGATAAAATGGGGATTATTATACTTAGAGAAAATCTATTATTGCCAAGATAGTTGTGTATGTATGTATTTGTGTGTGCTTATAAATGGTATATTTCTTTACACTAAAGTCAGAGTTATAATGTCTAAGTAGGAAATAATTTGTTTATCATAAATATTATCCTAAACTGATCTACGCAGGGAAAATAGCTAAACTATTTTATCACTTGTTAAAAACATTTAAAAATTTCTAAATGTTCTTGTCATTTTTAGCTTGGACTATCTTTTAGATATTATAGTAATACTTATGGAAAATATCTCTAACAATTACTTATATTTCAAATATTAGGTTTAAATTATATATATTATATTATGAATGTTTAAATTTTATTTGTAGTCTGCATTTACTTTGTATATTCAGATACCTTTGAAGAATATGAGGAACTTTTTCTATGGAAATGCTCTTAAAAGCATTAAACTTTTTTATACAAATCAATTAAATGATCTGATTTGACTAAAAGACAAAATAAGAATTACTGCTATAATCATAGCTGGTACCCATTTTATAAGCTAGATAAATCTTAAAATGCCAGTTGGTCACTAAGCACTTGCTTTGAGGGTGTGCTTGTGTTCCAGTCAACTAACTCCCTTAATTAAATAGTAGCATTTTGTAGGTGCTGTGTATCAATGTCAGAGCAATTGCCTAGCTACCTGATTCAGAATCAGAGCTAATAAATCTTACTCTCTGAACACTTAACTTCATCACCTGAAGATACATATATTTTGTAAATAAAGAAGTACACAAGTCTCACCATCTTCCAATGCTGATTATTAGTATCTAAGAATTTTGGGGGAATTGAAAATGTTAAATGTTAGAAAAAAAACATGATAATCATGGAAGAATATTACTCTTTGCCACATATATCTAGATTACAGCTTATAAACTGGGATACAGAAAAAATCCTGTTACATAAACCAAAATGTTTTCAAATGTGTACTTCATGTTTCAACATTTGAGGAATAATGTAATGCAAGTATGTTGTCCTAGGAAACTGTTCCTGTTTATAAATGACCTGCTTTTTATTTTTAATGAGATGAAAGTTATCTTCCTGTTCATCACTTATGTTATTTCCTGTCTGAAAACACTCAAATACTATTAACTTATCCTGTTATCTCATTGACGGATAATTTAAAAGTTATTCTAGGGTAGCTATAAAGTAAATTCCTGAAATGTATGGTACAATGACATCATTATTCTTTCCATCAATTTTGTTAGTGTCCATTCTTCCTTGCATGAATGTACTGTAGGTTAATAGGAGAAAAACAATGAAGGGGGTAACAATGTTCCACAAGGAATGTATTCATTACCTTACTCATGTAACTATAACCCCTCTATACAGCATCTTTACAATAAAATAAATTTTAAAAATGTGTCTCCTGCAAATAGTCTAGTGTTAAATTTTAAAATAATTTCTTCATCATAACAGAACATTGAGTCCTGTGGCCATTTTAATGTTTGTCATCTTGTTTTATTCTTGCCATGACAAACAATTAGTTAAAAGTAATATAGATAATGTTTAGTCTTTTATAAAATCATATCATCTGCTTAAAACATTAGGAAATTTGTAATCATATATATATATATATATATATATAATTTATTTTTGTGCTGACCCTTAAGCTTGAACTAAGGGCCTCACATTCTTGCTCAACTTTTTCACTCAAGGTTGGTGATCTACCTACCACTTGAGCCACACCCTCAAGTTAGAAACCAACTAGAAATTGGTCTGATTGTACTGTCTTTCAGGAAAAAGGGAATCCTGGTTCATGTCTGTCACAGGCTGAAAATGTTCTCTAATAGTATTTTCATTTTTTTAAACTGTGAATGCTACCTTTATATTGCTCAATAATTTTTCCAGATGTAATTATGCTAGGGAGTTAGAAATGGTGAGGGAGTCTTGAGTTGTCCATATGTCCTAGATGCATTCTTAACTTTCCTTGTAAATAGATAGCACAGAATTTGACTAGAGACAGAAGAGGAGAAGGGAAAGTGGGCGTTGATTGGGAGGAGGGTGTAAAATAAGCCAAAGAACACCAGCAGATACAATACCTTGGAAAAAACAACAAACAACAAACAAACAAACAAAAAACAAGGAACTAATGTATCTAACTTTTACTTAGGGTCTTTGGGAGGATTGTGGGCGGGGGGCAGGATGTAGAATTCTCTGACATTTTTATTTCTGTCTAGTGCTACTGATTTAGTTTACCCGGTCAAGAACCATGAAAGAATAGATTTTTTTCCTCTTAAAATTGCAAAAATTGTCACCGAGCTTATTGTAATTTTCTAGAGAAGACCCAGGAGACTGAAGCGACATCACTGCCTACTTCTCTAGGGGAAGAGGTAATCTTAGAATACTTCATGTTAAGGCCTCATTGACAAACAAAACCATTAAGACGGAAATAGAATTGTAAGGTGTTTAGTTTGTCTACTTGGAAAATGGATGTAGAAGTGTTATTTGCCTTGACATTTACTTTGTTACTGACATTTTCTGGCTTTGTGGCTTCTGTTTGTGATTTTGCATTTTATTGATTAACTGACACTTGATAAGCAGTGCATACTTGTAAAATACCAATAGGATATTGCTATTTTCTGGATGAGAATACATTTTCATAGTGATTTGCTTGATTTCAGTACCTAGTGAAAAAAATATTTGAGATATAAAATGAATAAGGTAATTGGAATATATAATTGGGACCTTATAATAGGTAGGCACTAGAATAATGAATGTAAGTCATTAATTGAAAGTTAATGGGTAACATTGGTAAAGTTTATCTTGTATTTTAGGGATTGCATGCTTCACTTCATACTTAGTGTACAGTTGGGATTTATTTCCACAGTACCTTTGGGTCTGGTAGTGTATTAAGTTATGAAGAATATTAATATTGCTGCAGAACAATTACTTGTTCATTTGCTAACTGATTAAAATTCATGTATAATTTACTGAAATGAATAGGGATTTTATAAATAAATCTTCTTGCTCTCAAGAGTCCAAAAACAAAGTACATATGCTAATATAAAGCTACTTTATACCTCCAACATAAAAATTTAATATGCAGTGGTATATTACTCTCATTAATGTGAGTTTCCCTTCTCATAATCACGCTGCTAATCAATGTATATGCTTTGTAGACCCTTTTTATATCACTACCACTCAGAATTGGAGCAACTGCTTTGCATATGAGATTGTTCCCTTTTTTGTATAACATAGCTGTAAAATAGGAAACTGGCCACACTTCCTTACTCCTTTCCTCAGTTGACGATAATGTTTACATCAAACTTACTCTCACATACTCTTCTTGTTGAATATTAATTTCTCATTTTTAAATTTATATGCACACTGTCAAAAAAGCAATTAGTATCATATATAGGGTTTGTGGATGTATTTAGTAGTATCAAGTATTTTTTAATCTGTTGTATAATGCCTACCTTATTAATGAAATGATTGTAATGCAAAAGTAAATAACATTCACATTTCCTGGATTGTGAGTATATATAACTATGTATTTTGAAGCTTACCCTCTTCACTCCAGATATTATTGTATTGATATGTCACTATTTAAAGAAAGTAACCATGGGAACCATTGTTTAACTGTAATACTGTTTAGCTGTAGCTTTTGTCTTCTTTCCTGTCCTTCCCATCTTCTACTCTCAACTCTTGCTTGCTCTTTTATTTCTATGGCAAAGTGTCAAGAGTTTCAAGGGTTAGATCTCACATTGCATAGAGAAGCTATAAATTTATAAATTAACTAGTATTATTCATAAATTATTTGTCATGTTCTTCCTGTTCATGTACCATGTTAAGTTCCAGAACTCCTTGGGTCATGGCTGAGCTGTAAAATGAGTGAGGTATTGTGGCTCCGGGTGGAACCCCAGAGAGCTGTCAGTTTATCATTGTTTTCTACTTTAACTTAAATTAGTCAGTATCTGAGCCATCTGGAATGCAAACATGGTACTCAGGCCATTCAGCTTATTAGCCAAGTACAGTGTGCTTTTTTAAATATGGGTAACATTTAGAGAGGCTGGGAAGACATTTATATGTTTCATCTTATGTATATTTCTTTTTTAATGTTTTATTTTAGTTTAGGATTTAGAGAGAATATCTCTCTTTCTTCCTGACTAAAATAAAATTTTAGAAAACTCTAAAGTTTAGAGTTTTAGGCTAGTTGGTAAGATTTTTTTTTAATGAAATAAATCTTATTTAGCTGATAACTTTGAAACTATTTCACCTTACTTAAGTTTTTGTTTTTGAGAAAAACTTCATAGAATTCATTTGTGAAATAGGCAATAGTTTACCGGGGTACAACTTTAAATACATATTATTATTATTATTTCTTTTTTGTCGGACATGAGCCTGGGAGCTGTCCCTCAGCTCTTCAGCTGAAGGCTAGTGCTCTACCACTTGAGCAATATCATCACTTTCAGCTTTTTCTGTTTATGTGGTGAGCAATCGAACCTAGGGCCTCATGCATGCAAGGCAAGCACTATACCACTGAGCCATCTTCCCAGCCCCTAAATACTTATTATTAAATCAGTATGCAAAATCATTAAGATTAGATTTTGTGGTTATCATTTTAAAATCAGGTATGAAGAAGTACACTTTCTTGTAACTAGTTCTATATATGTATGATGGATGTCATTCACAATTTGGGTTTATTTTCTTTCTTTTTTTTGTAGTCAATCAAAAGTCATATTGAGCTGGGTGCCAGTGGCCCAGGCCTGTAATCCTAGCTACTCAGGAGGCTGAGATCTGAGGATCATGGTTCAAAGCCAGCCCGGGCAGAAAAGTCCATGAGACTCTGATCTCTAATAAACCACTAGAAAACCAGAAGTTGAGCTGTGGCTCAAGAGGTAGAGAGCTCACCTGGAGCTGAAGAGCGCAGGGACAGCACCCAGGCCCAGAGTTCAAACCCCACGACCAACAAAAACAACAACTATAACAACAAAAAGTCATATTGTTCTTTAACTAGCTACTCTGAAGGCTATTGCATTACTTGTATTGTTAAAGTGATTTTTGGGGGGGGCGAGGGGGTCGGTTGTGTGGCCTGACCTCTGGGCTTGGGGTGCTGTCCCTGTGCTCTTCAGCTCAAGGCTAGCGCTCTACCGCTTGAACCACAGCGCCACTTCCGGTTTTCTGGTGGTTTATTGGAGATAAGAGTCTCATGGACTTTTCTGCCAAGGCTGGCTTTGAAATGCGATCCTCAGATCTCAGCCTCCTAAGTAGCTAGGATTACAGGTGTGAGCCACCCGCGCGGGGCTCGTTAAAGTGATTTTTTATCACAGTGTGCTATTTGTTTCATGTTAAGTTCATTTTAAAGGAATAAGTTGATCTTGTCCATTCTTCCTTCACAATGTTATATTCACAATGTTATATGGATGCCCACTATATGGAACTGCTGAGTAGTTAGTAGGTACTCAATAAACACTACTTATGGAAATAATTTCAGCTTCTGTAAACTCAAATGAGTTAAATGAGTTAGCCTGGGACAGCTAGTCTATCTCAATGTAGAGATTTATGCCAGCTGTTCCTTTCCATACAAGCAGAATTACAAGGAAATCCTGCACACCAGCTGAAAATTCTTGATTCACTTAGACCTAAATAAGGTCAGACCTTCATGTGGCTTTTTAAATTGTAGTTTCTGTATACAATGTATTGCCATTGGACAATACCAAAGATACTGTGGGTACCTTGTTAACCTCCTGTGTTTGTTTCTCCTCCAGGCTACCCTTGTCTGGGTTGGTTAATGTGAAGGAAGCATTTTGTGGTTGCCTTAAATATTTTCCTTTACAATAGTTACTCTATTAAAAAGTAATCTTTAAATAAATTTCAGAGCAATAATCATTTTAGTAAGATTAATATTATGATTTACACTCTTTTAACTTCTCTGTGAAGTGTGAGAATTGTTTCAATAGCTTAAAGACATCCCTCTCCTTGTTACAGTGTACTGATTAGAACGTCAAATCATGGTATTTCCCATGGACTGATATACTGACAGAACTAAGGCTTCCTTGACAAATGTCCCTGTCAAAGACTAAGGTTAAGTTGTGATTTTTCCATGGTGTCAATTTCACTTTCCCACTCTGTAAGCTGAATACATAGAAAGAAATCACCACACTGATCAACTTCCTTATCTTGTCTGCTGGTACTCTGAAGAAGTAAGGAACAAAGATCTATCTATCTATCTATCTATCTATCTATCTGTCTATCTATCTATCTATCTATCTATCTATCTATCTATCTATCTATCTATCTATCTATCTATCTATCTATCTATGTCTGTCTGTCTGTCTACCTATCTATCTCTATATCTGAGATATATCTATGTACATATCCATATCTATCTCTTGTAATTCTTGTCTTTTATAAGTTTATATCTTGGGGAAGCAGGGTTTTTGTGAAAAGAAATGTGTGCAAATGATCAAAGGTTAAAAAAAGATAGTACAGGTATCACACTGCTCTCATTCTGATTTTCCTTTCCATAGCTATCATATGCTTCTAAATGAATGATTCACTAAGTCTTCAGTGCTTTAAAGACATTGACAGATTTTTGTATTGTTACATTCTGAACTTTTTTTTTCTAATTAGAGTGTACCTTCATCTCTTACAGAACCACCAAGACCCATTGCTCCTCCTCAGTTGCTTGGCGTTGGGCCTACCTATCTACTGATCCAGCTAAATGCCAACTCCATCATTGGGGATGGTCCCATTATCCTGAAAGAAGTGGAATATCGCATGACATCAGGGTCCTGGACAGAAACCCATGCAGTCAATGCTCCAACTTACAAGCTCTGGCATTTAGATCCAGATACTGAATATGAGATCCGTGTCCTACTTACAAGACCTGGAGAAGGTGGAACCGGGCTCCCAGGACCACCACTCATCACTAGAACAAAATGTGCAGGTAAGACTCAACAGTAGAAATCTTGTATAACAATATAGGACAATATGCATGCAATAAGAATTCCTATGAGTTCAATACTGTGATTATGTCGTAATTTAGCTGATAAAGGAACAGTGTCAATACTTGCTACCATTCTATTATGAATCAGGTGTCCTTCTTTGAATGGCTATTTTGATGAACTTTTTATTTTCAGCAAAAAGAAAAAACAATCTCTGATCATTGTAGGTGACAATATTTTTAAGAGATCTTTTTCTTTCAAGTAAACACGGAAAAACACTTTACCATTTGGAAATTATCTTTCTCAATAATGCTGTTATCATTGGGGCAGTGGTCATATCCTAGACAGAAAAGTCACTGAATAGTGCTGTAGTGTGATAAATATTTTACAGGAAAAACAAAAATCTATGGCCAGGCCCTGATGGCTCACACCTCTAACCCTAGCTAATCAGGAAGCTGAGATCTGAGGATCTTGGCTCAAAGCCAGCCCAGGCAGAAATGTCTGTGAGACTCTTATCTCCAGTGAACTACCAGAAAACCAGAAGTGGTGCTCTAGCTCAAGTGGTAGAGTACTCACCTTGAACTGAAATGCTCAGGGACAGCACCCAGGCCCAGAATTCAAGCCCCACAACTAACAACAACAACAAAATATCTATTGTTAAAAGTTTGCTCAACTGCTTAATGTCCATTGCAGAATACAGATGTATTTCTTTTGTTATTGCCTTCAACATACCTGAAACCAAGTAGTGAAAAAAATAAATAGTGAACTGAACTCAAAGAATGAATAAAATAGAAATAAAGTTTTATGTATCTTTTCTATCTATATTGTTATGAATTGAGGAGTTGTTAGCTACATATAAAAAATACTAAGAAATTTTGTAAACTAAGTTACTTGAATGCGTTTTACAATGCAGTGTTATTGTTTTTTAATGACTGAAAATAGTTTAATTTTAAATTAGTTTCAGGAGGCATTTTGTATACATTAGTCATTTGGTTGAAATATTTGAAGTTAGTACAGTGGTTTATAAGGGTTTCTGAAAATTCAAAAATAAAACTAGAAATCTATGAGAATATAAGTGTTAGAAAATATCTTGTTTCTTAGACATCTGTTCATTTTTACTATACTAGGCTACTCACCAAAAATTCTTATCTACAGTGAAACAAAACATTCACTTAGCTCTTTTATAATTTATAAGTATTCTTAAACTGGGCCTTTTTAGTTTAGTTTAGTTTTGTTTTTTGTGCTAGTCTTGAGGCTTGAACACAGGTCCTGGGTTCTGTTCCTGAGCTTTTTTTGCTCAAGGCTATCTCTATTAACCCACAGCTTTACTTCTTGTTTTTGATGGTTAATTGGAGACAAAAAATCATGGACTTTCTTGGCCAGGCTGGCTTTGAACTGCAATCCTCAGATCTCAGCCTCCTGAGTACCTAGGATTACAGCCTTGAACATCTGGAACTCAGGCCGTGAATTGTTTTTATATATTAATTGCACCTTTCAAAGGAACCTTAGCAATAGAAGGAAGTATACCTGATCAGCCATCTGTTTAACACTTAGAAGTCCAACGATCTGGTAATTATCATTATTTATACTTTGAAAGTTGTTAAAGATATATTTTTACCTCCAAGGCTTAGCCTGAATCTCACAGTTTGCTTTAAATATTCTGTAGAGCTACAGCCTCCTGTTTGAGTTCATGAAACAATTGTTCTTCCAGAAGTAGATAAACTTTCTGGAAAGACATGTTAAGCCCACAATCTGAACACTCATAGAAGTCATTGAAATGTAGACACAATGTGGAAACTGAAAAGTAGTTTATTCTACATTCTGAAATTAGTATCCCATTTTAACATGGAAAAATAATTTTAAAAATCCATTCTCCTGAGTATATTCCTACATGTATTTTATTTTATTAAAATGGTCTTTTATCCACTTTTATTTCTTATAATGTATATATAAATTACCATAGTCGGTATTGATTTGCTATCACATTCATCTTCCTGATTTACTTTGTTCATGAAAATATTCAATCTGGTTTTTTTTTATTGTGAAAATACTGTACAGAGGAGTTACAATTACATGGACAAGATAATGGGTACATTTCTTATCAAGCATTGTAGCCTCCTCCTTTGTTTCCCCTTCCCATCCCTTCCCATCCTCCCTCTGTCCCCCCATCCTCCCCCCCCCACGAAAGTTGTAAAGTTTGTTTTCAACAAAACGACTTGTACATCTCATTGTTGCAATGGGTCCACCTGTATCCCTATTTAAATGATTTGTTTTTTATTTTTATTTTCATCATTTCCATTTTTATCTTATTTTATCTTTATTTAAAAGTAGTAGTACAGCATTTATTGTAATGAACTTTCTATTAAGCCTAGGGATTATTTACAATTGATCATTAGTGTGAGAGATGTGGAAATTTCAAATAAGTTGGACTGTGCTTTAAGGCTAGTGATAATGAATCAAGTGAGTGAAATGACTATGTTAATAAACATGGATTCACCTTTATTGAATGTTTATGTTCAGTATGCATATTAAAATGTGTTAAGCAAAACTATGGCTGTATTGCACTTGGAGGTGTTTTAAATCTGAGAATAGCCTCATTTGTGTGGGAGGGGATAGAGTAAAAATAACATATTCATAGCTGCTGCCTAACTTATGAAATGCCCTGACATTTTTGCATTTATATTAGTCTTTTTTTATCTTATTCTTTATTTGAGCAACATTTAATTTGTGTACTCTTCATGGAATTAAATAGTATCAGGCTGAATCATGAGTCATTTTACTTCTAACTAGAGAGATTTTGTTTTTAAAATCATCTTTTTCACATGTGATGAATCGTTGTCATACATGTTTATTATAGTTAATTAATGTCTTCACAAGCTTTGTCTGATTTAGTCTTAGGGAGGAGCGCAGGATAATCAAGTTCATTTTAGATGTGAGAGAAACCACGGTTATCAAATCATTAGGATTAGAAGGGTATATGATACTAATCTTTAAACATTCTCTGAAAAGAAGTTGAATATAATTTATAAGCATGATACATCTAAATATAAAGTCAATACTAGTTTACATTATGATGTCCATCTTTCTTTTCTTCCTTTCTTTCTTTCTTTCTTTCTTTCTTTCTTTCTTTCTTTCTTTCTTTCTTTCTTTCTTTCTCTCTCTCTCTTTCTTTCTTTTCTTCCTTCCTTCCTTCCCCTCTCCCTTCCTTCCTTCCTTTCTTCCTTCTTTCCTTCCTTCCTTCCTTCTTTCCTTCCTTCCTCTCTCTCTCTCTCTTTTTTCTTTCTTTCTTTTTCTCTTTTCACAAATTTCAGGTTCCAAAGATTTATAAGTATCACCATCGGCCTCAACCTGGGGTCCAATATCAACAAAAGCCACTTCAACCTGTGATAACTATCTAAGAATTAATAGATATTTCTAAAGTTAAAGTTCTTTGTAATACAGGGAAATGATCCTTTTGAGATATCCAACATAACCTATCTAATTCTATAAACACTATCTGTCCTGAATACTGGCTTCTATGTGGCACTGAATTCTCCATCTAAAATCAATCTTATTTTACTAAATTAAAGAGTGCTACTTTTCTAATTGTACAGTCCTAACCATTAATATCTTCTGGTTGAATAAATGGTTACCTTGAAGTTGCTATATTTTAATATGCCATGAATGTTAGATCAGCAGGAAGATTTCAAGTTACTTCCTGTGTGTGTGTGTATGTGAGTGTGTGTGTGTGTGTGTGTGTGTGTGTGAGTGATATCTTTTTCATGTGAATGTTTTTTTAAGTTACAACGGAACAATGAATAGTTTCTGCCTTTCAGAAATTTTTGCATTAATTTTCTGTATCACAGAGAAAACAATTTACAAGAATAGATTACTTACCATGTATGATTTTTAAATTCCATGTTAATGCATTTGAATCACTGCCATTTTATTTCTGGCAATGGTATCTGTTGTTTACTTTGAAGAATCTGTCAATATTTGATTTTTCATCCAGGCAATTGAAAAGTTTTACTTGAATGTATAATTAATGAAATGTTACCCTTTTTGGGGGAAAGAGAATGTGTATTTATAGTATCTCAGTATTGATTTGCATTACTTTCAAATCAACATCTTAGGCATCTATACCATATTTTTTGTTTTCACTTATCGTAGTAGATGTATCATTATCATACTTTTCAATTTGGTGAATTTAAGCAAATCATTTAGCGATTTCTCCAATGACAGACTTGGGAATCTAAGACTCAATTCCATTATGTAAGGGGGAAAAAAGCCCTAATTATCATTTTTTTTCCTCTTCCTTTTATCCACCCAGCCTGTCCTGACCCTTAACATAGTTGAAATGTATAAATGAAATTGCAATAAGTAAAATCTTGGAGACTTTTTTTTAAAATAGAAGCTGAATGGCTAACTCTTTCCCTAAGAAAGCATTGTCTGATGTTCACAGCTTCACTTTTTTGAAACTACAGAAGACTCAAATATAAGCTACATTTTAAGCACTTTAAAAGGTTTAAAAAGTATGAAATGTGTTTATCCATTTCTGAAAATGTCCTGCCTTGTTGGCAAAGCTATTTATTTTTGTTGTTTACTTTCTAAGGTACATTAAATTCATTTGGTAAAGTACAATTACCTGCTGCAGGGTCTCTCAGGTTGGGGTAGGTGGAAATTACAGCTTCTCTTGGCTGAGGCCACCCACGTCTGCTTCCCGCTTCTCAATAAACTGAGGGGTATGATTATTCCACTGTTAGTCTGCAGCCCCACCCATGCTATTGTTCATATAATGTTTCTTCATGCATTCTATAAATTTTGAAAAGTGGCATAAATGTGAAGCTGTTTTCAATGGGAAGTAATTCAAATACTCCCATGAACAGTCAGAGGAAGTACGTCCTCCACTCTTCCATGTCTGTTACCTCTGGGTATAACATCTGTTATAGAAGCTGAGGAAAATGCAGTCTCTTTCTCTCCCTCTTATTAAATCAAAATAAAATATGCCCTCTTCATGCATTGTCTGCCTCACATGCTTCTGCAAGTGCATGTTAAAATTGCTCTTTTAAATTGCTTTCTGCCTTAAACAGCTTCATGATGAACTGACATTTGAGCAGCATCTCCTTCATAGGGAAGGTCAATAGTGCAGGGTGTCCAGAATATAATATAGTTATACATTCTGGGAAAACTACTCTGTACTCATGTATTGAGCTTCCATGTTCTTGGCAACTTTTAGTGAAATGTATAGCTCTATGGGGCACTGAAATGGAAAGTGTCTTCTTTCAAATGTAAACATTTACTAAAAATGCATTTTTTGGTTGTAAATTCAAAACTGAAGGGACCAAGGCTTAGATATTTACTAAAAGCCATCATTTGAATTAAAATTTGGCCCTTTGGCTATGAATTTCATCAAAAATTGTAACATTGATTTTTAGTATGGTGTAAGATAGTTATCTATCATAAAAGTCTCCTTACCATTGGAACCCAGCCTACAAGCTTAAAAGAAAGTAAACATCTCTAGTAAGAATTCTTTTTTGTTTTTAACAGTGTAAAGATGACACTGTTTGATTTAAATCAAAGGCTTATCTCATTACTGAATTTTTTTTGGAGACACAAGTACATGATCTTTTGTATTGTCTTTCTTTTGAGTGAGAGTTTAATCAAAGCAATGCTACCAAGAAAACTTAACATAAAAAGAAACTGGAAGAAAAGTATTGGATATCAGTTATTCACTTTTCTTAAAAATTAAAAAAATATGACAACAACCGAGTTTCAAAGATATATTTGAAATTGGATTGTTTAGTAAGTAATAAGTAGGTTGTTTAGTAAGTAATAATCTCTGCAAGTCACAATCTGTTTCACAGATTGTGTAGAGAACAATGATCATTTGAGAAACATTCCCAACACCTTTTGTTGGCTTCATTCTTCCTTAGGCGTCTGGGTTATGCACTGAGATCTCAAGTTATACAATGGGTGTTTTGCCTCTCAGCCCCTTGTGTTCACTAACAACAGACATGTAAACAAAGTAAAATGTTAAGAAGATATGAAGAGAATTCCAAACAGAAGTCACCACTTGTTTAACCCAGTTGTAAACACTGCAGATGTTTTATGGCTCCTGAAAATAAATGGATGCAGTGGATAGGCTGATTCTGGGCTTGTGGTCCAAACATGGCTGGTGGTATAAGCTTTGGCTAAGCCCTACATGACTCAGCTGTTATAAAGTCTTTTTCCTGAAAGTGACATTACTAGCTTGGGCTTTTACAAAGGCCATTCCATCTCAAAGCAAGATGGACTAGAATTGAGAAAGATATACAGAGCAGAGAGAAGATGAAAACATGCTCATACTTTATATAACAATATCTCCTTTGATCTTTTCTATCTAATCTTTGTTTTGTTTTGCTTTTTTTTTTTTTCCTGGGGCTTGAACTCTCGGCCTGGACACTATCCCTGAGCTCTTCAGCTCAAGGCAAGCCCTCCACCACTTGTACCACAGCACCACTTCTTTTCTATCTAATTTTACATGAGAAAAAGGACATCTGTAAGTGGAAGATATTTCCATTCTTAGAAATTTCAATATTTTTTTAACTTTTAGTAGAGATTTTAGAGGTATTTTAAAACTGAATTACTAGTTTAATATATAGCCTAGTTTATTGTTTGAATTACTTTCACCTTTCAAATATTATTAATGGAAGTAACGCTGTGGCTCAAGTGGTAGAGCACTAGCCTTGAGCTGAAGAGCTGAGGGACAGCGTCCAGGCCCAGAGTTCAGGCCCCAAGACCAGCAAAAAAATAAAATAAAATAAATAAATATAGTATGGATGACTTCAAATATTATTAATATGCATGCAAATCTCATTATATGTTAGAGGAGAAAATAATGAACAATTGAGCACATATTCAAGAGTTAGTGTATGTTTAATGGACTGTATCTTTATTTTCAAAGTTTGATCGATTGCCCAAGTTGTACCAAGTTGTATATTCTGTAGAAGATATTATATCAATAAGACAAAATTCCATTAGGCAAAAATAGGCTAGTGTTTTAGCCATAATGGAAATATTACAGTACAATGAAAATAGAAATAATTCAATAGGCCAGAAAGCATGCATCAATTTGTGACCAACACATTTTTCCCAAGCACTATTAAGTTTTCTAAAAGAGCTGAAATAATGCTGTGTTAGCAAACCCAGAACTCATTCCTGATTCCTTATCTGTGATATAATATATAGGATGAGTCCAGTCAATTATCACTGCATTGGTTGGTTTGCCTTTCCTCTTTACTTTCCAAAACCTCCTTTAGAAAATCTATTCCTTTAGAGGAATTAAGAGGAAGGAAATAATTCACATTCTAATTTAAATCATCAGAATATTTTTGTGAGAAATCTGAACATAATAAATTTGAGAAATGTTATTCTACATCTCTATGGAAAGAGGAGTAGTTTTAGCAGGTAATTGGTATCTGTGTATTCAGCTAATGGTCTTTGCTAAAATCTAGCCAAAAGTGATGAAAGTTTAAAAAACATGAAATCATCATGCCTACTATGTGTTTTTTCTAATCTTTACCTCAGAAACAGGATGTGTAATCATACAATTCATAGGTGTCCCTTATAGGTGACATCATGCTTAAAAATGTAATTACTTCTATTAACTAGAGTTGGTTTGTTTTCAGCTTCAATTTTTCTCCTCTGATTTACGTTGTTGGTGAACAACATTTGGCAACCAGTGAAAATTACACTATATTTATTTATCTTTAGTACTTTACCACATGTTGAGTCTGTTAATGTTATCATTAAGTACTCTTTTTATTGGCTCCATTTGTTTTTATTAAATTTTGCATACTGAAAACAAGCTGACAGGTGGAAATGACTGAAGAACAGCATTAGTCTCATGGTATATCATAAATCTTCCCTCAAGTTTTAGGATTTTTACTTGACATCAGCTAATAGCAATAGGTTTAGAAATAAAAATGATATATGAAGTGAAAATAACAGCCAGGTGCTGGTGGCTCATACCTGTAATACTATCTACTCAGGAGGCTGAGATTTGAGATTTGAGCATCATGGTTCAAAGCCAACCTGGGAAGGAAAGTCCATGAGAAGCTATCTCCAATTAACCACCAGAAAACTGGAGGTGATGCTGTGGCTGTGTGCTAGTCTTGAGAAAAGAGCTCAAGGACAGTACCCAGACTCTGAGTTCAAGCCCAGGGATGTGTTAGTGATTCTCTTCCTTTTAATTTAGATAATCTACCTCTTCTGCCTTCAGGTGTCCTGTTTTCTTTTTTGAATTACATGTACGTATTCTTTGCTATGTAATAAGAATGAAACCTAAATCATGTTCAAGTAAAAATATTATCACATTATCTGAGTGGTTTTGTTTAATTTTTCCTTTTGTTTTTGAATAATGGCTAGCAAGGAGTGCAGCTAAATGATTTATTTGTGTGTGTGTGTGTGTGTGTGTGTGTGTGTGTGTGTGTGTGTGTGTGTGTGTGTGTGTGTGTGTGTGTGTGTGTGTGTGTGTGTGTGTGTGTTGGTCAAGGGGGTTGAACACAGGCCCTGGGTGTTGTCCCTCAGCTCTTCAGCTCAAGGCTAACATCCTACCACTTGAGCCACAGCGCCACTTCCAGCTTTTTTCTGCGTATGTGGTGCTGAGGAGGTGAACCCAGGGCCTCATGAATGGGAGGCAAGCACTCTACCACTGAGCCAACTTCTCAGCCCCCTCAAATGATTTGTTTTAAAAGTCACTACTCTAGATCCTTCTTAGCTTTTGATGGAATGTTGGTCACTGAAGTTTTCTTCATGGAAGTAGTGATATTGTACCATTTTTATTTTTTCACCGTTTTCTTGACTTTTTTGAATCTGAACATGCTAGCTTCACTTGGAGAACTCATTTCCAGTTCTTTGCTATCTTACTACAAGATGGTATTATTTATAACCATTTTATATAATTATAATTATTATAAGGGTGACTCTTTCAACTTCAGTGGTCTCTTCTAAACTCTAGGTAAATAGCCACAGGAAAAAAACAGATCATTCAGAAGAAAGAGAAAATTGGTGAAGTCCAATCTAGAATCCTATAATATACATTACACTTTTGGATCCCAGTAGAAAATAAACTTCAAACAATAGGAATTCATGCTATTCCTGTTATACTAGGCCTAATCTATGCAAATTCATAGATCACTACATATGATATGAACTAAAAATTTTGACTGATATCCATTTTAATTGTTCCATTTAGACCATATCAATGAATTTAAGATCGAATATTTAATCTTCTTTTGTTGGCTTTGGTATTATTTTCTATTTCTGTATATTTTTCTCTACAATAAGAAAGTAATAAATGATGAAGTTTATTTTTATGTACATGTGTCTGGTCTGTAAACCAATCAGCTTTACACTGCTTAATTGGAGAAAACGACAAGGGGCCACCATCCCTATGTTTGAATTACTTAAAAGTTCATTGCTAAAAGTCCTATAATCAATAAAGAATAAAAAAAATTCATGTATCCAAATTGTTTTGTAAATTATGTGAGATAGAACACTATGCTACATTTTACAAAGAGAATTTTGAAAAAGCAATTTTCATAACACTTCTGTATTCATAGAATTATAACTGTGCTGGCACTCGAAGACGGTGGATACTGTTGTATAGTTTTAGTGGGAAAAGGGCTTTATAATTAATCAAGTCCTGCACTTCCTTTAATCAGTATTCTGGGCACTTTGGATTCAATTGTGTAGTGATTTGATCAATATCAAACAGCTATTTGATGAGAAAGTGAAGACTATCATTCATTTTGTATTTTCTTGTTTCCTTTCCCTTGAGAATCTCCTGTTTGTTACATAGCCTTCAAACCGTTGGTAGTCTAAAATGAAGACTCTTAGTCTAGGCACTCCTATTCTAAAGAATCTTGATTATCTGAATGTTTACTTTGTACCCAGGCATTAGTGTAAGCTCTCAGATATAATTCAGGGCTCCCTGAATGAATATCTGTTCCTGAACTTCCTAGAGGGGTTAGGAGATAGGCATGTAGGAAAATAATGAGACTCATAAACAATATTTAAATGTGCTGCGTTGTGGTACACTGGAGCTCTGAATGAATGATGAGTAGAATTTTTATCAAGGAGGAGATCAGAAGGGCTAGCTAGTACTTACATTTACTAATACAGACAAAAACCCTCAGTCTCCCCAATGTTTCATCTTCTCACATGTAAAAGAAGGATCCATCATTGAACGTGCCCACATTGATATGTATATATTAACCAGTGATATGCTGAAACTATTAGAAAATCATGGATATTTCTCTCATTACCCATTTTTTTTCAAGCACATGAATGGAGGAAAGATGGGTGAGCAAATGCAATCCTTGCATTCAAAGTGCATTATGTAAAAAGTGAGCAATGCAACTTGAAGGTAGGATGAAAGGGGGGAAATGGAGGTGGAGCTGCTGCAGAGATGACATTGGTCAAGATGCATTGTACTCAGAGCTGATGTATGTATATAGCCTCTTTGTGCAACTACTTAATCATAAAAGTAAACAATAAAATCAACCATTTTCATGCACACCACCTGAAATAATTCATACAGTGTACTGTATCAGTGTGTAGTACAAAGGTGAAGCCTAGTGTTAATAGATCTTGCTATGTTAAAGCCTGTTTCATGAAAGATATTTTTCTGATATTCTCAAAAAGTATCCTGATATTACCCCCAAATAATAGAATTATATATATATATATATATATATATATATATATATATATATATATATATATATATATATATATATATATATATAGTCAGTACTCAAATCTTGTACTATACTGTACCTTTTGTTATTTTTGTGATGCCTTGCATTTATCTATCAATTAATATCTTAATTGTTATATGAAGGAGAATTGATTGTGTGAATTTTTCACAAGGATATTCAGATTTGTTTGTTCGTTGTGTAGAATATTTCTCTAGTAGCAATTTAGGGAAAGGATTGAAAGGATATTTCAGTGAGATTAGAAGGCTGTGCTACTCCTGTGTAAACAAAAATTGATCAGTGCTTGAACCAAGGCAGTAGAGATAAGAATTCCAATGAGGAAGAAAGGTTGAGAGAGATTTGAGGGGTGTAATCAGTAGAATTTAGTGACATGTTGGGAGTGAATTCTGGCTTGGGAAATTAAGGTATAGTGACAGCTTTTAACTTGAAGGAGTAAACACAATGAGAGAAGTCTTAGCAGGAAAATCTCCATTTATTTTCAGAAATGAGATAGGGGTAGACAATTGCATTCCTGGATCTCTGGTTCAGTAGAGAGTGCAGGGAGCAGGCTGCACAGATTTGAGTGTCATCACATTTTATTCACTGAGTGAAAATCACAGGTACCTTTTCAGTTCTTTAACTGGAAATTGAACCAAGTTTCTTTCTTTCTTACATAAATTTTATTCTATTTTTTTTTTATTTTGAAAATTAGCCTGTATACCTTCATATCTTATTGCAGGACCTATTAAAGGCAGAGACTCTAAGTGGTTCTTTTACATAGAAATAAATTTTAAAAACATTGTGTTTGCAAACTAGTAAACTTGTTCTAGATAATTTTTAGAAAAAGTCATCAGTTTATTGAAGTGTGGTGTACATTAGTGTTTCTTTAACCTTACCCACAATAAGCAATTCAGAACCTTATGCTAATAATAGAACCAAAATATAGTCTAGTGGTGATTTTGACAGCCAATCCTAGGCATACTTGGGAGTGTGTTAATGTATTTTGAGGGTATTTTTTATTGCTCTTTTATCTTCCATTGTCCTTCTGCTCATTCATGGTACCTTTTTGCCATGCCAACATTCTTCAGGTATTTGCACAAGGCAGCAGGTGAGGGGTATGAACTTGGGATCCAGTGATACACTAGGACACTGGCATGCTCATTCTGATTCTTGGTATGCTCCTACAGGGCTGATAGTGTTGCACTCAAGTTTAACTATAATTGTAAGCTGTCACAGCTTTTTTTTCTTTTTTAAAACATTGTCTCATATGCTATGCCTCTGTACTTTGATTATAAGCTGTGAAAATTAGGTTATGTTTTTCTTTTCTTTCTTTCTTTATATATTTTGTCAAGGTGATGTACTGAGGGGTCACAGTTACATAAGTAAGCTAATAAGTGCATTTCTTATCAAACTTGTTACCCCTTCCCTCATTTCTCTCCTACATTACCTTTCTCTAACCCACCACCCCCAAGTTGTACGATCATTTCCAACATAGTGTCTTGGGTATATCACAATTGCATTGGTTCCCCCCCTCCCACCTTGACCTTTGTCTCACCATTCTGTTATTCCTCTTCTCTTCCCTAATTCAGATAAATGAATATACAATACCAGGGTACCAAAATCAAATACAGTGACAACAGGGGATATACCATAGGGGAAAGAACACACGAAAGAAATAAAAAAAAAATCACATAGTACATTAAAAACAACAACAAGGAAAAACCTCTTCTGTCCATGTCTTAGAGTTCATTTCATTTAGTGTCATCTTATATGGTTATATGTACATAGCTACTGAGCTATTCTGCTCATCTGCTAAGATTATCCTAGATATATACTAATTATTGCAAATAAGAGAAACCATGGCACCCCTTTCTTTGGCTCTAGTTTATTCACCCCAACATTACTTCTTTAAATTTTCAAATCAGAATCCTCCTTAAGATGAGATTAAATATTTAGACTTTTAGCATTTTCATGAAAGCAGGGGAAATAAAACACATCTCTCTCTTTCACTGAAGAGTGGAAAATAACTTGCTACTCTGTTCAATTTTGGTAAAATGTCTTATAAACTGGTCCGCAAATAGGAGATTTTTTTAAAAGAATTTCAGTTAAAGTATCATTTTTAAGAAGTAACTATATTTACTTTTATTAAAAGAAAAGGTGGGGGAAACGTTTTAGTGATTTATTCTTTAACACATTTCAGTCTTTGAGTATAATAGTTATTTGGTGTCTAGTTTTAAAAATTATCATAATTTTATTATTTTAAGTAGTTGTATGAGAGTTTCAATTACATGTCAGTTTTTGAGCACAATGCATTAAAACATATCTTTATGTAGTTGTACAAAGGAGTTGCAGTTTATTAAAGCAGTTTATGAATGCCGTACATCTTGTTCAGTGTCACCCATTTGGGATTCTCATTCATCTCTCAACCTTACCCATTCTCCCCATTTTTCTAGTTCTATTTTCACATATGTACACAGAATATTATACTTTTAAGATGATATTGTTCTTTCAGTAACAGTACTTTTGTAATTTTCAAATAGCCAATAAATCTTCCTTTTCATTTTTAAAAATTATCTTTAAGTAGTTTTATAAAAGGGTTTTTGTTCAACATTTCAGTATATAGTAACAGTGCAGCTGGATCACTAGCATCCTTTTCCTCATTCCCAGTAAACCTTTCTAAACCCGTGGTTAATCAATTCAGTATTTAGTCATATGCAATTTTTGCAAAAGATTCTTCAAATATATCTGCTTTCATCAGTTTTTCATTTCTGTACCAAATATCTGAGATAATTAGCATCAGAAACAGGGTTAATTTTGACTCATGATTTTAGACATTTTGACTCATGTGTGTTTATTCTGTTTCTTTGGATCTTGGGCAGCAGCACATCCTGACAAGAAACCACTCACCTCCTGGCTGAGCAGTGAAAGATACAGAATCTAATTGCCTCCAGGGATATAAAACCTTCAACTGGTCTCCACTTTTTCCAAGGTTTACCACACAGAAGTGACTCACTCTAGCCAAAAACCTTTGCCGTAAGGGCTTTGGGGAGCATTTAAGATTGAAATTATAGCGGCATCCTAAAGTTGATTGCCCAATCTCTTTATTCTCTTTCAAGAAAATGAATCTCAACCTGTGAGAATAGCTCCGAGTGAATGTAAAATTTGGAACTCTGCTGAATTCTTGGAAATAGGCTTTAGACCCAAGCATGTATGTGTGTACTTGTGAACGCAAAGTACACAAATGGGGCACTCTGACTTCTATCTCAATTTAAAAATGAAAAATGAATTCTGATAAAAATTTCTTCAGAATTAGAAATGTCCTAAACATTGAAAGGGTGTAATTATAACCCTTTAATTTGAAGACCTTTATAAAGTGTCTGATTCATGGAGAAATAAATGTGCCTTCCTGGAGCAAATCAAGGAAACAAATCTGCTCCTATGTTACAAACAATGCATAATATTTTAATTTTCATGGTACTGGTAAGGCAGTCGTCACATTCTGATTTTTTAGCAAGGAATACTTCTTATAACTTTGTTTTAAAATATCTTCTCAGCTTGGACAGGTGGTGTTTTAGGATTTGGAGTGAGAAATGATTTGGCAGTATAACAAGTCACATTACCAGTGCCCGCTTTGAAAGAGAAGAAAAAGAATAAGACATTTTCCATTACTACCTACTGTTAAGGTGCTCACATTATCAACAACTCATGCTTGTGGCAGTAATCATGCACTGTCATTTTTTTGTACTAATATGAAAGTGCAATTCAATCTTTTTGACAAATACTACATCACTTCTGCTTGGCAAGATTTTGCCACTCAACTCTAGTTGATGTGTAAGTAAGTTGTGGCACACTGGCTGACATGATCTAAGATTAACTGTGTTGAACAAAGAACATTTTACATGAAATGTTACTTTCTCTTTGACTGTCTTTCTCTGCTCTCTCCGGGACCCTGTTCCTGTAAGTTCAGATTCATTCACTCTGTATTCCTTGACAATAAGCTGCACATTACATCTAAGGAATGTCTTTCAATAAGAAGCTCCCATGGAATAGTGCATGTGGTTCTTTATCTCAATTGTATGCCGGCATAGGTGTCTACATGCAACGGCACAACTAACGGGGCTTGCTTCTTTTCTTTCTTTCTTATTCAAGCTCATTTTCTGAAGAGATCAATTATCTGGTATTTATACCTCTTGCCTCTGAAAGTCATTCATGATCAATTGGTGTGAAATGTGGATATTCTGCATTTTTGCTATTATGATTTTATGGTTGCAAGTTGTATTTTCCTAAAATGACCTTTACAATCATGTGTGGTTTGGAGATAGCTATATTAATTTTTCTTCCTCAATAATGTTTACATCAATCACAGAGTAGAAAGGTTGGAGTAAAAGGTTATTGGCACTCATGATAAGAGATCTTTTCTCAGATAATTTAATAGGCCAGGGAGTATCTATTTCTATTTTACATACAGTGATTGAATCAAGAAATATTATGATTTTAAAATGCAGACTGAAATTTGTAAATTTTAAATCTCAAATAAGATTATAAAGAAATTGCTCACATCATTAGATTCTTTATTATTCTCTCTCAGAAAAGTAACCTGTACAGAGTGTTTATTTAGGAATAGTTATTGATACCGATGTCAATAGATACAAATTTTATATTGATATAGGTAGTACAATGTAGTTTTAACTTTCCTTTTATTTATGGTAAGCACTATAGTTTTAGTCACTCCCTGAATACTCAGACATCTTCCTACAGAAAGTATGTAGTCATATCTGCTTTCTTTATTTTGTATCAGTTGTTGCAGGAAATATATATTACGCTGTCAGTTATTAAAGTTTTATATTTTACTTATAACAACCCAATTACTATTCAATATCTAGGAAAGATGAGGGAGAGTTACAGAAAGGAGGAGTCTGATTGAAATACATTATGTGTGTATGAAAATGAAATCCTTATATACAAATACAGATAAACAAGCTTATACTGTCATTATTAAAATTTTTTTAAATGGCTGCTGGTATATAGAGGATTGAAGTTGGAGACAGCCCATGATAAAACTTTACAAGACCCCCAATCTTAACCAATAAATATCTAGGCATAACAATAAGAAACACAAATAGTAAAGTTTTGGGTCCCAAAACAAGATGATATTGGAAAAATACTGAAAGCAGAAAGGGTTAGGGACATGGTACAAGTGGTAGAGCACCCTCCTAGCAAGCGTGAAGCCCCACACTCAAATCCTAGTTCTGCCTCCTCCACCAAATCTAAGTAAAATTAACAAAGCAATTAAACAGCTAATAGGTATCAATCACTTAATCTAAACACTCTGCTTAGCATTTCTTGTAGGATTTTTTATTGACATTCCAATGACCATGCCAAGAGTTGATATCATTAGAGTTTCATTTCCACAAGCAGGATCTTAGACAAGTGAATTCTCCTTCCTGAGGTCACACATTGAGCAGAAATGGAAATCCAGACAAGACTCCAAAATCCACAAACTTAGCCAAAGAAATAACAGTTTTCATAAGGAAATAAATTCAGAAAAAGAGTTTGCCTTGATATGAGGATGAGAAAAAAAGTATATTCTGTGCAGTTAAGGCTGATTCAAGAATAAAAGAGAGCTGGTCTAGAAAAATGTCTGTAATATGTATCCTTCTGGCAGTCCTGTGCATCTCTCTCTGCTTTTTGTCCCTACCAAATTGCTGTCTTTAGGCTGTGAGTGAATTGATTTTTCTCAAAAGAATGTCTCCTATAAGTAAATATTAAAGCCAGAGGGAAGACTTGTTGGCCAAGTGTCCTGATCAAAATCTAGGAAACATGCTCATAACTGAGAACTAAAATCTAGAAATTGCTTTCTTGTCCTGAATTTTGATAAATATAAAATGCTGGTTTAAATTTTTTTATATAGGCCGTGTCGTTCTATTGTCTTTTAAGCCATTTTGTTTATCACTACATACATCCTTCTATGTCATCTTTAACAAAATGTTTCCTAGTTATTAACAAAATTAGGATGGGACTGTTCTGGGGCATGTCCATTTTAGTTGCTATTGTCACATTTATCTTACAGTCCCAATTGCTAAGTGTATATAGTTCTCTATAATATTATTATACCTTTTCTATTTAATATCAAACCTTATTGTTTGGTGGTATGTGTATAAAATAACAAGTGTAAATCTGGGATTTTTTGTAATGAATGGTGGCAATACAATGTTCATCTTCTCTCCCTCCCCCTCACCTTCTCCCTTTTCCACTCCTCCATTCCTTCTCTTCTTTTTGGTAATGAGATACTGCCAAATTAAACCCAAGGCCTCAAGCTTTCTAAGCAATTGCTCTACCACTTGATCCACGCCCCAGTCCTTACCTTTTATTTTATGTTTTCTTTTTTGAACTTTTTTTTTTTTTTTGGTGAAAATACCATAGAGAGGGGTTACAATTACATGGGCAAGGTAATGAGTACATTTCTTATCAAGCATTGTTGCCTCCTCCTTTGTTTCCCCGATTCCCATCCATTCCCTCCCCCCACCCCTCCCACCCCCGCCAAAGTTGTAAAGTTCATTTTTTGACATAACAATTTGTACATCTCATTGTTGCAATGGGTCCACCTGTATCCTTATTTCATTGTGATTCTTTAGAGGATTTTTAATGTCTGAAGTGTGCATAAAAACAAAAACAATTCCATACCTTCGGTTAACTCTGTGTGTGTGCACGCACACACATACTCACTCACTTCCATTTTGCAGATATTCTTGTTGTATCCTTCCTCCCCCACATCAGCAACTTGTTGAAGGCTTGTAATCTTTCCTTATGTCCACCTGATTGCATCCTTTATTCTTTTTTTTTAAGAAGTAGTCATTCTATACCCACCAGCAAACAGAGTTATTATGACTAAGGATTTAAAAAGTAAAAAATGTTGAGGACTTAACCAGCACCTGGCTAGATGGAATAACTTGTTCAATGCTTACTCTTGTGTCCAGAAATTCAAAGCACCACACTAAACAAAAGTTAGAATGGAAACTGAATTTGAAATACTTTTCAGTAAGAAAAAAAGTACTTTTTATAATAAATGATAGCACTGTTTTTGTCTTAGTTTTCATTTTGCCTTTGTGAAATAGTTTTAAGAGGAATAACTTATACAAAGATAAAATGCTAAGTAGCATCTAATTATGCTTAAAAATGAGGAAAAGTCCCATGTGTTTTGGTGTCCACCTGGCTGTTTTCAGTGAAATTTTGATGATCTCTGAACAGGATTCTGTGCAGATCCTGTCAATATTTGTAGCTTTCTGAAATTTGTTTTATGGCTCAATTTCTAACATTAATAGACCTCTTCCAGATAGAGTTGACTATTAACTAAGTATGCCTTATTTTTTCTTTAATTGCCCTTTTAATTCATTAATCAAGCACATTAAAAACATAGTTGGCTTATTTTTTAGTTGAAATACAGTCTTCACCAAGGATTTGACGATTAATTATTTCTAAATATATTTGGATCTATTACTTTCACATCCCACTTTTTCTGTGTGAGAATTTTCAGGGCAGTTTTAGGAAGCATGGGAAATAGTCCCACATTCCTACTCTTCTTGCACTTACTGGATGGTGAAGCTCCAAGGAAAGCTTTCTTCTCTTTCCTGTTTTCACTTTCAAACTGATAAATATACCCAAAGACGCAAAGAATATAAGAGAAAATAGAGTAAAATTACTAGAAAAAATTCAATCGTTAGCTCATTGGTTGTCATACATCATATATTTTTATTCACACACATCAGTCTTAAATAATATAAGTGAAATAGTTAATCAGCTTGTAAAATGTGGAAATCTGATGGTCCAACATAAAAGATAAACATGAAAACTGGTGTCTTCATTGGGTTGTATAATGGTGCATTGGCACTTGCTGCTATTTAAATGTCATCCCAATTCCCTTTTTTGTCGTACTGATGTTAACCTTGTAAGCTCTAAATTGTCTGGAAGTTAATGGTCTGTTATATGAGTTTAATAGTTCCTAGTGAAAGAATATTAGATTATATTATGCAGTTTGAAATGTAACTTGATCTCATAATCATAAATATGACATAGTCTTGGTTGAAATTGGGGTCTTTTTTGCTGCTGCTGCTATTGTAGAATAGGTGAACAGGTTTTTCTTTTTTTTGCATATCTAAATAAAGCAATGATCTGTTAGATCAGTTATTAGATATATTTATTTGCCTATTATCCACACCTTAGTTTAGAAGGTAGTGGAAAAAGGAAAAAAATGAACATATGTTATAAAGAAAAGTGTTTATTTTGAAAATCAAATTTTAAAAATTATTATATTAAAGTTGGTAAAATGTGAAATATTATGTTCTGTCAGGACCCATATATACCCTTGTCAGAGTTTAGGAGTTGTTTTTTTTTAATTTTATGAGTGAAATTTGAATTGAAGCTAATGTAACTGACAAGAGGGAAATAGAAGCAATTGGCTTGCACTAAACAAGTTTGAATGGTTGTTAATGTGAATGACTTTCAGGCAGTGAATGTCAGAACAGTAGATTACTTTCCTTACCTCAGGCATTTTAAGCATCTCCTGTGGTAGGACTGACATAATTTCTCTTCCTCTCTATTTCTCTCTTGAAACTGGGAAGCAAAGTAATTGGAGTCTAGTAATTTTGGCCTATGGCTGATGAAGATAAATCATAACGACCTATAGAATATACACCGACAATTCACATAAGGCTACTAGAACATGAACTTTCAGTAATGCATTAATCAAATGTTGATGCATTCTGGTTCATATTCAAGAAAACCATGGAACTGTTTATTGTGACTGTAACTAGTATTTTGCATATTTGACTAAAAGTCAGATGCCAAAAATTGCTTCAAATGTAAGTACTTATGTTTCACATGTCTTATCCTTTTCTTTACATCTATAATATATGAGTTCAATTTATACTTGTTTAGCACAAACTATTAGAAGTTTTAAAATACTAAAGGTGGAAGAGAATTTAAAACCATCTGCTCCGCCCTCTCGCTTTAGGGCTAATAAATGTTTAAATCTTCTTGAACAGATGGAGGTATAGTTATCTTAAATTTCATAGCAATAGAGGTCTTAAGACATTCAAACTTTGTTTTTGGATTGGATCATTCGAACAGCTAAGAGATTCTGTATTATACCTCATTTTATTTAATGTCATTTTCTAACTTCAAGTAGACTTTTGAAGACTAGCCTCAATGTTTCAATGAATCATTCAACTTCTTAATGAAGTGTATAATTGATATTTGTATCATATGATTTATTAATTGCCTTCAGTGCATTAAACTTTATGCTAAATATTTACGTGTATGGTTGGAGTCTATGCAGGGGTCAAAGCAGTTTAAGGTTTAGATTTAGGAAAGGAAGGTTTGGGAAAGGTCAGTAAATTAGCCAAGTCACATGATTAATGAAGAGTTTCTGCATCTTAGATTCAAATTTTTGTTTGAATTCTCTCTTACTAAACTACCTCTCCAACTTTCCTCTTTGGTACTCAATTTTGGCTTTTATCATCTTATCCTGCTTTATTCATCTAAAGAGGAGATGTCATTGTTTTCAATTTTTTTTTCATTATCACCCTTACAAGCTATTTTAGAAAAATTTCCTTTAATCTCTTCTGATAGAAATTTAAAACACAAATACACTGTACACTTGCTTATTTGCTGTCTTTAAATACACATACAAACCCATCTTCGTGGCCTTGGGAGTGATAGTGGTCCTTCTGAGAATGAATGTGATATGTCATAATTATCATTTTTGAATTAAATAAGCATATATTTCTTTTACTTAATCTGAATTTTAGGTTAATTTGTTAGGGCATGAAGAAATTTTTTACAAATGAGTAGCACTCATCTTTTTAAAAAATCAGCTTTTCTATTCCTTGAAGCTAAGAAAAATTATAAAGAATTATATAAATATAAATAATGACTGTATAAAATAAGTGAAGTTAACATAGGTATTCCAATATAAAACTTGTGTTATTGAAATAAAATCTCAGCATATTAATATAATCTATCCTTCAATTTTATGCCAAAGATTCTGTTTATCCACTACTATCCCATTTTATATACATTTTTATTGTAAAAATACTGTACAGAGGGGTTACAGTTACATGAGTAGGGTAAGGAGTACATTTACTATCGAGCATTGTTACCTCCTCCTTTGTTTTTCCCCTATCTCCCCTTCCCTCCCTACCTCGTCAACTCCTCCCCCCCCAAAAAATTTTAAAGTTCATTTTCAACATAGTGTCTTGTACATATCATTGTTACGATGGGTCGACCTGTATCCTTACTTAAGCATTTTGTTATATCCCCTCCCCTCCCCAAATTATGTGATTCCCATTTTTGCTGTATATCCCTATTCTTCTGTTTTGACATCACAATTTATTGCCATGGAAATGATCGATAGCTCACATTTATCTTTATGTCTCTGCAGTAGTTGTTGTTTTTTTCTTAAAGGAGATTGCCATTTAAAGATAGACTTTATTGGCACTAGTGGACTTTTTAAAGATAATATACCTCTTTTTTGTTCATCTTCATTTTCTTTGGAAAGTTTTCTTTGTGAAAGTTCTAAGTGGTACTTCTGAGAGTATCAAAACTTCATTTTCCTTTCTCTGATTTCTTTTGAAAACAAATTGAGAATTATGATGCTTTGTAAAAAAATTCTAATGATAGGCTTTCCATGACTGTTATTTTATATGTCAAATACACTTTCTTGCAACTATTGGTCAAGAAACTATAGTAGCAGAACATTTTGCCAATTACAGCAGACAGGAATAAGTCTCTTGGTAGGTTCTTTCGCTACATGATGCCAAAACACAATGGAAATTACTAAGAACATTTAAGTATTTTTTCTTTTATATGTAGCTTTAATCCACTTCATTGAGTCAAAACCAGGATGAATTGAACATTGAAATGCTTTCTTGTATCTTTCAATTAAATTCACGATTGAGATATTCACATAGATGAAAGTAATGGTTTAGGATTAAAAAAAAATATTTTCCACTTCCCCCCCCCCCATGAAACTTATTTCTATCTTATATTGAATTTGGCAAATTTTCACATCTAATGTCATATTTAATAGTGTCTTTGTCTCTCAAAAGTAATTTTGACCTTATTTAGTACACCATAATATATTCAGGATTAAAAGAGTACTATACAGTAAATCAGAAACAAACTTTTTATCCTCCCCCAAATAGTTTTCATATATCTTAATCCTGAGAAGTTAAGAGGAGCTTCAAAATTTATTACTTGTGAAGGCTACTTATGCCAACGGTTGCATTTCCTAGGTTCATATTGACAAGCAAGGTAGTTTATATCTTACTGATGGGAAAATATTAAGCAACCTTGTAGGTCAAATTAGGGAAGGGAAAAGAATAAAAAGATCTAATAAATGTCTGTTTCTTAAATGTTGGAAGAAACAAATATACCTGAGGTAGCCAATGTACAAGTATGTATGGAATGACTCAGTGAGTCATGTATTTGCAAGTGCTAATGCTTCAAAGGAAAATATGAAAATAAAAAATGGGAACCAGGAAGCTTATGTAGACTTACATACATTCACTCTTGATGACTTATTTTAAAATGTCCGAGTATCAGGGTTAAAGCCTTCAGCCCTTGCTCAGCTGCTTTGGTCTTTTTATAAGAAAGAGTTTTCGTATACATTTTTGTGATCTTTTTCTATTCCTGGTTTGAGATCACCTCATTGGTTGTGTGTGCACACCAGTACAAATACAATTTGCATTTTTTTCTCGTATGGACCATAACACTCTCCCTCAATGATTCTAAAGCAGAATGAGAGGCTACCATGGTTTATGAGTTCCATGTAATTAATAGGAATAAAAGCATATATCTCTGAAATGGAGAAAACGCTCCTCCCCCCTTTTGGCTGTCAACAATCTCTTTGTCTTTGAAGTTCCAATTCCATTAGAAATTTGTGTCAGTTTAACAAACATTTTTTTTAATTCTTTAGTGCCAACCTCCACATTTTTTATATCTCAATCAAAATTACTCTTATCACATCTTGTTATTTTGATTTTTTTCCAAAACACTTACTGCACAACATTTCATGCACGTTTTACTGTCAATAATAATAACAATTGACATTTTAAAACATAATTCTATTTTCCAAAAACCACTCTATTGACTTGACTTTATGTCTAATACTCAAAACAAATCTTACAACTCTTTGGTATCCCTTCTTTTACACATAAAACGTTCAATTATATTCTCTCAGAATTTAGCCAGTATTTGACCTTGGATCTATCTTTTTAAAAGCCTTGTACTTCTGTCCTTCCATGTTTGTACATTTGTATACTTATGACTGCACAACAAAAATGTGATATTTAGGAGAGAACAAATAGATAAGCAGATGTTTATGTAATATGATAATAGGGTGCACTTTCAAAGCATTAACAGCAGTTGACTGTCTGAAAGTTGTGTGAAGCAGAGAAGGCCAGACAGAAGGAGTAACATTTGGCATGCCTCTAGAAACATGAACAAGGCTGGCAAAGGAGGGAGGGGCAACATTTTTCCTAAGGAGGAAAAGGTAGCCGTAAACCATATACCTATCAAAAGTCCAGTTAGCCTAGAGTTTATACAAGGTTATTTGGCTTAGACTGCAGTTTTACAATAACAGGGTTTTACAGATTCTTACACACACACACACACACACACACACACACACACACACACACACACACACACACACACACACACACACACACACACATGCATACATACAAACATACATATATATGTCAATAGGACTAAAATTATAAATGATTTTTTGATTTTTGAGAGCTTAATGTAGTAGAAAGAAGCCAGTGAAATAAATATGAAACTTCTATGTATTCTTATCCCATCCTCTAGGGAGTTTGTCATTCTGGCTTGCTACTATATTGGTAATTGCCAAAGTGCAGCCATATCCATCAATTTTCTTACACTACTTTTAAACCCAATTGATACTAATGAATATCATAATATCACATGTTTTTAACATTGTGTTTCTTTCAGGTAAAGTTCACTTAGGTTATTGAGGAAGATCCTTGAATTCTTATGAAATCTGGTAGGTTGTAATTCTCAAATTACCATTCTCCATAGTAAACGTCTACAATTCAATGGACATGATCTCAATTTCAGAGACGTTTAACAATGATTGCTTCTCTATTACCTGTCTTTTATGTGCAAAGAAATTCAAAGCTGATTTTGTTTGTTGGCAGTATGGATTTAGCAAAGGATGCTGTGATTATTACAAATAAGCTTCAATGTCACAAAATATAATAGGGTTAGAACTCAGACCCGATAGATTGCCTAGCATGCTAGAGCCACAGTCCCACCTTTGTTTTGCTTTGGTTTGTTTTTCAAGGAAGGTCTCATACTTTTGCTCAGGCCAGCTTTGACCATGGTTCTGTTATTTCAGTCTCCCTAGTAAGTGACATTGTAAGCATGAACAATTGCTAGGTTCTTTACATACATGCCTTGCTAGGTATTTTAATTCGCACAACTACCCTCTAATATATATTTATATATAATTTTATAATAAATAAAAAAACAATCATACCATATCCAGGTCAAGTGTCACACAGTAGATATTAGATTGGAATTAGACTACATGCCTATCTATTGCATGCATACAACCACAAAACAAAATTTTTGAAGTTAAAATACTGTTCTTACGTCAGATGCATCTTAAAAACCATTTCAGTATATTTCTCCTTAAGTAAATCTTGCTTGTTCTTTAGAATTATTTGTCTTAATTTTACTTTATGTGCTATGCTGTGTCAAAGAGATTTTGTTTGATATTCAGTGACAGCCTACAACATCCTATCAAAGCAGCCTGATTAAGTTCATGGTTGCCTTTGATTAAAATGCATCAGTCATTTTTATAAGATACGGTCGATGAATTCCCCTTGACATCATAGAAACAGGTAATTAAATTCTGTCATTTTCCCAAACTTTGACTTTGTTCTTTTTTTGGAAAGACATTATATAATCTTAGAGTAAACTAGGTCTCAAACCCCCAAAATTAATTAACATGCAAATATATTTCCTACACACTAGTGATTGCTCTTACTATGTAAATCAGTGTAGCTGGACATAAGATTTTTAAGCAGAGTTTTTATTTATTTCTTTTGCAAAATATTTTGAAAAATTTGAAAAGGTAAGAAATGAAAGGCTACTGTATTCTTTTTTTTTGGGGGGGGGTCCGGTCATGGGGCCTGAACTCTGGGCCTGGGCGCTGTCCCTCAGCTCTTCAGCTCAAGGCTAGCACTCTACCATTTGAGCCACAGCACCACTTCCAGCTTTTTTCTTTTTTGCTTATGTGGTGCTGAGGAATCAAACCCAGGGCCTCATGCATGCAAGGCAAGTGCTGTACCACTGAGCCACTTTCCAAGCCCTACTGTATTCTTTTTGCACAACCAGTTAGTTCTGCGTTTCTGCTCTGATGGTTATATTGAAGAAGTGCTATGTCTATCACCTATAAAGAAATATCAAGTCTCATTAGGAAAGAAATAATAAAATGCTAATGGTCAGCATTAATCATTTGAATTGGGAGGGATTATAGGGGAATGTTTCTGTCCTTTTCCTGACAGTGAAGGTTTTCTTATATTGGAACCCACACACTAATTCCTGAGACCAGTAAGACTTCCTGTAGTAGAAATTCTTGGAGGGAAGACTTTGTGGTTCTGTTATTGCTACCTGAAATTTCACAATGCATGGCATAATCTTTTCTTACATAACATATGCTAAATTTATATTTATATTTTTAATAGTCTAATAATTAGAAAACATCCACCTCAGAAAGAAACCTCTTTTTAAAGACAGTATCTACCTATTCAAGTAAAATGCATTCTTATTAAACATACAACAAATTGTCAAACTGAAATTCTCCTTCCATGGGGGTCTGGCAGTTTTTTAACATTCATCTTGGCCCTCTGAAAAATATGATATAGAGCAAGGAACTCCACATAGAGTGGTTCAATCAAGTTCTGAATGTAAAAGATTTTCATCTCCCTCTTCTGGTCACTGAGATTACTTTACCATTTTCCACAATCTCCCAGGTTTAGCAGTCAACGCAGTTTTCTATGTATATTTTTATTGTTCTTTCTTTCCATCTTTTTATTATTATATAAATTGACCATATAGCCTTCTCCACAAGGAAAAAGGATACATATATTAAGAGTTGTGAAAGTGGGAGAGATAAAGGCAGAAACCTTTTCTTTTGGTGGCCAGAGAAGGAGTGAGGAGACAACATGTGCAGTTACATTAGTGTACTGATCATCGGGTATCTGTTTCTCTTTCTCTTTCTCTTTTTCCCTCCCTCCCTCCCTCCCTCCCTCCTTCCCTCCCTTCCTTCCTTCCTTCCTTCCTTCCTTCCTTCCTTCCTTCCTTCCTTCCTTCCTTCCTTCCTTCCTTCCTTCCTTCCTTCCTCTCTCTCTTCATCTCTTTCACTTTTTCATTTATTCATTCATTTTTTGGTGGTACTAGCACATGCCAAGCACATTTGTGTGTGTGTGTGTGTGTGTGTGTGTGTGTGTGTGTGTGTGTGTGTGTGTGTGTGTGTGTAGGTGGACGGGAGGTGGGGGGTGGAAGGGGCAGGGAATATTGCTGAACTCAGGGCCTGGGTGTTGTCCCTGAGCTCTTTTGCTCAAGGCTAAGACTCTACCACTTTGAGCCACAGCTCCATTTCTGTTTGTTGAGTTGTTAATTGAAAATAAGAGTCTCAAGGGAACTTTTCTGCCTGGGCTGGCTTTAAACCGCAGTCCTCAGATCTCAACCTCCTGCTTTCCTAGGATTAAAGTGTGATCCACCTGTGCCTGGCTGTGTGTGTGAGTGTGAGTGTGTGTGTGTGTGTGTGTGTGTGTGTGTGTGTGTGTGTGTTGTGGAGCTTGAATTCAGGGCATAGGCACTGTTCTTGAGTGCTCTACCATTTTGAGGCATAACAATACTTATTTTGAATGGATAATTGGAGACAGGGAATCTTCTGCCAGTGCTGGCTTTGAAACATGACCCTTAGATCACAGCTTCCTGAATAGCTAGGATTACAGATGTGAATCTGCGCCCAGCCCGGGCATATAATTAGCTCTCCTTTTTTAGCCCTATCAAGTATTTTTTACTGCAGAGCACTTCCTCAATTAGGTTTATGTATTTTGTGTTTTATCCTATATCATTTCATATGAATTATTGTTAAATTGAGACACACATATACTAATTTGTATTGTTTCAAAAATATCCATAGGCAACTACATTCAACCTAACCAGTCAATAACAAGCTAGCAATATAGGAAGTCTTGGCTGAATGAGTAATGAAAACAGTTGAGATATACCTGTTAGGTTCATTGTCTTTTAAAAACTTAATTTAGGGTGAGGTGGCAGTCATGTTCTGGGGCTTAAGCTCAAGGTCTGAGTACTGTCTGTTCTTGAGCCTTTGTGCTCAATGTTATTGCTCTACCACTTTAAGATACAGCAACACTTGGAGCTTTGTAGTGGTAAATTGGAGATAAGAGTCTCCTGGAGTTTCTTGCTTGGGCTGACTGCACCATAACCTTAGATCTCAGCCTCCTGAGTAACTAGGATTACAACAGTGAGCATCTGGCATCCTACAAGACTTAATTCTTTTTCTTGATGACACTATGTTTTTGTTTTCTTTAGGGACTTAAAAGTCTACTTTACTAAAAAAATAGATCCTTGCATGAGAGAGAGAGACATTGATAAATGTGTTTGGGGTACCCTGAAAGACAACTTAAGGTTTTGTTTTTTCGTACCTGATAGAATGATAAATGATTTCTCTGATACCTGAAACTGCCTCTGATTTTTTATTTACATATACATCCTATAAAAAATTACCATAGCTATTTAGTCGTGAGCAGAGTATTTCTTTACTAGAATATTAGACCCTTTTTAAGTGCAATTTCTGTGTTCAGAATATTTCCTGTATCCATACACTATACTTTATATTCCATATACAACACACATTTTAATATATATGGCAAATAATATTCATTTACTACTCAGGCATACCATTAAAAATGGAAGCAATATCCAATTTATACAAAAGTAATACCTCAGTAGATAACAAGAGAATAAACAGAGGTGAAAGAATGAGCTAATTAGATTGAAATAGAAGAAACATTCCCACTTTGGTTCTCAAGTGCCTGCTTTTTTTCAGGCCATTCATTTGTATTAAAACATGTTCTTAATTGAAGCAATTACACGATGCTTATAGATTTTGCAAATGAGATATGCAATTGTTAGATATTACACACTGCTCCACTGAATAATATGAAAGTATTAATTTCCTACTTTGTCATTAACTCCTATATCATATTTACAGACTAAAGTTTAAAACAATGCAGCCTTTCCAAATTGTTATATATATTAAAACAACTTTAAAACAAGCCTAGTAAAATATCATTACAGCGAACAACAAATTATGTAAAGCAATATATTAAACTTTTAATTTTTAAAATCAGGTTTATTATAGTTTAACACAGAGTAAAATTTTTCCTTTTAGGCATGTAGTTCTATGAATCTTCACAAACAAGTACAAAATCAAGCTGTGCAACTTTTCCATCACCTCAAAATAGTTTCCTTATGTCCTCTTATAATGAAGTGTCAACGTTAATAGCTTTATCATCTGTCTTTCAGCAGCACCCCAGAAAGGGAGTGAACCATATCCATTAAACAACTTTCCTTGGCTCTCCTGATGTAAATGTTAGCAACTTTGTAGTAAAGAAACTCATTGTATTCATGAAGGTGAAATTATATTGGGAAGGAAAAGGAACAATAAGTAATAACTCAGATTGCCCAGTAAACTATCAGTGCTGTGAAGCAAAGTGATTGTGGGGAAAATAATGAGATTTAATTTTGAGAGATGTAATAGAGTGGACAGAGGAGATAGCTCTAAGGTAGTCAGTTTGAGCTAAAGATAAGAAGACAAGCCATGGGACTTTGGGGAAGAATGCAGCCAAGTAAACAGAAAAGCTAGATCTGAAATAGATGGTACTTGGTTTGTCACAACATACTGCATAGAGTGTCACCAGGATGTTAATTTATGACTGACATGCAGTAAGATGAGGCTAAACTTGAGCTTTTAAAGCAACTTCAATGAAGTTTTTGGAAGTATTGAATGTAATTCATTATTTAGCATTTTATTTCTATCATTTTATAAAAGTGTAGGTTTATATTTGATTGGAATGATTGTCCTTCACCACAAACAATTTAGAAAGCACTCTGTTAGAGGAAGAAAAGGGAGTTACTAGAATTACCAAACCAAACAGCCATGAGTGAGACTGGAAATTAAGAAACAACAACAACAAAAAAAAAAAAAACAAAAAAAAATGGGTATAAATAGTAGCATTTACTGCCCCTCACCTAAGGTTTGTGGCAAAATTTGAATACAAGTCCAGGAATCTGAGTTATTTCTTTTCCTGTTATTCTTATTCTGATTTTTCTAAGCAGAGGAGCCAGAGACAAGATTTAGCTGGTTGTTGAAGTTTCTCTTGCACATATTAAGAGGGGAAGAAAAAAGAACCAAAAGCTTATAAAAGGGAATTATAGTGATGCACACCTGGAATCTCAACTGGGTAAATTGGGATTGTGAGGACCGAGCAGACGATCGGGAGTGAAAAGCTAAGAGGGCTGAAAGGACCAGTGAGATACCAAATGGCTACAATGGGAGCACTGGAGACCATGGGCCCAGAGGAAAGCACTGTGAGCCCATGAGAGCAATAACCAAACAGCTGGTTTGGACATGATGTAAAGATAGGGGAAGAGGCCACCTCATGTGGAAAGTTCTCAAAGAAAACACTGGAAGCCTGCTCTTCACACTTATGTAGGTCACAGTAGCAACAGAGTAACCAGGTTTTAGGGAGTATCTCACAACATTAGGAAATATTGATGCATACTAATGACACTTCACATTTCCAACCAGGCCTTTGTTAATTCCTTTACTTTTCAGGGTCTTCATGCACTAAGCAAGTGCTTGGCCACAGCTGTTATCTTCACCTCTCCATTGCTTTTGTTAAGTAAATGTTCATTCTTATCTATTTCTGTATCTGAGAAAGGTTAAGCTCATTTGATGGGATGCCATAGAAGAATGGAAAGGAAGCCAAGCGCTGACGTGTTATATTAGTGTAAGCTATCATGTAGCCAAAGGATCATCTTTTGTGGTTTCTTTTAGCTACTCTATGTCTGGAAGCTGAGGGAAGGAACGAAGGTATAGTGGAGATAAGAAAAAGGGCAAAGGAAGTATAATAAATTTCCGCTTGAATCTGCTTTAGAAAAACAACACTGAATATTCTTTCAACATAAATGGTGTTGAATGTAGTTGAGAAGTAAGTGAATCAGATATCATAAATACCTTGTGTAGTTATCTTTAAATAATTTGGAATTTTGTTAAGAAGCAAATTATATTTGCTTATGGCTTAATATACTGTGCTCTATATATGATGACTTCAGATATTATTTTTGTCTGTGAAAAAATGCATTTTGGATTTCTGAAACCAGCATTTTGAGATGACAAGGCATTGTATGATTAGAAAAACATTCACACCTTGTTAAACTTAGTCTTTATTTTGTTGAAAGCTGAGTATTAACTGGACTTCTTTGGACATACACACACATATAGATAGACAGCTAGATAGATGGATAGACATATGCCATGATTTTCTTGCATGTACTTTATTTAAAAAAGCATTGCAACTTTTTTCTATGTACTTTAACAAGGAGAAATATGTTTGCATTTGGAAGACATCGTTCTATAAAAGCTATCTGCATATGTACATTTTACAGTATTCATATTCGTAACTTTCAGTGAAATCTTATCATTTCCCACATGTTTCCAATGTTTGCCTTTCCTTCGTGAGAACTGTGATGGATTTGTTCATTTTAGATGCTATTTATTCCTTTTGCTTCATTACACATCATCCACCTATGCAAGATCTCCTGGTCTGTGGTAGACTTTATACTCTACTAGACAGCTTATCACTTGCTTTGCAGGCTCCTCAATTTGAATTTTAAAGTAAAATGAATGTAATTATGCTTGTTGAGTCTGTGTTCTGAACTACAAGTACTCTCTGGTTTGGGGATGATAAATGGAGAAATGGACAGCAAGATCTTGGGCTGTCACTGGCAGTTGCTGCGTTGTAGTCATGTGGTCTTTATAAATACACGAGCACATATATGTGTGTATACATAAACATTGATAGGCATACATATTGATATACATAATTTATGAATGTATAACTAAATGCAGATATTAATGTTAATAATATCTTTGTGTGTCTGGCGGGGGGGAAGAGGTAGGGTTAGTTATTGATTACTAGAGAGAATTCGATGTTTGAGGAGAAGATGGATGTACCTTGGACAATATACTATTTGCTATTAAAATTACATAATCTTTCTGGGCATGGTGGTACATGCCTGTAATTCTTGCACGCAGAAGAGGTTGAGGTAGAAGCGTTGTGAGTTCAAGGTCAACCCATTTTATATAAAACTTTTGACTTCTTCAAGATCTGAGTCAAACAGATTATTAAGTGTATCCCACCAAATCAAAAAGGTCAGTCCCAGAAATGAAGGTCAAGATGAAATGGCACAATGTTATAATTTAAGGAACTGATAAATATGAAAAGCTTTTCAGTCAAAATTTAATGAATACATTTATAGCCTCACAGCAGTTACTTTTACCACATAGGAACATTGCTATGGTTTGCTTTAGATCAGTTTCTTTCTGATATTGCTGTTGCTGCTAATTCCTCATTTCACAGAATTTTGGTATGGAGATTTCTTTCTGCTTTTATTTTTCTTTCTAAGATCATTTGTTAGTGGTGAATGAAATCTAAAACCTCCTCACATACTTATTGCATTTACAAGAGCTTACATTTCTGTGTTTTATAGCTATTCTGAAGGTAGTTGAAGATGGAAATTTGTTTCATTTTAATTTCTCATCTACAGTCCTTTGTCACAGTATGTAAAATGATACTTCGTAACTTCCAATTTGTGACAATATTTGTCAATAATCTCTATGGAAAATTTAATTGTTATATATTGTTTCCTCCAATTCTAAGGAAATTTATAATTGCATTGTACTGTAAACAATAGGGTTTCATAGTCCCATTTATGCCACATTAATATTGGATGTATTGAATAAAATATTAAAATAGGCCTAGATATTCATTTGTGTTTTAAATTCAACTTATACATTCAAGAGATCATCCTCAACCCATTATATTGTACAGCTCTTAAGAGGGGACCTTTATCAGGGAAAAAAGACAAAGCCCCTGAAACTGTAGCTTCAGAAAATGCATGAAGTATAGTTTTGTAGGTTCCTCTATGCTTCTATGTGTGTGTATCATATTTGTCTCTGAAATTTCTGAATCTGAGACCATTTTAAAACTATGTGATTCCCATGACTTCACAGATGGTCTACTGAGTTGCTTCTGAGCCTATCATTAGAGGTTTTCCTAGAGAATAAATTTCTATACACCAAGAATAAATCTTTTTCCTTTTTGCTTTGAATATGCTTGACTTCTGCCAGGACCTACCATTGCTTGCAGAAGTCCACATCTTCATCTCTTGGTTAAGATTTATAATCATGTGGCTATTCTCTTTATAATCTTGTTTCCCATTGTTATCCTCCCAGAGCCTCAACTCCCACTAGCCATAGTTCTCTCCTTTCCCCTGATCTCATGCTATTTACCCTTTGCCTCTCTAACACACATCACTTTTCCCTTCTCTGAACTGTTACTGAGGTGATGCATGTGGTGTTTAATTGCCTGCACTCTACCCCATTTGACTGAAGTCTCTTAGGGTGACAGAGTCCCTGTCATTACTTTGTATTCCCCACATGATGTGTGCGTGATGAAGAGTACTGTCTACAGGGAAAAGCACTCAGGTGATTATAGAATATGTCCATTAAGTTTCCTAATTACAAGCCCCCTGCTTTTTCTCCCATTATTCTGCCACTCTGAAAACTAAACAAAGACTCTGAAATGCTCAGAGTTGCTTCTGCTTCAAAGACAGGCTATCTAGTTCCCTGGAGTTTCAGGCAAGAGATGGAAAAATAATAATTTTATTATAAAATGGAAATTGCATAGCAAAGAAAATGGAAATAAATAAAAGTGAGGGTGATTAAAGTTTTTTGAAGAAATATTAGTGAGAAAAAATTCAAAGCTATTTTTTAATCACACCAAGTATCAGTGCCTTATGCCTATAATCTAGCTACTAAGGAGTCTGAGATCTGAGAATTTTGATTAGAAGCCAACAAGGCCAGGGAAGTCCAACTCTGATCCCCAATTAACTATGAAAAAGCCAGAAGTAGAGCTGTGGCTCAAGTGATAGAGTGCTAGCCTATATAAAAAAAAAAATGGTTAGGGGGCTGGGAAGGTGGCTCAGTGGTAGAGTGCTTACCTTGCATGCATGAGGCCCTGGGTTTGATTCCTTAGCACCAAATAAGCAGAGAAAGCTGGAAGTGGTGCTGTGGCTCAAGTGGTAGGGTGCTGGCCTAGAGCTGAAGAGCTGAGGGACAGTGCCCAGGCCCAGAGTTCAGGTCCCATGACCAGCAAAAAAAAAAAAATAAATAAAAATAACAATGGTTAGGGACAGAGCTCAGTCCCTTATTTCAAGCCATAGGACTGGCACCACGAAAAAAAGAAAAAAAAAGTTTTTTAAAAAAGAAGCACTTTTGGAGAATTTAAGGGAAGTTCAAGTCCATAGGATAATTATCTCCAACATGCAGCAGATATATTGAATCTTCTTGAAAGAAGAATGAACTCATACAATTGTCACAAAAATCATGATGCCTCTCCATTCTTATTGATCAATATTAGCATTCCACATTATTATATTTGTGCTTCTCAGATGAAAAAAAGTAGGGATCAAGCGGGAAGAATGGCAATCTAAATTATATGGTTGTATAATTACTTTCTGTTCATCTGTGGCTTTCAGTAAGCAAATGACATAAGCAAGTTAAACTTATTGGGACCAGTTCCTTGTGCTTAATAAGCATTCATATTCAACAGCTCTTCTATCTTGCATAATGCTGAAACAAGGACACTACAAATATTATTTCCAATTTTAATTTGGAGACCGTATTTATTAGTCCCTATATGTATTCGGTCACACTTCCAGATTCACTTTTTCCCTTGAGTAAAATAAAATGTAGCTCTTTTTTTAAATAAAGCCATATGTTCTCCAAACCTGTCTTTATAAATATGTAACAAGTGTTATATTTCAATTGGACAAGAGAAAGACCCAAAGTGACAGACACAATTTTATGGCATGATCCACATTTTTCATAACTAATGATATTATTTGAAAACGTTTCTAAAAAGAGAGATTGTTTCTACCTACATTCAGTGTTTGGGAAGCTTCACATGGCCTAATAAAATTTTCATTAGTATATATTTTATTTTAGCTGGTGAGAACATTTAACATAATTATAAATTTTCATTAGTATATATATTATTTTAGCTAGTGAGAACATTTAACATAATTATTTTGAGTGTTCATTAGATTTTGAGCCTCTCTGAAGAGCTCAAATGGGATGTGTATTCAATAAGTAGATTGTGGAACCTGGAAAAGAACTTTATGGCCATCTGTAATTATTTTTCTCAGATGTTTCAGTTCCTCATTTTCTCATACTATATGCATTAACCTACTTGAGCTACCATTACTGGATGGCACAGATTGTGTGACCTGAACAACAGAAATTCATTTTCCCTTGTTTCTGGAGAATAAAGTTTCAAGATCAAGAATGATTGGTTTCTTGATGTTGACAACCTTCTCACTTTGTCTTCACGTGGTCCATTCTTTCTGCATGCACGGCTACCAATCCATTATGTCTATCCGTGTGTCCAAATTTCCTCTTCTTATAGGAATTTTGGATTATGGCCCATTATTATTGATCTTATTATAACTTATTTGCTTCCTTAGTAGTACTCCAAGAGTAGTCAATAGTCTGAGAAAATTACCAAACTAATAAATAAGAAAAGTTCAGGGAAAGAACACAGTTTAGTCCACATAACCATATTTGTTGATATAGCTATTGACTTTTTAGTATGCAGATAGTATCCTTTCAGTGTACTTGATAACAGAGGCCTTTACATTGTTGTAACACACAAAGGTAAACTAAGAGTATGTCTCCTAGACTTTTTGTCACTATTACATACCAGCATTTGGAATTAGCAGCATGGAATGGCTCAGAAATAAGAATATTCTAATGAAAAGTTGTCATCTTAGTCTGTGCTGCTACAACAAAATGTCTGAGTCATTTGTAAGAAACTGAAATTTACTTTCTCATAGTTCTCGGGAATAGTCCTGTACACCACATTGAACGGTATAGCAAAGCAGGTTTGTATCACCCACCCAGGCCCACATTTTAGAACAAATCTCAGCAGTACTAAAAAGAGGTAAATTCCAAGGTTCACATGTCTTTTCATAATATCTTTTTTATATATAATAGCAGTAAAATGTTACCTAGAGTCAGCAAAACTTCTTTTATGGACAGGACCTTCCCCAAGTTGAGCTGAAGACTTAAACTTTAACATTAGCATGCATTTATTTCATGGCCTTACTTATAGAAGAAGAGTGTTTAGCTGTACAACTGTTCATAATTATTAGTCTGAGAAATTGATTTTACCTCTGAAGACATCAATTTTGTGCATCAATGGGATTAATTTATTTAAAATGTTTATAATAAAATTATTAACCAGTCAATATTTTTCTTTACTGTGGGAATAATAGTTTTAAAAAACTCACTAATGATTCACTTTTCTACTTTATTTTATGTTACATTATCTTAGAAGCACTTGCTTCTGATTTGACATGAAATAAATGCAGTAAAAACTAATATTAGAAGAGTTAGCCATTCTTTTAAATAACAGTTTAAACATAGTTTAAAGCATACCTCCATTTATTTAAACAAATATGTAAACAATGCTGTACAACTATTTGATTTCAAATAAACCATTTATTCTGCAGGTGTTCAAATTTTGCTTCTGGCTGGAGCAGCAAGGGATAATTTTTCAGCAACAACTCAGTGAAAACTGGATTTCTAATATAATGAGATGCTAAGGAAGAGAATTAAGTTAATTTTACTATTGAATAATACTTAGTAGGCTACTTGGGCCTAAATGTACACATGCCATCTTCCCACAACAAACTAGACCACTGTTAATAGTGATCTCTCATCTGATGTAGTTCCCCTGTGAGGTCAAGCATCCTTTGCCAGCCCCTCATATGATAGTCCTCATTTTGTTACCAGAGACAAAGTTTTCAACCAACATGGAGCTTCCATCTTTATCTTCCAGCAGCTTTCAGAGAAAGTGTTGGTTATGAATTGAATGTTCAAACCACTGTCCCTGAACAATCTGTGGCACATTATTTGAGTTGTAGTTTTTATTGTTTCTTAGGGAATTGATTTTCCTTTTCCTTTTCAATGTACCACTCTTCCCTCAATTCTCTTTCCTTAAAATAGAACAGTGAAAGTAATGAATAGAGCAAGAGATGTCTGGGAAATAGAGCAAAGGGTAGACAGCTGCAATCCCAAGAGGTTGAGAAATGGATGGAGATTATGACATAGATAACCACCACTCACTCAGGCAACAACAAATTCTATAATGCTGGATTGATGGAACCAACCCCAGACCCTCACAGCTTTCACACGCCATTACCTTAAATATAGTTTAAATATGCAGTTGTTTGAATGCATTTACTGTCATTTTTTCCTTATTCCTATAGGATTATCTAAATTAAAGCTGACATCACTAAATTTTTATATAACAAAACCATTTTTTTTTGCTTATGGAAAGATAGTTTACTGTTTGTTTAGGTAGTCCACAAGCATTTCATATAATTACTTAATAAATTGCTTTTGAGAATTACAGTGCAAATACACATGATCCAGGCTCCTTCGTTTTATAAATGGGCATGGACCACAATGTTTCCAAGATAAATCACTGTTTTCTAATCCTACTTTTTATCTAGTTTTGTTGTATTGCTGTATGACCTCAAGAATTGTATAAATTAAACAACTCAAAAAGTTTCTTACCAAAAACAAATCCTTTAAGAAAATGTAATATTCACAGAAGCAGATTTTGTATTATAGATACAAACAAAAATAAAACTTTAATATATGAGAAAAATTATAAGCAGAACTAACTAAAACAAATCAATTCTGTCTGAAGATACTTTCACCTTTGGTTTTAGACATTGTTCAACTTTGGATTTACTGCTATCTGATTTAGAGAAAATATATCATAAAATTATTACTCTCCATGTATTTGTATATCTTCTTGCAATTACATGAGCAGAGCTGTACATTTACACTAGTAATTATGTCCTGGAACTGGAGGCTCACTCCTGTAATCCTAGTTACTAAACAGGCTGAAGTCTTAGAATCTGAGAGTCATGGTTAAGAAACAACCAGGGTGGAAAATTTCCTTGAGATCCTTATCTCTGATGATCTGGCAAAAAGCTAGAAGTGTAGGTGTAGCTGAAGTGGTAGAGTACCACCCTTGAGTGGAAGAAAGCCATATGGGAGCTTAAGTCCAGGCCCCATTACTTGCACAAATTAAACAACAATCAGAAATAAGACACAAACTCACGAAACAAAACAAAACAAAAAAACGGTATGATAATTGTCTGCACGTGGCATTATCTGATGACACTTAGATAAAAGTCTGTAGACAGAAAAGACATAGAGAAATGCTTCATTGCTTTCCTTGGGTAGGGTTTTTTTTTTTCTTTTGAGTCTAAGGAAGATTAATGTTCTCAGCTGACACAATGACACATCTAGCTGTGAAATGACAAAGTAATGTGTGCAGAAGGAAGTAGGGATGCTCACTAAAATGTCCTACCTTATTTATTTTTTCTAAATAGTATTACTTTGAAATTGTTCTGAAGGTAATGATGTTCAACTTGTAAATGTGTAACATAAGCCATTATGTTTATACATTATATGTGTATACTGTTTTCCTTGGGAGTGATGGATTACCTCACCATCCCCTTCACTCCTGTCTTGGGAAAGTGATGGTGTTTCTTACTTTCTTCAGGACAATTTGACTAAGGTGTTTGAGAAATTTCTCTATTATGAGTACTATGGGTATTACCTTTATTTGTAAATGTTACTCAAACAAAGAAAAGTACCTGACAACATAAACTTGGTTTAACAAGGTTAGCAAACAACCAACAAATAATTTTTTAAGTGTTGTCACATTAAATTAGTAGGTAGAGGTACAATAAGGCAAGAAACAATTTTATTTTTCAAGCAAATAAGTCAGTCTGGAAAGCATGCTCTACTCATATCCCAAATCATAGTGTTGATGCCAGAGCAGTATAGAGAAATCAGTTGAGTAGATATTCAATCTAAGTGTGAATAGTTAGAATGAGAATTAATAGCTATAGCAAATCATAAACCAACAGGTAAATGAGAAATCAAGATAACTGGTACAATTTTTAATGCCATTGAAGGAGAGGCAGATTGAAGCAAGAAAATCTGTGATTCTACAAATATTACATCACATGGCAGTATTATCAAAATTTGGAAATATTTCTCTATGAAATCAATAGGCCCCTTTCAGCTTCACTTTAATTCACTGAGTGAATTATTGGAGGACATTAGAATATTGGTTCATGGTCTTTCTATGCCTCACTAAACAATCATTTACCATCTTATCCACAAACATCTTTTTCATGCATTAATAATTATGAGCATACATAAGTAATTTTTGTGACAGAATTTCCTATCAAATATTTTCCGCATTAGAAAATAACCAGTGACTAACTCTGTGAAAATTGAGAATACCACAAGACAACCTTATCTCCAGTGGAAACACTCATTCAATGTGTATGAATTTCCCTTTCTTTCTTCTGGCATCCTAATGTAATTTGGTCCTTAAACTTGGGTATTTAATGGAGGTTGGCCACAGTTACCTTGTGGTTCCTACTGTGTCTGTTTTGGGATATACACATACACTTGTTTGAGAAACACAGTATCATGTAGATATTGTACAAGAAACATGAAATATTAATGTAATGAGCACTAACAATACTCTCAGAGGATTAAAGGAAACAGATGATTGTTTCTGAGTATCCAGATAGAATTTCAGCTAAGCCTTCAATAACAGGAAAGCTTTTAGTGAGCTGGGAAGAAGAGTTTGGATCTTCCAGACTTAATTAATAGACCCAAAAATTAACTGACTTTCACAATAGTAAACCAGCAGAGTTTAATTTGGATGGAAAAGCAGAAGGTGTCTCTATATGCCATTTTAAAGTAATCTCGAATGCATCCATGTTTTACTGTGTCCACTATTCAGTCAAATTGTGTAATTAGACATTTTGACTTACTTTGCCTACATGCACAACAAGTTGAGAATATCTCTAGTGAGGATGAAATGATGACTGGAGATTACCTTGGCCTGCTCATTATGCAGGCTATGGGCCTGGGCCATCTTATATATAGAATGTAGACAATTTAACACGAAGCCACTTTTTAAATGAAACTATTATACAATAAATATTTTAATTTATAGTTCCTTCAATTTTTTAATTTTGCTTATAAATCATCATTGAAAAATGTATTTTAATAAAAATTTTAAAAAATGAATTGGTTTCAGATAAGTTACCATCTTATATACCATCTTCTGTACTTTTTTTTAAGGATTCAGTGTCAAGAAAATTATAATTCATATAAATAATGCAAATAAAAAACCATAATTTTTCATTTTGCATGCTGGGATAATCTCCTATTAAGCTGACTCAGAAACTCCTAAAGAGGAATAATTGTAAAATGTTATTTTGACACTGATCACGAAATTAACTGTTGCTCACAATGTTAACTAGCAAAGTTTGATTCATGTGGAATAAACAAAAGTATTGCTAGACACATAATGTAAAAATAGACATACTGTCATTATTTATAGAAGATGTGTTTATGTAAGAATCTACAAACAATTTAAAAAACTTCCTAGAAATAACAATGAGTAATAATATTACTTATTATAAGGCTGGTTTAAAAGAGACAATTTCTATACATTAAAAAAACAGTGTAATTTGAAATACAAAAGGCAATTTACTAAAGCACCTCTTAAAAAAGGAATGCTTAGATATAAATCTAGCATAGGTTATGAAAAGTATGATACAGTAATGAAAATAACTAATAGTTACTATAACAAAACAATAAGTATATTGCTAAAATGAATAAACTTGCTTAAAGTACACTGTATACATCTATGGAATTATCACAATGAAACCCTTTGTATGTTAAAAAAATTTAAATATATAAATAACTGAAGGGACTTTATATGCTCATGGAACCTTCTAAGATCTCAATTCTTGTTAACTTGTTGTATAGGTACAACCAAATCCCAATCTAAATCACAACTGTTTTGTACATATTGTATATACTAATAAACTGATTCTCAAGTTTACATAAAAAAGCAAAAGCCTATAGTCAAAAGTACAAAGGAATAAAAGCAAAGTTAAATGCTTCTGCTACACAATTGTAAACTATTAACTATTAAGCTATAATATTCAAGATAGTATAATATGAAAGAACACACTTAAATCAAGGAAATACAATAGAAAAGTTGGAGTAGACTGTACAAATATAGTCAGCTGTTTTTTTATCAAAGCACAAAGTTGGTTCAATCAAGAAACTGTAGGCTTTTAACGCTGCAAGTGCTTTGAAAAGCATTATACCACTATGTGATAGTAGAATATCTAAAATTCACTGGAAAACATAGAAGTAATCTTTGCTAATACAGATGTAGAAGAAACAGAAATCCAGCAATGCAAGTTAGTAAAACTATTTTATTAAATAGTTTGGCAGTTTGTTTTACAAAATTACATATAGCATACTGCCCAACAACTATTCTCTTTCCAATCAATGGTGGTAAGAGCATGATTTTTTTATCAGCAATATTAATAATCAACAAAAAACTGAAAACCACCAAATGTCTTTCAGTTAATGAATGAATACTGAAATTATTATTTTTCGACAAGGCAGTATTCCAATGTATATTATATTTCTTCCATTATAGATATATGTATGTAAAAGATTATTTTATAATTAGGCACAATAAAAAATGAATAATAGTAACTAAAGATAAAATAATTAAAATAATACATTGTAATAAAATTGCCACCATCACTAATCTTATAGTTTGCAGATATTAAGTGCTTTGAAACTTATTTAAATCTTGGCATTAAATGATGGCACCAACAGGTCCTCTAAAGAATGAGACTTCTTTAAAAAAATATTGTAAAGGTATGTACAGAGGGATATAGTTACATAAGGCAGGTATTGAGTACATTTCTTTTTTTATTGTGAAAATACTGTACTGAGGGGTTACAATTACATGAGCAAGGTAATGAGTACATTTCTTATCAAGCATTGTTGCCTCCTCCTCTGTTTCCCTATACCATCCCTTCCCATCTCCCGCCCTCCACACCCCCCCACCCAACCCCCAAAGTTCTAAAGTTTCTCAACATAATGTCTTGTACATCTCATTTTTGCAATGGGTCCACCTGTATCCCTATTTAAACAATTGTTTTTTTTTTCCTTCCCCTCCACAAATTATACCAACATCAAATACAGTGAAAATGGGTTATATTGTGGGGGAGGGACATACAAAGAAATCATCTTATAAATATATTAAAAACAATAGCAAGAAAGAAAAATCATTTGAGTCCTTATCTTGTGGTTCATTTCACCTAACATCAACTTATCTGACCGTTTCTGCTCGTCTCAGACATATACTAGTTATTGCAAATAAGGGAAACCATGGGACCTATGTTTCTTTGGGCCTGGCTTACTTCACTTAATATAATTTTTTCCAAGTCTTTCCATGTCCTAACAAATGGGGCAATGTCATTCTTTCTGATGGAGACATAGAATTCCACTGTGTATATATACCACATTTTCTTGATCCATTCATTGACTGAGGGGCATCTGGGTTGGTTCCATATCTTAGCTGTGGTAAATAATGCTGCAATAAACATAGTTGTGCTGGTAACTTTTCTTTTTAAGCAGTGTCACCTAGAATATGACTTCTAAGTAGCTAATAGTGGTAATATTTTACATCATGGAAATGCTGGGCAAAGGGAAAATTCACATGTCCAAGGTAAGACATAGTTCAGTATTATGGGATTTTATTACAATATTATGATATTATGATACTGTCAACATAAGAAATGTTAATTTCTTGAATTTTCCATTTAATATTTTCTGATTTCCTACATACCTCTGAAAGCAAAATCAGGGATAAGAGGGACAATTACACTCCATGTTGCGAGGTATATGTAAAATGCTATGATATGATTAAGAGGAATGAGAATGAATGAGCTATTAAGACATATAGATTTGAATCATATGTCTGCAAAGATGAAATAATGTATAATTCATAATAAATGACATTTTCATAAAAGGCAAAACTATGTAGAGCTTTTGATATGTTTAACCACTTAAACAATGTATGTTTTGTGTGTGTATGTGTGTGTGATGTGTGGGGGTGGGGGGTTGTATGTGTGTGTGTATTGAAAGGCCAGAAGCCTAGAGACCTAGGAGATGACAACACAACTCAGATTCAAATGCCAGTAGGATAAAAAAGAAAAGGCATGTCTGAAGAGCCAGGGTGGTAGCCTGAGACAGATACGGGAGAAGTTCCTTTCATTCAGGAGTCTATTTAGGCAGCCAACTGGTTGGATGAAATCAATGCACATTAAGGACAGTTTATTCACTCCAGGGTTGTCAGTCTCATCAAAAACACATTCTAAGTTGACATTAAAATGAACAACTCCAGCAGGTAAAGACCTTGGTGATTCCCGGGGGGTTTGTGGAGGGCAGAAAGTTAGAATAGTTGAGGTGTACTGCATGATTTTTAGAGCAATGAAACAATAATACTATAATTGTAGGGTAGTGGGTTGATTATTAATATCCCCAAAAGAAATGTATTTATACAAATTCCTGGGATAGGTGACTGTGACTTTACATGGTCAAAACAGTGAATGCATTTCTTATCCAGCATTGTTACCCTTTCCTTGATGTTCTCCCACTATCCCTCACTCCCCACCTCCCTCACTCCCCCCCCCCCGCACCTGAAGTTGTAAAGTTCATTTCCAATACACTGTCTTGTGGGTAGCATCATTGCAATGGGTCATCCTATGTCTTGTTTCAGCGTTTGAACATTTTTCTAAAGTCCAGAAAAGTTTGAGAATCTATTATAGATGGAAGGAGATGAAGGAAATACGATGACTAAACATAAGTTATTATCACAGATCTGGAACAGAAAAAATAGTTATTAGGTAAAAACTAAATCAGGCTGAGTAAAGTAAGGTGCTTAGGTAGGATATCAATACTAACTTACTGATTTGGACAATACTTATAAGAGAATACTAGGTATATGTCAGTACACTGTCACATCTTCACAAATTTTATGCAAGTTTATAGCTTTTCTAAAATTTAAGAAATTTAGGACATATTATTGGAATGTACAGCAGGATTAATTTAAGAAAGCACAATACAAAGCTGTTCTACAACATGTGCATTCATTTCCTATAACCGATTTCACAAATTATCATAATCTGAGTGGTATTAAACAAGGTGAATTTACCCTTTCATGGTTTTGAAGGGCAGAAGTGTGAAATTAGTATATCTGCAGCTCTGTGTATCTGCTAGAAGTTTTAGGAGGTGATTTTTCTTCTCCTTGGCTCCCTTTCCCCCTCCCTCCCTCCCACCCTCCCTCCCTCCCTCCCTCCCTCCCTCCCTCCCTCCCTCCCTTCCTTCCTCCCTTCCTCCCTCCCTCCCTTCCTCCCTCCCTCCCTTCCTCCCTCCCTTCCTTCCTCCCTTCCTTCCTCCCTTCCTTCCTTCCTTCCTTCCTTCCTTCCTTCCTTCCTCCCTCCCTTCCTTCCTTCCTTCCTTCCTCCAGCTTCTGGTGACTTTTGCCTTTTCCTGGCCTTTCTTGAGCTTCAATATCAGCCTCCATCCTCACATGTCTATGTCCTCTTGAGTTTTTTCTCCTTTCAGTGCCTTTAGAGGACATTCATCATTTAGTTTACAGAACACTCTAATCAATGATGATCTCTAAATGAGATCCTTACTTTAATTACATAAACAAATCCTCACCTTAATTACATATGCAAAGAAGCTTAGACTCAGTAAAGTCCCACTCTGAAGTTTCATGTGTTGATTCCTGGTTTTGAAGTCAGTATTTTTCCTACTTATATCTTGTCATATCTCTAGGATATTAAAACACCTGCATAGACATGTCAAAAGAAGCCTGCAGAAAAGTAAAACACTCTATAATATAAATGAACCTATTAGTGGTCCCTCAAGTGTAAAGGTGTCTTAATAATAATACTAATGATGATAATAATAACAGGTAATAGATCTTGAAGTCTCATGAAATGATTATGGGTATGAGTGTTGGATCTATTTTTTGTTGTCATCTCTGTACTCAAATCTATCTACCCTGATTTCTTGTTGACTGAGTAAATGAACACACTGAGATTGAAAAAGCATGACCCAAATCACATAGCTTGTAAACTTCAAATCTGTGTTTAAAATTGTTTATTATAGTTAAAGTACAAATGAAGTGCATTTCAAACATTTTGGATTCCTGATTCTTCTCCTTAAAGCTATGCAAGAAGTGATGTTAGCTTCTTGGTGTTAAGATTTAGCACTGTTTTTTTCTTTTTTTTTCTTTTTTTTTTTTTTTTTTTGCTGGAGGTACCTTGTGACAAAGATCAATAAAGCTGTAAAAACTTTTGGAGTTCAAGCAAGATTTCACTTCCCATTATTTAACTGGCTTCCAAACAGCACTTCTTTATTAATTTCTATTTTCCTCTTAAGGTGGCTTACTTTCTTCTGCAACTTACCCTCTTCTTGGAATTGCCTGCTCACCTTCAACCACATATGCCCACATGTACTTTTTGAAATCATTTAATTTTTGTATTCCTCCAAAGAATTGAAAATTTCATCTTAATTGTGTAAGGACTTACAAATGCTGTTATAAGCCAATGTAGCATTTCTAGAGGCTAGTAGAAATACACAGCTGCCAAGTAAATGTATATGATGAAGTAAGTGATTCAAATAGAACAATTAACAGATGGCAGGAACAATTACATATTCATATTCCTGGCCAACAACATTTGGTAGATATAATTACCTTACAGGTGTTAACTGCCCTTGTATCATGGAGTGAGACATCTTTGAACACTAGAGAGGCACAGTTAAATGACTGATGGTCACAAATTAGCAAAACTTCTATTGGCTCAGTTTTTAGACTTGAATCAGAAAGCTAAATTCAGTTCTTGGAGTCTACCGCAAAGTTCAGAACAAACAAGTGAAACTTAAATGGGAGAGCAGGTGTGGTATAATCTTCAGGTTGATTGCTGGGGTGGGAAAAAAACTGCACATTAAAAGACATTTAAAATTCACTCTGCATTTGGAAGGTACAAAGTCCAAACAGGCAATCATTTAGGGAAAAGGTAGCAGCTGTTATGACTTATTCCTTTGAGCTTCTTTCAATTACCTGAGTTTCATATGCAAAGTACTATTATTGTACCACTTTCAAGTTCTGAAGTTTGTAAGAAGGGTTTAGTTATGTTTCTTCATGGTATTAGGAGTATTATACTAAATATATTATTTATATAAAAATTAAATAATATATAATATACAATAATACATCTTATTTGGTGTTATTTTTGTTTTAGTCAATTTGTTGAAAATATTTTAGAATATAGATAGCATGAACACATTTACAGGTCATTCAGTATTCTTACTTGTAGTTTTCTATTGTGAAGAGTAAATATTTAGTATTTTCTTATAACATTTGAATCAGTTGAAACTATCTGCCCATAGAGGCATTTAATGAATATCAGTCCCCACTGAGAATGATAGTGTTTGATTACAATTAGAAAATGTCCTCCTTTGTATTCTGTCTTGCCATCAAATGTGAAACATTGAATTTGAGCTATCATGTGCACCTTTATTTATGGATTATGTAATATCTTCTATTTAATTAATGCTTTATTTTTTTTACTGTCACTGTTTTGCAAAATAATATTTTCAAAACTACACTGTAAAGTCCTTGAATACAAATATGGTTCTTGCATGGTATTTTATTTATTCCTGGACAGTGATTATAATTGTGAATGTTTTTGATTGCTAAAAGCTTATGTAAAGAAATATCCTCCAACCCTTAGTTAAGAGAGGTCTTTCTAGCTGGGCACCAGTAGCTCATGCCTGTAAACCTAGATACCATGAGGATCGTGGTTCAAAACCAGCCCAGACAGGAAAGGCTGTGAGACTCTTATCTCCAATAAACCACTGAGAAAACCGGAAGTGGTGCTGTGACTCAAGTGGTAGAACACTCCCCTTGGATCTGAAGAACTGAGGGACAACACCCAGGCCCAGAGTTCTAGCCCCATGACAGAAAAAAAAAAAAAAAAAGTGGTCTTTCTACTGCCCAAGTTCTACTGCCTGAGCTTCCCAGATCTTCCTGCATTCACATCCAGAGTGATGGATTTGCAGCAAAGCGGCCCTAATGAAGTACTTAAGTGACTGTCCTATAGAAATGTCCTGTATTGGTCCTATAGAAATGAATGCTATCTAGCATACATTTTAGAATTTATTCTCATGAATTCTGGTTACTCGTTTTCCATTATATTTAATCCCATCTTGGCATTAATGAGAAAGCAGGAGTAGGCATGACTTTGAAAACTATGTGAAACTAAGGTCTTTCTCTCTTGAAATAAAATCAGTTTTGTCTTTGAGTAAATTTACTTTTCTAGTTATTATTTTCTCACATATAGCTTTTGCTTATTCTCAGAAATAACTGCTAGTTTTGATTGTATGAGTAATGGTAGTAAGTCTTTAAGAAAATATTTTTAGGCTTCTATATAATTCTGATTTTTTCATTAAACTTAAGGAAGGCTACTAAGTATATGTTGTCAAAAATATTAAGATTCCAGATCTTTATATTTTAAGAGACTTTACATTCTTAATTTGGACAGTAAAATTGAGACTTAGGTGAAAATTCATATAAAACAGAGCATTATTTTATCATTGAAAGTTAATTTAAGAAATAGCAATCAAGGAAAAACAAAGTTGTTTTTCATATCCTTCTCATATTTTTAATTTATTGTGTTTTAAAAATATGTCTTCATCCCTGAAGAAATTCAAACCTATGTAGATACGTTATGCTATACATTTAAGTAGTTGCCAAGGAGGGTCAATTAGTAGATTTAAATAGATGGATTATATGTAATGCTAACAGGCCGCTGAACTTGAACTTCTGCCTGGCTTATCAATAGTTATTTATTTAAATATTTATTTATTTAAATATTGTTTATTTATTTAAATATTTAAATAAATATTTAATTTATTTAATTATTTAATTTATTTAAATTTATTTAAATTTATTTAAATTTATTTAATTTATTTAAATATTTAAATAAATATTTATTTATTTAAATATTGTTTCTGATTGATCTGTTAAAGGCTATGTAGAACCTAACCTGAAAGAAATACAATAGTTGAAGAAGAATGTCTGGGTGGTTCAGAATTGATTTTTTTAAAGCAATTTTTTAAAAAAGCAATTAAAAAAATAAAACTATGCAAAGTTGATAATTTTGGACCAAGAAGAAAATTTTCTTCACAGATGTAATACCATAGAATGGATATCAACATCCTAGAAATAAAAGGCTGATTTCTCAAGAGGCAAGATGCCCTTCAGGTGTATGTTTGTATGGATGTTCTTAAATGTATTTATGCTTTTGGAGACAATTTGGAGACATTTTCCTATTTATATAATGATGTCATCTTAGTGCAAAGTGATGGAGAATTCAAAATAAAGTTAAAAAGAACAACTTCTTGTAGTTCAGAAATCAAAGCCGTGTTATCCTTTGCTATTATTGATCAAAAGGAAATGGATAAGTTTCAAATATTTAAAGATTTTTGTGTATGACAAAAATTGGAGTGGAATTGGCATTGTTCATACATTTCTGAAATTTATACCCTATTCTCAAACAAAAATAACCACATGAGAGAAAAAAAATAGAGGTAGTATATTCCTACAGGCATATCATAATTTTATTTGAAATAAGCCTCTTTATGTCTTTCCCTCAGTTGATCATTTTTTCCCAGCAGTGGTCCTAGACAATTGAGTCTAGAGTAGGAGGAGAGTCAGTAGAGTTATTTGAACCTTGGAGCACCATGGTTATTACAGATATATCATTGTTTCTTGGCTATAAATGTTTGACAATAAAACACCTTTAGATGATAAGTGATTAAAAAAAAATGTGTTCAATGGGACTGCTTTCATTCAGTACCACAAATAAATATTTTTTAAAGTTCATATGTGTTTATACATTGAATATTAAAACCTGACAACTTAAAAAAAACTGCAGATCTTTCATTGATAAGGTAAATCAACCTGGAGACTTAAAAGTATAGAAAGCTCCAAAATTTAAAACTGTCAGATTATGCAGTGTCATCTTTGTGTAAGTCTTCTAGCTTATGCACTAAAATTTTTTAATTGAAAGTTTATAAAACCTTAGTATTAAATCTTTCTTGAATATTCTTTAATCTTTTTTATTTTAAGATATATTTTTATTGTAAAGATACTGTACAAAGTGGTTACAGTTACGTGAGTAAGGTAATGAGTACACTTCCAGTTGAGCATTGTTACCTCCTCCTTTGTTTTTCCCCTACCATCCTTTCCTCCCCACCTCTTCAACTTCTCCGCCCCCACCCCAAGCTGTTTGTTTTCAACATAATGTCTTGCACATCTCATTGTTACAGTGGGTCAAAGAGCTACTACTCTATAACAACAAATTACTTTCTGATTTCCTTTCGGTAATCTATTTTCCTATATTAAACTGAATTCTTTCATGGCATCTTTCTTTGTATGTTTTGGGGCATTCTGTCATTTTGACCTAAGTTTATGTTTGAATTGTGCCAGATAGAGATGCCTGGACAGGACAGGTGGAGTGGCCTGGACACTCCTGGTTTTATGGTGACCACAGAGATGTTGCAGAAACTGGACTTTTATTTCTAACTGCTGATGTATATAGGCCTCAAGATGCTCAGGGACAAACCTTTCTGACTTAGAGACTGGCAGCCACAGTGTCAAGACAGAAACACTGAATTCTTTAGATTGCCTGGAGTATGTTTGCAGGGTGTGTTGCTAGATACGAATTGACAAAAAAAAAAAAAAAAAAAAAAAAGAAAATTTTTTAAAAAAGCAATTAAAAAAAATAAAACTATGCAAAGTTGATCATTTTGGACCAAGAAGAAAATTTTCTTTACAGATGTAATACCATAGAATGGTATTTTTAAGACATACATGTTTAAGACACAAGTATAAATAGAGAAGAAGAGCAATAAAGCAGTGATATGTGTATGATGTGACTTGATGTAGATACCATTTTACATTTCTGTCTCCTCCTTCCTGCCATGACTGTTTTGATTTCAGTGTCTCCTCTGGGATGCGCTGCCTCTGGGACTTACCACTAAGCTGTCTGTCTGAAAGACTCCTCCGGCACCTCTGAGTAGTAATCACTTCCTCTAACTTACATTTCAAGGGAAAACTCATGAGTTTTCTTCAAGAGAGCCTGATGCCTGATTGTCAGACAAACCTTGTTAACTGATATCATCGGTGCCTTTTCTTTGCAACATTTATCATCATATTTATCAGGCAACACAGAAAGCCATTAAGATATACATATATAGTTATACATATATGCACATATGTATGCATATACATGTTTGTGTGATGACACTGAGGATACTCTGTGCGTATATACAGGTGTGTATAAGTAAAAGATCACGATTCTTCTTCCTCTCAGATAATTTTTAAATACACACAAGAATTCCACCCCCCACTGGGATGGATGACAGGCAGAAAATTGTAACATAATTTGATATAATTCTTGTCACTGTTTTCCCTTCTAGTCTATGTGCACATATGTGTATTGCTCTGTCTACATTTTGTTATTCTGTGCCATCTTTGTGTAAACATTATATTATTATCATGTCATTAGGAACCCAGAGAATGCCAGTGGAATTGGACATTAAGATATTTGTCAGGGGGCTAAGTTGTTCTTTTTTTTTAGTATATATTTTTTATTGTAAAGATACTATGCAGAAGGATTACAGTTACATGAGTAAGGCAATGAGTACATTTCCTATGGAGCATTGCTACCTCCTCCTTTGTTTTTCCCTTACCATCCCTTCCCTCCCCTCTTCCCCAACTCCTTCACCCACCCCTGAAGTTGTAAAGTTCATTTTCAACATAGTGTCTTGTACATCTCATTGTTGTAATGGGTCATCCTGTATCCTAATTTTAGCATTTTGTTATTTCCCTTCCCCTCCTCAAATTAGAAAAATGTATATACAAGATGCAGGGCATCAGAATCAAATACAGTAAAAACAGGGGTTATACCATGGGAGAAAAACATACAAAAGAAACAAAAAAAATCACATAGTACATTATAAGTACATTAAAAACTACAGCAAGAAAGATAAAAACTCTTGTGTCCTTCTTGGAGTTCATTGGAAAAAGAATGGCCAATGGACACATGAAGAAATGCTCAGCTTCTCTAGCCATAAAAGAAATGCAAATTAAAACAACATTGAGATTCTACCTCACCCCAGTTAGAATGGCTAGAAACAAGAAATCTAGTAACAACAGATGCTGGAGGGGATTTGGCCAGAAGAGAACCCTACTCCATTGTTGGTGGGAGTGTAAACTTGTTCAACCACTAAATTGTTCTTCTTAAATGAGGCCTTGGAGCAATGGGGGAGAGGAGATTTCCAAGAACAAATTGGAAGGTTTGATTGGAACTTGATTTAATCTAAGTGTGTAAAAGGGAGAGGAACAAGTATATTGAGGACAGATATAAAATTTGAGTATGTGTATGGATAAGAAGAATCCAGTTTGGAAACAGACAGGAAAGATCATTTCATCAGCTGACGTGAGCCTGAGTCACCTTAGGAAATCAAACTTCGTTGACTCAGTGAATTAGTCTGTTCTAATTCCCTGAGGAAGAGAAAGCTGAAGCAGATGACCTCTGACCTTTATGTGTGAAACTATATTTAGCTTCCATGTTAGTAAAGGCTTGGTGAATTATTAAGGAAGATTATGACTCTTTTTCCCTGGAGAAGTTTGGCAAATGCATAGAAGCATTTGTCCGTTGTATGTAAAAATGATCTTGCTGTTGTGGAACAAATGCTGGCCTAAGTAACCTGTGGAGACTCTTCCAGGGATCGAAACCTGTGAAATGCTGTTTTCAGATAGACTCTGTCACCTGCCACTCGTGTGCAACACTCTTCCTAAATGACATATTCACTCCTGTCAGCCGGAAACAGTTCACCACAGTTTAGTAAACTGCATTCCTTGCATCACAAAATTAAATGGCAAGATCTCATGTTAACTAAAAATATAATAATCATTTAACCCTTTATTGTTAGTGTGTTTTCATCAAGAAACACAAGCAATACACTTTGAGAAATTATATTGTATGCATTAGTTAAGAACACAATTACTGTTGCTTACTTTTCTGTTTTTTATTGAAATTTCATGAAATGCAATTCCTCCAAAAAGTAAGAGAGCAAGAACATGGTTGCATTAAAATTAAATACTAATTAAGAGTGGTATATAAAGACTGGCTTCAGGGATTTACACCTGTGATCCTAGCAACTTGGAAAGCTGAGAACTGGAGGACTATGGTTTGAAGCTAGTCTGGGAAGAAAGTCCAAGGAAGTCCTTCTTTAAAGTAATCAGCAAAAAAAAAACTAGAGACATTGATCAAATGGTAGAGCTCCAGCTGTAAGCAAGCAATCCAAATGAGAGCAGGAGGACTGGAGTTCAAAAACTCAGTACTGGCACACCCACAAAAATAGAAATGCAAATTATCTGTTGAGCAAGTCTGTAACTACACCTCCCCCCCACACACACACAACTAGATTTACTCCTCCACTTATGCTCAGATACTGAAAGTGAGAATAGTGATAACATTAGAAGAATAAATTCATTAAAGTTGTAAAACCTTTCCAACACCCTTCTCTGCTTTCACAGGTGAAATTGAGCATTCATTCAATCAGAAGTCATTTATGCCTACACCTCTTATGTGTTAGACATTGTGTGAGAGTCTGAGAATATAATGCTGAAAATGAAAGTAGAGGTCCTCTCACTCCAGACCAAGAGGAACATAAGCTAGTAATGTAAGATCTGTGGTGCTGTATGGCAGGATATTACAAAAGCAAGTACTTTATCCAGGACCTAAGCTATACAGGATGGAAAGAAAGTGAGCGAGATAGATTGGGTAGATGAGAGAGGGACCATAAAGAGAGGCCCTTTCAGAGGAACATCAGGAAATTCATCTTTATGGTAAGAAAATCAATCTGAACATGAGGAGCCACAGCTGGCTTAATATTACAAAGACGTGAAGAAGTAGGCAGTAAAGAAGGAAAGGAAGTTTGGGTTGCTGAAGATCTTGCCCATTTTGCTAAGGAATTTGCTCTTTACTGAATAGATCCATGTTTTTCATGGTGGAATTTAGAAAACACAGTTATAAGTACATTTTTTAAAAATAAAAAACACAAACTATTTGTTTCCTATCAGAAAATGATGTCATTTGTAGCGTTTTTCTTTGCTATTATTCTGTAGAATCATATGTTGCAAAATCCAGCTTAAATTGTTAAAGTCTAATCTTTATTTTTCTTCATTGCTTAAAGTTAGCAAGGGCCAATTCAGGAATATAGATCAATTAAAATTATATCTATTGAGACTTAGATGCTAGCAATTCTTTGTGTCTAGCTAATGTGAAATCAGAAATGAGGTAGTTTATTATAAAGGATATTTTACAAACTGTTGGAGTTGAAATGCATATTCTTGTTCTGTATTTTAAGTTAGGACATAGTATATGCTCTTTTGTTACATTCAGAAATAGAAACTATTTTCATAGTGTAACATAGCATTGGATGTATTTTCAAATATGTGCAGGAAGACAGTTCTCTTTCCTCTAAACATATGGGAAAGCATTAACTTGAAGTAGATTTAAGCTTGCACTTATTGTATCATCTATACCATTTCCAGTTAGCTTAAGAAAACTTTCTTAAATTTTCCTAAATAAAATAAATAAGCTTATAATTACCATGATAGATTTTAGGAAGCTCGGTAAATTGACTATATTGCTGAGATTGTATTATTTGAGTATGCCACTTTCAATTGTTAGATTACTTTTTAATAACATGGTCAAAATAAGAACGAAATGTCTTGAATTAAACCTTATTTTAAAGCCAATGCGAACTTGCTTCTTCTTTCAATATGGCAAAGGAGCTCTGTATTCATTGCCTATTTCTTTACTCAGTACATTGAAAATGCCAGATGATTAGATTCATTATAATCATGAATAATAAAATTCACGATTATTGCTTCTTTCAACACTGAATCAAGATCAAGTAGTATTATACTTGACTCTCAGCTATTCCAAAGATGAATTAAATATCTGTATTGACATTCAAATTTTATTTAATTTCCTTCCTTCTCCATATAAGTCTGTGTTCATTCAGGATTGAATCCAGTGCCTGTTTCCAGCTTCAGTAGTCCTGATTCTTTGAGATGAGTTCTACCAAAGGTTTTGGGGCTTTTTATGCCTGTAGTTTATTCCGCATATCCATCCAGAACACATGTCTGAACATCAGTGATTTTTTTCAACTATCAAATGCAATGTCTGCAACTACTTTGAAGAGACAAGCATTGCTTCTCTACCATGTAACTCTTTTTTTTTTATTGTGAATGGTCTTTTTAATTAGAATGGATTGTTCCTGGTAATAGAAATATGATTCAACCTATGTACATTGGAATCCAGGGATAATACAGTCCTCTATATATTTTTTATTGTCTAGGCGATTTATAGAAGAGTTATAGTTATGTAAGTAAGGTAATAAGTGCATTTCTTGTCAAACTTGTTACCCTTTCTCTCATTTTTTCCTACTTTCTCTTCCCCACTAATCCCCCCTCCCAAGTTGTACAGGTAATTTCCAACATATTGTCTTGTGAATATCATTGTTGCATTGGTTTCCCGCCTTGTCCTTTGTCTCACCATTCTGTTGTTCCCCTTCCTTTCCCTAAGTCAAATAAACATATATAGAATACCAGGGTACCAAACTCAAATACAGTGACAACAGGGGATATAACATAGGGGAAGAACATACAAAAGAAACAAGAAAAAACATAGTACATTAAAAATAGTAACAACATGGGCTGGGAAGTTGGCTTAGTGGTAGAGTACTTGCCTTGCATGCATGAGGCCCTGGGTTCAATTCTTCAGCACCACATAAGCAGAAAGGCCAGAAGTGGCGCTGTGGCTCAAGTGGTAGAGCACTAGCCTTGAGCTCAAGATCTGGGGACTGCGGGACAGCACCCAGCCCAGAGTTCAGGCCCCCACCAACCAAAAAAAAAGAGAGAGAGAGAGAAAGAAAGAAAAGAAAAGAAGGAAAATTCTCTTGTGTCCATGTTTGGAGTTCATTTCACTTAGCATCATCTTATATGGCCATATGTACAAAGCTGTTGAGCTATTCTGCTAAGATTATCCTAAACGTATACTATTTATGGTAAATAAGGGAAACCATCTAGTATGGAGCTCTCCTATGACCCAGCAATCCCACTTCTGGGCATTTACCTAAATGTGCATGAACAAGGCCATACTAAAGCTACCAGTGCAACTATGTTTATCACAGAATTATTCACCATAGCTAAGATATGGAACCAACCCAGATACCCCTCAGTAGATGAATGGATCAAGAAAATGTAATATATAGATAAAGATATAGATATATAGAAACATAGGTCCCACCATGTGTGACTACCACATTGATGGTATACCATGTTGAACAATGTTCATTGTAGACATTTTCTCAGTGTTTTCCCTGATTTTCTGAGTACATAATAGTATATTCTTTTCCCAGTGGCCTTCTAAACCTTTCAGAAATAATGTGGATATACTTGCTTTTGATTCTACCAATATCAGTTTGAGCTCTCTGCTTTTGATCTTTTCTCATTTTTAGTGATTAATTCATCTGTGTCACCATGGAAAACATTGCCTTGCTATTATTAGTTCTTAAGAAGTTGTGTGTCAATTACAGAGTAAGTAACAAGTCATTAAACTTCTTTTAAAAATAATGAATAATGTCTCAATGGATTTAGTCCATACACTAATACTTAGAGGTCATTCATAGAAGAAAATCCAAAAATAAGTCATACTTTTTTTCCTCCCTCTCTTATCAACTTTTTGTCTCAGCTGAAAGAGACTTTAACATAGACTTAATATTAATACTAGGTTCTCTGTGTTCAGGACATGGCTATGCAGATGATATTTAGGTCTTAATGGACTAAATCTGAGACATCAATACATTTTGTATTATTGCCATAAAACAACAAAACAATAACAGTTTTAAAATTCTCATATATGTAAATAATACATCCTGCTTAAGAGTAAGATGGATGAGAACACAGTGAGTCATTAATAATGTAACAACTATTAGGAATGTGTGTCCAGTTGAAAAATCATAATTAATCTTACTTTTCAAACTTATGACACATGTGAAGAAAGGCAAGGGTGGGAAGCTTGGAGCTCATTCCAAAAAGTCATATATTTGGTCTCTCAAAAGTCATATGTTTAAGTTAATAACCAAATGAGATGGTTTGGGGAGGTGGGGCCTTTGAGAGGTAACGAGGGCTTTTTGGTGTCTCTCAGTACTGGGCTTTCATTCTGGTGGAATGGTCTTTAAATGATAAAAATCTACTCTTGGCCTTATTTTCCTCTTTTAGAAAGGCATAAAATAGAAATACTCTTTGGAGTTTGTGGCAACATTACATAAAATAATACAATTGAACTTCTCCAGGCTGGGAAGGTGGCTCAGTGGTAGAGTGCATGCCTTGCATGCATGAGGCTCTGGGTTCAATTCCTCAGCACCACATAAGCAAAAAAGAAAAAAAGCTGGAAGTGGCCCTGTGGCTCAAGTGGTAGAGCGCTAGCCTTGAGCTGAAGAGCTGAGGGACAGCGCCCAGGCCCAGAGTTCAGGCCCCACGACCAGACCCAAAAAAATAAAGAACTTCTCCATAGCATAAACTATGTAAGCAAATTAAGTGCTTTTACCTCTCCATACTGAGTATTCATATCAAAATTTATCTTATTCTTTTTTCATTATTTTATTTCCAATAACTAATGATTTAGATATTTCTAGTCACTACATCAGGGAAAGCACTAAATGATAGTAGTTAAGCAGTGACTAACATTGTTAACAGTAAAGTTACGTCAGCACTTAAGACTGTTCTTAGAAATCAATTTTGAGTGATTATTTTCATGTGTGTGTGTGTGTATGTGTGTGTGTGTCTGTGGGTCTATGTCTGTGTGTCTATGTGTGTATTTACTCTTGCTAGTTATGACCTTATTATGTTTTTATTGTCATGGACTGGTGACATAATGAAACCATTGAGAGATAACTTTCAAACCCTTGTGAAATTAGGAGAAAATTGCACTGACGAATTCATTGCTGAATGAAAAGAAGTTGGATTATGTCAGAAAACACAAAGCCCTCTCTTGGTACCATCTTTGGCATGTGCCCATGTGTGGGGCTGCTGTCTTACCCAGCAGGAGACGTCATTGCAATTATACCACTCAGCGTGAGCCCTGCCAAATGATGCAGGCCCATAGTGATGGAATCAGCATTTACATTGGAGAGTCTTGAACATTCTTAACCCACAAATCATTCCCCCAAATTATTGCAAATATTATCATTTTGCACATAGTTTATTACATCGTAAAGGGAATGTAAAAGAATAGTAAGACAAATTGATATGATCTTATCCTTTTTTGTGTTAATTTTGATAAAGAGCTGTTCATTTTTTGACTTAATATGAATAAAGACACTAAAGATTCCTCTTTGTTTTATCACTTTTTGAACTGTACTGTTTTTGAGGCCTTCTGCTTCATAGGAGATGTTTCAAATAATATATTTCAGTGTGCTTCATCTCTTGAAAAGACAGAAGAATCAATAATACTTTTCCCATAGAAGATGCATACTAAAAATGCATCTCAAAGCGTATAAAAAGGAAGTGATGAGGCGATTACACTCTAATTGATAAGAACTATATTTTTCCAATTTACTTAAAAGCCCTTCATTTTTGCTATAAATTTCTTCTAAAATCAGGCAGGACATAGGCTATTACTAAACCATTAATTACCTTAAGTGTTAGAGTATACTTATATGTATTATTCAAATTGCTTTTTAAAATCCTAATACATTGTCTGGAACTATTATACAAGATTAAATATATGCACTCAGTATAATTTAGAACAATTCAAAAATTTTAAATGTATGGATACACATTTAAACTCAGTTGGAAAGTACTCAGAAACTATATTTTGTGAGAAACTCAGATATTTTCTTGTATTTACCAAATTCATTGTCTTTACATTTATAGAAAACATTCTAAAATATGCCAAGAAAGCATGAAAAACAATACTAGGATACTATAAATAACTATAGTTGCTATAGTTTTTGTTGTTGTTGTTGTTGTTGTTGTTTTGTCGGTCATGGGGCTAGAACTCTGTGCTTGGGTGCTGTCCCCCAGCTCTTCAGCTCAAGGCTAGAGCTCTACCACTTGAGCCACAGTGCCACTTCTGATTTTCTAGTGGTTTATTGGAGATAAGCGTCTCATGGCCTTTCCTAGTTGTTTATTGGAGATAAGCGTCTCATGGCCTTTCCTGCCTTGTCTGGCTTTGAACTGATATCCTCAGATCTCAGCCTCCTGAATAGCTAGGATTACAGGCGTGAGCTACCAGTGCCTCGCTTAATAACTATATTTTTAATATGAGTGTCGGTGCTGGAGTTTGAACTCCCAACTCTAAGAGATAAATCGAAAACAAAAACTTAAACTAATTTTCACTATAGCCTTTCATTCAAAACAGCAATATTTGAAATATTCACTACTAACATTCATTTAAAGATATACTGAAATTTTCACTTGCAGAGGAAAAAAATAGTTTGTATTCAAGTATAAAAATGAGGGGGTAGGCCCAGGAGATTTAGTTTTATAGAAAGATTCATGTTCAGTGCAATCATCTATTCTTCCACAGAGATTTTTCTTTGTTAGGTTTCTGTTGTGTCTTAGTGTTGTTTATACTTCAAACTGGAAGTTTCCCTCAGTATCTTATCCACATATTCTCTAAGGACCAAAAATTGTAAAAATAATCCAGAAAACAAGGTTTATCTCCCAGTATTATTTTAGCTTGAAATTTTGAAAATGAAATATCCTTTTATTGTATTCATGGAATGTTGAGAATGATATAACACTGAGTTTTAGAAATGAAAAACACAAACTAATTCTTTCCAAACCCTTCTAGGATTCTATCCATACATGTAATAATCCCTACTGGACTGTGAAGAAATGACAATAGAATTAGTAGCCATATTTTATTCAAAGTGTATGCCAGATACATTTTGGAGTGTTTTATATGTACCATCTTATTGTCCTTATTATAACTGTAGGAGCTGTGATTTTACTTACAGGGACTTAACAAGCCATTAAGCTCCTTTTAAGAATAATGAATAAGTCTCAATAGATTCCATAGACTAACACCTAGAGATCATCCAGATTAAAAAAAAAATCAAGTTTTTTCCCGTTCCACTTAAAGTAAATGTCACTTAAATTATCCATAGTCTGAATCCAAATCCATCCTTTCATACTCTGTGTGTGTGTGTGTGTGTGTGTGTGTGTGTGTGTGTGTTTGAGAGAAAGAAAGAGAGCAGTAGAGGATTGTGACTTTCCATTGTTGCTATACTTGCAAATTTAATATGTGTGTATAATGTAAAAGTTCTTAGAAGCTCATAATTTGTTCCATGTCACTATAATAATCAGACTGGGAGAAATTATAAGCAGCTCGCCAGAGGAGTTAATCCTAGGAACAGACACCATGATAGACAATCAAGTCATGTTAAACAGGAATGACTCAGGCTTTACAAAACCAAACAGAAACAAAAAAAAAAAAAAACAGAAACAAAAAACAAACAAACAAAAACCAAGAACTAACTTTTAGGTCTCTACAGGAATGAAAAAAATGTAATGTTCATTTAATGGCACCATCTGTTCTACAGTGTAATCTACAGCAAAATCAATTCTTTATAAATTAAGCTTAATTTATGTAGAACACCTTAATTTTTGAGCTGCATTTATGAAGTACTTTAAGAGAGACCTGTTCTTGTTATGTTATGAAAATAATATCCATTGATTTCTCAGATTTCTTGTCTTGAGGTTTATTTTGTTATTTGATGTACAATGCCATGGATTTCATGATGTATCTTTTAGGGTAGAATTTCTTAAAGTTAATATATGCATTGCTTCCTATGCAAGAGTACATTGGATACAATAGTAAGAGTCTTAAGAGTAATTAGTAAATATGTTCATTACCCTGAAGCAACTTGCTCTCTAGTAGGAAAAAAATGAGAAAATTACTTCAACAATTAAAAAAATACAGATCAAATCAATATTATTAAATTAATCTGGCTTCTTAACAAAGTATTTTAAGTACTCTTCAAATCGACCATTGTTAAATATATCCTTGGTGTCAATTTTTATATTTTAGTGTGAAAATACTGTACAGAGGGGTTACAATTACATGGGCAAGGTAATGAGTACATTTCTTATCAAGCATTGTTGCCTCCTCCTTTGTTCCCCTTACCATCCTTTCCCATCCCCTCATCACCCTCACCCCCGCGCCAACATTGTAAAGTTCATTTTCGACATAACATCTTGTACATCTCATTGGTGCAATGGGTCCACAAATTATACCAACATCAAATAAAGTGAAAACAGGGGTTATACTGTGGGGGAGGGACATACAAAGCAACAAAGAAATATCTTATAAATATGTTGGACACAATAGCAAAAAAGAAAAAAACATTTGAGTCCTTATCTTGGGGTTCATTTTGCTTAACATCAATTTATCTGACCATTTCTGATTATCTCAGACATATACTAGTTATTGCAAATAAGGGAAACCATGGGACCTATGTTTCTTTGGGCCTGGCTTACTTCACTTAATATAACTTTTTCCAAGTCTTTCCATTTCCTAACATGGGGCAATGTCATTCTTTCTGATGGAGGCATGGAATTCCATTGTGTATATATACCACATTTTCTTGATCCACTCATCTACTGAGGGGCATCTGGGTTGCTTCCATATAGTAAATAATGCTACAATAAACAAAGCAGACACTCTGAAAACATTACAGGATGGAATAGGAGAGACCCTAGGTCTCCTTGGCACAGGCCGAAATTTTCTTAAAAGAGACTCAGAAACACAACAAATCAAAGAAAGGTTGGACAAATGGGATTGCATGAAGTTGCAGAGCTTCTGCATGGCAAAGAACTAGCAAGATCAATAGAAAGCCCACGGACTGGGAGAAAATCACTAGTCATACAACGGGCAAGGGTCTCATATCTAAAATATACCTGGAACTCAAAAAATTAAACCCCCAAACAACAAATCTTCAAAGAAACAACTGCCCGATAAATAAGTGGGCTAAAGACTTAAAGAGAAACTTCTCTGAAAAGGAAGTAAGAATGGCCAATAGACATATGCAGAAATGCTCAACCTCCCTAGCTATAAAAGAAATGCAAATCAAAACAACATTGAGATACCACCTCACCACAGTTAGAATGGCTATAATAAAGAACTCTAATAACAACAGATGCTGGAGGGGATGTGGACAGAGGGGAACCTTACTACATTGTTGGTGGGAGTGTAAACTTGTTCAGCCACTTTGGAAAGCAGTACGGAGGTTCCTCAAAAGATTCCAAATAGAGCTCCTCCATGACCCAGCAATCCCACTTTTGGGCATTTATCAGAATGATCACAAATTAGACCATACTAAAGCTACCAGCACATCAAATTTTTTTGTGTGTGCCTTAATTTTTGAAGTCTATTTTGCTTCTTAAGTTTTAAACAAGTTAATGCTATAGTAGATTGGGTTGCAACGTTGTTTAAATCTCACAGCTAAATTCAGATATAGGATTTTATTTTGCTTTTCTGCTATATGGAGGATAACTTTCAATCAGCAAAAATTTGCAACTTACTTGTGCGCCAGCAGCTTACTGAGAGAAGATGGGAGCAGTTGATCTGTAATTCATATATTGACTCATTCATTTTTCAGCAAATCTATTCAATAAGCAATACTTATGTAGCCAGAATTATAGTAGAGGAAGATAATAATAAATATACATAATATATAAATGATGTTAGCAATATGTTATGAAGAAAAAAGAAGTTTCTGGATGTCTAATTTTATATCTAATTTTAAATAAGGTGGTCAAGAAAATCAATATTAAGTTAACATAGACTATCAGTCTGAGAAAGTGTGATTGTATGTTAACAGAACCTTTTCAAAAGCAGAAAAGTAAATGTGAAGGCCTTACATAAGGCAAGAGATGTCTGGCATGGTTGTGTGGAATAAGAGTAAAGTGATGAAATAGTGGAGTGGGAGACCTGGCCCTCCTACTTAGCTCATTCTCACTGGAGAGGTTTGACAACCGTGTGGAAGAGAGAAAAAGCGGGGAGCAGAGTTCATCCTAGTTTACTGAATTCATTCGTTTGATAATGGCTAAGACTGAAGCAATAGCATGGTTAACTGGTCAGATTCTAAACACATTCAGAAGGGACATGGGAAAGAATTGATGGATGAAGTGAACATGAAGTGTCAAAAAGACCTCTAGATTTTGGCTTGAATGAAGAATTGGAATAATCGTTGGTGCTACTTTGCTGAGACGTGGAAAAAACACCTTGAGAAACAAGTATTTGGCTCAGATTTGCAGATTTTCATTTGAGGGACTCCTTAGACAACCAATCTGAGCTCTTTGATAGACAGTGAGAAATGACTGTAGTAGTAGTGTGCCCCCTGGAGGTTAACATTCAAACTCCCTGACTTTTCCCCGCGCCTGCTAAATTTAAGTTTGAGTGAAGTGACACTACAGCATGGAAATAATGGTAGTGGAAGTCCCTGTCTGGAATCCGAAGGAAAACTTCCTGCAACACTGTCATTCTTGCATCACAGTGAAAACATGGTGTCATTCTTGGGGAAAGCACTTCATTGTTACTGTAGTGGGGAAATGTTGTTTCTCCTACCTATTTTTTAAATTTTTAGTTACATTTATTCTTTCCACATGACAGTTTACAGGCCCATATCATTGTCACATTGTGATTTAGCTAAAAGAAGTTCTGTCTTATTCAATCACCTTTGAACCATGATCCTTTGGCCTGGCCCATCTGTATTTAGTTGATTATTTGATGAACATATGGGTTTGATATCTTAGAGTTTATTTTGTTTTTTAAAAATCTATGTACTAGAAAAATTTGCTTATTCTACTTTAACACTTCGTTAATACTGTTTCCAAATGTCCTGGTTTTTATGAACAGGTGTATAATCTCTGTCCAGGGCATAATTTCAAATTTGAGCTATGAGAGGAAGACTGCATTAAATGCCTTAGTGGAGGCACCTTTGAAAGTTTGAGAATTAAAGATAAATTTTCACATTGTCAAGCTAGACAAACTTCCCCTATAAGGAAAATATATTTTTCATTGCACTTTAAAGCATTTCAATAGGGGATCTTCAAGCAAAGTTATATTTTAATTACAATTGTAATTTAATTAATGGGATGAAACGTACAATAGTACTTACACTGAGCAATTTTACATCCACTTTATGTTGGCAGGAGACCAGGGTACTAAGAAAGTAACTGAATTAATGTGAACACAATATAGATCTTTGGGTATAGCACAAGAGATTTTACTGCATTTGTTGAACATTAAGAAACCTCACTTTTGTTTTTTGGGTTTTTGTTGTTGTTGTTGTTGCTGCTTTGGACCCGGGGCTTGAACTCTAGGCTTGGATGCTGTTCCTATGCTCTTCAGGTCAAGGCCAGCACTCTAACACTTCAGCCAAAGCTCCACTTCTGGTTTTCTGTTGGTTAATTGGGGATAAGGTTCTCACAGACTTTCCTGCCTGGGCTGGCGTTGAACCTCCATCCTCAGATCTCAGCCTCCTGAGTAGCTAGGATTATAGGATTACAGCATGAGCCACTGGTGCCTGGCCACCAAAATTTTTTTGAATGAATGAGTTATATAATCGGAATTGCATTTTGGAAAGTCTAGATGAAGAATGTTCTTCAAACCTTGTCAAGAGCAAGAACTCCTAATTGTTAAGTGACAGAAAATTAGAACTTGAATTAAAGAGAAAGACAAAGCAGGAACAGGGGTCTTATGAAAAGGATGTATTAAATAGATTAGGCAACCAAAGTGCTATTATTAGAAGGCAGGAGAACAAGAGATGTCTTTAAATTTTCTTTTGAGGGAATAAAGCCTTTATGAGAAGCTGAAAGATGAGAAGGAGGCACTCAGGAAAACACCGGGAATGTTGTTTACACTGATGTTGTATGTTAGCATCTGTATGGAAATCCACAGACTGTTTGATATCAGAACCAGGATGCAAGCCATGAGTTAAAACTGGTGATACAGATTTGAATGTGGAAAGCATGCCATCACTAAAATAACATATATCCAGAGCAAACAAGGTAATTCCCTAGTGCTTTAACACTTCACTGTGCCTTCTCTGTTTACAGTTCTTCCTCAAACATCTGTAATGATTAGGGAATTCTGCATAATATTTCAAAGAGTTATTTTGCTTGTAGAATCAAAGAAAAGCAGTTTTCTGGGTTGCCAGTTTTTATAAATTCTCAATAATCTTTGCTTTCCTGTGTAACCATTTGAAGATATTATTAGATATTCATAGAAATTATCTTCACCAAATGCCATGCATAAAATAGCTAATGACATATATGTTGTTTGTTTACATACATAAAGTGGATTTCCCTTTCTGTCAAGGCTCATTCATATAAGCACACTGGAACATGGGACTAGCCTTACTGTGCAATTGCATGTCTTGGGGGTAGTTCAAGCGCTAAATGATACTGTTGAATGTTTTTCCAAAAGCAAGTGAATAGAGTTTAATGGTCCATATTAAGATGAAATACCTTTAATTTATTTCTGGTGTATAATCATCAAATATAGATCTTGCATATCAGGAATGATTTGAGTAGTGAAAGAAATTTCAAGGAAAAGCTAAAATAATATTCAGAAATCCATAATAGGAAAAGGGGAAAAGATTTTGAAATTGATAATTAGCTTTCTGTAATATTTATTGAACTGTAGATTCTGATTAAGTTTTTCTGGAAAGCCTCAGACATTAAAATAGTGGACATAAAGTATATAGTGGTATTTGAATGGTTTTTAAGGTAACTATATTCATAAGGCAGATTTGGTTGTGATTTCTATAATCCCTACATTACTTACTTTCTTTAAAATAGCAATATTTATTCTTCTAGAAATTAAAATGGAAGTCATTATTCCTTTATCTCAAAAGAGATTGTGAATCTTCAGTTTTAATATGGGCTCCAATTTGCCAGGTAGAAGTCCAGTTAAGGAGTTCATTATTTTCTCTGTCAATTTCCTCGTTTACAAATGAGCTGAAGCAATTAATCCTTGAAAGTTGCCTGTATTAATTATAGTGTTAGGCAGGATTCCTTGCAGTTTTGTAATTCTTTTTGTCACATTTTCACTGTGTTTACTATCTCATCTTGATGCTTGTTGACATGCTGATTCATGTTTTAGTGCAGTAGATGGGTTTTATTCATCTTTAGGAGCCAGTAGGAAGAGGTCACCTATAATCACACCAGCATTTCTAGTATGTGCAGGCCATATATCTCCTTTTAATTTAATCTCTGAAAAAATGTACAGGGATTTCTGCCTCTAAGCTCTACAAATCGATAAAATTTATAATCAAGGCTGTCTAATCTCTAAACCTAATATAAAACTTCACCACTATTGATTATGTGTGAAGGATCCGCAAGCTGTTAATCATGCATGAAAACATAGAATAAATGGTAGCTTCAGCAAAGGAAATGAACAAATAATCATCAGCCCTCCATTCCTTCTTTCTTTCTATTTCACTGAAGGAAGCATGTTACAACAGACTTGCATTTTGTGAAATCAAATGAATGTGGTAAAGTGTATTAATAGCCAGGATCACTTTTGGAACTTAGGTATGATACCATACTTCTATTATACTTTAGAAGTTATCTATTTTCTCCAGATACAAAATCAAAAGAAATCTAGCCTTTGAAAATAAGTTTCTAGAAGAAATAAAACACGGTGTAAGTTGTGTTTCCAAAACATTATAATTATTCTTGGGAACAAAATATGTGGTAAATACTTTGAATTTTGTTTTATAGCATAGCTCTTACAATTAATTTTTTTGTTGAGGTCATGTATTTTCCATGTTATAGTATACACGCCTCTCTTAAATTGTGCCTATCAACATTCACTAACATATTTTAAAATGATTTTCCACATTTGAACTGACTCATTTATTGAAGGTTAGATGCAGAATATTTATAGAAGACACCTGTGGTTGAAAGTGTACTGTTAGTCATGTCTGGATAAGAATACATATGTAAATGTATTTTCTGTCAGTCTTACTTATAAATAAAGAAATTTGTACCACAATGTAGACTGACCTTTCTATACTTCTCCAAGCTCATGTTAACCTCCAAAATTTAAATATTTTAGCAAGTAGCATGTTACAGAGGTCGACTAAGTTACTTGTAACCTGCTATCCCAATTATTATTCCTCTAAATGAAGTGTTGATGTGTCTTATCACTCAGAGGAATTGTTATTTTTCTAGTATTTATGACTCTCTGTTGGAACATAATGAAGAAATTAACTTGCCCTCAAAAAGCCTTCAGGTAACAAAGCCAACCTGCCCTGATTTGAAAGTCATTTCTTTAGAACACGTTCTCTCCCACAATGGTGTCTGGCACATGTCATGCTCTTAATAAATATTTCCTATCTTCAAAAACAGATTACTACATAGGCCTGTGACAGCTCCATACAACCCAGTACTGGGGAAATAAAATTCTCCAGTTAGGGTCCTTTTTGTGTTATCGTATCACTGTTAGAATTGTTACTATAATATTAAGTTAACGTATTAAATAAGAAGACTAAGTGTGAATGTTTTAGTGTCCTCTGTGGCACAATGAAAATGTGTATTGAGTAACTTCTGGGCTGATTGGCTACAAACTGCCAATGATCTTGGCAGCTGACAGTTCTGCTAGGGGATAACTATTTGTTGATTGAGTTGGCCTCCACTGATACAGTTCTGGAAACTGGACTCCACTGTTACTTGATGTTTAGAAGGTCTGTGAGCAAAACACAGGACTTTGGGAGATACTAGCTGGCATCTAGGATATCCCCACTTTCACTGCATTCTGTTGAACAAAACAAATCACACAATGTAAGGTTCAGATCGATGGAAGGGAAACAGACACTGTATGTGAGGAACTGGACAGTGCCAGGGCAAACAGTGAGAAAAAAAGACTTGGTTTATCAGGACAAATCCTACAGAAGAAACTGGGATTGCAGGCTAAAGTTTCATTAGATTTTTTTTAACATGTTACATGTTGAAAGTATGTATTGTTCCTAAAGTACAAGTTTTCAAGATAATACGATGAGGCCAATCATTGTGCTTGGCTTACATAATATTTGTCGCCTTTTTCAGAGTAGTGTAAAAGCTGGGTAATTTATCTTCTATAAGTAGTAAAGAAAGCCTTGAAGTCCTTTTAGAATGTTGTCATTGCTTTATACAGCTCTCCCAAAGTCACCTTAGTTTTTACAGTGCACATTATGCAGCAGTGTTTTACATATCATTTTAAGGTTTATATGCAAATCATTCTACTTTTTTTGTCTGTGATTTATCCTATTGTTATAAAAGTGAATGAAAAAATAAAGCTTGTTTCTCTGAATGTTACTTTCTTAGCTCTGTAAATTAAGAAAATTTGTTCTTTGTATGTTCTGTTTCCTCCATGATTAGAGTTAAACATAGAAATTTATTTATTTGGGGGTGATTTAGCTCATGCCTGTCATATATAATGTCAGGGATGAATGAACAGTGAAATCACTATGTATATTTTTTTTATTTATTTTTTATTGTGAAAATACTGTACAGAAGGATTACAATTACATGGGCAAGAGAATGAGTACATTTCTTATCAAGCATTGTAGCCTCCTCCTTCGTTTCCCCTTCCCATCCCTTCCCAACCTCCCCCACTATGTATATATTTTTATCCAACACGCTCTAATATTGTTACATAAAATATAAGTGAAGAAAAATCATTAAGAGGTTCACAAATACTCAGTCACCCACATTTTGAGAATTAAGTCTCCCAACAAGAACCACAGGGGTATTTGTTTATTGGAAAAGTAATCACTTTGTCTTTTCATTATTATTACTACTATTCATGCTACTTTGGTAACAAGCAAATGCCTTGTCATTGTAGAGAAGATCCCAATGTTCATTTCATTATGATTATCCTCTGAGCTTGGGAAGACTAGAGAACAGTGGCAATGACTTGCTTTGGCTTAATGCGATAATGTGCTTAGGGTGGTTCTGATGGCATTGAGTAAATATTATTGGGACTCTGCAGGAGAGCAAAGAGATTCATGCACCCTCTGTCACTGTATATCCCCTGAGTGCAAACATGTCACTTCAGCCACTCAGCCAGAAAGCCAACAGAACTGACAGTTGGCTTGTGATTATTCCTGGTCCTGAGGCTCTCTCCTGTTACAGCCCTAATCAAGTCGTCTCTTCAACTTACCATTAACTCAATTTGACCCATGGGAGCAGAGATGAAATCATTTTTTTTGCATTACTAATGATGCTGTAGCATGGAAAAGATGTGAAATGCAAGACCTTGATTATATTCCAACCTTACTAGGAATAAAAGGGAACAAAAATTCAATAGCTCTAAAGGTAAAAGTTAAAAAAAATCTTACTTTTTTTCCTTAAGAGGTGATAACATTTCCTTCATTCATTCATTTAATTATTCCTTTCTATTTAAAATTCATTTATGTTCTGAAATTTTATCTCAGTTCTTTGGTATTTCACACTAGCAAATATTTTCTCTGGCAAGTCAGAGAAGTAACTTTTCTTCTGTTTGTTTCAATAAGTGGAATAGAAATTCTGTCTGGCAGTCAGCTTCTAAGATTTCTGATGAAAAGACAGCCAGGAGCAAGAAGCTACTGTCATGCTTCAGTGTTCTTAGTTTGTGTACAAGATCTTGCTTTCTTTTTTTTTTTTTTTTTTTTTTGCCTAGGCATGGGCTTTGGGATAACTTCTGTTTTTCTCTGACTGACAGCTGGATAATAAGCTTCATCATTAAAAAACTGATTCTAGGGAAATATGATCACTGCCCTCCATCTCTTGTAGCTGCTAAAGCTTTTGTTTTCACAACTCTTTCAGAATAACTGGAGATTATCACTACAAAAGGACATGAATATTGACCTGTCATGGCTTGTGTTGTTATCAAGTTCCAAAGAAACAGAATTCCCTTTTATCTACTATCTGGAACTACTTAATAAATCTTGATGTTGAGAGATGCCTCAAATTCAACCAGTCCTATGTGTCCATGTTGCTTTTACTTTTACCAACTTCTAGAGAATTACCTAGTGGTTCTTCATTTGGTCTTATTAAGTTGGGTTCAATATTAATTCTATAAATTATTACAGACATAAATTCCCACGCTTAATCTGTTGAGAATTTCAGTGAAGGCAGAAACATATTGCTTTTAAACCTGCTAATTATGTAATTATGGCTACAGATTTTATTCCATCTGATTTATGGTATCCTTTTTCAAACAGGTAATAGGTGGATGGTTAAAAAAAATCTACAAAGAGAAGGAAACATTGCTATACCTTGTTGTTCCATATTTAGCTGTGAAGATAAAACTAATGGTTAACATTTCCTGTTCCATTTTTAAAAATTAAGTAAGCATTTTCATAGAATTTATTGGAAATGAATGAATGAGAATTTTATGATGTTATACATCTGTCTACTGGGTACATAATAAGAGAGATTGACATTTATCAACTAAAGAGTAGAATAAAATAGGATGGATTTTGCTTCTGCTTCTTTTTCAGCTGCCTCTTCGTATTCTCTCTGCCTGCAACTCTTTGGTTCAAGCCTTGTATATCAAAATGAATGAAATTTTAAGCTTTCTTAATTCCTCTGCTCTGTTCCTATGTCACAGATTTTATCCTGTCTTTACTTCTTGATTGATGATTTGGGAGAAAGAGTTGGATCAGTAAATCCATTGTAAAAGAATAATTTAAGGAAAGTTTGATTGTTCCTTTTACCACCTTAACTTTAACTTGTTCCTGACTCACTAATCTGTAATCTGAAACTAACCCTTACCTATATTCTCCATCTTATATGGCTTACAATTATTATACAAAGAAACTATTTTGATATATTTTACCAAGTAGATATTTCCATGCTCCTCAGGTGAATTCTTACTTTCCATTAAGCAATCCTTTTATTCCTTACTATCTGTCTGTCCCCCTGCACACACACCAAACACACACACATATACACATACACACACACATACACACACACATACACACACACACACACACACACACACACACACACACCCCACAGAACTATATTGAGATTATAGTTATATACATATATTACTTTTCTAGCAAAAAAAAAATATGCTGTGTTTGGTTCAGTTAGAATACGAATACCAAAACTTAAATCACATAATAGAAACAAATTTGCAATACACAAAGTTAGGAAGTGGTTTAATAAAGGCAAAATCTAAGGTGAAATCAGAACTAGAAGTGAATTTCAAGAGCATTCTGGATGAGCATTTTAACACTAACCCTTCACAGAATTTCACTTTTATTAGTGCAGACACATATTTTACAGTGTCAACACTTTTCTTTTAATCCTGTGACATAATCTCTTATTTGTATTTTACAAAGAAGAGTCAAAGAAGTTATGTTTCTGTGAAGAGGGGTATTTTGTTTTTGTGTTCCACTTGTGAAAATGATTTTAAACTTTCAACCCTTGTTTAGTATTTGTATACCTGGTTTATCTAGAATCATCAACTAAGTTGCAAATGTAGTATTATTCATGGCAATTTGTTTCAGCATCTTGAGCCTCAAAACAAGGTTGACAAATATTTATTTATGGGATCATGTTAACCAAACTCAATTCTGGGAGCAAAGATAAAATAAAGACTTTAAAAATAAAGCATGGGCTGGAAAGGTAGCTCAATGGTAGAGTGCTTGGATTGCATGCATGAGGCCCTGGGTTTGATTCTTCAGCACCACATAAGCAGAAAAAGCCAGAAGTGGTACAGTGCTAGCCTTGAACTGAAGAGCTGAGGGACAGCGCCCAGGCCCAGAATTCAGGCCCCATGACCGACAAAAATAAATAAATAAAAATAAATAAAAATAAAGCATCTAACCATTAACTAACATTATTTTTCATATCACCCATAAATAGACTGCATGCAGTTGATGAGTGCTTTTGTCCTTACACAATATGAGAAACACCTATAATGTAGCAATGGAACTATAAACATGATCCGGTCATAAATCTAGCAGAGCATATTTCTTAGATATCAAAAATGCCCAGTCAAAATGCGAGTAAATAAAGTATTTAATCATATGCTAGATCAAAATGAATTTGTTGTGTGTGTCCAAAAGGATCAGGTGTGGTTGCATTTCTTATCCTTTTCTTCTTTGTTGTCTTCCCTGTTGCTGTTCTTCCTCATCTGAAAAAATGGTGGCATCTTATTCCTTGAGAAAGGGGGACAGACAGTTTCATTTAAATCTCCTCTTTGTCTTATTTAGAATGTTATTTAATTACTTCGGGAGCAGATCAACTCAGATGTTGTTTGTATATTTTTAATCCAAGCAAAGAACACTCTCCAATTATTCTTTGCATCCTTAGTTCATGCATATTTCCTGGCCAAAAGAAAGTAGTAAAGCAATGATGCTACATACTTAGATCATTTTTCCTGTCAGTATGTATCCCTTCTTGAGTTTACTCTTTCATGTAAGAAGAGCACTGTAATTTTCTTAGCCCATCTGTTTGAACACATTGGCTATATGGTATCCATTCACATCTCAAACTTTCACCAAATTTTCTACCCATCTGTTTTACTTAACTATTTTTCATGACTCATTGTATTCTTTTGATTTATCTACTTCAATGCATCTACACCTGATAATGGCCTCCAAATAGTCATCTTTTAGAAATAGTCATCTTTTAGAAAAAGGTGACTTTTGACATAATCTCTTGCTTAAAAATTTTCAGTGTCTCCTCACAGCCTATTAGGTTAAGTGTTCCATTTTACCATGAATTCAAAAGTTTCTTCAGTCTGTTTTTCCAGCCAGATTTTCCTACATTTATCATACCCAGCGTTTTTATAACAAGCAAATTAGATTACATATTTGATACTTACTCACTTGTGTCTACATTTTTACTTATTTTCTCTACTTTTGTATTATTTACCCAAACTATCTCTAATTCTCTTTTCTCTCTCTTCTGAAACTTTATACAAACATCTCCTCCTTCTAACAGGTGAAAACTATTTCTCCCTTGTGGATTCCTATGTACTATTTTATTCCATCATGTGTCATGTATATGCATATATATAAGCATTTTTCTTTTTGCTTTATCAGTAATAAATAAATGGAAAGATCCTGAAGTTCTAGTATTATGTTTTATTCATATTAGTGCCTTCATGGAGCTACTTGCACTTTTATAATACACATGTATTTTTGTTTCATAATATATGTATAACTTGATCTGGACATTTTTATAACCATTTGCTGAATTAATGTCTCTCCATTGCTGTGTTTCTCTCCATGTTTCTGGTAAAACTTTGCCCTGCAACTTTTTTACTTCCTTGTTTTGCCACAAATTTCATCAGAAAAGTGTGGAAGAACAGGGGAGAGAGAAAAAAGTAACATATATATATATATATATATATATATATTACATATACACATGCATACACACATGCATACAAATACACACCAAACACCAGAGGCTTACAACTATAATCATAGCTATTCAAGAGGCTAAGAGCTAACAATTGAGGTTTAGGTTTGTAGCCTGAACAGATAAATTAGAGAGACTTCTGTCTCCAGTTAACAAACAAAAATCCTGAAGTGGAGGTACGTCTCAAATGGTGGAGCACCAGAGTTGATCCAAAAGTTAAGCAAAGCTGTATGCTTACAATTATAATCCTACCTACTCAAGCACCTAAGATTTGAGGACTGCAGTTTGAGGCAGTCCAGGCTGAAAAGTCTTTAAGACTTATCTCCTAATAGCCAACAAGAAATAAGTAATTAATGTAATATAATGTCATAAAAATAAAAGCTAGACAAACACTAACCTTAAGCAAAAATACTCAGAGATGTCACCCGGTCCCTAAGTTCAAGCCAAAGGGACAGAACACACACATGCAAACACACAAGAAAAAGAAAGTAAACAAAAGAAAGTTAACCAAGAGTGTAAAGCCCTGAGTTCAGGCTCCAATACTGGCATACACAAATAATAATAATAATAATAATAATAATAATAATAATAATAATAATAATAATAAAGCATCACATAGTAATATATATATATATATATATATATACATTTCTCAATAAAAGTTTATAACCACAAAGTCAAAAATTGGGGAAAAGAAAGAACATTTGGTATATTCCAAAATGATTTACAAATAGTACATTGATAAATATGATTTCCATTGTGTTTAACTGTCATTATGATTATTGCTTTTGATATAGATACTACTAAGTAGTCTCTCAACCTGTCCTTCATCCTTGTGATCATTTCTTTAAATTACTTAATTATAAAAATAGCTTTTATCCCCATGGTTTAGTTCCCAGCTCATTGTTTTTATGGTTTCAATTATTCTATGACAAGGTAATTATTCTGACTTAGAAATTTTAAAACTTGTTTATGTATGCATACCACAGAAATACAATTCCAATTCTTGATAGTACATTAGGAATAATGAATTAAAATGAGATTTTTTTTTTTAGTTCTTTGATAAAATTTCCCTTAGATTTCATAAAAGCTTTTCATTGATTTCTAGCCAGTGTTGTTTATAAAAATCCATTAAGTATCAAGTTGTCAGTTCATGTTAAAGGAATAGTTAAAAGGACCTGAATGACAAAGTGTTTATAATATATCACCTGTAATCCTAGCTACTCGGGAGGCTGAGATCTGAGAATCAAGGTTCAAAGCCAGCCCAGGCAGGAAAGTCCCTGACACTCTTATCTCCAATTAACCACCAAAAAACTGGGAGTTTTGCTGTGGCTCAAGGGGCTGAGGACCTGAGGGACAGCACCCAGGCACTGAGTTCAAGCCCCACAACCGACAAAATATAAAACATAACAAACAAGCAAACAAAAATGCTTCCTTAACTACATAGTGAAACCCTGTTTCAACAAAATGAAACAGAAAGTGAATAAATAAGAAATAAGAAAAATAAGTGTCAAATACTAAGTGTAAATCTCCATGTTAGCAACAACAGAGCATCTTAGAGCATTTATCCAGTCCATGAGGAAAAATGTCAATATATGAATTGTAAATTACACAGATTTATTGAAAAATTTTAGCTTAGAAAAGTATCTCCTCACAGTTTTTTAAAGCTTAAATTAAAAAAGTGTTGGTCACTGAAATTATGGTAGTATTTTATGCATATATTTGTAGGATTAAATTAAGCTACTTCTTAGTGTTAAGTAAAATATTTTAATATAGTTCACTATGCATGCCAAAGTAAACATTTAAATTTTTAAAAATTCTGAAAATGAGCCCTATGGATTTTTATATAATGGTAAAAATATGTTTTTCACCAAGTCCTAAATATGGGAATTCAGAGCTACACTCTCTTCCTTTATAGCATGTAAGCTGTCTAGTTATGATTTAAAATTGTATTTGGCTATGGAATTAATATTGAGACAAAATAAGACCAGATGAGAGCACAGAACTACAGAAATTCATAGAATGGGAAGTCATCAGATTCAAAATGAGGCATCCACAAAAACAAGTCTCAAATACTAGACCTAAACAACTCTACATGAAGGGGTAAATAAATGTTTTCAGCGTTCTCTTTCACTATTGTTTATTCATGTCCTCCAGGTATTTTTCTGGCAATGCTTACTTTTTCATACCAGAAACAAGTGAAGAATAATTTTTAGAATAAAATATAGTTCAACTTGACCTTAGCCCTAAAGGGCATCTTCTCTGGCAAATTTCAGTATTCTTCCAGGTACAGTCATCAAGTGAAGAGTAGAAACAGACTCAGTCCATTTTGAAAATATAATTTATTCATTTACCAAGTGAGGAAAATGTTAACATAGAATTAGATGTCCAAATTTATTTAAATCATTAGAAAGCTACATTTTCCTCTCATCTCTTTGCCTAAGGTAGCACACAGAAGAAAAGAAAAATAAAGAGACAGGAGAGTTGTAAGTTTGGAAAACAACATTTAAACCCTAGGCCTAAGCATCAACCAAAGGTTAATTCCCCATATGTGCAAATGAGTTTTGAATTATTGACATTTTAAATGAAATACCTACAGAAATGGTTTAAGATCTCACATTAAAATCATTGAACTGACTTCCCAATTTAGGTTTTACCATCTGTGTAGCATACTAATTATTTTCACAGAATTGAAATTTTTATTCTTAAAATAAAGATGTATAAAAACACCCAAATTTTGGACTTTGGTGGATTCTTTTTTTTCCTCCATGACTGATGGGGGGAAACATAATTGTTCAACTATCTTTAGTGACTTTACCAAGGCTGCGGTTACAGTGTGTGTTACTGTGTGTGTGTGTGTGTGTGTGTGTGTGTGTGTGTGTGTGTGTGTGTGTTTATTAACTGTGTAGAGTTTTTCATGGCCATGATTTTCATAGAGTAATATTCTGATACAGTTAGATGATTAAAGTTAGTCTTGCCTGAGTAAAGAATGTACCTAGGAATTGATGGATGGACTCCAGACTTTACAGTGTTCCATCTTATATGGCATTTCGTCTCCTAATTTTGGTTTGGGTGACAGTGAATGGATTGTTAGGATTGTGTGTTTTCTAGAAAAAAGTCAAAAAAAGGACCAAGACAGTATTAATGCCCACATGTGTTCTTGTAATTTCTCTTATTTTTTTTTTGCTTTGATGAACAACATCATTACTGAAATAATTAATGTTAATTAATAGCTGTGTCATTTTTTGTAAATGGTAGCTTAGTGTTACAATTAGACTAATTACTGTACACCATAGCATAGTGACATGACAAATCATAGAGCAGAACACATTGACTCTTATCCATTGTGATCTATGAGCTAACCCACTTGCTGCCTAACAACAACAGCAGAGACAGAAAAGGAAAGGAAATGAGCAGGAACAAGAGCAGCAGCCAGAGCTGCACTGTGACAACATTTCTAAGTTTTCATTTTTTCTGCCACGTTCTTGAGTATTAGGAGTTGTCTCTTTTTACTTAATTATTTAACTTCTTTCCACATTGATAAATCATAGTCTTGAATGAAAACTTTCAAGAATAAGATTATGAGTAAGTAAAACATAAACAACAAAGCAACAATGCTTGATAAGAAATGTACTCATTATCTTGCCCGTGTAATTGTAACCCCTATGTACGGTATTTTCACAATAATTTTTTTTTAAAACATGGCTCCCACATCCATGTTTCTCTGGGTTTGCGCATGCTAGGTGTTTGATTTTGTTTTGTTTTGTTTATTTTCCCAAGATAATTTATGGCAAAATGTACAACTTTCTATTTCTTTACTTTTCAGAACCTATGAGAACCCCAAAGACGTTAAAGATTGCAGAGATACAGGCAAGACGGATTGCTGTGGACTGGGAGTCCTTGGGTTACAATATCACTCGGTGCCACACTTTCAATGTCACTATCTGCTATCATTACTTTCGTGGTCACAATGAGAGCAAGGCAGACTGTTTGGACATGGACCCCAAAGCCCCTCAACATGTCGTCAGCCATCTCCCACCATATACAAATGTCAGCCTCAAGATGATACTCACCAATCCAGAAGGAAGGAAGGAGAGTGAAGAGACCATCATCCAAACTGATGAAGATTGTGAGTTCCTATTTTCTTATTTTGTATGGCACTAATGTAATTTCTTAACAGTTTGCCTTCCTGCTAAGCTGAAATAATGCTAAATTACCTTAATACAGTTATTTTGCATAGTGTTTTCCTCTAACAATTTTTTTCTTCTGAGAAGTATCCAAATATTCAATGATATGTACCCGTTATCTTTTTAAGCAATGATATAGGAGTGACAACTGAAGTTTTCCATAGCAAGTGTTTAAAAAAAGAAAATATTTTATTATCTATGTCATCACATAAGTGACCTATGATAAAATTAACTTCAATACAAAAATTAGTCTTTTATGTTTTAAAAATCAATATTATCTACATTTTTATGGTAAAAATACTGTACAGAGGGGTTAGTTACATGAATGAATAAGGTAATGAGTACATTTCCTATCAAGCATTGTTACCTCCTCCTTTGTTTTTTCCCTACCATCCCTTCCCTCCCCACCTCCCTATATTTTGTTTTAAACTACTACTTGAAAGTATTTACTCAGTCCATTTAGTTTTAGATAATACATAGTATAGTGTAAGTCCAAATATAGAAGAAGACACTTATTACTTACTAGCATTGCATTATCGTCTTTATATCTCATCACAGAAGTCTATGTTGTTCAGTTCTGTGTCATTCTGAAATAATTAAATTGTAAAAATAACTATTTATACTAATATTTAAAAATACATTCACCAGCTTTACAGTACAATGTATCATTAATGTAAAAATATGGACATATTACCTAGCCTAACAATTTATTTATTTAAATAGTCTACAAAAAGCAATATTTTAAGATTAATAATAATACATTTTGGTTTCATGTCGAAAAAAAAATTTTTTTTGCAGTGCTTAGAACCAAGCTCAGGACCTTGCACTTGCCAGTAATTGCTCTTCCACTGAGCTAAATCCTCAAGCCTTCATTTCCAAATTTTATCATTAAATGCTGGCATGATGTAATTAAAAATGCTTGCATTCATGCGTCCTCTGTAATTGAGTTCAGTAATTTATCTCCCCTCTCTATCCAAATTTCTTATCCATCTATGAAGTAGTTAATGGAAATAATCCCTGAAGTTCCATGATCTTCCAAAATTCTCATTGCATTGCTTGCTTGATGGGAAGGCTACATAGGGGTAGGGAGGAAATGGTGTAGTTTACAAGGAGATCTTTGCAACTTCTCTCAGGTTCTAAATTTTAGACTCAGTTGTATCATTTGGTGCCTATCAAAGCATGAGGTTGCCATAAAATATGCTAATAACACATGGTTTCTGAGAATTCTCATTATTTCAGAGTTCTCCTACTCTGAGAAGTAGAAATACCTTTGTTTTCTTGTCCTGATGCTTCATTGTGAAACAAACAAGATAAGGTAGAAGTGAGAGACTTTTGATTAGCTATAGTTCAGTATTTGTAGTTAACAGGTTTTATAGTACCCATTCTTACATATTAAAATTTCAGAGAATAAACCTAAGATTTATTTGATAAATATACTTTTGATATAGAGTTCATCAAAATTGAACTATCTCTGATATTATTCTTGAACTCTTTCAAGCCAAAATGTCAATGGTATTTGACAAACCTGTATTGACACATGAAAATTCTTCTGTCCCTCTTCCTCACACACACACACACACACACACACACGTACCACTTAACTCATGTTTATGCAAAAAGAATGGCTAAAGGTAATTAGTTCATAGGTAAATAGAAGTAAGAAATGTTAGTATGTATTCAAACACTAAATATCTGTATCATATAATCTGGGATAAATGTTCCAATGACTATCAGACTAGAAATATTTAAATTATAGTTTTAGTAATATAGATACTTTCACTTGGCTTTTTTCCTACTTTAAAAAGTTTAAACCTTGATTTCTTAATTGATAACTGTAGAAAATTCCACCTGAATTTGGTGGTGAAGAGGGTAGCCAATCACCCTTTAGTAATACACTTTATATTGGTTATGCACTTTGATATGGATTATTCATCTGCTCTTTTCCCCACAAAAGAATGCATTAAGGCTTTTTTAAATGTATTTCTTTAGCATATAGAAAGGCTTGTTAATAACCAGAATATGAAATTGCTATGCAATATTACTCTAAGTTAAGTTCTTGTGATATTTACTATATCCAGAATTAGTTTAATAAGAAAAAATGGCTATATCTACTAATATTAATATTATTTTCAGACCCTAGTTTTAATATGTGCTTTTGGAATATTTTACTGGTTTTAATGACATTAGGGTTCATGTTATTATTTCATATTATGATCACAAAATAATCCCTCTACTCTGACTGATAACATTTCTTCTTGCTCTTTTTTCTGCCACATACAATATCTAGTGATTGACGTACAAACTTTTATGAGGGATTTGTAAGTATCTCAGTTTCTACACAGAATGCTTAATATTATGAACATTAGTACATAGCAAGAAGAAAAACATCTAAATCATGACCCAGTGTTGAGAAGATCAGTGATTATGATGATCTGATGAAGGCAGCCTTACTAAATTATTGCTGCCCTATATACATAGAAAAAGAATAAATTATCAACCATCCAATAAGAGGATGTAATTATATGAACAGAATACTGGAACATCCATAAATCTTCAGAGCAAGCTAGAATGATTTCCCACCAGAACCCTAAGGTAGAATTTTTATTTAATTTATTGCACACATTTTTTCATACATGAGCAGAATTTTTCACATGACTTTTTTTTGTTTTCATTTCTAATTCCCACCTTCATAAAAATCAATATTATGACATTAGCTTGGCAGAAAAGCTTGATTGGGAACAATTTTGACAATAGAAAGCTCTTTTTATAAATACATTTATCACATTTTAAAGGTGAAAATGCTTGTTTAATTTAGACCTCCACCCAACCCACCCATGCTTCATTTTTCCTTTCTTTTTTTCCATTTTGTAAGTTGCATTTTAAAAGAGTTTGTTATACTTTAAAAAAAAAAGTAGCTGAAGCAGCTCTCTTCTAAATCACAAGCATGGGAACAAAAGTCAGCATTCTGTCTCCATTACAAATTGTTGATGTGGAAATGTGAAGTGATGTTCCTTGAAGTCTGTAGAGGCTGTGACAAGGCTTTATTTAGTAACTATGTGCTGCATGCACACATGAAATCTTAAGTAGATGGAGATATATTCTGTGAACACAACTCCCTGCAAAAGAACAAAACTAAGGAATATAATTGGCCTGTACTACATCTCATCCCTATCTGTGTGTGTGTGTGTGTGTGTGTGTGTGTGTGTGTGAATGTGTTGTAGCCAAGTGAAGTGTAGGCCTTGTTTTCATTTACTCTTCCCTGTCCAAGGAAAGATCAATAGTATGGCATGTTTTATTTGTAATTTCTCCCACACTTTCCATCTCCAAGATGTGACCTATGGATAAGTGAAGTGGATTCCATCCTCATGGTATTATTACATGTGTGTAAAGGACATAGATATATAAAACTTATAGAGAAGCTTTCCAATTCTCCTTTTCAACACAGCATGGAGCAAGCATTTTAAAAAGTTCCTAATTGTGCACTGTTTTAAATACACCCATGACACATTGCAGGCCAAAAGGTGTTAGGTGAACATAAGCAGTTATAAATATAACATCATCCTGTAAACATCTCCCCACTGTTTTGGATTTTGTCCCTGCCTCCTTATCGCCTTCTGTGAATGATAGGTAAAGAACGATCATTTCCTTAGTTACTGTGATGTGCTGCATCATTTGGTAGAAGAGAAACAACAGGCCTTCCCTATGCACCACACATTGTGCAGCACAGAGATTAGGCCAAAGATGACTTTAGCTGACAAACACAGGGACACTCCTCTTCTAAATTCAGTGCTGGCCTCTTTTCGCTTAGCTGTGGGTTTCCTTCCTCTGTGAATTTATTATTCATGTTCCAAATTATGTTGCCTGTCTCAGAGGTCATAACATCATTCATAGTCTCCTTGTAGATTGAAATAAATCTTATTCTTGTGACACATCACTCAGAATTTCTTGATGCTGTAGCCAAGAAGCAATGCATTTCCTTTGATCCAGTGATTTTTAATTTATTTCGGTGCTCACAAAATTGCTCTATACTTTGGAATGGCATTTCCAGATAATGTCATGTGTGAAGTTCACTGAAACGTTAGATTAAGGGAAAATATTAATTAAAAAACATACTTGCCCAATATTGGTTGGTATTTTCAAAAGGAAGCAAGTTTTTAAGCCAAGAATGTTCTGTTGTGCATAAATGGTAAAGTGTTATCAGAAGTAGAATTTGGTCAATTGTGTGAATAAAGAGCTAAGTATTATATACGTTTATGTTATATATACATTTATGTAATATGAACTAAGATGAAATATAAACTACTTAAGTGGAATGCATAAAAGGAAAAGGCACAATAGTAGAACTATATTGAATATTTTGCAACCAGAAGATGGCAGCTCATTCAGAATGATATAATATGAAACAATAAGATTTGCAGTTACGTGATATTTGCAAGTAAGGAGTAAGGAGTCCAATGATAGCTACTGAAAACTTATTTAAAAGTATTGGGTTCAGAAATAAGGAGTCAAGGGACCAAGGGTGTGATTCATTGCAAGAGCATTTGCCTACCACATAAACAAACAAAATCATTTTTTAACAGATCATTGAATTCTAAATCAATATGACATTATAAACTGGTTTGATTCCTAGCAAAGACATTTGAATATATCCATCTTAAATAACTTTTTTAAAAAATATAATAATCATCGCTATCTTTTTAATTGTACAAAAATATAGCTATAAATGCCTGGGTGATTATTAATGGGCATCTCAATCTAATGCTATGTGTTTTGGCTTTTGAGTCCTAACAGTGTTAATTATTAGTAGTATTCATTATTTTATGAACTTTGTTTATGGAGACTCTTTAGGGGATTATCATAATCTTCAAAAAATCTTTCAGGGAGCTATAGCTCTGTTCTCGAAATAAATTACAAATAAGATCTTCATGTTATTAGATTTATACAACCGAGAAAACTAGACTGTATAATTTATGTAACTCTCTAAGGTGATAGAATATTCTTTTGAATAAAAATAACCTTACTTTTTTATATTTTCTGTTTTACACTCTTATGGAATAAGTTTAAGTTCCCATATATCTGAGCAAAGTTAGACGGCTGGTCTTATAGACTTTTTTGCTGTTCAAAACTCACTTGCTTTTATTTCAAATTTTGTTTATGTACTTCACATGATGTTCTTTTTCTACTTCTTCTGGAACCATTCTTATAACTGAAAATGCATATATTTATAGTGCCTGGCCCTGTTCCAATCAAATCTCTCCAAGGAACATCCTTTGAAAACAAGATTTTCTTGAACTGGAAAGAGCCTTTGGACCCAAATGGAATCATCACACAATATGAGGTACTGAGAGACAAAGAAGTTAATTTAAATGTGGAAAAAGGAATGATGGAGGTGGGGGGTAAGTAGAGGGAAATAATGGAAAAGAAAGTCATAAGGATTGGGATATTAAAATATTACTTTTTCCTTGCTTTAGTTTATAAATTATTTGATTTCAAAAATGTTTCACAAACTCTAAATTTTCCTTTTATAACATTAAGAAAATCATATTAGGAGATACCACTATTGTCCGTTATTTCAGGGCAAAGAATTGATATCTGAAAAAGAAACTTAGATTATAAAGATATTTCAGAGTTGCAATTTTGATTACAAATCACTATGTTTTGAAATATAAAAACCTAAAGAGAAGAAATGGAAGAATATATTTAATTGCATAAATATACAGTTCTGTCCTTGCATAGTTGAGTATTGATTATAGCATATAAATTTTTAAATTTCTAGTTGCTACAGAATGAATCGAAGAAATGAGACCTCTAGTCTGATATTGCTATTTTGCATGTTTAAATGCTACTTTGTTTCAGTAAATAACCATCAAATTTTGTACATATGATTAAGTATATCACTTTATTGTTTGATGTTTTTGATAGAAAATATGTATATATATATTTGTCTAGTCAGTGTATCTCTAGGATAGCTGTAGATGATATGTAGACAGACAGATATACAGAACTATAAAAATAACCATGCAAAATTAGAAGGAAAGAGTAGAAAAATTTATAATTGACTCTACAAGGATGTATTGTGTAATATTTTATTCAGCTAGATGTTTGTTTTTGTTTTACTTCTTTACAATTTACTAGGACTTCCTTCTACCAGCTATGTAATGGGAATATGTATTTTCTACAACAGGTCAGTTATAGCAGCATAAGATCATTTGATCCTGCAGTACCAGTGGCTGGTCCTCCCCAGACTGTATCAAACTTGTGGAACAGTACGCATCATGTATTTATGCATCTCCACCCCGGAACCACCTACCAATTTTTTATCCGAGCCAGCACAGTCAAGGGCTTTGGGCCAGCCACAGCCATCAATGTGACAACAAATATCTCAGGTATGCAAATGAAGGAAGTAAAAAGAGGATTGCTTTTGCTCTTGATTTAAATAGTATGGGCATGGAGAATCACATACATACTGTGTGGTACTCACTTTGTTTATTCTATATTTAATAAAATTTTGCATGATGGAAAGCACTTCAAAGGAACCATAGAACTAAAAATTACTGTTGGTTTATACTTCTCAATTTAATTGACAGTAATCTTTTCAAAAATTGCAATATACCTTTTAAAAATATTTCTGAAGTTCATTATAGAGAATAATAGTCTTTTATTTTGTAAAGATTCAGCGATTACCATGGTATTTGATCTCTGCTATGAATTGATTTTTTTTTTTTTTTTTTTTTTTTTTTTGTCGGTCGTGGGGCTTGAACTCTGGGCCTGGGCGCTGTCCCTCAGCTCTTCAGCTCAAGGCGAGCGCTCTACCACTTGAGCTACAACGCCACTTCCGGCTTTCTGGTGCTTTATTGGAGATAAGAGTCTCACGGTCTCTCCTGCCCGGGCTGGCTTTGAACCGCGATCCTCAGATCTCAGCCTCCTGAGTAGCTAGGATTACAGGCGTGAGCCACCAGCGCCCGGCTTGAATTGATTTTTAATAAAGCACCCCAAAAGATAGTAGTATATCTTTGTTGACGTATCAAAATACCACAGAGCTTCTCTCTTCGATTGTCATTAACATTCGAGCATGTTAAATAAAACCAGACTGTCCATTTTCTCTTTAAAACAAAAGAACCTCCCATAAAAGCATCTACGTTTTAGAATGGGAACTGCAGGAGAATTTTAGATTGATAAAGAAACATAAAATTTACATTTATTATAGCCATACTTTTATAGTTTGCATTCAACTATATTGTTTACATACATTGTTTCTTCTTTAATGATACCATCAGTTAAACCTGATTACATTCTAGCAAAGAATTTATAATATGCTTTAAACTTATTTTAATTTATAAAATGTTTCATCTATTTAAGATTATTTTTAAAGTATAAAACACAAATATATCTGGACTTAAATTTGAATAGTAAATGTTTTAAAGGTCATCTACATAAAAATAAGGTATAACTTAGATTTTGAATTATTTCTGGTCATTTTTATTATTTTTGATATAGTGCATATTAGTGATGTATCATAATATTTATTATAAATTCTTCACATTGTTCCGAATCTGAATATCTTTGCCAAAAGGAAGAGTCTCATTACCTAAATTGTTTTCAGTCTAAATATTTTTGGAAATATGTTAACTATAATATAAAATTGAAAAATGGATAGTATGAATAAAATTAGCTATTCTAATGTTTTCTTGCAGCACATTTGATTAGTAAAATGAGCATTTTAAGATAACATCCATATGTTAACAAAAGAAAGTGTATGAAAATTGTTATTTTATTTCTTGTTGGAACAATTCTGGGTTTTCATATTAAAATATAAATGAATCACTTTATTAGAAAATAATATTTGATGATGTTATGACAGTTTCTTATCCTCCTTAATTAGCAGTAGTGCTATAATTGAGTGAGATATTTCCATAGAGATCACTACAAAATTTGCATAAGCTTATAAAACAGAGAACACTGAGCAAATGTACATTTCTGAGAGCTATTTATATATTCAGAAAAAATTTCTCAAGTCTCAATGTTAGGGTTGAGAAAAAAATTATTTAATTAAATACCAAAAACCCATCTAGTTTTTTCTTTTAATTTTCTGCATCAACCTGAGAACTATAAATAATTGAATGTGCTTTAAAGCCATACTTGATCTCATTTTATATTGGGGACAAGTAGTAATCACCAGTAGGCTGACAATATTTATAGAGTTTGGCCAACTTGAAGTATTAAGATAATTTATTATTAATTATCCTTAAGTCCAATAATTTTCTTTCCTAGAAGGCTTCAAATCAAGTTTAAATACAATTGAAATTAACTTACTAGAGTTGTGACAGTTGTATTTTATGTGCACATACACAAGCACACATACACACACACACACACAATGCATGTGGACAAATGCTACATGTGATATATTTGATATTTCTTAATTCTGCTTGCTAAGTAATTAACTATTTCTAATAGTTAATTGATGTTAACTATTAATTCTAATAATGATTTGTAATAGTTCTAATTTATGTTCCATTTTTTAAATATCTGAACTATATTAGATAAGCAGATTGTTGACATATCTTTCTGAGTGGTACTCTCCCCTCAGGGTCAGCCTTCTCCAATATATTTTTCTATTATACGTTAGATAACATAGCTTTTTCTTCTTAGGTATTTTTGCAATCTAATATATTTTTCCCAGTGGTGTAGAGTCAACCTCACTCATGCAGGTGGCTGGTTAGAATGCACCTTATCCTTCCTGACAATAGTATCTTCAAACACTGTCTCTACTTTCTGGAATTTACTTTAAGTTTCATCTTCATGATGAATTTTTACATTTTCTCTTTATTTAGAATCCCCATTGCCTAAATCCTTAAGTTTTTCCTCTGTTTCATCATCCCCATTGCAACATTAAGTTTTTTTTAAATTGTGCTTCCTTTAGAACATCAGCTTCACTTGAGAACTTTCTAGACATGAGTATATTGTCTGTGGAGCATTGTTTTTCCCCTTCCCTTCTCTCCCCACCTCCCCAAATTCTTCCTCCTCCTCTCTCAATCTGTAAAGTTGGTTTTCAACATTGTTACATTGGGTCAAGCTGTATCCTTGTTTCAGCATTTTGTTTTTTCCCTTCCCCTCCCCAAATTAGAAAACTGTATATACAAGATGCAGGGCACTGACATCAAATATAGTGAAAACAGGGGTTATACCGTGGGGCAAGAACATACAAAAGAAACAAAAAAAATCACACAGTACATTATAAATATGTTAAAAAACAATAGCAAGAAAGAAAAAAAAAACATTTGTGTCCCTATCTCAGGTTCATTTCAGTTAGCATCATCTTATCTGGTCATATGTAAATAGCTTTTGACCTTTTCTGTTTGTCCTAGACATATACTAGTTATTGCAAATAAGGGAAACCATGGGACCTATGTTTCTTTGAGCCTGGCTTATTCACTTAATATAATTTTTTCCAAGTCTTTCTACTTCCTTACAAATGGGAATAGGTTCTGGTTTCTTCCCAGACCTATTGAATGTGTTAGTATCCTAGGGGAAAGGGACAGTAATATGTCTTTTAAAAAATAAATAAAGACCTCAAGTGCTTTTGAACTTAAAAGTTACTGCTCTTTTGTCAACTTATCTGTTTTGGCAACCTAATAAATGTGTTGTTGTTTTTATAAGAATAATGTTTCATAAAATGTTCATTCCTATTTGTAATACTATAAATGTCAGAAAGTATACTCTGTTGCATTTCTCATAAAAGCTGTCTATTCTGTAAATATTCAATGAATAGGTGAACACCAAATAATGCACTACCTGATACTGGCTTAGGTTTTTCTGATAATTGCACATATTTCTCTAGGTATGCATTGCTTAATATCTTTATACCTTGAAGTAACCAAAAATCATTTGAAGTTATTCTTTCAACCAGCTCATGATTAAGAATAAACCAGTTCCCAGTTAAACATTATTTAATATTATTAAAACTTGTACTTTCTTTTCAAAAATATGACAGCTAATGAAATCATTTAGTAATAAACCAAATACATTTTATTAAAGTAAAGCTTCAACAAATAAAATTAAGATGTCCATCCCTATACACCAACCTTACATGTGATCAGAAAAATGAAGAAGAATTAAGAGAATGACAATTCTTCTTCTAAGTCATAAAAGCAAGAATAGCCCTGCTCCACTGGGCAGCCTTATTACATGAACTCCAGATCTTCCATTGCCAGTACTCTTGAGTTGCTTCCACTATTTTCACATCCCTTCCTTGCTGAGTTACAGATCCTTACAAACTGAAAGCAAAAGTGTCTTGCAAAATGTATTTAAAGCTGGATGTTGGTGGCTCACATCTTTAACCCTAGCAACACAACATCTGAGGATCATAGTTAGAAGCCAACTCAGGCATATAAATCCAAGAAACTTTTATCTCTAATTAACCAACCAAAGCCAGAATTGAAGGTGAGGTATGTGGCTCAAGTGCTAGAGTGCTAGCCTTGATCAAAAATTATAAAAAAAAAAAAAAAAAAAAAAAAAAAAGCCAACCAGGAATACAAGGCCCTGAGTTTACTCCCCAGTACTCTCTCTCTCCTTCCCTCTCCCCTTCCCCTCTGTCTCTCTGTCTCTGTCTCTCTCTCTCTCTCACACACACACACACACACATACTACACACACACACACACACACACACACACACACACACATACATAAAAGTATGGTATGCTTATCAAAAGTTGTCAGGTCAGGTTATTGTGTAAATTTCAACAATATTGCCTTTATAATTTGCTATGCTTTGATTGCTGGAATTAAGGTTCAGCATCATGTTTTGCTATAAAATCAGGCACACTGTAGATGGTTAAAAAGTAAGTTGATTTCTGTCTTTCAGTAGGTTCATTTACTTATACTGACCATGACATATTGCTATAAATTGAACCCTCTCTCTTTCTCTCTCTCTCTCTCTCTCTCTCTCTCTCTCTCTCTCTCTCTCTCTCTCTCTCTCTCTCTCTCTCTCTCTCTCTCTCTCTCTCTCTCTCTCTCTCTCTCTCTCTCATTGCTCCATTTTCAGCTCCCACTTTGCCTGACTATGAAGGAGTCGATGCTTCTCTCAATGAAACTGCCACCACAATCACTGTGCTGTTGCGACCAGCCCAAGCCAAAGGTGCACCAATCAGGTAAGAGTCAATAGTCCCCAAAAAGCAGCTAGTGAGAGAAACATTTCTCCTAGTTGCTTAGCAGCAAATAAAGTAGTCCTAATGCCTTGAAGACATTCACTTGATAATTAATGTCAGAGGTTTTATTTTTGTTTTTATTTTCTTCTGGTTTTGCTTATTCACTTTTCATTTGGATGAAGCCTGTAAATAGACCTATAGTTGAGAGCAAAATTCTAAGGGGATTTTTTGAGATATTCATGAACTGAACCATTCACTTCTGAGCTATTTGATTGAAGAGCTTTGCTCTTTTTTCCTTTAGTCTCATTTCATTTTGCTTCCACTGTTGGTGTCTGAGGTATAAAAGCTCTGAAGATATTTTTCAGAAATAGGATGAGGAAATGACTCTTGTTCACTGCAGTAAATCAGTTATGAATAATTTCATGAGTGATTGAAAAATAGGAAGCTTTGAGGAAATATAAGCAGAATAGTGAAAATGAATGAAAACTATATGACCTTTTAGTTCCTACATTGTTCTCTATCAGAAACTCTGTAGTAAATATTAAAGTTTAATTTGCTGTTTCCATTACCTTTCCAGTGTGAAATTTATCATCTTACAAAATTGATAGATTATTTCATCTTTCAAAATTATGAGTCACATCCTCTTTAGGGAATTAGTCACACTATTCCAAGCATTGTAATTTTTATACAATTCTAATTAGATGATTGTGTATAACAGGTGGAAATGTCCATTTGAAGCTAGTAGATTAATGGAAATCTTTCTATTCACTTTCTAAGAAGGATATCAAAGCGCAGAAATTATATATGTGATAGATAAAATATATATGAGATCATACATCATAAAGCAAATTCTCACTTTCTATCTGGCTAAGAGTCAGTGGAACACCACACTCCCAGAGAGATGCCTAAGTGTACTTATAATATAAACACTTCTGAAATACTGACTGCTTGAAAATTCAAAGCAAGTATATAGTGCTTTTCATGAATCAGTGATCTCTGATTGCTGATCCAGAGGAGAAAGGGAAAATGGCGCACTCAACATCTTTTTTTACCGACAAGTAATCAGGGGTCATTCACAAGTTCCTACCTGTGATAAAAATTACTTTGTAAGTGTGCAGTTCTATTGCCATTTAAATGAGCTATGTGCTACTTGCATTTATCTTAGATATACGAGTAAATTTAGTTTTACTTTATGCAAACATGGATCATCACCAGTCATCAGCAGCAGCATTATTAATTATTATTATTATTATTCCAGTGGGCTTTACAATGTAATTAGTATTAATTCTCTTCACTTGATCATTTTTTCCACACAAAATTTGAGTGAACATGTATTAGGTGTCTTGAATTATGCTTGGCATTGTAAACCAAAGCTAAAATGACCACAACAAAACACAAGGTCTCGGCCTAGGTTTGTCATAGACTATTGGACATTCTTACCATTTTATAAATCCTTTCATCACTGATGATGTTCAGGAACTTAGTATACATTCTACAGTACATTTTTTTAACTGAGTGATTTATTCTTGACATGAAAGTCAACAAAGTGAACTAAGTCATATAGTTTCTTTAGTACATTTTCAATTCAAAGTCTTCTTTTTATTTTGTTTTTATGTATCTCTTAATATTCGATTATTAAAGATTCATATAGCATGAAATCTATTAATTTGAAAAGTGAATTTTTGATGATCATATAACCCTCTTCTCCATCACATAAACACAGTTTTTATTTTTATTTGTTTAGGAGGGTTTTTCATTGTATATAGATTAGAACCCATTGACTGAGAATTCCAAATAATAATAGTACTCAATGAAAATAACCTTAAGTCTTAGAACACTATAAGAAACAATTTAATAATATTATAAAGAAATAGCCATTTTTAAGGGAATATTTCTATTAAGGGAAACTTACCTTGATTTCTAGCTCATATTCTGATCTCACCCATTATTACTATAGTTTGTGAAGACTTGCTCAGACCAATAGCAGGTGGAGCCAGTGGATGGAACCTCTTGATCTAGTCAGGGCATTTGGTCTCAAATGCTTTTAGAGTTCTCTGTTCAAGTAGCTGTGTCCACACTCCTGCCTTCCATTTCGCCACCAGTAACTGGAGCCATATTTAAGGCTTTATCTGGTCCAGTGCTCTAGTTCAAGTTACTGTCTCCATCCCCATGGCACTGATTATATCATCTAACTTTGTATACCTTTAGGTGCACATCACTTTCTGTAGCTGTACTTGAAACTATTTGAATTTCTGCTTTATGTCTTTTGTTATATGTCAGCCTATAAGAATCTATTTTTGCTAGTGCTTAATGCAACTGCACTCACTCTGTGGTCTCCCAAAAAAACGCAGAACAATTTTACTGCAAGTTAAACCTCCTAAGAGCAACCGATAATTATCTTGTTTGCTGATTTCAACCTGAAATAGGGGGTCTATCTTTCCCTACTTCCTAACATTCCTACCTTCTGTTAGATGGCAGTTTACCAAACTTTTTTTTCCTAGTTCCAGTGGAAATGTGTATCTTTTTTCCCCCCTGTTGGCAAACAAACCCCAATTCCAATATCTTCTTTTGTAGCAATTGGAAAACAATGTTGTATAGAGCTTGTACATTTAATTTAGGTTAGTTTTACTAAAAAAAAACAACTGAAATTACTGACGGTTTCCTCCAAGTTAGTAAATTCAGCAGCATTCTAAATATGTCAAGAGTTAAGTTGGATTCATATGCCCATAAACGAGAGTGGTAGGCTCATACATATAATGATAATAACACCTAATATTACAATGATCTATTTGATAATTACACAGTATAAGTTCAATGACAGCAGATAGAACACATATTCTGTCTGCAGGGTTTTGCTAAAAAGAACAATCAGCTTCCAAATGACTGCAAGGCAAATGGTTTCATATGTGACATAGCACACACATTTGAAGAGTTCAGACTGGACAATAGCTGAGGAGGGACTAGAGCATGAGGCTGTGTCGTGTCGGCCTAAAAACTGAAGTTGGCCACAAGACTACAAGCTGCAATTACCCTGAGCAAGTTTACATTTTAGAAGGACCACCAAGAGAAACATAGAGAATGGGCTGAGGTTAATGCCAACTGAAGTCTGAAATGGTCCCTGTGAGATGCACTAACGGGCCACATTAAGACGGTAGCAATGAAAACACAGACACAGCTGTGCTCTTACACAAAGTCTGAGGATGTATTAAGCTTCCACAGCTTTATAGATGTATAAAGCTGAGAGGGAAGGGAATGCAGTCGCATCTGTAGCTGAGAAAAAATGTTCAAGGTCTTGTTTCAAAAGTTATTAAGTAATGTTTTCAGTATTTGTATCCTAAATCAAAACTGTCTACTTTCTCTAGGAATTTTCGTTATTTCATATATTTTGTTTGCCTTACCAATATTTTTCAGCAGGTTTTTTCTAAGCTCACAGTGGGTACAATGAAAACACCCACTGTAAATGATACTGCAGTTGGCATCACGTACCGCTCAGGCCTTGCTGCCTTCCCATCACGAGTGCCCCTGGTGCTAATGTGCAATGTGTGTGGCGTTGTTTTGACAAGCGTGGTCTTCAAGAAAGTTCGGTTCTTCTTTTTGAATCATTCCAAAGATGGGATGTTACTGACTTAACTAGAACTTTGACTCTCTTTTCCGCCTTTTTTCTTTGAGATCTGTCCTCACACCTGTCATCACTTGACAATCATTTCTATGATTCAAAATAAATGTAATCTGCATTTAAAATCAATTTCATAGAATAATTTACCTCGCTCTTTTTTGAAAATAGTGAAATACTATTAAAACACTTGTTCCTCCATGATGAGGTTTTCTTTAAGACAACCTAAATGAATGTATATTTTATTTCAGAATTTTCAAATGTATGTTCAATTGTGTGTGTGTGTGTGTGTGTGTGTGTGTGTGTGTGTGTGTGTGTGTGTGTGTGTGAGCGTGTGTGTACACTGGTCTTGGGGTTTGATCTCAAGGCCTGGAAGATATCCCTGAGCTTTTTTGCTCTACCTCTTCAGCCACACCTCCACTTCCAGCTTTTTGATAATTAGAGGTAAGAGTCTCCTGCCTGGGTGAGTGCTGAACCTCAATCCCCAAAAATGCAGCATCCTGAGTAGCTAGTATTATAGATGTGAGCCACCAGTTCTCAGCTTCTACTTAATTTAATTAGATAAAATGATGCGTATTCCAGAATCAGAATTATTGTTTTAATCTGACTTTCATGCTTTCTTTCTTGCTTGCTTTCTTGCTTGCTTTCTTGCTTTCTCTTTCCTTTTCCTCTTTCTCTCTTTATCATCTTGCCCTTCCTTCCTTCCTTCCTTCCTTCCTTCCTTCCTTCCTTCCTTCCTTTTGTTTTTCCTTCCTTCTATACTTCCTTTCAATTTCTTTTTTCTTAAAATGTTAATTATCTTTAAGTAGTTATACTAAATTTATTTCCACATTTCAGTTTGTGAGTTTGCTCAATCTTTATCAAGTGTCATCCCTATCATCTTTTCACTTCATCCCCAACCCACTCATCCCCTTGATTTGTCTGGTTCCAATTTTCACACATGTGCATCTAATTTTGCATTTATACATCATTTATATGTGAGTCTCCCAACCTAAGATTCATATGTAGCTTGGGATGACAGGGGTATAACACTGTGCCCACCTATGTGTACAGAAGGGGTTTTCCTCAACTATTCTCCTGGCCTGACCTTAAACTGCTATCCCTCCATTTTCAGCCTCCCACTTATCTATGATTACTCACCTCCTTTTGAGATATTATGCTTTTATATATTTATGTCTTTCTGCTAGAATGTAAGCTGCATGAAAGTAGAGGCTTTCAATACTGTTTTTGTTATTTCAGTCTAAACATTGAAAACATTTTATGACCTATAACAACTATTTAATAAATATTTTGTGAATAAGATAAGCATTATGTTTAGCGAGTTCCTAATGTACTAAAGAAAAGATACATGAAGAAATACTTATGACAGCATAATACAGAAAGTGTTTGCAATGCTTAATGTTCATGAAGACAATACATTTTTTACATGTCTCTTACTTGGCCTTTCTGCCTTTTCAGAATGTCTGAGGCTAGCCCTGAAGGTTCTATTCAGTGTTAGGTAGCTTTATAATTAGTACCAATAGGTTAAAGATTAGATTGACAATACTTCCTAATCAACCACAAGACTTAACCTCCATTGGTCCTGGAAGATAGGAGAAAAGTAGTAGAGAATGCTTCTTGGTTGCAATAGAACACCTCTTAAAAAGGAAGCAAGAATCCCTTGATGGTGTATAGCACATAGGTGAGTAACACAAGCCTTACTATCTTCAAACAGATAATATATATCAGTACAGAGAAAGAGTAAAAATGAGGTATTTGAAAAGGAGTGTGGTAGCTATTAACTCAGTAAAAGAGTTTGTAGCTTGACTTGTGAAATGATGACATTAAGGGCATGGGAAGAGATAAAGAAATGGCATATGAAAATATGAAGAGACTGCAGAGGACTTTTGAGCTTTGATGCTTCCATAACTGAATCCTATATAGAAATGAAAACTCGTGGGGGCACTGGCTTATGTGTGTAAGAAGTGAGCTGGTAGAGACAGGGTTAAATGATTGGGATGGAGGATGATAATTTAACCATATTTTTTTGGCCATCACAATGTTAACAGTAGGGCAGTACATACAACAATGGTTAGAGGGTGGAGTTCATGTGCGGAATAGTAAACTTTAGAGCTAGGAAATCTCTTCTGAAAATTTAGAGACATTTTAAACAACATATGAGTTGCTTATATATGACTGAATAATTTATCATTTTGCTTTCTCCATGAGATTATGCAACCTTAAACTCATTGTATCCACAGAAGATTTGCTTAGTACCATTTTTTTACGAATCCATAGTAGTTTAAATTAGGTACTGTTGTTTCCAGCTCAATATTTACGAATTAGAAAAACTATCTGCTATGTGTATCATATCTCTTGTTGAGATAATAGAGAAATTTCCTCATGGTTATTAACAGGCTTGAAGCTAACGGGAAATTATATAAGAGGGTATAATTTGGCCTCCATAAAACCTAAAAGTGAATACTACTATGACTTAATCAAGCATTATTTTGGTAGTGAATATCATTTTAAAATTTTAAACATACAAACATTATATTTGAGTATTCACTAAAGATTCATCATACCAGTATATTGATTTTAAGCTAATTGAAGTAATATTTTAAAAATTCAATTGAAAGGATTAGGAAATATGTGAATATGATGGAGTGAATAAAAATACTGCAGTAACTTTGGAATATAGTTAGCCCTAATATGTGGATCTAGCTAGAGTTAAGTACCATTAAGTAAGTAAACAACCATACAAGTGAAAAAGCACTAGCTCATTTCATGTAATCAGTCAACTCACTTCTAATTTGATTTCTCATTATTATCTGTCCTTTAATTAATTCGCATTGATAAGTAAAGTAGCACAGATAAAAACAGGCAATCCTCAGCATGAACATAAACAAGGAGGAGGGAATGTACATATGGTTACTACCTTTTCAAATTGAAAAATGAAAGAAAGGTGGTTTTTTTAAGCACAAACTTTATAACACATAGTTAGAAATTCCTCTTCAGTTCCATGAGATTTCTCCCTGTTGTGAATTTAGGATTTTTTTTCATTAGTTTCTTGCTATGTATAAACATTTTGGTGAGGGGTCACTATAATTACAGTTATTCTGTGTGAAGATTAAACACATGCTTTCTCAATGTGCAGAAGAAACAGAAGTGCAAAGTGGCGTGTTTTGTAGGAGCTAATTGAAGAAGTAATGATAGTAAAATACGACTAAAGGATGTGTTATCACATGGAAAGATAACTTCATTTTTCTAAGATGTTGATTGAGTATAGCCGACAGATGCGAACCAAATTTCCTTCTTTACTTTTTTTTTACAAGGAGTATTTCTGGATCAGTTTCAGCCTGGTTTGACTGTAACTGAAAGGGACATAGGAGAGATGATTTAAGATGATTCTGATCATCTCCTTCTGGGTGGTTGTCACCATCACTAAAAGCATGCTGGGCACAATGACAGTTCTTCAGTGGAGAGGGTTTTAAAGAAATTAGGTATTTTATATTTTGGTTACTGTTTTTAAATTGGCTCACACTTGAGAGGGGTTAGAAAGCATTCTAGCAGTAGTAGAGTTCTTGATATTTTGGAAGAAATGGAAAAGAAAACAAATACAAGGTTCATAAGAACTGGGACATTTCCACCTTTATCTTCAGTGCATTTATGGGATGGTTCAGTGTTGAATTGTTGAATGAAGCGACTGAGTGGATGCGTGAATAGAAAGTCACAGAAAGAAAGCTATTTGAGGAAATTCACATTACTCAGAAAGTGTGGGAAATTTTTGAAGCAGAACAATTCCTTTCAAGCAGAAAGAAAGAGTGCTGCAGATATGTTTCCACCAAGTAAAAACATCAACAGAAAAAGCAAAAACAATTTGTTCATTCTACAAATGCTTACCTATTGTTTATTATCTTATTTACAACCAAACTAAAAAATATTAATCTCTTCCCCATCAGCTTGTGGAGTTAAACATAGTTGAGTTTTAAAAATATCCAGAAATTGCAGTTAGTGTTACATCATTTCTCCTGGCAGGATGGAGTGGTGGAGTGGAAGAGAGAGGGACAATTGGAGGTCTAGCTCTCATCTTAAAAATACATTAGTAAATGTGCCTGGAAGCAAGATTTCTGAAGTCTTTTCATATGCACACGTCTCAGTTTGCTCACACTGCTGTAACAAAATCCTAGATGCCTTAAATGATACACTTCTGTTTCTCATGCTTCTCAAGACTGCATAGTAGCTCAAGATCAAGCGAGTAGACTCAGTTCTGGTTAAGGGCCTGCCATTTTAAACAATTGACTTCCACAGACCTCCCCATCTCCGAATGCTATCACAGTTTTTTTTAAATATATTTTTATTGTGAAAATACTGTACAGAGGGGTTAGAATTACGTGGGTAAGATAATGAGCACATTTCTTATCAAGCATTGTAGCCTCCTGCTTTGTTTCGTCTTCCCATCCCTTCGTATCCTTCTCCACCCCCCGCCGTCCTCCCCCACCAAAGTTGTAAAGTTCGTTTTTCTACATAACGACTTGTACATCTCATTGTTGCAATGGGTCCTCCTGTATCCCTGTTTTTACAATTTGTTTTTTTCCCTTCCCCTCCACATATACCAACATCATATATAGTGAAAGCAGGGGTTGTACCATGGGGGAGGGACATACAAGGTAACAAAGACATAATCTTGTAAATATATCACAGTTGTTTTAACCTGAGGCTTGGTGGGAAAGACTTGGCACAAACATTTAGTACTTAACATTGTAATATAAAACAGAGAAGAGCAAGAGACTCATGGTGTAAGTTTTAAGGAGAGCTTAATCTCTATGTGCCAAGATGTCATTTCTCCTATGCATTCAAAAAATAAATGAATAATATTAGCAAATAAAATTTGTTTTGCATGATTAATAGGTTATTTTTATGGACAGGTAGAAATATGCGTTATAAAAATAACCCCAACTTCAAAAACCACAGTCATTTCTCTTTTATTTAACTAGGAGTAATACCAAATGTGAAAATTTATCAAAGGTTGATATTTAGCCTCTATGGAATTGTACTCAAAATATTCTTTTCCCAAGAGTAGATTATACCTTCCTTTCCTTGCTCCTGAAATATCTTGAGAACCACAAGCTGTCTTGCATGAATTATCTAAATTTGAAATGTAGAAACTGTCAATTGAAGAGAATTGATTAAAATAGACTTTCTGGATTATTCTAGACTCTGGATTTGCCTAGAGGTAAGGAATAATTAACAGTGTGCTTCTCTTTTAAGGATTAGGTTAAATTATTAGCAAGGATGGATAACTATTACTATCATTCATTGGGAGCAGAATATAAGGTTAAATTTTAATTGAAAGATGAGTATAGGTGGGGAGGAAAGGGATGGTAGGGGCAAAACAATGCTCCATAAGAAATGGACTCATTACCTTGCTCATGTAACTGTAACCCCTCTGTACAGTATCTTTACAATAAAAAAATAAAAAAAGAAAGATGAGTATAGATGTGTAAGTTTGTGTGTGTGTGTCCACAGGATTATGAATTCAAAATGCAAAGGGGCTAGTTTTGCTTATCATAACATGTCAACAATGGCCATTCCTCCTTTCTGTCTCTAGGGCTGTGCTTGCATGTTCTCAGTAATTTAAATTGACCAGTGCTTACTTAAGGACATACATTTAGTCAATAGCATTTCTACCATTAGTCGCCTAGCCCATCAGAGTTATAGAGAAGCATGCAATACACATGATTTGAAATTACAGACTTCTGACTAAAAATAATAATTTCTACCATTATTACAATTTATTTTCACTTTCAGGAGAGACCAGTTTTCTACTTGGTGATATTTTAATGAAAAAGAATGGGAAATTTATTATTTGTAAGAAAGGAGATTCTTTAAATCGTTAATTAAATTTAGTTCTTTCTGCTAATCTGTGAAGATCTTTCGTTTATATATAACAAAGTTTTAATTTAAGTTAGAACTTCATACCACATCCTAAATTGTTTTAGTTTTCCTATATGCAAACTCAGCTCTCCCTCACCCTTCATATTATTAAGTTGTATTAAATAGAATACTTTATTCCTTTTGGGAGCTATTGAATAGCAATAGTTTTACCTACAGAGAAAGAACAGAAGTAGCAAATGTATTAAATTCTCAAGTTTTAATGTGCAACCCTATACATAGCTCCTCTATATTGAACTTATACAAGCCTCACCAATGAATTTTCTGGAAGTTTTAAAGAATGTTAAAATATATATATTTCTTCTAACAATATCAATAATGTATAAAATTACTGTGTCTACTTCTCTAGATATACCTTCCTTAAAACTCTACTAGGGAATTTTCTATAAAGAAATGATATTTATATATCCTTTTCAGAAATTTGCAAAAATAAATTATTAGATAACAGAGCAATCTTTGTTTTAAGGTTATCATTTTCCTTTTATTTTCTCAAGCAACAGCAATTATCAAAAAGTTTTAAGAGGGCTGGGAAGGTGGCTCAGTGGTAGAGCACTTGCCTTTCATGCATGAGGCCCTGGGTTCGATTCCTCAGCACCACGTAAGCAAAAAGAAAAAAGCTGGAAGTGGCGCTGTGGCTCAAGTGGTAGAGTGCTAGCCTTGAGCTGAAGAGCTGAGGGACAGCGCCCAGGCCCAGAGTTCAGGCCCCACAACCGGACCCAAAAAGAAAAAGTTTTAAGATGTTTAAGCAAAGTATGAGAAGGTTCAGGTTAGAGTTTTAATAGGCCAAATGCCATCTGTTTCTACAATTTGTAACATTTTATTATTAACAACTCCAGAAGAAGGAGGCGGTCTATTTTAGTGGTGAGGACAGATTTCTGTCCATCTGTGCCCATATTGCCGCATGTCACTTGTACTTTAGCTCTGCATAGCTCAGAGCCAACGAAGATGCCGTGGCAAGGTCAAGAGGTGGAGAAGCCTGTCAGCACATTCTGTTTCAAAGGCTATGACAACTGCAAACAGGCACCTCCTGTCCCACCCTGAGGCTGTCATTCTGCCAGGCCTTGGAGCTGGGTCTCCCATAATACCATCTCAGTAGAAAATGTTAACTTTAAACATTGAGAAATACCAAAGGACTTAATCCACAATGTGAGTCTGCTTAATGTCAGGGTCCTTATGAAGTGGCTTACTCTCAATCTTTGAATATATGTATTGTTTTCTGGTGGTTTTCCTTACTTTTCTTTCCCTTAGCATATCTGTTTGTGTGGAGGGGACAAGAATGCATGCAGAACTCTTATTTTAGTGAAAATCATGTAAACAAGAGTGCAGTGGGTTAAGATTGAGTTTAGCTACTTTGAGATGTGGTAGGTTGATTGTTAACCACTTGTTCTTCTTTTAAAAAAATCTTAATATTAGGTAAGCCAAGCTCATAGAGACAAAGGGCTCATGTTTCTGTCATATGCAGAAGCTGGATCTAAAATACAATGGTACATGATAAATTATATAAGACTCTAGGCATTCACACACAGTGAGACCAAAGGAGGATATTCTTAGAGGAAGAATACAAAGCACAATGCCTATGTGCCTCTGATCATAAATAATTATCTAATGAACTGTAGGAAATGTAAATTAGATTTTTTCTTCTTTGTTGCTTTTGTTTTCTTTTTTTGTTTTGTTTGTTTATCTTTGAGTAGCCAAGGAGGAGGCACAGAAACGGAGGGACAAAGGGATGGACACATGCAGCAGTGGTACTCACTAGATACAATGATGAAAATGAACTATACAACTTGTGAGTGGGGACAGGAGGGGAAAACTGGGAGAGAGTGAGGGAAGGTGTGACACTATCCAAAAGTAGATATATTTATAACCTGACTTATGTAACTGTGACCCCTCTGAGCATCACCTTTATAATAACAAAAAATTGAAGTTTTAATATTGATTAGCAGATCAAGAAAATGTAAAGTACACACACTCACATAAAAACATATATAAACAGTCAGACAGTAGAATTTTAGTCATGGATCAAAAATTACATTATTTACAGGAAAATGGGCCTAGAAAAAAAAATACATTAACTAAAGTAAGTCAAACTCAGAGTGAAAAACAGCACTTTTTTTATTATGTGAAAGTTAAATCCAAAATACAAAATACATGGGAACATATATGGAGGGTTATGTGCCTATAAATGCAAACAAATTGACAGAAGAATTGTATTCTCAGCAGAGGAGTCTAGTGGCATCACACCTCTGAACAACTAATGAACCATTTAATCAATTAACAAAATGTATGAGGAGGATAGAAAGCGAGGGCACCTGGAGGAAGGAGGTCTGAGAACCCACAGTCATTATGTTCATTGTTTATTATGTGAACTTTGAACTAGAGGGTAGGAATGGGAAAGGGAAAGATGGAAGAGAAGAGAAGATCTTGGCTCAAGATCCAGTGTATTGTACTCATAACCAGACTTGTGGAATTGAAACTCCTTTGGACAACTTCCTAACTAACGATGGTAATGTTAATAGTAATAATGTCTTAATATCTAAGTACAGACTGTTTCTTCTCCCCAAAGTGCTTATCAGATTGTCGTGGAAGAACTGCACCCACATCGAACCAAGAGAGAAGCTGGGGCCATGGAATGCTATCAGATTCCTATCACCTACCAAAACGCCATGAGCGGGGGTGCACCTTATTACTTCGCTGCAGAACTACCCCCCGGGAATCTACCTGAGCCTGCCCCATTCACGGTGGGTGACAACCGCACCTATCAAGGCTTTTGGAACCCCCCTCTGGCCCCACGCAAAGGATACAACATCTACTTCCAGGCAATGAGCAGCGTGGAGAAGGTGAGCTTCCTCTCAGATTTGCTTGATCTCATTGCTCTGAGGAAAAGCCAGTCAGTAGCATTTATCAAGAATTTATTTTTTTTTAAAGAAAAGAAAAGAGAATCAATGTGTGGTGGGTGGTGTTGTTGCTGTTGCTTGTGACAGTAAGCACAGTTTGGGACTGAAAGAAGGCCAGGCAACATGCCAGTTACATTTCACAGATCCCTGTTTCCTAGTAACTACTGCTACTTGAGTCTGCTTCAGGAAAGCCTACAATGGCAACTGTGAGTAAAATGATTTGGAAAAAAGTGGGTGTACTGTAGCCCAGACTCCACCCTGAGTAATTTTCCCTGCATTGTTCTGTCTGACTTGCTCCATAGTGGCACACTTCAGAAGATTAAATTTACTGCAGGATAAACAGAGTGTGTGTTCCACAGTGGGTTAATAATCCCTTATAAACTTTTAGGGGGTACAAGCCAAATAGCACATAACAGGTAACAATCCTCTGATTACAAACTAACAGGATGCCTGAGCTATAGCTGACAGAACCTACACAGAAGGCTGCCTGGTGATGGCTGATGCTGTGCTGTTACACAAGTTGGCTTTCCAATTCCCCCGCCGCCCCTCCTTTTTCCAGGCTGCCCCTCCTTTTCCCATTTTGCACACAGTTGTTTTTGAACATTGCTGCTTGAACCCAAATGAATATTGAAGAGAAAAACACAACAGGACATTAGAAACTACACCAGTGGTTCCCATATGTAGAGAAACAACCTGACCTCATGCTGTTTCTTTTTGAAAGATTTCTTTCCTAAAACTTTTATTTATGCCTTTATTTATTTATTTTGTATTTTGACAGAGAGGTATAAGGAAAAAAATCTTTGAAAATAGAAACTTGCACAATTTAGAATCCAGATGAGTGCTGACATTTTGAAAAACTTATAACTATGTAAAAAAGTGCTGCATTTGTATAATTGAGTCTCCTAAAGTGAGCACTGGAGAGATAACATAAAACATAAAACTGGGTTCCAGTGGCTCACACCTGTAATCTTAGATGCTCGTGAGAGGCTGACATCTGAAGGTCAGCATTTGAAGCCAGCCCAGACAGAAAAGACCTTGAGATTATCATCAATTAAACACCAAAAAAAAAAAAAAAAAAAAAAACAGCAAAAAAACAAGTGGAGTTATGGCTCTAGTGGAAGAGTGCAATCCTTCTAAACAAAAGTAAGAGACAGCTCCTGAGCCCTGAGTTCAATTTCCAGAATCACAACAAAAGAAAGAGAGAGGAGGGAAGGAAGAGGGAAAGGAAAACTGTGATACCCAATTTCATCAGTCTTATTATATCTTGGAATAGCATAATTGGAAGACATAGCTCATTTTTGTTTCTACAGAGGCTTTAAGAACTTGGGTACTGATTAGCTGTTTTTACATGAAAGCTGTATCCTTCTGCTTGCCAATGGGGTTGGCTTGCAGTATACACTAAAAAAAAATCCTGCCAAAGCTTGTCCTAAGATATTCTATAAAGCCAGAGGCTGTTCATCGTTGATGCTCTGCCTTCTGTGATGGCAGTGGGAATCTTTGGAGGCCACACCTCCCTATCTATCCTTCCAAAGCATTGGTGGTACAACTAGGCTTCTCAAGTAAGAGATTGCTATGAAAGTTATTCATCTATCCTGAGCACAAATACCTTAAAGGTAGAAAACACAGCTCAATGTTTGGGTTTTCATCCTTGGATAAGTGAGCTTCCAAACTAACTGTTGTTGCCTGGTCTGAGTATTAATGAATGTCTGTTTCTTACAGTGTATTCTCTCTCATTTTCTTTAACAGTTTAGATGTAACTTCCCTCCATCATTAAATCAAATCAGAGAATTTGTAATATATCTCACAACATTCTTAATGAAGAGTTTTTCATTTGTTATCCCTCCCACCCCAGCAGAGGCTGGTAATGCCTACAGAGTATCAACAGAGATGGCTTTTAGGAAATCAGAATTTCTTTGGGCCTCTATGAGAGTGTGAAATATTCTCTTTCTTTTCCTTCTTTTTTGTATTCCTTTCTTAGTACTTTGTTTTACTTAATTTCCAAATAAATGCTTAAGAAGAAATTATAAATTCTCTTGTTTTATCAACATATCTAACTATTCAAGGTACAGTTATAAATGAATCTTGAAAACAAACAGCCTGTTTCAGAAATAAAACCTATTCCATGTAAGTGAGGGTTGACTGTGAAGGGGGAAGGGATCAACAGATTAAAGGAAGCCATGATCAGGTCCTGATCCAAGGATAGACAAAATGCAACTTATCAGGGACTTAGAAAGCTATCCCCACTGGGAGGCACATCTTTACAAAACAGGAGAATGCCCACATTCTGTGGCAGAAGGAAGGGATTTGCATGCTAACCTTCTCAATCAGTGTACTAAGGCTTCTTTGAAATCTATTAACATGTTAAGAAACAGCCCAGGTGCCACAAAGCATTGGCACAAAGCATTTGGCTGGCTCTCTTAAGGTCTATAGGGTTTAGGATGTATGCCTGAAGCACCTGGCAGGCAGAATGGAGTTGCAGCCAAGATGGTTGTAGTCAGAGCAACATGGATCTTTCAAGCCTCTTTTTGGGCCTTGGCTTTTACTCGTCTTCTAACTAATTATTTATTAAAAATAGACACTGAGTGGACTCTAGCTCCTTATGAAGTGAAATTTGGTCCTGAAACTAGCTATGTATCTTTCTACCATGCAACTATGTAAATAAAATTATAATAATTCTTGTCCCTTCATCTTTTGCTTTTACTGTTTCTACTCTGCCTAGCAAGAGGCAGAACATGACCCACATTGAAAACTTTCTAGGACTTAGCAGCTAAATTAAAAGAGCAGACAAATTATGCTATAAATGGTAAGCAATATTTTGATGCTCTTTCTAGAGACTACCATTTAGCTCTTTAGTCACATAGGATTCAAGTTGACAGTGCATAATGTTCTTCCTATCTGAGTCTATAGCTAACAGATGAAAATTAAATATTTAGTTCTGACTTTAGCCTCGCAGACACATTTTTTTTCTTTCTGATAGCTTAAGAAGCAACAATAAATGCAAATAGCAGACTATACTACTTGTCACCAGCAAGCCGGCTAGTCTACTTTATCACAAATTGAAAGCAGACATCTACATCCTTAGAAAGTTCTTAAATTTTTTAACCTTTACCTTAGATTGTCTTTTCTAATTGCCAGTAGTCCCAACTACTTAGGAAGCTGAGATATGAGGATTACAGTTTAAAGTCAGCCCAGGCAGTAAAATCCATGAGATTCTTATCTCCAATTAGCCACCAAAAAAAAAATGCCAGAAGTGGAGCTCTGGCTCAACTGGTAGAGTGTTAAACACAAGCAAAAACAGCTCAAGCCTTTAGACCAGCACCCAAAAAGAAACAAACAAACAACAACTAAAAACAAACAAACAAACAAAAAACAAGAAGCATGATGCATGGCGGTTGTCTGTAGTACTAATTGTTTGGGAGGGTCATAGTTCAAGGTCAGCCCAGACAGAAAAGTTCTTGATACTCCTTCTCAACCCATCCTTTGGTGCAGTGGTATGGGCTCATTCTCTCAAGGTAATTTAGAGGCTGAGAATGGAAGAATCTCTGAGAGTATGTATCAAAAAAAAAAAAAAATCTTAATACTGTGTCTGGTGACAATCATATGTTATTACCCCATTTTGGTCTTGGAAAAAAATTTGTGAAACAGGATATTATCTTTACATTGACTATGCTATTTCATTTTACTTTACCAGGAAACTAAAACCCAGTGTGTACGAATTGCTACAAAAGGTAAGGGGTTGTTTTTTGTTTGTTTGTTTCCTTTTTTGTAAGCTCTATTCATCTCTTTTCTAAAATGAAAGAGCTTTGTTGCTAGTGCCAAGCTAATTAAATGTGGCATTTCTATTACAGAGTATTTGTAGTGGGGCTCACTTAAAGCACAAGAGAACTTCTCAGACTCACTTGGCTGTCTTTACACATCATGGGTGCTACATCCCATCCTCTAGTACTTAACTGAAGGAATCTTGTTAGGAGAATAGAAAGGATTTAGAAAAACCCGTAGAGGGCTTACTTCTGTCGTTGAGTACCTAAAAGGTTTGTGTTACCTATCAACGACTCTTTTAAGAAAACTCAGCAACAGCAGCTCAAAATAGCAAGTTGCTTATTTAAAAACCTCTATTTGCTTTCTGTAATAGATGATCAAACCTACAAGGACAAAGCTAATGATACATGAGGTGTGGGTTTGGAGGTTGTTCTATAATTTTATCAGTAGTTGTAGTTGGGCTGTAAAGGGTTTTGGTTGGTTTGTGAAAAAAATTATTTCTGTAATGGCTAATAATCAAGTCAATTCTTTCCAACCCTGCTGATTATTACTTAGACTGGCTAGTTTTTTGGCAGAAACCAAATATGTAACATATATAAATATGTATATGTATATATATATGTATACATATATATATATATATATACACATACACACACACACACACACACACACACACACACACACACACACACACACACACACACACATTGGCATCTTTGAAAGAGTATTTGGAGTTCAATGTGGAGAAAAATCCCCTGTATTTAAGAGTCATTTAAGAGTCATTAGATTGTGCCAACAAAGCAGAGACGGTTACTTAGTATATTATAGCAAGAAAAAAGAAGATAAAACTGTCTGCATGCATTTGTGAGACTCCTCAGGGTTGGTTTTCCGGATGGTTTGTTGTCAGAGTTAGTATGAGACCCACATTTTTAAGCATTAGTTGGTTCACCTGGGGGGAAAATGAATAGCCATGTTCTGTTCATGTTGGCAACTTTCTATTCGTTACTTTACTCCATCCAGTCACCAATATGCTCAATTTGTTCTACTCTAGATTTGTAAAGGCAACAAAGGCCTTTTTCTTTGGCTCATGAGACTTATATGGAATCTCTCAGAAGAAAAAATACATTTGTTCAATGCAAATATGAAGATTCTTTATGATAGGTTAAAATACACAACTCAGAGAAAACATCTGAAAATGTATAGGCATTTATTTCAAAATTTCAGCCAATGGATCAGGAGTTAAAGTTTGCATAAGTTAACAGCAAAAGACATTTAGATATGTATCACCTGTGCCTTACCAGATGTGAAATAGAGACATGTAAAATGAAATATGAAAGGTTTCACATCTGCTGGTAAGAAAGTTCTGAAGATTGGATAATGGTGTATTTCCATAGCAGAGGAAAGAAAACTATAAGTTATTCTGACATTTTAAATTTTCCTACTCATTTATTTGTTTTTGCATGAACTGTTTAAGTGACATTTTGTTTCTCTCTGAGGACAAATAAAAGCATAGTGACAAATAGTATATACTATTAGACATGGTTGAGCTCACAGAAATCGACCTTACTGTGTGGCATAGAATGTTTTCCAGTTGGTCAGAGTCCAATGGAGGCCATTCTTCTTTGTCTAGTGAGATGTCCCAGCTGTATTTCTGTACCCAAGTTAACAGAGTGATATCATGATTAAGACAAGGACTTTGGCCTTGTACTACTTGGTTCAAATCTTGATCTTATGCCTCTTAGTAGTTGCTTAGCATAGAAAAATTATAAAAGCTCTCATCCTCCAAATAAGGTTAATTAGAGTACTTCCTCTTATGATTATGAGATTTTGAGACTAGTATATACAGTTGTCCCTCATCTGAGATTTTGCTTTTCATGGTTTAAGTTACCTGTGGCGAACCATAGCTTAAGAATATGAAACTGAAATTTTTCAAAATGGAACAATTCATAAGTTTTCAATTGCATGCCATTCTGAATAGCTTAATGAAATTCCTTATCATCCGTCTCTGTCCCTCTCATGCCCTGAATCTTTTCTGTGTCCAATGCATCCATGCTGAATATGCTCCCCCCTGCCATTTCTTCCCTTAGCAGCACCCTCTTGTCACATCCACTGTTAGAACTGTAGTGCTTGTATTCAAGTATGAAAGCATGGATGCCAATAATACTTTTATAATATAATATATTGTTATAATTGTTACATTTCATTATAATTGTTGTGAATGTTTTACTTGACTTATTTATAAGTTAAAACTTTATCATAGATATGCACTTAGAGAGAAAAACTCTTTGGTTTCAGCATTGACTATGGTTCTTGTACATACTTCCCACTCACGGCGGGTGGGGGGGGTTACTATACTAATGTACTGTGTCTAGCTTACTGTAAATGTATGTAATATTAGCTGTTGACATATTATTGTAAATATAATAATGTATCATACTGTAGAAAGACATAATTTATTTTATATAGCTGTGAAAGAAATATGTCTGAATACCAAAGCAAGCTCACATAGTAGATAGAAATCCAGTTTCTTATATTGTCTTATATTGCCTCGATCTTATGTATATCCTATTCTGAATATTTAACATTTTTCTACTTATGGAAAGACATACTTATTAAAGTAGCATCTTTTTTTTTTTTACAGCACTTAGATTTAAACCCAGAGTTTTATACTTCCTAGGAAGGCACTTCACTATTTGAGCCTTAACTCCAGCTTGTTCTGTTTGGATTATTTTTGATAAGAGGGTTTTTTGTTTGTTTGTTTGCTAGTCTAGTCAGCAGTCTTCCTATTTACATTTTTCGTTATAGCTGGAATGACAGGCTTACACCACCATTCCCAGGGGTTTTGTTGATTGGAGCCCTGCAAACTCCATTTGCCTGAGGTAGCCTGGAAGTACCATCCTCCAGATCTCAACATCATACAAATTTTTGCTTTGGTCTGAAATTTTCAATATAAAAGTAAAAAGTTGTTTTGGTATGACATCTTCAAGGCACAGTTAATCATTAGAATGGCAGAACCGTATTGACTGAGAAAAAACAGTAAGAAAACTTTTAACAGAATGGGCTAAATAGTTAACAAGGGTGCACATTGTTGAAAATTATTAAAACATGTGTATTTCAAATGTGGATGTACATATAGACACCCAAGTCAAAGTAGTTATTTCCTCAATCTGTAACATAAATGAAGAAGTCATTAAAACTGAATGACCACAAATAGAAATAATGTTAAGTGCACACAGGAAGTTCTGGGTTTTGGAAGGTTGTTCTTTATGACATCACCACAGCCTTTCCCCATGATGCAGGGTGCATCTCCACTCTCTAAGCCATTTTATTAAGCAAGACAGGCTCAGCAAAGGATTGTTAGGCTGAGCAGAAATGATTTATAGTCTGCTGACATCTACGGCACATCTCTGTCATGTTCCACCTGTCCATCCATCAGGCCTTCCCTGGTCTCAGTGGTGAGTACTAAAGAGCCAAGGCCTTCCTCTTCCAATCCCCTTCAGATCAAGGGAACTTTGTTGAAAAGAATATGTTTCCCTAGAAATCTTGGTGTCCTTTTATAATACCTTTCCATTTTCAGTGGCCTTTAATTAGCCAAAGTGTGTTAAGGCAATTATATATCAATAATTGTTGCCACATATATTTTTTAAACCTACAGTGAATACTTTTGAAGTCAAATTTAATGCAGTGATTTAATAGTCTTGTACATCACTGCATCTCCAGGAATAAATGCATGATGAGAGTTATATTAAGTAAAACAAATATTTGCTGAATCAGTCACTGAATTTAAACTTAAGGCAGATGATTCAGCTTTAATGTTTAAACAAACTAGTTAAAACACTGCCTGCAATTTTGAAAAGTATCAGAGTAGTTTATACATTTTGTATACAACTAGAGTTGGTTTTTCCTGTTTCTTTTTCAAAAATTTTATTAACCTTAATACATACACAAAGAGCTTCATGATGTTTACAAGTGTATAATGTACTTTGATGGAGTTCATTCCATCTATATTACTACTCCTTAGTTCTCTCTTTCCTTCTCTTTTCCTTTTAATGGTTTTGTTGAGTTTTATTGTGCTATATTCATACATATGGATTATATCCCTAATATTTACTTCTGTCACATTCCCCTTGTATCTATAAGTGTGCATTTATTTACATTGTGATATATTTCACTTTCTAATATAAAAGCTGAAACCATTTCCTTCCACATAGAGCACAGTAAATTACAAATATTAAGTTAAATACATCCTTATCTATCTATACATCCATTTATTCAAATATATTTTCTTCCTGTGAATTCTGTGACAATTTTTTAACTGAAAGATAAATAGGATAAATAGTCCTGCTAAAGTTCTCTCTTCAGAATCACTGCTATTTTTATGACTATATTCTGTTCTATAGCTTCTTTCCTGTCCTTGAATGTTCCTTTTTGTATGAAAGATGCATTCTACTTATTTAATCAGAATTTTAAAATATGATGTGTTAGGGCAGAGGTTTAAAGAAACTCTGGAATTTACCTCATTAATAAGAATCTGGAGGTCATCACTGTGATGAGAAATTAAAGCTTTATTAAATGTCATACACATAACCATAACTTAGAAACAAGAGAATAATATATAATGTTTTTGCTAATGAGAAACATTTTGACTTCATTAAATATATTTAAATGTTACAGCCAAAGTAAAAATAAGAACTCTCAATCTCTTGATCATCCTCAAATGTAAGATACGCATTAGGAAATAATAAGGTGTGTATCATTTAATGCCATTTCCAACATTTTTCTTTTCCTAACAAGTTGAATGAAATTATTGTTTGTTCCCCCATATCACATGTACTCTGTAGTTTTCTATGTCGAATGGTCCCTTTTTCATGTATTGTCAAGAAGATAAAAACCCTATTTCTGGCCCAGTTATTTTTATAAGTAAACTATTTTACCCATGTTCCAGTGAAATATCTTACTCAACTAGGAAATAAATATATCAATTGAGAAGAGTTGAAGAAGTAAGCATATTCCCTACATTCTGTCCCTAAACAAAGTGGAAATTAAGTATTCATTACTTTAAAATTAGACAGACTGGCTGAGTATGGTGACTCAAGCCTGTAATTGTGCTACTTGGGAGGCAGGGAATGGAGGATTACAGTTTGAGGCACAGTCTGGCATAAAAGCCCACAAGACTTGATCTCCATCAGTGGCTGGACACTGGCAAAGGGGTAGAAGACGTGACTTAATCCTCAGTGCTTCCATACCAACATGCTTAATTTCTCCAAGGTCATATGAGGCAAAAATGTCTTATCAAGGAAGCTAGTTTAGAGACTTGATGCCCAGGGCTTTGGCAAGAAGGAAGGTAGATACTCTCTGCCTCATATCTACTATGCTTTCATATTTGCAGAAGGGAAACAGATTTTCAGCATAAACAATGTTGCTTGCACAATGTAGGCACAATTTAGTTAGCCTGGTATAACTAGAGAAATGGGCTTGCGTATGGATTTAAGACAGTTTATCCTGTTCAGAACCTTCTAAAAATTACTTTATTTTGACACTTGCCTTTAGGGGAGTATACTGGCTTATATTTCAATTCCTTACTTCAATAATTCGCCATGGAATTCTGAAACAAAATTACGTTTTCCCATCTTCTATTCACTCCTGAGCTGTCTTAGTACACTGCTATGCAATTCAAATGTTCAGGTAGGTAAGTATAGCTGCTTGAGGAGATATTTCAAATAAAATAAAAGAAAGCAGCAGAGAGATTAAACGAGCAGATAAAACTAAATGATAGCATGTACTTTGTGAATTGTAGTGATATGTACAAATAGCACTGAACAGAAGATTAAGGCATATAGAAAGAAAAATTGGAGATCCACAAAATCCTAGCCTTAGGCCCTTGTTGATGAATATTCCTTATTCAGGTTAGATATGTACTGAAATTAAACTAAAAAACAGAAACATTAAATAGGAGATAGGACTAAGTAAAGTGCACAGATGCCTCACTCTTTTTTGGTTGAATGATGGAATTTACTCCATCATTCTGACATAAGTGAAGAAAAGGAAAGAAAGGAAAGAAATAGGAAGGTCACATAATACTTTACCTGCCAGGGCTGACCTCAGAACTAATGCCAGGATTCAAAAGCCTGCTTACAAGTATCCTTCCCATAAAAATATCAGGTGCTGGGGCTGGGAAGGTGGCTCAGTGGTAGAGCGCTTGCCTTGCATGCCCGAGGCCCTGGGTTCGATTCCTCAGCACCACATAAGCAAACAGAAAAAAGCCAGAAGTGGTGCTGTGACTCAAGTGGTAGAGCGCTAGCCTTGAGCTGAAGAGTTGAGGGACAGTGCCCAGGCCCAGAGTTCAGGTCCCACGACCGGACCCAAAAAAAGAAAAATTTCAGGTGTTGTCTTGCAACATATTGAAAGCTGAGGAAAATGAATGTTCAGTGCAGGGTCCATGAGTGGAAAAGTGGTATGTGATATGACAAAATATGGGAGGAACATATAAAGTAAAAAAGTTATGTGTAATTTGGTAATATCAAATACATAAGCAAATCTGGATGGTTTGTGCATAGATGATATAGATCCAACTTTGTACTTGTTACTTAAGTTTTAAGCCACATTTAAATTATAAATATGAAATTACATATCATGGGACCAGTTTATTTGTATGTATTCACTTGAGGCAACTTTTGTGCTAATGTGTTTCTCCTCAGTTCTTGCTGTTGATTTTGACACTCTGTCTCAGTTTTTGATGAGCCCTGAGTGCTGTGATGTTTGCTTAAAAAGGTGGATTCTTTGTTTTTACGTTTTTATTATAAAAATACTGTGCAGAGGGGTTACAGTTACGTGAACAAGGTAATGAGCACATTTCCTATCAAACATTGTTACCTCAGAGTAACACTTATTTGTTCACTGAAAATAATGGTTGAATTTGAATTTTACATAATATCTTGAACCTTTAGAAGCTTTCAAATACCTGAAAATAATAATGAGGATTTTTATGCTTAAAATTTTAAAGTTACAGTTTTGTTATGCAAAGAAATGAAACATAGGACTTGATTTAGATGGAGATTACAAAAGTCATATAGTCTAAACACCTCTTAATTTAGAATCATGCCCTGCAAGATAGATCTGAAGTGGTGATCAACCTCCCCCCCAAAAAATTTTAGAGCATAGATGCAGAGGAGTATTTAACAGAGCAGATTTATTTACTCTAAACCAGAATTAATAAAGCAGAAGAGATGATAAAACAATAGTGCAACATCAAAGGAAACTGAGTTCCAACAAACAGCCAAGTGCCCCCATTCAGCAAGTATTATGTATATTTTTTCATCAGTTGTGGGGGTTGAACACAGGGCCTGAGAACTGACCCTGAGCTCTTTTGCTCAAGATTAGAGTTTTGTTTTTTAGAAGTTAATTGGAGATAAAAGTCTCATAAACTCTCCTGCCCATTGTGGCTTTGAACTCCAATCCTCAGACTCGTCTCCTGAGTAGCTATGATTCAGGGCATAAACAATAAGGGACATCAGCTCTTAGGTACTTTTATGCATACGGTTTCATTATTGTGCTAATAGTATGCTAAGAATATGTTCTCAGTTGTGACCTTTCCCAAGTAAAAGAAGGGTATTTCTAACAACTAGGGATGGAGGAATTTTTTATTTTTACTTATTTATTTTTTAATGAGGTGTCCTTACTGCCAAGATGGCCATTGAGGAGGTTAACCTCTGAAATAGGGAAAAGTTCGATTGGGTTGTTGCCAGATGCTGTTGGCCACTGCAGTAAGAAGTAGCCTCAACTATAGTCAACAATGGTGGAGCCAGATGTTTGACCAAATGTATCAAATGTACTGCCCCTGTCTTGGCTCCTTTGTGCTATTTTTTTCTCTTTCTACTTGCCTAGCACCTATAAGAAGGATTCAGGAAGTTAAATGACTCTTTGAAATGTTATCATATCCTGAGGCTTTAAATTATAAACTAGTCTTTTCGCTCCCAAGCCATGATTCCTTTCTCTCTTTCCTGTTGAATGTTCTGTGTGGAAAGGACATTGCTAATGGTAGGACTATGAAACTCTTCCAATACTATTTATTTCCAAATAGGACTTCAGTAAGTAAGCCACCTGACTTCCTGTGCCTGTTTTTGTGTATAGTAGAAATGGAGTTGAAAGTAATTAATTTTCAAGATGAATGTAAGCTCAGCAATAATAGATATGAACTTTCTAGTGAAGTATCTCACATATGAGACATTTTCATTTAATATCTATTATAACTCCTATTCCTACTGTTGTCATTATTAATATTATTTATAATTACTTATGGTTAGGAAGCTAAGGGAAATATTTGCTGGAAGAAGAAGCATATTAAATTGTACCTTTAAAAATGGATATTATTTTGTCAGTTGGAAATGGAAGGCAAAGCATTCAAGGGAGAAATAATTAGACAGAACAAAAGCTTTGAGACTAGAAAGTATATCCTCACATAGAATAATACTTTACTAAGTCCTATCCATGTTAAATGTGGAAGAAGAAAGCTTGGAAGTGTATGTTCACATCTGACAGAGCCTTCACTTCCAACTCCATCTCAGCGAAAAACAGTGGTCACTACTCAGTGTTGAACAAAAAGCAACTTAATTCCAGCTGTATCTGATACTTGAAGTACAAAAATATTCAATCTATTTGTTAAACTGGTACAAAAAGATAATAAAAATAAATAAACTAAAAGCTGGGGACAACTCTTTTCTTTTTTTGTTTTTTAAAATATTTTTATTATAAAGATAGTGTACAGAGGGGTTACAGTTACATGAGCAAAGTACCCTTAGCATTGTACCCCCTCCTTTGTTTTTCCCCTACCACCCCCTCCCTCCCCATCTCCCCAACACCTCCCTCCACCCCCCCTCAGTAAATGAATGAATCAAAAAAATGTGATACACACACTCACACAATGGAATTCTATGCCTCCATCAGAAAGAATGACACACCACATTTGTTAAGCAATGGAAAGACTTGGAAAAAATTATAGTAAGTAAAGTAAGCCAGACCCAAAGAAACATGGGTCCCATGGTTTCCCTTATTTGCAATAACTGGTATATGTCTAGGATAATCTTATCAGACAAATAGAAAAGGTCAAAAGCTATGTACATATGACCATCTAAGATGATGCTAGGTGAGATGAACCCCAAGATAAGGACACAAGAGGTTATTTTCTTTGTTGCTATTATTTTTAAAGTACTTATAATGGCCAGATGCCGGTGGCTCAGGCCTATAATCCTAGCTACTCAGGAGGCTGAGATCTGAGGATCAGGGTTCAAAGCCAGCCCAGGCAGGAAACTCTGTGAGACTCTTTTTTTTTTTTGGGGGGGGGGTCTGGTCATGGGGCCTGAACTCTGGGACTGGGCGCTGTCCCTCAGCTCTTCAGCTCAAGGATACCGCTTTACCACTTGAGCCACAGCACTACTTCTGGCTTTTTTCTTTTTGCTTATGTGGTACTGAGGAATTGAACGCAGGGCCTCGGGCATGCAAGGCAAGCGCTCTACCACTGAGCCACCTTCCTAGCCCCTCTGTGAGACTCTTATCTCCAATATACCACTAGAAAGCCCGAAATGGTGCTGTGGCTCAAGCGGTAGAGTGCTGCCTTGAGCTGAAGAGCACAGGGACAGTGCCCAGGCCCAGAGTTCAAGCCCCACGACGAACAAAATAAATAAATAAATAAATAAAAATAAAGTACTTATAATGTACTATGTGATTTTCTTTGTTTCTTTCTTTTTTTTTTTTTTTTACTTTCTGGGATGGTTTACTTTTTTTTTTAATTTTTTTTTTCTGAAAATACTGTACAGAGGGGTTACAGTTACATGGGCAAGGTAATGAGTACATTTCTTATCAAACATTGTAGCCTCCTTTGTTTCCCCTTCCCATCCCTTCCCATCTCCCCCCTCCCCCCTTTTGTTTCTTTTGTATGTTCCTCCCCCATGGTAAAGCCTCTGTTTTCACTGTATTTGATTCCAGTGCCCTGCATCTTGTTTATACATTTTCTAATTTGGGGAGGAGAAGGGAAATAACAAAATGCTGAAACAAGGATACAGGTTGACCCATTGTAACAATGAGCTGTACAAGACACTATGTTGAAAATGAACTTTACAACTCTTCCTTTTCTTTCTCAACCTTTTTTCTTCCCTCATTTCCTAAACAGTTCAAGCTAAAAAACACTGAGTTAGAGTGGAGCAAGGCCAGGTCAACAGAGAGGCAGTAGAGGCTCTTATAGTTGATGATAACCTGGGTGTGTGTGGCGGGTGGCGGGAGGGTGGGGGAGGGGGGGACAGGAGTTAGTGAAGAGGACTCACAGAGGAAGAGGAAGCCTGAGAACAGGATGTATCAGATTCAGAAGATCATCAATGTAGCTGGCCTAAGGCCAGTGTGTGCAGTTAGGGCTTGAGCAGGGTAGAATAAGTGTCCACATGTAGAGGGTAAGGAACATAATTACAGTGCACTGAGCAGGGGCATTAAGACCCAAATTTGGAAGAATGGTGTCTGTGTAAGAGGGATAACCTTGCATGTAGTTTCCAATGAGAAATTTGAGGTAGGAATATAGAATTTGGTTTGGGTAATGACTCAAGATGATGGCCAATATGATGTGTCAACACAGTAGGATATCAGGATGAAATGGTGGATTCTTACTGATCCATATAGATGCTCAAATTCTTGCCCTGTTCATGATGCCTGAATCTGTATGTAGTGAAGATCATAACAGAAAAGGAGATGAAACAAGAAGGCAAAAGAGGATGTGTGTGTGTGTATGTGTGTGTGTGTGTGTGTGTGTGTGTGTGTGTGTGTGTATGTATTTGTGTACCTGGCTATGTATGTTTCATAATTCACTGAGAGGGTCTGAGAACAATAACATTAATATTCTAATTATAATAAGCATCCCTAACATCTGACACATTGCTGTCTAAATTCCATTATCCAGTAATGTAACTAGTGCTTCCCGATGAAATGTCTGATTCTAAAGCTGGATCAGGAAACCAGAATGACTTTGTTTTTGTTTTCTGGACAGTGAGATGGGATCATTGATGATCTTGCCTTTACTCTCTAATACTATTTTAGAGTGTTTGATTTTGATTTATTTTATCTATTACATACAATTTGCAACATTTCCCTACTTTTTCATAACCACACAGAATTGTGGTAATTATTAGGTTAGAATCTTTTGCCATAGTGGTACAAGAATTTATACTGTTATAAGTACTTCTATAAGGGAATTAATTTTAATGAGCAATATGGCTGTTATGGCTGTATTTTAAAGCAGTGACTCATGCAAATGCATATAAATTATAATATAATTTACTCAGCAAATTTTCAAAAGTTATGTGTCATTCATATTAAATTACTAGGAGATGAATTTCAAACAAACTTCAATTTTGCCATACTGAACAATATGTAGGCTATGTTGTTTATTTATATATTGACTTACCTGAGATTATTCTCAGAGTAAAGCAGACAAACATTGATAAGAATCCAGGTATTTAATACTTTTGTGGAATAAGAGTAAAGACTATCTTTTTTCTTTCTATTTATTTATTTGATTAGTTTTATTCTCAAGGTGATGTACAGATTTATTTATTTGTTTAATTTTATTGTCAAGGTTACAGTTGCATAAGTAAGGTAGTGAGTACATTTCTTGTCCAATTTGTTACCCCTCCCTTATTTTTCTCCCATTTTCCCTTCTCCTCTAACCTCCTCCTGCAACATACTGTCTTTTTGAGTATCGCTGTTGGATTGGTTTGCCCTTTGTCCTTTGTCTTTCCATTTTGTTGTTCCCCTTCCCTTCCCTATTTCAGATAAATACAATACCCAGGATACCAAAATCAAATACAGTGACAACAAGGGGTAAACTGTAGGAAAAAGAAAACAAACAAACAAGAAAATAGAAACTATATAGTACATTAAAAACAACAACCAAGAAAAACCTCTTGTTTCCATGTTTTAGGGTTCATTTTGCTTAACATCATCATATATGGTCATATGTACATAGTGATTGAGCTATTCTGCTCCTCTGCTAGGATTATCCTAGACATATGCTAATTATTATAACTTAGAGAACATGTGGGATCTATGTTTCTTTGGGTCTGGCTTATTTCACTTAATATTATTTTTTCCCAAGTCTTTCCATTTCCTTACAAATGGGGCAATGTCATTCTTTCTGGTGGAAGCAAAGAATTCCATTATGAATATATTCCACATTTTCTTGATCCATTCATCCACTAATAGGCATCTGGGTTGGTTCCATACCTTAGCTATGGTAACTAATGCTGCAATGGACATAATTGTGCTGACAGCTTTAGTATAACCTTGTTTCTGGTCATTTGGGTAAATTTCCAGAAGTAGATTGCTGGGTCAGAGGGAAGCTCTATTTTAGCCTTTTGAGGAACCCCTATACTGCTTTCCAGAGTGGCTGAACAACTTTACACTCCTTCCAACAGTAGAGCATCTTTTCCTGTTGGCCACATCCCCTCCAATGTCTGTTGTTACTAGAGTTCTTGATTATAGCCATTCTAACTGGAGTGAGGTTCTTGATTATAGCCATGCTAACTGGGGTGAGGTGGTATCTCAATGTTGTTTTGATTTGCATTTCTTTTATGGACACATTTCTTCATGTGTCTATTAGCCATTATTATTTCCTCTTCAGAGAAGTCTCTCTTTAAGTCTTTAGCCCATTTATTAATGGGGCAGTTGTTTCTTTGAGGATTTGTTTTGGGGGATTTAATATTTTGAGTTCCATGTATATTTTAGATATGAGACCCTTGTCCATTGTATGGCTAGTGAAGATCTTCTCCCCATCCATGGGCTTTCTGTTGATCTTGCTAGCTATGTCCTTTGCCATGCAGAAGCTCTGCAGTTCATCCAACCTTTCTTTGATTTGTTGTGTTTCTGGGTAAAGACTAAATCTTGACCTTAGTGCTACTATGATTTATAAGCATGTATAAAAAAATTAAGGAACAAAATATTAAAATTGTATATAAATCATACAAACACTAGTAATTTTTTTTAGTTCCTTTGTTCTCTCTTTTGCTATTTCCTAATTGCTTGATAAACACAGGTTTTGAAGAAGCATTTTTTCAACTTCATTTTGTCTCATTCTATTTTGTAAGTCTATATTGGTGCCCTTTTCTCTGAATGTGCAGATGGATGAAAATCTTTCTTTTAAGTGACAGACATTCAAAAATAACAAACATAAGAAGAAAAGGAACACTAAATCTGTCAAGATGTTAGAAAAAGACTATGAAGTTCCATTTGGTTATAGCTCTATGTCTGTAGAAATTGATTTACTGAGTTTATTCTCACCATGCACACTCCATTGGTGAACTTTAACTTCAGAACATTTCAAAAGGCTGACTGCTGGTGGTCATGCCTGTAGTCTGAGCTCCTAAGGAGGCTGTGATCTGAGAGTTCAAAGCCAGCTCAAGTGGTTATTTCCAATTCACTACCAGAAGACTAAGAGTGGGGGCTGTAGCTCAAAGTGATAAGAGTACTAGCCTTAAGCAATAGAGCTCAGGGATAGTGCCTAGGCCCTGAGTTCAAACCCTATGACCAACACAAAATAAAAATAAAAAAGTAAAATATCTTCACAGTGAGTCTCCATTCTGTAATAGATTAGTGAGTCTCCATTTTATAATATAAGGTTGATGTTTTGTCATTTTACAGAACTTAAAAGCAGTAGAAGATAATTTAAAAGCAGGGCTAAGACCTAAAGACAAAAGTACATTCAAGTAGATTTTTCTAGATCAAAATCTAGGTTTTAATATCTTATGTTTTATTGAGAGGACAAGCATATATCATTCTCCTGTCTATTATATATGCACTTGTTTTCAAAAATTAATCTTATTGTAAGCTTCTTTTTTTAAATCTCAGAGCGAGAAAATTACAGGAAAGTATTTTAGTAGTATAGCAATGGGCCACCACCTAATGAAAATGAACATATGCAAATGAAACCAAGTCAGCATAAAACTTAATCAGTGTACCAATATTTAATAAAACTTATTAAAACTTAAATCAGTGTTCTATTATTTCCTTTGATCTGTCAGACTTCCTATCATTGTGTCTTTGTTAAGAGAGTTATTGCAGGACGCTGGTGGCTCATGCCTGTAATCCTAGCTACTCAGGAGGCTGAGATCTGAGGATCGCAGTTCAAAGCCAGCTCGGGCAGGAGACACCGTGAGACTCCTATCTCCAATAAACCACCAGAAAACCAGAAGTGGTGCTGTAGCTCAAGTGGTAGAGCGCTCGCCTTGAGCTGAAGAGCTGAGGGACAGCGCCCAGGCCCAGAGTTCAAGCCCCACGACCGACATAAAAAAAAAAAAAAAAAAAAAAAAGAGAGAGTTACAGAAAATGACCAGCTAATAGATTTTCAGCCTGATGGATAAACTAAAGTAACATTTTCCTTTTGTAACACTAGAGTAGAATAAAAATGTAGTACTTCCACAATGAATTCAAAGGTTGTGGGGTAAACTTGTTTATTATTCAGAAATGTATCAGGATGAACTTTGAGTGGACTATAAAGTTCATAAGGGCAGGCATGACAGTGTGTTTATATTTATGTCTGTAGCTGATATTTAATTGAAATGTATCAATCTTTCTAAAATAGACCAATGAATATTGCTGTTATTCAAAGTGTTATTTGGTTAATAATAATAATAATAATAATAATAATAATAATTCAGAATTACTCTTTTCAGTGCCCTGAAAACATATCAGGTGTTTTTCTACTACATATTTATTTTCTTGGCATAATTTTAAAACAATATTAAACATTTATTTTTTTGACCTGAAAAAAAAATCGTAGAAGATTAATGAGAGTAGAAATTCTGCTTCTGTCTTGTTGTTCTGCATCCCCCAAACTATTCTACAGTCTTAGAATGAACAAAACCTAAGGAAGAAACTTTTCCCACAGTGCTTAATTTCATTAATTCTCATATTAATTCTCACTGTTTCATCAAGAGAAAAATAGGTTTAAAAATTAATTAAAAGTTTGCCCTCTTTCTCCCTCGAGATAATTGTCATTCCTGTAAATGACAGAGGCAATGATATGAAATGACTTAACTTGGAGAAACTGAAGACCTGAAAAAAATCCAAGTCTGGAAACCAATACAGTAAAATTTGTTTATACAGAGAAATAGAGGAAGTGAATATGGATCACAGCACCTTGTATACAAGTGGGAAAATACCTCAAATAAAACCCCTTTATAGAACTAATAAACACTAGTTAAAAATGTTTCTATTCTTTGGATATTATGTATTAAGTATCCTACTCACACTTTGGGATCTGTGAATAATGTCAGTGGTTTCTTAGGAACAATGTTTAGAAGTGACGAATTCTAATCTCTGTCTTATGTCTTCCTTTGAATTTTAATTATGTGACTGATGTAAGCCAATATGGGTAGGTTGTAACTCAGAAGTTATTTTAGGACTTTCCCAAATTCATTTATTTATTCAAAAAAGAAAGAAAAAAACAAAAATTAAAATGCCATTCATGCCCAGGACCCTAGGTGACAGAAATGGAGTGATGAATAGCATATTACTTCTTTGAACGACTTTATATTTTAGATGGGAAGATAGAAGATATGTGCAAATTAAATAATCAAAGGAGTTTTAAATTTCTGATACATTCAAGGAAGAAAATAGAACTGCATGATGTGATTTCAAGTGAGACACTGAGTGAAGCTAATCTGATAGGATTTCATATAAATCCTTTCTGGAGTGAAGTTGGATCTGAAATTTAAGTGGAAAACACACACACACACACACACACACACACACACACACACACACACACACACACACACACACACACACACACACACACACACACACACACACACACACACACACACACACACACACACACACACACACACACACACTACAGAGCCAGCCACATAAAATGCCAGAAAAGCTTGCCAAAGATAGGACCCTTCTGTAGGAACATGCTATCGAAATTCAAGGAAAAGTAAAAATCTCAAAGACCTTATAAACCATGGAAGAGAGTTTACATTTTGGTATATGTATAAATTCAAGCCACAGGAGCATTTAAACAGGGAATTGTGGTTTCCTTTGTTCTTTTAAGCCAAGGATTACTCTGGAAACTCCATGGAATAGATGATAATGTGAGATTGTATTAAGAGAGTGCAAGTAACTGAAGGAAATTGCCTTTTTACATGCAAGGCATATGGTAGCTAGGGATAGGCAATGGAAATGGAAATGAGAGATAAATCCATAAGACTTTGTGATAGATTAAATGTACAATATGAAGAAAATAAAATTAAGGATGATGAGATTTTGTTGTGTGCAACTAAACGGATGCGTGTCCAGTCTCATTTGGTTGTGTGATAGTGTAAACGTGTACCCTGTGAAGTTTGAGAAAGTTAAAAGTGAAATACACAGACAAGATGGAGGTTGAAAATGTAGGATTTGATATAGAAGACTCAATCATCATTAGAAAGTAAATTGTAAAAAAAAAAAAAAAAAGTAAATTGTAGAACTTTCAAATTCAAAGCTATTTAGCAATTACATTTTCTAATGATTTGTCAAAATTTTAAGAACTTCAAGAATATTTGCTGCACTTTATTTCTGAGATGTAAAAATATAAAACTTTTTATTCTAATGATATTGAAATCACATGACTGGTGAAATCATGAAATTGCAAGCTGACTTGCCAAAATGATAAATAATGTGCAGTTGCAGGTGCAGATATTTAGACAACCAAACAGAATATTAATGTGACTGATTCTTATAATGTTGTTTCTATTATCCTTATCCCCTGATTTCAAAATTATTACTCGATGCCTGTTTTCACTGACAGTCTTTATAAATTTTTTAAATGGCATTGGTAGGAAGTTTTAACTTACAAACTTATTGATTAATAAAAATTTTGTATTCAATACAGCATTTCTTTTGCAAAATGGTTTCATGTTACAAAGTTTGGAATCTCAGAGCTGAAGTCAATGCCCTCTTGTTGTCAGTGGGATTCATTGACTAGATTTTACCAGAAAACACACATGATTTTGAATATCAAAATAGAAGTCAATTCCTTGCAGTTTATGCTATATATCATTTATTCCACAGTGCCTGTCTAGAATAACTAGTTTAACCATTATTTAGGTTCCCTCTTCACCATCATGTTAACCATAGCAACACAAACATTAGACCATCCATGATATCTGTCAACTCTTTAATATGTTAAAAGAACAATTTTGAGATTTTAACTTATATAGCATCACACCGAAGATGTATTTGCTTACTGGGGAGAATTTCTTCATCTAGAGTTTTATTCAAATATCCACAACCAAGTCTCAATTTAATTCTAGAAATATGGCCATGAGTGACTAATGAGACTGAAATAATCAACTACTCATGTAACAGTTTCACAGACACGTATGTTAGAAAAGATAGCAAGAGCTGTGTTGATAGGATGAACCCTCCCACGTCCTTTCGTAAAGCTGTCAGTCCAGTGGTAGCTAAATCAGTTAACATTTCTATAGTGTTATATTAGATGGATAAATTATTTGTAATCTACATTCTAAGTCTCAGAACGTTGTACACTTTAACTCCTGTGGTAAAGGTGACCTTGCTATTGTGATTCAATTATAGATCTTGAGATGAGAAAATTATCTTGAATTTTCCAGGTAGACTCCATCTCATTACTAGAGTCTTTACAAGGGGGAGAAAAAAGGGTCAGAGCCAGAGAAAGGATTTGATGACAGAAGCAAAGGTTGGGAAGAAATACTTGGTGTGCAGAGGAGCTATCAGCCCTGCCTAGGTATTATGTAGAAGGAAGAAGAATCACAGACAGGCATTCTTCCTCTTGGGTCTCTAAAAAAAGCAAAGTCCTCCCAACATCTTGAATTTAGTTCCATAAGACTTATTTAGGAGGACTTAACAACTCAAAAATTATAGCATAATAAGTTAATATTGTTTAACCCACAAATTGGCCATCATTATTTAGAGCATTATTACTGATTCAAGCAGATTTTGGCATCTGACAGTAGGATTCTATCATAACTACCTAAGAATGCAGAAATAACTTTGGAATTGAGCAGTGGGTCAGAAGCTTAGAAAATCTGAAGAGCAGCTGAGAAAAATCCTAGGTTTCCTTAAACTGACTATAACAGAAATATGAATGTTCAAAATCTCTGCAGTGAGCCTCACAAGAAAGTAAAGAGCATGTTCTTGGAAACTAGAGGAAATGTGATCCTTTTAAATGGCAGAAATCCAGTTAAATTGTGTCTTGTAGTTTTGGAGAAAGCAAAATTTATAGCACATGAACTTGGATGTGAGATAAGATTCCTTAGCAATGTGCAAGATACAACTTTTCCAAGCATGCATACACACACACACACACACACACACACACACACACACACACACACACACACACACACACACACACACACACACACACACACACGGACAGGACAAAAATAAATACATATATTAAAAATATATGCACACATCCATAAAAATTCTTGATACTATTATCTATGTAATGGCAGTACAAATTCCCAATTCTAATCCTTTGAGCTTCAGAAAAGGCAAATGATAAATCACAGAAAAAATCAAGTATCTTATTCTTAGCAATTAAAAACAGGTCCTTCCAGTGAATCCCTAAATCAAAAGGATTACGTTAGTTTTATTGCAATATTATGGTAACATGATCTCTGTCACTCTTTTTTCTATATTTATCCTATTGTAGGAAAAGAAGATTAATATCGTATTTGGTCTCCTCAAAACACATTTGCAGAGTGTTATAGAGCATAGGTTTATGATTATTGCTCTATTATAGACAAACAAAATACCCTTTATCCTCTATCAGTTTAGCATCTGAAATTATAAATTCTATTCAGTTTTTAATGAAATGTGGATTACTTTGAAGATTATCTTTCTGATTTAATAAATGGCATTAGAGTGGAAAGTTAATTGGATCTTCCTTGAATGAGCAGTAACCACTATGTGTGATTGATAGGGGGAAAAATAGTACAGAATGTAGCTAGACCACTTTCTTTATGCCCAAAACGATTTTAGGTTATAAAAATAATTTTTGTGTGATCAGTTTCTCAAGTAAATTGGGAAACTCCTTTAACATTCACAAATAATAGGAAAGATTTTAATCTTTTAATTTTAAGATAAAATGTCTTTTGAGTATGAGATACAAAAAGATGCCTCATACTGCAACACATATATTGAATGTCCTAAAGACATAGAAAATGAATCTCATTCCCTCATTTGAATGGTTCTAGATTTGATAGATTCTAGTGTTTGAATTGACTCAGATTTCTTACTTTTTATTGTTGACACAGATCTTAGCTGAGGTTCAGCATTTGGAACCTTGTTCTACTTTGTATATTTCCTATTCCTTTTTTCATATCTTTTGCCAGACCTACTACATTTTCACAAATTTGTGAAAATTCTATTGCTAGTCTTCATTGTTTAAAAGTACGTGTGTGTGCAGATGGTAGAAGGATAGATGGTAGAATTGATGGTAAAATTGATACGTGAACCTCATCACATTTTTTGTATAGCCCTGATAGTGGCAGAGAGAAGTTTAAAGCTTGAATATTACTGATCCTTCAGTTAAAAATACCAATTATCTTTTGAAAACCATGCTAATCTTTCTGATAGATGTTTGTGTATGCAGGTGTGCCTTCCATATTGTCAGTTCTGAAAGACAGTGTTTGAATTGCTGGCTGCAGCTGTTATTTACAACACCTGGTTGTGCATCTGTGCCTCTTAAAATTCCAGTCCTGGCCTTTGTTTGAGGAGGCCACCGATTCTGGCATACTCCCTGTTTTCTTGTTCTGTTTTCTAATCTGTTTCCCAGATAAAAACCAAATAGGCCATGCTTTTCAAGCATGTGTTTCACTGTTCTAGTAAAACTTTCTTATATTTATCCCGATAACCATCATCTCCCTTCAGATCCCCTTATGAAAATCTACTTGGTATTATATAGGTATTTTATTGACAAGTTCAGTCAAAAAGGGAGATAGGTCAAGGCAAATATGGTTTGTTACTGGGAGACTAGCTGTGGATTAGAGAATAGAATAAAATATTTAATGTAAAGGTAAGAAAAAATGAAAATCAATAAGGAATCTGTAGGCTAAGCTCATATGATGTACGCTTTTTCTTTGCGCTTTTCTAGCATAATATTTCTGAGACATGAAATAGTAGCAAATACTTTACTGCTGTGATGTTTTTAATTTAAATTTTACATTATTATGGTAAAAAAAAACACCTAATGAATACATCTTTTTCCATTGTTTAGTGTTTTACACAATGATTTGGTCATTCGTTCATGAAGGATTTATTGTGTGTTTTCTGTCTGTCATGTACCGATTCAGATACTGAGATCCAAGGAAGATGGTTGTAGGAAGGAAAGTATGACATCTGAATGTAGCAACTATGCAGAGCAGGTCTGGGCTGAAAACAGCCTTTGACCACATCACATGAACCATGTGATAAAATCCTTCTCAAAGTGATCTCCCAAATCAGAAAAATCTCGAAAAGGATGCTTCCTTTTCAATTTCAGTGGAGTATCTTATAAACTTCCTATAACTCAAAGTATGCTAATAACTTTGTTAACCAACTACATTCTTATCTAAAACCATAGAGGACCTTTTTTTCTATTTTGGTCCTGGTTTCATGAAACAAGTCATCAAAGTAATGTTTTCCACTGGTATTTATTATTTATTTACTGAGAATGAGGATTTCTTCTCAGATCTATCTATATTTCTATAACAATAGATAATAGGAAATATTTTTTAATTTCTACCATTCTAAAACAGTGGCCTGAATCTTTTTTTTTAATTTAATTTTATTTTATTTGTGAACATACTGTACAGAGGGGTTGCAATTACATGGGTAGGATAATGCGTACATTTCTTACCAAGAATTGCAGCCTCCTCCTTTGGTTTACCCTTCACATCCCTTCCCAGCCTCCCCCCTCCCCCCCAATCCCAATCCTTCTCCTTCCCCCCCTTCCACCCCTCCCCCGGAACCGACGTTGTAAAGCTCGTTTTGGACATGACAACTTGTAATTCTCATTGTTGCATCAGGTCCACCTGTATCCTTAAACAACTGGTTTTCCCCCATCTCCTCCACAAGTTATACTGACATCAAATATAGTGAAAGCAGGGGTTATACTGTGGGGGAGGGACATACAAAGCAACAAAGCAATAATCTTATAAATGCGTTAGAAACACATGCATGAAAGAAAAAACATTAAAATACATATCTAAGGGTTCATTTTCCTGACCTCACATTATCTGACCTTTTCTGCTTGACTCATACATATACTAGATATTGCAAATAAGGGAAACCATGGGACCTATGTTTCTTTGGGCCTGGCTTACTTCACTTAATATAATTTTTTCCAAGTTTTTCCATTTCCTAACAAATGGGGCAATGTCATTCTTTCTGATGGAGGCATAGAATTCCATTGTGTATATATACCACATTTTCTTGATCCATTCATCTACTGAGGGGCATCTGGGTTGGTTCCATATCTTAGCTATGGTAAATAATGCTGCAATAAACATAGTTGTGCTGGTAGCTTTAGTGTGGTCTTCTTTGTAAACATTTGGGTAAATGCCCAAAAGTGGGATTGCTGGGTCATAGGGGAGTTCTATGTGAAGTCTTTTGAGGAACCTCCATACTGCTTTCCAAAGTGGTTGAACAAGTTTACATTCCCACCAACAATGAAGTAAGGTTCCTTTCTGTCCACATCCCCTCCAGCATCTGTTGTTATTAGAGTTCTTGATTTTTGCCGTTCTAACTGGGGTGAGGTGATATCTCAATGTTGTTTTGATTTGCATTTCTTTTATGGCTAGGGATGTTGAACATTTCTTCATGTGTCTATTGGCCATCCTTCTTTCTTCTTCAGAGAAGCTTCTCTTTAAGTCTTTCGCCCACTTATTTATTGGGCAGTTGTTTCTTTGAAGATTTGTTGTTGGGGGGTTTAATTTTTTGAGTTCCAAGTATATTTTAGATAGGAGACCCTTGTCTGTTGTATGGCTAGTAAAGATCTTCTCCCAATCCGTGGGCTTTCTATTGATCTTGCTAGCTATGTCATTTGCCCTGCAGAAGCTCTGCAACCTTATGCAATCCCATTTGTCCAACCTTTCTTTGATTTGTTGTGCTTCCGGGTCTCTATTCAAAAAATTTCAGCCTGAGCCAAGGAGAACTAGGGTTTCTCCTATTCCATCCTGTAATGTTTTCAGAGTGTCTGCTTTGACTTCAAGGTCTTTGATCCATTTGGAGTTGATTCTGGTGCAGGGTGATATATAAGGATCTAGCTTTAGTTTTCTACATGTAGTTAACCAATTTTGCCAGCACCATTTACTGAAGAGGCTGTCTTTCTTCCATTCTATTGTTTTAGCTCCCTTATCGAAGATTAGATGGCTATAGGTCTGTAGGTTCATTTCTGGGTTTTCAATTCTATTCCATTGGTCCTGATGTCCTGAATCTTTTAAGCTGTTAAGTTAAACTACATCTTGGGCATTATGTTGAAGTTAGAAAATGAAGACCATACATTGGATGAGTATACTTTTATGCCTTTCTTCAATGGTTGGTTGTTCAAATTTCTTGGCAATTAACTACAGTAATTCAATAATCATCTTTGGCAAAGGTCTTTACATTCTTTGAAATATGACAAATTCTTAAAAGTATTAATACTAGGTCATAATGTGTATGTGTGTGTGTGTGTGTGTCTGTGTGTGTGTGTGTGTGTACTCACAAATACTTATAGCCAAGTCTGGCGTCGGTGGCTCACACCTGTAATCCTATCTACTCAGGAGGCTGAGATCTGAGGATTGCAGTTTCAAGCCAGCCCAGGCAGTCCATGAGACTCTTATCTCCAATAAACCACCTGAAAACCTGAAGTAGTGCTGTGGCTCAAGTGGTAGAATGCTAGCCTTGAGCTGAAGAGCTGAGGGATAGTTGCCAGGCCTAGAGTTCAAGCCCATGACTGACAAAAAAAATAAAAATAAAAATAAGTAAAATAAATAAATAAATATTTATAGCCAAATTGCCCTGAAAAATAGTTATATAAGTTCACATTTCATTGTATTGGAATCTCCTTTCTCCATACCCTTACCACTATTAACTAGTACCATCTTTGAAAATATTGCTTATCTCATCAGCATATATTGTTAAGATTTCTTGATGTTGACTGTTAATAGCCCACATAAGGATGCTGCTAATTGTTGTTCGAAAACTGTCACACAAAGAATAAAGGAATGAATTCAGTTAATCATTCAGTTTAGGTAGTGCATTTTGCTTCAAATGGATATATGAAAGAAGTCAGACAAATACTCCAAGCTCTTTCATTGAAGACTGCTCTTAGGGGCAATGTCTGGAAATACTTCCATTTGCTTTGGTGCATATTAGTCCTGCCACACTTTGTGAGCTACAATAGGTGCTAAATTGTCTTGGATGGTGATGTGTCTTTATTAGTCACTGATAGTCTCAGATATCTGAATTCTTCAGACTTTTTTCTTAGTGAGTAGGACAATATTCCCCAGAAGCTGTAAAAATTGTGCTTCTTATTCTTCAATAAAAGTAAAATGTGTCAAAAAAAAAAAGTGGAAGAAAGCTAAAGAAAGCTTGGGATTCATTATATAAGCCAGTTGGCAGAAGCAAAGTGGAGAATATTTTCAAATTCACTGTGAAGAGAGATTCTTTTTTAAGTGTAGGTTAAAGCTACTATTCAAAAAAAATCATCCAATACTTTAAAGAATGACAATAAGTGGAATGTCACAACAGTCATAAAATGTATAAGGTACATTAGTATTTTTTAAATTCTCCTGGAAGCGGGGGGTTGGATAAACAGCTCCATCTCTTCAAAGACATATAACAGGTTGGAGAAAAAAATTTAGAAAAGTATGCACATCACTGTTTTGGTTTAGTTTGAGTTCTGTTTACCAGATGTTTTGATAAAAGTCTTTTTCAGTGTTCAATATAATGATGTCTGTGTCTCACATAGCCATGGAATGTCTTAAGCTATATATACTGCTTGCTGATAAAGAACATATGGTTTTGGAAATTTGTGTTAAAACTACATAAAAAGTTTTCATAAAGCCAAAATTCAGTGTGACTTTCAATAGAGTAATTGTTTTAAAGGTTTTAAAGATTCATATAAGATTTTACTATTATATATAGTATAACTATCTAGAGGACTATATTGCAGAAAACTAGAATGTTTCACGTTCTCAACTAAAAAAAAACTCAGGTTCTTTAAATTTAATTTGAGAAGAACTTAGTATTAAAAAATAGTCAACAATATATGGACAAGATATTTATTTTAATGAAATGATGCTAACATGAGTTTTCAGATACCCTACATTGGCCTGGTTTTCTGTGACCCAGACATCATTGAAATAGTCATGTAGTAAAATGTTAATTTTGCTTAAAAATTATGTATGAATGAACTTATGACTGGAGTCTATGAGTGCCAAATGAATAAGCTAATCATGTTATTGTAAGGTATGCATTCTTTTTTTTATGTTCTTTTTTTTTGTGAAAATACTGTACAGAGGGGTTACAATTACATGGCAAAATAATGAGTTCATTTTTTATCAAGCATTGTAGCCTCCTCCTTTGTTTCCCCTTCCCATCCCTTCCCATTCTTCCCCCCCCCCCCCGCCCCCTCCCAATTCCGCCCCCGCCCCCTGCCCCGCACCAAAGTTGTAAACCTTGATGAACAACAAAATAAATGTCCTAAGCGGCTATAAGACAGTTTAGTTGGGTAACTCTGTCAGGTGTCTGGCTTGCCCTACATTTGTATTGAGCATTTATTTAGTTCTATTCACAAGAACCATTGCCCATCATGCAAAATATCCAAAAAAAAAAAATGACCCAACTTAACTTTCCTGCAGGAAATGGAGTGACCATACAATAGCAAACTCCAGTTACAAATTTCCCCTGAGATGTAAATTAATTCAGTCTTAATCTGGGATGATTTAAATGACTAAGTGTATAATTTCTCTCCCAAAGAGAATCTATCAGTGACAAGAGGCATGGGTCTAGAGATCAAATTATACAAGTCTGCTTAGTGAAAAGAGGAAGAAAAATCTGATTAGTTTAGAATGAAAGAGAGGTGCAGTGATTGCACAGTGAGTGATGTGCTTTCCTAGCACCACTGAAAGGATGAGTTAGAGAGATGACAGAGGCTTAAAGGGAACAAGGATTATTGTGTGTCCTTTTCAAACATCCTTTATAAATTTGTAACGTGTATGGTTTGCCAGTCTTATTAATTCTTTTATTTCCATGTTTATATCAGTATTTACTTTTATTAAGGACTTAAAATGCCATCCACCAAATATAACAGTATCAGAAATACAAATATGAAAGAGATGACTTTCAGACCTGAACAGCCCAGTTGCTCTTTCCATCTATTGACATTTTCCATGGATGAAAATGATCTCATCTGGTGTTCATGACTGAAAATTACCACTTTAAAAAAAACACGCTTTGTTGTTTTTTCTGACCGTTAAAATTAGAATTCTCTTTACAATTCTGTGGTTTGGCACCCATCTCCACATTTAGTCAAACTAAGACCAAGTATTGGTTTCTAAAGACTCTCTGAGTGAGGCTGTTCCCAGAAACATGAGGAAATTCACAAAATTCTCATTGGTTATTGGATTTATTCTCTCATCTTTGAACAGGACTTGCTTGTCTCTAATTCCTTGTGTTCACATTTTGAGGCATGCCTGAAACAGAGGTCGCTCAACCCTACCACATCCCAAATATAATGACTGTTTTCTGAGGCTCTCTTCACCAAAATGGAGACCAAAATCCATTTTCATAAGTTTTTTATTGTGAAAATACTGTACTGAGCAAGGTAATGAGTACATTTTTTATCAAGTATTGATACCTCCTCCTTTGTTTTTCCCCTACTATCCCTTCCCTCCCACCTCCCCAGCTACAGCCCCCTCCTCCACCCCCCACCTAAATTGTAACATTCGTTTTTCAATATAGTGTCTTGTACATCTCTTTGTTACAATGGGTCAACCTGTATCCCTATTTAAACATTTTGTTTTTTCCTTCCCCTCCCCAAATTATACCAACATTAAATACAGTGCAAACAGGCATTATACCATGGGGGAGGAGCATACAAAGCAACAAAAAAATCTCATGCTACAGTATACATATGTTAGAAACAATAGCAAGGAAGATAAAACCACTTGTGTCCCTATTTTGGGGTTCATTTTGCTTAACTTCATCTTATCTGGTCATATGTACATAGCTATTGACCTTTTCTACTTGTCCCAGACATATACTAGTTATTGCAAATAAGGGAAACCATGGGACCTATGTTTCTTTGGGCCTGGCTTACTTTATTTAACATAATTTTTTCCAAGTCTTTCCATTTCCTAACAACTGGGGTGAGGTCATTCTTTCTGATGGAGGCATAGAATTCCATTGTGTATCGATATCACATTTTCTTGACCCATTTGTCTACTGAGGGGCATCTGGGTTGGTTCCAAATCCATTTTGTGTGCCAAGACACACCCATCAAAAGATAACCAAACTTTTCTAACTTCTTGTAAAAAAGAGCTCAAGAAAAAACTTAATAGATACTTATTAGCTGAATAATGGAAAACAAACATTCGAAGAGACAAAAGGTACATTTCTGATGTGAGGCACTGCTTGTTGAATCACAGTGTGCAGCACTGGGGCAGCCTGCCCTGTGCTCCTGGATTGGGTATCAGCTGTGACCTCCTCCCACTAAATGTTAACAGGGCTTTAGCTCCAATTACTGAGAGATCAAATTACTTTACTGCTTCCAAAAAGTCACTACCTGCTTTGCCGAGAACCATTGTTATGGAACAAAATCCCAAAACCAGGTCTTTATTTTTGATTTCTGTCTCAATTTGATAACTTAATTCAATGATGGTTTTGCTCTAAAAGTTCTATGAACATACAAAGTCATTGGATTTTTTTTAATCTTCTTTCCCTAAAATAGACCCAGATATGTCCATGCTCAGGTATGCTGTGTTTTTATGAGTGGTAGATAGTAAAGGGAAATCCAAACTGCTCATGTTGTATCATTACCATTACTCTGTTGTTATCCTGTTTCCAGAAGATATTGTTGGAAAGCACTGAAGGATTCAAGCATGTTTTGCCAGAAGTAAATGTAATACAATTGTTTGAAATAAGCAATGTCCTCTGAATGAAAAGTCAATAGACTTAGCAGAAGAAAATGAACACTTCCTGAATTTTCTTCACATTTCTGAGGAGCTGCAAAATTTTTGTATCTATTTACTTGCATCTTTCTTGTTGTTAATGTGTTTTTCTAACATTAGTACAAAACACTTCATATTACTTCACTCATATTTCCACTTTGATTTAAACATATTACTTAAGCCACAATTCTTTATTAAGGATGCCTATATTTTGTGTTACTCCAATTGATGTTTTGATCATCAAACTTGTAGACCCTCTTCTGATTCTCAATCTTTTCTTCACATTAAAAAGAAAATAAGGCTGAGTGCTGTTGATTCTCGCATGTAAGCCTAGCTATTCAAGAGACTGAGATCTGAGGATCACAGTTCAAAGCCAGCCTGGGGAAAGAATGTCCGTTAGACTTTTTTTTTTTTTTTTTGTCCGTCATGAGGCTTGAACTCTAGGCCTGGGCACTATCCCTCACCTCTTCAGCTCAAGGCAAGTGCTCCACCACTTGAGTCCCAGAGCCACTTCCGGTTTTCTGAGTGGTTTATTGGAGATAAGAGTCTCACGAACTTTCCTGCCCAGGCTGGCTTTGAACCTTGATCCTCCAATCTCAGCCTCCTGAGTAGCTAGGAATACAGACATGAGCTACCTTATGCTCTTGAGACTCTTATCTCCACTTAACCATCAGGAAACTGGAAGTGGAACTGTGGGTCAAAGTCGTAGCACTAGCCTTGAGCACAAAAGCTGCATCAAGGCCCTGAGTTGAAATCCCATGACCAACAAAAAATAAATAAATAAAAACTAAAAGCAAAACAAAAGTGTATCTGATATAATTACTCCATGCCTCAAAGAGGACTTGAAAATTATCAAACTTTAACACGTTTATTTTTACCTCCTGATGGCATGTCTAGTAATCTCTAGATTTCACAACACTTAAAACTTGGTGTGATACCATTCTTTAAACCAAAGCATTTCCTTTATAGAATGTTGGATACTTAGTAATTTTGTACTGAATGAATGAATATACCTTGTTTGTGGAGCATGCACATGTTTTTCTTTCATGAAGATGTTATTGATTTATTTTTACTACTCAGAAGCTTATATTAAACACTGATGTTCTAAAATCTGCTGATCAAAAGCTGATCATCAATTTGAATGCAAGGTATATTTTTTCTTTTAACTATTAGTGTTGGGTTATTTCTGCAAACACATGGAAATGTTGATGGAGCGGCTCACATGCCTTTTCCTCTTGTTAGGTATAATTGCTCATCTTTACCCCTTTTAACCAGGACTATGGTTATTTGTATTGATTTGTTAAGATATACTGCCCCTTGCTTAAAACAGTGATAATTTAATTTTGATGATGGTTTATTTTGCACAGTTGTATAAGTAGAATACTGGCAGACTAGTCTGTATTCAAGAAGGTGGACATAAATACAAATGAGCGTTTCTTTGTATGTGAAGGTGAGGAGCTTTGAAGATGTAAGTGAGGAGCTCAACTTCTCTTTAACTCTCACAGAACAATCAGTATCATCATTGTATACTAAATTATCCCCAGGTTGTGAAATTGACCTTTTCATCTGGTTCTGACAGTTTACACCTGTAATCCTTACCTATTCCAGAAGCTAAACTCCAAAGGACAGAAGTTCAAAGATAGCCTTGGCAGGAAAGTCTTCCAAGAAACTATCTCCAGAATAATAACCATCAAAAAGCAGGGTTTATATATGTTTATAGAACGTTAACTCAGCAACCTCAAGGTCCTGAGTTCAAACCCTGGTACTGTCAGAGACAGGGGTGGAGGGAGGGGGAGGGAGAAGGAAGATAACAAGGGATAGAGGAAGGAAATTAACCGTTAAATCTCCAAGTTTATTTTACAATTCAAAAATCTTTTACATATATACTTATCCACCATTCTAAATAGTGGGTTTAATTTCTAAATTAGTATGTCTGTAAAATAAAACATTTATCTTCATGCAGTAATAGCAGACATATCCTGTTCTGACATGTCCTCAGAAGTCTGACAAGATGACACCTTGTGAAAATAGCTGTGATCACAAGAAGTTTGAATGTCACCTCAAACATTTTGGCTAGAGAGGTTTGTCAGCTGGATATTTGCCTTCTACATCTCAACTCAACAATTGCTATCTTTTACTACAATTATATACCTCAGCATCTACTCCCACATCCCCTGCCATTTCCCAGCAGTCACTGTCAGATTGAAAGGCCAATTCTGTCATCTGTGCTAGGCCTCAAATGCTCTCTACCAAGATCAGTAGTGCTTTTCCACACTGCTTGGTGGGCCACTGGAAACAACTTAGAAATATTCCACGTGTGATACACAGGCGCCTGGATTCTCTGCATATCCCTCCTCCTCGATCCCAGCATTTCCATGTGGGTCTCCTCCACCTTCTCATCTGTTATTCACACACAGCTCAATAGTTCCTTCCCCAGAAAATCATATAGCTTCAGCATAGACTTCCGAGTTTTCAGAACTAATTGTCCAGAAGTGTTTATCATCTAAAGAAGATCTGAAGTCAGGCCCAGGCAGTAGTTTCCTCAGCGTTTTTGCCCTGGCATTCCTCAGTAACTGGATCCAATCAGTATCTGCTGTTAACTGACTCCTTCTTCACAAGATTGGCTGTTAAAAATGTAAAGAAAGAGTCACAGGCTTTTTTATATTTGGTAGGCCGTTGGCCCTAGAAACTGGAATTACTGAATTATTCTTTTCATAAAGAGTACAACATTTTATTACCCTTACCACTAAATGGACTATAATCATCTTTGATGTTTACTTGACCTTTTTTTTATACCAATTTACAATGAAGAAGCCTTATTTCATTGTAAATAACCCATGTATATAGTTGAAAAATCTGTGGAACTGTGTATCATCGGAGCTCAAATTACTCTCTGAAAAGTATGAATAGATGAAGCTACTGGTGTGGTAGTTTTACTAACGTATAACTGAAGAGCCAGTCTTCTGTTGCTGATGTGAATTACACAACTGGCTAAGCCTGAGAAAAACAGCATGATTATTCATTTCACACAGAGCCAGAAGCCTGAAGGAGGAAAACTACAAGTTGCTAAAGTAAAAATAGGTAAATAAATTTTAAAAACATACCTCAGGGAAGCAAGAAGAATGGGTAGAGCAGACACCAGCCATCATTGAATTGAAAGTAAAACTTAGGAGGCAGGAACTATAGGAAGGCAAAAAGAGGAAGCCTGGGTAGTTTGCATGATGCTGAAGCTGGAAATTAGGAACAGGTCATAAGTCACAATGAAACAGGATGTTTGAGATCAGAGTAAGCACAACCGAACAGAAACATTAAACTGTTCAAAACACACCTGCCTTTGCCAGCAGAGTCCCTGCTGTGTAACCGCTGCCACTGGCCTGCTGCAGCCTGCAGCTGAGCATCATAACATCTGGATGGCACTATGGGAGGAACAGGATACTGACCCACACACACTGCGATGTGCTGAGGTTTGTCCTAGAGAAAAAGAAAGAACAATACGTCTCTGTCAATTCTTTATTTCATTAAAATTATTTCAAGAGCTACAAATCAGAAATTTAAAAATGAAAATAAAAATCATCCAGGCACGAATAACTCATGCCTGTAATCTCAGGAAACTGAGATCTGAGGATCATGGTTCAAAATCAGGGTGGGCAGACCAATCCTCCAAGACTTTTATCCCCAATTAAATAGCAGAAAGCCAGATGTGGAGGCATAGCTCACAGTAGAAAACCAGCCTTGATCAAGAAAGCTAGACAAGAGTTTGGGTCTCTATGGGCAACCTGAACTACCAGCACACGCGCATGTGGCCACACATACACACACACACACACACACACACACACACACACACACACACACGCAGTAAAGGCTGACTTCAAGTGGTTTTCATTATAGAAACACTTAAAGATGAGAGGGCTATTATGAGACAGGAATAGTTAATTTAAACACATGGAACTAGAATTTTCATTGTCTTTTATTTTCTCACTCATTCTGTACCTCCAACAATAACAAGGATCTTTACTATGTCTAGTATATTTTATTCTTTCTGTTTCCCTTTTGTTTTTTTTGTTTGTTTCTTGTCAGTTGTGGGGCCTGAACTCTGGGCCTGAGTGCTGTCCCTGAGCTCTTCAGCTCAAGGTTAGCACTCTACCACTTGAGACACAGGACCATTTCCAGCTTTTTCTGCTTATGTGGTGCTGAGGAATTGAACAAAGGGCCTCATGCATGCAAGGCAAGCACTCTACCACTGAGCCACCTTCCCAGCCCCATTGTGTGTGTGTGTGTGTGTGTGTGTGTGTGTGTGTGTGTGTGTGTGTGTGTGTGTGTGTGTGTGTGTGTGTGTGTGTGTTTTAAGGAGTGATCTCCATACATACTAGCTGACCTGGAACTCACTGTGTGGCTCAGGCTGGTTTCAGATTTGCAATTACCCTGCCATAGACATGTACTACCATGTCTATTCTCACACAGAGCATTCAACTAGTCCGATGTCAAAAATTCTTCGTTAGTTTCTTCTGTGAATGATTTGGGGGAATTCCATTTTTCATCTTCTCTCCACAGCATTTATATGACATTTGTATCATTCAACTTTGTATTATAAGTACAAATTTCTCTTTTCCTAAAGTACAAAGTTTCAGAGAGCAGGAATTCCAGATTTAACTGATAGAAACTGTACCAATCTAGAATTGGGTATAAACTTATTGTGGAGGCCTTAGTCACATCACTATCCATGCAAAGTTGCCCAAACTATAAATCCAATTGAATGAGTGTATGTGGAGCAACAGGAAGTAAAGGCATTCACATCTTAAGTGTGTTGCTTCGGCTTCACCTACAATGCCTATTTTCTTAGTCTATTTCATATAGAGCTTGTACATATGATTTTATTGTATTTTTTAAATTTCTACTACTAGCCACTAGTGGTGGTTCACACCTGTAATCCCAGCACTCAGTCTGCTGAGATAAGATCAAAAGTCAAGGCAAATCTGAGTGAACTATTTAACAAGACCCCATCTCTGATACTAACAATAATAGTAATAATTTACTGATATGATGGTGTGCAACATTTCTCCCAAACTTGAAATTTCATTTTTATTTCATCATCTTTTAGACCTAATAAGTGTCTTATAACTGTGTGGGGAGAGGGGCGGGGAATGAATATTCTGACTCTACCAGGCAGTATTCAGATTTTCATACACTTTCCATGTGGAAAGTTTAGTATAATCTGGAGAGAGTTCTTTTAAGGGGAACTATGATAAAGATTCTTCTTGAACTTGATTTTTGCCTTGGGGAAATAAAAAGCAAACCAGCTGTGTAAAGCTTTGTGGAGAATGAGCTGCTTTCAGAAGAACAATCCAGGTGCTGCTTGATCAGCCAGGTAGGGCTTATTTCATGGAAATGGAGAAACCTTCTTTTTTCAGCTTGAGCCATGCCTGTGAACACTGTGATGAGACTAAAATGATCCATGATGCATAGCTAGAAGAAGAAACCAAGAAGCATCTAGGTTTCACGTGGCCAAGTCACTTACTGGTAGAAATTGGTTCTAAGGTCTTCTTGAAACACTGCTCTTTAAATTGCAGGCCTTGTGGTTTATGTTTTTTAAAATGCATCTCCTTTCTTGCTACTTAATATTATTCCTAATGTGCCAGTTAGTTTGTCATTTAAAAATTGTGTTTTTGTGCAACAATATTTGCTTTTTATGCCCTGGCCAGATTCCTTTTACCAAACTTATAAAATTCCCAGTTGCTATGTTAGTTGCTGGTGATTGAGTCTTAGCAGAAAACATTTGCTTTGCCTAGCACCTATGAGGCCCACCTCTCTATCACTGGCTCACAGCCAATGACTGGCAAGGGGGTATGATGTACAAAAGGTAGGTCACTCCCTTATTTTAAGGCCAGATCAGCTCTCACGGTTTTCACTCTTAAGGTCCCCATGAGATCAGGTTGAAGTTTGACTGCAACTAAGAGCATATTCTTACATATCCTTTTGTCTCCTGCCTCTGTCTTTTTCATCTAAGAACAGTTTTTTAATAAATTGTATGTACCAAATTCTTATCTCAGACTCTGCTGCAAGGGAACCTAACCTAAAGTATTGATGTTTTTGACAATGCAGATTCTATCATCTTTTATCATTCATCCTCATTCTCTAGCACACCTGGAACATGGTGCTCTCAAGTTTTTTGAAGCATGAGCATAGTAAGATATTTGACATTAGCGCTCACCGTAGAAGATGCGTGATTGAAGTCACAAGCAGCCCAGCACAGCTCTCACCTTGTTTTGACTCCGAACTCTGAAGAACTGGGACCATAGCAGAAATCAGAAAGTTGGAAGTATTGCACTATCAAGATGAAATTCATTTTGTATCCTAATAAATCAGAAACCACTAAAGCATCATATAAAAAGACAAATGTTCTCACTTTTTAAAAGTTTCTAAAAACACTTAATCCATGTAATTCTGATGCACACCTACTCTCTGCCACATGTCCTACACTAAGTATTGAGCAGCTTTAAAAATAAGATTTTCACACTCCTTAGACTTGTGGCTAGTGGGAAGCCTGATAGAGGAGGCAATAGTTGGTGTCATGCAGTGTGTAGATGTGAAGCAGAATGCCATATAAAATGGTTCTTAGATAAGTGTTGGAAAGGACTAGAAGCCATAAATGCAGCAGCATGAACCAAGGTATGAGATCACAAAAGCTAATAGGATGTTAAGGAAGTTTGTAGAAAAATTTATATGACATTAAGTTAATAGTACTGAGCTATGAAACAACTGTGAGACTGAAGGTTTAACTGCCTTAGAACAGAGGAGCAGGTATCCGTCTTCTCTCCTTTAAAAATGATTATAATAGCCAGGCGTCTGATGGCTCACACCTGTAATCCTAGCTACTGAGATCTGAGGACCGAGGTTCCGGCCCAGCCCAAGCTGGAAAGTCCATGAGACTCTTATCTCTAATCACAGAAAAAGCCAGAAGTGAACCTGTGGCTTAAGTGATAGAATGCTAAACTTAAGCAAAAGAAGCTTAGGAACAGTGCTCAGGTCCCCCAGAGTTCAAGCCCCAGAACTAGCAAAAAGGAAAGAAAAAGTTTAAAATAAATGAGTAACATGTAAAAATATTTGGACATAATATCAGAAACAACTATTAATATTCCTGTTTTTACTTTTCATCAAATGCTTATGATGGTGATTCGCTACAAATAATTTTGTAGTTGCAGTTATATCCTAAGCTTTTCTCACATTCATGGGTATTTTTATTGTTAGTGACTAAATACTATCATAAATCATGGGACTGCTCTTTTATTCCCTATTTCCATTTTTTTTTTTCCTGAAAGCCTGTACACTTTTAAAGAAGGCAATGATAGACTTGTATTTAGATCTTTGCTTTGGGGCTGGGAAGGTGGCTCAGTGGTAGAGTGCTTCCCTCATATGCATGAGGCCCTGGGTTCGATTCCTCAACACCACATAAGCAGAAAAAGCTGAAGTGGCACTGTGGCTCAAGTGGTAGAGCACTAGCCTTGAGCTGAAGAACTGAAGGACAAACAACAACAATACAACTGTGCTTTAAAGATGCATTAGATTGGGCTGAATAGGAGGTAGAATCAGAACCATCAGTGGAGGAAATGCCTTGTATATAGGAAAGAGGTAATCTCCACCTCTGCATCCCAGTCCTTGCCTAGAAAAAGGAGATACAGCAAGTCCCAGAGGTGCTTGTGAAAGTTAATTGAAATAATATATTAGAAGAACTTGGCATTTATGATGCTTCTAAATGATCATCCATTCTACGGAGAAATCTGTGGGAAAAAAAAAATTAAAGGTCAGTTTGACTTTTTAGGTATCCAATTTCCTGAAAGTCTCTGAACTCTTAAATTTAGGAAATGTCTTACTCGTTTCACGTGATTACTGCACTGCATGACATATTATTGCACAACATGCCTATTTCTGTAGCAGGTGATCTAGTGAATGCCAAATAATAAAAAAATCTGATGGCTAAGTACATGCTTATGTAGTAGAGAAATGGACTTGTAGAGTTTGCTCTTAAGGAATCTAATGTGTTCATTAACCAAAGAAATGATGAGTTAAGTCATTCATCATGTTTAAGGGGTGGGGGGAAGTAGATATTTTGTTCTCTTGCCAATGAATTAGCTGTAGATCAAGGGCTTGGTATAAATTATGAGTTAAATAGATGAGATCCAACAGTTATTCCAATGTTTTTCTGATGGTTGTGAAATAAGAAAGTGTGAAAAAGGCATAAATTGACTTTTTCCTATGTATCATGGAAATTAGTGCCCACCTCCCCTTCTCTAGTACAGGCTCCATGAAAGCAGAGCTTGGATCAGACTTAACACTGCTTCCTCCGATAACTTAGCAGCTGCTTAAAACATTTGTTAAAGGGATTAAAAATGCAAAGTGAATGAAATGGTATGCTGGCTACAGTTCTGGGTCAACCACAATTTCACTGTGGTGTTATGTTCTACTTAGCACAGTGGGAAGGAAAAATGGCAAAAGTGAGTAATAACCCACTTAACTGCAACTAAATCTCTATTCCTTTAAAAGCAAATACATGACAAAGAGCTGCTACATAAGATAGGCTACAAAGAAAAAAGTTTTTTTTTTCAAAATTATATAATCTTCTCAAGAATAAAATATGCTGTGTGCTGTTGACTGCTCACTTGCTCACATTGATAGTGAAAACTGTTACATTCTCACTGTGCGCTAAGCTTTTCCAGGCTCTTAAACATATAGTTAATAATCCTTATTATAAACCCACAGCAGGAATTATTTATCTCACATTAAAGATGAGAAAACTGGTTCTCACAAAACAATTGCAGAATAATTTGTTTCATGTCAGAAGATACTTTTTTTTTTTCCTGCCTCGAACTGTTTTCTAGTCTAGGTACTAACTCATCAGTCTTTCAAAGGTTGGCTTTTAGCTATTAGAAATAGCTACTATGACTGGATTGTTATTCTATTTTTAACACATATAAAACCAGGAGACCTTTTATGAGAAGTATTTGTGTGAATGAGTAGAAAACTAGTAGAGGTTTAGTTTTCTTCCTTGTTCACAGTTGCGTCACTTAGATCTCTTGGGATTCCTTTGGTTACCAAAGTATGTACCTTGAAAAGTATCATGTAACAAATCTTAGAAATGTGGATAGTTAAAATAATAATATCAGATCTTATACTACTAATAATAGTATCAGATCCTGGAACATGTTAAATGTTACCTTTCAAAGAGATTAAGTAAAGGATCTCACCAGGGAAAAATTATGGATTAGCATGATGAGCCTTAAAGTGAGTCAGATATGTCCTTGTAAGGAAGAGTAAGGCAAACAGCTTATAGATGAGAATTACCATGAAACAGGTATTTTGTTGCATTATGCACTGCAGCTAATAATCCAAGAAATCAATTACATACTAAGAATAAGAAATTACATACTAAGAATGAGAAATTGTCACTATGCTATAAACATTTCTAATTTTTACTATATGTGTGTGTGTGTGTGTGTGTGTGTGTGTGTGTGTGTGTGTGTGTGTGTGTGTGTGTGTGTGTGTGTGTGTAGGGAAGTTACAGGGATTATAAATTTATTTGAGTAAAGTCTAGCAGGGTGACAAGCCTTTTTTCTTCCAAGGATCATTTTAATATTTATAACATGATCTGTGAGCTATACAAAATTATCAGTACAGCAGACAGACACCCTAGGCAAAGTATTTGAGAAGTCTGCATGTCTGTCCTGTCAAGTACTAAATGATTTCACAGGCTTCATATAGCCTGCAGGCCTATGTTCTCCATAAACACATGTATTTATTTTATGGTAAAGGGCTTTTAACTTAAGATGGCCAAAGCACTGATAATTGTATATTTGTTATAGACAAATATTATAGCCAATTGCAGGTGGCTCATGTCTATAATCCTAGCTATTCAGGAGGCTGACATCTGAGGATCATGGTGAAGGATCCCACACATCCATCCCAGGGGACCACGCAGAAGCAGGCAGACACAAGAGAAAGATTATTATAAGGTTTATTAGAGAAGCCATATTTCCCCCAAGAGGGAGCACAGGGCACCCTTTACTATCCAGGTAGCAGGAGGAGTCTGGGCATAGGAAGTGAGGTAGATGGGAGCTCAGGTGGGTCTGGGTGGAGAGAGAAAGGGGCCAGGGCAGGAGGAGCTCAGGTCCGGGTGAAGCTGAGGACCAAAGGTGGACACGATGCTTACACATGGTTCAAATTCAGCCTGGTCAGGAAAGTCCATGAGACTCTCCACTCCAATAATCTACCAAAAAAGCTGGAAGTGGAGCTGTGGCTCAAGTGGTAGAGTGCTAACCTTAAGCAAATGAAGCCTACGACAGAACCTAGGCCCTGAGGTCAAGCACTAGAACTTGCCAAAACATAATTAATAAACAAACAAACAAATAAATACAAATGTAAATTTTTCTTTCTGTGATATTAAAAGTTACTGAAAGATTTGTTTCCATTAATGAAGAAAGAGGTAGAACAGAGGAAGATTTGACACACAAGAGAACAGAAAACTATATGACAAAGAGTTAGAAACTGCCTTGATGTCATAGAGTAACAAACAGCTCCCCTCTGCAGGAAGAGACTAGTAATTGAGCCACATGAGCCTCAGGTGTGAGCCCAGTCCTACCGATACCTTCGTGTGGCCCAGTCACATTGCCTTTTGACTTGCAGTTCGCCAAAATATACCAAGTGTTGTTTCTACTCATGAGATTTGTGAATTTCTTACAGCCAACATGGAAAACAAATATGTACATGGAAAATTATTTTATGGCCCTTTTCTCTGAGGTATACTTATTTAGTCAGCATTTTATCTTATTGAGGTGGGATCCAACCAGAATTTTCTAATTATAATTTTTTAAAAAGCACATTGATTTTTCTCCCTTATATAAATGTGTTTACCTATTCTTTCTATACAAGGTAGGACAATTTAGCAAAAAACTGTGTTGTATCATTTGAGGTTCAGATTAAATAACTGATATAACAAAAGTTGGAGAAAACAATCTGCTTGAATCAGAGACTTTGGAATATGAATGCATACAAGCTAATAAAGGAAAACAAAACAGCCTCAGAGGGAAAGAATGTCTTATGCAAATCTTTGTTGTCAGCCAAGTTCATTCAAGCAGAATGCAGAACTATGTTTCATTGTTTGCTAGGGATTTAGGAATGGCTTGAGATAATCTAATTTAAAAGGACTAACAAATTCTTTTGGCTCTGTAGAATTTATTCCACATATGTCAAAGATATACTTCTTATAGTACCAAACAAATTAGCACTATGTATGACCTTAGTCGTAAAAGTTTACATTTTATTCTCTCGTATTCATTCTATTGACACATGTTAATGAACTGCAAAAGTATAGTGATGCTGCAGAATGTGCTGGATGTTATCAGAATCAGTTGAAATGTAGTTCTGCTTTGTATATGGAAAAATATTAACATTAATTTTCACAGTTGATGCCAAATTTGCATTTTTTGTAAATGTAAACATATAATAGATAAGCATCTTTTTTTCTCCTTGAAAATTCCTGGTAAATAAGAGATTTCATAAGATGGTGCTTTGCTGAAGCCATAGCAACAGAATCTTATATTGAGAACATCATCTGTTACAATGCAAGAACTTGTGGTCATGTGGTTAGATTCAGTTACCAAATTACATGGTAATGTGACAGGAGAAGATTTGTGCAGATGTTTACCCAGATTTTGCAAGGAATTATTTTAGTATGTGAGTATGGCTTAAATGCAATGTACTTAAATGATTGAGTGACTTATGACTTTGAACGTTTAAATAGCTCTGAATTGTGGAAATAGGTTAAATGCCTATTTGGGAGAGAGAGTAGAAAGAGACAAACATATGTGAATTGCCTCACTGCCTTCGGAATGTTCTTTATTTTAGTTCAAAATAAGAGATGGAATAGTTCTGTTAAAATGTATATGCTGATGAAAAGATTGTGTGTGTGGTGTGTGTGTGTGTGTGTGTGTGTGTGTAAAAAGAAGACTTCCCAGCTGAGTTTTAGTAGGAATCTGTAGCAAAATAAAGGACATCCTAGGGACAGATTCAGTGAATATAATAAGAATGGTAGAAAGATAATAAGAATGGTAGAAAGGAGAGTAGAAATACCAAGTCCAGGCCTGAATGAGAGCAGAAAAAATAAGAAGGCCTGGGATGTGCTTTGGAGTTATCAAGCCTCCAGAGAAGTTTAATAGGCATTCATTCAAAGCCAGAAGCTAATGCTTGAATATAAATACATTACACCATACAAATGAAAGTGTATTCTTATTCTGTTTTCTGAATTATTAGCATCATATATATACATATATGTATGTATATATGTATTTATACATATAGAGATATATCTCTATCTATCTATCTATCTATCTATCTATCTATCTATCTATCTATCTATCTATCTATCTATCTATCTATCTATCTATCTATCTATCTATCTGTTTATCTATCTATCTCCTGGTTCTAAAGGTCCAGGGCTAAGTAGTTAAGGAGTCAAATCTGTTAAGGAGCCTTTGCTACTGAGGAGTCTGTAAAATCCCAAGGTTGTGCAAGGCACCATGTGGTGATATTAGCAAGCTTGCTAACTTAGGTCTCCTTCCTTCCCCTTCTAAAGGCAGTAATGCACTCATTCATAGGATCCCCTCTTCCTTGACTTTACTTATCCTAGTTATTTCCCCAAGTTTCACCTCCAAATGTAAAGCCGAATTCGGAAATCCTTCCCCAAAAGACCACCAGAGACCGTCACCAATGTAAAAGCAAAAGGAGTCTTTATTGCAAGCTTGAGCTTGGTCCCCTCAGACATACATAGCAGCAACCGATGACGCTGAGAGGCCCCGAGCCCAGAGTTACAGTACCTTTTATACACTTTTTGGGGAAGGCAGGGACTTTGCATACATCATAGCACCTTGTAACAAATCACTACACACCGTGAGAAAATCATAAAACAACTCTATGGTAAGATTGGCGCACTACAAAGCGGGGAAGGACCAGAAACTGGTTGTTGGTTAGATCAAGGGGACTGAGGTACTTTAAACTGATTGGCTTGCACTACAGGGGAGTCTTCAAGAGGATACTTGCTAAACTGCAGGGTGTCGGGTTTAGATAATGGTCACCAGACCCCAGGAGGGGCTGTTCTGGAATTTCAGATACCTCGACATCCTGCCTTAAGCAAACACCACACCATCTGTGCTTCCCAGGATTTCTGTGCAAGGCTATTTCAGATATCTCAACATCCTGGCATCTAGGGTTCCCAGGACTGTCTGTGGCTGGAATAGGTCAAGGTTGCAGAACTGAGATGGGGTCTTAAGTAAAATGGAGTTGCTCAGGTTCCTCACAAATACATTTATTAAATTTCCACTTGCTCTCTTAATACTTTATAGTGGGGCCTGAATTGTAATATGAGTTTAATTATTTTTAAAGGACATTCCTACCATAACTAGTAGTGTGAGGTTCTACACTATTCTCAATCGAGGGAAGTTGGTTTCTATGTCCATGCAAATTCCCAAGAGAGTAGTCAGCATTGATCTCAGTTAGAGACTCTGTCTTTTCTGTTCTTAGACTGATGTGACTTTTATAAATCTACTGTGTTCTTATCTAGTTGTAAATCTTTTCACTCAGCCATCTAGAACAAGCAAAAAACCTTATATTTTACTGTAGTACGTTTGCTAGAATTCCCTGTAAACTTGCTGGTGACAGCTAGTCATTTACAAATTTTAGTCAACATGTTGCAGATTGATACGTCATTAAAATACTAAGTAACTGTTTCTTCCTGACACTGAATTTATGCATTTGTTCTAACTGAAAGCATACAATAGGGACCGTTCTTTTTTTGTTCCTTAAAAATATTATTGAGAAATCCTAAGTTTAGGGTTTGCTGATCACTGTAAGAGCCAGATGGCTTCAATTATCCACAAAAATGGAGCAGACGAGGCCCACCCCTTCCCAGCAAGAATCATCTCATAATTTTTTTTCCCATCGGACCACACTATCCAAGCAGCAACATTATTGTCCAAGGTCCTATCTTGTCCAGAAGGAAATGTATAGAAATATGGAAGAATGAAGAAAGAGTTAAGTATGGGAATTTGGCTGAGTTAATATATCCTATGGTTTCTACCATTTTAGAAGCATTTTATGTATATTTAGACATTCCAGAAGGTTTTCCCTAAGGACACTTCATCCTTATACTTCTCACCCTCCTTTCATAAGGCTACCCAAAGAATCTGTAAAGTCTCAATCCTTCATTCAGAAGCCAGCAGATGTCCCCTCCAAAGAATATGTCATGTTCCATACTGGAGCTCTCAGACATTGTCCAGATGTCTCATTTCTTCAGCTCTGTGGTCAGGTTAGAGAACGTTAAAGAAGTAAATGAGGTAGCATAAAATATCAGGAGAACAGGTGCTCCATTTCCTCTGCAGTTTCTTTTCCTGCGATGGTTGTGTTGTGGTTGGTTCTCTTTATTAAAACTGTTGTTATAGAATAACTTCTAAAAGTAATAATATTTTTAAATGACATAGTTTGAAGTAAAAAAAAAAACCAACACTTATCAGCAGCATCATTACCTCAGCGTTTAGTGAAATCAGACCTCCCCATTGCCCATGGCTCTCAGTAGATAAACATGCCTACTATTGTGCAAAGCAACAATAGCATCAGTTGGATCCACCTGAGACCTACTGGTTCCCAAGAGAAGTCATAGAAAGTACCTGTGTTCATTCATCCCACTATCAGGGATGGACAGGATCTGCTTTCATATGTCAATGTGTATTGAATCTGTCTGCTTCTGAGGGATGAGTAGAATTTTGCCAGTTCATGATGCCATAAAAACAGCCTGAAAATCACAGGTGCAGCCAAGCTGGCAAGTGAGAGTGGGGAACCTAGGTGGGCATCACGCCATGCTGTTGCCCTCACAGTCTGCAGTCACAAGGCTCGCAAAGCCAATATGGTACAGAAAGGAAATCGGGGAGCACTGAGTGTATATTATCCAGGAAATGAAAGGAGAAGAAATTGGAGGGATAGAAAGAAATGACAGAGTGAGAATAGACTAATTTTAACTTTACTTCTTGTAATACTGAATTTAATTTTCCTTTTAATTCTTGTAATACTGAATTTAATTTTCCTAGTACTTTTAATTCTTGTGGTATTTCTTGCAAAATTTCAACTTTTTTTTAAATTGGAACAGTTAAAATTAATCTTAAAATAAGCATTTTGGAATAATTATCAAGAGAGTAGTGAATATTTTCATGGATCTATTTCTCAAATTGTGCTTGCTTTAAGCCTTTTGGCTCTGCCTTGTTTTGTCTTGTCCCTATTTCTTCTAGCCCTACTACTCACTTCACCACAAGTTACACACATTATTCCTTATTTTAAAGCAGGAAAAAACTTGTGAACATAGGATTTAATCATTTAACGTTTTAATGATCCGAAGTGACCATAGTTAAGTAGAATCCAGCACCGAATCACCTATGTAAGCATAAACCTGCAAGAGAGATTTTCTTTTAAAAAGCTTGTCTAAATATGAAAACCTAAAGGGTTAAGTGACTGAAGAAGAAGTCCTCATAAATATGAGGCTCAGTGAAGTGCCTGAGAAGGAGCACTCCGCCTGAGGTGTGGCTTCCCAGATACCGCTATGTCATCTGATGACTTTGGAGGTCTCTACCTCCTGGCGTCCTTCAAAATACTGCCATATTTGCTTTTTCTCCATATGCTGGGGATTGTGGGTAGTAATGGGACTCTAGAAACCAACTTGAAGGAATTCAAAACAGTAAGTGAAAGACACACATGAGCATTGGGTTCAAGGAATTTGGAAATGATTGAAAAAGGAAGCATACATAAGGTCAAAGAAAAATAAAATTACTTGTTTTGCTGGCAAGTAGATTTGAGAAGGAAAGTAAGCGACAAAATGTTCCAATTGCAAATTTTCCAAAACAAAACAAGCAAAAGTCCCTGTGGCAGAACTGGCCTAGAATGTACATCCACCTTACAGAAGAAAATATTTCCTGGAGTATGGGAGAACAGAAGGCACCAATCATGGGAGCTTAATTCCTTCTAAGAACTAATTTATATCACCTACTGTAGCTTTGGAAGAGTAGGCAAAAGGTTAATAGCCTATTTGCATTTGTACTTTAAAACATTTTCCCAACAGTGGCAATTGAGCCAAATTGCTTATGTAAAAACTATGTATTGCTTAAATCTTTCTTCCTTTCTAGAAAGTGGAAATGCTGGTATATGCCCTCGTAGAGACAGATATGGAAAAGATACATCGAAATCTGACCTTTATCATTGTGTTATTTAATCCACAGAGTACCTAGGAAGGAACATTGCCACCTCATTGTAAAAGAAACGGATATAAATTCCCCTATCTTAAGCATCAGTGACTCATCTCTTCAGAAATGCTTTCTTGCTCTTTTTAAACCATTCTTAGCAAGATGCCAGTGGTTCACACCTGTAAACCCAGCTACTCAAGAAGCTGAGGCATGGAAGATTATGGTTCAAAGCTTATGGGTAGAAGAGTCTGTGAGACAAAACCTGGGCTGGAGATGTGGTTCGAGTAGTAGAATGTCAGCTGTGACCAAGCAATTAGAGGGAGCATGAAGCCCTGAGTTTGAGACTCTGATGCTAGCAAATAAATAAATAAATAAATAAAATTTAAAAAAAAAACAAGCAAACAACAACCAAACCACATTAGGACTGGAATGTAGCTCAGTGGTAAAGGGCTTGTCTAAAGAAGTCCCTGAGTTCAGTTCGATAGGAGGGGAGATGGGGACAATGAGCCAAGATGGAGGAATTCAGATCTGGGTGGATGAGAGTCTTAGAGCAGACTTCAAGAAACAGATGGAACTTCCTTTTATTGAAAGGTCCAGGTCTCACAAGGAGAAGGTGTTGAGTATTAAAAGATGTATTATCTAAGAGTAGACAAAATGTAACCCATTGAATTGTCTCAAATCTAAGTGTGTGTTAGCAAGTTGAGAATTAGAAACTGCAAAATGTAGTCTTAAGCCAGGTGCTGGTGATGATGCCTGTAGTCCTAGGCTACTCGGGAGGCTGAGATCTGAGGATCTCCTTTCAAAGCCAGCCCAGGCAGGAAAGTCTGAGAGACTCTTAGCTTAATGAGCCATAGAAAACCGGAAGTGGCACTGTGGCTCAAGTGGTAGAACACTCACCTTGAGCTGACGAGCTCAAGGACAGTGCCTAGGCCCAGAGTTCAAGCCCCACAACCAATAATAGATAATTTTCAACAATCAACCATTTAAAGCTAAAAACCCAGTGCCCCACTCCAAACATCCTGGTCATGGAGGAAACTGAGAGCTAAGAATTGTGGTTTAAAATCAGTCTGGCCAGGCAAATCCTCAAGATTCATATTTGTATTTAACTAGCAAAAACCTGGAATGCAGGGGTGGCTCAAGTGATAAAGCACCAGCCATGAGAGAAAAAACTGAGCAAGAGCACAAGCCTGGAATTTGAGTCCCAATATCATCAGTCACATGCATAAACAATTAAAATGTGGTTTATAGCCAAGCATTAGTTGCTTTTCCTATAATCCTAGCTTCCAAGAAGGTGAGGAGGATCAGAGTTCAGGATATTCTGGACAGAAGAGTTTGCAAGACTCCACCTCCAAAGTAACCAGCAAATAAAAACAGGGCCGGAGGCAAGGCTCAAGTGATAGACCACCAATTTAAACACAAGCCCTGAGTTGAATCTCCAGTATGCTTCCTCATTTTAAAAAAGTGGCTTCTATCTATTCATTCACTCAACGCCAAAAGATATTTAAGATTAAAAATGAATCTTAAATTCCAAAACATTAATAATTTAGATTTTATACTAACCTATCTTAGAACAGCCATAAATCAACTAAAATCATTTTTTAATCTGGCTCCTCTCTCCAATATTAAGGTAATCTCTAATTTAGTAAATAAACACCTGTGAAAATTGCAGTGCAACCTTTATTAATGTGATTTAAACCACGTTGTGTGTTCTCCTGAGATATGCCAGATTAATGAATTATCTAAGCCTAGGTGGAAAATGACCTGTTCAAAATGAAAATAGAATTCATAACTACAAGCAGCCAAAAAACACAGCTTGTCTTAACCCTTTGATTTACAAATAAGAGCAGAGAATGGGTTTAAAGCTACATCATCTTTAATATTTTAGAGCACATCATACTTGTATAATTTGAGTACTATTAGAGTTTTGATTTTTAGTTACCTCTCTAGCATACACCGTATATTCCATACAAATGTGGCTTCCTTTCTTTTTTTCTCCCCTTATCTGTATTTTGAATGACATGTTTGGATGACTGGTTCAGATCTGGCATTCTGAGTTTGTGCCAACAAAAATGTCAAGTGCATTTACCTTTTAATTACAGGCAGTGCCTAGGTTTTATTATTCCAAACTTTTCCTCGAGGAAGAGACTCTTCTGAGACTGCGGTTCATGGGACAAAAGAAAATACCACTGACATTATCACAAAGCTTATTTCCCCTAACGTCTCCACATTTATCATTTTATAAAACATTTCACTTGAAAGTTTACTTAGTTGTTCCATAGACTGTTCTGCTATGTAAAGACTATGTGTAGTAGATCCATGATTCAGTTTTGTTGGTTTTAACTTCTTTCCATCAGTTCCAGAGAATCATCAGCTGAACGAACCCACTTTACTTTTCATAGTCCATCACTACTCTACTGTCTCACACATTGTAATCAATAAGTGCGAGACTCAAGTCCTTTCTACTCCCCTTCCTTTGCCCATAGCATATATGTGGATGGGTTTGTTGTTCTGCAAAAGCAAAGACTTCTATTACCTGACTTCATAGAAATGGTATTGTTGTGGTCTGACCTCATTCATTACTTGAGGTGAGGGAAGAATCTTATGTATAAGCCAGACAGCTTATCTCCAAACTCCCTTTATTACTGAGTATATGGAAGAAATACATACAGAATCCTTTACTGTTGCTATGAGACGGTCTACCGAAGATGCATAAAAAGCTATACCATCATCCTCCATGTCTTTTTCTGAAAGGTCTCCACATGCTCAAATCTATTGTAGCCACCTGAGGTCTGTCTTTCTTTCTCTTTGTTTGTTTGTTTCTTTCTTTCTTTCTTTCTTTTTTTCTTTCTTTCTTTCAGTCGTGGGGCTTGAACTCTGGGCTTGGGCACTGTCTCTGTGCTCTTCAGCTCAAGGCGAACGCTCTACTGCTTGAGCCACAGCACCACTTCCAGTTTTCTGGTGGTTTATTGGACATAAGAGTTTTACCTACTTTCCTTCCCAGGCTGGCTTTGAACCGTGGTCCTCAGATCTCAGCCTCCTCAGTAGCTAGGATTACAGGGTAAGCCACCGGTGCCCAGCAAGGGATTTCTTTATTATATTAAGAGGATAAGGGACTTACTGCTATCAAGGGATGATTATTTCTTTGTGTATCATTTACATCACAAAGGGGGTTGCCAATGGCTTGGAGAGGAGGCATGCTGTGTTTTGTTCATTGATGATTGCCCAAGTCTACACACATGCCAAGGACAACAAATAATTTGCATAATTTATGAAAGGAACAAAAAATGAAAAAATAAAGTACCATTCTCATGTATTTAAGACAAAGCATGAAGTATGGTTTTCTTTTAATTAAAATTTATTTTTGTGATTTCATGCAATCACTCTCCTGGATTGATTTCTATCTCTCCATCTAAGTCTGCTTTTCCTTCTGAAAGAATTCATTGGGCCTGCCAATGTATTTTTATGATTCTCTCTTTAACTTCTCTTTTTATGAGATAGTAGTTAAGGTTGACAATTCTATTCTTTTTTCTCTTAAAAAAAAAAACAAAAACAAGGTGGTGGCAAAAGAATTTTTTGAGGGCTGACAGCATTCTCTCCAAGTAAAAAGGACACAAGAGCTCAGAAAGCCTAAGTTCTATTTTTAATTATATCCACGAAACTAAAACCATAAAAAGGTTTTCCCTTTCAAAGTGTATTTTTCTTATCTGAAAATCAAATTGTGCTTTTATTAGAATGATTGTTTAAGTGATGAAGATGTCAGCAAGCCACATGCAATCTCTTCTTCCTCTGCCAGAACCTTGATTTTGCCTCTTCTAAGTCAAGTCCTTCAAATACAGCTGCATCCACTTACATATGATACACTATTTGAAGGAAAGCCCTTGTTTATATTTGATTGTGTTAGTCACATACAAGGTTTTGTGCTGTTCAAGCATTCAAACAATATGAGGTCAGTAATTAACAATCAAGTAATCTCTGTTTTTAGAAATAAGACTTACCTCTCTCTCTCTCTCTCTCTAATGTTGCTTTTTTTGGAAATTACAATACTATTAAGGACTCACTGCATATTGATGTCAATATGGAAGGTATGGAAGATGTGTTTATCATGTACATCTGGTCAATGTGAAAACTGAGTAGCTTGGTTTCCCTGAAATCCTTGATATATGGCAAGTGAAATGGAATATGAACCCAGAACAATGGTTTTACTGTAGTAAAAAGTATAATCATTCCACCTGGTCAGATTGTTCACTCTTAGTGCATGTGTTTGATAGTCAGATTTCTGTTGTTGTAACAAAAATACACTATTGAACTACCTTCACTAGTCACATTATAAAGCAAAAAGGGTTTGTTTTGGAAGCCTTGGTTCATGATCAGGTGGCCTCATTGATACTGTCCCTGGGCAAGACAGTATATTATAATGTGGAAGGCAGAAGAATCCTCTGTCTTCAGAGGATCTATCTTTGCTTCCCAGCAAAACGAAAGGTCTGACATTGGTAGTCCAGCAAACGGGCTGGACCTCTTCAAGGTCACACCTCTGATTACCTAACTTCTGAAATTAGGCCCCACTTCTTACAGGTTCTACCACCTCCAAATAGCAATGCAACAGTGGAGAACCAAGCCATTAGCACATGGATTTGGGGGGAACCATTCAAGATACAAGCAAGATCTAATCAAACCAGATTTGTTCCAAAATCCAAACCAGATCTCCTCTTTATCAACAAGTAGTACACTGAAAGGATTTGTTTTTCTTAAAGTATGGTTCCAAAATTCATAAATAAATTCAGTTAACTCTATGATTAATACATCTTTTCAAAAATGTTAAAACTTTGATTAGTATATTGTAGTTGATATGTGCTCTTATGTAGGTAGTACCTGTTGACAAAGTATGAGAAATCTTCACTTGTTATTTATCACAGAAGTAGATGCTAAACTTTCACTTCAGATTTGATTACTGTATAAATCTTCAGAGAATACAATTTTGAGCAGGACTTTTTTCCTGCCTTCCATTACCTTCCCCATCTATATCTGTTGCAGACTTACTGGAAAGGACTTATAACAGGTTTATTTGTGATTGATGGTCTTGAATGTTTTAGAAATCTGAGAAGAGTATCCATGGCAGATTTCAGAGATAACATACCAAGCAAGACAGCATATTAAGGCTTTCCTTTTCCCAGCTGAATACTTTTCACTAAATAAGAAGCTTGATGAAATAGTTATATGTACAATAAAGCATTTGCTTTTAAATTACCAGAAAGTAAAATGACATTTATACATTTTTATCTTTAAATACACTTCCAAAACATGCCACATGGATTTTTAAAAATATTTCTGCCATTCCTTCAGAATTTCATGTGATGTCTTGAACTGTAATTTAAAAATCAAAACAAATTTAGGTAATCTAAGACCTAGGTAATGTGAATCTAAGACTTAAGTAATATGAAATTAAACAATGTGACTCTAAGACTTAAGTAATGTGAAATTGATTTTAAATATATTAATGGATACTTTTGTTTCCTATTTCTTTAACTTCTTCATAGGGTTCTACAATTTTATTCTTCACATCAGCAATTTTTTGAAAAAATAGTCTTTATTAAGTAAGAATATATTATTCTCCAGCTGCTGTTAAAATGTGTGATGTGTAGTATTTCACCAATGACAATCAATGACCCATCTTTAATAGTTTGCAATCTAAAAATGTACAGGTTTCCTAAGACCGTATGAAGTGATGAAGTAGAACAACTTCAAAGAATCGTTCAGTTAAATAATAAATACTTCAAGATGCCTGTAAGGCTTAAGACGTCCACTGTGGCAGGCTATTTAATTAATAACATGTGCTTTACAAAACCCACCATTATATATTTATGTGACAGACTGCTCAGAGGTTTTAAAAACTGGTTTTTATTAATACTGTCACTTCCCTTCTTTCATAAGTTTTCATTTTTATATGACAGACCTAAAAGGCTAAGCCCCAGGTTATATCTGCCCAATAGAATTTGCTAGTACTTTTACCACAAGTATGTCCATTTATAAAAAATGTTTTCACACTGATATGCCACTTGAATACCTATAGGGTACATAATATAAGTACTATATTTTTTTATTATTTATTTATTTATTTATTTATTTATTTATTTATTTATTTTTGGTTGGTCATGGGGCCTAAGTGCTGTCCCTGAGCTCTTCAGCTCAAGGTGAGTGCTCTACCACTTAAACCACAGCACTACTTCCGGTTTTCTGATGGTTAATTGGAAATAAGAGTCTAGCAGACTTTCCTGCCCTGGCTTTTTGTGAACTGCAATCCTCAGATCTCAGCCTCCTGAGTAGCTAGAATTACAGGTGTGAGTCACTGGCACCCAGCTTTCTAATCATTTTTATTTTGTAGATGTTCTAGAGATGCCTACTTCTTCATTATCATGCAGCAAATTATTGGGAGATGAATGTTAACTTGTTTCATGAATACAGTGTACACTGGGATGAATGTCACTTTTTGTCATTTGTACCACTAATATTTTTTGTATTTTTGCTCCTTTCTAAGCCCTGCTAGAAGTACAATGATAAGCAAAACATCCCTGCTTTCATGGACTTTGTCTTAGGAGTGGGAAGTCAGTGGAGTTTCTAATCCCTGCAGTGATCCTATCTGATTATCATATTTGAAATACTGTGTATTTTGATTTAGAATAGGCAAAGAGGACATTCAGAGAGATGCAGCCGACTGCATATGAACAGGGTAAGAGATTAAATGGATACAAGTTAAGGTTGTATGATTGGAGATGGAAAGAGAGGAAATAGTTTCAAAGTGTAGTGTCTTGCAGCTGATTGTAGGAGCAAGAAGTGTCCTGTTACCCAGGACACTTCTGACTTGTGCATTTTCTCCAAGCATAATTATTAAAAATATGTATCCCCTTTCATTTTCAAAAGCATTTGAAATTGGATATTAATTTATGTTCATCTTGGAGGTAAAGAGAGGGAAGAGGTATAGAGTTACACTTTTCTGGCTTGGGCAACTGTGTAGATAAAGGAAGAACAAGAAGAATTGGGATGAGAAAGTTGAGAATGGACAGGACATAATGCATGGAGGATATAAAGATGAATGACTACATCATGAGTCCATGTAGGAACTATTCAGTAGAAGTGCCTTGATCTGAGAATGATCATGGTGAGCAAGAACTAATGTGGTGGAAATCCTAAGACCACCACTCTAGAAAGTATAGAAGTCAATTTTAAGAGGTTGAGGTCCCTTACAAATGCAAAGCGGCACCTGCTTTTCAGGGAGGGAGAAATAAGGAGGTATTTACCAAAGAAGAAGCAAAAAAAGTCATAAGAAAAATAGGGCATGTCCAATAATGGAAGCCCCAGAAAGAGTGGTACCAAAGAAGGGAATGGACTAGAAGGCTAAATGCTTTGAAAAAAAAAGTGGGCCGGGAATGTGGCTTAGTGGTAGAGTGCTTGCCTAGCATGCATGAAGCCCTGGGTTCGATTCCTCAGTACCACATAAACAGAAAAAGCCAGAAGTGGTGCTATGGCTCAAGTGGTAGAATGCTAGCCTTGAGCGAAAGAAGCTAGAGACAGTGCCCAGGCCCCAGGAATGGCAAAAAAGAAAAGGTAAAAAGTGCCTTGTGAATTCAGTGAAGTCATATAGATGGGTATTTTGTGGTAGTTTGATGGTATTAACATATATGTGCCTGGCTGTAGAATTTAAAGGAGTGATTGAGATGTGAATATGAACAATTTTCTGAAAAGACAACTAAGGAAAGAAACAAGACATTAGTGAAATGCCATGAAGAGGTGCAGAGTGAGCAGAATGAGTATGTCTCCAATCACCTAATACATTCTGCTTAAGGGCCGCTCATACAGGTGTAATATGATTCTGGTTCATCATAGATGAAGATAGTTGTAACATGTTAGCATTATATATGTGGCTTTAAAAGTTATTTTATTTTTAAGGAATGGGAGCAAGGACATAATTTGTAAAAAAAAAAAAAAATAGTTGAAGCCATTCTTGTCCCTCCAAAATACACCTCATAAATTTGCTGAATAAAAACAAAGTTCCACAATATGCAAACAATTATTCCATTCTTGGCTATAGGAAACAGAGATCTTTGACTAATCTTTAGCACAGGAAAGAAGTTGTGAAAAAGGTACTCCATATTGTGTGCATATATATATATATATGCATAAATTATATATAGGGCTCAGGAGTGTAACCACTATAGTAACTTTTTGCTCTTTTATTTGAATTAAACAAAATTTTCACTTAGGGTTTATTGCTTATATTTCCATTAATGAATCTTCTGAGCTTCAATGCTCTTAAATAGGATATTAAATAGGATATTTATTCTTAAGGCCAAGAACTTAAAAACATATGTGTTATGTGTGATTAAAGTATCCAATGCAATATAGTTATGGTTATATTTTCTTTTTAAATGCTGTTTATAGTAGTAGCTATGATAATAGTATATGTTGCAAGTAAGACTTTGAGAACTCACAATGGAGAGAAAGCAACTACCAATCACTTGTACTTGATGAACATGATTATACTTCTATATTCAGGTTTAATAATTATGTTGATATGGTAAGCAACTCTTTGCACAAGAAGTGTAATCATGACAGATGAAATGCTCTTATTCAACTCAAGTAAATGCACTTGAACCATTTGGTAACCACTTTTAACCATTTGATAACTATAGATTAGAGTCCCATCTTTTCCCTTCTTTTTTACTGTAAAGGACTAAATTTGCATAAATAGATCATGTAAGTCTTAATGTTGTACATTCTGAACACACAAAGATTTACTTTCACAATTTGGCATTTCATTTAGGAGAACATGTTAGATTAACCTACCTTTTTTTTTTTTTTTTTTGGTCAGTTGTGGGCTTGAACTCAGAGCTAGACACTGTGCTTCAGCCACTCTGTGCTCAAAGCTAGCACTCTAGTACTTGAGCCACAGCATCACTTCCAGTTTTTGGTTAATTGGAGAGAAGAGTCTCATGGGGAGAAAACAGGCTGGCTTCAAACTGTGATCTTCAGATCTCAGCCTCCTAGGTGTCTAGGATTACAGGTGTAAGCCAATGGCACCTGGCTTAGATTAACTTAAATCTTATAATGTTTATACTTTGAACTTGAAATTGTTAATCCATCATTTTCATGATCTATATGTATTATCTATCTGGTAGAACTTAGTAATTCTGAAAGTCATATCTAAAACAGCTATATATGGCATAGTGTTATGTGATGCATAATTAGAAAATTATCCTATGACAGCATTGGCTTTTGTTGATGTTTGTTTGTGTGTTTTGTTTGGGCCAGTGCTAGGGCCTGAATTTAGGTCCTGAGCATTGTCCTTGAGATTTTTTTTCTTTTTCTTTTACTTTTTGTTTCTCAGAGCTAGTACTCTACCATTTGGGCCACAGCTCCATTTCTGGGTTGTTGGGTTTTTTTGGTGGTTAATTGGAATTAAGAGTCTCTCACACTTTTCCTGCTCAGGCTGTCTTCAAACCAGGATCCTCAGGTCTCGGCCTCCTGAATGGCAGCTAGGATTACAAGTATGAGTCATCAGCACCCAGATCTGAGAGCACTGATTCATTTAATTAAAATATTATTTTTGAAATGGGATGTGGTCTGGTTGTCTGCCCTCGGTGGTGACACAGACCCTCCAGACATGACAGTCAAGTCCCTTATGTAAATGAAGGACCAGGGTGACTCCAGGGACAAGCTTCTTCCAGAACCCTAGATGGGGATCTTCACTCTGGCCTGGGTGGGAATGATTACAGATTAGAATTCACTGAATTTGATCATACCAAAAAGTTTAGTGAAAGCTCTGTGCCCAGGCAGTGGCTTCAGGACAGAGGACTACTTCAGCAGCAGATGGCTGTGGTTGTAGAGTAGTTTCCTCAAGATGTCTGTGGAGCAGCTGACACTGGCAGGAGCTCAGTAAAACTGTGGAGCTGATAGACCTTCCAGGAGGCAGCCAGGGCACCAAGAAAAGGTCTAAGTGCTGTCAACGCAGTAAATTGTCCTAGCCTCCTACTTCCTAGCTCATTTAAAGGAAATATAAACACTAACAGAAAACCCTATAACTTGACCAAAGCCTCAGTCTGACATTCCAAATAAGATGGGTGTGAGCTGTGGGAATTAAGGCTACCCAGGACCCTCTTTCTAGGATGCGTTCAGCTTCAGTTACCCTACTTTAATTTTCTATAGGAACACCTCCCGCTACTGTACCTTACTAGTTATTACTCTAATTAATTGACTTTAAACATGCTGCATAGCAGAAGTCAGGTGGGGCAGAGAGGATCCCCAGGGTCCCCATTCTTTTTGGCAGGAAGCCAAGTGCTGAGGAAGACTTCTTTACCCCACCCATCACTTGCTTCCCCAGGCCCCCCAGAGGCCTTAGTTTGGGTTGTGGTCTATTCTCAAATACCTTGAGGAGGAGGGGAAGGAATAAGATTATAGGTTTGCTTTTTGTTGAATTGGAAGGGGGATTCTACTTTATACCCTTCCCAAAGATAGGGAGGGACACCAGGATTGTATTCCTGAACTGGCCACCTCTGTTGTCACTCATCCCATGAAGTTCACATCCCTCAAGAGTTAGGATAAATTCAGGTCTAAGCTACAGGTATGTATTCCTCCAGTGTCATGGAAAAGTGATTGACCAACTGATCTCCATTTAGAAGTGTGCAGTTTTAAGGTACAGTGCACCAATGGTTATTTAGTAATATTTAACAGTAATCTAACAACAATTAACCCTTGTCCCATTACCCTAGTGAGAGGTGGATTCCTACTATTGTCTTGTGAGGGAAGTGTGGAGGTGAAGTAGCTCCTGTGAAGGAAGACATGCCATATATTTTGGTAAATTAGGAACAACAGGAAAATTTGAAATGTGAGGATAACTCCTGATTATGAAGTTGGAATTTCCCTGCAACTTGTATTTCTGGAAAGCACAAAATTATAAAGGAAAATTCTTTATTAATGGAAAATCTTGGTACCAATTTTTATCCTGTAAATTAAAATGATTAGGCAGTTAGAGTGAATGGTTTTGCAAAGTCAACTGTGTTCTCTCCTTCTCTCTCTCTCTTTTTTTTTTTTTTTGCAAACTGTGTTTTTCCCACTGGTTTAACTTTAAATTCCTGTACTGTTATTGGATATATTTGTTCCTTGAAGTTTCTAACTGTGAAAAATAAAGTTAGTTTTATTGGTCTCTTTTGGATCAAAACTGTGGGCAAACGGTTGCAGACATTGACATGTATACATGTATAGAACTTGGAGTGGGAGGAAAGAAGCCAAGAGGAGAAACAAAAGAAAGGACTGGCAAGTAGAAAAAATAAATAGCTTTTGAAAAAGAATAAACTGTCTGGTAAAACAATGTTATCCCTCTTCCTTGTTTCTGTTCATTTAGCCACCATCTCTAGCCTCCAGTTTCAGGTGCTGTGATTGCTGCCCAGCCCTAATACTCCCTGGGCTTTGGTCACAGAGATTCTTAGAAATTGAGAAATGCTGTATTAAAAGATAGAAGATATATTAGATTCTGTTTTTGTCCTTGAACAATTTATAATCTCTCCTTAATTCTCTTAAGCCTCAGGGTTTTCTGTAAAGTGTAGATATGAATGTTGTTTTTGTTCCTCAAACTAAGTGAAGTAAGCAAAAAATATCCTCAGAAAGTTCCTAGGGCTTATGTAATGATTAGTATTTCTAATCTCAATGTGTATAATACATGAGAGGTGTGGGTAGTTTTAGGAAAGAAGAAAAAATGAGAGGTATAAATAATCAAGAAGAAACTCATCTTTCTCAAAGTTGTTTCTTACACACATTATCTGGGTTTTATTTGGTGAGAGAAAGTGAAATCATCCTGAATGTATTATTTTGCTTTTGCATTTTCTTCTGTTGAACTATTATTCATCTCAAACCTTCCATAGAGAATTGGAAGTTTGTGCCTGTGCGAGTTAGGTGAAGCATTTATTTAACCTAACTTTTGTGTCCCAAACGAATGACAAAGACACTGTATTAAAGCAAAAGCCGCAGTACTTGAATCAAAAAGTAGTTTTTCTGTTTATTTTATTGCTTTTGATTTTTTTTCTTTGCATTCTTCTTTTTGAGATAGCAGCTCAAAAAAATAGGCCTCAAATTCCCAATCTCCTGGCACAACTCCTGTGCTTCTATAGTGCCATGTAGCACCATGCCTGGCTAAGAAATGTTTTCCGATGGAACTGATAAACACCTAGTTCTCTATATCTGCCCACATCTCTTTGAAGTGTGCTATTTTTTTAATAGTGTGTTCTGACTTTTAAGAAGATACACAGAAAAACACTTCATTTTCTTTTATAGCAATTTCTTTTTATTTTATTTTGTTGTTTGGCAGAGAAAAAAATATTCTAGAATGAAAGCTTTTTTGTTAACCTGACCTTAAGCCTCTCGTACTGAGGTTTAGCCTGCCTCTGTATTCATATTTTAGGTTATTGTTATTCAAATATAATATACAAGTTGTCTTTTTATAGTAAGCTTTAGTTAGGGATAATTTTCCTTTCTGTGATAATTAGCTGCTTTCAGTAACTTATTTTTCTGATTTGTTTAGCAGCAGCAACAGAAGAACCAGAAGTGATCCCAGATCCTGCTAAGCAGACAGACAGAGTTGTGAAAATAGCAGGCATTAGTGCTGGGATTTTGGTGTTCATCCTCCTCCTCTTAGTTGTCATATTAATTGTTAAAAAGAGGTAAGGTCCGATGCTGTTCTTTCCTCTTACTCACAATTGATGTCACTAATTTTCAAATTCTTTTCTTCTATTAAGTATTTTAAAATGAGAACAAGAAGAATTTAAAATTAATGAGATTGCCAACCCTTGAATATTTTACTCATATGTTTATTTGGTTATTTGCAGTTTGAATTTGGTTATACATATATGTGTTCTATTAAATTAACCGTAAAAACCACCATAAGAATTTAGATTTCTCAAATGCAGTGATACTTGAGTCATTAATTTATCACACTTTAAGTGTTATTATTAAGAGTAACAATATGGATTTTTGTGCTACTTGGGTCACAGTATAAGTTATTCTGTGTTTTGTGTTTTTCTAAATCTTTACTGCAAATAAGAAATGATAATATAAAATGGTTTAGTGATGGTATGTATTAAATTTTCACTGACTGAAAATTTCAAACGTTAATTTTTGTTATTAAACATAATCTTTTCTATTAGATCAACCAATATAACAGTCTTCTGTAATATATAAACAAATTAAAATGTGGGATAATTTCAGTTGCTCTCTTCTGAACATTAAAATATATTTCTATGGACAAACATTTCAATTTTTATTATTTGAGTTTTTAGCCATCATATGAAATGTCACAGTCTGTAAATCATTGTCTTGGAAATTAATACAGCACTCCAGGCCTTATAGTCATGTGTTTTTTGGATAATGATGCAATTTGAAAGAAATTATTATTTTTTAAAACTTTACATACAGAGTACATTCAAACAGCTTTATGTATAGAAGTGGTTATACTTTAATGAAGTATAATATCTTAAAGGATATTGTTTATATTAAATCTAATAATATACTATTATGAAAATGTGATACCCAAAGTGAAACATTAGCATTATGGATAAGACTCATACTACATGTTTTAACAATTCCATGAGAGTTTATTTTAATATATTGCCTCTTTACCCCCTGGAGATATATATGTTGGAGAAGACACATCTGCATTAGAAACATTAGGTATGCATTATAGTGTTTTGTGTTAAATTAGCTACATTATGTGCTTTCCCCAAATAGTGCTTTCTCTTTTTGCTGTTGTACACCTCTGTGATTGGAAATTACATCCTATGTGAAGCAAGAAGATTTTAGAAATAACAAATTTTTCCAGTAAAGATCAGTAAGATTGTGGGATATAGCCTTATATCTTATGTCTTTGTCCAGCCTAAATTTATGTCTGGAGAGAGACATAACCTAAAACAGCTTAGAGATTTAATTAAGCATTACTTCACAGTTGAAATTATCCTAGAAACTTCAGTTTGGATATGTGAAAGTGGCCTCTGATTATGTACTCACTCAGTACTTAGTTTTATTTGTTAATTTGAAAATACTCATTGGTATGTAGTTGCTCTCCTCAACCCATGGTACTCTGTTGTAGGAAGAACAAAAAAATACTGAACATACTTCCTAAGGCATGCTAACAACAGTCACTAAAACATTTGGGGAGGGGGAGAATCAAATGCGCTGACAACTCTAAAATTGCATAAAGTAATGAATCCTGAAGTTTAATAATTTTGATTAAATTGATAGAAAGAATCTAGGACTTTCTCTTCTTTGTTACCAGCACATCTATGACTATACAAATTTTAATTTTATACATGGATCAGGTTCCATATGTTACTTTCTGATGTATAATATTAGGATTAAATTACTCACTTCCTTACTTACCGAAGCAACTTCATGAAGATCTTTACTCATATGTACAATGTCACAAATATATCATGTATGAGTTAAATGCCAGTATGTTTATTATACATACCAAAAAGCGTAGATATTATAGAAGTACTGGATATGACCAAGTTTAACCTAAAATTTTAGAGTAGGTACTTTGGCTTTTAATATAGCCTCTTCTTATCTGCATATTTATAGGAAATTGTTGTTTCTCAAAACTTTATCCCATACTGGCAGAAGTATATGTCGGTATATTTCTCACTTGAAACAAGCTCCATGTGTTTTTGGTTGTAAAGAAGTGGTTTTGAATTCAGCTAAGTAAAATACTACAGCTGAGGGTATATATAAAGTAAGTTTTTAGGAGAAGAAAAGGGATATTGCATCTTTCAGAACACAATGTCATTGTTTTTAATTTAATTGCTGTTGAATTATTTCCAAATGTATGCCATTTTTCCATTGATTGCATATTATATATTCTACATGCACAGCATGAACACATTAATAATTGTAAACATCTATTTGAAATTATGTTTCAATACAGTAAATGTTTGTACATGATACCATGTTCACATGCATCTACTGTAGAAATAGCTTTGTGTATATATAGTATTTGGTGCATATGTATATTACCAGAATATATGTATATACCTGTGTACCATTACAAAATTCATAAAAACTTGGGTGTTGTTCTCCATATATTATATTAGCATAGTAGATCTTTCTGTTTATATCTAAAGAATAATAGTCTATTTAGTATACAATTCTATACACAGCTGGTCCATCTGTCATGACATTTAGATGGTAATGGATGATACTATGCTTTACTGCATGTTGAAAATAGACAATCCATTTAATTTCTTCAATTTTTGGCAATAAAAGAAATGTCAGCATGTTTTTTTCCAACTTAATGTATTTCAAATTTTATTTTATTGCATATCTGTCTGTTAGTTGCATGGCAAAAGAAACCTAACAATGCATGTGCAAATTGAAATGCAAAGCAAAAAGCAAAAACATGAATTTCATTTTATTTTGTTTTCTTTTTTAACGCACATTTTCTGCTTTATTGAATGTGACAGAGTCACGCTTTTCATTCACCATTGCTTCTCTTTTTCCACTGTCTGTGATTTGCTTGCCAGGAGGAGCTACTATTCTTACTCCTACTACCTGTAAGTAGAAAATGGGTGATGTACGACTTTACATGTGTTAAAGATGCAGTATCCCTTTTCAAAAAACACACAAAGAAATCATGTTTGTATCTTTGGTGACAGTTTTAAAATTTTTTTTTCTGCTCTATAAAACTTCAAACTATTTTCTGTTTTGGCAATCTTTTTAAAAAGGGATATTGTATTTCTGTATGTCCAGCTACTTTTAATTTTTATTTACAGTTTTCCATAAATAGCTCTAGTCTACAGCCAGAGAAACATAACTTATTTATTTAAATCAAGCCTTTATTTTAGCAATTCAACACTTCATTCGTCTGGTAGAGAATGGTGTTGTAAATCCCTTATCTCTATCGTTATGTAATACTGTTTTATTTGAGGAATGAGCTAAACGATATATTCCTAGAGGAGAATTCACCAGGACAGGTGTTGGAGGCTCTTGCCTATAATCCTACCTGCAATCCAAGGATTGCGGTTCAAAGCCAGCTCATGCAGGAAAAGTCCATGAGGCTCAATTAACCACCAAAAGTCTGGAACTGTAGTTGTGACGGTAGTAGTAGAGTGCTAGCCTTGAATAAAACAGCTCAGGGACAATGCCCAGGCTTTTAAGTTTATGTCTCAGGAACATTGGACATGCGTGCTGCTCGTATGCTAAAGCTCATGCGCACATACATACACACACACACACACACACACACACACACACACACACACACACACACACACACACACACACAGCTGCCTTTATCAAAAGCAAATCACATCAGGTCTGCATGTGATAACATCTCTTTTCACATTTCCAGACATGCAAGATGGGGTATAATCCATATCTTCAGAAGACCTTTACAGTCATTATACTATAGTTAAAATAAATGAATCAAATCATGATGATTGATGGGAGGGAAGGAAACTCTTTTCAGAGAAGAAACAAATTTATTTAGCACGCCTTAATAGAACAAAGACTAAATAAAATCAAAGCAGAAAAATAATTTTTTTTAAAAAAGTGAAAATCTACTCAAGGAGTAGCACCACCTCACATCTCATTTTCTCTTTCTGAGTTTGCAACTCTTGTAGATTAAGGTGTGGCAAGATTATTTACATAAGCTTGGAGAAGACTATCCATTCTATTTCTTTTAGTCCTTTTCAGTTTCTCACTATCGATGACAAGGAAGTTCCCTGTCCAATCCAAAGAAAGGATAAGGCTTACAAGTTTGAGATTAAGTATGTTTGGTTAGGTATCCCACTGCATGTGCAGCAGTAGGTAAGTTTAAGCTAGCTTTACAACGAAATTTATGAGTCAATCACTAAAACACAAGTCTGCCAGCATTTTAAATATTACAAACATTTGGCTTCCTGAAATCGGATAAAATAAGCAGGTGTAAAATAACAGTGCTCTTAGCTTATTGTGATGCATCATAATATGCTTGTTAAATCATGTTTGATGAAGCCAAAGGTAATTAACTGTACCATTTCGTACAATGATGGAGTACTTTCCCCCTTTATGGCCCACACATACATCCACCTGCAGAAGTTTATGCTGTTGGCTGCTTTGATAATGAAAGTCATTTGCACATCTGTCAAAATCAAGTGCTTACAAAATGAATTGCTTAACTGTCCTGAAGTGCACATTATATATGCTGCTTGCTCCAGAGAACACAAAGCATGAGACATACTAGAATCAATAAGTATTTAATTATGAGAATGTCAATAAGCCCACCATTAACTGTCACTGTATCTGTAAAATTAGAATGGGACTCTCTTTTGGTGAATGATTAACATTTGTAGACATGTAGATTAACATGTTCTAGACATTAACATTATGCTTATGCTACTATGCTACTTATGTCTTTTGGATTTTTAAGTCCTAACTAAAAAGACTATCAAAGAGATGGTGTGTGTGTGTGTGTGTGTGTGTGTGTGTGTGTGTGTGTGTGTTTGCACGTGTGTGTGTATGCGCATGTGCATGTGCGTGCACACACTCACAGTGGCCAGAATGGAGGCTTGAACTCACAGTTCTCATTCATTTTTGCTCATGGCTGGTATCTCCAGTTCTGGGATTTTTGCTTGTTGATGGGCGATGTGACTCTTGGATTTTTCTGCCCAGGCTGCTTTGAACCCCAGTCCTCAGTTCTCAGCCTCCTGAGTAGCTAGAGTTATAGATATGAGCCATCATAGTTGGGCAGAGAGATGCTTCTTTAAAGGCTACTTAAACATCCCTAGAGTCACTAACAGGAGTCAGAGTTTTATGTCATCAAAGTAAGAGTAAAGCAGAGTAAGCTAAGTTTCATTGGCACTGTATCACACTAGCTGTCAGGTTTTTTGAAAGGACTTTAGTTAATTTTTCTTTGTTTTACTATAACCTGAATGAAAACCTACCTCACAGGGTTGTTGTGAAGATTAAAGTATAAGAAAGAATCAAGCTGATAACACATGACATCTAGCTATCCACAAGGTTATACATTCACATGTAATTTGCCAACAACCATTCTGTTTGCGGATTTGAAAAGTAAAAGTCTTTCATTGCATGAAAACTTTCACTTTTCATGGAATTGAAAATCTATTATTTCTAGGTTTTATCCAGTCATGAAATACATAGAAATTATTGATGTTAAATAAATTTGAAATCATCATTGCTATTGGTCATTTTCTATGTGCTTAGCTTCAAAATTTTAACATTATTTTGAATCTAAATTTCAAGTTGTTCCACTTTTATCTAATTCAGTATCTTATTTTTTTCTTTTTCCATTCTGGGGATTGAAATACTGGCCTTGTACAGGAAGGAAAGGAAACTAAGCTAAATCTCAAAACCCTATTTTTCCTTCAAGTAACAAGGCTCATAATCAGTGTTAATAAGATGATTCAGTCTTAGTGCCTTACAAGAAAACAAACAAAATCCAGTCTAAGGGACTTTCTAAATATAAGTAAATAGTCTGAAGGCAGAGATGCTTTATTTTTTATTATCGTGAGTAAGTCTGATAAATGGCAAACGCAAAGAATGGACAGGCAATGAGGCAAGAATACATAACTAACATAATCAACCTCACAAAAGAATAATTGCAGAATCCCCGTGGGAAGCATTTCCTCAGGTCTGCCTGCAGACAGACCTGGATAATGCTTCCTTCAGAAAATTCTGAACAAAATGAAAGAAACTTGGTCATAGAAAAGCATAAAAGTATGATGTTAAATGTAAATTAAAGTCTGGACAAAGGTGGCTCTTTCTTATAATCCTAGCTCCTCGGAAGGTTGACGTCTAGAGAAACTTGGTTTGAAGCCAGCCTGGACAGAAAAATCTGAGAGATCCATCTAAAAAATGAGTTACTTAAATGAAAAAGCTAAGCCCAGAGGCATTTTAGGCACGTGAAAGCCCATATAAATAAAGAAGTAATTATATACACTTATAATTTCCTAATATCATTTCTTAAGCAGTTTCACAATTTTTAAGTAATCGTGCAAAATCTCTCACAGTTCTTAAGGAATGAACTAATTATTTATTCTGGCTTGAGAAATTAAGATTGCAGTCCCTAACAGATGATCTTTCCCTTCATTGAGCATACAGTGTGGAAAATGAGTAAAAAGTATTAGCAATGATATGTCATGAATATTATTCCAGTCAAGCATTATGCTACAAAAGTCACCTGAAACACTGTATTGGGAAACTCTGTGGTAACCAGGTGCTAGTGGCTCATGCCTATAATCCTAGCTACTCAGGAGGCTGAGATCTGAAAATCACAGTTCAAAGGCAGCCTGAGCAGGAAAGCCCCTGAGACTCTTATCTTCAATAAACTACTCAGAAAAAGCCAGAAGTAGTGCTGTGGCTCAAGTAGTAGAGTACTAGTCTTGAACACAGAGAGGCTCAGGGACAGAGCCAGGCCCTGAGTTCAAGCCCCAGGACTGGCAATCAATCAATCCATCCATCCATCCATCAACCCTCCCTTGCCAGTTTTCTTCTAGACTTAAGCAGAACAAACCAATTGTAGCCAGTTATTAGAGGGTAAAGACTATTAGAGGTTCAAAATCAAATTCTGTGTGATGGATTAGTGAAAAGTAGAGAAGTTTCAAAAGTATGTCTATAGTCTACATATGGCCTGGTGATGTTTCCTTAAGTCTACATACTGTTTTAGAAAGTAAAACTACTGAAAAGAAAGATATAAAACTATAATATAAATATTCTGAATCATGGTTGGTATTACAAAATCATAGTAATAAAAGCAGCTTGATACTGCCACAAGAATAGACCTGAGGACCAATGGAATAGAATAGAAGACCCAGAAATAAACCCACAGACTTATAGCCACCTATTATTTGATATGGGAGCCAAAAACACAGGATGGAAGAAAGACAGCCTCTTCAATGGTGCTGGCAAAATGGGTTAGATCCTTATGTATCACCACCCTGTACCAGAATCAATTCTAAATAGATCACAGATCTCAGTGTTTCCTGAAAATATTACAGAAAAAGAAAACACTAGGGTTCCTGGGCACAGGTCAGAACATCCTAAGTAAGGATCCAGATTCACAACAAATCAAAGAGAGACTGGATAAATGAGATTGCATCAAACTGAAGAGTTTCTGCATGACAAAGGACATAGCTAGCAAAATAACTAGAAAGCTCACAGAATGGGAGGTCTTTCCTAGGTATTTTTTTAATTCAAGTTTGAATTTAGATACTCAGATTGAACGTTGTAGGTCAAGAGAGTTCTACCTAAACTGCTCGCCAGTTCTTCCTAATCATCACCCCTCCTTATGATGTTTAACCTGTTACCTGTCTACATGTTACCTTCTAGACTAGTAAAAAGAATTAATAGAGAGCAAACATTGATGGTGGTGATGGGAGTGATTGTGTAGAGATAGTTGTGGTGGTGACGGTAATTGTGTTTCTGTCATTGTCTTCATAAGTATTACCAATACTCTGATTATTACTGTTATTTCCTCGGGGGGGGGGGGAATGAAATCATCTCCTCAAATGTCAGATCTGTCCTGTTAGGGTTTTGTGTTTTGGGGTGTCTACCCCAAGGCCAAGTACTGCAGTTTTCAAAAATAAAAACAAAGCACATTGAAGCAACACTCAAATTATTCAAGGAATGTTTCAAGGAAAAAGCTTTTCAATAGAAACACAATCTATTGAGTTAGCTTTTATGGTGTTTGTACTACATTTAATTGTGTACAGATATATTAATGGGAATCAGAAGAAAATATCTGATGTTAAAATCTGAGAAATAGTGTTCTTGAAACAACTGAATAATATTTCCAAGGCAACATAGACTGCTGCCATAAACTTTTATTTTTTTATATATAATTTGACTAGTGTGGGCTTTTCCTATTTGAGTTGCCTGGCTAATATAATTTAAACATCTTATATGCCTTTAATATTTTCACATGCATATTTGATGGGTAACATTTATGAAAAACTATGTGTAGTTTATATTTTTGATAATTAAGATAAAGGGGTCACTGTCTGAATAATTCAAAATGTTAATTCTTCTAATTTCCAGAAAAGCTAAATAAGCTGCCTTGCTCTCTGTATTTATAAGGAATTTCTTAAGTGGATATTTTACCATGGATTAGGGAAGATTTTAGAATGTTTGTAGTTTTTGACTGTATCAGAACTCCAAGATGATGATAAATTACATTTTACTTTCATATAACACTTGTCCCATTCTTACCACCTTTCTCACACAGTATATAATTTTGTCCTAGATATTATGTGGTTGAGTATTATCTGTGATTTCTTCATAAAGACTTTAAATTAAGTTTTGATTCATGTTATAGGCTTATTATCAAGTCTGTTAATGATATGTTACATTTTTACTTATTAATAACAGACAGAATTAGGAATGAAACTTTTCTTTGTCTTAATTGAGTGGCCATAATAAGAGAGACATAAGTCTCACTTTTTCTAAGAACTTCTAAAAATTGATCAAAGAAATTACCTATCCAGATCACAACATAGCTTTAACTTAATCCTCTTTAGATTGTTCTACTTTGGGTAAAACAGATTCTTTTGAAACTTGTTTTGAAATACAGGAATTGATAACCAGGTTGGGTTGGCAGTTTTGAATATTGAATATTGAAATATCTGACCAAAATATTAAAAAGGCAAGTTTTACAGCAACCAATCAGTATAACTGTTTGAGTGTCTACTTAATTTCTGAAATTGTAACTAGTTGATTGGGTTTTTTAAATCCATGTCCATAAGCTTATCCAAGCAAGCCCACTTGAACTACTTGTTGCTTCATGCCTTGCACTTAGGTTCCTTTTGTATTTGCTTTGGCAGCAAGCTTGCTAAAAAACGCAAAGATGCCATGGGAAACACACGGCAGGAGATGACTCACATGGTGAATGCAATGGATCGAAGTTATGCCGATCAGAGCACTCTGCATGCAGAAGATCCTCTCTCTATAACCTTCATGGACCAGCATAATTTTAGTCCAAGATGTAAGTTCTTCTATTAATATTTTAATAAATAACCTGAAATCTATTAAATTTGTTTAATATTCTTCATATTATCTTTTGAGTAATGAAAAAGAAACAAAGAGAGGAGAAAGAGCTAAAAAGAGTAAAATGAGAAGGTAGTATGGAACTTACAAGAAGCTGATGTTTGTTCCTGATACTGGATTTGGTTTAACTCCAGACTGTTACACCTTTATTATTAAATCATAAGAAATATATACTATTCATAATGTTAAAGCCTTAAGTGAAAATGTGATTTCCTACATATAATTGGACCATGTCCGAATTTATACTTATTTTTCCATTAGCAGCTTCCTTAGCATAAGGGTAAGTTTCTTTTGAGTGAGAAGTAGTAAATCTTTCCTAGGTACTGATAGTATGGATAAGATTGAATTCTTGGAGAATTAAAATACCAAAACGTTAACTAAAAGAAAGATTACTTTATATGCTCCTAAATATCTAGTGTAGAATCTAGATGTGTACTTAAATTGGGGGATTTGAAAGAATAGTAAAATCTAACCATCCATCGCTCCTAAGAATTACTAATGTTATTTGTGAAGGCAATGTTTGAATATATTTCTTCGGGAGTACTGATTAATGGCAGATGATTTGATAATTATCTCAGAATTGATAGTACTATTTAATCTTAACCTTTTTCTATGAATTTGAATTCTGTTCCATAGTGCCTCTGTTTATGTTAACTTAATTAAGTTTAATTTACATGATTTTGTTGCTTTAGATACTTGTGTGAAATTCTCCCTCATGTAGATTTACAACAAATAGAAGTTAGAAATGCTTTATGAATCATTTTGTAATTTGCTTCTAATTTAATCATGAAAGGGTCTTTCTGATCTGTTTGATCTCTTGTTTCACTGATAAATTGCAATGGAGAATATAAAATATTGCTAATATTAAAAGCAAATTTTACTGAAAATATATATGTATTATCTCAAAGTGCTTGATTTAATGTTTAATCAACTCTACAGAAAAAAAATTCTGATAACAAAATTTTTCTGCAGGTTGTGTCTCTACAGAACTAGAAAGTTCCAATTCAGCTATATAATTATAAATATCTACTTAAGAACTTAGGGAAAACATTAAATCTGCTTTATACAGTTAACCATAAATATTTACTTGAAAAAATATAAGATAAATATTCCTATAAGTACCTTACATGTGAAATATGTAAAGTGTACTTTCTTGTCTCCTAATTTTATAATATTTATAATGTCAAGCTGAACCTTCTGGTTTTTCAATTGAACAGAGTACCAAACTATAATTACAGAATTTTGTTGATGGTTTGAGATAACCAAAGCTGGAAGTGAGAGTTTTACCTTTGCAGGTATCAAAGCAAGTTTAGTAATTATATTTCTTAAGAAACCATAAGTCTATTATAAGGAGAAAAATCAGAATACAATTTTAGAGAAGTATATTCCTTCATGAGCTTTGTTTTCCTACAGTGCCCAATGATCCACTTGTGCCGACTGCTGTGTTAGGTGAGGCCCTAAATCTTTATCACCATTCTCATTTTATTTTATTTTACCTGCATGGATCACAACTCTTTGCATGGGTTGTAGATTTGTCCACATAGTAATGACTTATAGAAAGCATCTTGATACTGAAAATAAACACCCACGGTCTTTTCAGAGAGAGCATCTCTGTTCTACAGAATCAGATCTAATGGATTTCAAATTAACAAAGTATACTGTTTATGAAAGCACTGTATTCTTCAGTTCATGATTCTGTTAGATTCAAAGCAAAAGTTCTGTAGCATTATCTGTGCATTTCTAATGTGAACATACCCAGAGAGAAAAACTCAAGTGTCTCTGCTCTCATAGGGGCTTTATAGTAACTGAATACCTAGCTTATTTATTTATTAGCCTATGGAAAGGGAATTTTTTTAATCCTTCTAATTTTATAACAATAAAACAATACATTTATAAGTTAGCACTTGGACTATGTGCATTTTCCTTCATTGTCTTTATTAAGAATTGACAAATCCAGGTAAAGTTGTAGAATATTGATATAGGGGTTAGCATTACATTAACTATAGTATTGTCTTTACGATCCTTGGCTTACCTCTATGTAAATGCTAAGATCATTGATTTTGTTAGTGATTATTCCAACATTTTTAAATGCAAAATTGCATTCATATTTAAATTTAGCCATATAGCTTAGAATGAAGTGCTTTTTTTAACTTTCAAATTGTACCATTTCTTGACGAGTTATACATTAGTGACTCATGACCAACTTGCCTACATGTCTATGAGTTCCACATCAGTTTTGCCTTCATGTTCTGATGAAGATTTAATGAAAAAGATGCGGATCTGCAGATCAAAAATATCTTTAAGATTCCCAGATATCATATTTGTTATTTATATCTAATTTATCCAAACATGAAAGCTTTAACTTACACTTGGGCCCTTGTTTATTTTTTTATCTATTTATTAAATGGCTAACTTCATTATAAAATATTTAATATATAACTAATTTCAGTTACATAAAATATATATCCCTTAGTGACAAAGCTATTTCTTTAATATCTCTTATATTTGATATGAAGAATACATATTTTAAACCATCTGTTGTTCACTTCCATGTGACGACCATGTCAATAGTGGGAAAGAGGTGAACTGAGTGGTTTGTCATAACAAGTAGCCTGGTTATGGAGAGAGGATCCATGAGTTAGAGTCAACTTTGTAGAGCACTGTAGAATGTTGTCAGTACCCAGTAGGTAAACCAAGTTCAATGAAAGAAAGAAAAAAATTCCCTGAATATGAACGGTTTCATTAGCATAATTTTCTAAGAACATCTAGAATCCGGTCCAAATCTCAATGCCTCTAGACTTAGTATATGAATACATTGTAAAAAAAATGCTTTACATCTTTATTTTTCCAATTTTTTAAACACCACAATCATGTCTACCATAACAGTTCTGAGAGGGCTATAAAGAGAAAATGAGATGACAATGCCTGTGAGTTTTACAAATCACAAAATTGAAATAAGTATTATTAAACTTTTCCCTGTAAAAATAGATATTCATGCAAAGGAAGTGTAGAGTTAACACAATGGAGTCATAAGACATATCCCATCATGCTTTTTATTTTAGTTTGAAAATAAAGCTGGTTGCTTTGGTTTTTTTAATTGGCATTCTTTAAAAGTTAAGTCACTCATTAATCATCCTAGATGTGGAAATAATTTGTTATATTTTCATCATTCTTTGAGTCATTGTGTTTATAATTTTGCATCCGATTGATTTTGTATTTATAAAGCAATTTTTGAAGTCACTTCAAATATTGCTTAGCATTAATTTCTACTTAGTTAATTAAAGGGTCTCGGAAACTTTTCATATTGATTCATATTTTTGTTTTTGTTTTTTTGTGTGTGTTTTACTGCTTCATTGGGTTTAAGTCCCTATAACTGGTAAGTGTATTACAAAGAACTCTAGAAAACCTTTCAATGAAGTATTTAGTCACCGTTATTATTCTTAAATGTATAATAAGGCTAATGATTAGTACATGTACCCTCACTAGTAGTCACATTATTAGGTGGTTTAATGAGGTGGAAGTGTATTAAGATTAATAATTCATTTGTGATGATCTTAAGACCTTACTGCTGATTGTACTACTGTATTAAAGCTTAATGCAACATAAAAGGCACTGTCTATTTCATATTTGGATAGGATGATCTGTAAGATTTGCAATATGGTTGAGTTTTGTGTTTTTCTCTAAGCTTTTTAACAACTGTAAGAATTTTCCTCCAGCCAGTAGCCTGTAAGTTTTAGGATTGCTCCTCGGAGCTTCAGACCCTTGGGTAACTTATTTCACCTTGGATAGTCCTCTATTTCGCTTCCCTGACACTATAAATTCTCTTTCTTTCTTGTCTTAAACTGTTTTTTTCTGTGGGAGCGCCTACACTAGTTGCTATAGAATTTAATTTTACTGGTGAGATGTACATATTCTTAATGTCAGTCTATGTAATATTTTAGCAAATACAGATCAGTTGACTATAGCCTAAGAAGGGGTAATGTGCCTGAATAATGTTTGCTAGCAAATGTTTGTGCTGAAGAGGGTTGGGCAAAGCCTGAATAAAAGACATGAATATTTTAGGGTGGTAGGACACAACAGAATGCACTAGTTTTGTTTTTTTCAGTGTGGTATTTTTGGGAATGAATGCGAAGAAATACATTCAGCTTAATAAGAGAGAGTAAAGATAAATGCAATCAAGCTAAATTATAGAGGCACACAAATCTGATTGTAGGGTTCTTTTTTTTTTCCTCCTCCAGGAAGAAAAAATGTTTATCATGGGGACAACAATTCATTTTTTGCCATATCCTATTTGTAGAGTTGGTGATAGTACAGGCAAATGTACCAGCATTTGAAATATGTTAACTGTTAATTAAATATCATTCTCTTCAGTATGCATTATCATTAAAAACAAAAGTTCCCCTATGAGTGTACTTTCTTTTCTGTTAATGAGTATGACAGTATAATGCTTTTCAAAGTGACACCCCTTAAGACACTTGTTTTTTTTTTTTCTTAAGTGGTAAGTTTAAATGTGATAAATATAAGCATGCTTATCATTGTAATGATTAGTACTTTTGGTCATTAAAATACTGTTTATTCTTCATAGGCAAAATGTTCTTGTTCTTTTCTTCCTCCTTATGACAGAAAGAAAACTGAATATTTATTTCAATTTTGAGATAACACAATTGAGATGGAGGGGTTCCTACACTTAAATGTGGGTGGTAAGGGATTCAACTAATTTTAACCAATCTATTAACTGGAATATTTATTGAACTACTGATATGTACTAGAATTTTTTTAAAAAATAATAACATCACACTGTCTCTACACTATCAGCATTCAGGGTTTAGGAATGAAAATAGTCAAGTAAATAAATAATCAACATATAAGATGAAATGACATGAAACCTATAGAAAATTAAGTAACCTTAATTCTCATCACTCCAAAGGGCCTGGGGAGGTACCCACAGTTTGCTCCAGCTCTCCCTGGTTTCTCTATGTGGTGGCCAAAAGAGTCAAAGTATATTAACAATGATGTCAGTAATAATAAGGAGAACCTAAGGGGCAAAGACAATATAAATATGTGTGTTAGCTGACTAGCAGGCCAAGTAGGTCAAGAGATGATCCTATTAGTACTCAAAATTCCCCACTAGGGTGTGTGTGTTGTGTTAAGCCTAAGACACTAGTGCCAGAAGAGCAAGAACAGCCATGAGGAGAATGGGTTGCTTAAGTCAGGCCTCTGAGGGAGGTTGGGCTCTGATTGGAAAGGAGTTTGTTCAACTCAACAGTGAGAGCACATTTCTAATTGACAACTTGGTCTTTTGGTCACCAACTTCTACTGCTTAGGACTACAGGTACAAAGAACAGTAACAACTCAGCTAAACCTCCTCCTTGTGGACACTTGGTGAAAACATATGTCTCCCTACATCTCACAATATCTGTTGTCTTTCTGATATACCTGTCACATGCTCTGACTTCAACCCCTGAGCTGAAGTGCAAGGCTAATAAATTTTGTCTTTATGGGGTTGCTGCTCTAGGCCTCTTTTGGCTGATATTTCTTGCCCCTCCTTCTGTTATCTTAAAAAAAAAGTCTCTTTGCTAGAAGTATATTAAACAAGGTAACTTTATTTCTTTTTTTAATCTTCTGTGATATGAAAAATGCCAGATGAGAATCACAGTGCCACGGCAGAGTCCAGTCGCCTTCTGGATGTACCTCGCTACCTCTGTGAGGGAACAGAATCTCCTTACCAGACTGGGCAGCTGCACCCAGCCATCAGGGTAGCTGACTTGCTGCAGCACATTAACCTCATGAAGACATCGGACAGCTATGGGTTCAAAGAGGAGTATGAGGTAAATGCTTCAGTACTGTGATAAATTTGATTTTTAACATGACAATGGAACTTAGCCTAGGGGGAATGTAAAGCTCTGTGACTTCTCTAGTCCAGTGGTTATGACCATACAATCAAATGTCTGGGGAAGAGGAAGGAAATTTGAAAGAAATATAACTAGCTCTACATTCACTTTTGGATTGTATAATTTGTTTTCATTTATTGTTAAATGCATGTCATTCGTTAGACCTTCCTTCTCATTCCTCACTGACAAATCCGGTAGCAAGATACCTGGAGTTTCATTGCATCATTATGGACTCTGAGGCTTGAATGGTTTCATTAATGGGTTTTTTCTCTACTGTCTCTTTGTTAACTGATCCTCTCATGAAAATGAAGTTATGTGCTTTCAATATGCTACTTGCCACTTAGTTTAATTTTGTTTGCTATTAGCTAAGAGTGTCAGAGAGGAAATTGCTCAGCAAATCAGCACACAACATTCAGATGGCTAGGGGAAAATGCCACTTACAATACTTCTCTGTCCCACTCAAACCAAAATACCAGGATTTATCTTACAAAGGAAGTGATTTGAACCCAACATCCCTACAAACAGAAAAAAAAAAAAAGAAGACTTTCCATTTATACCTTTCACATACTGAGAAATGTCAATCTGCATTATGGAAGCTTGTCCATATGTCTGCCCTACATCTACCATATTGTATGCACGTTTTAGACATAAAGGATACAACCAAACTCCATCCAACTTTATGAAAGAGAAATCATTGAAATTCTACATGTTACCTACAGACTACTTGTGTGACTTAATTTGGGAGTGAATTATCTTTCAATTTTAAATATTGATTTTTACACATATGCTGAAACATTATACTTTAATAATAAAATAAGTTCAGGGATTGCAATATTCTGACAGAGCTGTTTTTTTTTTTTTTTTATTCATTTCATGTGAAGTCCTGTGTACTTTGCTTCAAAGACCACTGGCTCTTTGAACCCCTCATTTCCTGTATTGAGCGAAGTTGAAGTTTTTCTGCAAAAGGAAATCCTTACCCATATTTTTAGTTGTTATATACGCTAAGCAAACCAATCAGCAAATTCATCTGTTCCTAGATTCTTGGAGAAAGAGACTCTTTATGTGTCATATAGTCTCTTGTTGCAGAGACTCAATCTTGTGCATGATTTTCAAAGAAACTAAAATGTGATGTATTGCACATGATTAAATGAATAATTATATGTGGTTTTCTCCTGTTATAAATGCTAATGAGCTCATTTGAAAGATACTCATTAAAATAGTTTTTGCAATTTTTTTGCTGCATTATCACTCACTGTATTTTGAAAAGAATGATCATTTTCTCCTTGGGTCTCACAAAGTTAGAGCTACATTCATTTGAAAACTTTCAAGATCTTGTTTTCTATAAAGTTTTTCTTTTGTCCTTTATTTGAACTCAACTCAATCCAGGATGAACAAGAATGAGTCCCACAAGCCAGCTATGAGGTCTGAGAAAGAACCTTGTTTCCTGCTGTAGGAATCCCCTTTACCCTGAGAAAGCAGCTTTTACTGTTTTAATCTTCATAACCGATAAACCTGTTTTGAAAAATGGAATTAATTTTAATCTACTTTTTCCCCCTTCAGAGCTTTTTTGAAGGCCAATCAGCATCTTGGGATGTAGCAAAAAAAGATCAAAATAGAGCAAAAAACCGCTATGGGAACATTATAGCATGTAAGTTCTCATAACATTCTTGGTGAATTTAAATATTATGTGTACAGAAATAAATCATGACTGGCAATTTTTCCTTACATGATTTTACATTTTCAGAAAATACTAGAGGGTTATTTCTAGACATTTCTTACTAGGTAGTAATCTATTTAATATTAAAAACGGCACTGGCTATTAACAGTGACTCAGGATTGCCATAATCCTCGTTAATTAATTTGATAAAACCCCTGACCTGATGAGGAGAACTTGCTGTTTGATTTTATATTTGTGCATCCATGAGGTTGTTATCAAATAGCTAAGAATATGAAGATAATGAAAAGGACTTTTTTCAGTTATAAATTACTGAATTTACTCCTGTAAAATTTATAATTTACCCCTATAAACTACATTCAAGGCTGGAAGTGTATTCTTTCCACATAACTTTATTCTTTACCAGGAGCTGAACTCCAGTACATCATTTTAGGCTTCCTCCTGATTAGGTCTTCACATTATATACATTAGAAAAATAAAGTCATCATCATTGGAAACCACATTACAGTAAGGACTAGATAGTTTAACTTGTAATTAGCTTACAATCTCCTTAAACCATTCTATTCTGAATTTACATTATTTTAAATTATCTAAAGTACCTCAAAATGTAACCTTGAACTCTTAAGAATGAAATATATGCAAGGCTCAAAATTCATCCCCTAATTCTGTTTAAAATCATCCTTAAAGAGAAAAAGAAAAAGACATTAAACCAGCCAGGCATCAGTGGCTCACATCTGTAAACCTAACTGCTTTGGAGGCTGAGATCTGAGGATCATGGTTCAAAGCCAGCTGGAGCAGAAAAGGGTGTGAGACTCTTCTTTCCAATTAATCATCAAAACATCAGAAGTGAAGCTGTGGCTCAAGTGGTAGAACATACTAACCTCTAGTTGATAAAGCTCTGAGTTCAAGCCCAGGACCTTCCAAAAACAAGCAACAACAACAACAAACACAACTATGAAAATCATCCTAAAAAACAATAGTAGGTGTTAAGCAAGTTCAAGTTACAGTCAAGTCCCTGTCTCAGACATCTTCTGTAGACAAGCTGCTTTTTCTTTTCTTTTCTTTTCTTTTTTTTTAAAACTAACTCTGGGCCTGAGTCTGGGTACTATTCCTCAGCTCTTCAGCTGAAGGCTAGCCCTCTACCACTTGAGCCACAGCACCACTTCCAGTTTTGTGAGTGGTTTATTGGAGATAAGAGTCTCATGGACTTTCCTGCCCAGTCTGGCTTTGAACCACAATCCTCAGATCCCAGCCTTCTCAGTACTAGGATTATAGGCGTGAGCCACTGGCAACCAGCTCTCTACAAGCTTTTTATCTCTGGAGATACAAGTCAGTATGCCTCTGTTCTCGGTTATCATTGTAATAAGTCATGAGCTCATTATTGTTCTTGCATTTCCTTAAATGGCTGATTAGATAGTCATAAATTATGCATGGAGTATTGGCAAGTATGGATTGCAGAAACGGAGTTACTTTAAATCTCTCCTAGTGACATTGTCTGGAGAGGAATATTAATAGCTTTCATTTTATTATTTAAACATTTTAGATGATCACTCTAGAGTAATTTTACAACCTGTGGAGGATGATCCTTCTTCAGATTACATCAATGCCAACTACATAGACGTAAGTAATTTTTATAGCATGTGTTTATATAGTATGGCCACATTATCAGCTTGTAACTGAACCCTTTTGCTTATATTACTTTATAAAGTGATTGCTGCCTTTTAAAGTAAAGAACAAACTGTACACTTTGCCCTGTTCTACGTCCCAGTACTTACTGATGTTGTTGTGCTTTCTTTCACACCTGACTTTGGTTTGGGCTGTAGATTTGGCTGTACAGGGATGTAAGTACCACTATATGTAAATAACAGCACTCTATTGTGAATATTTAATATGAATATATTCTTAATTGCAGTTGTTACTAATGCTTACTAGTTACTTATGCATGCTTCACCTAATTAGTCTCATACAGTATATGTCTCATTTTTTTGTAATTCTTGCACATGTGTGAAGATCTATTTTACCTCCTTCCCTTTCCTCGTTTAGAAAACAGGATCATTTTTTTGGCTTCGACAATTTATTACGTACTTGGGTTTTATTTGTTGATGATTTCTGTTTCTGGCTTTTATTCTTTACCCTTCCCCGAACACATGTGAGAAGCTGGATAGTATGGATAGTATGATGTGTATTGGAGTTTCTGGATTATTTATTTTGCATTTGACCTTGGATGTTTAAAGTAAGCAGGGATAATATTTTGTGGTATGTAGTGTTGGCTTGTAAAGCAGTAGAACTAATCAAAATAATTACTAAGTTGCAATTGTAAAATCCACACATCACACACATACATTATAAAAGAAAAGGAAAATTTGTGCACCTCAGTCACCTGTTAGGTTACATACATATGTACAGGTAAATTCTTTAAGGGAAAGTCATTGCCAAGTGAAATATAAAACATGCAAAGAGACAATATATTACATCCTATGTAGGGAGGGTAGGTTCTTTGGCTCTACTACCTCATTCAAAATCACCCTGAGAATATAGCGAAAGTTGCTCCTCTGTGACTCAATTCCTCATCTTTACAGTGGGGGAAATAAAAGTAGTACTAACTTCACTTGTTAAGGGAATTAAAAGAAGCATGCATTTTAAATGTTCAGACAATGCCTACCAAGTGTCAAGCTCTCATTCGGCTTCAGCTACTTTTTTTACAGTTAAAATGGAGGTGCACATTTCTACAGCAAACTGTAGAAGTGCAGTATTACAGCACTGTGTGTAGCTTTTATATGTAAAATATGAAATATAACAACCAATTTTTTCTAATTCATAAAATTAGAAAATAATTTTTGTAGGCCTTTATACAGTTATTTTGATAGTTACATTTATTTAACTGAATTAATGATTAAGTATAATTCGATATGTCAGTTAAGTTGCTGATGGTAATCTTATATTTATTCAGTATCTAAATTTGGCATGTCTTATGGACACTAAGATAGTTATTTAATCTTTTTTTTTTTTTTGAGGTCCTGGGATTTGAGCTCAGAACCTTGTGCTAGCTATACAGAAGCACTCTACTGCTGAGACATGCCCCAGTCATTTTTGATGCTTAGTTTTGAGACAGAGACTTATTTCCTGCAGAGGCACATGCCAGGAATGTGATCCTCCTATTTTAGTCATCTCACGGTAGCATGATGACAAGCATAAGTCATTACTCCTAGTTTCTTCCATTGAGATAGATTTTTACGCATTTTTTTCTTCCCAGGCTGGCTTTAAACTTGAATCCTCCAGATCTCATCCTCTGAAGAAGTTAGAATTGTAGACATGAGCCACAGATATTTGACTATTGGTGTACTCTTAGCCTTAAAAAAATCACATTTCTTTGACAATTTATAATTGTTCTTAGCAACTTAGTTTAACGTGAGTTTTCTGCAAGACATAAACTGGAGCCTTATTACAATATTGTTTTATGGATCTGATGGTCCAACTATATTCTCAATAAGTCTTGTTATCCAATCTTTCTGCTAAAACTCCACTGTGTTTTGGCTGATAACCACACAATATTATAATTTCCTCTCCTAATCACTTATTATGCTTGAAAGCCACTTGAAACTGGTAATTATTTCATTAAAAATCTTACAGTTTATAAAGCTTGAATGTTTTTCCATAAAATATCTGATGTTGGCATATTAAGAAATAGAGATCTTCAAAATTTGCAGCAGTATAATGCACATTATTAAATTTTAGGTTGGGGAGCCCAATTAGCAGGTATTTAAAGGTGTATTAAGTTGCCCACACCAAAATGTGGACATAGCACAGACTGTCACTATAGACTGTGATAAAATTGAAACAAGTGCACAACCTAGTTCCATCATCCCAACAGTACTTTTCAACTTATTATTTGCTGCAGGTCAATTCATTACAGAGCAATTAGCAACTCATTTCTTGTCGGGAATAATTTATTGGAACAATATTTCATGTTTAGATAAGCTTTTGGCCCAGTGGAAGGAAAATACAAAACTTGTTCAGGATAAGGTCCACTTTGGAAACTCTTCTTTGTGGATGCGTGCATCTGTAATTTTGTGTGTGCAAATCACCATTGTCAACACACAACAAAATTCTTTTATGCAGATTTCTGAACATGTTACAGAACAGAAATAATTATCTAAGAAAACCTTAGCAAGATTTTGATTTGAGACATGCATGCATTGTCCAGCTCTAACATTGGAATGTTCTGTTATTTTTATTTTTTTTATGGTTCTAATATGTCCTCGTCCATTTGTAATGCAGTGTGTTGTACTTTTGGATGATGAAATAAGAATTAATATTTTAAACACAGTTTTGCTAAGTGTGAATGACTAAAGATTAACATGAAGGCATAAACAACTTAGTGAAACTAAACAAAATCTATGAAGGTATTCCATAGCAATCAAAACTCAATTAATTATACAATATATTATATTCTAATCTGAACTCTTTTTAAATATTCAATTTTTGTTCTATGTTTACTTTTCAGATGGCATAGGTTTGAGAAGTGAACTGTGTGTTCACTACTCATTTCTGGACTTTTTCTATAACTTAATCTTAACAGGTGGTTGTCTTCATCTTTTTATGCCTTCATTCATTTGTTTCTGGTACTGATGTAAAATGATAACCAATTTGATCTCCTATTTTAGGGCTACCAGAGACCAAGCCATTACATCGCAACCCAAGGTAAAACTTTTTTTTCTTAAATACTGTAGCTTAGATATAGTTGGAATATTTATCCATGTGGGATTATTTTTTGTTTTGATAAGAATTAAATGAAAAACTGTCAGTCCTTAAAATGACACTGCACTTGTTGCATTTTGTAGTACAATATTTTATCTGTGTAAACTTATATAAATTTATGCTTGATTTATTTTGTAGAATTAAAATATGGGGCTGGATGGATGGTTCAAATGGTAGTGTGCCTATCTAGCAAGGCCCTGGGTTTAAACCCCAGTACCAACCAAAAAAAAAATAAAAAGAAAAGTAAATGTGAAGTTGCTGGGTGCCTCAGAAATTTGGTCCTTTGTGTCCAGAGAGCTCAAAGGACTAGTGAATAGTGCTGGGAGAGGAATTACTGATGATAAGGAAGTGGACTCTTCATATGTAAGGTCCCTGTCTTCCAGAAGACTTTTGTCAGCCTGGAATCTAATAATACCCCAGACCAATATTGTTATAATGAAATATTACACTGTCTTCTAGCAATTTCTTGGCAAGTCAAGATAAGACAGAGCTGGAGGGAATTTCAGCAAGTTTATTTCTCATGAAAAATAATAACAAAGTTAGTAAAGCTTACAGAGGTTCACTGGAAACAAAAGTATCCAAGCAAGGAAATATATACTTTGTTATTTCTCCAAATGGACTATTGACAATCAAAAAAGAAACTCGCACATCTGTTTTGTGCATAAAGAAACTAAAACAAAAGCCTGTATCTGGTTTTGTTTGTTCATGTGTTTGTTTGTTTGTCTTTGTTGGTTGTGGAGCTTGAGCTCAGGGCTGGGGCATTGTCCCTGAGCCTCTTTGTGTTCAAGGCTAGCATTCTACCACTTGAACCAGGAGGCACTTCCCTGATTTGTTTTGTTTTGCTTTTTAAATAGAGGTTATTTTCTAAGTGTTTAATTGCATACTATCTAAAGTTTAAAAAGTCATCTAGAGGGGAACTAGAATAACAAAACACTGAAACAAGGACACAGGATGGCCCATTGCAACAATGATATCCACTAGACAGTATACTGGAAATGAACCTTACAACTTGGGGGGCTGGCGGGAGGAGTGTAGGAGGTGGGGGAAGAAGAGATGGTGGGAAAACAACAGGGGGTAACAATGCTTGACAAGAAATGTACTCATTACCTTACTCATGTAACTGTAACCACTCTGTACAGCATCTTTACAATAAAATAAAATTAAAAAATTAACTAAATAAAAATAAAAAGTCATCTAGTGGGCTGAAGTTTTATAGTACTAATCAAAGTATAGTCTAGCCTATGGTTTTGTAGCTTGAGGATAATCCAATATATTAGGATGTGTCTTATGTAAGGACACATCAACTTCATCAACTTCTAACTATGTACTATTTACAAATGATGGAACATTATTTAGCTAGTAGTTAAATAATAATTTGTTGCTAATTTATTATTAATTAGTGATTTATCATTACTGATGAATAATTTGTTAGGAATTAATATGCTGATTGGTTAATGGTAAAATAAAAGTTCTGTTTTTCATATAAAGGCATACTTGATTGACTTAGTAAAAGATCCTAGGACATAGTAATTCTTTTTAACTGGGAATAAAAGGCATGTTGAAGAAAAAAGAAAAGCAACCTACATATGCCTATGTTTTCCTGTGTGATAAATGTATCTATGAACTGAATTTAAGTCATTTCATTAACATTTAGGCTTTATCTTTTTTAGTTTATTTCATTTACTGTGCTTCTTACTGACTACAAGATTTGTCTAGCATCATAATAAAACTAATTAACATACAATATATAATGAATGTCTTTGTAGGCCCAGTTCACGAAACGGTGTATGATTTCTGGAGGATGGTCTGGCAGGAGCAATCTGCCTGTATTGTTATGGTTACAAATTTAGTTGAAGTTGGCCGGGTAAGAGAAAAAGATTTCTTTTAATAATAAATGGAAGTATAGTTGAGAGGCAGCACATGAGTTGATCAAGAGAAAATGTCCTCAAATTGTGTAAAAATAATTCATCAGCATACTATTTCAAATGAATGCTTCTAAAGTGGACCTTATTTGGCAGAGAATTATTTGATGTCTCATTAATTGTTTAAAGTATGTACTAAATTACATTCTAAAATTATTATTCTAAAATTATATTCTAAAATCTAATAGCATTACTATGTTTATGTGTTTTTATGGAGTATATAAATCTATTAGGTAACTTTTTTTTTCATTTGTTAATGTGTTTCTAACTGGATTTTAATGGTAACTTAATCTGTTACCTGGAACTTAGATACTCTTGACTAATTTTTACTATGTATTTATGTCTACCTGTTCTTTTTGGTCATGTAGGTTAAATGCTATAAATATTGGCCTGATGATACTGAAGTTTATGGTGACTTCAAAGTAACCTGTGTAGAAATGGAACCACTTGCTGAATATGTGGTTAGGACATTCACCCTGGAAAGAGTAAGTACTGGGGAATTTTAGTAAGAATATCTATATTGAAATGTTTTCCTCTGAAAATCTCTGTCATGTTTTGCAAAATTCATTCATTCATTCACTCCCTTGAGACCTAAGTCTGTGTCAGCTCTATTTTCTAAACCTTGAGACAAAGAAAAATCTCTACTCTTGTGGAAAAATAGTAATAGTGTATCACCCATCTGTTAATGGGACATGGGCAATAATTATTTTTTTAAAAGGAAATATGTTATATAACATGAAAAGTGCAATGATATAAAAAAAGAAATAGTACTGGAAATTCAAATAGGGAATATTAGGGCTGGGAAGGTGGCTCAGTGGTAGAGCACTTGTCTTGCATGCATGAGGCCCTGGGTTCGATTCCTCAGCACCACATAAGCAAAAAGATAAAAGCTGGAAGTGGCGCTGTGGCTCAAGTGGTAGAGCGCTAGCCTTGAGCTGAAGAGCTGAGGAGCAGCACCCAGGCCCAGAGTTCAGGCCCCACAACCGGACCCCCCCCCCCAAAAAAAAGTTTCTCAAATAGGGAATATTATGGAGGTAAGAAAGGTTTTACAGTTTCAAAACGATGATCAGGAAGGACTTCTTGAAAGCAACATGAACAAGAACCTAGAGAAAATAAGAATTTGATAAATTGTCAAGGGAAGAGTGTGTGCATGTGTGTGTATGTGTGTGTGTATGTCATTTGTGATAGTGAGACTGTCTAAGAAGATTGAAATAGGGTGTGACATTAGGGGGTGAATAAGATAAATACCATGCACCTGTGAATTGCAAACTGTAATTCACTGAAAACTCATGAATGAAATAAAGGGTAGTATGGATGGGGAAGATGAGAAAAAACTAAACGCCTTGAAGAATTATCATGCACTTAAAAAGTTTTATGACAGGAATGTAAAACAGGTCCTGTTGAGGACAGGACTGTGAGTACCAATGGGCAGGAGAGGGAGAACAGAGTGGGGAAAAGAGGATGGATATGTCAAAATACTTTATCTGTGTGAAAATAGAACAGTAAGGCCTTTTGAGATTGATTTGGGAAAAAGTTGAGCAGGAAGAGGAGTTAAAAAAAGGTTTGGGAGAAAGGACAGTACTTGAGAGAAAGACTATAACAGGAAGAATGATATAGAAAATGGAAGCAGAACATAGACATACAGTGCTACAGAACAACTTTACATTCATAAACTGCTTTGTTAAGTAGCAACACGTTTGTACAACTAAAGATAATAAAGTTTTTTAAAGAAAAGCTTCATAGGTTTGACCATACAAATGTTTTACCTGTATGAAAGAAAGAAAGAAAGAAAGAAAGAAAGAAAGAAAGAAAGAAAGAAAGAAAGAAAGAAAGAAAGAAAGAAAGAAAGAGGCCCTGGGTTCGATGCCTCTGCACCCTATAAGTAGAAAAAACCAGAAGTGGGACTGTGGCTCAAGTGGTAGAGTGCTAGCCTTAAGCTGAAGAGCTCAGAGACAACACCCACACCCAGAGTTCAGACCCCATAACCAAAAAAAAAAAAAGTCAAAAGACCATGTGTGTGATTATCAATACCATTGATTAGTGTCTCTGAAGACAGGCTACCTATTAAAAATGTTTCCACTTAAGCCATATTAGCAGTTCCCACCTGTAATCCTCACTTCTCAGGAGGCTAAGACCCAGAAGATCATAGTTCAAACTAGACTAGGCAGAAAAGTCAGTAAGATTCCATCTTCAGTTTACCCACAAAATGCAAGAGTGGAGATAAGGCTCAAGTGGTAGAGCAGGAACCATTAGCAAGCAAGCTGAGTTCAAACCCCAGCAGCCATATCAAAAAAAAAAAAAAAGTGTTTAACCTTCTATGCAATATGCTATTTTGTAACCTCACATAAATGCGTAACTTATGAAAGAATAGTAACACTATTTGTATTGAGGTAGGTATTTTACATGTTGGTAATCATAGTTAAATTTTTTAAACCCTCTATAAATCAATAAAGCATTGAATACTTCAGTCTTTAAAATATTGAGACTTCTATGCAGTTTATAACCTTTGTAAGCCAATCCTTGGGAAATTACTTATTTCATTTGCAAATTCTTTGAAATTAAAATGAAGACTTTGAAAATTATAGATCACTATAAACCCCTAGCAGTAATAGTTAAACATACTATCTAGAAATAGCATTCTTTACCAGTGATTTTGAAAATAATCCCCCCTACATAAAAAAAGTGATTAGAGAAAAATACTAAGTAAATGGTAGCAATGATCAGAACTCAAAAATATAAATGGAAATTTCTTAGGCATATTGTAGTAGAAGAATATAAGCAATGACAGAGGAGATTTTAATCACTTAGCTTGATTTAATGAATAATTAGAACTCATTCTTATTTAAAGAAGTAGAATATGCATTTTCTTAAATCTATGTCAAATAATCGTACTTTAAAAATTATTCATGAATTTAGTCATGAAGAAAACTAACTATTTCACTGGCACTAACAGTAACCTACAACTTTACAAATTAGCTTTTTAGAAGTCATCAAACCCTTGTTTGAATACACTGTTGGATGATTTCCTCAAAACTAAAAATTGTATTTAAAAAAAGAATTCATGGTGAAAAAAATTGTATTGCATAGACCAACAATTTTCATAAAAATTTGCCTCATTATTACTCTCTAAGAAAATGATATATGTTCATAAATGACTTCTTTCTTGAAAGCCATTTAAATCCTGTTGAAAATCATAAAATTAGAAAACCAGAAAACATCAATCTAACAAAGAAAAAATAAATATAGTTGTGGAATACAAACAAGAAAAACATAAATTAAATTCCTAGTTTCTTGAGAAGATCAATAAATTGACTACATCACTCATTTCTAAACAAGGCAAAATGAAAAAATCATAATATTCTATAAAGTCAACTCAGTCAAGAAACACAAAGAAGACCTAATGACAGTTTTGTATTTACTATTAGAAAAATCTATAAATGAAAATATTACATATGAACTTCAGTGTAGATTTTATTCATCTTATTCCAGAGACAAATTTCAACTCAAAAAGTTGGCCCACATATAGAAAAAATGCAAACAAATCAACACCTCACCCCTGTTAGAATGGCCATTATAAAGAAAATAACAATAACAATAACAGATGTTGGTGGGTTGTGGCTAAAAGGGAATGCTGCACTGTTGGTAGAATGTAAACTTGTTCAGCCACTCTGGAAAGCAGTATGGAGGTTCCTCAAAAGACTAGACATGGAGCTCCCCAATGACCCAGCAATCCCACTCCTAGGCATTTAACCAAATGACCACAAACAAGGCCACACCAAAGCTACTAGCACAACCATGTTCATTGCAGTATTATTTATCATAGCTAGACTATGAAATCAACCCATATGCCCCTTAGAAGATTTATGCATCAAGAAAATGTGGTAAATAGACACAATGGAATTCTATGCTTCCCCCAGAAAGAATGACATTGTCCCATTCATAAGGAAATGGAATGACTTAGAAAAAATCATATTAAGTAAAGTAAGCCAGACCCAAAGAAGCATAGGCTGCATAGATTCCTTCATTTGTAATAACTACAATATGTCTAAGATATCCTTAGTAGAGGATAACAGTGATTCAATAGCTATGGACATATGACCATTTGTTAAACAAAATGAACTCCCAAGAATTGGAAGCAAGAGGGTTTTTTAATTATTATTATACTGCTTGCAGTTATTTCTTTTTTCTTTCTTTTTCCTTTTGGTTTAGTCCCTGCTGTTTTTGTACCCTTTGTCTTGTATATAAGTTTATCTGACTTGGGAAAGGGAAGGGAAATCATAGAAACAGTGGGACAAAGGACGAACCAATGTAACAGTGATACTTACTAGGAAATGAACTTTACAACTTGTGAGGGAGGGGAGTCAGGAAGGAAGGAGTGGGAGAATATGAGGGAGGGAGTAGCACTGTTCACAAAGAAATGTAATCATTACCTTCCTTATGTGACTGTAATCCCTCTCTACATCTTCTCCTTTACAATACAATTGTTTAAAAATTGGCACAAACAGAAACAAACAAGTGGTAGAAGGAAAGGGGATGATGGTTAAATTTACTGTTAAAGTTGAACTATGGTTTTATAGTTCATTCAACTTTCCTTATCCTTTTAAAGAATAGCCAAAGCTAATACTATTGAAACTATTTTGGCCAAAGAAACACATTAAAATCAACAAAGTACATTTTAAAATCTCTCATAACAGTGACAATAGAGTTATCTAAAATAGACAAAAGGATCAGACTAGAGAATTAAGTTACAGAAAACTAGTGGAACAAGAAAGCAAGCTGACAAATGCAGGTCTTGAGTTCTTAATAGTACTCTATGAAGCTTATTGGCACAGAGTCTTTCTTTTTGATCACTCTGTTTCTCTAGTACACACACAGTGCAGTCACTTTCATTCAAAACCAGGAATGAATTTAAAAATAAATGATGAAAATTTTAATCCATCAGTGAAGTAAGAAAATCTCACCGCATGACTAGTATGGATAGAAGGATATTTTAAACATTGGAGTAAGCCCAGAAAGATATTTCATTATACTAGTCCACTAAGGGTGAAAACTAGATGATCTTATTAATAGATTAATAAATTTCATTTTATTTAAATGATGTTTAATATAATAGGAAAATAAAGAAACTTTGTAACCATGATAAAGCAATAACCAGTAGCATATATCTTCAGGAGTGGAATACTAAAATCTATTAGTTTACTTATAACCAATGTAAAGGCTATTACTGCTATTGTCACTAGGAAAGTGATGTGAATATTTAGTCTTACTAGTACTTAATGTTATAGGAAATTTCAGCAAAGTAAATAAGAATCAAAAAAAATAATCTGTAAACCGGGCATCAGTGGCTCATGCCTGTAATCCTAGCTACTCAGATCTGAGGATAACGGTTCAGAGCCAGCCTGGGCAGGAAAGTCGGTGAGACTCTTATCTCCAATAAACTACTCAAAAACCGGAAGTGGTGCTGTGGCTCAAGCGGTAGAGCGCTCACCTTGAACTGAAGAGCTCAAGGACAGCGCACAGGCCCAGAGTTCAAGCCTCATGACCAACAACAACAACAAAAAATCTGTAACAAATTAGAAAAGACAAAATTATTTCAGTGTTGAAAGATTTTATATCCAGAAAACTAATACTATTTTAAATGAAATGAAGAAACATTTAAACTATCTAATGAGAAATACTAATAAATGATTATTTTCTGTACTAAAAATAAACTGCAAAATACAGTTTAACACTCTTTCATAAAAATAAAAATACCATAATATCTTTGAATTTATTTAACAAGATTAAGTCCTAATGAATAAAACATGAAAGCATTTTAGAGAACCTGTAATAAGTATTGAATGAAAGGACAGCATGTAATCAGAATATGGGAGTTCTTGACATCAATATCACTACACCCACTTTTTTTTTTGTACCAGGCCTGGGTCTTGAGCTCAGGGTCTGTATGCTATCCCTGAGCTTTTGCACTCAAGTCTAGCACTCTACCACATAAGCCACCATTCCACTTCCAGCTTTTTTGTGGTTAATTTCCACAGACTTCCCTGCTGCTGTCCTCAGATATCAGCATCTTGAGTTGCGAGGATTAAAGAAGTGAGACACAGCACCCAGCTCACTGCAAAGATTTTATATTGCAGTGGCAACATCATGAGATTTTTAGTTTTAGGTTTTTTTCCTCATTATTGAGAATGCAAAACAGTAATTTGAGGCAAGCACATATTTTGTCAGCCCAGAAGGGACTTTGGATAAAAGACTGATTAGGAGAAAATCAACCATGTAGAAGGAAAAAAAAATTACTTTAAGAAAGAAATCTTTTCTGTGTAACAGGAGAATGAAAAGGACTGAGTACCATTATAGCTATACTGGCAAAATAATATCATAGGAAAGGTTAAAAAAATAGTTCACTACCTTTATTCCTATATTTGTCTTGCAAAATAAGGGAGGGAAAAGAATAAGAAGGTGATTTTTTTGTCACTCGTGAGATTTGAACTCATTGCCTGTGTGAGCTTTTTCACTAAAGGTTAGAGCTCTACCATTTGAGCCACCGCACCACTTCCAGTTTTCTGGTGGTTAACTGGAGATAAGAGTCTCGAAAACTTTTCTGTCCAGGCTGACTTCAAACTGTGATCCTCAGATCTCAGTCTCCTGAGTAATGAAGATTATAAGCATGAGCCACCAGCACCCAGCTTGATCATCTTATTCTATGATTCCATGACAGTGTTTATCATGGAATTATCATATTATTATATATTTTATATTATATCATTATATATATGATCACTAGTTTCCAAAGAAGGTCATATTGGTTAACACTAAAGTTAAACAGCCCTTCTCTATTCAGTTTGTTTATTTCATATACTGTGTTTGCCTTTTCTGATGGAGGTAATGAGACTGATGTCCTCACAGGAAGCACACAGTAGATGTAGACTAGTATTGTTGATAGCAGGTCCGTTTCTATAAATTGAATTCTTTAGAAATGAATTTTGCAGTCATCCACTTACACTCTCCTACCTTTGCTGCCCCCAAATCTACCTTCTTTTATCCAAAAGAAAAAGGAAAGAGAAGGCTTTAAAATAGATATTTACATGGTTCCCTTCCATTAGCCCAGTAGGCAAGATGGACAGCAATGACAGCTTCACGTCTTTCATTGTGTGGTTTCGTTATGTGCTGAATTATTTCACAGAGAGAAGAAAAATAGTTTACCCAAAGAACAGTTTAGCTGTCTATATGTTTTCACAAACCAATCTAGAGCACCACTGTCCTGGAAAATCCCTACATGCTATGCTTCAAAACCATTTTCAACTTGGATAAGCAAAGCATTAAAATCTCTCAGTGAGGTGAGAAGCTGGGAAGTCACTGCTCCATACTGTGTGAGAATTCAGCAAGTGGGTCAGTTGGGCAACATTTAGGCTTTAGGGTTTCCCTACTTTTCCCCTAATAATTTTATGTGTTGTGATTCACCGTCAGAAGCAAGCTGTCAGGATTAATTTTATATACCTTGGCTTAACAGAACTAGTACCAATTGTCTGAAGACAAAGGTAGGCCAGGTTGAGTCAGAAAAGGCCAGGTTAAGCCTTGTTTAGAAAAGGCACTATCTCTGGTCAGTGTTTAATTGTTATGGCTATCCATGGGTTCCACTACCCATAATTAGATCAATGGCTTATTTTGTCTCCCATGAATTCACTCTTTCGGTCTTCGCACAGAGGGCGTACAATGAAATTCGTGAAGTGAAGCAGTTTCATTTCACTGGCTGGCCTGACCATGGAGTGCCATATCACGCTACAGGGCTTCTGTCCTTTATCCGGAGAGTCAAGTTATCCAATCCTCCTAGTGCCGGACCCATCGTGGTGCACTGCAGGTGAGTGTCGGTCCACATGCATTCACTCCACGCACTCAGCTTTTGAGAAGAGTATCAACTCAAGGCTTCTCAGTACAGACGCTACTGTGTGCTTACACAGTTCCTGCTTGCAACATGTGTAACAGAAAATACAAAACTGCAATAAAAGAAAAGTTTGCTCTACGTAGGATATAAAACAGAAATTAGAAGATACATACATTCATCCTAATGTGTGCAGTGTTACCCACCATTATCAATGTGGAAACTGCCTTTTAGCGCAACATCTGTGTTTGGGGGGATTTGTGTCACTTTTGTAAATCCAATATTGTGAGGGATGGTAGGTTAAAGTAGAGATTCCTTGTCAATCTAGTCAATTCCCACTAGAACTCTAGCTTTTAAAGCTAAATTCGAAACATACAGAGTTACTAAGTGGCCTAAATTGCAAGAATTTGTGCCATAAAGCAGCTATTTAAAGTTTTCTTTTTCAAAACACCATCTATCAGAGGACCTTGAAAACTACATCAGTGAGATTCACTGAATATATGCCAAAAATCATGAACATTATATCCAGGTTTCTGATTAGAAGCTTCTCTTAAAACAAGCATTCTGAGACATTAAAACAAGCTATATGTCCTCATTTTTCAGATGAGATAAGGAAAAAAATAATAACTATAGAATCTGAAAAGCTTTTCTAAATGCCACATACCATCTTCAAACATTACTACCTCCAACCTACATAATAGGTTGTATTTAAGAACATTTTTCTCTCAGAAAATACAACTTATCAGGATTTAACTGACCTGTATGAAAGGTGGAAGAAACAGTAGAAAGGCAAAGGCAAAGCATTCCGTAAAGATCTGATACTGTGCTCCTTGAAAATAAATCTTCATTTCAATCTTCTTGGAGAAATCTGATGTAGTCTTCAATTACTTTCCTGTCTCAAGCATGAGAGCAGTGATTGAGAAGATGTTAGGAGACAAAGAAATAGAGATAGCCACAAAGTCTCTTGCTTAAATGTCTTTAAGAACAATGAGTATAAGAGAAGTAACTGAATCTGGATAACAAAGAAATAATGCCATTAACTTTCTAAGCATTTAGAAAAGGTTTTCAACTCAGGGGAAAATTCAGGAGTCAACTTTCTCATGAACTGCTTGCTTGCAGTCGTCCAGAATTCTCACACCCTCTCCTGAAACAGAAGTAGCATTTTCCTACACACGTGGGCATCTCTACATTTATGGAAAAGCAGAAACTGCCTGCAATGTATCTAAAAATTAAAAAAAGAGCAAACCTTTAACTTGTTTGCTTCGTTGACTTCCACATATAAAATTGGAAGTATATTTGGAAAAGCTAAAATAAAGTATAATTATGACTTTTAATGAGATATAAGATAATGACTATCATTGTAACCTATGAAAAACCATATTCTACACCTCACAATTCATGCCTAGTTTCCCTACAGACCGTGATTTCAATAGCCATTGTCCTAATGGGCTTTCCTTCTTATGTAGCCTGGCAGTTCCTGTGCATGGTGGCCCCTGACTTCCCATCTGTAAACTGTGGGCTGACTATTCTTTCACCTTGGTGTTGAAAGGAGTGTCTTGGAGATACCAAGCCAGCATTGTCACTTTGTTGTTGGAGAACCCATACCTAGAAGAGTACAGATTTCAGTGTGTAGTTAAACTTAGCTCATCAATCCAATTCTTCCCATTCGTTTACAAAACCAATTAGCATAAAACGCAGATGTTGTGATGTTAGAACTAGACTGACATACACACATCATTCGGAAATGATTTGGAGCTCAAATTCCAATCTTAATTTTTACACCAAACCAAATACTCCATGTGAAGTTGCTTGTGAATTCCTAAGTCTGCACATAGTGTATATACAAAAATGTGCCTTGCACTCATGTTACATCAGTTTGATTTCACTTTATCTGAAAGTGAAAAATATATTTAAGGCTACAAAGACAAACACTCACACTTTTTATTAACATCTGGTGATTTTCAGTGCTGGTGCCGGACGAACAGGATGCTACATTGTGATTGACATCATGCTGGACATGGCTGAAAGAGAGGGTGTGGTTGACATCTACAACTGTGTCAAAGCTTTAAGATCTCGTCGCATCAATATGGTCCAGACAGAGGTATATTGACTCACTGATACTAAATAATGTTTCATTTTGATTTTTTGCCTTTTCAAACAAAAAATTCTATATTTTTCATATATAATGGTCATTCAGCTCATCAAGACATAGGAGAATTCAGCTATCTTAATTATCTTAATGTACATGCTCACTATCCTCTAGCTTCTACAGAGTTTTTTTTTTTTTTAAGATATGATGAGTGTTTCTGCTTTCTTTTGGTAGGAACAGTACATTTTTATTCATGATGCCATTTTGGAAGCCTGTTTATGTGGAGAAACTGCCATACCTGTCTGTGAATTTAAAGCTGCATATTTCGATATGATTAGAATAGATTCCCAGACGAACTCTTCACATCTCAAAGATGAATTTCAGGTATGGACTATTTCTGAAGCCTTTTTTATGACTTATTACAACTTGTTCTGGGTACTAATAACTATTTTATGAAAGGTCCTGGCAAGTCAAATTTGCAACCTTTGACCCTACTTCAAGTATAATATAATACTTGTCTCTTTCATTGTACATTTTATAGAATCACTTTCATATTAATCAGCTCATATCTGCTATGTCTTGTAAGGCAAATGAGTTGCGTCCTCAAGGAAAAGTATAAGGGAAAGGCATTATAAAAGTCAAATTTGATGATGATTTGTATCCCCTTTTTTCATGTGGCCTCTTAGAAATTTGACTGGCTACGTCACTTTCAATGTGAGATCAGCACATAAATACTAATAGCTAAAGTTTGTGCTAAATATTGTCTCTAACTAGCCAAAGATTGATAAGAATGAAGTCATAAATAGCTCTAGAAAATCAATACTTTCCTTCGCAGCACAGTGATCCTTCTACCAAGCACCACTTGTGAATCTTCAAATGTGGCCTTGCTAAAGTATGATTGCAAATTATACTAATACAGTTTCCAGTTTGGATAGGTCAGCATCAGCAGTCTAGACCACCTGGGTTGTATTGTGTTCGGTTACAGAATGTATTTTTCAGGTAGCTATGTTGTTTAGCTTGTCTTTTCATTTTAAGAAGAAGCACATTGCACAATGTGTGTCTTGTTTCTTTGGTACTTCTCAGGCTTCATTAGCTCTAAGTAAAAAAGTCATATCAGCCTGTCATTGTGCCAACTTCCAGGCCTTGCAAAATCTTTCACTTTCTATGTGATCTCCTGAATCCGTGATGGGTCTGTTTGCTATTAAATGGGTCACTGTCTTTTTAACCTGGATTCTTATTTCTCTTTAGACTCTGAATTCAGTCACCCCTCGACTACAAGCTGAAGACTGCAGTATAGCATGCCTGCCAAGGAACCATGACAAGAACCGTTTCATGGACATGCTGCCACCTGACAGATGTCTGCCTTTTTTAATTACAATTGATGGAGAGAGCAGTAACTACATCAATGCTGCGCTTATGGATGTAAGAGACTACCTTCTTTGTTAGTGGAGAAACGCAATGAAAATCCATGTATGCCCCTGAACACTGGCTTCTTTCTACAAAATTTAAATGGCCTAGAATTGAAAATTGGAAATTTGCATGAACATTTTTTCTAGAAAGTGATTTCAGATTTGACTCATGAAGATTCTTAGTAATTATAATTTTTTTTAGCTTTATTGGAGAATTAGGGCTTGATGATCAGTTATTGTCTTTTTTTTTTTTTTGTCCGTCATTGGGCTTGAACTCTGGGCTTGGGCACTGTCCCTGCGCTCTTCAGCTCAAGGCGAGCACTCTACCACTTGAGCTACAGTGCCACTTTCGGTTTTCTAGTGGTTTATTGGAGATAAGGTTCTCAGGGACTTTCCTGCCCGGGCTGGCTTTGAACCATGAGCCTCAGATCTCAGCTTCCTGAGTAGCTAGGATTACAGGCATGAGCCACCAGTGCCCGGCTCAGTTATTGTCTTCATAGAAGAAATTGTGGAGGTTGTATTTTTTTCATTTTAATTATTTTTTTAGAAAATAAAGAAATTCATTCCTTATCTATTTTGATTGTCATTAAGGATGTATTTTTAAAGTCATAGGATGCCACATCTTAACAAAATTATGCTAATTTGGGGAATTTTATGTGTCATGTAATGTTCCCATAATTTACAGCTAAGTTGTTTTATTTGCTTTCAGTGAATAAGGACTTTTTGGAAATAAGTATATGACCATTGGTGTACATAAGCCATAGGAGTCATGAAATGGGGCTTTCTTGTCTTGGTCCTATATTTACTTCTTTGAATGAAGTAATAATTCATTTCTTCATTTACATTCGTTTGGAGGCATCAAGTCTACCCACAAAGGAACTCAGTAATATTCTCCAGTGGTCCCCATGGCATAGGCAGCATTTTGGTCCATCTCTGCATGAAATGACTACCTCCTATGGGTCTTCCTCTGAAGTGGATTGAGTCTGCTTGAACAACTGATTAGCAGTTTGTGTTCTCACCTTTCCCTATCTACTGTGTTTCTTCACAGAGCTACAGGCAGCCAGCTGCTTTCATCGTCACACAGTACCCACTGCCAAACACTGTGAAAGATTTCTGGAGATTAGTGTATGATTATGGTTGTACCTCCATAGTGATGTTAAATGAAGTCGACTTGTCCCAGGTTAGTGGGCATTGGTTGCTTTGTATATTCATATACAACTTAATAGAGTTAAAAATCATAATTTCTATTTTATATAATCCTAATTAGAAAACTTCATACTCATTTTTTTTCTTTCAAAATATTTCTCATCTAGGGCTGCCCCCAGTACTGGCCAGAGGAAGGGATGCTACGGTATGGCCCTATTCAAGTAGAATGTATGTCTTGCTCAATGGATTGTGATGTGATCAATCGGATTTTTAGGATATGCAATCTAACCAGGGTAAGTCTAACTGACTCAGGGTGAATAGATAATTATTGTGATGAACATAATTCACCTCAAAGATCTGAGAGAGAAGAATTAGTAAGCACCCCATAATGCATGAAATAACTAGTGATATCTTATACCTTAGTGCTAGGACAGGAAAAGCAATCCAATCCCCCCAAAAATTAGAAATACAAAAGCCCAATTTTGTTTCCAGTTACTAACTAGGTTAGTCTATCACATCTGGAAATCTAGATTCAGAAGCAGTAGCCCAGATAGATTTGATAGGCAGGCCTGCATCCTCAGAATCACGTGCACTTCAGTAGATATCTAGCCAGAAAATGGCCGGCAATTGAAAAGTAAGAAAATAATGATGTTGTTGATGACAAAGATTTACCTCAGGAGGGAGGAACATGTCAGAGCAGCTATTATAGGGTAATTCTATGTCAGTATTCCAAGACCCACATATAAGAGAAGAGTCCAGGCCTGAAAGAAAAGGTAGATCCTTGCCATCACTGATTCTTCTACTAACAATGCTATCTTTCTAAGCACCGTGGTTTTGGCTCTGCAAGATCTAAAGCGAGAGTTCTGCTGCCACTTCTGTGCCTTTTCCTATCAGCAACATAACAACTGTGTCCCTTAGGTGTCCTTCCCCTGACTAGTCATGTGCTTTGCATTAAATAGCAAGTTGGAATTATCTTTTTCCCAAAACAAGTACTAAGACCATTTAGATTATAGCACTGGCGAGCAAGCAGAATTTGAAAACCATAGTTGGAAAGCTGCATTTTCATAAAGGAAAAGATAGCTTCTGCTTACAAAGTACCCACTCGATGTGTATGCATTATTTTAAGTGTGTGATTAGGATTGTCATGTTTCAGTATTTCTTATATCAAAATGACTATATGTGTGTCTGTTAATTAGCCTATATGTATATAACTATAAACAGGGGATAAAATCATATCCAATTCTATCGCTCATTTCAGTGGAGAAAAACAGGTAAGTTCAATCATGTCATAATATTCATGCATATCTTAGATGTTAATTTAAATGGAATCTCATTATGTCTGCACATCTGTTACATTATGGTTCTAGTTATATTTTAGCTGAGCAACCATAGCTGCTAAAGTAAGAAAGTAAAAGACCTCTGTGAATTGAGCTGTTTATGTGGGAAAAAAACTAGAAATAATATTTAAAATCCATTTTTTTCATTATGTATGTTTATGTGTTTCTTTATTTTCCTCCATATCTGATGTTTTGGTGCTTTTTAAGGTATGATACTTTTTCTGTTCCTGGACTCATTATTTAATAGGACTTCCTTCATCATGTACTTGGTATGCACAACTGTCAAGATGGGTATTGTATTCCATAGAGCTGGAGCCCTAGAGGCTGGCACCTAGAGGTTCAGATAGGATGCCTTAAGATACAGCTTGTTCAATGTATTTCATAGTCTTTCTTGTCTTGAGTTTAACATTTTGATTTCTTTTAGCAGTACTAGCATTTGAAAAGTACTATGCAAGATTCTTGTGACAGAGTTAGAGGGAAAAGAGAGATTTGCTTAGCCTTAGGGAATTTACATTTTATCAGGGAAGGTAAATAATCACTTATTTACTAATGTGATATATATGTGACAGAGGAAAAGCCCAGCATGCAGTTTATTTAAAACTGGAAGGTGAGACATAGCTATGTGATCACAGAAGACATCTCTAAGATACTGGTATTTAAGACAAAATTTGAAATCTGAAGGTGATATTTGAAGGTGAGAAACCAGCTATCTTGCTTTGCCCGAGACAGAGAACTTTCCCAGAACACATGGGTTTCAGTTCTAAAACAGAAAAGTTCCCGTACTTGGATAGAGAAGAGCAATCAAGAAAAAAGTTTCCAAGACCAAGGGGACAGCAAATGCAAGAAGTTAAAGCAAGAAGTGTCTTGATAATGCATGTATGAAAGGAGACCTGTGTAAAACCAAGTCTCACTGGCTCATACCAGCAATAATATCTACTCAGATTGACATTTGGACGATCTCAATTCAAAGAAGCTGGGACAGAAAACTCTGAAAGACTGCATCTCCAGTTACCCAGCAATATTAATGGACTGGAGGAATGACTCAAATAGTAGAATGCCAGACATGGGCCAAAAAAAAAAAAGACTAGCCGGGCGCTGGTGGCTCACGCCTGTAATCCTAGCTACTCAGGAGGCTGAGATCTGAGGATCAAAGCCAGCCCGGGCAGGAGAGACCGTGAGACTCCTATCTCCAATAAACCACCAGAAAACCGGAAGTGGCGCTGTAGCTCAAGTGGTAGAGCGCTCGCCTTGAGCTGAAGAGCTGAGGGACAGCACCCAGGCCCAGAGTTCAAGCCCCACGACCGACAAAAAAAAAAAAAAAAAAAGACTAAAACAGAATGGCATGCCATTGTATCTAGAACTGGAATGCTTACTAGGTAGAGTAAAAAGAAGTTTGGAAGGAATGGAATGAAATCATGTGAAGATTTTCAAGTCACAGTAGAGATTTGGATTTTATGCTAAGATCATCTGAAGTCATTCAAGTTATCAACATCATTGTAGATATCTGTAGTAAGAATGGATTGGAAAGATATCAAGGTTTATTCAGAAAGATTAGCATCAATTATTTATAAATTGTGACTAACACTGGCAACAACATGACAAGTGAATATGAAAGGAACTTAAGAAATATGATCATGGGAATCAAGCCCTGGATTGGGGATGTGCCAACCATAGACCTAAAGAACACTTCCCATGTTTCTCATCGTGTCACATGGAATGCTTCTGTAAGAGCGCATGCCATCTAGACGCCAGCCAGTGTGAATGCACTTTGTATTATAAAGTACGTACATGCTTACATTCACCAAACTGCTACTCTCACCTTACTCTAATTCAAATATTTTTCCATCTTCAGCCACAGGAAGGTTATCTGATGGTGCAGCAGTTTCAGTATCTAGGGTGGGCTTCTCATCGGGAAGTACCTGGATCCAAGCGGTCATTTTTGAAACTGATACTGCAGGTAGAAAAATGGCAGGAGGAATGCGAGGAAGGAGAAGGGCGGACCATCATCCATTGCTTGTGAGTAGAGCTGATTGGCCTTAGAACAAGGGAACGCCTTAGAACTCAGCTTGTGTTCTTTTCATTTTTTAAATCTTAATTGTTAGTGTAAAGGTTATGTACAGAGGGGTTACAGTTATATAAGTTGGATAAAGAGTACATTTCTTTTTGAACAATGTCACCCTTTCCCTCCCTCTCTCCTAGTTTTTCCCTCCCATCTCCACATACAAGTTGTATAGTTCATTTTCAACATAGTGCCTTAATGAGTATCACTGCTGCATTTGTTCACCCTTTTTCCCTCCATTTCTATGCTCTTCCTTACCCTCCCAAAGACAGATAAATGAACAGACAAAACAAAAAGAAAACAAAAACAGCAACAAAGAAAATAATAAAATCTCTTGTTTCCATTTCCTGGAATTCATTTTGATAAATATTACCTCATATGATCAGATGCACATAGCTACTGCACCTGTGATCTTCTCCTAAGAATATCCTCCTTATGTCTCATTCAGTGTATACTAGAGTTCCTTACATCTTCAAAGACTACGTGGTATTTAAAAATGAAAATCCCCCAACAACAAATCTTCAAAGAAACAACTGCCCAATAAATAAGTGGGCTAGGGCTGAGAAGGTGGCTCAGTGGTAGAGCACTTGCCATGCATGCATGAGGCCCTGGGTTTGATTCCTCAGCACCACATAAGCAAAAAGAAAAAAAGCTGGAAGTGGTGCTGTGTCTCAAGTGGTAGAGTGCTAGCCTTGAGCTGAAGAGCTGAGGGACAGTGCCCAGGTCCAGAGTTTAAGCCCCACGACTGGACCCCCAAAAAAAAAACAAACAAGTGGGCTAAAGACTTAAAGAGAAACTTCTCTGAAGAGGAAAGGAGGATGGCCAATAGACACATGAAGAAATGCTCAACCTCCCTAGCCATAAAATAAATGCAAATCAAAATAACATTTAGATACCACCTCACCCCAGTTAGAATGGCTATAATCAAGAACTCTAATAACAACAGATGCTGAAGGAGATGTAGACAGAAGGGAACCTTACTGCACTGTTGATGGGAGTATAAATTTGTTCAACCACTTTGGAAAACAGTATGGAGGTTCCTCAAAAGACTCCACATAGAGCTCCCCTATGACCCAGCAATCCCACTTTTGGGCATTTACCCAAATGTTCACAAACAAGACCATACTAAAGCTACCAGCACAACTATGTTTATTGCAGCATTATTTACCATAGCTAAGATATGGAACCAACCCAGATGCCCCTCAGTAGACGAATGGATCAAGAAAATGTGGTATATATACACAATGGAATTCTATGCCTCCATCAGAAAGAATGACATTGCCCCATTTGTTAGGAAATGGAAAGACTTGGAAAAAATTGTACTAAGTGAAGTAAGCCAGACCCAAAGAAACATAGGTCCCATGGTTTTCCTTATTTGTAGTAACTAGTGTATGTCTGAATCAAGCAGAAAAGATCAGATAAGTTGATGTTAGGGAAACGAACCCTAAGATATGTATTCAAATGTTTTTTTTCTTTCATGCAATTGTTTCTAATACATTTATAAGATTATTTCTTTGTTGCTTTGTATGTCCCTCCCCCATGGTATAACCCCTGCCTTCACTGTATTTGATGTTGGTATAATTTGTGGAGGGGAAGGGAAAAAACAAATCGTTTAAATAGGGATACAGGTAGATCAATTGAAACAATGCAGCAATGAGATGTACAAGTCGTTATGTCGAAAACAAACTTTACAACTTTGGGGGGGAGGGGCGGAGGTGGGGGAGGATGGGAAGGGATGGGAAGGGGAAACAGGAGGAGGCTACAATGCTTGATAAGAAATGTACTCATGATCTTGCCCATGTAATTGTAACCCCTCTGTACAGTATTTTCACAATAAAAAAATGAAACTCTTGAATCTACCATATTTCTCATAATAGGATAATTAGCCAGTAACTGACTTTCATTTTTGTATTCTCTAAATATTGTTATAGAATTGCTTTATGATTTAAACTCTTTTGAGCACTACACTGAACTTCCCTGATGTTCACATACATTGGAATGTCAAGGTATCCAGGTTATTCCTCCAGGAAGCTCCTGAGCTAACTCAGTCTCGTATTTCCTATTTCCTTCCCCATACACACACATGCACCTACAGAGAGCAAAATCAAACACAAATGGAACAACATTTAAAAGCTAATGTTTTCTTCTCTCAAATAAACGTAATATTATGGCTTAGGGTTCCCTAGAGCTGCCAAAAATAAATTTGTTTTCTCTACTTTCAGAAACGGTGGCGGGCGAAGTGGCATGTTCTGTGCTATAGGCATTGTTGTTGAGATGGTAAAGCGGCAGAATGTTGTAGATGTATTCCATGCAGTGAAGACACTAAGAAACAGCAAGCCCAACATGGTGGAAGCCCCGGTAAGTCACAAGGTTTCAGACTCATAAAGGATCTTAGAAATGGGCTTGTAATGATTTCATTTCATACAGATGAGAAAATAGACTATTGTGGGGATCTCCCCACTAATTTTTAGATTGTGGAGTATCTCCCTTCTGTGTCAGCTCATCACATGTCACATAAACTGTTAGTAAATGGTTCAAGATGAAAGTCTACTATCAAAGCTCTTTTCTCATTTTTCTCCTTTTTATTTTATTTTGTTTGATTTATTTTTTTTTTTACTGCTAGTGGGACTTGAGCTCAGGGCCTCAGATGCTCATATTTTGGGGTTTTTTCTTTTCTTTCTTTCTTTTTTTTCTTCTCAAGACTATTACTCTACCACTTGACTCACACCTTCACTTTTTGCTGATTAATTGGCATTAAGAGTCACACGGACTTTTCTGCTGAGCTGACTTGGAAACTATCTTCAGATTTTTGCCTCCTGAGTAGCTAGGATTACAGGCAAGAACCACTAGCACCCATCTTTATTTTCATTATGTAAGGCATATTGAGTTAACTACTAAAACATTTATTTACAATCATGTTCATAAGTTGCCTTGTCTTTGACACCCAGATAATTGTATTTTGTTTTGTTCTGTTCTGTTTATTGATTTTCTTCTTTGCAGTACTAGTAATGGGACCCAGGTCCTCACCCATGCTAGAGCTACAACCCTAACCCAACCATACTCTGGATTTTTAAAGGATAGCTGACACTGAATTCAGTCTGATTTGTCTAATTAAATTAGAAAATATTAAACTATCATTGTTGACACTTTTCAGCTTTTATGATCTATAAAGTACAGTTCATGTGATATCACAGAGTTTGTCTGGGCTTGCAGAATCAGAATATGGCTTTCAAAATGGTATATGGTCTATGGGTATATATGAGTCAAGTTTCACTTGGGTGAAGCTTCTAAAGCAAGATATCTGGGTTTCACACGTGTACAAGATAGTTCAGATGAGCAGCAAGTGTGTAGCTGAGACTCAAGAGAAAAACCCAAAAAACCAAGGCATCCTTGTTGCTTGCCCTACCTTTATCAAGATGATCAGATAACTCAAATGAGCAATTCAATAAACCTTTAATGTATTTTCACCACTTCCTGTTTCTGGGTTGTTCACACAAGAGGTGAATGGCTTCCTGAGACAAAATTTGAAGACTTAGGTTTGTGCTATTTCATTTTGACAAAGGATAGCAGATAACTGCCTTTTCTCAAGTCTCTCACTCTCTCTCTTCCCCACGGACAGGATGATGCTGGTTTTGTCTAGATTGGTAGCAATCAACATTGGGAAAAGGGTGAATTTGAAAGAGTTTTGGGGGAAGAATTTTCAGATCTTTATACAAAATGGATGGGGTACTATTTCTGCCTTTAAATCATTCTAATCTGAAGAGTTGTAAATTGCAACATTGAGGCTCTGGGAATCACTCCTGTCTTCAGAATTCAATGTTTGTTCTACATTTAACTTTATTATCTTGCCTTTTCTGGAAATTAAAATTTCTGTAGTTAAACACTGCCTTTATGGAATCTTCCATAGAGTTGCTATTTTTTTTCTTACATTCAGATCTAATTATTACTAAATACCCAGTTGAATCAAGGTTAATAATTAATTCAGGTTGCTAAAGGGTTGAGTTGTTTGGCCAGGAACTTTAGAGTTAAAATTAGTAGAGAATGTTTAAAGAGATAGAACTGTTCCCAACACTTTTTTGGCTTAAAGAACCATCTACAAGATGGACTTACCACAGCAGCAGGCTAATTTACTTCGAGAATTCTTAAGAGTGTTAAATACTTCTTGGTAAAACTTTTATAAATAATGAGTAATATTCATTTATAAATAATATTTATTTCAGATTGTTCTCTAGCATAACCACTTAGACTGAATTAAGAACTTTAAAATGAATTAAATATTGTACATCACAATTTGCAATACACTATAAGAATTTTTCTAAATCCTTAATAATGGACCAAGTCCATGGATTTATGACTCAAATTATTAGGTGTAACTCAAAGTTTTATTGCCAGCCAAGTTATCTGATGTAGAGAGAGGGGACATTAATAAAATTATATATACATAGCTAGCCGTGAAAATTTCAAGAATCACTAGCCATCCATGTAAAATTTACTTAAGTAGTAGTCTGGTGGACTATGTACCAAAGAAAAAATAAAAAATTTGAGTTGGGCCCTGGTTGTTCATGCCTGTAATCCTAGTTACCCAGGAGTCTGAGATCTAAGGATCTCAGTTTGAAGCCATCCCACTTGGTAAAGTTTATGATGAGACTCTTATCTCCAGTCAACCACCAGAAAACCAGAAGAGGTGTTGTAACTGAAAGTGGTAGAGCATGAGCCTTGAGCAAAATGCGCAGGGATGGGGGCGGGGTGGGGAGGGTAAGGGGGGAGTGCAGGTGTGAGAATGTGGCTTAGTGGTAGAGTGTTTGCCTTGCGTGAGTGAATCTCTGGGTTTGATTCATCAGTTCTACACAAACAGAAAAAGCCAGAAGTGGCACTGTGGCTCAAGTGATAAAGTACTAGCTTTGATCAGAAGAAGTTCAGGGCACATCAGAAGAAGTTCAGGGACAGTGCCCAGGCTCTGAGTTCAACCCCCAGGACTGGCAAAAAAAAATTTTTTTAAGTGTTCAGGGATAGCATCCAGGCTCTGAGTTCAAGCCCCATGACCAGCTTTAAAAAAAATGAAACTGGGAAAAACAATTCATAATAATTGACTTTGCTTTTATCTTTCTTTATTTTTCCCCTGGGGAAAATAGTCAATGTGGAGAAAAATAATAGCACACATCTTTGTAGCCATAGTTTAAAAAAAATAGAGAACCCACCTACCAATCCATATCACAGATTTTTGTGTAATACTAAAAAGATTTTAAGTACCATGGAAAAGACACATAACAAAGTCACATAAAGTAAAATATAAAATTATGTTTTGAATATTCCAAAAGAATTATCATTTTAACCATATACTTTAAAAAACTATATTAAATTAAGGCAATATCTTAACAATTTCTTCTCATGGAAGAATTGTATCTCTTCTGCTTTTTTTTCTGTGCTGGGAAATATTTCTGTAATGATGAAGCATTACTGTTATAACCAGATTTTTTTTTAATCTGGACAATTAATGATTCTCTTAACAAAAAAAATAGGTGGGCAAAGATAAAATATCTTTCGTCATTGTTCTTTTTCTTAAACAAAGAATGATTAGACTCAATGTAAACTATGCCTAGCTCTTCTTCTTGTATATAGAAAACAGTGATGTTGCAACTGTCAGGTGATCTAAATTGGGTGTTTAGTTTTCCTTTAGCAGCTATTCTCCACCATTAGCCTTTTTCCTAATTTCTTTCAACCCTTCTGTTGTGATGTTTTCCAGGAGCAGTACCGTTTCTGCTACGATGTAGCTTTGGAATACTTAGAATCTTCTTAGTCGGGTGAGAATTTCCACAGTGCATCCACACAGAAACCTGTTCATCTGTTGAGCCAGCAGCAGTTGTAACCTGTTACACCTGTGCAGAGAGATTTTAATGTGGGGGGTGGGAGGATTTTACATTTGAGAGGTAAAAGTATTTTTCTTATGAAGATGTATCTTAATAAAAAAAAGAGAACTTGATTACTTTCTATTGCTGTATTAAAGCATCTACATCTCATGCCACATGAAATATGTTTAATAAGAACCAGATTCAAATGACAACTTATTAGTGTTTGTGAAGTGAATACACAACATTTTCTCTCCTGCCTTAGGTAGAGCATCCACTACATGTTGCATGAATTAATACTTTCTATGTGGCATTTTCCTCCCTTTTTAAAATAAAAATCTGTTGAATCCTTAAAGGAATAAGAACAAAGAAGAGCTGTGCAAATTCACAGTCAATTTCATTTTTATATGTTCCAAGTGTAGCAGATCTCTATATAAATATATAAATATATATAACTGTCTTATTTTCTTTTAATGTGCAATGATGGCTGGATCATTTAAAATTCTTTTTAGAAAATAACATAAGCCAAAGACTTAAGTGTAAATATGTCTATAAGGAAAAAGCACATTATATTTATTGGTTACTTACATTCCTTTTTTGATGGCAAAAATACTACCACCACGCAATCATTTTTGTTTCCTAAGATTTTTTTTCCTTTAGCGAAAATCAATTGTAAATGATTTTTGTAGATTATTTTTTGTATGTTTTAGTGTAAGTAGAAGATAAACTTTTTATTCATAAACCAGGAAAGCAATGTCTTTATAGTGATTCCCTTGTGTACATGCTTGTGAATTAAATTTATGTAAAACACCTTGGCAATTGTCTTTTAATAGAGGACTGAATTAAAAACATTTTTTGCCAAAAATGTAGTTTTTTCACAATTTCATTAGTAAATAATAATGGTTTGGTGACCAGATTAGAGACACACACACCACCACATGTTGGAAGGCAGAGCGGGTGAGCTGCACAGTGTGTAGCACAGCTCTGGAGCATTATTTAGGCTTTAAAGGAATCCATGTCTTCAGACTGATCAGTAACACTATCAGCAACACTGATGCTTCCTGGGGCGAGTATCAGCAAACTGTCGACTATCAAGGTGATAAAATGCTTCTTCCCATGTTTACATGCACAGGCCATGGGCTCTGACCATATAGAAAGTGTGAGCAAATCAGTGTCCGCCTGATATGTGCATTTGTCATGAGACTCTCGCATGAACTTCTCTAAATATGGTCTTTTTCCCATGCTCCATGAAGCTATAACTTCCTATTGTCAGCTTGCAGTTGACAGTGACTAAAGCTTTCTAGTGTCCTCATTCTAGATTGACAGTTCACTACATGGTGCTTCTAAACATTTAATGGAAGTAAGTGTGAAATAAAGTTTTATAATTACAACAGTTACTGTTTACATGTCTTTTTCTCCTCTTAATTTTCACATTTTTTCCTAAATTGTGGAGATCCATAGGCCACAAAATTATACTAAAGTAATAATGAATTTTTAAATAATTTTTCCTAATCTAAATGTCTTCCCAAGAGAATGAAAAATAAAATAGCCAAGGTCAGCCGGGCACTGGTGGCTCACACCTGTAATCCTAGCTACTCAGGAGGCTGAGATCTGAGGATTGAGACTCTGATATCCAATAAACTACCAGAAAAGCAGAAATGGCACTATGGCTCAATTGGTAGAGCACTAGCCTTGAGCGGAAGAGCTGAGGGACAGTGCCCAGACCCAAAGTTCAAGCCCCATGACCAACAACAACAAAAAAAAATCCCAAGGTCTCTCTTTTCTTCCTCTCTCTCTCTCTCTCTCTCTCTCTCTCTCTCTCTCTCTCTCTCTCTCTCTCTCTCTCTCTCTCTCTCTCTCTCTCTCTCTCTCCTCTCTCTCTCTCTCTCTTTCTCTCTCTCTCCTTCCCTCCATCCCCCCTCCCTTCCTTTTTTCCTTTCTCTCCTTCCTTCCTTCCTTCTTTCCTTCCTTCCTTCCTTCCTTCCTTCCTTCCTTCCTTCCTTCCTTCCTCCTTCCTTTCTTTCTTTCTTTCTTTCTTTCATTTTTGGTTCTTTCTTTGGTTCTTTCTTTCTTTCATTTTTGGTTCTTTCTTTGGTTCTTTCTTCCTTTTCTCTCTACCTCTCTTCTACATAAGTGAATATCTGTGTTAGTTCTACATCACTGTGACAAAATACCTTAAGAAGAGTTTCATTTGGTTCACTCTTTCAAAGGTTTCGGTCCAGGGTCAGTTGGACCTGTGGCCTTGGGCCTATGTCAAGGCAGAACTCATGATGGACAGAAGGCACATGGCGGCTGGGGAAGAGAATGAGCTGTTTTTGTAGCAGAGCCCCTCCTCCATAACCTATTGAACCATGAATCCATGAATGGAGTTGATTAACCCATTCATGAGGTCAGAGATCTCATGGTCCTATCACCCCAAAGAACCTCACTCTAAATATTGCTGCCTATGAGACCCTAGTCCTAACTAAGCACACAAGTTTGGGGTTGGTAATCTATGATAGAAGCCATGACACTATCCACTTAAATAGCACATTTCTATACTTCTTTGTAACAATCTTGATCAAAAAATAATAATAATGGTCATTCTTCTGTAGTATCCAGTTGGGGAAACTGAGTCTAAAGACAGGGTAAATGGTGTGTCATTAGATTCAAATCGGAGGCTAACTGAGCTGTTCCATCTACTAACCCCCCTGTTTATATAATGTTGCAAGAGCAGTCACTTCATTCTTATTATTCATTATGAATTGCTTTTCTTAGGAAGCATTAACATTCTGAGCATCCCCAGGCTTTCCTTTGCCATGGACAAGTCTAGAGCAGTTGGGACTTTCATCAGTAAGGACTCTGCTGGGAAAATTATTTTTCAGAGAATCATGGAAATGTTTAACAAAGATGGAGGCTGTCTTAACCCTTTTGTTGCTATGACAGAAAACCTGATTGTGGAGGAAAACAAAGGCATTTATTTTGGCTCCTGTTCTGGAGGCTAGAAAATCTAGGAGCTTTGAATCAACACCTGCTCTTGGCTTCCAGGGAGGGCCTTTGGCTGGCTGCCTTCGGCTGGCTGGACAGTGGAAAGGCAAGTGCTTGCACATGAAGGAAAGAAGGGCCCTACCTCAGGATAGCTACCCTGTTCCCACAAGAAAGATCTCCTCAAGGGAGTTTCACCCGTCACCCAAAAACCACCCACTAGGCTCTCCCTTCTGACTTGAGTTTTAGTAGAAACAAACCAAGCCTTGGCAAAGACACTTCACAAACACCTGCAAACTCATCCAGTATTCCTTTAGGTAGCAGTATTCTCTGTCAGTGCTTCAGAGGCTTGTATTTGCTGAAGGGCCATAATGTCATTCCAGCTCGTGTGAATATGTGACACCCTACCAAAGTCCTCTTGATGCAGCTTCCACACAGTTCTTTCTGCATACACCAAGAAATCAAGGCAGGCAGTGGTGGTACACACCTGTAATCCTGGCTACTCAGGAGGTTATGACTGGAGAATCTTGGTTCGAAGCTAACCCAGATAGAAATATCCAAGAGATTCTTCTTCCCAGGTAAGCAGAAAAAGCAGAAAGAGTATGAACCTTGAATGGAAAAGCTAAGCAATAAACGTGAGCTCTGAGTTCAAGCCTCAGTACTTTCAGCAAAAGGAAAAAGAAAAAGAAAAGCAATCAGTCTGTGTGGCTTAACTAGTATTGCCTACCTAGCAAGCACAGGACTGGTTCAAGTCCCAGTACTACCAAAAAAAACAATTTTCAAAAAAGAGAAAAATTCCATGCTTGCTTCATTTGGGTACTACAGAGGACAATTTATCAGGAGACAGCATGAGAGGTCTAACATTTTTCTAAGAACTCACAGTTGAGCTGGATAGGGTTATGCACACTTGTAACCCTAGCACTTAAGACTCTGAGGTCAGAGGATTAAGATTTCTGAGCCAGACTGGGCTATATAGCAAGTTTGAAGCCATCTTGGACTACCTACAAAGACTTTGCCTTAAAGAAACACACACACACACACACACACACACACACACACACACACACCAAAAAGCACACACACACACACACACACCAAAAAGCACACACACACACACACACACACACACCAAAAAGCACACACACACACACACACACACACACACACACACACACACACACACACACACACACACACACACACACACACACACACACACACACACACCAAAAAGCAAATGTTCGTACTTTATATCTTGAGGAACTTGGAGTAGATCTGTGCATGGCCAGCTCCTACCCAGATAAATCTCTCTGGGAAGGCACCTTGGCAGAGTTTCAAAGAGTGACTTACTTTTCAGTTTTCTATATCTATCAGTTATTCCTTAAATAGCTGTCACAAATTGGACTTCAAGATCCCTTTCCTATATACTAAGGAATAATGGGAATATGTGGGCCAGAGACACATGAGCAACTAGAAATTTATTCTTTTAACCAAGTACTCTTGAAATGTTTGTTAACCAACCCTCTAGTCTGAACTTCTTCTTAGCCTTTTCCTATTATTTACAGAGAGCATAGCATCTCGACTCCAATAATCATTAAAAGTCAAGGAAAGTATTCTTTATAGCTCAACTGAAAACATGAGAATCTATTAACTTAAAAGATCACCTTTGAGATTGGCCTCACTTTCACAAGGGAGTGATATTTGTCCTTTTGTTTAATTTCTTTGAGTTTTGGCATTCATTTTTCTTTTTTTTAAGACTTGGATCTATATCTTTTTATTTATTCTTTTTTTTTTTTTGTTGGTCATGGGCTTGAACTCTGGGCTTGGGCACAGTCCCTGTGCTCTTCAGCTCAAGGCGTACATTCTACCACTTGAGCCACAGCACCACTTCCTGGCATTCATTTTGCTTAACAAAATAACATGTAAACAACTTTTTGTCACCTACTCAAATGTAATATATAATGTCTACCTTAAAAATATTAACATGGCCAGAAACCTCACACTCTTCACAGACACCCTGGAAAATTATATAATAGATAGGGTCAATATAATATTCTATTCAATTCTATTTTGTATAAATATAAAAGACAACTGTCTGTGCTTCACTTGATTACTTCTCCCTACACACTTCCATAAAATACTCCTATGACTTAGGGAGCTTGAAGTGGGAGTGATATTAGAATTAGTTCCCAATGCTGGCCTATTCAGTCTGCAGAGTAGAATATTATCTCTCCGAAACTAAAAGGGAAAGATCTGTCGTGGGATCTGTCTTACATAAGCTGTAAGTCACTTCTGGAATATAAATTTTCAAAAAAATCAATGGAAATGTGATAGATATATAACACTTCTGAATGTCTAGCTCTTTCCAGAGTGAATTGAAGTACTAAACTGGAAGATAACCAACACCACAGAAGCACCATTGTTATCAAATCCTAGAAGAAATTAATGGATTGGTTTCTAAACCACCGAAACAAACATAGGTCTATATAGACTATCTGAAAGCTTTTTCTTTGTGTTAAAATTTGTCTGGGGAAGAAATCAGAGAGAGATTTTATGACAGATAAAAATCCCTCGATGCACTAGTCAGTTGTAGAAAATGAGCTACAGTTCCTAAAATGTAATTCAGAAAATCGAATACTGATTTATCCTGATATAGTGGTATTCATCTCAACATCTGATTTTTTTATGTATTATTAGTTTTGATTCAATCCTAAAAATGTAACATTTAGGCAAAAACAAAAAAAAATGACCCTCAGAATTTCCAGGCAATCTATGCAGATACAAGAATGAAAATATCTAAGCAGAGTCACCAAAGACTTCTTTTCTTACATAGGGACTAGAATGTACAGACAGACAAAGGTCATAAACTAGTCTGTGCTATATGGTTTTAGAGACAACATCAAACAGAGAACACAGAGTATAATTGTCATGGCATCCATTGTTATTTATTGAGAAAAGCAAAGCAAACTAATGGCTGTATGCCAGCAGGTAAGTTTTAGTGAAGGAATCAGACCAGGGTTTTTTTTTTTAATGACAACTCCATCCCTATACAACAACAAATATCTGTTGCTTGTGCTTTCTTTAGTAGGAATAATTTTCATCTCTTCAAAAATACTCCTTCTGTGAGAAAACAAAGGAAAGGGTGGCATTGCCCCCACAAAAGATGTACTCATTACTTGACTTATGAAATGGAAACCCCTCTGTACAGCACATTAATAATAAAAATAAAAATACTCTAATTTGCTAGTGGAGATTGTTCTATAGTTGTTAGGGAGTTGAATAGGCTACTTTCTAGCTTCTATACCCACAAGTCTTTCATTTGCTTTGTCTTTACTCACTGAAAATGAGAAAATCTCTGTACAGCACTATCTGCATATATGAAATGCAGAAAATGGCACAATCTTGAACAGTAACTGGACCTGCTGTCTTCTGTCTCTACCCTCATGTAGCAAACTTTACTTTCTATGACTGCATTTTACAACTGTCCTGTGTTATGTACTGCCATTATTTTCTATGCATACTTTAACATCTTGAATGAATGTGGATAGAGGTACTGGTAAGTAAAGACTAGGAACATGACTGATCCCAATTATTTCAGTGAACTGAAGATTCAGATATTTGCATATAATTCCAGTGCCCTTTTGTTACTGATTCTTCTAAAAATCATACATCATTGGAATCTAGAGAGTAGAGATGGTGAATATTTGAGTGGATATGTTTTTTCTTTTTAAGAATTTGCTGGAAACTTGTTTACTTAAATTTATTAATACTGTAAACATCTGTATTTCCAATGAAAATAAAAGTTATCAAAGGTTTATTAAAATGAGTGGATAAATAATCAAACAATACTCTATTTTATTAGAGCACAAGTCCTTCTTGATCCATCTTGGATTTTTTAGCTTTGAGTTGAAACTGGACACCAGCTATTCTGCTATCCTTGGCTCTATCATGGAAACCATAGAGGCATGAGTGATGGTAAATGGCAACTGTTATTTGACACTGAAGCCAGCTCCCACAGGGACCCAAACGTGCACCCATGCAAGGAGAATAGCACACACTTTCCACCAGCATCTCCTACATGGGTGTGTTGATCCATTTGTTTCTTGTTACTCACATCAAAATTTTTAGACTTTCTTTGAATGTTTGAATATTGGCAACCAATGTAGTTAAAAACATAAAATGAAAACAAACCTCTGGTCCCAACTCTGCAGGACTAACAAAAGCCATCTGAAAGCTACATCTCATGTCAATTTTTAAGAGTTCCAAGTTCCTGGTTTGTGACCTCTATACAGGAAAAAAAATATGATTTGCCCTTTAAAAAACATTTAAAAAACAGTTTTAATAATTACAAGTAGCCATCATAACTGCTCTTTAATATTTTTTCTAATTATCTTTTTTCTCATTTATCCATTTTAATATGGTGTGTAGATGAACCTTGACTCCTGAGATAAGAAAAAATAAATAAAAATAAGAAAAAGGTCATTGTCTCATTTGTTCCCTGGTACTTGACTTGGATCCGAAAGTAACTCAAATATTCTCCCAGTCAGCACCCCCAAAATGATGACTAGAAGAGGATAATTCTGGAAGCCACAATACTGCAAACTCAAAACAACGTAAAAATAACAGAGCATTTGTTCTTGAGCCATGGGATGGCCGGAACCATTTGAGTCACAAGCACAGAACAGCATCTGTGGGTCTTGCATTTCCAGATTGTGATGGTACCTGCTGACTGCCACGACAGGTGCAGAGCAGTGTGGGCTCTCGCCAGCCCACAAGGGGAACTTGCCTTCCACCGTCATCAATCTAATTATCTGGAGCACAGTCAGCAGACTGAAATTGATTTCTTTTCACCTTCCTGTTATAGTCTTGGCATGAAAAAATATTTGTTAATTACTTATTTTCCAATGTCAAGTTCTTACCACCTGAGATCAAGTGTGGTCAGGAAGAAGGAAAAATCTATGCTTATAGAAGAAATCAGAAGGTTGATTATGAATGATAGAATATTAGAAGAACGTTAGAGGCAACAAATGTCATGCTTTCATTAATAACATCAAAAAAAAAACCAAAAAGCAGTTGTCTATGTGCAAAGGTCTGGATAGCAAATATTTTCCTCTTTGTGGGCTATCGATCTCTATTACCTAAGATGCTAGCAGATGCCTTAAAGATTAGCTAAAGGTTGCTTTGCAAACAAATGAAATCATGAAAGAGGAGATTTTCCAAGCATTAGGAATGAAAGTAAAGTGTCCAATACAATATTCAAAAATGGTAAAGTGTCTACATGGAGGTAAGTATTCCATACTTCACTAAAGAATGATTAGACTTTATGTGTACTCATTGTAGTACACAGAGAAATCACTGGGAAAATTAAATCGGACAGTGACACTAGAAGTGAATCAAGGTGGATTTCTCAAACATTACATAATGCATGGGAAAGCAAGGAAAGAGATACTGAAGAATCAGATAAAAAGACCAATTAAACGGCAGATTTAAGTGCTAATTCCAATAATTACTATAAATGGTCAACATATTCTAATTAAAGATATAGGTTGGAAGCCAGGATAGAAAGAACAAACAATGTTCATGCCATATATTATGTATAATAAATTTATTCCATACTTAACGAAATAGATTAAAATATGTATGCTATGCAAACATTCAATAAAATATTGGCAGTTACGTTTTATATGATGAACTTCTGAGCAAATCATTTACCATGGTTATAGTATGCTTTACACAATGATGAAAAAAAACTATAAGGAAGACAGAATGATTTCCAATATGCACACACCAAACATAGAAACAAACTCAAAGCAAAAGTTGGTGAAGTTGAAAAGTAGAAAATAGCAAAGAAAATCAAAGTACAACATGCCAAAATGAGTGATGTAGCAAATCTGCGACAACAGGATAGAATCAAATGCTTACATATGAAGTAAAAAGTAAATCAGTCCCAAATAAGTTACCAAATTATGTCAAGAAAAGAGGAAAAGAAAAAAGAACAAACCAAAAAAGGAGGCGGTGAGAGCGGAAACAATGGAAATAAAAATAAAAAATAAAGATTACCAATGAAACAAAACTTATTACAAAAGAAAATCAATAACATGTATATTCCTCTAATGTCTAGATACAAAACCAAGTAAAAGATAAATCATAAGTATCAGGAATAAAAAACAAACTCTACAGACATTACAGCTGTTATAAAGATAACAAGAACTATTACAAAAGCAGTATTAACCATTTGAAAAATATAGGAATAATGGTCGATTTGTGAAAACTACAACTGTTAAAACAATCAGAATAAAATACTCTTATAATCATTAAAGAAGTTAAATTCAGAGATTAAATGCAGAGAAACTGATCATTGATACATTGCAGGTGAGGGAAGATGTAAAATGTCACTCTGGAAAAGAGTAGGGACATCTTCAGTGTGCAGTAAGGTCTTATACAATTCACATGCACACTCCAGCATATTAATCCCAAGAAAATGAACATTTATGGATTTATTCCATTTGGGTGTTCTAATGTAATGCCAGAAACCAGTGTGCTTGTGGAACAATTGAAATTTCTCACAGTGTTAGTGGTCTCAGAGTATGAACAAATTTGGCATCTTGAACCCACTCCTTGATTAATAGATCAGTAACTATGGTAACATGGGATAGAGATCTCTGTGGGGTTTGTTTCATGTGGGCATCAGCCTTGTTCATACATGGGGGCCCTTAAAGTGACCTAAACCCCCCACAGAATCCCCACTTCCTAATATCATTATCATGAAGGTTAAGATTTCTACATATGAATTCAAGAAAGACATATACATTCAGGCCATTGCTTGTTTTCTTTCCCTCTTCCCAAAGTTCTTATCTTTACATGAAAAATACCTCCGTCTGTCCCACTAGCTTCAAAAGATTGAACTTTCTTCCACTGTCAAATTAAAAGTTTAAAATCCAAAGTCTCATCTAAACATCATCCAAATCAACTATGGGTGAGACTTATTGTACAATTCATTCTGAAGAAAATCCCTTTTGTTTCTAAAACAAGGACAGGCGCAGAACACACATTTTCATGCTGTGAGGGAAAAACAGGAAAGAGGAAAGGAATGGCGAGATCCAAACATAACTAAAACCTTAAAGATGGAGCATAATTTTCTTTCATGGCTCATGGCAATAAAGGTACCACATTTTGGATGCACTAGACTAGTGGCAAGACATTTGGGGAGAATATCCTATCTTCTGAGCACATATTTGATCACACAAAAATTTGTATTTGAGTTTTTATAGCAGCTTTATTCATAGTATCCTCAAACTGGAAGCAGCCCAGGGGTGAATGGCCAAACAAACTGATGCATCCACACTATAAAACACCACTAGTGATGAAAGGCAATAATCTGTTTATAGAGGCAGCAACTTGGATGAATCCCCAGGAAATCAAGCTGAGTGAGAGAGAGAGAGAGAGAGAGAGAGAGAGAGAGAGAGAGAGAGAGAGAGAGAGAGAGAGAGAGAGAGAGAGAGAGAGAGAGAAGAAAGAAAGAAAGAAAGGCAATGCTAAATGGGTACATGCTGTATAATCTGTATAATTCCATGTGTATAACATTTTTTAAATTATAAATGTTTAGAAATAAACAAAGAAGCGATTACCAGAGAAGGGATGGAGTAGATACAGTTTTAAATAGCAACATAGAGGTCTGTGCAGTTACAGAACCACTTGATTAGGAAGATAGATTCATTAAACTACATACATGACAAAACTGGGAAAGACTACATACATGTACACATACATCCACACACAAATGTAAACATAAAACAGCAAGTCTGGATATAACTTGGTCATTGTATCAGTGAAACATCCTGTTGTGATATTATACTTTATAATTGAAAAACAAAAACAAAAACTAGAGTTCCAACTTCCTTGAAATATAAGACAGAGAGATTGTTGTGCTGGTTTAAGAAATAAACTTCCAGACTGTTCTAATAAGGACCTTTTAAAAAATGGTTGCTTCATATGATCATATAAAATGATGCGTATGGAAATGAACTCCAAGACATGGAAACAAGTTTTTTTTTTTTTAGTACTGTTTGTGCTTATCTTCTTTTTTTCCTCCCTTTTGTTACTGTTTCTTTACTTCTGTACTCTTTGTCTTGTATATAAATTTATCTGTTTGGGGGGAGGCGAAGAGAAAGCATGAAACAGTGGGACAAAGGGTAGACTAATTCAGCAGTGATACTCACTAGACACTATATTGGAAATGAACTATGAAATTGGGGGATTGGCAGAGAGGGAGGGGAAAAAACTGGGAGAAATTAGGGAAATGGTGACACTGTTCCACAAGAAATGTATTCATTACCTAACTTATGTAACTGTAACCCCTCTGTATATCATCTTTACAAAAAAAGAAAATGGTTGTTTAATGAAATCTTCAAAGTCTTCAAGAACTTTCAAGAGTAGCCCTGGTGGCTGCCAAAACTTAGGAACTTCAAGAAACTGTATTCTAACAACCACACATGACCTTGGAAGATAACCCCAAGTTATCTTGAGGTAGGCCATAGATGACCCACTTGTATCAAGTCTTTCTCAGCCACAAGAACCATGAGATGACCGATGTATGTTGTTTTCTAAGTCTCTTAATTTTGTAATCCATTACAATGGTATAGGAAACTAATATAGGAGGATGTAAAAGTGCAACAAAGAGAAACATGTAATGTACACAAAATATGCATTACCAACAAAGAAGAAAATATGTGTAGCTCACCAATCTCATCATTTCTGTAACTGGTCTTAGGGCTGTGGTTATGATTTCTGGCTTCCTTTTCACAGAATACAGGCCTGTTCCTGGCCTCGCTGCCCTAAACCAGCTCCTTTGGGTAGGGTAAAGCAAACCTTATTACAAGGTCTGAAACCCTGGTAGTGTTATTTTATTGGGTCGTTTTAATTTAATTCCCCATTAACTTTTATTACTGCACCCAAAAAACCTAAGAGATATTAAGAGATTACAAGAGATTCTCAAGAGTACTATAGCAAATTGCGAGGAACATGGTAGTTTTGAAAAACAGAAATTTCTCCTTTTAGAGTTCTGGAAGCCAGAAGTCCAAAATCAAGGGATGACAAGGCCAGTTCTTTCTGGAAACTTGTAGGGCTTTATCTCATGCTTTTCATCATTCCTTCCCATCTCTGGTTCCATGTTCACGTGGTCTTTTCTGTTCTTCTCTGTCTATATGCTTTCGTCCTCCTGTAATGGTACTTGACATTTAATCCAGATGATCTCAATTAAACCAGAGAAAAAGACACTTTTCCAGATAAGATTACATTTACAAATTTTGTATGGGCCTCTCTTTTCCTCCAGAAAAAAAAAATCCCTCAGATTCTGAACAATTATTTCAGCAGTTTGATCATTAGGATTAATCACCCAGTGGGTGCAGAAACACAACACAATACTGTAGTCCCCTGCCTATAGTTTAAGTTGTGGGAGGCCAGAAGGCCAAATGAGTGGCAGACTCAACTTCAGCTCAAGAAACCGTTCTTGTGTCCTTTGGGAAATAAGACTCCAAGATTAATAAAGCTAGTGTCAGGGATGAAAAGCAGAACTTCTGATTGTTTTATTGGCTTTAATATTGAGGAAAATCTAACTTTTCACTCCTGGTTTTAGTTGTCTGGCTCCCTGGTCCAGCCAGCAAAATTCAGGAAGCATTATGGGTGTTTATGTTTATATACTTCCCTTCCTTCCTTCCTTCCTTCCTTCCTTCCTTCCTTCCTTCCTTCCTTCCTTCCTTCCTTCTTTCCTTCCTTGCTTCCTTCCTTGCTTCTTTCCTTCCTTCCCTCCTTCCTTCCTTCCTTCCTTCCTTCCTTCCTTCCTTCCTTCCCTTCCCTTCCCTTCCCTTCCCTTCCTTTCCTTCCTTCTCTTTCTTTCTTCTGATTTCTTTCTTTCTTTCTTTTCTTTTCTTTCTTTCTCTCATTTTTTTTTATCAGTAGGAGAGCTTGAAGTCAGCTCCTGAGCTTTTCAACTCAAGGTTAGTGATCTACCACTTGAGCCACAGCTCTATTTCTGGCTTTTTCATAGTTATTGGGGATCAAAGTCTTCCTGGCCTGGCTAGCTTTGAATCACAATCCTCAGATCTCAGCTAGGATTATAGGCATGAGTCTTTGGTGCCTGGCTCCATACACATTTCTAACATGCCCCTTGCCCCTACATGTGGCCTTCTAGATGCTCCAGTGATACCTACTATACAATTACAAGAGTCTTCTACTACTTCATCTGCATCTATAGCTTCTCTTCTTTTGTTTTTTCATTCCTATTCTTTTTTTTTTTTTTTTTTTTTTTTTTTTTTTTTTTTTTTTTTTGGTCATGGGGCTTGAACTCTGGGCTTGGGCGCTGTCCCTGCCCTCTTCAAGTCAAGGCAAGCACTCTACCACTTGAGCCACAGCGCCACTTCCGGTTTTTGAGTGGTTTATTGGAGATGAATCTCATAGACTTTCCTGCCCCAGCTTCCTTTGAACCATGATCCTCAGATCTCTGCCTCGTGAGTAGCTAGGATTACAGGCTTGAGCCACTGGCACCCGGCCATTCCTATTCTTTTATTTTGCTTCCAAGCCAGGGTCTTGCTACATAGTTTAGGCTGACCTGGATCTCCTGGGTGCTGAGATTACCATCATAAAAACACCATTCTTGACATCATTAACTTCTTTGTCAAGTAGAAAAGGTACCTTTCACAGCATATTCTTTTTTTTTTTTTTTTTTTACTATTGCAGTGATGGCATCCAGACAAAAGAGAATATGGAACAGAGTTCAAATCAAAATCTTTAGGTTTGTCTAAAATTATGTCCAAGGGTATTAAACCAGATAGAGAAGTCAGAAAATGCCAACAAAATTCATACAGCAAATACACAAAACACATAGTAGATAACGTGCCCTGCAGAATTGACTATAGTAAAGTGATATACCACCAAGGGACCGAGGTAATGGAACACAGTAATGGAGAAGACTTAGAATCTATGACTCTAAACTCTGCAGAAGCTGAATGGACACAGAGAATTTGAAATGTGGGAGACTGATGCCCACGGAGAATGGTGGTACAGCCTGGGGTCAGGAGAAGTATCACAGCATGCCGGGCTTTGCATGCTGAGCCAAGAGTTTGGAAATATTATTCATCCTCTCCCCCTCACACTGCATAATCTAGAGCTCTATGTATTTATTGCATTGCACATGTTAGATTTCAACACATATTTACTAGATAGAATTTAAGCCAGTCCTAAAATGCATGCTTCTTTCTCTTCCTGTGTGTTTCTCACTACATCAGTGTCTCTGCTTCTAAAAAAGCAGACAAATAAATGAAACCCAAAGGCATCTGCTCCTGGGACTTTTCCAGGATTATCCTTTGAGTACGCTGGGTAGCTTGCTCCCTTAAGTACTTTGGCACTTCATTTATAGTATTCACGAATTCAATGAGCTCTTTACCAAGTAATTTGACTCAGGACCATGAAAAACAAAAAAATAAATCTGGGTCTAAGGAGACAATGGCATACATCCAGTTCAATATCACTGATTGAATATAAACAGTCATCCTCCTTTCCATTCCAAACTCATAAATGATACAACATATAAACATATTTTATAAACACAGAGTGTACAGTGAGAACTAGAAGGAGAAATCACATAGATCAGTAAGGAAAAGCCATTGCTAAACTGAAAATGGAAAGTTTGGGCAGTGAGTTAGGGCTGAAGCCTTGTGGTCTGGGTATGAGCAGAGAGATAGTGCCTGAGCCTTTCCACCTCTACACATTTGAAGCCAGGTCCTTAGCAGAGAAAGAAGAGACACATTTAAGAGAGTGGAGGAATCACCCACCTCTACCTAAGGAGTACATATTCTATGTCCAGTGAGTCCTGAGGTTGTTTGTGTTAGATTCCTGGGGCTATGATCACAAAGTCTAACCGATTTAATGACCTAAAACAAGAGAAATCATTGTCTCCTCTCTGGAGGTGAGAAGTCAAATCCAGGTGCTGACAGGGCCATGCACTCTCTTTTAAACCTTTATGGGAGACTACTTCCTTACCTCTTCTTAGCTTCTGGTGGTTTGCCCGCCATTTTTGGCATTCCAGTTCTCAGCTGCATCATGCCAACTTCAGCCTCTGTATTCACATGCTGGTTCCCCAGTGTCTTCTACTCCAATGATACTTGCCATATGGACTAAAGGACTCCCCTAAGATATGTCTTCATTGCCATATATAACTAGATTTTCACTGACCCTCTTTCCAAATAAGTTCACATTCTAAGGTACTAGGGATTAAGATTTAGAGTAGCTTTTTGGAGTCCATATTCCAGCCCTTGACACAAAACAAAAGATAACTAACATACTCAGCCAAATTATTCATATATGACAGTGCAGTGGAGACATTTTCAGACATATTCAGCCTATAACATTGATGTACACAGCCATGCATCCCTAGTGGTTACAGTTAGACCATCTTTTTCTTGCATATTTATGAAGTCATAACATATAGTTTTTCTGGATTTTAAATATTATATAAATGCTATACTGTGGGTATCTTACTGCTGCTTTCTGAGTTTTTTTCTTAACATTTTTGAGATTCATTTACATTGGAAGGCTTATTCATTTTTAAAAAGTGCTATATGAGATTTGATAATAGAGATCTTCCCTTTTTGTCCAAATGTTCTCTTGTGAATGAATAATATGATTTGCCATTATGGGATATATATTTTCTACCCTTCTTGGCCAGGATATATGTCATAGGAGATTGAGATCTTGTGATAGTATGACCACACATTCCCTTGCTATCTGAATCATGGGGATTTTGTGAAACAAGGCATCAATATGAGGTTAACTGGCAGGAAGAGAAGAAATAGGTACATTCCCTCTGCTGGTCCATATTTTAATAATGGCAATTTTTCTACTAATGTCCTTTGAGGCAATCTGTCAGCCCATGGTTTTCTAGGCTCCAATAACTTTCTTCAGCTTTCTAGACTAAGTAACACTGCTTTGTGCTTTTATTCTTTGGATCTAGAGATGATAATTTCTAGCTTCTGCCACTTTCTGGGTACTTTACAATGCCTGTTGGTTCCTTAACCTTTCTTGTATCAGTTTCGTCATGCTAGTTATTTCCTGCCTAATTCTTAACTGCAATTGATTCTAGAAGCAGCCTTCAGCCATAGTCCATCAAACTGTATTTAGAGGGTAGGTCCCTCATAGGTGTGGTGATCTTGTAACTCTCCTAAGGAGAATGAACCCCTGATAATCACAGGCAAGCATTGGCTAATACCTTGCCTAAAATGTACCAGCCTCTGGCATGTGATGTGAATATTCCGACCTATAAATGCTTTCTTTTGATTTTTCATCAGTAACTATCACCTACAATAACTCACCTTTGTCCAGAGGCTCACCAGTCTACCTTGCTGTCTTTTATGGAAGGCTAATCTCAGTCTTGTTGGGGTCTTGACTAGAGCAGTGATCCTCAGAGTGTTTTGTGTAAACTCATTATCTGGTCCATGTTATGTGTCCCCAATGAATTAGGAAGTTAAAATCAGAATGAAATCAGAATGATAACTAGATCACTGGGCATACTCAGCTGACATTATTTTTTTCTTAGAAAGGTTTTTTATAATCTTTAATTTAAAAAAAAGCAGTGCAGAGATTTGCATTCTGCCATAAGCTGCTTATCTCATTGATGCTAAGAGAGAACTTGAATGGCTGCTTCTGGGTCTGGAGGGAAGTTAAGTGGCTTAATATCCAAAAGGATATCTCATTTGAACAAGCCAGGTATGCCATATCTTCAGGTAAAAGCTAAAACAAGAGTCTCAGAAAGACAAATGCATGACGAAAGAAAAAAGAAAGTCCATGAGAGTTGTTCTACGTTATGAAAAGGTTGGTCTCTTCCTCCTCAGATGATAGACAAATTGCCTTACTTTGCACAACCCACAAAAGAAAGAGGTCTACATGATAAATATCGCTGAAATGGAGAGGCAGCAATTTGGGTCTATTGTTCTGGTCTGTCTACTGGGTAACATGTGAGGCTCCCTACTGTAAAAGACATTTAGAGCTTTAGCAGCAAATCCAGGTTTCTGCAGAAGGAGAACTGCCATTCAGGAGTATGACTTAGCAGACAGGATAGAAGGTTCTTGAAGCATTTGCAAGAAAAGGAGATAGAGAATGGTGACAACCATAGTGACACTGCTGCAAGTCCTTTGGAGAAAGACCACTTCCCTTTCTGTCAATTATTTCTCCCTGTTTGTAAAGCTGCATTAGCTCACTACTTGGCTTTGGTTGAAAAGGAGCAGCTGACATGAGTAGGAGAAACCAAGAAATTATAAAAATGATGCTATCATCAAAACAGAGAGCTATCAGACCCAAGATATTTTAAAGTTGATAGTGCACTTCAGTAGAAAATATAAATGGCTTATTGAAGGCTGAACCTGAGCAGCCCAAGAGAACACAAGCAAACTTCAAGTGGGTGGTTAAGATTCTCCTCTGGTGTGTACACCTGCTCTTCACTGCCTCTCCCTGAACTCACATCTGTGGCCTCATGAAGACACTAAACAAATCATCGTGGTTTTGTTAGTTAGGGACCACACTGTTGCCATGCCAGTGCCACTTCTACCCTCCTTGTTTCTCAGGGTTTAAAACAAGGGTTGGCAAACAACTGTCTATGGGCCCAAACCAGCCTGCCACCTGTTTCATTTTCCTTACAAGCCAAAAGTGGTGTTTTATTTTTTAAATAGTTGTGTATTTGTGTGCATGTGGGGAGGGAAATCTAAAGAAAAATAAGAGTATGCAACATGTAAACATTATCTGAGATTCAGATTTTGTATCTGTACAATGCTTTGCACACTTCATCCACAAAGCTTAAAATACTATCTTGCCTTTTATAGAAAAGTTTGTCCAATTAGATCTGGAAGCCTGGGGATAGCATTGCTCAGAATTCCTAACAGCAGATTGGAGCAGCTTTTAGAAGACTTAGAAGGAAGAGCAGAAGCAGAAGGCAGTTTCCTACAACAGGGTGTAAGAAAACTGCACAGGGTTGGGGAGAGGGCATGTGGAAGGCCGCCAGGCAGTAGGCCAACAGCTGCTGGATCTCTTGTGAATTAATCACATAAGCCTAGCCCCAATGGCAGGTGATTCTTGATGCTTATGACTTCATGATGGCTGTTTTCTCACAGGCTTTACTCTGCCTCCCAAAGACATGTGTGGGGCTTGCATTCTTATGCTAAATCTTTTCCTCCTGGGAATATCTCAGGTAGGCAGCTCTAGTTTTCTACACAACGCTGGACTCTTGTCAGTTTTCGAAAGGCAATGGATCAATAAGAAACATGGTAACTAGAACATAGCTAGTGACAAGAAGAAGTGTGCTCTAGGAGTACATATAATAAAGGATTTTTCCCCTAGTCCTAGTAGCAGCCCCTCTTCTCCAACTAATCCCAGGGCTCTGGAAGCTGACTCTGAGGATGGCGAGTTGCAAGCTAGCCTGGACTACAAAATAAATAAATAAAGTAATTCTTACCTATTGTGGGAAATAAGCTGAAGTTTCCTTAAGGAAGTCAAAATGATCTTAGATATGTAAGAATATGAGGGACTTCTGAAAGGACAGTGCTTTTCAGGTTATCAGGAATACAGGAATGGGTGAAAATGGTGTGCAAGTAAGTCTTTAGCAGGAAGAACATGGGAGCTGTTGAATGTCATGAATGCATTAGGGCTATTATGAGGGAGGATTTCCCTATCTTAGATTTCAATGTGTGAAGACTTGTTTTTATAGATTACCCAATCTCAGGCTTTTTGTTATAACAGCATAAAACAGACTAAGATGGTGTTACAAAAAGAAAAATGCCAGTAGAACTAAAAGTTATGGAGCAATGTCAGATTAAGATTCAGATGAGAAGATAAAGAGACTATCTAGTTTGGAAACTTCTGGAATGACCTAGGGATTATGGGATCTCTCCTGTGAGTAATGGAATTTACTTCTTTGTTGGTCATGAAATTTTTTCCACATAAGATAAGAGATGGAAAATGACTAAAGGTAAAGGAGTTGTGAGAGAAGAGTACAGAACAAAAGACATGATGACTTAGTAATTTGTGTATCAGCCAGTCAAACTGGAACACAGTAGAGATTCATTTAAAACACAGTGTGGGGGCTCTGCACGGAGAAGCTTAGATTTATTTTTGCTGATGATTCAATGTGGTAAAAGTTAAGCTGAAATATGAAATTAGAATTAAGACTGTTGGTTTTGTTAATGATAGGGTTTTGTGGCTGTTGAAGACAAAGGCTTAAAGATACAGGAAATAAGTGGCTTTGATAAACTAAAACTGTTCAGTTACTTCATATTTAAAGGAACAGTTGCAAGTTTCATTTTTTTCTTTATACCTTTGCAGCGGCAATAAAAGATATAGATTGGGCAACATTGGAACAGTAGATGAATAAAAGCAAGATACCCTAAGCTGTCTGCAGTTACCCAGGTCTGGCGATCTTAACTCATGAAGACAACAATGAAAATGAACCTAAATGAAATTTTATACCAGTACCTCAAGAGACATTTTTTAAAAAATCACTTAAGTGTAAGTTCAGAAGTACTGTTCATTGTCTCAAAAGGAGGACATTAACAATGTTTAATAATGGTACAGTTATGATAACTTAGATGTCCCTGCAGATAAGCCCCAGCTGACATAGGCCATCCTCTTCTATTTGCCTTTCATATTTGCATTAACCAAGCATTTGTTGCAGGCTACCCAGAGGCTATGAATATAACCTCAGACAAAGAAACATCCACCAACCCAGGTTAAAGGTGTTCCGGTAAAAGCAATTAACAGTTAATACTTCTGGCAGCTGGTTGATGAATTCATTGCTCCGGAGGGGAGGCCTGGGTACTAGATTAATGAGTTAAGTAGGATTATGATTAGGACCACCACAGTGCATCTTCTAAATGTTTCAAGTGATATACATATATGCCATTCCCAATGTTTTGGGCTCTTAAGTAGTTTTATCAAAATCTGTAAATGTCACGTGATTATGCTAATTACCACATGTAGGTCTCCAATTTAAACTGTATAATTCAATGTTTTCTAGGACATTTACCCATATGTGCAATACTATTTTTTACTTATTCTCTTGCAAGGAAGTTTTGAGAACTTCCTCTGGTTTTCCTATTGCAATACCTCTCAGCTCTCAGATTAAAGAAGAAATGTAGAAATTCAGCCAACTACCAAAATTTCTATGAGAATCAGACATTGAGAGATGAAGAAAATGAGTAGCAGCTGTGTTCTTAAGGAAAGTGAAGACACTATGAATTGGACCAGGACCAAGAACCCATTTTATCTCTTGACTCTCAGATCCCATTAATCTAATGTGGGGGGAGGGTAATTCCATCAGTCCTCTAAATGTTTAAATGTTCTTGTTTTTCCAATATGCAGTGATTTAAGAAAATTGGAGAAGGGATATAGAGAATTATTACCTTTAAGCTTGCAATGTTGCCATAGCTTCCTTTGCTAAAGATAATCAGCTTTAGGCAAGAGGTTCCAGATCTAAGAACTAGCTCAGGTCTAGAATATGAGTAGTAAATCATGAGTTGTTATATTGGAATAGGCCATCAAGTCTAACAAGGCATTTGAGACATTTAATTCTTTTCTTTTTAATTTTTTTTTACATTTTATTGTAAAGATGATGTACAGAGGTTACAATTACATAAGTCAGGTATTGAATACATTTCTTTTTGAACAATGTCACTCCTTCCCTCATTTTCTCCCAGTTTTTTTCCTCCTGCCTTCTAAATTCTTTTCTATACCATTTGTGCCAAATATTTTTGTATTTCAACTTTATTTAGTATGAACTAACATTTTCACCAATATCCTACAGCCAATCTCATAGTGAACTAGCACCATTTCCCCAGGTTCATGCCAATGATTTAAGTCTTCTATGTGATAGTGACCCTCATAGAGGATAAATATATCTTTATCCAACCTTGCATTCCATAACTTTCATTAGAACATTCTCAGGAACTTGCCTTATATTTTTTCCAACTCCTACTCATACACATCACCTACATTCCTTAGTGACTTCTGTTGATAGAAAATTCACTTTCCTGTCTGTCATATTGTGATTGAATTCTAGCTATTTTTGCAGCACTCAGTAGACAAAGTAGGCTATGTCTTGAGTTGGTAATCAGTTATTCTTATATCAGAATCTATGTTTTGTCCCCAATCAAGGGTAGAGCAATAATCATTAAGAGTGATAAATATTTATGTAGTACAGGATTTCAGAGGATTCTGGTGCTTCAGAATCCTTTAATGTACTAAAAGGTCTCCCAGATGCCCCTATTTCAAATCTGGGGTCACACTCTTTCTCAATCAGCACTCTTAACTCTGGTGCATCAGACCTGCACTTGCATGCGACTTGATTACAGTTAACTTTCCTTATAGCTAGGTTCTGTTTCTGACCTTCAATTTTTTTCTATTCTTTTCCTGAAGAAAGTGAGAACCACCATATACTGTCAAGGAGACACCTTTTAACCTTACTTTGATGATTACTCTCCTTCAGATTTTTTTTCTTTTTGTCAGTCATGGGTCTTGAACTCTGGGCCTGCGCACTGTCCCTCAACAATTCAGCTCAAGGCTAGAGCTCTACCACTTTAGCCACAGTGCCACTTCTGGTTTTTTGGTGGTTAATTGGAGATAAGAGTCTCATGGAAGTTCCTGCCCCAGGTTGGCTTTGAACCAATCCTCAGATCTCAGCCTCCTAAGTAGCTAGGATTACAAGCATGAGCCACCGGAACCTGGCTGTTCTTCAGATTCTTTTTTCTAATGTAATATTTGTCCCATCAATGACTATCAGATCTTATGATTCTCAAAATAGTCACATCTCTGAACCTTGTAAGATACTGTACCTGCCAAGGCATTACAATTGCCAGTACAGTATCCCAGTTCACCAATGATTAACAGTTTTGTTTTGTTTTGTTGGTTGGTTGTGGGACCTGAACTCTAGGCCTGGGTGCTGTCCCTTAGCTCTTCAGCTCAAGGCTAGCACTCTACCACTTGAGCCACAGTGCTACTTTCGGCTTTTTTTTCCTTATGTGGTGCTGAGGAATAGAACCCAGGGCCTCATTCAAGGCTAGCATTTTACCACTGAGCCACCTTCCCAGTCGCCCAATGGTAACAGTTTTAAGAATTGCACTGTAGAGGCATGCTAGAGACTAAGTATTCCACCAATTTATGGTGATCAGCTACCTCCAGTGATGGTCTTTCTCTCACGTGGTCATCAGTAGGACTTACTTCAGAATCAGATTTCTGAATGCCTTTCCTAGGGGCAGTCTGTTATCAGCTCTCTTAGATTGATTCCCTAGGAAGACGACTCTGGAACCCAGAGCTTTTCATGCAGTGTATTAGAGTGTCTTTCCTGTGGAACAACACAAGTGAGAAATGAGGAAGGTACAAACAGGGCAGAGGAGTCAACCAAACGGCAAGGAATAGCTATGGAAGCCTCACCATATCTTCTAGATATTCTGGTGTAGCTTTACAGAATTTTCTCTATTGTACAATGAGATTGATATTTGTATACTATAACTTTGACTACTCATTAAACTCAAGAAAACTCAAAGAAGTGTCTTAACCCTGATTTGAAGCAGCTCCTTTCATCCAAGAACAACTTCTAGAGATAAATTCAATTGGGAGGCACTGAGCAGCGATTCTTCTAGCAACTAGGTACATTAATACAACAGTCCTAAACACTTAACACTCATTTTAGCTGAGGTGTCACTAAAGTAATAGCAAACATATAAACCAATATATATCCAGGCTTTTAGAAAGAAAAATATGCAGAAATCTATAATCTTGTAATATTTGTATTACAAGAAGTAAGTGCAAAGATAAAAGAACAGAAGCACTAAGCCTTTGGAGCCAGTCCACCTTTAATGATTAATATTTCCCCTCCAGCTAAATTTGACTTTAAAGAAATCCCTGCCCACCATACTGAGTTTGAAGACCCAGAAGAGATAAGCACCAAGAATTTTATAATAATGCTATAATCAACTTTGGACAGAGGAAATTTTTCAAAACTGACACCTCTGGCATTAAGAGTTCTGGGTTCTTTAGGAAACAGAGGGGAGTAATTCTCTAATAATTTCATCTTGATTCCTTTGAAGAAATTTAACTAATTCTGTTTTGCCACTTGAGACATCTTCTTTTCATAAATATTAGAAAAAGCGTAGACCGAACTAGACTTTTTGGAATCAAGCTCAATCCACTATCCACAAATGGGGTGAAAAAAGAACTGTCTCACTTTCCTCCTTTGGAAATGGGGAATAATAATACACTTACCTCTTAGATTAAGTGTAATAATTAAGTGTCTTATATATGGAATCAGGTAACCTAATCAATGATAGTGATTCCTATATTGTCATCTAAGTAGTCTTGATCTCTATTTTTGATAATCTTAGCAAGATTACTCATAGCAGGTAGACATGATATGAAGGGGACCTTCTCTATTAACTCATTCTTTGCTGTGCATTTCAGATCCCACAAGTGGCCGTTAGCACATCTGCAAAATTGTTCACTAAAACTAAGTGTAGTGTTGGGGGTCAAAAATATCTCACTTTGCCTGACTGACCAAGATCTTTGGTACCAAATTGGCAAACTAGAATCTCTAATTCAGAATTTACGATTTGTTTTAAGGGATCATGGAGTTATTTTATATTATTTTCTAATGATTTATTTTCTATGTATGAAGGTTTATATCGGATATTATTAGTGTCAGCATTATTAGAACTTGCTTATAGAATCCCATCCTACTAAGGTATGAGAGTAAAGCAGAAATTTGATTATTTCTCCACCATTATTTGTTTTGTTGACACAGGTTTTCATTATATAGCTCAGAGTGGCCTGAAGCTCCCTATTCTACCCTTAAACTCACACTCCTCCGGCCTTCACCACTAAAGTCATGGGATCATAGGTATGAATCATTACATCTGGCTTTTAACACAACTTGTTTTATCTTACCTTCTTCATCCTGTGGTGATATCTAATAATCACACCAGATTTCTGAGAACTTTCTCTTAGAAGTAATTTTTAAATTAAGTTATAAATACCCAAACTGACTGCAAGATCATTGAAATCTTGTACCAGTTTTTAAACCCTTTCCTATTCAATTTATGCTTATTGTCAAGAGGGTGGCCTTGCCCTGGGGAAGGGCCTATTCATTTACTCTTCCTCCCCTTTACCTGACAGGAAAGAAATCTGAAGTAGCCTGATGAAGGAGAGCAAGGATCAGAAATAAGGGTGTAAACTTCCTGTGCGTTTATCTTTTACTTTGTTAGTACTGCTATTTTATTTCCTCTTAGATACAATTGACAGACAGGCTGTTCAGACTTGCTTCAGAACAAACACTGAAATGCTACTGTGTGCTGATGGCATTTATTACCTTGGGGGAACATGTATGACTTCTGTACTGCATGGTTTCTTAATCTGGCTGATATTCTTTACAGTTTACTTCTAGGATACTTCACTTTGATCTTCACCTGGAGGACATATTTCAGTTTCTGTATCTGCTAACCTTCTGCAGGCCCAGAAGTGTCCTAACAAATGGAGACTTTTAAATCTTCAATATAGATGAATCCTAGTTCTGCCGTGGCAAACTTCTGAGAGAATTGCCTGTAGATGAGTCTGTGTCTTCAAGCCCTGCCATGAGGGGGTGGCTGCAGCAATCAATTCAACTCTAATACCACTCGTCTGACAGGACAATGTCTAATTCAGTGTTCGTATAGGATACCCCGAAGTTCAGAGGTGGTCAGTTAGCTATATCCTACTTCACCTTGGTACAGTGAACTAGGGATTTTCTGTAGGTTTCTGAAGCTTAGAAGTTATAAGAGGGGGATAATCGTTTCTGGATTGTTCTCTTAGCAACAGTTCTTGGATCAGCAGAGGAAGAAGAAAGGAAAATAGAAAAAGACACAGCTCTATTAATGTACTAATGGCTGCCTGAAAAGACTACTTCCTAGAAGTTATAAATTTTAGAACATGGATGTCAATCTGAGGATGGTTTGGATTCTTTGATTTGCTTTTTAAAATGCCTTGCCTAGATAATATAGTGGCTTTTCATTACACTGAGTTTGTTCCTGTTATGTATCGTTTATGATATTGATACTTAGCCAAACTTCCATGAGATCAAGGCAAGTCCAATTTGCCTGTTGGAGTGCAATTTTCTTCAATTTTCTCATATTTAAAAAAGGGAACAAAAATAGTAACCATATTTCTGGTTGTCTTGAAGCTTAAATAAGAAAATACATGCAAAACCCACCATTATTTTGTTCAATTATTTAGAACTACAGAGAAAGAAGTCAACCAATGTCAATTGCCATTAATTAGTAAGATATAGGTATTTCAGAAAACATATTGATTTATTCAACATATATTTCCAAAATCACTTAAAAGTTATAAGCATTTTGGCAAGGACCAGTGCACAAATCAGGCAACTCCTATCAAAATCAAAATCACATTTTGTTGAAGGTGCACAACTAACAAGCACACGGGTAAAGATTTAGTTTATCATATTAAAGATAAGAGCTATGGAGAAAAGCAAAGCAGGGAAGGTGGTTCAGGATGTGGAGAATTGCTGCTATTTAAATGTCCAAAGAACTTGAGGATGAGGTGGTATTTAAGTACAGATGCAAGGATCTGACATGTTAATAAAAACGTGTTAATTAAATTCAGGATTAAAATCTTGAAAAGCATGAATATACTTTTTTACCAAAACAGGTAACTAGACCTTATAGCCAATATAGAAAGATTACCTTGAACCTAGAAGAGGATCTCCGTTTTTCTGGAGATAGTTTATAAACTATGCAATGATCTATCCTGAGCATCCTTGGTTCTTAGCACTAAAATTATTTTTTCTCTTGGTCTGTTGAGAGCCAAATATGAGGTAACAGGACTGGGGTAGAAAAGACTATACTAGGAGACTTTTTATTAATTGTTTTAGGAGTTGAACTTTACATCACCTTTTTTGTTGCTGACCTGTAAGTGCCATTGGCTTCAGACTCTTCTTGTGGCTTTGACTTTGTCTATTCTTCTGGGCTTCCTAAAAACTGCTCCTTAGAAAAAGTGTGCCCATAACATCTCTTTTAGCTGTCATTTATTGCTCCTGTACAGAAGCACGGTTGGTGTAGTGGTACGTTCTGAGGAGGGGAAATGATCTTTAACATACTCAGTAAGTCTTAGTCGTTTAGCCTCAGCTCCTGGGCTTTGGCCTTCGTAAGTATTTCTAAGCTTTTTCCATATATCACAGCCTCTAAACTCTTAGTGAGGCAAGAAAACAAGAGAAAGCTGGAACTGAGCTGAGAAAGAGCTCTAACAGCCTTTTCCACAGGAAAGGAGACTTTTGAGGTGGAGAATGCCCTAAGTAAATTTCAAATGGTTGCATTTTCCTTCATCTATCAGATGCCTAGGATGAGACATTTCATTGGTCTCAACTGTGAAAACCCAGTAGGGTTTCTAAGATAAAAATGCAGGGCTGGGAATGTGGCTCAGTGGTAGAGCGCTTCCCTTGCATGCCTGAGGCACTGGGTTCGATTCCTCAGCACCACATAAAGAAAAAGCCGGAAGTAGCGCTGTGGCTCAAGTGGTAGAGTGCTAGCCTTGAGCTGAAGAGCTGAGGGACAGCGCCCAGGCCCAGAGTTCAGGCCTCACGACCGGACCCCCCCCCCAAAAAAATGCATACAACATCGTTTTCTAAAAAGTAACTTTACTAAAATATAGCATGTATGAACTGGACGTTGGAGCATCACACCTGTAATCCTAGCTACTCAGGAGGCTATGACCTGAAGATCATGGTTTGAAGCCAGCCCACGCAGGAATGTCTGCGACTCTTATATTCAATTAAATAGCAAAAAAGATGAAATTAGATCTGTGGCTCAAGTGTCACAGTGCTAGGCCTTGAGTAAGAAAGCTCAGAGAGGGCTGGGAAGGTGGCTCAGTGCTGGAGCGCTTGCCTTGCATGCCTGAAGCCCTGGGTTCGATTCCTCAGCACCACATAAGCAAAAAGAAAAAAGCCAGAAGTGGCACTGGGGCTCAAGTGGTAGAGCGCTAGCCTTGAGCTGAAGAGCTGAGGGACAGTGCCCAGACCCAGAGTTCAGGCCCCACAACCAGACCCCCGCCAAAAAAAAACAAAACAAAAGAAAGCTCAGAGATAGCTCTCAAGGCCTGAATTCAAACTCTAAGACTGGCATACACACACACACACACACACACACACACACACACACACACACACACACACACCACATACACACACACACACAGCACTACTGTTACACACTAGAGTATATGTCTTTTCATGAGCATATGTGGTCATTCCTTCTAAAGTGTACACACAAGTGTGTACTTAGCAGTGTAAAATATATATATATATATATATATATTTGTAGCTAGGAATACTGAGCTGAGTGTTGAACAAAGTGATTGTAATGTAACAGTTCAGACTCTAAAGAACATCCCTGTAAGAGTCTCAGTCATTTCATAGGCTTAACATGTATTGATACTGTTAGTCTTTTTCAGATTAGCCTTTGTGTTATAGAAAACACAGTTGGTGTACTTCACAATCCACCTGCTAATTATAAATATTATTTGCCTGGAAGTCTTGAACTCCAAGATTCACCTCTGTTGCAACTTGGTATTTGCAAAAGTTCTCTAAATTGTATCACTTCCCAATTGTTCTCGCATTGTACTAGAAAAATTTGAACCCACTGAATGAAATGCTGGTGTTCCTTCTTTCCATTGTCTGGCTTGGACACTCAAGTGTTGTATACCTCAGCAGCTCTCCCAAGACTTTGTGTATAGTGTATTTATTCATTCATGTTTTTATATATTTATTTAATTGAAGATGTTTTCATTGTTCTCAGAGGAGAACTTGGTCCTAAGCTACATTACACTAGACAGAAGTGGGCATGGATAGTTTATCTAATGAGTCCCTCCTCATCTGAAACTAGGAAAACATGACAACACTTCTGTGACGAAAGAAAGGTTTTTAAAAAGTTTATTCCTGAAAAATTGTAGACATAATAATCCTCCAAGATTGTATTTCTTCAGGAAAGCATCAATAGAGAATGAAATTTTTCTGAAATGCCTGGGATTCTCACAGCAAGGTATCATAAATTCATGTGTACGACTATTGGCATAACCCTTTTTAGAAGAGTGTAGGACAGCACTTAGGAGCCACAGTACACATCAAACACTTTGAGTGTATCTAGAGCTTAGTAGAAAGACGTCTGGATAAATGTGTTGACATCCTTTTACTATCCACAAATATATTCTCGAAACTGTTGAAAAGAGCAGTGTGTGCTGTCATTTGGTGAATTGTAATAAATGTATTTGCAGCAAAAAACTGATGGGGCAAAGAAGAAAGTAAAAAAGCTGTAAACAGGCCCAGCACGCTTATGCTACACTGTATTCTTAAAATGCCTTGTGGAATAGCAATTCCTTTGTGCAACTACTTAGAGATAATAGAAACATTAAAAAAAGGAAACATCCAAATAAGTAAAAAAGAAAAACAAAACACTACCACCAACAAAACAGAGCTGTAAATAGGCTTTTGCCAGGAGGTTATGTGCATAGAAAACAACAACATAACATTAAAGGAGTCCATTGCCTTTAAATCACAAAATAATCAGCCAGCAAAAATAAGACGGTTTTGTGATTGTTTTAATGATGACTGACTTGCCAAAAGGAAGATGAATTATACTATGTTTGCTTTTATAATACAGAATTATTTCTGATTTTGTGTTTTCCAAGTAAATTCTTTGGAATTTGAACAAGTAAAATCTACCCCCAAGGGTAAAGTGTTCTACATATGTATTTAACATCACATAACATGTCCAACTATTCTGGTATCAAATTTTCTAATTCTTTTCATTTACAGCCGTCATTAAAAATGAAAATATACTAGGCTGCAAATATGGACAAATGAATTAATTTATTGTTAGCACCCAGAATCTCAGAAAAAAATGGTATAGCATGAGAAACAATACAGAAGAGATGTATCTTTCCCTGATGAGAATAAGAAGCATGAGGCACAATATCAGTGGCCCACAGTAGGCTGTATGTTGTTCTTCTCTTTCCCCCTAGCAATGCTCATCTTTTTGTCCTTCATCCGAAAGCATCTCTGAGCAGAATAAATATTTGATGCTACCTGTTTTGAAAAATCCAGTGCCTATACCATGTGAGAAGAATCACACTTTGGAGTGTGATAAACATAAAGGTCAGATACCTGCCTTCACCAGGGATCCTTTGTCTCTTTAAATAGCTTGGAATCCTTGATGTTTAGTGCTAGCAAGGTTGACAGTCCTCTTCCTTTCTGGAGCTTACAGGTGGTACTGACACTCTTGTGTGCTTTCTGTGGTATGTATATATATATATATATATATATATATATATATATATATATATATATATATTAAAGAACACTCTGGGCCCACTATATTGTGGGTTTTCTGAGGTGGCTGGACACTAGATTAGAGCAGTGGGTCTATGAATTGCTGTCAAAAGTACAGAGGAAAAGAGGATGGATTAAGTGTTCCCTCCGACTATCCAGGAAACATGGACCCTCAAAGAGAGAAACTACCTTTTATTCCCCTACTCTGAAGTCAGTGAAATTCAAGCCAAAACTGTTCTGAGTTTCCAAGCCAACAGCTTCTTTTATTATAATAAAGCATTGCATGATTCAGTGTCCACAGGAAAAACTAGGTAAAGTCAACAGCATTTATAACATACCTGAGTTTGTATGCTAGACATGTGATTCATGTGAATTTATTAACCCCCATTTCACAGCCAAGAAACTGGGGGTACAGAGATGTTAAGAAAAATATATCTGGTCATATAAGGCAAAGAAATTACCAATAGTAAATTAAAAAGTGCCGCCAATGATGGTCCAATGTACAGAAGCATGATTGAAGTAATTTACTTCCTGTACCATTTGGATGTCTACTAGTATAGTATTCAATCCTGGTCATAGGAAATAATTTCTCCCTTGAGAACTCTATGCTAAAGCTTCCAAGAACTATTAGAGCTATAGCTCCTTAGATCTATTTGCTTTCCCAGAGTATATCTCAATTCTGGGCTACCTCTCCACATCATAGATAAATAAATTATTTTCTTTTTCTACTATGCCAATCCACACTTGTGTTTCTTGTGATGATTTTATTTCTGAGACTCCATTGCTCTTCCTTTGTCTAATAACCCTTGGTCAGACCATTCCTCACCTTTTTCAAAAGATTTTCTTAGTTTTATGAGCTTTTTTCTCAACAAATGGAGTTTTGAAGATGATGCAGTATGCAAATAGGTAAACAGTGGTGATGGTGATGATGAATCTTGTCCTGCTATGAAGTAACTTTAAGTTGAATTGTGGTCCATCATATTTAACATTCTAAATACACCAGCATCAACCTATTCTGTCTTTTTAATGCTTCAACATAAGTGTGAAAAGATCAAAATATTTACTTAAGTTTTCTTTTATAAGTCAGTTTTGAAATGTCTTCAGTTTTCAGAAGAAAGAAAAATGTTAATTTCCAAGTTACCAAAGAACTTAGGTGAAGTTCTTGCAGCTCACATGCCATTTGCTAAACATTTTCTCACTACACCAATCTCTCCCGCTGGAGAACTCAGAGAACACTTGACTGCTGTTTTCATTCCTCAAGCACTTTTTTGAGTGCCATAGCTGTGATAATGCTGCGGGGAGACACAAACATGAGGGAGACAAAGGCCCTTTCCCCAAAGAGCACTTTCAATCTGTTGGAGTAACCATCTGTAATTCTATGTGTGGGATATGTCTAATACAAGTGTACAACCCCTCTCTCAACTAGATTACCTCTATCAAGTGAAAGCTAGGTACCTGGTATGTATGAATATGAGATGGCCCCCACAGGCTCTTATATTGGGGATTCAGTTCCCATCAATAAGCTTTTGGAAAATGATTGGCTCCTGAGAACTGTGCTCTAATCAATAAATCCATTCATGAGTTCCTAAGAGGATGGCATTTTTAGAAAGTGGTGAAGAGTAAAATGTATGACTTAGAATTATGTCATTGGTTGTGTATGGGGAATTTCTTATCCAGATACCTCTCTATGGATCTTTTTGCTTCCTGTCTTCCATGAAGAAGACAGCTTCGTCTTCTATATTCTCTTGAGACTATGATGTTTTGCTCAGAACAACCTCCCAGAAACTTGGAACTGAATGACCACAGATGAAAGAGTGAGCCAAAGAAATCTCTCCACCTTTCAGTGGATTCTGTCAGATATTTCTTCACAGTGATGTAAAAATAACTAACAAAGAAAATGAGTGCCAGGGAAATGGAGACATTGTTATGATTCATCATGAACATTTGAGTTCTTAAGACTTTGAAACTGTATACAGAAGAAATATTAATGAGCCTAGAATGATCTAGAATGTAGGAAGAGCTTAATGTGTGATTCTGTTGGGAGCTCAGAAGACCAGAACACCAGCAAAAATATGGACAGTGAAGGCCGGGTTCTGAGGTTTCAGACAGGAATGAACACTTCATTGGGAATTAAAACTGGATATACTAGAAGCCATGTATGTTATGTCCTAGAAGAACTTGTTTACATTTTGTTCATGCCTTATGACTTCCTCTGAGGCAGAGATAAATTAATCTGGCACAGGGAACTTCAAGTCAGCATACTACCAAAGCTATGGAATAGATATTGTTGGAAGATTTTAGCCAGGTCTACACTAAAAATCTGGATGAATATCAGAGTAGAAAGACTGAAAAAGGCTTAGAGTTTGATCAGAGAAGCCTGTGTGAATTTGCTATCCATCTCAGGCTAAAAAGGTACGTAAAAATCATACTCAAAGTAATTTGGAAGAATTGCCTTTGAGAAGAAAGTGCATGAAGGAAGTCCTGCTGCCACAGTATATTCCAGAAAGTTTGTTTCCCAGTATTCCTTTCACCAGGCTTCACTGCATAGGCACTCAGAAACCAGTAAACACAAAGCCCAAAAGTGCCAGCTATAGTTCAAGATGACAGAAGATCTTGCCATTGTCTGTGTGATACTGATATTGCAGGCATACAAAATGCAGAAGTTGAGAGCTTAGAGGTTAAAGAGTCCTATAATCAGATTTCAGAGGGAGACCTAAAAGGCCAGGAAATGTTTGGCTGGGTCAGGTTTCTTGTAGGCAGACTCGGAGAAGGCAATGCATGAAGCTGTGAAGGTTGATTCTAAGCTGTAATGGAAACTTCAGGGTATTGGAAGTTCCAGGAATATGATAGGTTGGCTGAGGAAGGCTGATGGAAAGATGTGGAACCAATTCCAAAGAGAAACCATGTGTACTGTAAATGGGAAGACCACAGGGGCAAGTCTTCCCAATCCCAATGGAACTGCATGACACTACATGTCCTAAATGGTGGATGCTAAATCACAGGATTTAGTATTTGCTCTGCTGTATTTTGGCCTTGCTTTGATCTGATACTTTTGTTAGTTTCCTATTCCTCCCTTTTGGAATGAAAATGTCCTGTGTTATGGTATCTTGGAGACAAATAACTTTTGATTGTATAGGGGTTCACTCATAAGAGTTTGTCTTGAGCCCCATTTGTTAGGAAATGGAAAAACTTGGAAAAAATTATATTAACTGAAGTAAGCCAGGCCCAAAGAAACATAGGCCCCATGGTTTCCCTTATTTGTAATATCTAGTATATGTATGAGTCAAGCGGAAAAGGTCAGATAATGTGATGTCAGGAAAATGAACCCTTAGATGTGTATTTTAATGTTTTTTTCTTTCATGCATGTGTTTCTAACACATTTATAAGATTATCTCTTTGCTATATTTGATGTCAGTATAACTTGTGGAGGAGATGGGGAAAAACCAGTTGTTTAAGGATACAGGTGGACCTGTTGCAACAATGAGAAGTACAAGTTGTCATGTCCAAAATGAGCTTTACAATGTTGGTGCGGGGGGGGGGGGGGGGGGAGGGGGAAGGAGAAGGATGGGGATGTGGGGGGAGGGGGAGGCTGGGAAGTGATGTGAAGGGTAAACAAAGGAGGAGGCTGCAGTGCTTGGTAAGAAATGTACGCATTATCCTGCCCATGCAATTGTAACCCCTCTGTACAATATGTTCACAAATAAAATAAAATTAAATTAAAAAAAAAGAAGAGTTTGTCTTGAGTCTTAGAAGAAGATACTTTAAATTTGCATTTTTTAAAACAATGATGGGACTATTAAAACTTTGCAGATTCTTGGAGGTGGGCTCTATGCTTTTTATGTATCATGAAATAATCACAAGCCTTTGGGGGGACAGGAGTGGAACAGTGATAGTGTAAATATGATATGTTTCCTATTGGCTTATGAGTTGGAACTTAGTCTCCAGCGGATAGAACTATTTTAGAAAGTAGTGAAAACTTTAAGATACAAGTGGTTACAGAAAGTAGGTCACTGGGGTATGCTTTTGAAGGCTGTTCCCAGTCCCCTGTCCTTTTCTTGGTCGTTGCTTCCTGCCCACTGTGAAGTAAACAGCTTCTTCCTCTATATGTTTCCATTGCTGCCATGATGTTCTGCCTCATAGTAGACCCAGAGTCAATGCATTTCTGGAACCACGAGCCAAAATAAATCCTTCTTTCTTTAGGTTGTTTCCATAGATACTTGGTCACAGCAACAAGAAAAGTAATTAACACCAATTCCAAATGGGAAGATCACTGATTTTTCATTAGCTACACACATGGCTAGGCAGGTGACTCACTCGTAGACCACTTTACCACCTTGCATAAGGCCCTAGGTTCAATCCTCAACACTGTAAACAAACAACAACAAATAAAAACAATTTTAGAAGCAATAGCTAAAAAAATAAAACATGCCTGAGCCAAAAAAAGCAGGGTGCTCAATTAATTTGAATTTCAGATAAATAGTAAATATTTTAATGTAGTTTTAATTTTTTTCCATGATAAATTTGATAAGCCTAACAAAGTATTAGTTCTAGTTAAAATTAAATTTTCTTGGTTCTGAAACAGCAACAACATAACAGAAAAGAAACCAGATTTGAAATTAGTTAGATGAGGGCTAGAGCGTGAATTAAATAATAAGTAGTTCCTTATGCTTCCTGGACTTATTTACCATCTCTGTTAAATACTTGTAATATCACTTAAAATGTGTTCCCTACACACAGACTTCAGCTGAATCATTGTAATGCTTCTTCTCCCATGTGTCTATCTCTAGAGATAGCTCCTTCACAGAATGTCTGCAAGTGACCACCTTGAGCTTCCTCATACTCTGAGTGGTAGACTCAGGTCATGGACCTTCCTGTCTAGTGGTTAGTTTTTCCAAGAACAAGCATTTTAAAGGGGAAAAGTCAAATGATTGTGTCTTAAAACTAGCTCAATTTCTGTTAATAATTGAAATTATCCTAACCGTTCAGAGGAGTTGCAAAATCTACCTAGATTTACATGGAGAGAAAATAGATTCTGTCAATGTGAAGTATTTAAAAAAATTTACGGCTGTCTTTAATCCACCAAACTAGTCTTTTGTATAAATATTACATGGAAACAGGTAAATAAAATATGTAGGCCAAAGAATAAAGAAGGATAGGAAGATACAAGATATAAAATTTAAAAATGAAGATACTACTACTACAAGTAATTTTAAACTACAGATATATTTCATAGTCTAGATATATGATGTGAAATATTTAAGCAAAATATACAACATATTGTTGAAATAATTGCAATAGTGGACACAAAGCAGTCTTTGCTTTTGATGTTAGTTCATTGGAATGGAAGTCTCTAGAAAAACTTGCCAGACAAAAAGGATTTTGTCTCTGTCTTTTGATATGATTTTTCTAGTCTTCTCTCCTTTTGTCATTCAAAAATATTTCTTCTCTATTCAACAGAATTTACGTTTGAAAAGTCAGGGACTTAGAATACTTTATTATTTTTTTTCTCCATGCCTTTCCTATTTCAAACAATACAATGGCTTTGTAAAATTTTTTGTGTGTGCTAAAAGCCATTCTAGTCTTCAACCTCCATTTCATTTTGAGGACTTCACACAATAGGTAGAAAAATTCTCTATATGATTGTCATAGTCATTGTAACCAGAACTCTTTCTTGATTCTTGATATCTTCATCCATACTTCGTTTCAAACCTTCACTATCCTCATCTAAGAGCAATTGTTCATTAAAACTATGCAAATTACTTAAACTTTTTGTTGTCTGCCAGAGAGGAGTGGAGGGGAATATGGGGCCTGAACAGGGATAATGAGAGAATAAAAACCACCAGGACTTTAAATGTTAAAATCCACAAAATATGCAAAATGCCTTGAGGCAATGTAATATCACTGTCTCACAGAAGGCAGAAAATTACTAAGAGAAATTTAAATGATGTGCTGGAGAATGTCAAATGCATTTGGAATGGAGCTTTGGATTTTTATAGAAATTGAATACACATTTCAGTCATTAAAATGAAACACTCTGAAATTGTTTCAGATTGAACTTTACATAGGCCGAGGAAGAAATTACAATTAAATATATCATGCCAAGTTTTTAATTTATAAAATGAGACATGGGGATTTCTCAAAAGGAAGCAAAATGCAAACTTTTTTTTTTTTGCTAAAATCCTTGTATTCCTAGGGTATTAAAAATTTGAAACCACAATTGCCCTTCCTAATCCTGCCCCCTTAGAAGCTATGAAAATGCTCTAGGGATGACCTCTGGAGCTGCTAGAAGGTGAAGTATGACTGGAAGCAAACTGATAGCAGTAGTTTGAAGGGTTTCTTCTCCATACTCTTCACTTGCTTTACCACATTCTCACTACTGGAGTTACCTCAGGTTTTACTTGGTTGTCACATTCTGTCTTTCTGTTTCTGAACCCACTGTAATTCTGCCTTTCTGGTTTTATTTTTCAAATACAAAGATCCTGCCTTCTAACTCAGTCCATTGAGTTGATGATATAGTTGTGACATTCTTTACCTGAAACTAACCATCCAAATAGTTAACAAGAGGAACTAAGACACTTTCTGGGGAATCTCAGGAAACGATTACCATGGACTGAGTCTATGTGATTCCTATTCATATATAAGCAAAATCTCAATGACAATAAGTACCAGCTGGATTTATCAGATAGTGAAAATGGCAACAAGAGCAAGCAAAAATGAATCTGTGAAGATCCCAAGTAAAACCCGTATTCTTGATTATAATGACGTGAACTTTTATCTTCAGTTGCCTTCCTTCTATACCAAATCTTCAATGTTTTCTCTCAGTTTGTTCTTTTACTTTAGCTTTTCCGTTCTTCATTTATTACCTCTGAGTTTCGCTGGATTAGAATTTTCATATTAACATGCATTTTTTCCATAACACAATCTACACAACAATTAGTGATTTATTGTTGTAATGCAAATATAATTCCTTCAATTAGTTTAAAATATAGCTATTGTTACAATTATGTTAGAATATGGGCATATAATATAATGACATTATCTATAAAAAATTTTTCTTGTTTCTATCCATCTTCTTTGTTTCAGTCCTGCCTTTCTTCTCTCACACCTCTGATACCCAGAGTATTTATTTGTCTTTGTCATGTTGTAACAGGGAAAATTAGGAAAATATTTTAAGAATAATTTAACCATATTGGAATTTGCATGATGAAACACAATGTCTGGTGATAGGGATTCCAGACATTATCATAGCAACTCTGTGATCCTCATTTCCTTCAATAATGCCTTTACTTTAATAGGTTATTTTAGAATAATCTTAGATTTAGAAAAGAAATTATAAAGATAATGTAGAGGATGACCTCTGTTTCCCTTATTATTAAGCTCTTCTGTTGGTATACACATTTGTTACAACAGATAACTATGTATCATTAGAATGAAGCTAAATAGCCCAATTAATCATTTCAAATTAGAGTTATTGCTTTGAGGAAAACTAAAGAACAACATGACAGAGTAACTGAAGTTGATATGTGTTATAAGGTACGCACTAGAGATGTGGGTTAGGAAGACCTTTTAAGAAGATGGATGACCTTTGAACTTACTACTGAGTGACCAACTTGAAGATCTAATGAAAGACTTTCCATTCCAAATGGTAAAGAAAAGACCTGAGTTTGATTTGTTCAGAAACCAAAGCCAGTTGGGTAGGGGAAAACAGCCAGGTGAAATGTGGTTGGAGTGGTATGCAGAGCCACATCAGATCATGCAATGCCTTTAGACCGTGCGGAAGACTGAAGATTTTATTTCAGTTGCAAAGCAATGAATTGGAATATTTTAAATGGGAAGATTGCACTATGACTTACACAATTAATGTCTATCCTATGAGCTGTGTGATGGATTTCAAGGAGATGTGAATGGAAGCTAGGAGAGAGGAGATGACTGAAGGAGCCACATGAAAGCTAACAATGACTTGGCCTAAGGCAGGGGATGGGGTATGAGAAGTATGAGGATTCAGCTAATATTTAGATAGTAGAAAAGGCTGTATTTCTTGATGATTGTGTATGACATAAGAAAAAAAGAGAGGCTTTGTTTGTTATTCATAGTACTAAGATAGAGAGTCTGTATATTCCTGGTACTGGGTCTTCCATCTTTGTTTCAGTGGGGCAGGAATTCAATAGGGTTGCGTTGACTCAGCCTTGATGTGGTGGCCATCAGTCCAATGGTGGCTAGAACAGAAGCAACGGAAAAACTTACTGCACCTCTCTGTCTGGATCTCTGAATCTGTATCTTATAAAGCTTAGGGTTTCTTCATGTAGTCTCTCTGCATAAATTCATTTGAGCTTCCTCATGGTATGGAAACCATAATGTATTCAACCCACTTTGCCCCCCAGCTACAGAGGACAAGGCTGATGCTGAAAACATCCAGCAACTCACACCTGCTGCCAGAAGTTACTAGGTATCATTTCTGCATTATTAGATTGGGTTTGAAGGAGTTTTTGTGAGTCACAAGCCTACCTGGAATCCTGAGATGGGAGAAGCAGGATCATAGAACAAATGTGATGGCAGTCATCTTTGAAAAATTCAGTTGCCACAGAGTGAACTCTGACCTAAGATGGAGTCAAATTCTTATCCCATGGTAGCATGGAACATGGACTCAAAATTCCACCATTTAAATCAGATACACTGACCTCAGGTGGCTGGATCTGGCCTTTTGAGTATTGTTGTTGGTGTGTAGTGTAGACCTATTGGACTAAAGGGAGTGGAGGTCAAAAAAGTGGAGCTTGTGCTTAACATGCATGGACTGGTTCGATTTCTAGTACACACACACACACACACACACACACACACACACACACACACACACACACACACACACACACACACACACACACACACACACCCCAAAACACTCTTCTTCCTCCTCCTCTCAAAGCAAGAAAAGAGTCCTCTTACCTCCCCACAGACTTCAAATGTGCAGTAGTGCCATAGAACCACTCAAGAAAGTAGCAACCAAAAGGCCCAGAACTGTCCTGCTCTGAAGCAATTCTGGAATCCAGTTAGGTGAGCGCTTCAGTTAGGTTTCATGCCCACTGTCTGGGAGCTGTTCTCTGTATTGTAGCTCTTCCCTTGTTGTGATGCCTTTGGAGCCATCTTTTTAGGTTCCAGTAAAAGTCTTTAGTGGTTACAGTTGATTGATTTCTTCTTCCTGCCTTCTGTCTTTACAAGTTCAAGAGTCCAAGGGCCTATTTCAATGTTGAATGTTTTTCTGGTAGAATTTTGGGGGGAAAATTGTACCCTTTCTGTGCATTAATTTATAATCGAAGGCATGTGCACAGATCTCTTCAAGATACATCTTTTTTCTACCTTAGATGTACCTTTCAGGATTCTTAGTCACGATGTCCTGAAGGTTCTAAGGCCCCTTTATTGAAGTGAAAAGATCTGTAAGGCATGTCTTCATGACCTTCCTGTCGGAACAGCTTCTTGAAGCTATTCCAGACAATCCTTTGGTCACATTTTATATTTGAGCTTTAGTCTGAGATGCTGTCTTATTCTGGGAACTTCTCTAACTGTAAAGACTATTTTCTCATTTCTGTACATATTCTTTAAATTCCATCCAAAACTTGAATAATTTGAGGGACTATTTTTCCCTCTCATTTTATTGTAGGCAGCTAGCCGCAGCCAAGTAAATAGTGTTAACACTATGCCCAGACAATGATAGATCTCAGCTCATGTTCGTTAGATATATTATTTTCTGTGTGTCCTCAGATGACAATATACTTTACTTTGTTAATGTTATCTGAGAGTAAGGGTCCATTCCTCTGTCCAGCAAAGAATCAAGACGTAGAGGTATTGTAAAGCAGAAAGTTTGATTGAAAGTAAGAATACAGACTCTTTTAGGGAGGGATGGTAGAGATGGAATCCAATGAAGTCACCTAAGGAAAGAGGCTTTATACTTTATTAACCACTTTCCTATCCCAGGACATGATTGATCAGTGAGGGACCACACTGAAGTATACCTCTCATTGGTCTCTGATACTGGGCATGAGCATGGAAGTCAGCCCAATTAGTCAAGCCCCCTTATGTAGGAGGCATTACGTTACTACTGAGATTCAAGATAAGGGAAATTTCATTCCATTGTTTGAAGGAGAGGGGAAAGATATATCAAATTTTCTGACTCTCTGTAAAAGCACAGGAAGTCTTTCATTGGGCATGTAAATGAAAAAAGAAGATGAAGAAGCTACTTAAAAAAAAAACACAAAACCAAGCAAACAAACAAGGCAAGAGCCTGTGAGGAGACAGTCACTGGATTATGAAGAAATGCAACTTAGAAATAACTATCTTGTGGTAAAGGACATCTAACACAAAATTTGGCATTTTTACCATTCACAAATCAGTAGCATAAAATAGAAATGCAGAACTATTACCACTGTAGCACAGAGAAAATTACTTTCTTAGGATGACGATGATCAAGATAACTTGAACATGATTAGTATGAAGGAAGAAACCACAATTCCAAAAGAGGAAGTATGCTAAGACAGAGGGGAGGTATGGAAGTAGTGACCCCTGCTTACTACAGGGCTAAGGTAGGGCTGGGTTCAGGGCTTACATGTTGCTGAGAAATATCATTGTCAGCAGGCTGTCATGGCACAGTGAGGCAAAAATATCTGTGTAGAATACAAAACGTTGACAGGATTGGTCAGGACCAACTTATGACAGTAATACTGTTAAGTAGAGACCAAAGCAGAGGAGACAGCAGACTGATGAAACCTCTCAGTTTCTCTCTTAATAAAAAGATCAGACTTCTGAATACTAACTAAACAGTTTTATTGCTGGTTAGAAAATCACTTACCTCTTATAAAACTTGTAATCACTTATAAAACTTATCTCTCCAAAGGATCTAGCTAATAAAGTGATCAGCTGAAAAAATAAAGCAGATATTTTGTTCTAATTTTGTATAACTCATCATGCTCATTACTTAGGAATATGTATACTGATCTTCAAAACTAAAGAAAGTTGACTTTGTATTGCCTTTCCAGTTAATATATTCTGAGCAACGGTGTTCACTAGTATGGGGTTATTACATTTCTGACTGCTGGTAACTCAAACATTCAAGCAGATAAGGAAAGTGACAAACCTGTTTTCACTCTAATACTATTATAACTCTTTACTGTCAAGAGAGTCAGGCTGTTTGGCTTTTATTCTGTAAGAAACTGTCAGTTGATAGGCAAAACTTCAAGAATAATTAAAGAAATAGGATAGGTACACTCTCCTGGGAAAATCACTCTGTTGCAAATGTATTTAAATGAATTCAGTACCCTTTCCTTTTAATAATGCTTATCCAGAAGAAAACATTATTTTATATTTTGTTATGGCACTCAGAAAACTATGATGTCTCTTTAAAAATAAATTATAGTATAAAAGTCACAGAAACTGATTGAAAAGAAAAAAAAATCCCAGGAACATTCTCCATGTGTTTCCTTTTGTCTTATGTGCACTTAAAGTATGCCAAATAAATCCCAGAATACTTACTGTTACCTAAGACTGTCTGGAAGTATCTCAGTAAATGTTTAAAGCACCCCATCTCTTACTCAGAATGCCAGGAAAAGAGAATTTGTTTTCAGCAGGGATTGGCTTTGGTAGATGCTATAGGTTAATTCAACAGGTGTTGCGGCATCTGTGTCAATCAGGGACAACTTTTGGTTGCCTAGAAATACTGGCCTTTCTCTTTGGGAAACCAGACTTCGACACTTGGATTAGGATACAAATGAATGTCAATTCATCTGTTCACCTCACCTCCTCCTCCACAAAAACAAAAAATGCTAAAAGATAGGTGGGATTTTCCCCCTATAAACATAAATATCCAGTTTTGAGAATTCTCGGGGCTGTAGTGTTTGTGCTTAGAACTGGAGACTGGATGGTAGAAGTGTTTGAAGAACTGACACGGAATAGCCATCTGATTAAGCAATTCCATCAAAATATTTCCCATGCATGGGGACACTGCAGTGTTACATTGTCCCAGTGAGCTTCCAGAAATACCTAATGGGAGACACATCCCCTACAGTGTACCTTTAGAAAGAAAGAAAGGAAGGAAGGAAGGAAGGAAGGAAGGAAGGAAGGAAGGAAGGAAGGAAGGAAGGAAAGAAGGAAGGAAGGAAGGAAGGAAGGAAGGAAGGAAGGAAGGAAGGAAGGAAGGAAGGAAGGAAGGAAGGAAGGAAGGACAAAAGAAAAGCCAAGAGTTAAGGAGTGTAAATGACTTGCTTAGGGGCTGTCTGGAACTGGGTGACTTCAAAGTCTATGATGGCCATATTGGAAAAGAAGCAGAGGGAAGGCAAGGTGGAATAAAAACAGGCATTCCTGAAACTATTCATCAATATCATTTAATACCTATTCATTTAGTGCAATTTACCATTTAGTAGAACATGGAAGAACTTAGATTTGCATAGCTCATTTTAGTTGCTTTCAAAGCAGGCAGTAAAATGAAATAGAAATTACTTAAAACCAGAGTCAAAAGATTTAGATTTTATTTTACCCCTATTACAAGCAAGCTCACTAAATATGAATAAGCTACATAGACTCTCTTTTTTAAATGACAAATAGAGAAAACAAAGATTCAGACGGCTTTTGATTCGTGGTTCTAATATTTACTGATCCTTAAATGTATGCTTGCTTTGTTAAACAGTTCTGAAACCTTGTAATGATTTTAATATTATATTAGCCTAACTGGAATTAGGTACTCTTATTTCCAGCCAAGACAGCAGGAAATCTGTGACTGGCTTAGCTAGGTTTAGTAATATCAAAATTTAAGACTTTACCCTTTTTGTAGACAAACCAGATCACAATTAGTGATCTCTGCAAATGTAAAGGTTTAAACTTATATCAGCCTCTCTGGCTAGAAAATGGGGGTAAGAAGCCCTTCATGGATCTCTTCTTAGCAGAAGATCTAAGGTTCTGATGTAGATAATGATCCTTATCATCAACCTCTCTGATCAAAGCACAGCTTATTGTAGCATTGTAGGATGCTTCTTCACATGAGCTTCACAGGCCATAGTTGCAACAGCAGCAGCAGCAGCAGCAGCAGCAGCAGCAGCAGCAGCAGCAGCAGGAGGAGGAGGAGGAGGAGGAGGAGGAGGAGGAGGAGGAGGAGGAGGAGGAGGAGGAGGAGGAGGAGGAGGAGGAGATGTTATATGTGTATTTATTTTAATACTGAATGTTCTTTGAGTCTTTTCCCCCCTTTTCATTTCTTGCCAGTCATGGGGCTTGAAGTCAAGGCCTGGGTGCTGTCCCTGACCCTCTTTGCGCTCAAGACTAGCGATCTATCACTTGAGGCACAGAGCCACATCCAGCTTTTTCTGCTTAGTTTATTGGGGATGAAAGTCTCGTGAATTTTTCTGCCCAGGCTGGCTTCGAACCACAATCTTCAGATCTCAGCCTCCTGAGCAGCTAGGATTACAGGCTTGAACAATCAGTGCTCAGCTTCCTTTGGAGTCTTAAGTACTTAGTTTGGAGTTAATGATAAGGTGCACTTTTATGCAGGAATTAGGATTTATTTAAGAATATAGCTGAAGAAGCCAAGTGCTGTGGATTAGATGGAGGTTTCCCAAAGGTTCAAGTTTTAAGGTTTGGTTCCAACAGTGGCACTACCCAGAAGTGAACTGGGCTTTGAGGAGATGGGACTTAGGGAGAGGTTCTTACGTCTTTATAGACACGCCGCTTAAAGGAATTGTGGGACCCAGCCCATCATATTTTGTTTTTCATTTCTTAGCTGATGCAGTGAGCATTTTGCTCTGATTTACACTTGTTGCCATTTCTACTGAGCACCCTACCAGGGGGCCAAAGCAAAGGGTCTACTCAATTGTGTACTGGAACCTTCCAAACCATGAACTGAGTAAACTTTATTTCTTATAACTTAGTTATACTAGGTACTTTATATAGTCATAACACACACAGCTTCCAAAGTCAGTTTAGCCACACATGGTTCTTAAAAACTGACTCTAGACCTTGTAGTAAAGATTCAGCTAGAAAGTGTGTAGAAGAAGGTTCACTCAGATAACAGTGACATTGACTGACCCACACTCACTAAGTAGAGAAAGCAATCTGTAAGTAATCCAATATGATATCTCATAGGATTTGAGAAAATGTTGTTTAAATATCAGTGCTCTACCACTTGAGCCACAATGTCACTTCTGGCTTTTTCTAAGTAGTTTATTGCAGATAAGAGTCTCATGGACTATCCTCTGGGGATGGCTTTGAACCGTGATCCTCAGATCATGCCTGGCTCAAAGGATTTATAATTGATACCAAGGTTGGTGTCAGAAACATCTTATGGGTGCTCAAACCCAGCATGTAACTGTAGGACTGGCTCTACTTTTCTTCACTTTGATTTGCACATCATATGAGATAGCTTTCAAACCCAGCATGTAACTGTAGGACTGGCTCTACTTTTCTTCACTTTGATTTGCACATCATATGAGATAGCTTTCAGGTACATCCAACTTTTGTGAGCCTCGTCCTATAATTTGTGAGATTTGGGATTATTTTAGAGGTTGACTAATATAGTACTTTAAACTTTTCCAGGGTTTGGTTTCCATGGAAAGACAACTCTTAGCATTTTGCTTTTGTCTATTTCCATTATGGAAATGCACTAGATTTCAGAATCTAGTACATTTCAGAAGCAATGGTCTAGATTTGCGCTCGATTTCAGAATGAATGCTCTTGCAGAATCAGATCATTAATCCTAGTCCTGAACTTTATGTTTCTGTTTGTTATCAGTAGATTTTGAGTTTAGAAGTTGTGTCCTGCCCATCAATTTAATGCATTCTGCTGTACTTATACTGACTTAGGGACATCTAAAACAGTTGCCTGGTAACACATCATTTGAAGCCATTGACTGTAAGCAACAAAGCAGACTCAGGTTTAAGCATAAAGGAAATTTGCTTTTTTAGATAGAGGGGAGCTGACTGGTTTTACTGGAATTTGGAATTTGTGGATGCTGGTTAGGGCTCTAGTTTTCTGATCATAGTATGTCAAGTTTATGTATATTCCTGAGCCCAACTGTACCAACACAGAAAACAGCAAAATGATACTGTACAGGAAAAATAATACTGTACTATCAAATGAAAATGATATAGAAAGTTATCATTTTAATACATTTTATTGTAAAAATACTGTACAGAGGGGTTACAGTTATATGAACAAGGTAATAAGAACATTTCCTATCAAGCATTGTTACCTCCTCCTTTGTTTTTCCCCTACCATCCCTTCCTTCCTACCTCCACAACTACACTCCCCTCCCACCCCCCACTCCCACCCCCGCCTAAATCATAAAGTTTGTTTTTCAACATAGTGTCTTGTTACAATGGGTCAACCTGTATCCTTATTTAAGCATTTTGTCTTTTCCCTTCCCCTCCCCAAATTACAGAAGTGTATGTACAAGATGCAGAGCACCAACATCAAATACAGTGAAAACAGGGGTTATACCATGGGGGAGGAACATACAAAGAAACAAAAAAAATAACATGGTACATTATAAATATATTAGAAACAATAGCAAGAAACTAAAAATCACTTTTGTCCCTATCGGGGCTCATTTCGCTTAACTCATCTGGCCATATGTATATAGCTTTTGACCTTTTCTGCTTGTCCTAGACATATACTAGTTATTGCAAATAAGGGAAACCATGGGACCTATGTTTCTTTGGGCCTGGCTTACTTCACTTGATATAATTTTTCCAAGTCTTTCCATTTCCTAACGAATGGGCAATGTCATTCTTTCTGATGGAGGCATAGAATTCCATTGTGTATATATACCACATTTTCTTGATCCATTCATCTACTGAGGGGCACCTGGGTTGGTTCCATATCTTAGCTATGGTAAATAATGCTGCAATAAACAGAGTTGTGCTGGTAGCTTTAGTATGGTCTTGTTTGTGATCATTTAGGTAAATGTCCAAAAGTGGGTTTGCTGGTTCATAGGGGAGCTCTATGTAGTCTTTTGAGGAACCTCCATACTGCTCATTTTATTTCGTATGCTTATTTTCAGCTTTCTTCCCAAAGGGGACCTATGTACACCACATTTGACACAACACAGAAGTTTCATAACAGTTTTCTGTGATTTTTTTTTAAATTTTATTTTATTTTATTTGAGAACATACTGTACAGAGGGGTTACAATTACATTGGCAGGATAATGCATACATTTCTTACCAAGCATTGCAGCCTCCTCCTTTGTTTACCCTTCACCTCCCTCTGTGATTTTTGTAAAGATAAATGCACTGCAAGGAGAAATAAGACAAATGTCCTTATAGTAAAAGGTGAAAATAGGATTTTAATATATGTGGTGATTAAATTTTAGGGACTTCATTCCAAACACTGTTCAATATCAATAATTAATCAGATTAATTTTATTTGGACCAATTACTGAGGTTGGAACTCAGGGCCTTGCCAGGCATGAGCTTTGTCATGAGCTACACCTCCATACCTTTATGCTTTCCTAATTTTTCTTAAATTTATTGTTATTATAAAGGTGATGTATCGAAGGATTACAATTACATGAGTCAGGTAATAAGTACATTTCCTTTCACTCAGTGTCTTCCATTCTCTCATTTTCTCCAGTCCCTCACTCCCATCCTTCCTTACTATAGTTTTTGAGATAATCTTTTACATTGATCCTTAGTCCAGTTTATACTGCATCCTTCTTCTTAGGCTTCCTGCAGAGGTACAATAGGGGTGATCTACCAGGCCCAGCTTTTATTGGTTGAGATGAAAAAAAAAATCTTTCAAGGCATCATGCAATACTTGCTCATATTTCCAAAGTCATTAAAAACAAGGCATAGCTGTGACAGCCTAGGGGATCCTAGAGAGAGATGGCGACTGAATGTCGTCCCTGAATGGAGTCTGAGAAAAGAAAATGGATGTTGGTAAAACACCAAAAACAACCCAGTATTTTTGGCCTTTAGTTAATAATAACATCATATTGTTGGTTTCAAAAGTGTGATAAATAGATCACAATATTGCAAAGAATTAAAATAAGGGAAATGTGTGATGTGAATATGTCGGAAGTTTCTATTTACAATTTTCTGTGAACCTGCAACTTATTCTAAAATAAAACAATAATTAAAATAATTGCTGCTCTACTTTATAAACTATTTCAAATGCGAGCTTGCATAATTATTTTTCTTGAGGCCTAGGGATAGTAGGATCAGGTTCCCCAATCCTTAGTTCTAATCAGACAGTTATATTCTACAAATATTGTTGCAAGATGGATGTAAATATTAGATTCCTTTTGAATACATTCCATCAGAAAACAGATGCTCATGTAAGGTGATTGCAATTGTTTGTATCAAGAATTTTTTTCTTCTCTGATAAAACTATCTGGAAGATAAATTCCCTATTTCTAGGAATAAAATAAATACATCTTCTGAAACAATGAGCTCAGAAAATGATGAGGCTTGTTGCAATGCTCAGGGCTTAATTGGAAAACATAGTCACTGAGAAGGTAATTTGAACTAGAACTATAAATCTTTGTGAAAAATAATCATCTATAACAGGCTTTTACTTCATTTATTTTTAGCTATTTCATATACCCCCTAAAAGGAGAAATTGGATACACTGGAAAGTAATGAAATCCAAAGTCATTTTTTTTACTGTAAAGTGGATCTGTAAATCTCAGTATTTCTACTTTTTCAATCAATTTCTTTGAGATTTTTACTTAGGGGGTAGTTTCTGCACAGAATGGATTTTTCTTTTTCTTTTTCTTTTTGGTAAATATTTCCTGCTGCAGGTTTCCTGTCACTGAATCTATCACTTTTCCACTTTAAGGAGAGCCTCAGTGGTACTATGCATCTGATGCTGAGTTTGAAAACTGAAATACATTTGAGTAACAAACTGCTCACAGCTAGGGATTGGGATCTGTCAGGTGGGCAAAGCAAGCTCTTTGGTCATTTAAACACATTAGAAAACGAGGATCTTGATCAGGCTGTATCACTTACCACTTTTAGTGTGTGTGGGGTGTGTGTGTGTGTGTGTGTGTGTGGGTTTGGGTGGTATGAGTAGTAGTTTTGTTATTCATTTACCTACTTATTTGTTAAAATTCTTGTTATAGAGATCATGGTGGCCTTGAAATGACGATCTTCCTGTCTCAATCTTTACTAGGAAATAGGCTTATACTACCATGCTCAAATTGTATATTTTGTTATGTGGACATATCTATCACTTTCTCCATAATCAGTCTGAAATGCTGGAAATCAATTAAATATGCTAGCAATGCTACTAAAGCAATGCTTTAGTTAGTTACCTGACACACTCCCCATTCTAATTCTTTCTGGTGTTGTTTGAAAAAAATATTGTTAATGAACAGTTTGTCACATTGCATTTGTCACATTAAGCAAATGGCCTATCGTCCAATAAGCCTTTCCCTTCTAAATGCCTCATAACTTTACATTTACTTTTCCTGAAAGAGTAGTTTCATAAAATTTCTTTGCATAATGTGTGATGACCTATATTCTCCCATTCTTTGAATTTTAGATTTTCACTTGTAATTGCAGAGTGTATATTTCAAATAACATATTATAATCTGTTAATATTAGCTTGTTGCATTTGCTGTTAAATATTTATTTGAATGTATTCCACTAGGATATTAAAGCTAAGCTCTGGTGGCTAACAGTTCAAAGCAAGCCACAGCAAGAAAGTCTCAAAGATTTTGATCTCCAGTTAAAGTAGATGAATGAGCTTCTAAAAAGACAAGGGTGTAGTTCACCTGCAAATCAAAAGCAGAGTTGATCCCAGAAAACCTGTAGTTCCTAACAAATAATAGAAATGCTTTCTACTATATTATGGAGATCATATTACCTTACTCACATTACCTTACTGTATTCATTTCCATGTCATTTTTCATATTGTATCCCTCCCACACCATACTTCAAGATTCAGCAACATTTTTCATGTAGAAGGATGAAAAGTGGTTTCGATATTCACTCCATAGCTTCAAGTTTCTAAAAACAGCTGATACAAAGCAATTTTGCAACCAAATTTCATATAAAAGCACAACAGTATGCAAATAAGGTATAAAGCCAAACTTTAGAAATGAACTTGAAAGATTAACAAATTAATGTGATGCCAGTTTTAGGCCTAGAACTTAGTCCTCCATCCCTTTGTCTTTTACAATGGGCAAGCCACAGGTAACTGACCCCGAATAGTTTCATTGCTGCTGTCACTGCACATCTGGGCCAACAGTACAGAAAGCAGTAACTTGCCAATTCTCATTGGTTTGGCAGGGTCTGTTCAGACAAAGTCTCCCCCCATCCCCACCCCCAGTCTCTTTTAGTGTCAGAAGGAAATCAAGCTACAAAGAGCTGTGGCATTTTTTTTTTTTGTCTCCTGCCTCCTCTCTACTTAGGGCGGCTCCACCCTGTCTTGGCTCCTGGGTGACATCCTGCCTGCCCCAGGGACAGTTTGTGAGCCAGGACTGATAGTGCAGACAAGTCTCACTCATCTTGCATAGGAGCTGCCCAACCAAGATCTGGCTAGCTTCAGTGTGACATCCTGCCTATCAGGGAAAGGAATTATGAGCAAGAACTACAGCTTCAGACAAGTGACATCCAGAAGCCAGAAGTTTTTGTAAAAAGCGAGGCCTACAAGAACCCTAGACCCAGCAATGGCATTATCCCTGCAAGAATTCATCCACTCCCTCGACCTCCGGACCCTTCCCAGGGTCTTGGAAATCCAATCAGGCATATATTTTGAAGGTAAGCATTCTGCAGTTCCTTAGCTGTCTAGTAAAGTCTGTACTCTTGAGAATTGGTGGAGGAAATTTTAATAAACAGTATGAGTTCTGTAAAGGAAAGCTGATCACACAAAGAAGAAACTTGCCACTGATAAGGGGTCATCAATAGTGAAGATTCAACAGTGTTCAAGAGAGGAGAGTGTATGGGTGGATGGGAATAAAGAATTATGGGGAAACCTCTTAAGCTTTGTATGGGCTTTTCAGTAGTTGTATAGGAATGGTGGATTATTTCTGCGGTTTGAAATTGGTTGTAATCAAGAGTGGAAAGTTTAAAGTGATTGATATTTGTTTCTTGAATATAAAGAAATTAGTTCTTCCAAAACAAAAGCATCTGTCAATGCTTTACAAAGAATGCTCCCCAAAGTCTGAACTACTTCTAGATATTACTGCTTACATCAGAACTTCTATCACTCTTTCTTTTTTTGAGTTTAGATTAGTAGTTATGCAAAGGAGGTGCCCATTTAACAAAATAGTTTATAAATGCAATGCATCTTCATCAGTGTCACCCATTTCAACAGTCTCGCCCGCCTCGACCCTCTCCATCCCGCACTTTTCTTAATTTTGTGGTCTATACACTGAATTTTTGACTGTTCTCACTCTGTAATGACCTAATTCTGAATTCTGTAATAGGGAGAATTTTAATTTGAAGGGGCAGAAATTAAAGTCTGTTAATCACAGATAATTTCTTAAGCCATGTCAAAAAGTCAGAGTTAGAACTATTGAAAAATAAATTTGGTAAATTTTGGTGTAACTTAGTACCATAAATGTGTTTCTGTTTACAAGAACACTAGAATTAAACCAATACAGTAAGTTCTGACCAAATTACTGGGAAAGTAACTGCAAAAACTGTTGATAGACAAGTCTTTTCCATTCATAGATAGATATTCCTTCATTTAACTCTAACACCCATTCTTGTCAATAACTTGCACAAAATATTAAACAATGTATTATAAGGTAGGCTTTTAGTTGGATTATTGTGCCCATTGGAGGCTATCATATTTATGTTCTGAGCATGTTTATAGTAAGCAGAATAAACTAGGATACTTTATAGGCTGGGTATCTTAAACACATTTATTTCATTTTCTTCACATTTTAAACTTATGCTATTTTTAAATTAGAGTAGGTTTATTAGGCTCAAATCCCATCATAAATGCAGTAGTTACAGCAATTATGGAAAAGAGAAAAGCTGAAAAATGTCAGTTCCTAGTTTGACATGTGCACATATATACATAACCATTCCTTCACCTCCACCAAGCTATTTAAATGATATAGAGTATAGATTGTCACTGGCTTATTATAAATTTTTCCTTAATTCATTTGTAATTGGCTATTTGAAATCAGACCATCTTTCATTATGAATACCATGTTATGACTTATGTCAAGTGGAAGCCATTTCTTGTCAGCAGGGTTTAGCTTTTAAGGCCTCATGTAAGAAATCTTAACCTCTAGGAACAGATTCTTTTTTATGCTAATTTTAAAGTTGTATATTTTGCATTTGGTTTTAGTCACTTGGAGAAAAATATTTTTCCATGAAGTATACAATTTTAGTCTTCTCTATTCAATGAAACTTATTTTCAGCATACCAAGCTAAATGTCTTTTCCCTGTTGATTTTTAAGCCACCTTTATGTCGAACTGTGTGTACAATCTCAATCGATCTCTGAAACTAATATCTGAGTTTATTTTCTTATTTTTGCTAAGAAAATACAATTTTTAATACCATAGTGTAAAATGTTATCTAAAATAATTATTAATACACAGTTGGTACTCAGACTACTCCCTTGTATTCACTCCATTTTGCAATTTATAGCCATTTTAAATACATTTTTTAAAAAATTGATTTCATAAGACATCCAAATAAGACTTTTATTGAATTGCATCGACTTTACTGTTATTGAGAAATAGTGACAATTTCATATTGCTTTCACAAAAGAAACATGTATAAAGCATCTTTGTCACTCATTATTACTTTATTACTACATTAAAATTTAATTAAGATGAATTTTCTTAATGTGTGGACATTCATGTAACTGTCACTCTAGGCAACAAAAAAACCTTACAAATGAAAAAACTTTATCCTTGTCCCTTTTTAATTGATACTTACAATCTCTTCCTAAACTAAACAGTATGATTATTTTGCGACATTTACAGATTTTTTTTTTGTCAGTCGTGGGCCTTGAACTCTGGGCCTGGGTGCAGTCCCTCAGCTCTTCAGCTCAAGGCTAGCGCTCTACCACTTGAGCTACAACACACTTCCTAGATTTTTATATAATGGGAAAATTACAGTATTCTTTCCTGATTGGCATGTATAACATTTTTTAAAAATTAATCTACTCTCTATATACCTAATTCAATTTCAGTATATACAATGTTCTATTGGATGAATATACCACTATTTATCCATTCAACTGTGAATGGATATTTGGATTAGTTCCTGTTTGACATTGTTACAGTAATGTTGTCATGAATATTATTATACATGCATACTCACATGAATGACATTTAGTTGGGTATAAGAATAAGTAGGATTAATGTTATCTGGTATGTTTATGTGTGTGTTCAGAGTTGGTAGATAATGAAAAACAAGTTTCCTGAGCACTTGTTCCATTTTATATTCCTGGTAGCAATACTATTAATCTTTTTTTTTTAGATAGAATCTTTATATATAGCCCAGACTGTCTCTAAATTTATGAACCTCCTGAGTTCTGGGATTATGGAAATGTGCCAACATATCTGGCTATTTGTCTTCTTAATTTTAATCTTCCTGGTGAGAATACAATGATAGCTCACGATTTTAATTTGCATCTCTCTTACATGTAATGAGATTGAGTGCCTTTTCATTTGCTTGTTTGCTTGTTTGGAGGTTCTCTTTAGGATACTGTTCATATCTCTTGCCTGTTATTATTAGATTTTATAAATTTTATTACTTCTTTTATAAAATACAAATAAAATTACACTTTCAGTGATCTGTGTTGCAAACATTATCTCTCTCTCCATGTGTGTAGTTTAATATTTATTTATTTATTTAGTCGGTTGTGGGACTTGAAATCTGGGCCTGGACACTGTCCCTCAGCTCTTCAGCTCAAGGCTAGCACTCTACACTTGGAGTCACAGTACCACTTCTGGCTTTTTCTGTTTATGTGGTGCTGAAGAATCAAACTGAGGGCCTCATGCATGCGAGACAAGCACTCTACCCCTGAGCCACCTTCCCGGCCCCAATCCTTTAGTTTTTTTGAATAATATTTTTGATGAATGGAAATTTTCAATTGCACTTAGTGTGTTCAATGTATGATTATATTCTATTTGTGCATTGTCATGAAAATTTCTCTAAGTTTGTGAAAAGTTTTTATGTTATCTTCTACAAATTTTATTATTTACTCTTAACCCAAATCTGTACTCTCCCTGGAAGTTCTGTCTTTGAAAATGATTTGAAGGCCAAAATTTTCCTTTTATTTATTTATTTTTCTCTCTAGATCCAATGGGTGCCAGCCTTTTCCAGATGCCCACTGTGTTATCTTAGTGATGAACAGTGTGCTTATAGCCTTGTAACAGCCTCTTCATTCTTCCAGTCATCTAGTTACTATCATTATGCCAATTTTATCTTATCCTAATTAATGTAGATCAATAACAGTACATGATTCATTTATGACACATATATACTTATAGGACATAGAGCCTTGGTTCTAAAACTTGATTGTCTATGTGAAATACCTGAGTTGTTTTTTTAAACTGTTAGTGACTGGCTATCTCCTGCGGAGAGAAGGATCTAATTATGTGACAGGTATGTTGAGTTATTGTCAGGTTTCTAGAAATCTCTCTGGTGATCGTAAAATGCAGCACATTGAGAAATGATTCTGCAGAATATACTCTCTGATTTATTATTCTCTTCAAGTTTGGCTCTTTGAATTTTTTGAATGCATTTTACAATTAACTTACCAACTTCCATAAAGTCCTCCTGGAATTTTTGATTAACAGTGCATTGGTTTGGAGAAGATAAACTTTGTCTTAAATGAAATTTGCTGATCCATGAACTGGGTGGAGCTCTTTTGAAACTCAGGGTAGTAACTTGTAATGAAATATACAGTAGGGTTTGTAATTAAGGATCTTCTTGCTTCATTCTGAAACTCAGAAAGTGGCACTAATTCTCTTTTAAGTATACCCATTTTAGACTGAAGAAGCATTTGGTTTCTAGCTTCTTTTTAAGTAAAATTTGTGTTTAACATACTCAAATATTCTATATGAAAAATTGATGTTATATGGTTTTATTTTCTACATTGGTTTTTTTGGATGATGAGACTTCAATTTTGCAATAAAACCAATTCAGTCATTTTTAACTGAATTTAAAATTTATTCTTCTGTCTTTAAGATTTTGATATGTTTTGAAGGGAATAACATTGGCTTAATCCCTTTCTTTCTCTCCCTCCCTCCCTCCCTTCCTTCCTTCCTTCCTTCCTTCCTTCCTTCCTTCCTTCCTTCCTTCCTTCCTTCCTTCCTTTCTTCCTTTCTTTCTTCCTTCCTTTCTTCCTTTCTTTCTTTCTTTCTTTCTTGCTTGCTTGCTTGCTTGCTTTCTCTCTCTCTTTCAGCTTTGAATTCATTGTCCTTTGAATTCATTGTCCTTTTTTTCAATCTTAGAGGTACTGCAATTACAAACAAGCATGTGTCGCCATGCCTTAGTGCTTCCGAAATTTGATTGTTTGTAATCTCTTAGCAAGGTTTCCATATTAAGAAAGTTGAAGTAATAGAACTTTTTGAAAAGAATTTTTCTAGTCTGATAAAACTTTGAGGGGAAATTGGTGTTATTTCTTATCTAAAAATTTAGTAGAATTTTTAAAGGAAGTCATATCTAGCAAATGTTTCTTTTAAAATTGGTAATTTTTTGTTTCTAGAATTTTCTGCTTAATATTTTTAGATATTGCCTGAGTATAAGTAACTGAAAACACAATATGAAATTAGTAGATTTTCTAGTGTAGAGTTGTTTTATTGTTAGTTCAGTTCTTTAAAGAGAAAGTCTTGACATCAAAGATCATAGCTTATTTTTCATTTAAAATACACAACAAAACACCTTCTAGAATACTTTAAGTAGAGTTCAGAAAGTGTCTCTCTAGGTCTATAGATCTATCACACAGGTCTATAGATCTATCACACAGATTTGTATATTTGCATAGCTATATTAAACTGATAACATATTTCTTCTCTTTCCTGATTGGTTGAATTCAAGGTAAAGAAATACGATTAAATATCATCTGTATTATTGGAAAACTTACTCCTTTATGAATACTAACAGATTTTTTATGTCATTCATTTTCTTTAGTGGATATTAATATCATTCGATAGCACTAAGATATGTCCCTATTCCTACAATTATTTTGTTATGTTTGTAGTGTAGGTGGGGTACTATGTTAACTATCAGGAGAATCCTTGTGTTATTCCTAATCTTGAAGTTATCAAGAATTCCTTCATTAAATATCATGCTCTACGTTTTAGTGTTTAACTCTCTATGTGTTCTTATAATTAATAGATATTGAACTTAAAGCTATTAGTATAATGACATGATTTGCTTTTTTAGAATGTTTATGTGAGTTACCATTAAAGAATTTTCAAATATTGAACAAACGTTTAATATAATTTAGGCTTCGTTGACATTTGATATAGGGTTTGTTTTATCTACTTTGGATATTTTATTTAATTACAATAAACCATTCCAGTTGACTTAGCCTCTTTTTAACTAAGATGAAATTACCTTTCTAAAATGAGTTACATAAATTTTGTTTTATGTTTTCTGAACTTATTTATCCCAAATTCATTTTAACATCTTGAAAATTTAGTAGGACTCTTTTGTAAATACTACATGGAAACCAAGAATTATGTTTTGTTAATATTCTTTATGGTTTTGCATCTTTCATTGATATTTCTGATCTAATCTTTTTTTTTCCTTTTCTGTTTGCTATGTTGCTCCTTTCTTAACTTTCTCTGTTGAGCCTGCTGTTATTTTTTGGGTGAGTGTGTGTGTGTGTGTGTGTGTGTATGTGTGTGTGTGTGTGTGTGTGTGTCCTGGAGCTTGAACTAAGGGTCTTGTTCTCTAGGCTTTTTCATTGAAGTTTGACACTGCCAATTGAACCACACCTCTGCTTCCTTTTTTTTTAATTGATCAATGTAGTTATTATTATTTTGTTTTCTAAGAATGTGTTATCACGTAGGGCTTTTTTATTATTACTTTCACTCTTTTTACTTGTATTCTGTTTTTAGTTTTTTCTTTGAGACAGAGAATCAAATTAACTATACTACTGTCTCAACCTCCCAACTGCCAGGATTACAAGTATTTCCCCTCACAGCTCTAATTATCACTTAGTTTTAAATTCTGTAACTATTGAATAGTTGATCATAAAGAATTTTATTTAAGTAGTCCTGGTTTTTGTTAATATCTTTATTGTGTTTTTTTGGAAAACAATAGATGACACGGTTCGTTTTTTTCTTTAATTGATTGTGGTTTCCTGTACTTTTGGCCTGCAACATGCCCTACTTGGAGACTGCTAGAAGACGAAAACAGCTAACATCTGGTGATGTGAAGTTCTGTGCTATGAAATACTCCAATAGATAACCATACAAAAGCAAGTTATTCTAGTGAACATTTTGCCTGATCACTCAGTTCTTTAGGAATGTATGTTTGCATTATAATATTAAAAGATAGAATTCAGTTAAGTAAACTCTGGAAGCTGACTTCTAAGTGCAAATGACGAATGATTTAGTGCCAAGTTAAAACCAAAAGTATTTGCTTTGCTCTCTGGTTAAAAAAAAAAAAAAGTAGATTAGGATAATCTACTAATCCTAAAGATTGAGGTAAGATTAACTGAGCTATCCTATACGAAGTACATAGCAGTAATCTTTTTGTACAGCATGACTATTACTATTAGCTAAATGTTGACATTGACCATTTCCAAAACATAAAACTAATTTGAATTCTTCTGCTTCATAGGCCAACACTGTTGCAACATTGAAAGAAATAGTTAAAGACATCAATCACAAACTAAATAAGGAATTATTTAATTTAAAATTAAAATAAATTAAAAATTACACTTTACAAAATAAAAATTTATTCATTACTAAAAAAAACCTCACACACAAATGTGTAAAGAAGACAAAGTATAAAGTAAGAAAATATTCACAGTATATGCAATAGACAAATTCTAAATATTCTGACAAGAAAATTAAAAAATGAGCAAAATGTAAAAAGGCATTCACATGATTTAATATTAAATGAATTTAAATTATACTATCAAAAATGTGTATGAAGCCAGGTGCTGGTGGCTCACTTCTGTGATCCTAGATACTCAGGAGGCTGAGATCTGAGGATCACAGTTTGAAGCCAGCCTGGGCAGGAAAGCCCATGAGACTCTTATTGCCAATTAACTACTAAAAAGCTGGAAATAGAGGTATGGCTGAAGTGGTAGAGCCCTAGTCTTGAGCAAGAAATCTCAAAGACTGCACACAGGCCCTGATTTTAAGCCCCTGAACTGGGACCAAAATACTTTCTATGAAATAACAAATTATCACTTACTTTTATTTCTTTCTTGTTTTGGTCATGGGGCTTGAATGCTGAGCCTGAATGCTGTCCCTCGGCTCTTTTGCTCAAGGCAAGTGCTTTACCACTTGAGCCACTGCACCACTTCTGGTTTTCTAAGTGTTTTATTGGAGATAAGAGTCTCACAGACTTTCCTGCCTGGGCTGGCTTTGAACTGCAATCCTCTGATCTCAGTCTCCTGAGTAGCTAGAATTACAGGCATGAGCCACCGGTGCCCAGCTTTATCATTTACTTTTCAAGGTAAACAAAAAAAAATGAACAAAAATTGACAAAAAGGAATAAAAAATAAAACCCACTGTAGCATAAACAGAGAAGAAATAAAGTAAGACACAGTAGGTGTATAAACTACTGCCAGCATTCTAGATAATAACTGGGTAATTGCATCAGCATGGATAATGTGCATCCACGTCTGACCTTTAGAAATTAACTCTAAAATATAATTGCAAAATGCAAAAATAATGATTACATGAGAATGTTCACAGAAGCATGTTTTATAGACAAACATTAAGGAAGCTTTAGCATAGAATAATTTACATAAATTTCTATAATCCATTTTCAGGTATGGTCCAAAGGGCTAGAATTATAGTTGAGAAAAATGCAAAGCCCACTTCCCTTTTGGAACATACACTGAAATCCAGGGGAGCAGTGACAAACATGTGATAAGATTAAAATATGTGCCATAGCCAGGCCACAACAATGGCTCTTGCCTGTCATCGTAGCTATTCAGGAAACTGAGGTTTGAGGATTTGGCTTCTTTGCAAGCTTGGGGAGGTAAGTTCCTGCGTATCTCCAACAAATCACCAAAATACTGCAAGTGGAGTTGTGACTCTCTAGGTTTGAGTAAAAAAAGCTAAGGGATAGCACCCAGGCCCTGAGTTCAAGCCCCAGTAATACACACACACACACACACACACACACACACACACACACACACACACACACACACACACACACACACACACACACACACACACACACACACACACACACACACACACACACACACTACCCATAGTAAAACAAAGCAGTAACTTAGGGTAAGGACAAGAGGCAGGAATTAGGGGAGGATGGAGGAAAGGGTGACATTGACCACAAAGCATTGTATTCATAACTGACTTATGGAATTGTAACTTCTTTGTACAACTACTTAACAATCAATCAATCAATCAATATTAAGTAAAATAAAATACTGCAGATAATAAAAAACAAAAAGCCAACAAGAGAGGTGGTCTTTTGCTGTGGTAGCCAGGATTTGTGTTAGTCATTTCCTTACACACATTAGCTACTCCTGACCTTTCTACCCCTGAACTGGTATTTTCTCTGAAACCTAAATCAAAGCACCATCATTTGGTTCAAGATTATGATAGTTCAGGTGGAGTAAAACTTGAGTTGAAGTCTGAGTAAGCTGAGGAAATGTTCCTTGCAGAGGACAGAGCAAGCACAAGTCTGGGCAGGGCTTGCTTCTTGTGGTTAAGAAACAGGGAAAAAACCAGTACAAAGGAAGAGGAAGCAAAGGAACTGGGGAGTAAGGTGGTGGGAGAGAAGGGGAGATGTACATGGCTTATATCTTGTAAGTCTCAAACCATAGTGATGAGGAAGAGGTAGGGCGCCTAAAATACTCTGCAAAGGTCAAAAGAGCTAATTTTGGAGGCTTCATAGGAATATTGATCAGAAACAGTCAAGAACAGGTCTGGTGTATTGGAGAATGAAATGATAGAGCAAACATGTAGAGACTAGCAGAAGGATATACGTTAAAAAAAATAGACCTGTACAGTACTTATAGCCTGTAGAAAGCAGGGTGGGGAGTTGAAGCTGGGTGCTGGTGGCTCATGCCTGTGATTCCAGCTACTCAAAAGGCTGAGATCTAAGGGTCATGGTTCAAAGCCAGTCTGGATAGCAAAGTCCATGAGACTATCTCCAACTAACTACCAGAAAACTGGAAGCAGAGATGTAGATCAAAGTGGTAGAGAGCTAACTTTGAGTAGAAAAAGTTCAAAGACAGTACCCAGGCCCTGAGTTCAAGCCCCAAGACAAAAAAAATGTTTGATGTTTACAAAAATGAATGGCAATGACCAGTTGGATTGGCAAGACTTCACTGTCTTTTTTGGAGGATCATTGGCTGCTCTAGAAAGAACATGGGATAGGGGAGCAAAATGGAGTTAGGAGATGGATTAGAAAATTATTCAGTAACCTGAAAAGAGTTTATGGGGTCTTAATTTAGGTTTGTCTTTAATATTTTCTCCTTTTCACATCTTACAGTACTCTATGAAATATGTAGCACACTTTAAAGAGCCGTGCTAGGAGATAACATAATTTCTATCATAAGTCACTTTTATGTCATCTGCAGTTCTTTGAAAGAGCAGTTTATAACCAAGGAACAAATTTGAGAAATAGAAACATCTTTGGTCATATAGTAGAAGAAGATATATTATTGTTTAAATCTCTGATATTTTACTGGAATTTATTATCTTAACATAACCTAAACACATCTCACTGATAAAATGAGATCATTTTCTATGTATTATGGCTGGAACTGAATTTAGTATCAATTCAACATAATTAGACAAGCATATTTAGAGTCCCATAATATCAGGAAAATTGCCTGAGTAATAGTTATCATCCGTTCATAGAGAGGTGAGATCACTACTTAGTATTCAGGAAATAGTATCTCTTGCTTCTTTGATTATTGTTCATATTGCTAACATTTTAACTTATACATATAAGTTTCTTTCACACATGTAATATTTTGGTGTTCATTTGAAAGTTTTTCACAAAATCAAAGAATTTTAGAATTATGATCCTTTTGATAAGTTGATTGTATATGGCAGTTTAGGATAATTGTACTAAAATAATTATTAATGAATATTAAAGAGAAATGTTATGCATACTTTGATACACTCTCTTCTAATTTTTATGGATGTATGAGCTAACTTTTCACCATTTTTCACAAATTTGATTTACCACTTTGTTTAAGTCATAGTTTATTTCCAGGGTTATCACAATTTATACTTAACAGCTGACCCTTCAACTCAGCATGAGCAGACTTATTTCTCAAACATATATCAATCTGTCCCTCATTAATTAAACACTCTCCAGTGGTTCTTCTTACTCCTCAAATTAAAAACTTACAATTAGTATTAGAGCCTCTATTATTTCCCTGAGTTTTATCTGAGTTCATGGTTTACATCTCTCTCTTCCAACTACAGTGGCTCCCTGACTGTCCCTCCACCTTGGGGGCTGCTCTCCTCCCTTAAATCTTTGCTCACACTCTTCCTTCCAGCTAGAAAAGTTCTACATCAGCTATCAGCTCAATTCCCTCACTTCTTTATGAAGTTTATTAATCTTACAATTTTCACTCTGCTCTTCCCTAAAGTTTCCTATTTCCATAGTCTGTCCTTTATTTCTTTGGGTTTTTTGGTTGGCTTTTTTTTTTTTTTTTTTTTTTTTACCAAAACAGTCATTTCCTTCACAAGTACAAGTTAGTTATTTTTCAAATATTTTTATCCCCACTTATTAGATTTTTATGACTTTAAAGCATATAATTTATGAAATACAAAGTCCACTGTTTAAAAGATTACACTTCAATGGTTTCTAGAAAGTTGATGAGTTGTGCAATCATTAACCAACTTTAGACTATTTCCATTACCTTATAGAACTGCTATGCTATTTCCCAATAATTCCCTCTTGGCATTTCCAGCTTTAGGCAACCACTGATCTGCTTTCTGTCTATGAATTTGCCTTCAGTAGGCACGCCTTATCAAAGGAATTATCCACTATGTAGTTTTCTTGCATCTGGCTTCTTTCACCTAGCAAAATGTTTCTGTGCTTTGCCCATGTTGCATCACGCATAAGAATTTGTTTCTTTTTATTGCCAAATCACATTCTAGTGTATGGAGCTATCACAATTTGTTTGTCGAGTGTCAATTGAAGGACTATTAGAGTGCCTTTTATTTAGAGATATTTTAAAGAGTGAATCATTTCTCATTTCCAACAAAAATGTATGAGGATTCCAACTTTACTACATCCTTCCCAAAGCTATACATCTTTTTTTTTCTGTTGCAGATGATGATATCTCACTGTAGTTATATTTTGCATCAACCTAAAGACAAATGATGCGGAGCATGTTTCCTGGTCTGATTAGCAATTTATTTTCATTTTTTATAACAATTACCCTTCATATGACATCATCCTTAATTGAATATTCTGTTTCTGAGTTACAAGAATTCTCTATATATTCTCAGTATTTGATCCACAAATATTTTCCGATATTAATTTACAGGTATTTTCTTTCTCATTACAACCTGTTTTTTTCATGTTTTTGTAATGTTTTCATTTGAAGTAAAAATTTTGAGTTAAGATGAAGTCCAATTTATTTTTTTCCTCTAGAAGTCTGATGTTTTTGGTATTATGTTGACTGAACCATAGTCACAATAATTTTCTCTATGTTTCTTGCAAGCAGGAAGCACTCTGAGACAGTGATTTCCTGGAAGGACTCAGCAAATTCACACGAATTGTTCTACTTAAGGTTATGGTTTACCACCACTCAGCAAAATTTTATGGCAAGAATGTACTTGCATATTTGAGAAAAAATGAGAACCAAGTGACTCTGGAAGGAGGAAAAGAGTAGTCAGAAATGTTATTTGAGGGGAAATTGTGAAGACCCTTATTAATTGCTTTAGATATTGAATATCCCAACGAGAGCCTAAAGAAAGCAGTTTAAAATACTAAGAAAAATGCTGGAAAAAAGAGACAGCTGTTCCATTATGAATTTAGATAACACAGTTTTTCAGTTTTTACCAGGAAAATGCTAATGAAACCACACACATTTGCTCAAGTTAAACATAATTGTGAATCCATAAATATGATACTCAAAAGTGTTTCTTGTAGGAATTTGGAAATGTCACGATGTGGGTGTTTATATTTTTTTTCTACTTTTTAGAGATAAGATTTCTATGTACTATGTTTTCAATATATTAAATGTTGTTTTTGCTCCTGAAAAAAATGTTAAAAACCCATGGAACAAAAATCCCCTAAAGTCACATATCTCCCTTCATTTCTTCTTTCTTTTTGAATATATGTTTTTATTGTAAAAATACTGTATAGTGGGGTTACATTAGTAAGATAATGAGTACATTTCTTATTGAGTATTGTTACCTCCTCCTTTGTTTTTCCCCTACCATCCCTTTCCTCCCCACCTCCCCTCTTCTTTCTTTTATTTCTTTTTTCCTTTCTTCTACAAAATGAACAAAGTATAATCCCTTCCTGGGAGTAATATTTAGGCCAGTAGAAGACAGACGTATGGTTGAAATCAATTATTTCTAATACAATGTGAAAAATGCCCTGACACAAACTGTTTTGAGAATACTGCAGAGTGTATAACTCACTACCCAGGAGAGCCATGGAGAGCTTAAGAAAAACGTGGTGATCTTTTTGTTGAGGTTTGCAACTTGAATTGGAGATGGCTAAGTAGCTGATAGACTGAGAAATTCTTTAGAAGATTAAAATTTTAAATCCAAAATGTGGTCTAATCCAATGACTTCTCAGAGAATAGTAGATAACCAGGCAATTTGTGGTCATATCTCACATGGCTCCTGAATTATATAACAAGGTTAATGGAATTTCTACTGTAATCAAAAGAAAACTATAAAGCTACTTTACAATGGAGTAAGGATTGCATAATTCCCCCCCCCCAAAAATGTTGAAATGATAATATCCCAGTAGCACTGTACTTAAAGACAAGGCCTCACAAAAGCCATCAGGTTAAATGAAGTCATAAGGGTGAGGTTCTGGTCTGATGCTATCAATGAACAAATAAGGGGAAACAAATGTGTATTCTCTCTTGCACACTCCACATGCCCCTCTCTCTTCTCTCTACCTCTCAAAACCAATGTGACATTGGGAAAAACTATGTTATACCAGTATAAGAAGGCATAGTAATTAGAAAGAGTCCTCACCAAAAAAAAATTGATTTAGTAAGAATATTGATCATGGATTTCTAGCCCCAGAACTATGACAGAATTAATTCCTGTTATTTAAAGTATCTCATCTACAGTGTTTTGTTATAGAAGCACTACCTAATACACAAGTTGTCTTCCTAGTCATAAAACTAGATGATGTTCATTGTGGTTAATTTGAAAATTATGGAAAACCCAATGAGTTTCTGAGATATTTAAGGTAAAAAAAATATTGTACCAGGTAAGTAAAAGAGATGTCCTAGTAGAGGTTTGCTGACAGATATGAAAAGAAAATAGGTAGTAAGAAGCAAAGAGGAGCTATAGAGACAGAATCTGATAGTTTTGAGTAGAAGTTTTGAATTTGACAGCTTAGAAGAGGTAGCGATCAAGGGAGGAATTGTAGGTTATTGACTAGGAGCATGGTAGACAATAAAAATACCCATCAGAAAATTCAGTTCTATCCCCAGTCTGAGCTGTCATCAAACCCTGACATATGAGTAACCTTATGCAGTCAAAAATACACATCTAAAGTACAAGGAGCAATAGAGTTGTCAGGAATGACATTACACATATAGATGGTTGAAAAACATCTTGGTATTTCATGGATTGACCTGTAAGTTATGTGTGGTATCAGAAAGAGTACATGAGTCCTAAAGAACACCAGCCTGGGTTAGGGGAGGGGCTAAAAGAGGGACTCATAGAGCCAAAAGAAAAACCCCAAAACAACAAACAGAAAGCAACCACCAAAATAATCCCCCAACAACTCTTTCTACATCAGAGGAGAAGCAGCAAAGAGTGTTACCATCTGATGATGGAAAGAAACAACATCCAGCATCAGGAAAAGAAAGTATTGTAGAATGTTAATGAGAATTGTAAATGTATACATTGAAATTTTATTATGGAAGGGGCATTCTGCCATGCCCTTTAAATATATGTGTGTGTGTTCAAGCAATAGATTATATATATACTTATATGTATATGTGTAAATGTCTGTACATATGTCTATACATGCATGTGTGAGTAATGATAACACCACACTTATAGTTAAATGCTATTTTATTATTATTCAGATGGTTTCTCTATGTAGCCCAGGCTGGCTTTGAACTCCCAAATCTCCTTCCTCAGTCTCTTGAATATTGAAATTACATGTATATACCATGTCCACCTTTTCTGTAATTAAACAATATCTCACATACATGTTCATATCCCTACGTTTTTGTTCATTTGTATATATGTAAAATATATCTGATCTTATTTAAATTAATTTATCATGTTCATAGAATTATTTAACCCATGAGAGTCTTGTGAGATTATTATGATAGTTTTCAAGATTACCTGTATAATATAAAACCTACCTCTATCCTAGAAATTAAATTACAGTAAAGTTTATTCTTGTTTTGCTGTCCAGAAGGTTTAAATAAGAAATCCTGTAGTGCATGCTATCATAGAATTTACAGTGTTTTAAAAGATTTTTTTAACAGTTCACTAAGCAATTTATCCATTCAAATATGATTGGTGAAATAGAAATGTATAAAAAGTAATTTGTGGTAGCTCCATGCTTGTTTTTTTAAATTATTTATTCTTGTTGCAATTGGATATATAGGACATTCAACCAATTCTAAACTTGGTTGAATAAGTACATTAAATAATTGTGTTGCGTGACTTGTGCATTATAAGAGCATTACTTTTATAGATTTAATGTTTAGATGAGAGTTTATATTATATTATATTATATGAGAGTTTATATTATATTATAATTTTAAATTATGCCCATTTTAATGCTTACAAACATTTTATGGCTAATTGAATTTAGTCTTTTTCTAGCTTAATTTAATTTGTGACCTGGTAGTAAAATCAGAGCAAATATGAAAATTACAGCATTATGTTCAAGCTGCACTTATTCATATTTTATAATTGGCAAATATTTAGTCAAAACAAAAATCTTATTTTTATGTCAATTTGTTTACATAGATACTGATTTATACAGACTTAGAGGAGCAAAATTATATGCAATCAATATCTGTGTAGTCACATGTTTTGTTTTGTCTTATTTTGTACCAGTCATGGGCTTGAACTCAAGGCCTGGGTGCTAACTCTGAGCACTCCATCATTTGAGCTACAGCTCCACTCTTGGATTTTTAGTGGTTTATTGGAGGTAAGAGTCTTACAGATTTCCAGCCTGGGCTGGCTTCAACCTGTCACCCTCAGATCTCAGGCTCTCAAGTAACAATGAACCACCAGCACCTGCCTAGTCATGTATTTTAAAAATAATTCGGTAAACAAAAACTGAGAAACATATTTTTTAGGTGAGCATATATTTGTAAAGATTTATTGAGGACAAGCATTAAATTTCTAGAGTAGAATATTCTTACATGTTTATAATGTTTCTTAAACTTCCCAGATATGAAATTGCTGTTGAGTCAGAACATCCTAACCCCAATAGACACTGAAAATTGAGAACTTATGAAACTTTAAGTGAATAATGATTTATTAAGGAATGTAAATTTGCTCTGTGTGATGGGTATGTAGTTGACCACTAAAATGAATGTCAGAATGGAATCAGGAAGCTTTAAATATTCAGATCAGTTATATTGGAATTGTGTTCATTTGACCATGTGCAATAATTCTACTTTGGGCTATATTCATAAAGACATAACTAATTCAAATGATATTTGGGTTTGGGTTTAAAAAAAAAACTTTGCTGAAAGTTTGACTCAAGTGATAGTATACCAGCTTAGCAGGCATAAGGCCCTGAGTTTAAACCTCATATCAAATTTTGGGGGAAAAATATATATGTATAATATACAAATGTTTGTGCATATATATATATATACACATATAAATCAAGTTCTATATGTATAAGTAGCCACTAGAATGTATTTAGGCCAATAAGAAGTTGTAACTTCTTATTGGGATAGCTACTTTTAGGTAATTAGTTATTACATTTTTGAAAATAAGAAATAACACATTCAAAGTTTAAAAGTTTAGTGCACTTTTCCTTGTATATTTGACCAGAATGCATTTTTACCTAAAACTTAGCATTAGCAGAGCTCACTGCTTAGGAAAAAGCTCCTAAACAAGTAAAGATGAAAGTAATTTTGGTTGTGTTCTTTTCAAAAGCTACAAAGAGAAACTGCCTGAGTATTTTTTATTTTTAATTTTTTATTGTGAAAATACCATACAGAGGGGTTACAATTACCTGGGGAAGGTAATGAGTACATTTCTTATCAAGCATTGTTGCCTTATGTTGTTTACTTGGAGACTGGTCAAAATGTAGAACATTTTTGTACAATGGAGTATATCATTTACATCTTGTAGCGTATTCAAACTCTAAAAAAAATCCTACTTGAATTGCATTTAGTACTAACTTTGATTAGGTAATACAATGTAATCATATAAAGATAAGTTATTTATATTTTCTTCATTTTACAAGTATGAAGAAATATAAGGGAATAAATAATATTTGATTATCTGGGTAGGGTATGAAATAGATGCATTTTAATAGGCACAAATTATTGGTCAATTGCTCATAAATAGCACAAATTACAGGTCACTTATTTACAATAGAATAACATGTAGCACCACAAATAAAACTGAAGAAAGTCTCAAGAAGAATAATTATTTTTACATATTATGATGTTAGTAGATTTTGTTATATGCTGCTAAATGAATAATGAATAACTGGTAAAATGAAAAGTAACCTAAAGTTAGTTTAAAAAATCAGAAAACTTGTTTTTACAACTATTTTTGCTACAATATCTAAGCTCTTGAATTTGAAAGCTTTATATTTACCTCAGACTTTCAATCTGTTTCACTCCCTTTAAACATCTGAGATCATTGTACTGCTTAAAACCAGAATTTTAGCAAAACGAATGAGATAAAATGGAAGTTAGCTTTTCACATAAAACAAAGCTTTCCAGGCTGGGAAGGTAGCTCAGTGGTAGAGCGTTTGCCTTGCATGCATGAGGCCCTGGGTTCGATTCTCAGCACCACATAAGCAAAAAGAAAAAAGCCGGAAGTGGCACTGTGGCTCAAGTGGTAGAGTGCTAGCCTTGAGCTGAAGAAGTGAGGGACAGTGCCCAGGACCAGAGTTCAGGCCCCATGAACGGATCCCCCTCCCCCCCAAAAAAACAACAAAGCTTTCTAAGTGGAAATGGAAATCCATAATTTGACAATACTTTTTGATCATTAAAAATTTATTAGAAGTTTCCTTAAAATAAATTTCTACTAGTCAGTGAAATTAGATAAACTATCCAATTTTCTAATTCTTACAAAGGGAAGATAAGATTGCAGAGCCTGTCGTTATATTAGAGGACCCATATATGTGTCAGTTAAGGAAAGAGCACCTGTTTCAGTGGTATGTGAATCCTAAATACACATACTGCTTTTGAAAAATATTTTAGTTCTCCCTTGTTTTTAAAATATTTAAAACATATTCAGAATAGGATTTACTAAAAACCCCTAAAATGAAATGTGTTTTGAATTGTGTATTAGCAAAGACACTCTGACTTAAAAATTAATAAAGTAGTTGTTCTTTTCCTAGTTTGTCCTTGAACTACTTGGCTATTAAAAAACAAAACAAAACACTTTTTCCGTCACTGGAAAGTCACCTTTATTTTAGGATGATAAAAGATTCTAAGTCATCAAAACTTTCTGATTCTACAAGAATGAAAATGTATTCAAGTTATAGTGTTACAGTTAGTTCATTTACCCACTGTGAACAAAATAATAAAATATTTCATATGAATAGGAGTAATTATGCTTTTTAATGAAACTTAAAAATAAGGAAAAATCTTCCTCAATCAAGACTAAAACATCTAAGAATGTTCATTTATTTGGCTGTCAATCTTTTACCTAGCTACTTAATCTTAGTTGTATTTTGAATTTGAGTAAAGTTCATGAAATCATAACCTTGCAAATCTCACAGAACCTAAGGCCTCCTCTGTGCAGTCAAACATAGCAGTTACAAATACATTTCAATATCTGCTAAATGGTCATATATGTTCAACAATCAGTCAGGTTGAGTCCTGGATTGCTGTTGTTTCTGTCAACTATTAGTCTACAAGAATTTTCACGTAATATACCTAAGGAAACTTTCCTTTTTCTTTATAGAAATAATATGTTGGAAAAGATTGTTTTTCCTAAGTTGACATTCAGCAAATGATATCTTCTTGTAACATATTCTGTAAAGTTTAAATGAGTGCTTAAATCCCATACAGATACTTAAAGAAGATTTTAATTTTTATAATAGAAGTGCTTTTTTCTTTTCTCAGAATAACAATCTATTCATTTTCTGTCTTTGAAAAACTGACAACCCATATTTTTGTAATTTTAATATATATTTTATTGTAAAGATACTGTACAGAGGGGTTACAGTTACATGAGCAAAGTAATGAGTCCATTTCTATCGAGCATTGTTACCCCCTCCTATGTTTTTCCCTTACCATTTCTTTCCTCTCCACCTCCCCAACTACCCCACCCCTCGCTGACTCCCGCCAAAGTTGTAAAGTTCATTTTCAATATAGTGTCTTGTACATCTCATTGATACCTTGGGTCATTCTATATCCTTATTTCAGCATTTTTTTATTTCTCTTCCCCTCCCCAAATTAGAAAAATGAATATACAAGATACTGGACACCGGAATCAAATACAGTGACAACAGGGGTTATACCATGGAGGAAGAACATACAAAGAAACAAAAATAAATCATATAATACACTAAAAAGAACAGCAAGAAAGATAAAGTATCTTGTGTCCCTATCTTGGGGTTCATTTCTCCTAACATCATCTTATATGGTCATATGTACATAGCTTTTGACCTCTTCTGCTTGTCCTAGACATATACTAGTTATTGCAGATAAGGGAAACCATGGGACCTATGTTTCTTTGGGCCTGGCTTACTTCACTTAATTTAGTTTTTTCCCAATTCTTTCCATTTCCTAACTAAGGAGTCAGTGTCATTCTTTCTGCTGGAAGCATAGAATTCCATTGTGTATATATACCACATTTTCTTGATCCATTCATCTACTGAGGGGCATCTGGGTTGGTTCCATATCTTAGCTATGGTTAATAATGCTGCAATAAACATAGTTGTGCTGGTAGCTTTAGTATGACCTTGTTTGTGATCGTTTGGGTAAATGCCCAGAAGTGGAATTGCTGGGTCATAGGGGAGTTCTATGTGTCTTTTGAGGAACCTCCATACTGCTTTCCAGAGTGGTTGAGTAAGTTTACAGTCCCACCAACAATGCAGTAGGGTTCCCTTTTGGCCACATCTCCTTCAGCATGTTGTTATTAGATTTCTTGATTATAGCCATTCTAGCTGGGGTGAGGTGAAATCTCAATGTTGTTTTGATTTGTGTTTCTTTTATGGCTAGAGAAGTTGAGCATTTCTTCATATGTCTATTGGCCATTCTTATTTCCTCTTCAGAGAAACCTCTTTAAGTATTTAGCCCACTTATTAATCAGGCAGTTGTTTCTTTGAGGTTTTGTTGTTGGAGAATTTAATTTTTTTTGAATTTTAAGTATATGTTAGATGAGACCCTTGTCCATTGCATGGCTAGTGAAGATATCCCAATCCATGGGCTTTCTATTGACCTTGCTTGCTATGTTCTTTGCCATGCAGAAGCTCTGCAGCTTCATGCAATCCCATTTGTCCAACCCTTCTTTGATTTTTGTGTTTCTGGGTCTCTATCAAGAAAATTTTGGCCTGTGCCAAGGAGCTCTAGAGTTTCTCCTATTCCTTCCTGCATTGTTTGCAAGGTGACAATCCATATTAACTACTGATAGTTACCAGTATATGACAAGTAACAGATAGTATGGTACTTCTATTGTTGGATTCCATGTTTGTTAGTGTTTAAATTGAGATCACTTTGCAGGACATGAAACAGATTTATTCACAGAAACATCATGTTTATACATAATTTTAAAATGTTAGAGGCTTGTTCAGCAACATTCACCTGCTCCTACTTATTAAAGTAACCTACTGAGAAATATTAATTTCATCTTTACTTGAGTAACTGCGGAGGTTTAGCTCAATTGGCAGAGCAAGTACACATGAGCCTCAGGTTCTGTCTCCAGCACCAAAAGGGATACAAGGAAGAATAGGAACTGCAAAAACCATGCCAAATTCTCTAGACACAAATGACTTTTGTTGCAAAATGACAAGAATTGATCTGATCGTTCACCATTATGACATTACTTTGGGTAGACATCAAGAGCCTTAGGTCCTTAGAAGTACATGGCCATTATTAATCTCTTTCCCCACAATAGGTTCATCTAATGAAAGAAAGCCTTAGATCAAATTTTGCCAAATATCACAAAACATTTCTTTTGCTGGCAGACATAAGATACTATGTGACCCCTGTCATGACTTGATGTCATCCCAGCTACTTGTCTTTTGAAGAACTCAGTACCTTTTAATTTTTAGCAGCAGGTTTCAACCAACCCTTCTTGGTAGATTCAGATAACAAAATGGCTGTGAGACATTACATAGTATAATAAGCTTAGGCATTTATCTCCACACATATCTCAGGTATTCTTATTCTTTGTGGAGGTCTTGCATATGCTTTAGTTTTATGTTATCTTTTCTGATGGTTTTAAATAGCTCCTAAATTAACATGTTATTTCAACTACTTATGTAGTATTTTGACTTCTAGTGCCCTAGTCAATAATGTGCAATCTAAAAGTTAAACTTTGCAATTGACTAGAAAATTTTGAAACAAACTATGTTTTTATGGATTCTGTTTCTAGAATCTGGTTGAGGTGTAGCCTGTCAGGAAACACTTGTTTAAGAGGAACTAGACTGGCTAGTCCCTGCTTAAAGATAACTATTTGATAGACCAAGAACTGAGTAGAGTGCTCCCATCTCAATTTTCATAGATCAATGAATCTTAGTACCCCATCATCCTCAGTACCTCAGCACCTCAGATTGTACATTTTGTCTTACTTTTCTACTTTTTTCACTATTCCTCAGGTATCATCTCAATATTTGCTGCTGTCATCCTATTTAAGTTCTTGCACATACCTCTGTCATACCCATGGCAAATCTTAGTGGCCATAGTGACTCTTGACACTCTCTGAAAGAGGTATCTCTCAGAAAATCCTTCTTAGGAGAAAAACAATTATTTTTAATATTTTTACAAAATCCAATTTACCATTTTCTTAAAAGTAAAACTAAAGCCATTTAAATACAACCAAGTTGCCATGAGTATGAAAAAAGTTCTAAAGTTGGGAGAATAGGGGTTATCACAGGCTGGGAAAGGAAGGAGGACAGGAGAGATGGGAGAAGGTCAATCAATGTCTGCTAAGTTATAGTTAAATAACAAGTAGTTTTGGTGTAATACTGCACAGTATGGTAATCATAGATAGCAAAAAGGTACTGAGCCTTTCAAGAAGTTGGAGGAAAAGATTTTTAGTTTCATCACATGTGATAAATATTTGAGGAGATATATGTATCACATTAGACAATGTAAATCCATACCAACATACTGCATGGCATACCACTGATGACATAATATGTACATACATATGTATATGCATGGACATATGGTATCATTAATGGGTATATGATGTGACATATAGAAACAACCTGATTGGCTGCTGTTAGCATTTTCTTTATATAGGTCTTGTACCAAAGTACTTGCCTAAGATGGATAGGATCTAATTATTTGGTAGACTATAACTGGTGGAAACTGGACTTCTATAATTGATTTAAGTTGCTTGGTTATACAAATATACCCTTAAGTTAGGTCACCATTTGCTTATACATCCAGCCAGGGTACAGCTCAGACCTGGATATTTTATCTTCAACTTAACAAATCTAGTCTATTGATGAGGTTTTTCAAGTGAATTTTTATTTGCTTATGGAGCCTTTCATTCAGTTATTTGTATTCTCTTGGAATTCATTCAGGTATTTATTTGTGACTTTTTATTTCACTGTCCATTCTTTTATCCTTTTTTCATTTTTTAAAATTTTATTGTAAAGATGCTGTACAGAGCCTCTGTGTGTGTGTGTGTGTGTGTGTGTGTGTGTGTGTGTGTGTGTGTGTGTGTGTGTGTGAGTGCCCTTTCTAGGACTTGAACTCAGGGTCTGGGAACTGGCCTTGAACTTCATTTTTTTTGTTTGTTTTATTTGTTTTGCTCTACTACTTGAGCCACAGCTTTGTTTTTTACTTTTTGGTGATTAATTGAAGGTAAGAGTCTTTTGAACTTTGCTGCCTGAGCTGGGTTTGAACCAAATCCTCAGATCTCAGCCTCCTGGGTAACTCATGTATAGATATGAGTCATTAGCACCAAGGTAGGAGTTACTTTTGACTATTAATTGGCAAAGCCAACTGTTGCTTGTCTGAGATGACTGGTTTTTCTTACAAAGATTTTTAGTTTTCTGTCTGGTCATTTCCCTTGGAAATATATCTTTGACAAGACATTTGAAAATCAGTATGCCATTTGTAGAACTCTAGGAAAATTATTCGTAGTGTTTAAAGTTGGGTTTCAAATTATTTCATAGAGGATTACCAGTTCAGTGAGTTAAGTCCCTGAACATTTCCCAATAGTTAGGCAGCTTTATTTCTTATCAAAGACAGCTGGCAACAGCTGTCTTCAAAAATTTTTATACCTCCATATAGAAAGGCTAAAATATTTTTTACTGCATTATGTAGGACTAAAGGGGTTCTAATGTGCCTGTCCTATAGGAAAACACATTATAATTAATTTAAGGAAAAGTGTTTTAACTCTGAGAATTATTGAATGGTAAAGCAAATCACCTTATATTAACCTGTATTTAAATTTTCAAGATGAATGGAATTTCATCAATGAAATGGTTTGAATGTAATTTAGGCAAACACTCAATAGGTAGTGGGTCTCAGTCATTGTAGTACATCAATAAGACAATGTCCTGCCTGACATTGAGATTCAATGATTCAACAGGCTTTTAGATTTTCCTAACACTTTGCTTAGAGATATAAATGAAATTCTAATGCTAACATTGGACTTCAAAAAGCCTAATCATTATCATGTTAGATACTTCATGCCTTATTTTAGACAATTGTCTTAGAATAAATGATAGATTTAGAGGATTTTTTTAGCTATAATTCTTTTGACAAACACTTTGGTAGTAAATTAGCCTAATTTAAGGATTAAAATCTTTAAAAGTAAATATCAGGCACAGGGCCGGAAAGAAAGCAGGTTAAGTTGTAGTTTATCACTAGATTGGTGATAGTTTATACATGGTAAGCCACCTTTATTGATAGTCTGGAACTGTGGGTTGAAGAGGATTATTAGGCCACATCTTAATTCAGCTGGAAATATGCCATAGAAGAGTAGTGATGGCAGGATCAATCGACAGAATATAGTATAGGTACTTTCCATCTCTCACATGTAGAATACCTGTCATGGTATTTAGATAAAACTCACAGAATTTATTTATGGAACATGACCTGTTCTTGGATCTCAGTTATGTAGAATCAGCAGCTCAAAGTGTCCAGGTCAATTAGGTAATACAACTCAGAAGAGTATAATGTAAAAATCAGAATCTCATTGTTATAATTTGCAATTAGAACTATTACTGTCAAGTTGATTAAAATTTTATCTTTTAGTTAGGGCACCCAGCTGCTGGTGTCATTGAGATAGATGAGTTAATGACACTGAGTAAGTCTTTTCTTTTTTTGGTTTGTTTAATGTTTATGCTCTCCAACTCCTTCAACTATATTCTTAGTTCCCTGTTTGACTCTGATCATGCATTGTACTCGATGCCTTCCTCAGACTTTCTGTAGTAGTGCCCAATTAATTTTTTTCTCTAATCCACCATTAACTGATACTTTGATAAATTACAATATAAATGAGTTAAGAAAACTAAAGACAATTTATCAGAATAACTTCAATTATTTAATTCAATTGACATTACCTCCAAAATTTCTATAATATTTTCTAAAATTTCACTCTCAATTTCTATACTATAATGCACAAGCAGAATAGTTAATTAGGTGCTTTAATTATGATAATGAACATAGAGAAATAGCTAACATAGTAAAGCTTTTTAAAATGTACAGTGTGAACACTTTTTATGGTACATTTGAGCCCTGAATCATCAATGCCATCAGTATATTTGAGTTCATTAAATGGGATGTAGAGAACAGGTTTATGATTTTTAATAGCAATAGAGGTCTGTAATAGCTTTATATAACATTTAGGAAATAAAACACAGGCAAGTATATTAAAGTAGATAAAATGTACTTGAAACAATGTCCTTCATAAAACTGAAAACAACTCTTAATGTGATACTGTTTAAATAAAAGTAAGACATTTTAAAGGTTGAAATCTGGGTAAAACATAGGACTGTTTGGTTTTAAAAAGTGTCAGAGCCAGGCGCTGGTGGCTCACACTGTAATCCTAGCTATTCAGGAGGCTGAGACCTGAGGATCATGGTTCAAAGCCAGCCTGGGCAGGAAAGTTTGTGTGATTCTTATTTCCGATTAACCACCAGAAAACCAGAAGTGATGCCGTGGCTCAAGTAGTAGAGCACTCACTTCAGAGCTGAAGAACTCAGGGACAGCAGCCAGGCCCAGAGTTCAAGCCCCACGACCAACACACACATGTGTGTGCACCCATACACACATACACACACACACACAAAACAGTGTCTGAAGATAAAGATCCACTAATTTGTCACATCATAGGAACACATTTTGTGTCTCTGTAAGGAGAGACATTGGTTTCATACATGCTTACTCTTAAGTCTGTTTGCTGAGGTAACCATTGACACAAAGAAAGAGTCACAATAATGACTTCAATTATAACAACTATTTACAAACTCTCTTAATACATTTTTTAAATCTATTAAATTAATAGATACAGTTAAGAAATTAAATCATTTCTCCTCAATAGCTAAAGCCATGTACTTCACTCAGAGTAGTTGGAAAGTTGAGTACTTCTGGATTCTGACTTCACTAATATTTTGATCTGCCTTGCATTTGCTCTCTGGGTCTCAAGATGCAGTCTTACTAATCTGAAATGGCTTCAGCTCTTTTCCATGAACACTTTTAAAGATTCACCAATTACTGTTCATCAGTGGTTGTAGGCTTGACTTCTTGAATAATAATGACTAATTAACAAGAAGAACTTGACATCATTTAAGGGTGGAGATAATCCCTTAGTCCTTAAAGCAGCTACTACTTTCCTACCTCTTTGTCTCAGTCTTCTGCACACTTTAAACTGCTATGTAGGAAGAGGGGAAAGAAAGCATACTTTGAAAGATCATTTGTTGTTAATATTCAAATATGCTTCATATTTTAGCTGACAAAATTCACCCCCAGCTAAGCACCAAGCCTGCTTTTTTGCATCTTTCTCTGTATACTGCACTCCGATGTCATGTTCATTTATTTTAGATGTATTGTTCCTATGGTGATATTTTTTCTTTACCTTTCAGTATATTGGGAGAGCATCCTCTTGGAACACTGGTTATGTAAAGGTCTGTTCAACCATGGACCTCTTTAAGCCTTATTCCTGTGGTGATCTATCTGTGAAGAATTGAACATATCTCTCAAATAGTTTCTTTAATACCTTACCAACCACCAAATCTAGGGATATGTATAATTCCAATAAAACAATTGCACTTGTAAAGGCTTACTGTCTGGGGTTATTCCTTGATAATTTGTGTTATCCTTTAGCAAAGACTAAACACACATATTTATAAGAAGCAAAAGTATGTCCCTAACCACAACCCACTCTGATATGGGTCTATTTATATTGTCCAGTATTATGAAACATACTTTATAAATATAAATTCCTAAACTCTACACATCTGTCTCACATAATCACATGAGCTCCTTCAAGTCCAGCAATATACAAACAAACACTGCTGGTGGCTCACACTTGTAAACCTAGCTACTCAGGAAGGTGAGATCTGAGGGTTACTACTAAAGGCTAGCCTTGGCAGGAAAGTCTTTGAGCCTCTTCTCTCCAATTAATCAGACAAATACAGAAGTGGGGGTATGGCTCAACTGTTAGAGTGCCAGCTTTGAGCAAAAAAAATCCATGTGATAGCTCTTGGCCTTAAGTTCAAACTGTAGTATTGGTACAAAAAAGTGAAAGAACTAGAGTAACAAAAACCCCAAACATCATTGTAAAGTGGTAAGCTCAATCAGTAGAAATCATAGAGAATCACCTACCCTCAATATTCTTTATCTAGGATATGTACAGATCAGCTAGCTGATCTGACATGTGGATATATCATTGATAGTAAAAAATACTAATTTGTTGGGCACCAAGTGGATCACATGTATGATCTTAGCTACTTGATAGGCTGAAATCTGAGGTTTGAAGGCAGCCTGGGCAGGAAAGTCTGTGAGACTCTTCAATGAACAACCAAGAAAAGCCAGAAGTACAGGACTGCATACACCCCCCCACCCCCCCCCCCCACACGAATTGAAAATGCAACCCATGCCAGAACCTTGAATTGAACATGCTTTAGTTTGATGATGTAGGACCACAATTACGTTTGCAGTAATTTACTGTCCTTATCTAGGAAAATTAAGAAATAACAACAGTCACCTGTAAGTGAACAAGCCATGTTATAGCTTCTTATGGAGGTTTATAAAGAGTTAACCCAATGTTTCTATTTTAAGAACTCATAATACATTCTGTACTATAAGTAATATCAACTCAGGAAATAATAGCCCACTAAAAGTCTATAGCAATCATCTCAAAAAGGCTATAATGAGATACACATACAAGTGCTTTTAGAGCCTAGGCGAGGCAATTAATTTTTAGGTGTGAGATCCTCTTCTAGAAGGAAATGAGGATTAGCTGATTCTTTCTGGACTTAGGCCGATGAGAAGGTAAGGGAATGTGGAACTTAGAATACTTAGAATACTTTGGGACATTTGAAAAGGGATGGAAAGCCCATGCAATGTAGTGTCATCTGGTTGCCATGTATTTTTATTTTTGAGGGGAAATGGAAGGAAATCTTTTGAGCCAATTGTTTTGGCTATTCTTATGTGATCATAGCATTACTTATAAGTATTGTCAGACAAGGGCTGACTTATAAAAGGATATCCATGTGTCATTTTCATTGAGCAAAGCAACATTATAGAGAAGGTGATTTCAAAGGCGCGTGGCTCTTTCATTACAGCCTTCGGGGGCGATGTTTGATCACTGAAAACAGGCTGCTTTGTTCCAGTTTTCTCTGATGTTTTGCATTATTGTGAATACATGTGCTGTGACTTAGAAAATATGAGTCTGTAAAGATTTAATAGATTCTAGACTTCCATATTCAAAATACATGTCTTGTGGTTAAAATGAAATGAAGTCCACTTTAATATGTATGTCTCTATATACACAAATGTATTTTAGATAAACATCTCAATAAAAATTTAAAAAACAATTACAAATATGTGTTTGTTCTAAGATTATGAACATTGGAAATTTATAAATCTCACCATTGTATATTAGTACTAAGAAAAAAGTATATTTTATGAGACATAATATTGTCGATAGCAGAGTGTAAAAATCTTTCTGCTTTCAGGGATTTGACATTGGCTCTATTTTTTAAAATTTTTTTATTATTATAAAGGTGATGTACAGAGGGGTTACAGTTCATAAATTAGGTAAAGAGAACTTTTCTTTTTGGACAATGTCACCCCTTCCTACACTCTACATTTTTTTATTATTATTGTGAAAATACCATACAGAGGGTTACAATTACATGGGCAAGATAGTGAGTACATTTCTTATCAAGCATTGTTGCCTCCACCTTTGTTTCCCTAAACCATCCCTTCCCCTCTCCACCTCTACCACCAAACCCCCTACCACCACCCCTCCACCTCCCCACCCCCACCCCGCCAAAGTTGTAAGGTTTATTTTTCGACGTAACGTCTTGTACATCTCATTGTTGTAATGGGTCCACCTGTATCCCTATTTGAACAGTTTGTTTTTTCCCTTCCCTTCCACTAATTATATCAGCATCAAATACAGTGAAAGCAGGGCTTATATCCTGGGGGAGGACATTTTTTTTTATCATATATAAAACCTGTCTAGCACTGGGCATCATTGACTTTTCTCTATTAAATGTGGGTTAGTAACTTCCTTGATTAGAAAAAACTTTTTAAGAGAAATTTCAAATGCCAGCATTGACATATTTTCTTCTCCTTTTCTGACTAAAAGAAGGAAAAGAGAAAGAAAACTGCATCTTGTATATACATTTTTCTAATTTGGGGAAGGGAAGGGAAATAACAAAATGCTGAAAAAAGGGAGAGAAAAGGAAAGAGATGATTAAAAAACTGAAGAGCCCAAAGTTTTTCATAGGAACATGAAACTTAAAGAAGCAATAGAAGTCTCTGGTTTCTATTCCCAGAGCATTGATGTGCAAACTCAAACTTTTGTCTATACATTTTTTTTTCCTTTTCTAAGATTGAGTTTGAACTCAGGGCCTCACACTTGCTAGACAGTTGCACCAGTCCTTTTTAGTTCGCTTTAGTTATTATTTCAGATAGCGTTTTGCCTTTGCTCAGACTAGCATTAGACTGTGTTCCTCCTACCTGTGTCTTCAGTGTAACTGGGATAATAAGATTAAACTACCATGACTACCTTGTTTGTTTTAACAGTCTTGCTAACTATTTTTTGCCTTAGCTGGCTCTTCCAATCCCCACTTCCCAAGGATCTGGGATTTCAGGTGTGTGCCACCAATCCTGGCCTTTATATTGTCATTTTTAATTCCAACTAAAGCTTTGTGAAAAAGATGGAATCCCAAGTCAGACAGTTGGGCGTACATCACATCCACAACTGGACATTCATTGCCTCGAAATGAAGCCCAACAAATATCAACTGAAAGGGTCTGGGTTAAATTATATTTTGTTTCATGTGATCAGAAAACTTATGACACCACCTCTCAGTTAAAAACCCACCCTTTCCCTATTCAGTGACAGTAGGCTTTCTCTGTGGTTAGTTTGACAACAATCTAAAAGCAGACTATTTCACTTATAAATTTATTGCTTAGACCAATGCTTTACAAACCTTTAATATACTTACAAATCATCTGGGGACCTTGTTAACAATGCAGGTTCTGACTCAGCAGGCCTGGGGCTAGCCAAGACACTAACAAGCTCCCTGATGAAACAGTGGACCACACTTTAGGCAGTGAGTGTCAAGTGTACAAATGACCTCTTATTAAGTTGATAGGTTTCTTGACTTTCAAAACTGGAAATGTATGTGCTCTTACTTTGAAGATGCTTCTGATTTAGAATGACTTTTTGTGTGTATTCACAATTTCTTTCTTTCCTTTTTTATTTGTCAATTGTGGGGTGACTTGCTGCCTGGACACTGTCCTGAGCCTCTTTGTAACACTCTTTGAGCCACAGTGCCACTTCCATTTTTGAGTGGTTAATTGGAGATAAGAGTCTCACAGGGACTTTTCTGCCTGGGGTGGCTTTGAATCATGATCCTCAGATCTCAACCTTCTAAGTAGCTAGGATTTGAGGTGTGAGCCATTGGTGTCCAGCAGGATATTCCCTTTTTATCAGCAGTAGAATTGTCCAAGGCTATTACCTGTCTTCTTTCTTATTATTTACTTTCTAGTTATTTTGCTATGTATTAGCCTACCCACAGGGGATAAAAAGTAATATAAACGATGGAAAATAGAACATTGGCATCTAGGATAAAAGGGTTGTGCACATGGTTTGTCCAAGTGGAGATTGAAATTCTTCTTTTTTTTGGGGGGGGGGGGTCCAGTCATGGGGCCTGAACTCTGGGCCTGGGCGCTGTCCCTCAGCTCTTCAGCTCGAGGCTAGTGCTCTACCACTTGAATCACAGCGCCACTTCTGGCTTTTTTTCTTTTTGCTTATGTGGTGCTGAAGAATCGAACTCAGGGCCTCATGCATGCAAGGCAAGCGCTCTACCACTGAGCCACCTTCCCAGCCCCAAAGATCAAAATTCTTTTTTTTTTTTTTTTGTCGGTCGTGGGGCTTGAACTCTGGGCCTGGGCGCTGTCCCTCAGCTCTTCAGCTCAAGGCGAGCGCTCTACCACTTGAGCTACAGCGCCACTTCCGGTTTTCTGGTGGTTTATTGGAGATAGGAGTCTCACGGTCTCTCCTTGCCCGGGCTGGCTTTGAACCGCGATCCTCAGATCTCAGCCTCCTGAGTAGCTAGGATTATAGGCGTGAGCCACCAGCGCCCGGCTAAGATCAAAATTCTTAACAACTACAATGAAGTGTTTCTGTTTTCTGGGCTGGTCTGCCATCTATTGCCATGAAGGTATGGAGAGTTGTTACAGTTTACAGAAGAACAGCAGTCAAAGTGAGCAAAATCTTATTTCATAATAAGGAACAGACACATCTAGCAAGTAAATATGATGTTCCTCATATATAGCCTGGTATGTAAACCTCTCTATCATTGAAGCTTGGATTGTATTAAAACCTTTTTTGCAGTATTTACTTAGATCATTGTTGACTCATGAGTCTAATTCTTTGGCCCAGCAAAAGCAGATCATAAATCCCAGCAGTGGAAGACATATTTGTAGTTTGACCTTGGACAGATGAGCCAGTTGCTAAGGAGATATAAATATAATTTATAATAATATAAAAATATGATTGCTTATACTTTACCCAGTCAATGAAGTAAAAATCTAATGCTTCCTAGTACATAGTGTACAACTTGGAAGGCATGATTAAATTTTTACTTACTGTAGTAGATCGGTAATAGAGGAACAGAGTAAAAACCTCTGACTCCATTTCCTTCTTCATTGTTTCATTCCTTTCTTTCTCAATTTTCTTTCTTTGTAGGATCCATTTATGAAATGTTTGGCAATGAATGCTGTTTGTCAACTGGCGAAGTGATCAAAATCACTGGTCTAAAAATTAAGAAGATCTTAGCTGAAATTTGTGAGAATATTGAAGGTGACCAGTCTCCAAAAGCCTTTGAACTGCCTATGAATTTTCCAGGTATAGTACATTGTAACCAATTCTCATTTGTAAAATAATGTTGCTAATAATCAGCACCACATAAGCAAAAAGAAAAAAAGCCGGAAGTGGCACTGTGGCTCAAATGGTAGAGTGCTAGCCTTGAGCTGAAAAGCTGAAGAGCTGAGGGACAGCGCCCAGGCCCAGAGTTCAGGCCCACGACAAAAACAAAAAATCACCTCCATCTATACAACCAGAAACAATAAACAAGTGCTAGGGATTTTTTTGTTGTGATGCTTTTGTTTTGTTTTAGAGGAAGTCCCACTGGTTAGTCAAGGCTGGCCTCAAAACTCGCATGTAATCTAGACTGATCTGGAGTGATCTGGAGTGATCTGGACCCTGCTGCCCCTCTATCTCCCCAGGGCTGTCATTTCACTTGTCTACCATTGGTAATAACTTTTTGTCTTCCCAGTCTAGAGGAATAGGTAAGGGAAAAATCATAATTCTTATAGCTAACTCCAATTAAGAACTACTATTAGGAAAATATTGTCCACATTTTTATTTATTATTTATTATTAAATTAATGTTTATTACATTTTATTACATTTTATTATATTTTATATAGAACTACTGGACACTGATGGCTAACGCCTGTAATCCCACCTATTCAAGAGGCTGAAATATGAGGATTTTGATTCTAAGTCAGCCCACATCTCCAATAAACTACCAAAGAATTCAGGGAAGTAGAGCTGACTCAAATGGTAGAGTGCTAGTCTCGAGCCAAAAAAAGCTCAGGAATAGCACTTAAGCCTTGAATTCAAGCACCAGGACTGGCAACAAAAGACATATAGAACTAGAACCAATCTGCATCAGTTAAACTTATATACCCTGTATTCCTGTGGCCATTATCTTAGTTCCTTGGACCACTGCTTAGCTTTTCTGTTTGATTCTTACTGACAAGTTTGGTTCTTTTTCTTTGTCTAGTTAACTACACTCAGCCTTCCAAAATTACCACATATATCCTGGTATCTAGAAAGCATCTGCCTACCTTAAACTTGTTCAAGATTTTTTTGGTGTATTCTCATGGGATATGGGGCACCATAACTCACACATCACTGGGCCAGGACTGATGATTTGCTTGTCTTTTTGTCTAAAGCAGGGTTTGGCAAATGTGCCAGGTAGTAATTTAGGCTTTGCAGTCAGAGCTACTCCCTTCTAAATGTTATGGTACGAAGGTTCTCATAGATAGTATAGGACACTATAGCCATGGTATACCTTAACAAAAAATTCTTTATAAAAAATAGTGGATAGCAGGATTTGGCCTATCAGCTATGATTGGCTGAGCTCTGCTCTAGACTAAAACTCTTTATTGGGTGCTTTGACATGCAACTTCATATTTCTAGTACCAAGCAATTTTCTGGTGCAGAGAAGTGGGTATATCAACAAAAAGAGCAAAGCGTTGGAAACATTGTGATGTGTTGTTTCAGTTATCATACAGCAGAAGCTTATCTGGCTTCAATGGTATGCTTTACAAGGAATTTCAAACTGTGGTGGGTCATGTTTTAGGGCATGGGGTTCAGGAGTTGCATTTCATTCCTAAGCCTGCCAATTCTTAGTTGTGTAACCTGGGCCAGTTATTTTCCTTCCTTGTGTAAAATGAAATACTACTATCTGTACCTCTTAGTGTTGCTGGGAGAACTTGTGTTGAGATCATTTCAAGTGCTTGTTTATGAGAGTTGGCAAAGCGTATGTCTATAAATGCGTTAACTTTTATTAATTTTTAGGTTTCATGGTAACATTTATACCAGTGCTGTTTTGGTGAATGCCTACAACAAACTATAGTAAACATGTTTGTGTATATCCACATGTGTGTACAACACTATACATTCTTTTCATATATGTTTATGATTTAGATCTAACTTCCACATATGAGTCTGACTTCACTTAACATAATTTTCTAAGTACATAAAGTTCCCTATAAAGACACAATATTATCCTTCCTAATGAATGAGTGAAAAGAATATATCTCTATATCTATACATCTATTATCTATCTATCTATCTATCTATCTATCTATCTATCTATCTATCTATCTATCTATCTATCTATCTATCTATCTATCTATCTATCTGTCTGTCTGTCTGTCTGTCTGTCTATCTATCTATCTATCTATCTATCTATCTATCTATCTATCTATCTATCTATCTATCTATCTATCTATCTATCTATCCATCCACCTATCCCATTTTCTTGGCCCATTTTAGGACATGTTTCCATAACATGGGTATGGTGAATATTTTCTATAGGTTTTTTCATCACTTTGCTGACACCATTTACCCTTATGTATTCAAGTGCACAGATTCCCAGTTTCATATGGTAACACAGAAGTTAATGAAACCTGGGAAATAAAGGAAATTCACTGAAAAAAAAAATAAAAGACTGACCTCTATCCAATAATAGGTCTATTGAGGCAGCTCCAAAAGATCATTTTTTTGGGGGGGGGTCTGGTCGTGGGCCTGAACTCTGGGCCTGGGTGCTATCCCTCAGATCTTCAGCTCAAGGCTAGCACTCTACCACTTGAACCACAGCGCCACTTCTGGCTTTTTTCCTTTTTTTTTTTTTTTTTTTTTTGCTTATGTGGTGCTGGGGAATCGAACCCAGGGCCTCATGCATGCAAGCAAGCACTCTACCACTGAGCCACCTTCCCAGCCCCCAAAAGATAAATTCAAGGTCAAGCAAATTCAAGAAAGAGAATGTCTGCAGAGATTTAGGGGGAAACCCCACTTTTATGGAACACATTACAACCTGTTTTTTCTTTAATGCTGAAATATGAGTGTGGAACTGAATTGCTGCATTCTATATAATGTTATGCTTCCATATGTCTCTATTTTGTCATCTCAAAATATGTTCAAATACATTAAAAGAAATAAAAAGCTATCATTTCATTTCTGTACAGGAATAAACAAACTGTCTTAGAAGCACAATTTGTTCTTTTAGGAGACAGCTCTCTCAGCTAACGTTTTTGATGAGCAAGAATACATGCTGTTCTTACCAAACACAGTAAAAAATATATCTTGATACTTAGTAGTTGATTGCATTATCTCCATAGATTGGTAAATCACATAATATTTGGCTTACAGTGAAGATCCAAATTTCTAGATTACCTCGGATTTATTCTTCCTTTGCAATGTTATGAAGCATGAATAATAAATGTCTCCAATTTAATCATGAGAAATATCCTGAAAGAAAATGTTTTAATCCATCTCTATGATGAACACAGACTTTTTCCACCCCCCGCCTCATGAAACCTAAAAGTTTACATTGTATCTTTAAGCTATATGTTAGAAGAAGGCTGTATATATCTATAAAATTATAAAAATACTATTAACATTATACAGCTAGACTGAAGAATTTTTCTCTACATTTTCAGATTCTACACAATGAATTATATTACTATATAGAAATTTTGTTTCTGAAGGTCATAGGTAAGTAGGAAATGTGGAAGTAAAGCTTATAATGAAACATCTTCTATTGCATTACAGTCTACCATTAAATCAGAAACTAAATGAGGATCCTGAGACTGTGTCAGACACTGTTTTAAATATCTGAAATATAACAAGTATTTTATGTACTTGTAGTTTCTGGATTTAATCTGCATTTTACAGATAAGGCAATAGAGCTAGAGAGACTGAGCAGTGCATTCACAGTCACAAGTGGTTTTGTTGCATCTATACTGTCACTGTCCAATAAAAACAGGTTATAAGCTACAGAAATTAATTGGAAACTTTTGAGAAGTCACATTAATTTTTTCATTTATTGCATGAAAATTACCTCTAAATTCAATAAGCATTATCTTTCATGTTTCTCCAAGCATGTGAAAAATTTAGAAGTATTAAGAATAAACTATGACAAAAATTGAACTAATAGAAGAAGTGCTTCCACATAAAATTGTCAAAAGTTCAGTGAACAAAATTAATAAAATATACTTCTATTTTTGGCTTGGCTGTCAAAATATGTCAGTTAGTAATATTTTCAAAATGTATTATTTTGCCATTATTTCCTTTGATTATATACTTATATATATATTATATATATTATATACTTAATATAATATGTATAATAGTACATTGAATTAATTATACTTTCATCTTTTTTGTGAAAACAGCATACAGAGGGGTTACAATTACATGGGCAAGATAAAGAGTACATTTCTTATCAAGCATTGTTGCCTCTTCCTTCGTTTCCCCTTCCCATCCCTTCCCATCTCTCCCTCACCCTCCCCCCACAACGACTCCCCATGACTTGTATGTCTCATTGTTGCAATGGGTCCATCTGTGTCCCTATTTAAATGATTTGTTTTTGCCCTTCCCCTCCACAAATTATACCAACATCAAATACAGTGAAAGCAAGGGTTATACCGTTGGGGAGGGACATATAAAGCACAAAGAAATCATCTTATAAATGTGTTAGAAACAATTGCATGAAAGATAAAACATTTGAATACTTATCTTGGGGTTCATTTCACCTAACATCACCTTATCTGACCTTTTCTGCTTGTCTCAGACATATACTAGAGATTGCAAATAAGGGAAACCATGGGACGTATGTTTCTTTGGGCCTGGCTTACATCACTTAATATTTTTTCCAAGTCTTTCCATTTCCTAACAAATGGGGCAATGTCATTCTTTCTGATGGAGGCATAGAATTCCATTGTGTATATATACCACATTTTCTTGATCCATTCATCTACTGAGGGGCATCTGGGTTGGTTCCATATCTTAGCTATGGTAAATAAGGCTGCAATAAACGTAGTCGTGCTGGTAGCTTTAGTATGGTCTTGTTTGTAATCATTTGGGTAAATGCCCAAAAGTGGGATTGCTGGGTCATAGGGGAGCTCTATGTGGAGTCTTTTGAGGAACCTCCATACTGCTTTCCAAAGTGGTTGAACAAGTTTACATTCCCACCAACAATGAAGTAATGGTCCCTTCTGTCCGCATCCTCTCCAGCATATGTTGTTATTAGAGTTCTTGATTTTAGCCATTCTAACTGAAGTGAGGTGGTATCTCAATGTTGTTTTGATTTGCATTTCTTTTATGGCTAGGGAGGTTGAGCATTTCTTCATGTGTCTATTGGCCATCCTTCTTTCCTCTTCAGAGAAGTTTCTCTTTAAGTCTTTAGCCCACTTATTTATTGGGCAGTTGTTTCTTTGAGGATTTGTTGTTGGGGGATTTAATTTTTTGAGTTCCAAGTATATTTTAGAAATGACACCCTTGTCTGTTGTATGGCTAGCAAAGATCTTCTCCCAATTCGTGGGCTTTCTATTGATCTTGCTAGCTATGTCCTTTGCCATGCAGAAGCTCTGCAACTTCATGCAATCCCATTTGTCCAACCTTTCTTTGTGTTTCTGGGTCTCTATTAAGAAAATTTTGGCCTGCACCAAGGAGACCTAGGGTTTCTCCTATTCCATCCTGTAATGTTTTCAGACTGTCTGTTTTGACTTCGAGGTCTTTGATCCATTTGGAGTTGATTCTGGTGCAGGGTGATATATAAGGATCTAGCTTTAGTTTTCTACAAGTAGTTTAACCAATTTTGCCAGCACCAATTACTGAAGAGGCTGTCTTTCTTCCATTCAATTTTTTAGCTCCCTTATCAAAGATTAGATGGCTATAGGTCTGCGGGTTCATTTCTGGGTTTTCAATTTTATTCCATTGGTCCTGAGGCCTGTTCTTGTGTCAGTACCAAGCTGTTTTGATTACTATGGCTTTATAGTAGAGTTTGAAATTTGGTATTGATATTCCTCCAGCAGTGTTCTTTCTGTTGGGGATCGTTTTTGCTATTTGGGGTCTTTTATTGTTCCATATGAATTTTTGGATTGTCTCTTCTATTTCCTTGAAGAATGAGGTTGGAATTTTGATAGGTATCACATTGAATTTGTAGATAACCTTGGGAAGTATTGCCATTTTCATGATGTTGATCTTTCCAATCCAGGAGCATGGGAGTTTTTTGCCACTTTCTAAGTTCTGTTTTGATTTCCTTTTTCAAGTTTTTAAAGTTTTCATCATAGAGGTCCTTCACTTCTTTGGTTAAGTTAATTCCTAGGTATTTTATTTTTTGTGGGGCTATTATGAATGGAGTTGCTTTCCTAATTTTAGCCACACTTTTCTCATTGTTGGCATACAGAAAAGCCACTGATTTTGGGGGGTTAATTTTATACCCTGCTATTTGCCAAAGTTTTGAATCAGCTTGAGTAATTTGAGAGTGGAGTCTGTGGGATTCTTTAAATACAAGATCATGTCATCTGCAAAAAGGGAGAGTTTTACTTCATCTTTCCTTATTTGGATCCCCTTTATGTTTGCATCTTGTCTTATTGCTATAGCTAGGCATTCTATTACTAGATTGAAGAGAAGTGGAGAGAGTGGACATTCTCATCTTGTTCCTGAGTTAAGAGGAAATGGCTTTAGTTTTTCACCATTAAGTATAATGCTGGCTGTAGGTTTGTCATATACAGCCTTTATTCTTTTGAGGAATGATCCATGGATTCCTAATTTTTCCAAAACCTTCATCATAAAGGGGTGTTGGATCTTGTTAAATGCTTTTTCTGCATCTATTGAGATAACCATGTCGTTCTTATCCTTGCTCTTGTTGAGGTGATGAATTATATTATTTGAGTTGCATATATTGAAACAGCTTTGCATCCCTGAAATGAATCCTGTTTGATCATGGTTTATGATTTTTTGGATGAATTGTTGAAGTCAATTGGCCAAAATTTTGTTGAGAAGTTTTGCATCAATGTTCATCAAAGAAATGGGTCTATAGTTCTCTTTGATGAGTCCCTGCTTGGTTTTGGGATGAACGTTATGATGGCTTCATAGAATTAGTTCTTTAGTGAACTTTCTCTTTCAATTTCATTGAAGAGTTGCAGGAGTATTGGTGTGAGATCTGCTTTGAAGGCCTTGTAGAATTCTGCTGTAAAACCATCTGGTCCTGGACTTTTCTTAGCTGGGAGGTCTCTTATTGCTGTTTCTATTTCAATGCTTGATATGGGCTTGATATGGTTTAACTCATCTTGGTTTAGTTTTGGCATGTCAATATTTGCTAGGAAAAGGTCCATTTCTGCCAAGTTCTCAAACTTATTAGCATAAAGTTTTGAGAAGTATTCCCTTATAATGTTCTGAATCTTGGTTGTTTCTCTGGTGATGTTTCCATTCTCATCTCTGAGTTTATTTATTTGGGTGTGTTCTCTTCTTTTTCTGATAATATTTGCTAAGGGTCTGTCAATTTTGTTAATTAACCAACGAAGAGTTGGTTCTTTGTTTTGTTGATTCTTTCTATAGTTCTTTTGGATTCTAATTCATTTAATTCTGATTTAATTTTAATTATTTCTTTCCCTCTACTGGACTAGAGTTTATCTTGCTGCTCTTTTTCAAGGAGGTTCAGATGTCTCATTAAATTGTTGGTTTCAGATCTCGCCCATTTGTTGATGTAGAAACTCAGAACTATAAACTTGCCTCTGAGTACTGCCTTTGCTGTGTCCCAGAGGAGCTGGTAATTTATGTGCTCATTTTTTTTAATATAATGAACATTTGAATTTCCTTTCTAATCTCTTCCATGACCCACTCATGATTCAGCAGTGTGTTGTTCAGCCTCCATGTGTTACCGGACTTTCTTTGGTGGCTTTTGGTGTTGAGTTCTGATTTTATTCCCTTGTGGTCTGAGAGAATGCATGGTATAACTTTAATGTTTCTGAATTTGGACAAGTTTGCTTTGTGGCCTAAAATGTGGTCTATTTGTGCTGCTGAGAAAAACATGTATTCTGATGCTGCTGGTTGAAATACTCGGTAGATGTCTGTTAAATCTAGTTGATTTATGCAGTTGTTTAGATCTGTTGTTTCTCTGTTGAGTTTTTGCCAAGTTGATCTATCTAGTGAGGAGAGTGGTGTGTTAAAATCCCCAACAATTAATGTCTTTGGATCTATGTGGGATTTGAGGGAAATAGTGTTTCTTGGATACATTTGGTTGCTCCCTTGTTTGGCAAATAGATATTTAGCATTGTAATATTCTCCTGAAGGAGAGATCCTTTAATTAGTATGTAGCGACCTTCTTTATCTCTTCTCACGAGTTTTAATTTGAAGTCTATTTTATCTGATATTAGGATTGCAACTCCTGCCTGTTTATGGGGGCCGTTTGCTTGGTAGAGTTTGTTCCAGCCTTTCACATTGAAAATGTTTGTATTTATGGGCAAGATGTGACTCCTGAAGGCAACAGATAGAAGGATCTTGCTTTTTAATCCAACTAGACAGTCTATGTTGCTTAATTTGAGAGTTAAGTCCGTTAATGTTGAGAGATAGGACTGAGAGGTATTTGGGAGTTCCTGCCATTTAATCCACCTTCTTGGGGGCTGCAGCTACTGGGTTCTTCCTATGGTTCTTGGAGTCTCAGTTTGGGTGTGGTTTCTTGGCCTTTATTGTGGTCTTGTTGGTTTTCTATGTGTAGGACATCTTTATGAATCTTTTGTAGGGCTGGTTTGGTGGAGATATATTGTTTCAATTTTTCTTTGCTATGGAAGGTTTTTATTTGGCCTTCAGTTATGAAGGAGAGTTTAGCTGGGTACAGTATTTGTGGTTGATAGTTGTTTGTTTTTAGGCATGGCATACATCATTCCAGGCTCTTCTTGCTTTGATTGTCTCTGCTGAGAAATCTGAGGTGATTCTAATTGGTTTCCCTTTATAGGTGATTACCCTTTTCTCCTTGACAGCTTTAAGGATCTTTTCCTTGGTCTGAATTGGTCCTGTGTAAATTATAATGTGACAGTGGGATGTCCTATTTTGGTCTGGTCTATTTGGAGTTCTAAAAGCTTCTTGTATCTGAATAGGCCTATCTTTTTGCATGTTTGGGAAGTTCTCTGCTAGGATCCTGTTAAACCAATTTCCTAGACCATTAACTTCTGTCTCTAGGTGTTCCTCTACACCCATTATCCTCAGATTAGGCCTTCTGATGGTGTCTTCCAAATGTTGAATAGATCTATCTTATTTCTTGGATTTGTCTTGGATAGTTGTATTTTCTTTCTCTATAGTATCTAGGCTGTCTTCAAGCTGCGAGATTCCATATTCTACATGGTCTAACCTACTGTCAAGACTATCTACTTCGTTTTTTATTTCTTTTCCTTCTAATTGGTCAGCTTTGATGGCTTCAAATTCTTTGTTGGAGCTTTGTTTTAGATCTTGTATGAACTTCTTTACTTCCTTAATTTGGTTTTCAGTGTTTATTCTCAAATCACTTAGTTGATTGGTTATGGTTTCCTTGGACTCCCATTCCTTCTGTTGGGCTCCATTCAGCATTCCCTTTGTGGTCTCCCAGACTTCTTTCAGCTGTCTGTTTACGAATTCCATGAATGCCTCTATTGATCTTTGTCTATTCTTATCCCACTCTCGCAATTCCTGTATTACTCTTTGATTAGCTTCCTCATGTTCATGAAATTCCTGTAGTTCTCTTTAGCTGTTCTCAGCCTGCTCATGCAATTTTTTTATTTCTCTTTGAGTGTTCTCAACCTGCTCATGCAATTCTTGTGTCAATCTTTGAGTGGCTTCCTCATGCTCATGAGATTCCTGTATTGATCTTTGGTTTGCCTCCTATCTCTCCCTATCACGCTCACACTGAGTCCTTTGCAGGTTTTCAATCTTTTCATTCACCATGTTTCCCAGTAGTGTTTGTAGAGCTTTTGGGGAGCTCTCCACTGGATTATTCATTATCTGTTCTGTCACCTGATCATCATGAGTGGGAGTTGAGATACCGGAACTTGCCATTTTTCTTGTTTTTTTTCTGGCTTGTTCTGCCCATTTGGTATGAAAGTAACACCAATTTTGTGCTAGAACACTGTTTTAAGGCAAGTATCAACCAAAGTCCTGTAGTTGCACAGTCAAAAGGCTGCAGATACAATCTATTCAACGTCAAACAGCTATGTATTAATGGCCTAAAAACAGCAAAGAAGAATTTGGCAATCCAGAAATTATTAGGTTTAGGGATAAATGTGGGGAAAAATAGGATTAGAAGGATATGGAGAGGTAAAAGGAGAGTGAAATTAACCAAGTCCTAATCTCAAAGAGGGAAATGGATTGGACAGAATGATAGGAGAGAGGAAAAAAAAAAGAGACAAGTAAGAATGGAAAAACAAAATTTAAATTTAAAAAGTGAAGCTTAAAAATTATCTAACTTTACAGGTGAAATTGAGAGAAAAAAGGGATAAGATGAGAGGAGGGGAGAGATAGAAAGGAGACATGAAAAACTAAAAAATAAAAATTCTTTAAAAATTATATAATTATAAAGAGATAATGCTGCTGTTAAGGAATTTATGCCCAAGAGGTTTTGAATTGAGTAATAAATTTCTGGATTAAGTGTGTACACAATGGGGGTAAGGTCTAATATTGACAATGGGTATATAGGTGAGGATGAGCAGAACAGCAATTAAGTCATGCAAAAAAGAATGAAAGAGAAGAAAAAATGAAAAGAATGAAAAAGCAAAAAGGACTAAAAGGTCAGTAGAGATTTTTTTAAAAGCACACACACATATACACATAAAATAAAAATTATGAGAGGAATAAAAAGTTTAATAGAAAACAATTTTTTTGGGGGGGGCTCCGGTCGTGGGGCCTGAACATGTAGGCTTGGGCGCTGTCCCTCAGCTCTTCAGCTCAAGGCTAGCGCTCTACCACTTGAGCCACAGCACCACTTCTGGCTTTTTTTTCTTTTTGCTTATGTGGTGCTGGGGAATCGAACCCAGGGCCTCATGCATGCAAGGCAAGCACTCTACCACTGAGCCACCTTCCCAGCCCCTAGAAAACAATTTAAAAAAATAAAAAAAATTTTAAAAGGTACAAAAAAGAGTTCTTTGATTTTTTTTGGGGGGGGGAGGGTGGGAAATCTTGTATCTCCCTTGTGTCCGTAACCAGTCCCTTGGTGGAGTCTCTGGTCTGCTTGTGGTGTTTGATTTTCCTGTGGCTTGATTGGTTTCTTAAGTCAGTTTGTTTGAGCAAGGAAATAAATGCTCTGCTTTACCTAGGATTTTGTGATCCTTCTCCCAGGCTAGTTCAGTGGGAGGCAGATCTGCTTTGAGTATCACAAAAGAGGGAGATGGCTGTTTCCTCCAGTTTGGAGATGCTGTGATGAGGCTAGGCTCTGGTTAGAGTTGAGGCATTTCAGCAAACAGTAGCTTTTCCCTGAAGGGCTAGCTTCTGAGACACTCACAGAGCCCAGCTTGGAGCCATTCTCAGGGTTTATGTTTACTGAATTTCAATTGATTGTCTAGGCTGCTGTAGGGAGGGGCAGCCTCTGGCTCTGTTTACCCAGTGAAGAAAGTCACTTGTCTCAGGGCAGAGCTGCCCCTGCCTGGGCTGGGTAACTTTCCCCTGGGTGGAGCTGAGCCTGGCAGGTCAGGTCAGGTTCCTGTGACCTGCTAAATGACTCTTTTGTTTTCTTCCAAAGCCTGAGTTGGAGCTAGCTGCTCAGCCAGGCCTTTGTCAGTACCAAAGATGGAGATCTCCTGTGGTGGTGAGAGGGAGGGGTGGCCTTCCCTCCTCTGCTCCCTGAGAAGGGGTGAGGATGTCAGGCTTCTACTCACGCTGGAGTCTTGGTTCCTGGGTCGTTTCTGGTCTGCGAACTGCAGGATGAAGATATCTGCTCCTTGTCAGTTCTTGCTGCTGTTGAGTAGAATCTGCTTGCCTGCTGCATCTGGCGCCTTTTCCCCAGACTCTCTGTGTTGCAGGTATGGCGCCTATGGCCATTGCCACCACTGCCGCAGCTGCAGCTACTGGCAAGTGCTCAGATCTGTCTCCTTGCCTGGATTTTCCCTCTCTGGCCAAACTCTCTATACTGTGATAGCACACTTGGTATAATTTGCTGGCCTAGGACTGTTCACTGGAACACTAAAACTGCTTTCTATGTGAGAGCTTGTTTAGCCTCTAGCTTCTCCTCTGCCATCTTCCTGGAACCTCTACTTTCATCTTTATGTTTCATCTTTAGCCATGTTATGATTATAGTTTTTTTAGAAAAAAGCTAATATGGAAATTATTGTGCAAAAAATAAAGTATGTTTTATAGCATTATGCTACATATACTTCTAGCATCTGATTTTTTAAGGACTTTTATTAAAAGGCAAGCTTAAGGGGCAAAATTTGTTTCTGCTTCTCCATCTAGGTGTTATGATAAAATGTAACTCAGAGCAGCCCTCCACGGAGCTCCCTGTCTTTTAGATAACTTACTATCTAAGGAATGGCTTATTCTTCTAACTTTTCTGGGTCAACTTCTCTTATGGCATTTCTTCCATACTGTGCTTATTTAAGCAAAATAAGTTCAGCTTTGTCTAATGTATACAAAATATTTTCTGAGAGATAAAAGGATATTTTGTACAAACTCTGAAATAAAATGTAGATTAATCAACAAGCAAAATTGTCAGGCATTTATAGTTTTAAAATGTAAAACGTTTTCTTCTATACCTCAGTGCATGATTAGATTAGTCATATGCCTTTGGATAATGACTATGTATATTATGAGAGACAAACAGATTGCAATTCTACGTTAACGTGATCTTTTACACCCAATCTATATTTTAGCTTCAGACCAGAATTCTGTCAGAAATACCATTTTTTAAAAATAGGCAATTCCACAGAAAGCATTATTCTACAAGTTTTTATAGTATTAATATATTAGATCAATTTTCTAAGATCTATTTCATTTCTCCTTGGTCTTAATGTACTCCTTTCGTATTGCGCAATTTTGTAAAATATCTTAATGGTGGAAAGTCTATCACATTGCTCTTAGACTTGCTCTTCAGTGCCTTGACTCTTTACTGAATATTGCCAGTTGAACACAACTATAACCCCTGTGTACATCACCTTGACAAAAATTAATTTTTTTAAAAGACACTTTGTTCTATTTGTACTCAATGGCATTTCAGTGATTTAAAGGTTCTGCCATTGAATACAAGCAGAATTTCCACATACTTGTTCTCTGACCCCCCCCAAACCAAATATAAGCAACTATACATTCCCAATGAGCATTTACTCCATAGTGAACGCATTTGTAAAAATTAATTTGAGACTTTTTTTTAAGTAATTAACCTGCACTGACACCCCAAGTTTGTATTGACATTCACTCTCTGGGTTATACATTCTGGGGTTTTGATACATGTTTCATGACATAGATTCAACAGTTTATATCATTCAGATTAGTTTTATGGCCTTGAGGATGTTCCAGTCTCAGTCCTAAATCCTTCTCTAACCTCTAACTCCCTCACTGTTTCTGTAGTTTTGGGTTTTCCAGAATTTCGTAAAGTTGGAATCATATGAAAAAAAAACTGTTTTAGAGTGCATTCCTCTCTTCCTAATATACTTTTCATGCTCTTTCATGGATGTTTATAGCTTGATAAGTTTTTTTTTCCGTAACACTGGGTAATATTCTATTGTATGCATGTACTATCCATTCACCTCTCGAAGAACTTTTGATTACTTACAAGTTTCACAATCATGAGTGAAACTATATTAAACATCTATGTGTGTTAAAATTGTAAAATGTATTGATTTATCTGCTATTTGCAGAAAATTACAGAATAGCATAAAATACTCAGAAGTAAACAAAAGCTCCCTCTAATTTCATCACTAGACCTGTGTAGCATTAATTAACATTTTGACATTTTCACATTGTTTGATAGTACAGTGTTCATCTCTATGTAGAGATAAAGGATGTGACATAATAGAAAACTTGTGTCAGAGAAAGTGGTTGTTCCTAATCTACAAAAACACCTTAATTTTTACATTTCTCATATACATTTTGCAATTTATTAAATCCATTCTGAATGTGGCAATTGATGCAATTTTATTATTACAAGTGTTTAGTAATTTATTTGCATTTCTGATTATTACAGTTCCATCATTGGGTCAGAAGTAAAAATGATTTAGAAGATCTCAATATATATTTTGAAGATCTCAATGTTAACTCTACCAATTTGCATTTTTAGTAGAAATATTTGAAGGAATCAACCCAATCACTTTATTTAAACTATGATTTGACTATTCATCTCTCTATTCCCACTCTTTCAGTTAATGATTATTAGCCTTATTGGAATATACTTTATATGTAATTAAATTCATCTGTTTAAGGTACACAATTTATTGAGGTAAATTTGACCAAAGCATATTATACACATGTTGCAAAGTAAAGTCCTTTTGTATCATTCATTTATGCAAATAAAAATTGTTTACAAGGAAATACATGAATCAATGGGTTTTTAAAGTTTCATTCCCCTAGGCTTTTGGCAACCTGAAATTTAAAATCACTATAATCCTAGTTCCTCAAGAGGCTGAGAACCAGAGCATTATGGTACAAGGCCATCCCAGGCAGAAAAGTCTACAAGACTCCATCCTCAATTAACTAGCAAAGCGAGATTGAAGGTATGTCCTAAGCAGTAGGGCACCAGCTGAGCAATTGAAGCCTTGAATTCAAACCCTAGTAACAGCAAAACACCTACACACTAAACAAAAACAAGCCATTAGAATCTTAGAAAGGCCTGAGGCAAGTGCAGCACCATAGCTGAGTCATGCAGAATTGTCATAAGGTGTCTTTTTTGATTCATTTCATATTGCCCAAAAAGTTTGTATAAGTGAATATTTATAAATAAGAATATATAGTCATAACTCCCCATACAATATACTTAATGATTGCATATTATACCTTTTAAGTCACTTGTTCACTTAAAGTTCTATAATGTTCAATTATTTTATTAAATGAAAAGATTAGGTTAGTATAAGTATTTGAATCAGAAAATTAAGAATTCTAACTATATCAATTGTATCTGAATTGAATTGTAAGTTATCACACTGATACACACTTTCCATATAAGCAAATATTTTTAAAGTGGAATGGTGAGGAAGTACTTGTTCTACCAATATTAAAACTGAAAATATGTTTTAATAAATTATAGTATACTTTTCCAAATCCAACATTTTGATGTCCAAAAACCAAAAGCAGGTTCAATATATTATTTTAATAATAATAGAACTGGCTGTTTCAGAAATACTAGAGTAATGCTTTACACTTGACTCTAGGCCCTTAGATTTTTGTTTTTAGTTCAGAAGACTTTATTATAGAGTATTACTTTCTATTAGATAAAAGTGATGCTACATCCAGAGTTAAAGGATTACTTTGTAAATTGTTCCAGTACCAATTTCTACTTAGAAAACAGTGGATCAAATTGGATCACCAACCTTATAATACACAGCAAAAGAAGTTAGAAATAGATGAAAAAGTTACATTTCAAGTAAAACTAGTTCATGTTTGTACATGAAACAACTTTCAGATTACAAATATAATGAAAACCCCTGATATATCAACAGTGAAGCTTTCTGTGCATCGAAAAGGTGAAAAAAGGAAGAAGAGCTCAATAACAAAACATAGGAAATAGCCAGGACTAGATTATTATCAAAATGTAAAATAAGAAATCAGTAGGAAGTCTAGTAGAACACTGACTGGGAAATGGACAAAGAATAGAAAATACTGAATATTTTATAACGACATAATTAATTTTGATTCATTCAAGTGAAAAACAAATGAAGTTTTCTATACACATAATTAGCTAAGCTTTTCCTATTATGATAACCAAGTGAAAAAGGTATTGTTGAAAAGGTATTGTCAGTCTAAAACCCAGCTGAAAGTTATACGGTAATCATCCTGAATATTTAATAAACTGAGTAATCCTGTAAGGAGAACTGACATACTTCAAGTTCTACCCATCAGTCAATTAGAAAGTGTGTGTTTTGTGCATGTTTTGAGAGAATGATTGAAAAGAGGGATGCACTTAAGTCTTAGAGCTGCCATCCTAGAACAGGCAGTCGGTTAAAGAATGGCCCTTTGTAATGTCGAAGGCTCTAATTCATTTTTGTCACAAGTAACAATAAACTCTAAAGAAATAATCATTGTAGAATTACTTTTGATAGCAAAATGATAGAATCAACTTAAATGCCCAGGAATAAAGAAATGGATATATTAAAGCATTAAAAATAGTATTTGTAAAAAATAATTTCAAAAATTTGGTTTAATCAGTGATAAGTGGGGAAAGTAGGATCCCACAGGTACAAAATAGTGTTTCACTGTTGTTGAAACTTTGTTCTATCTATGTATATGAAAAGATGGAAAAGCATGTGCCAAAGTTTTAAAGGAAGCTGTTTTAATCTAACGGGATGTGATTTTATTTTGAATTAATTAAAGTTTTGTAAGAAATATATATGCAAATTGCTTACTTGCTCCCTCACATAAAAATTTAGGCTGAGTAAATTTGATGTGTCTTGGTGAAGTTTATCCATTTTCTCATCCATTGAGTTAGGAAATACTAATAATAGCTCATAAAAGTCTTCTGAGAATTAAACAAATAAAGTAATCATTCAGTGCTTACTACAAACTTTAGCACACAACAATTACTCAGAGCTTGTTAATACTGTAGTTATCTTTTAGAAATTTAGATGTGTTCCTGTAATTTATGAAATCCAGCAAGAATGGGCCTCTAATATTCTCCTTTGAGTTCTTTTTCTCCTGGGGGGGAAAATCATGTTAAGTGAAGTAAGTCAAGCACGGAGACAAAAGATCTATGTTTTCTTTCACATGTAAATGCTAGAGTGAATCTATCAATATATAAATATGCACTTTGTGGTAATAGCTAAGTATACACCAAAATATCGGAGATGGGGGAAAGAACTCAAATGATGTAATTTCTTAGCCCAAATCACAGTCCAACAAAATAAACACCAGGAATTTTGGTACTTGAAAATGGAGGGATAAGGTCAAGGGGAGGACTATAGATGAATGAAGAAAGCAAGGGGGTGCTGCAGCCATAAAATTCAGCACACGTCCTACAAAAATTAGGACAATTGAGGAAAGGAGTAAGATTGTGAGGGATAGGGGGAACTGATGGAAGGGTTGACAATGATCAGGATGCAGTGAGTTCCTAGGTTACCTTGTTGTATGGCAACTCCTCTGTGCAACTACTTAATAATAAAATTTGAAAGAAAAAAAACCTTTAATATTTTTTAAAACCCTCCTATCTGGCTTTTTTAGTTGGTCTGTTACTTGTAGCTTTGAGTGATGTGGTTACATTTTCATCTTTTCCTATCATTTTCTGGGTTTTGTTGTGAATATTTTATGAGGAAGTCAGAGACATAGGCATTTTGACCTGCCAGATTGTCCATGTTTGAAGCCCTCTAAATCAGATCAGAGTCAGGGAAAAGGCCAGTTTGGTTATCTTTGTCATCTGAAGTGATCACAAGAGCAAGTCTCTCTGGTCTTTTCTACTGTGTGGATCAGTCTCTCCATAATATGAAGCAGCTCCTTCAGAGTTATTTGCACTAGAAGTCACAACACTCCAACACTGGGTGGCAAAGGCACTCCTGCTGGCTGGTGCCAGGTCAGAGTTCTTGAAGAATCCTATCAGACACCTACCGCATCAAGTCACATGGGCAGGGCCAGTCCTAGCTGCCCAATGGAAAAGCCCAGTGCAAATTTTACATGGGATTTACAAATTTCTGTTATGGGAGTTCATTTGGATTGCCTAGTAATATGGAATCCAAAAGAGATTCTTAGAGAGAAAAATGTTCCTTTTTCCATGTTGGTGAGTTAAAAAAAAAAAAAAAAGCTCAGTTCTTTGTATTGTACAAATCAAAATCTATTTAAATCATAAGCTCTGAAATCCATTTAAAACTTATGGTTACATTGGAAAATTATACCTCTTCTTAATTTGAATTTAATGCAAACTGATTTTTAATTGTTTTCTATAACCCTGGGTAACAGATTTTTTTGAATGTTGCATAGCAAAAATCAGCAAATATGTCAGACAAAGCACAACATCACAAGGAAACGCCACAGCATATGTTGACAGCTATAAAAGAATTGCTGCTGTTTTCACCCTTCACACCAGAGTAATTTTTTCAATATTTACCTCCCATGTGTAGAGAAGGAAACATATGGGGCTTTACATAATCATAAGCATAAACAGGTGGCTACTTAGGTACATTTAATTTGCAGGCAACATCAATACCGAACAACACAATCAGCTCCACATGGCTCCCAAACTCTTTGTACTAACATTCCATTAGCAAATTAAGATCATTAAAATAGAGGGAGGGTTATATTCCTCCCTCTGATGGCTTCAACTACCTTTCAGAGTCATGAATAAAACACACTTTCAAAAATACCTCAGTATTTTGCAGTTTCTTTTGTTCATGAGAACTTCAGTAACTGTGTATAATATATACCTTGTGAATAACTACAGCCAGCACAGTATTTGCATTTAAATGTGCTTACATCTTTTCTTCTCCCTATCCAGTATCCAGTCTACTTATTATGGGCATACAATTATGGTGGTTAAATTCTAAGTCATTTATCAAAGCATGGGGTCAAACTCCTCAAAACAACCTACAGATACCTCCCTAAAGGTAGTCCACATGAAGAGGTCACCTGAGACTCATTTCCATTTTCAAACATGGTGGTAAAATTGGTGCAAATGATCATTGCTGAGAAAATTGGCTCAATTCCTGTCAGAGACTGAGCGGTAGATTACATATATTTTGTTTCCTCTATTTGATCCAGAACTGAATATCCAGTGTTCCCTATTTGGCAGTGAAGTTCTAGTGGGATTAATCTTTCTGACCTTATAATCTTTTCTGACCTTATAAGCAATGGCTTAAGAGTGCAAGAGTGCAGGAAAATGAAGACAGAGAACTGCCAGGTTTTCTTTTTTGTTCTTTGTGAGGGGGCTGTTCACTGGGTATTAACTAAACATGTTACATGTGTTGGCTTATTTATAATGATGATCTAAGAAGGTGATGTCATTTCTTCTACATTTTGGAACTAGCCCTGAGAATTTCAGATTTCATGTTTACATAGGCAGGAAAGGGCTGAGACCAGAATGGAAAGGAGGCCTTCAGAATGGACATACTCTTCACCACTTACTCTTCTGTTGGCATAGTTGGCCAAAGTCACCTGTGGCCGCAGGAGTAATGCTGTGATATTTTCAAGATCCTCCTGACAAAGCTCAATGAGAGGTTGGGAGGCATCGAAGGTCAGTGGAGGTTCTTTCCAGCACTGTGGCCACAAAGCATCTTTGGGCCACACAAGGGACAGCACAGACTGCAGAGAGGCCAGGAGCTATCCACTTACCAAGGATGATGAGAAGACAGAGAAGATCCTCTGTCCTCATCTGTTCTGTTATTCTTGTTGCAGCTTGAGAGAAAAGGAGCTTTAACATGAGCACCTATGGTTCTACCTTTATTAATAAGCTGTGCTTACAACCAAGCTTTATTGGGTTATGTTATTTGATTTCAAGAGCTGACATTATTAATGGAGATTATTTGTTAAACATCTCAAATGTGTTATCATCTTTCAAAGAGTTTATATGTCATTGAGAAAGAGGTGTTTTCTTTTGGTTATTCCATACAAGGTTGAACCAAAGAGATAAAAATAAATGACAAGACTTTATGATGTATTCTTTTTCCTCCAAGTGAAGGAGCTGCTACACACACACACACACACACACACACACACACACACACACACACACACACACACACACCATTAATAATTACTATAGACAGTTGCAATTAAATTATTAATGGAAAGACATTTGAAAATAGGAAATCTGTAGCCTGGCTCAGACTTACCTACAAGTTAACAAACTTGTTTTTAGTTGATGGTGTTCAATAGCCCCCAATTGACTCAGAAATCTGGGTAATTTTGTCATAGCATGGACATTATTGAATGTGCCAGCACTTTGCTGAAAGAGCTTTTAAAGTGGTGCTTCATGGTGTTGTGTTTTATTTATGGCACTGAGCTTGAATTCATGTCTTTATGCTTACAAGGCAGGCACTTTACCACTTGAACCACACTTCTGGCCTTTTTTCCCTAATGAATGCAAAGAAGGGTAATAGTTTTATGAACCAGAATAAACATGTTCTTCTGTCTTGTGAGTCATGTGTAATGGAGAGGCAGCTGAGCATAATGGCAAAATATATTATACAGATGTCCAAGTTCTGATTGAACAATTTAGAGTCATAATTAGAAGACATGAAAAATTTTCATATTTCCCAGAAATAATGTTTCATTATTATGAACATACATGATGCACAAATATTAGATATGACTAATACTGATTGTAAATCACTAAGAATTGGTTGAAAATACTAATTTCTCCAAAACTAAGATTTAAGAAAAAGACCTAATAAGTTCCCTTTTAATTAATTTTCAAAAATATAATTTCACTTTTTATAATTTTTATTTCTTAAGTGACATTCTTTATTAATACTTTCTTCTAATTTGGCATTAACAATGAAACTAACCCTAGCAGGTAACAATCCAAAGTAGAAATACAAATCTATTTTCTTTAAGCTTTTAACTTACAAAGATTACATACAGGGTTATTTGAGAATAAATCTCATAATGACTCAACTCCCATAAAGTGTTTGATATTCGTCAGAAATATAATTAAGTGATAAAGAGCATTTTTCCGGTTTTAATCTATTATATTCTCTGTGGTAAAGATGAAAAATTGGCCAGATTTTGAGCAGATCAGTCTTGGTAGTGCTTTAGTTTATCTTTAAATTTCTGCAATGTAAAATTGAACTTACAATGCATCAGCATATTCAGAAGTTTACCTTAGAGTACATGGTGGACAAAGCCTGTTTATGAGGAAGGATTGTTAGTATTGGCTGGAAGCAAGTGAGACTGTCAACTGGTTTTTCCTCCTATATTCTGTCAATTGGTATGCGAAACTATGTACTACATTATCTTTTAAGAGAAAACACACTAATTCATGCATGCATTTTTCTTTCAATAGAGATATCCAACAAGACAGCACTGAGGAGCATGAGTAACTTGGAGTAATAGTGGCCCTTAGGGTTTCAGGGTCTTTCTAATTCTATGTTAAGGCCATTATTACCTTAAGTAAATTCTATAACTCAAAATAGGAAACACTAATTAGTTCTTCTGTGGGTTATTTCACCAACATAACTGGAATAGAAGTAAAAAAATAGAAATAAAAATATGTTTCTATATTTATGACATTTATGAATTTTCTGTTTTGTGATAATGACTGTGGGCTCTTAGAAATAAATCTATACACACTACAAATTAGATTAAACTCTTATGCATGCCCATGCATGTGCACACGCACGTATACGCACACAAACACACACACACACACACACACACACACACACACACACACACACACACACACACACACGCATCTTCTCCAATACACAATACATACGCTGCATCAAAGATTACTTTTCCAGATTATTATTTGTGGCATTTTCCCTGATATAATACATAATACAATAAGAAATTATTTCAATGTCAGTGCTTCTTTTCTTTCTTTTTGTCAAGCACATCATGTACTGGATGGACACTTTTCATTTTCTAAAGGTTTTGGGGACAGGTCTCATGTGCTGCCTTTTCCCTGTTAGGACTGGGTCACTAAAACTCTCTATATATAACCATAACCCAAATTCTGTTATAAGAAAAACATACTTTAAAAACAACTGCTTAGAAGTGTTTGAACAGTAACTACAAATAAACATAGAAAGTACTATGATCTAATAAATAAATAATTAGATATATAAATTACTTAGAGTGAATTTGTTGGGTAAACTAATAAATGATTTCTCCAAACTATCTTATCCAAGTAAGTTTTAAAATTACACAATCTTCTTACAGCATGCTAGTAGATACTATTTTCATTAATTTATCTTTTGTTTGAGAAAGCAATTAACTTTTCTTTTCCTTTTGTTTTCTCTGGAATTTATTAAAATCCATCCAATAACTAATTTTCTGAGAATGATGTGAAGCAGATGTGCACTGGAATGAAAAGAAAATAGTTCAACCAGGAGAAACACTTACGCATGTCACTATTAACTTGCAACTATAAAAAGCTACTTCCTTAATAATAAATGTGCATTTGATATGCCAACAGCATTAAAGAAAAATTTCTAAGAGTAAAATTAGCTAAATAGAAATTTGTGAAGTAGTGAAAAATGTAATGGAAAAATAGAAAATGAATACAAACAAGGAATGACATGCTATCAAAATTATTCAAAACAGACAACCATTTGACCTGCCATTTTTCCAAGAAGGATTATGATATTATACTATATTGTATTATTTTTGCATATGTGCATTGCTGAAGAGTTTGGGGTTTTTGTTTTGTTTTGTTTTGTTGGGTTTTTTTTGGTCGTGGGGCTTGAACTCTGGGCCTGGGGGCTGTCGCTCAGCTCTTCAGCTCAAGGCAAGTGCTCTACAACTTGAGCCACAGCACCACTTCCTGCTGAAGAGTTTTATAATGAAAGAAATTTGGTGAATTCTGAATGGCATATTGACTCTTTAAGAGTCAAAGGTCATTTGAGTTTTTTAAAAAGTCTCTTTCTAAAATTAAAAATGTGACCTTAACTGTTTTATTACCTTCTTTGAAATCACATTGTCGGTTGACTCAGAACTAATATCTCTCCTATTTCCAAGAATAGGCATTTTCTACTTTAAGATATTTCTCATTTGTTGTCATTTGTGCTTCTGAGCTGATGATCTAGTAATCTACAAAGAGTATGCTGTCATTTTACCTAGAAAAATAAGCCATACTAAAATCTTCAAAAAATGGAGCATTCCTTATTAAAGCTATTCTGTATTTATTTTATATTTATTTTGTTTTTAGGTCTCTTTCAGATCATGGCTGATAAAACTCCATACCTCACTATGGAAGAAATTACAAGAACTATTCATATTGGACCTACTAGATTAGGGCATCCTTGCTTCTATTGTCAGAAGGATGTAAAACTAGATAATCTCACCATCAAGCAGGATGAGCCAATCATGCTCAGTTCAGTTGAAGAAATTGATGGAGAAATGATGGTGAATTGTGGAATAGTAAGGAATCATCAAAGTCATTCATTTACTTTGCCTTTGACACAAGAAGGAGAATTCTATGAGTGTGAAGATGAACATATTTATACTCTAAAAGAGATTGTCGAATGGAAGATTCCCAAGAACAGAACACGAACGGTGAAACTTACGGATTTTTCTGATAAATGGGCCTCAGCAAATCCATTTCCTAAAGACTTTTACGGCACTCTGACTCTCAAGCCTGTTTATGAAATCCATGGTGTGATGAAATGTAAGTATGCACTGGAAGTGATGGTATGAGTACTACGGGGGGAAGGGGACCAGCAAAAAGAAAGACGTTCAGACACCAAAGAATGGAATTCTGTCTCTGTTTTATTTCTTAAGTCCTTCAGACATGGATTCCTCCACATATAACTAAACCACATGTCTGTAGTAAGGATAAAATCAATTAATGTATATTATAGATTTTATGAGCTACTCCATTGTATGATACTGTAATTATCAGGTACAGGTAAATTAAAAATACTAATCATTTTTACTACTGCCATCGAAGCATGGTCAAAATGGCTTTGAAATTTTATTTTATTTTATTTTTATTGGTGGTCATTGTACCAAGATGTTTAATTGTGATATTTCCATGCATATATAGAATTTGCTTTGATCAAATTTACCCCCTCTGGTCAGAAGGAATGGCTCAAGTGGTAGAGCACCTGCCTAGCAAGCACAAGATCCTAAGCATAATTTGTAGTACTACTATATAAAAAACAAAACAAAACAAAACAACTCCACTCAACATTTTTTCTTATCCTTCCCATTTTTAAAATTATGGTTTTTTTTAAATATTTAAAATATTTTTTAAATATGTTAACATATTTTTAAAATATGTTTATACAGGGAGAGATTTTATTGCTACATCTCCACAAATGTTTGTGCCATATTCTAATTTACCTCACCCCTCTATCAGTCCTGGGCTTGAACTCAGGGCCTGGGTGCTATCTCTGAGCCTCTTTGTGCTCAAGGCTAACTCTCTACCACTTGAGTCACAGTGCCACTTCTGGCTTTTTGAGTCATTTGTTTGAGATAAGAGTCTCATGTGGACTTTGCTGCCTACGCTGGCTTCAAACCGAGATCCTAAGATCTCAGCCTCATGAATAGCTAGGATTACAGGCATGAGCCACCGGCTTCCTGCTCTTTGTTTCATTTTTATAACCACAAGTAAGAGTATAGAAATCATACTAGTGACTTATGACATAATATTACAAAAAATCAAAGCCACAACAAACTTTAGAACATTAGTGTTCAGCTAGCTATCCTAAAATATGCGATTGAGAAGAATCAATGCTTTTTCTCATTTTTCACCACTAACAGAATTTTCTCATTTTAAAACTTAGAACTTAAGCATATGAATAGGGTGTTTATAATAGTGAATGAATGCAGAGTAGAGGTTGAATCTTTTTTCTTTTGGTCTGAGACCAGCACTAGAACTCATTATCTGATGCTTTGGCTCATTGTCTGGCACTACCCCCTGCGCCAGGCCTCTGACCCTTAGAAACTGGGTCTGCATGGATGAATAGAAGACAATTAAGGGGCAGAGGCTAAGGCTAGTGCCAGCAGGAGAATCTTGAAGAAAAGCATTTAGCAAGAGATTGGAGCTCAAATGCTGCTGCTGTGAGAATAAAGAGAGGGAAAACTGAGACGAATATGAAAACATGGTACTGGACTTGATCCTAGAAGATTTTGGATCTGTTCTAAGAGATTGAAATTTGTCCTAGTCAAGAAAGATCATTAAACTTGGAGACATAGCATAGAGTAAAGTAATGCCAGTTGGACATATTGCCAACAGAGAGGTTTATGTAACAGAGGTATCAATGAGAGACAGAAATGATTGGGATTAATGAATGTTTAAGTACAGTAAGCCAAATTCGGAAGTCTATTGGAAGGAAAAAATAGTCAACATTATTCCTATCCTTTTCTAGCTTCTTCTACTGTTGGATTGAAGTGTATGTATTAAATATAAGTGTCAGAAAAGCAAAGGCTATTAACAAAATTATTCAACGAGTCTTACATATGGTTTCTGCTGAACAAAATCCCAGAAGAATGCCTTTGGTTGAAATAAAAGTCTTTCATAAAATGTTTTAGTTCAATTTCCAGCCGTAGCAGCTCTAAAAATTAAATTTTCATTTTTATTACTCTGCATCTTAATTTCCTAAGGATAATTTTATATGTTAGTTCTAACTGTAAAGCCATTTGGGGACAGATGCTACATGAGACCAGCTTGTATATTGACAGTATAGTATTCCATGAAATCTACCATATTGCTCCATTCAAAAAAATTGTGTTGTAGGTATTTCTTCCCCAAAGGTTAAAATGTAAAATATAGTTGGTTCTTTGAGTGGTAATCTTTTTATGCTATTTTTTAAAGTAAAGGCTCAAGCATGCCTTGAATTCAAGGGATAAGGGGAAGTTACTTTCTGAGGGTGTTGGGTATCTGATGTAGTTCAAACCTTGGCTGGACCTCTTCTTTTTTAAAGTGACAATGAAATGAATAGATGTGAGTCGGCTTAGGAAGTTTCATATAAACCTTATGGGAAGAGCAATATGAGAAGAACTATAAGGACCTATGAAATATTGATTTGCTAAAAGGAACATGGCAGATAAGAACATGAATATTCTACTCATTACTTATTTGTAATGTTTTTACTAGACAAGTTGGGCTTCATAAGAAAAGAAAAAAAGAGAAGAAGTAGAAATATTGAAATGAGATATCTGTTCCTGGAACTCTTTCTGAAATCCCTATTATAAGCCCAAAACCATGAGAACCCTCATCACACATGTAATAATTTGTAAAATAAATGATCTCTCTATGAAGAATAAATGTCAATGACATTCTAATACCTCTAAGTATTGGTCTCACATAAGTCTTCTATGAAACGGTTGTGCTTTTACAGGAAAATAAAAGTTCTTATTACTGTAAGAAATTGGAGGTATACTATTTGCACATGAAAAGCTGAAAGTTATTTACATTTGCTTCATCCAAACAGAGGTCTTGACAATTGATACTTTGTAATTCATTTTATGTTTTTGTAATTCATTTTATATTAAATATATATTTATATATCAAATAAATAAATATATATATGCTTTGTTTCCTCCTTAACTGAACATTTCAGTATTATGCAAGTCTTTTGTGTTTGAGAAGAAAATTCCAATACTGCTCAAAATCTGGGGATACAGTCTTGGCTTATAGATATATAACATTAATTAGTTTTATAAGCAGAGAGCTGAAATCACACATTTAAACGAGAGACTCAGAAATTTAGATGTAAATATGGTATGGTAGAAAATAAATGAATCACAAAACAAACATCTATAGTATCTTAAGACTTCGTTCTTTTCTTTTTTTTTTCTTTTTGGTCAGTTATGGGTCTTGAACTCTGGACTTGGACACTGTCCTTGCTCTCTTCAGCTCAAGGCTAGAGCTCTACCGCTTGAGCCACAGCGCCACTTCTGGTTTTCTAGTGGCTTATTGGAGATAAGAGTCTCATGGACTTTCCTGCCCAAGCTGGATTTGAACTGTGATCCTCAGATCTCAGCCTCCTGAATAGCTAGGATTATAGGCATGAGCCACCGGTGCCCAGCTAAGACTTCTTTCTTTTAAAAACAATTTTCAACTTTAATCAAAATTAAAAGGTCAAACTGTAGTAAGGAAAGACATAACAGAGTTATCAACAAACCTTGTGCCCTGCCTACTTACAGTTTTCCTCACCTTCTGATACTCTGACCAGATTCCTTTCAATATTTTCCTACTTTTTTGATATCTGTATTCAATCTCAAAAGAATGGAAACATTACTGTCTTTGAAGTCATTGCCTTAGATAGTACTAACTTTCACATATAGCCCTGACAGTGTGATTCTCTTAGATTCCTACTTTCCATTCCTGTTGTCTCCATGGATGGTAGGTTGTGGTTAAGCATTAGCATTTTCATTACTGTGTTGGTTCATTGCTGAACCAAGCCATGAATAGTACAATATCTCTAACTGCTCTCTGTCATGATGGCCTTGTTTTCTTCGCTTCCATTTTTACACTTGTCTCCTAAATCTCCAATATCTTTGTGAAAAAAACCACTCTGCAATTTTACAAATTCCAACCTATCAGTAAATCATTTCTTTTCTTTTCTTTTTTCCTTTGAAGGACAGTCCTCCTCTTTATACTCTAATCTCAACGTTATTCTTAAAACATACTGTATATGTGCAGAAATGGGGCTTCTATTTAAAATTATTCTTATGATACCTTTTGACTTGATTCTGTATTAAAGAGAAATTTCTGGAATCAAATAACTAACTGTGTGTGTGTGTGTGTGTGTGTGTGTGTGTGTGTGTGTGTGTGTGTGTGTGTGTGTACCTATGTATCTGTGTGTCATTCAAATAAACTCCTTGTTTTTTAGTCCTTGGCTTCCTTTCCACTTGTAGAGGAGTCTTTCTTCTCCAAGTCCTAAAGCTTTTTAGATTTCTAAAAGACATTATATGCATGAGCCACTTATACACAGCTCAGAGTGAATTCCTTCCACAATTATTTTTACCTTCTTAATGCTCAAATACTTCTCAGTGCATCAATCTCAATATTGAACATATTCAGTAAAGGAAGTATTTTAATAAAGTAAAATATTGTTTATGCACATATTCATTCATTTATTGTAATTTACAAAGTTCTTAGGAAATAAGAGACTTTCTCACTGATCATGATAGATTTGATTTATCATGGTGATGTATTTATGACTTTAATAGTTAAAAAAGCATTAACTTCCTGGCACCAAAGATGTTACCATTTATATTCATGTAACAGGATCTATTTTTATTAGTGATATTTTCACTTAGGCAGTCATGAAAATACTATGGTGACATGCTATTTAGAACCACAGGTACATGACTTGGTCTTAATTTTATTTCTTTCTTTTAGGGTACATTATTAATTATAATAGAAATACCACACGGCAAGCAAAAGAACACAATTTAATTATTTATTTATTTAGACTTGTTTATTTTTGTGTGTGTGTGTGTGTGTGTGTGTGTGTGTCTGTGTGTGTGTGTGTGTGTGTGTGTGTGTGTGTGTGTGTGTGTGTGTGTATGTGTGTGTGTTGTTCTTGGAGCTGGAACTCAGCTTGGGCACTGGCCCTGAACTTTAATGCTCATGGCTCACAGGTTACCAACTTTAGCCACAGCTCCACTTCTGGCTTTTTGGTGGTTAATTGGAGATAAAAGTCTCACAGATTTTCCTGCCATGCTGATTTCAAACTACAACTCATAGATCCAAACTTCCTAAGTAGCAACAATTACATACATGAGCTACCAGTGCCCATCCACATTTTGAGGTGTGTGTGTGTGTGTGTGTGTGTGTGTGTGTGTGTATGTGTGTCTTGGGACTTAAACCCAGGGCCTAGGCACTTCCCTGAACTTCTTTTACTCAAGGATAGCTCTCTACCACTTGAGCCACAGCACTATTCCCAGCTTTTACTGTTTTATGTGGAACTGAGGAATTGAACCCAGGGCTTCATGCATGCTACACAAGCACTCTACCAGTAAGCCAGATTCCCAACCCCAAATTTTGAGTTTTAACACTACCAAATAATAATGTTTTATCAGACAGCATCCTCTAAAAGTATAATTACTATTTGTTATATATATAACAAATATATCATAATATAAAGTATATGCATGCTTGTTATATATAAAGTTATATACTATATATTATGTTACATATGTGGTTTTCTTTATTATATAATACTTAGTGCATAGTATATAATACACAATTATATAATATTTATATAATATAAATACATAATTGTAATTATGTATTATATAACAATGTTATAACTAATATATTTAATACATTCTAGTATATTTTGTATTCATTTATATGCTATATGCTATATGTTATATTTGTATTTATTATCATTATATTGTTATATTATATATCATTATGTAATTACATGCTATTTAAAATATTAATATAAAACATTGCATGTAATATTGTTTATTTGAAAGTATTGGCTCATGCAATTGTAGAGGTTGATAAGTCTTAAATCTGGAGGTCAGATGAGCAAGCAAGAAACTTAAACTTAATGCTGTAGCCTTGAGGCAGAATGAATTTCTTTTGCTCTGAGAAGCCTGTTTTTTTCTTGTAAGAGTACCAAGTACATGTATGAAATCCAGCTATATTACAGAAGGTAACATTCTTTACTGAAGGACTGCTAATTTTAGATTGTTAATTTATCTATAAAATTCCTTCACAGCAGTTACCAGGTTACTGTTAGATTAAATAGCTAGATATTATAGTCTATCCAAGTTTATACTTAAAATTAACCATCACAAAATTAATGGAAAACATGTTGGAATGTACCAACTAGTATAATAATATTTTTCTTAGTTTTTCAAAACCAAATGAAAATGTGAAAGATGGAGTGATATTATACATAGCTCATGCCAGAATCAAATGCATTCATTTTAATTGACTCTTGATTTCCCAAAAAGGGTCATCATAATTTTTGTTTCAGGTATCAAAAGATAGAGAGCAATTTTGAAACACTTAATCTGAAGAGCAAACAAGCCAAAAGAGAGCATTTAACAAAATGGAAATTTACAAGATAGCTTCTCTTCAGTTGAAATAAAACTGAAAAACAGACAAAAAATAGAGAATATTTACAAAGAAAATTTAGATAAAATAAATAGGTTCTAAAGCAAATTTTATTTTAAATCTAGAACAATGCAGACCTTAGAAATTATTAGTTAAGTTTCATAATTGCCATGTCACAAAGAGTATAATGAAATGTAAAAACGTAACAGAGTAGTTCATGAGTACTTGCAAGATGGAGATGAAGTTTCTGATAGTAGTTTTGAGTAAAAGAAGTGCCTTAGAAAAGTAACTGTCATCTCATTGTTGCAATGGGTCAATCTGTACCCCTATTGTACAAGACACTATGTCAAAAAACGAACTTTACAATTTACGGTGGGGGGGGGAATTGTTGAGGAGGTGGGAGGGATGGGATGGTAGGGGAAAAACAAAGGAGGAGGCAACAATGCTGGATAAGAAATGTACTCATTACCTTGCTCATGTAACTGTAATCCCTCTGTGCAGTATTTTCACAATAAAAAAAACTTACGTTTTTAAAAAAGAAAATGTAACTATCAAAGAAATCAAACTTAAAAACTGAAAATGCACAGCTATTGAATCTTCATCATTGTTAATAATATATGAGAACTAGAAAGTGTGAGAAATTAGCTTAGAGGTAGAAAAAGAGACAATCACCATGTCTTCAAGATACATAAGATTTTCAATAATAAACAAACTTAGGTTCACTTGCAAAGGATAGTTTTTCATGTGCTGAGTTTGAACTGAGTTTGTATCCTACCACTGAACATTATCTGTTCAAAAATATATTTTGTTCATTACCAGCTAAAATGAAGTGTAATATGTTTGTATTCTCTTACAAGTTATTCTTTAGTGGGATCTTCAAAAGTCAAACAAAACAAGTATTGCAACAGTTAATGTAGAATAGCAGGACATTACAGGGACTTTCTCTGAAGGAACAGGTACAAAGAGAAGGATTTAGGAAAATGACTCAGTAGCATAAAGAGGAAATTCATCTTAATTTGTTAGAGAAAAATAGAAACAAAATTGTTTTTAACAGAAACTCCCTTTGGAAAACCAAACCATTTTCAGCCAGAATCAATTCAATTTGGGAAGTTTAGACTAGGATTGTTTAATTATATATTGCTGCTAGTTTGAAGCTGGAAAATTTTAAATAAATACCTCCAGAAATGTTTCTCCTGCTGAGTTTCTGCTTTCTTATCTATAATTTTAAAGTCAAAGAGAACTTTTCAGAAAGTGACATTTTTAAATTTAGCTTACTATCTATATGTCCTCTGAGAGAAGATTATGTTTTCCAATTGTAAAATAGCAAAATGCTTCTTTAAAAAGTTTGTGGTACAAAACTATTTATATGATATTATATATTACATATATTTTATACATATATAACATATATAAATTATATAAACTATATATTATATAACATATAAATTATATAAGCTATATATTATATATTGCATATAATATATTACATAATTATATATTATTTAATTGTTTTAATGTATGCTCTAAATATATGTTCATAAATATGTTTTTATGATTTTATCTCATATTTTAAATATTATATAACACTGTATTTACTAAGAAAAACAAAAATAAGTTGTCTTCCTCTAGCAGAGATTTTTAGGTGTAACATCTGTCATAAAAACTAGTTAAGCCGGTACTGGTGGCTCACACCTGTGATCCTAACTATTCATAAGGCTGAGATCTGAGGATCACAGTTCAACACCAGCCCAGGCAGGAAAGCCTATCAGTCACTTATCTCCAGTTAACCACGTAAAAAGCCAGAAGCAGAGCTATGGCTCAAAGTAGTAGTACACTATTCTTGAGCAAAGAAAGCTCAGGGACAACACTTAGCCCCACAACCAATTTTTTTTCTTAAATGTAGTTAAATTTATTCCAGAGTAAAAACTTGAGACAGTATTTTCAAATTTTTCATTAACCTTAAACAAGTGTGTCTTTATTTCAACTTTTTATAATGGAAAAATTAAAACATGGAAAAGTAGAGAACACTATAAAAATAGTTATGTTCTAGTGTTTCCACAGACAATGCGATCTACAATTTGAAGTTGATACAAAAGGAATTAGGCAGATTGAGTTCTCAATAAATGTGCAACCTATCTGTATGATTTTTAGAGAAGGTGGACTCATTCTTCAGCTTCTCCTCCCATTGAAATATTTTGTGTCTTTCACAGTATCTGTCCTTATCATCACTCTCAAATTAGATGTGCTATTTTTCCATTCTTTTCCCAAAGATTTTAGTATTGAGTCTTTCATATCATGTATATGTTCTTTTAGTGTATCAATGACAATGTAGAAAAATATTTTAAAAATTGTTGTCCTAGAGTTTGCTATATACATTTATGACTAATCTAAGGTCTCTTTCAAACAACATAAATAAGTTCATGAGTAGTAAAAAATATTGTACAACAAAGTATTTGCCTGTCCCCCAACCTATTGTAACACTACTGTCATTTATTTCACTTATTTGTTTTATTTTAAACAAGTGCTATCCTACTGTTCCTGGAAAGTAAGTTCCGCTAATCAACCTTAGTTGTGTCTTTGACTCAAGAGAATTTAGGCAAGACATCAATACAGTGAATGCCATGAAAGAGAAAGAGTTTATTACAAAAGGAATATGGCAGAAAATGGGATATGTGGCATGATGCCACAGGAAGGTGACAGTTTAGTTTATCTTCAGTCATCTGAGCATTAGGTTTAGGTAGAGGAAGAATTGGGGACAGAGGACAAAGATATGCAAAGTTTAAGATTACAGATTTTGCCTGGCTGGTCATTTTCTGGGTTCTGGCTCTCCCCATTCTGGAGAAGTAGTTATAATGGACATCACTTGAAGAGAGCAATCTGGTTCCTACAAAATGATGGCTCTCATTCCAGAGTGCAACCTGATCATTACTAGCAATTAGCCCCATTTAGAGATGATCTGCCCTGAAGACTTCAATTTGAAGGGACTAAAATTTTAGTCCTTTGTTATTAAGCAGTCCTGTCTTTCCTGGAACCCAAGGTGATTGACAAGTGACTGTGGCAAGAATGGCTTAGAACAATAAGAATCACAAAATAAAGACAGAGAGACCAGGCAAAAGCAGTTTAAGTAACTGTTACAAATACACTTTCAATTGACTGATAAGTTGTATCTATGATTAAAAAAACAACAACAACAGCATTGGTCTTTGGCCATCAAGTGCTTATTGGGATAGCACCTGACAATTTCCTGCAAACAGGTGGAGTCTACAGGGCTGAGTTCACACCTGTCAGTTGGGAAGTCTAATTCCACTATTATTTCTTAGAGATTTTGTGATCTTAGCTACCATCTTGGGTCCCCTTTGCCTTTCTCCATTGCTCATGGCTAGCTGCTGTTTATCATCTATCATCTATAAAAATAAAAAGTATTATTTTTTTTCATTTATTCCTCATCTAACACTCTTCCCTTACTCTATGAGTCAGGACACATAGAAGAGAAGACATAGAAATTATATTACATAACAAAAATTAAAAACACCAGGCTCAGAAATTAGAACCAGGAAGTAAACTGAAAAAGAATTATTTAAGTCTCTTTTCCACCTCCTTTAAGTTGTTGAATTACATAAAGAGATCTCTCCTCTGGGTATCTATCTTTTCTCTTTTGGAGTAATAATAAAAATAACAATATAAAAATTTACCAGGGTTCCTTCAAGAAAGAAAATATAGAAAGAATGACAGATCCGTGTGAAAAGAAGTCCTGAAGGTTACCTGCAATTTGAATACTTTTTACCTCCTTCTTCTTCCTGCTTGGTTTCTGGGGATAATTCCAGTGTAAACCTTACATCTATTCCTCCTTTTTTCCTTTCTCTGGCTCCATGTTTTCTCTTTATATTTTGTTTTATGCAGATTGAACAAAATAGTCCTAGGTATCACTACTCCTCCTTTCCTTTCCTTTTCTTTCTGGTATAACCATTACATGCATGCAACATCTTTTGTAATCATTCCAGACTTTTTGGATATTTTATTTTTCAGCCATTTTTACTTTTCCACTGAAGAAGTTTTAATTGGCTTATCTCCACATTTCTGATCCTTTTCTTGGCAGTGTCTGGTCTATTGAGTAATCCATCAAAGTAATTCTTCATTTTTCTACCATTTCTTTATAATGTTCCATTAATCTGATTATATTACTCATTTGTGCTTCTTTGGTGTTCCCCTTCCCATTTTATATTAACCATACATTAAGTTCTTGATCTTATGCTCCCAGAACTTCTGTATCTGAGTTTGTATCCTGGCTTTGTTTCCTCAGGTTTTTCTTTACTTTCTTTTAACATATTGTGTAAATTTTTGACAGATAGGATGTTTTTAGTGGAAAGGAACTAAGGTAAATAACCCTGTAGTGTGAAGTTTACTGTTCATCTGGCTAGACTTAGTTGGTTTTTACTATTCACTATGCTTGTAAGTGTCAGAGGTTAGAATTTCTTGTAGTGTCCTTGTCTTGTTCTCTTTGTGTATATTCCTAAGAGTTCCATCTTAAGTAGGGTTTTAAACGGCATTCCCCAGTGAGATTCCCATTGATGTAATTATAGGTTGTGCTTTATTGAGGGAGGGGAAATTGTGATAATTCTATAACCTTATAAGTAGGTTTTGGTCATTCAGTGAGCCTGTGCATTGTGGGATAGAGAACTATTAGTTGATTCTGGACTTGGGAATTCCCCCCACCTCCTCTCTGTGGGAGGATAAAAGGGGGTAGGAGTTGAATATTTCCTTTTTTACATGTAGAGGGTTACAGGTGGATCAGATAGGGTAATTACCTTCTTCCATGGTGGTTAGGTTATGGTAAAAAAAGAAAAAGATGGTTAGACTATGGTGAGATGGTTGTCCTTGTGGGGAGATCTTTTAAAAGGAGATCAGAATAATAAGGCTTGTTTTTTCCCTTCACCCTGCCAAAATCACAAGGGGGTTTTTCTCCAACCATCACGCAGACAACATGGTGTAGAGTTTCTTAAGATACCACAGTGTCAAGCAACTCTATATTCAGCCACCATCAAGAATCAATACTTCTTTACATGCTCTTCACAGTTGTAGAGTTTCTATAGTAGTTTCTACTTGCAGTAAGTTTTGCCTTTGTATTCATCTATTCTCCAGTGTTAGGGGTAATGATTCACTCTATGACATAAATTTTGAAATTGATCTAAGAGAACACTGCATGTGCAATTTCACTTTGTCTTTTGGCATGCATATGGCAATTTTACCTGGTCTTTTTTCCTAAAACCTTGGATGAAAAAGAATTCATTCTGCCCACATCTTTATACTAAACAGCTATATTATTTTGTCAAAATTTAACAAGTACTTCATATATTGGATAGATCATTAAATAAGATAAATATCACCTTCAATAACACTTTTTAAATAAAGCCTACAATGTCTACTTAGATATATCAAGAGTTTCAGTGGTGCAAACTTCCTTACATAGTGAAATTTCACGTGGAGCTCTACTTGTTTACCAAATCACTTCTTTTAATGATTGCTTCAGTATATTGTGCTGACAATTGTGTTGCAGTCATTTAATTCATTTAGTAAATATCTGCTATGATTGAGACACCTTTATATACACTGGATGTATTGATGGACAAAACAATTAGTGACTTCTGTCTCTGGGAATAAATGCTATCTACAGCTTCAGGAAATAAGTTATAGAAAATATACACATTTTTGAATGATTGAAGTTAAAGAAATAGAAGAAAAGTGAAGAAACAGAAGGGCAAAGAGCAGGATGACTGCATTTTTTAAATGAATACTTAAAGCAGGTGTCATTGATAAGAATAGTTAGGAAGACTTGTAAGTGAGATTGATGAAGAATATTTCTGGTTGAAAGATGTAGCAGTCAGAAGAAGCATGGAATGCAAAGCGTGATGGAAAATGAAGAGATACAGGGAGATAGAAGTGATTTAGAATGGAGAAATGCAGTAGAATATTAGATATATGTAACACCATGGACCAGGTGAAGACTTTGCTTTTAAGTAAAAAGGGTCAAGTTGTAGTTCTGTGGACAGACAGTAGCCATACTTGTTTTAACATTTCAGGAGATCTCTGGCCAATCTCTTTTGAGATTTGACTGTATGGAGTCTGATTAGGAAACCATCATCACAGACAAGATAAGAAATAATGTTGCATAGATCAGAGATCAGAGTAGTGCTGATGAATGGGACTTCAGATGTTAGTGAAAGAGAGAAGTTAGGGATGTTTCTGAGCTCTATAAGTTAAACAAGGAGAAATTTTTTGCAATAACTGTGATGGAGAAACAATCCTGATTAACCAGGCTTAGAAGAGGATAGGAAAATCATAATTTAGTTTGAGAATTTTAAGTTTAATACAGCTACCAGTAATCCAAAAGAAGATCTAAAAGAGCTATATGGAAGTCAGGAAAAAGATTTGGCTAGAGCTATACTGTACGGAATCCTTAGCAGATAGATGATATTTGAATACATGAGACTGTAACATTTCTGTAGGTATGAGTGAAGAGAGCTAAGACATACTAAAAGGCATGTGTTTAAATAGTGGGTGGTGTGACAAGACAAGAAACCAAGAAAAAAAGTCTTAAGAAAAATCAAGATTAAAAAAAAAAAGTGAGGAAAACGGATCAAAGCAGAGGGAGCCAAAATCTTCTTTGTCAAATACTGTTGATATGTTATTGAAATGAGATTGGTTATCATAACTTTAGAAGACTTGAAAAGAGAAGTATTGAAGATAAGTCAATAGCTTAGATACACAACATTGATACAGAGATTGGAAAGCCTGGTCTGGAGACTTTCTCTGGCAGCTATGGTGTTTCAATTAGGCTAATCGTGGTTCAGTGCATCTACCAACACAAATATATTTGGGGATCCAGCTTGCATTGTGGCAAAGGTGTCCTGATGGAGTGATTTAGAGATTCCACAAAGTACTTGATGTCTGTCATTTATCACATCAATCTCTAGTCATTCTTGAGACTGGAGAAATAGCATGCAAGTACTATGTCCCTCTAGCTCTAGAATATTTAAACCTACTTAATTTTTGCATCAGTAACAAGATTTTAGTTTCTAAAATTACCTCTGGATTCTAGGAAGCCTGTGGTAATAATCTCAATCATTAGGATCTGATAAACCTTAGAAAATGAACTGATTAAGGAGGTAAAAGTTTCTCTTTTTATTAACCTTCCTGCTCTGTGTTAGAAGTTTTATAGATTTCAATCTAGTGGAAGCCATTGATTTTTACTTTTTCTTCTCAAGGAAACAAAACAATACTTTTTTGAAGCTGTGTCTTCACAAACTCCATTATACAGAATGTAAGTGTCATCTGACAGAAGTCATAGAATAAGGTTTTTAGATATGGAATAAACAAGTAATAATGGAAAAGGCCAGGTGGGGTTGTGTTCACCTATATTTCTAACTAATGAAGAGGTGGATACAGCTAGGGAAAGTTAGTGAGACCTAATCTCAAAATTAAACTATAAACTATAGGATTGGAGGCATGATTGGAGGGGTAGAATGCTTACCAACAGGAGGTCCTGTGTTTAATCTGCAATAACGAAAGTTAACTAGAGCAAATTATATATGTGTATGTGTGTGTGAAGCAAATTACATATTCTAAGTTTCCCAAATTGTTCATTTTCAGAACATGGAAGAAAGAACGCTAAAAGTATCTTGAGAGATTGGGAAATAATATTGGATTATGAAAATGCTTAAAAACTTGTGTTAGCCAGGCACCAGTGGCTCATGCCTATAATCCTAACTACTCAGGGGGCTGAGATCTGAGGATCAAAGTTTAAAGCCATCTGAAGCATGAAAGTCTATGAGATTCTCACCTCCACTTAAACACCAAAAAGCCAGAAATGTAGCTGGTGTTCAAGTCGTAGTTGAGCAATAAAGCTCAGGGACAATACACAGGCCCTAGACAGACACAAACAAAACAGAACAAAAGCTTTCAGAAAACCATCAGAAAACATGTAAACTCTTATAAAAATATATCAACACTCAAAACTTTATTTTGAATTTAAGACCAATGGGTAGTATCCTGGGGAGTAGGTAAATGATTTGCAACAGTATTTTGGTAGCTCTTTGGTCTCAAAGGAAGACCTTTTGGAAAGAACAAAATCTTAGAAAGAGTCCTTTGTCCCAAAGATGAATTTATAGGTACCCACTAGTCTTCCTCAGCTTCTGAGTGGATGTTCTGTGACTCATACGCTCCTACTCTTTCTACCCAGGTAGCATACAGCACTGGAAAAAAAAAAGTAACTATGACATTGAAAAAAGATTCTACCTTGCTATTCATTTTTGTATGTTACTCTTAAATGCTTTTTTGTTGGTGGTGGTGGTCATGGGACTTGAACTCAGGGCCTGTGCGCTGTCCCTGAGCTCTAGCAGCTCAAGGACTCTACCACTTAAGCCACAGCACCACTTCTGGTTTGCTGGTTTATTGGAGATAAGACTCGCAAGGACTGGGGCTGGGAAGGTGGCTCAGTGGTAGAGGGCTTGCCTTGCATGCATGAGGCCCTGGGTTCGATTCCCCAGCACCACATAAGCAAAAAGAAAAAAAGCCAGAAGTGGCGCTGTGGCTCAAGTGGTAGAGAGCTAGCCTTTAGCTGAAGAGCTGAGGGACAGCACCCAGGCCCAGAGTTCAGGCCCCATGACCCGACCCACCCCCCCCCAAAAAAAAAAGACTCGCAAGGACTTTTCCTCCTGTGATGCTTTTGAATCGTCATCCTCAGATCTCAGCGTCCTGAGTGGCTAGGATTTTGGATGTGAGCCACCAGTGCCCAGCTCTTAAATACTTTTTATCTTGTAATTTTACAATAATGCTTTTTCTCACAGGAAAAGATTTTGTACACAAAATGCATGTCTTGTTTTTATTTCTAGTATAGAAAACAAATTTAAAAAGTATATATGTCTTGGGCATTACACATAAAGGATTTTGTCTAAAGTATCAAACTTTCTTGTATAATAATTTTATCTGAACTCTGGCCCTAAAGAACATGACTTAAAATGCTATAATGATATCATTTTTCACATAGAGATTTACATGTATATCCATGAAATTATTATTCATGATTTGGGTGAGATGCATAGGGCCCAAAGGAATAGTCAGTATTCTTCCTTAATTGAACATGGGCTCATAGGAGTTGTTTATATATAAAATTGAATTTAGCTGAGTGCCAATTGCTGACACCAGTAAAGCTAGCTACTCAGGAGGCTGAAGATCGAGGTTTGATGCCAGCCCAGCAGGAAAAATTCCTGTATCTCTAATGAACTACCAAAATGCTAGAAGGGGAGCTGTGGCTCAAGTAGTAGAATGCTAGACGTGAGCAAAGAAGTTCAGGGACAGCACCCAGGCCCTGAGTTCAAGACCTAGGACCAACACATGCACACACACACACACACACACACACACACACACACACACACACACACACACACACACACATGCACACTTGCATTCATTTTAATATAGCCATCCCAAGTTCTAAATCTGAAAAGTCACATTAAAAACTGCAATATTCTAATTATATGAGTTCATTTTTTTCTAAATTAAAATTATCTATATCACTAGGAGAATAGGCCACAGAAAACATTTGGACGTATAATATGTCAATCTCTTTTGTCTTTTGTTTGTTTTCAGTTCGAAAGGATATTGTCCGCATTCTCCCCAGTTTAGACGTCGAAGTCAAAGACATCACGGATTCTCACGATGCTAACTGGTTTCTTCAGCTGCTCTCTACCGAAGACCTTTTCAAAATGGCCCATAAAGACTTTCCCATGGTGGCTGAAGTCCTAGAAGCACCTCCCAGAAGTCAGCTGTCCAATAGTATTTTACAGCCTGGGAAGACCATTGTGATCCACAAAAAGTACCAGGCATCAAGGATCTTGGCTTCAGAAATCAGAAGCAGTTTCCCTAAAAGACACTTCTTGATCCCCACCAGCTACAAAGGCAAGTTCAAGCGGAGGCCTCGCGAGTTCCCAACCGCCTATGACCTAGAGATAGCCAAGAGTGAGAAGGAGTCGCTGCACGTGGTGGCCACCAAGGCCTTCCACCCCCTGCACCGGGAGCTCTCCTCGGTGTCCATCGGGGACCAGTTTCTGGTGCATCACTCGGAGACCACGGAAGTCCTCTGCGAGGGAATCACAGAAGTGGTCAGTGTTCTGGCCTGTGAAAAGCTCCTCACGAAGTCCAAAGAGGCCGCGCGGCTCCCTCTGTACATGGAAGGAGGTTTTGTGGAGGTGATTCATGACAAGAAGCAGTACCAGCTGGCTGAGCTCTGCCAGCAGTTCCGCTTGCCGTTTAATGTGAAGGTGTCTGTGCGAGATCTCTCTATTGAAGAGGACATCTTGGCATCCACCCCCGGCCTGCAGTTGGAGGAAGACATCACAGACTCTTACTTGCTCATCAGTGACTTTGCCAACCCTGGGGAATGTTGGGAGATCCCTGCTGGCCGCTGGAACATGACTGTTCAGTTAGTTCACAGTGTGTCCAAGGACGCAGGTTCGCCTCTCGTCAGGAGCCTGGTGGAAGAGATCACCGAAGAGCAATATTACATGATGCGGAGATACGAAAGCTCTTTCTTACACCCCCCACCCAGACCCCCCAAACATCCCTCCGTCGAGGGAGCCAGGTTAACCCTGCGCACCCTAGCAGAAGAAAGGAGACTGGATCTGCCCGCTTCTCCCAAGGTAAGGCTGTGAGTTCCCAGATTTTCCTCTGGAGTGTTTTATTCATGAGCCAATTTGTTTCGAGTCTTTTGTTGAGTTTGCTTTTTTCTTACTTGCGTGCCATCTTTGAAATGAGCCCTTCCGATGCACAGTGGGTGAATGAACATCGCCAGAGAATAAGCTGTTGCAGTATTGTGTGTTTTGATGCTTAACCAGTCGATGTGGCATGGAGTCTACACTGAATGAGAAATAGCAGGGATGGCATTTAGAAGTAATGGCCCACACCGCTCCTACTCACAGGGTTTCACAACTAAGAAGATTTAAAAAGCTGCCCCAGAGGAAGGTATCTTTTTTATGTTGGATGAGCAAGAGTGGTTTATTTTTCCGGGGTAGAATTATTTTAATACTTCATACAGGAAATGAGCATACAATAAACTCCCATTTTTTTTCTGGAAAGTTTCTGGTAACATGCATCTCTAACACATGTCTTCATTTTGTTTTATCTGAAGAAAGATGTAAAAATATCTTGGCAGCACTGTGTGTGAGAATGTGAGCATCTGCCCACATTATGTCTATCTCAGAATTGCAATCTTTAACAGTCCTATTGGAAAACAAAATCAATAAAATTGCAGACAGTATGAGATCATTATAGAATTAACAACCCCATCACCACTCTGAAGATTCTGGATGGTGGCTCAGCTTCAGTTCCACTTGTTGTCTTTGTCTGCCTCCTGGCTACCTGGAAAGATCTCATCCTATTAGGACGTTCGGGTTATTTATCCGGCTGTGGTTCTAGGGAATGTAGAAGAAGGGCCTTCTGTCCTGGTAGATGCTGTGCTAGCAGTTTAGGGAATCTACACAATTACTAAAACAAAGAGAGATGTCTTGTTTGCTCCCTGAGCTCTGGAAGCATAAGTAACCTTGGGCTTTAAGGCTCAACTATAGATGTTGAGACATTCATTTCACCTTTCAAATATTACATTCAGAATGTATGCTGGAGAAATCTAATAAGAATTACCAAATTTATTTTTAGAAAAAATAGCAGAAATATTCTTTTTTGGTATAACAGTTTAGGAGGAGTCATTTCAAATTCATTTTATTTTATTTTATTTTATTTTATTTTATTTTATTTTATTTTTTGTTGGTCATGGGCCTTGGTGGTGTCCCTGAGCTCTTCAGCTCAAGGCTAGTGCTGCACCACTTGAGCCACAGCACCACTTCTGGCTTTCTCTGCTTATGTGGTGCTGAGGAATTGAACCCAGGGCCTCATGCATGCAAGGCAAGCACTCTACCACTGAGACACCTTCAGAATTCCCATTTCAAATTTTAAAGAAACAATTCATAGCATTGATTAGCGGTTGATACTCCCATAAAAAGTGTCTGTCTGTCTTTGCCTCTTCTCCATGACATAATTCAGTACTGGGTGATGTGTGGAAAGGAATCCTTTCCTTGTTTTTATTTGTGATCAGAATAATGCCATCACTCACCCAAAAATGTATACACCTAAATTCCCAGATGATTTGAAGGTGTTATATTACATGTCAAAGAGACTTTGCATGTGTGTGTAAAATTCAGGACCTCGAGATGAGAAGTTTAACCTAGATTATGCTGGTAGGCAAAAAATTAATTACAGTGTTTTATCTATTTGTTTGTTTGTTTGTTTTCTAAACCTGAGGCTTGAACTCAGGGTGTGGGCACTGTCCCTGAGGTTCTGTTGCTCAACTCTAGCACTCTACCACTTGAGCCACAGCATCACTCCAGATCTTTCTGTTTATATGGTACTGAGGAATTAAATTCAGGTCTTCATGCATGCTAGGCAAGCACTCTACCACTAAGCCACATTCCCAGTTCTGTATCACAGTGTTTAAAAGAACCTTTTTCCAGTTGAGGTCAAGATTAGAGAGGATGTTTTTCAAGATGGAGAAAGGGGCCATAAACCAAGTGACGCAGGTGACCTTCAGAAGTTAGAAAAAACTGGCAAGCATTCTTGTTTAACAGTCTTCTGAAAGAATGCAGTAGTGAAATGCTAGAAGCATGGATCAGATGGTAAAGCAAGCATGAGACCATGAATTGAAATCACAGTACAACTAGAGAGAGAGAGAGAGAAGAAAGAGATCAACAATAACAAAAATGACAAATGACAATATCTTGATTGGAGGCAGTGACATCAGTATCAGTCTCCTGACTTACAAAACTGTGAGACCATAAATTTATTGTATTTGAACTGTTGAACTTATGGTCACTTATCATGGCAATGAAAAGATAATATATGGCATAAGGAATACTATAGGACATAAAGTTGAAAGGGGAAAATAAGTAAAAATCTTTGAAAGCTAAATCCATATATCACCTACTGTTGATTTTGTTGCATTTTTCCTTATAATGAATCTATTGTCCATGGAGAAATTAAGGGCACAGCTAAGCTTCAGGAGCTATTGAAAATGGCCAGAATGTGCTTTATTTTTCTTTACATATTGGTTTTATTTTCCCAGGAAAGTTTTGTCATACAGGTGACATGATTGCTGAGAGTTTTTGCATCTCATATTTCATTGTTTCGTTACTAGAAAAGAATGTCACATGGGTTTACATGTATGTCCATCTCTGTACTCAATCAACTTACTGGCTAGCCAAATTAGGGACAAGATTGATGCGTGTTCTAGATTCAATTTACTATAACAGAAAATCACAGGCTGAGTAATTTATAAAGAACAAAAGTCCATTGTCTTATATTTCTGGAGAATGGGAAGTCCAGATTTAAGTTGTTTCTGTTATGATACCATGTTGTTGCATCATCCAGAGATGAGAAAGGAACATTAAGTCTCCACATGACAGAAGAGCAGGAGAGAGAAAACTCATTCCCACAATCCAGGTGCCCTGCCACTCCCCTTCATTTAGATATGAATTCAAGGCCAATTCAAGGTCTTGCATTTGCATTTTTTGATGTTCAATTATTCTTCAAGTAGGGTTTACTATTTATGCCCAGGCTGGCTTGGACCATATTACTATTTACACTTTCTACATACCTGGGATGACAGGCGTGTGCGACTGAACCCAGCATCTCATTAGCTGAGATGAAAACTTGTGAACTTTTCACCTTGACTGACCTAGCACTCCTCCATAGTTCTGGTCCAAAAAGCTGGGATTATAGGCATGAGCCACTGATTCGGATCCCTTTTTATAGAGAAATTCTTCCATTAAATCCCTTGTAACTTAATCACTTCCTGTCAAACCCCACTTCCCAGCACTTTTGCTCTGGAAAGTAAATATCCAAAACATGGATTTTTGAAGGGACAAATGCATTCAAACAATAGCACTAAAGAAAGAAATGAAGTCTGGTCATCTCAAATAATAGATATTAGAACTATGATATGTGAACACTAGAAGATTCAAAATCATGCCTGTAGATTGGGAGATGAAACAGAACAGGAAGAAAGAAAAAAAGCCTAAACCAGAAAGGTATCATTCCTAGATTAATTTTTTTCCTTTGGCAGATGAAAAAGATTTAAATGTTTTATTGGGAGGGAAATATAAAACAACATGAGTATTTCTAGGCAGTGAAGGTGAATGTAATCATAACTAAATTCTTCTATGCAGAGCATCATATCAATTTTATTTAATATTGCTTTTTTATTGGCTAAACCCTACATTTCTTCTTGGTATTGAATTCTGAGTCCCAATCTACAGAAGATTCATTAGAGTTTGCAAATTGTTTTTAAAATGATAGAAAGTACTTTATGAAAAGAGGGCAATGGGAAGTGGCACTGTGGCTCAAGTGGTAGAGCGCTAGCCTTGAGCTGAAGAGCTGAGGGACAGTGCCCAGGACCAGAGTTTCAACCCCACAATCGACAAAAAAAAAAAAAAAAGAAAAGAAAAGAAAAGAGGGCAACCTTGCTGTCCTGTTACAATGTCCTCACCAATATTTGAGTCCTAGAAAGGACTTTTGGGGGAGGGTAAAATATCAAAATATAGTGGACTGTAGGTGAGAGATGTTGTTAGGGAGATCTTGCTTTGATTAATTATTTTTTTCAGTTAGGAAAGAATAATATACATTTTCCTTGCTTCTATAGTAAATAAAACACTGTATTTTCTCTGAAATCACCTAAAATGTCATAAGATGCTATCATTTACCTGTGTTCAGGCCAGATAACCTCATTTTCAGTGATGTTTCTTATCATGAAGATACGGATCTGCTTAGTGGGTCATTTATGGAACATCAGCAGAAGATGTCCATCTCTGTATAATCTATTTTTTAAAGTCTTCCAACCAACTCTTTCCTATTATTACAATTTCACCCCTTAATACATTTCTTTTCTGTTTCTTCTCATACCTACATTAAAGCTCTTCTATAATGAATAGTTTTGAAGTTATTGGATAGAACATTATGTTTTGCATGCAGGAAGCAATCATTGAAAACATGCCTCTAGAATTCTGGATTGTATACAGAATATTCCTTTAACTTTACAGAACAATTTGTGAGGGTTATTCAGAGTTTAAACATTCAAGTTCATTTCCTTCATTAAGATGCTTTTTCACACTATAGAAAAGAATACTAGATGCATCATTATATCAGTTTACTTTTGCTTTCCTAATGGATCATTAACTTCACACATCATTTTTTGCATTGCTAATAACAGGACAGATGTATAGTTTAGGAGGAAGAATCTAAAAAGTACTTAGTATTAGCCAAATTCCTCTATAAAAAGTATCCATTGTCAGTTGTGAACACTATAAGTTCATCTAAAACATTTTAGAAATTAAAAACAAATGAGGATAAATTATGTTAAAAACTAGAAGTGATGAAAAGAATCATTTTTGAAGGTATAATTCCCAACTATTCTTCACTTTCAGCAATGCACAGATAAGAAGCAACAAAAAGAAGATTGTAGTAGAAATTAGAGAAGTAATTCAAGTATGGTGAGGGGCAGAGGACAGTGTGGGTTGGATATCTAAAGGAATGACAAGCTACCTCAAGCTCTGTGCAGTTTTGCATGGAAGAACTTTAGTGTTTGTTAAATGTGATAGTTAATGTTTATGAAATAATGTATGGAATCAAAACAGGCGAGGGGATTTACCAAATGACCCTTCAAATTCCCCTTAAAATGATGTAGAAATAATATCTTCAAGGCATTTGGATTTTTTAATCAAATGAAGATTAATATAATATGGCTAAACAAATGAAACTATGCCTAAAATGGTGATTGACATAGGAATGTGGTGGTGGTATAGACTGCCCTTCCTCAAAGGTTAGTTTCTGTGAGAAGTAGTTTCAGGTAGTTTGGAGGAACACATACTCACTGGGGTCTTTGCCTGTCGTGGATATATATATGACTATGACTTCTGAGTACCACACGGGAGAAATGTAACTTCTGCATTCTGATGAAAGGGCCTATAACCAGATAGAAAAACAATCCACTGGTTGAAAGATGAGATATTCCATGTCTACAGAGACTGCAACTGGGACCAGAAATCTTGCATTTCACTAACTCTGTTTGGCTATTTAATGCCCAAGTGTCCACTTCGTTGCCAGAATTTCTAGATTTCTGTCAGACAAGAACCCCCACAGGACACATTAAGGCAAAGAACAAAGGAAGCTGTAATGGCTAGGTACTGTACAATGTGCAGGAAGAAACCCTAAGCCAGAATGAGAATGAGGCTGAAGAGGGCAGATGGAAAGCACTAGTTCCTGGAAAGTGCAAAGAGAACCCTCTTTGGTTGCTGCTGCTGGTGCTGAAACAACACTTCTGATCTGCAGTGACAGAGGAGTGGCTGAAATGTGGGGTTTGTTTGTTTGTTTGTTTTAAAGAGCCCAAGCTCCTGGACTGAATCTAGATCTTGTCACAATAGGGAAGAGTATAATATCCACCCCATTGCTATTGGTAGGGTTCAATCACAAGCAATATGATTTCCTTCTTTTTTTCTGTGATGTGATTTAAAATCATTGAATGTTTGGAATTTATAAATACCTCTGAACTTCTCAATACTGATATAGAACCTACTATTAGTATTAGTATGTCCACTTGGTTCAATCTAAAAGTTGCAAATCTGTTTGCTGTCTAGTAGAGATTATAGAAAATTTTAAGGCAATGAAGATCAAATAGAGGCACATTTAAAAGTTGGGTGTTTGAATCTAGAAATAAGAAATAGCAGCTTCCTTTTCTTAAAAATGGCAAAATTTAACTGTAAGATAACAAGCAGGTCATTTTCTTAGCAGATATATGAGTTGTTTTTAGACTACAACACAAACATTAATTAAATCACAGTGTTTGGGTCCCTGAGGTTGATTTAGTAAATGGCCTGATCTATAAACAGCCAACTATAAAGGAAACAGTTGAAAAGTTGGGAGAAAGTTAACCCTGGATAAAGTAAGTGTTCGGTTGAAAACTGTTAGTGGAAAACTCCCAGATAGAGCTCTGTGCCAAGTGGGATGTGTGACATAAGTTTTTTCTGTGCTTCTCAAAGTGGGAGAGTAGTCTACACTTTCAAAGTTTTGCTGTAGGCACAACCTATCCTATGTTAATACCTAGAATTGGGTAGCTGAATACCAGTTTAAATGAGCTTTAAAAGAGCCAGTTAAATTTAGTAAGACATTCAAAAACATTTCCTGGTTTTAAAAGAACTTCAACTAACAATGAACAAGTCATCAAACAAAGAAGAAAATATTAATTTTCTCTGGATAGTTTATGTCTAAAGACCATTATTTCATTCTGAGATGATTGAAGTAGACTCCCACTTGGAAATCCTTCAGTGAACCAAAATTCTGGCCCGCTTAACCTTTCAAGCAGCTGAGAATGCTTTCATCCATAGAGAAGCAATGAAAACTTTAGTTAATATTATTTCCAACCCTTTATTTGTGATGTCAAAAATTAAAATACCACCAAACATGTAATTATTATGTTCTCAGTGCTAAAAATTTTTATTTCTTAGCTATACAAAAAAAGTTTATTTCTCCAGGAGATTAGAAAAATGATCCAGTGAAATCTGGAGTCAATTACTTTGTATTAGATTTCTGGCTTTAAAGAAAATTAGAATGAGTTTCCTTTTCTTAAATTCCTATAACACGGAAATCCCTGCTAAAAATGACCAGCAATAATAAAAGAAGTTTGGGATGTTCTGTATGTAGTATCTACAAAGTTAAGGACAACTGATTCGGCAAATTCCCATAATCCCAACAGAAGTTTTAGTGCCTAGAGTCACTAAGATGAGTGTTGGGATTACTAGATAGGCAAATCATATTCTTTGAGCTCTCAATGGCCAGTTTTACTTTATTAATTAAAACAATCAAAATAATAGTTGGAAACTGGCAGAGGATGAAATTCTAGCTGGTTTTGTAGTTTCTAAAGATAATTTATATAAAATTTCTATTATCATATTTATCAATCCAATATCTATTTCAGAATAAAACCTCAATAAAATATAAACTACACATTTGCACATGTAAGTTTTATGGGCTAATGACTTAAAGAGAGACTTCTCAGAAGAGGTAAGAATGGCCAATAAACACACAAAGCAAATATTGAGATTCCACCTCACCACAGTTGGAATGCCTGTTAGCAAGAAACTATTAATAACAAATGCTGGCTTAGAAGCAAAAAGGGATCTCTATTAGGCTGTAGTTATGAATGGATACTTGTCCAATCACTCTGGAAAGCAGGCAGTTCCTAAAAGACTCATCAGAGCTTCCCTATGACCCAGCAGTTACAATCCTAGGCATTTAGCCGATAGACTACAAGTAAGACCACATTAAAGCTACCAGCAGAACCATGTTCATTGCAGCATTATTTACCATAGCCAAGATATGTAATCTGGCCAGATACCTCTTAATAAAATTATTTTAAATTATTTATATCTAATTATTTCACCATGTCAAAATAATTAATTGTAATTTTAATTCTTCATATGTATAGAACTTTAATTGTGTGCCCTTTGCTGTGATGATGTTAATATTAATGTTAAAATCTATTAAAATTTACTGACATAGGTAATCAAATGCTGAGTGATGGCTAGTGTGGTCCAGCCAGGAGAAAGATCATACATTTGTGATCATGTGTGTAGGCATAACTCTGCATTGATTTAGGAGTGACTTACATTGACTGGAGTATAGAGCAATGATACAAAAGTAGAAGAACATAGAAAGTCAGAAGATAAATCTGTGCAATTACTTAGTCTCTTAGCTCAGGGTTCTCCAGTATAGATAGAATATGAGACTTCCTTACCACTAAATTACAAAGTCCCTGCCACATTCTCTCTTCAAAAGATCAAAGCCTATGTCTTCATTTTATGTTTCCTAATGCTTGTTTCAACCATCAAATTTCTATGATTTTGGATCCATCTTTCTGGCCAATTTCCTAAGCATTTCTATTCTGTCTTTGAAGAATCCCCAGCCACTGTCCCATCCTTTTCTTCTTTTCATAATTCTTTCCTTTCTTTAGTTTTTCTGGGGGCAAACATTGTGTCCTTATCCTCACCCCTTCTTCATAAGATTCATTTAGCTCACAGCTAAAACTTTAATACCTGACACCAACTTATTTTTATTTTCTTCTGATCCTTGTGGAAAAAATAATATATTTTTATTCTGCTACACTAAAGCATGAAGGAAAACAAAATTGGTTTATTTCACGTTGAAAAGACTGGGATTTTCTAAATGTCGCTGATTTTTAAGGAACTTAAACTCCTCACAGACACACACACACACACAAACACAAAAATGGAAGTCATTTTAACATTCCCAGTAGGAAAATAGCAATAATATTTAGAAACAAATATTTTAGACTTAAAATATCTAGAAAAGGCAAGTCTATAGAGATAGAACACGTAGTTATGGGAAATTTCAGGATGATGAAAGGGTACTAAAATTGAATTGTGATAATCCATAATTTTTAAATTAGTATTTGTACAATTATAATGGTAACATTTTTTCATACTCACATAAAGCAATTAAAACTATAATAATGATAAGATAACTCACACCAAGGCAGGGAAGTTTCCCTGCCTTGTTTAGAAAGCTAAAACAATAATATAGAAAAGAAAATGCTGCCTTAAAAGATGGAAAACATATTCAAGAAAACTTGTGATATGAAATTTGTAGGATGTGTGGTTGACATAAAGTAAGAAACAAGAAAGCCACGTGTAAGGGTGATATCCTGGTTTCTGGTATACATATCAAAATGGATGATACTGAAATTCACTAAAATTCAGTCAAAAACTCATTAACATAAGGAGCACAGGACATAACTATTAAGGTTCTTTTGCATGAACTGAGTTAGGGTTTAATGTGACCTTAGTTTGAAATATCTGTGAAATGTCTTAGCTAAGATATGTGATATGACATTAACTATGGATCTGTGATTTCAGGAACTTCAGTATAGATGATAAATGAAATGCTATATATCTGAGAGAAAGGAATTTAAAGAGTGAGTATAGCCCATGAGGGAAGCAGAAGCTGGAATTCTTCTCTGAGTTCAAAAATACAGGGAACAAGGAAAAATACATAAAGAGCCCCAAACCTAGGAACCTACCAGTTTTATTATCTGAGTGCTGACAGTGATTAGGTCCCTAATTCCATGTATAAACTCATTTAATCCTCAAGTAAGCCTAATGAAGTCAGTCCTACTTTATCATTCTTATCCTGGTTTTACAGGTATAGAAAGGTACATCCATACTGATGCTAACCCTCCAAAATCTTAAGTCTGATTGTTATTTTTCCAAGTAGAAAAGAAATGAACATTTAAGGTAGTTGGTGTCATAAAGAATAGCTTTGATGAAATGAACTCTTAAGACATGGACACAAGAGGTTTTTCTTCATTGTTGTTCTCAATGTATTTTGTTTTTCTGTTGTGTTTTTCCCCTCTATGGTATATCCCTTGTTGTCATTGTGTTTGATCTTGGTATGCTGAGTATTATGTATACATGTATCTGAACTAGGGAAGGGAATGGGAACAACAAAATGGTGAGACAGTGAACAAAGCGGGAACCTATGCAACAGCGAAACTCACAAGATACTATGTTGGAAATAATCTGTACAACTTGGGGGAGGCGGGGAAGAAGGAGAAAAATGATGGAAGCGGTGACAAGTTATACAAGAAATGTAATTGCCGGGTGCCGGTGACTCATGCCTGTAATCCTACTCAGCCTACTCCTACTCAGGAGGCTGAGATCTGATGATTGCGGTTCAAAGCCAGCCCAGGTAGAAAAGGCCATGAGACTCTTATCTCCAATTAACCACTAGTAAACGAAGTGGTGCTCTGGCACAAGCAGTAGAGTGCTTGCCTTGAGCTGAAGATCTGATGGACAGCACCCAGGCCCAGAGTTCAAGCCCCACGACCAACAAAAAAAAAGAAAGAAAAGAAAGAAATGTAATCACCAGCTTACTTATGTAACTGTAACCCCTCTGTACATTACCTTGCCAATGAAAAAAAAAGAATAGCTTTGATTTTAGAATGACAGCTGAAACCATGGCACTAATTTTTCTTACAAAGCATTGTAGAAATCATTCAGAGACTCAACTATAACTTAAATTCATGGCCTTCTAATACGTCAAAGGAATTTTTTTTCTGAAATGCCAATTTTCACCTGGCTTCTTCTCCTAGAAGGTCAGTTATCATGCATTGAGGAAGGAAATGAGTAAGAAAAATGTGAAGTAGTTCATCTGTTCTCTACCTAGTCAAAAAAAAATTACAGTCCTTCTTTTGCTAGGGTGAAAAGGTGGTCATGTTCTATTAAACATGGAAGTAACAAGAAACTGAGTACTCGTGAACTTTAGAACTACTACATTACCTTTAAAAAAATATTTCAGCCGGGTGCCATGGCTCATGCCTGTAATCCTAGCTACTCAGGAGGCTGAGATCTGAGGATCGTGGTTCAAAGCCAACCCAGGCAGGAAAGTCCGTGAGACTCTTATTTCCAACAGAAAACACCAGAAAACAAGAAGTGGTGCTGTGGTTCAAATGGTAGAGCACTACTAGCCTTGAGCTGAAGAACTGAGGGACAGCACCCAGGTTCAGAGTTCAAGCCCTATGACCAATCAAAATAATAATAAAAAAATTAAAAATTTCTATCTTTATTCCTCCTCTCTACTCGTTTTTGGAAATACTAACATGTTCTACTAACTAGCCTAAAGCAGACATCTAGGAACCATCCCTTTTCTATTTGTCATTAACTAAACCCTGAAGGTTACACTTCTTTAGAGTTTCTTGAATGGTGCATTAATGCATACTTTCTTACTTAGATCATTATCATTTTTATTTTTAGTCTGTATTATTGAGCCCAACTTGTAAATCATTGTTTTGTTTCTTGTCATAATGTATTCAAATTGTTATTCACATTACTGACTTACTGATCATTTTAAGAGAAAAATCTTACATATAGTAAGATTTCTTTGACATTCCTTTTGTTAATCATTTGTTCTTTTTTATTTCTCTTTATACCTCGACTCATATTTATACAATTACTATTGTATCATACTTAATATTTACAATTCACAAATACTTTTTTCTATTCTTAGTCTCTAGTCTTTCCAATACAATTTTGTAATTACTGCTGGTTTTTAATAACTATTTACTGGAGTTTATTAAATTCTAAATAGGTTATGAATTCTCATTGAATCCATTCAATGTCCTTTTGAGCGTTCAACTGTAAACAAAAAATAGAGGAAAGAAAATTGAGGCTTGACCAATAGCTCACACCTATACCTCTAGCTTGCCTCCTGTTTTCACCTTCTCTTTCCTTCCCTGAAAGGTTTTTCCAAGGATCTCCTTCTGTGTAGAATAATTCCTCACTATTTCAGTTCTGCATCTCCAAAACCTGATCTGTCAGGATTGTGCTATTCCCTTAGATATGCACATAGCAGTACCTTCTACTTATAGTCCATTCTGCCTTAATATTTCCCTTTATTTCACCTTGATTCACCTTTAGATTCCTCTCTGTGGTTACTCATCCCAACCCCGTGTTTCCTTTGGTTACCCAATCCTTACATTTAGTTTGCCTCTACCCTTCTGTATTCCACAGTGCATCAATTCCAGACAGAGATGTAAACAATTCCTTTCTGAAACTAACTCAATTTGTTTTCAAATAAATATAGCAATATTGTTTTACCTATCTCAAGGGTGTTACATTATGACTCTATTTGCCATTGAGATACCAGAATTAAGATACTAAGAGGTTATGCAATGAAAGGCAGAAATAGCTTGTTCTAGCAAAATAGAAAGAAATTTAGCCTCATTTAGCTAAAAGCACAAGACCTTTCTAATCAAACATTTGACATCATGACCAGGCTGAGGGAAAAAGTGTACCTGTTCAGTTATAATTGGTTCTGCCCGGAGAAGTGGATTTCTCATTGTCTGTGCAGCTACAGGAAATGTGGTTAATAAAAGCCTATGTCAGCCACAGTGAAGCTGTTCTTTAAAGCTCTGCCAGACCACTCTGTGAAACTGTTATTTCCTATTATGAAAACTAAATCTTGAGTCACGGTTAAAAGGTAATCAGTCTTCGGGAGAGTAGTCCTGTAGAGGTAAGCAGTAATTCCAATTTGATTGGTGCCATAGGCTTTTTAAAGAACAGTTTCAAAATGCAGAACATTTGCAGAGAGAAAAAAACACAGTCCAAAATAACATTTCCAAGAATTGTTTTCCTAACATCACATTATATTAGTAAATATATTGCAACTTACAAAAACAAAATTGTGTCTTTCCTGGCAACTATAACAGTGAAACATAGTGGGTTTGAATACTTTCTGTGTGTGTGTTATTTTTCTGACCCATATAGCAGAGAGGTGTTTCATGGTCATCTTTTCACAGCAGGGATCTTACCCAAAGGGCTAAGGTTCACAGTCAGTGTGAAAGCTGGCTTGGCTCTCTGGTCTCCTCCCCGCAGAGTCCAGCACTTACCATCCCATGATGCACACTGGAAAGGTGGTATATGAGGGCCTTTGTAATGTCTTGCTCTTTTTTTCTTAGTAGGGAAGCTATGTTTGTGTCTGCCAATGCCAGTAACAATAGCATTTCCATGAGGGTGGTTTTGAATGCAAAACCCAAAGAAATAATCTATGTTTGTGTGTACCTCTGTAAATACATATTAATACACACATACATATACACATATATGCATGTGTATAATGTATACATATATGTGTACAAATGCATGTATATGTGTGTATGTAGAGATATACATACGCTTATCTACATACATTCATACCTACCAAAAGAGAATAAATATGACTTATAAGAGATATTAAAATTTTAATTGTTTCAATGCAAATGTTGTTATTTGACATGAAGTAATTTCTTCTAGGAAAGGGTATTATAGTTGGCTACATTAATAATAAGTATAGAAACAAATGGATTTCTATTTTCCTATTGCTAACACACTGTTGGAGAGACAGGTGTTTTACACAAGTTTCCTAGTTGGTTTTGTGTTCTCTGTGCTAAGGAGGTAAACTACAACTATGCAGTTAGGCAGGACACCTGTTCCTCTTATCTACTTCTTTCACTCTGGGCAGATTTAGGTTCCTGGACATTTTTCATTTCCTTTGAGAGAATTTCACTCAGGAATACTTTGGGCTGAGTAAACAAGGGATCTCAAACACAGTTTCTTTGGAATTCTTAGCATTCTATTTTTTTTCTTTTGATGTTTTATTTGGTAATATTAGCATCTACAGACTCAAATTATCTCCTTTCTTAGACCTGTGATGTTCTGTACAGCAAACACCATGTTCTGGGTGCTTAAGAAGTCTTTATCTAATGTTAGAGAAGAGAACAAATGTTCGTGACACCTGAAAAATGCTTTCTCTGAAAATATTTCAATTGTATACTGAATATGTACGGTTTCTGTACAGAGCTAAGCAGCTTGGAAACTTTTTTTCTAAGCTGCATGCTAATTATACTCAATTGTTTATCAAATGATCTATCAGTTGTTTAAAAATGGATATATAAAAAAACAAAACTAACTTTGAAAAAGTTACAACTGTTAACACAAGCTTTGTGGAGTATTGAAGCCCATTGAAAGGAATCTGATTTTTTCTATGACAAATTGAAATGATCACAGGCTTTGGAGCAGGTAAATGATGATATGATTTCTGCTTAAAAAAACATAATTCTAAGAGCATGCTAATGATTAATATCAGTCATGGTCAGGGCAACCAGGCTTTATTTCTAATGTAATCTAGATACTAAAGCCATTTTATGTTGTTTCTGAAAATTATTTAAATAGAGGAAATGAGGAGATATAATCATACAATTGAATGTACATGTTCTCACTCATATTTGGAATATACAATAAATGCATAAAAACATAAGTAAATGCCTTGGGTGGTAAAGAAGAGTACATAAATATAATGATTGAAATATGGTAGATTTAAGGGAGAACTCAGTGCAATTCCTTAGAAAGATAAAAAGCACAGTTAAACAAATTAAACACAAGGAAACAGGTACTTGAAAAGGACAAGAT